>NC_059474.1:60605559-63043893 GCF_018139145.2 Gymnogyps californianus | reverse complement strand
AACAGATTTGTTGTGGAACTAGAAAGACCCTGTGAATTTTCACTTTTTCAAGACTAATGTTCCTACCACTGCCAACAAATCCTTCACCCCCTTTGTAATGATGGAAGAGACTATAGGTTTACCTTCAGAAACACTGTGTTGTTGTAAGTAGCCCCCTGAGAAAACCAACTTCTGGGTTCTAAATACTGCTGCTCCTATTTAAATATTTAAAGCCTTTTAGGAGTTTCAGTAGGAATTTGGTGAGAAAGAGAAAAGCTATCTATTGTAACTACATCACACACAGAGCCTCATCCTTTCTCTCTTCTGCAATACTTTTCCAGCCAGGGTCACAAGGACTTCAGCAGTAAAGCCCACTGGGTTTCAACAGGCTGGACAAAGCACCCAATGCCAGGCTTTGATTGTTTTCATTTATATGATAGTTGTTCTCCACTCCCACACCAGCAGCGCTGATACTGCTGCACTGCCAGATACTATTGGCCAGTTAGGTTTGAACCTCTCCATACCAGTAGATGGTCTAATCAAGATGGCAGGTGATCGTGTGGTCTCCAAGCACACCCTAGTGTGTCCATAACAATGCAGTTTTTGAACAGACTCCACCTTATTCCGTATATATGGATTCTAATCAAAGCAATGGATGATTTACTCTAACAAGCTGTTATAAAATGCCAGTCTAATTAAGCTGAGGCAGAAAGATATTTTCTAAACTTATTAGACTTGTTAACCACCTTAAGTATGGGGAAAAAACCAAACTCAGTCTGGAGGCATCTTCTGCAATTGCCAGTTCTGCCAACCATGCCATTGGTGAATATGCCAGGAACATATACCAGTTGTCTATCATTTTAATTAAAAAAATGCCCAGACTGCAAATGGACTGGAAAACTTTATTCCACGCGCTATGAACACTACTGAGCTGAGGCTGGTATCTGGCTTTCCTCAGAGTTTATTTAAAAAATAACTTTTTTTTTTCTCTTTTTAGAAAATTTACTATTAACTTTCAAATCTATTAATTATTGGTTCAGCTACTAGCTTAGATTAGCCGAAGTCAAATCTTTATTCACTAAACCAAAAGGGTACTAATTTTGCAACATCCCTAGCTATATGCAAAAAGAATAGTAACAGAAAACTCTTGTTTTCCTTTCCCCAAGTCTACTTGAAGAGTAAGCATCTTGACAAGCTTTGGAAAAGATGGAAAAGTGATCATGCACATCTATCAGAAACTCCAGTCTGCCCATTTAGCAGTGACAAAACAGCCACGCTCTGAATCCTGGAGACTACCGCTCCATCATGGCTGTGCTGAAAGGATCACATAAGAACAAGCGTCAGATCTGTGGGAGAAGCAAAATCACCCAGTAGATATATGGAAAGAATACAGCACACTGAAATGTGGTGAAACATTGTAACTATTAAATAAAAGGCATGTGCAATGTATTTTAAAATTTAATCTGTAGAAAGAGTGTTCAGCTGTACTAATTTCTTTCAAAGCTTTGCATTTAAGAGTATGTGTTTAACATTAAGTTAGATTTCCCGATGCCAAAAGCAAAAAGTGACATCGTTTCCAGATGTAGATTTTAGTAGATCATGTCTTGAATAATTAGGGGCTGTCAGATCTGAGCGGGCTAGTAATTGAAGCTGTATAGAATACAATTTATTGCCAAACAATACCAGACCTTCAGTGAAAAGCAGAAATCACTTCTCTCTAACACAGGCTTTTTATTCTGGGAATAAGCTTGGAGGTATAGATTGAAAACATCAGATTTTCCTTCCAAATGGAAAAGTTAAAACAAACGAAAAGCAGTTCCTGGGAACATTCTTTATATGTGCTGTATTATGTGTCTCCCCACGTTCCTGTGTTTGCTTGTTATTTTCTGTTGGAAAATGTGTACAAATTACGCACTTTCCCTAGCCTACTCTACATAGTCAGAGGAGACAGACCTGAACATCAGCTGTTTGTATTAAGCTCAGTGCTGCTCAAAATAGTTTATAGTTGAGTATAAACTGAACCATCAGAAATAGGATCTCAATCCTTTGAAATGTCAGCAGATCAAGTTCATTGCACAAGCACGAGCTGAATTTTCAATCCAGAAGGCTGCATCATTGTCAAAAGCTCAAGCTTATTTAGGTGAGCTGATTTACTAACATGGCAACTAACAAGATTTGTGCTCCAAAGTTTGATTTATACTTCGGATTCATCTTGTCAGACCGACTGTAAATAATATCTGCTAAGAGCAACATTTTAAATGGTCCATTTTCAGTTTGCTCAGATTGCTCATAAGTGGTAAGGCTACAAGGTGTCTCAAACATCAGACCTAAATTCTGCTTTGTCCTGGGCTACCATGTAGGAAAGCAAAAAAGGATACTGGCAAATGGGATGTGGGTGGCTGGCAAGAACCTGACCCAGCATCTGCAAAGGCTAAGCAGATATCCCAGCTCAGGGTATCCCAGCTCACCTCCTCCGCAAGTTGGACAGGCCCATGACAGAGGGAAAGGACCAGACCAGCGGCTTGTCTCCTCTTCTCTTTACTGACATCTAGGAGCAGCAGTATCTAACACTGATATCGTGACTTCACTGAAGCCAATGGCAAAATGGTCTTTAACTGCAGCAGGTCTTTACCCTAGGGGAGAACAAAACGCGTGCGCCCTTCTCTCAGTCTGCCCTACAAAAAATGAGGTGACTTGGGCAACTTTGTCACATCAGTGCTGAGGCTAAATCAAAGAGCAGAGAAAGGCAAAAAAAGGGCTCTTTCTTTCCAAATCCTGTCAGGCAGCTTCACAAAGTTGTTCTTTCACACATTCACACCTTTACTTTTTTATTGTTGAATAAATCTGAATATCACAATGAAAAAAAAAAGTGTTGAGATGAAGAATCTTTCATTTTTTCCTTTCATATTCTAACTTTAAAAGTTGTTGTGAATGTTAGTGAATGAATAAAATAGAAACACATTTTAGAGAGAAGACAGTGCATTTTCAGTCAGGTTTGGAAGTACAAGTTACAGTTCAGGTACATAACATGAACTTAAAATAAAGATCTGCAGACAGCTTCCCACAGGGAAATCAGTGCTATATATAACAAAGCCAGTTTGCTACGTTTTTTTCTGTCTTCAGCCTGCTTGAATAGGTAGAAGTTCATCAGGGCACAAACAGAAAATGTAGCAAGGGCAGACAAAGCTCTGCAAATGGCTGCATTAAAAGGCTGCATGTTGCAGGACTATGTCCCATTTCCTTTTGGATCCAGTGGCCAACCGGGTTAAGCACAGGGTGTGTCTATGCTGCATTTTCATACCTGCGCTGGATTCAAGCTCCCATAAAGAGATGCCATGTTTCTTCAGATGGGTGGCTTCATTTCAGCAGCAGGCAAAGATAGGTCCTGTATGGAGCTGCTGGATGCTGCCAAGTTGCAGCAACCCAAGACAGGAGGAGCTGTGTCGCCTCTGAAGTCCATTCATGTGTAATCACAAGCAGAGCCAGGGCTCAGCATCCCAGCATCCACTCTGCAGCATCCCCACACCCCAAAACAGCTTCCCTAGCAAACCTCAGATCCTTAGTACAAAGGAGTCATTGAAAAGCAAACCATTTTAATCTGTGGGATAGAAAGAGATTCTGCAGCTGAGCTGACAATTCTTGATCTTTAGTATTGATTGGATGGTCATTTGTTATAATGATGGCTAAAACAGTCAAGCAGATGCTACAAATACCACCGTTTTGATTTATGAATGTGGAAACCTCTTTGTCTGCATCCTACAGAATGCAAAGCTTCACAGCCTTTGTTCCCCAAACAGAGAGGTGTCCAGGTAGATTTGGGGGGGGGGGGGGTATTTTTCCATTTGCTTTTTGTGTTGTAAAAATGGAATATTTCACAGACTGATGGCAAATTTGTAAAGGTTAATGATATGGTGCCAAATGTCTACCCCAGATCTCCACCTCCAGTGCTAGGGAAGATAATGACTATATAGTCTGTAACCCAGGATAACTCAGCAGGCTTGCTAACTTACCATGTCAACGGGGAATGTTTATCCTGCACATGTGGGATCAATTTTACCTCAAGCAGTTTGGCACAGAAGAGTTGATAAATTCACAGCATGTATTCAAACACCGCTTTCAGCAAAACATTTCCACTTTTATTCTGGGGATGCTCAGATGTGGCTGAAGAAATCTCCACAAAGCGGAAGAGGAGATGGAGCCGTGAAGTATACATTAAAGAGAAATCATAGCTGAATCATGCATGATCTTTCAGCTGCATCAAATATCAAGGGCTTACTCATTGTGCAGTGGAAGGAGGCAAATGAATGTAGCTGTAACATGGACAAAGTCTGGACAATAGTAATGATAATGACTATAACTAATAAAAGGAGGCAGTACAAACACAAGTAAGCAAAGTAGCATGATGTTGCTCAGAGCAGCTTCAAAATAGTCCAAGAAAGATGCAAAGACCTGTATAGCATAAGGAAGGTAAAAGCACCATTTCATCATGCCAAACCGAGAAAATTACCCCCCAAAATTGAATGTACAGCTCTAATTGATGCAATTGAGAGAGACAGTGAAGATAATCCGAGTATATAATGACTGTGGTGGGAGCATCACAACGTAATTGCAATGTACTTTTTTTGCCACAATGTATCATTACACCACTTCTGTTCCTCTGGAACAAATATATTTATTTGAATTGAAGCACGTAGATTCCCAAATCCCTTTGTTTCATGCCAAAACCTGCATGCCATCTCCTGTCGTTGTGTCAAGGAGCTGCAGTTGTGGATAGCTGTGGCTGTAGCACAGTGTTTGTTTTCAGCTCTGTTTCATATCTGTGCCCCCAAAATCAGGAATTTTCTCAGTTTGTTAACTTATCATCTTAACTGGTCCAGGGAGACCTCTGGGGGATGTCCTGCAAGGAGGCATAATATTTCTTCCCCAAATGCAGGTCCCTTGTGTATAACAGAACTACCTTAATTGAGATGCCTGATGCCAAACCTCCTCAGTGAAGGGGGAAGCTGATTTTTCCCTTTCATCATTTAAACACTTCATCTATCATTTTCGTCATGTATAAAATGAAGACAATACCTGTCTTCTTCCCAAAGGCATCATTAGACCCAGCTCACTAGTTTCCTCTAAGAGATTCCCCAAATTAAAGTAGAAATGTAGAAATGTTTTATTATTATTTCATCACTATCAAGAAGTTACATGCAGTCATAAGACAGATACCAAAGAAGTAAGGGAGAGGCAATATACTTTTCTCTGGCACCTTTTTTTTCTGTGATATATGTTCTGTAACTAGTCCTGTCTCTGCTAGACACGTAGCAGTATGCCTGCCACTACTGTCCTGTGACATGTTACATCACTAGTGAAGAGATGTGGTTGAAAATACCTCGTTTCTCGCCATATTTTCCAATGGAAATTTTTTCCCCTCTCTTATAGCAACTTTCCAAAGATTGCTTTTGTTCCTGTTGGAGGAAATAAGAAAGAAAAAGGAAAAGGAGAAAGCTGACATCCCTCCATTTTATTTTTTTGAAGGAGAAATGTTTAGCTTTTGAATAAACATGTTAAAACACTCCTGAAATATTTCTGCCAAAGCGTTTTTTTCCTATGAACTTGCAAATTTTTTCTTAAAAAGGATTTTCTCTTAAGAAAGCTTTTTAAATAAACAAAAAAAAGAAACGGACAAAAATGTTTGTAACGCTGCTTGCTATTTTTCATTAAATTTGTACATGCATTGCAAATCATTTCTGTGGATCAACGGTAGATCTTTCTAAACTTTTTGTATATAAAATTATGGGAAAAAGTAAAAGATAAGGGACCAGGAAGCCTCAAGATGCCTACTTCAGCCATTCCCACAAAGAAATGACGGTAAAATCAGGATTTCCAGCAGAATACAGGCATGAATAAACAGAAACAACCTATTTACATGGAAACAACTCATCTAAAACCTGGACAAAGGAAGCACATGAGTGCCTACCTGACTATATGTCATCTTTAACATGAATTTGGTGAGGTGAAGCATCCACTGATGGGACATGGCTGGCTCCCCAGAGCAGGAGCACTGTGGTCCCCAGCCGAGGGCAAGCACCGGCACATGGCCCAGGTGTGTTGAGGTGGGCGGATATCTCCATCCCAGTGTCCTAGGCCCATGCAGGCTGGGAATTAATTTGCTGTTGTAAAAGGGATGGTGGCACTAGGAGTATGCCCTTACGTACTTCCCTTGTGATTCAGGACAGGGCAGCATGCTTGAAAGACGTATTAATCACTGCAAATCAGCTCGGTGCTTTGCCTTAATGATTTTATACAATAGATAGGGAAAGACGCAACTATATTTATCGCAGCTAAAATGTTACCAGCACCCACAGTGAAGATCACTAGAGCATTTGAATTATATATTTCCTGCATTAGCACTTTTGTTATTTCCCCCTGAACTGGACTTTTCTGGAAAGCTAGAGCAAACACAGAGCAAATACAATTCATATTGCAAACATGAATGTATGCTGTGTTTGAGGGAGAAAGAATGCACTTCTCTTGGTCCTTAAAATAATCTTGAGTTTTTAAGAGATTTTACAGGCAGTTTACAAGAGCTGGGTACCAGCAGATCCCACCTGACGAGGGAGGCAGGCCTCCCCGACAAACCCCTGTGAGTGGCCTCATGAAAATGCGCCCAGATTTGGCCAACTGATGAGTCTCTGAGAACAGCATTTTGCATACATGTGGTAATTTTATTTTTTTTTTTATACAACAAAAGCATTCAGAGTGAATATAAGCTGTTCTCTGCATACATGAGCAGCTAACTGGCAGGCAGGCTGAATGTTCATGTCTTCTGAGGTACATGCTGAATGAGCCATATTCTTCCTTTATTCACTGCTTAATAAAAAGCACATAAAGAGCTGTATTGCTCCACTTGGACTCCTGCAATGATTGAAAAATGAGGTTAAGCAAGCATGGGGGGAGCACTGTGACGATTTAGAAGTTGCTACAGACCCAGAAATCTCAGAAGGCCCTGCTGTTTTCTCTCCAGATCTGCTAAATGCAAGCCTGCAGTCACTCCATACTAAGGCAGCAGGAGGTGAGAATCCTCCTCCTCTTTAAAAGCAGAAAATACTAGGAATGCCCAAAATCTGGCCTCAAGATCACGGATTGCAGGATTCAAGCATGAACGCAGTCACTATCTGGATTCTCCTTGTGGATTACTGAGATTGCCAAGTGTAGAAGCCTTTAATAGCTTGCCATGGCCTTTGTGCTAAAAAGACTTTTTTTTTCGAGTTCTGTGCTGGATGTACTAGAATATGACTTAATCTTTGTAAGATTAATTCTGGATCGCTGTGCTCTTGATTATGTAATTTGTCAGGTTGTACTACTTAAGGAAAACAGGCGCTCGGTACAGATCTCATATCACAGAGTTCAGCAGCCAAATTCCCAATGCACACATTGATTTTTTTATCAGCTGAAGGTGACAAAAAAGTGATACTTCCCGCTTTTGTGCCCAGTTTGAAGTGTCTGAGCTAATCACTTTGCAGCTGACTGGTTTTCAATGGTCACGCTGCAGATGACATCTGCTTGGGGGAATAGGAGAGGAGGGCTGTTTCCTGTGGGGACGTGCTCTGGGAAGGAGGTCTTGTAGATGCTGGACTTCTCTGCGTGTGAACATTTAAGGCTGCTGGGATTTTGTTGTTCCTAATGACTCCTTGAGCACCCACAACCCTGATTAGGTATGTTTGCATTTTTGAGTGCTGCATCCTTTTCTCGTAGTAAGGAAGGCCAGAAAGACATACGAACTGATCCCATCTGCTTTCCAACATGTGACAACACCTGGCAGTGCTAGGACTCAGAAAAGGATGGAGAATCAGTACATTTGGAGGTCATTTCCCTAACTTACCCCAGGTTTTCACACACATCCTGACCAAGCAAGCTGCAATGGAAATTAAATACTAAAAGATAGCATGCTTCCTGTGCTTTAATTTCATAGATTTCCAAGAGCTTTCCAAAGACGGGTAAGCATTATCTCCATTTGACCGAGAATGTGGCTCTGGGGCACTTGGAGACTAAGTGGGCAATCCAAAGCATTAGCAGCTATTATTACTATTTGTTTTCATATTGTATCACCGTCAATGAAGACCCATTCCTGGGTCAGTTCCCTAGTCACTGCACAGTTACAAAACTAAATGACAGTTCAGATGAGCTCATAACCCAAGTAACGACATATTTTAACAGCAAATGTATTCAGAAAAGCCTTCTGTCTTTTCTGGTTAGCCAGGAAATGAGGCTTTTTTCCCTCTGTCAAAGGCCTGGCAGGAGTCATCCTTCATTTGGACACATCCATAACAAACAGCTCTCCCTGAGACTGACCACAGACAGTACAGCAAAAAATGAACCTGGATGCCACTCTGAAAGCTATTTTGGGGTGCAGGGAAGCAGAGGCATAGCATCAGCCTGCTGTGCTCCTCACCACTGGGGAAGTCGGCGATGGTCTTTTGAGCTCTAAACATTGAGCTGCCTCAGGCTCACCTCTGCTTTCACCTGTCCAGTCATGATCAGGACAGGGCAGGGAAAAGCAAAAGGAAAGTTACCTACAGTGTGTGCAAACAGCACTGTATTGTTTTTCTAGAAGTTAGCAGTAAAACTCTTAATATGACTAGCTATGCATATAAGCGCAGGCAAAATGATATCTCGACATATGTGTGTATTGTGCCAAAAAGAGACAAAAAAGAAATCCCAGGTGGCCTTGAAATTACAGAGTGTGTGCTGGTGGGAGCTTTTAAATTCCTGTGTAAAATACTTCACATCCTGAACAAAATTGTGTCTAAAAATAGGCCCATACAAGATATGTGATGGCATTGCTCTATGTGAGTTCACGTGCATTTGACAAACATGAGGATCACCAAGCAAACTATAGGTCTCATGCAAGATGCTCACAGTCATTTAGTTTTTGTGACTGATCCAAGCTCAATTCTTACCCTGGAAGAGAAAACATTGATAGATCCCAGAGCAAAGCAATTGTTTCAATATAGTAAATTGAATCCAAACATGAAAATAAGATGGAAGACCTATTTTCCAGAGCTGTAAGCACACCTAATTAGAGCTCTTGGCTGCGGACTCCAGAGAATTTAAATGAATGGGGAATGATATATTACTAGAGGAAGTAAAATAATCTGAGCAGGAAGACAAGGCATAATTTTGTTCTAACAGATTACTTAAAGATATGTAAAGATTATGCTGATAGTTAAATGATCTGAAATTCTACCAGTGCAACCAGAAACGTTTAAGCATACTGCTGTCCTCTCAGGTACTATAAAATCACAGCGTTGCTAAATAATATTATAACTTCCCATATGTAAGCCAGCTGGTTTGCACAATTGCTTTAAGGTGCTTGTGACCATACTTCGCTATGGTATGACAAGCTTGTGGTATCTGACAGATGAGAGCTGCATACCTGCATGCAACCAACCAGTGCAACGAAATGTTTTCAGGTTTTGAATGGACATTATTTTTGCCCACAGCTTATTGAGAGCACTATAAAATAGTAAGGAACTATCAACAGTAACACTATACTTATGGTTGTGACATAGCTCTCTTGCAGGTGACTTTGCTACAGGACTAGAGACCTGGTTCTTGTGAATGCAAATGGAGGCTGTTCGTGACTTAAAGTGTTCATAAAACACTGGGCAAAGGAGACAAAGAAAATATTAATACCCTTTTGACAGATGGGGAAGAGGGTAGAGAGACTAAGAACATCCCTATCAGAATCACATTAGGGATATTCACACTGATAGCAAATAAGTCCACATGCCTACACAGCAAAGTTGGGCATCAGCCAAAGGTAGTTAGTGCGGGTGCCAGAAGCAGGATGGCTGTGTTGGTATGGCACCCAGACTGGGCCCCATCGGGCAGTGCTACCAGACTGATGCTGGCCAGCTCAAGGGCCTCTTCATGATGCTACACTGGGCAATGCAGACATCTCCTAAATAATTTGCCCAATGGGAATGAAGCCCAGAGCACTGAAGCTTCAATGCCTTTAAAACAAGAGAAGCCTTTTCACGATGACCTGCTTAATTTTGACAAGCATCCTGCTCATCTTTATCCTGCTGTCCTTTTTATGTCTGCCATCTCCAGCTTTGCAGCAGCAACATTTGAACACATGGGCTGTTTTCAATCAACCATGGCAGAAGTGCAAAAGAGATATGAAAATGTCTTTTTTTTCACACAGACAGAAGAGCAACCCCCTAAGTGCCCTCTGCTGAGGGCTACAACATGAACTCAGCCCTATGATTAGGCACCGCAGGAACCAGGGCTTTTTGTTTCACTGAATACAGAATGACTTATGTGTTACTCCAGCAAAATTCGGAGGGCTGCTACAGTAGAGATACCTATGATGGCTGCCTTGTGAGGCTTCTCCATCCTACCTTCCCTAACCTTCTAGATATGTAGTAAAGGCAACAAACAACTATCAGCCAGGACGATGTTGATAATGTTACAAGGTGCAGGTAGCAATGCAAAGAATGGCTAGCCTGAAATCGATCTGAAATAAAAGTCCAACAAGAAAAACATGGAATAGACACTGATTTCTCCTGACAAGCAGCTATCACTCAAAGTGGATGGAGTGCTGTCACGCAAATAATTAAGAGGAAAGATATTTGCAATAGAAGGAAGAGGAAAGTAGGTAGATGGATCTTTACTCCATTTTAGAGGGATGACCTAAATAGAAAGAAAAAAAGAAAGGTAAATTAAGCTGAAGCTACAGTCTAAGGGAGAAATGCTGACGCTGACCTATAATTAATAGACTAATACCTTTTAAAGCCAAGAGAGACCAAATAGTCATCTAATGTGATGTCCTGCATTAGAGCTGTGAGGATGACAGGATTTTGAGATTTTTGACATTCGGCTTTTTTCCAGTTAAGACCTAAAGCTGACTATTTGAAATTCTCCATGAGAGAAAATGCTGAAAAGGTTTGTCTGAACTCAAGAAAATGGATGAAAAAGAAATAAAATAATAAAATAGTGGAAATTTGGTTTGATTCATCAATTTTATTTGCAAAAAAAAAAAAAGATGGCATCATAGAAGGTAGCATGAAATGCTTTTCAGAATGAAAACCTGACATTTAGTTTTGAAAACATTAAAATTATAAAATTCAGAATTATGGGAGGTTTTTTCCCTGTCAGAGAACATGTGTCAAATGAGCTTATTTGCAGAGTACTTTGATCCTTATGAGAATACATTTTCCCATGAAGACAGGTGCTACTCTGATTCTTCTAGGCCCACCTTTATCCCACATAGGTCAGGCTAGACAATCCTGCCCAAAGCTCGCATCTTCCAGCTGTGTAAAGGTAGACTTTTAAAAAAGATATCTGGTCAGGGCAGAAAAGCATCAAGGGATAAAGAATTCACCATATTCTCAGCAAGACACTGAAAGATTATGAACCAAGCGCTTAGGAAGTGCTCCAGGGGACCAAATGGATCAAATAAAGACTGACCAAAAAAGGGACAAAATTGTATCCAACTTTTGCAGGCTTTTTAAGAAGAAAAAAGACCTTACAGAAGAGGTCTCATGCAGAAGGAGGCAGGCCTTGTGCTAGGATAGCACACAGTGATTTCTCCCAAGTGATTGAGAAGATGGTAGACCACAGCGAGGACATCCAGTGGAAATGGTTTTGCTGATGGCTGGGCTGTGTTGATTTCCAAGGTTATGCCACAATGAGTTAGGAAATACAGCTTCAGGATGGTGCAGAATTCCTGGAGGGTGTGGGTTTGGGGTTTTTTTTCCCCCTCTGTCAAAGACGGGTAGCAATAACCCATCCACAAAGTTGTGGAGGTGACTGACGAATGTGAGTGCTGTTGAATCCCCAGAGAAAGCTGAAGCAGCAGGTGGTGGCAAGCAGGGTCAAGAATCACAACACTGAATGTCAGGCCATCTAAGGACCCATTGTGTGAACAGGACACCTCAGGAAGAGGCATTTGCAGCAGCAAAGCTAAAAAAAGCTAACCTGTTTTACTTTGCACATAAACAAAGAAGGAGCACCCCCACTGGTACTTACTGCACTACACAGGAGAGTAAGTGAGGGGGTTTTAACTCCGAATCCTCTTGAATGAGATCATGGTTACATACTCAGCTATGCACCTCACCTACACAGGGTTTTCTGTAGATCTGGGAAGAGTATATCCCCTTTAAAAGCTTTTTTGCATTCACCCACTCTTGCAAGTTGCTTAATATAATAACAGAGTAACCAAACCAAAAAAAAAAAAAAAAAAAAAGAGAAATGCAAAAAATGACATTTGCACATTGAAGAATTTAGAGGAGTGAAGGATTCTCTACTGTTTCTCTGTTTTTGGCCCATTCTATAATTAACTGCAGTATAAAATGTGTTCCAAAATAATTGCAATCAGGTTAGAAAATGTCAGTTGCTTACCTGTGCATCCTAAAGAAGTGTCTGTGTTGTGCTTTTAAAGCTACATGAAAAGAAACTCAGCTAGAACCTTTTGCAATTCAAAATATTTAGCTGAATGACAAGAAAACTAATCCTTGGTTTATTATTAGACATGATAAAAGATTTCTGAACATCCTGGATGTTCATATTTTTCTTCTGCTCTTTTAATGCAGTGCTACTCTGAAAAATGACTTTGTCAAAAACGTGGCTGAAGCTTTTAAAAGTGAGAAGTGGTTGTGGAGATGCAACACAAAATGCCTTGAAGAAATCTGATGTTTGGAGATGCATGCTCTGCTCTTTCTCATTTCCACACCCTTCAAGGATGGCATCAAGTCTGATGTCCAAAAATTGAAGTGCTCGGAATCATTAGTCTCCCCTGAAAACCTGAGCCAGCTTCTCATTGCTCAGTGTATCTGCTCTTGGTGCATAATCTGGTAAAATCAGAGGCTTATTTCAGACCCTGAAATAAGTTTTACTGCTCCCATTAGCTCCAGCGCATCAACAAAACAGCAGGGGAGTGCAGTGGATGCACTGGTTTTTGTGTATGCAGTATCTATTGACCGCACTGCAAAACAGATTAACTACTACTGCTTTTGACTATGACGGCTCCTGGCCCTGCCCTTAGCATCAAGAGAGACACCAGCTGTCACATATCACCAGCAGAATTGCTAAACTCTTGGCTGAAACCTCAGTGAAAATTTGCTGACAATGGCATTAATTTGCCTTAGGACCCAAAGGCCATACCTAAACCATGGGACCAGCAACTCCCATTCCTAGAGAGCTATGGATGGCAATAGCCTCCCTTCCCAGCTCTGAAAGTCAGGGCAAGGAAGCTAAAAAGTGTGATTGTTGAAGAAAGCGGGGGGTATCTCTGACCTTAGGTGGAGGAAACCAGCATCTTAGGACATGCCACCGATCACATTCACAAGGCAATTAGAAGCAGTCCTTGAGACCTGCTGGAAATTCATTACTCACATGATGTGTGAAAAGGAACAAACAAATGATTCACCAGGAACAGACTGCTAGCAAGGCAAGCAGATAAGGAAAAGGAACCCTTTTACTTGTAAAGGGAGCGCTTTTGATGCAGGATTAGTAAGATACAATAATCATAGCACTCCAGAACGATATTTTGACGGAGCCAATTCTTGGAACCAAATCACATGCTAAGTGGCATGCCTAAGCAGACGCCGGGTGAAATCAAATTAGGGCTGGATTAAAATGATGCTGTGAAATTATTTTAGTGGTTCTTATTGATTAGGAAATGTAATTTTGTAGGACAATATTATGTATAATCAAAATGCAGTCATACAGAAAAAGGCCAGGACATTACTGAGAAATGGTCTTTTATCTTTACAGTAGTTAGCGAAGAAGACTAAAAAGAGTAAAACTAAGCATCTTTTCCCAAGCACGGTCTACTACTTTCCCTTAATTTTAAGTTAGCAAAATTGAGAGAATTTATTCAAACCACCAAGAGTCGTACGTCTCTTCCCCCTTCTGTGTATATTTCTGTTGATATAGCTGTGGAATTTAATGCTACTGTCTTAAATATTTTTCTGATTTCATTTTAGTAGAGATGTGCTAAATTCTGTTTCATCACATCTTGTACTGAACAGTCATGTGCTGAATGTATTTGGCTTAATTTTATTAATTTTTAATAATTAACACCCCAAAACTGGAAGATTTCCCAGGTTACAAATCCACCTAATAGGTGCCTCAGGGAAGGCAGCTCTGATTCACAGGGACACAACAGGAACAGAATCATGTATGATGGATGCCTTTGCAACCCCTTTCTGTATCTGTGCTCATGTACCCAGAATTTCAGCTGGCATTTCATAGATCATATTTACCCACTGAGGAGGAGAAGGCATGTCCTTTGATGAAAATGGGAAAAATGATGGGAAAAACACAGGCAGTGGTACATGCTATTGGGTTCAAACAAGGGCAAAGAGATGGTTCAAACTGGCCTGAGAAAGATGGTCCACCTTCCATCGGCAGAACCAGTGGTTTTCACAGATTGCTAGCGAAAGAAAAGTCACAGAGCAAAAATGCTGATAAAAATTAATTCTGAACTTTCAGAAATTTTTCATCTAGATGGGTTCTACTCTGTTCCCTTATGTAGTATGAAAGCATCTCATTCAGTAAGATAAAAATGTTTCATTTTGATTATAGCTGAACTATATCATTTATTATCAAAATTATATGCTGGATACATGTAATAAAAGAGGTGTGTAAATTCAATATTATCATGCATATTTTATTATGCCATGCAAGCTGAACAGAACTGGAAAAGTAGAAACAAAACACATTCACATTATTGAAATGAAACATTCATGCCTTATCAAAACAGAACAAGAAAATAGAAATGGTTCATTTAAACATTTTCTTGTCAAAAAAATAAGCTGAAATTGACATCTGCCTGTGAAATGTTTTGATTTTAAAAACACTTCCTTCTCTGCCGGGAAAAAGTGTTCTGCAAAAAAAGGTCTGCCTGCTCTCATTGCCAGATACACGCAATGTAGCATTGATTACAATGTTTTCTAAAATGGAGATCAGTCCTGATGGATATGGCTTGTTCCAAGCCTCTCTACTCAAATTTGGAGATGCAGGCTGAGGTGTTAGCAGCGTACTTGTGAGAGGTGATTCTTAAAATGGTACATCTAGACCGGTCAGGCTGTGCACCCAGCAGGTCCTTTGCAAATAGTACAAGAAAGGATCTGAGCATAATGCAATGGTAAATTAAAATGAGTGCAGGTGAAAGCATTTGAACTGCTCTGAAACTACCTGACACTAGTGAGCCGAATATTTTAACATCCACTCCAAAACACATTGCTTTCAAGTTATGGAAAGGCTGCAGGGCCTGATTCAAAGCCCTTGGTCTGTTGGCTTCCATTTCCTGACTTGAAAGAACTTTGCACCCTAAGAAAACATGATAAAAACATGCATGTTTTTATGTGATGCTTGTTCAGCCTGCTGCTCCCTTGAAACGGGTCTTCCCCAGTCATGTCCTACCAGCCTGGTTTCCCCCTCGCCTTGGCCCACTAATACCAGGTGATAACTATACCCGCTCAAACACCCAGGCTGAATGTCTGAGAGAAAAAGTCATTTTGCTTCCCCCGAGGGTAAAATTCTCCCAAATTCATCCAGAGAAACAAAGTCGACTGAACAAAAATAAGTAGGAGTGCATCTGACAGCTCTTTGTGTGAGCTCCATAAATTAGTTTATTTCACATCACTTAGTGCACTTCAGGAATGGGAAAGATGAATGTGCTTTCCTAGCCCTCTGAGGAGGCTTGTAGCTATAATTAAGAGGGTATTATTGCTGAAGTCTAATTACATTCTTTAAAGTGTGCTGATAGGAGTACGCAAAGAACTGTTTTAAAACTTTATTCCACCACTGGATCTTTTATCCACGCTAAAACCAACCACCAAACAAACAAAATCTGGTGAAAGCAGATCTCGCATGATAGTGGTTTTACTGTTCTTCCTAGCAGAAAATGTGATGGGAGGGAGGAGCAGAGGAGAAGTAAGCAGAATTTTAGATGTATTTTTGTGCAATTGAAGTTTTCCTTTTGGTGGGTTTTTTTTTTGTTTGTTTGTTGTTTTTTTCCCAGTTAAAGACCTCTTTCATTTTGGTAACAGTGGTTTGCATTTGTACAACCCTCTCAGTAGAGGGTAGCTGTGTTCATTTCTTGCTAATCCTCATCTGATTACTACCATTGAAGTCTTCTTTGACCCCTCTTTTGTGTCCACTAGTGTGATCAGATCATGAGCAGTTTGAGACCAGGGCAGCATGCCTCCTCATTGTCCTATAGCAGGTAGCATATGAAGACTTTACCCTCTGACTGAGGTTTCCAGACACTATCAGAGTACGATAAGTAATTCACACAGCATTTGCCATCCAGATGGATGGTATTCTGCATGTTCATTTGCTTGAACACTGATTCTTTGCATGCATTTTTTTCAGACATACCCAGGGAGTGTACTGCAGTTTACCTATTTTTTCCCTTCTTTTTTTTTTTTCTAATGAAATGTTTCTTTGACCTTTAAACACTGATGAAGGCAGATGACAATGTGCACAAAATGTTTGTCTTAATTGTTTTGGGTGATGTGGCTTCACTATGAAACTTCTTTCAGAAGCTTAATTACTCCCAGTGCTGCATTTACAGCAAAGGGAAGGTATCAAATGAGACAATGAAGGAAGTTCAGTGGTTTTGATCTTATTTTCTGAAATCGGGTGATCTCACGCTCTCGCCATTTATTAATATAGATCATTTCCTCCCATTTCTCACAATTGAATTGTGTCGCTGTTTGCATGCTGATGGGGCCAGTAAGTGGGGAGCTGCGTTCATCACCGCCTGATAATGGATGAGAGCCACCCGTTCAGAGGCAGGCGGTTCCTCTGGAGGCCCTGCGATTTGCCAGACTATATTACATTTTTCCAAGATTATTGCACAGCAGATGATTAATATTGCATGCCTAAATGGCCTTTTCAAGGACTGAGCAGGGAGTGGGGGCGACTAAGGGAGAGCCTCAGAAGACTAATTTCCTATCTGCATGTTGTGATAGAAATGCATAACTGCAAACAGCATTTTGTAACTTGCCAGTATAAAAAAGAGAAGCCACTGAGCAATGTGTAGCCAGAGGAAATATGTCTTCAGTTGACAAAACCAGCAAAGCCCTGTTGAAATCAATGTGGCTCCACTGGTTTGCATCAATGAAGAATCAAGCCAGAAAGCTTACTAGGGAGGTGCAGCAGGGAATTACCATAGGTAAAGCAGTAGTTTTAGCAGGATGGGGAAATATAGTCCCTAAATCAAGGCCAGCTGGTGGTGTGGACTCTACAGGAGTATATAACTGGAAGAAGGATGCCTAGAAAAGTTAGGTGCTGTCTGCTCTGCAGTAGCAAAGGAGTGTGCTGCATCTCAGTCTGAGTGGGAGAGGTGAGGAAGAGGTGGTAGCTCTCTGCCATGGGCTGTATGGAGTGGATGAAGGGCTTCAGTTGCTTTAGGGCAGGTGTGAAATGTGTTAAAGACATGCCTAAGACTACATGGGCCATCGTAGTCAGCAAAGAGCTCTGCAAAACCCATAGTGGGGGGTTGTAATACTAGTGGAAATGTTTTAGTAGAGCTGAGTGGTGTAGGTGTAAGAGAGGGTTGTATAGATCATTTCTCAGCTTTTGCCTCTCTGGTGCAGCTTGGATCATGTACTGGCAGTGTTAGAAAGCAAAGCTTTGTGTAAATGCCCCCCCATGACTGAGCTGGGTTTGGATGGACCTTGGATGGGCTCTGTGCTCTTTATGGCTACAGCAGCAACATTTTTGTAGCATGTCTTCTACCTTTCAGGCACAAGAACTTGAACCAAATTCAGATGTGAGCCTACATAACATGAGAAAATGTCTAAACTGATTCACCTCCCTCTTCTTCAGCCTTTCCAGGAGCACTTTTGGCTAGCTGCACGTATCATGACTCAAAATCCAAGGAGCACATCTGAACTGGAACTGCTTCCCCCTCCTTCCACTCGCATGTCCACCTAGCTGTGCTAGCTGCAGACAAGTTGTGCTATTCCTGAGATGCACAAGTTTTTGATGCCACCTTGTTTTGGCCACAGATTTCGTATGTGTATTTGGCTTTTACTTCTTCCACTCCCTTAAATATGCATACTGCTCCAATCGAGGTTCCCTCCAGGATCATACTGCCAATGTTTTCCTAACAGTCAGAGGGAGAAAGGGTGGATGGGTGGGTGTGCTGTGCTGGTGGACACTTAGGTCTGCTACAAACAAATACAAAGGCTGCAGACAGTGTTTCCTATCCTTAAGAGATCAGCCAATATCACACTTAATATGTATGTCTGGATGAATCTGTATTATTTCCTTACCAATTCCCTCTTATCCAGGTAGAGTCTGGTAACATCTAAGCATCTAAGCATCGTCATTTATGCTTCACCTGTGCTGCCAGCTCTGAGCTAAATGTAAGGCCAGGGAAAGCAGTTCAACTCTCAGACTTCTTGGTCCTGGCTTCTCAGGTATGAGTTGAAGAAAGGCTGAGTTCACTCTTGGCTGTGCAAGCAGATTCCTGTCAGGACTTTTGTTTGTTCAGTTTTGCATCCATCGCATGCTAAGTGTATTTCTACAGGGGTCTGCCTAAATATGATTCATATCCCCCCAGGCTTCATCAAAGCACGTTGCCTAAAGCAAAAAAAGATGCTCAAATATTTTTGTCAAACAAACATGGTGAGGTCACTATACTTGTGAGGAGACTTTAAGTGAGGGCTGGTTTTGGGTTTTGTTTTTTTTTTAATTAAAACTTTTTTTAATACTGTGGGTCCAATTTTGTCACAGAACTATTGGTCTGGAAATCCATCATTTTGTATTTGATGCTTAGATTATTCACTTGTTTATTGTCCCAGGAAGGATGCTGAAAACTTAAGACACTACGAAAAAGACCTACGAAGAAACTGGTTGTAGCAAATGATGAGTGAGCAGAGAAAGTTAGTGGAGAAACCCATGTACCCTGGGACCCTTGGCTTCCTGATAGTGTTTCTGTATACCTAAGCTTTAAAAGAATATTTTTGTTTTTTAAAAATCCACGTGCACAAATTGATCACTCTGAGACTGTTTTGTTACATCAGGGGTAGGACTGTAATCTGGGAGCAATGTTGGCTTACTTCCTCACCATCAATTATCTGGCAAATATTTGGGAACAGTGAACACTTTCAATAGAAGTTCGATGGGTGAATGGGGGTGGAAAAGGTCATGTTCCAGGTGATTTATCTGCAGGAAATAATTCAGCTACTTTGTAAAACTGCTTCTGCATCTGGCCCTTTGATTGCCAAACTATTCATTCTTTCTAATGCAACAGAGAAATGCTTATTTGAAGAAACAAAATAAAGAGCTGCTACAGTAGAGCAGAAGGCAGATAATTTAAACATGGCAAAGCTGCGATGTCATGGGAGATGTATAGAAGCATTCCTTTGTTCCTTTGTTCTTCTCCTCATTGTGGGAACAAGCCAAGCCTTAATAGCAAATGTGTCAATTCAGTTTCTAAAAGTTAGCTATTTGGGAAGAGGTTTTGCACTGTTGGGTGGCTGCCCCAAAATCAGGATTAAGTCAAAGAGATATTGTAATATCTCGGTAAACGGGAAGGGGGCCATAACACAACTTCCACGGTGGGTCTGTGCAGATCAATAAAGAGGCTTCATCGGTGTCTGATCATTGGCAGTATTGCACGAGGGAGGAGTGCAGGTCCTTTTCCAACCAACGCTAGCAAACTGTTTGTGAACAGTACACATTCTTTTGTACTGTATTTACATAGCTTAATGGAGTTTTAAAAGGTCAAAATCCAAGCAACATACACTTTGGAGCTGTGAACTGCATACAATTGTGTTGCTGCATTCTTAATTGCATCTTCAGAGTGGTGGGGTTTTTTTCTTCTTTTTTTTAACTATGGGGCTTTTGGAGACGAGAACTGCCCCTTTTAAAATTTATGAGTTGCAATGGGGACAACAGAAGCCACAACTCATCTGGCAAGAAAGCTTTTAAACCTCTGTCCTCCTTTGTTTGCAGAGGAGGTAGTTGTAAATGGACTAAGTGTTCTTCACCCCAGTACTAATGAAGTTGGATAGCGTTTGTTTCAGAGTTATAGGAAAAGAGGGCAAGGAATGGTGCTGGTGGATAATTAAAGACTAAGGTTTGATTTTTGGTGCCCTAAAGCAACCTCTGTTTTATGTTGGTTATGTTGAGAGCTGGCTGAAACATACTTAGCCTTGTTTTGGACCACAGCTTGGGACTGTAAGGCCTTTAACAAGTCCTCAGGTTGTTACCTCTGGAGGGAAAGGCTCAAGCTAGGCAATCACCAGAGGACAGAACCACACATAGTGAGTTAGAGTATAAAGGCATCAACTACTTTAAAGAGCAGGTGTGCAGTGTCCTGTGCTTGCTGTGACTGATTAGGCCATCCTAGAGTTGAGTACGCATTGTTTTTTAAACCCTAATTATGGGATGTGTTGTCCTTGTCAAATGACCATATCCAGCACAGAGGGCACTGCATACAGCAAAATCCCACTCAGCTCTACCAAGTTGCTTCTATCAACTCTTTCCCTGGGCCTAAAACATTTGGCATATGAGCTAGTAATGAATCAACAGCTCACGTAGATAGGACGTTAGCTCATATTCATTCTTGCCAATAATCATTAGCCCTGTAATTGATTTACTTCAGCACGGTCTATGCATAGACTACACTATCAGCTCAGAGAAGTCCACCGTAAAGCCTCTACAGCAAGTCAGACAAAACCCTGAGTTATCCCAGCAGGTCTGATAAGGAGATACAGTGGTGGAGAGGACCTGCTGTGCCATTCATTCCCTTTGCAGCCACCCCCCACCCCCATGGGTTTCTGCCATGGTCAGAGCACAGGTTGCATGTAGGCAGTTGGTGTTGGTCTTTCTCTGCTGAGCAGACCATTCTGCATTTCAAGCAGAAATGACAATGTGTGCATTTATTACCTGTTTCTTATTACTGGTTGCTTGCTGTTAGAGAAGCAATTATCAGTGGGATTTCACTTGTTTATAATATCTGATCACTAAGGTCACTGACAAATTAATAGTTCATTTCAGCTGTAGGGTTTTGATTCTGTTACTTTGATAACTGTGGGAGCACAAGGCTGCTTTGTCCTTCTTCAGGAAATAGAGGCTGGCTCCTCAGTTCAGGCTTTTGACAAATTATCCACAATTTATATGGAAGGTCTTCTGCATCCCTTGCAACTTTTAATGGCTCTGATGCAGAAAATGGGTTCCTTCAAGTGCTTTTCCTCAGGGAGAAACTGGCTGGGGAACAGTCACTGGAGAATAAGCTGTTTTTGCAACAAGTCTCAAGTGGCTACATGGGAATAACCATCCTGCTTAATCTCATCATGCTCTTGGGGAGGTATGTGGCTTCCCATCAGATCTCATTGCGCATTTGCTATCTCAGGGCTCAGCCACATAACCCAGATAACGCAGCTTATCAAGATACTGTGAGTCAGCTGAGGTGCGGTAGCTGCCTATGCAACACCCATAGACCCTGCCAAAAGCAATGTAATGCAACTTAACTTAATTCTCATTCCTTGCAGGCTAAATGAAATAATTTTATTGCATCGGCCATTGGCTAAAAACGTGCACACATGGCTTTCTCTGCAGCTCTGTCCGTACATGGTGTCCTGTTAAGGGGTATGTCCTGGTTTCAGCTGGGATAGAGTTAATTTTCTTCACAGTAGCTGGTATAGTGTTATGTTTTGGATTTAGTATGAGAATAATGTTGATAACACACTGATGTTTTTAGTTGTTGCTAAGTAGTGTTTATACTAAGTCAAGGATTTTTCAGCTTCTCGTGCCCAGCCAGCAAGAAGGCTGGAGGGGCACAAGAAGCTGGGATGGGACACAGCCAGGACAGCTGACCCGAACTGGCCAAAGGGATATTCCATACCATATGATGTTATGCCCAGTATATAAACTGGGGGGGAGTTGGCCAGGAGGGGCGGATCGCTGCTTGGGAACTAACTGGGCATCAGTCGGCGAGTGGTGAGCAATTGCATTGTGCATCACTTGTTTTGTATAGTTTAATTCTTTTAGTATTATAGTTGTCATTTCATTATTATTATTATTATTATCATTATTATTCTTGTCCTTCCTTTCTGTCATATTAAACTGTCTTTATCTCAACCCACGATTTGGTTTGGTTTGGGTTTTTTTATGATTCTCTCTCCCCCATCCCACTGGGTGGGGGGAGTGAGCGAGCGGCTGTGTAGTTCTTAGTTGCCAGCTGGGGTTAAACCACGACAGGGTAGTAAAATGAACTCTAGATTAAATCCTCCCAAACTTCTTCTTCAGTATATTTTCTGAAATTCCTTCACAAGGAAGGTTGTTCTGTGACATGCAAGATTTCTTGGTCTAATGCATTATTCTGTAACCTACTGCTCCAACCAAATAAAATGTGCATTTTATTTTATGGGAAATGGTGGACTGACATTTCATGTGAGCTTGCAGAGTGATCCAGGTGTTTAATCATATCAGTGTTGGTTAAATGTGTTGCTAGTTTATTTTTTGCCTTCTTACAGTGGGGCAAAACAGAGCTAGCCAAAAAAAAAAACGTGGGGGCGGGGGGCACAGGAGGGAAGTACAGCCATTCAAATTTGGTTTTATGGGCTTTTTTTAAGCCCATATGAAATGAAAAGGAGGCAAGGGGTGACAAAGGAGGATAACAGGAGGCAAGAGGTCTATGGGCTCCTCATTAACCCACCTTTTATTCATTCCCACCATTGTACACCCACCATCCTGACTGCACTGGGGATCCTAAAGGAGGCTGTAGCACTAGGGCATGGCTTATGAGGTAAGAGGTGCTCAGCCTCTGTCCTATTCCTTCTTTCTCATGGGACCACAGGAAGACTTCCACTGTAGCTCCTTCCTCCTCTTCCCCTTTTTCTCTCCTGTTGATAAGGTGATATATTTTGCCAAACACAGCGAACAAGTGATGTGCAGAGGAACAGTCAAGTCACCCCTTCTGCTGGGACATCTAGGCTGGCTTTTCAACCAAGACTGGAAGGCACCTACTCCTGCTGGGTGCAACTCTCTTCTAGTTCTTCCTTTCCCAAATCAGGGTGAAACTCCTCATCAGCCCAGTAAGACCCAGGTGGTGCCAGAAGAACTCTTCAATGCCTCTCCTCTGCAGGCCATACCAGGGAACAAGGATGTCACTTCAAAAAAAATTTTGTTCTGTTGTCAAGCTGCTGGAGCTTCAAAGCAGTTTCTTACTGTCTGTGCTTTCATGCAGTTTGACGCCTGTGCTCGTGGGGTTTATACATTAATGCTGGTTACAGGCAGTGTGCAATAGTTATATAGTTCATTCCACATAGGATTAAAACCCTCTAAGAAATATAAGACCTTTAGTTACTCTGGCTTAATTCGGTTCAAAAGACCATCTCACAGGATGAGAGTAGAGAGATCATTAGTTCCTTAGGTCCATGAGATGGCAGGAATTAAGAGAAGTTGCTCTGCTACCCTGTGAAGTAGTCAATACTCAGCACTAGAGAGGGGTAGGCGTAAGAAATGGTCTTTTCTGATCTGTTCTTAGGGAAGAACTATTTTCTAAGCACAAAATAGAAAACATTTCTCTCTTGGTACTTCTGAAAATGACTAGTGGAAGTCCTGAATTAATGCAATGTAATGAAGGGCAACAGAGCAGTGAAACAGATGTCCTCAAATCCCCTTTCAGTAACTTCTTGGAGAACCTAAAATGCTGAAGCTCCAGAGCCTCTTAATGCCAACTTCAGCTTCAAAACCACCCCTATTTTGACACTTAAAATGTCAGGTTCCTGCTGTCATCTTGCTGTGATTGTGCCATACCATCATGTCTGAGAGGAGATGGCACATTTCCTTCTAAAGACTGCATTTAATCTACTTACAAAAGGTATGTTTTTTCATCCATTAAGCTATGCTCTCTGATCAGAGCTCTTCAGAAGGACTCTTATTTTTTAATCAATGTTTTGCTCCAAGGACAAGCGAGTTTAAATAAGTGAACGCTTTGCTGCTCCTAGATGTCTCCATGCCATCTCCTCTGAAACAAAAGCAGTGGGTCTGAGTCATCCTTGCAGTATTCCAGTTTTATGCTGAAATCAGTGGGGGTACACACGATAAAAACAGAGTGATGTAGCAGTGAATTATCTCAGCAAAAACTTGGGGTCTGTAGCATCCACCTCTGCAGTGCTCCATGGAGTACATTGCTGATTAAACTACAGGTGCCATTGCTGCCTTAAATTAGTTTTCAGAACTGCATGAGGAATAACTTCCTCCTGGTTTTCTTGGGATAGCAAGAAAGTGGAAGAATAAAGGTGCAATATTGTCCTTATTTATTTTTAATCTTTTTGTCCTGTGATTTATTATCTGAGACACTGGATTTTCCCAAAAGCTGCGATTCTTTGACACGTCTATTCAATATCGCCATTTATTCATCTAGGCCGAGAAATCTGAGCTTACAATATCCGATGTTACAGTGAAGTTCTTGCAAGCTCAGGGAGTTTGTGAAATGGAAATTCCTTTCCTGTTAAAAGAATTCTGCTTTCCTTGGAGAAAATGTCAGGAACATCTTAATGTCTTTGTTTTGTAAGCACCTTATTTTTATCAATGCCTTTTGAAAACTCTGTATTGCTTTCATATTCTGAATATTGTTTTTTCGGTCTGCAAAGGTTGAGGGAGTGATCGGGAGTTATCACATTGCCAGAAGGTATTAAAAATACAGAGGGTGATGAGAAGGGCTCAGTGTAACTACCAGCAGTATATAAAAATTAATAATGTGCAACTTAAGGCTAATGGAAACAGCATCAAAACTCTTATCTATAAAAGCTACAGTAAACTGCCTGCCCTGCCAGTTAGTCCTCTTATCTACCCTGACTCACTGCTATTTGTCCTCTTGGCTTATCCTGGCTTCAGCTTCAATCCCCAGCCTTCCCCACAGTATCCTGACTTTCAGTAAAATGGGGGGAAGAAAAAAGAAAAAAAACCCAACAAAACAGCCTAAAACAAACCCAAAAATGTGGGGAAACTGTTGGAGCTCCCTGTGCAATGCTCCCATCATGCAGAGAGATGAGGTTGTTTAGGAGCTTATGTATAGGCTGTGCTTGTTCAAATATGATCACGTGTCCAGCCCAGGAAGCACGTTGATCTATATCTCTGCCTCTGAACAACAGAGATGATGGAAATTTCAGTGCAAAATGGTTGGCAGATGCAGCCAAATACCACTTGATGAATCACCAGTGCAAACCACCAGTATCGCAAGCCTATAGCAAAAGTGACTGGTGATAGTTTTTCGAAAATCGCACAAAAATTATGAATGTGGTATTCATAATGTCTCCAAGTAAGTAGTCTTGAGACTGGTCAGTCTCATGTGTCTCATATGGAGACAAATATGAGCAGTTTCTGGTTAAATCTCTGCACTAAATATTTATTTAGACATTTGATTGCAATGTATATGCCTGATAAAATTGATCACAGAGTGTGAGTAGATGGCACAGAGCATACTGTCCTCGTTGCTCAGCTTAAGAGAGACACAGGAAGGTTACTTGGGTTAGAAACCAGGTCAAGCAATCAGCCAAGGAGCTGGGAACAACAATGTCATGTGCTGTCAAACCAAATCTAACCTGCTAAAAATACGAGCAGGGTGGGCAGTGATCTTGCCCACTAGTTCAGTGCCCCTGCTGATTATGAGACCCTACTGAAACCCTTTATCTCATCAAATATATATTTTTTAGAAAACTATAAACAGAATCCAATCCTCTAAATGAGGGCAAGCTCTAAAAGAAACCCAGGTATTATACTGGGAAATGTTAAGAAACCTTAGTGGAGATAGCACAGATATTGAGAGTGGAGCTTTCTATACCTAGATATAGACGCCAACAGTGACAACAGTCAATGTGTTACCTAAAGATTTATACTGTATGTTAGTACGCTTTTTTTGCAGTAGAAAACATATAAATATGATCCCTCTCCCTGAGTAACAGAAACAAATTATTTTAAGCATGAGAT
This sequence comes from Gymnogyps californianus, assembly GCF_018139145.2. Lineage (NCBI taxonomy): Eukaryota > Metazoa > Chordata > Aves > Accipitriformes > Cathartidae > Gymnogyps > Gymnogyps californianus. The sequence continues at coordinate 63,017,955 of NC_059474.1, read as the reverse complement.
TAAAGTGAGAGATTGAGGGGTTTTCTTAATTTGAGGGGGCCTCGTTGTGTGAGGTTTTTTTAAATACAGCTGGTGCTACCAATACTCTGAAACTTAAAAAGAGAAAATTACCTGAAACAATGGAGTACAACCTAACTATTTTCATTTCTGAGTCAAACAAGAAGCAAATTTTAGTTGACTGTAAGTTACCTAGATTTAAAAAAAATCTTTTTATTTGAATAATGTATTTGTTGTGAACACTTATGATGAGGTTTCATTTTAATATGTAGATTTGACTCTTTTGACCTGGGAGTTTCTCTGAAGTCTTCAGTTTCAATTTGGCCGTCTTCATGTCTGTGTTAAGGAAGGAACATAATGGTGAAAACAGGCTTTGCAAAACCTCTCAGTCTTGGTTTTCTGCCCAATGATACACTAGAGGACTTGGCTATATGAATGTGTATGTTCTTGAAACATCAGAGATGAAGAGAAATGGAAATCAGCACTACATTTAGAGGAGGTTTTCCTTCCCTTCAAAAACACTGCTGTAATATGATCTCCATTTGTTATCATGCCAGTCAATATGTATAGGCTATGTCTAGCCTACTTCAACTGGCAGGTCTGAAGAAGGCCTCATACACAGGAGCTATCAAGATTCAGCTCCTTGAATTTGCAGTGAATTGAATTTGATGGATCAGTAATCTCATCTGCTTTTGCAATCCCATCTGCTTTTGCAAATAGTGACATTGAGGCCCCTCTAGAAGTATCTTTGAGCTAACGTGTGCCTGACCTGTCGACAGTGGGGTCACCTCTGTAGATGGCATAGATGGATAAGATGGCCGAGATGGAGGCTGCTGGGGCAGTCCTTTGGTGTTTTGTTCCTCTCTGAACAGAGGGTTCAGGAAATATCATAATTTCCCACAGAACCTGTCCAACAGAAGACTATTTTCACATGAATTTATCTTACGGATCCAGTGGCAATATTCACATAAAGTGTTCATTCTATGGGTGTGTGGATGGTAGGGGACACTGCTTTTAAGACAAGAAGAAAAAGCAGTGGATAGACAGAGAGGGTTTTAAGATCCCCCCCCCCCCCCGGAAAGAAAGAATCTTCATTTTGGTTATATTTTCTTTAAAAAAAACTCACACTTTTTAAACTTGAAATTTTCCTTTCTATCATTTTTTGGCCTCCTTATACCTTTTTAAGTTTATCAGCATATTCAAAGATGGAGGCTTTCAAGTGTTTGAAGGCTGAGACTACTTTCACTGAAGTCACTGGGAGCTTCATGACTAATTATAGTAGGGAGGGGGATGGTGAGCAATCCTTGCCAGCTGACATCAGACAGGGAGCTGAGTACCTCCACGATTGCTCATCTGTTGACAATTCAAGAGTATTTTGCTATCTTTAAATAGATCACATAAAAGGTCGCTTCTAGACATGCCTCTGAAAACAGGAGGAAACTTGCAAAAAGTTTCCTTGGCTGCTCTGGTTTTGCTTCTTTACTTGGAAAAACTACCCACTGATTTCTTGTCTGTTCTCCATCCTGTACCACTTCTGTCCCCAGCCTTCACTGACATAGCTGCGTATGACTAAAGGTCTTTGGTCCTCTGTGATCCAGCTCTTTAAACCACAGAAATGTTGAGTGGAAGGGACCTCTCGAGGCTATCCAGTCTAATCTCTCGCTCAGTCTCTCCTTAAACAATATTTGTGCAAGAACCTTAGGAGCATCAATCTTCTTTACCAAGTGACAGCATCTGATGAAAAATTCAGGACATCTGCAGCTATGTGATCACTCCAATTTAAAGCCTGTAACTCTTCCTCATCTCCTCTGCTTACCTATAGCTATGGTGGGCTACCAAGCCTTTCAGCTGGCCTCTTCTACTTTTTGTTCTCTCCCTCTGTCCCTCTCTTGCTTTCCACTGAGTCATCCAACTTTTTGTCAGTTTGAAAGACTTAACTCCTCCTGTCTGTCTCCTCTACAAGTTAGTCTGTCCCTTTGGCTTTATGCAGAGCTTTTTTTTTTTTTTTTAAATGGGCACAAGACTGTTGGGCACACCTGGAAGAAGAGGATAACCAAGCACCATGGAAGACAGGAAGCAGTGCTTTGTTTGCCTTAATGCTGGAGCACTCTACAATAAAAAATCATTATCTCCTGAGTCATTCAATACCTGTTTTTCTAGTAGCATATACCAAGATAGCAAATGCACTGCCTGGTGATTATGGTCATAAAAACAGAGTAAGAAAGCTTGCTTGTTCATTCTACCCATCTCAGATAACGAGACAGCCATACTATGAGTTTTCCTTGGCTTGAAATGGCTGCCTCTTCCCTCTGCTGAGGAAGATAAAGCCATGGAGATCACACTGGGGTGTGTGGGAGGCAGAGGGCCACAGGAATAAATGCACTTGCTGCAGCTGCTGCTGAGTTATTGATGCTGGACAAGCACTGTCAAAGCATGGACTTTGAGGTACAGCAGACATGGTGAAAGGTGGAAAGGGAAAGAGTGTGCTGAGATGGTAGAGACCAAAGCAAAAGGGACTGTGGGGTCTCCTCTGCCAAGGAGCTGTGGTGCTGCTGGGCTTCCAGACAGAGCATGATGGCTAAGACAGCAGCAGAAACATTCATTAGAATCACTGTTTTAGCTTTTTGGACAATCAGCCTGATAATTATGCCACTTATTTATTATAATAGCCTGCAGTTAATGGATGTTATACAAGGGAATTAATGAATCTAAATTATTTTAGAAATACCCTGAATATGTCATCTTTTTAAATAATAATGCAGAACGTCTCTGTACGATGTTTAAATAAGTTGTAGATTGCTGACCGCTGTTCAAAAGTCATACTTGCTTCTCAGAAAGTCAAACATGCATTAAGGAAAAATATCTCTTGCCATGGGGATGAGAGCGGGAGCCTGAGGCTGCTGTGTGCACTACCGGAGCAGGGATGCTCTTCAGCTCTGTAGCAAGTGGTGCACATTGGTTGAGGCCCTGCTAGTGCTTTGCTTCCATCAACAGCAGGGCAATATGTTGCCTGCCTCAGCCTTGGCTTGGTTTGTGTCCTGCCTCTTTGTCAGATGTAGATGGTGCCTTTGCCTACGGGCTGTGGCAGGCCTATTTATTATCTGCTCAGCACAGACTGTCAGAGGTGGTTAAGATACCTTCAGCCAAGGAAACACTACTTGTTATTCCCTTGTTATAAAACAAAGGTCATTTGGACTGAAAATACCTCTGTTGCTAGCTAAAGTGGGGGAGAGTTCTGTATAACTGCCTGCTGAAGCAGCATAGGGGCCATGGGAGAGGGGAGGGAGCAGAAGCTGGAAGCTACCACAGCTGTTGCCAAAGCACAGATGATGGTGACTGAGTTTGCGTGGATAAATCAAGCAGCATAGCTCTCCAGTCCTCAGCCCAGGTTTCAGCTGGCTGATCAAAGGCTCCATTTGGTGCAGTGCAGCTGTGTGACCTTGCCTGATTTCACTAATTGCCATTAAGATGTGAGAAAGTCCATGAGCTAAAAGACATGCAAAATGAGAGAAAGTGTTAGTCAGCAGGTCCAAGAATTCAAAAGGAGAAATACAGCCTTAACAAAGGTATAAAACTCTAAGGAAAAAAGCATGGAAGAAGAAGATGGTAATTTGGCAATGTCAAGCATCAGCCTGTTCTCATGCAGCAACATAGACAACACCTTCCCCGCCCACTGTGCTAGAAGGGATGCAGCAGCTGCCTCGCTGGGGTAGTGAATGTGCCCATGTTAGCCCATGCTGGACAGCCAGCAGCAGAGCTGCTTCAGCAGTTGCTTCGTTCCCCTACCCTGCTGCCCTGCCTGCACTGGTTGTATTTTGCAATCAAATTAGTTCCCATCTCCAGCTCCCTGTTCATGCTGACACAGCAGAGAGAAACGAGTGGTCCAGTGGTGGCTGCTTAGTGCCACAGTGCTCTTTTCAGATACCCACAGCCTGCATTAAGGGCTGAAATGCCATGTGAACCCACAGTACCTTTATGGAGCTGAGGTTGCTCTCAGCAGGGACACAGCTTCGCAGTGGTGGTTGTACAACCTCTGTGCCCCAGGCAAGACCGGGGCCTGGATCTGTGAATCCTAACTCCAACAGCTATGCTAGTACTCAAGCTATGCTTCCCAGCCAACAATGAGTGATTTGCACTGATTCGTATGGAGCAACCTGGCTCCTGGGCAGCTGTGTGACTAAAGCTGCAATATTTAATACCTCCATTAACTGCCTTTATATCAAAGGGGCAGGATGGAGCACACCTTTATGCATGCCTTGGTTTTGTGATGCTGTGCTATATTTTTAAAGAAGGACAAGCTGTTCTGTTCTACAAAGCAGCACATACTGAATGAGATGAACCAGCCAGGTACTTAAAATTAAGTGTGTATGCTTGCCTAATGGTGGCTAACCTCTAATGGACTGAAAACTGTGTAAACCTGACAAATCCAATAAAATAAAGATAATTATGCCTTCTGTACCAGGCATTTTTAGAACATGAACAATGTGTGTTCAGGAAGAATAAAGCTTCATTGAAACTACAGGGGAAATAATGGCACCTAGTATTCATGGGGCTGTAACAAAATATTGTTTACAGATCTCCACTGGTTGTGAAATTATCTATACTGAAGAAACTGGATGTACTCTAAACCAAAGATTGAAGGAGCATAAAACATGTAATATTGTAGTTACAAGGCACATAAAATCTTATTGGATCTGTGATAAATATTTGTGCCTGAGCAATTTTACTATTTTACAAACTACTTTCCCTGGGGGATGGTTAAAGAATACAAGGACACCCTATTTATCTGTTTTAAAGTCTAGCAGCTCCCAAGACCTATGACGAAGGTGTAATGTACCTGTTCTTAAAAGTGTCCAATTAATTGTTTAGATTTGTATTGAAAATATTCTTTTTTGATTAAAGCTGCTATCAGTAGATAGATGTATCATCTCTTGGGCTGCATAAATAAAGGCTGAATAGGTCCCTAAAGTGATGTTTTTTTGAAATTGAAACCATATATTAAAGAAAACTCCCCATGGGGGATGGGGAGCCCACAGTGCAGAGTTTAATGGAAACACAGATACTGCATTCAGCTGCAGTACAACACTTTTGGAAGTTGTCTGTGGGACTTGGAAGAGGCTGTGCTGTACATTTAAAAAGTGTTTACCTAAAAAAGCAGCCATGTACTTTGTGAGATTTGGGGATGGGGAAGGAGGGCATTTGGAAACAGAGATAAGACTCCCTGAGTGGCAATGAAATGTTTTCTCCAATCAGGTATTTTAAACTCCATAAGGATCTCATCGGGACAAGTAATTTTTTTTCTTTAACCTGGTCTTTAATGCATTTACACCAGTAATTTCTTATGTATTTGTCTGTGTCCCTCATTGATTGTTCCTGGGTTTAGCTTTTTCCAGCTTCTGAAGAAGTCCCCACCTTTCTTCATGTATGGAAGGAATTTAAAATGCTAAAACTAAAATAAGTCCTCTCTGTAGATTACTTTCTCTTTTCCTACATTACTTTTTTTTTCAAATCTCAAGCTTGCTCCTAGCTCAACTCTCCAAAGGAAGAGCTTACCTTCACCTTTTTCTCATAGCATCTTATCTGCCAACTTCCTTTTTGTTCACTAACCTGCGTGGAGGTTTATCCCTTGTTCTTGGAAACAAGTATTTCAATCATGCCTCATAGAGGCACTTGCTAATTACCTTTCAGGTCAAACAGTCTCAGGATGTGGTTTGCGTGTTCGCATTGAGTCATCAGTGTGGTTTCTGAAGAATTCATTTGGAGGAGAAAGCAGAAGAGGCTGCCGAGTCACCACATCTGATCTGCCACAATTATATTGGGGAGGGCAGACACCTCTGAGCCTGGTGCAAATCTCTGTGCTGCTGAATGCCTGGCCGACAGTATGTAAGAAAACAGAAAGATGAGTTAAAATGGTGTCCATCATTGTTCAGGGGCAGTGCGGGAGGTTTGGTATAGGGCCGGTGCTGTGCGATACAAGGGCCTATCAGTATTGCCTCTCTGAACAAGGGAAGTCTTCTATCCACCTTTCGGGGACGGAGGGAGGGAGGACGTAATATTTTAAGGAACTGATATATCTGCATGGTTTCATGTTGGATGGTGACAAGAGCAGCAATATTTGAGGGAAGGTGTTTCTGTTTCAGAAGCAAAGCCAGCTGAAAAGCTACCCAGAAATCTCAGTGTAGCCTCTTGAATTCAGGGTATATAGCCCTTTGCTCACTTGCACTTTTGTCAGATGAACATACATTCTCAAGGTAATGGTCAGCAGCCAAATATCTACAAAAGCAGGGGGCAGTAGGGAGAGGTGGGCTGCCATGGATCACTTTCAGCGCAGTTCCATATAACGTATGTGTATGTGTGTTTGTTGTTGCCTATACACTATCGCTTGCACCCCTGGAGCTGTTTTGGGGGTTATAGCAGAGTATTTTGTATTATGGAGTAAGTGCCATCACATGTGTGTTCTGCCTCTCGTAGTGCTGAAACTGGACCATGTAGCAAGTGGATTAAAGTAACCTAGCCCTAGCCAAAATGATCAAAGGCAGACAGTTCTTTTGACTAGGTTGCTTTTTGGAGTCATCGATGGGCACAGCCCCACCGAGGCAGTTCTACCCATCTGCTGCAATCAGGTGATTTGGACAGTGAACAAGTTTGGAGAGTTAAATGCCAGGGCAGGAAGCTCAGTGCCACGCAGCTGTAAATAACTTCATCGTATCCCATCTGCTTAAGCATCCTTAACTGGCTGATCACTTTCTGTTAGCTATCTGGTCAGGGCTGAGATTAAAGTCTTGCGACCCACTGGGACAGCTCTCACAACCACACGAGCTTACAAGCAATTTGGCCACCAGGCCACTCTAGGCAGCTCACAGAGGCAGAGAGGTAAATTCAATTACCAGCCCTCTCACCCATTTCATTTCTGGAACAGTGACTTAAATAGACAAGCAAAGGCCTCCGAAGGTAAAGCTGAAAGTCTGGATTGAATGATCGTACCTGCAGCACATCACATGGTTTTTATTTTGTGTTGTGCATCATAGTTCTGAGCCAAAACTGGATATTTATTATTTCTTGACTTGTATTGACACACCACTGGGGAAAGCCCTTGCCTCTAGCTGCTCTCGACAGACGTTTGAACTAAGTTTTGCTGCTATCTTCATAACCAGAAAAAAGTAGCCAGAAAGATAAACAGGAGATGTCTAATCACATCCAACAACAGCCACCACTCTATCTTTCCTGATCTCTTGTATCCTGAGGAAAGAGCAACTGCGTTTTGCATCATGTCCTGAAAGTCATCAGTCCACAGCCATTAAGAAGTGATTCGAAATGCTGGTAGTCCATGCCCAGCAAGCAACTAGTGTCCGGGCTGGAAGCTCCTGACAAATGCAATCTGTGTAAGGAAACAGTTCTTTCCTACATCTCAGTTGTCAGGAGCAGGGAGCACGCTGGCCTCACTTCTCCCAGGTTTAACTTGTGGCTATATTTGTGCTTTGTCAGATGTCTGTATTTCTTGCAGAGAAAACTATCAAAATCTGAATTCCCCATATTGCAGTGTTTATTAATTCTGTTCAGTTTTTTAAAGGCAGTAAATATTAAGTTGTAAGCTCAAAGGAAAAAGTAATTTCTCAGTTTAAATGCATGCTTTGAGTCAAAATCGAAGACAGACTGCTAGACCAACCTTTCATCTGTACAAAATGTAGTATGCCAGCCTAACTCCTTCCTTAATGTATTTGATGCAGAGTTTTCTATGCATTGTCTTCAGCAGAAGGCTGTTTTTTCACAGGGTGTAAAAATGGTTTGCTTTTTGATCTGCAGTGGACAGACAAGCATGTAGCAATCGGTTCTTCACCTGCTAACGTCAATAATCTGAATCGGTTGATACAGTAATGGAAAACCCCAGGCTAGATCCTCAGTCTGTACCTGAGCATCAATGCAGTCAGTAAAGCAATGCACATTGCTGTTGGGCGGGGGCCTGACCCCTACCCTTTCAACTGTGCAAAGCCTAAAGTTGAAATGTGGTGTTTAGCACTCCCACCCCTTGCTGCAGGAGGGAAAGGCAAGGCTTCTCTGTCTTGTACTCTTGCTCATCTAGCATCTCTAGGACAACACTGGGGACCAGTCCTGCCAGCTGTTTGCACACTTAGAGGGTGGGGTGCTTACCATCTTCCCAGTCCTGTCTGCAAAGCAGGGAACATGTCTCCCAAAAATGGGGAGAAACATCAGTGCCATCTGAAGATGACCAACTGCTGGAGCAATGCTCTTGCTCACTACGTGTGCAACCCCAGCAAGTATTGCCCTCCTGGGTATTTGACCACAGAGCACCTCCTGTAGCCCGTGCACTCTCTGGCCACATCACAACCTTGTAGGCAGCCAGGAGGTCACCTATGCTAGCATTCATTGGGATGCCTAGGCAAGCCAGAGTGAAGGCATAGGGTCCAATATGCCAGGAGGGGCATGTTTGTTCAACCCAGAAGGTTGTCACCATGCTCTGGTGTCGTGGAGGTGGGAAATGCTGCTGGTCAGGAAGGCGTTACTGAAGAGACAACGTAACTGTTGCCTTCCCCCCAGCTTGCAGGCAAAATGCCCTTTGGGGCTCCGGCTTCTTGCTGAGATGGTCACGGAGGGTCATTGGAGTTATACAGCTTCCTTGATGTTAGCCCGGCTAAAATTTATTGCTTCCTCTACTCATGCTGTTTCCTAAAGCTTTTATTGAAGGGAAGAGCAAATTAAAAAAAGTTAATCTACAGTAAATTATTTGATTGTGACTATTGCTATCACGATCCCACATGTAGAGGGATCTGTTCTGTTTTGTCAGCACTTTTCTGGGAAATTGCTTCAACGAGTTAACTTAGTGGGCGCTGTTAAAGGCAAGCTGATGGGAGATCTTGTCCTGAGCATTGCTCTTTCCTGGACAGGAGAAAAGAGTTGTGTGGGAACATAGCAAGAAAACATGTTGGAAACAAGGAACTGAGATTTCTTCCCTGTAGAATATTATAAGGTGTTTCCATCAGCGATCATTAAGCAGAATATGAGTGTTTTCCTCAGTGCCTTGCAAAATAAAAAAGGGATGTTTTCACCCAGATTACCAGTGAGAATAAAGGAAGAGATGATCAGAGCCACCAGTTTTTGAGAACACCTACAACAAGCATGGTGGAAAGATAGAAAACCCGCCACAAAGTCTCATGTAAGAGAGAGAGGCCATGATTAATCAAAGCTGACACAAAATCAAGACTTTTCAAGGCAATACCTGCAGCAAAATATAAGTATTCAGACACTGTCAGTCTCTGCAAATATCTCCTGGTGCCACCAGGTAAAAAAAATTCTCCATCAGCAATATGGGATTTTTATTCCACTGTACATGTCACCAAACAAACCTTTCTCAAAACTTGGCTGCAGAAATTTCTGAGGAAAAGTGAATTATCCAGTGCTTTGGGTTCACAATACCATCTCCGAGGAAAAACCACCTGAGGGTGGGCAGCTGGGGAGAAATAAGGTTAGGAAGGGGGCCACAGAGAAAGACTAAGATATCAAAGCACAATTTAGTAAGACAGACAAGGTCAAATTTTATATTTTTTTCTGAAATGGATGTTCACCCCAATAGATTTCAACAGGGCTGAAAAAAAGTGACCAAGAAAAGAATTTGTCCACAGTCCTGAATTATTTTGATGACAAAGGCAGGCCTTGGTGTCCAGAGAGAAAGCAGGCAACTCATCTGAAGACTGAACACAGTAAATGTAAGCGGTGGTAGGCTGTTTGGGGCAGAGGTAAAATGACCACTAGAAACATTTTTTCTTTTTGCTCAAGTTGCTTCCAAAGACATATCCTGAGTGCTTTGGTACTCCCTGATCACTGGGTTAAAATCAACAGATTGATAGAGTGCCAGTTTTGGCGTAACAAAGTGCATGTATTGTTCAAAATGCTTATTTTTAAATACTCTATTTAATGTTTGTTTCACATACCACATGCTGGAATATAATAGGAGAGGGCTCCATCGTTTTCAAAAACAAATCAAATAGACCAAACAAATCCCTTTTGGCTATGAAAAGAGCAGTCCGTGAGACCTCTATAAATGCAACTATGCTTTAGCTCTGTGCTCCCAGACTCATTACTTAGTGCTTTCTCCAAACTTTTTTTTGGCGGCCAGTGCTGCTTTAGCCAAGCTGTTTGTTGGCCACCACATCTTTTCTTTAACGACATGGTGGGGGCAGTGTCTTTAGTGGTGATTTCCCATGTCCATAGGCTTACCCAGTTTAAGTACATGACCACAATTGCTAGTGTTTTCAAACCTGTTGGATATCATATGCCTTTGCGGGTGGGGTGAGCCCATCCTTTTCCCCTAAGGTTTTAGGGAGATGCATCCATCCTACTAAGCGGCACAATGTATTACCAGTATAATTGTTGTCTCCTCAAATGGTGTCCTGGCTCACTGTCAACCTCGACACCTTACCTGTTAATTAAAGTCTTGGGTTATTGATCCTTCCATCAGCTGCCCACTGCTTCTGCTGCCTTTACTACCTGGCAACTTTGTCCTGATAGCTTCACCTTGGGTGGTCACACATGCTGCTTTTCACAGTTGGCATATCTTGTCACAGTGCCCCACTTTGTTCTAGTGACTGCTGTTGTCTTGTGTTTCCCTAATATTCCACCAGCTGTTGCTATTTGGAGGCATTTCTCTGGGGTTTCATCTGTCTTTCCCAACAGTTCCTTCTTTAATATTAGAGCTTTCTTGCTCACAAACAATTCTCTCTCTCGTTAGGGAATTGTTAGTTTCCAAAGCTATGTGCAAATGACAGACTTCTCAGCAATATAATGTAAGAAATTAGTTTCTGTTTCTTCTGCTGCTTGATTACTGTCTTGTTTCCTAGAGAAACTGTCTGTTTGCTATCTTCTCCTGCCTTGGGTCTCACATATAGGATCGTCCTGCTGGCAACATATTTTGGCAACTGCTACCAAAATAAAAAGTTCAAATCCGTTCTTGTGGCATTTTGTCTCTGCAAACTAAAAATTAAAATTAAGGAAGTTTTTTCCTGACTTTATGTCCATAGTTAGCTCTGCAGAATTGGATGGTACAGTGAAGGTGTCAGAGTCCAGCTGAATATCATCAGAGACTAAGTCCTTGTTCTGGTTATTGACCACATGTACCTCAGAGTGCTAACACCTCAGTCACTGGGCTTCTCAAACTCCCTTCGGTTTTAGTAGCTCACTGACTGGGATCTCAAAGTGATCTTGCTTTTTGGAAAATAAAGTTGATTGATAGGTTTTGATTTTGGATGCAGCACGTTAAAGTGCAAAAGCACCTGGTGCTTTTTATACTCCTTCTCCTTCAGAGGCAGCACTTGCTTTCTTTCAAAGTATAATGTTTGTTTCGCAAAAGGAAATTAAAGATTGTATAACATGTAATTCATGTGATTCACAAACATTTGCATTTTCCAATTATTTTTACAAAAGCCTGAGATGCTGGATCCGTGGATGTGCTGGGGAGCATTCAATAGCTTCTTTTCTAATATTCAGATGTTAGGTCTCTCATATCATATGTTGCTTGGGGAAAGAGGTATTTCAGTGGCCTCAGATCATCCTTTGAGAAAACAGATCTCTTCCCAGTTCGTGAGCTGATACAGGAAAGTTGGTCATTTCTTTGCACACAGTTACAGCCAAATTGACCTGGGATTCTGCCATGTACAGGCTCTTCTTATGGCTTAATTTTAGACCTAGCGTCTCAGAAAGATTTAGCATTTGTTCTTCTCTTTTCAACATCAGTAACTGTAAATAGTTACACAACACTTGACCCTTGAATAACAATGACCAATGCATTTGGCACACTTTGCTTTTTCCTTAGATATTTTACTATGCTTTTTTTACTTCAAAAAGCTGTTTGTACCATTTTTCTCCCCCAGGCCAGGTGTGTATCTGTCTTCGTGTTCTAAAAACAATATATAATAAAAGCCACTTCAGAAACAATGCAGAAATGGATTAAATACTTGCTTTTTAACAATGATTTCTAAATACCATTTAGAAATAAGAAATAATACACATATTTATAAACAGCAATGCCTCTGCTAATGGGAGGTATTGCTCTATGACTGCCTGCCCAAGAAGAGATCTGTAGACCCATAAACAAAGTCTTGTTGTGGGCTTGATGTTCTTTCTGTCTTACCCACCTTTTTCTGTAGAGAAAGTCATGCCCACAACCTTGCACAACAACAGGCAGGGGAAATGTTATTTCCATTCCTCTGGGGAGGAAAATCTTACAATGCGAAGCATGCATCAGTAATTTTTGCCATACAGCACGGCAGTTCTTGGTGTGGAAGTTTTCACTGCTAGCCTGTATCCTTTGCTGGTCTTTAACTTGACCTAACACTATCTGGGAAAGTACATAGCTTTCCAGGTTGTGATCTAGTTCTCAAACAACTCAGAGTCCCAGTTTTAGTCTTCTCCATTTGTAAACTTGCACCTCTATCCCATGTCACATGCAGTGGCATGAACTTGTCTGTAGATTTGCAGCAAAATTCTGTATGGTGCTCTCTGGAGTCTCGTAAGCTGCTTGTTGCCTCTGTTTTTGTAGAGTACATTTCAAATGAGAGCACAAGGGCTGTGATCCACGATCGAGCCCTCAGCTGGCTTCTAGACTTTCCCCCACCCCCAGCAGAGAGCTTGTTGAAGCCACGGGCTGTCAGACTCAATTATTTGCAAAGCATCTTAATAGGACTTGCAGTTTTCCTAAAAAAAAAACCACCACCAACAAAAAATGCCACTAGGGTCAATTGTCCTTTCTTTAAAATTGGTTTCATGGAATTCGTCTCTCCCTGGGAGATTTGAGGCACTCCTGGAATTACTGCATAATCAACTCATGTCTTCTCTGGGGACTATACTACTATGAAATCAAATAATGTTGTAATCTTGATGTGAAAACCAACTTCAGTCAGCACCTTTGATCTCAAAGGTTTGAGAGTGTCACTGAAAGAATTACTTTGAGCCCGATAGTCTTCTGATCAAATTGCAGCAAGCATTGACTATGATCTCTTCCAAACCTGCAACCCAAGCAAGAAAGGGCCCGGGCAGGTCTTAATGAGAGGCCTCCAAAAAAAGACTCGCATGACATGAGAGAGGTATTTTAGGAAATACTGCTTTCCTCAAGGGCTTTCCATAGTTGTAGCACTGCAGTGTGGTTTAGTAACTGCAGAGCTAAAGGGATTACCTGTTCCACTGCTGCAGGTAACCGTGGTCCAGACCATTTGTGCTCTACAGCAGTCCCATGGCCTTATTTGCAAGAGCTAACTGGTATCTTTTCACTCAAAACAAGACTTTCTGTGTGAAATGGGCTTTCATGGGAAAGGCATCATTCCTGTTTCCCTATTTTTTTTGGTAAAAAATCTTACAGAAAAACAAAACAGGGGAAAATGCACTTTTTTATTGCTTTGGTCAGTCTTTTCTGTTTTCAGTTTTATTTTTCATTGGTAACAAAGGCGGCTGTTTTCACTGGCATTTTTTAAGATGAAAAAAATTCCTATGAAAAATAATTGGTGTTTTTCAACTGCCTACATATGACAGTCCTATAAACTCTAATCCTGCAGCTGAGGCTATTAACCCATATTTTTGTACCCTAGCAAAGCTGTGTTGAAATCAATGGAGCAGAGCACGTTTGACAGCAAGAATGATTATAAGATCAGTGGCCAATTAGGCAAAAAGACAGCTCAAGACTGTTATGATACTGGGAACTAAAGCACTGTCTTCTTAGGTAACAGAGATGAATCACTGAAAAAGAATCCACATGGTTCTGTAGAAAGGCATCAAATACCAGTTATAACACATTTTAGTGGATCTAGTGGAAAAAATGTCTTTTTGACAACATTTCGCAGTGGTTTCTTAAATTATTATATCTAGAGAATAGAAATACACCACAGCTTTTTGTACTGAAGTTGATATTGGGGTGAGAAAAATATTTGGTTTTCATCTCTACCAGTTTTAGTGTGTGCTGTAATTGCATCTTGTGCTGTACCAAGGGACGCATTCAGTCTGCGTTGCCAACTAGCTTCCACTGAAGTTATGGGAAGTTTTATTTGATTATCGTGCTAGACATAGGAGAATATTTTCATATAATGTCTGTTTCAGCCACTTCCTTTTAAGTATTCTTTCACAAGTCGTTAACGATAATGATAATCTGATAATTTTTTTATGATTATATTTTCCTGTGGAAAGAAAGTCTAGGCAATCATGCCGTTTATCTGTGTTCCCTTACTCCCCAAAATTTCTGGACCTTTTTGACCCCTCTAGAGCAAATCTGACACAGGGCAGAGTTTTCCAAGCTTTTAATTTTCTGCATAGTCTGTGGAAGGAGGCAACTGGTCTCGCTGGAAATGGCTAAATGAAGGTGATTTGGGGATGAGTCGACACTTCATTAGTCATCAGGGCCACAGCACAGGAGGGAGCCATTATAAATAATCTGGCTATATGAAAAGCTGCAGTTGCAGCTTGTATTTTCTTGGGTACCAAAGCCAGTCTGCTCTCAGATGCAGAAGTGTTAGATCAGGCTTGGGCAACTGCAGAGCCCACAGACAGTACAGCAAATGCTTACAGCACGCAATCCACAGGAAAATGTGTCACCCTGGGTTTTTGAGCTCTCTTGGGCTACAGTTGAAAAAGCAAATACCTTCCATGCACAGAGAAAAAAGAGGCCAAGTTCTGATGCTTAGAAAGTGATCAGTAATTCATTAAAGGAGCTCTAAGTGTTATTAACTCTGAAGAAGTCATGATCTACTCACAGATAGTCTGCAAGTACAAAGAGATGAAATACACCAGATAGTTTATCTGTCATATGGGAATCGTGTTGTTCTAGCTATTATTTTTGCTATACAATTTATTTCTCTTTAATCTGTTTTCCCTTTCATACTCTTTCTTTCTTTTTAAGATTATTTCATATTTGTCTTTTTTTTCTTATTGCATTATGTGTATGAAAAAAAAAGAAAATACTGAGATGCTTAAACAGCTCATTAAAACCTGCTTGTAATCCTTTGTCTGGGACAAAAACTGCTGCTGTGTTCAATAGCTCAGAAGAATACTGTAGCTTTATCTATCTTCTAAAAATCTTGTAAATCACTACTGTGGGCTGCCTCCAGTTTCTTGTAAATCAGGTAAATCACAAACCAGATCTCTCAATGAGATTGTCCAGGCACTTTAACTGTCTGTACAGCTTCTGTCTTCATCCACTCCTGTGATACAAAGCCTTTTCTCCATAATCACTACCACGCATACAGCCTGGAGTTTCACTGAATTATTGGAAGGGGAGAGTGAGGCTTTCAAAGACAGCATTTTCATGCTTATAAATTTTATTGGTGTCATCTTGTTCACTAGATATATGCAGGTCTCCTACAATATCTGTGACATCCATATCCTGCCTTATAATCACACTGTGCCACAACCATCACAATGATTAAAGGGATTACTTTTTTTTGTGTGTGTGGTGAGATTAGAGGAGTTCAGTTAAATAGGAGAAGGACGATGAAGGAGCACAGTCATATATCATGATCAGTCTCAGGAGGAGGTCTTTAGAGGAGCCCTCCCTGTGCCCCTGAGGTCTTGAGGAGCAGCATTTCCAAGGCGTAAGGGAGAGTGGGCACCCGTCTCCCACCCTCTTCCTGGGAGAGCCTAGCACTGGGTCCTGCTTTTGAAGCAGATCTCGTCCTGAAAAAAAGCCTGCAGCAAGACTGCAAAACCCACCAGACAGACATGACACAACCGTGAGGTGACAAGGAACTGGTTTGATGGTGGCACTGGGACACGCAGTGGCTGCACCCCACTGTGGGATGGAGAATCATGCCCCGGTGGGAGGCTCCAGGGTAATGCACCTCTCTCCATCCCCTCCTGCACATCTGGCACCTTGGCTTCTCCCACCTAAGTGATGCTGTAACTTTGCTTTGAGATTCACAGCTTTTTCTTTGCTGTTCCCACTTCTACCCAACCTCCTGCCCCTGCACTGATTCTCCTCTTCAGTGTGTCCATTTGGTTTTAGACAGTGGTTTTGATTGATTGCATCATTTGGTTATAACAAGACCTCATTATTACTGTAGTAGAGACAATAATACCCATTGTGTATCTTCTACCTATAATTATTAAAAGAGGATCTGGGGCTGACTGACTCTATAAAGAGAACAGGGTGGTGGTGAAGCGGCACAGCTGCAGGGCCAGACCTGGGTCTTATGGAAGTCCCAGTGGCCTCCAGTAAGTCCATGGTCCTGCTGCATCCCTTCCTCTGAAACTGAGGCTTGAATACACAGATTACTGTGCATCTCCTAGTCTGCTGCCCTGCAGAAACTGTTAGTGAGGATAAGCTTGAGACTCAAAACCACTCAGTTTAAGCTTTGTACATACCATAGCTTACAGACCCAAAATGAATCACTAAAATATTTGTAGTTTGCTTGGAGATGAAAGTGAGGAGAGTGATTTGTGATAGTCCCTGTCTAACTTCAAGGTTACCAGAGCACCGAAGACATGTCTTGAAACTCAGAGAGGAAATTCTGAATTGGAGATGTCACTTTGCCCTTAATGTGTCCTGTTTTTCCCAGGCACCAGTATGTCTCCCATTAATGTGTGATAGATGGAACAGATGGGCTGCAATGCTTGAGCAGGGAGATGGGTTACAGGGAGGCTGCAAGGCTTTGACTTCGACTTAATACTGTTGGCATTGCTTTAACACTACCCCTTAGCTGTCTGGTTTTAAATGGCAGTGAGTCTTTGTAATAACACCACATCCTAAACTGCTGGACAAAGGGCACCCACGGCTATGTGGTCTTAGCACGTAGGAAAACTTCATAGCCCTCATATGTAAAGACACAATGAGCCATCACCTGGTTTTTGGAAAGTTTGCAGCAGATGAGGATGGCTGAAATCACAGCATTTGCTTCATCCCTGCCTCAGTTTTCTCTTCTGTAGCCCCGGAGTGGTAACAGCTTCCTGCCTATCAGGGATGCTGCAAAGATTAATTATACACTTGCCAGATTATGAGACAATTTAAAGTGTTATTTTTATTCTAAGTAGCACTGTTTAAACCATAATGCCCCTGGGAAGAATTTAAGTGGCTCCCTATCATCTTATGCTTGCATTCACTTTTAAGGTAGATCGCCTTTACCATCTCACCCTTGTCCCTAATGTTACCAGGCAGATTACAGCTGTGGTTTTCAAAAGAACTTTCTGAGTCCTGTTGTTGGGCACAGCAGAGGGAAGGAATTTGGTGGGGACCCTTCTCCCTTTCCCTGTCCAGCCTCTTTTTCCCAGTTTCCCAGGCAGTTTTCCTGCCTAAACTCTATTACATTCCCTGCGCATACAGAATGGGCTGCGTTTTGCATCCTCCTACTAATGAGGATAGCAGAAAAATTTAAAGTTACCCCCAGAGCTGTGGAAATAAGATCTGAGCAGCAGCTGTTCTTGAAGGTGGTGGCTCAGCACTCTCCCTTTCCTGCATGTTGAAAACTCAAGAGCAGTTTCCTATGCCCGTGTGTCTGCTGGCAACAGGCAAGTTTCTCTCTCATCACCAGAAATGTTTCAGCAAACTTCCCTTTGAATTTAAAGGAAGGTGGTTTTAATGTGTGCTTTTAATGACTCCTTTGCAATGAGGCCAAGTTTGGACTCGGTGATTATTTTCAGATGCTCAAATGCATTGCCCAGTAGAGGGAGCAGAGGGAGCACTGTCTATCCGCTGCCTGTGGACGCCGCACATTTGCAGAAGGCTTCCCTACTCCAAGCAATCCTTAAGTGTTTCTCCACAATCCCACGTGTGGGTCAGCGTGGGTTAGTGTGCCACTGAGCCACGCACACACAGCGCCTAGGAAAGAAACAGCCTTCGGCCTGCACGGATGCTGCCAATGCAGCCAGCCAGCCACAGCATCAGCTGCTGCGGTCCAGTGCTTAAAAATCTTTTCTTAATGCCTATTTATTTAAATAATATATGATAATTATTTTAATATATAATAATTATAATATATTATTTAAATCAATTGTGTAGTAATTAATATATAGTAATTACTAATACATAGTATTTAATATAGTATTTAAAATAACATACAGTAATAATTGCCCTTTGATAAATTTGGGGTTGATTCACATGGACGGTGTTCTATTTTCCCTAGAGAGCAAACAGTGTGCATGGCTTCATGAGCAGCTAGAGCACGCTTAATTCTGATCCTAAGGACAATTTCCACCCTGTTGTATTTAGTTCTGCGTATTGGCCAAGGGGTTTGCTGTACTGAGGCCCCTGTGGGGCTGGCAACTGAAAGCTTTTTCTGCCTGGAGGTTGGGCTTGCTCACTCGAAGTGGGATCGGCACCGATACCCTGCACTGCTCATGCTACAATAGACAACACAAGCACAAAAAGTGGAACAGAAAAAGCAAAAATGTCGGTGTCAGAAAACAACACATCATTTTCTGCCTACAGTTGGTGCACACCTGCCTTTCACCAGCTTAGTTATGACTGTGTAAGCCCATCTAGGGGTTGTTCTCTAATTAGTTCGCAAAAGGTTATAAAAGCCATTAGATAAATATTCAGAATATTACTTCATGCATTTGCTAAATAGGAAAACTAAAGATAGCATCAGGTTTTCCTGCAGAACAGTCTGGCCACCCCAACAGAAATCTCCTCCTGTTACACTAATGCCAAAATCATTAGTGCTAATGTATTTAGGTAAAATGTCTGACTTCAGTATGATTTTCTTTTCTTTTTTTGGAACTTAAGACAATTAGCTAAACAAAGACCATACTTCTCCCTAAAAAGTGTATGTCACAGTGAACTGAAAAACAATTGCATATTTTATGCAAAGACATTGAACGAGCCAAATATTTTTTGCTCCCTTGCATCATTTTCATGAATTTAATTTAAAGAAATAATTTTCACTGACATGAAAATTCACCCCAAAATTTCAGACTTTCATTTATTTGAAGCAGCAAGGAGGGAATAATCTTTTAAAAAGTCTGTCGTGGTTTAACTCCATCTGGCAATTAAGCACCACGCTGCTGCTCACTCACGCCTCCTGCCCCATGGGATGGGGGAGAGAATCAGGAAAAAAAGTAAAACTCATGGGTTGAGATAAAGGTAATTTAATAGGACAGAAAAGGAAGGGAAAATAATAATAAAAATAATAATAATAATAATAATAATAGAAGAATATACAAAACAAGTGATGCACAATACAATTGCTCACCACCCGCTGATCAATGCCCAGCCAATCCCTGAGCCATGGTGCCCCTGCCGCCAACTCCCCCAGTTTATATACTGGGCATGATGTAATATGGTATGGAATAACCCTTTGGCTCGTTTGGGTCAGCTGTCCTTGCTGTGTTCCCTCGTAGTTTCTTGTGCACTCCCAGCCTCTGCTGGCAGGGCAGTATGAAAAGCTGAAATGTCCTTGACTTAGTATAAACGCTGCTTAGCAACAACTGAAACATCAGTGTGTTATCAACATTATTCTCATCCTAAATCCAAAACACAGCACTGTACCAGCTACTAAGAAAATTAACTTTATTCCAGCCGAAACCAGGACAAAGTCTTTCAAAGTGTCCCTTTTTCTCTGGGTGACAGAAAAAAGAAAAGGTACAATTAAAAATCCCACCCACAACAAATATGGAACAAAAGTTTAAAGCCTCCCACTAGGTTCAAGTATCTTTGGATTAGCCCTCAGGGGACAGGCTCTGCTCTGACTTCCTCCTGTCTAACTCCAGAGTGATTTGAACAGGAGCTCCTTCCTCCTCTGCAAACTTTAGTAAACAAGCTAATTAATCAGTGAACTAAATGTGGGCTTTTGTTACTAATTTGTTTTATTTCAGCCTAAATACGCATACAAGGTGCAAAGCACTGGACCAGAATAGTTAATGGAAGAGCATATAGGGAAGCTAGGCTATGTTTCTATTTGTGTTCAACAACAATAATTCAGGAGCATTTCATACCAGAGGCATGCTTATAAAAAAGTTACACAGGCTGAATCAACTTTTGAAATCAGTAGGAACAGAATATGGAAAAAATCCACGCTATTTCAATTCCAAGAATTACTGGGGAGTTAACCAACCTCTGAAAAAAATGTTATCAGGATTGACACGTTTCCAAAGCGTATTCTGATTTTAGCTAAGCCTTATCTTCTGACAAAGAAAGGTTTTGTTGGAAATCTTCCAGTTTGTGCTTCATGTTATTAGTTTTTTTTCTTCTTGCTTTTTTTAATACAATGATTTTTTTGCACACTGTGGTAACTGGAATAGAAGTAAGCGTGTGTTATTCTTCCAGTAGTCATATTCCCTTCAGTGACTTTCTTTTAAGTAACAAGACACCGCAGCAGTATGAATTAAAAGGCTACACATAGGCACATCGGGTGGCTCTGATGATTTACAGGACTGGCGGTTAACAACAGGTAGCTTGTGATGGCTCGACTGCCACCGTTACACTGAGACTGAAAGCAAATATACGTGCGCATTTACAGTTCCTTGAAGATGTATTCTATTCTATCCATAAGGGATTGCTTCAGCTTTTTCAAAAGTATCTGATGGAAAATACCTTTGTTTCCGTGAATGGGAATGGGTTTGCTTTTCGGTTTTGCTTCTCTCCTGGTGCTTTTATTTGCAGCCATTTCAAGTCTGAGTTGTTGCAAGTGCGATCTTGGGTGAGACACTTGTGTAAGCACCCTTGAGTTCTTCAGCTGTGATGTTTTACATGTTTAAAAGCTCCACAGAGCTACCGCCTAGAAAAGGTAGTTATTAATAACAGTCTGAGATGTGGGGAAAAAAAAAAAAATCATGGTAGCAATCAGAGCACTGGCCATTAGATCAACCCAGGGTCTGAGATGTGTGACGATCCTTCAGAAACTTTTTTTTCTCCATGCCATACGCACAAGGGATTTTTCAGGGCACGTGACGTTACGTGCACAGTGGAGCCCTGTCCTTTACAACCACAGGAGCTGGTTATTTTTTTTGTGCTACATGTGGTTTGCTGCCCTGGGTTTCGAGCTGTGTCTGGTGTCTGGTGCCACAGATGCAGCAGATGAAAGCTGGGGAGTTTTGCAACAGGGAGTTTTGCTACATGCAAAGCACAAACTAGAAAGCTAATTAAACATCACCGGGCTCCCTGTTCGCTTCAGGAGATGTTGGGCCTTTAGCAGAAATAAGCACTGTTCCTGGGAGCATAATGGCAGATATTTGCTATCTGTACAATTAGAAAACCCTTGGGATCATGAAAACAGCTTTGTGAAAATACAATTGCAAGCCCTGTTTGCTGCCATGCGACTGCTGGGTGCGTCCTACTGTACTAACACATAGTACAAACACATATGCTGAAGTGAACTGAAGGACACAAATGGAAATAAAAGACATGGAGTTACTTAGTGATGAGAAATGGCTTCTGGAGCCTACACGCTAAGCACTGGAAACAGCTTGAATCTTCAAAGACTAAAACAAAAAAATAGCATAGAAGAAGCCACTGGGGCAGGAAAACAGCAAAGCACATAGTTTAGGCTTTGGCTGGCACCGAGGTGTTTGCACACAAATTCTGTGCGTCAAGCCAGAAAAAAATAAAGAAATTACAGGTAGCAGGGGGAAAGCAAAGCAGCCAAGGGGAAAAGATGTAAAACTCAGTTTCCTTATGTATTCCTTTTGGGATGGGGGGAGCAAGCTGTCTCATACACATGTGCATGCGTGCATACCCTTTCTAGTGGTAGAGGTAGAGGAAAGCCTGGGAGGCAAGCACTGCCATGGCTCCTCTGCACACTCGTCTCTCCCAGGGGAAACCACTCGGTCCTGGTGCCCATGAGGGAAACAACCCTGTGGCGCTGCTGGGACCAAAACTCATGGCTCCTCTCTCTCTGAGCTGATACACCTCTTCCTTGTTAAGCACAAAAAGGTTCAAAGCCGTGATTTCAAGCTTGACAGTGACCCCCTATGAAAACAGGTCGGGCAACTAACTCATAATGAAAAACATTCTTTTTTTTTCCCCTTCCTCATCTCATTCTAAATCTATTTCACCTTCACGGGGGGATTAGATACCAACACGCATGTGTATGATGCCTTGTGTCATGGACTCAATGAATCCTTCATTTTCCCCCTTTCCACTTCATCCAAGCTCCATAAAAAGCCCAGGAAACATTATTTAACAGTGTGATGACAGTTTAATTAGATCAAAACTGCAGCGAAAGGGGGAGCATTGGGATCAGAGGCAGTTGTGGATTAGAGTCAGGATGTTTGCTGCTCAGCCTTCTTCCAGCCCACCTACGTAAGGGCAGCTCAGGGGCAGCTGCTGATACTTGCATCTGGTTTTCCCCACAGGTACTGCATCCTTTCCAAGGGCTAGTGGTTGATACATATGATGGGGTTACAGTGCCAGTCATTTTTTCTTTGCTTTCCATCTCTGAAGCTTATGATACTAAGGTTTGTGCTCAGCATTATCTGAATGAGCAGCGAAGAATAATAATGCAGGTCCATTGCAGCCATAATCCTAGCCTTACCAAAATTCATAGCAAAACTCCCACTGACTTCAGAGAAAGGCAAGCTGTCACCTTCAACTTCGCATGAAAAAAAGAAGGAAGCCTTAAATTAGGAGGGCTCTGTTTTAAGAACATTTATTTTGGTATAAACAAAGTGCCTTTCCCCACAAAGTCCACGGCTATTCAACTTGGAGTCACAGCCTTTCTTGTGAGAGAGATCCACCTTGGCTGTTTTACAGCTCTATAAGGGTATGACAGAGAGAAATTAAGCTAGTTGCTGTAAGTAGCATCAGGGAGCAAAGTTTAGGCACTTTGACTCCCACTTTTCCACACGTCTCAGATACTAATGATTACCAAGAAATAAACAAAGACACACGCTTGTTTTTCAGCACTAATTTATGTGTGGTTCCAGTGTGCACACTCAGGAATCCCAGGTGGGGGACATTTTATAGACCTTTTCCCAATATCTTAACAAAGGCTAGTTTTCAGCTGGCTATTTAGCAATCTCTTTTAATGAAACACGCATTTGCTTATCCTATGCTTTATTTACTATTTGTTACTGTTCAGTTAATACATTTGTTTCGCAGTATTCTCCATTCTTTTGTATTTCTTTTCTAACATTCTGATATATGCATATATAAAGATTTTTTAAAGAGTTTGTGTCAGGAGAAAAATCACCGAGACAATAACACCTTTTTGTCTGATGCCACCATCCGCTGCATCGTCTCTGCAACACAAATCATCCTCCTTGCTATGCTCTATCTTCTAGAATAGATGTTAGCTAAAATCTTGCTCTAACTCTTGCATTAGAGAGGAAATATGGTACAGGGAAACTCTTTCTTACCTTCAGTATTTCCAGTCTTCTATATTTAGGTCCCCTTTTTCCTTAGTGTCGGCTTGCCTGACCTTTAATGCATTGATTCTCAGTGCACCAGCGTCAAGCAGGGAAGTGCTATGCGTCCCATATTCCAGATGGACAACTAAGATACAGAGACTTGCCTAAGGTCACACAGGACTGCTTGTGGAAGATTAAGGACTTAAACCCAACTCTTTCACACACCAGCAAACTACCTCCAGCACCAGACCCATCAGACATTTCAGTTTGCTGCCGTCAAGGCCCTGCCTGATTCTTACACAGCCTCTTTCCAGAATATCTCCTGGAAAATGCCCAACTCGATGCCTGGGGTCCCCCTACCCCCCCCACTAAACATGTTGTTAACTATTTTAAAAATCTGGTACCAGAAGAAATCCAGGTGATTTGTGATGCAAGTTGGGTATTTTTGCGACTGGGACCAGCTGGATTTTCATGTATGTATTGGGTTTACGTGGCAAGGCTCTGGTAGCAGGGAGGCTGCAGTGGTGGCTTCTGTAAGGAGACATCAGGAGTTGCCCCCATGTCGGACAGAGCCAGTTCCAGCCTCCTCCAAGACAGACTCAAAGCTGGCCAAAGCTGAGCCCATCAGTGGGCTTGGGGAAATTAATTTCCCCAAGTCGAGTCTGTTTTCCCTGTGACGGTAATTGCTGAGTGGTCTCTCTGTCCTTGTCTCAACCCACGGGCTTTTCGTTGTATTTTCTCCCCCTATCCAGTTGAGGAAGGGGAGTGATAGAGCAGCTTTGGTGGGTGCCTGGCAGCCAGCCAAAGTCAAGCCACCACAATGTAATTATCAATGTAACCTGCTTTGGTGAAACTATTCGCATTACTCCATAGAGGTTCTATGGGTATCTGGGCCAACATTTGTTCTTCTCTGAGCAAAGATGAAGTTAATTGAATTAACTCTTGTATGCCACATCAATACTGCTAGAACTGAAAGAAGGATACAGCCTGTTGATCTTGTATGATTTCTTCTTTTTGTCTTAAAGCGGAGCTCTTGTTTTTACGAAATTTCCTAGCAAAAAGAATAGTGTCAATTCATCTTTAACAGCATCTATTTTTTAAACTCCAATAAACATGGCATAAAGTAGAGAATTAAAGTGGGTTACCTACATGAGTGCTCTGGAGGCATTGAACATCAAGTAGTCTGCCTTTGTCACCTCTCTGCCACTGCAAGTCACCCAAATAAACTTTCCTGTAACTGAGCTAATGATAAATCTGCAAATCTGAAAGAACAGCTTTCTATCTTTAGGCTTCAGCTATGCTTTCCTTTTGTGTGTATAGCCTATTTATGGAACACTGCTGTTGAACTTGAATGCAAAACAGAAAAGTGTTCTTGCCTAAATTGTCTATAAATACCTTCTGGAGGAGCTTAAAGGGTTTTACTGTCCGGGTTGTTGTGAAGCCCTCAATGTGCTGCTTTGCTCAAGTATTTGTTTATTCCCCATTCAACATCCATCTTCTGTCTTCAGAAAGTTACCTCCTGAAATGTATATCCCAAATCTTTGTATGAGACTGCTGTTTTTATATAACCCCAAGAACACTGTTGCTATATGGCCTCCATGAGGCAAGAATATACAGAAACATGTGCATGAAAATTACCTTCTTGGATATACCAAGGCACAGATGAACATAAAGATTTTGTAGAAAACTAACAAAGGAAAGGATTTTAGCTGAAATAATGTTGTAAATTACTGGACTGGATCAGACTAATGTTTACCTGTCCCATATTCCCGTCTCCAACAGTGGTCAGAATTGGATGCATTTGAGGACGGTAGAAGAAAATGCACAGTGAAAATGTTAGAGGATAATTTCTACCTATGAAAATTTTCCTCATTCATTAGGTACAGATTCATGCCCTCAAGCAGGAAGGTTTCAAGTGTTTTTCAAATCCTGGGCTTTGTTTTAGGTTACTTTTTTTGGTTTGACATCCTGTGTAACCATCTCACCCTCTTCTTGCTGGGGTATCACGTGTCAACAAGTTGTGTAGGCTGATCACTCAACAAATGTGTAGTTTCTTTTAAGAGTTTTGATTTTCCTGTTTTTCTGACTCTTTGAATCTCTTTGGAGCTTTAGCTGGAGGCGGGAAGGAGTGGACCCCTCAATAAAATTAATCACTTTTTGACTTCCCAGTGCATCCTCCTCTATGGCTTGAAGCAGAGAGGGGCAAGGACAGTAACAAGGCATCCTGCATAATTCAATCCAAGTTGCATAGGGCATTATAATTGCTCTTTTCTCCTCCTTGTGATTAGGTTGTATGATGTTAGTGAACACTCCTGTACCTTGTAATGGGGTTGTGGTTGTGTTTCAGAGTACTGCCCTCACCAGCCTCCAGCAATGCTAAGGGTGTCACAGCTCTTCCAGCTCTCCCTTGGACACCCAGGACTGGAAGGGCTGTCCAGAGTGGTCATCTTAGCTGAGCAGCCAAATCACAGAGTGTATCATCCCAGTCATGGGGCAAAACTGCAAATATTGGTTTTGGAAAACATGCGTGGAAATGCAAAATTATATTTACACCCATGCAAATATATGTGCTTTTCCAGAGAGTACTGAGGTAGTGAAAAGCAAACTCTTAATAGGTCAAGAGCAAAACAAATTTGCTTTCAAATTTAAGAGAACATTCAAGAGAAGAAAACTGCGGCCTGCACTGAGCCTCATTTGACACTGGAAATATGAACATTGCCCATAGCTTTGATAGCAGTAGTGTCATACAGTTAAATTTGCTTGGGTAACCAAACAGAAAATTTCTAAACATAAGTAGAAAATTGCAAGTTAAATATGTTAAATTTAACTTTAAGTTATCAACTAGCAGCCTTATTCACAGATGATTCACTGTTTTTATCTATTGTAAGTAGTCAGTTGAAAACCATAGAGTTAAGACATCTCCTTTCTACAGGAATGTATGGCATTTTGGCACTGGGGGGAGGGAACACACTTAAAAATAAGAAATACTTTGCAAAACAAAATTTAGAGCTACTTGAGTGTATAATAATTTGAGGTTTGGTTTTGGTAACATGCGGTATGTCTGTATCAATTCTTAGTTTTACATTTGTTTGATGTTTTATAATGTAAAATAATTTTCAAGGAAAGCTCCATTCCAGTGAAGTTGAAACGAAATATGAATTTGTCAAACAAGAACAGTCCTTGGATTGATGCAGTTTAAAGCAAAGCCTGAATCATCAGAAATCAGCCCCAAAAATGAAATACCGACTTTATAAAAAACAGTGGTTAATATGCAATCCAGAAAACAATTCACCCAGTTTTAAAAGGACAAAAATGTCCACTTATGAAATTGTGCAAGAAGCTAAACAGGCTGACATCACCATCTCTTGGGTAATATCACACTACGGGTTTGTCTGGTTTGGTTTTTTTTTTCCTCATCCTATACAGCTCAAGTCCTGCAAGTACTAAATGCCTTGTGAATACCCTTGTTAATGTGGCACTCAAGTCTTCGTAGGGTTGGAGGCTGTAAGTAGGGGGTGGTGTGTGTATCACCCCTCTGGGATGCCCAGAACAGAGAAAGACATGAAGGCCAAGTCTACCCTGGGAAAACATGACAGTAAAAGTAGGGGTTTCACTGAGTGTCACCCATTGCCACATTGCGTTTCATGGGATGCTTGCAAAGTCAGGCCAAGTTTCTTCCTGCTCATGCTTCATCACTATAAATAGTGGTTTTGCAAGACAAATCTTGCCTTCCTTACAACAGTAGGATTATGCAGGTATAAAGGAGAGCACTAACAAATCCTCGATACAAGCCAAAAGCCTAGTAGGCTTTTGCACAGCATTTAAGCAAAAGACAGAGTCTTCTCGTTGGCAGTGGCAGTTGGCTGAAGTTTTGTTAATCCTCCTATCAAAAGTACCAATTTCTGGTATGGAAATAAAACATTGTATTTCTTCTTGTTTATATTCAGAACTCATCATGTTTAAATTTTGGAAGAAGCTCCAGGACTGGAGGACAAAGAAAGTAGTAGTAATAAATAGACATGAAAGGGTGGCATAAAATTGGGGTACTCAAAATAGCATGACCCCCAAATGATGTCAGAGCCTTAACTCTTTAGCTGCTTTCTGATGTGATTTAAATTAGCAGCAGAAGCCAGTTTGTCATTTAGATTCAAACAGCATGGCTAGTGCCCTCAGGCCCTAGTAGAGGTCATGTATTGAAATGCTTAGACAGACTTAGGTTGCTGGCTCAAGACCAAGGAAATAAAACTCCTGTCTCGAAATGCATCTCTCAGGCATTTTGTTACAACAAATTTGTTTGTTTATTTGTCTGAACTGCTTCATGTCTAAACGGGAGGGAGGACATAACCTTTCAGCAAAGGTGTGGAGAAATGTATCATCGGGAACATTTCTTCATGTTTTCAGGGCGAGCAGAAACCAAAAGTCAGATGTGACCCCTAGCCCCATGCACCTGTGCATCCTTCTTCCCCATGTCTCCTCCCCTCGGTCCAGGCTTGCTTGTCAAAGAGAAAGGGACAGTTCATCCAGCTGCTGATGCTCTGTGCTGAAGTTAAGCTGGCCACGGTGTGCAGATGTTATTTCAATAGCTTGGTTTCTGCAATTACATATACACTTTAATGTGCATCTGAGCAGTAGGATTGATTTAACATCAGTGCTGGAACCTTAGCTTTCAGTTTTCATGAATTATGTGTGTTTGAATTCTGAACTTTAATGCTGTACTAATGTAGGCATTTGCATTTAATGACACAGCTAAGCTGAATAGGCCTGCCACTTCCTAAACTCTTAAAAGTTTCGGCTCTGTGAAAACCTCTTGCTGAAAATATGAACAACAGCTGGTAGGTTTCCTGACTGAAATGCTGTAGGCTTGGTCACGAAAAGAGAAGAAACACAGCATCAAAAAGATCTTATGAATCTTTTGACATAGTTTTATGACCATTTTCTTCATCTATTTTGCTCCTTGTATCTAGAGTCTAATAAAAATTAAATAAAACCAAATTATTTAATATTCATATTGAAACATAGCTACAGAAGGATGCATGACAGAATCACCAAAGAGATGACAGGAACATAATATTTATCCCAGATCCTTTAATTTTTGTTTTTTTAATAAATTAACCAAACAATGTAAACAGATCTGAAGGAAGATGTCAGAAACATTCAAAACAGACTTGCTCTGACAATGGGGTACAGTTGAAGTTACCCCTGACTTCAAGGGGCAGACCGGAATGCCCTTCCTGCTGCTGAGGTGTGCCTTACTCCATCAGCAGGCCCATTGCTTTCATCAGAGCTGCTGTAAAGCGTGAGGCTTTGTTGCTTGAGGTTTTGCTGCATTCAAGGAGAGGGTTTGCTAGTGAGGAGGATCACGCCACAGCATTCAGGGCTTGTGACGCCACGGTGTTTACTCTCCCAAGCGAGTACAGGGGAGTGCTCACGCCAACGCTATAGAAACTGGTCTCCTGGGGTGGGAAGAGGGCCATCCAGGAAATGATGTAGAAATCACCATTAACTAGGAGTTAGACCCATAAAAGTGTGCTCGAGATTGCTCTTTGGAGATAGGCCTCTCTCTCAAGTACCTGCAGAAGAAATCAAGGAAGCCTAGTCTCCAGCAAGGCACAACAGTTATTTTCCTGGTGCTGCTTGACGTGAACACCACATCCGTGGCTAAGGACCATGTTCTCCAAGGTACTTTGGTAACCAGCTCCCAATGACTTCAGCAGGAACGTCCAAGCGTGGTTAAGGATGTGGGAATAAGTTCCCATCACCATCAGTATGGGCATATAGTCAGACCTATACAGAGTCATTGAAACAATGGAATAATTTATTGTTCCATTCAGTGTGTATTGAATTTGGCATTTATAAATTTCATAAATTCCAAGAGATGTAAAAATATTTAGTTGACAGAAAAAAATAGGCATTTTAATAATATATAAGCACAATTTGTTAACTAGTTGTAATTATTTTTGAAAAATATATGGTTCAGCACATTAATACTAATTCTACTTCCCCTTAAAATTTTGATCTAAGCATTTCTGGCTTTATCTCAAACTCCTCTAGTCTTGTCTTTAGAAAGTCAATATCAACAATTTCTTCTTTTTAGAAAAAAAAAAGTAGAATTTTACATCTTTAAAACTGACTTAGTTTTTTTAAAATGATTTTGCATTTAGCTAAAATTAAAAACATCTTTTTCACATGAAAGTAGCTTTCAAAGTTCAAAAATACATTGACTCTAGTTCTATGTTTTTGACAAGCTTTTATAATAAGCTATCTTATTACATGCAAAGATTAGTTGCTTTTTAACCTCATAACCACCTGGAACATCTAAATCTTTCACAACAAAGAGACAGATATAAAGGTGTAAAATGGAAGAAGAAAAATAAAACTCTCAAAGGAATATCAAACCTTTCAGCTTGAGGGTTAAGTATGGGCATTAAAAAGAATCCAATTAAAATTGAAAACAAAAGTGTAATAAATTGCCCAACTGTAATAAACTCATTATGTATGGATAAAGGAAAACATAACAATTCATAATAAATACATGTGCTTCTTAAGTACAATTGCTTGTAAAAATAATTGAAGTAGATTATTCTGAGTTCCAGACACATGTTCTCAGTAGCCTGGTGGGTTTAGCAATGTGGAGGTACCAGCACTGCTTGGAGAGGTGGGAGATGTGCAGTAGCAGTAACGCGTAATGGAATAAAACAACCTCATATAAAATTTAAGCCTTCTGTCTAAAAACCAGGAAATAAAAGTAGGAATCGGATGTTTCTCATTGTTAAACTTCAAAGACTATATCTTGTGTTTCTGTGATTTTATAGCTGACTTAAATACTAATTCAATGCTAGCTTTTAGCTCCCCTCTTGTACCAGCATGATGCAATAACTGAGGTTACATTTTCCAAAAACCTGATCTCCCTATTTCAGCCTCTAGACAATCAAGTTTTCAAATCGGCTTATCCCTGGCAGTTCCCCCAACAGCAAGGTGAGAAAGGAGGAGCCCTTTTGTTCCGGATACTCTTACAAAGCCAGGGTCACCTTTGCGCTTCAGCTACATAGGCCAAACTCCAGTAAGACCCATGGTCAAGCACAAGATTCATAAGGTTCATAAGGCTCAGACCTGCCTGTGGAATCACATATGTTAATACAAATTCATGTTTTTAAAGTACAAGACAGAAGACTTTGTTTGAATGACTGTTGTCATGTTTCCTGTCCTCTCCCCAGTTTCAGGAGCTGGTTTTCCCAAGGTTAGGAGGAATATAGTTGCTGTTGGTTGAGTAAGAAGGACATGGTAGCAGAAAGACAAGAAACCAAGATCAAGAGAAAAAACAAACCAAATAAAAAGCAACCAAAATGGCAGAGATCTCACAGGCCAGGAGAGCTACTGAAAATGGCAACTACCTGCAGTGTTTTCACCAAAAGGTTTTGGTTTGCTAACAATAGTGCATGACATATTTGCATGTGGGCATTGTCAGAGGGCAGACTTTTACACAATGATTGGGATTGTGCAAAGAAGCTGATTCCTCAGGGTCCGGTGCATTTTTAAGGAGAAGATCTAGAACGAGTGTATTTATTTCAGAGTACATTTCTCACTCACTGAGTCAAGATTCCCAGGAGCTATGAAAGGCAATCATGCGGTTCTCAAGTGATTGGAAATGTCATTATAATGTAAAACGAAGAAAACTTAATCCCCATCACTTTATCCACAGCTTTTTTCCTGCCTGGACAGATGTTCCTTGTCAGCCTCTTGAAAAATACATGGACTATAATACAGGCTCACCATGGTCACTGCTAACCGGTGTTGTTAGTCTAAGTATTAGTTAAAGGCAAGAACAGGAACAGGCAAACTTTTGC
The DNA here is from genome assembly GCF_018139145.2 of Gymnogyps californianus. Lineage (NCBI taxonomy): Eukaryota > Metazoa > Chordata > Aves > Accipitriformes > Cathartidae > Gymnogyps > Gymnogyps californianus. The sequence goes on along the minus strand of NC_059474.1, from coordinate 62,986,846 downwards.
TCTAAATAAAATATAAGCAGCTTGATGGCTGAGTTGAGCAGAAGGTTAGTCTAAAAACTAGGAAACAAAGTAAAAAACCATATTCTCTGCGTAGTAGATGGTATAGATGGTAAACAGCAATGTTCAGAGATTATCATAGCCTTTGAAAGAAAGGACTAAGACAGGGCACGGGACAAATGGGGCTCTGAATCCCAGTGAAAGGACCTCCAAAGTAAGTCCTTTGATGCTCATAGCAAGGAACAGCCTGAAGAGCAAGGAAGAGCACGGGCTCCAGATATGTTGCAAAACACAAATCACTCTGGTCCCATGTCTCCTTGGGATTTTAATCTGCTGAGCACAACCACCTTCCCAAGGCTGCCTAAAGAGTGGAGCTTGGCATGATGAAATGCATCATTTTAGCTATAGAGCTGGTACTTTGAAATTCTGCTTGTGCGTACTGCTCCTCAGATTTTCAAGAAATACTCAGTCTTGGATTTTCTCAATTCCCATTTAAGCCAGCCCAGCCTACCTTCAGAAAAGGAAGAGTTAATCCAAAAGCTGGTGTGAGACAGGTCCTCCCCATATAATTCTTACAAATCTGAGGTCCCAGTGATCATCTCCCATTAATTTTTCTGTTTACCTTTTTTACAGTCTGCTACTTGTCGGTCTAATCACCCTTACCAGGCAAGTGTTTGCTTTATTTTGAAAAGAACAAACTAAATACCACTTGAGCCCAACTTGGCCACAGTTTTTTGTTGCCATACCTGTTTTGCAACTCTCCTGCCTCGTTTCCCAGGCAAGTTCATCAAAACACAAAGAAATAACTTTGTACAATCAGGACTACAAATTATTATATGTGATGTGTATTTTATCTGTGGTAATCAAAAGTCATTGCCATTGGTGGGCTAAGTCAAATAACTTGGGCTCCCTCTAATTCTTAGAGGGCAGGTATTGACATGTCAGACAACAACCCTACTTTCATATCACTAATTGTCAAATTTCTCCTCAGAAAGACCAGGAATGGGTAACATGGAGAATTAATTTCCCTGTCTGAGAAACTGTGGCTCCTTCTAGGTGCTGTGTCACTTTTGGGCAAGTGCAGGACAGTGGGAAAGTTTGCAGGATTACTTGAGGATAAAGAGTTATTTGCACTAGGGAAAAAAGATGTAATGCCTATAAGCAAAAGTTGTGTTGCATAAAACAAGTCAGACAGCCTTCAAACCATTGAGGCTGAACCAGAAGTTGTCAAAGCCTCTGCTACCACCTAAGCAATGGCTTCACACGTCAGGTGAGGTTCTGCCCTGTGATCTTTGTGGAGAGTCGTAAGCTTCGGTAACTGTCAGCAAGATTAGGATCATCTAATTCCTGCTAGATTATATAAGTATATAATAAATTTATATAGAATAGAATAGAATAGAATAGAATAGAATAGAATAGAATAGAATAGAAGTCTATATAAATAAAAATATAATAAAAATATAATTCCTGTAAGTTGTAATTCCTATACTAACCCAACTCTGCTCTTCCCCTTGCCATCATAATAGAGCTGATTTCTCCCATCCAGAATGAATCACTTCTGTCGCAAGCCTGTGGCAATGAGCAGGCCTCTCTAAGGGGGAAAAAAGAAGGGGGGGGGGGGAAGGGAATCTTTCTATCAACAAAACAAGTTGAAACCTGAATTCCCGACTTAGGGCATAATCAGCCAATGCTCCAACTTTTTGACTGCCATGGAAATGGAGCATGAATAAGGACTACATATAGAGCCCAACCTGAATAAACCTTATAGATAAGGAACAATGTGTTTTAAAAAGTGATTGATTGCAAAATGGTAAAACAAGCAGGTATTATTATAAATTTTTCACAAGGGAAACATACTTCTTTACATTAGCCTCCCACAGAAGTATATTGTCTCAAGTTTGCTAATATAGGTATGCTTATGGATGCATTTATAATGTCTCATTCCTTTAGGTGTCTTTATTTTGATGAATTAATCCTTTGCTGTTAGGCTAACTCTTGACATATTTTTCTTTCTATTTATTTTTAGGAAGTCCTCAAATTAGAACAGTCTGAAGGGTTTTTTTCCCCCCATAAATAATTTATTCATGGAAAATTGCAGCTTCCATCAACCCAAGGCTACTCATGAGTCTGCGTAAATTCAGTGAACAGAGACAACTGAATGCAAAGAGGAAAAACTTAAGTGCAAGCTAGAGAACTAGAAGAAGATGGTGAAGATATCCTTTGTAGTCCAGTTCTCAGAGAATCCAGTGTTTTGGTCCATCCATCATACAAACAATTTACGAATATGTAAGAATGTAAGAATCATATCACAGAAGAATTATAGTATAGAAGAACCAGCGTATAAGAAAATGCTGTAGTGGATCTGCCCATCCCTCCAGTATCCTCCCCAATGAAATATATGTAGGGCAGGTGCGATGTGGTGCTTCCCGAGAGTGCTCTCATAGATGCTTCAGGGTGCATTGCTAGACCAGGGTGGGTGACTTGGCATTTAATAACTCCTAAAGCATTTCTTTTCTTTGAATGTGCCCCATCGCTTTTTCACATGCATGTAAGTCGTCAGCAGCTACACTGCTCTGTGGCTATGAGTCCCCCAGTCTAATGCCATGTGCCATGAAGGAGCACTTCCTTTCTTCGTTTTGAATCTAGCCTTGCCTAGTTTCATTTGATGCCTTCTAGTTCTCAAATTGGAAGAGACAGGGGACATTGATCCCTGTTCCTGTTCTCCATGCCTTCTGGTGGTTTTATGGCCCTAAGTCAAATCAGAAAAATAAAAAGATACCTTTTGCTAGCATGCTTTTTGTTACCCACAGCTACCCTATAAGGGCTGCACGTACAGAGGGCTTTACAGCAGCTGGGAAGGATTTTCATGATTACCGATGATATGTGGTGAGCCCAGCTGGACTGAAAGGCAATGGGTCTTGCACACTTGTACACCTAAATCATTTATATGCCCTCTTTTTAATATAAATTCCTCCCAGAATCAAAATGCACAAATTCACCCAAGTCTCACCTGCAGAATTTTAATTTCCCAGCATTATCTTCACGTGTGCATCTAAGATGGCTAGATCCTTAGACTTTACTGCTTTTCTAGCTGAGCAGGCGGTTCAAGGGTTTTGATATGACCATTTGCAGTTTGGCATTTAATGGCTTCTAGCAGGGAGCTGAAGCAAAATGCCATACTGCACCACTGATTTCAACTCAGCTCTGACAGTTTGCACAAGCCGAGGATCCAGCTCCAAAGAAGGTGGTTTCTAAATTCATATTTTTCTAAGAGCAGTCATGGAGAATTTGTAAGCCCTGCAAGAGCCTTAAAGCAAATGTGAGGGACCATCCCTGTTCCTAGACCTCTGCCCCATGCCAGGGAAAACAGCTTTGCTTTAGCTTGTAAAAAGCTCAAGGAAAAAACAATCACTTCTGTCAGTAAGAGTGGGAGATAGGGCAAGAGTGACTATCCCACACTGCTGTGGGGTGGATGGGAAGAGTTTGGCAGTTAAGACTACCAAAGAAACAAAATCACCTTGGTTTTTTTTTTTAAACTTCATTATAGTTTAAAATATATATATAGTTTAAATATATATAGTTTAAGCATATATATAGTTTAAAATATAATATATAGTTTAAAATATCAGAGCAATAGCAAGATTAGTGCTCCAACAACTTTTTATCAATTGGGTTTGGCAGTGAGGTTAAAAACAAGCTCATGCACCATAGGCACCCCCTAAGGCTCCTGTGGTGGGTGACTGGTGTTTCCCAATGGAGTAGGACTCCCTACAGCAGTAGGTGTTTATTTTTTGTCTTTTCTCCAGCAGTACAGCCACTTTAGCTGGTTTTTCTAAGTGTCAGGAACTCCTAATGATTAAAAAAATTGAAGGAGTGTTATTTAAAGGCTACCTGCATTCTGATTCAAGGTCTGGTTAGCCCATCCACTATTCTTAATGCAACCACCCTGCCATATGTATCGCAGTGACTCTCCTGTTAAGGACTCCAGGTTTAAGCAAATAAGTTATCAATGGAAAATATTAATGTCTTGAAAATCTTTCCCTAGTCATGCAAAATTGGGTTCTCCTGGCTTTTCTGTTTTTACCTCCTGTGTTTCTCAATGCACAGTTACCTTCCAGTTCCTTCAAGTGCATGATCAAATGCCAAGAATTTGGCATTCACTGTGTCCAAGAAGAGCCTGGGTGGGCTCTGGAGACTCAAATGCAGAGGTGCTAGCGGCAGCATCTCACTGCCCTTCGCACTAGGTAGTATTTTACCCTGTAGGTAGCCGCACTGAAACCACTTGGCTTCCTGAGTAAGGAAAGAGGACAATGTGAAGAAAAGTCCTCACGCAGCTGCGTGGGAAAAGACAAGGGTGGTTGTGGTCCTCCACACATCCAGTTAAGCACTCCACCACCAGCCTGTCAGCAGGGTGGGAGAACAGTTATTTGCGCTTTGCCTGCGGTCCAGATCCCCAGCTGCATCCCAGCATGGTCTGCTGCAGAGCCTCAGTGAATCACACCCAGCATCCCTGTAAACATTTCCCTTCAACAACAGCCCTGCAGGCCGCTGCATGTATTTGCATTACTGCACAAATACTTTCTGTTGTGAACAATGTAAAAATCATTGCCCATTGTGTTTCAACTCCTTTAGCATCTTCTGAAAATAGAACATACACTGAAGTAGTGTAACGCTGTGCTTCAAGTCTGGGTTTGTTTCTTTTTTTTCTGTTGGGATTTTTTGTGTTTTTTTTTTTCCCCTGTTATTTTCATCCTCTTTCAATGATCTGGTGGTGAAGCATCTCTCACTGTATAGCAACCTTTTGCACTGATATTGCTGCTTCTTAGGCACTTGAAAAGAAACATCCTCTTCTTAGCAGAAGACTGGATTTTGGCTACTGGCTGGCATACAGGAATCATTCTACCTACCTGTGAGAGGCAGCTTTTTCTGGGGCATGGCAGGGACACTGTTTAGCAGCATGTGTGTGCTGTTTTTGGCTGGGATAAAGTTAATTTTCTTCATAGTAGCTGGTATGGGGCTATGTTTTGGATTTGTGCTGGAAACAGTGTTGATAATTCAGGGATGTTTTCATTGTTGCTGAGCAGTGCTTACGCAGAATCAAGGCTTTTTCTGCCTCTCGCACCACCCCACCAGTGGGTAGGCTGGGGGTGCACAAGAAGCTGGGAGGGGACACAGCTGGGACAGCTGACCCCAGCTGACCAAAGGGATGTTCCATACCATATGACGTCATGCTCAGCATATAATGCTGGGAGAAGAAGAAGGAAGGGGGGGATGTTCAGAGTGATGGCATTTGTCTTCCCAAGTAACTGTCAGGTATGATGGAACCCTGCTTTCCCGGAGATGGCTGAACACTTGCCTGCTGATGGGAAGTGGTGAATGAATTCCTTGTTTTCCTTTGCTTGCGTGCGCAGCTTTTGCTTTACCTATTAAACTGTCTTTATCTCAATCCACGAGTTTTCTCACTTTTACTCTTCTGATTCTCTCTCCCATCCCACCGGGAGGGAGTGAGCGAGTGGCTGCGTGGTGCTTAGTTACCATCTGGGGTTAAACCATGACAATGTGACACTAGGGAAATAAAATAAAAATATTATATCAAGCTGAAAGCGCAGGGTAAGTCCAGATGGGCTGAGTGCAATACAGTTCAAACTGAGATTTATTTTTCCCTGTGTGCATTGTGTCAGTTTATATCACAGTGGCTTCGGATTTTTCGGTTCACTGAGGAGACGGCTTCCAGTTTCACTTTTAATTTTTGTATCTGTATTGCTGTAGAAACAGGGATTCCCTTTGGAAATGGTGGTTTCTATTGCTAAGAGCGTGACTGCTCTACAGCCACATTCAACCCCTGTGATGGTGTGTGTGGATTCGTACCACTTACGCCCTTCTGCTACAAAAATAAACCAAACCAGCACCTATGCACCAGTAAAGCTGCACCCCAAAAAGAGGTACGAAAGCATCCCCGCTCTTGCATATAGAAAAGGCCTATAGAAGATGCAGCTGTGATGGGATGACTCTGCTTGTCCTCTCGGCTCCGGTAAGTGCAAGGAGCAAGTAGGAGAACAGTGAGCTCCAAATGTATGTATGTATGCATGTATGCATGTGTATGTGCATATATATGTATCTATAAATATGTGTGTGTGTGTGTATGTGTATACATATATGCACAAATATATGAGGAAAAAGCACCTGCGTTGCGTGGAGAGGGGGGTCAGGCAGAGATGGAGCAGAAAACCTGTTGAAAAATCTTGTTTTCTGCTGGTAGGGCATGAGTTTACTAAAAGAAACAGGAAGGAGAAAAAAAGGTTTCAAGGAAGATGCCTGGGAACTAAGAAATGTATGTATTAATATTAGAGAAATATAGGTGTATACAAATCACTGGTTCTGGACGATCTCAAGGTATTAAACTGATTTCTCTCCCACCTCCCCACCCAAGTAACATAAGAGGGGAAAAACCAGCTAATGTTGTAGTTTTTTCACAAGAATCCTTGAGAAATACATTTTGTGTGACCAATGAAAATCAGCTTTCTGACAAGGACAAAACCATTAATGACAGAATAGATATTTTCTTTTTAAAAAAGTAATAAAAAATCGATTTCTCAATGAGAAGTATTTCAAGAAAAAAAATCAGCCTGATTTTCTACTATAGCACAGCAATTACTACTGGAAACTCAAAAACAACCAGGGACCCATCAATATATTAGTGAAAGGTGAATATGGTATTGATTTTCAGAAGGAAAACAAAAGTAAGAGGTGGAAGTGCTTCACAGAGAAATAAATCCTCACAAAAAATGAAAGAGCCAATATCAACGGAGTTATCACTGAACACATAAAGGTAAAAGAAATGTAGCATCTCTGGCACATCTCATAAAGAATAAATCTCCATGGAGAGAGAGAGAGAGAGAGAGAGAAACAGAATTATGAAATCAGTGAGTAAAAGGTACTTGGTAAATGTGGTATCATAAGATTTTTTTTTTTTCATGGACTCCTATTTTAAAGATATAAACTGATTCACAAACTCTGAAGTACAGTTATGCATAATACAGAAGCCAAGTGTTTGTGATCACTTATTAGAAGGAAATCAGCTCTCAAGCATTGACAAACTCTTTTATTTTGTTCTCCTGAATTTTTTCTGCAAGATACTTTTTCTGGTTAAGCTTAGTAACAGTCTCATAAATGCTACGCTTTTGTCACTTTATGGTTTCTTTATTGGCATTCTTAAAATATTCACTTAGCACGTAAGGGAGGCAAAACCGTACTGTACTGTTTAAGTAACCAATCACATCGCAGAAAGTGTTAGTTTAGAGCATATTAATGAAATTTGCCAGCAACCCACATACATAGTAAAACATGTTTGCATTAAGTGTTTCTTGAAAACTTTCAAGTAAGAAGCAAATCAGTAACAATCAGACTGTTTATACGTACTTCATGAAGGAAAATAAGACGCAAATTCATTAATAAATTATTCACCAGCTCTGCTCTCAAGTGTATTGAGAGCTGGCAAAAAGTCCATGGCAAAGGGTAATGCTAAATAACAGCACATAAAACTGATAGGCACTATCAGGTAGCATAACATAGAGATTAGTGGCAGGTCTTGACTTTTAGTCAACATCCTCATTAATGATCCTAAAGCAGAAGTAAACAGAAACATAATGAAATCTGTGGATAGCTGGGAGGAGCTGTGCATGCCAGTGTCAAAGAAAGGGGAATAATACAAAAGAAATGAGATGCACGGATGTCAAATAAAATAACACTGCATGCTAAAAATCAAATGAAGAAAAATATTCCATGCATACTTAAGAGGAGAACCACAGGCATGTCTCAGATTAATTTTCCATCAATCGCCAGGCACTGATAGCCAGGTAACGATCAGAGTAGCTCCATAGAAGTCAGTGGAACCACCAGTGAAGACTGAAGGAAGCATGGACTTGTTTTTACCACCTGATGAGCACCCTCTTGTTAAGGAGAGTGGCAGAGAGAGCAAAAAGAGGTCTTTGGTGCTGCATGGTGAGGTGCATCATTTGCATTGCAGAGAGGCAGCAGCTCTTCTGACATAACCTACAGCAAGTCATCATCCTCTGTAAGCCACTCCATTGATTATACTATTAGTACTTTTAAAAATCTGTAAAATTACCATTTGAAATGTTAGAGGTCAGGGGGGTGAATAATACCAAAGGTATTTTCATAAATCTGTAGACTTTAAATGATGCACCTAAAGGTGGTAAATTAGTAAATGACTCACAGAACGTTACTTGCCCTGGCTGTCCCACACCCCATACTGAGAAAACCGTTGCTGCTGAGACCTCAAAGTGCTGTTTTGCCTGCTGTTTTCATTAGAAGCCATTCATGTTTTATTTAGATAGCTTCAATCAATGTGTATCTCTGTTTTATTTTTCAGTTAAACCCTGCCAGCGTAATCAACCTCGTCTGCAAATTGTTCTGCATTGTCAGTAAGTGACTGCCTTCCAGTATTGTAAACTTTGTGTAGTTAATTGTTCTTAGAGAATAGGGGAATATTTCTCGGTAGTAGAGTAATCATTTACGTGACAATGCAATGGTCCTGTGTTTATTTTGAATACAAAATTAATTTCACACAGTTGGTTTTGTTATTTTTGCTGTTCGGTGCCCTACAGGTTGTCCTAGTGGGGGAAGCGTAGAGGGGGAGACACCTGCTTTGATTCTTTAAAAGTAGATTGGGGACAAATGGGAATGATGGATCAATTTAGCTAGAAAAACTTGCTCTACTAAGGGGAGGTGCCTGGATGTTACAAGTCAAAGATAGAAAGCAAGTAGTAGGAGTTAATGGCTGTTCTTGATGTGGATGGAGCTCTCTGATGGAGTTCCTAAAAGCTGTGTGCTAGGAGCTGTGCTGTTCAACATGTTTATAAACAACCTGAAAAAGGACCAATTGTTAAAATGAAAAGTTCTGATAATTACAAAAAAGAAGTTGGTCAGGCTACTGAAAACAAGGGTTGACCGAAGATTTACCGAAGTATTTTTGAAGATGGAGAGGCTCGGTAGTAAAACGGCAGGTGAAACCCAGTGGAAGCAAAATGTAAAGTGATGCACCTTGGAAAAAGCGATCCAAGGCTCATGAACAAAATAAGCTCTGAGCTGGCTGTAACTGTCAGGAACGAGACCATGAAAATATCAGCTTAGTGCTTGAAAACGCTGAATAAAATTATAGGAGCTTTTAAGGAACAGATAAAGAACAGAAAATACTGTTAAACCCTGGTACAAAACCATAGTTCACCCCCATTTTGAAGACTGCGTGCTGCTCTGGCTCCTTCACCTGCAAACAACATATGATGAAAAATTCAGAAGAGAGTGACAAAGATGACGAAAGGTGTGGGGCAGTTTCCCCACGATAAATGAGCAAGCAGGCTATGACTCTTGCTATGGGTCAGATTTGACTGAGAGGAGACAAGGTAGCCTCTGGCGGCCACAATTCTAGGAGGAGCCAGATGCAGAAGAAACCCATGGGGTGGTGGGCTGCAGCCTCATCAAGGCTTTGCCAGGGCTGCTTTTATGGGTGCTCAACATCTGCATGGTCTCAAGGGAGAAACAGCACCAAATTGTGCGGCAGAAATCCAGAGAGCATTACTAAATGCGGAAAAAACCCTTCACGTGTAATTGAGAAAGTCTCTGAAATTAAAATGGGTGGGAGAGTACCCAGGAGAAAGTACCATGAGTGCTTGTGCTGTTCTTGCTCCTCCCTAGATGTGTGCTTAGGGGCACAGCTGGAGCACGTGTGTGGTGGTGGGGGGGGCGTGCGTAAGCTGTTTGCATCCAGAACATAAACCATATGCTGCTTTTAAATCTTCTGAAACTGAGCAGCCTTGTCTCCCTGATCAGACCTTATCTTTAAAATGATGACCGACTTCTGGGACTTCCTTCTGTGCTCGCTTCCTGCTTCTGCGAACCTGAACGTGGCTCTTGGGAAGTATTGTGGATTGACAGTTTCAGCAACTAAAAAAATAGACATGATAATCACTGTCAGAGAAGGACTAGAAAGAGAAACTGAGAACTTAATTATGGCCGCAAAGGAATGGGCTCTTCGTGTGAGCAATGATAAAATGAAGATAGAGGGAAGGAAGTACAGAGCATAGGAATTGCAGTCAGGTTTTGGAGACTATTAGCGGTTCTGTTTATGATCATACCAATACAGCTAGAGATTTTTAAAAAGTGCAGCCTAAAAACCTAATGTATAAAAATCCCTTTGAGATTTTTTTTTTTTTTTTGCTGTTAATGGCCATAAGTTATATGCCAGCAGATCTAGCACGATGGCCTTAGAAAGGAAGGAAGGAGACTGTATCATTGTGGACACTGCTTTTCCACTTCATGAGAATGCCGGACTGAGAATGCAGGAGAAGACAAACATACATGATCAGCAATGACACAGAAAGCATAATTGCAATTACTTAAAAATTACTTGGAAAAGCCAATACAGTACTGTGTACATTAGAAACATAAACCATGCACCTTCCCAAAACCAAGTATAAAACATGGTAATAGCATTCAAAACTCATTTATAGCTAGATCTGAATTGGACCCCCTGAAAACTTGGATGGTGGAGCGGAAAAACAATGACAACAACAGCAGTAAGAGTGCCCTGTGGTTATTACTAGCACATCTAAGAAATGTATACTCATGTTTAGCATTTATATACTGTGGATAAAAACGTGGCTGGTTTTGATGAACATTGGGATGCAGCTGTCTGCAACAGAAAGAGATCCAACTCGATGAATCAGATGGCCTCTCCTTGCCCAATATTCTTTGTTACAGGAAAGCTATGCATGAAGGGCAGCTAAGTACGCGTATGGCCTGAGAGCTGATATGCACATTTCTGCCTTTCCCACCCCGTTCCCTCCAGCTTCTGTGCACAGGATCAGCTCTGCAGCCAGAGCGGACAATTCAGCTTCAACCTCTGTTTAACCCAGGGGCTGGGATACGCAGGCTCAGGCTGCTGAAGAGATAAATGAGGGTCCCCACTGGGAGGGTAATATCTTACTGCCCTCCCTGAATTAAATGATAGCTTTATTTCTTTAGGGAAGACCCTTCCTTTTCAATCCAGGTTTAAAAGTAAATATGCTTTTCTTCAAAGGTGTAAATGAGACCCAGGGATTTGTAAGAGGGAGATGTTCAAGGTCAGAAAAAGAACAGTCAGCAGTCTGCAGGTGTTTGGTCATGGACCCAACCTGCAACATACCCACATGTATGTCAGTCCTTGGAAAGACACCAAGGTGCAGGCAACACTAGAGCTTTGAACCCTCCGAGCTAGAGAACAGCCACTTTCCTGATTAGAAAGGAAAAACACCACCTCAAGTAGCCCATCAATAAAGTCAGCAGTTCTAGCAGGAATCCTCATTCCAAGACCTCTAATACAGAAGAGCATGAGTGTGAACAGCTAGTATTTAACAGAGATAACAAGGCAAGCAGTGGAAGTAATTAAAAAACAATAAAAAAACCCCAAAACCAAACAAAAAACCAAACAAAAACCCAAACAAACAAACAAACAAAAACCAAAACCAAATGAAACCAAAACCCAAAAAACCCATACAACACAGTGCAGTTGTGTTTTGACTTGGAACAGAGCATTGTAGGGGCCAGTGGTGCTACGCTGCCCTTAAACTGATCACAAATTTCATGGGTAGAGCTGATTTCTCCCTTCTTTGCACCAAGTGCTTACCTTCTTCAACATGCAAGTAGACATAAACTACAAGGAGTTTTCTGGGCTCTATTTAAAAAGGCTATTCTATGGCAGAGTTTCAAAAAGCAGAAGGCAAGTAACTTATAACCTAGATTTAAATTTATGATGGGCATCCTGGATGGATCATCACAAAGTAGATGTTTTGCTATTTGCATCATATTTGATGCTGTGCTCCACTGCCACATCCAGGGTATTCAGCTCCCAGAAACTGTCACAAACAAGCATGTGGCACCAGGTAAGCAACACTGGAAAAAACAGCTGTACTGCAGTTCCCTTGCTGCACAGATCACTTGAGCAAGTTGAAGCTGAGTAAGACGTACCAGAGGAAAAGGGTGTACTGGATAACACAAGTAGCTGGATGCTCTGTGCACATCAGTGTTCTGAGCTCAAACCACTGCAGATACATCAGCTGAACTTAGCTGAGGATTGAGCCCAATGGCACATTATTTTGGAAAGAAAACTCATCTTTGTGGTTGTCCTCAGTTTTCAGAAACAACTGTGCTCTTAAGAGGTAAGAACCTGCTGGCAACTGCCAAGGTTTTGTTTTGAGGACAGAACTGACACCATCTCCAGCTCATTTGTAGCTAGGAGGTTGAGTGCTGAAACAGCAATTTGCTGCTTCTGTTTGTTCCTCCATCTGAGTGTCTTCATAGACTGCAGTTCTCCATCATGTGTAGTACTGAAGAGCACAAAAGATGAATGAGAGGCGAAATTCCCATAGCAGTTTGTTTGGAAAATCAGACTTAACTTCTATCATTGTTAATGGTATTTGGGGGTTTGACTGTGACCAGTGAAGGAGCCTGGTGATACAGGACACATCAATTTGCCAGTCAATTTACAGGGGCCTGGTATTGGATACAAAGCTCCAAAACATATTGAAAAGCAATTCCAATGCTTGGACGCTGCCTACTGCTCTAAGCATCTCTTCAGTATAATGATATTCATATTCTCCAAATCACTATGCTGCTCTCATCTTGGCTCACCGAGAAGCTGTTGTGTATACTAATCTGTGTGGTATGTCTTACACATTAGGGTGTCTGGCTTAATTTGGGAATCTTCTTAAAATGCATACTTGAATTATTGATTGTACAGCTCAGAAGATGAAATGAGATGGGGTGGATTTTAGAGTTATGAATAATAAACTCCTGCTCAGCCAAAGCTACCGAGTGATGAGTTCAAGCTCAAAGAGATGCTACCACTACACATTTTATACATGCTAATATCAGGCTACCTACAGTCCTTGCTACGTGTTTGTTATTTTTCTTAATAGACATGCAGAAGTAGAGATTAGTGTGTAAGGGATTTAGGAGCACAATTCCCACTGGCCTGTGGTGAGATTATGCGTCTGAAAACCTCTTTTGAAATATGCTCCAGATATCGATTGCTGTCAGATTTCCATTTGGCTGAATAGGTGTTCTGAAAGGTCCCTGACCCCCTCTTCTTATGTGCTGGTTGATAATATTTTACAGTCCAGCCTGTTATCCTTTGTGCAAGATGTTAGGTACATCTTGCTTGCTCTTCTTTCCCTTTCAGAATTTGTTTCAGCAAGACTTTCTCAGCCTCTTTCTTCTCCGGTCCTAATGCACACAAAACTGATTGGGTTCATCTATAAGCATGCTTGTGAACATCCCAGACTACCCAGCACTTGAGTTGCCCTTTTTGCACTGTTACCATATCAGTACCTTGGTAATGGGGCACTCAGCATTTCACACAGCCCTCAGGTGTGGGTCCACTGGCTCTTTCTGCATTTCAATCATCTCTTCTGATTTGTTCTGTTGCCTCTGCTGGTACATCTCAGTGGTTTGTTTGCTTTCTCTTTGGCTGCCAGACACTACGCTAACTATCTGAAGATTAGATCTCCCATTTGTCTTGGATCATTTTCCTGTGACCCTATCAGAGGAAGCATTAAAAGATTTATAAAAGGAATGTGTGAAACAAGGATGTGCCATCAACTGTACAGAAGGGGGTAAAAACATTATTTCAGTGACTGCTGATAGGAGTTAAAAGAAAACTGAACTTAATAAAAAATCATTCTACTGATTTCTGAAACAGAGCCCGGGAGGCAGAGAGATCATGGAGGAGACCAAAAAGATCAATTGCATGTCTCTGCACAACAATCCATTTCTTAAAGCCCTGATTTTTGGTATAAGCCCTTTGGCTATGTTTTGACCCAGTCTTATATGATTTATGTTTTTTTCTCATTAAACTGTATGCATGAGGTATCCACTCAAGATTTCATCTTACGCATGTTTCACCAAAGGGAGCCTCTGTTGTATTTGGTACAAACCACTCTATCTGGTTTTATTATTTGAAATCTTCAAAATTTGTCTTTGCATTATTGATTTCTTTCTTTTTGGAACCTGATTTACCTCTAACCATAGCATTTAGTCTTCAAAATAATTAGGATCACTTTACCACTGCAGTATAACCTCAAGTGAGAAAGTTAATTTCCTATTCAGTTTAGAATTTCGCCATTAATACCATGAATACTAAATTCATACTGCTGCGGTCAAAGTCCTCGGAGAGCGCCTTTAAAACACCGACTTCTTGGCTGTGATCTTTTCCTACTTGTGTTTCACAAATGGCTTTAAATCCTCTCACAGTGTTGCAAGAAGAGCGGTATTTTCCCTTGGTTTCTGCTCTGGATCCTGCCTGCCAGGAGATAGGTGAGTTAAGTGGTTACAGATGATGTGAGCATTATAGGATAGATGGCTAAGAGTACTGCAAAAGCACTGTGCCCAGCAGTCCCCAAGGGGCAATACAATATTTCTGCCAGTAGCTCAAATTTCTCTCAAGCCCAGCAAGCAATGTGAACTGGAACCTTACTCTTCTAGACATCAGCGTATTCATCCTGCACACTAATGCTGCAATGGATGCCAGAGGTGGATTTTCTCCTCTTCTTCATGGGAGATTTTGATTATTGTAGTGCGTACAGGCTCTGTGGTCCTGGCTGATGGAGTCATGCTAAGTTGCAACATGCAGCATATGGCTTCAAGTGCCCTATAGATTAAGGCCAATACATTGGTTTCCTAAGGAGTATGGGCACCAAGTATCTATGTGGTGTTGTGTTGTTCATTTATGAAGAACATCTTATTTTCCTGAATGCCACAAGAGTAAATCAACAAGCAGCCCAGAAATTACTGTCCACCTCTTTGGTCCTAAAAGTCATTCTGCCTCTTCTCCTTCTCAACCCCAGCCGCTACTTTTACTGTTTATTGGATTTCTCCTGGTTTCCCTGAACTTTTCTGACTTTTACCAGCAGCTGCAGCAAATAAACCCCCTTGCCTCCAAATCTGCTGCTAGTCCCAGGGAAACCTCTCTGGCGGCGTGGCTTATTTTACTCTGCTATTTCTGCTTCCTGTTGTTTCAGCAATAACTATGTAGAGGGCATTTAATTGCTCTTTCCATTTAGCCTGGCTGAAGCATACTTAGCACACCCATCTGTTTTAATGTGGCTTCTAGATCAAAGCCCCCCCTTTTACAACAGCCAGTTACATCTTTCAGCCTAACTTATCCACACACAAAGAGAGGCTTCAGCCTCTATTTGAAAATATAACCAGAGCCAACTCTGAGAATTCACGAGTTCAAATTAATGAGAAAAAAGCCAACCCAAGTTCTTTAAAGTGACATTCTAGTGACAATTTTTATTTTCTCCCACATTGTTTAAGTACTGGAACAACAGAGACAGGTCATGCTTTCCAAACAGTTGAAATCACTTGAAATCGTACAGGAAGGCTGTATTGTTAGGTTTCAATTAAGCTAAATTATTAATGATTTTTGTGTCTAATTGCCTTATTACCTTGACTACAGACAGATTCAGGTCAGCAGGTCAGATAATTCTTATGCAGGGCCATTTTGCAATCCTTGTCTAAGCCACCAGTCACCACCAGTCTTCCGCAGCAGGTTTGCACAGCCTTCCCAGTTGCAATGGCATTGTGAGCGGGGTGGATCTGGGCACGCACATCAAGAATGGCAGTTTGCTTGGACCAAATACCACGCTTTTCAGGGCAACACCCTATCTTGAGCATTTGTGCCAGGAAGTCTTCCCACGTCCCTGCTGCCTACACTTCAGGCAGCATTGAAACGGCACCACTGCCTACCAAAAGAGGAGTGCAGCAGGAGTATTTCTGCTATTGAGAGACTGGGAACCCATCTTCTGCTGTACAAGGCATTGGGTGGAATTATACAGGCTGCAAGGAAATATGTCAACTGCAAGTTAGGGACCAGATGCCCCATGGCACTTTCTCTCCTTTGTGCTGCTCTGATGGTGCCAAGCTACTGCAATCCTACTTTAACTGGCCGGTGTGCCATGGCTTAACATACCCCTTAAATGGAAAAGTATTTTTTGATGTTCAATGTTTTCAAAATAATAAAAAATAATTATTTATTGCATTTCCTATGTAATATGGGAGGAGGTCTTTTGTTAGTTTTTTGAGGCTATTTTTACACCTAGAAAAATGGTATTCAAATGAAGGTGAAGGTACATATCAGAGGAAAGAAACTACATAAGAAGAAAAAAATGTACTAATTGTCCATAAACCAACCATTATAAATCCCCAGAATTTCACTTGTTATAGAAAGAAAATTGAATATTCATGTAAGAAATGCACCATTAAAGTACTGAAAGAGTCTTACCTCTGACCTGTATTTGATCCTTATGAAAGCAAAAATTCATGAGAAAAATGCAAGGTGTCTTTTAAAAACAGTTTAACTCCAACTGAATCTGCAAAGACTAAAATACTTTAATCAAATTATGTAGGTATGGCAAGACATCTCTCCACAGCAACTGAAAAGCATTACCACCATGACTCTTTTGGACATTAAAAGCCATTGTGCGCTAGTTTTTTTCTTCCACTTGCCAAAGGGTCTTCATGGTTTCATACAAGATGGCAGCATAACAGCTGGCCTGACTACCCAAGCTAGCCCCAGATGTCAAACTCCCCGAATCGAAGCTGAGTGCTGGGCCATGAGGCACGTGCAGGGAGAAGCAGGATGGGGTGGGAATCTTCTGCCCCTAACTGGGGTGGCAGCAAAGGGCTTTGGCATGCCTAGCCCACCCAGCACGGCTGCTGGCATGAACCATACAGCTTGCGACCGTGCTGGGATGAGAGAAGCATCACACCATCAGTCCCAGTTTTAGCTAGTCCTGCCTGGTGCCATGAGGAGATATTTCAGGTTTGAAGAAGTGTCTCCTGCTCATCTTTGGTGCCAAGCAATCGCTGCCTCTGCCCAGCCTGACTTTTGGACTTTTCCTGTGGTAAAATCCCTGGGTGACTAAATTCTCTAGCAGGTTTGTAGCCAGAGCAAGCAGTGGGACAGAAACACATCATGCAATATGCCCCGCTCTGTTGATGGAGAATTTATTCACCCGGGGGTTTTACCAAGGGAAACCACTAGCTTTCAGACACACGTAGAGGTAGATATCCAAAAGTCAAGCTAAGCATGCGCCTTGGCACCGATTTCTGCTGGTGAACTACTCATTTTGTAATTTTGCTTGAGCCCAGTGCCAATGATCTTGCTGAGGCTCGTGCCTAAAAACGACTGTGGGAAAAGGCGGCATGCAAAATCATGAGGTGCTCCCCTGGTAGGGAGGGATCTCAGATTGCTTTCCTAAACCAGGGCTGCAGAGGAGATGATGAGGAGGAAGAAGAAAACACAGAATGTGGAGTCTGTCAGGGTCTAATTCTGTGTTACTATCTATCGTTAGTTGTTAAAGAAATCAGTGAGCTCCAATTGTGCGGATTTTATGATGGAAATGTGGGTTTATGAGAGATGAGTTGAATTTTGCTGGATCTATAGCAGGAAGCCCGTGACGTTTATTTGTATCACTCCATAGCATTTGTTTTTTACAGTTCATGGAT
Organism: Gymnogyps californianus; assembly: GCF_018139145.2. Classification (NCBI taxonomy): domain Eukaryota; kingdom Metazoa; phylum Chordata; class Aves; order Accipitriformes; family Cathartidae; genus Gymnogyps; species Gymnogyps californianus. The sequence continues at coordinate 62,969,284 of NC_059474.1, read as the reverse complement.
TTTTGTCATGACAATACTTCACATTGGAGAAAAAAGGTGAAAACCAAACAAGCCATGTAATACTTGATCATGAAGTAAAGAAAACACTGTAAAATATATTTCGTGCAGGAGAACTAGTTCAAAAAAAAAAAAAAGGCAAGCCTGAAAAGCATAAATGTGTACCAATGAACTGGTCCAGATGACATGTATCTCTGAGAATAAGGTAATTCACTACAGAATGTAATGGCTGAGTGACAATTGTTTATGAAAGTTCATGGAAATCTGAGAGAAAGCCAGAAAGCAAATAGGACATAGATCTTCAGAAAAAGAAGGAAAAAAAAAGAAAAAAGAAAAGAATCAGAATCACAGGCAATTACAATTCACTAAACCTAATTTTAATCCATCATAAAATAATGAAATGATCATTAAAGCTCCGCATCTACCTGGGGGATAATGGAATAATGAGCAGCAAACGATGCAGGCACCACAGTGCCAGGCTGGTATGTGTGACAAATCCTCCTGAAGAGGAAAATGGATTGGGAACCCAAAATACTGGGTGAATACGTTCAAATAATACAATTTGAAACGGTGATTTTTTTTTCCACGGGAGAAAGTGTTCTAGAAACCTCTAAGGCTGCAATTTGGTTCTGTTACAGGTTTTCCAGTGTAAAACACCACACTGAATTTGAAGGCCTAAGGGCCAGCCGCCTCTGCAAGCAAAAATACCTGAATGCCGGGGTGATGGATATGGAAAAGAATAGGAGTAGATTATAGACAGTCTTACAAAATGATAGAGCAGCACAACAAATCAATGCACTTTAGGTTTGCTGGTGCAGGTAAGTTATATCCTTTGACTGCAGAGAATAACTGCTCTTTATGTAATCACACCTGGGATATGGCATTAAATTGCAATATCTCATTATCCGTCCTTACAAAACATGAAAGAATTTGAGGGAATTCAGATCCGAAGAAGAAAAATTATCAGACTCTTGGAAAGACTGATACACAAGGAGAGATTAAGTAGCTTAAATATATAGCTTATCTAATCAATAATTAAGCAAAGGAAGGATAATGGTTTAAAAATATGTAAGAGAAGGATAATTATTTTGGATGATGCATAGTCCCAATTCAGCACAGTGCTTAAACACATGCGCATATCCATCAGCCCTGCAAAACACCTGCACGTGATTTCAATGGAGCTTAAGCATATACCTAAATTTAAGCATGCATTGAAGTACTTTGATTAATTGGGGCCATAACCACAAGTAATGGTATGAAATTAAGAAACGGAATAATGTAGCCTGAACAGCAGGAAAATCTTCCAAACGGTGAGATATATGAGACTGGGGAGTAATCACTCAAGGGAATTGGTGGAAACCTCATCCCTGGACACCTTTCAAGTTTCGCTGGACAAAGTACTGGGAAAATATCCTTTGGGGAATAATGTTGCTGTTGCCTCTGGAGACCACAACTGCACGACCTAATGCAACTTTTCTGTCTCTAAGTTTTTCTGGGCTGGCTCGCAGCATTAAGCCTGAGACACGATTTTAATGAGCAATGATAGTGTGACAGGCTGGTAGCCTTCCGAAGCTCTTCCTTGCCTCCCCCCACAATTCATTGGGTTTTTTCCATCTTCATTAGAAGTAATGCTATGAGTGAAAAAAAACCCCACCACACTTTAATCCTAGTGGTACTTTGTCTTTTTTCCACTCACTGACTAAACATTGATTTCATTCTCACCTCTGCATTAAAACAGAGCTTAAAGATATATAGCAAATCTAATTTCAACTTGTAGGGCTTTGTTATGTTCCCAGAGCATGTGTGGTGAATATCATCAGAGAGGTAATTGTATATTGGAGAATCTCATATCTCTGAGCGTCCCAGCAGGGGCAATATTAAAGATTTGGGGGTTTTGGTGGTTTGTTTGTTTGTTGTTTTTTTTTCCCCCCTCCATGCTGCCCTTGGAAGGGCTGTTGCAGAAAAGGACTTTCCCAAGGATGGAGTGGTAGATTCTCTGAGGGCTTTTCCCACTGGGGAGAATGATTTTGGTGAGCCAAATGTGAGGCCCGAAACACAATGGCTTTTTAAGTGCTTTAAAACCTACTTTTTCTTAAAGTAAACATTTGTAGAAGGCTGTGCATCATTCACTCGGACTTTTGGGGGTATTTTACAGCCTTGTGGGAAAGGCCAGGTGTTCTCTAACATGACTTTGCAGAGGTCTGCTGGAAACGGAAATGGTTGAGACAGATCTGTTACAACTTTTAGATTTTTTTTGGCCCCCCCTGAAATTCGCCACAGTTGACATTCTTCCTTTATTTTTGCAGTGTCAGTGAGATGGACCCTGATTTTATTATTGGGAAAACAGCATTTATATTTATCAGTCTTAATTATCCACAGCACATCAGTGCATCCAGAATAGCAGTTCTTAACCTAAAATACACATTTCTGTGCCTGTCTAACTAGCGGTGCAGCTAGGAACACGCGTGAGCATCTTCCTGACTCATGGTCCAAGTTAACAAACAAGATTAATTAATAATTCCTCTATCCCACTGAAAAGAATGGTCTTGCAAGGTCTCCATCATCAGAGATCCTTAAGAGCTTGTTAAATAAACAGCTGAGCAGGATAAGAAATGGAGTGGGTCTTCCATTGGGCTGAACCAGGTGGCCTCATTCGAGCCCTTCCAGCTCTCTTGGCTACAGCTCTTTTATGTTCAAAGCTGGGAGTGCACCACATCTCCCCAAATAGGTCTGGTCACTGGGATAAAGCGTGGCATGTTGCATGTGTCCGCACTCAGGCAATTAGAAAACTGTTTGCATTTTTTTTCTTCTTTTTTTTTTGTTAAAAGACTTTGATTTGTTTGGGTCCTTCTCTCCAAAACTAAAAGCAAACGGACAATGTGGTCCGGGAGAAAGGTGTTTATCATGTTCCAGCCAAGCACCATTATTTCTAGAGGTCCCTTGTCAGCATTTAAGATAACGAATGTTAAAACAAAGGTAGACTTCTTGTCCTCTGTCCCAGCTGTCCTTGGCTCTCTGGAGATCAGGGGATTCACGTTTCCCACCTCCTGGGGGCCCCAGGGCAGGGATAGAGTATGTCGCCCTGGCCCCAGGCTGCTGCGGGGCTGCCCTGAGCCCCATCCCTGGGCTGGGCAGCAGGGAGGGGGTCTGTGACCAGCAGGCAGTCATTGGCTGCTTTGCTGGGGACAACAGGCCGAGCAGCAGACCGGGAGGTGGGGAACACAGTGAGGACAGGTTCTGTGCTGGAAAGACAGGCTGTGATTGGCTTTCTGGGAAGGGAGCAATAGGCAGAGCAGCCAATCGGGAAGTGGGGAAACCAGCAGGTGAAGGGTCTGTGCCAGAAAGGCAGGCTGCGACTGGCTGCTCGGCTGGGGACAAAAGCCCAAGCGGCCAATCAGGAGGTAGGGAATCCAGTGTGGAATGGTTCTGTGCCTGGTACGCAGGCTGCAATTGGCTGCCTGGGAGGGGCGCAATGGCTGAGCAGCCAATCGGGCAGTGGGGGATCCTTTCGGGAGGGTGCTGCGGGGCAGGTCCTGCACGGGGGTGGGTGCTGGGGCTGCAGAGAACCTGGGGGAAGGGGGCGGCTGCGGGGCAGTGCGGGCCCGGAGGGCGGCGCGGCGGGGCCGGGCCGGGCTGGGCGGTGCGGTGCCGGCCGGCTGCTAGGTGGAGCCCGCGTCCGCGCAACCCAGATCCGGGCCCTCGTCGCTCCCCCGCCCCTCGGCTCGCCGCCCGCCCGGCTCCGTGCGGCCGCCGCCGGGCAGGGCAGCAGCGCCGCGCCGCCTGCCGCCGCCGCCTCCTCCTTCTCCTCCCCGGGCCCCGCTCCCCGCTCCCGGCCCGGCCCTGCGGGGGACGCGGGTGCTGCGGGTCCCGCCGCCCCGGAGCGCCTCCGCCCCCTCCCCGTGTGCGTGCGTGTGCGGTGTGTGTGTGTGTGCGCTGTGCCGAGCTGAGCCAAGCCGTGCCGGCGGGGCCGCCCGCCCGCCCGCGGCCATGGGGCCCCCCCGCGCCCGCTAGGCACCGCGCGGGGCGCGCCCGCGGAGCTGCCCCCCCCTCCGCGCCCGCGGAGCCGCCCCCCCGCCCGCCCGCGCCGAGCCGCGCCGGGGCTGGCGGTCTCCGCAGCGGGAGGAGGAGGACGAAGAGGAAGAGGAGGAAGGATCTGGGGTGCCGGCGGAGCCCGGGGGGGGGCTGAGGACCACTCGCCTCCCTCTGCGCGGGCGCCTTTGTGTCCCCCAGCCCCGGCGGAGCGAGGGGCCGCGGGCAGGGGAGCGGATGCAAAGAGCGGCTGGTGCTGGAGGGGGAAGAGAAAAAGGGGGATGGTGGAAGATTTCTCTTCCTTTTTTTTTTTTTTTTTTTTTTTTTTTTGGTGGTCTCTTCGGCAGCGGCTGTTCTTCCTCAGCAGCAGCGGCAGCAGCGGCAGCAGCAGCAGCACAGGCAATGACTCTGCCGCATACGAATCGCCTAGCCGGTGGTGCCGGCTCCGGAGACATCACCTTGCTCTGAAGTTGCCCACCTGGAGGAGGTAAATCGGAGCGGGGCTTTGGTCCAGAGGGGTCGGCGACGACGGGGGAGAGGAGGAAGCGATCGCCTCCCCCATCTCCACACACCCTCCGTTCTCCGGGAGGGAGCCTGTGAGGCAGAAGAACACGGCAGAAAAGGAGAGACTTTTTCTTCTTCCTATTTTTTTCCCTTTTTTTTTTTTTTTTTTTTTTAATTTTTCCTTCCTTGAGGGACGTTCCCTGCTTCTCATCCCCCCTCTTTTCCTCCTGGCTGGGGGCTTTGGTACTGTGGCCAGGTCTGCTTCCTACCCCCACCCCTGGTTTTAATGGCTGGATTGTGGCAGCAGCTCCCTGCTGCAGCTTGTTGAGGAACTGATGGGGACTTGCATCTCGGGAGCCGGAGGTGACTAAAGGTAACTAACCACCCAATGGATGGATGCTCACCAGCCCTTGCCTGGCCGTCAGTCGCACCCTTGCCCGGTTGCTTTGGGCTGAAGGGTGCCGGCTGCCCTGGGCGCACGCTTGGATTGAATTATTTTGTAATAAGGATAGTTTGCCTTCAGGGGGCTGGATCCTGCAGGTAACGGGGGAGCGTCTCTCTGGGTCTGCATGCTGGGGGAGGACAGTGGGGACAAGGGGTGTGCTGCTAGTTGGGAAATGCCTTGTAGGCTCCAGCCGGGTTTGGCCGTGTACAACTAGGATGACGAAGGCAGTGGGTAGGTGGAGGAGACCTGGTAGATTTTGTTCTTGCTTTCCCTTCTGTTTTTCTGTGAAAGGCACCACGTTGGACCGGTGGGTTTGCTGGTGTTGCACTGAGAAATTCCTGAGTTTCATGTGTCCCCCCCCGTCCTCGTGCCCACCCCTTCGTGGATCTACATTTCTATTTAATTGCTGACGGGTGCCTCGAGAAGCAATCACTTTCCTGGATAGCAGGAGGCAGAGGGGGGGCAGGGGGCAGGGGGCATGGGTGGGGATGTTGCTGATTGGGGGTGTGTGTCAGGGGTCGCATGTGTGTGGATATGGGGTGGTAGGGTAGAGGTCTGCATCCAGCCCAGCGGCCCTGGGTTACAGGTAGGCGCGAGCTTCTCTTTGCCTTGCAGCCAGAGGAGGAAATGTATGGTCCAGGTAGATGCATTGCTAGAGATGTTCAGAGCTTCCCACCTCCTGCCTGTGAGATTGCATTTGCCGGCTCTAACAGTATAGGGCTGGCATTCGCCAGAGGGATTTTTGAGCAAGAGGGCTGGTGTGTATGGCTGGAGGAAGAAAATTGCTTTTTTTTAATGCTTTTTCTTTTTTTTTTGAACTCTTGGTTTATTTGCTTGCTTAATTATTTATTTGCATTTCCCTTGCAATCATCTTTCGACTGTTTAACTTGGAAATATGGTTATAAGGCTGATGATCGCTCTCTGCCATGAGCCAGAGAGCAGCCCTTTCCTGTTTCCCAGTCTACGGAGCCTACCTTGATCTGGTGCCCTTTATTGCTAATGAAGATGTACGTACAATGCTCCAGAAATGTGCCCTGGGTACCTGGGGGATTGCCTTCAAGGGCTGAGTTTGATCAGCAGCCTTGTGACCGGAGTTGTCCATAGTAAGAACGTAGCCCCCCCAATGCATTTAGTTGGGTTTTTTTTCCCACCCTTTCCCCTATAGACAGGCAGGTGTTTAGTTTTGCGTGAGGGATGGTGAGGTAGGACAGGAGTCTCTTTCTCTCCCTTTCTTAATAGGTGTGTGGTTCTTCTCTGTGGTAGTTAAAACAACTTGTATATGGCCAAAAGCAATGGATTGTTGTCTGCTTGTCGCTGTAGCATTCATCACTTTAGCCAAAACAACCCATGTCTGCTGTATTTACTTTCCTGTAGATCACTCGTTAGGAGGTATTAGCATTTCTACTCTCCCAGTCCTGGTTCCAGGCAGCTAGCTGCTTAGGAGGAGGCTGAGATGCAAATAAAAAGGGTGAAAATGCCATCTGTGTCTTGATATAAGGCAGATAGGTAGTCTGCTAGTTGCAGCTTCTTTATGTATTATAGCACTGATTATTCCAGAGTGTTGGATCAAGATTTTCAAAGCTGACCAAAAAAAAAAAAAAAAAAAAAAAAAAAAATCTTCCCTGGAGTTAAAAATAAAAAAATTCCATTTTCGTTTTGGAATGCCGTCTCTTAAAGAGCACAGCCAATGCTGCCTGCTTGGTATTGAGTAGTAGCGTGTGCTTTGTAGAGCGCATTTATCATAATTTCCAGAGGTTCGCGATATGAACAGGCTTCTACTATGTATTCATTAGCAAAAATCCTTCCATGGAGTTTTTTGTGGGGGTAAACCAGGTTTTGCAGATTAAAACAGGCTGCTGTCAAAAAGTCTGCAGTCGTCACTGCAGACCGGGAAGGGAGAAAATCTGCGCACCCTTGCCGATGTTGGGTGACAAAGTTCAGGTTAGGGCTCTACTGTAAAGCTGTATTTTTTTCTAAAGGCAAAACAACTGCTCTCAGATGGCAGGAGTCAGTCCCCCTTGTTGTGGTTGAGGCTGCTCCTGTTCCAGCTCCTTAAGAGTACTTTTTCCTTATTTAGGCTTGGTTTACTATAAAGTGACTGTTGTCTTGTTACCTGCTAGCAAAAAATAAAGTGGATACAGATATCTGGTGTGTCTGCTTCCAAAAGGACTGAAGTTTTTATAAAGCTAGTGTTGGCCCGTGATTTCCGTATGATTTTTATTATTCAATAAAGTATGAATTTTCCCTTTTCTTCTGGGGGCTGTTAGGAGAGGATATGTTTAATTTTGCATTTAATTCTAGAGCAAGCTAAATGGCAGTGCAGATTGATGACAGTGAAAACACTGAGTCCTGCTTTGTGGGGCAATGAGATTTTAATGTTATTTATTAAGTTTAAGGCTAGCAAGTCCTTGCTCGGATGTTTTGTTTGACAAAAGTAGGAGCGGGGTTTTCAGTTTCTTGGTGCCCTCCAGAGATGGTGGAGCAGCTTGTGTCTCAGCCTAGGAAATTCATCCCCGAGTGCCTGCTGGGTCGATCCCCCTCCTTTGATTGCCGCAGCCGGTGTTCAGCCGCACGTCCCACAGGTTGGGATGCCATGGGCACCGTGTCCCTCCCCGCAGGGGGTGATGTAGTGGAGGTGCTTGGCTTGCCTATCCTGGCTTTAATTGCAGAGAAGACTTTTTCCTCCCGCAGCAGAAAACAAATTGCCCTGCCTGCCGGTGTGAAAATGAAGCCGGTGCCCTTTCCTGGCTGGGAGGGAAACGCGAGCAGGTTTGTAGGTGAAGATGCAGGCACGCGCATCATGCTGGCTGGCTGATGAGCTGGGTGTCTGCATGCTGCCCAGCATTGCAGGGCTGTTATAAAAATAAATAAATAAATATTTAGAGGCAGGTGGACCAAATTATCGGCCAGGACTGGAGAGGAATATGCATGACCTTTAGCTTTGGTCAGCATGTCAGTTGGAGGGCCTGACGCTGCCGTCAGGGTTTTCACATTCAGAGCGTGAGTGTATGCATCATCAGCACGAGTAAATGAGATGCACACGGGAGAGTGAAGTCTTTGTAAATGGAGTGGTCCTGGGAACAGGTGATTTATTATTACAGATTTTAATACTAATAGTGTTGGGGCTGGTGTAAATTGACTAGGAAGCTATTTCATGCGCGACAGTATAAAGGATGGGCTGAAGATTGATGAAAGAGATGGAATTCAGGGAGCAAGCATGGATCAGGGAAAAGCAAAAACATGGAGGATGGGCATGAGGCTTTTTATGCTTTAAATAAGTTTTCTTTCTTTTTTTTTTTTTTTTAAACTATGTTGATTGGTGGTTGTGGAAACAGCCCAAAGCTGTAATTGGAGTGATTTTGATAAAACTTCTTAGTACTTAGAGCATTCTTGCACATCACAAAAGAGGTTTGGAAGAACGACTCAAGAATTTTTATTTTGGAGCGGTGATGATCTGAGAGCTAGGCGTCACAATATTGATGTATTGCTTGGGACAATACTGAGACACCAGGACAGCCCTGCAAAATAAAGAAAGTGTTTTTCTGCCACTTTTGATGATGGGCTGCTTATTGGGGTGGCATGCACTTGTTGAGCATTGAAGTTTTGAAGAGATGTTTACTGTAGTTAATGTGGACTCCCAATCTTCCCCGCTTGTCCCTTTCTCATTCAATAGATGCCATCCTGCTGGGATGTGAATAATAGAAATGCACCATGATGCCAAATTTTGAGTGTGCATACATGCTTCAGTCTCTGCTATGTCTATAGGCAATGCTTTCAGGGGTCTTATAGGATGGAGAGCTAGAAAATGTGTTATTAGTAACAGTTCACTGTGCCCCAGGGTATTTGTAGGAACATAACAGTCCCAGACAAGGCAGTCTGGCATGCTGGCTTCTGACTGTGTCATCTCCTGGGATCATGTCTGCCTTGGCAAATCCTTGTCACGATCCTCACCAGCACTTAATATCAGGCTTTTTAATCCCTGCTTGGGACGTGTGTGAATATGTCCTTGTTTTTGTAGGTGCCAAGATACTCCAGCAGTCCCTGATCTCATCCTGGTGCCTGCAGGGAGTGGAAGCTCCCAGAGCAGGCTGCTGAAGTAGAAGGGAGGAGCTTGCTTTTAAGCATCTACTTTTAATTCTTGGCTACTTTAATGACAGGGAAACCACCTCCTACTCAAATCTGTGATGTGATTCTAAGACGTTATTCCATTGCCTGTTTTTAGCCTCCGAGTTTGCGGTGTAATTCTTGCTTTACGTTCCTCACTAGATAATCTCTACAGCGCGCAGTCTGAAATGCATGTGTCTCCTGGGTGCAAGCTAAGCGTTCATTTTTAAGATGACTTCTCTAAGGACACCTTGACACTATAACTTTTACTTCAGCAGTCTTTTCAGAGAGCCTTCTGATTTTGCCTGTAAGGCAGATGTGTTTCTCAGTCATTGTAGCAAGTATCTGTAGCTATAGCAAGGTAGCTAGTCTTTTCAGGCAATAAAAACTTCATTTTAATTCTGTTCTGGACCACTGTTTTACTTACTAAGCAGTGCTCAACGTGGGATTTTTTCCTAGCCTGTCTGAAACCTCTGTTTTCCTCTGGCAGAGAAATGAGGACTAAACCATCTTTAAATGGCCTTTTTCTTTCTGTCTTTTTTTTTGCTTTTGCTTTTTTCCCTCCCCTTTTAAACTTTTCATCTCTACTTCTTCAGGCCCACTCCCATCCAAGGAAGGTATCACTACATCTGCAATGGGGTTCCTGCTGTAGTTGATGGAGCGCGTCTGTTGGCTTCCCTGTGAGGGGAAGATGCTCAAGAATCTCAGATGTGTTATCTTCTCAAAAGATGCTCCAGAATCTCAGATGTGGTATCTTTTCAAAAACATTCCCTTGCTTCAGCATCATGTTTCTACTAATTGTGTTGTAATGTCTTTGCCAGAGGTGGCATTTCAGGCTGAACAAAGCTGTGTATGCAGGTGAAGACTTGAAATCTGTGCAGACTTCTAAAATCTGCTTATGAAAACAGTTGAAAATTAAAATGAAGAGACTTCCATTTGAGACCTGACAGCTTTCAGTTTCAAGGGTCATGAAATAGATACCATTCTGAAGGAGGCAAAGAAGTGTTTGGAAGCTGTCCTAATTAGGCAATATGAAGTTATATATTTCATTTAAATGCCTAATAGTAATAAACTTTACAGAGCATCCATTGATGTATGGCCTCACACTACCAGAATTTTATTTTTTTATTTTTTTATTTTTTTAAAGCACCTTAGTCAACATGTGAGTAATTACATAGGAATTATTTCGGTGGTTACAAGCCGAATGCTTCAGCAGTCTGTAGCACAACTCCGATTCGTTGCAGTGGATGCCTGACAGGGAAGAGCTTTGAAATATTTTGCACAATGTTTTGAGTAGGTTGGATCATAGCTTTGCTACTATTAATTGTAATAGCTTTACTGACTTGATTGCAGTTGCATTGATTTATACCAGGTAAGGTCATTGATTTTGAACTTTGCAACGGAGCTATGTGTTTCTACAGATTACAGCGAAATGTCATAAACACAAAGGATCAGCTTTTCTTACAGCAATGCAAAGTTAAAATGAAGTGAAATAGGACTCTCTCTGCTTTTGTAGAAGTGGTGCTTAAAATGTAATCATGAATTGCCCTACTGTAAAGTCCTGTGCAAAGGTGCCAGCACTGAACAGCACTGTTCTGAAAAGAGCTGTGGTCTAAACCTGGCACCTTCGGGTAAGAGACTGAGTGGTTTTATACCAATGACAAGTGGGTCGCTTGTGATAGTCACTGCATACAATGCATATGAGTTTTTATAATAAGTCCCTTTCCCACTCTGCGGGAACCGAGAATCTAGTTACAGAGGTGAGGACACTGAATGAATGGACACTTTAAAATTAGAGGGATAGAAACATTCTGACTAATGCAGTCTTAGCGCATCCATTTATTATATGTAGACACATATAAAGACTTATAAATATCACGATTTGGGGAACTGACACGGTTCTGATTTTTTTTTTGTCAAACTTGGGGAAGTGAAAAAGAGGTATCTAAGAATTGCACCTATACCCAAAACATATGTACCTGCATCTGTATGTGTATGTGTGTGCATACATAGGTTTTGTTTGTGAAATGACGGTGCTGATGCATAGAGTTTTTTTAATTCTGTTGCTGGAAAAACTTCTCTCCCTATTGATTTTCTGATTCTTTTTTGAGTTCTTGAGATGTAGGTGCAGTGGTGGACAGTAACAACAAAACACTTGTGCACGGGCCTGCAGTTTCAAAATTTTAACTGAGGTGCTCAGTTAGTAGTCTGACACCAAAATAAAACAACCCCATTTTCGGATATGCTGAGCAACCACACATTTTGTTAGAATTGGTGCTGGTCCTTGCTTATTTGTTGTAGCAGCCTGTTCCCATTCTGAAGTTGCTGATCCTAAGCCTGCCTTAATGAGAATATTTTTCACTGCCCTCAGAGTGCAGAAGAGAAGCGTCACTGTGTTGCAGAAGTGCTGTTTGCAGCTTTCTTGGGGATGTCAAGGTTTTCTTTCAAGCGAGGAGTAGGAGTACGTTAGAGATAAGTACGCTAGCTAACTTTCGGCTGATCTAGGTTAGATGGGGAATTCGGCTCAAAAGAGCGCAACACCAGGAGCTGCTGAGCTGTTGACTGTTTTTTTGGTTTTTTTTTTTTTTTTAAACGTACCCGGTGTGTTGTGTTGGAGGACACCGGGAGAAAAGGGAAGCGTTAAGCAGAAGCGATGCCCCCATTTTGTTTGATCGGTGGGTCTTGCTGTTTACAAGCTCTGCAGAGGCACTGTGCTGACTTGCTATTCAGTGCTATGTTGCAAACCAAGCCTTGGCTTAAGCCCGTGAGAATAGGGGAGGGACCCAAGCCCAGTTTTTGATGTTCTGCATGGGTAGGTACCCTGAATACTCAAATGCATTCCAGTGACAGCTGACCCTGTAAGGAGATTTTCAATAGCTCTCTGAGTTTTTTTCTATTTTCTTTTTTTCACCTCCTTTTTTCCTTATTTCTTTTTTTTCCTTATTTCTTTTTTTTCCTTTTTCTTTTTTTTTTTTTTTTTTTTTTTTTTTTTTTTTTTTTTTTTCCTTTTTCTTTTTTTCCTTTTTCTTTTTTTCCTTTTTCTTTTTTTTTTTTTTTTCTTTTTTTTTTTTTTTTTTTTTTTTTTTTTTTCTTTTTTTCCTTTTTCTTTTTTTTTTTCTTTTTTTTTTTTTTTTTTTTTTTTTTTCCTTTTTCTTTTTTTTTCCTTTTTCTTTTTTTTTTTTTTTTTTTTTTTTTTTTTTTTCCTTTTTCTTTTTTTTTTTTTTTTTTTTTCTTTTTTTTTTTTTTTTTTCCCTTTTTCTTTTTTTTTCCCTTTTTCTTTTTTTTTCCCTTTTTCTTTTTTTTTCCCTTTTTCTTTTTTTTTTTTTCCCTTTTTCTTTTTTTTTCCCTTTTTCTTTTTTTTCCCTTTTTCTTTTTTTTTTTTTTTTTTTTTTTTTTTTTTTTTTTTTTTTTTTTTTTCCCTTTTTCTTTTTTTTTTTTTTTTTTTTTTTTTTTTTTTTTTTTTTTTTCCCTTTTTCTTTTTTTTTTTTCCCTTTTTCTTTTTTTTTTTCCCTTTTTCTTTTTTTTTTTCCCTTTTTCTTTTTTTTTTTCCCTTTTTCTTTTTTTTTTTCCCTTTTTCTTTTTTTTTTTCCCTTTTTCTTTTTTTTTTCCCTTCTTCTTTTTTTTTTTCCCTTTTTCTTTTTTTCTCTTTCAAAGACTGCTGGGGGAAAGGGGAAAAAAAAGCACCCATCATAGCTGTCTCTTTGAATAGGTTTCACTGTTGGAGAGAGTTCAGGAGAATTTCAGGCATCATGTTAACTGCTTTTCTTTCACACTGCCTTCGTGTGTGTGTGTGTTACTGACTGACACATCATCATTTCAAAATGGTGCAAATTCCCATCACTCACTTCAAAGGGGACAGGGTTGTTTGTTTGTTTGTTTGTTTTCTTCAGCAAGACATACGCTGCAGGTTTTGTATCCAGAAATATCTGTGATGTAATGTGAATCCTTATTTGCCACTTTTGTCTGTGTGTTCTTTTGCATCTTTTGGTTTGGTTTTTTTTTTTCCCCTTCTTTTTTTCTGCAGTAACAAAAGGCTTTTGGATTCTGTCCTGAATGATTTTTTATGTTAAGGCTATCTGGAGGTACACAAAACTGGTCTATAATCCTGTAGTAGATGGCTTATCCAGAGTATCCAGAGAACAGCCGTTCTTGTTTCCAGCACACTACAGATTACTATATTGGACACTGCGCTTCAGCTCGACCTCGTTGGAACTGTGTGTGATCTAAAATGTTATTCCTTTGGATTTAGGATATTGCAATCAAGGCCTTTAATCATTTGGAAATGTGGTGTATATATCCTGCTTCCTTCCGAGGGAAATTATGATGTGACTACTGCACTTGCAACTCCCACAGCACAGACTTCTTCAAGAAAATGTCATTTTGGATTATCTTTAATGGCTGCAGGTGTGTGGAGTGGCTGTGTGTCTTTTTTTCCCCTCTTTTCCTTTTTTTTTTTTTTTAAAGGAGATCAGTAATACTACAATCGCTGCTTTATTTGGTATGACTCCAAAATGATGCCTGTCTCCTTGTGTAAAATTCATCCTGATAGGTATTTGAAATATAGCGATTATGCTGCATAGAGTGATAACTTGTGACCTTTTGACAAGCGATCCGCAATTACAATTGTAATGCACTTTATAGATCCCCTTAAGTAGGTCACCAATTTGCAATGAGTCTTTCTAAAGTCTGTGCGATGCATTTCGATTGCGGGAGTACGGAACACTTCTCCATATAACATCGCTGATTTTCGAAAGGAAGGCTAAAATGCGACAAGGGAATTATACCTGTGCAAATATCCTTGTTTTGATGAGAAATACAGGCGCACATCACAGAGCACGTGAAGGTATTCCCACCTGAGCAGCTCTGTGTTTGCAGTGGGGCTGAGACGTTGGGTAGAACTCGAGCACCTGTAGAAAGATGTTGGCCAGTAGACTGAAGCAGTTGTTTATGCCAGCCTAAACTAAGAAGTTGTAATTTTCCCATTCAAGGGGAGAATCTGGACCTCCGCAGTCTGCGGGGCTGTTTGTGGCAGGGAGAATGGGATATGGTGGGGAATATATCTAAGAGCTGCCTTGCTGTTTGTCTCCTCCAGCTTTGGGAGCAGCAGATGGGGGGTTGTCTTCTCCAATGCCTTTACGCTTGATCGCTCTCTCATCCCTTGTGAGCGAAGGGCAGACCAGCATAACCCATGGGGCAGGCTGTAAGGGTGAGGATGCCAGCTTTTGTTTGACCCTTTTCAAGCTGCAGGCATGAGCACAGCGAGGGTCCGTGGTTCCTCCCAAGTTCATGTAATTTGGGGGCAAAGCCTATTCCAGCAGTAGTCATTGTGGTAAACCTGGTGAGTTAAATAAATAAATAAATAAATAAAAATTAATAGCCAAAGTAATAGGCAAGTTAGTGAAGAATATCATGGAAGTCTGGTGTGTAGTAATATAGAAGTATTTTGCAGTAGTAGTAATGTAATGCTGTTTCTTTGAGCTGGTTCCTCCTCTTATTACTACAATAAAATAAATGGCAAAGCGTATGTTGACCTAGGGGTGCCAAGTCCGCTCCTAATTTCTAACTCAAACAGGTCTCTGCTGGGCTGCAGTAGGAGCTGTAGTCAAACACCAAGCAGATAATCACAGTTTTTTTTTTTCCTATAAATCACTTTTCCTTTTATACCATAGACATTTGTGTGGGTGGTTCCTCGTTGACCACAAAGATGTGTTTTTTGTTGTCTTTCATTTACGTTGTCTATTGAGTTAGCAGAGTTATGCAGTTTTGTCTGTCACACTTGGGTGGGATACTGCAATGATTTAATTTAAAATGAAAGAGAGATGTCTTCATTTTAGAGAAAACCATGGCTAAGTGGTGAGAGTAAGCAGGTCTAGCCTTTACCAGAAACCCTAATTAGAAGAAATCCCATGTACGGTTGACCTTGACTATTGAGACAACCCTCAAAGAAGAAAGAGCACTAAAAATTAGTATGCTGCCAGTGCTGCACTTTTATTATTTGACGTTATTAAGCAAACTCGGTGTGTATTTCTTTTTTGAAGCGTTTGATTAAATGTGTGATCTTATCTTGGTGAAATGGCCCGCTGGGCTGCAGACAGTGGTGTTCAGAAATGAAATTTGTTTAGAGCCTCTGAACAGACATTTATTCAATGAGACCTTTCTTGAATAATAGATGTGACAGTGAGATAGCTGTGCAACGTGTTTTGGGGTTTGGGCTTTTTTTTTTTTTTTTTGGTATAGGGAGTTGCCACGTGATCGGGGGAGAAGATAACACAAGTACACAGGAGTGAGAATAGGATGTATATCTAGGGAAATTAGCATATGTTGCAGAATCAGGCCCCGATTCTGCCAAGAGTTATTTGTGGGCCAAGCTTTGCACGCTTCAGGACCTCCCTGTTGGCATATTGTTTGGCATATCAAGTGACGCACATACATACCCAGCTCTGTATAAATAATCTTATCCTTTAGCTAGAGTTTTTAAGATGCTTAAGTTTTGTGGTAATAAAAAAAACCCCACAAACAAAAATCTGCAAACAACAAACCAGAGAAGCATGGTAGTTGACTCTTGGGGTCAGTGCTGATGTCCTTAAGCAGTTCTTTGGTTTATAATAGTCCCATCAAATCAGTGAAACTAAGGGAAGGAGGCTAGTCCATGCATAAGGAAGGCAGGCTTCACCAGAGGATGTTCACCTCTTGTATTGTGTCCAGTGATGACAAAATGTGAAAAGTAGGTAAATATTCTCATCTTCCTTGTTTTTTTCATTGGTAGCACAGTGCTTTCTTACTAGGCACAGCTACCATGGGACCCTCCACTAGGGAAAAAATACCCTAAATGGGGCTTCCAGTTTTGAAGCATTATCAGAGATGCAGTGGTATATATCTGTTTTTCCAGCAAAACAGTCAACTTTATTATAGTTTTCCATACAGCTTACAGGGATAAGGTTTCATTGAACGTGTGGACTGCACAGGATTTTCAGCTGTTGACACATGATTACACGCCTTGCTTTTCCCAAGATGAAGCTGAGAACGAACATGAATACCTGAAAATGTATTTTTTTTAATTTTTATTTTTCAATAGTGGACTTATAAGAATATACTGTGGTGATCTCTGAGGGTGAGAGATGTGAATATTCTGAGCAGCTTAGTCTTCACCTGCAAAAGGGCCTTTTTTATATAGAAAGTTTGCTTTTGAATGAAAGGAGTCCCAGAGTGCCTCTGCTGTAAAACTGCGTTTTGATCAATCCCCATCTGCTCTGCTGCTCCCCTGCATTGTACAGCAGCTGTCTTTACATCAGGTTAGATGGTGATTAAGTGATTTCTCCTTCTAGAGGTAAAACCAAAACCTTCCCTTACAGGAGTCAGGAGAAGATGTGAGCTCAATGCCTTAATGATATGCTGAGGTGCCAACTTAGGAGTCCTCCAGCATTTGATGCTCCAGTTGCTCATCTTCCCCGCTCTTTGGGTAATGTGGTTGTTTTTCTTAAAAGCTGTACCGCTTTCAGGACTTCTTGATAATTTTTAGTTACAGGGACATTTTTCTTTCCTGGTGCACAGCTAATCCCACCAGATGCCAAACATAGATTCGCCAGGCTGGGTGTAAAGTGCAGGAATTCATGTGTCTGGGAGCCCTGCATATTTTGCCACGATGCTTGCCTGAGCTTGAGGGATAATTTCTACTTGAGAGGTGATTTGCTTATGTGGTATACTGAGGAATACAGCCTGTAAACATGTAGCTTACAGGCATATTTTAAGGGGCTGTTCCATAGATCTGCAGCTGGATACGAGTCGTCTTTGTAGCAGAGACAGCAAGCCCGGAGCCATGGGTCAAAGACCAGCAAACGTGATCCTCTTGAGCATCCTAGATGGTGTCCCCAGGGCTGGTTTGGTGCTGAGGGTGGTGAAGCTGCCTGCCATGAAATCATCCCTCTGGGATGGTGGTGGTCAGTGGGGAAGGGTAGGGGCAAGGAGAGCTGCATTTATAACCGCTTTGTTGGTTGCGCAAGGATGACAGGTGTTCTTGGCTCTGGCATGAGCTCAGTGAGGTGCTCAGACAGGCCATGTCTCATCTGGACAGGTACCTGCATGGAAGCTAGGTTATAATCCAGCCTTAAAAAAAACCCCAAACATTTCAAAATGGTCCTTTTTGCAGATAAAACTTGCACATGAAAGCACAGCCTGCTAGAAAAACTAATAGTCCCATTATGATCTGCTTAAACTAGAAGTCAGTCAAGAAAATGAAGACGGAACATTCACTGGACTGAAGTGTACTTGACATGTACTCTTCTACAGAAGTAACTTGATCTAAGTAACTCCATACATAGTGGTTTCTGAGCTGAGTCTGGTAATTTGTTTCTGAACTGGGAATGGTAACTTGGTATAATTTTTTTCTTCTTTTTTTTGTATGTAAATGCTGCAGAGCTATAGCATTTCACCTAATTTTGAACTCTTAATGGGACTCTAAAATGAAGAAAAGTCCATCACAGATAAATTTCTAGGGTGGCTGTTTAAAAAGGGAGGTAGCATTTTTTTACTAGCATTCCATTTCTCCTAAAGCTAAGCCAATGTTTTTAATAAAAAAAAAATTACTTGCCACACATGCTGGGTGTGCTGATTGGGTTGGTGCATGCTGTGAAGGCATCACGGATGCTTCCCTTCCGGAGAGACGTGGTGGCCCTTGGCAAAGGTGCATGGGAGCAGTGCTGGTCCTGTACCAAGGGGTATTTTATGGTCCTGTTTCCCTGTCTGGAAGTCACCCGTGCAGAACTTAAGGACTTTGTGCAGTTGCGTGGGCTTTGGGGCTGCAGTTCCTGCTGAACGTCCCACATGTGCCAGCGCTCTCGATGGCAAAAACTATTGCTACGCAAATGCCACAAGGAAGGGAAAGTTTGTCCTTACAATATCACCCTAGGACTCAAGGGAACGCATCTGCCCAAGCGTTACACAAAACCTATGAGAAGGGGATAGTGCCCATGCTGGAGGCAGCACAAGGTGTCTTGCTGCAGCGCATCCTAATTATTCCACTTGCCAACATTGCTTACTTTCTACTCATGTTGAATTTGTGCCTAATTTTGCCTAACACGCCTAATTTTTGGCATGTTGGGGAGTAAGGGACTAATCACAACCATGCAGTTAAACTTGTGTGTG
Organism: Gymnogyps californianus; assembly: GCF_018139145.2. Classification (NCBI taxonomy): domain Eukaryota; kingdom Metazoa; phylum Chordata; class Aves; order Accipitriformes; family Cathartidae; genus Gymnogyps; species Gymnogyps californianus. The sequence continues at coordinate 62,951,064 of NC_059474.1, read as the reverse complement.
TGTGCAGTAATAGGGTTCAAAGGTGGCTGTGTAATTATGTTAAGTTTCCAGCCTCCTTGCTAGTTTTCTGCTGATTGAGGGGAGAAATGAGGATCCCTTTGTGCCCTGACGAGTGTCTTCCCTTCCAGTAAAGCAGGGGCTGACGCCTGGCTACCTGAGCCTTTTACCAGCCGGACGCCTACTCTATTTTCTTACAGTTTCTCCACTTCCATTTCCAGACTCATTACGTCAGACATCCAGGGTATGTAAAGATGATCTATGTGTATCTACTGATGCTATTGTAACATGGAACAATTATTTAAATTAAACAAGAGGACATCTTTCATCAAAACGGCGAGATAAAATAATAGCAGGAGCGCCGCTTTGTTTAATGCAGGTCTGTGGTCTCGGTACTGAGATTTCAGCAGCTGGCAAGACACTTCATCATCTGGGAAGACCTGCTGGGAGCCACAAATTAATCACGTCGCGATATCTTGACATTGCCTTGCAATGTTTGCGCTGCGGTGTTCAGCTCTAGGTGCTGATGTTATATCATGGCAAAAAAGATACTGGCATGTGCCGATGCAGGAGGATGAGCAGATAGCCTTGCGGTTGCCTCCATTTTCTGGCTGCAATGAGCTTACGAAGGGAGGGGACATTTTTTTTTTTTTCCTTCACTTTTGCCTTTTCTCACCGCCTTGCACATCGGTTATCATCTTATTTACATTTTAGGATATCAGGCCAATGAAAGATGTATTTCCTGTTTTTTCATATTGGTCTGATTTTCTTGTCCTTGTCTCTATACTGCTCTTGTCAGATAAGTGTATAGCAAAGAGTCAGTTTTTGCTTTTAAACTGATGTCCTGGTTTTGGCTGGGATAGAGTTAATTTTATTCACAGTAGCTGGTATAGTGTTATGTTTTGGATTTAGTATGAGAATATTGTTGATAACACACTGATGTTTTCAGTTGTTGCTAAGCAGTGTTTATACCAAGTCAAGGATTTTTCAGCTTCTCATGCCCAGCCAGCAAGAAGGCTGGAGGGGCACAAAGAGTTGGGAGGGGACATAGCCAGGACAGCTGACCCGAACTGGCCAAAGGAATATTCCATACCATATGATGTCATGCCCACTGTATAAACTGGGGGGACTTGGCCAGGAGGGGCGGATCGCTGTTTGGGAACTAACTGGGCATTAGTCAGCAAGTGGTGAGTAATTGCATTGTGCATCACTTGTTTTGTATATTCTAATTCTTTTAGTATTATTATTGTCATTTTATTATTATTATAATTACTATTATTGTCCTTCCTTTCCATCCTATTAAACTGTCTTTATCTCAACCCGCGAGGTTTTTTTTTTTTTTTCCTGATTCTCTCCCCCATCCCACTGGGTGGGGGGAATGAGCGAGCGGCTGCATGGTGCTTAGTTGCCGGCTGGGGTTAAACCACGACAACTGAGAAGAAGCCGTCTTTCCCTTATTGATTTGGCTTTGGCCAATGCTCTGAAAACTTTGAAGTGATATGGAAATGTCCCTTAGTTAGTGTGCTTGGATGCAGGCCAGCAGAGGTTTTCTTGTGTGGGCTTGCTTTGTTTGTTTTCCTCAAAAACTGTGTGTTGATTCAGGCCAGTTGCTGCTGATACAGTCTTTGGATATAGTGTTTGTAGCTAATTAAAAATAGCTGCTAATTGAGAGCTGAATGTTGTGGACTTGAAGTTTCCTGCACGTTAGCTTGGATAAGAGTTTTCCTGGAAAGTAGAGTGAATCTGCTTGAAGAAGCTTGCAGAGATCTGCTTCGTTCAATTTGGAGACGCATTTGAAAAGTATGAGTGGTGACTCATAATATTACTAAAATATGTGGGAAATGGAAGTTTCTTTAAAAAGTGCAACATCTTGTCACTTTATTTTACCTATAAGTAATAACTTACAGGATATTACTTACATATGATTAACAGGGCCATCGCCTGCAGGTACCAGCAGCAGAAATATTGAGTTCAGTTGTACAAGTGTGGTACGGTGTAATCCCCTTGTGCCACATGATCCGTCTGCTGAACTTCCTTCAGTCTCCGTGGTGACCTTTATCGTTTCGTGTGTTTTCTCTTTAGACAGCTCTACATGTGCCACTGATTGAAAACGATGTTTGAACACTCCGGTGGGAAGTTGCATGTGTACAGTGACTTCATCAAAATCATGATGTGCCAAAGCCTGTGAATTTTGGAGATACCTTAGAAGTTGTTGCTGTTCCAGAAATAACACCTGTTATATGTTGGATATGAAAGATACAAAACTTTTTTTTATTTATAACTTTATGCAGAAATAGTGGATGCTGCTTGGATCCTACTTGTGTATATTTTTATACTAGCAAATGCTTAGCTTTTCCTTACAACTAACCTTGGCTCCAAATTGCTTGAGCTTCTGCTGGCTGCTTTTCAATGAGTATGGCGTTCTTGCGAGTTTACCTTTTTCTCTTCTCCCTGAAATAACTGAGCAAAATTATTTGAGCCGGTCAAGTATCTAGAAAAAGCATCCCAGTGAGCAACCTGCTTGCTCTCCTGGTACCTGCCTGGTCACTGAGTTGGGCTGAGCCACGCAGAGCGAGATGCTGCTGCAGCTGGAGAGCATCCACCGGGGCATGTTTGGTGGTCCGCAGGCCAGTCGCTGCTGTAGGCTGCTAGCAGATAAGCCTGGGATGGTTGACAGGCTCATTAGTAAGCTTTTATTGCAGTGCTGAAGTGTGATGCACAGGAAGCAGGCATTGTTCTGGCTTGTTTATTTAGCTAATTGAAATTTTTATTATTTTATTCTTTTATTCTGCACCCCACTTCTGCTGTGGGATTAGTGTGTGTGGGTTTTGTGGTGTTTTGTTTTGATTTTGTAGGTTTTTTGGGTGGGTTTTGTTTTTTGTTTTTTTGTTTGTTTGTTTTGTTTTGGTTTTTGTTTTTTAAAAGGAAAAGGATGAGGTAGGTTTAGTTTATCTGGCTGTAAGCAAGCTAATCATTTAGACTGTCCTTCTGCTAATGGAAAGAGGCAGGCACTTCTGAGGCATGATTCCATACCTTCTCACATAGACATTTGAAATAGGTCAGCTGAATTGCACCCTAAAAAGCTTATTTCTCTCCGTTGACTGTAAAGGAAGCCTAAGGTGACAAACTCAGATAGAGACATTTACATTGCAGATACCTTAAGATGGAGGACGTGAATCCATTTCCAATTTAAATGTGAATCTGCGTGATAAGCTGGTACCTCGTGTAGCAAAGCTGATCCAGCGGGAAGTGCATGGGGAGGAGTTGAAATGGTCCCTGGTCTTCACAGAGCTTGTGTCCAGGAGGAGCTCTCACTTACTCCAAGGAGGACTGGCAAGAGTTGAATTGGTGTAAGGCACGTACCTTAAATATCACAAAAATAAATGCAAGCATGGTGGAATATGAATGATCCCTCCTGTTTTTGTGCAGTCCTGTATGCTGAGAGTGGGACTCCTATCGTGTGCTTTTGTATCTCCATGGCTTTTTTTCCCCAAGAACATCTAGTAACCTGCAAACCTGAGCAATTGCACTTCTACTCTCCTTTTTCTTTCAAGAACTGAAATGTAAAAGTCTGTGAAGATGCTGAAAAGGCAGATGCTGGGAGACGTGTCTGCCTTGACTCATGTGGGAAGGCATCCCTCGGGTAGGTGCCCTGCGATGCTGAGCCTGTTGGTGGGAGAGGAGCTTCCCAGATTGCTCCTGATCCCTGACAAATTAAGGGTTTATCTAACGAAGCTACGTCCTATGAATATGGTGTGCATCGATCCTACTAGTCTCTTAAGACTCAAAAAAAAAAAAAAATTCTTTTTCTACCCTCCTTTCTTGAGTCCCCAAGAGCTGCAGTTTGGACAGATGTTCCAGTGCAAGTTTTGGCTGCTTCCCCTCCACCCCCAAATCAAACCCCTTCGTTTTGCCATCTGTTTCTGTGGCTGTATGGGGAACCAGACTGGGAAATGAAGCTCTAATTTTAAAATCTACGTTGAGTTTGTAGCTCTTGCTGGGCTGTTTTTGCCTGGGATTGGTTTCCTGGCTGGTTTACAGCTGATTTTTGTGTAGCTGCGTGGTAGTAGCACAAGCTGTGGGATGGTGTGGGGAGTGCAGAGCTGCTCAAAATGTGTATGAGGTTTCCTCTGGGGTGTTGGTGGCTCTCCCAACCTTCCTGTTTCCAGCCACAGGTGCTCTGAAGGTCAGTCCCCAATGTGTTGGCTAAGTCTCTTGCTCTAAGGAACACTGAACATCACATATATATATATTACACATGTATATGTGTGTGTAGGAATGTGTACATACATATACATGCATATATACATATAGCTATAAGTATGTATATGTGTGTGTATATATATGTATAGTAACTTGCTAAGATGTGTTCTGTTCTTTCTTCCTGCTGTTTCTAATATACTCCAATAAAACCAGAGAGAATTGAACCTCAGCATCGTGCAAACTCATTTTGCAACTTGCACAGAACTTTGGAGAAAGACACGAGATCAAACTGCATCTTGCATCTTAAAAGCAGAGCTATATATGCATAGCACATGCCCGAATCTATCAATATTGCAGATACGTAGCACTAAATTCACTCACCCTGTTCCTAGTGATTTGGTGCTGGTTTCTTCTCTGCACTGTTGATTTTAATTTTTTTAAGCAGGTGACTGAATCCTTGAACAGCCCTTCGTTTTGAATTGGATGGAGGTGGGGATTTTTAGGACAGTACTATAGTAGTAACACACTAGTGGCTGGGTTGTTTGTTTTGGTTTGTTTTTTTTTTTTTTTTAACAGCTGGTATCATTTCTGTGATGCCATTGTTTGGATGATTTTGCCCTCATTAGAGGGCTAAGGGAAGATTTCTTTGTTCTTTAATCTTGATGTAATATGGCATATGTTACTTTCTCTAAATAAAAGGAGAGCTGATAGAAGTATTTCAATACAGAATGGCAACTAATGTTGAAGGAGCATTTAAAACTTCTATTGTTCTGAATAAGTTTTAAATGAACAATGAAAACAAAGCAAATGTTGCTGAGCGTTTACTTCAGTGTGGCTTAAAAATTCAGTTTGTGCTTTACAGTCATAATTGTCAGATCAAAGTAAAAAATTGAAGGGAAGCCACATGGGGTTAGATCCAATAAAGGACTTTGTATGACTCATTGCCTCAAAAAAAAGAAAAAAAAGGGATAATATTACTTGAAAATTTTAGCCGCCTTTGCTGGAGATGACCAATTCTGATTCAAGGGATTGAGAATGTTCTCTTGAGGGTTACTTGGTAGCCCTTGGACTTGGTAATTTTCCTTCAAGTCATTGATTATGAAGCATATTCATGCCTTCCATGGTCTTATGAAACTAAGCGCGTGTTTCATTACAACAATCTCTCTCAGATTTAGGGCATTTTTTACAATTTGTTTGTGTCTGTTTATAGCGTAGTCCTGTTGATTTGCTCCAATTGCTGGAGATTTATCAGTGCATCAAACATCTTTACTTACTTTCAGATCAGCATTATCCCCTAACTACAGTGGCCAAGCAAAGTGCTTTTGCACAGACCTGTTCCTGAAAATTTCTTGAGGTCACAAAGACATGTGCGTTCATTTTGAATAAAACAAATTTACATAAAAACCCCCCTTTGAGCAGCGTAAAGGCTATAACTTTGTAAAACTCCTAGGTGTGAGTTTAAAAACTGTCTCTCTTCCTCTCCAGGGCAGCACTTGCAGACAGAGCCAGGGTCCAAGGGATTTAAACATGATATTTTAATAATATCTTAGTTGAATCTTCTTTTTAGTAATTTTCCTAATATTTGCAAATTTGAAATCTGAACAAATAATCCTTTTATTGGAGAAAACTAGGTTTCTGGTTAGAGCTTGTGGTACACTAGGGGCTCTGGTCAATACAGCTTTAGCATCTGCCTCTGTAAGAAAGAGCTGATTGAGCCTGAATAGCATCAAGGCATTGCATTACAACCAGCCGTTCCTACTGAAGGACACACTTTAATAGACAAGTCCAAGCACCGGCTTCTTTCTGAATATCATTCTGTATTTCTGCAAATCTGCTAGTCTCTTGTTGTGAGAATCTTAAATATTGTTTTAATGTAGGCTTGTGTTCCCTCTGGTTTTACAGCAGCTGTTAATACAAACTGTTCATGGAGCTGCTCTGACTTCTGTTGTGTTGATTATTTTTTTTTTATTATTATTATTTCTTTAAAGGTTTTTTTTGTTTGTTTAGAAAGTATGTAAATTTGAAGCTCCATTAGTAAAAATGGGGTGTGGGGACTGGTTGGCATATGTATGTGAAAGGACAGTGGTAGCAAAGAACAAGCTTGTTTACAGAGCAATGAAAAGTTAGAGGATGCACTTCAATAATTGTATCTTAGCAAGACATCAGTCTGATTTCTATAGATTGGTAAGGTAGTATTTTGATAGCTTTTTCTACAGGGGCTCTTTTTTTAAAGCTGAAATTCTGAGTATGTGCAGTCTCTAAGATTCATACTGCTAGAATACCTTGAATATTTTTAATATTTGGCCTTTATAGCTTATGTATTCTTGTGAATAGTGCTTAACGCTGTTCAGGAATGGCATACGTGCTTGCTCTTTTCTTGCAGTGATTTATTTTTCATATTTTCACTGTTTTGTTTAAAAGCAAAATCTTAAAAGGAGTATGATAATTACCAGTTATTAACCTTCTTTTGCCATTAGTTGTGTTGACAGTTGGCATCACAAATGCTGTAAGCGTTAAGAAATGTTTTAATTAGGTCATTAGATCCTATGTGATTTAGTGATTGCCCAGAGAGAAATGATAACAGGAAGAGGTGTAAACGGGCAGAGTCTTAATTCAACACAGCATTTATGCAGATGCACTAATAGGGCTTAAATTCTCCCTTGCAGGTGAGCATAGGCTTTGCTGGGTTTGAGCCTAAAACAGATTTCCACCTCAAATGGGGAGGGCTCAGCATCTTGGCAGAAGTTGCTGGTGCAGCGCAGCTGGTGAAGTTGGTGAGTTTTGGCTCCGTGGGCACCATTTCTGCACTAGCTGGAAGTGGTGCCGCACATGGCGAATGTCTGCCTTGGTACTTCTCCTTTGCTGCGATTTCTTCATTGGGAGTCTTGTTAATCTGTTGGGGGGGAGAGAAAGGAAAACAAAAAGAAAAAAAAGAAAAAATAAGGAGTAGGTAGTAAATTAGTAAATTCTACCTCAGACTGGAAAATGAGACTTGTTTCTCATTTACTGCCCTGAGCTTCAATGGATGCTTTCACTGTGGCAACATAAGTGTGTATTTTTATCAATATAATAGAACAATTCTCTTTGCTGGGAGAAAAAAAAAATTAGTTTCCTAAAGGGCCCATTGACTGCCTGGATTTTCATGTCTTCCCAGTGAATGGCTTATAGCAGGAAACATTGGGTTAGATTTCAGAAGTCAAAAAAAACTTGATATTTGTTTGGGGGCATGTTTCTTTGGCCTGCTTTACTAAAAAGGGGAAAAGCTTCAACATACTAATTCTTAAGAGATGTTTAGTAGCCACAAAATGTCATATCCTCTGCAATCAGATTGTAACATTTTTTTAGAGCACAATCAATAAGATTAATATTTTATCACATATTCCCTTCCCACCTTTAAAAAGTGTTTTGCCAGGAAAGAAAGCTTATTTAATGGTTGTACAGGTTGGTGTGCCCTGTCATGCCCTGGTAACTTTTGAACCCGTTGCTGAATTTGATTACCAGAGGTGGAGAGGTCTCAAATTATTTTCTTCAAATTGTGTGAAAGCTGGTGCCCAGGTTTTCATAACCTCAAGTTGTTTTTTTTTTATTTTTTACAAGCAGAGACTAGTGAGACCTGATCCTCAAATTTGAGGATATTGAGACAGTGCTTATAGCACCTTCAACGGGGCTGCAGTCTATTTATACCATCTGAAGTCTGGCTTTAACTGATGGATTTTTGTACCTTTTTAAGTGAACATAAATTATATGAACGCTTTACAGTCCAAAGTAATAAAAAATCTGAATTGTCACCATTTCTTTCTAATCGTATCACAAGAAAGATTCCCGAGTAAAGTATGCACATAAACTTTTAGCCCATTGAAATATGCATATATAATTTAATTTGCATACATTAAATTCTTAGTTTCATTAATGATTTAAGATTCTTTTGCAGTTGGAAGGCTCTGTCACATTTTTTGCTTGATTGAATTGCCTATTCTATTTAAATCAGACTTGGTAATATTGCTTGTGCGTTACAGAACGATACTGGTAACTTTGTTAGACCTTTTATCAACATGACTAATTTATAACTGGCCGCAGTGCATTATTAACCAGAGATATATTACAGTGTAAGACTTCCCCGGAGTGGAGATTTTAAAGTGCAAGTAAGATAGCAATTGCAGGGGATGTAGCTGAGAAGGTGAAGGAAAGAAACCTTGGCACCTTACATCAAAAGAGCATTTTCATATTAGCATTGTTAAAAAGGCAGTAAACTTGATTTGTGGTTTCCTTATAAATAAAAATATTAACTGGTATAACAAATTCAAAGAGCTCTTTTTTTTTTTTCTATTATGCTACAGCAAAACAATAAATGCAGACTATTTTAAACAAATTTTAAACAGTAACATGCTAAATGAGTGAAGAGCCTTATTTTGCTGCGGGCCCAATGCTAGCTTGGAAGCTGCTGTTGCTCATGGGCTTTTTCTTTTTGCTGGGATTGTTTCTTTCTTTTGGAAGGTTGTAGGAGTATTGCTCTGCTAAGACAAGCTAATTTTATTTTTTTTTTGAGGTGACTTCCCGTGCCTCATGTTTACCAATAGGCATCCTTCTGGCACATAGTAAACATGATTTTTAAAAGGTGGCTCCATAGGAGGCTGTTGCTGTTGAGATGCCATGGGGTTGCATCTTCTCTTCATCTGCTCAAAATGTCCAGTTACTACCAGTTTCTTCTCATTTCCTTGGAAACTGGAGTAGTCTGTCTGATTCTCTGATAATCCAATAATCCTATCTGTGGTAAAGACCAGGAAGAGTCAAAAAACTGCATGGGGCACGTGCTGACTCTCTGGATGTGTTGTGGTGGGACTTGGCCCTGTTCAGAGTTGCCTTTCTCACGACAGTGGCTGGGTTTGTGCTTTCGGAACTTGCGTGGACTTCAAGGAACTCCTGACCCACCTTCACGACATCTCTGGAGCGAAGGCTGAGTGAAGACAGAGCTACTTCAACAACTCCATCTCCTCCTTCACCCAGAAATGCAAATGTATTTCTCCAGAATGCAGCAGCTCACCCCATCCAAAATTTAACAAGAACCGTTGAAAACCTGACCCAAGGTGTTTGTGTCTGGTGGCCAAAAATAACCAGGGAGAAGGACAAAGCTGCAGAATGAGCAGAAATGCCTACTTGTGCAGCACCCGCCTTTCCAGAAAGAGGTGGAGAAGATTCCTAAATTCAAGAGAGTCCTTGTCTATTCAGAGCTACTTTGTCTGTGGAGCACCTGTACCACGGTTTCCAAGCGCTGGAGAAACTAATCGAAGAAACAGCCGGCAAGCAGGGTCTGGGAAGTGGCAGCTCCTTTCATGGAGACAGTGAATCTGCCATGCAGGAGGGCTCTTCCAGGATGAATGAATGGAGGTGCTGGGCAGTGGGAAATCCCTTGAAGGAAAAACAAGGACTAGGTACAAAATATAGGGCAACAGGAGTTGGGGTAGGAATGAGTGAATCGGGGAGCCCTGTGTCGAGGCACGTGCAGGCTGTTTGGTGGGGTTTTATGATCTCAATAAGTTAACTCATGGAGTGGATGCTTTTTACATCCAGGTTTGCATCCTGCTTTTGATCCTTCTTCCCTGCCTACTGTGTGTGCTGAAATGGGAAGCAAATCTGGACTGTCCTCTGCAAGAGGTGGTTGATAGTAAAGGATGTAAATGGGTTGTACATGTAATGTAAATGAGGGCCCTGATCCTATAGGTGCATCTGTTAGCTGTAGAAGAGAGCGGTCCTGTTAAGCTTAAGTGGGACATCTTAGCTATTTAAATGTAGAAGTGTAGATTAACGTGCTTGCCTTGGTTATACCCTGAGAAGCTGGTTAGGGCTGGTCTTGAGTTTCAGAGGTGCTGTAATTACAGAGAAGCAAGGATTAAAGAAGGAATGAGAGAGAAAGTGGACAATTACTAAGAACAGAGAAATCACGCAGTGCTGAAAAATTCCCTTTTTACTGAGTATCACATATTCTCGGAGAAAGTACTGACACTTGCTCTTGAGTACTCCCAGTTTGCACTTTGATATTAATTGAACCAAGGACTAAAATTCCTGCTTTGTTGATTGATTTTTTTTTTTTTTTAAATTTTAAACTGATTAATGTTTTCATTTGAATAGCACTGCTGACGCTGCAGAAGATGTGATCTTTTAATTAGCAGATGTCAGGATTAGCATTAGTGTTGAGCTGTAATTAGCATTTGTACGCATAGCAAAAGACCCGGGCTCAGCTTGGCATCAAGGAGAATGAAATTATAGGTAATGGTGTAACTTGGCGCTTTCCTGCATATCTGTAATGGTTTTTCTGGAAAAGTGAAACCCACAAGTATCATGATCAAGGCATGAAGTCTAGTGGATTAATCGCTGATAGAAAAATTACATGTAAATTATTGGTATGTGTTCTGCTAGTTAAATCGTAAGTTTTGTTGGCCTAACAGAATTTAATATATCTAATTGTCACACACTGATGCTCGTAAATTGAAGGCTGCAAAGTGATAGTAGTTACTTGGCTAGACTGCAGCAGCAGCGTATGCGGACATGGATGTCTCTGGGAATGGTATTTTGTGAGTAGAGGAGACCTAACTGAAGCAGGTGACATTCGGGGCTTTTAGAGTCCCACTTCAGATTAATTTAAAGAACAAATGTATGTTGCCTTTATGCTCCAGTTTGCAAAAGTGAGGATTTATGTGAATGAGGCCATATGTGAACGTAGGAGGAAGCAAGAGGCAGTGCATTTATCACAGGTCAGGGATATACAGAGGGACCCAGGTACAGAAAGTAATGAAATCCGGATGTCTCCAAGGAAGGAGACTTTTCCTCTCCTGCTGATGAAAAATCAGCATCATCCCAAGTCAATGGAAAGAGAACATCATTGACTAATGTGGGACTTAAAAGCTGATTATTGGTTATTGTGGGGAAATCTCTTCAGTTGCATTTTATCCACGTGAAGGAAAAATAGTCCTTTTTAATGCTGCCAAGGTAATTGAAGACAATGATGATTTCTGTGACCATTAGTCAAACAATTAGACAAAACTCAGCAGCTCTGCTTTTTGATACACCAAAGAAAAAAAAAAAGCTACTTGATTATAGGCAGTTCAGGAATGGAGGCTTAGAGTTTGCAGTTTTGGTGCTTGGAGGAAAAGAAGGAACCTTCTGTACAGCACATCTACGATAATGGTTATAATGTTATAATATAAAATGGCTTTGCGATGTTCCTAGGGCTGGATAGGAGAGCAGGATCCTATTCCTGGCTTGTGTGTGCAGGTCATTCTTTCTGGTTTTGGTTTCCTCATTGCATCTAAACCCCATTGAAATGGGGTTAATGATTCTGACCACCTTTGTCAAGTGCTCTGAAATTCATCGCTGACAAGTTCTGTACTAGGGTGATGAGTTGTTTCTGGTTGCCACTTCTTCTTTGTGGTTTTAAACTCTATTGGAGATAAACAGGACAAAGAAAAAGATATATATTATGAATGTGAAGCTATGAAATGATGCTTTAAAAATTAAAATCTTTTGGGAGAAAACATAGAATTGAGCCTCAAATCCATATTTTTTTTCCTCTCCCACTTTAAAGCTGAATGTTTACAGGTAACAAAAATTTCAAATGCTTATAGCAGATGACAGGCTGCTCCCCTCTTGCGTTTCCACCAGGGAGCAGTGATAAAGATTTAGCTCTCATCTCGCATGTATAAATAATGCTTGTAGGCATAACCACCCCCCAAACCAACCTTCTCTTGCATCCAAACACCTGCTGAGATCTGTGGAAACAGCCATCAGTGATCCTAAGTATGCTGTTTCGGGTGGGTTTATATGATTGCATTTGAACTTCCCTCCCGTGCTTTATTTCTGAAAGGAAAAAGAAATGCTGTCAAAGACAAAGGCTTTTCAAGGTGTTGACCTTTTGAGGGAAGAGCGTGGTACATGCGTAGCAGTGTAAACCCTCAGTGATCATTCAATAAACTAACATTAAAAGCGATGGTGTGTCTGATTTGTCAAATGAAGAAGTAGTACATCTCACCTTCCGACTGAATAAATACAGCTTATAGTGGAGGGTAATACTGTCATCATAACATAATTGAAATGATATTATTCCAATGTGCAATTCAATAAAACTAACCACAGTAGTGAAGTTATCGATTTAAACTCAGTTAAAAGCAGTTCACATATTCAGTTCAAAATATTTCTGATGAATATCAGCTCTGGTAATATGATTTCCTTTATTCAGTAGCAGAAAAGAAGTTTTTATCAGCCTGAAAGATCAGATAAAATGTCAAGAAAGAATTTGATTTTTGCTCCATTGGCCTGAGCAGACTGACTCCTAAGCAGCAAGATCACTTCATTTTTTTCAGTGTACACGTTTCTGGTGCATCCCCAGTTTTTAACATGTTTAAAAAAAAAATAGTGGATTACTTAATGACATGTGTCCAAAGGCAAGGGGTCCTTTTTTGCTCGAAGCAGCCACCTCTAGTTGTAGGCGTGATTATTTGTCATGTAAATGTCTGGCTCTGACCTCTTCTGAACCAGAGGAAAGAGTCTGCAGTAATTACTTGGGTTTTTCCTAGTGTAATTAGCAAGTAATCTGCTGTGACATCTAAGTACAACATATGTAGTCAGCCTGCAAGTAAATATGTTATTTAGTGAATTGTAAAGCAATATCGCCCTTTTTTTAAGTGGTATTGCAGGAAAGCCTTTTGCATACACTGGCTCTCAAGGCTATTTTTTCCTGGCTCATTCTGCTGTGTCCAAAGAGGAGCAATGAAGCTGGTGAATGGTCTAGAGAACAATTCTTATGACGAGTGGCTAGGGGAACTGGGGTTGTTTAGTCTGGAGAAAAGGAGGCTGAGGGGAGACCTTATCGCTCTCTACCACTACCTGAAAGGAGGTTGTAGCGAGGTGGGTGTCGGTCTCTTCTCCCAAGTAACAAATGGCAGGATGAGAGGAAACGGCCTCAAGTTGTGCTAGGGGAGGTTTAGACAGCGTATTAGGAAAAATTTCTTCACCGAAAGGGTTGTCAGGCATTGGAACAGGCTGCCCAGGGAAGTGGTTGAGTCACCATCCCTGGAGATATTTAAAAGATGTGTAATGTGGCACTTAGGGACATGGTTTAGTGGTGGACTTGGCAGTGTTAGGATTATGGTTGGACTTGATGATCTTAAATGTCTTTTCCAACCTAAATGATTCTGTGATTCTAAGAGGTATTTGAAACATGAGGATGCAACAGCATAGATCATTTCATATGAGGGGAGGTGAAAATATATAGAATTGGCATTTGTTTCTTCCTTGTGGCAGGATCAATACTGCAATCCTAAGGCCAACATTGTCCTTTTTCTTTCCCGTCTTCTTCTGTTTCTTCTTTCCTTCCTGTTTTAAATCCACTTTTAAGAGGGCAGCATGGCGATTAATATTTTGAGGATTTAGATTGTGCAGTACGTTTACTAGTTTTTTAGTTCTCTCTTAGGCTTAGCTGTCAGAATAGCTATCAACTGATTGTACACCAGCACTGCTTTTCCTATAGGAGAAAGAGAGTCGTAGAAAAAATTAACACGTCAAAGAAAAGAGAATCCAGTGTGCTTTTTTTTTTCTCCCCCCCCCCCCCAAGAGTTGTGCTCAAGCTTTTCCATTTTATATATAGCTTTTACCAAAAAATGATATTTTTTTCCCCCCTGTATGCTCTCCTTTTGTGCATACTTGCTCACACTACCATACTTGTTCTGTGCTTATGTGCATCCTTTTGCTTTGTGGCAAGTGTTTTACAAAACCTCTTGCAGTAGGAGCAAGCCAGCTATATGCAACCTGCTGACCCGGCCTGAGATCCTTGCTCTGTCTGAGATTGCTTTGTCACTCTGAACCTGATATGTAAGACATATTCTATGTTGCTTCTCAATATGATGGCAAGGAAGCAATTGATAGCCGCAAGCATGTGACAAAAACTTTACATTTAAGTTAGAGTCCTTGCATTTCACTAAACTTTATTTTTTCCTGTTTGGCTTATTCATAGAGATGCAAACCAGTTTTTTCTTTCAGCAGCACATCTAGTTGATTTCAGAGTGAGGAAGAAAATAAAGCTGGAGCTCATGGTGAACATTATTCCTCCTTGAAATGTTCTTAATACTTCAATTTATTATACCATTCCAGTTATAAGGAGGATTGTACCCTGAAAAAACAGGAAACAAACAGTGTCTGCACCTGCTCATGGCAAGACCTTGTTCATCAGGCTACACCTAATTTTCTTTTATCCGTCATTGCATAAATACCAGGCTGCTCAAGTTGATGGTACCCTACCTGTGCCAAATATAGCTGCTACCCCGCGTCGTTTGCTCTGCATAGGTCAGGTAATGCTGTAAATGGCTTGGGGAAGGAGAACTCAAACAACGAGATAAGGGTGGTCCTGGAAATGGCTCTTGCTTGGTGATTGAAGAGGTTCAAGCTCAGAGTAACCATCGTTAACTCAGCTAGCCACAAACGTAACTAACTTGCAGTTAGGAGTGTAACCTTGAGTTTGTTGTTAATGGTGTCTTTGATAAGGCTGTTTTGGAAGAGAATTTCCAATTTCATACATGCTATCAGAGGTTGTTATATTTTTTTACACTAGGGAACTGTGCAAAAAAGTATTGGGGAATTCTTATGGTACCCCCTCAAGGCAAATTAAACACATGTTTGTGCTTAAATATAAAAGAAAAAATTAATGAACAATGCATTGGGCAGAGTCCTTCTGCAATGATGCATCACAAGCAAATTCCTTATATACGCCGGCACCAGCACCAATCCCGAGAGCAGTTGCATGGGGCACCTCAGCCTGGCCTTGCGTCTATCCCTGTCTGGCTCTGCTGCCCAAAGGTGGCCCCTGAGCTTGGGCCCCTGAGCGCTCTCATTCCAGGATGGCTACAAGAGAATGCTGAGGCTATTTCTTATCTCATCGCCCAGGGAAACTTCACTCCCTTGCAAGGAGTCCTTCTGCCCCTGGCATTCCTGCTTCCAGCCAGTTTAACCCCTTCTTGTAACTGGCCCTTCTTGCCCTCTGTGCCAGATCATTCCTCAGTCACAAATTATGACTGCTGAGCAGTTAGTTACAATTAGAATTTCCCCTTCAAAAGCAACCCTTGCACAGTATTGAGCTGAATGACCATTCATTTCACAGGGGAGACACACTCCATGCTATACCATCAGTATGCTTGCTTTGTTATATCAAGAAGAGTTTAAAACGTTGCAGTGAACAGCCCCTTCATGAGCTGCTGCTTCCTGCTTCCTTGATCATGGAAGGTCGTCCTTCTCAAATATAATTTTTTGGGTTTTTGTTTTTTTTGAAAAAAGTGTTTCCTTTGCTTTTCTCCACTGCATGACCTCCCCTCACTTACTCCTGATTTAGGATTTGTTGCAAACTCGAGAAGAACATTTTGAACAGCCTCTAGTGATGCTGCTGGTGGTACTTACCTGTGCAGCATCCTACCATAGTCTCTTACAAAGGTTTAGATGATTAAAACATACATTCACGGCTGTGCTCAAATGTTGTAAAGTTGCTGAATTTTGTGGAGCACAATTCACTTGCTGTCACGTCGTTCAGAGTTTTTATGAAGTTTTTTTTTTTTAGTTTGAAATTTTAAAAAGTGCAGCTGATGCTCTCACATCCACTGAGCCCTGACAGCTGCACAATTTGAGACACAAGTGCCTGTCTAGCAGCATCCTTGTGAGCCTCTTCGCATGGTCGTGCCATGATCCTGCTCTGTAAAAGCAGTCAAAAGCTGGGGCTCACTGAAACGATAGCAATAGAAATCAAAATAGAGCCTTTGAGGTTGCACTGAGGGGAAACACAGCTGCAGAAGTAACAGCACACCCAGGGACTTAAATGAGTTATTTCAGTGTGCCATCAATTTAGTCTTGTTTATTAATGTGAGTGTATAGAAACCATCTTTTGCTTGAGTGAATGAGGGCGGTGAAGCTGCTGGATCTCTCTTGGCTTGGAGATGCGATGTGTCGGGAACAGAGAGCCTGCAGGTACTATGGTACTGGAGGGATGGTATCATGCAATGTCTTCAGGCCTCTTGCAAGCCCAGGGATGAAACTGAAGCAGAAATGAGCCCTGCAAAAAGAAGCCTGTATAGGGGGGTGAGAATGGTTTACTTGAGAGGTGATCAATGTGCAGAGGAATTACTGTATCGGATGATTCAGCTCTCTGAGGGGAAAAAAAAGCTGCACTGATAAAAACTGCATGTGTATAAGCTGCGATGGTTTGGCCGTTTTCACCTCCTGGGGCTCAGTTATTTGAGAAGGTGGTGGGAAGAAGCTTTGCTTGTGGTGTGGGTGCATGTGCAAATTCATTAGCCTGTGAAAATACCCCACCCTAACGGGTAACTGGGTCAGTTATTTGAGGAGGAACACTGACCTTTCCCGTGTTTCAGTGTGCTGGCCCCGTCGCAGGAGCAGTCATCTGAAGGGGTGTTGCTCTGCCCTGCCAGGCAAGGCTGGAGGGCTCTTATCTTCTTCCTTCCGCCTCGATAATAGCACTTGTCATCTTGCCACGCATGTGGATTTTTACACAGCTCAGCATGCTTTCCAGCAGACACCAAAATATTAATTATAATGCTGTAAAAATTAATTGAAACACAGCATAATCTCTGTTAAGTAAGGTCACTGAAATTGTCTTAAAATAGACCCCTCAAGAAATAAGATGAAATCTCTTGACAGAGGAGCTTGGCAGATTTCCTGTGCCAGTCCTCTTGAGATGCTTCCTATTGCCATGAAAGTGCATTCAGTATTCCTGTATTTTCCTTTAGAGCACCTGCCATTCAGAGCAGCTTTCCTATCCTGCTCATCTCTGCTAACCCATTAATAGTATTTTGGCCTCCCTTGCCTACGTAGTGGTGATGGGAGCCAAGCAGTAACCGGTGGTATCTTTATCTGAGCATTTACTCCTTGGGAGATGTGGACCCATGGAGGACGTGGATGGAGATCCAGTCTGGCAGTTCTTTGATTCCCGTCACAGATCTAATACCTGAATTACCTGTTGATGATCTTGCAAAGTTTTAGAGCAGAGCTGGCACAAAACATTTGGTTGTTAGTGTCTACTCAGCACCTACAAAACTGGTCTAGCAAAGTGGGTAGAAGAATAAAATCCTACCAGCTTCCCAGCGACCCCCATCCAACTGTTTTATGGTTTTTAGGAATGGTAACCGTGTCTTTTTCATCCCATTTCAAGCCAGCTATTACTAAATCTAGTTACATTTGGAAGCAGAACACATGTTTACGCAAGAGATTGTTCTTATTGAATTGGCTATAAATTACACAAATAAATATAATAAAAAAAATAAGTTTCAGAAACACTTTTTCTTGCAAATAGATGGCCCATAACTTCAGTACCACAGTGGGATGCAAGCTGGCATTTTAAGGATGTTGCCAGTGATGTGGTTACTTTAAGAAACTCAGGCTCCCATGCAGTGCGATAAGCCTTTACTTGCAGAGGCTGCATGAATGGGATCTCTGACAGTTTGCAATTTTGGGTGACACCTGCTGCATTTTATTTTATTTTATTTTATTTTATTTTAAGGTAACCTGCTGTCTGGAAGGGTAAAATCACTTCTTGCAGTCAGAGAAGATCTAACTGGACCAAACAAGCTGCCTGACATGTAATAGTGTGACCTTTTTCCAGCTCTGGTTTTCTCTTTCAGTGTTGTAAAGTCCTTTTCTCTGACTGGAGATCAATGGCCTGCAGAAATAGTAACCTTCAAGTGGAGGGGAAAAAAAAATAAGAAAGAAAGGAAATCAGAGCTTCAGGTGAGCAAGATGAGAGCATGGGTGGAGGAGCTGCTGTGTTGTTTGGATGCTGTGATGCTCTGTGCCTTTCACCCCTGCACTCCAAAGACGAGCCCTTCTGCAACTGTGCTTTTTTTTCTTTCCTGTTGACAAAATCTGTGGGGAGAAAATATATATGTGTGAGTCTAACTGTCCTAAAGCTAATAGAAAGAGGTTGCTTGGACATCACAGCTAGGTGAGAAATAAGGCCCCGTGTTAGTGCTTCTGAGGTGCTGGTAGCTGCTTACACATCTGGGAAGCAGGTGGAGAGAAATGGTTTCTGTAGGCAGGGCCAGAAAAGAAACACCCAGAGTTTTGCAGGTCTGGGACCTGAACGTTTGGAGCAGAAGACTTGAAACACACCCTTAGCAGTTAAAAAAAAAAAAAAAGTGGTAAACTTGAGTGGTGTCCTTCCTCCTCTTCCCAGAGGGCTATGAATAGGCAAGGCTTTCACCTGCGGGCAGTGCATCAGTGCACTGTGGTGGGGGAAATGTCCTGTAAATGCTGGGAATGGTGATTAATAGTATTAATAATGGTGATTAATAGCCCATCCCCCTTCTTACACAGAGCTGGTGGTGGGTAAAAGGCTATGGGGCTTCAGTGGGGAGAGGAAGGAGCTCAGACCAGAGGCAGCCTGCGCTGAGGATAGTCTCTGCCTTTTGTTTGCTTGTTTTTGTTTTCAGTAAAAATTGCACAGTTTTGGAAGGAGCCTCCTAAGGGAGAGAGGATGGCAGTGTTGTGTGTGAATTTTTAATTCACTCATATGATAGAGCTTTAAGAAAAAAACCTGGACGGGTTAGCACTTAATGTTTTTCTGTGATTTTGGTTGATATAAAGATAACTTTATGTAGTGCGAACTCTAGGCTGCCGTGGTCTCTGGACTCATGCAGCAGCCGGGGAAGGGAATATGTTGTGAACTGCAAGCAATTAATCCCAGCAAGTTGTTTGTTAGGCTTCGAGGGGGCATGCCTTGCCGTGTAGAAGTTGAAATAACCCATTGCAGGGAGTCTGAAAATCAGACAGCAACCTCCTCTTAGATCTGGCTTCACACAAGGCACCTGAACTGTGCTATATCCATCTTTTAAAAATTTGTGGCTAAACTTTGCAAGAAAAGAGCGATCAAACTTCATGTTGTGATGACAAAGGGTGGATCCACTGTCAGAGTGATTAGAGGCTCAGGTTATCCCCAGCAATTGCCATGCTGTAAATACTCAGTCCTTCTCCTTACCCTGAAGCCAGCGGCCTATAAGCCTTTTAGAGAAGAAATGCAACGAGGTTGTGAGCCAGCAGGCCCATTTGGAAATGTATTCTTCCTCTGCTGTTGGGCGTTACAGCACTAAAAATAAATTAAAAGACTCCATCATAGGATATTATTACTAGCTTATGATGCAGCATAGCTGCTGATAGACAGTCTATTACAACAATTCCTTTTGGTTGCAGACAGCTCACCAGGTGCTTGGAAATGTCAGCTACTGCCCCAGGATATATGGAGAGGTTATGGTTTAATTTTCAGGTCTTCCATGCTCTCCATGGGTTGAGAGTAGCGGGGAGTTGGCCCCAGGAGTCTTGCATCCAGCTTGTGTTTCTCAGTGTTTTCTTTAGCCTACCTGAACGGTGCTCTTGCAGACCTCGTTACTCCATCAGACTGGTGGATTTTGGTGCGTTACAGTCACCTATGCTGGTAGTCACTTTTTTTTTGGCTTTTTTGAATCCATCTCAGTTTGTTCATACGCTGCCACTCCTTTTTTTTTTCTCTCTTAAGGAGGGGCCCGCTCAGCCTTACTGGTATGTTTGGTAACTGTATAATTAGAAAGCTAAAAATAACGTACCAAAAGCAGCAGTTTCATAGGAGGCATCCCAATTTGGCGACACTGGGCTCTGACTCACATTTGCTTCGCTAAGAGCCGAGCTGGTTTAAGACAGTAGTGGGTATTGGGCATTGCCTTTCTGAGCAGCTAGCGTTTGCCTATGTGTGGTGCAATGTAGCTGAGATCTGGCCATCCAGCCCCAGCTCTGATAACACCAACATGCTGTGGATGGATATTTATTGCACTCTGTGTTTATTTAGGATTTATTACAATGCTTACCAAACCCTACCCAGCACTCTTAAGTATCTTGGTGCGAGCAGCAATGATACAAATCAAAGAACAAACCTCCCCATCTTTGTCTGACAGCCAGCAGATCTCAGCTCTATCAGCAGTAATGCTTTTATCCTTAAAGATAGTACTGCAAGCAGTATTCATTATATATGTTTTTAATTATTATTTTGCTTCCTTCCATGCAGTGACAGGCCATAAATTCCTCTTTCTCTCACGCTGGTTTTTATTATTTACTTGTAGTGTGCTAATTCCCAGAATCTGAACCCGAATCAGGACTCCATTAATGCTGGTTCTTTACAGGCCCACCGTAAGAAAGGAGATCTCTGAAATACCAAGGAAGCCTGTTTTACCACCTCGCTTTATACTTTGAATACGTGCTGTTCTGCGATAGAGTTTGAATGAAGGAAAATGCAAATTATGAAATAAAGATTTCATACTATGCTGTTGCGCCAGGTGAAAATCCCCTTGTTCCGATTTATCGTCATTTTTATCGTGTGTCTTCCAGCATGCACTCTTTCATCAGGCCCCATCCCTTAGATTCATGTGGTCCTAGGGGAATCTCAGCACGTTGGCTGCTTCATAACTGCCTGGAAAACTTTTAATTATGGAACTTAAAAATGGTGGCACCCAAATACAAGCGGAAAGACTCCCAAAGTTGTTGTCTTTAATTGTCTGTTATTCTGTGAATAGCTCACCTGATCTTCTGGGAGCTGATTTGTTGACCTTCAAGCACTGAACACCTGAGACGCCATCAGGGTGGTGGGAAGCCAGGACTGGCTTTATATGAATTTAAATGCACAGAAAGCTCGTAGGGCTTAATTTATTTAGTTATTTATCCCCTTTGTTGTCATTTTAGTCCTCTTTTGGTGACCAAATTCAGTGAAATGCAGAGGAGGGGTAGCTACTTAAAAGTCTGCCTTGTTCTGAATGGTTTCTTTCAAACTTTATTTTACCTCTTAGGTGAAATAGGGAGTAAATTCACAGCTATGGTTTGTGAGCCATGCTTAGCTCAAATGATAATAAATCGTTAAATGTGCTGCCATTGGCTTTTGAAGGGAAGCAAATGCAGCCCAGTACTGAGACCATTGAACTTCCAGTAAATGGTGAATACTGATAATAAAAATGCACGAGAAACAGGCTTTGGCTGAAGACTTTTAACCTTCATTACAAGTGCTTTTTAAAAACTCTGAGACTCATTTGCTTTATATATATGCTACTTTTGGACATGCTCATTTCCCAGTGGATTGGCCGGTCCAATGCACAGAAGATTTGAGGTCATGCTGTAAGAGCAGCAGAGGAGTATCTACCCACTGGACTTGATGTGGAGATACATCAGTATGTGTACCTGCAGAGCAGGAGGTGGACGTGGACCTAAGCAAGCCCTAAACTAAACTGTGTTGGGTCATCTGCCAGGCTAACACATCTGCTTTCTGTGTGTCCACAGCACAACCAGAGTGTTGTTCCTGCGTGTAGCTTGGTTTCTCCTAGCAGGAGGTCCTTGGGACCACCGGTTTCAGGATAACCGAGTTGTATGAGTGGGTCTCTGGATCCCAAATGTGCTCCTACATCCCTGTGGGTGTTGTTCCCAGGGAGTTTTTGACGACAGGTTTTGGGTTTGCATACCAACATGACAGTTATCCATGGGCTGACCTACAGTGCTGCTGGCCGCGTTGATCATGCTGCTCATGAAGTTGTTGGTGGGTGTCACCACAGGCTTAACAGTGCAAAATCGCATACTGATTTAGGGAAGGATGGGCCTCAAATGAGGTGGATCCAGCCTCTGCTATTGAGAATAAGCCATGGAGCAAAGACCAGAGGCAAACAGCACAAACCCTGAAACCTGGCAGCTGCCTGGGTTGGCTGAGGATGTGTTGGGCAGTCCAAGTCCATGTGCGACTGAGAGTTTCCCTGCAGGGTGGTGGTGAAGTTGTGTTTTTCCCTGCATTCGAGGCTGAGCTCACACAGTTACCTTGGAAGGAAAACAACTGTGTCTTGTCTTGGCTAAGCTTTAGAGAAGAAAAGGAGGGCTGCCATGCTAGGTGAAGGTGGCCCAGTGGGCAGGGTTGGGCGCTCTGGATCATGGCACACAGCAGAAAACTGTCATTTCTGGCTCTGCAATGGTTTGCCTTCAATAAGAGGTAGGAGTTTGAATTTGTTCTTGTTGAGTCAGTGAAAGAGGGTATACCTGTTTTCAGGAGGGAGGAAAAGACGTGTGTGTAGATGGATTTATCTGCGTGGCCATGGGTCAATTCTTCATTGCCGGAGAACAGTGTGGCTCTTTCACTTGTTTATTTATTTGCTAAAAAGCTACAAAATTTTGGAGGAAAGGCTGGGAACGCTGATTTGGTATCTGAATGTCTTCCACATCCACACTGTGCACAGGCAGATACATCTTTATATCCCATTTTTAAATTCTAATCCATGATGTGTGGGATGATGGCTGACATTTCAGCTCACTTCATATCATATTATTTTTAATCAGAAGCTAGTGCTCAACTTTAAATAAACACTGGTGAGTCAACTTCACTGGTCTCATCAGGTGGTAACAAGGATTGTGATTTTATTCTTTGCAGCATAATTAATTGCAATGCCTATAAGTGACACTTTGATCATTAACTTTAGACACTGTAAACTAATTTTTGGAGAATTCTTAACAAAAGTGATATGCAGAAGCATTTGTTTGTGTCCAGGATCATGCTTGCAATTGACAGGAATCAAATATTTTGGTGCCCAGACTATAGGTGAATTACTGACCTCACAGAAATCAGTGGGATTTTTATGAGTGCTTTTGCAGTCTCTGGCCATTCCTGTCCTCCAATGTCAGCAAGCTCCTTAGAAAAGAGGAAAACTTCAAAAGGAGGACTGTGCTATGTCAGAGCTCTAATTAAATTACTGAAACTTGTCCTTCCTACACTGTTTCCCAAATAAATTTGTAACTCATCTTTTAACAGAACACAAAATCTGCAGGCCACCTGCAAGAAGGGAGGTTATTTTCATTTAATAATATTTTCTCAACAGAGATACAAAAGAAATGCCCCGCAGAGTTAATCACAAATATCCATTGAGAATAAACATGTAAAATGTTACATCAACAGTGTTCCTACGTATACAGCGCTCCAAGCTCTGCTGCTATTAATAATATGTTCAGAAGGCATGGGTATGCAAAGGAATGAAGATGTTATAGGCATATATATATATATATTTATATATACCCACCAACTCTATAACCTACATACTAGACTTTACATAGGACAGTATCAGTTTTGTCCTACTGCTGCCTGCAAGACTTCCCTGGACTTAATTATATGCTAGAGGGTCTCCACAGCATCAAATGGTAAATACATTATTGAAAGGAAGAGCTTGGCAATAGCACAAGCTACAGTCAGGAGTGCTGACTACAAAATGTTGGGTGACGACTTGTCTTTGCCAAGCTTGCTGGCCACACGTGCACCCCAAACCATCCTGGCTGCAGGTGGAAATACAGTTAGGTCATCGGAGGGAGGATGGATGTATAGCCACCTGAAGTTTATTTAGATAATAAACAGTTCCTGTACAGAAAATCATCCTTAAAAGCTGAGTCCTGGGGATTTCTTCAGAAGAGAACCTGCAGTTGCTTTTGTGCCCAGGAGCAAACCAATTTGCTTGCGAGAGCTGGTGAGCAAGCTGCCTGCTGCTGTCTGCAAAGGAAGCAGCGCTGTGAATCGCTGCAAAGGGTTGAACTCAGAAAAAAGTTGAACTCAGACACGTTTTTTCGTGTCAAAGCTGGGCTACTTGGGTTACTTTTGGCACTGCAAAGCTACTTTTGCCCCCTGACCCCCCTCCCCTCCCCATTTTATTCTGTATAAAACAAGACCCCTTCTATGGAGGAGAGAAAATTCACAGTAATGAAAGCACACCTCTTGGTTCAGACCTGTTTTGTTGGGCTTTTTTTTTCCTTTGCAGTTTTATAAACACCCACGCGAGAGCTCAGCTTTAGGTATATCCTATATAGAGCTCTGTGGGTATGTGCTTTACAGACAGGTGCAGCTCTGGCAGTCTCATGGGGCTGCAACTGTTCCTAAAATATTTTTGGGCGCTTTTGTCTGCAAGAGGAGTTACCTGGGTTCGACTTCTGTGGTGGAGGGAAAATGTCATGATCTAGCAACTTTTAATGCTTCGGTGCCCTGCTAGCACGGAGAGTCAGCTCAGATCCCAGCGTGGGGCATTGCAACCAGTGTTTGGCTTCAAGGCAGGAGAGAGGGGCCATCCAAATCATCCTGCCGCCTGCTCTGTGCTCCTGGCTGGCCGTGTTTTTCCCCTGTTGTTCAGCATTCATTAAAACGCGACGCTTGGAGAGCGAATTCGCCATGCTCTGCGGGAGCCTCCTGCGGCGCTTGCTTCAACTGGGAAGAGCAGCAGCATCCTACCCTGGCTCAGTGCTCGGAGGATGCTCGGGCTACACTGCCTGTTGGGGTGTGAGGATGGACCTTAACTTGGCACCTTAGTGCGTATACTCGATGTAGAAAATATATACATACTCTCCACTTTACCAGCTTGCAGTGATCAAATTACTGTTTACATACCTGGGTGCCTGTGCAAAATCTGGGTGCAACCAAAACTGGCACGGCGTTCTCCCTTCCTGGGACACTGTCTTCCCTGTAATAACCCCAAATTTGCCTATTTGCTTTGCAAGTCCCAGGGTGATAACTTGAGACGATCTCACTTTCTGGGCAATTTGAAATGCTAATGTTAATCAGAAATTTTAAGTGGCTGCTTCTGGGCAAGAGACAGGATGCCAAAATCAACATTTATCCATTAAAGTAAATCTTAATTACAATAAAGTCAAGTATTGTCTGTTCTGACCACAAGCTTTGCATTGGTTTTCCTTTTTATTATTTATTTTTTGCCAGTTAATGTCTTTGTAGTGAACCTCGTTCATACTTACTTATTTTTTAAAAAATCTGATTTCTAATAAATATATATTACATCTTTTTTGGGGGGGAGAGATTTAGTTTTGCTCAAAATGGAAATCCAGATTCAAGAATCTTTTTTTTCTTTTTTTCTCCATTTGTTTTTAGTTTCTTTGTGCAGTCCAATCCTCTTCCTCCTTTTTGTCCAGAAGTAATAGCTTTTTCAGAGTGCTCTGCCTGCTTGAAATGCTGTATTTACCAGCTTGACCAGATTCCTCTTCCTTGTAATCAGCACAGATGTCATACACCACCTTTCTCCTCTCTGGGTCTGAGGCTATGGTGATTTTAATGGGTTTAAAGACAACTTCAGCATTAATAACAGCAACATTCATTTATTTCTATTGCTTCTGACAGGTTATGCAGATACTGCAGTTATTGTAACATTGTGCGTGCTTCAGATATCAGATATCCTTTGATAATTTTACAAGATGTGTTTTGCCTAATTATTTCATCCCTAATTAATTCAGGCTGTCCTTGACGTCAGGGTAGCGTGGGGTGCACGTGCCGTGGATTCCCAGGAAGGGATTTAAATTCCTGGGCTTGCTGGGTCTTGCAGAAATAGCTCGTTCTCACCTCAAATATAAACCAACAGCATCTCTGCTGTCTGTGCCCCAACCGGTCTGGGGGTGCTTGGCCCCTGGTCCCCCTTGGCTCTTCCCGGCCTTGGTGGGACAGTGGCTCTGGCTTTCCCTGCCAGCCGTGAGTGACCCCAGGCAATGCCCCTCTCCAGCCCCATCCCTGCTCTCCTGGGTAAATCCTCAGCTTGTAATGCTGGAGGATTTCCCTTGAAAGGGCTTGAGGAAGGGAAAATGTTGTGGACAGACTGAAAAAGTGGCCCTTCTTGGGGATTTAATGTGTTAACTGCAGTCAGCAGTCAGGCAGTATTGCTCTTACTGCATTAGTTGGGTTGTTCTTGTTTGATACTAGCAAGCACAGTGGAAGTCCTTAAATTCCTGGTTTTTTTGTTGTTGGTTTGTTTTTTTTTTATTTTTTGTATTTATTTGAGACTATGTAGAGCAAAGGATTTATTTAAAAATGCCAACAGAAATAAACACAGTAGCAAATGAAATTAGAATGTGATGGAGGCAGAAGCTAAGAAATGAATCAATTTAAATGAAGGAAAAAAGTGGACTTTTAATTTTTTTTTTATTTTAAGGGCATCAGATTTTAAATATTGAAAGTGGGAATAGGCAAAAATTATTTAAAAAAACCCAAAAAACCTCTCCTCCTTACCAGCGAGGCCGGCTGCACCCAGCTGTGCTCACGGCAAGTTTTTCTGCAGAAGTGAAGTCTGTGCAGAAAGTCTCGGCACAGGGCAGCGCGGGTTTTGTTGGCCCCTAGCATAGTACCCACGTGCAAACAAGACTTTGAGCTCCATGATAATTTCAGGGCTGGGGAATGCAGTAATTACAGCCAGGGAATTGGTATTACACCAAGTTATTTTCTAATTGTACTGTACTGGACTCGCAGAGTAGAGATTATTTCCAAGCCAGTTACTCCTAGAAGCTTTCTGTAAGCCCCTGTTTGTGTGTTTAGTAGTAAACTCTGTATTTCTCATCTTCTGTACGAGAAACACACCTTTTGCAGGAGCCTTGGCTTTGCAGGGAAGATGAGCCTTTCCGAAGCTCTGTCCTGGCATCACTGGCAAGGTGCTTTCACGGAGCAGCTCTGAAAATCATTTACGCCTTTCACTGGTATCAGTGTTGGCCTCTCCTCATTTTATGTTTTCACCATGTCATCCCAAAAAGGGGCTGCTTCATGCTAAGCAGGCAATTAATTACAAGCGGAGGATTGAAAGTTTTGGAAATTCAGATGTCTTGCTCATTCTGGATAGAAACCATAAACAGGGAGGTGAAGGAGACCTAGGCTGGTACCCAGCGAATCTTAACAAGATTTTGGGGTGAATCTTGAGTTCGGCAAGACCCTTTGCAGCCTTTTGGGCAGATGTAGCTCATTTTCTGGAGTAATGCAGAGTGGCTTTTAGATATCCCACATTACAAGGTGATGCAGCTGATGCCGTGGCCGTCCTTCACTCCTGTTTTTTACTGACAATCCAAAACTGCTTTTTCTCAAGTTAGAGAAAAGTTATGCCGGTTCCTTCTTGCCAGTTAATTGGTTTATGCTTTATGGTAGCGTTACGTGTCACATAGTGTTGATGGTAGGTAGCACCCCAAGTCACGTCCCAGGAGCACTCTGCTGGGTGCTATGCTGGGGGAGCTGAGGACATGGTGCTTGCTTGCAGCATCAAGAGAAGGTTATTTCTCTTTCTTGCTTCTCAGTTTCCTGGGTTTTGCTTCCATCTGAAGACCCTGAGATTGGCAATGTGGGTGGCTTGACTGCAAATGAAGTCTGTGCTCTGTCGTCTGGTCGGTAGGCTGTGCTCCTCAAGTCACTCTTGAAATGAAGGAGATGAAGGTGGTTGTGTGCAGAAACATAATTTTACGAGTAAGGAAAATTGTCCCAATCATACTTACCAAGTTTGTTGCTTTTTTTGGTCAACCTGGAGCACCATGTATCTTTTTAAAAGGCTGAAATTACTCAAAATAACTGGATTTGTAGTTTTGAAAGTCAGTTATAAAGTAATTTTGTGATCATTTTGCTGACTGAGACAGCAGCATGTTATATTTCTGCTCCTCTTGTCCCTTAAGACCTTCATAAAATGAGATCTTCTACCTCATGAGCCTGTCAAAATGACTGCGTTTCAAAGTAAATATGAAGACATCAGTGAACATAATTTTCTTTGAGTTCAGTCGTGGCCTAATGGCTTTGACAGAACATCCAGTTAATTTTGCTTTAGGCTTCTGCTGCAATCTATCCTAAGGAAATTACTGGGGCTGTTCAGATTTCTTTGTTTGTGAGAGATGAATGCTGCTGAGTTGCCTGCTTTCTCCTTACTGGGGTGGCCGTGAGCTGGGGTCAGCTTTCCAGAGAGCTTGCTGTGAGGTTGCACAGAAGTAGAGGTGCTCCATGGCGAGGAATACCTGCCTTGGTGTCCTCCACCGAGGCTGGCATTGCAGGTGGGTTTAGTAAGACATTGGCTCTCTAAATGTGTGTTCCCTGGCCAGCAGTAGGTGCTATGCCTCCAAGTCCTCCTTGAGTAGATTTGGGGCTGATTCCTCCTTGCTCTGCCAAAAAGCCTTTTATTCATCCTTCCAGCTCTCAGCTGACAAGCACAGCACATTGTTTTCCTTGCATTTAAATACCACATGGGTGAATGTAACACTAACCATTAAGCCATTAGGCTAGGCACATTTACTGGCCCACAGGCTCTTGTGTTGTATGTGGAAAGTCATTGCATTTTGCACACCAGCAGTGCTTTGCGTGGACCAGCAGAGAAGCTGATGTGGAGCTCTCTCGCCCCGGAAATTTTGTCCAGCTCATGGTTAGGTGTTTTGTTACGTGTTTTGCTTGTAACTGTTGGCAGATGAATTAACGGCTTGGTTGCCATGTTGTAATTAATCCAAAATGGTCTTGCATTGACTAGCATTTGCGTGCTCTTGGGTGGTGGTTCAGCTGTTTGAAGTTCACTGTTTCCTTCAAAAAAATGGCTTAAAGCTGAGAAGAAATAGGGAAAAGCCACTCCTCTTAATAAAGAAAAAATAAAACCAAGTGTGTGTGCGCACAAGAAGTAAGACAAGTGGAATATGAGGGGAAAGAAGAAATAAAGCAATATCCCTCGCTAACTGGGAGCAGGGCTCATGCAACCAATCCTGACCAAGGCAAATTCTCTTCTTCCTTTTCACTTTAACACAGCAAAACATGCTGCCTTTCTCTCTCCCCAAATTAGTCCTCCTGTGTGAGCCATGGTCTTGCCCAGTACAGAACACAAATATGTAAAATTATTCGGTGTTGGTAGGTTTGAAAACATAGTGTGTTTAGAGTCAGAAAGAATATTCTGAACAAATTGGTACAGGGATTTTGATCTGAAAGTACTGTACTCTTGCATTTTAAAAGCAGTAATTTTGAACTTCGAGTCTCCATTTAGTCTTAAAAGAAAAAGGTTGTTTAACCTTAAAAGGAATAAAATGGAGCACAAGTTTACTACGTAGCATCTAATATCTTTGCAGAAGACATATGTTTTGCAATAATGGCAGGGTTTTTTTAAGTTTTGTTTTATCATAAAATAGTCTTTTTGAGTAAATTGTTTAATCAGAAATGTTGGCAGTATAACACAGATTTCCTTTTCTCCAAAATAGCTTTGTTTTTTTTTTTCCAGAGTATTTATGGAAAATCTTCCTATTTTGTGTTTTCTGTGGAGAAAAGTTTTGTAAGTGGTTCAGTAAACTATTTCATGCTTTCACTACAGATACCACTGCATTTTAAAATATTAGACTAGGTTGTCTTAAAAATCCAGCAAACATAGTCATTTCCCACAGGAGGTAGGTTTCCGTTTTCTCCAGGCTGATACTTCATTGCATTAAGCCTAAGGAGGCTGGGTGCAAGCTCAGCCATGCCATTCCCAAATTGACTCAAGGATGTTACTGGTGCTGGTCTGAACCAGCTTAGCTTTGCTGGTATTTTGACCTTATTCATCTCCCTGCATATCCACAGGGCAAGCATTTAGCCAGGAATGCACCCCGCTTTAGAGACAGACAACACCCCCCAACACCCCCCAGCCCGTATTTGCCTCTGCAATTTCAAGAGCACCAAGTTGGTTTGCATCAGTATCACACAATCACTGAACCAGTTTTCCAGGAGTTGAAAGACTTTATCTTACTAGTTACTGAGGTATTAATTTGTTGCTGCAATCAGTTGTTAGGCAGGATTTGCAGACAGTCCTGAAGGTTGGGAAAAACTCAATAGATGCCATACGCTGATTTTCAGTCCTCTGTGTAAATCACAGACTTAACCATATAGGTTGTGCTACCCAGCCAGGTATTTAAATCCTCTCAGCCATAGACAATATGCCCTATTTAAACACTGCATGTTATGGTGTACTGAAATCTTGCATAAGTATCTTTCTTTTTATCTCAAAGGAAAAAAAAAGCCTCTTTTGAAATGAATGTTTCCACTCCTTCTTTAGTGGCTATGAAAGAGGATGTTTCAATGGGAGTCTTGCATTGTGGGTTTCTGTGTTAATGAGATTGAGTGAGAAAACCCTGGAATATGTGAGTGAAAATGTTAGCAGAAATTATAAATTTAGATATTTTACTAAGTATCTTAGTGAGCTTTTTCAGTCTTTCTACTGATTTATCTTTACTTTCTGCTTCCATGTTATTTTCAGTGGCATTCTGAAAATCAGTAATGCAAAGAAAAGGATTGCTAGAAAAAGAGAAAATGTGGGGTTTTTTTGTTTGTTTTGTATTGTTATTTCCATCTCTTTTTTTTCTCATCCATTAAATGATAGGAGCTGAAAGGACTGGTAATTTATGAACTTTGAAAAAGCCTTCTTTAAATAACATGAAAGTTTAATTCTGCCTTGCCTTTGGGGAATATTTTTGAAGGTCTGTGGCTAATTCTTGTTGATTTGAGTGGGAAATAGGAGCCTAAACACCTTTTAAAAATCTTTCTGGTAGCACTTAGGGCACTTTACAAGTCAGTGGGATTTGTGTGCTTATGCCATTGAAGCACTTTTGAAAATCACATTTAACAGCTTTGGAGGCAGACCCACCATTGTAAGCTATGGGGATTTGTTTTACTAAGTTGCTCAGGCACTGCTGATAACCTGAAATTATTGCAGGTTTCCTATTTAAAACAAATTACAGTCCCCTTCCTTTGGCCAAGGATCATTTTTCACTGTCTTTTCTATTTCATGATAGAAACCATGGAGGCCCTTCGTGTTTCCGAGAGTAAGGCAGGACACAAGAAACTGCTTTTCCCTAAAGTGATATAGAAATCTTAATTACAAAGACTGAGGAGAAGAAAAGCATTTTACTGTTAATACAGCGTGTATTATCACTCCTTAGGCAAGTGGGCAGATCAATTCTTATCTGACTTTCAAAATAAATTTGCACTCAGATTGATCCAAGGCCCTTCTTCGGGCTTGGTCGCAGCCTGCTCACTGCAAAAGGCTGATCCTGCCCCCAGCTCAGCTGCTTAAATGTACAGAGGCTACTGCTGAATGCCCGGGTCAAGGTCCGTGTCTGCAAAGCCTCGCATGCAGAAAAATCTCTGATTTCAATTTCAGGTGGAGCTGCAAGCTTGACATGCATTTTTCCATCCCTTTTTTTTAATTATTATGTTTTTATTTCCATGAACCCATACGTTTGGGCCGGGAACAGCAGTAAATCTCGTAGCAATGTGTTTGAGAAGGGTTTCCTCGGAGAAATGCTGGATGTACTTTCAGAAGAAAGAATGGTGCCTTGTGTCGGGAACATTTTCTGCTTAAGAGTTATCCTGGGTGAAAATTATTCCTTCATAAAACAATCCTCATTTATCCTCTCCTGTCTGCTTTCTGCGTACAACCTGCTTCCCTGGCTGCTGATGGGATCCAGCCAGAGAAATCATTAGAGACAGGCTGGATGGGAGATGGGTCTTTTAAAGATCTGCCCCTAATGTTAGAGCATTTAAAAAAATATGGCTGAGAAACTTTACCAGCTGTAAGTGGTGGTACAGAGCATGACTATCATTTTCCACCTCAATTAATCTTCCATCAGGTTTCATCGGGATACCTCAAGCCAGGGTTAAAAGCTAGGCATGTGCCAACCCTGGATTGCACCATCTCCTTGAATTACAGCCTTAGTGTGACAACAATTTTAAACTTACTAGAAGGCTCTGAGTGCCTGTAAAAATATTTCTAAAGCATTGCTTTCCTGGAATAGAGGTGTACCAATGAGATACTGCCATTGGCTTCATGTGGTGCATCCAGAGGGGGGGCTGAAATTTGTTGGTGGTTTGCAATTAAAGAACTTTATAATAGTAAATGCTGAAACAAGCTGAAAAAAAAAGTGAAAGAAATTCAACCTAGAGAGCCTGCTTTGGCTCCTAGGAGAATTTAAACAATCGTTACACCTTAAATTTAGGAATTAAGGGTTTGTTTTCTGAATACTAGTGCCAGCTAGCATGCTTGGGGGTGCTGTAGGAAAGCTTAGGGATTCACCTGCTAAATTTAGCTTTTCTCCACTTCTCAAGACTTTCGCTTTGCTTCTCTCTCAAAGCATTTCTGAGCACTTTTTCCTGCCTTAAAATACAGGGCGATATAGAAGAGATAACGTAACCCTCCTGAACACACATACACACTTATCCCCCCTCTCACCAACACTATTTACAGAGATCCTCCAGACCTCGCCAGCCCCTCCACAAGGTTTCTTCAAAGGGGAAAACTTTCAGAGACTTAAATAAATACTTTCTTTGAAACGGTTGTAAAGATAGCAGCTTCTGGAGCAAAGCCCAGCTTTTGCAGGAGTCTGTCAGCCAGGTGTGAGAATGCGTGGGCTGCTGGCCAGTGTCAACCCAATATATTAGGTCTGCTGGCCAGTGTAAACCCAATAGAGCATCTCTGAGGTCTTGCAGCTTTGAAGTTTGGGGAAGGAGTCCTGCCAGCCCCAAAGAAGTGGCTCTGAAGGTGGAAACAACCATGATTAGTTTAGCAAGGATTCGCTGGCTTGATGTTTTGCCGTGGGATGCTGCTGACATCTCTGCGGAGAGGCTGTTTGCTGCTGTGCTGAGGGTCCTGATTTCTCTCTTAACTATTTTTAAGTCTCAAGTAAATGTTCAATGAGCGATTTTTATAGCACTTCTGGTTTATCTTCAGACTGTCTGGTGGCATCAGTCTGATTGCTATGAAATCTCGACTGATAGTGTAAATGTGTTTTAAAGTAGCAAAATACCATTGAATTTAATATGAATATGAAGCCATATTGGCAAAGGCTAAATTACATGCTGGCTTTAGAAAACAGGGCAGATGCCTGTTCTGGTGTGAATTGATCCCAAGCTGGTGTAAATTCCTGAGGGTGGCTATTGCATTTATTGCTAAGGTGGGTGATGAGTTCACATGTCATCTGTCTTGCCCTGGGAGCCAAAGACAATGTGTCCCTCGGGGGCGGGCTTCAACTTTTCCTCCCCTGCCATAAAGCTCTGGAGCTGAGCATGGACCCAAGATCTTTCCTGAGTTGGGATGGGTATGGTTTTAGCTGAATCAGACTCTTGTCTCAAAAAGTATCACTGGCCATTCCTCCAGCTTTTCTACAGCAGGGAGAATTTTGAATCAATCAGTTAACTTTGATGTACAGGTGTCGTGGTTTAACCCCAGCCGCAGCTAAGCACCACGCAGCCGCTTGCTCACTGCCCCCCCCACCCTGGGATGGGGAGAGAATCAGGAAAAAAACTGTGAGTGAGATAAAACAGTTAATAGACAGAAAGAATGAAAAACAATGATAATGATAATAAAATAATATACAATAGCAATACTAAAAGAATTAAACTATACAAAGTAAGTGGTGCACAATGCAATTGCTCACCACTCGTTGACCGATGCCAGTTAGTTCCCGAGCCGCGATCCCCCTCCAGTTAACTCCCCAGTTTATATACTGGCATGATGTCATATGGTATGAATAGCTCTTGGCCAATTTGGGTCAGCTGTCCTGATGGTGTCCCCTCCCAGCTTCTTGTGCCCTCCAGCCTTCTTGCTGCCTGGGCACGAGAAGCTGAAAAATCTTGACTTAGTATAAACACTACTTAGCAACAACTAAAAACATCAGTGTTATCAACATTCTTTCCTACTAAATCCAAAACACAGCACTATACCAGCTACTAGGAAGAAAATTAACTCTGTCCTAGCCGAAACCAGACAACAGTACCTTGCCTGTAGTGACATGAGCTTTATTGAGTGAGGTTGCTTTTGACCTTTCCAATGATTCTTCTGGTCGTCATTAGCCCATCTGGGTGAATAGAGGAGTTGGTGGCCTTGGCAGATCACCAGCCATGCTTTCTGCTCCATTTGGAGATAGGGATGCTTGCACCAAGGTGGCTTTTCATTTTTGTTGTTCAACTTGTGTGGCACTCTGCTCCCCAAGTGCTGATACAGTAAATCTTTGCTTAGGTTTGTTGTTTTCTAAACTTGTGTGCAATGCATCATCAGGATGGTGCTAGAACAATCTGTAAAAGGATGCTTGCTGTGCAGGTAGGCATTTGTTATTTGTCCTAACCATCAAATAAAGTGAAATATTTTCATATATTTTGCATTGACGCTAACCATCTTGGTGGATAAGTAATGCAATTAATCTGGTAATTTTCCCTACTAAGAAGTAATATAACTCTTTGGTTTAAATACATTCCTCTTTTGTGAGTATCAGTTGGCCCTGGTTTTATTGCTGTCCTCTGGTTTACTGTGAAAAGAGGTGGACACCTGAATTTTGGCAAGTCTTGGGTTTGAAGCTGTTTCACTTTCAGATAGTAGATGGTGACGGTTCTGTCAGACAAATCCTATAAAAACTTGTTCATTCCTCAAAATGGAAACACGGACAGCTGCTCATTGCTTGTTCGTGTCTTGGCCAATTTTTAGAGAGATGGGTTTGTTCTGATTTATTAGCAGTTGTATGATCGCTGTCAAAATGTCTGATTATTTATACTTTGTAATAATACTACTACTACTACTAATTATTATTATTATTTCTTAATTTTAGTTCAGTGTTTTATTCATGTTTCTGAATGGCCTGACATCACTCATGAAGTGTTAATAGAAAATTTAACTTATAACCAATGAGGAAATAATATTACTCTGAAATAGAAATTTGAGCATCCCTAGCTGTAGGAGGAGCCATTTCTTTTCTACTTGCTTATTTTGACCCTCTTTGCTGTCACAGCTGAGCACTTCACAAATTTTGACATGGAAATCTTCCCGTTATGTTGTTCTACAGGTGAGGAGCTGGGGCAAGGTGATACGCCGAGTCATGCAGGTGCCCTGAGTACATCAGAGCATCTGGCTCCCTTCCCACTTGGCTGTGCACCCCCTGAGCCACGGAAATTATGTCTATAGTTGTAACATTAATGTAATGTGGTGCTGGTGGTGGAAAGTGCGATTGCAAAGCGATGCAAGAGCCCTGCGCAATTTATAGCATAATTACTTGAGCTGGGTAAGTGGAAATTGAGGGCTCACCACCCTCCCAAGGCCTGGGGTACAAGGAGAAAAAACATAAAGGAAAAAGAGTCTCTTGGTCTGTGCTTCCCCAAGGGCTAATAAAACACTTAAAAATGCTGCCACCTTCTTCTCACTGGTTTTTAGTCCCCTTGGCTTTCTAGGAAGCTTTTTGCTGGTGTGCAGGTTAGCAAGTGGTACTCACATCCCTGAACCTCCACCCGTTAAGACATCTAATCATAGTTGTCTGCGTGTGAAGAAGTTTTCTGATAATTTTATTTCTGAGTTAAATGTTATACCTGCTGGATCTGGTAATTTCTTTTTTTAAAATCCCATTCATTTACTAATATCAAAAGGAAATGTTGTTGCCAGACAGGGGTTTCTTAGTAGCATGGATTTTTTTTTTGTTTTGTGTTGCTCCTGAAAGTAAGTGAAAAGCCGCTTAAGCTGGACTTGAGTCTCCATGTGCAATAGAGGTCCTATTTGGATCTCTTTGCACACCCTTGCAATAAAATTGTTTTATGTTTTCCTTTAGATATTTTTGTTCCTACACATGGAAAAGATGAATAGGTCATTAAGATTTCAGCAGCCCTCACAGTCCCTAAGGAAAGGAGAAAATTATGGAGGCATAGGAGGGAAACGCTATCATCTGAAACAGGCTGAACTGTTGAGCAGAACCTCCCAGTGAAGCTTGTTGGTAACCTCCTTCCTCTGCTGGGAAAACAGCTTTTGCAGATATTTAGGACATGCACCAAACTGTACCATGAGCCAGGAGGGTGGGGAGGAGGTGAGGGACAGAGAGGGCTTGTTCTCATGGCCGGTCAGCTTAATTGCTGGCTAATGATGCTGTGTGGGCGAGCAATCTTGATAAGGGAAGATCAAAGAAACAAGATTTTAAGGT
This sequence comes from Gymnogyps californianus, assembly GCF_018139145.2. Taxonomy (NCBI): domain Eukaryota; kingdom Metazoa; phylum Chordata; class Aves; order Accipitriformes; family Cathartidae; genus Gymnogyps; species Gymnogyps californianus. The sequence continues at coordinate 62,915,109 of NC_059474.1, read as the reverse complement.
CAGTGCCGCTTTACCAGCTCCAAGCAAAAACCTCAGTGCTGAGCAAGGGTTTCTGTTTTCAGGGCCACCTGGGAAATACGCTGTATTTTTTTTCCCCTCCTGGTGATGGCAGAGCTGGTGGGTACTGGTGGAGGGCTAAATAAATCCTTCCCCGCTTTGCAGATCTGAAAGGCTGCAGCATTTGTCATCTAAACTCATTTGTTCAAGCCCAGTTTGAAGGTAATTTTGTGTTGAACAAAATCATAATTCCCCAAATTCTAAGCTCAGATGACTCAAGCTGAGTTATGGAAGTCTGCTTTTTAATGTCTTAAGCAGGAATAATTTGTATCCAGAGAGAAATGCGTGTATTTAGGTCAGATACCAGTGAAATACTGATTGTGCTGTGCTGGACGAGATATGTAAATGCTTCATACCTTGGAGCTGTGCATGGACCAACATCACTGTGGGCTCCAGGGTGGCCTTTTTGGTGGGTGCTTGAGATGACATGCAGGAAAGGAATGTTTACTTGATCATTTTAAAGTCCCATGTGTACATAGCTGAGGCATCATTATAAGAAGAATATTGAAAGTTTAAGAAGCACGAAGCATGTATTTGTACAAGATGGGCAACTTCAAACATTCATGTTTTAAGGCAAAAGCTATTTCCAGAATTTATCTTCTTGACCTGCTGTGTAAATATAACGTGTAGTTCTAAATATAACATTTTTATAAATGATCATTCCTCTTGCCAATAACAGGTCTTATGCAGCACATAAGAGCACATTGCCATGACACCTGACTTGCTAGAAGTAGAAGTTTTTAATAATGTGCAGATGAAGTTGCTGTTGCATTGCATCTTGTGGTCATTGCCTCTTGGAGTATAAATACACATAATGATGTTGTTTAATGTGACACATCCTGTTTCACCATATTGACATTTCCATTTTAATGCACTATACCTGTCTGGTGAGGCTACCTTTAATGTGCACCATGAGCATAAAAATCATCAGCAGAAAAGAAAAACAGCCCACTTGAAGAAATGATAGCTAATTTAGCGTCGTATTACTTCTGGGAAAGTTTTATGCCTGAACAAATGTTGCAGTTTTTCGGAGCATGCACCAAGCCTCAGAATGTGGTCTGCAGCCTGCGTAGTAAAATGGTGATTGGGTCACGGAAAAGATACTGCTTCTCCCAGGGGGAGCATTGCTTCTTCTTATTCATTTAGGCTATGGCTGTTTTAAAGGAGATGCAGTCACAGGGTGCTGAGGTTAGATTATGCATGGCCACCACTTAGGAGCTGAATTTCGGTCTTTATTAAATTGGGTGGAATATCTTCAACCTGAGATATGGAAGGAGGGGAGGGAAAGTGTCTAGAGATGCTAGGGGAATAGATCTAGAAAGGGCCAGGGGACTTGGGGAATAGGGCTCCCAATACAGGGAAGTGCAGCAGAGTCCACTGTTTTCAGCAGGGACCAGAGCTCATTTTGTTGCTGTTTTTTATTTAGCTGTAAAATTTGAGAAGAGAGAGGGGAAAACCAGTGAGGTTTTCCTTTTTTTAGTGCTCCTGAAGACTACTGAGAGATTTCTAACTTGCAACACAAAATTTAATAGACTCCTAGTGCATAAGGTAAAATACCATCCTTGAACGTCTTGGAGAAATAAAATCATACTGCCAGGGTATTCCTTCGTGCCAAGCATCTATTTCCCCCCATGCCCCGTGGGCACTGTGTTTGTGTGCTGCAGTATGCAGATTAACTGGAGCTTCATTTTGCACAAAAAACCCGTCTGCGTCCTCCTACAGAGCCCCGACAAAGTAAATTCATAATCTTTTTTTTTTTTTGCCCAGAAGAAGCACCGATTGTGCTTTGGCAAGTATAAATAAGAAGTGACATGGTCGGCAGGAGCGGCTCTGAATCGGCCCTTGTCTCCCATTGTGTCCCTCGCCAATTAAAGGTCATTTGCAGGGCGCAGCAGCAGGGAAGTAGGGGCTAAGCCTATTGTCCACACATTAATGACCACTGAGATCAGAGGCAGTTGAAAAATTCGGGGGCCAAACCCGGTTCTCGTATGCTGGCAGGATGAGGGCAGGGCGATGCCGGGAGAGGCACACGAGCATTCCTGCCTAACGATGCACAGCGGCCACTGGTGCCCTACTCTGCTTGATTTTTCCCCAGGCTACCGCTGGCTCTGTTACCTTCCTCTGTGTCTCATCAGTGGGATGCTCTTTGGGGCAGGGACTCCATATTCCTGTTGGTGTCGCTGTGCAGATGGTATCCTGAAGGTGCTGGGGTGATAAGAGCAGACCCACTTTTCAATAGCATGTAACCCCAATGGTTTCTTCCTACACAACATTCCTTTGGAGGATGTCAAAGGGCTTTAAAAGCAGTCACCGTTTGAAGGTTGTGGCACCCTTGTTGGATGAGCTATTAGGGTCTTCATTTTAGGTGTGGCAGAACCAAGTGGAGAGGTGTTTTTGCTTCGGCACATTGCCAAATTTTGGTGTGGGTATGCCGTGAGAGCTTAAAATGGTAGTGTGGTCGAAGTGATGCCCAGTGCCAAACTGTGCCAGTGCAGAAATCCCTAATAAATGCAGAATTTTGAGGGGTGCAGTGATTTACCCCAGGCTGGGAGGAGTGGCCCTGTTTGGCGGCATCTGCTCCCGTGTTTTACTGTTTTACTTACTGTCAGGTTCCTACATTTTCAGTATTTCTAGTGATGTTATTTACCATTCTGGCGATATTAGAAAGCAAATAGTGAAAAATTTGTTTCTCCACCGGGGAACCCACTTGCCTTTTCGGAGACTCAATACATAAAAGCAATGGAAATCAGCAGCTAGAATACAGTCACTGCCATGCCGTATATCTTTATCCATAAATTACCATTGCTGAAGGCAAAAGGCTAAAATGGGGTTGACAAGGAGGGATAATAGGTCTGGGACTGGAATTAGGAATTTTCTTAAATGTAACACAGAGGTAGATAGCAGAAGGCTTTCCTTTGAACGTGCAGGATGGGTGAATTCTGACTGCAGTGTTTCCATAGTTTAATGTCAGGCTCAGGCGTCATCTTTTGAATTTGTAGCCAAGATGGAAGAAGTAATGGTGCAAATGTGCCAGGCAGCAGAATTAATAACAGGTGTTAAACCATATTTCAAGAGACGCCACTACTCGAAAAGCATACTTCTCCAGCCTCTTCAAGCCTGCATTGTTTTGTAGGGGCTTTATTTCATGTTGGGCACGACAATTTGATAGCAGATTTCTTCATCTTATATTCTCTAGGCAACATCTCAATGTTGCTGTCGTATCTTGTGATTTTTTTATCATGGATCACATGGTTTCATTTTTTTTTAATTCTGGCACAGCTCCTGGAATCGGAATATTTAGTGCTAATTTCAACATTCATTAAAAAAATAACTTTCAGCAAGAAAACTTAGCACCCAATGTCAGCAAAGGTGCACTAAAGTATTTGTAAAGATATGCTGATGAATCTCTCTTGTTCTCTGAGTGATACTACTGCCCAGGGGACTGAAGGAGGCCAGGAACTGAAGATGCTCTTTAGCCACAGGTTCCTGCTGCATTTTTATTGTAGTCTAATCCATGTTTCCTTGGAGAGATGGGATGAGCTGATGAGGCACCTGTAGAAATTAATGGCAGGGTGACTTTTTCTTTCAGGTCTGAGTTGCATCCCAAGGTGAAACCCTGGTTTCTTTGAAAGGATTGCCAAATTCGCATTTACTCGAGGCAGTCCAGGTAGCACAAGCAGTTTTTATTGCACTACGTGCAGCTACAGCGTTATAGCAATTGGCAAAAGAGACACCACAGGCAGTATTGACTTCGGCTGCTGCAGTAGGAAGTACGTGGTTTAATATAATGAATGCCTAAATGCAAGAAAAGATAACCAGCGTAATCGTCCTGCACAGGAGTCCTTTACGCTTACCCCTACAAGTGTGTGTCATGGCCAGGTTTTTGGCATAGCTCGTCCCATGGACAATGGAGCCTGTGGGGTGCTAAACCCTTGCCAGCACTTCAAGTGAGGGTCCCAAACAGGAGGGGAAGGGAGCAGAGCCAGATCCATCCCTCAGTGGGTGTTGGTCCCTCCTCCTCTCGCCCAGGAGTGCCGTCCTTCTGATTTATAGTGCCCACCTTTGGGTTCGGCATCAGCATCGCTCGTGTCTGCTGTCTAATTTCTCATGCTTGACAACCTTCATGGGTGAGCTGGCTTTCCACTCCTTGATCCAGCACACTTCTTGGTTTATTGCTCACACAACAGAGTCTTTTAATTGAATTTATATTTGTTTGGATAGCACTTGTCAGTGCGGCATGAATCTTCATCAGGTTCGCTCGTCTTTCGCCGAGTTCATACATAATCCTCACAGTAAGTGCTCCGAAACTGGAAGGCTTGTTTCCCCTCAAGGGGAAAGGCAGCCGCTTTGGGGCATGGCTATCTTTTTTCCCATGCCCATCTAGTGCCTTGCACCATCAAGCTCTTGTCCCATACTGGAGACACCAATAATAGGGTTGTGATTTTTTTTTTTTTTAAATGCAAATTGAATATTTACTTAAGGGAAATGTAACTGTGGTTATTTTTAATACTGCCAAAGAAGTGAGATAAGCCAAGGGAACATGGCTGATAGAAACCCTGGGAGGAAGGGGGGTTGCATTGTCAGATGCTTCCCCTTTGTACGTCAGAGGACCAGAGTCTTCACGTGGAATAAGCAGCTCCCCCTCTCACAGAGTCTGGGCTGAAAGGCCTTAAGACCTTGAGAATTACAGACACAGGAAACATGGTAACAGTACTGGAAAAGGGATAAAAGAAACAGGACCATAGTAATTCAGTTAACAATATGTTCAACAGAATACATTCATAACTCTTTCTACTTGGGGACACAATTTGCTTGCTGTATTATGCCAGTAGAGATAACCCTTAATTCCTTTCGTATCCTGTTTTTGAATCATTTTGTTAAACAAAGGCCTTTGAGTCCTCCTTTGTTGCTGAGAACAAATGGTGAGATTTTGGGGACTGTAGCTACTTTTGTTATTCACAAATTCCAGAGCCTTTCAAAATTCTTCATCATTCACATTCTGGGCTTCACCACACAATCATTCATTATGTCAGCAGCTGCCCAGGGAGTCTCACTTCAGCTCATTCAGCCAAATAATAAGCACTGGGACAACTGCTTCTGCATTAAAATAATAATAAAATAATAAATAGAGGTCCTTGCATGTGCAGAACAATGTGGCTATCATCTTCTGCTTTTTGACACATCCCTGCCTGGAAGTCGGTGATCAGTTTTGCTCAGCATCTGTGTTGAAATGAACCTGGGCATTCGGGAAATTATCTTCTTCTGAAGGATATTTTGATATGGCCAAACACTTAAGTTCTACCCAGTTTCTGGACGCGTTTTAAACATGTTGTCTTACTTCTCAGATGTCTTTAAGTTCCAGTCATTTGACAGGAGGATTTGCGGTGCTCACCTGGCATGCCTTTGCAGGTGTATTAGCATATATGCGTAGAGATGTGGAGATAACACAGCCCAGCAAGCTAAGTGGTTTTTCATGGTGTGGAAGTGGGATTGCAAATGAGTGACCAGCACTGTGAGTTTATGTTTTTTGGTGCAACCATTTTATTTTTCCAAGTGAGTGCATCCAAGGAGCTAATAATAATGTTAGTGTGATGCTTCGTTCTTCCTCTTTAATTAGGATAAGGAATGTAATTTACAAAGTAAAGCGGGATTATTCCTTCCATCTCCTGTGCAAACAGTTTGTGCTAGCTTCCTGCGCAGATGTATGCAAATATAAACATCCGATCCGAGTGCAAGGTATCAGTGCTGCAATCTCCCCGGTAGCTGACTAATCCAAGCTGGCTTTATCCAGATGTCATGCTGTCCCAAAATCTGAAGTGATATACCCTGCCTGCGCTATCACCTCATTCATCTAAGTGGAATTTACATCCTGATTCAGCTGAGCAAAGGAAAACCGCCTATGGCTTTTAAGGCACATATAGCTTTCGGTGCATCAGCAAGGATGTGCACGATGTTGCCACCTTTTGCTGAACTCTTCCCGCCTACACAAAGAGTGCCACATGCAACTGAAAACGGCTATTGATTGTGTGGAAGCAGCTCGCTCTGTTAGAGGAAGTCATTTAGATGTTTATGGGAGATGCGCGGAAGAAAATTTACTAGTTCATTTGTTTTTTTGTTTTTTTTTTTTTAAAGTGAGCATGAGGATTATACAGAAGTGAACGGATGTTCCCCAAAGGCTGACATTAGCCAATTGTAAGACTGAGTCTGAAAAGGTTCAGTGAGGATTTTCTCTCTGAGCACAAATACAAGGTCTGGACAAAGGTTTCTCATCGTCCCACCCAGCTGGCCTCACTCTTTTTCCTAAATACACTGGATAACAAAAAAAGAAAGGGAGAAGAAAAGCATTTAAATTGTGTTTGTGGCTGTTGTTCTTTTTGGTGAAGTGCAAAGAGCTTGTATTTTCAAATGACATAATTTGTTTTTAAATATTAGGCCAGCAACAGGAGCCCCTTGTAACCTGTGGTCTCTGTGCCTTGCAGACAGGGGCATTGCCTTTCCAACCCGAAGCTGAGCTTTGATCTGCACAGTCTCTACCGTTTCTTACCACGACCATGCTGTGGCCACTTCACTTTTATGGTCAAGCCCTTTCTTAGCGTGTTTCTTTTTCTTTTTTTCTTTTTTTTTGAGTCAAGGGAAATGTCCTCAACTCTTGCACCTTTGAAGGAGAGACACTGTTTTCCTTTCTCCTTGAAGAGCTGCTAGCCCAAGGGAACTCCCTCTTAGCTGGGCATCCTGTGGCAACACAGCTACCAGTTATTTACCTGCATGGTTTGTTGTTTTGTTTTTGGGGGGATGGTGGTGGTGGTGGAGCTCTGAGCTTCATAAGCCCTTGTGCAACTCTAAACCCAGACAACAGGCTTGTCCCAGGCTCGTGAGCTGCATTCCTAAATTGTCACATAGCAAAGAGCCTTCTCCTCCCTCCTTCCACACCCTTCATACCCCCCAGTTTGGCTCCCAGCCTTATTCCTTCTATTTCCATACCTCCCTACTCAAACCTCTGCAGAGGAGGCTCTCAGCCTACGCCTTCACATAGCTGAAGCATCTCAAAAGGGTACGGTTTTGATGACTTTTGGGTGGCCTGGGCCCCAGCCTCCATGTCCAGCAGCTCCAGCCTGGTTATTGGTAAAGTAGCTCTTAGTCACTCCCTGGCTTCTTTGCCTCTTACTCATTTGTCTGCCCAATCTTTACTTTTAAGAGTGTTTTTCTGCTCTTTTTGTTTGTGCGTTTACCGTGGTGCTTGTGGGCAAGGTGGGAAAAGCCCCTTTTTCCCCTGGTACTTGCCTGGAGGAGAGTTGGAGAGGTGGTGTAAGTGATGGCTCCTCTTGGGTGAAGTCAGTGCTGGGTTTCACCAGTGGAGACGGGCAAAGGGCTCTTCCAGAAGTTTGTCTTTTGGGCAGTCTTTGTGAATCTACATAAAAATCCCCTCTTATCTTCTCCAGGACAGCCAAGGCACATATTGCAAAGTGAGATGGGCTGCAGTCCACATGAGCAAATCTAAACGTGTCTTGCACTAGAGCTAGATATGCTCAATACAAAAAAAAAAAAGGCAATAGATTCTGATGGGGAGGAGTTCCTTTGCAAGATTTCCCACTCAGTTTTTTTTCCAGGTTTTGGGAATGAACTTCCTAAAAAACTGAAGTGATGCCTGTCTGTGCCATAGCTTCCCAGACCTTGCCTAGCATCCTGGTGCAGTTTCAGTGCTGTATCGGCTTGGCAGAGCCTTGTGCGTACACTGTCTGCAGGGGCAGAGGGATGTTTGTATGCTGACGTGTGTTCAATTCACATTTTCAAAGCTGGGAATGTAGGCTGGGCATGAAGAGTAAGGCCTGTTCCCCTTCATCTGTGTTACTCAATTTAACTGCTGGGGCCCTCTTTGCAAAATTAAACACAAGTCTGAGAAGAAACATAATTACATCTTTATGCAATAGCTACACAAGTTATGTAGAGGCTGTGAGGGCAAGCATAATTTCTGCTGGTCTGTCCTCTTGGTAAGTAGTTTCTTGTAGATGCTGGTGGACACTCCTGTTTGGGTCAGATGAATCACTCCCTGGATTCCCTTGACTACGTTGGCTCAATCTCTGTTGACTATAAAAGGAGCCTGGTGGGTATTCAGGCTACTGATGGCTCCGTTTTAGCCACCAGCCCTTGGGCAGCTGAATCTTTCGTGTAAGACTCATTAGCCCGGGAACTGCTGGGAAACACCAGGAACAGAGGGGACTGCTCCATCAGCCTGCAGCCGTGCCACCCCAGGAGGTGGAGAGGCAGGTAGGCATGGGGTTTGCAGCCCCTCCCATCGCTCCTTGGGGGGCTACATGGAGCCAGGCTCCCTCCTTCAGCATTTAACCTGCCCAATGGGAAGCTCACCCTGAAACCTGTACAACGTACCCCGAAATTCGGTTTCCCCTGGGCAAACCTACCTTTCAGTCAGAGCTGTGCCCACAGGTCACCTAAGAAGGTTTCTCCATTCACATACCCTCCAGGGTCCCCATCCTAGGGTTTGGGGCAGCTATTGCTCCTTGAGAAGGTCTGAGGTTACAATGACGTATCGCACAAAATATAAGAGTGTCCAAGTATCAAGTTGCAGCAACTTTCCCATGAATTAAACTTACTATGGGTGCAGGAGCAAATAGCCTATCTGCCAGTCCCATTACTAGAATGAACATGCCATAAGCATGCAAGAAATACACTCTTTAAAGATACATAAAGATGACTGTGTTAAAATCCATACCTGTTCTGTCACAGCATGGTGCACAAGCTGTCCTTTGAATTTCAGCAAGCTGAGAGCTGCTGGAGAAGTGGTTGAGCACGGGGCGGGGGGGCAAGGAGTGGTTGGTAGCACATCCCCTGGTTTTCCTGCGCTCCAGCATCCCTTTTCCCTGACAAAGGCAGCAGCTGTTGCTGCTGTGCACAGATGTGGCAAAGTCCTCCAGGTAGGGGAGAGCTGCCACTCTTAAATTGTTGCTCTTAAATTGTTATTGTCCTCTGCTATTTCCCCCAGCTCTGAATCTCACTGATACCTCCTTGTACGGTGTCTGCCTCTTCCAGCCTTCTCAGTGTACTTCTTGCTTGTCAGAGACACATTTCTATTTTCTTCTCCTTTGAAGAGGTGAGAGCTGAAGGCCTTGCTCTTATTTTTGGGAGCCTCTCTGCAGTGTTTGTATCCAGTTTAATTTTTCTTTAGTGTGGTGGGTGACCCATGAAGCCAGGTATCCCCCTCTCTTCCCCTGCCCAGCCCCTCCACACACAAGCTCTGAGCTGTCTCTCCAGATCTCCTGCATCTGATGCATTTTGATTATTTTGGGGCATGAGTTTTCGTGTTAGTGGGGAAAAATTTCTTGTAATCTTGTATTTTGCACTTTACTTACCGAAGTCAATATTTTTCCCTGTTACCTGCTTTGGATCTAGATACCAGCTGAGTTAAAAAGTTCTGATTTGACTTCTTGACTTTTGCAATTTGGTCATATGGACTTTGATCCTCTCTTTGGTTTCCTACATCTGCTTTTATGTTGGATTTATATGTGCCTCCTGTGGCTCAGCCGTGGCTAAGAAACTTCACCGTGGTGTAGGTGTGGATTTAGTTTTCCTACATTTCTGCTTCTTGGCTATTAGGAACCCCCTTTTCTTAGCACAACTGGTGGTCTTTGCTAACTTGTGTCATCCAGGGAGGAAAGGCATACCTCCATTAGTGTCTTCGGTCATCAAGTGTCTTGGCTATCTGTTTTGACAGAGAGCACTATTTTGAGGTGGCACCTCCTGTATTGTGATCTAGAAGCTGCCTGGCAGGGGCTGTGCTTTCAGGTGGCGAATCCCTACTTTTCTAGGGTCTGCACCTTTGGTACGTTCACATTCGAGTACCTGAGCTCACCTGTTATCACTGTTTTTACAGATTCTGGTCCTCACTCCAGTACCCTTCACACGTCCTTCTCCTGATCATAAGGTTATCTTTACAGGTGGCAGGATATTTTTTTCAGAGAGAGAAAGTTATTTTTCTGAGAAAAAGTCCTTATTTTTTAAATGAGAGGTTTGGGGGAAAGATAATTGTTTCACATTCTCTAAAATATCATCATAATCTTTTATTGTTGCAGCTTCACAAAATACTTAAATGTGAATAATCATGTTTCAGTAATCAAGGAGAAAATGAGTCATTATTTGGGTTAGTATATTTTAAACACTGAAAAAAAGCAAGTTTGCCTTTTTCCATCCTGTAGCACTCACACCTAGGGCTGTTGGACTCCTGCACACGTTTGAGAGCCCGTCATCCTTCAGAGACGCCTGAAGGATCAGCCCCCTTCTTTCACTGTCAGCTATTTGAGTTCAAGCACTTTTTTTGTTTTAAGCAAAGGACAAAACTGAACTAAAACCTTGTTCGGACAGCTTTTTCCTCAGACCAGAGTGGAGCAGCTTTGGCCATAAATCACCCAGAAGGCATTTTGGTTCAACTCCCTGTCTCAGTTTTCCTCAACAGAACACGATAATGGAGGTTTTAATTTTGGCAGTACTCTTGGTTTGACCACATTCCTCTTACTGCTTCATTGTCCATCACTAGTGACCTCAGGATGTCCTCAGAGTCAATGCTGGGCCACCCTTCACTCTGGCTCCTTAGACTGCTTGCTTTCCTTTTAACCTATTGGTTTGAGTTGTTCCCAAAACTGTGTGTGATCTCTGCGAGCTGCAGGGTACCACAGAAAGATGCTGTATGTCCATTCTGTAGGACAAAAACCATTTCTGAAAATGGTCTATGTGCATTTGGCCGAATGAGAAAATACCCCTGCAGTGGTGGTCTCAAACTAGGCTAATGAGAGAAGAAGTAGAAATTAAACTTATAGATTTCAAAGGAGCAAACCCACCCCACGCTTGCAGTCTGGGGCACTTAAAATCCTTCCATTTAACCTGGAGACCTGTATGGCCATATCTATTTAATCCGCCTGTGTCCAGGGACGGATGTACTGGCAGGGACTCTGTGATCTTTAGCTTTGCAATTACCTCTGTCTCTTGCCCTGACAAGAGGCTGGTGACCCATCCCCTCTCCTGGTGGCTGCGTGGGTTGTGGGGCTTTCTGGCATCTCCCACCCAGAGGAGAAGCTGCCGTGTTTTCCCATGTCTGTGCCATCCCCTGCCTCCTGCCGTGTCGTCTGATAAAGTAGGCGTGATTTTCTCCTGTGACCCCAGTGAAATCAGTTTAATGGGAATGGAGGGCTCAGTCAGAGCTTCATCAGCCCCTGGTTTATCATCCATAGTACTTAGAATAATATAACAGCAAGAACAAGGATGAGAAAGCTGCAAGACCCACCAAAACCAAGCAGGTGGCTGGGTCAGGATGTGGCCCTGACTGCGCACAGGAGTACATAGGACACTCACCCTGGCTATCAATAACCAAATTGTTTTGCGTCCTGACTTTTAGTGATGTATTTCTGTAAGAGGGGTGGTTGCTCCGAATGCTCCCTGTTGGCCTGCATTCCTAATGAAGGCTACAGCTGGAATCACCCCCCCTGAGCTAATGATGGCACTTTTACTTCTGACTTCAGCATTAAGCTAGAATGAGATTATTTTGCAAACCCTGTCCATCGCCACCAACATGTCTTTAGTGTTATTAGGCAAGGTGTATTTTCAGTTGTGATAAGCTTTCTACATGCAAACAAAGCAAGCAGCAAATTCTTCCGTTCAGTTGTAACAGTATTTTTATTTGTGTGATTTTGTGTATGTCAGGAAAAAAAAAAATCCCATTTCTTCTACTTATGCCACTTAGTGTGGAAAGGATAGGAATGCATAGGCTAGTTTAATGCAGATGTCAAAAACTACTATGAGGAGAAAACTGGTCACAAAAGAACAAAGTATGAGGTCTTCAGAAAAGCAGGAGAACCCAAGCAGCAATATGTTAGAAAGGAAACCTTCTTCTGCACAGGATAAAATTCCTCAGTATAACCATTCTTTGTAAGTTACTCTTCTTGCAGTTTGTGGCTTTGTTTAGTATCAGATTGCCTTCATCTCGCGGGCTTGTGCAACTGGAGTTTATCAGGATTGAGTGACATGAAAGTGTTTGCGTATTCATAAATTAGTCTTTTTAAGACTTCCCAGTGGGACTCTTAACTATGCTTAGTCTGTTTATCCACTCATATCCACTGCTACAGTGTTTTAAAACTTGAAATCATAACTGCATCTGAATTTCACCATGAAATATTGTGAGGACACATGTTAGCAATCAACACAAGGTCTTTCAAATGAACCCTTGTGCTGCAGGACGGGAGGCTGTTTCCAGGGAAGTATTGACAGACCCTTGATCAGTTGAAGCCTGGGGCACTGAAATCCATCAGTAGGCATGGAGGTTAACACAGAACAGGTTTTGGAGGTGCTCAGCGCTTCTCAGTGACGGACCAAATTATTTCGGTATCTTAGCCGTAGCTGGCTGAGCTTCATCAGGCTAGCTGTAAATCGCATCGTGGGGAAGGTGCAGAGGTAAAAGCAAGAAGGAGGATCTGCTTAAATTGTGCATCTGGAGCTATCACAGCTTTTTCGCAGTCTCCACGTGCCCCCGAGTGCTGACGTTTTGACTTGCACCAAATTTTCCATGTAGAAGCAGGGGTCTTGTTGAATTGTTCCTCTTATCTCACCCCTTCTCATTTTAATACAAGCTTTGGCCAGTCTGTAGGATTGCTGATTGGATTTGTTCAATTAACAGAGACTTTCATGTTACAGAAATGAAAATTCATATTTTTTAAATTTTATTGCTGGATAGCTGAACTGGCCAACTGGGGATGAACTTTTCAGAAGATAAGAAGCAATGGATTAAAGTTAGGAGTCATGGCTGTGATTTTCCAGCAGACCGGAGATGTTGTGGGTCACACTTATTAGAAGTCTGACTCGGGGCTTTTTTAAAAAGGTTGCATTTTCAAAAAAAAAAAAAAAAATTCTGATGGCAAATTGCTTTGCACGCTGAAAGGAGTAGTTGTTTTTGAAACCAGCAACTAGATGATTAAAGATACTTGTTATAGTAGAGAGAAGTATAAAAATCATAACATGTGGTGCATTACAATACTAGGGGGAAGCCCTGGGAAAAGCGCTACACCATAACATAAAGCACTGCAGAATGGAGGAGCTGGAAACAAAGGCACAGGAATGTCTTCAGAAAAGCCTGGTGTAATTGGCTGAGGTTAGAAAAGGAGGAACACCTCATCTGTTCTTCTTGAGGGCAGAAGGTGACTTGTAAAACTAGCAGGTAAAATTCTCATTTAGTATTTTTAATACTTAATAGGAATTCTGTGATTTGTAAAGCTTCAGGCCATGTCTTTTTTTATATATATAGTTTTTTATTAAATTGAAATTACTTCTACTTCTAAGCCGCTATGAAGTTCCTTAATTCATTTGGCATGCCTTGGCCAATACAATAGCAGAATAATAAGAGACACCTCTGATCCTGGTGTGTGCACATTGTACTCTACTGTATAGCAGCCTGCATTTCCTCGCAGTACTCTTATCTTGTCTCCTTTAAAGCAATACAATTTAACTTTGCAGGCCCTGTCATCCAGCAGTAATTTTCTGTCACTGCAGGACACCAATCCCCTGTTTGCAACTGAGATGCATTTTAGCACTTTACCCTATTAGCATGCATCATTGTTTGAGGACTTATGTAGATGAGGGATCCGTAAGCTGAGTTTCTGAAGACTGAATTCACTGTCTTTTTTCAAACATTCAGCACTATTTTTACCGTGGTTACTTTATTTTGGTCCTTGTCTTATATTTGCTTTTTGACAGATTGAAAAATAGGCAAAAGCAAAAAAAAAAAAAAAGCATCTTCTGACATCTCCCTCTTTTTAAATGCTGTTGGTAGTTCTTGTCTTACAGCTAGGTTTGCGTGGGATCATTTAATATAGTTTTCCTTAGACCGCAAAGTTTTATTTCTTTACCCATTGATGACCAAATTAGGTTTGATCTGATGTTTAACTTACTAAGACAGAGGAAGAAGGTTGGAGAGAACACAAAGAGGACTTGAGAAAAGCTGTTATAGCTGGGAATTTCTCTTGGTTTATTATTTTCTGTGTTAGGCTTGTGTATAGGCTGGATCTTTCGGTGGGGAGGCAGATGTTTGGAAATCTGTGCCTCCTTGCTACACTACAGCTTGTTACAAAGTAGTGTTATTCAATGACTTTGTGAGCAGTTTCATTGTTGCTGAATTTACATTTTGTGTGATTAGATGTGGTTTTTAGATTAACCATTTTCAAGTTTGTCTTCCTTTTTAAAAGGCACATTGTATTACTGTTCTTTGAGCCCTGTCGAAATTGTAAAATAGGTTCCGTAAATAATAGATGCGTAAAAAAATCTTTGGTAAAAAAAGTCAAGAACTCTTGATCTATACAAGATTAAGCTCTCTACCCTTGCACACCTGAAAAATAGTCACCTTAAGCAGTCACCGTAACTTTTCAGTGCAAACAGACCAAGCCCCACACATGTGCCTGGTTCTCAGTTTGTCCTCCTGTAAGTAAAACGGATGTTTTGTCCAGGTCGAAGCCCCATGTTCCCAAGCTGGCTTGTCAAGTCATGTGTTTGCACAGCCGCTCCATCTGCAGCAAATTGTCCCATCCAGAAGGTGCCTGGGGAGATTGGGTGCGTCTGTGCAAGACTCTGCGTGTCTCTTCCCACCCCGCTCCCTCCCTCCGCAGTGGCAGTGATGCTGGATCCCAGCATCCCCTCTTGTGTGCTGAGGAACACAACTAGGCATTGCAGGCCAGAGAAGCAAAGGAGAAAACTACTTTTGGTGCAGGTTTCCCCAAGGAAAAGCTCTTTTCCTGGGAGCTGGTCCTCAGCAGAGAGGCCCATGCAACTGTGTGTCCAAAAATGGACCTTCCCCTGCTTTTCTTTGCCGCAGAGCTGTTGCAGCTTGATATGGATCAAGGCCCGGTTCCTGTTTTAATGCTCTGAAGAACTAGTGATCCTGTAATATCCGTGACAGTGAGCGTAACTGGGAAAGGAATCCCTCCTCAAGAGTCTTTTTTTTTTTTCCTTTGACTATTTTTAGGACATGTTGTATTTCCTTACCTCAAAGCTAGTTTTTTTTCTTAAAAGTGTGAAGGGCTAGAAGTGAGCAGCAACGCATGGCAGCATGGGGTCTACAAGGAGCATAGCATCACCAGCTGTTCTCCTTTTACAAAGGTAGTGCTGGTGTGGGGTCAGAGCTGAAAGCTGTGGTGCCTGGTGTGGGTGGAGGTGAAAAAAAGCAGGGGAGCGCTGGGAGACGAGGCACCTGCAGCAGGAAAGGTAGTCGTTACCTGGCTCAGAGAATGTTAATTAGGGAAAGATGGGATCAAAGGAAGAGCTGTTTGGGCAAGTTGCCTTTTTTTTTAATGCAAAGCACATCACCTGAAATAAATTTGGGGTGGAGGAATCAAATGGTAATTTTAATGATGCAGCAAAATGTAACGATGAAATATAGTTCCTCAGGGGCTCCATTTCATCATAGCGTGTAGTACCTTTAAAAACACGGGCTTCAGGGGGTAGAAATTGTAGCATCTATCTGTGCAGGCTTTTATTTGACATGGTTGGGTAGGCTATTGAATTCCTACTCCCTGCCTTTAGCTTAGCTGTGTACTATATGTTCTCCACAATACTTCAAGCTGAAAATTGATCTCTGGTCAATACTGTGCGATGATTCGAACCACTCCCGTAATCAGCGCCGCTCGTTGAATGAAATTCGTCGTGGGAGGCCTGATTATTGTCTCCGCCAGGACTGACCTGACTGAAAGGGCTATCAGACTGTCTGAATTTGGACACTTTGGACAATTGCCATCAGGAATTATCTATGCTCCCAGAAAGGGCTAAATTGAGCAGAGATGAAGTGCTGGTGTTTATTGATTCCTTTTTCTTTTTAAATCTTTTTTCTTTTTTTCCTCCACTCCTCCTTACTAGGTAGAGCAGAGGCAGCTTTAGCTACATGCTCTGGGGGTTGAGATAGCATTGCTGCAGTGAAGATGAATCTTTTCTGACCCCATGTCAAATTGTCTGTAGTGCGCTGGAAGATTTCAGGGCTGCTTTTTAAGGAAAGACCGTTTGTCAGAAATGCTACAGCACGTAAAAGAGCCTCATGGTCCTCTCGGCTGCATGCTGCGGTCAAGGTAAAACAAAAGTGCCACAGATGGGGCTGAGCACTTATCAGTTTGCATATCAGCCTCAATACACAAGTTCTTGGACTGTGGGTAGAGGGAAGAGGAGCTGAAGCCTTCGAGTGCCTGGTTAGAGAGGGGTTCACTGTGCAAATGTGGTTTCCAGTAGGTCACCAGTTGGTATACCCTTTTCTTACTTTATGAAGCTTTCTGGAGCTGTATAAGCAAAAGAGACATACTATACCAACACAATGAAGGGCTTATTAGCAGTTAATAATATTTAAACACTTGACACTTGCTTAAATAATACCTTTTTTTTCTCTTAACCTTTGTACAGGAGTACAGAAGGTGGGGCAGATTTTTTTTCTCGCCTTACCGGTGTGGAAATTTCAGTTACGCTGATAACACCTATATTGGGAAACCCTGTTTCCTCCTACAGGAGCGCATGCCATTGATCTTTATTAAAGTGTATTTAAAATAGCGATAATGAGTGAAGTGCAAGTATCATAAATGTATTTACTTCACAGAACATTTTTAAAGTTAGTGTGGATCAGAGGATGTCAAGCTTTAATCACAGAAAACCAAAGTAAGGCTCTGGTGAAACTGCACCGCCGTGCACTGTTGCCTGCCTACCTGAAGAGCTTTATGCAGTAACAGTGCATGGTCCAGACTTGCTAACGGCACAGTTTCTCTCCCCAGCGGCAACTCTTTTGCCTCTGACTCGAGGACCTGGACTGAAATCTTAATTCACTGCAAAGCTCATATCAACGGGTATGGACTTCGGTTCAGCTCCGTTTGATGGGGCGTGGTGGAAGCTTTAAAGGCATTCAGGCCAAAGTCTTTTCACCAAGGGTGTTGTGCCTGTTTGTCACCAGATAACCTCTAGTCTTTTAATAGAGTTAAACCTTCGTGGACAGGCTCTGCCTTTGCTTAATGCCATGGCATTGTTCCCATTGGCTTCAAAAGGAGG
The DNA here is from genome assembly GCF_018139145.2 of Gymnogyps californianus. NCBI lineage: Eukaryota > Metazoa > Chordata > Aves > Accipitriformes > Cathartidae > Gymnogyps > Gymnogyps californianus. The sequence continues at coordinate 62,897,991 of NC_059474.1, read as the reverse complement.
AGGCACTTAGACTGGGACTCACAAAGGCCCTTAGGAGCCTAAGTCCCATTCATTTCCTGATTTCAGTGGGACTTAGAGTCCTAAATCGCTTTGTGAATCCAAGCCGTAATGCTCTACTATCTAGGCACAAGCATTAACAAGAGTTCTCTTTTTATCCTCTTAGCATGGTAAGCCTGGAAAGTGGAGGTCCTTATTATCTTCCCTGTGCTCCTGAAATAGGCTGAAAATATGTGTAGCTGTTTAAATATGGAAGTTATCTTCTTACTTGAGTCTGGATTATCTTCTCTTTTGCAGAACTACGAAAACAAACAAGTCTGGATGACCAAGCTCCTTTCTGGGCTGAAACTGCAGAATGTGTGTTGGGGTGGAGAACGGGTAACCTGAGTGAAGGGAGAGGAGTACATCATCGCTTTAAGCCCTTTCTGTCCTTCTCCCTTCCACCCAGCTTGGTTCCTTGGGATGCGCGTGAAAATCATCTATGTGACAAACCCTTTCCATACTGGTAACCACGCTTTGGAGGAGCCCTGTGCCATAGTATGCACAAGAACTTGATCCACAGACCCTGTGCGGAAGCCAGGTACTCATTGATGGGGCCATAAAAATCAAACCCTCAGTAAGAAACCTTCATAATAGCCTCTTACTGTCATTCTTTCAATGCCAAATGAGGTTTTTGCATCTGCTTGCTCATTTCCAAATCTATTGATGATGGGCCCAGTGCTCAGCTGATGCAAATTAGCTTAGCGCCACTGAAATCAGGTCAGTGGCTGTGTTGATTTGTCTCATCTGAGGAGCTGATACAGGCTCTCTGGTTCTTCTGGTGTTAAACACTTTTCCCTCTGTAGCCATCTTCATCCGTTCAAGAGCAATGTGAGTCTAGAAATGATTTTGAGTAAAAGAAAGAGCTGTACTATGTGTTATGTCAAAAGTAAATAATGTATAGGCTTACAGAGTATCTAATGATTAGATGTTGGCATATATTCTTGATAGATTAGGAATCCTTATCCCATTAATGGGTCAACTCTTAGCCTCTGTGATAAATAGCTTTGATTGACAGAAAAGCAAAATGATGAGATGTATTCTCTTTGCTATGATGATCCTAAGAAACGAGGGATGTCTAGTTCTGAAAAATCCTTTCACCAAAGTAAATAAAACACCCAATCGATCTACAGTTAGCGCAGGGAACTGCTACAGAGGTGCCGCTCAAATCTTACCATTTACAGCAAAGCATGTTTGCAGCAGGTAAGGCTTTAACTTAACTGATTTTGTGTCGATTTTCAAATCCATAAAATATAAGGACTCGCCATATTCCGCTGTTCCAGAGGGGAACGGGGTAGTAATAGTTGTGAAGTTGTTGGGAATAGAGAACGTAGTGTGGTCTTGCATTTAGGGACCAGGGGTAATGCTGCTGGGCTTAATTCTGCTCCTCCCCTAGCAAGCCATTCTGCCGAGCCAGGATGAGCTTCTCCAGGGAGCACCGCGACGTTGAGTTTCTTTCTCCTTCTGTCGTGGATCACTGGTTTTAATGGCTTCTGCCACAGTTTTCTCTGCAAACAGGGCCCTTCCTGCTTTTATGTAATTTTGCTAAAAAATGAGTGAGTCTCGAGTGCTGCTTGGAGTTTTGTAACTGGAGAGGTATTAATGAAGGAGGTTATCAGAAAGTTTCGCATCCCTTAAGGGACATACATTCTCCACGCTTGGTAACTGTTTGATTACCTCATGTATCAGTTGGGTCCTAAAATCCTGAGAGAGGCTCAGGGTACAGCTCCAAAACACTCGTTTTTTTGCAGGGCATTTGGAGGGATGCTTTCCTTTTTTTTGCCAAATTACCAACTCATGATAGTAGAGAGCGGTGTTCCAGGAGGGTGCATGAAGTACCTAACCACAGCGTTTAGCAGCACTGGCCCACACATCAGAGAGGGGAGAGCTGGCCTTGCAGTGGGCTCCAGACTGCAATTCAGGTGACCTGTGCTGGCTTGCCATTGATTTTTCATTTGACCTTGCACAAGGCGCGTAACCTCCTCCTGCCCTGGTTGGCCATCTGCACTGCAGGGACAACGCTACTGCCTCTTTCATGGTCTTTGTCCTCAGACGTATTGAATATATATTGTTCAGGGCAGAAGGGGTTTTACTCTACGTGTGTGCAGTACTTAGCGGGCGGGCGCTTAGGACTCCACTGGGATTTTTGGGTACTATGCTAGTAGTAAAATAATGTGTGATATCTTGCACGCTGCTTTCCTCCCACTTTATCCCCATTGCCATCCTGACCCTTTTTCTGCCTATAAAGCTACCATATTGGCTTTGAAATGGTCTCCTGTGACCGTTAGTCTGTGCAACGATTGACGGGTGATATGTAGCTTATGCAACCGATGAGCATTTTGCATGTTTATTTCATTACCAGTTGCAGGTACCTTGATTTGGGAACAATCCCAGTCTGTAAACTTGTTATTTGCTGAAGCTGTATTAAAAATTCAGTGGAGTAGCAAAACACCTGAAAGAAGAGTAACCCGGCATGCCCTTGAGAAGTTTAAGGTGTTGTTCCACCATCAGGAATCATTGTTGAAGCTTCTGCAAACTTAGTCACATCCTGGCTTGAACAGATATACTGGAACAATACCTTAAAATGCTTGCTTGAAAATCTATAATTAGACTTGCTGGGGAATGGTTATAGAATATATTAGACTGAGTGGCTCTTAAATAATTTTTTTTAAAGCAAATTCATCTGGTTCTCAGAATTGCTTTCTGTAGAAGTGCCAATTGCCACGACCAACGGGGCTCTGGTGACTCTCAGGAATGTATCATTTTAAAAGTGATTAGAGATTAATTAAACAGAGCTTCATCATCTGATAGAATAGCTAAAATATACATTTGCTTTATTGTAAGTTGGCAATAAAAAGGATGTATATGTTCTCGGTGGCCAAAGGTGCTGCTGCATATTGTGGAGGCAGCATGCCGCCCCACTGACTCTTTGGCAGCTTCTTCAGCTCTTCCCTTCATGACTTTGGTGGTGAGGCAGGAGCACAGCATGGCCATTTATTGCCTAGGGCATCAGGGACCTTTCACTCAGGACAGGGGGAATGATCACGGTCCCCTTCCGAGAGTCAGCCAAAAATGTTATCTTTGCTCTTTCATGGTTTCTTTGGGTAGCAGCTTTTCTGATAAAGAGGAGCTTGGATCTGTCTGTTTAATCCCAGGGTCTAAAAGATGAAGCTTTTATTTCCCAAATTAACATAGAAGAAAAAAGAAAAAAAAAAAGATGCCTTCTGCACGTCTGTGTTTGACTTTCACTGACAACTTCTCCTTCTCCAACTGTTCGTCGCTAAAACGTGTGCTTGTCGGGGGTGGAGAGCAGAGTTGTAAACACATGATGTTCTCCACACATCAAGCAAATCTGGCATCCCCCTCCAGTCCCTATTTTGAATCACAACTGATTTTTCTTTAACCTCTCGGAAATAGTTTGAAAATCCCTGTTGAATGCCTGTAAAGGATAAGCATAACCATAAGATCCTGTGAGCTTACTTAATTCAAAGTCTTTGTGGCTCATATTCAGAATGGTGCTTTAGCACACACCTTCCTTAAATTTTTTTTTTTTTTTTTAAGTAGATATTCCTATTCCACTTTCTCCTGGAATTAACAGTGTCTTTGTCATTAGTGATCAAGATAATTCCAGTAATGAAAAATCACATGAATTTTTAAAATGGTACTACTTCATGCTTTCTTTCTTTTTCTTCCCCACCCCTCTTGTTGGAAGGATTATAAATGTAGGAGAAAATGTATGGCTATTCAGGTCAAATTATCCTTCAGCAGTGATTTTTGTGTTTTGAATCTTACTCTGATATCCATATCAGAATTTTAGTGGCTCAACTTTTCTGATCCTAATGTCACTTCATTTTTTGGCTGCAGGAAGCAATTGTAGCCTTCAAAGGACAGGAGCAGAGATGGTTTTGTAAGCACAGGAAAAACAGCCGGGATTCTGTGTGCATGTTCAGTTTGCAAATTGCGTGCTGAGACAGGCAAAGGCACTGGATGTAGCTCCACACTGAAAAGCCAGCATTCTTGGTGCATCCTTGCTGATATTTTTCACCTTGACTGGCTTATTATTCCAGGAGCGTGAAGAACCTACCTGTGGTCAAGTGTTGTGTACCATGCCGCTTACTGTCTTCAGCGATGCTGCCGCTCCTTCGAATACCCGAGTGCTATCTGAAGCGCTGCCTCGTAGCAATGCATCCCACCAGCTGCATCGAGAAGGCTCCTTTATCAAGGTGCCACTTGTTTCATGGTGTTTGCCTTCTCCCTGGGCAAGGAGGTGAGATAGCTGGACCTCTTCCAGGTGTATTGGAAATCTTGTAGGAAAAAAGGTAGAGAGCCCTTGATGGAAAGTTGTCTGTGATCTTCTGCTGTAGCGGATCAGCATGGTTGTGCTGATCTCAGTTCTTACGGTATCTTCTTTTTATTAAGATCTGAATAAGAAAACTGACCTTACTTAGGTGGTTGTAAGATGTTACTGTGCAGTTTATTTCTCTTAACCTACTAGAGTGTATCCTTGCCTGAGGCAATACAACATCCTGTCAGATAGTCGCAGTAGAGTTGTACCAAACAAAAAAAAAGAAGGAAAAAAAACCCTTCATTTTGTTCTGGCCTTAAATGCAGCAAGATGGCAAAGAAATCCAGTGTAAACCTTTGGGCAATCTATGCCTTTATTGCAGCCCTTGAAAATAATCCAGCCAACAAGCAAACAAGCATAATTTGGAGTGAATGGTGAAACACTGTGTTTCTCTTCAGTGAGCTCTCTGCAGCCTTCAAAGACAGGTGAAATGACTGGTGGAAAGAGGATTTGTGTGTAGTCAAAGGGCCACCCTTTATCCTAAAAATGACCTGATTGCCTAATTATTTTTTTTTCCATAACCAGCTGTTGTTATAAACAGCAGCTTCATATGGACTGGAAGGGTTGAAAGTATATCTGCTCACTTTGCATTTCCCCTCTGTACTTCAAAGATTTGCTGTTTGTGGCTTTGTTTTTTGCCTCTCCCTTTTTTGCCCCCAAGCAAACAAAAACCCCCAAACCAAGCCGTTTTGTCAGGGGTATGAAAATCTCAGGGTCAAGTTGCAGACTTGGCAGTAGAATATATAAAACGTCTTCTGATTTAATTTTGTAGGGTGTTACCTGTCAAGGCAACGATGCCCCCTTTTAAGCAAGCTTTATGTATCCTAGTCCTAAGCATATTGCATGCCAGGTGTTCTGTATATACATACATACATATATATGTATGTATATGCAGATGTGTATGTATGTGCTTGTGTGTGTGTGTATGTATCCACTAGGAAATTTGAGTAAACTATTTAAAACAAGGTCCTTAGCTTGCAATGATATCATGTAGCTAACATTCACTGCACCCTCCTTGGCACATTTACAAGAGAGCAAGAAACAAGCAGACACCTCTGCGGCAGTGTTTGAGCTTTGTAAAGTGATCTGCCGGCTTCACCAGCAGCTGCGTTTTGCAAACTCATATTGGGACACACCGTATGCCCCTGCTAGTGCTCGTGATGGTGCAGGAGTGGGCACTCATGGCCTGGTTTTGGAGGGGTCCTGACCTAGGGAAAAGGAGGGAGGTTTCATGTTTGCTTTCTGCTTTTCATGGGATGGGGCCACCTGTAGCCTTCTTTCTTGTCCATGGAAGGTATTGCTTTGAAGACATTAGGGTTTTGGGTTGTACGTCAGTACCACACTACAACTTTTGTCTGCAATATTTCCAAATAGCATAAGGTGTTAAATGCAACCCTGTGTCTTGCTGTAACATGCAAGGAGAGGACTAAAGGGGATTCCCCTCTGTACCAAACACCTGCCTGCGGAAAGAAGGCACCAGGGCTCCCCTCCCCTGAAACCATTCCCTCTTAGCAAGGTTAATCTGCTCAGTAGCTGAGGGTAAATGCTTTCTGAAATGCTTCTTGAAAGCCAAGTGCTCAAGAAGTTTAAGAGAGGCTGAAATCAGTGGGCTTTGGGCATCTCAACCCTGTCCCTTAGTACTTCTGCATTGCTGTGTAGCCTCACCTCCTGAACCCTGTCCCACCAGTCTAAGGAGGGACAACGGGTGTTCAGTGAGCAGCTTCACAGTATTTTGTATTCCCTCAGCTGTAGGCCTCATATTTTATTCCCTGCAAAGTATTGAAATGCTGAAGATACAGCTATTAACATAATTTTGACTCCTTTGTGCTGTTTGTCGCAGATGTATTGCTGTGCTCCAGAAGAAGTGATGAATTTATTTTCTCCTTACCATTGCAAAATATCTGTCTGTCTGTCTATGTATCTATTTACTTGGGTGGCTCTGCAGATGGGGAAGTCAAGGTTGGAGAACTCTACCTGCCAGCTGCAGGTTTGGGGTCAGACTTGCCCGCATAGTGAGCATGTGTCGTGCTCTGTTTATTCAAAGCACGGGCTCCCCTGACTTCAGTTGTGGTTTTACGTGCACTAAACTTTTGCAGTGGAGATCCTGGGTTCTCACTTCAGCTTTCTGACAATCTTTATCTTTCTGGAAGTTCAAGTCCCACTTCAGCTTCTCAGATTCACTCCTGTTCAATGGGGGGGGGGGGGGGGGGGGGGCCAAACCAGAAAAAGATGCTGTTGGTGACCAGGAAGGTATGAATGCTGTCAATGCCTTCTGCCTCAAGTCAGCTCAGGTCTTCACAGAAAGCTCTTGGAAACGTGTGCATTGAGCAGAAAGGAGCGATGCAGAGGGACTGGAAGGGAAGGAGAAAAGGCATCTGGCAGCATGAGAAATAGCCAGCGTCCTTCTTACTGGAGTGTCCAGTTTGGGAAAGCCAGAGACATGAATTAATTCCCTTTCCCAGGGGCTGGAGCAGAGAAACTGGTAGGTCTCCACTGAAGTGTTGCTGAGCATCCAGTGCCTCCCAGCGCTCGCCTGCCGTCGTCTCGCTGGGTGCTGCCAGCTCTGCCTGCTGGGCTCTGTGCGCCTCCCAGCCCCACCATATTCTGCTGAATATGCTTTTTCCTTGCGCAGCTGAGCTCATTTTCTGCAGTGGAGTCCCTCGTGAAGCTCCTTGCCTCAGAAATTCAGCCGTCAGCCTTCAGAAGGCGCTGCCTGCAGGATTCAAAAATAGCATCAAACCTTCTGTAGGGACTCCCTGGCTGGGGTAAATGGAGGTGCCTGTGCCTTGGCTCCACCAACTTCAGTGGCCAAGCATCACCTCTAGGCACTTTACTCTTATTTACCTGCGTAAAAAAATTAACTGGCACTGGGGATTCTTGGTTTCTCCAAAGCCTTAAGCTGCTGCTGGCTGACTTCCAGCCACAGCAGAGTGAAGCCTGGCCAACCAGCGCCTGCTCGGCCTGACATGGTGACTCTCTCGGGGGTGTGTTTTGTTCCAGATGCAAACTGGCTCCACACAGCTTGCCAGGGATGTGTTGCTGCCTCCCAGTAGAGCGGAGGAGTTATGCAGGTCCAATTTCCCTGCAGAGGATGACAACACCACCACCTCCCTGTTCCAGTAAGTTCTTCCTCCCTGGGAAACAAAATGGCTAAAAGGAATAAAAAGTTTGTGTGGACTTTGGAAGCAAGCCTCTGGTTCAGGGTCCCATTGCTTTCTCTCTTTTCTGCCTTACTGGTATTTATGGAGAGAGATTTTTTTCATTGTGGAGGAGGCGGAAAGGGGAGGCACGCTCCTAAAATGCTCAGTCCTTCCTCTTAAATATGTATTCCCTGTGTTGTCTCATTTCCAGGCTTAGGCATAATGTAGCTATCAAAGCGTCCCCCTTGGCCTCGTTGTGCAGTGTAGCACATTTTTGCCCTTAAGCAAGGGAAACAGATGATAAGCTGAAGCTAGCTGTCCTTGTATTGAAAGTGCCAGAGTGGGGCCAGCAACCCCTGCCGCCGCGGGTGTGCACCTGCTACGGACACCTCGCTTTCCATTAGTCCGTGCCATGTGCCAGCTGCTTCTTTTCAAGGCGGTGCAACGTCCTAGGAAGTCGTGGTGCTGGGGATATGGTCAGCACACTCTTGGTCCTGCCTCCGCAGTCTGGCAATGAGAAGCGAGGAGCTAAAGCCAAACCAGGAGCAACTTCTGGACCAAGAGCAAGCAAGCGGGTGCCTCAGCCTGAGAAATACTAACCAAGACCAAACCCTTTAAAAGTGAAATGTCCTCTCTTCTCTAGTCTAGGAGGCTAAAAAGTCTTGATATCTGTGGAGGGCTCATGATCCCCGCTGGAAGGTGACCTGTTGTGGCCCTTGCACCCGCTACCAAGTGTCCCTTCTCTGCCAGCCTCCCCTCTGGCAGGGAGGAGGCTACCAGTGCAAAAGAAGATTGTTGTCCTCTCTTAAGGAGTGGTTTATCAGTTTAGTTTGCAGGTAGGTGTCATGTTTTAAAGCTTTAGTAGAAGACTTTGGCTGGTTTAGAGATCTCCTGTGGTGTCAATTTGTTTGTTGCCTATGCTTGTGCCTCACCTTGCAGGCATCCTACCATTATGTCCTTGTGAAGCAAAGTGTTATTCTTCATTTCTTGTAGAGGTAAGAGATGGCATTTTTCTTCCCATTGCTTGTGTGTACACGGTTTCTGGGTTTTCTTTAATTTTGATAGCAGGAAAAGTGCTGACTGATAGATACAAACCCCCATCTTAGACTTTGCTCCCATAAAAATGAGTGCGGACCTCTGCTCGTGACTTCAGAGAGTCCTGAGCAACCTTGGCAGGTAAGAATGCACAAGGTATGGTGCAGGTCAGGAGAGGAAATGGGAGAAAAAGGAACGTTGCTGTATGATATCTGCAAATCAGTTTTGAGAATTTTGTTTTCCCTTTTGAGCGTTCAGCCAAGTAGCCTGCCTTCACCTTCTGTTCCCAAGAAAATAAGAAGGGGAAACCACTGCGTTAGCCAGAAGGAGCATAGCTACAGGAGGAGCGCCGAGCGCACCCAGCAGTGTTGTCCCTCGCGCCTTACAATTGCCTGTTTGACATTTGGAGTTCCTGGAAAGCTCTCTGCTCGTACTCCTGACTGAGGGTTGATGTTTGCAGAAGGCATGTGAAATCCTGCCACGATGACTTTAATGAGCACAGGGTGTTGCTCAGAAGGTTTCCTGCCTGCTGTCAAAAATGCCAAACCTCTTGATTGCCCTCAAAGACCTGGAGGCCTTGCAGCACTTTCAGACTTTCCCACTGTCAAAGTATTCTGCTTAACAAATATCCCAAAGACAACTTCAGAGCTGTATGACTCTGATTGCAGTACAAGGCTATCAAACAGTTTCTCTCACTGTTTGATTATTTTTTCTTTTGCTCTTTTTCTAGAAACGTGGGCCTGGGCCTCGCCTGCCCTCCCCTCCAGTCCCTAATTCAGGTCCCACAGGAAACACCAGCAGCATTACTGCTTTCATAAAGGCAGGTGTGTCCTTCGGCTTGACAAAATTCATGCAAATACATATGACTTTTCTAGGGTCAGTGGTGGTTGATTTTGTGATCCAATCTCTCATCTTAAGCAACTGGATTGGATACCCAGTTGGACCTAGGTTTATATGCTACATAGATAGGAAAGGTAAATATTTGCCCAGATGTCAGAAACTGTTTCCCATGTCCCAGCAATACTAGATCCCCTTTCCTTATAATGTAGCCACTGAGTTTCATTCATCCCTGATGATGAGAGATGTACCAGCTCCTTTCTATGCCGTATCCCTTGCTGTATTCCTGTTGGTGTACTCAGCAATGTGCAAGACAATTAAGATTATTTACTGTCCAAAGTGCTATGACTGAGAGAGAGAGCTGACTTGTAAGTATCTTTGAGGATAAGCATAATAACTCCTCTGTTATTTGGGAAACAAAGAGGAGCTGCAAAAACGGTCCAAGAGATCTTATCTGTAAAACACTTTTATTTATTTGCCCTTTTTTTTTTCCTTTTCTCTTTCCTTTTTTTTTTTTTTTCGTATTTAGCTGGATGGAATAGTATTTTATGAGCTGTGTTAACTAAATCTTGGCTGTGAATTGACTCTGACTTGGAAACTGCTATGAAACATAGAGATGAGCCAAAGCGGGATCTTACTGTGTAGTGTCCAGAGCTGTCGCTGATGTGAAATGATTGCAGCTTGCCAGTGCTCGGGTGGTGGGTGGCTCTTGGCTCACTGGGGTGCAGGACTCAAGTCAGGCTGAAGCATGTAGATACTCGGGACTTATGGGACTGCAGACGTGCTGAGCAGGACCACAGATCATGCATTAGCTTGCCTTTGCACAGTGCTCTGAAGATGATAAATGCTGTCTAAATGTTCACTTGTACTTCAGCACGAATTAAATCCAATAGAAATTCGGTTTGGACTTTATTTTCAAAATCTTGCAACTGGACGAACAATTTTTGTCATGCTTTTCTAGTTTTGTTCATTTAAATATTTATGAAAAATATGGGGAAAAGTTTCCGTTAAGAAAGAAATCTTGCAGTGCTCAACTGACTATCTTAATATCCAGTTCTGTGGTGTGACTGCAGCACCAAATCCTGCAGATTCCTTTACTTTTGTGGCTACAGTAAAACGTGTATGATGAGACTGAGAAGGGTCATCAGAGTTAGATGTAGTTCTTCCCTGAACCTTAAAAATTTTGTTTGTGACAGGAGTTACCTCTAGTTTCCCACTTTCTGGAGCAGGGTACAGACTGACCAGCAGTGACTGCACTCGGTATGGTCGGAGCAGCGAGCTCAAATCCTCTGGCTGGTGTTACACATAAACCCAGAGCAGCTGAGCCATCAGTCCCTTCCAGCCTGGAAATGGGAGAATGTGGGCCAGGATTCAGGGGAACGCGGCCCAAAGTTAGGCTTTAAAACACAGCCTCCTGAATCTCAGACATGCTAAGCCCCCAGTGGCTCCCACGGATGTCGAAAGCTGTTTTGGGAGCCTTGGCGCACCAGAGGATGAGGCCACTTTATCCAGGTGACTGAAGGCAGTTGGCTTTAGGACTGATTTTGGGAACCTCAGCCTGTGTTTCTGGGGGGTTTATCTTCTAGCAGCCCAGACCTGTGTTTGCAGCAGCAAGGATGCTGCCTGCCTGATCAAGGTCTGACATGCAAGGACCTATATGGTCCTAGCACATGATAAAAATATATAAGGAGGTTTGTTGGTTTTTTTCCCCACTCCCAGTAAGCCTTACTGGGTAAGACAGTCCCTCTCAGTTTAATTTCTTTGTGTTCTTCATCCTCCTTCTGTGCTGCGCAGAAGCTCAGCCTTTAACATTTTTCACCTTGTTGAATTCACCATGTGTATTAACACAGTGAATGAGTTATCTGGCGTATTTAAGTGCAAACCTTAGGAGAAGATAGCTCTAAAATTGCCTTTTCTACTGGAAGCTGATAAGCTCATTACATATGCAAAAAAGGATGCGTATATCAGGCAAAGCCAATATGTGACTTGGTAGCGAAGACCAGTCTGAAACACGAAATATATGTAATGATGAATTTAAACACCTTACTAAATCACAGCTGTGCCATTTTATTAGACATTGTTTCATAAACTATGAAAGCTTCAGCTATCATATAAATCTGTCTCTTAATAGGCAGCAGTTACATTTCTTTATAATTTATTTCTCTGATACTGCTCAGCAAAAATGCACCTTCCTGGCAACTCTGTTTATATACTACATTTTGTTTATCACTGCAAGCCCAAATTTCTTGCCATGCTCTCTCTGCTGGTGCCATGTGAATAACAGACGTACAATCTAGAGGTTGTGAAGTTAGGAGTTACAAAGAAGTCTTTGTGTTGCTGGCACTGAGCAAGGAGTTGAGATGGGCTTCTGCAAGCAGCTTCTCATGTTTCTCATCTGGGACCACCCACTGCTTAGGGTTTGCTTAGCACTGAGGGCAGCAGGACCTCTTACAACGGTTCAAAATGAACATGATAAATATACATCAGCCATCAGGGATTGCTGGTATCCCAGTTCAGACCAGTCGCTATCATTTTTATTGCCCTAATGGGATGCTTACTTGAGTCACTTGTTCCAGACGTGAGAATAGGTGTGCACATCTTTGATAAGTGTTCTAGGAGATCCCAGCTGGCAAATACCTAATAAATTACAATTTGAGGATGTTGAACATGACTCATGATGCTGGTCAGGTATGCGTACAGACTGCCTTTCAGGGTGGTTCTCACTTCAGCTGTCACGGTCCCCCCAGCTGTCTGGCGTGGAGCAGCGGTTTGCATCCGGGAGCTGCGATGGGTCTATCCATCCTTCTTTCGTTTAGGTCATTAGTGTCTCACCACCAACTCCAGTCAATAAAGAGAGTGGTATCCCCCAATCCTAAGTCTACCAAACATTTTTACATTTTTTCTGTCTGGGGTTTTTACTGATAAATCTAATACTGGATGAAAACGTACGGCCTCTCAATATTCTGCTAAATGGCTAGCACTGTTTTTGTTTATACTGTTTAAACAATTATAGTCTCCCTTCGTCATTCGTTTGATGATTTTTCAACCAATATTCTTGCTCGGGTAAAATGTTTTGAACACTGTTTCTCTGTTTATACTTCTCCATATCAATGAAGAAGCACCAGCAGAAATGGGGATAGACAGGAGATTTCTCTGTGTTGTTCAGCAGCTGATGCTTTTTGGCCAAATGACCTCTGTAACGATTCATGCAAAAAGAAGGGAAATTTAAAGCATTTTTTTTGTTCTAATTACTAGAGGCCTGCCTTCTTTTTTTCAGGTCAAACCATTAGTAAAATCTCCTTTTCCATGTTAAGGGAAGCTTGAGCTCATCATTTTAAGAGTCGATGATTCCTCTCTTATATCTAAAAACAAGCCAACTGTGAATAAAACTGTAGTATCCATTGAGACCTCCTTGTGCAAAAATTCCTTAAAGGAGCACCTGAGAAAAGTGCACTTTTTCTTAATGCCTTTTTATGTTTTTTTTTAATTCAGAAGGGATTCATAATTCATGTGACTTGAGAAAAACGTATCAGACAAAACCAACATGCCTAGAAGATAGTCAAGTTCTAACTATCGGCTCCAAATGAGTGCAGTTTTCTAGAAGTCAAAAGGATCTGTAATATGGGCTTCAAGTGGGTACAGAAATGTCAGCCTATGGGTTGATGCATTTGTTATCAAGGACCACCACACAAAAGCTCTGATTTACCCAAAACCAGTGTCTCTGCCAGTTCCTGCAATAGGTTTTTCTCACAGCCATCTCTGTAATTTAAATAAGTAATTTGGCTCCTTTAAAAAGTATATGCTTACCTGGAATACTTTCCTGCTTTTTTAATTTGCTTTTGCTTGTGTCAGACTACTGATGACATTGCAAAATGAAATGAATATTTGATTGCAGAGTTTATAACAAATGCAGGTCTAATTGCTTAAGCCAGTCATATTCATATATCTGATGCCATCAAATGTCTTTTGGAAAAATACAGCAAGACCCCAGCCTGGCAGGGCCCTTCACCACATCCTTAATTTTCATCCGCATTAGTTTTACAGATGCTGCTGAGACTCCCCAGTTATTTGAAGCTGAGAACGGGGCTGGCTTGTTTTCCTTCTGCAGCAGTAATGCTAATGTTTAAGCCCTGTATTAGGATGACGTGGCAGCATGCACCAGCAAATCCTGGTATTTTAGAGCATATGTAGAGTTAAGCACACGCTTAAACTGTGCAGTTGGATGCTTTGCAATGCTTAGTGAATGTACCCATCAACTGAATGAAAGAGAAGTGCTACCAGGAGCATCCATCTTGCCTGAGATTCAAGAAGAAGACGAGAAAGTGGTGTTTTTGCTATTTGGTCAGGTGTGTCAAATGCAAGCGCCAGCTTTGCAACAGAAGGACTCTTCTGTCACGGATATTTAAACAAGTTATTAAAACACTTATTCTTGTCCTTTCTGTGAAAAATTGTGGTGAGTAGTTGAGAGATGATTTGTTTATGCTGGCTAACTGCAAACAAAACTTTACCTTTTAAAAAATTTAGGGTGAAACCAAGCAAGGAAATTTAAAAAGTAAAAAAAAAAAATTCAAGCTGTTGAAAAGCAGTGACTTTAAACACACAGAGAAAACGTGTGTTAGTGAGAGCTGGTTATGTGCTACCTCTGGGAAACTAACATCAACAACAATTAAAATACATTTATCTGTCTGAAGGGAAAACCAGAATTGATTCTTGGTTACCCTATTTATGTTGCAATGCACAAGTTGAGGCATTTGTTCTTAATTCCAGCAGTTTTCCTGAAAAGGGAGAATTATAGAAATTGCTTGGCTGGAGTTGAGCAGGTAGCAGCACAGCATCTGTTTTAATTGTATGCCCATGAGGAGACCTCTCTGTATGGTGGAGTGATGCTTCACCTGCATGAGATGCGGTGATGTATTTGAAGGCCAGGCTTAAGTGTCTAAACCTTCATTAAAACTCTTGCAGAGTGATGGAGGAGGATAGCTCTTGAGGATTTTAATGGAATTGCAGGTGTGTCACAGATATTGTTAGGGACACCGTTAAAGGTGCAAGCACCCCACATCAGAAAAGTTTGCTGCACACCTAGAGCAGCTCTTGCTCCTTTTTGGCTCGGGACATATCCGACACTTGATCCTGCAGCTGCTAGGAGCCAGGGTCTTTCTGTTTGTAATATGTTCCACTTTCTGGTGCAAAGAAGAAAATATTTTTAATGCAAAATCCATTTTAAAACACATACAAAAAAAAGCCCCTACAGCTGTTTGAAAGCTGTTCGGAAGTACGGCATATTAGAAATAGTCCCAGCTGAAATGGATTAGCAGGCAGAGTTCAAGTGAGGAGGTCAAATGTGTAAACTGAATGCAATTTATCTTGTGGCACTGGAGTTTATCACATGGTTGCAGAAATAAAGAAATACCACACGCATGCACATATTCACACCTAATAATTTAAGAATAACTGGAAAAGGTCTTTAAAAGACATTAAAAGGCTTCTGATGACATCATGCTATCTGAGGTAATAAACCAAAGACGGTTGAAGTCAGTTCCAAAATAGCTGTAGCCAGAGATGTCTTTATGTGCCTGTCTTTATATATATTTCACGTCTCAGGAAAAAGGTATTGAACACTAGTATTGCATACTAACTGTATGGGGAGACACTGGTAAGATTTTTCCTCTCATGGATTTCTTCATGCTACATTTCATTTATTTTTTTTACATTTACAGGAATCCTTTTGTGTCCGGGTTAGCTGCATTTACAGATCTTTAAAACTTGTGGGATGCTTTGCCCCTTAGAAAACCAAAAGAAAATTTCAGCAGGGCATGAATGTGCAGTTTCCTTGGAGCCTCTCCTTTTGGGAAAGTTTTATTTTCTGCTTTAGGAAGAGCAGGAGGCTTCCCCCGCCCCCACTTTTTTTAAATCTTTGTCATTAGCTAGATGGCTTCTCCCTGAATTTGGATAGCAGATCGTAGGATAGTTGAATTCATGAGGGTATCTGCATAGAGACCCTCTGCTTCCCTGGTGGCTTCAGATCCTGGCGGTGCAAGATTTCCGAAGACCATGCTTTGCCGGTGCCGCAATGTTGGTGATCCTTCAGTGCGTTGGGACCACATGCGGTATTTTCCTTGACAGGTTGCAAAGCTCATAAAATGAGCTCGTAGAAGCTCATTTAAAGGTCATGGAAGATGCTCATGAAAATCACGTCATCTTGGGACTTGTAGATTGGACCGTGTTGCCTTGAGACAATGCAGCCTGTTAATAACCTTCAGTCTTGCGTTGGATATTAATATCATCTAAGGTTGCGCATGTGTGTTGATCATGCTCTGATGTGGGAAGGTATTCCTCTGCACTTCGAAAGATGTTCAGTAATGTCATCAAAGTAGAAAAGGTGATGGGCCTCCTTTATGAAGGAGGAACTGTGACTGGTGAGCCACTTGGAATTAAAAAGTTGAGATAATTTTGCATTTCAGTCACATTGGATGCTAAGTTTAATGATAAGGACATTTTTTGAAAGATGCTTTAGGTGGCATAAACTCCAGTGAAGGATGTTAGTGTCACATTAATAATTATTTAGAAGTGTGACAAACTCATCTTGAGCAGCCTCTATTAGACACAATCTCGGAATGAAATTTAAAGTAGAAGGTAATTTCTGGATGCAATTAAAAACTTGTCAGAGTGGAGAAGCAGCCACTTTCTGTCACACTTTGATTGTAAGCACTGTAACGAAGTGGCTCAGCCTGGCATTTTCCTGCCTGCAGCTTGAGCATGGGCAATCCTAGTGCAGTATCTGATACAGTTGCATTTCTAATCCATTAAGCTCTGACGTTGTTCTCAGAGGAAAAATACCCCAAACTTGTTTTCTATGGTAATTTTCTTTTAAGGACTTTTTTTTAAACAAGTCCCTGAAGTATCAGTGGCCCTTATTGCAACCATAATCGTTTCAAGACGTGATCCCTGCAGAAAACTATTGAGTTGGCATGTATGCAACTTTTCCTTATCCTCGCATGCCAGTTGCTTGGGGGATAGTAATTGGAGCATGTAGCTCTCCTTCCAACGTGCCCTCCCAGGCTGCATATTTCTGAACTTGTCTTTTGCTTTTGCCTGCTTATCTTTTATATTATTAAGGAACTTGATATGTGCAAGAAGTGCCTCGACAACAGCCTCGAGGCTTCTTTGGTTTTAGACCAAGACCATTATACTTTGCTGTTTATGCATCCCCATCCACCACTTCCAGTGACCCCAATCTACTTCTGGCCTGGGCAGCCCCTGTAATCAGGCCATGGATGGACTTTTTAATTGTGACCATCTAGCACCAAAGATGAATTTCTGTGTCCGCCAATCTGTTTCTCCCACCTGCATTTCTAAGAGCCATTCACCTCATTTCATATTAACAAAATTTGGGGGATGGTGTTAAGGGGAGACCATCGATGGGGCTAAGATAATTATTGTATGTTAGTCTCCATGGTTTTATCTTGACATTTCCCACAAGCGGGCCATTTAATAGCAGATCTGTGAGTTTTGTCTTGATTTCTCCCAAGGCTGGCCTTGTCAAAGGAACTGGTGGGGGCTAAGCAGAGAAAGCTCATTTTAACTCAGTGTTATTGGACTTGATGCCCCTCAAACCCTCAGCACCAGTGACTATGCTGGGATCATGTCTTACTTCACATATAGTCTGTGACCCCCAGTGACCGTCCCTATCTGCTCTCCACAAGGTTCAGTGAGATCCCTGTAGGACCATCCCTTTGCCAGTGTATTTCCGTGGTTCAGGATGCCCTTGGGCTGCAAGCTGTGGTGGACTTTCACGAGTGCCTCCTCAGCTGTGGTTGACAGCAATACAGAGCTGGGGTAGGTGCCTTGTAGCTCCTATTTTTGGTTACAAGTGTCAGGGTAGGGCTGCCTGGCGGCCTGTGGTTCAGCTTGAGGATTGGGCATGTCCCATCACCCAACATATCATGAAGCCAGTGATTTAGATTTTAAAGAAAACTGTTTTGGGAAAGGACAAAAATCTATAAACCAAAATTAAAACTAACTATGGGTTGAATGTATGCACAGGAGAAAGGTTGCATTAACCCTCTTTTATAAGGATATTTTAAAAAACCCTCATAACATTGACTTACATGGAAAAAATGGGGCCAATATGTCCTAAGTTTGGATGCTGGTGTCTGGTGGGATTTTTGCTTTGTGTGTGTTGTTTTGGTAAAGACTGGAAGAGTTCTAGGGTTGTGTAGTGCTATGCATTTTATGGCACATTTAAATGACTGTAACATAAATAGTTTTACCATCAGAAGGCATAAATGTCAGCCAATTGACACATTATAAAGACACAAATGGAATGTAGCCTGGCAGACTGGTGCTGGTTTTGAGATTTAATAGTACATCTGTATCATTTATCCCAGTGGGAAATAACACAGGATGTTGCCTTGTAATTTTTTACTACTGTATAATAAAATGTAACCATAATAAATGGTGTCTAAGCAAGTAACGGAGCAGATTCTGGATTTTGTCCAGCGTGTCTTTACCATTTATCTTAGGTTAGCTTTGCCCCCCCAGCTTTAGGCAACATATGATTTTGACTGGATACAAATTGAATGTGGATCTCTTTAATGTGTTACATACGTATCTATAGAGAAAGAGACCTGCCTGTGCCAAATGCAGCCCACCTCTTAATTAGCTGGTATTAGCAGCGTACTGGTTCATTCCTCTTTAAATCACTCACATCCTAAGTTGAACTGTCCTTGAAAGGGTCTGTTCTGCGTTTCTGCACTTCAAGAATGTCTTTGCAGGTTGATTGCTTTCCCAAATGTCCTTACAGTGATACGGTGTTATGTGCAAGTAGCCATTTGATAAAAACTTGAGCAACGATATTTCATCGAAGCATTATCAGTCTCATACAAATTGAGAGCTGGGATTTGGTGGGTTTATGTTGGTTGAATTTAACTCATCGCATATTCCCTACCCAATGCTAATGGGGCATCTTGCACACCTTTCAGCATGCTCGGGAGGTGCTGTGTCCTGCCTGGTGCCAGTCCTTCCCTAGCTGCAGTGTCTGGGCTGTCGCATTGCTGCAGGCTGTGATTTTTTATTAAAGCCATGAGAAGTCTGAGAAAGGACTCGGCATCCATTTAGGCACTTCTGCAGGGGCCTGATAATGCAGAAGGGCTCTCTGGGTGCTTTCTAACATCTGTCCCACGATGTTCCAAGTGAAGAAAAATATGAAAACATTATTCTGTGCGTATGAGAGTACTGCACATTTGTAAAAAGACAATTAACTTAGAAATGAGGGAGGCTTTTGATTCATCAAGTAGATTCAACAGACTGTGTCATTTCCTTGATTTTCATTTTAATTAGGATTAATCAGTTTTATCTCCTAAGGTCTTTGCAGGGAATTTACATGAAACAGAAGACTTTGGTCAGCGGTGTGCCAGTGTAATAGCCCCTACTTGAAGAAATCCAGCTGTGGCACGTATAGCCAGGATTAGATTTGGCAGGACTCCAGGCTCCCTTCCCTCTCGCATTAAATGCCTTGCTGTTGCAGGGAACCCTCTGGGTCTTCCAATACCAGGGCCTGGGCTTCATGTAGCTGCCTGGTTGCTTGCTTCTAAAACCACTTGGGACCAGTATATTGCTTGGAAAAAAATCCCTGGGATGCCAGCTTGAAATAATGGCTGCTTTCTGCTCCAAAGACAGGCACAAAAAGTCTCGCTTAACCCCAGCGGCCATTGGTCCCAACAGCTGGGAGCTAGAGCTGGTTGAGACAAAATGAAGCTGACCTTTTTCTCCTCAAACTCAATATATTTCACAGAAGCATATGGGTTTGGATGGAGTTTCGGAGGTTCTGTCTGATATGTTAGAAGTGGAAAATAAGGGAAGGCAGCCAGGTAGTTATATAGGAAGGAGAGCAGCATCCCAGCAGCTTTGTAGGGGAAGCAGCAAGGTTTAAGTGCATGTTCTGCATGATGCATAGCAGAAGCATGACTCCAACACACCTTAGGTGAGTGTTGCTGTCCTAGCGTTGGGCTATGTCCTCCTTTTCTTCTTTTTTTTCCTTTTTTTGCATCTTTTTTAAAGTCTCTTTCTCATCCCACCGAGAAAAAAAAAATCTTCGAAAACTGTTACAAAACCAAATTAATCTTTCTGGTTTAGTTGCTAGATGTATTTATGAGCGGACAAATTTCATCTTGGAAATTAGAGTCATTTCCGAACATGATGAGTATTTTATTATGATTGTTTTTCTGTACCTAAAATAGATGTCTTGCTAGGAAAACGTCCATATAATGTGTAGGTGAAAATTTAGCTTGCAGTTTGTTTCCTTAGTGGAAAGGATGTGATTGTTCTAGAATATATGAAATGTAAATGTTTTCCTATTAATTATAGGAGAACAAAATTTCGTCCATGTGGGCCCTACAACAGTAAGTATCTAGGGTAGGCTTTAAGCTTCTTGTACACTCAAATAATAAATTTGAAAGCCATTAGGCATATGAACAAGAAGAAAACGGAGACAGAAGGCAAAAAAATGCTGAAGGGAAAATCCTACTGAAAGCCCACAAAGCATTTTCAAGCTTACAGAAATGACCTGCTCCATTCCTGTTACACAGAAGTGTTAAAATGAGAGCAGGCGACCCCTCTCCCCTAAATCATTCATCTGTTATGTCTGCGATGTATTTAGACTGAATCTTTTCCCAGGTGCTGTGGATCTGTCGGTTCCAGGGGAAATTAATGGGATTTTACCATTTGCTTTGAGGAAAAGAGGACTGGACTTTCTCCTGCTGTCTTTGGCAGGAAGGAGCGAGGAGCTTTCCTGTCTGCTCTCTTTAAATATTGCGTCTTTTTAAGCTTTTTTTGCCAGATGATAGCCTAATTTGTGTTACTGCAATATACCATGTTGGAAAATTACAGAGGTTAATGTACAGCACTGTGATACACAACCATAATGGTAGACTCTAATTTTTTTAAAATGGTAAACCAAAGGCATTCGTAATGCAAGTTGCAGTGAATTGCCTGCAATTCTTGCCAGAGATTAGTTTAGCATTCCTTTTAATATTTTATGCCCTGAAGTTGTTTGCAAAGACTAAAAGCTTCACTCACTTTGCACACTTGTGCTTTGTTCTTTCCCTGTACAAAGCACAACAGAAGTACTCTCTTGCTGATGAATTGTGTGGCAAGAAGTTTTATTAAATTCCAGTTATACCGCCTTGGAAAGATTTTTCTAGTAATCACTGAAAACTATATCAAATTTATGGTGTCATAACTGGGCCGGGTAGTTAGAAATCTAACCTTTTGTAATATCACTAGTTGCATATTAATATTTTTAAATATCTAAACCACATATGAATGACATAGGAGGTTTTGACTTTAAATGTTACCGTAGAGGTTTGACCATACATAATCCCATTAAAATAGAAGAGTACAAGATAAAATGATCCATTTGCAATTATGATTATGCATATCGAGATTGACCATTCCTTAAAAAATTGGAAGTGCAAGGTGGAGAAGGGCGCTTGAGCAATCACTCTTTGTTGAAAGCATTGATGGAAGAATAAAAAAATTGAGGGAGATCGATTTGTCAGTAATGTGCATGAAAAAGTATGGGAAGCATTTCTTTGGAAGGTGAAGGGAAGGTAACTCTTTCGCTGTCATGGTTAGCTTTGCTTGGAGAGCCACCACAAAAATACATGATCAAGAACAGCAAATAACACTATGAACTACTTCATCTGCTCTTGACACTTGATAAATAAAGTGTATTAGTTGATCAGCTTAGTATTGAAGAGTCAGCATGGCCTCATGAGTGCTCCACAGAGGAGGTGGGTTTTGTTCTAGCTCCATCAGTGGCCTGCTGTTTGACCTTGAGCAACTATTTTTTGTTTCTGTGCCTTTCTTTCTGCTATTCCTTGATTGCTGTGTCTTCTTGGAGCATGAGCTCTTCAGGAGAGAGATTTCTTTGCATTGTGTTCTGTGAACAATGAAATCTGAGCCTAGCTGAAGCCTCTAGGGGCATCTCTAACACAAATTATAATTGTTAGCTTTAATCACTTTCATCAAAAGAGATTGGTAATGGAGGATGGCAATGTGCGGGATTTGGAGAGATCTGTAGGGTGCATGTTAATTAAGTCACCGTAGGTGAAAGTTGCTGGTTTGGTTTCATAGGGCTGATGCAGAGACGCTAACACTGAGGAGTGGTGCTGTGCTGCTCATATGGGTTTTCATCTCCAAAAGCATGATGCAGGGTGGTCACTCCTCTACTTAAACAGAGCCAGAAATGAGGTGCTTGGTACATTTTAGCAAACAAGGCTTTTTCACAAGCCTCCTGCTGGTTGCCTAAACCTTTGTGTGGTTTTTTGTGGGTCCCTCTGCCATAAGCATTAATGACTGAAGTCGGACTGCTTGGCTTTTTGCAGCGAAGACAGCTGCTCGAGGGTGAGCCATCCCATCTTGATGGATTCTCCTCCCAGCCTTTGCTGTTGCTGAACAGAAAGTGTTTATCGTTGCTCTCCCTAATAGCAGCTTCTGTTTTGGCATGGAGGTGCAGCAGCACGCTGGTTTGCAGATTAATTGCCCTTCTTCTGGCATCTAGTGATGCAGAGCAGTATGCCCTTGTCCTATTTGGGTGGATGCATTACTCACCATAGCAGAGGATTTAGAAATATTTAGCCGTATAAACGCCAGCAGTCACGTTAGTAAGAGCGGGCTGTGTTGAAGTATCTATGTTATCCATTTAGCAGTAATCTCTGCAGGTAGAGTGCCAGGGTAACATGGGATGGAGCAAGGGAAAGAAGGTGATTTCCCCTCTCCATTAGCATCTTAAGTGAAACCACTTGCCAAATTGTCCAGGAAGAGTACAACTGGGGAAGAACTGGGTAAGAAACGACAAATGCTTTCTGAGAAGTACTGTAGGTTTCAGAGGGGAGCAGGTTAGTCGAGTGGTATGGAAAGCAGTAAAGAAAATAAAAACCAGCTTCCCTTGCATATGGGTCAGGCGCTGTACTGCTGTGAGTATTAACAGGAGTCAGAGGTAAAGCAATGTCTGTTTAGTGTGTTTATTCTATCTTTTAGGGCTAATGCCAAATCCCTGTAGGTCCTGCAGTGCACCCACTGCCAGTGAGCACTGAACTCTCTAGCAAGTATTTTGCAAGATCTTTGCTGTGCAGGAATTGCTGTATTGTTCCCTTCTTATTTTAATAAGAACAAGAATTCCCCAAACTACATTTGAAATCTGCATAGAAATAGCATATGGCAGAGGCCAACTCAAGGTTATGCTTTTGGCATTTGGGGAGGGAAGGCAAGAAAGATTTACCAGTCAGTACACTCACATTATGATAAAATAAAGGTGAGCTGGGAGGAGAGCATGTGCTGAATCCTAAAACGACACAGAAGAGCCATAAACCACTGTATGTTGTGCTATCTCTAGTCCTTTACGCTCCAAGCAGAAGTGAAATCTGGGGTATCACAAATGAAACAAAGATCTTGTTTTAATTTCATTAAAAAGCCATTGCAAGGTAATGGGGTAACAAACATTAACTTCTTCAGACTAGGCAAACCACCACTTCTCTGCTCTGTACTGCTGCCATCAAATCAGAGTTATTCTCCAAAAGCTTCTTGGAACCAGGCGGAGGTTTTGCTATAAAACACAAGTGGAGTAGTCTAAACAAATGGCGTTTTTCCTAGAAATAAAGTATATGGATGCCCTCATGAGGTGTTGCCTGGTGTGCTCTGCACTTGTAAAAGTGTTTTTTCCTTCTGAAACTATATATTTGATCAAAATCCAAGGCTGAAAACAGCTAACATCTGGAGACTTTTTCATTTGTACAGTGAGAAATAATAGCTGGTCTTACCCTGAGTTTGCCTGTAAATTTCTTAGATGGTCCAAAACCTGTTTATTGCTTGCAGAGGCAATTTTGCTGACGGGCAACCTGGAATAGGTCTCTTTTTCTTCCAGAGCATCCATACTTGCATATTATAGAGAACTCACTCAAAAACCAGCATGCATGCTGGACTCTCAAGCCTTGTTTTAAGTTTTAATTTACTTGTCTGACTTCCAAGGTTACTGAATGCAAGCGATTGCTCCTTTAGTACATAAATAAGATGAATTATTCATTGGGGACCAATGCCTCAGTCTCCTTCTTTTCATACTCTCAGGGGAGTACCTGCTGAGGAGTGCATAGAGCTGGGGTGAAACTTTCCTTTTTTGGCATCAAAGATTAAAGTAGGACCGTTCTGGATCAGCTGAGCTGTGAAACCAGAGCCCTAGGACCACTTTTTTGGTCTGCAAAGATTTTAAAGTATAGGATGGTCCAGGGTGTGGGACCATGGCAGCAGGGGGAAAGCTGTACTGCAGTCCCTGTTGGGAAAGGCTTAGGGACCCACCACTGCAACTGGAGCAACTGGCCTCAGTTTAACACTGGGTCCTATTTTAATCAGGCTTTATAGTTTTTCATTTTAATACAGTTCTTCCAAATGAAATGACCTGTGTTCTACCCTACAGGTTGCAGAAAATGAGCTGGGCTTGTAGTTAATGTTGGAAGCAAAACTCAGGCAGGAGGACTCATTGCTATTTCCCTTGCGTGTTTTTTTTTATTTTATTTTCTAATTGTTTAATGGGGGCAGGATGGGGTCCTGGAGTCCTGTGCCATCCAGCTTTACTCTGACAAAACTGATTCCCACCGAAGTTTCATCTGTAGCAATCCCAACTGTGAGGAGCAATTTTTCAGGTGTAATTAATCCTAATAAAACCAACACTTCCAGGAGGCTGACCTGGATCCATGCATTTTATGCTTTTGTCAATTAATGTTACATTTAGCATCTAATGCTATAGTTAGAAGAAAATACTAAAGATGTAGGGGGACAGAGGAAATTTAAGATGTAACTGCTGAGGAACAGGAATTAACATCCTTACAGTCATAATTTATTTTACATTCTTTTCAAACTAGATATTTCTTTATTATTCTGGTGCAGCCACCTCTAAAAATCTCTGGTAAATCCTCTAATATAACAATAGTTTATCTAGATCACCTTGGAGTCTGTTATGGTGAAGAGAGACTCATGTACCTGCACGTGTATTCGATAACTGCTTGTATCTCTGAGGGTTTTTTTATAATTGGCAGTGATAGCTTCCACTGATTTTTCATCCAACCATTGTTGGTTATGTGCTAGTACTGTCTTCCCATACAGAGATGTGCTTCATAGAGATTAAAAATTCTTATAGGCTTTTTAAAATCAGATCTGTTGACCAAAACCAGTTGTTCATTGCTGTATCCTGTGGTGTATGTGTAGCAGAAAGTTCATGAGTGCCTAATAAGTCCTCAGAGGCAAGTATAAATGTTTTTTAATTTTTTTCTTTTCCTCTTTGTTTCCAGAAATGCTGAATTCGGTACTCTGCAAAAAATAGCGTGTGGATTTTTAGCACCTGAAGAACAAGAAAAGGTAATTACTGGACCATGTAGTCTAGCCTCATTTGTTAGCTGTGCTAAAATATTAAACTGCTCAACCTGATCATGTTGCGTGAGCCTACAGCACCATCTCTGCATATGGGTTTTGTATATTTTCAGTTATGCAGAATATTCCTTTATGGAAAGGGAGCAGGGGAACAAAAGCAGCAGAGCATGAAAATGCTGAAGCAAAATGGTAGGGAATAGCACACCGTGAATTTTTTCAGTGCATGTAGAAGTGAAAAAGGTAAGAGGGGAAAAAGAAAATCAAGGTTTATATGTGCCAACAGAAAAGGCTGTGGACTTTCCTATATTTGCAAGACTGCCTAGCACAGCCTTGCAGCACAGTGGGCAAGTATCGAAGGAGGCTTAGTGTTCATCAGTGTTAGAGAAGCCTCCTCGTGTTTCAGTGACCGAGTAACTTGTGGGGTGGTGCACCCTGCTTCAGAGGTCGTGAGCTCCTCTGCTGCCTGCGAGCCTGCCTCTTGCAATCGAGTTTCTTGATCCTCTTGGGTCGTGACATTTTGCTTGGACAATGCAGCTTGACAGGGCTGTGGCTCAGTTGCTGGTGTTAAACAAAATACTGTTCATCAAACTTTCATGAGCCACTTTGCCGGGGGCTGCATCTTGAAAGACTAGGCTCCGAAAAGCAACAAGGAATGCTGTGCTGCTCTGTACTGCTGCTGTCTCCTGTATTTTCTTCCACCTTCTTTCCAAGGCTGAGAGGCGAGCACCCCTGCGGGACCTTGTGTGGTTGTGCGCTTTGCTCCTTTCTGGAGTCAAGTGATGTAGAAGTTGGGCAAGGAGGGCATGGCCATATTGAAGAGTGGCGGTCCTGCTTCAGCTGGTACATCCTTCCAGCTATATGGTGATCCAGAGGTGGGATCAGGACCCCGCGTCTACCTTAAAGCCTGTGTATGGCTTCATTATTACTGTGGATAACCTAAAGGAATCTACATGAGCTGAGCCTTTCAGTTAGTTTTTGTAATAATATAATAACTTCAAAGTGAGAAGAGATGTATGTAGATGCCACAGTATGGAGAGCAAAAGGAAATATATGTGAAGGTCTGTACATTTGAGTATAGCAAAGCAAGAATAGTGAGATTTAAAAACAGAGATGCGAAGAGATACAGATAGGATATGTTGCAGGAGTCAGGAAAGCTTCTGTGTGAACACATAACATGTTCTTATGAGACACTTAATTTCATTGCTTAGGTTTGAAAAATGCATGTGAGTGACATCTTGTGTTCACTACATCTGCAGTGCCATACTGCCGATAATTAGCACGTGCACTTTAGAGGCAGTATGTAAGCCAAGATGACAAATGGAAACAAATCACAGGGTGGACCAATGCTGCCTTCTTCATGTATCAGCATTACAATTTGCTGGAAGCCCATCTTCCAAGCCTACAAGTGGAAGTGCCATCTCAGTTCTCAGAAAGGATGTTGAAACACACTGAAAGGGCTTAAATTTGCAACTTACTTTGATCCTTCTGTATTTTTTTGAGGTGGACTCTGCATGCATCAATTTAATGCAAAATTATGACAGGAGAGGAAAATAGCAGATAGAGGAGAAGGTCTAGGAGCAGATAAACGCTTCATCAAAATGCATTAAGTTTTTAGAGAACCACACTCTCCTGTAGTTTGGGTTCACAGTGTTTTGAATTACCTTCCATGTGCTAACAAATGGGATTCGTTTTGTTGGATACTTCTGTTAGGATTTATGGTGTCATTTAAAACTCTGTAAAGCCTTGTGTCACCATTGCCAGCTCATTTCTCTGCCCTGGGACTGTCATGTTCAGGCATTTAACATGTACGGGAGATGTAGGATAACTTTACTGGGGACTCAAATAATTCATTGCTTTGCGTATAAGTCGGTTTATCCATGTCAAAAAGAAAGATTGAAAAATCTGATTTCTTTAAAATCATGAATTTCCCAAGGGGAATAATGGAAAGGTGGTTTATACCTTTCTCCTCCTCAGTATCGTGCAGATTACGGTAAGACACGATGTGTTGGCAAAGAGAAAGACTGTGCTGCACTATTGAGTTCCATTGGTATTTCACTGCTCTTTTATAAGAAGGTGAAATAGTAGTCTAAGTTATCAGTGCAATTTAAAATTATCTCAACGAATCCAATCGTTTATGTTTATTTATGCTTTTGATACAGTTGTAAAGAGATTTTTTAAAAAATCAGTACTTCTTTTTGCAAGTAAGAAACTAAAAATACCCCCAGATTCATCATGGCTAAGTGCTTTCCAAGGACTTGGAATGAAACTACCCACGCTTTAATGCAATGTGGCTCAAACAGGGGAATTATTCCCACTGGATTTCTTAAAAGCTATAGACATTGTTTTAAAGTTTAAGCATGAGCAATATTTTAAGTAGATAAGGGTATGTATGTAGCAAAGAAATGGCCACTCACGTTGTTATATTTGATCAATGTGTCATTTTTATCAGCTTCTCCTGTTCTGAGGTCAGGTGGTTGCACGCAATTTTTTTTCAGCCCGTGAAAGGGTTCCCACAAAGTCATTTAGCTCTGTCGACTGTAAGAGCGGGACAACCGCGAGCCCTGTAATTCCTCCAGACTTCAGCGGCGTCCTTTCATTCGGTACCATGTGGCACTAGGTTGCAATGGCCAGGGTGGGGATGTATCAGACATATTTCACTGTATTGAAGATATGCTAGCTGCTCCGCGTGTGCGCCATCCCCTAGGAAAGGATTTGCCCCATCCTATGGGATGGGTGACCTTGATGGGGGTGTTCACCCCTGTGAAATGGGGGCTTTTTGCAGGTAGAGTGGATTTCATGCTGTGCTGCTGTTAGCATTGGTGAGCAGCGTCTGAAGCTTCAGAAATTGAGGCTGCACTTTTATTCCCTGCGTGGTCAGGCCAAAGTAAGAGATCCCAAGGCTCAAGGGCATGAGAAGCACTCCCTTCTTTTGTTCTTGGTGCTTTTTTTTTTTTTAACCGGCTGGCCATGACATTAAGATTTCTAATTAATTTAGAAACCACAGGCAGTTGAAAAGAGTGAGCAATGTAATAACTGGGCCATGGGGCAGAGTAAAAGCACATCAATTATTCAGGCAGTCGCTGCTGCTTATTCCCTTCCCGGCGCTGGGCTGGCTGTCAGTGTGTGTCAGCGATGCTGCTAATGCCCTTCAGAATTTACATGCATAAACAGTGGCCTTTTAAAATCTGCACGAGGATAACTTCAGCATTTCCAACGATAGCTGCCAGCAGCGTGCTCGGTCTGGCGAGTGCCGGGGGCTCCGACTGGTATTTTGGGTGCCTAGTTCAAAACCGGGATCTTGGCAGGCGTGTCCACCGTAAGCCTCTGCTGTGGAGAAGTTGCTCCTCAAAGAGGCTGAGGGGCATCCAAGCCATGGGAAGAAAGAAACAGTCCTGCTTTAAAATGCAGATGGTATCTGAGAGTATTTTCTCTGGGTGAGTGAAGACCAGCATCTCTTATAATGTGTCACCCCCTCCTGCTCTTTCCGTGATGTCCCTGAAGCGTGCAGTGCAAGGATGCCACGGATGCCACTGGGGCTGGACCCGCTGCAGTTGCTCTACAAGGATGAGGTGCAGGAAGCATCATCCTCCTCCTCACTGCTGTGGCTATTTCACACCCTGCACTTTGGCTTAGCAGTGGGAAAGTTTGAAAATGAGGAAGCTTTTCTCACTGCGAAGAACTAGATTCACGGGACTGCGGTGATCGTCTTAACATGGGTGCACTGCAAAGTGTCATGTTAGGGGTGCCACAGCGAGCAACACTGATTTCTGCCTTGAACCAGCAAGGGGACTGAAAAATTGTGGAACCTGTTGGATTTTTCTGCCACGGACTACAAACGGAGCACGAAGCCTTATTTTCCTGGCTGGCCAGCATGGTTATACCTACTGCTGGAGGCAGCCACCTTGCTTTTAAAAAGTGAACTAATTTGTGAAGGCGACGAAATAAAATGAGCCTCGCTAATTATGTGTTGTGCTGGCGAAATGACCAGCTTCTGTTCAGAAAACGCTGGCTGTAATTAACAATGAAAGGCTTTCTTCTCTGATCTGTGTAGCCATTTATGAATCACTTCTCCCCACGGAAACTTTTAAATCTGTCTCACTGGGGAGTCTGAGGAGGAACAGGTAAAATGGATTTGCTTTAATAGCTGCGGTTGTAACTTAAACACTTGAAATGATATTAAGCATCTTTCTCCATTAGCATTTCATGTTGATCCTGATGATGTACCAGCCGAGGCTAAGACAGGATCAGCGTTCATTAAATGGAAGAAACTAAACTCCATAGACAAATGCTTTGGCTAAATGGGGCCTTCATTGCACTGGGAACAAGAATGCAATTAGCTGAAATGTTTGTTTACAAAATCTAATTCCTGGGGAGTATCTTCTCAGATTGCCGCTTACATCTCTTGGGCTGGTCTTGTTGTGAAGGCTTGCAGACTGACGGATTTTGCAAAGCTTGGTTGTAGCACGTATATAATGGATGGGTCAAACTTTGCATGGTAAAGCTGAACCCAGCTGAAGAGCAGGGACTAAGCTGCAGATGTGCCAGTATTTATTTGTGCATTCCTCCCATCTATTTTACAGTTTACAGTTAGGTGCAATTAATAATAGTTATTAGATGTTCCAGATATTAAATGGTGTAGGCTGAAGAGAAGCTGGAAATTGTGCAGCACTGAGTGTTGTTATTGCTATCCTCCTGTCCCCCACCTGGAGCCTAAACCAGGGAAATCACAAATGGGTTCCAGCTGGGTGAGGATGCATCTCTCTCAGGGCACCTGCATGAAGAGCCTTGTCCTCCTGGTTGGTTGAGAAATGCAGACATCCTCGGAAGGTGATTTTGCCCATCCATGATGTGAGTTGTGCTCTGGAAACGCTGCTTCTCCTCAGGTTACAGAAGGAGTCAATGGGAAACATAACTGCTACAATCCAGATATGAGGGTTGGGGTTTTCTTTTTCAGTTGAGGGTTTTTTTGGATGTGTGTGGTTTTGGGGTTTTTTTGTTAAATTAAGGCCAGTAATATGGTTGAAAGGTTATATTTAGGTGAAGCAGGAGACAGGGAAAAACTATTGTAGGGAAATGTAAACATGGCTTGCGGGAGCTGGATGAGAAAACTGATTGTCCTGGTTTCGGCTGGGATAGAGTTAATTTTCTTCTTAGTAGCTGGTACAGTGCTGTGTTTTGGATTTAGTGTGAGAATAATGTTGATGATAACACTCTGATGTTTTAGTTGTTGCTAAGTAGCACTTATCCTAAGTCAAGGATTTTTCAGTTTCCCATGCTCTGCCAGCAAGCAGGTGTGCAAGGAGCTGGGAGGGAGCCTAGCCGGGGCAGCTGACCCGAACTAGCCAAAGGGGTATTCCATACCATGGAATGTCATGCCCAGTATATAAACAGGGGGGAGTTCACCAGGAAGGGTGGATTGCTGCTTGGGCATCGGTCAGCGGGTGGTGAGCGATTGCATTGTGCATCACTTGTCTCTTCTTAGGTGTTATTTCTTTTTTTTTATATATATTCCTTTTCATCACAATTATTATTATTGTATTATTATTATTCTTAGTAGTGTATTTTATTTTACTTTAGTTATTAAACTGTTCTTATCTCAACCCATGAGTTTTACCTTTTTTTCTTCCTCCCCACCCCACTGGGAGGGGGAAGCAGCTGTGTGGTGCTTAGTTGCTGGCTGGGGTTAAAACACAACACTGATCTTGACAAGAGGAGAATGGCTCATGCCGGTTTTAATATCAGCTATGTATGAAGGGTGGGGGCTTCATTCTGTGCCTTCACACAGGTGATGAAGTGCCAACGATGGGGTTCGATTTTGTCGCTGTGTAGGGTTTGTGGAGTGTGAAGGATCAGGTGTTTCAAGCGTGTGTTGATACCGACAAAATAGCACGTATTAATTTTAAAGTGTGTAATAAAACATTGCTTTGCATGCTAGGATATGGTGCGGCAGTATTTATTAGCTCATTTTCTTCTTACTCTGTGCGGTGGCTCTACTTTCTTTGCAGCTATTTCTTGTGGCTTCCTTGCAAATGAATAGGGTGTCTGGACTTATCCATCAGGTGACACTGGGCAAGTAAGCATTTCCTGGACACATTTGCCTCGTGTCTGGTGGCAAACATTAAACAGTTACCAGAATAATACAATTTCCTCCCTGTTTGCTGTATACAGGATATTAATGGAATAGTCAGTATAATCTGTTTGGCGATGGCTTATAGTCATGTTAAATGGCGGGGAACAGACTAATGAAGACCATCCTATTGATGGATAAGGGTTACAATTTACCAACCCGGCAGTAACTGAAGTAAAACAAAGCTGCTTGTGTCTAAGCCGCAGAGCGGTAGGCGATGCGCAGGTGTGTCCACGCATCTTGTACCGAGTAGGGCTGCAAAGCAAGGGGGCAAGCTCTGGACCTCTGTGAGAGGCTGGGATGGGATGGGACCGCTGCAGAGGCTCCTTACCTGGTTGCAAGAGGTAAAGTCTCAAAGTCTTTCAGATGTCTTAGCTGTGACTTGTTAACGAGCTCATTGCAGTGTTGTGGGTCTTGCTTACTTCTCCTGTGCAAGCGATGCTCCCTGGCAGTGCTCCTCCTCCTTCAGGCAGTGAAAGGGGAATTGCAGGAGCTGATGCAGGGGCTTGCTCCTTGAGAGGGGCTGCTCAGGGGGTCCCTTGGGATTCGATGCTAATATAGCATTTCAAACACCACTTTTCAGCATCGACACTGGAAATGACAAATGCTTTCCTTCTTAATTTTGGAGAAGTGTGCCCAATACTACGTGCTTATATATACCTGAGAGTCTAGTCTCAAGACAGTACATGGGCCTATCTCCTATGAAAGCTAATTGCACTATTAGGAGAAGATCCTGCTAACTTAATAAGATACATTTATTTGTGTCTTAAGAGGATTTTTTGCTGAGGTGAAAGAAATCCTGAACAGTGCCAGATTTTATTAGAAGTGCATTGTTCTTCCCTGTCCCTTCCTCTCTCCCCACGTCGAAACTGTTCTGGAAATTGAAAATATTGCATAAGATTGAGGCACACCAATGTAATTGAAGGCAGGCAGCGCTTAACTGAGCTGTAGGGGAATTCATCGTGCAGATGGCTTGAGACTGATTTTTTTTTTTTTCATGTGGGGTAGTCAGTAGGAAGCAGCATTGCCAACGGGGCTGTATACATTAAAGGTATAGAAAACCCAGGGGAACGAAAAGCACTGTGGCTGAGGTATCTCCCTTTGACCCTGCTCCGCTGTGACTTTAGCAGCCAGCCCAGGTGCTATCAAGACTTTGGGGCAGATCAACGGATGTATTGCCTGGGTCTACCCTGGGATGGAGGAGAGGACCTGGGGCCAGGGTGACTGCATCTACCCCTTCCCCAGCACCCCCGTCCTCTTGCAATCCCACAATGCAGGATCATCTTCATCTCATCTGCACTTCCACAGACAGTTACAACGCTATTAGGAGCTGGGCCTTGAGGTTTTGTACCAGCATGATTTGAATTAAGTCTAATTTAGACAAAAGTTTTAAGAGCTCTCTCCCTTCCCTCCCATGCAAAATAAATTGGAGAGTTTAAATGCACTGTGTCTGGCTTGGAGGCATTTCCCTGTGGTTTATTGCTTTGCTTGTATTGATGTGCTGTGTTTGCTCTCACACAAACTGATTAATTTGAACTCGATGATTTGTTTCACGGAAGTTGTTTGCTTAGGGATGAAGGCCGAATTAAGGGTTTTTTATGGGGTGGAAACTTTAGTTCCTACAGACTTCTTCAGATCTCGGTTCTGCTCCCTGTGAAGTTTGTAGAGACTCGGATAAAGTGGCCCTTGGCCAAGCTGGGAAGATGCATATTGCCAAGTAGCTGTAGGGAGAGCAGGAGGATACATTAAATTACAGACGGCTTTTGAAAATTTCACGATGTCCTGCCGAAGCAAAACGATGGACCTTTTGAAAAATGTAAGATGATCTGATTCTGCTTCTTAATTTCCAAAAATAAGAACAAAATTGGAACAATCAATCCAATTATATTAAAATATGAAGATATGCTAAGTACAGCATTAGATATGTATTTTTTCACTATAAATACACCCCCAAGGAATAATTCTATTTTTAAGATGAACTTGGTATTATGATAATGTAAAAGAAGTCTATAATTTATAATTCCAATTGGACATGAAGAAATTTAACATGTCAGCTTCTCTATTCATTACCCCAGCAGTCAAGACTAACAGGCTGTTCCTTCACCTTCACTGTCAATCATTTAGATAGACCAATTATGGATTCAGTTAAAAAATATATGTATCAAAAAGAGAAAATGCAGCAGAAGAAGGTTCAACATACTAATTTTTTAAAAAAACAGGTCTGTAAGGGTACATTTAGTCCTACGCTGTATGAGCTTCATGGCCAAAACTCTCTTAACTATTACTCTGGTCTTTCTGGAGGTGCCATATGGACTAAGTTAAGAAGTAGTTCTCTGGTATTTGTGTGTTGGAAAAGAGCTGGTGACAGCTGACAGTCAGTTCTTGTACCATTTAGAAACACTCACTGCCTGGCAGGTTTTTTTTTAAAAAAAGGGAGGAGGTGAAAGATAAAGTCCTATATTGGTATTTGGGTCTTGGTTGTGCAGAGCTGTTCATGGATGCAGAAAAAAAAAGTGCACATTCTGGCTGGTTTGAGATTGCTATTAATTTTAAGCATTAGTTTTTGGAGTTTTGAGCCTTAAGGTCTCCAGTGCAGCGCTTCTTTAGCACTGAATTTAGAGGGGACTGTTTCCTTTTAAGACACAGGATATAATTGCATTGACCTCTGTTCTGCCAGTACTAAATATTCAACGTGCTCCAAAAAAATTCCACAGAACTGCAACTGGAAAATCAGAGTCCCTATTGAGATGCATAAATATAGTCACAGGTCTAGTAATTTTGTTTTAAAGCAGCAGCATTCCTTTGGGGTAAGTTTATTATGACAAAATATACATGGCCAAACTTAAATATAGTTAACCTAATATGATCAGACTGATTTGGAGCAGAGGTAGGTCAACACTAAGTGCTTTTGAAAATCTCATCCCAGCTCTCTAGAGATTAAGGCTACGAGTGCAGAGCATCAGCCTAAGTCATGCTGAAGAGACAGAAGGGATGTTTCTCAATGGAGAGAGGCTTCAGCTGGAAAGCAGGAGCATGAAACAGACTGGAAGAGTAAGAAAGATCTGCAGCCAGGTGGGGAAATATCCAGCTTTGCCCAAGGCACGAGGCTTGGAAGTTAACCCACTTGGTTGCATCCATGACTCTCTGCTACCAGCAATGTGTGTATATGGGCAGACTCCCTGTTTTGGGGTGGGTAGGGGCATCCTCTCCTCTCACGTTTTGAGCAGTACTGCTGCACCGAGGGAGTACAGATGAAAAACTTGAGGCTGCCGGCCCCAGTTTTCTCTTTGGTTTTACCTTCTTTAAAAAAAAAAGAGTTGTTGCAAAGGCAGCGTCCTTGGGATTTGTAACACTTGCTGGAATCTCACAGCATGGGAACTCATTTTTGGTGTAAAATTTTCATTTTAATACCTAAAAGTCCGGTACTATTTTAGGCATTTGAGTGAGTAGAGTCTTGCTGTTGCACGTGGGAAGAGGCTTGAGGGCTCTCCTCTTGTATCTCTGTGAATAGCGCATACAACTGATTTAGTTAAGGAGTTGAAAACATAAGGTCTAGTGAGGCCATGGAAAGAGTATTGACACCCTTTGCATGCATGGCTTCCTACTGAAATGACTGGAGCTGTGGGTTTTTGAAGTGAGTCTGAGTTTGGCTCCTAGATCACGTGGATGTGATAAGAGATTTGGCCAAATCTAAGCCATGTAGCATCGGTCCCTTTGCAATCAATGAGGCGACTCGTTCTAATACCTCACCCTCAGATGATCTTGCTCGTTGCTAGTGCTTCATCCTGCACATGTCCAGCCAATGGAGGTGCTTCTCCCATCAGCGGTGGTGCCCCGGCATGAGATGCGTGCAGTCTGCTGGTGCCTCCTCTCCTCTTAGCGTCAGCTGTGTTATTGCAAGCCCCTAGAGGAAGGCATTCTTGCCAGTCTCTATAATATTTAAAGAGTCGCTTTGTCTCCCCTTATAACTATTGCAGTTTATTCAAGTGACAGACTGATTCACACATGAAACTTTCTCTTGGACCACGTGTTTGCAATTTTAAGAGCAATCCCTGCTATTAAAAAAAAAAAAAAAATCTAGCATAAGTAGTACGTTTAGCTCTTAAACTGCAGCAGCACAGTGCCTTTTGGAAAAGCACACAGCTGCTTTACGTGTAACATGTGCGTGAGTTAAACCTCCTGGGTTGCTTTCCGTGATCAACAGTTTTATACAGGAACACACACATCTCAGTAAGTGGATCTAAACCTATTGAGGCTTATCCTTTGAGACTGACTTTTGCACGTCCATGTTATATGGAGCCTGCAAAGGACTGGAAAGACAATTTGTTGGTGTCTGTGTATCGCAGGGCTGGGCCTGGCACGTATATATAAGAAAAAAACCCTGCAAATGCTCAAGGCAGAGGATAGGAAAGAAGCAGCACATTGAGTAAACAGATGGGGCGGGCCAATGTTAAGAGCAGGATGGTTATGGTAAGCGTAATGTGCAGAAGTCACAGTACATCAGCTGGCTAATCAGTGCCGAATGATTTGTAGGCTTCTTAGCAGAGGTGAGTTTTAAGGAGGTTTGAAGGAGAACGGTGTCGTGGCTCTGCAAATTTGTACTTTTCACCTGCAGAAAGAGGGACTCAGGGAAAAGCATGAAGGTTATTACTTCAGTGCTGCTTTTCTATGTATTTTTATATATTCTTCTTTTTCTATGTCCTTTTTCTTATGTATTTTTTCTTTCTTTTTTTTTAATTCTTTTTTCTTCACATCCTCTACAGAGTCTCTCTAATGAGACAGGGTGATTGTGGGCCCAGATGCTGCGCTGCAAATGCCATTTTTTAAACCAGCTGAGAATCTGGCCTGATGCTTAGTAGTCGCTTAGTAATTTCATCTTCAAAGTACTGTGCAAACATTAATTAATTCTGCTGGGGAGCACACAAGAAAGTGCTGCTGGAATAGTTATGCAGACTGCAAAGCCAGGAGAGATGGCAAGGACAGTGTTGCTGAACTTGGGAGGTCTATACTTACATATGTAATTCAGCAAAGGGCCCCACAACAAGTGGTTTCATGGGAGAAAAATCTCCTTTAGGTGTCTCTTTTTTTCCACTGAGTGGGTGCTTGGTGTTTCCGTCGGAAGAGGGTATCTCCCTATTGCTGCTGCCCTTCTTAGGGAGATGGGTGACCTGGGATTTCTGTGCCCACAGCCACCCCTTCAAATGGATTCAAGCTTGCAGAGACAGTAACCTCAACAGCCAGGCAAATACTCTGCGGATGCTCAGTGCTGAGGCAGAGAGAGGCCGTGCAGAAATCAGGGCTGCAGTTACATGCTTTTCACTTGCAAAATGTATAAACTGCTTGCAACACATGCAGATTTGGAGATGCACAGTGCTCCACTCTGCACTTGCGGCTCTTTGCATATGCAAAACCATTTTGCCCATGCGGATGTTGGCTTTGGCAGGAGTGAAAAAGCACATCGGAGCTGCAAAAAGAACTGTGAGAAAGCCTTTCATCTGCTCTTAAGGACAATGTCAGTAGCCTTCAGTGTGGGCTGTGGTAACGTGCGCTGGAGAGGATGAGGCATGCTCGTACATCCGCTGCCACTGGCTCTGCACAGGCAGGACAGCAGCAGCTAAGGAGCAGCAGCAGCAGCATTTCAAGCTGACATGATTGCTGATGTCTTCCAGCTGCACACCTAACTCCGCCTCGTCACGAGGCGATCAACACTGCCTGTGCTTTGAGACTTGCCTGGAGCACCACTTTTGAGCGAAGACGCAACTCCACAATATTTTAACACTGAATCCTCTCAACCAGTCATTATATTATTAAATGAGCTTTTAAATGACCATGCCTAGTGATGCCGAATTATTAGCAGTGAACCATGCGAGTGTTATATGTCTTAACTAATGCTGTATCAATCAATTCCAGGTCGAAATAGGCATCCAGGGGCAAGGAGGTATGCAATTTGTTGGTATTATGCGGGTAAGTTGGAGTGGGAGCACTGATGGGACCAAAAGGGGAGGCAGAAGGGTGCTTGATGCCAGAAAATAACATGGCTGTAAAGAGATTTTGCTTGTTGGATGTCTGTCAGGGATTGGAAGCGAATCTGTGCTTTGGTCTGAAAGCTGGAGGCGAGACATGTCTTCGTATTGAGTGGAAACAGGTCTTTGAACAAAAGACAGATTCAGGTTGACAGGATGGGAGCTGGGTTTTGGCTTGACTCTGCTGACCTTGCTCAGATCAGGAGGTGGGGGGAACCTTTAAACTTCTCGCACAACTCATTTAATAGCACTTAACGCAATGGCAATTTTTAGAAGCTGTGCAAATGCATTTAGAAAAAGTACATTTCTTTTAGCTCTGTCGAAATAGATAGATAAAATGTTCCTGACTGCAGGTTTGTGTTCATTGAGATCCATAGGTACCTACTGATAGTTTTCTGAATTTATTTTTCAAGTTGGTGAGTTAAGGAGCTGAGGAAAGAGAGATCATGACCAAGGCAGTTACTTTTCCAGCATGCATGGTCTATGCATTTAAGATAGTAAAATTATATCTAAAGCTGCAGTTTTAATTTCCCACTCTTCCTAAGACTTCAGTAGATTAACGCGCTCAGAAATATTTCTTTTTAATCTCAAGATATTACCATGCCTAGGTTTGCATGAAAGGCGAGGCTGGATCTCTTGAGGCTTGCAAGCTGTAATCAGAGATGTTTATATGAAATTTTAGTGTTCCATCATATCTTACCATCTCGGGAGTGAAAAAATAAACTTAATGAACCTAGATCAGACAGATTTGTGATGAAGTCCCAAAGAAGAGAGAGGATTTGCAAGTAGCTGTGATTTTGCTGTGTGATTTTAATTTTATGGGCCCCTGTTGTTCAACATTTTCTTCAGAGTAACTAAGAGTTGCATTAAATATTAAACAAACGGTGTGATGATTCATAAAGAGGGTCATAAGCTACATATGTGAGTTAGAAATTCAATCTCCAGCTGGTTTCACTATAATCCACGTCATATGTCTGGGATCAGAGAACTCCAGTGTCTTCGAATAATTAGTTAGTGATCAAAACAGAAAAAAAAAATCCATTGAAACAATTTTCTCTTAGAAAAGGCTGTTTCTTCAAAACAAAATTGCTTGTTAAAGCTCATCAATTTTAATGGCATTTTCTTTTGAACGGAAGTAAGACAAAAATAATTTGGAAAATGTCAGAATGTCTTCTTGATATTTGCAGAATTGATAATTTTTTTTAGTGTAAAATGACTTTCATTTAGAGTTGTAACTCTTACTCTGTTTTAATAGGAAAAGGGGAAAGTGAGGCTTTTTCTTTTCATCGAATGTAACTTATTTTAATTAACCTAAAATGACTTTCTTTCTAGAAGTGTTTCACCAAAAAGGAAAACTTGATTAGCTTTTTTCTGATATCGGTATATAATTCTAATACTGGTTCAGGTTAGGGGAAAAAAAATAAAATCTCCAAGTCTTTTCTTTGGATTAGGAAATTAATTTTTCCCCTACTTCCCCCTGAAGCCCTGGAAAAATACCTGTCAGCCATTCATCTCCCAGACAAATACGCTGAGGTTTTTCCCAGGCCTTGCAGAGATTGCATCCTCCTTTGCATGACAATTACAAGGCGATGCTGGGGGATACCACGTGAATTAAAAACTTGCCTGTCCTTTATAGCAGACGCTCACAACACAAAATACACACACACACAAAAAAGTCCAGTGCTCATCCACAGAGTTTCCCATAAGGTTTTCCTATGCTGCAGGTGGCTTTCAGCCTGCACACAGATGCACGCATGGAGTTTACATGTTGGCTCAGTTGCATCTTGACTTGGAGCTATAAAAGGTTTTTGTTCGAGGCATTTGGAGACTTAAGTATTGAATCTACACTCAAGAAATACCATAGAGGCAGTGGAAGTGCAGGTCCTGTTGCAGTGGGGTAGGTTACTTCATGCATGGCTCTAATTAAGGAGTGCTGCTGTTGCATTTAGTTGGTCAACTCATGAAGCAGGTCATAGTGCATGCTTGAACTTAAGAAGCTGGCATATGGATGCACACAGAATTGAAGTTTTAACACCTATAGGGTCTACAGACCTCTGAAAATACAACTGTACTTAGTCTGTTATGGATGAGGGCTCTCTTTGGTGTGTGGCTTGGGTCTTACCGCTTTATTCAGAAAGAAGTCGGGTATGATGTTTTCTGTCCCTGTGCCAGGACGGTAGGATCTGGGAGGTATAGGAGAGCTGGTGGGATGGGATATGTGGGGTTACTGGTCCAGCCTCCCAGTCAGGGCAGGACTGTTGTCTGCGTGAGACCAACTCAGCGGTAGCTTTGTTTAGCTGTATCTTAAAAACCTCCAAGGGTGGAGACAGCACTCTCTCTCTGATGACCTGTCCCAGGGTATTGAATGCTTGAAATAAGAGAAATGTGTAGACTTGAGTAAGTTTTGGGGGAGAAAAAATAAGGCCCAATTTTAAAAATGAAACAAATTAATCTACTTAACTGTGTTAAAAACATGCAATTAGGGAAGCGTGCAAATGGTTACGCAAGCAGAAGTTTGGTATCTAATTGTAAATTAGATAGACAGCTGCAGGATATCAATAGACATATGGCAGGAATGTAAATAGTTTGCTCGCACTTTAGTGACATCCTGGAAAGCTGTGTGTAAACTTTCTGAAGTGAAGAGAGAAAAGATGATTTCCTGGAAAAGAGAGTTTTTGAGAGAAATAACCGCTAATAAATAATGTGTCCCTCTGGAAGGCGAAAGTTTTATTTTGGCAGTCATTTAAAAAGCAGCCTCTAATCAGACCGCATTTTCTTGTTTGGCTGACAAGCACCAAGCAAGCTGGAGAAGGCACCGGTTGCATTGTGTAGCTGGAGCCATCGTAGATCAGAGCTAGCTCCTCTGTGGGACCTGCCTGATGATTTCAGCATAACCTCCTGGCAGATGCTTTGTGTCTACCAGGATTTAGGGAAGATGACAAAGAGGAGGGTGAGTAACAGTTGAGTAATTCAAGAGGGAGTGTCAGATTCCAGAATGTAAATTCATGTCAGTGGCCAAAACTCCTCATTCTTTCACCAAACCAAATGCAAGACTTGCCTACATACCAGCTGTAGGGGTTACTGCTACTTATAGTGACCTTTAAAATAATATCCTAGTGGAATGCAATACTGTGAGGTACTAATTTTGGCTTAGTTTGCAAGCCAGCAAAGCTGTCTGAATATGTAATGGTCTTTGTTAATAGCTGGCCATCATATGTTTTGTTTTGCATAAGGTGATACTGTCGAGGCCATAAAAATTCCCAATCTAATGATAGCTAATGTTGGTTCTTGTATTATCTAAAAGATATTGCAAGAGTAAACCTTGAATAGCTTGCTTGATTTCTGGATGGGTGTCTAGTGACTGACTTCTTAAATAATTCGTGTAAAGTTTGCAGTGGGCCAAATTCTGGCCCTGTTGAGGTCAACAGTAGCTATTCCAGTTTACTTTGTTGGGATCATGCATCTGCCTTAGGGACGGATTTCAGTCCCAGAGCTTGTTAATTGTAATTTTAGTCAAAGGGCCAGACTTACTTAGCAGCTTGATGTAATTTTTTTTTTTTTTTTTTTTTAAAATAACACAATTTCTGAAGGATGCAAAGAAGCTTTTATGAAGTGGAAGCAGTGAAAGGAGAGCGAAGAAAATCTAAGAAATGCAGACATCAGTAATGTTACAAAAGTACATTTCACAAGGGAGTTTAACTATCCTTCAAAGATGACATGATGGAAAATTCAGTTATTAATCAATGGTGCTATCTCTCTGTTGGGTTCTAGAACATTTTTTTTGAATGAAGATTAACATCTGGTTCAGTCTACAAAGAATTTTTAGAATTGTAAAACTTTAAGTAACCATAAATTACTTAAAGTGTGTGGAGGATTAATACAAAAAGAAAAACACTTCAAGCGTTGTTCTTAAGAGGTGAGCTTAGCCTGTGTAGTCATAGAGTTATGTCATTGGTATATCCTTAATGAATAATTGCAAACATATCGTGCAAATGAGTCCCTGGAATCAGCTGACATACAAATATACTATAGGGTGTTTTATTACAGCAGAGCTTGAGAATTGCAAGACAAATTTTCCATAGAAAAAATACTTTAATACGATCTGAGTGCCATGATTTGGTTCATTTGAAATGCTGTAAGTCACGCTGTTTGCTGATGTTCCT
Source organism: Gymnogyps californianus (assembly GCF_018139145.2). Taxonomy (NCBI): domain Eukaryota; kingdom Metazoa; phylum Chordata; class Aves; order Accipitriformes; family Cathartidae; genus Gymnogyps; species Gymnogyps californianus. Next base: position 62,856,865 of record NC_059474.1, on the reverse strand, counting down.
AGCAGGCCTCTGTAATTCTACATTTATTTATAAAGGCCTAATTTATAATAGAATTTATGCCCAGTGCTTGTAAATAAGAAATTGGAGTATTGGGTGTGTGTGTGTATATTTAACCAGATAATTTTCCACTCATGAAGTAGGAAGGAGTGGCTCTTATCAACGGTCACTACTTTCCAAAAGTTACACTGAAAGATGAGAAGATATCTCTATTTTCTCCTTTATGGCAGCACGTTTCTGATTTGGTTTGCAGCAAGCAGCGAACCTTGCAGTCAGCCCATGGCCATAACGCTATGGATATTTTTTTTCCCTTGACTGGACTTTGGTATTTTAGTAGCCTCCAACTGCTTTCTCAAAACACTTCTGTATTGGTGTTTCACTTAAAAAATAATAATAAGTTATACCCCTGTTAGTTGTGGTGGCACTTTTGGCATTTAATGGCGGGTCATTGGCATTTTAGTGACTCTGCAAGCTCAGTTCCGCTCCAAATGAGTCTAGAGAACAACATGATGAAAATCTCATTGCATCCATGTTTGAAATTATTTGTTATGGGAGAGGTACCTGGTAGCATTGGGTTGTTTTCTGACTGTCAAAACCTTGATGGATTTTAGCGCTGGATGCTGGAAGCTAAATAGGTCAGGATTGTAAGTGGATAAAACATCTTTTCTTCTTCTTGAAAGACTGGCTAATATTTTTGTTGGTTTCTCTGGAAAGGCTAGATAAAAGTTCGTATAGGTAAAAGAAGCCTGATGCTTTCTTTCAGTCTTACTGAAGTAAGTAACTATGTTATTTTCTACTGTGTGATTCTGCACTTACGTGGCTAAATCGAGTGCAGCGAGTGGTGAATCAGGCCCTGAAAGAATGCTTAGGAACGAATTCCTAAAATACTAAAACCTATTTTTCAGCTGCTCCAGATGGATGGAGCATTCATGCTTTGCATCCTCCATGGGCTTCCCTGTAGTAAAACTTTCCCATCTTCCCAGTCTCTTGTTTTCCATCAGTGTGGATATTTGGGTGATTATCTCCTCTCTTCTCCTCTCCCATCCCTAACTTCCTTCTCTTCAAATCTGCCTCCTTCTTGAGTCCCAGGTGTGACTGATAGGCAGCTCTCTGAAAAAATGAAGTTTTTGTATGAGGTTTTGTTTGAGCAAAACCATTGCTGACTATTACTTGTCTGCTTTAAAGCCCTCTTAGATGTTTTTCAGTGCTTCAGCAAATACGTGGTCATTATATTCTTCTTCTGGCTTTCTCTTTCTCTGTCTTTCTGGTCTGAGTCCCTTTTAGCCGTGCCAAACAGCACTGTGCCACCCGAGGAGCCTGTGGGTCCCGTGTCCCATTGGGAGGATTCCGCAGCCCCAGTAAAGAAGATGCTCACCAGCGATGAGATGAGATCTCTCTGCTGGGAGATACCCATTTCTGCCTCAGCTCCAGCCATGTCCCGTTGGGGCTGCCCTAAGGCTTGTGAGCTGAAATTGTCTTCCAATAGCAGAAAGGTAGAAATGGAAGGGGATTTAGCTGCTGCAGAAAACGTCAACTTTTTTTGGGGGGGTGGGAAAAATTAAAAAAAGACCACTTACAGTAAAGACCGTGCAGAAGGGTTTAACGTTGTCCCTCCAAGGTTGGCTCATGCTATCCTGAGCTAGGTGGTCCTTCCCAAGTACTGCGTGGCTTTTCCCCCACTGGCTGAGCTCCCTGCCTGACTGCTTTCCCTGAGATGCTTTACAGCTGTGTGACTTCCATGCTACCTGCTGGTAGATGAGCAAAGAGATGTTTTATCAAGGGAGCATGGGCTAGAGGAGAAAATGGACCATTTCAATGCTTCAAGAAGCACTGTAGTGGACAAACTGATAGAAAACTGTTTCCAAGATTGTTTTGACTTGTTTTCAATCTCTTTAAAATAATCCCTTTAGGTTTCCTGGTGGGAATTTTGTTTTTGCTTAATACTTTTTCCTCTTGGAGTTTTGATGAAATGTCAAAATTTGTGGAGCTTTTCGAGCTAGCTCAGTTTTTGCCCTTGTGCTGTTTTTGGCTGGGATAGAGTTAATTTTCTTCATAGTAGCTAGTATGAGGCTATGTTTTGGATTTGTGCTGGAAACAGTGTTGATAATACAGGGATGTTTCAGTTACTGCTGAGCAGCGCTTACACAGAGTCAAGGCCTTTTCTGCTTCTCACCCAACCCCACCCGCGAGTAGGCTGGGGGTGCACAAGAAGTTGGGAGGGGACACAGCTGGGACAGCTGACCCCAACTGACCAAAGGGATGTTCCATACCATATGACATCAAGCTCAGCGCATATAAAGCTGGGGGAAGAAGAAGGAAAGGGGGAACGTTTGGAGTGATGGCGTTTATCTTCCCAAGTAACTGTCAGGTATGATGGAGCCCTGCTTTCCTGGAGATGGCTGAACACCTGACTGCCGATGGGAAGTGGTGAATGAATTCCTTGTTTCGCTTTAGTTGCATGCGTGGCTTTTGCTTTACCTGTTAAACTGTCTTTATCTCAATCCACGAGTTTTCTCACTTTCACTCTTCTGATTCTCTCCCCCATCCTGACGCAGGGCAAGTGAGCGAGCGGCTGTGTAGGGCTTAGTTGCCAGCTGGGGTTAAACCATGACAGCCCTTCTGGAAAGACCAGGGTGGAGATAAAAACAAAGTCAGAGGGCCCTGTCTTGCCTTTTTGCAGGCTGGAGGCATCATTTCTAGCTAGAAGATTAAGGGTGTAAAACTTCTTCAGAAGAGCTTAGCATTCAGAAGCTTCTGTTATTCTTGCTATATGTGGCACATTTTGAAAAATTGGCCCTGACTAGAGAAGCTGAGAACTTTTAAAAACTTATCCCTGAATTATTCTACCTATTTTAAGAACTTGGACTTACTTTCTATACTAACGTACGGGGGGGGGGGATAAATTAGGAAATATCTTCCCCCGCCCCAATATATAACTCTCTACAGTGCCAGCTCCTGCTGGCTGGTTGTCTTGATTAACTTATTTTCTGGATTGGTATAACTGAAGTTTGCATATAAATTACATGTTTACTAATGTACATTTTTCTTTTCCATTGTTTTGGATTGACAGAGACTTCACCCTCTGGGCTTGCGTGTTTCACTCTCTCATGTATCGAGGAAAGCTCAAAAGTCTTTCTCATATTTATTCTCCATTTTAAAATGAAAATGTTACATGCTGAAGTTGAGCAGCGCAGTCTTCTTTAATGCAGTATGCAGTTTGCACTCAGATCACTTGCTCCTGTGTATAATTTATACATGAATCATGAATTATGTTTGGATTCTCAGGAAGCGAAAATAAATTGGGTAGAGCCACATCCAATTATGTAATGAATTCCTCACGGTAAAATTTACGGTGGGGATGTTGCAAAGTGGAATGCTGATAAAAGATTTCCAAAAGATTTGTTGCAGTATCTCCCGATAAAAATAAACCTCTGTCCATTTTAGGTTTAGAAATGGCTCTCATAGAAGAGCCATTTTGATTCAAACAATAAAATATTTAAAGGTGCATGGGATTGTTTTTCATTGTAGCTTAAATACCGGTGCATAGATCAAGGAGGAGGAGAAGTACTTGATACAGTCTCACCGAACAAAAGCTCTTTCCCAACATGTAGTAAACAACCTGCAACATAACTCTTTTATGGCTCTAAAAGCACTTTCTAGGCTGCATCTAACGGATTATATTTTGAGGAGCTATTTCCTGACCCTGGACTTGACTTTTTTATACTCGCTGCTGAACCCTGCCTTACCGGGGAAAATACAGCTCGTGAGCTTTTATAAGGCAAGCAAACAACCAGTGGAACTGTGAGAAGCATTGGTAATTTCACCTGTGTTTGTGGCATTGATTTCTTTTAATAGCTTTTTGTTTGCATTTCCTCCCACATGTTTCTCACTGTGCCTTGACCTGTTGCTTTTGATTCATTTTTCAATCGATACTCAAGTAGCCCAGGCTTGGGCTGTGTCGTACAGGTGTTTTTCTGAGCAGTACATCCCTGCTCTTTCCAGTGGGATGTCCTTCTTCAAAACCCATAATGTGGCTCCTAAAAGCTGCATATCGGTTGCAGCCAAAGGGCGAACAGGTGGATACATCCATGCCATTTGTATTAAATAAATCTCCTTCTGATGCTGCAGCTCATACTAGAAAAATTTCATTACAGTGACCAATGACTTGTACCCTATAGACATCAATAGCTATTAAGGGAACACTTTCCTTTCTTTGCTTTAAATTTCCTGCTTCAGCAAATCTTCATGCTACTTTGCACCAAAAAAACATGCGTCTGTGTGGTGGGGAGCCAGGCGTGGGAACCAGGATAGCGGCATCCCAAGAGCTTTGTTTAAGCCACGTGCTATCTTCAAAGCTTAGATTTTATAAAACCAGAAGTCCAGAGATAGGCATTTGAATAAGGAAGATGTTTTACTTTCCTAGATGAGTAGAACATCTTAGCAGCTCCCATGGCTTAATACCATTTCATTGATTAATTTATCTATTAGATTGACTACATGAAATGTTGAAGTACACCTATGCAAGGGAAGAGCCTGGGACTTGCGCTTCTAATTCCTGCCAGTTTTCAGAGTGTCCCATGATGGTTTTAATTTTACTGAATGCTTTAAGGCTAAAATCTTGGCCTGCTCTCAAGCTGATGATCGGAGGTTTGCCATTATTTTCAACAGGCTGAGGATTTCACTGAAAAGGATTAAAGGGGATGTGTCCCCTAACAGAGTTCAAGGTCAGAGTGAGAAAGAAAACATCCTGACTTTACACAAAAGCAGCCTTAAACTCTTGGGCCAAGAGCTCCTGCATGGCCTGATGTCACCTCTCCTGACAACACCCACGTGGTCCCCTGAAAGAGAGTGCTGGCTCTCAGGGGTCAGCCGTTCCCACTGCCCCGGTCCCCACATGGCCGTATGAAAAGGTGCAGGAGGCATGGTTGGGGTGACCTCAGAGGAGGTTTCTAACCAGAGAATGTGGTCTAAACAGTCATTTAGGTGACCATAATCTGTGGTTTGCATCAAGGGCTTTGTAACGGGAACATTACCAAACCAAAGGCATGTCTTCTGATGGGCTTTTCTAAAACTCAAACTGAATTATTCCGTTCCCTTACATTTCCTTTGGTGATGATGCAAGTCCAATTTTATCTCATCTGATCAAAGCGATCTTTGACAGGGCTGTTCTTTGATATATGCCCGGTCCTAATCATATTGAATTTTGTGCCAAGTGATTTCCAGCTGGCAGGTCAGAGTGGAGCTGACGGGAGTCAGCTCGTGCTCATATGCTGTATGCTTGTGCTCACAGCTCTACTCAAACTATGGGCTTGGTGAAGGTGTCCTGAGTGAATGCGTTTTTGGACTTCAAAAGCCAAAACAAAGTCAGGCCAAGCTATATGGTTCCTGAGAGTTTACAGCTTTCCCCATAGTCTTAGCTAAGCAAAACTTGGGGTTTTTTTCCAAGTGCAAATTCAAGCTGAGACAATAATTAGCATCTTGTTTGTTTGTTTGTCACCTTGAAAGAAGAAAGGTCAAATATAGTCAGCCTGAGAACTACTTTGCCTTTCCCTCTTGAAGCATTTAATTAGATTTCTCATGTAATGTAAAAAAGAGATAGTACTTTGAATATGGCAGTCAGAGCTTGCTGGAACGGCTTATGCATTTAAGACTTTTTTTTTTTCCTCCTTTTATTTCTTGCTGGCTTCATAGACCAATTTGTAATTTTTCTGAAAAAGTGACGAGTTTAAACACTTAACCCTTGTTGTAGAGAATAGGCAGGTTTTTTTTTTCTTTTTTAGAAGGGAAGGCTATAAATCAGCATAGTGTACAAATAAAAACACTACTGTATAAGACAGTAAGAAGCACTTTAGAAAATGCCCAGAATGAAAGTCTTACAGCTTATGCATCTTTTTTTTTTTTTTTCCCCAGGAATACGTACATAAATGCTGTATGCATAGCTCTTTGACAACAGACTAATTATTTCTTGGTTTTTGCAATATTTTTTTGCCTGTCTCTCCTGGTTTTTTTTTTTTTTTTTTTTCTTTTTTCCCTCCCAGAGGACAGGCTTGCTAGATAACTGGAACTGTACATGTTAGGCTGTGAGCTCGGTTCAGTGATTTTCATGATGGGAAGCAATTGCTAGGAGGAAAGAGGCAGTATGCATTGGTGAGTTACAGACCATGCAGGCTTGCTGCATGTCACAACAGCTGAAAAACCCTGAACATACTTTTTTTTTTTTTTTTCTTCCCCCCTTCAGTCATGTCCTGGTTCATTGGAGTTACAGCTGGGAGGATGCTTCCCGTATTCTCTCTCCTGTGGTGCAGTGGTACCTCTGCCTGCGTAGGGATGGCCACCGATTTTCTTTAAAATCCCAATACAACTCCTCTCTGTGCCAAATGGACTGAGCTACCCTGTGGGTATCTTTTACCTATGCATATATCCTCATGCACTGCTTCAGGTGTGCATAAAAGTGCACATTTAAACAAAAAAAAAAGAGGCCGAAACAACAGAGTCGATTTGCAGTATTACCTGTGTCATGGTATTAAAACTGGAATTTTTCTGAAATTTCTTTCCCCTGTGTGCTGTCCCATCCATTTTATCTCCAGACAAACTGGAGTTGGTAACTGCTTCTAATCCAGGTCTTTTTGCTGTCATAACTTTTACTAGTAATGCAAAACCCCAGAGGGGATTAGCCAACCTGAACATTTCGAATTTTAAACTTCAGTAAGTCTTGAGTTATAAGTAGGGAGAAAAAACCTTTCTCAATCATTTTCAAATAAACTAAATATCTGCCCCACCATACCTTCCTCTCCCCCTTCTGCAGTAAAACTGTGGGTTTTTTGGTGAATGTAGAATGAAAACCCTTGAAGGGAAAAATCTTGCTCATCCTTCCAGGGCAGGGAGAGACAGCGAAGCCTAGAAAATGCCAGGACACAAGGAGGATTTTTCAGAGTCTCCGGCATGGAGAAATTCTCCTGTGGACCCTGACCCTAACCAGCATCTTGCAGTCACTAGTTGCACCTTACTTTCAGATTGGGCACCTAAACCTGCTGGATATAAAGAGGGGAGAGTTGAGGGTCTCAGGTTTTAAATCATAGAAGCCACTCTCCAAAGCGGATACCATTTTACAAAGGTATCAAAAGCCAGCAGATGTCCTTGTTTGTAGCAAAAGCTGCTTGGTGGTGAGTTGCTAAAAAAAAAAAGGTCATTTTTATGATGGTTTCGTTTCAATTTGAATACCTAAGTCACGTCTGTGAGGATGCAGAGGCATGCAGAACCGATCGACTCTTTCCCAAGACCTTCTTCAGAAATGCAGCAGTACTTGGTGTCAGAAATTAAGACACATACCTTAGTAAATGGCCGTGGGCTGGAGTCTGTAAAAATGAAGAGAGGAAGACAGATTTACTGTCACACCTGGAAGGAGGAAAAAAAAAACAAACCATTCTTAGAAAGTGGGGAAGGCAATAATGGGCTTACTGCAGTCAAAATAGTGCAATGGGGAGGGCTGGGGTTTTTTTCAGTGGTGGAAGTATATAATTTTATTTCTGCATAACACATTTGCATTCATGCTGCTTAATCACACCATTAAAATAGCAATTCAAAAGTCAATATTATATTTAAATGTCAGACGATTGAGATTTCAGTAATTTCTTAGCAAAAGGGCTCCAACTGAGAACATAGTGGCCCATGGTCTCATAGGTGGGAATAGTCCGTAATGGACAATTATGGACTAAATGGGCAAGGTTATGTGGTGTTTATTTTATTTGTTTATTCAGAATTATTCAACACTTTGGGGGGGGGGGGGGAAGCCCTTAATGGGTAATTGATTTCTATAAGCATCTTGTGTTTGCTACATTGATTAGTTGCAATCCTGTAAGATGGTGTATGTTGAAGTGCACTTTCTGGTTCTGGCAATGTTTGTCTGTGACTTTGCATTTCATTTCCCTGCATAGTTAAGTTTAAAGTCACTGCAAACATTTTGCCAAGGAAATTGAAGAAGGTACCGTAAGTTATTTGGAGTCATTTAAATTGTCTGCTGAAACCATGAAATGGTTTGGTAGAAGTGGTTGGCATCGAAGGTGACTCTGTTTGGCTGGTTGTGCCCATATTTTCAATGATCTTCAGTAACTCATCAGGTTAATGAGGAGAAAAAGTCTGTCTGGAGGGGGTAAAAAGTAGCTAGAGGAATATCTGGGTGATGTGGACTCATTGACGTGGTTGTGTAATAAAGCGTGCATGTTTGTTACAGCAACCCTTCATCTGGCTTCAACGCGGGTCTTGTTTCTACTACATCTTGTTCCAAGCAAGAGAATTCAGGAGTCCCACTTACTTGAGTAGGAGTAAAATATTTTAGTAAATAGCTCTCTACTTCATTAAAAGGAGTTCTGCATGTTCAAGAGTAATTTTATTTATTCTAGAGCAAAACGGGGTGTTGAGGAATTTCTTGGCTATATGTCAAAAAAAGGGAGCAAGAAGAGTGAGAAACGGTCTCATACCATCCTTGGTTGTTAGTTCCAGTCAGCTTAAAATGTGCAAATTAATAGTGCAAACTAAGAGCCAGATTCAGATGTGGTGTATCGTTAGAGGCACAGCTGTAATTCGCTTATGATATATTAAAAAACAGAAACACCTCAAGCTGCATTAGGTGGTGTTGATTGTCAGTTCCCTCCTGCATAAATGCCATTAGATGCCTAAAGTTACAAATTGCTTTAATAACTTTCACAACTGATTGGTAATCACCCTGCAGTTAATGAAATAGGGAAAACACCTCTCACTAAATGCATTGTCTTCATTTCCTCCTGCATAATTTCCAAGGTGTAGAGATCATTTTCAACAAATCCCATGCTAGAAAGGTCATCTGTTAAGTTTTACTCATATTCATGTTCCTATTTTCCTTTCTCAGTTCAAAAATATATTTATCCAAGCCAGTTTTCCCATGCCCTGTTGTCCAGTGTGGCTTTGTGCATACGCTCCAGCATTTGGCTGCTGGTTACCTCCAAGGAGATCTTTGCAGCTCAGTGGAAGTGATGCTGAAGACGAGTTTGCCAGAGCTGTTCTTGCTGTGTGTCCATCCAGGCAGATGGAGAATCGCGCTGTAAACTCCCATAGCAGCACACTTACAGCCTTAAGTTACAGCTCACCACGTGAGCTGGAGAATTGCAATTCAGGATAGATTTGTTTTGATGGGGTTGGTTTGGTGGTGGTTTTTTTTTTTTTTTTTTTTTTTTGGTCCTCCCAAAGTGGTAAGAGTTACAAGAATTGGTCTCTGGAAAAGTCCCATAAAATTGTATCGTCGTTTAAGGATAAAATTAGTGGCTGCTAGTTAATGATGCAGGAATTAAATACATGGCGCTGACCTGAGTGCAACACTTTACCTCTTGCTGTTGCTAGATTTCAGAGGCATTAATGTCCCTTAACAAACATCTGAAGGTAATTTCAAAGGGTGGGGGAGGTTAGAGAAAAGAGCACAGCAGTGTTTTATAGTTGAGATTGCCTATATATTAGACAGCTCTGACAGAGCGTGTAATTAATTTTTTAAGTGTTTATACTAAAGAATAAATAACTAGTAATACATATGGCACATTATAAATGTTTCAAGTGCACTATAGTTGGGCTAGATGTTAAGCTATGGCTTTGTTGTGTTTTTGAACAGAGTCAGCATAGGTAACATTGGCCATTTAGGGTCAAGTTTTCTCAAGTGCATTTAGCTCACACTTAAGAGTCTAAGTAAGGTGGCCTGGTTTTGGAAAAGTCTTAACAACCAGGCTGTGTATCAGCAAAATTCAAGAGCGTGGTGGTGGTTTCTGCCATCCTTGCTGTCCTCAAAAAAAATCAGCTGATTTCTCCAGTGGTCTCTCTGCTGACAGTTAGTATCTAAACGAGTGCTGAGCGCTTTTGAAACTCTGGTCCTTAGCTTTTTATATGATCTATAATTTTATATGCAGTGCATCTGAAGAAGAATATGTATGATTCATACACACATACAGGAACCAACACAGAGGGATAATTTTAATATAAATCCCAGTGCTGTCTGTTTGTTATGTTCTGAAATGTTGCATAGAATAATTCATATATTTATAGATGGTAGTTCAGCTGGTGCTTTGCTTGCAGTATTTGCCTTTTTTCATCTCTCAGTCGAGCTGTTCTTCCTTCCTTCCTTTGCACTGAAAACATCACCTGTGCCCAGCACTGTCCTTCTGCTTCATCCTCTGGAAACTTAAGCCGTGAAAAACACATCTCAGGGTCTGGGGTCCCATTTTCTGCCCTGGTCACTGAAGCCATACCAAGGAGCAGGGCTGCATTTCTTTGCCATGTGCTCCATCAGGAATGGAGGAGTTTGCTCTGCTTTCTATGGAGTGTGTCCTTTTGGGGCTCCTAAGGCAGAGTTGTTTGTTTAATGCCTCCTTGTATACAGAAAGTAAGTTAGGACTATGCTAGATGTGAAGTGATGATTAGAAGGGTGTTAACATCTGCATTTTCATGCCGACCACACACAGTGTCTTGGCCTGGCAGTCCCACCCTGGGGGGTTGCTTCGAAGCAGCTTCTTTGCACTGTAAAAAAAGGAGCTTTTTCCCTACCCGGGAAGCCCCAAGGTGCCCCAAGAGACTCTTAGGTTTGAGATGTACCTGGAAAAGGAGGCTGATATAATTACCCATAGAGATTCAAGTCTGTCATCAGCACTGGGGGAGGATTTAATCTACATGTATAAAGTTGCATGTTTAGGAAGTTGCACATTTTGCGTGTTTTTCTTTTTGCTTGTGCTTTAATTCTTCACCACCTGGCTGGGAGATAGAGAAGCAGTAAAGTTGTCAACATTGAGAAGCGTGGTATAATATTACAATGCTATAGTTTCCATTGAACAGATGATGGCAAGAAGTTATTTTAATGGGTTTGTTGAGAATTGTGCTTTCACAGACTCTTAAATTATTGCAGACTGCGCTGCTGGGATGTGTATGGGAAACAGCCATTTTAATTAGGAAGATACGCTTGGAAATGAAAAGTCATTTTTTAAAGGTAATTTCCTTCGTGAGTGTTTTACTGACCGCTTGAATTTATTTACCACACAGACCTAGCGATAAAATAGGTATTTATGGGTTAGTTTTTAATTAGAAATAATGACTGGTAGAGTTGAAGTGATTAATCATCTTATCCATATAGGCTGCAGTAGTCCTAGTGAAAGACAGTTGTACTGACAATTTAGAGAGTGATCTAACTGCATGTTTTGTCCTTAAACAACACCACCACCAATGCAATCATGTTTTGACTTGGAAGAGGAGAAATCAAGCTATCTTACTCTAGCGAACTTCACATGCGGATGACTAAAGAAATACCCAAAAAAGCTGGGGTTTTGGCCTTCTGGATGTCACTGACATTCATAAATAAGAGTAATTAAAAGAGTAATCCAGTGACATGGCTTTATTTCTGCATGCAAATGGCACTTGGAGGGAGTCAACCGGTGATGACAGATTTATGGTGAGAGTATTTGTGACAGCGAGCTCGCTGCTGAAACGCTTGGGCAGATGCAAGTGAGTATCATTTCAGGAAGGATCAGAGATTTTTAATCAGCCTTTTCTTTCTTGGTTGAGAAGCGTGAGGACAGAAATTACAAGAAACCCAACTTAACAGCTTTAATGGCCTCAACAGAAAGAGGGTAAGAGTTTGGGGAGCGTAGTACAAGGACAATTTTGCATGTAATGCCAGTTAGCTTTATTAAGCTTCGCATTGAGTCATACATTTCCTTTACCCTCTCTGCCCGAGGAGGTTTTTACTCCATATTTCAAAATGCAGCATGTAAGAAACAAGAGCTAGCATGTGGTGCAGTATACATTTTAGCATGTAAGAAACAAGGGCCAGTGCATATCATTTTCTGGAAAGTAACGAAATGTCATGGCGAGTGCATGAAATAAATGTATTTTTATGTACTCGTTTTAGAAATCAATATAGTGATAAGATTCGGCTTTTTATTAAAGGGTCTTTCCAGAACTCTGCGTCCAAGCGTGAGCTGTCTGACTGCCGCTAATGGCTCTACCTATTTTTCACTCTGAAGGTATGCTAATTATCTTTACAAGAATCAAGGCACTTTCTTCCTTTTCAGTATCCATAGGAACGTGTCAGGGATGAAAAAACCTGACGTTTTGATTCCCAGCTTTTGTTTCCCTAATAAAAAATAAAGGCATAATGGACAAGAAGAAGCAATTTTATTCAGTCTTCTCATCATGGCAAGTTTTATGATTAGTCTGAATCTCACTGCATTTTATTGAATTATGCCTCTGTTTGAGTTTGCAGCATTGCTTCTTCAAGGAGAGCCCACTGCAGCCCAACTTCTAATAACTTGTGTTTTCTCATAAGCTCAGTGTTCACCAGGTGAGCTTGAAATTTCTCACTGGCCTGCCTAATTTCTGACTTTGGTGCAGAAACCAAATCACCACCTGCCTGCGTGTTCCTCCCTGCCCCATCCTGCAGGTTTGAGCCTGTCCTTGCTAATGTAGGCAAAAGAGAGGCAGGACGGCATCACGCCGCTCACTGATTTTGTTAACAAAACAGCCTTTGCAAAGCCACTTAAATTCAATTTGCATTTGGAAAATAAAAACACGGTGTAGCACGGTCCACTGGGAGATTTTTCATGCCATGCAGGTACATTTTCAGAAGCGGTAATCAAATATTCTGGTGCTGTACACACATGGTTTCTGGTTTAGCTGTGGTCCTTTTGTTTCATTTGGGATGAAAGTGAATTACTGTTGTTGCTTGCCCATTGAAGTCCATTCACAGGACAACAGAAATGGTAAGCTGCTCTGAAAGTACTGTTTATTGACTTGAAAACCAGTTGAAAGGCAGTTTTGTCATCCCCTAAAACTTCATATGGCAGTTCATGTGTATGGCCAAAGCCCCTTCGTCTCCGATGGAGACCTGCGGTAGTCGACATTGAGCCTAAGCATGCGTGCGAGAGCTGCATCATCACTGATGGAATGAAAAGAGATTTACCACGTATTTCTCATTTCACTGCCTGCTCATTGGAAAAAAGCTGCTTTGTGAACAGCAAAAGTCCCTGGCATCAGGGTGAATGCACGAAAACTGGTGGGATAATTCAGTAGACATGTAAAAAAAAAAAAGTCTCTGGGTCCATCTAGGCACTTGTTTTCTATAAAGAGGCTGCTTCTTTTAAATAAAACGTCTTGAATAGTCCTTTCAACTAAGGGTTCCCTCATTTCCAAATGTGCAAGTTTTCTCCTCTCTTCCCCCAGAGCGCCCCAAATTCAGCGCGGAGATGGTCATTGATTTGCGTCGGGGTGAAGGGCAGGTTTTGGTGGCTCCTAACTGCTCACATGCCTGTGTAGGAGTGAGTGGCCTCATAAGCCATTTTCTTTTCAAAGGTCTTTAAAAAAAGCTGCGAACGAGACTTCATTTATTCGTTAGACAGAGATCCTATTTGATAGTTTACAGCCAGTATGTATGAAGTAAGTATGGCTTTCATTAAAGAGGAGTCATGTATTTTATCTCAGCTGAGGAATGAGGAAACATGGGCCATAAAGCCAATATTGTAATAGTCTCCCTTTTTAATAGCAAGCTGTGTGCTGCACTTCTGAAAAGCCTGGAGTTCTGGGGGCTGAGCTGATCAGAGCTCAGCATGCTTTTTTTTCTCCTGCCTTATAACCCTTGTTAACTTTTCAACTTGTCAAGTACGTGGTGGTTTATGAAATTTTAAAGCTAACAGTATGCTGTGCAGGGATCACAGCGATACGCTAGACTTTTGAGTGCATCCTGAGATGAATAAATCATGAAGTCACAGAAAGTTGCAATTAAAGAACCCAAACCTGGATGCTTGAAATATTATACTTGGGTTTGTGTGACTTTAAACAAGAATCAGGGCTGGAAGTGGTCCACACTTGAATTGGAGATCAGCAAAAGGAAAAAAAAAAAAAAGATATCTGTGAAACATGTGTCTCTTCCAGGGCAGCAGACTGATATTTACTGACCTTAAGTGGAATTAGTGTTGATGGAGTCAATTCCCTTCGGCTCAAACAGGTAGACATGATCCCACTGGAGATGGAAATTGCCTGATCCGGTTTCCTTCTGGAACAGCTTCCTTATAAATTAAGATAATCCTTTGTTTGATGCTTACTTAGTTGGTGACCTTCCTGTGTTTTGCTCAGTCTCCATAAAGATGCTGCAGGTTATATTCATTTTTTGCTAGAATCCAGTATGGCTCTAGCAGTTACATTGCAACTGTGGGTCAGGCAAGGGTTGCATTAACATTTCATCCCATCCCTGGCTCCCCCGTCACCTTTGAGATATTTCTGATTTTCCGCAGACTTGAGACGAGCGGCCGATGCGTCTCGTGCTTGCATCACTTCTTATTTTAGCTTTCCCCTTGAAAAAATATGAAGAAAAATGACCATTATGGCTCTGCGTTTCAAGAGGGTCTCCGTGGGAGTCATGCCTTGTCCATCAGTAGGGACACCCAGTGATTCACATCTTTGACTTCACGTCCGTGAGTAATCTCCCTGACTTCAACAGGATTACCCAGGTGTTTAAAATAAGACTGTGTTGTAAAGGTCTGTGGGATTATGAGTCCAGAAAGATTGGTTGTGTGACTAGTCATTGAGATTTTCTTTTAATTTCTCCTTTTATGAGTTTGAAAAGTCAATAAAAAATAATGCAAAACACATGCGTGATTAAGGCAGGGGCTTAGTTGCAGCTATGCTGGGAAGTTTGCAGTTAGGGTTTCTGGAGGAACCCTCTCATGTTTTTCTTCCTTACGTGTTTGCACTATAAAAAATGTGTATTATGTATCCACATATACGGACTGATAACACTCCATCTAAGGTCATTTTTAACTGAAAGCAAATCTATTTGATCAACCTGTCCGGGTCACGTGGACACACCACTTTGCCTTGGTTTCGTGTGGTTTTGTTTTTCTCTCCTCAGTCGTTTCTTGATATCACTCTTATTGCTGCAGTTTCCAAATAGCTTCCAGCGGTGCACATCTGTATGTGCTCTTTCATCTGCTCCCCAGGGAAAGAAAGATGTGGAGTCGAGTGTTTTGGTTGGGAAACTTTATGTAATCATGCACATGCCTATGCGGGTAATGTATATGTACATGCTATACTAGAAAAGGGAAGTAAGTGCAAAATTATCCTTACACCCCGAGCTGGAGGTTCGTCCACCCAGAGCAGCTGCCAAGAACCTTCTGCCTCCTCTGCAAGCAAAGTTGACCTAACTGCAAAATTATATACCCTCATCACTCTGTGGGTGTCCTGGGTGATCTTTATGGCCATAAGGGCCACCGAGGACCTTTGCAGTAACGGCAGAGTACAGGAGCTCAACTGGAATATTTTTAATTTTCTGCAGGCTGAAAAAGGTTAAAAATCACCGGGTGACCTGTGTGTGTACAGAGTCCCAAATTTATTCATCCTGCAGTCCTCTGGACCCTTCTTCCAGGTTGTCCTCTGGCTCTGATTGCCTTGTGATGCTATGAATGTCCTGCCACTGTCCCTCCCCCTCAGATGCTAAGGGTGTCCATTTGTAAGAGTTTGTATGGGAAACGTTAATACTGGGAAAAGGTAACTGGAAACAAAATAAGACCACTATGTATACGTATTTCATCTTAATTTCTGAAAATTTATTTTAGATGTTTTTTCCCCTGTGAAACGTTTTTAAAATGATATCAATATTAACCTGCTAACAGAAATTCTTTATTTCTATGAAAACAGTATTTTTCTTGGGGATGGAGGCTTATGCAGCTGCGAGATAATGTAGAATTTGCATGTACCTAATTTCTGATTTAAAAAGGAAAAGCTGTTGAAACCGATTGTTAAGATTTGAGGATGCGGGTGACATGAGATACATGTATGTCTTAGATGTCAGCTGGGAAGAAAGAAGAAGAAACATTTTGTTTTTATCAGTTCCCATCAACATTGCAGTGAGGAGACATGCGTGCAGTAGTGGCAAACATGAAATCCTCGGTAGGGATGTAGGAATAGTTCTCTCCCACACACAGCCCATATAGGAAAGGGAACCGGGGGGGGTCTAGTTTCACATCTCTTCTTCCACTGTGTTTTTTGTCTCATTTTACTTCAGTTAATAGTGTGCTTGAGCTAGTTTCACTGAGATGTTCCTTAAAGTGGAATAATTTGAGCATGCAGTCGTTCTGCCCTTGTCTCCCCCTCCCCTCCCCGGCTCTTTAGTAATTGCATCCTGGTTCATATTCATTTGGCATGCTAATTGTTAGAGTTAAGAAATAAGAGACTTGGCAATATGCAGAAGAATTAAAGTGATTGCCCTTTTGTCTGCAGAAACAATGGAAGCTAATAATTATTACTGTTATATTTTTGTTGTTAAAACTTCTCTCTCCTGCTCTCGGTTTCCGAGACCTGTGTTTTTCCTTTGACAAAAAGCAATCTGATTTGATGTACATAGGCAATACTTCAGAATCCATCACTCACAGCCACAGCCTTCCCAGCCTCCTATATATTAACAAGCAGATGTGTCATCCCGCAGACTGCTCAATAATAGATCTTTTTAAGAACTGCTTTTCCTCTGTGGAGTTCAGGTACTCCAGAACCAGAATTTAAGCACTGCTTTCATTTTATATAGAGATATCAGGAGATACTCAGCTTAATGTAGAGTTGTATATTTGCATTTGCAGAACATTTTGTCTTCCTTTATTCTCTTTGCAGATGCAAGGTTTGGAATGCCAAATAGCTCATCAAGATATACAGTGTGCAGGGAGAAAATAATGTTAATGTCTAACTGTCTGGGTTTGTTTGGTTTTTTTTTTTTTTTTAAATCTTCTTCCTTACATCGCTTTTAAAGGAGCCTAAGGAACTCAGAAGTACATTGAACCTAATGTTTCTTTTTGCTTTTGTATCATTCCTACAAATTTGACACCAAATTTGATAGAGCCATCCAACATGTCTCATCCCTGCTGTTAAATGTATAGAGAAATTACAGTAGCCTTCTAAGAAGATGTAATTAAAAAAGCCTTAATGAGGTTAAGCTTCTTAAAAAAAAAAAAACCAAAACCAACACATTTCTATTCACTCAGCACACATCTGGACACTGGCTCATGCGTGCATGCTCATTGCTGAATTACAAGTTTTTAAGTTCCAAAACTGAACGCACTGATCACCGGCAGGCTCAGCTCGGGGAGACAGGGTAAGCCTCAGTTTTCCCCTCACCTAGGTGCTTGCTCCCTGAGGATGCAGGGATGCTGCCCTGGCTGAAGCAGCGCTTGGGTCTCATGGGCTCACTCCAGTAAGCATCCCCGCGATTTTGCTTTGCTGTCCTGCAAACCCCTTGTCAAGTGGTTTCTCCTGTCCGCGCTGGACAGAACCCTGCGGATTTTGATGAAAACCAGAAACCTACCTGTTTTCTATTAATTTGGGCTCCTCCTGCCATCTGCTGAAAATAAACAGGGCTCTAACTGGCAGGAGGTGACCCAGCTGGAAGAGAGCAAGGACGTAAAAATGTGTTGGAGGGGAGGGAGGGCTGAGAGCTGCTGGGAATGCCAACCGGCTCCCACCTCAAGCCATTCCCTTAGATCCTCAATGATTTTAAGGGAAATCAGGCTTTCTAGGACTCTTCCAAAATTGCTATGTAGAGATAGCAAGGGGAAAGTTGAAGTAACACGTAAGGCATGCTGATGACTGCAAAGGTGCTGTAATACAAACAGCAGAGCATGTTAGTGTTATTATCCAAATATTATCCAGTTCCTGTAACATCTGGGAGCCCCAGATGTGGACTGGGACCAGATGTGCTAGGTCCTGTATGATTGCAGAGCAGAGAGGGGCACCTGCCCCAGAGCCCCCTCATTGTAAGGTATTGTTATAGACAGGGTGTAGGAAGGCTGTGGGACAGTGATCCACATCAGTTGTCAGCCTCAGCATTCCAGAAAACAAGATCTATTAAAAATCCACCATATAACTGCACTGTAGGTGCAAGTAGAGCTGCATGTGTTGATTTTAGTGGCAGTTACAAGGCCAGGGGTGTTTTTTATCCCCTACTCAGCGCATATCTGTGTCTGTGGGACTTCAAAAACAGATGTGAGGTCTATCTTCTGTGTTACAGCAAGGGAGGGGTTTAGGGAAGGACCAGAGAGAGGTTTTCAGCAATGAGTGGCTCTTCTCTGCATGCCAGTATAAGAGAAAACATGTTTGTTTGGTTTTCGAATATAGAAATTCAGGAGAAAAAGAGTAGTGGCAGAGTAGAAGTACATCTCGGTAGCGGGAGAGGCGATGTTCAAGTTGGAGATAAGCCATGAAAAAAACTTCCAGCTAAAAGCACAGCGTTTATTCTGGATGTGTGAAGTAGAGGTAACCGCAAAAGAAAAACATGGAAGTGGGATGTGGTCAAAGCAACAAGGTGCGGAAAGGATCTTCATGGCAGCGTTTTGAAAGAAAACAAATGTGTCAAGAAAATTTTCTGCAAGGCCACAGGAGAGGATGTTGCAGTAACCAAAACGTGAATCCTTGGAGAGGAAGGGCTCAAACTTTTTACGGAGTTGTGAGCTCCATAAAAAAAAGCTGTGAGCACCTTCTTGGGCACAGCAAGGAAAATCTGTGCATGTATAGCACAGCCTTAGTATTCCAGGTCTACCCTGGATTTTGGTGAGCTTGAATAACCTGCTGGGACCACATGTAAAGCAGAACCACAGCAGAGCATAAGCAGGGCCACAGCGAGCAGGCCAGCAGTGTCCCTAGGGAGTGGAGGGGGAAAGACAAAATTGGGAGGGGGATAGTGGGTGGGGGACAATATGCCCCCCAGGCTGCTTCTTGCATACTGGTTAATGTTTTTGTAATAAAACATTACTGGAAGGAGGGAGGGCTGCATAGCTGGGCTCCCCAGTGCAGGAGCAGCGTCATTTTGAGCTGCAGGGAGTCTGGTTTTCTGAGTTGCGTTATGGCACTCAAGTTGATTTTAACATGAGATCTTGTGTGCAGCGTGTCGTGGTTCCTGTTTTGTTTAACTCTGTTGTTTTCATTTTTGGGTGAAACATTAGCTTTTAATTTTTTTTTTTTTTTTTGCTTGCATCTACTAATTAGTCACCCATCCACTTTCAAGTTGCATTTAACAGCTGAAATTTACCCTAGGCAGAAGGCTGATTGGCATCTCTTCCTCTGTCCAGCTGCCAGTGTTCACAAATCATGAAGAAAATCAATTTATCTTTCTACCCTTCTTTCAAATGTGATTGAAAGCAACCAGTGGGTTCAGAGGTACAGGGCGGGGAGTGAAGACAAATAAGAGCAAAAAAAGGGCAGTTGCATTTCTCTCGCTTCCTTATGAAACGTGCAAAAAAAGGTTACACTGCAAAATCTGGGTGAGCTGGAGAAGAATTGCTTTTTGTTTTAAACAAATGTAACAGTTGCTGTGGGGTGGGCTGGTTTTTTTTGTTTGCTTGTTTGTTTTTTCCCCCATTTAATTTAAATGTGGTGGAACTTCTGCTGAACCTTCAAGGTAATTAATTTTCTTATGCAGTTGCGATATTTGTAATTTGATGAGTTTTAAAGCCGAAGGAGCATTGCCTGCCTTCTGCAACTTGAAGGAAGCTTGCTCGCAGTTGCAAGGGAGGCGTGTGAAGCACCTGGCTTGGTGCAGAGCTTTGGCGGTGGGAAGACTTCTTAAAAATTCCTAATTGGTTCTAAAAATTAAGTCATTATGTAAATGTTTGTAATTCTGGGCTGTTCTGAGAAGCTTCATTAGGAGGAATACAAGAGCGGGAATTAATTTTATTTATGTGTAACGAAGAGCGGACGGGTCCTGAGGAAAGGCTGCAAAGTGAAGCAGGGAGAGAGATGCTTGCTCCCCCTTTACCAGCTGTGTTTGTGAGATGCCATTTCACAGGGATTTGCTTCCTTTTTTGTTTTATTTTACGGGGCAATGTCTGTGAATATATGGCATGAGATTACACTTTTATTGTCTGCCATGAATCCCTCATAAGGGTAGGACAATGTGGAGGTGTGCAGCCAATGCTGCATTATAGGGAAGTATTAGGGGCCTCTATCTCCACCAGTAATGACCAATTAATGACCACTGAGATAAGCTAACGAGAAGTCGGGGCTACTTAGAGCTTTAACTCATTATTTCCTGACCACCCACAGACAAAGAGGCCATTATTTCTATAGTTTTATTTAATGAGTATTTCAGATGAGTACAGGACTCGCTTCACGCCCTGGGCGGGCTGCCTGAACATTTTGCTTCCAGCCTGCGAGATACCTTTATAAAATCATGTAACTGGAATAAAATCCCAGATCTTGGTGGTGGCTGGAAGAAGTTTGTTCAGCGGCTGCTCAGCTGGGACAGGCTGGTAGGATTTCCGAGAGGACTTGGAATCACTTGTGATATTGATGCTCTTCAGCCCAACGGCAGTGAAATTTCAGGTATACTTCTGCTTATGCCAAATTTGCTGTGCAAAATGAGGCACAGATCATGCTGTCTTCACTCCCATGGAGTAGGGTTCACCACCGAAAAGCCTCATAGGTTTTGCTGGGCCAACTCAGTGAGAAAAACAAAGAAATACAGAAGAAAGTGGCAGAAGAGGTGTACTCTCATTTCTGTTGAACATCAGATTTTCAAACCAATAGTGAAATGGGAAATTCTCATTTATTTTAATAATTAAATCTGAGAAGCAGGGACTTTAGGTGAAATCCTGGCTCCACTTGAAGCTGTGGGTACATTATCATTTAATGTCCCTAGGACATACATTGCACTCCATACGTTGAGTTTTTTGGGCTTCACTGGGCACCCGGTTTTACCTCAGAGCTGGATGTTTAATGACTGGTGCTAATAAAAGTTATTGACCAGTCAGGATTGCAGAGAAGAAGGCTTGGAAGGAGAAAAGGAGGCAGGAAAATCTCAAAGGAGTAAAGACAACTGGATTGCACTAGGCAGGCAATGCCATTAGCAATGAAGGGAGAAAGGTGGAGAAATCCAGATATGATGCCACTAAACCCAGTTGCTTTGTTCAATAATAATAAATGCCCCAACCAGCAGTTTTGGATGGGACCTTCAGCAGCAAAAGCACAAGTCGGGAGAAACGTGTGGCACCTGAGAAAGCTCTTACAGCTGCTGGGACTGGACTGCTGACACCCAGATACCTAACTTGTGCTAACGGGGATATTCCTCCATCTGCCGCTCTTCTACCTCCATCAGCTGCAATGGTTGCTGCTGCTGGGAGCCATGAGCATGCCTGGGCAGAATGTGTCCTTTGTTTTAAAAAATCAAACTCCCATTTTTATTGCTTCCTCCTGCACAGCCTCGCACAATGCAACAGTGTGATCCCTCCAGGTTTTACAGTATGGGCTTCCTTTGTCTGGGTTGGGGGGGGGTTTATTAATGAGCTCTTCTGTGTGGCTGCTAAGCAGAGTGGTAGGAAAGGATAGGTGAATGCCTTTTTGTATTGGCTAGGCATCAAATATGAATGCTTTGTAATAACAGAAAGGAACAGACAGGGGAGCCCTTGTAAATACATTTAGAAGAGGCTGTGGAGGTGATACAGAAGCAGGTTTATATTTGTGGCTTTGGGAGGGAAGGACAATTAAGTGTTTCCATGCACGCCCCGCACTGCTGCTCCCATTTCTGCATCCTGGGAGCCCTGCTCGGTCTCCATACACCCCTCGAACCCACACAGCACATGCAAGCCACCGTCCCCCAAAAATGAAAGGAAAGGACAGGGACCAGGACATTGTTTTGCTTTGGTGCCGCAGCTGCAGGGAGAGGGTAGGGAGGTTTCACTGGCTGGGCTACCCATGTGTGCTGAATTTGGGCCCCCAGCCTTGCCTTGTTGCCCTGGAAGGAGGCATTATTGCTCCCAGCTGTGGCCCCAGCTGTGTGTGGGGAGGAGGTATTTAGCTCTTCTCCTGCTAGGCTGGATGCTGGAGGGCAGCTGCTTGTTGGGCTGCTCTTGGCTGATGACAGTGAGAGGGGGCTGCTGGGGCGGCGGCGGCGGGTGGTGGTGGTGGTGGTGGTGGTGGTGGTGGTATGTGAGGCTGTGGCTTAGTGAATGCTAATACTAATCAGTAAAAAGAGAAATGTGCTTTTTCAGGGCTGTGTTTGTGAGGTCTTTCAGGCTTTCTCCCTCAACAGAAATGGGGTTTGGGTCAAATGAAACTGATATATTTGTGTGGTGCGCTGACCCTGGCTGGATGCCAGGTGCCCACCAAAGCTGCTCTATCACTCCCCTCCTCAACTGGACAGGGGAGAGAAAATATAATGAAAGGCTCATGGGTCGAGATAAGGACAGGGAGATCACTCAGCAATTAACATCACAGGCAAAACAGACTTGACTTGGGGAAAAAAAATTAATTTAATTTATTACTAGTCAAATCAGAGTAGGATGATGAGAAATAAAAACTAAATCTTAAAAACACCTTCCCCCCACCCCTCCTTTCTTCCCCAGCTTAACTTTACTCCCGAATTTTCTACCTTGTCCCCCCGGCAGCGCAGGGGGACGGGGAATGGGGGTTGCGGTCAGTTCATCACACGTTGTTTCTGCTGCTCCTTCCTCCTCAGGGGGAGGACTCCTCACACTCTTCCCCTGCTCCAGTGTGGGGTCCCTCCCATGGGAGACAGTCCTCCATGAACTTCTCCAACATGAGTCCTTCCCACAGGCTACAGTTCTTCACAAACTGCTCCAGCGTGGGTCCCCCACGGGGTCACAGGTCCTGCCAGCAAACCTGCTCCAGCGTGGGCTCCTCTCTCTCCATGGGTCCACAGGTCCTGCCAGGAGCCTGCTCCAGCGTGGACTTCCCACGGGGTCACAGTCTCCTTCGGGCACATCCACCTGCTCCGGCATGGGGTCCTCCACGGGCTGCAGGTGGATATCTGCTCCACTGTGGTCCTCCATGGGCTGCAGGGGGACAGCCTGCCTCACCATGGTCTTCATCACGGGCTGCAGGGGAATCTCTGCTCTGGTGCCTGGAGCACCTCCTCCCCCTCCTTCTTCACTGACCTTGGTGTCTGCAGAGTTGTTTCTCTCACATATTCTCACTCCTCTCTCTGGCTGCAATTCCGCAGGTTTTTTTCCCCCTCCTTCTTAATTATGTTATCCCAGAGGCACCACCACCATCGCTGGTGGGCTCGGCTTTGGCCAGCAGCAGGTCCGTCTTGGAGCTGGCTGGCATGGGCTCTATCAGACATAGGAGAAGCTTCTAGCAGCTTCTCACAGAAGCCAACCCTGTAGCCCCCCCCCCCCCCCCCACCAAAACCTGGCCACACAAACCCAGTACAGTTTGCAACATGGCCCTGGGTCCATGCCCATGGGCTTCATCTCTTATGCATGCCTGGCTGCTGTGTGGTGGTCCTCTCTGCTCCCCTCTGCTCCTTGATGCTGTCACTGCCCCTCGTTTTGCCTAAAACACAGGTAATGCCTTCAACAGTGTTACAAAGGCTTAATGTTTGTATCGGGTATGCAACCCAAAACTGGGCTGTGCCCAAACTTAAAATGCTCTTAAATGACAATTAATAGTTCTTAAAATGAGTGTCCCTGGGTGATGGTTGTAACGTTCCTCAGCCAGAGGTGGAAAGGAGAAATGAGAGATGAAGACTGTATTATTTGCTGCCTCATATTATTGCTCTTTGAAAGGGTTTATAGTGTTTTGGTTACTCGGGGAAAAGCAGAGGCAGGACACAAATAGGCTGTGGATAGCTTTGCGTCTCCAAAGCCCTGCCTTCATTATTATGCAGTGCAAGTGGTTGTTGGCAGAAGGACAAATTCCACTGTAAATTATGCGTGATTTACATGAGAAGCTCATTAATTCTCTAACACTGGATTTAGATGGTTTCATTTGTAAAGGGTGTCATTTTAAACACTGCTCAAACATATTTCCCTCTATCTGCTGACTCAGAGTGTGTGCTGAAAGATGATAAACAATAAAGTGTGTATGTGTTCATAAATACATGCAGACAGACACACACATTAAAAAATGGTATCAATTAGAAGGTACACTCTGTGTTTAGTGATGGTGTCTGTGATACACAAATTGGCTGCCTATTTAATAATTTTGCCTGCATCAATGTTTGGTCGTTGTAGACCTTGCAGGTTTTTTGTGTTGTGCTTATCGATGCAGAGGTAGTGCCTTTTCATTTTGATTTTTAGTATTAAGCCTGGATCCTAATGCTTATTATCTGCCACTGTGGCCCTTGTTTTAAGGGCTTCCCCTTCCTGGGTGAGCCTTTGCGCTGGCTTCAGGAGAAGCAAGACTCAGTCCTGAATGAGCAGTACGGTTCTGCGGGATAAGCAATAAGCAGGGTGTCTTTTTTCTTTTTCCTCATATATTCCCTGTTTTTCCCAACTCTGCCATAATTCAGAAGTTTGACTAAAAGAACAGTCGGGGGAAAAAATAATCCCTCAGTGGAATTACTTTTTTATTGCGGACTCTGTCTCTTGCTCCAGGATATATATAGCTGATAGGCACACCAGAAGTAGCTGTTGTTGCAGCTCATATGTTGAGATAATGTAGTCCATACTTTCATTTAACGTTGCTTTTGCATTAAGCAGCATGACCCTTCTGCATTAGGTGAAAGACTTATATGCTCATTTTCAGCTTGTACTTATTGTTTTAATCCAGCATCTGGAGCTACGTGTTCTCTGATACAGGGCTGATGCTGAAATTTGGACGATGGTGTAAGTGTTTTATCATACATTCATGTGCCATTCGGGTTTAAGTTGCAGCTTATAATTATTTTAAATGGGCAGTTGCTCTTTAGAAAATCTTAAGCTTGATACAAACAATAAATGCGGGACAAGCTGCCAGACTCACCTTTGAAGTCTCTGGCCTAAGGAAACTGTTCCTTGACATCTCATTACTTTCCTTCTCTTATTAGAAACAAATGTGGACTTCCTACACGTAAATTGAATATGGCATGAATTAAGAAAGTTGAGGTAGACAGCAGCAAAAGAGGAGAAATTATGCCGCGCTCTGCTGCGGTTTTGTTTATCAGGGCAGAAGTCTGAATTTATTATTTTTTTTATGACTTGTAAGTTAGTGCAAGGAAAGAAAATGGAATAATATTTTTTTTCCTGCGGCTGTCAATCTACCGTTCCATATGCATTTAAACAATTTTGCCACAGGGAAAAGAAAAACGTGCCCATCTTAAGTAACCCGAACATCCATAGTGGTTGTTTTTCTGCACGTAGCAGGGCTTTCCTTGCTTTGGGTGAATTTTTTTCCATTGCCTGGAGAAAGTGGTTTTGACTCACAAGGCATGGGGAAATGTCGGACAGGGTTTTGATGGAGGAGTAGGGAAATCCTGTAGCTCTCTGCTTGTGAACAGCACACGTCAGACCTTCCCTGACTTTTTTTTTGGCCCTGAGGCTTAAGTCTTATGTCATGACCTCTCTGCACCACTTGCAAGGAGTGGATAAACATGTTTTTGAAAATACAAATACTGACAACATTTTTTTGCAGCAAAACTTCTTGCATAGAAGCTCCTTATCTAATTTACTTGAGGAAAATTTCTGGGGAAGAAAACCCCAAGAAACATTGTGCTATTTTCTTTTGTCTTCAACAACTTGCTTCTCGCAGAAGAGCATCAGAACAACATTTTGTCCAATTTAACAAGAATTGCAAAGGTGGTGACTATGCCTTTTTTTTTTTTCCCCCTACTCTATCTTGAACTCAAGATGTGTTGGGAAGGAGGTAGGATGGGATACACATGGATATGGATTGCACAGCCAGAAATACTATACCTAAAGTCAATGCTTGGCAGGATGGAACACTCTTTAGGTGCTGCCATCCTGCATACTCTCTATATAAGCCACTGACTGTAAACCCTGTGTTGGCTTGATTGTTTTTCTGTAGCACTTCTTTTTGGAAGACCCAGTGCTGCTGCAGGCATAGTACGAATTCTTCTTATGTTGTTGTTGGTTTCGGTTAGCTAAACTTTAGGTCTGGAAAAGCATTTTGAAATTATATAATGTTTTTTCTGGGGGAATATGCGTGGGTCAGTTTTGTTTGAGCTGTCCCAAAATATTGTACCCTCAGAGGGCACTCATGATTTCAGCCAGCTGCTCCCTTATAGACTGAGAAGGAGGTCTGTGTCTAGTGCAAATTTGTGCAAGTATCATGGAAAAAAATTATAGGAGCAGTTCCAGATGATACCATGTGGAAAAGCTGATCCCAGCTGTTAATGGCGCTCTTCAAGCATCATGTTCTAACACAATGTTATTTTCCAGTGTAGACAAGCCCTCCATGAGATCTCCCTTTCCTTTCCCCAAACCCATCATGCAATATACTGTCTTTAGTGGAATATTTTAATTCTTTCTAAATTTTTATGAAAGTTGTATCCATAGTTCAAAATGTAAGCAGAGTAGCTAGTGTTTATTTCTTTGTGAGGGTGAAGGTGAGAGCCACTTTGGTTTTGGTTATAAACACTGTTTCCATCCTGAAAAACATACAGCTCTATGTAGACAAGATGGACAAAAAGTGGGAGAAAAGAAGTTATCCTCATTTGACAGGGACTCTACCGAGGCAGAAAGGAAAAACAAAGATCCTTGGTTTTGTAGACGTGCAAGTCTACAAAGTAATCTCATTTAGAGAAACATAGTGGAATACAGGAGTGAAATTTCCTCTTATTTCTGTAAGGAGAGCTCCACGAACATTTTTTAGCTTGTGTTCCTGGTGTATAAGAGGCTAGGCTGAGTGTTTGCCAAAAATAAAACAAAACACTCTGCCTGCAAACTACTCTCTATGTCTGTATGTGTGTGTATATTCATACATATATATATGTTAAAATAAGAAAAGTCTTATCCCATCTTTGCACGCTTTTCCGTTTGAGGACACTTGGGTTTGGTTTCTGCATGGTGCTGTACATTAGCAAGCATGTTATGTAGGTCATTTTGCTCCCAACCAAGGCACTGAAGAAAATCAGCTGTTAATGTTATGCAAAGTGGAATGAGGCGAGCATGTCACCTGTAATATGACAAGGTATTAACTTCTTAAGTCAGAAATGAGCTGGACAGGCTGGAGTTTTAATCTGACTCTTGACTGTTGTGCCAAATAGATTTCAGCTAAGTGAGGCAAATGTTTATAATTAATTTCGGAGTGGTTTAATTTTTACACATTAAGCAAATTGGCATCTTTTAGGCTCTGAAGCAGGGAGGCGACTCAGCACGAGTCTGTGTGATTTCTTTAAAAAAAAGGCTGGCTTAGGGACTCTGAAGTCATGCTTGGGGTTGAGCTGGTGCTCAGCATTCGTGCACTGTGGCGTTATCTCCCTGAAACGGCAGCTTCATGGTGAGGCGAAGTCTGGAACTCTGAGATGCACAGATGAAACTCAAAGGCTATGAGCCTGTCTCTTTTCTCTTTGTGGTGGTTTGCTGCTGGCATAACTAATGACATCAGTCACTTAATGAGTGACACCACTGTAATAAAGACTTGGACACTAATGGTGTTTGCAATACCATTTCTCGTCCAGTCTTTGGCTGCTGCTAAAACCTCACTGTTAGACTCTGCCCACCCTTTCCACAGTTGAACAAGCATCAGTTGACCAACAACGGTTTCTGCCTTTGGTGCTCAGGATCCCAATTTATTCTTCTGTCCAAGCAGTAGTAAAACCCAGGTCTGCTCAGTTTCCAAGGTTGGGCAAAATCTGGTTTATAGCCATAGGCAGGAGCTCTAATGAGTGGTGATGTTAATACACAAAGTCAATGATCAGTTGTTTTAAGCAAATGAAGAATTACTCTTAAAAGGCCAGGGGAGACTTAACACAGCACATGACAGACATTGTTGTCCCTTTAGTGATGCCATGTACAGTTCTCTCTAGTTTACGATGTTCCTTGTCTCATCTTAGCTGAACAGTAGCTGTTGTGCCACCTTCTCGCTGGACCCTCTCCTGCAGTTCATGTCTTCTGGTCTGCCCACGCAGAGCAGGTTAATGTTTTATTTCTGAGTTAATGGGTATCTTTAAGATCATTTCTCTTAGTGGCTTTCCCAGTGAATTATAAGTAACGTGTTTGTCTTTAAAATCTGGTCCCACTAAAGTCAAGAGAGGGCTGAAAACGATTATGGAGGAAACACGCTAGTTCTTAAAACCCTACAAACGGTGTTTCATTCCCCCCTCCCTCCCATGCTTTTAATTCTTTAAGGATCCCTAAATAGGAGCTTTTTAAATCAAAGCAGTAAGGAGCAACAGTGTGGTGCAGAGTTATGAGCCAGATGTCGGTCATGGTAACTCAGGTGCGCTGTTCCCTAACACCCACTCAGCTTTCCTTGTGGCGGTTCCCCAAAGAGGACCCAGGGGCTGGATGCAAGCTGAGATCAATCCCCAGCCTCTGACATCTGTTTGCTGAGGGCTGGAGCTGCGCGTTGAGTTGAAGTTGCGTGAACTGAGAAACGGAGACAATGTGATCTTGGGAGCAAGCCTGGATCTTAGGAACATATTGCTCAAGCGACCAGAAACTAGGCTGCTGTCCTTGTGCCAAACCAAAGTCAAAAGCCATGTGGGTTTCGGAACATTTTTTTAAAAAAACAGTGTTAAAGAGTAAGCTGGATTTGATGATTGATAACTTGTTGCTCTTACCCTGCTATTTGTACTCTCAGCTTTGACTTGTGCCCTACCCCTGAGATCCTGCATTATAGGGAGCTGAGTATGCACAGCAGAGAGCTGAAAATTTGACCAAAATATTGATATCTAGAAGTGCAGGACTGAGGAGTATTTCTGGAACAAGTAGTGCTGCCATGCTTTGTTGGCAAGGGAGGAGGGATTTTTCTCCTAACAGTTTCTCCTCTGGCTTTTCCAAAGTTTTGCTTGGTACTCTGGCTGGGATAGCTTTGAATGTTGCATTAAGCATTTTAGTTGGGAACTGCATGTAGATGCTGTTCTATGTCCGTAGCTTGGTACAGAGAAAAATTAAGAAACAAAAGAAAAATTGTATTGAACTTTCTTGATTTCTGACCTGAGATGTGGTAGAGCATGGAAGGGGAAGCTTTCCATGTAGAGCAGAGGAGGAAGATGGATGTGGAAGAAGGCCGTGCTTTTATTTTTATACTCCCAAGACACAAGACCCTAACTTCCTTTCTATGCAAAGAAAGAGAGAGGATGGTGGGGGCAGGCTTACCTCTGGGACATCTGGCCCTAGTGAAGCTCTTGCTGGTGATTAGGTCCATCTTGAAATCAGCCTTTTTAGCAAACACATAATTACTGGGGTTTCATACCTACTTTGAATGGTTAACATATGATGTCCTTATACATTGTTTTTCTTGCAGCTCATTTTTCGCTATAGTGTGACCGCGCAGGGTTTATACACTCAGTTTGTATTGATGGTGTCTGACCTGACAGTTTTTGGTATAGAAGGTTAAGGCTGCTTGTGGGGCTTGTGAAGACACAAGAGTTACGCTTGACCCCAGCATTAGTCATGCTAAGCTATTTGCAGACTAATTTGGCACTAAATCTTGACTACTTTTGTTAACTAGATGCTACCAATCTCGGCAGCTCTACTTGTGCACCTTGCAATCAGGCTGATGAAGCAGTCAAAAATGATGGCATCGTAGGGCTTCTCCCCTTCAGATATCCTGCTTTCTTCTCTAAATGTGGGCAGCAGGACTGGAAAATACAGCCAAGTGAGCAGAAAATGCAGATTAGCTTCATACTATTACTGGAGCAAGTATCTTTCTATAGGGGGAAATCTGAAAAATTTAGAATATGCTACTAAAGTTTGCAGTAGAAATTCTGCATTTCCTTGCAGGAGGTGAAATAGTGCTCTCCTAGTGTGCCTGGCAAAGACGATCGTGCAGAGTGATGTTGCACTGGGATTTCTTTTGATACTGAAACTGGATTAAAAAGGTAATAAATGTTACCAGACTTGGTTTCTCCTTTTATGTTTGGAAGATGATCAGGCACGGCAGAGGATGGCATCAAAACTAAAGGAGGTTTTATCTATCTGTTTAGCTGAAGCCCTCTTCAGGGAGTGGGTTGTTTGTCTTTGTACGGAGGTGGGATCATTGGCTTTCTCATCTGCAGCTGTCTAGGTACTGTCACAGTCCCAATGGGAATTGCTATATTGTTTTTTCATAGTTATATTATTTTGGCATGAGCATGGTTCTCAGTCTGAATTTGGTGGAGCTGAAAACCACCGACAGGACAAACAGTGTGCAAACATTTAGGGCATCTCATGGTCGACAGTCTGATGAAAGAAGTGGGCAGGAGTATATTTATGAGCCCTTACCCCTTAGCTATTTTCATGAACCTAATAAAAGCTTTCTTTGATTTTTCTTTTACTTTTGCTGCTTGTTACTCTAAGGAGCCATATCAAGTACAGGGAAACTTCACCTATCAAAAACTGCTACTACAGCTGAGAAGTTAAGCCATGGACCTCAGTTGTGAATTTGCTGCATGTTTTTTTCAGTTTTTCTTTTTTTCCCTCTCCATAGCTCAGCCTTATACCCATAGTCAGCTTATGGGCGTCCAGAAGAACAGCATGTTACTTCTGGTTATTTTTTGATAAAGATCAAGTATGACTTAAAGGTATGACTACAGCAAGTAAAACAGTCCGATTTATGACCGTCCTGGGATATTTTTCCCCCCCCCTTAGTTTTTCTGCAGTGACATAAGATGGAAGAAAATATCTTTCTAATTTTAAGAGTTAGTTATGACGAATGAGCATTTGCATTGGCCGTGCACAAGGACAGATGCCACGTGGACCACAGTGGGAAGTACTTTTGATTACTTTCACATGGATGATGCTCGCTCAGCTTCAGAAGAGAGCCCCCGTGACTGATATTTTTAATGAGCTAGGGGAGAGTATTAAAACTGCCTATCTACCTACAAGCCCTCAGGGTAGAGAGCTAAATCACCGTGAAGCATTAGAAGTAGAAGAGGTTATCTAACCAGGCATTTTCTCTGGTGTATATGGTATTCATGTATGTGCATATCACACTTTTTTTTATTTCTCTGTTTTCTTACAAAGCAGCATGAATGACTGTGCTCCCATCAGCACAGTAACTCTTGTCTAGCCGACAGCCTGAAAACAATATAGCATGCCCAGTTTCCTTGCTGGTTTGAGCCACTGAAACAAATTCAGTCTCCTTTATTTTTTTCTGCCTTAAGGATACAAAAGGGGAGCGTATGTGGAGGAATGAGTGTTTGTGTGCATGGGGATATGGTTGTATGTGTGTATTTGTTGTATGGGCTGATAAATGTCCGGGACAACCTGGAAGGGATACCTGTGAGTATACTACTTTATAATAAAAATAAACAGAAAACCTTTGGTAGCAGAACTTAATGGAATCAAGGAAAATATTGGATTCTGGGTGCTATTTCGAAGTCCTTTTCATCAGAATAGAAGTGGCATAATCAATATGTAGCTCTTTGGCTGTTAACTCTTCAGATTTAGCTGAAATCACATTAAATGGAATAGATTTTATTCCTGGCTGAGGCAGAGAGGGTTATATTTAACTTAACTCTCTGGAAGTCAACTATTTGGGAGCTGCCAGCTCTTCACAAAATGATGATGCCTGTAGCTGTAACCAAACAAATCATGATATTGTTTCTTTGTCATTACTGACGCGGGCCCTGCTTTATAATGAACTAAACACAAGAAGTTCTGGTGGCGTGCGTCCTGTTTGCTCTTTTCGTAATTCTCCCATTGATTTCTTTGCCCGTCTGGCCTCGGGCAAGCCTCGTCATGCCTTTCCTGTCCTGGGGTATCTTTGCAAGAAACCATCTCTCTACCATTGATTTGAAAACCTCTGCTGTAAGCAAAATTGCAGGCCAGTGTTTTGGGAAGGTCAGGGTCTGGACTGAGTCTGCAGCTGTGGGGAGCATCTGTAACCAGGAGAGATGTCAGTGGGAGCGGTTGTATTTACCACCACTGCAAATGGCACCCGATGGTTTTAAGTTCAATACTCAAACCAAGTCAGTCTGTATTGGAAATCTACAGGTAAGAAGACTACAATAATTATTTCTATTAACTGCCGAAAAAGCTATTAATAGATGCATTCGGAAGGCCTTAGAAGCCAATATTTGTGATTGCGAAACCCTTTTAAAAAATTATTTTTGTTTCTTGCAAAAAAACCACCCCACCACACAAAATCCAAACGAAAAACCCTCTTGCGTTCTGGAGATGCTGTCATGAGAGAGGCCTCCTAGGTAGCGTCTGTTCACACTTCCCACGTATTGTGTAAATATATCTACCTCAAGTATCTCATCTTCCCAGAAGTCATGCTTTCCTCTCTTCTCCAAACAAGAAAGCTGGAATCCTCTCCCTCCTTACAAAATCCACCTGTAGCTTGGCTAACTACCAGCTTAAGGTTGTTTGGGTTGGGTTTGGATTTTTTTTTGATAATGCTCCAATTTTAAATTTTGCATAAAAGCTGTAAATGTTTCTGGAGTTATGAATGATCTCATTTCTCCCTTTCCCCCATTCCCCAGGAACATTCCTAATAAGTTACTCAGTCGCTCTCTCTTCTGAACAGGGAGAATTTCAGCCATAAATAAAGCAACACTTGAAACCATAAATAATGTTTGGACAGCTTGCACTGAGGGTTTCCCAAAGGGAAGAAACTATTTTGTCGTGGCAGCGTATCACGGGGCTGTCCGGTGTTGTGCTGGAAGCCGATGGTGTTGCTTCGGAGCATGCTGTTACGTGCGCAGAGTGCCTCCAAGTTCCTGCAAGTTGGGTCATGTTATTTTTTCCCCCAAAGACTCCTGAAAAATTGGCTTGTGGGATAGTGAAGTACATCACATTGATTAGAGGAGGGGAAGGGGAAAAAGGAAGGAGGAGAATGAAAGCCACCAAATACTAACTGTTGCTAAGAAATTCCACGCTAAGACTTGAAACTGCAGCCTTATCTCAGGACTTGGTGGAAAAAAAAAAATGGCAGGAACATATGTCAATGACAGATTGCCAACCTTAGCATTTAATTCCTGGCATTTTGTGAGTTTATAGGATTTGCTGACAAAAAGATGAGGGGGAAGGGTTGGATGGGATGTAATTTCCTGAGTGTTCTTCTTGAAGAGAAAAATCTCAACCCATCTTTGAATATATTGGAAACAGCTTGAACAATTGTAGTTTTACATTAGAGTAAATACCTTTGAGTTATGACACTTTCTCTCCTTTAAAAGCAGTGTCCAAAGCATTGGAGCAGTATGGATAATTAAATGCTTTCCTTATTTGAACTTCATTAGGAGGCAGTCTATTTCTTTCTTCATTTGACACCTCTGAGCTATGTAGACTCATGGTCTGTTAAAATGTGCATGTTTACAAAGATGTGAATAACCCCAGTCTGCCTGTTCTGCAAAGATGTATAATAAGCGATATTTTGAAAACTTCTGAGAAGCGTGACAGTGAGGATATTAAAAATGAAGCCGTATATTGCACCCAGGTGTTTATTTAGACACTAACTAGCCACAGTATGTAAAAATGCTGTGTGCTTCCTCACTTTGCCTTTTTATCTCTAAGTCTCTATCTACCCGTTGAAATGTCCTTGATCCGAAAGCCCCTGACCTGCTTTTGTCATGGGCCCTCGACAGGGAACTGTTTTAAGCGATGCAATTAGAAATCCTGCTGAACTCTTGGGAATTTCATCTGGATAGCTCTGAATATTATACACTGAGTGGACAACCTGGAGGAAGCTATTAAAAGTTTTGCAGGAAAACCACAAAACAATTTGAATATAAATTATTATTTCCTTTTATTTTTTCTTTTTTTTCCTCTCCAAAGCAATTCCTGGAGGAAGGAGGTGGGGATTAGAGGGCTCTTTTTCCTTTGGAGGTATGACCTGTTTCTCTCTTGACCAAGGAAATAGCTTGGGAAAAGGAGAGTGCTGCTCCGATGGAGGGTTTGAAGCATTTTCAGAAAATGTAAAAGGTCTTTTAATATTCACAAAGGCCCCAGGTCTATTTAAGTGTGCATCAATCTACTGCCGTTTTTCTCATTGAGCAAGAGTACATGGAAACTGCTTTTAGAGGTTGGGTGCCAGAGTTTGCGAAGTGCTGGGTTGCGGTTTTTTCCCCTTTTTGCATCAGCATCTAAGGAGAAGGCAAAGGCCTTATCTTTTGGCTGCGTATCATCTCAGTATGTACTTTGGTGAGTTTGAGGTCCCCTGGCATTACAGAAGGAATATATGAACTTAATAGTTTTTCTTTTTCTTTTTTTTTCTGCTGATGTTGTAAGTTTTGCAGACTATAAACTCTGTGCTGGTTATGGTGGGCTCCTCCTAACCTGTGCAAAGCTGAGACTACAAAATGTGTCTGGGTCCGAGTTTGTCGATGCACCTTGTAACTCAGCAGGCAACACCTCCAGTGGAAATTAAAATACTCTGCAAGCCCTTTGTTTCAGGTTTTATTGAGCCGACAAACTGCTCTAGCAAAATGATATGTTTTATAATCTCCATGAGTTAGTTGTTCATTTCAGGGCTCATGAAATTTAAAAGCTAGGAAGGCCAGTCGGCAGTACTTGTAAAGCCCGTGAGCCTGTCTTTGCAGGTTGAGAGACCTGAAAATCCCCAAGAGAGTGTGGATGTCCATTACACCCTTTGTGGATCCACCATGAAAGGGCTGGAGGAGTTTGCGAAATCCTCTGGTAAACCAGAAGATCATATAACCACACATGGCATGCCATTTCTTTTGGTATTCTGTTAGGGTCTTAACATGCTGAAATCCGTCCTTCTCAGGCTCATGAGGACTACAAAGCCTGTGGTGAAGGCAAGTGGTGTTTTTAATCCTGCTCTGAGGCTCTGTGGGTTTATGTCCATGTGCGACTGCCATCTTCTCTGCTCCATTTCGTTTGGTTTCCCTGGCAAAGGTTTATTTATTCTCATCAGTCTTTCCTCCTGTGGATTGGGTGACTTAAGCCTGGTCCTTGGCAAAATGCATCTCTTTGAGCAGGTAGAAACCCCGAATGAATGGGGTGAAGGTGCATGTCTTTTCTTCTCTGTTAAACATGTTTGAACGTCACATATGTAAGCACAGACCATGGTGCTGGTGTATCCAGCCTCATGGTGTAGGTGTGAGCAGAGGAGAGAGAAAGGCGTGGCTTAGTGTGGTCCACTGGACTTGAAGAAAGGCAGTAAAGAAATATTTGCTTGCTTAGCCCTGTGGCAAACCCATGGTAAGAAGTTGAGAGGTCTATCCTTTTTGGCACATGTAGATAGGGGAGTTTGGGGGGTGATTACATGCCTGAATGGCATAAATATCACAAGGTAAACCATCTTGTGATGCTTTCCTGAATGGTGCTTCTATTTAAGTCCCTAAGAGCTAATGAACAGGCCTAAAATACCTTGCTTTCCCTGTTTGGGGCAATGGCAAGGTAGAGTTGGTGCACGGAGGGAGGGGCTCTGGTCTATAGGCAGGTGCTACCTGCGACTCCAGGGCAGGGAGATTTAAGCATTTCCAAACTTGATTCTGTTTTGGTATATAATGGTTGCTGTGTTCTTTCTGGAGAAACATCTGCCTGGATGAAATCTTTTGCCTGAGCCTTTCATTAGGATTAGCCAGGAAACGCCCCATTTTGACCACTGAGGACCAAGTCCAGATTCTTGTGGAGCGATTCTTTCCCTAAAAGAGACGCACTGACTTCTCTGGCTTGTGTGCGTGCACAGGCACATGTGTGCGTGCGCAGGCACATATGTACATGCATACCTTCTAAATTGTAAATTGTTGTAAATTGCTACCAGCTTTTGAACTTAAGGGGAGGATGGAAGGGCCAAGAAAATCAAAACAGGAGAGGAAAAAGGCCACCCTACCTTTCAAGTATCTCAGGATCTCTTAACAAAACCTGCATGCTTGCAGGGCTCATTTGGCATTAATGAAGCATTGACAAATATTTTTGCAGCTGGATTAGTGCTAATGAAAACCGTTAGTTTTGGAAGGACCTGTGTGCTGAACTGTGTGTTGCTTAATTTCAGGTCCCTGGATTGCTCGAATCTGGGAGAGCATGCAGAGG
The DNA here is from genome assembly GCF_018139145.2 of Gymnogyps californianus. Lineage (NCBI taxonomy): Eukaryota > Metazoa > Chordata > Aves > Accipitriformes > Cathartidae > Gymnogyps > Gymnogyps californianus. The sequence goes on along the minus strand of NC_059474.1, from coordinate 62,821,007 downwards.
GCTGTGGCTAAATGGTTGTCCGGTCCTAATGCTCTGGGCTAGACACCCACTGTAGGTGATGTTTGAAGATAATAGCATGTCTAGACCTCTGGTCTAGCCTAGGATGGCTGTTTGAATGAAGAGGTAATAGATGTTTGAAAGTAGCTTTTTGTTTCCCTTGATGCTATTGTGGCTGAAGTATGTGGTGTTCTCAGTTAAATGAAAGGATGAGAACATGCCCAAGAGTGTGAGAGAAGTCCAGGAGAGCAACTAATTTTTATTTTCCAGCATTGAGAACTGATGGATAAAGCCTGACCACCCTGCTGTAATGACGAAGGGTTTCACAACAGCAGAACTGGTGTGTTAGATATCCTGGGAAGCAGGACTTGGGCAGCTTGCAATGATCCATGTCATGGCTTGGTGCCCTTGAAGCCCAGTGCACGCAGGTGTGTATGATGGAGCTGGAGGTGGGAGAGGGAAGTGAAGGGTGTAATAATTCCTCCTGAACACTGTTTAGCTGCTTAGTGTACAGCTGATAATTCAGCCTTGATAGTGTCCACGTTTACCCCTAAAAATTAATTTCTTGGTGAAAACAGTAAGCCAAGTGCTTTTTCAGAATTTGTCCCTGTTGTATCCCTGGAGCGATACCAGCTTGTACCAGGTGGTAGTAGGATGTTTATTTGTAGAAAGAAAACAACCAGGTTGGGAAAGCAGGGCTGTTTGGCTTGGGCTCCATCTCTTACATACCCTGACTCTTGGTTTGTTGTACATTATAACACATAGAGGGTTGAGGCTTCAAGTTTTCCCTGTGCCCTGGAACTGCTGTACGCCCCACTTGGACCATCTACCTTAAAGGTATTTCTTCTTAAGAATATTGCCTGCCTTTATTTTAAGTTTTGTTCCCTTTAAACTCCTCTTCTAAGACGATTGCACAGATAGTGTTTCATGGAATAAATTTTTTTTCAATATACATTTATTTTGAGGGAATAATGTAAATGTATGCAAGTAGAATGCTATTGTGCAAGAGCCGTGATGTATTTATATAAAGTATTAGGACATGGAGGGCTTGATTTATAACACTGAATAGTTAATGGGAATAAGTCATAAATTACAACATTAAGCTTACTGGGTGTTTGAGATCCTTGCTTCTTTGTGTGAGTTGTTGGATAGGAGGACGGCATGTCTGTTTTTTCCGTATGCACCTTGTGGACTTTAATACGTTGGTTTTACATCATTATGTCAATTCAGTGAGGCAAAAGGAAACATTTTTAATTTGCAGGTTTTGAAAACATGGGGAATAGGGGAATTTCTTTCCCTCTCTGTCTGTCCCTACCTTCTTCCTCTTTGTTTCTGAAAGCAGCCCTGTGCCTGCAGAGTGCTGCACTGGAGCTCCGGCTCCGGGACATTACTCACTGATGGCAGCAGTACACATACAAGGTGAGGAAGTAGCTGGAATAGCCAGTAGGATAAATTGCAAGTTGAAGAACTTTAACTTTTTTTTTTCCTTAAAGGACAATTTATTATGCAGGTGTCTGTAGGTTTCTTGTGGCTGTAGGGGTCTGCAGTGAGATCCACTGAAAAATGTGGAAGGTAGCTGTAAGCTATGCATGGGAAGACTGATATTTATTTATTCACTTTAGATCTGAAGCTGTGCCTGCAAAATCAGCATGCTTCTGATCTCTAAAAAATCCCCACTGTTGCCAGAGCCAAGTAGGGAATGGGAGGGAAGACCCAGGTGCCCAGCAGAGCAGGACTGCTCGGGCAGTACCAGACTGGATTTTCTGATGCCCTGTTCCTGGGTACCATGGGCAGCCCTGATGTTGGCATCCGGGGGATGAAAGGCAAATGCATCTTTGAAGTGTCATTTTGGGGACAGGAAAATAATGCCACAAGGAAGACTTGGGAATTTTTGGTTTATGGAAAATGGAACTATTCGCTTCTGGTTCTGCTCCCCTGAATTGAATTTAAGACCCAGTAAATAAGTACCATGTTGATAATGTATAAATTATTGCCTCTGGAAGTAGGAAAGTATTATAGCAGGGATAGCTAGTGATGAAAGACTACTGGTGATCGGTAAGTCTTTGAACATGAGAGTAATGTGCGCTATCTAAATAGATAGATGGTTTGCCTTGGCTAATTATTTCAAGGATGAATCGGTGACATACAATCAGGAGATGTCAGGAAAGAAAGCATCCACCCTTGAATGGCAAAGCATAATTGTTATAGACACAATTGATAGTGGTCAGTGTTGGACTCACGCTAATGGTTGCTCAAACTGTTAGATTGGCTTTTTTTGTCAGATGTCAGATTTGGTCTGACAGCAGCAAACGTCTTCTATCAAAGTGTTAGTTTCTTTTTATTTTTTTTTTCCCCTTCCTGTTCTTTTTTAGTCATTTGACAATAATTTACTACCTTGCTTAGCTTTTTAGTCAGTTGTCTCCCACTCCGGAAAGCCAGGTTTCTTAAGTGCTTCTATGATGCCAAGTTAATTGCCCGAAAATAAGTGCTTGAAGATGGATCAAGTATTGTCTCATCAGCATTCAGCATCCCTGCCAGAGCATGGGAGGGGGAAGGGAGGCAATGCCAGAAAGGTTTGAAGAAAAGAGATGGGGAACAAAGGAACGCACAACTGTCCTGCAAATGGCCCTGGCTAGGGTGAGCCAGCAAAGCTCTCCTTGGATGCAACTGAATCCCTGCTGTACTTACAGGTTGTCCTGTGAAATGTCATCAGCACTGCAGTGTGGACACAGGTGGGATTGATCTCCTCTCCCCAAAAAATGAGAGGGGAGTCTGTGCGTTTGGGTGGCCCTGGTCTTGATCCTTTACTAAGGCAAAAGTTGAAGCACACATCTACCTATTCAGGCAATACTTGTGTTACCACTGCTTTGTTTTCTCTGCCTCTCTATAGAGCAAGGGGGGGCAGTCGGTGTTCCTGACTTGTCATTATGGTGAGGAAGATTGCTAGATAAATGAGCAGTCTCAGAGGTATGTCTAAAAGGCGAAAATATACAAGAGCGATCGTACAAGTTAGAAGTGGGGAGAGCACAGGAAAAACCACAGCTGGTGCCTGCGAGTCCACCTTGCCGCTGGTATGTAATGCAGTCAGATGCAGCACAAGACTGGATATAACACAGCACCTTTTCCTTCTTTTATTGCCATGGGTGATATGCAAAAAAATGAACGAGACATAGCCACTGCAATGAAACCATGCTCATTTGAGGCAGGACAGGAAGGTTTTTGTAGGATAAAGCACCCAGCATCCCCGTTTCGGCTCACAGGGGACTTTGAAGGAGCTGTGGGGATGAGGAGCGAAGACGAATGCCTGACCAACATCAGTAACAGACACTTTGTGCAGTGACTGAAGTGCAAGTCGAATCTTGCTGAAACCCCCTGTGCCTCAGTGGTGGGCAGGCGCTGGCAGCTCTTCATGAGAGCACAAATGTGTTTGGGGTACTTGGCTGTCCAGCCCTGCTTGTCACCTCAAGTTGTGCTCCCCAGATCTGGAGAGAGGAAGGGGGCTACCACCCCCTCCAGACTTGCCAGCACTGCCAGGGCTTTGCTTTATCCTTCTTTGCCAAATACAGCCAGGGCCACTCCCTGGGATTTAACAAATCCTCTACTATTTCACGGCCTGAGAGCATTGGCAGTGCTCTTGATCCCTCCTGCCCCATTCTTCCTCAGATTGCTTATGCTCCGGTGCGTTGGACCAGAGGAATCCCGAGGGATTTCTTGCAGTCCTCTCTTTCTGGGACCCACTGGGCAGATTTGCCCTAATAGTGCGTATATTCATGCCAGCCCCCTTACCTGACCTCAGTGAGTTTCAATGCCTTTTTTGCTTGCCTTTAATCTGGGAGAGCCTCCCTGCTCTGGAGAAGTAGCAGGCTTTTATTCCAGCTTGTGCATCGTCAGCGGATTTGTTAACTAAGCTTTATATGTAAAACCTTTAATAAATGCAATGTCAGCACTTTAGAGAACCAGCCTGACTTTCACATCCCACTGGCAGGGCCTGCAGTCAGAAATACTGTTCTTGCACTAGCAGATTTGATATAGGCATGTGAATATATGCGTAGCCTATATCTATATTAGTCACTTTGGAGAGCATACATATTATTTTAAAACCTTTTCTACCTTTCAGCCCTCACCTTGAGATCAGAAACATCGCAGTCCTTTACTTGATTAGGCAGCACTGAAAGTAAATAATTATAGTTGAAAAGCACTCTGAAGATATTAAATATTGCTTTAATAAGTGCTCTCCATCTACGTTTGTGCCTTTTGTCAGACGTGCAACCCTCGATTAACGTGTCAGCCTTTCTTTACCACTCATCTGTGAATCTTATCCCATTTATTGCCTGCATTTTTGAAGGACCTGTCACTGCTGTGTCTGTGCAGCTCTTCCATATCTCATTCGCCAAACAACTTGGGGCTGGCAATAACCAGAAGGGAGTGTAATGAGCCAAAGAGAGCCCAGCATGCCTGGTGCATATATTCAACAGCATCCTAGGGGATAAATTCGCATGTATACCTTTGTTGGTGCTCATGCAGTAATGTCAGTTCAATAACATCCCTTCGGGACGGTAAGATGGATTTTACATTTATAATGAATGAGATAATTTGATTATTGTTGCTAGCAGCACAGAGGTTTAGAGATAGTCCAGTTCTTAGCCCTGTGAGAAGCAGAAATGATGAAAGAAACATTGTGGCATTCCTCAGCACACGTTTGATCCATCAATCACCCAGACAAAGTGTGCACTCCTAAACCATTAAAGTGTGACATCTTCTCCTCAGACTTTTGAGTTTACTGACTTTAAAGCAGCAAGTCAATTAGGGAGCCAAACCTAGTCTGGGAGGAGAAGAAAAAACACTATTAAAATACTAACTTGACATGCTTAGGTTTGTTTGATAGGCTAACAGACTGCTAATATTTAATTTAAAAAACTTGGATGCTGTCCAAAGCAAACTTATGAATAGCATAAGTCATATTAAAGCAAACTTTCATTAAGCAACAGCTTTCTCATAATTAGTTTCAGCAGAAGGATATGGTTTCAGAGAAACTATGGCATTTCTTTATTTCGGTAACAGAGCTTTCTGCTAAAGGTTATTTCCAGAGGGTTACTCATAGTGTGGTGTGATGAAATAAATGGGGGACTGATAAATCTGGAAGAAAATCTAGACCAGGAGTCTAGCTCCTGTTCTCTTCACGACAGTCCCTTGGACATGAGCATTGCAATAAAATTTAACCTCTACGTGCAGTCACCGGGGGTACTTCAGGGGTGAAGTGTGTTTGTTGGTCACAGTTCTCTGTTGGAAATGCCACTGTTAGTTACCCACTGAATGACTGGGCAGGAAGACAAGTGCAAAGAAATACAGCATAGAGTGGTTCTGAAATGAAATTGTCTGCTTAAATGACAGGCCAAGGTAGTCAAATGGGTGTATTGGATATAGCTGCTTAAAGATTTCACTGCTGCGCGAGATGCTCACATCCCTTGCGTGCTTGCGCCCCGTCCAGTTGTTGCAGTGGTACGTGCTGTGGCCAGCAGCAGACTGTACGTGTCCCCGGGGCCAGCTGCACTGAAAGTCATAAAGCTTTGTTATCAGAGATTTTGGCCTGGTGTAGTATTTATGCTTTTGCCTTTCCTTTCATAAACTGCATTGAGTTAATTGCCGATGAGGGGAGGAACGTGCACAGAAATATCCAAAGGGAGTTAGGAGCCCAAATTCTCTTGCCCAAACTGCCCTCGATTCCTTAAATAGAAACACACACATCCAAAAATACAAAATGTATCCCAAAATAATTAGATAGACATGATGATGTGTAATTAGTGATTTTTTTCTTATATTATTATTATTTTAAAGCTTGTGCACTTTCCCAGTAGTTCCAGTATTCGACCTAGTAAGGTCTCTGCAATGATGAGGAGCAAGGGAGGTTTATTACTCTTCGGCATGTGTTTATTTTCAGTGTTCATGCCTTAGAAGCCATAATATGCATGTGTGACAAGTGTTTGTATTTCCTGGGTGAGAGGAATGAGTTGTGGGAGATAAAGGGGTCAGTGGGTGGCGTCAGCAAGAAGCTTTGGAGGTGGCCCTCGTCACGAGTCCTGCAGCTGCTCCTCAGAGGCATGGGAGTTCATGTTCTTGACAGCTTCGCCTCCAAGGTCTTCAGATTGGCTCTTAATTGGCAAGCTCATTAGCAGGCTCGCTAACAGGAGGGAGAGCGAGCCAAATTTGTATTCTGTCAGCACTTGCTGTGAGGAGTCAGTAATCAAATAGCTTTTTTACAGTGTCTTCTTCAGTATCTACTTCTGATGGCTCAGGTTTGTAGGCCTGCTATAAACCCCAATAAATATAACAGCCATTAATAACTGATTGACCAAAGGGATTTATGTAATCACAGGATTACAGATGCTAATTCGTTTCTCCAGTCATGTTTCTGCATTTTATTGATCAGGGAACTGGCTGTAAAACTGATTTAAACTAATGGCATGACAACGCACGGGTGGGTTTAATGCCACTTGGATGCCAAAAGACTGCTTGAGTTGAGTGATGCTTGGGCTGGTTTCACAAACACTTGAAGAGGGAGGTGGGAAATAGTTGTGTGTCCTGAGGACAGCTTCTCCAGGAGTTACAGCCAACTCACCTAGTAATCACCTCAGAGGAGGTGGCCATACCAGGCTGGAGTAAATCTACCTCCTTGCAGTCTTTGCATCTATGAGAGATGTGCTCTGCTGTAGATACCTATTTTTCTTTCAATGTTGATGTCCAGGACCCTGTTTTGTCTCATAAAGCAGTTAGGCTGTTTGGACTTGCTGGTTCCAAATGGGAATTAAAGGGTTTTTCAGCTGGGGGGTGGGTCCAGGGAAAAGGGAGAAGTGCCACCCTTCTAGAAGGGAGATCGTGGCTGTGCCGTGGAGGCCGGGAGGGCTGGAGCTGCTGGGGGCTGTAATTGAAGGTCATAGAGGAGGACTGGCGCTGAGTGATGGTGGGCCAAAATGGCTCCTGGGGTGAGCGTCGGTAGTGGCATAGCCTCTCACAGCCTGGCTAAACCTTGGGCCTGGCTTGGCATGAGGGGTCTATCACATACGGGGCTGTGAGACACCACTTGCAGAAAAGGGGTCACTCAGTCACGACCGTCCCTGCTCCCAAGCTTCTCCCATGGCTATTGTGCATGTCACCCCACTGTGTTTCAACAGCTGGAGTCAGCCCATTAGGCTGGATCTCCATCCCCTTCTCCTGGTTGGTGTGGAGTGGTGGGGCTGATTGACACCAGCTGTCAGCTCTTCCACGTATTTGAAACTCATGTTCTTAAAACCCCTTCAAGTCTCTTCCAGAAATTACTGAAGAGCGTTTCCTCTGATGTGCTACCTGAGTGTCTTTCCCAACTGTCCAGGTCTTTTGCCTCAAATTTTACCTGAATTTTCACCTGACAACCAATATTATTTTTTCCAAGATGTTAATGAAATGAATGCCGGTGGCAGGAAAGTTTGGTTTGCTGAGCACAGATTGTTCCTGCATTAGTAAGGTGGAATTACTCCAGGTTGCAGAGGTGCTGTGAATAGGGATCCATGAGGCACTGTAAGGCTGGCTTGTTGGTATCTGCTAAAGACCTGCAACTCAAGGTAAAGCAATGAGACCTGGACCGATGAAAATGTATGTCGGCTCATCAATGCTTTAAGCAGGCTGTGGGAAGTGCCTCTAATGAACCATCTTTTTTCCATCTTAAAGTAAACTAAATTAAGCTGAAAAAACACTGAATAGAAAGCATCAGATGGCAGTGGTCGACAGTCAGTGTTTGTAATGTGAAATGTGCTCTCGATTCCAAAGGCAGAGGATGCAGGTGGTGCCACGTGTGCAATGCCTTTGAACACCAAACACGCCAGCTACATCTGAAAGGTATCAAACCCAAAATCTGAGCAGCGGTGAGCGCCTATCAGCTCTGTCAGGCAAAATCCTCTGTGAAAAGTGGCTGCCGGTAGAAAAACAGACAATACGCAGAGATGAAATGCTTTTCATCTGTGTTTCTGAACTGGATGTTTTTCCCAAAGCTTAACTTTTTTTTTTTCCAGAAAAGCAGTACTGACAGCCACATAGTTACTGTGAATATGAAGAAAACCCAAATAAAAAGTAGAAGTGCGCTTGCTGGGTTGATGCCCTTCCTCTCTCGTGTTGTGGTGCATAGAGCAGGGCTTTTTGTAAAAGCTGTGGATGCCATTTTCTGCTGCGCCCTTCCATCTGACAGCAGAAACAATTCCCAAGGGTAGCAGAAGCCTTTGCCATCCAACTCTGGGAACAATAGCCCTGTTGTGCTATTTTGGTAGGCTTCAAGAAGTTAGGCCTTCCTAAGAGAAAGGGTTTCTGGACAAGCTATTGCCGTTTCTGCTCCCACCCTGTTCCTGGCCATATCGTGTCTTCTCTGCTGGGGCTTGGTGCATGGGTGGGCACAGCTGAGGGGGAGCTGCCCTTCCCCAAAGGGAATCTCACTTTGTTTCGTTAACAGCTCCACATCTTATGGCCCTCCTGGGGCTTAGTTGGTATAAAAAGTAATATCCCAACTTTGTTTGTCTGTTAATTATCATCTCCTTTTTTTAATTTACCAGCAGCTCAGAACGGAGTGTTACGACTTAAATGTTGTATCTGGGCTCTCTTTCAGGGGACAGCATGAATGAGCAGCAGATGCTGGATTAATGCCTTGTCCTAATCTCCTTTTATTTGCAAATATCCAGTGTCTTGCAGATGGCTCTGAACAACAAAAAGCATACACGGCCTGCCTCTGGGGAAAATTAGGTTGTTTGTGGCCACTGCTGTCTGCGTTATAATCCCCACTGGCAATTTCTTCTTTTGTCACCAGAGCGAGAGTTCAGTGGCACTTTGAAGGCACAGCACGGCAAGGTGGTATTGGAAGCAGCACCCCTTTGGGCTCTGAAGCAGGGTGGTGGAAAGAGAAAGAAGAGGACTTTCTCTCTTTAGAGAGCAGGAGGTTGCGTTTTTTCTTCTCATCATCCTTTCACCAGTGCCGTGACAAGGGGTCAGGACAACCAGCTCATGTGAGCATCTCTCCTTGTAGCACGAGATGTCTTCCTGAGGCAATGGGCTGACTCTGGAGCTAATTTCAAGCCAGACTGTCAGTTCTCCAACTCGACTGCTGTCCCCAAGCTTAGCTGATGTGTGGCAAGGCAGTGCTCATTTGTGACTTTATCCTCAACTTGTCAGACTATGATACGAGAAATCAGATTTGATGTGATGAATTAAGGGCAGGGCTGGGCAATAACTACTCTTGCGAAAGGTGGGGGGAAAAGCTGCTTGTCAGGAGATAATTAATCATGAAAATCAAATGATCAGATTAATCTTTGTGGCCTGGCTGTGTCTCAAAGACTGCCAACAGAAAAAAGCAAGAAGGTTCCAATAAAGAATAGGTGTTGCAGCAGGAGAGATGAGCCTGAGGTACCGGGTGCGAGCAGAGGCACTGGATGGTTCTGTTAAAATTTGTCACCACTAGCTATGCAGCAAGAAGATCTTACTGTAGATGTCAATGTCACATTGTTAGCCCAAAGTGAAATGCTTTTTTGACTCACTATCTAAGGCAGGAAATTGCAAAGATAATTAGCTACCAACAATATATCACTAGGGTACCCGAGCCAGATTTCTGGATGCTGCCTAGGTAATCTAGGAGCTGGCCTGGTTTCTTTATTTCTTTTTTTTATGTGGGGAATTTCTGGGCTATAAAGGAGATGTCTTTTCTTCTTATCTGTTTGATAGCACTGCTGCCTGTGAGGCTGGGGTGCCAGCTCTGCCTATAAGCCAGTCCCAGGGGCACTGCAGCTCTCGGACCAGCACATGGAGGTGAGCCCTGAGCAGAAAACTGCAGTGGCCACACACAATTCAGGAGAGGATCTGATGTCTTTGCCTTTGGAGTTAGCAAAGTCCCTCAGACCTTCAGTTTGTGGCTGCATGCCTGTCAGGGCTGGTAGCTCCACTAAAAATAATTGAAAGTTAGGCTTCTCCATCACTTGAACACCTTTAAAGGTGGGATTAGTTAGGAAAATTGTTCCTGTAGGAGCTTAAATCATATTGAAAGTCTGTGAAGCACAAACATGCTAGTACTATAAATTGTAATTATAATTGCAGTGTGAGACCTACTTTTGATCAAGTCTATCATGGCAGCAATAGCAGTGAAGCCGTGGCAGGACAAGGCTCCCTTGTCACTCTTCCTGGCACTTGAGTCAGGTTGATTAAACATACTGCAGGTATGTTGACATGTGTTAGTTGCACCTTTGACAGAAATATGAATGTGCCTTGAGGCTCCTGCATTTTTGGAAGTATGTGGTTTATCTTATTTAAAGCCTAGAAATTGAAACAAGTTGTGTGCATCTTTTTTCCCCTTTACAAGCTGACAAAATCAGTCCAATATATGGGCCCTATCCTAAATCCTCTGCCACCAGTGGATGCTCCACCAGGTACGGGCAGTGACGGGACAGAGCCTGACTCTGGAGAGGAAATGGCTGTCTTCTAAAGCAGTGCTTTCAATTTAGCCTTTGCTCTGTTTTCCCCTTTTCTCCTTCATTAGAAATTTTTGTTCTGTAATTGTATTGAAGTTTGCAAACGTTTTTTGGGTGAATCTGTACAAAAGAAGCTCTGCCAGATGTGCTCTCATATGCATATACCCCTCTAGCTAGATGGTGTGAGTCATCTGAGTGCCTAGTGCATGTCTTTGTCTATGCTGGGCCCTCTGACTTTTAGGGCAGGAAGGGTGTTCTGTTAAATAAAAAATTAAATTAAATTTGCTGTTTCCAGACGGCAATGAAGAGATGTCCAGAGTTTGTGCCATGACATTTTGTTCTGTTGTAACTGCTTCCTCATGCTGTTGCTTTCCAATCCTCTCATCTTTTCATGGCAGACTGCTACAGGTGGCTCTGCCTAGGTGTAGCATCTCAGGCAGCTGACTTGAGGAGCCTCTTGAAAGAAATGTGATTTTTGCAGCGTTGAACAGACTGTACTTATTTCAACTTCACTTAACCCACTTTTTAAAATATTGTGTTCCTGTCCCTTTCCTGACACATCTCCAGCACTTACTCTGTGTGTCTGAATTCAGGATGTTAAACGAGGCTTTGCAGGTGAATGTCCTCCTTGGAAGAAGATTTGATTTTTTTTTTTTTTTTTTGGTTGGTTATGGAGCATTTTGTAGATTTGTGCAGTGGAGGTTGAATCCCCAGGAGAAAAAGAGATGCAGTATAGCTTGAAAGGGCATTGATATTTTGCTGTTAGCTTCTGCTGGTTTTGAGTGAGACACATCCCTGGATAGCAAGAATATCGCAAACCATGTTGCGTGTTGTCTGAGCCAGGGAAAAAATTGAGCTTTGGAAGACTGCACGTGCTCCTGCTGCAGGTTGGAGTCCAGTCCCTTACTGAGGTCCAGCTGATGGCCTGCAAGTGGATTTTGGGTGGTTTGGGGAGCAGAGGAGGCCTACCTTGTCCTCAGCCAGCTAGGGTGATGGCAGAATGGGGATTGTGCCATGGGGCTTGTCCCTGGACGAGCAGTGGCAATTTACTGCAGGGCCAGCCACAGGCTGCAGCCATGTGAGCATCATTGCTCGAGTGGCCGTCGTGTTCATTGCTGTCTGTGGGAGCATGTCTGGAAGGGATCGCTGCAGGCCAACCCTTGCCACTTCGGTGCAATCCCAGCTCTGCCTGTCCCAGGGCTTTTCTGGTGTTCCTGCTAAGGGGTGCATGCTCGTACTGACTGATGCTTAGGAAAAGTGCCTTGGCACTGGTGGGGGTTTTTTTTGGAGCACGTTGCCAGTGTCTAATAATACCAAGGCTGATAAATCTGTAGTTTGGTACAACAGATCAAGGCAGTGCTGCCTGCTTTAAGAATAATGCCATCTCCAAAGCACATGGAGGAGGATTAAACGGTTTTCCAGCAACCTGCTGCCATCTGTGCAAACCGTTTCCTAAAATAAACTGGTAAACGCCTGTGGGAAGAGCCGCAAGTCTGGTTGTGTTTGCAAACCGGTATGTTAGTCATTGGTCCTGTCTGCAAGGTTAGATATCAGCAGCCTAGGTGGAAAGACAGCAATAGGAGCAGGGCAGGTACAGAGTGGGTAACGCCGACTCTCTGGAGGTGGTGGGGAAGGAGAGGCGGCGAGCACCAGAGGATTGGGAGGTTTTTAATCCTCGCTCAGCAGAGATGCCCCCCAGAGCATCAGTGTTATTAAGCAGAGATTGGCCATCTTCAAGCAGTGTGGTGGTGGTGGTGTTATTATTAAATGATCTGTAGAGATGAGAGGCAGTTATTTCTCCAAATTAACTTTGAGGCAGATCCTGCGGTCTCTGCTTGCGTTCATAGCTCGGTTTTCTGAATCCCATGGGTTTTGGTGAGAGCTATTGTGTGCTAAACCCTGCTCAGCTTGAATATTGGTGGAATAATCTGGTCTTATTACCCCAAGTGTTATATTAAAACTGTGTAGTTAAAAGGGGGAGAGGGATCTTCAAAGCATTCTCCTTTTCATATCGTTATCTTGCTCAAGAAATGTATCTTTCTGAGAGAAGCCTTCACACTGAAATGTGCATCTCCACAGAAGGAAAAACAAATACCGACTCTGACATAAGCTCCATTCTTCCTTGAGGCCTGTGAGATAGCAGCATAAAATGTGACATTTAACATCAGCCTTTTCTAAAGGCATCCAGATAATTGTGAAGGATCTCTTTGTTCAGACCAGTCACTTTTCACAGCTCTTCTGTGAAAATTCTGGAGGGGAGGATGAAGAGCAAGAAACCCTCCCCTCTGGTCTGGGAAACACTGTATTAAGAAGTCCATTTTTAGCATTTGTCTTACCTCAAAATTGATAAGATTTCAGCTGTCTTGCTCATTTTCTTTCCTTTTTGCTAGAAACTGGTGGGTCCATGACCATGAATTCAAAGCTGCTATACTGATACTTGCCATACTTGAAATGAGTCAGGACTGTGAAGAGCCCAGTCCTGCAAAGTGATCCATTATTCTGATGACCTCTCCTCATGTGAAGGCAGGATTAGTCACTATAGTTTATTTGGTGTCCTGCCATCAGCTGTCACTTGTTTTATACGGAAATTGTGAGTTCTTTGAGGGTAGAAAGTGTCATTCTGGCTACCTGAAGTTATACCACCTAGGGCAGCGGGGGACTGAGCCAGGACTGAAGTCTTCATTTGGCTGAAATTATTCCAGGGAAAACATTTTGGTTTGCAACTGGAAGGCCCGAAAAATAAAAAAAAAAATCTTTCAATCATGGTCAACCAGTTCTCTTTTGATGGTCCCAAGTCCTTTTCTGAAAGATCAGGGCATCAATTTGAGGCTTATAAGTAAACTAGAATATGCTCTCCATTGGAAGAGTGACCTTAAACCAAACATACAAATTTTAGCAGCTTAAGTGATGAGAAGCCATGAGTATGTCCAGGTGGCCAGACAAGGCCATATCATGGATGAGTTGCAGAGGCATAAGCAGAACACAGGTTCCCAAATCCCAGCTCCTTGCCTTGCCCCACAGTCCAGGCAACTTCTTATCACTGAGCAGGATAAGAATAAAGCTTTACTTCCATCAGGATATGACAAGCAGCTCAATTTGGTGTGAAGTTTAACTTGGAGAAAGAGAGTTTGAAGCTTGCATGTGCTTACTCGTTTGGGATCATGTGCCCTCTCTCTTCCCTCAGAGAACGCTGATTTGCTGCTCTGCTTTGCGTGAACGTCAGGTCTTGGGTTAAGACTGTACAAAATCATTCATTTACATCTGACTTCAAGTCGAAGTCGTAAATACTTCTCTGGCACCGTGAGAGAAAGGTGAGGGGGTTATCCCAAGTCACAGCCCTCATTGAGGTGGTGCTGACACTTCCCTGAACTTTTCTTGGGGGCTCAAGCTGAATTTCAGATTCATGGTGAAACCTGAATGCAGGTCAGCACAGTGCTGCCTCAGAGACGGTAACAAAACCCCTTGCTTGGTGCTATTTATAATCTTTTAATTTGTGTTCTGGCCTGCTGAGCTCTGCGGGGGGCTGAAATAATGGTGACCGTAACTCAGCCCCCAAGAATGAACCAGTTCCAGCAGGGTTGCTCTCTTCTGTAGGTATTAAGTCCAAATTAAACGATCCTGTTGACCTGTCTTTCCCCATCTCAGAGGGGCCTTATAACATGGCACAAACACAGGCAGTGCTTTTAACAACCCGACTGGCACAAGTAGGAAGAAATTTGGTGTAGTTGTGCTTCCCCCTGGAAGGTTCCCAAAGCTGAGGGTCTGGCAGCACTGATCTTCCCTTCTTGTTCCACAGACCGTTTCATTGAAATTGATAGGATCGTGGCAGCGTGTGTGTTGTGAGAGGCTTAAAAATGGAGCAGAAATACTGGAAGGTAATCTGAATGTGGAATAAACTCAAAGCAAGGTGCCTGTGGAGTAAGGGGAGCTGTAATCTAGTGGGTTACTTGAGAGCCGGTGATTTCCTCTGTTGCCTGCCACAAGTCCCTTAACTTTTCCCGTGTTTCCATCTTCAAAACCATTGTGTGCCTTGCTGGCTTGTTTTATATTGTGTAACTGATGGAGAATTATTTGCCTGGCATTTTGGATTTGGCTGTTACGGGTTTTTACAGCCACGAGAGACTGTTAGCTCATGCGTTTTAACCTCCAGCATGTCACAATTTTTTTTTATTTTCCAAGGTGCTTCTCTCTGGATCCCTGTAGCCTGAGTTTTAGGTAGTCATAAGTATTGCTGTTATCCCTACCCTTGCTTGTACTCAAGAATATGTTGTTACAACTCTTGGATATCTCTGAACAAAGCCATGTCAAGGCACCCTTTCCCTCTTCGCCCCTTAGCACAGCCTCCAGCAGTCCCTGTGCAAGCAGCACGTCTGAGGGTGGACAGTGCCGGGGTCTTGCTTCTCTGGCCATCATCCCTGTACTTCTTACAAATAATCTTAATGCGTATGTTTTTGTTTGCTTGCTTTCTTCTCCTCTCATCTTTGGTGTTGAAACTTCAGTGCTTTAGTTGAGGTGCTTTGTCCACTAATTGCTCAGGGTTGCTTTTGGTCCTATAGTTACTTGCAGCAAAATGCAAACTTTCTGGATGCATGGGACGTAGGGCAGCAGTGCGTGCCTGCTCTGAGTACTCATCTTCTCTCCTAAGTGACTTTTAAATGTGATGTTATACTGTTTGGGTTTTTTAATAAAGAATAAGGTGCATGGCTGTTACTTAGAACTGTTTTCTTTAATATATTGTGAATCTATAATATTTTTATGAACCACTTCTATTGGTAGTAACATACACAGGCTGCAGCTGACTGATGGCCAGGTACGTAAGAGCTGTCTGCTTCTCATCCAAGTAACCAAAATAAGCTGGGGGAGGAAACAGTTGCAGAGCAGGGAAGGGGACTGATTTAGGATTTTGCACCACTTGCTGAGTGCAGTTCTTGATTCAGAAATTTAAGGTGTGCTTTCTCATGGAGGCTGTACCTGCAGCTAGATACCTGATTCATGGGCAAATTACTGTGAGATACCCTGTGCCGGTACATCGTGGTCTATGGGCACACGTTTGCTGTTGTACTTCAGGGAATGTGAAATAATTTGAGATAGCTTGTTCTCCTGTGACAGCTATGTCCTGCTTATCATGGAATTAAGTGTGTGCACAGATTTACTAGGGAACGTGATATAAGATACTGTGTTCTGAAACAAGTTATTTGGGACAGTGCAGTGCTAACCCTGGGTTTATAGGCATGTTGCTGTTACGGGCAGAGTTGTCCTTCTGCTTGCATGACATTTCTAGTGTTATTTTGGCCTGACTCCCACAGTCTTCCTTTAATTATAGTAGAAGCAATTGGGTCTCAGGAAATAGGGCTTTTTATTGTTAATATTTATTATTCTAATTAAAAAAACTATGATGGCCAAGATAAAGTTAATGTTTCATGTTTGCAGCTAGGCATCAGTTCCCCATTTATTCATATCCATCAGTACTTCTCTATCGTGGCAGAGTGCAGTTTGGATGAGGCCGTAACACAGCACTTGAAAATGATGAAAGAACATCTACTCAGGCTAAATCGTTGCCTGTTTAAGGCAGTTTTGTGGTACCTGGGTGCACTGGCTGTTTTGGCCTTGAGCACAGTTTAATGAGCTGTTTCTTAAGAGAGCAGAGGGTTCCTCCGGCTTTGTTGCAGAAGCTCAGAGTGTCTCTTTGTCGTATGCTCGCAAGAGAGGATGGTGGCTGGGGAAAAGGCGTTGTGCCTTTACATGTGGGACCAGTGTCTGCTGGTGGCACGAGCCACTGAAAACAACTGTTCAGGATTGCCTCTTCCAGCAGTTTCATTGTGAAACTCTCTGTATTTGGTATCTTTCTTGAAATCTCAGCTCCTTCAGTCCCTTCACTGCATGAGAATCACAGCTTCAGATTTGGTCTCTGAGCTGTGGAGTGAACCGAAAAAAAGATCAGACAGCTCGCTGGTAAGGGGAATCTCCTGTTCTTATCCACGCTTGAAAAACCTAAAAGATAAAGAACAATCCAGTCAGTCCTTAAGAGGGGTGTGTGTGTATATTTTTTTCTCCTTTAAAAAAATTCCCAATTTTTGAGGCAAAAACCAGTAATATTAGAGAGCAATGGTCTGAAAAACAGAAGCAACTCGGGTGCATTAGGGAATAGCACTGTGGAGAAAGAACACAGAGTGAAGGTAACATAGGCTGCATTTACCCCACCTTTTTTTTTTTTTTTTTTTTTGGCCCAGCATCAGGCATAGAGGTGCCAGCTTCTGGAACCTGGCCCTTTGATATTGCAAATTCTTTTTGTTCCTGTCCTGTGTTCATGCTTCTCTGTGCTGGTATATGTTATAAATAGGTGAGTGGAGGCATTGCAGCAGGTAAAAAAAGATAAGTCATGAAATTTGGTCTTGCATTTGTTACTCAGTTGTTCCTGCATTAGGTGCAATATATGTTGGGTTCCTTTAAACCTGTGTTAAAGTAGTAAGAGCTTAAGAAAAAAAATCATGCATGCATACATGCACACTGTTTACTGTTGGTCAGTAAACCCCAGGGAGAGGTGTTTCATCATCTGCTGGCTGAGCGTTTCAAACCAACAAATCCCTCCCCTGAGGAGATAAAGCCCTTGTGAACAGTTCATTATCATAGTCTCTGTTTTGCTCTTAAGTTCTTCTTTCCTTCAGAGAAGCACCTATTTAACAACCCTCTTGTGTCAAGGGCCTTGGAAAGATCACTGCATGTTTATGGGCTGTGTGGGCTGGCAGTCAGGAGGAAAGAGAAGGGTCTGTATGTGAGTGCTGTTGCTCAGCGTGTGGTGACCATACCCTCCGCCTGTTGAAGTGAGCTACTGTGGGAGGTGACATGTTATTTCCCACCTCCGTGCTAACTGAGAGCATCACCGTGTGGGGCAGTGGAATGGCAGCTTTTGCTTGCCTGCTGTATCTGCCTCCTCACAGGTGGCTGGGATTTGCATTCTGGGGGGAATAAGCATGGCCTTTTGCACAGGCAAAAAAGAAAAATGTTGGTCTGCTTGACCTGCATTGCAGTGGTGCCTGGCAGTTCGCTTTTTCAGCTAATGCTTTGATGTGTATTTTCAGAGCGGCTGTGACACTGTGAATGAGGGACAGTGACTGACCTGAATTTTGGTGGAAAAAACAGGCAGGCAGTTTCATCAAGTGCCAGAAGAAATAGATGATAGACTGGCAAATGATGTTTTATCTTGAGAACCTCACAGCTCTTGTTTCCCTGAACTGCTAGCGTGGTTTCCAGTTGTTTTCCTCCTCCAATGTAAATGATAAACTCTTCCAAGGAGGGGGGCAATCATTACGTTGTGGAAAGTGCCAAGATACATTGGTACTTATATAAACAATGAATGCTTCACCCTTTTTTAATTTTTTTTGTCTTCGTACCCCTCTGACTTAATGAAGGCTGTTTCTACAGAGGCAGCCTTTTTATTGCACTGTCTTCTACAGCCATACTTGGACTGGGTAAAAGTTTATAACCCTTTAACAGTGGTTGGGTGAAGATACTGGGTAGGTGTGCTATGCTGAAGAGCAGCCTCTTTGCATAGAATCATAGAATCGTTTAGGTTGGAAAAGACCCTTAAGATCATCGAGTCCAACCATAAACCTAACACTGCCAAGTTGTGGTTTAACCCCAGCTGGCAACTAAGCACCATGCAGCTGCTCGCTCACTCCCCCCACCCAGTGGGATGGGGGAGAGAGTCGGAAAAAAAACCAAACCCTCGTGGGTTGAGATAAAGACAGTTTAACGGAACAGAAAGGAAGGAAAAATAATGATAATGATGATGATAATAATAATAATATGACAATAATACTACTCAAAGAATTATAATATACAAAACAAGTGATGCACAATGCAATTGCTTACCACTCGCCAACTGATGCCCAGTTAGTTCCCAAGCAGTGATCCGCCCCTCCCAGCGAACTCCCCCCAGTTTATATACTGGGCATGATGTCATATGGTATGGAATATCCCGATGGCCAGTTTGGGTCAGCTGTCCTGGCGGTGTCCCCTCCCAGCTTCTTGTGCCCCTCCAGCCTTCTTGCTGGCTGGGCATGAGAAGCTGAAAAATCCTTGACTTAGTATAAACACTCCTTAGCAACAACTAAAAACATCAGTGTGTTATCAACATTATTTTCCTACTAAATCCAAAACACAGCACTACACCAGCTACTAGGAAGAAAATTAACTCTGCCCTAGCCAAAACCAGGACACAAGTCCACCACTAAACCATGTCCCTAAGTGCCACATCTACATGTCTTTTAAATACCTCCAGGGATGGTGACAACCACTTCCCTGGGCAGCCTGTTCCAATGCTTGACAACCCTTTCGGTGAAGAAATTTTTCCTAATATCCAATCTAAACCTCCCCTGGCGCAACTTGAGGCCATTTCCTCTCGTCCTATTGCTCGTTACTTGTGAGAAGAGACTGACACCCACCTCGCTACAACCTCCTTTCAGGTAGCTGTAGAGAGCAATAAGGTCTCCCCTAAGCCTCCTTTTTTCCAGGCTAAACAACCCCAGTTCCCTCAGCTGCTCCTCATAAGACTTGTGCTCTAGACCCTTCACCAGCTTTGTTCTTCTTCTTCGGACACGCTCCAGCACCTCAATGTCTGTCTTGTAGTAAGGGGCCCAAAACTGAACACAGTATTTGAGGTGTGGCCTCACCAGTGCCGAGTACGGGGGACGATCACTTCTGTAGTTCTGCTGGCCACACTATTTCTGATACAAGCCAGGATGCTGTTGGCCTTCTTGGCCGCCTGGGCCCACTGGGCCCACTGCTGGCTCATAGTCATCCAGCTGTCAACCAACACCCCCAGGTCCTTTTCCACTGGGCAGCTTTCCAGCCACTCTTCCCCAAGCCTGTAGCGTTGCATGGGGTTGTTTGTGACCCAAGTGCAGGACCTGGCACTTAGCTTTGTTGAATCTCATACAGTTGGCCTCGGCCCATCGATCCAGCCTGCCCAGATCGTAGGTATGTTGGTAGCAAACCTGAGGAAAATGCTATCAACTCCCTCCCCTTTTGCCAACTTACTCCATCACCTGTTTTCTGAGATTTCTCTGTTGTGAGTAGTGTTGCAAGGTTCCCTCTAGAACATGCCTTCCCAGGGAAAAGGGATAGTTAACTTCTCCCTTCTCCCTTTTCTCTGACCGAATATCTGTGTTTTCACTATTGCAATCTATCCAATGCTCAGGTGAAGGTGATGCCAGGGTAGCTTCCTGTCAGTTTCACATCGGTTGGAGTTGGATGGAGCTGACTTCATTTTGTATCTCTGATGCTCCTCCAAACAGCGTGACAAGTTTTGGGCTTCGGGCCCATCTGTGAGCTGAATTCTCACCTGAACTTCCGTCTTCAGCTTGTGAGACTGCAGTTTCGTATGGCCAATGGCTACTCCTCCACAGGAAATGTTGCTTACAGGATGCAAACTCCAAAAGCAGATTTACTGTTGAAAGAGATTTTCTAAAGGATTGAGTCTTCCAACTTTGTTTTCTTATTTCCAAGAACCACATGGGCGTTTAATGCTCTCCCTAGTCCACAGGAAATGAACACCAGGTTGAATCAAAGGACATCTCATGGGACCTCTGTCTCTGTGAAACACTGCTGGAAAGTGAATAGCTTCTGCGGTGGGTTTTGTTTTCTTATTATAGTATGCACATCCACGTCCCTCTTTTAAAAAGAGAGAGTGTTTTTGTTGTGCTTGTTCAAGTGCTCCAAACTTCCTCTTTCTCTGAATGCAGAGAAAGAAACTTCTCTTTGGTATAGCAGCACTTTTTTGCTTGTATAGCTGTGCATCCCTGTGACATCCAGCCTGGTCCAGTGTTGTACATGGCTGTGCAAACCTGTACAGAGCCTGCCTGGCTACAGAGAGGGCTTCCATTCATCTCCTTTTCTGCTGCTGTCACCTTTTAGTTGTATTCTGCCTTTGGAAGTTTTGCTTAATGTTTGGTATTTCAGGCCAAGAACCATGCCTTTTAATCAGGCTGCAAATCACTTGGTACTTTTTGAGAACTGTGTAATAGTGATTTGCTGTCAACCTCTCAAAGCTGAAAAGAAAGTTAAAATAAATTCTTGCCAGAACAAAGGGTGATCACCTTTTGATGAATAAACTCACAGGCAGTTAACATAGTAACTATAATGTCTCCAGACATCTGTCCTCTCCCTTTTGCCAGCTCTCCATATGGCACAGAGTTTGTAGGCAGAGAGTAAAAAGGAAATCCCCCATGAAATGTGTTGCTGTGTTTCATGGGACCATTCCCTGCCCAGTCGCTGCCATGATCCAACCCTGAAATTGGCCCCATACATGCAGAATAAGGTGGTGCTTCTTCATAACCAAAGCCCTGCAGGGCTTCAGAGCCCAGAAGGTACCTGCTGTCACAGCAGTGTCCAACACTCTGCGAAAGATAAAACTGCTTATGAGCACAAATTTGTCGTAAGGAAGATTTTGCTGCTCATGGAGGGAGGGTGCATTGCGGAGGACAGTTAGGATCATCTGGGTATGAAGAAAGCTGCTCTTATGCAGAGAGGGCACTGGGGATGTTTATCAATGAATTTTCCTTGTAGTTTTGGAGCTTAGACAGCCAGATAGTCCAAAGACTGATATGGGATACACTGTGCCTCAAACCCACTGCATCTTCAAGAAGAAAAACAGTTTTGAAAGTGGCTTTTGCTTTAAATTACCATGTTCTTGGTACACAGCAGGAAGGAAGTTTTAAAAAAATGTAGAACTAGCCAGGAAAGAATATAGGTAGTTGATAGGATGGAGAGGGAGGGAGAAGAGAAAAATAAATAAATAATAGAAGCTTGCTTATTTGTTTATTTTTAGTCATTAACATAGAAGACAAGTTGTCTCTGACGTGCTCTTGCTTGGATGACTTTTGTCATAAGTTTCTCAGAGGATGATGGGAAAAACTAGTCAGAATACATTTGCATCCATGTTACCCACTTGCTGTTGCAACAAATGTGAAAGTTCTTCTGTATGTGACTTTTCTCTCTCATTTCCTTAGATCCTGAGCAGCAAAGAGATTGCCAGATCGTCTGATAAATGGTTCCAAGATAACCTGGTCACAAGGATTTTGTGAGCTCTTGAGGATTAGGGGCTGGGATATAAACATCTGCTGCTTTTGTGAATTGGCTTCATCACCCTCTTGTGGCAGCAAGTTCCCTGACTTAGGTGGGACAGGGGGAATTTCTTCAAGATGTTTCGATTTACTGCTTTTTAACACTACTGCATGACCCTTGATCTTGTCTGGGGGAACATCAGTGCCCAGGCTACCTGAATCTCTTTGCACATTGTGACTGAGCCCCTTCACTGTTGCTTTGGAAGTGGTGTCTATTTTAAGCGATGTGCTTCCATTGTACGCAGGATGTGTGGATGCGGAGTATCTCTAGTTGGTCCTGCTTTGGCGAGCCTGAATCATCAGTTTCCTTTGCACTACTGGGATAAAGAGACTGGATTTGTGCCAAGTTTTGTAGAAGCGAGGAGGCTTCTCGCTAGCATGCAATGTGTTCTCCCTTTTGAGATTGTAAAACTGCTTGTTAAATTAGTGCCAACTATTAACTAAAGGGGTGGTGCAGATTTAGTAGGCAACTCTGCATTTGTGGCCCTAAACAATGTGTTGGTTTTACACTGACGTTTACAATATGAAAAGAAAGTATTCGCCTGCTGATAAGGAAATTAAAGCACTGGGGGGTGGGGTGGGGGAGAAGCAAGGGAGCACTGGAGTAGAAATAGGGGCAAGAAAAGGGAAACAAATGACTGCTGGCTGCGTTGTAACTGTACTTTCTGACCCAAACTTTCTGTATGTCCAAATGTCTGGAGTCTTTGAATAGGTCAGCAGTATTATAGGTTGAAATCCAAAAGATTACTTTATGCAGCTGGGAGGGGGAAGTATTTGAATCATGAGACACTGAGCACAGCTCATTAGGGCAGAGAGGGGATAAAATAAATTGGGGGAGCCATTAACAACGATTAAAATTTATCATAGTGGTAGCATAATTGGTACCTCGGCTGAACGAGAAGTGAAGTACTCCAAGCCAGTTGTATTAAGTGTTCATTTCTGAGCAGCTGACAAAGATTTATGGCTTCTTTTCTATAAGTCCCATTTAGTCTCTGTAGCACTACATCTTTTACTGATGCACATAAGAAACAGTTACTGTTAATGGCTGGACCATTTCTCTGAAGGGTATGTTTAAAATCAGATTATTTTGGAGGAGAGGGGGCAGTGTAGTGTTGGGCTACCTTTTGCAAAGGCTGTGTTGTTTTTAGTGTACTTCTGTAGGTGTCGGTTGGCTTCTTAAATGAAGCCTGATGGCTTCACCTGGTGAAGGACAGCAGCCATGTTCTCACCATGCTTTTTGGCCCGCTGGGGCACTTCGGTGCTCCCCGATGCCTTCGAGGCACTCAATCTTGGATAACAAGTCTTCTGCAAACCATTATTCCTGCCTGCCTGGCCTAAAAGCTGTGTTAGCAATTTAATGGCCTCTTGGTACGCCTAATACGTCCTGGATTGGGGTCTGAAGGCAGCATTAGGGACCGGCGTCTCCTCTCCCGGTTGGCTGGGAGCCTCGGCACTGGTTTCCGTGGAGGGGCACCAGTGAGGAAGACTGTTTTGTGCTGTGGGCGTGGGATGGGGCTGCTGGAGAAATCATGCCCAGTTGCTGTGGGCTCGCTGGGCCCTGCCAGCACGTCGCTGTGGGGCCTGAGCTTGGGGGCGGGGGGGCAGGGGGGAAGAGAACTGCTGCTTGGGGGTCATCAAAGTGAGGCCTTGGGGTCAGGGGTTGCTACGGGGGCCAGGGACCCTGTTGGTGGGGCCTGGGGAGGAGGCGGTAGGGCAGGCCCCACACCACCTGGGGATGGTGGGCCCCAAAGAGCGGGTCCAAGTGCCCTGAGGTGGTGCTGCCCCTGCCAGGGCCTCTACCCTGTCCCCCACAAGGGGAGGGAGCAGGGCTGGGTGTGGTGGCCGCAGTGACCAGGCAGGGCTTCCTCTGAGATGCCACTCGGGAGGCGTGTGGGACTCATGCAGCTCCTTCCTACCCCTGCCGCTTCTGCCCAAACCCCCAAATCTCCAACCTGTTAAAGAAATCCCTTTGGAGGCCTATTACACAACTTTGAAGGTGTCCTCCTCAGCACTCTATGGGGATGCACTTTGCGGTAGGAAAGCACTAGTAAGTAAGGTAGCCCTTCATGTTCTAGGCCTTTTTTAAAAATAATTTTAAATAAGAGTAAAAATGGTTAAAATTTTGTATGAAAAATTGTATATATGTACAATGTATATGTATGCAACTTGCATATATTTTTCAGAAGGAGAAGTACACTTGATGTGTCAGTACTTGCTGCCACTGTGGTCTTTGAACTTACAATCTTCCCAAACATCTCCTGACTCTCGTAGCTGTTTAGCTGGTATTTATTGTTTTACTGATGTGTTTATTCCCCAGCTCTTTTCTAATCCTGCCCTGGTTTTCACCCTGAGCCCAGGGGAGCAGCGGGGAGGGAGGGGAAGGTAAGTGTGTCCCCAGAAGCCTTTCACCTGGCTGGGAAGGAAGACAGGGACATGTGAGTCTCCAGTGGTTGACAAGCTTTTCTATCTCTGGATGCATGTTAAAATAAGCCCATGCATTAATTTTACCTGGTTTTGTCCCCGCATAGTGATATGCTTTGTATGCACTCCCATGCACTCAGCAGGAGCAGTTTTCAGTCAGGCAGAACGTGTCACGAACCCATCCAGGTAGCCTTGCTGAGTTGCCTGAGGTTGTCGTAACTAAGTGTTCAACCTGATAAATCCGCAGCAGAATCGTTTAAAAAACAATTTTTGTTCTTAACGTAAAGTATTTTGACAAATGTATAACGCAGAAAATGCTACCAAGGATTTTTGTAATTATCTAAGTGTGACTTCAGGGTTTTAGGAAGTATTAATTAGGAGTTTCAGTCTCCAGTTTTCCATTTTGCAAGGTGATAGAAATGCTTCAGAAGGTGAAGAAAACAGTGTGGAAGTATAGCTCTACAGAATCAATAGGTTCACATTGCTGCTCGTTTGGTTAGTGGCTTACCAATATTGGCCCTGAACAGTTTGATTTAGTTTTCTCACTGTTGCTACAGCATAGCTTTGCTTTACATCACAGAGATACAAGTTGCATGTTTTCAGTTCGCAGTGATTTTCATGCAGGCTGCCTTTGGAATTGCTAGCCTCATGGATGCAATTACTGGCTTTGTGAAGATGAGCTCTGGCTTTGCTCGTTATCCCTGCAATCGTTTCTGTTCTGCCTCTGATAACCATGCTGTGGTGGTCCTGAGTATTCCTCTTTGTCTTTTTGCTTAACATGGGAAAACCTTTCCAGACGCTGTTTGGTTAAGAAGACAGAGGAACATGTTTTAAGGGTTGGGGCTTGCTGCATTTCACATGAACTTTGCCAATTTAAATTGCAGTGATGACATGTAGAGACGCTGAAAGGCTATGAGGAAGACTTAGTCCGGGTATAGTCTTGAAGTGTGGACTGCAGGTATTCCCTGAAACTATATATGTGACAATGGCTTCATTAGATAGGGTGAACCATTCTGACTGACACTTTCACTTAAACTGGATAAAATCCTGCTGCTGACTGGAAGATTAGTATTCAAAAATGAATCAAAGGTGCTGGCTGTTTTTGCAAGGAAAGGTAGTGTAATGCTGCGGGGAGGAAGGCACAAGGAAGTCCTATGGATCAAAAGTACTATGCTAACTAATTCAGGATTCACCCTTTTTTCTTTTCTTTTTTTTTAACAGACAACCCTGAGCTTTAATTCCAATTATTCCTGACATGAGCTTTTTAGATCTATAATGTTCGCTTGGACAACGCTGCCATGCATGGTAGGGAAGACTCTGATGCTGCCTCTCCAGTACCTGTCATTTGTAGATGAGAATAGCAAGACCCAGATTAGGTCAGAGAAAGATCAGTGAAACAACACTTCAGTCTCGCACCTCACTTCTTTGAAAACTAAACATTAGTGAATGTGTTTCAAGGCAGGTAGTAGTACGTAGAGGGAGCTGAAACATAAGAGAGTCTTGCAGAGGAAAGTGCTTCAACTGATTGTGTGGTACTTGAGGATGGCGATGCTGGAACGTCCTTCGCTCTCTCACTTCTCTTCCCTACTCCCCCGCCTTTTTGCTGAAGTTGGTTGGGATGGACAAAAGAGCACGTTGCATTCATCCTTACTGCTGGTACCAGTGAGTTTGCCACCAGGGAGTAGACCCACTGTTTGACTAGCTGTTCTGGTTTAATTGTGGCTAACTTCTAATTACTCAATAAGGAGAATATAATTCTAGGGAGATCTGTGTTCTCAACTACTCTCCACCCATTAGCTTTCAGTGATGTGCTGGTCTGTACTTCTCCCCTCAGTCTTGTTTTTACCTACAGTAATGAAAGGCTTGGACTCATGGCAGCATTTCTGGAGAAGAAGGCAGTGGGTTTGGGACTGAGCCCAGTGGGGTGAAGGTTCTGGATATTTAAGAGGTGAAGGGTATACAAGCTGAAGTATATTTGGTAGCAGGAAAAAGTGCACTTGAAAATATATGTGGATTTTGCATTGGAGGAGGATGGGGAGAAAGGACTTGCCCTTTAGCTGAGGGAAGCATAACAGAAATATGATGGAGAATGAGGGTCATGGAGCACCAGCCTTCATTTGCAGAAGAATGGTGATTCCTCCTGGTTCTCCTCTCAGTTCATAGTAGGCTGCCCAGTGGTCTGACCATTTCATGCAACAGTAATCCAAGTCATCACATTGCACACATCTTCTCCACTGAGTAGAGAGAAAATTACTTTTAAGTTGTTGGCAATTTTGAGGAGGAAAAAAAATCCAGGGAGTACTATTTTCTCCAGCAAGTTGACCTTTTTTTATCAAAATCATCTATCAGCCAGAATGTTTCAACACAACTGAAATCTTTGTTGTTAAGAGCACCTTAGTTTCTTAAAATGAAATGCCATGAACTGAAACATCAGAAAAAGTAATTTCTAACTGGATAATAGGAAAAGCTCATTTCAAAAATATTGAAATTGATAATTTGATTATTTTCAGGAAAACATAAAATTTAGAAAAAATCAGAAAAATGTCATTTGGATCAGCAATGCTGGGGTAACAGCAAATCTGTATCTTCTGTTGTTCTGGAGGAGAGTTTACGTAATTCTAATTCTCAAGGAAGAGATGAAGGTAACTTCCAGGATATCCCTGATACATGCAGGTTGGTTGAGAAGTTCCTGCTGTACACCAGTCATGTGAGCCAAGGGCCTCTGGTGCCTCAGAGTGAAATTCATCTCTGCTGCTGGGTAACCCAGGATGATTTCCTTGCCTCTGAGATGATTAACTCCTTCTTCAGGTGATGTGGCTTGTAAAGACTTCAGGCTTGTAAAAGCACCTAATTTTCTTGTGTTTGGAGTGGACCGTGTTTGTCTCAAAATGGGAGGGGTTTTTAAAAAGAAGGGCCGTTGTAAAAGGGAAGGAAATTCCTAGAAGTTTCCCAAGCTGATTGCCATGAAAAGGCTTTTTTGTTGCCTGCTGTCAATATGTGACTGTGGCACTCAACAAGACTCCTCATGGGTGAAGACTCAACCTCTGACGTTAGTGGACTTCTCTTTGCCAAGCATTGCTGTCTCCCTCTAGCTGGGACTGAAGCTTTGAGCAGGTGCTTGTTTGGGGTCCCCCGCCATCCTTCACTCTCCTGATCTGAGCCCCACATCAGTGGTTTTAATTTCTAATGTAGGAGGAAGAAATCATGCATAAACTCCTTGATAAAGTTCTGATAGCAAACTGTGTCCCACTTGGGCTCTCCTTACTCTCTCACCCTAAAGCTATCTACAGCCTGAAATCTACTGGCATGTAATGCTTTGGCATTATACACGTATATTTTTGAAGCATTTGATGCTAAACTGTTCCTGGTGATCGCATCCAATTTACGAATGCTATTTCTGTTTTCTTCCATAATGAGACGGCCCTGGCTGGGATCATGCTCTGTGGGCTTGTGTATGATATGCTGCTGAATTATACTGGTGTCCTGGTTTCGGCTAGGACAGAGTTAATTTTCTTCCTAGTAGCTGGTATAGTGCTGTGTTTTGGATTTAGTAGGAAAATAATGTTGATAACACACTGATGTTTTTAGTTGTTGTTAAGGAGTGTTTATACTAAGTCAAGGATTTTTCACCTTCTTGTGCCCAGCCAGCAAGAAGGCTGGAGGGGCACAAGAAGCTGGGAGGGGACACCGCCAGGAGAGCTGACCCAAACTGGCCATCGGGATATTCCATACCATATGACGTCATGCCCAGTATATAAACTGGGGGAGCTGGCTGGGAGGGGGGATCGCAGCTCGGGAACTAACTGGGCATCGGTCAACGAGTGGTGAGCAATTGCATTGTGCACCACTTGCTTTGTATAGTTTAATTCTTTTAGTATTACTATTGTCATATTATTATTATCATTATCATTGTTTTTCATTCCTTTCTGTCCTATTAAACTGTCTTTATCTCAACTCACGAGGTTTTTTTTTCCTGATTCTCTCCCCCATCCCAGGGGTGGGGGGGCAGTGAGCGAGCGGCTGCGTGGTGCTTAGCTGCTGGCTGGGGTTAAACCACGACAACTGGCTGCGTTTGCACTGAACGTATGCTTTGGGTAAAGGCAGTGTTAAATTGTGCAGTCAGAAGGGACACTGATGCCAGGAAGCAACCTACCCCTTCTTGCCCTCAGAAGACATGCTCAAGTCTTCCCTCCCTATTTCTATTACAGTCCAGGCAAAGCCTGGACAGAAAAATGTTACTTTGGAGAAAATTAACTTTAGGTATTGCTCTTTTTGTTGATGGTCAGTTTGATCAACAGAAGGTCTTGACCTTCCTCTTAGCTAAAATACAGTTTTCTTTCAATTCAGACATTGCCTCTTTGGGATCTCTTTGCTTTGGAAGTGAAACTTCTGTAAATGTAAGGTAAGCAGTGGATGAAAGGATCTTAATGTTAGATTTTGAGCCATCGGTTGGCTCTGTTACATCTGATAGATTTCCCATCACAGGCGATCTGTGTTCTTGCTTGCTCAGATCCATGCTGGTGCCAAGTGCTAAACAATGACACTATCTATCTTTCTGCACAATTTGCCAATTTTGGTTACTTTTGAAGCCCAGTGTTCCTGCTTTACCCTTGTGAATCTCCCTTATAGGAAGAACAAAATGAACAAAGGAGTGATTGCTTTAGCAAAATGTTTAGGGCTGATTCCTCTTTGTCGTTTATCCCCTTGTTTTATAAACTAGAGTGCTTACTCCTCTTACAGTAAAATAAGTCAAAGTAAAGATGTAGTAAAAAGTCGTCGTTTGTTGTTTACCGTGAATGGCTTTTCAGATAATCAAATGAAATACTTTATTGCAGTTCCACTTCCAGCTATGACCTTAAATAACAAAGGTTTTACTTGCTGCTTGCTAGGCTTAGTGTGATGTTTTCAAAGGCCCTCTCTTGGTTGTGCTTCTTCCTACAGAAATCAGTGGGATTTTGCCAGTGACCTCAGATGAGCTACCATTAGAGCAGTGCTTTTGAAACCCTCTCCTGCAGAGGATGAGAAATGTGGTCTTCCTTTCACAGGGAACATTTCAGGAGATACCAAAATTCTCCTCCCTCCTCCCCCCAAATTCATCCTGCATATCAAACATAGCTACATTTTGGTATTTATAGAGTCCCTTGCAAAATATCACAAGAGACAGGCCCATACATCAGATTAATTATCTTGCCTTATAGTTGCCAGAGGTGCTTAATTTCTTCTTTGGAATTGAATGTGATTTCTACAATTAAATGTTTCTCCTCAACTACTGAGACATCTTACTTTTTCTAGGCAGAAAATTTTTCTTAATGCAGAAGCACTGCATTAAGAGTAAAATCAGAAGTGGACTTGCATACTTTATATGTACCACCACAAATAAAGGTGTTACTGCAAGTTTTACAACTATTATACTTAGGGTATATGGAAATGAGACTGTTTACTGTTTCCTTAGAAATAATGGAAACTGAGTAATTAAGTTCATTGCAGAGTCTCAGTGGTACAGCCATCCCATTTCAGGCTGACTGTATTTGACGGTATTTGATTTTGCCAGATGCCTGTGACTGAGTTACAAGCTTACATTGTTTTCTTCATTATTTTAAGTTCAATGTGTACTTAAAAATGTAAAATGTTATAGAAGTTCATTGCTTCAGTTTGGCAAACTACAAATGAGAGCATTGAATACAGTCGCTCCAGTCCTGCAATAATTTATCTAAAAGATTAATTTCAAACCCTTAATTTCAGGGAGAGTCAAGTAGGAGTAAGTTTACTTGGGGAAAATGGCACAAATTTTCCCGTGGATTTTTTAGTGACTCTTACTATGTAATAGGCCATTAAGAAATGTGTTTAATTTGAGGCTTACAGAGGCAGGCACATTTTAGAGTGGCAAATTTCAAAACAGGTGTATTTTCTCTTTTGGCTGGTTGCTACAGATCCTCAGCTATGAGGCATGAAAACAGGGCAAGTGTCTTGCATTCCTTACTCAGCTGCTCAAGACAATTCTCTTAAAGCACATTTGTCCTGATTGTCCTCACAATTAATTTCTGCAAGAAGGCACTCAAGGAATTAATTAATTTTTGCCTTTCACCCACCCAAACGTTTTATTGTTTAGAAATTTTATAGTACCCTTTAAAAAGTACACGGGCTTACTGGAGTAAGCTTTTCTTTTGCAAAACTTGCTTTTCTTTTGCAAAAAGTATTTTGCCTCTAAAAATACCTTTTGCAAGAATTAGGGGGTCAGTCCCTTTGGAGAAGAACTGGTCACCATGTGGATCTTGGCAACGCCAGGTCGCGATGCAAGAGCGGAGGCTTCAGCTGGGAGCTCCTGGTGAGATTCCAGCTGGGTTTAAATGTTCTGTTTAGTTAAGATCCCTCTTGTAGTTTCAGCTGGACATATCTGGCCTTTGTTTCACTTCAAAAGGGAAAAGAGAAGTGTATGTGATCTGTATTGTATAAATATTTTATCCATCCAGAATTTCTAGTATAAAATGTTTCCTTTGTAGTACCAAGAGAAGTGCTGACTTTCAGCTGTAGTGCAGTGGCCCCTTTGGATTGCAAATAGCTGTTGTGTATGGTTGTATGATGCTCCTCATTAGGAGGGAGACCAAAGAAGTTGCAGTCTGTCAGCTTGTGTTTGAGGGGAGGCTGCTGGCTTGGGGTGACACCAGAGTACCTTCACACACAGCTGAGCCCTCACGTTTTCACTGGTCAGGGGTTTGGCAGCATTTTATACAAGATTGGCTGTAGTCGTGTCCTCCAACGTTGTAAAGGCAATAAGAAGGATGCTGAGGATGTTATCTCATTTCCATAAGGTTCGACAGCAGCTTTGCTATTAGAGTTTGCTAATCGAGCTTCAGTGCTGAAGTAGTAGCTTGGGAAGAGACTGGGTTCACCACTAACCTAAAAGATCTCCAAAGTACTGCTTTGGAGAGGGACAAAGCTAACGCAACTGCAGATTACGAGGGGTGGGGGGAATATTTTCGTCAGAGATTGGACTGGGTTCAGTTGCTCTCATTGGAAGGGCTGCTTCTGCAAGGATTAAGGAAATGTTGAGTATTTACCACTTGTTACCGAAGTCAGCTGGAAATAGTCCACTTAGTGGCTGAAGCTTGGTTTCAGAGTTGAAGGGCACACATGGAAATCATCAGCCGCTATCTCTCTACACCTCTATTCTCTGCAAAAGAGTGTTTTCCTCTCATTCTTTGTTGATTGGATAATATGAGGGAGGAAAGGGGAAGGAGGAGGAAAGCTGTGTTTTACTGTGAGAATGCCCAGGACCTTTCATAACTAGGCTTTGGGTTAGATGGTGACCTCTGTTAGCAGAATATAAATAATAACAAAAGTATCTGTGCAGAAAATGAGTGCAATAATTAAATCCCTTTCTTTTTTGCCCTCCAAAGATCAAAGAGGCTGGACTCTTGATTAATGTGCAACAGAAGTCATTAACATGGTAAAATGTGGAAAAACAGGGTCTTTGTTATTACTACACAGACATTTGCTGTAGGGAACTGTAAATACTTTTTGTTCTGTTATTTGGCCTATTGCTTTTTCTATTATTGCTGTGTATGTAGCTCACTGGAAAATACCACACCTAGAAATTTCAATGCAACATTTATTCTTCCGCATGCATATCTCTTACTTTTTTATGATGCAGAATGCTGCTTCTGCATTACTGTCTTGCTTTACCAGTCAGTCCATGGACTGGCTTTGCCTTGCTTGCCTGCTCTTTCTATACTACATCAAGGGCTGTTTGTTTTTCTCCTAGCAACCCACTGGGCTGCTCTACTGTCTCTAGGTCTAAGAGAAGATTTTTTTTTTTTTCCCATTGTAGGTAGGAATGCTTGAGGTTGACTGCTTGTGTTGAAAAATGAGACAAAGTTTCTCACCTACTAATACTCATTTTTGAGAGTGCCCAGAAAAGAACAAATTCTAGCTAAGATTTCTCCAACACAGCAAGGTCAGGAGTTTTTAATAGATTTTACTTCTATCCAGACCCGTTCTTAATTTGCATCATTTGGTTGAATAATGTAACCCTCCTAATATTTTTCTAAGCCACTTACACTTAACTAATCACTTATCTTCAGCATAAACCTCATTGATTTTATTTCTCATTGAAAACATCAGTAGTAGCAAATATGATCCTATTGGCTCACAGTCTATTAGAAATAAAATTATATTAAATGTCTTGTGGGGTGTGAAGAGGTTAAGTCAAGGAGAGTCATCCAAGAAAGTCATCCTGGTGTAAAACATAAATCTGGTTTATATTTAAACTACATGTCACCCACCAGCCAAAAATAGCAATGGTCATTAAAACCCAATTTGCTGCTAAACATTAATAGACATTTATTACATCATAACAGATCTGAAAGACAATTAAGCTTTTTCCTAGATAACTTTCTTGTAAAAATGTGTTTTTCACCTGGCTTTTGCTATTAATCTCATTTGCCAGCGATTTTTGTTTCATTTAGTAGTGTGCATAGAGTTGTGTGTATAGGTGATCTCTTGTTGTTACTGTAATTCTTTCAAGAGCAGTACATTTTAAATGGAAAAAGCAATTTACCT
Organism: Gymnogyps californianus; assembly: GCF_018139145.2. Lineage (NCBI taxonomy): Eukaryota > Metazoa > Chordata > Aves > Accipitriformes > Cathartidae > Gymnogyps > Gymnogyps californianus. Next base: position 62,788,435 of record NC_059474.1, on the reverse strand, counting down.
TGCTTATACTGCCTGTTAATTTCCTAATCAGCACAAAAAGTGAAGGAAATTACACTTTCTTAGTGCAAAACAAGTAATATCTGTTACCATCCATTTGAGAAAGGAATAGTAAGCAAGAGCAGAATAAAAAGGCACTGGAGACACATTTTACAGATAGGAAATAGATTACAGCTTTGCTGCTGTTTTCACTGCAATTGCTCAGTCAAGTGGTACTCTTCCCCTTTTTTATTGCTGCATATAGTTATACGTGTGAGTAGTGACTGCAACTGGAGTAAGTCAAAGGCTGAGGAAATCCAGCATGGTCAGAAGTACTGCTTCCTATGACAAATACAGTTGTGACCTTGGTGTTTTGGTTCATGCGTTGCTGTCTGCCAGGTCCCTGCTGCTACGAGCCCTGTGAAACAAGCCATCATAGAGGCCAGGCTTTCTGCTTCAGCTCAGCAGTGCTGAGTTCTCTGTAGCTGTTGATGTCTTTAACTCTGCTGTTTAACCTTCATATCCAAAAAGCTGTGGGGCCAACTGGGCTGTGAAGGAGTGTGCCAAGAGGTGGACATAAGGCAGTCCCTTTCCCCCTTTTCTGAATTGCAGGGCCCACAAAAAAGGGTTCACCATCATCTTTGCAAGTAAGATTCTTCTCTGGTGTATGCCACTTTTGGGGAGCAAACAGCTCTGAAAGTCTATGTACCATCCTCCTGTTCCTGGCTGATGTACAGGGAGATGGAGCCCACCCATAGGGCCTTTGGGCTGCCTCCTTGGTGAGCTGCAGGCAAATGAGAAATGGCCCCCACCTGCATTCCCCTACACCCCCCAGGAAGAAAACGCACCCTCAAAACCCGATCTTGCTGTGATGGCAAATGGCACTAAACTCTTCTCTCCCTCTCTATCTGCAGCTGCTGGATAATTTTGGACAATGTAAGTTAAAAAGGTCCTTTCCTGCCAGGAAGAGGAAAGGAAGAAAATTAGAGGTGGTATGAAGGAGACAGAGCGGGAAGGGAGAGATAGGGTAGATAAATGAATACTGAAAATTATTTTAAAGGCTGCATCCAGAGGCATTTAGGAGTATTCCTCCTCTGGTCCCAATATCACAGTTCACTTAAAGATGTGCTATTTGAACTCTCCTGGAATTTTCTGTCATTTCCTTTGGATAATTTTCTCCTTGGAGGCTGTTACTTCCTCAGATTAAAGCAAGACCCAATGCAGAATCTGTGCCATAACAATTACAGCCATGGTAAGACACTTGAATAAACGGGGCTGGTATGTATGGGAGAGGTGATGCCTCAAAATACAAGCTCTGCTAATGGTAGCAAAGGGAAGTTAAAATTATGGTGACCCTGGTGATAAGCTTGTCTCCATTTTCAGTGCATGCACCACACATGTTTTATTTGTCACAGAAGAATTGCCAAAGGCTCTGTGGAATGCAAATAAGCATTACGAGAGTATTGTCAAACTCAGGCTTTCAACATCATGAATCATTCACAGAAAAAATTATGAGATTTGATTAAAAGTCATGCAAATTTCAAATCAAATAAATATGTTGAGTTATGTTTATTTACCACCAGTTTACTAAGCCTCTGAGCTGCATTTGGGTCCTATTTTTCAGCTTTTCTCTGTAAGGAGAAATTTACTGGAAAAGAAAGCTAAAATTTTCATTATTGCAAGGAGCTGCCACATACTGAGAGTTTTGCAATGAAATCATAACTGTTGGCAATACTGTGAGGAGTGCTTGCCTACGTATTATTTTCCCTCTATAAAGATGTGCTATAAACTAAAACATTTGAGAAAGATGGTATATTACATAGGTATAATAAATTTTCAAGACGGATCTTAACACTTCCCCAAAAGTTTGCAGAACATTGTTGTAATAATTACTATAGATGATGATGTAATACGATTGTTTCAGGTGGTCAGAAGTTTATGGTGCTGTGCAGCTTATGCGAAGAGCTGCATAGCTTTTCCCCAGACTTGTAGGGGTTTTTCCCCCTGATGGGGTTTGGAGTGGTGGAGGGGCTGGCTTGCTTCTTGCCAGCTGCAAGCTGCTTCAGCAGGTGGTGCTTAACCAGTGAGAGTACCAAGTTTTTCCTAATCAGTTTTCAGAAAGCCCGCTGATCTAGGAGTTGCAATGCAATACAAACATTTGCATATTTTACCACATCCTCAGATGATACCCTGCACCTTTTGAAATTTTGCATGTGTTATCATATATTTGCATACATGCAGGGACCTTGTGAATGATGTACCTTCCTCTTTTAAATCTGTAATGAAGTATATTGCTGAGGATAACCAGCCGGCGTTTAAAGAAAGGCTGGAGCATTCAGTAGCTGTGATATTCATGCATACAATTCAGTACAATCTTTCTAAGCTTCTGGACCATGTTTCCAAGACTCTTCCTTTTCTCTCTGTTCCTTCCCCCCATCCTCCCATGTGAAGTCACAAGATGTGTGAGTAGCTTCGCTTTTAGTTTGGTTATCATTTTCTGCTGAAATTGCTTTTATCCTGGATTGAATGGGAAAACCAACAGGCAGCTGATAGGTCAAAAGGGGAGCTTAAGCTTTGGAAAAGGACAAAAGCCTCCGTTTCACCTACATAGGAAAAAAAAGCCACTATATTCAGCTGGTCTGTATTCGGGTGTGCTCTTATCAAAGGCTTGATTAATCTGAAATGAATTAACTCAGTTAACTTGAGAGTTATTTTGCACTGAATCCCGTAGTACATCTAAAGAGTTCTTTGTCACTTTGAATTATAGCCTAAACAGGTGGTTGATGAGGCTTGGTTTGAGCTGACAGTGGTTCCTTGCTGCCTCAGCTGCTCCTCTTGGGGGAGCGTAAGTAGCACTGCAGTGATACCTGAGAATCTTGGGTAGAATGCAGACTTACTAGACATTGTTGCCATTGTTGCTTGCTTTTAAGGTTTTTAAAATTACTTCTCAAGAGTGTAAGACATGAAGGAGGGTAAAGGGCAGAATAGTCTTAGGTTTTCAAACAATATGGATGAAATGAATGTTAATACACAGGAACATGCAGTTAGGGGCAGAGGTGCAAGTGCTTGTTTTAAACCTTACTTGGAAATACCTTGTAGTTTTCTGTATATGGGGTGAGAGGGTTGAGGATTTTCCTTCTGAGTTCACAGCGCCAGCAGAGACATGAGAGAGAATGGGAGGAGGGTCTGCGGTACAGAAAGAGGTCATGAATGTGAGCAGGTTGAACCACAAGTTGGTGAGTCCACTCGCCCTAAGAAGGCTCACCGGCTCGCTCACAGTGCATCACATCTAGCAAACTTAAAACCTGAAATGAAGAGCCAAAAGCCATGGCTGCCACTTGATATTTGGAGAAACAAAAGCCTATTTTCCTGAACTCTGTGAGAACTCTGACTTCACGAGCATTTGCAGTATAGGATGAACCTTCTCCTGGGCTAAATGCAGACACAGATAAAAGTTTACAGACAATTCACTTTATGCTCATGGAAAAATCTGCCCATAAATAACCACGTCCCTGTAGTGGTAACTTCAGTGAGTGGTTAGGAGTGAAAGTGCCTGTGGTTCCATTGAAATGCCAGGAGTGCAGCCTGCTCCTGCCCTGCTCCCCCTGCGTTATACTGTCAGTAATGTCTGCATCACCTTTTAAATGGCAGGTTGTGTTGCTGCCACTGCAAAGTGACTGTGGAGGCACAACCTGAGTACCTGACAGGGAGAAGGATTTGAAATAGGGTAAAGGTGGAAAGAGGTGGGAGGTGCAAAACTTTTTTTAGTAATGTTGCAAAAAAAACAAACAAAAAAATGTGTGTTGCAGACAACTCATGACCAAATGTATTGCGGCAATTCTTTTGTTTAGCCATTCATAATGGGAGTGGCAATACAGGTCATTCTTTTACTTAAAAGAAATTTTCTAACATTAAATTGCAATTAATTTACTTTTGCAGAGATTGCATGTTATCTTTTTCCTTGCTGGGGTTATTTCTTTTCCCTCTCTTAGGGAAATTCTGAAAATGTTGTCTGGAATGAATTGTCTCAAGTAGCAGATGCTGAGAATAGGGACTTAACATCCGTGGTTCCAGCTTGGCCCATCAGCTTCAAGGAGTTTAATTACTTCCAAACTTTTTCCCTTGTAAATAGTGGATTTAATCAATGTTTGTTTGAAACATCACACTTATTTTCTACTTAGTAAACAACTTCTGCCAAAGGAGGAGATAAGTGCAGGAATCTTTTCTATTAAGAAATATAAAGTAATCCTTGCATCACTGATTTGTCTAAGCTAGTTTTACTATGCACGTTTTCAGGGGTGGGGAGAAAATTACTGCAGTAAAACTGGGTAAGAAAAACAGGGCACTTCTATTTGGCTTTTGCTAATGAGCCCCCTTGTAAAACACTCTTGCCCCTCCTGTGGCCGTACTCCAACTGTCTAGAAAATGCTAGATACCTGAGGAAGGCAGGTAGATTTTGCTATGTGAGAAGGGTAGTGTCCAGCTTTGTGCAGGTGCAAATGCTCATGTTTGGAGGAAGGCAGTAATTAAGTGGATTTCTGACAGGTTTGGCTTGTGCTGCTCTAAATTCTACTCTAAATTCAGCCTATCTGTTCACTCACCAGATGAACTGGTTTCCTTTTCTTTTTTACCCTCCCTGTAGACTGTTGACAGATGAGCTCAGAAAATGCTCCATGTGCTGCTTGACATCAGCTGCTAAAGAACAGACTTGGGTAGATGTTGAGTTTGTCAGTGTATCTATAATGCTCTTTTATGAACAACGCCTTGACGAATACTTCACTGCTCATCTCTTCACCACGAGGCCTTAGTTTCTTTTGGTTTTCTCCTATTCTGTCAGTACCACTTTGAGTTGGATTTTTGGGAACGCCAACATGCAAATTGGATTTGGGTGATGCTTGGCAGCAGATCAGACCATGAGGGTGTCAGGGGCAGCCCTATGGGCAGAAAGGTCAGTGAGCAGAAGAACTTTCTTTTAAATCAATGCAGGCTGCATCATCTTTGTGGTTCAAGTCCAAACCCCTTAGGTCAAGTGTAGCCCTTAAATTTTTCGCTATGATGGTATATCACCTTCTTGCATCAATAAATGTAACAGTCTGCACTGAACAGTTCATAGATATGTGCTCTAGTTTCTCTCTTTGGCTGTACTTTACCTGGAGGTAATCCAAAGATGAGGTGAATTTTGTTTTGCAGGTCTCTTTCTGCATCTCATAATGCTGCTTGAGAGGCGTTGGATTGACCATTAAGAAAAAGGGTTGCTCCACTTGTTTCCTATCTAGCTGTTCCCCTGCAGATACCCAGTTCACAAACACACTATGACTATTTGATTACATGAAATACAAAACCACCCAGAGTTTTGTAGCATTACAATGTGTTTGGTTAATATAGTGGTGCCCCGTGTCGTTAAACAACTTTGGCATTTCTCAAGACACGTTGTGGATTTGTTAAGATTTGTGCATGAGCCTAAGCCTAAGGGGTTGAGGTCTTTGTAGGAGCTGGCTTAAGGGCAAGGTTGTGCCAGCCAGGGTGTACAGACACAACCTGACAGGCTGTGTCTCTGGCTTGTTCTGGTCTGGCAGGAAGGAAAGTAGGGCTGGGAATACTGGGCCAGATTTACAACCGGAGTAAATGGTGCACAATGCTGAGCTATTCCTATCGTCTCTGTTTTGCACAGGAGCTTTGTGACTGGATAATGCTCTTTCCAGTAGGATAAAATGTTTATTTGCAGTTCTAGTGGTTGCAAGACATTAGTTCCCAAAAATTAGTGTTTGGGCTCTGCAGAGGGCAGGTGAATCCTTTTGCTCATTCAGCCCCAGCCCATGAGACCATAGGGAAAAATCCTTGAATCCTATCATGCCGGAATATATAGACAGATAAAAACAATTTTAAAGGCCACTGTGTAAATATTTTGTTGACAGTTATCCCATCTCTGGGATAGGTAGCGTAATTAATTCGTGACTTCTTCAGTTTACACCCAAAAACCTTTTACTGCACCATAATGTTATCTCTTTCTAACAGATTTAGATTATCCAGAACTTGATTCAGCTTAAACAAAGAAAAATCAGAAAACAAACCTCTGCTCCTTCACTGCCTGGCTGAGCTTTTGCTTCAGGGAAGTATACCTGAGCTTGGATAGCTTTCCCCCATCTCTGTACACCTTTTCAAATTCTGTAGCACAAAAAGCTTCTCACTTTTAAAACTTTACAGAGGATGCTGTAGAAAAAGCATACATAAATAATGGCCAGTGGTGTAGTTTGATATGTACTGGTAGCCTCCTAAAATATAAATGGAAAACTTGATCACTGTTTAGAAAGTATGATTTAAAATATTCGTGAGTCTTGTCCCCCTTTGTAAAACAGGCTTTAAATATTATCAGTGACCATCCTGATTAGTCCCAGCTCAAGCAAAATTTTAATTTCTAGGATGTCTATAAAGAAGCCACTTGACTGCATATTGACCTTGGGCTTTTTAGTCACCACAGTTACAGAGCTGAGAAAAAGCTTTGGAAACTAAATGCTACATTTGAGTGAACAAATTGCAGAGATAGACTGGGGAAGAGAGCAGAGGGGGAGAATAAAATCTTGGCAGTGCAAGCAGATATATTTATCAGAAAAAAATGCAGCTTCCTTATAGACTTTGGGTCTGAACAATGTGGGGTTTGATTTAGTTGATCAGCAAAGATAGGAGGCAAAACAAAGACCACTTTGTCATGCTGGAGTTTCAGAAATATACCCACATCGCAATGGCATGCAGCACAGTTTTTCATATAGCTTTTTGGCTCAAACTGGGTTTTGGGTAAGAACAAAAGTTGGCAAAAACTGCTGCTTTGCTCAGAGAAGAATAACTTCTGTTGATCAGAGATTTTTGGAGAGATTTTTAATTAGACCAGTGCTGTGAAGGCTGCAGAGTCTAGGGAGTTCAAAACAGATATGCAAAGTACTTTTCAATTCCTCATATTTTATCATCATTTCAAAGTCAGTGGGGAGCTAAGTCTCAAACTGATGCTATGGTTTAACTCTGTATAGTTGTGTTTTTCCTGCCAAGTTTGAGTCACTGTGGCCATCTAGCCCCTTCTTGAGAGATTAAAATGATGGGAAGCTGGAATACTTCCTCCAACTAAATGAGCGAATGTTTCTATTCAAGCATGGATTCAGATTTCCCCGTGCTTTCTTGTAAGCGTGTAGGATGGACGAGACCATTATTTTTAATCTGACAGTGAGTAACTGTGGAGCTCAACTAGGAGTGAGTGACTGAGTCACTGGCAGTCACCACAGAAAGTAGCTATAGGGTAGGGGTGACTTTTAGGCTCTACTTGGGTTCAAAGCCTGGTCCAGATTCAGTGATTAAAAGCCATACAGGACACCTCAAATGGGGGGATAAAGAGGCTTTTAGGCATATTGTTGGCAGACATACTCCCAAACCATAGTACTGATCCCACTGCCTGGTATCTTGGCATCAGCCTCAACAGCAGAGGCATAGGAGAAATGCAAAAGGGAGTGGAACGTCTTAGCAGAAGAGTGCAATGCCTGGCTACCTGGGGAAGCACTGGGCTCAGTTTCTGCCCAAGTCGTTCAGGATATGTAGCAGATGTTTGCATAGATAATTTTTGGCCAGTGTGTCCACCTGCATTACATACTGCACAGGAGGTTAAAGAGAAAGCGGGATTGTTGTCTCGGGTGTCTTATCCCCCTACACAGGGACCAGTGGAGCTGGTGTGGATGTGTTTACATATATGGAGAAAAGGTTTCTGTTCGAAGGGAAGTGGGAGGCAGGCCAGGGAGTGCAGCTCTGTCACAACTCTGAGTTGAATTTTCTTCTGAAGTACTGTGCTTCCCACGTGTGCTCACAAGTATGGCCTAGACCAAGTGGTGAAGTGATCTGTCTTGTCGGCAGTTTGTTGACTTGCCAGCATGCTGGGAAGTGTGCTCTTTCAGGAGCTTGCATTTACTCTTTGGCCTCCCTGTATTTGAGGGTTTTGGGTGGAAAAGAAGTGGCTGGGGTGGAAACTTATTCCTGTTTAAGAGATCAGCACAGAGCCTAGGCACCAGTTAAACCCATTTCAGCTCTGGAATTTCTGTTGGCTTGTGATTTATAGATACCCAAACATTTTCAGGAGAGTTGCAGGCTGTTTTAGAAGTCTCACGTATGTAGGATACGATGAAATATGTATGGACTTGGTTTTTTTAGTCAACTTTCAAGCCTGTGGACTCTCTGGACTGGTGGGCATCATTGTTCAAAACTGCTGTCTTAAGCCCTGTTTTGAGAGAGGAAGCAGAGCATTAGTGATGCACAAACTGGCTTTCTGCACAGGGAGAAGTTTTAGTTCCTGTTGTATGTAGGAATGTGCATACATCTGAAGGGCTGGGGGTGGGGGGAAGACACGTTTGCCTTTACAGCTGTTGGCAGCAAAGAAACACAGCAAGACTTGATTGAAAACACCTATCTTACTGTTTTACTAACTGCATTTTTTTTTTCTTTCTCATTTGTAGGTCTCAGACTCTGGATACTGGCTGTGGGATTTTTATTATTATTATTATTATTATTATTTTTGATTGGGTTTTTTCCCCTTTTTGGATGTGAATTGAAGGCCAACAGTTGAAGTGTTGGAAGCAAGTGCAGGAGGACGCTCACCTTGTTTTGTTTGAACCCTTGTTTGCTGGGATACTTTCAAGCCCTCCTTCACAGTCATGTGGTCATCACAGCTGCTGTTCTTCACAATGCTCTTAACACCGTTAGCCCATGGTGAGTGAGATGATGGTGTAAATTTGCCTGTGGGAAGGGAAGAGAGAATAGAAAATAGCAAGGATTTTGCCTACGTCTTTTACCTAACGGTGTTTTATTTTTTCCAGGATGTTGATTTCTCTCCCCACTTCCACCCCAGGTCTTTGAATTCCCAGGCTATGTTATGACTAGTTAAGTCCTGAAACAAAGAACTCTGGTCATACGTAAAGATGTCTCTTATCGAGTTTAGCTGCTATGTTAAGGCAGACATTCTTCCTCATGCCTGAACCTATTCTGTTGGTTGTGTGTCACTGGGATTGTCTCTCCTGGCCTCTGCATGGAAATGCATTTCCCTTCTGTGAATACTGCTCAGTAAGGGGCTGCATGTCCCCCTTTAGCCATAGCTCTAGGGTGGGATCTTACTCACCATCATGTTAGACTGTGATTTCAAGCATTGCAGTGGATGTTTCTGTGCTCTGCTGAAAGACGGAGACTCCCATAATCTCAGTGACCCTGAGTCGAGAAGAACCAAAACCAGTATGGTTGCCTTAGCCTGGCACACTGTGTAACTCACCCAGCAATGTGGAGCCATTAGGTGTAGCACCATGCTGCACAGCTAGGCTGCATCTGAGAACTGAGCTAATAGCATCAGGCACAGCTGCTGTGCTGCAGAGATGTATGAGCTTGTGGTGGGTTGACTCTGGCTGGATGCCAGGTGCCCACCAAAGCTGCTCTATCACTCCCCTCCTCAACTGGACAGGGGAGAGAAAACAAAAGGCTTGTGAGTCGAGATAAGGACAGGGAGAGATCACTCAGCAATGACTGTCACAGGCAAAACAGACTTGACTTGGGGAAATTAGTTTATTTTATTACCAGTCAAATCAGAGTAGGATAATGAGAAATAAAACCAAATCTTAAAAACACCTTCCCCCCACCCCTCCCTTCTTCGAGCTTAACTTTACTCCCAATTTTCTCTACCTCCTCCCCCACAGCGGCACAGGGGGATGGGGAATGGGGGTTGCGGTCAGTTCATCGCACGTTTTCTCTGCTGCTCCTTCCTTCTCAGGGGGAGGACTCCTCACACTCTTCCCCTGCTCCAGCGTGGGGTCCCTCCCACGGGAGACAGTCCTCCACAAACTTCTCCAACGTGAGTCCTTCCACAGGCTACAGTTCTTCATGAACTGCCCCAGCGTGGGTCCCTTCCACGGGGTGCAGTCCTTCAGGAACAGACTGCTCCAGTGTGGGTCCCCCACAGGGTCACAAGTCCTGCCAGCACACCTGCTCTAGCGTGGGTTTCTTTTGCTATGGGTCCACAGGTTCTGCCAGGAGCCTACTCCAGCGTGGGCTTCCCACGGGGTCACAGCCTCCTTTGAGCATTCACATGCTCCGGCGTGGGGTCCTCCACGGGCTGCAGGTGGATATCTGCTCCACCGTGGACCTCCATGGGCTGCAGGGGGACAGCCTGCCTCACCATGGTCTTCACCACGGGCTGCAGGGGAATCTCTGCTCTGGTGCCTGGAGCACCTCCTCCCCCTCCTTCTTCACTGACCTTGGTGTCTGCAGAGTTGTTTCTCTCACACATTCTCGCTCCTCTCTCCGGCTGCAGTTGCTGTTGTGCAGCAACTTTTTCCCCTTCTTAAATACGTTATCACAGAGGCGCTACCACCGTCGCTGATGGGCTCGGCCTTGGCCAGCGGCAGGTCCATCTTGGAGCTGGCTGGCATTGGCTCTATGGGACATAGGGGAAGCTTCTAGCAGCTTCTCACAGAAGCCACCCCTGTAGCCCCCCCTGCTACCAAAACCTTGCCACGCAAACCCAATACAGAGCTCTAGCAGAAAAATTTGGTCTTTTTATTAGCCAGGAAAATGTTAAATGAAATCTGACACGTTTAATTCTTTCAAGTAAGATTTTGAGGCCCGGGGTTGGTTTTTTGTGATATGAGAAACCCAAATGTAGGCCCCAGAAGTAAGTTGTCAGGTTTCATAAGTCCTGAAGGGTTCAGGAGCTCCTATTTGCAGTGATGGTTGTAAATGCGCAGAGCAGAACTTTGGAAAATCTGGCTGCCTGATTTTCCTGATGCCTAAATGGAATGTGAGCTCCACCAAGGATCTCATTTTAATTACAGGTCAGTGGGAGCATGTTTTTAAATAACATGGCTCCCTGTATGTAGGCTGTGGGCCCCTGCTTTTAAAATATTCATCAGACTTTTTGTGCTTTACATGCAGTGTATGTGCTAAGACACTAGAGCAAAATTTTACAGCAAAGAAGGAGGTTAAAAAATGAAATATGTGTAATTGGCTGAACATATCTATAGAGCACAACCTGTCTGCTCATATCACTTTTATAACACCTTTGGGCACAAAGGTTATCTGTACTATCGTTCTTCAAGCAAAACTCCTTGCTGACTGTCCTGGTTTCGGCTGGGACAGAGTTAACTTTCTTTTTAGTAGCTGGTACAGTGCTGTGTTTTGGATTTAGTGTGAGAATGATGTTGATAACACTCTGATGTTTTAGTTGTTGCGACGTAGCGCTTATCTTAAGCCAAGGACTTTTCAGTTTCCCATGCTCTGCCAGCAAGCAGGTGTGCAAGAAGCTGGGAGAGAGCATAGCCAGGACAGCTGACCTGAACTAGCCAAAGGGGTATTCCATACCATGGAACGTCATGCCCAGTATATAAACAGGGGGGAGTTGGCTGGGAGGCGCGGATCGCGGCTTGGGAACTAACTGGGCATCGGTCAGCGGGTGGTGAGCAATTGCATTGTGCATCACTGTTCCCCGCCCCCCCCCCTTCCTTTTTTTGTTATATTCCTTTTCATTACTATTATTATTATATTTCATTATTACTATTGTTAGTATTATATTTTACTTTAGTTATTAAACTGTTCTTATCTCAACCCACGAGTTTTACTTTTTTTCCTTTCCTTTCCTCCTTCTCACCCCACTGGGAGGAGGTGGGGGAAACGGCTGCGTGGTGCTTAGTTGCTGACTGGGGTTAAACCACGACACTGACTTGAAAATTAGAATGAATATTTAAACTGAGCCAACCAATTGGGGTGGAATGAAAGAGCTATTTAGGAAAGGTGCTCTCCATTCTTCTCCAGGAAAGTTAAATGGTAAATGTTTTGTAAATCTTTATAATTAAACAATGTTAACAGTTAAAGTAATTAACAATTTAAATATGCCTCTGGCAGTTTTGTTTTAAATTTGCAGTGCCACTGTAGCTGGAAAATCCTGCCTGATAGTCACAGTAAATGAAAATGTCACAAGTATCCTAGGAGTCATATTATGCTACAGATGAGCAAACACCAGAGATGCAGAAAATAGGTGCCTGGAAATATTTCTACCCTTTATGTTCTTCTACAAAGTAAATGTACAGGGTGGATGCTGTGGTTTTTGTAGCAGTCAGTGGTGGTAAATCTGACCACCACACATCTAACCAACACATGTGTTATCTGATCCTATAAATCGCTAGTGAAAGTGCAGTAGAGGCACACAGCCACCTTTCAGTGGTGGAGAGTGGCCCAGACCAAAGGTCTTCAAAGGACTTGGTTTGGTTCTCCCTGTTCTGATCTCTAAGATTGCCCAGGATGCAGCTACCATCTCAAAACTTTGGCCTGTTGCCTTTCTTGGGGGGAGCAGGTACTGAGTGTGTGTCTGGTTGTTTGAGGGTAGTACATTCCTGATACTAAACGAAGGGAGAAGACTGCAGTTTTGCTGTGTGATGTGATGTTCGATGAGTGTGTTTGGTATCAGCTAGCACTGGGCAGTCAAACCCATCCAATCTCCCATGGAGACTGAAGGACATGCGCATAAAAAACAGAGTTGTATCAAAGGTTGGAATAAATAGTCTAATAGGGCTTCCAAGGCTTTGAAATCAGAGACTGAATATCTGATGGCTTTCAGGTGCTCTCCCTTGCTACCCCTCTCCCTGTAAGTGCCTGCAGAAGGCTGCCTAAAGCAAATGGCAAGTCGATATCAATGCAGAGGTTCCTGCTAGCCTCAAGAAAGTGTATGTGTGTTTAAACACATGCCACAGCCTCACCTTGCATGTAAAAATAGTCCAGTTAAGCCCTGCTTTTTTTTTTCTCCCCTTCACTGCATGCAGAAAGCATTCCTATTTTGTGTTTAACAAGACTCAAGCATTTGAGTTCCTCTTTCATGGACTGGAATGACTCCTGTCCCATAGTGATTGCCGGAGTTGATACGAACTACTTTTACAGACTGACCTCGCAGCATCTCATTCCCTTCTTGAGTTTCCTGACACAGTCTCTTCATCTGTAGTGGTAGCTACATTATAGACAGATTTCTTAGGCTTGTGATCTCATAAATTTGTTTAGGGTTTTTTTGTTTGTTTTAGTTGTTTTGGATTTTTTTGAGGGGGCTTTTTTTTTTTTAGCTATCTCTTTTCTTGGAGTATATTGTGTGTCTTGGGTTGTGATGACAGGTGTGGAGTCAAAGGGTGTATGACTTCAGTGATCTGCAAGATGAAAAGTAATCTTCCAGGATACTGCCCTGGTACAATGTCATCTTGTTGATAAGCTGTAGAAATAATGAAAGGGGAAAAAGTCATGAATCCTTGCAGTTTCTCAGTGATGATGTTAATCTGCTATATCCTAGATCCACAGGCACTGTACTGTCTAGTTTTGCTCAAACTGCTCTGAATCATAGCTCACAAAAAAACTGAAACCATGTGAAATACTTGAGATAATAGCAGATTTGAGTAGTGGATGCTTTCTTTAGTGTTGCCCGTCACTTGAATGGAAAATAGCTTACAGCTTGCATAGACAACACAACTTGGACCAGTGTGGAAGCCCCCAGAAAGCTATCCCCTCTTCTAAGCTCTGGCAAAGCCTGTAAATCCATCTGTTGGATAAAACTAAACCTGTTATACAAAATCAGAGAATTAGCCAAGATAGAAAGCAACAATACCAGGGAATAAAAAAACCCCAAACCATCAGCAGCAACAACAACAAAAACCTTTGCCATCCTTTGCAAGGGCTCTGCTATGGACAGGGCTTTTGCACCCCTGCCTCCTTTTTGCCCCTGCTTGGAAGCTTTTCCCAAAGCGTCCAAAGGCCTGGACCCCCAGGAAAGTGCTCCTTGGCTTGCATCCCCCCATGTACACCTGAGCAAACTGATCCTCTTTGCCTGTAACGGGTGGATTTCCCAGAGGCGTTTTCTGGAATGAGCAGCTGCTCTCATCTTCCTCAGCCTTCCTCCCCTTGACCCCAAACAAAGCAGATTTCTCTTTACCCACAAATGAACACTGTCAAAGTTCACCCGAAATGAGACGGACATGACAGGCAGCAGCTCAGTTTGCAAGCCTGGAGAGACGTACAGCTGCTCTGTCACATTGCTGTCATGCTCATGTGTGGCTGAGAGTTGAGATTTAAACATTCCAGACTGCTGGACAAAAATAATAGAAATAAAAGGATTCAGAACTGCATGCTGTTAAGAGCAGGATAGGAAGGATACCATAGTAATCGCTGTGGGGTGAAATTTTGCATGTCTCCAAACAAGTAACTTATTTTAGGCTTTGGAGAAGAGCTGAAGACCTGTTGTATGCAAAGATCTTTATCATCCTATCAGATTGTTTTATTATTATTCATTTGAAAATTATTTTTTTTTAAGGATTGCATTGTGTGCATAATTTCATGATGGGCAGCAAAGAATAATTATTTGTTGTTGTTGTTACTCTAATGCTTTAACGGTCTAATCAAAAAATGGACAACCACTTATCATTACTCAGATTAAAGCAATAATCCAAATTCCCCAGTTTCTGTTGGAGATTGTTGCAATAAAATCAACAGGCATGGTGATCTGCCTGTTTCCTCTGATGTTAAGCTCTTGCTCTGCAGTTGTGTTGTGAGAGTGAGCTGTCAGCATCCTGGTTCCTGCTTGGGCAATGTGTGGTGTCAGTTGTGGGGGTTGGTTCCTCCTTGGTCTTGCAGCTGCTTGGGGTTATTTTTTGTATGTTTTAACCCTGTATTTATTAATGGGTTACAGACTGTTCCCTCTGGATGATCCATGGGGTTAGCTAGTCATTGCTGTGATTACTTAGGTTTCTTAATCTTTTTCTCAATATACAATGTGGTATTTGGGCTAGAACCACACGCTTGCCCAAAGTTAAGCAAGACTGAAGCCAGAACAAGTTAGGCAATAATATAACCAAAACCTGGCTGAAATTACAGGGCAAACAATATGACATTAAATCAATCTGACACTAGAGTAGTTTTGCTATTACAGCTAGGACAGGCTAGACGAGAGTCATCTGATCCTAGAGCAAGTTGCAGGTGCAGCGAAAGTTTCTTAAATAACTTCAGAGATAGAGCTAAGTTTAAGCTAAAATAAGTTCTAGTTCAGACAAAGCCTGACAAGTCCTGGAGCTTGGTATTGTTAAGAAGCTTAAGGCCTACTACTGACACTTGACAGCACCAAACTGGCAGGGCTACAGTTGCTGCTGGCCCAACTCTGAACTTGCAAAAAATGAGTTGCCTCCAAGAATTTATTTATGCGGAGTTGTGCATAGCTGTAAAGTGACCTTCCTGAATTTAGGGACAGATGCCATCTTGTCTCTCCGTATGAGAATTAGTTCGAGATGGGGCTGAACTAATTTATCATTTGCAGAGTAGAAAATGAAATTTGAAGTCCTTTCAAGTCATTGCAGCTGCAAGGAAGAGAGCCTCGTCTGCTGTCCTGTTCTCACCCTCCGTGCTTCTGCGCCATCTTCCCAGTGTTTCTGGGAGACAACTGTGGTGAGGGAGGGCTGCATCTTTGTGAAAGATGGCGCTTGAAGGTCAAGCTGATCTCTCTAGGCATTAGCAGGTCCAGATGCCAAGCCAGTTTCTGTGGGAACAGTGGAAATATTTATTACTGAACAGCACTGGTAGTTGCTTGGTGACAATGATTCTGTTAAAGCAAGCAGCATTATCTTTCTTGGGGGAATATATGATGCTAGCAAGCTGGTCCTCTGTGACAGAGTGCTGTTTAATGTGAGCTGAACATTTGCCTTACTACTATTTTAATACAGTGGAAATACTGTCACTGCTTAAAATACATACTGTGTTTCTTTTATACTTGTACAAGTGTTATGTTAGCTAGTGAATGGTGGATAATTGCCTTTTACTACAATACTCTTTATATAGTCAAAATGAAATACAAGAGACATGTTTTATTAGTTGTGAAATAGCCAAGTTGACTTCCAGGCTTCTGCCTAACTTCATTGTTTTAAAAGATTAATCATCCTTGAAATATTTATAATATTTGCTATTCTTGGCAATTTGTATTACCTGCAGCCGTGCCACCTTTTCTGTAGTGGAACAAGTGATTGAGGAAGGCTTTTCCTGATAAAAGGGGGTGGCTGTTCTATGTATATACTACAGTGCTTTCATTAGCAGCAATGTACTAAAATCGGGAGTATTAAGTTCCCTATCTGATGACTGACCAATCTATAAGCTGATAGAGGGTGAAATTCAACCTTGCAAAGACTCTATACACCATTTAATTCTTGCTTAAGCCATTAAGCAGTGCAGAGATCTGTGTGGACCCAATTCTTTCATGTTTAAATTTCACACTAAATAAGGAAGGAGACTTCAAGGGGATTTTCTGATAATGTGTTTTTTTCTTCAGTGTTTGGCAAGTGTGTCTGCTCATAGCATCTTCCTGCATTATGGAAGGAAATAAGTTCTTGTACTATTTTCACTTGCCATTTGTACTAAAGCATACTTTCCTTGGGACATGCAAGCCACATGTGCTACCAGCACAGCTCTAGTTGCAGTGAAGCTGGAGCTATAGGATTTGAACTATAGAAGAAGGCTGGTGACTAGGGCCCAAATTAATGTATGGAAGTTAGCCTTTTCTATAGGCTTCTTAACACGTATGACATACAGCGGCAGGGCATGTGGGTTTCTTTCTGAGCTACAGCAGTAGAAAATGTGCTTGGTCTCACAGCAGTAGGAAGCAGGGAGTTGTGTTACCCTGCAGGCCTATAACCTCTGATGCTTGTTTTATTTGTAACCATTTCCTGACAAGACTGGTTTCTGATCTCTAGTGACCAACTCTGTGTGCTCTGATTTTTTTTTTTGTAGTGTTAATTAAGCCATAATACGTGACAGCATGTGAATTACAGTGTAGTAATTTACGCCCAGCACATTCAGGCACAAAGATGAAGGCCAAATGGCCTCTGTGCAGCTAAGTGTGAATTATTGTACCATAATTTATTTCCCGTTATATTTTACTGTGATTATAATAAAGTTTTTATTAGTGAACTTCTTTAAGAAAATTTACTTTTTAAAAAACAGAATTGAAAAGTACAACACAGATCTTGTCACAAAGAGGGGTAAGTAACTTTGGGAGATGAGGAGTTTTGTTGAATCCTGAAAATTTGTATTTGTGCAGTTATTAACCCTAGGTAATGAATGGGTGTTGTGGTGCAGACATCCGCTGTCTAAAAAACTGACCTAACTGTAACTATTCATTTCATATCAGTTGCCAAGCAGTTGCTAAGTAGGATGACTAGGTTTATTTGTTCCTGACCTGGTCTTGATTTGATCTGGAAACCTTAGCTCGCAACCACTCTCCTGAGCCATCTAATCTTTTTCCAGTTCAGGCTATGCAAATGCGCATGTCAGACACTCTTATTATGGCTGGCGCGCTTATTTTCAGTCCTAGCGAGTGCTGAGTGAATAGAGAGGACAGGTTTTCTGCGGCAGTGTGTAAGAGCACCAGAGGGACCAAGCTGGCATGGCTGCTCTGCTGCATGTTGGGAAAAATACGCCAACTTGGAAAGTGGCTTGGGTGGTACTGGAGAGGAAAAACAAAAGGGCCATGAATGCCTTAAAAATCTTTCTCAATATTTCTTTCTACAAACCGCTAATACTCTTCTTTTTTGTTGAAGACAAAAGGCAAAGCTCATGCAGTTAAGGTTGCTTAAGGGTTACCAGGATAAAACCCTCTTCCCACTGAATTGTTTTTGAAGAAATGAATGAAGAGCAGCCATGTACTTGGCACATTGTTCACTGAGATGACAGGATCTCTGGGGCAGTGCCTGGCTGTCTCTTTCTCTTGGGATTCAGGAGGATGTTGAGTTTATTCATCCACACCGATCCTGGTGTGTCTCTCCTGCAGTAGTCCCTGGCTAGCAAGCACTGTTAGCTAGCCGTGTCCCCAGCTAGTCCTTGTCATAGCTAAGCACAGAATAAATAAGCAGTAGCTATTAAAAGTGGGCTCTTCCAAGGGACTTACTCTCTGAATAAGTTTTACTCATGGTCTCAGCAGCTTCTAGGTGATCAGGACATTGATGGGGCCAGGGCTGTTTCACTTTTGGTGGATATCTGGGTTTTAGGAATATTATAGCGGCCCAAGGAAAAACCATAATAATTTTCCATGTAAGCAGTAAGTGTCTGTGATACTATGGTTTGGCTTTAGATGTAAATACTTAAAAAAAACCCCAACCAAACAAACAAATGAAAAAACCTGCCTGACTTTTCCAAATAAACACATCAGAATAATCTTTTTATACATCCTTTCGGAGTTAATAATCCCAAGCAACCAGGACTGAAAAATGTAGTGGGTCAAAGCTGACTAATACAGGTACAAGTGTCCCTTAGCCAATAACCAGAGGTACCATGGAGCACCAGGAACATTTTCACATCTGCAGCTATCTCTGCATGTGAGAAGACAGCTTGTCCCCTGTCTTCCTGGACATGTAGGATACTCCAAAGGGGCAAGCTGAGGTTGAATGAGGCTGGTGCAGTAGCGAAGGAGGAGCAGAAGTGGGCAGCTTCCCTTTCCCCATCCCAAAGTACCTGCATAGCGCTAGGGCAGAGCCACCCTTTCCAGCAATGCAGGTGGGGGGCCATGAAAAATGGGGGGCCAGGTTTTGAAAGCGCAAAAGCTTGATGTGCCCATCCTTCCCATGGAGCTGTAACACCTCTTTTCTGGATGTGAATTTGCCCACAAATGGCATGTCACTCCTGTTTCTTTTCCTAATAACTTCAGCTAAGCTTAAACCATTGGAGTTGGAGAGGAAAAAAAAAAATACTTCTGAGGGTTGTCTGGCCCTAGTTCTCTCATCTGTTTAGGCTGGGCATGTTGAAGTACTTCAAGCTAAAATGAGAAGAGAGTGAGGGAATGAATTATGGCCGCCTTCGTTCTCACACCGCCTCCTCAGTTGCTGCTGACTTGCTCCCACAAGATCTGGGCAATTCTGCTGTTTTCCTCTGTTAGGAAGAGCACCCTTGGCCCAGCCAGAACAGCAAGCAGAAGCTCTTTATTGCAAATGAGACTGCTGATTCCCTAGAAGAAATCTCTAACATCCATTTTATCAACTCCACAGTCATGTTAAATGAATCCTAGAGCCATCTGATGTTTATTACCCCATGGCACATTCACTGTTGTTCAGTTGGTTCCTTTAGTGATCATGATTTCTTGAATTGGTTATGTTGTTTGGTAATGTGGTTTTATTTGAATTTGGAAGAGATTTCCTGCTGCTCAATGAGCAACTCATCTGGGAAAGACGCTCTGGGAAGGGAAGAAATTAAAAGCATGTCGGAGAGTTCAGAAGCTTTTGCCCACTTTGAATTTCCCTGATTCCAGGAAATTGTTTGGTGCTGGGCAGCCCCCCCTGAATATCCCTCCCAGTGCCTGGCAGGACCATCTCTGTTCTCTCATGAATCTGCTCCAAGCTGTGGGATGCTTGATGGGTTTTTAGCCAACACCACACAGATGCTGCAATCTGCCCATCGCAGAGAGCGTAGGACTGGGCTGGTCGGTTTTTAGTTACAGTGCAGTATTGAATGCATACCATAAACTCAAGGAATTGTAATCAGAGCAACATCTACTTTTATATATTTCCTTGTGCTTTGCTGTGTTGGGCTGCTTTCTGCAGTGCCTGATAGTGCTGGGTGTCTTGCTATACATCCTGAGGTGTGAGTTTTTCACATAAGATTCATGGATGCTAAAGATCCTCCCCAGTCAGTCTGTGCATTAGAGTGGGCAGAGGAAGAGGTAAGGGCTAGAAATATGTAATTTGGGTATCGTCACTCCCTCCTATGCCATAATCTGTAGAAACTGAGATGCCTGGTGGATTTTACAAGCTCAGTCAAATTGTCGGTTGTTCTTAAATCTCCAGAACGTGGAGCCATAAATAAATAGCATTTTAATACTGAGTTTTTAGGGTCTGATCCAAATCCCATGGCAAGTCAGTGATTCCATGTAAATGCACTTTAAATGTGGTCTGCTCAGCCCAGACGTGTTATTTTGGGGAAAGCTAGAGTGTAACATGGAAGAGATCGTACCCTGGGCTTGTCTTTGCATAATGTTCTCTCAAATCTTAGTGCTTGCAGTGAGTTGACCAGGTTGTGGGCTGCTCCCCTGCCCCAAGAGCTGCAGCATTGTGCTCGGTCCTTATTCTCTTGGGAGACTGTTCCCCTTCAAGCTCTTCTAGGAACAATTAGCAGTCATCAGTGCTGCTGATTTAAATGAGGATTTTTTTTTCCCCTCTGCAGCTCTTGTTGCTGAAGATCTGTCTCCAATTTTTAATTTGCAGTGTTTTGTTTCTATTACTGAAATGCTGGAGGCTGCAGTAAGGGTTGATTTAGTATCAAGAGAGCAGATGACAAAAAGAAAACTAGCTTTGGTATGTCAGTCTTCTGTAATACTCCCCTCTCTAGCGGGGTGGAGGGGGAAATGTGCATGTCTGTTTATAAGCAAGGCAGTTAGACTGGCTGTGCTAGTTGGGTCGAGTTGGAGTGGGGCTGGGAGCTTAGCTCCTCTGCAGTTCAAGGTGTGAAGGAACAAACCCATGTGGCAGTCTCTGCAGGCAGGGAGAACCAGGGTGGTGCTCCACAGAGCCAGGGGCTGGTAGTAACTATGCGAGCTGCTGCTTGCCATGCACGTCTCAAAATGCATCATCTCCTTTCCCCCAACATGTCTGCTCCTCTGCGGGAGGGGAGCGTTCGGCACTGGTGCTGACAAGCATTCCTGCAAGCAGGTATCCGCTTTATTCCTCCAGTGGAGGCACGGCTCCACTTTGCAAGACAGATTCATGGCCAAGTCCTATTTATCACTTAAAACAATATTTTGCTGGCATTGCTGCTCACTTCTATGTGTATGTAATTTGTAGCATGTTTTAAGGAAGAATGCCTACTTGTAATAGTTGTAGGAAAATCCAGGTCCCTGAGTTTATTTTTCTGTGTGTGTGTGTGTGTGTTTTTATATATATATATGCATGTATTTTTATATATATATGCATGTATGTGTGTGCTTTAAATATAATTTTCACATTGTATATATAAATAAACCTATAGAGAGCTGGTCTATCTAAACTTGGAATAATGCAAGGAACTTTTAACATGCCTTCATTTCATTGATGTGACTTGAAATCTGGCCTGTCATCACAATTCGTAATCTTATAGGCATATGCAATTAAAAATCTTACTATTAGATATTACTCTGGGGGAATTCTGAGAACTAAGAAATCTAATAAAGTTTAGTTGTTCCCTTAATTTGATTGGAAAAAATAAATAAATAATTTGGCCTCTTGGTCAGATGCCAAATACATAATGAATTTGTATCATCAGCAGACACCTTAGAGTCTCCGAGCCCTGCTGACAAAAGTGCTTGGAAGTCATGTGTTACAGTATCAGACAGCCATTAAAAAAAAAAAAAAAAAGAAAAAGTACTTGCTTACTTTTATGCTAGTGTCTGACAAAACAGGTCTGGACATAAATTTTGGGAGCTGATGAACTCTTATTTGTGAGAAGCTATTTTGGCATGTCCTTAGCTTTTCTACCTCTCTGGACACAGAGCAGTTGCCATGAGGCACCGCAAGCACGTCCTTGCATCCTGACAGCTATAATCCTTGTTTCAGATCGCATACCTGAATTCACAGGAGCCTTAGATTATAGGGGTAGAAGACAATAAGATGGAGGAGATGAGACACAAAATGGATGAACTGTTTATGAACTCATTGATGCTCTGTTTAGTGTCCTTGGGGAACTGAATTAAAAATGGGGGCGAGAATCCTTTTTAGTAGAAACCCACGTTGTTTAGACTATTTGCTATACGCCGTGATTTGTAGCACTGGTGCCAAAAACTTCCTAGCAGGCCCCAGAAGGTGGGACTGCTTTGATGCCTGGCTTGATGTGGATTCACGTTTTGTCCTGTGCACGCTTTGCCAGTAATGCTGGCTGTCCGTGATTCACCTGTATAATATCTGAGCTCTTCCTGCCTTTCTCTCACTAGGTTGTTGAATTGTGGTCTTTCTTCTCTAACCAGCCAGCAGTTCTTGCAAAGCATAGTAACTTAATTATTTAAGGTCTGCACTGATTAGCCTCACATCTTGAGGCTACGCAGACTCTCAGCTGTGGAACATCTGGTGACAACCCTGTTTCTCGGGGCCCTAGCCCATGCACAAATAACAGCCTCTTTCTTTTTGGATAGTAAATATGACAGATGTGAAATTCTCCAGTTCTTGGGGAGTGCTGACATGTTGAACTTCATTATCCCTCGTTGGCCAGTTGGCAAAATGCAATCAAGAATAACTTTTGAGGAGGGCTGGTGTATCCAATATCACTCTGGAACGCTATTATGGTGAGAAGCTTAAAGAAGGACAAGTTTAGGGCACAGAAAAGTTGATACAAGGAGATGGGATCAGTCCGTAGCACTCATGAAAATGCAGTGCATTAAAAGAGTAAACTTTGAAGTCAATGGGAGCTATGAGGTACAAACCTCTGTGAGAGTTAGACTCACAACCAGTTTAGGTGCCAAGACCATTTTAGTACACTTCACCACAGTGTGTGATTTTTTTGATGGTTTACACTGGGATATGGCAATCTGAATATCTTATGGAGGTGGTAACTGCAGAGCTGCCAAATGTTCCTTAGTTTTTATAAATATATTCATTGGTGGTTACACAGTAATAATGTTTAAACCGCTACAGCATTATGTGTGAAGCCAAATACATGTATAAGATGTATAGTAGCTAGATATACTACCTGGAAAGTAATAGAAATGCTAGTTAAAGCTGTGGGGAAAGAGCTAGTTAGAGCTGGAAGGTAGTAGTAATGCTAGTTAGAGCTGTGGCAAGAGTTATAGCAAAGGTATTTTTTCTAGGGAAGCCTTAGGGAATGTTTGTTTATAAAGCTGAATATGTGGCTTTCACAACATTGGGGGGGGGGGGCGGGGAAATCTATTTTGACTCAGAGTTTGCTGTGATATCTCAGGTGAGTTGCAAATCCCACGGCTTCATGTTCTTCTCTCCCGGTCAGGGTCCTTGTCTGAAATGCGTTTCCTGGGGTGACTCACTTTCCCTCAGCAGGCTGAGAGGAGGTGCCAGACTTGACCATTTAAGTTAAGCTGTGCAAAATGAAGACCATGTATGCAGACACTACAAATTCCTCAGTTCTTGAGCAGAGAGGTTGATCAAGTTCTGCTTTTATTAGATTATAGAGTTCAAAGCAAAGTTTAGGAGAAAATCATGCAAAGAAGGTGAATGAACTGTGAAAACTATGTACTTCATGCCAGTAAAATGATGCTGTTGTATAGTAGAGGGAGTGAAGGACTTTTCTCTTTATAAAGATCCTTCAGTAACTTACAAATGTTATAACCAACTTTCTTTTTCCCTCCCTCACCTTCATTCCCTTCCTGCTTGCCAAACAAGGAGCAGAGAACCCAACACCCCACCACCACCCCCCTTAAAATACCAAACCCAGCAGATCATCTTGTCTGCAGAGAATTGTCACTGTTCCTCAGAGACTGTCTCCAGGGTAACTTTGTTTGCTAGGTCCTCAAGGGGATGCTGCCCTTCAGACGTTGTTCTGGGAAACAAAGCTTTTGCCTTATGCCCTCAAATACATTGCATTATAATGCTTTGAATATATCTGAGCACTCACTTGAACCCTGCAGAACGCACAAGACTGTCATGCCAAAGTGGGGCAGGATTGAATAGGTGTCAACAGGATGTCTTGCTAGCAAATGTAACTGCTTATGTATTAAAATAGATGTTCAGTGAAGCAAGATACTGGCTGGATACAGAGGTATCTGGTTTAAAAGCACACTCTTTGTTTCAAGAGTTGTGCTGTTCAGAACAGTTCCTCTCTTTGTTTTGTTCCTTGCTGAGTATTAATTGATGGCTAGTTAACTAATTGGCTCCCTTTCAAATAGAGAGCTGTAGTAAATAATTTATTACTCAGCTAGGAGGTTATGTGATGGCTGAGACTGTTGGCATGGCGCATGCAATCTGTCCCTTTAGCAGGAAGAAAGGAATATCAGAAAGCATCTTAACTCTTCTCCTGCAACTTCAGTGCAGTTCATACACTAACATCAGGAAACTGTTTTCCTGACATACCTGTGTCCAATGCAAAAAGACCTGAAAAGTCAGAAAACTTGTCTGTCCCTGTACTTCTAGGAAATAGTCTGAAGAGATTTCTGTGGTAGTCCACAGGGGAGATACTAGTTAAACAAACTTTATCATTCTGAAAAGATAGCTTGTTTCATGGGCAAAGGAAATAATGGAGACTGATTTCTATTTTGGAATCTTTCCTTCACTGGAGAAGCTTACTAGCTTCTGTCTCCACTGGAGTCTGTCTCCACTGCCAGGCTGCTCACTGCCATGAAATTTGCAGAAATTGAATTATTTATGGTCTCTGTCTTTTTTGCCAGACAGGATTCCAAATGGACAACAGGCTAAAAGTGGTTAGGGGGATACTGTCCAGCAGACATGGTCTGCGACTCATATTAGCTTCAATACCCTTGGAGAACAAGCCAAAACAAGCAAAAAAATCATCCCTTCTGGTATGCAGTTGGTTCATCGCTTCCTGCTGCTTCCTTGTGTGGATGGCATCTGCTGGCCCAACTTCTTCCCCTTCTCTGCATTAGCAAGGTTGAGAAGAACTGTAGGGGTCATAGTCCTCTCTGGCCTTGAATGTCAAAAGTCAACATTAAGGGAAATGTGGGCTGTCGGTGTAACCATGCAGATTCAGTCTAGCACTGCAGAGACCTCATACAGCCATGTGCTTCACATGACCATTACAGCATGAGTTGTTTTATAGTATTAGCTGCTGATTGCATATAATCTGTCAACAGCACTCATGGCTGAGCAGAACAAGGATGCTGTGGAAGTCTTTTCATAGAGGTGGGGGTCTATGAGGCAAATGCTACGGCACCATTAAAATTATGTAACGACGCTGTTGAAATGAAACCCTATAGGGTGCTGTTATAGATAGGGCTTCATTTTCACAAAGTTTCTGGACTTGACACTAGTTTCCTTAATTTGACACCTCTTTGTTCAAACAGAATATCAAAATGGCACTTAAATTACACTGTGAGTGAAGAGCTTAATAATAACCATGCAGTGTAATGTGTTTAAAGTAAAGCACAGTGTTGTTTCAGTCTGGGGTTTCAGATTTAACTTTCAAATGCTTTTCATCTCTGTATTGCAAATTTGACAGATGCCTTTTATTGGTAGAAGGTTGTAAAGACTATTTTCATTTACCTGACCTAAAGGACACAGAGTTTATTTGCGTTTGGGCAGGAGTTTGCAGCACAGTGAATTAGCAGTAAACTGATACTTTAGTTCTTGTGTTTTTTCAAAAAGTAATTCCTCCCAGGCTTTGATTTTTTTTTTTTTTTTAAATACCATAACGTATTTATACACAGCATATTTTTTTTCAGACAAAGAAATCTGATTTTCTGTTCAGGAGATCATATGGAAATTTTCACAGACTAATTGGCAACACTCAAAAAAAAATTCGTAAAACAGAAACAGATTAATGTTCTTTGAGACAGTTTTTGTACTCCTTTTGGATCATAATTTGAATGCCTTAAATTTCACATATATAGAATGTGTCACCGTTGATTTGCAATGCAGACACCTGGTGCGCTGTGTACCTTACGGATATGCTTGGTACTATTAGTATTTGTATCCTGTGCTCTTTTTATTTTATTCCACCTTTAATTCTGCTGCTAGTACAAGCTTAAATCTGCAAAGGCAGTAATGAAAAATTGGGAAATGTTAAAATCCAAGCATCCTTGGCATGGTGAATCTGACTAAATGGCCCTCACTACTGAGGGGCTGTAACTTTATCACGCTTGTACTCTAAAGTCTTAAGAGCCAAAGACTGCTTGCTGGTAATTGTAGAGTATCTAGCACAGCATCTTTGCAGGCTAGGTACTGTCTAAGTACATTTCATTTTTCATTTCATTTAATCTTCCTTGTGCCAACATCTATTTCTCTCTGTCATTTGTTGCTATTTCCATCTGCTTTGTGGTGGTGGTGCCATCAACTATTTTATCTTCCCTGCAAACATTTCTCCATTAGATTTTTACGGATGCTGTGGTTTCCACTTGACGACTTCACATGGGGGATCTGTGTGAATGCGTCTGCAATGTGGGCAGCTCTCCTTTTTTGGTAACAATGTAGTATTCTTACATGATATGTACTGAAACCTCAGAGTTGGCACTTGTAGATGCGAGCAGTATTTTAATAAGTGAAAAGCAGAAGTTAGAGTGAAGAATTTGAGGCAGGAATAGACATCTGTGTGTCTTAATGCTCCTAACAGAGAGTAATTTTTCACAACTGTGGTTTCAGCTACAATCTCTCCCAAAGGTCACTTAGCTGTGAGAGGGAAGCAAGGAATTGTCACAGTAATGCTGTAAATCTGCCTTTGGGGATGCTGCACAGCAGCAGTACGAATGGGCACTACACCGTGCGCTGGATGGGGATGATTTCTGAACACGTCATGGTGTGCTTCATGTGGGACCCTTCTTGGTCACTGGGTGCTTTGTCCTTGGGCGATCTCCAGGTAGGGGAGAAGGCAAAGAACAACAACTGTAAAATTCTTGTGCTCTGGCAATCTCTCCCCCTTTTTGCCTGGGCTCGGAGAGTTTATTCGTTTGTTGATTAATCCATTTATTTTCAAAATGGGCTGCCTACTTTCTGTGACTGGTCTTGGATGATGATAAATTGAGGAGGCAGTCCTTCTCAGAATAACACTCTTTTTGGCGTCATTCCTTGCCCTAGGTGATACATATCTGTCAGGTGAATAGAGTGGTGTTACAGAGTGGTATGTAAAGAGGAGCAACAGCTGGTCTTTGTGTGCATCACTAGAGATGGGAGAGGCATGTGTTATCGGGGATACTCTTCCCCAAGGAACTGAGATAAAAATGGCTAAACCCAACCTTGTTCATTGCATCCTAGTGCTTGCTAAAGTCTAAGCTATCCCCTGCTCCCTTCCCACCTCTGTGGAGAATGATCTTCGGATATGTCCAAGAAAATCGTCCACGAAAAATATTTGTTTTAAGTAAATTCTGCCCTTAATGGCTTTTATTAAGTATTTGCCTAATTTTGGATCAGCTAGTTTAATAGCAAGCAGAATCATCATCAGAAACAGCGTACACGCATAGCCCTGGTAAGATGCAAATAGTTTCTGAAACTCCTGACGTTAAAGACACTCTATAAAAATGCTGAAAACTTTCACAGGGGGAATAATTCACTTGACTCATGATTTAAAAAAAAAAAAATTCCTATTTTGAGGTTTGACTTTTTTCCTATGGCAGCACGATTTTTCCCATCAGAGCCAGCTGTTGGCTGAGTTTTGGTGGAGACATATTCAATATGTGCTTGTTAAGAAAACTCTGTATCATTGTGAGGGCTCCTGGAAACCTCTTACATTTCATTTGCCCTCAGTGGATGGAGAAAAACAAACCCATATGAAAAATGTGATTTTTATGTTTGATGGCCAGGCCAGAAATTTGAGAAATATAAGATGAAAAATAGTTATTTCTTTTAAATCATTTGGGGGTGGGCGTGTCAATGTTCTAACTAAGGGGAAACTTCTAACCAGGAGGAAAACTCTTGACTAAAACCAGCTCAGATTAAACTAAGTCTCATCATGAGTCCAAATGAAATGTTTTATCTTTCCCTTTTAGATTTGTTAAAAAATAATGTTTCAGTCTAACATTCTCCTAGATTATTTCAAAATAAACTTCCAGAAGGTACTTGATGACTTTAGAACTGCTTTTTGGCGACTAGGCTATTTAAATGAAAAAAATTTTACCATGTGTTAGGCAGAAAAAATTCATCTCCTGCATCACTGAAGTTGGCATCATTGACTTATATCTTGTGATATTTTGTGGCATGCCTTGTGATATTTAGTGTTTTTCTTAAAAGACCTACTGTGTAGAAATAAGTTATTACCTTAGGCTTTCAACTTCTGTTTAAAAATAAAAAAACCTGTATTGCCCTCAATCCAGTGCAGGGAGCCTTTTGAAGACGTGACTTAAAGTTGCTGCCTCTCTAAGACAAATAAGAATTTGACTTAGGTGACTACAAATAGTGATATGTGTGTGTCTGAAGTTCTCTCTCACGGTAGGCTTTGTTTTGCTTTCCTGTTTGCTTCTTGTGAGACTCATGCTACTCTTTAACCTAATAAAAATTAGGGTTGTGTGCTAAGGGTTGTGGTCAGTGGAAAGAGACTTACTTCTCTGGAGGCACTGCCTGCATCGTTTTAAACCTGAGTTACATAAGTAATGGCTGTAAAGGACATGTGAGGTTGATAGTCGATGCAATTAAGTGATAGGAAAATCTCCCTTATAGAGCTGGTAGGACTGGGCTATTGCATGCACAAATCCTAAGCCTTTAGTTACTTTTCATGCTCCTTGCCTTTTCCTCCATTGCCACCTTCCTACTCTTCTTCAGTGCATCCCTTCCTCTCTTGCCAGCCGCTTGTCGCTCTTGCTGCTCTTTTAAGGGCTGCTGGTACGTGTGGCAGAAATGTAAGCTGGGTCAGGGAGCTGGAACAGCTAGGAAAAGTGATGAGCTTTGAGAGAGATTACAGGGTTTTAAAATAAATTAAAATGAAGTAAAATTGCCTGTCTTAAGAGGGCGAGGCAAATGTTTTCAAATCTAGGCCTGTGCAACACTTGAGAAATACATTCAGTTCATTTGACATCATTTGACAGTTTAGTAAATGAACACCACCACCTACTAGTGTTTGATGCCATTTGTTGATGTCAGCGTATAGCAGGTTTTGGAGAGCCAGAGCAAAGGCACGCAGAATGTATAAATAACAAGTAGTGGATGGAAGGCAACTTTTTCGTCAGCTCGGAGCATGCTACACACTAGAACACAACAAACAGATTATAACTGGGCAGTAGCTAGAACCAAATACATCTGAGGAGCAAAAGTGAATATTTTTTTTGCTTATTATGCAGATTATTTTTCAATCTTGACTGCTGAGGCTGGTGTGTGCAGGAAGACAGGTTTTACAAGCACAAGAACCGCTTGTGTGTCGTGTCAGACTCATGTGGGAAACAGACAGCAAGCACTCAGGTGCCTTGTCTTGGTGGGTTTTGCATTTTGAGGTGATTGGCCCTTCACTTTTTAACATTCTTCTAGGCCTATTGTAAGACAAAGTTGGCCAGAGTGACTTAGCCAGAAGAATGGATGGGGAGCAGCAGAAGGCCCCAAAGGCTTTCACAGCCTGCACTGTCTGAGCAATGATCTCCAGTGTCCATGGATACCAAAGGCACACGAATGCATCCTTCCATGATACACTTGATAGCTTTGGCTGACTTGGACTAATGTATCAGCTGACGGCCACTGGTATGTAAGCAACACAGTTAAGCTGTAGACTTTAGAGATAGAGAAATTCAAACCTGAATAATAATATACTTTTTTTTTAATGTATTATTTCCTACAAATTCTGTAGTACAACTGGCTGCAAAGTACATTTGTTTCAGTGTGTGTCTGAATGCAGAACTGTGTTGCTGTTACTGACTTCTTCAGTCTTGAAATATCAGTATCCTCTAATGTAGACTCCCAAACAGTGGAACAGTGCGGTGCAATCAGAAGACTCATGGAAAAATGCAAGCTGTCAGTGCTAACCAGCTTGTAGGAAAAAAGGTATGAAAGCACCTTTATGTGTACATCAGCACTGAGAAGAGATGCCAGAAAGGTAAAGGAGTGCGGCATGTGTGTATTTGTCAACATAGATGTCTCTAGAAGTCTATTATTAATTAGAATAGTGTTCCACTACACATTATGAAAATTAGCAGGAGACTGATTTCAGTTACTCTCGTTTGCTCTCATTAACACTTTAGCATAATGTGCACTTCAGTCAAATAAAGAATGGAACCTTTTTTGTGCCTTTTGAGAGTGCCTCAAAAAGGGCCTTGATTTATCCTCTGCTTTTTAGCCTAATTAAAACTGGTGATTAAAACATGCAAGTCCCTTAAGATGACTGTGCTAAAGTGATTTTTTTTTTTTTAATAAGCTGAATAATGTTTAATGTTCAGGGTAAAACTGTCTGAAAATGGAATTACAGCATCTCATTATATTTTGTATTTAAACTTCAGTAATTAACATCAACACCACCACTGATTGTGGATATTATTTTGGAAGATTATACACAGTTACTGAAATCACATATGAATGACTGTTCAGAAACACACAGCCTTGGGCCTCACATCTCCAATACTAAATAATAGGGTGGCAGCCCTCATCTCACCTGTCTCCTGTCTCACCCAGGAACTCATCAGATCTGACTGTGGGCCTGCTGTGCATTTTGGAGAGGCAGTTGCTGTGTGTGTGGAAGTGCCCAACTGAGCTTTATCTTTGTTGAGTCAGGTAGTGATGGGAATGAAGGAGCTGCAACAGCAGACATCCGATGTGACATCTTGTGGTTTTGGTGACTGGATCTTGTGCTATTTCAGGCTAATTGCCGGATTAAAGGTGCCCTTACATGCTGATTTGGGCCTTGATATGTTCTTAATGACACTTCTCCTCCACCTCTCATTTTAGAAATCTCAAATTTGCTATTGCTGTTTGAAAATGCAGCCTTGCTTTTGTCTGTCTGCATTTATGTTTTTGCTGCTTCCACTCTTAAGTTCAGAGGGGTTTACCCTGCATAAGCAGGGCTCAGTCCCTCTTCTGCACACTCATAAGGGCTCTTCTTTGCAGCCGGACTACTCAGAAGAGCAGAGGCTGGGCAGGAGAAGCTGAAATGTTGGGATGAAGGGGACTGACCATGTGCTGATCTTCCTTCTCCTTGATAGCATTGTTTCCAGCACTTCTTGGGGCTGCAGAGGGGACTCTTCACGTGCGTGGCATCCGTGGAGATACATGCGTAGCGTGGCAGGAAGCAGGCAGGCCATCATACATGCTTTCCTCCTTACTGGTACCATGGCACGCTGCAGAAGTCTGCAGGAATGAGCCCTTGGTGATGGATTCCCAACCTGTGGCTGTTGTACAGTGTGAAAATGTATTTTAAAATGCTTCACTAGTACTCCTGCTTTTTATGTGCTGCTGTCGTATTATTTGAGATGAAGGGCTCTGTTTGGCTGTCACACAGTGCATGATTTGGTCTGATTTGATTTTGGTTAGTGATTTAGACAAGCCACATCACATGGCTTATGGATGCAAGAGACCAGGCAGAGCTCAGTCCTGTGAGGAGCTATAAAGCGTCCTTTGCCAGAAGCAGAGTAATCTTATTGCTGGATCGCTTATATGGGAGCTCTGGGCAGCTTGAGTCTCACAAGATCAAACTCTGAGGATTACAGCCGTTATTCCAAATTTTCAAGGCGTTGCTCTGGGTCACATTATCTACGTGTGATGGGGGAAGTGGGTATAGTTTGTGCGTGGGGAAGCAGAGACAAACATTAACTCTGCTACCATTTTATAAAAGCTGTTGCAAACTATCTCTTGCAAGAAACATGCACGCACAAAGAGAGGCAATGCCAAAATGCGTGTGGTGGACTGTTAGAGAGCCTGGTGTCCACAGCATTCCTAGTGATGTGGCAAGGTCTGTATTTAACCCAACAAACAAGAACAATGCTTTACCATTGTCAAATTACATCGAGAATTCATCGGGGGAATGAAACCTTAACCTTTCTCGCTGCATTACATGGGGGTGTTTGAAGGATTTTAAATAATGAGACCTGCTGAAAACAATTCCCTTGTATAAACAGAATATAAATGCTGTAAGTGCATGGCTGGTATAATCTTGAGGCTGCTTTAGCTTGTCTGCCTGCTTGACTGGGTACTGTGTTCAACCAGACCCTCCACAGTGTACCTCTTAGATCCTTTACTCCCAGAAATTGCTCACGTGTTCATTCTTGGGCAGGAGTGATCAGATCACCCCTTTTTTGAGGACAAGGAACCTCTTCTGTGTGGTTCAGGGTCTTATACTGCCTTTGTCATGGTAGTATCCACACACTTGGCAATATTGCAGGGACCGGTATGAGAGTCAGATGCGCTCTGCTCTTTGCCCAGCAAATGAACTGTGATGACTGGAGGCCTTGCTCCAGTTTGGTTATACTAGTATTTTCTGTAGCTCTGAGATGGATGGCATGGCCAGGCTGTACATACAAAGGTAACCCTCCAAAACAGGGTGGCTGCCTCCAGTTGACTTACAGAATATGGTCCTTGGCCTGTCCTAAGCCCTTTGCCTTACCTAGATGTTGGGAGAAAGTTGTTGCTGATGCTGAAATCCATGCTAGCAACAAGCGCTAACAGTTTGTATGTGGATGATCATGTGCTAGTGTTTGTGGTAGTGTCCTGGCCTTGTTTAATTCACTAGTATAACTGTAATCTCGGTGTTGGGACTGATATTTTTCTTGGCAGTGTTTGCTCTGTCTTGTATACTTTGTATGCTCACATTGCCCTGCATTCATATGTCAGAAGAGCCTTGGCTTGCACTGACTGTGGCGATTCACTCGGGTAGTCAATCCTGTGTCGTTTTGGAGGAGGTCCCACCGCTGCACACACAGCACTTGGAGATACTTGGTTTTAACTCCAAAAAACCTGTGTGACCAGTGGTATCTGGAGGTCGCTCTGCTTTGCTGTGCTCTGCCCGGGTGAGCCATGCCCTGCAGCTGCTGGTTGACAGCTGCTCTGAGGCCTCAATGTGACAGTTGACACTACATCGAGTGGCACCAAACCAAAATCCCCAAAGGAGACCAGGAAAGATGATCTGGAGAGCAACTGGTTGCCTGGGTTGTATCTATCTCCTACAGAGCTACAAATGCCATGGAGGTAGGGCCCTGCTAGGGCCCAGCTGGCATCCCTCCAAGGCACTCCCTATGATGGCGCCCTGTCACCCTTTGGGTTTGTCAGCAAAACTCTCCCCATGGCACAGTTCCCTCTGTCTTCCACGTCAGCACACCTGGGTTGAGATGCATAATGAATTTGCTGAAGGTCTCTTAGAAAATTTCGGGTCATTGTTTAAATAGCTGGTGCTGTTCTGTGATGCAGACAGGGAGGAGGACGGAGTAGATGATACAATAAAAGGAATGAAAAAACTAATATGAGAATATATATTTTTTGAGAGATGTAACTTGCATGTTTTCACCCTTCACTTCCTTGAAAAATAGAAGGTTTTAGCCTTCTATGCTTAATAGGTTGCAATGAAATGTAGATATGGGTATCAAATGAAACAGTATCTCTAATTTTGCTTATTTGAATTATTGTCCTTGAAACAAATTATGTTTTCACTCTGTTTTATATCTAAAAGGAAATCATAATCTCTTGTACATTTATCTAAAGCGTAATAGCCTTTTGTTTCTGCTATTCACTCTTCCTTCAGGAGGAAAATAGGTATTAATTCTGCCTAGATTTTTGCAGTTACTTACTTACAGTTTAGCACTCCTTTGTACAGCAAGTGTTGGATTAGCTCAAAGCTCTCAGCTTCATTGTTTGGCACTTTGGGACATGGAGACACTCTTTGAATAGGTGTAAATAGCAGTTTATAGGCATGGTAAGTGTCGGGAAGCCTGGATTACTGGGAAGCAGTTTATTCGAGCTTTGTGGTAAAGAGCCCATGTTGTATTGGTGGTGTATCACGTGCATCCATGTTGGCCGCTCCTTCTCTTGACTGCCAGGAGGAGTAAAGGGAGATAACAGAAGGGGAGATAAAATGCATGTCTTTGGTACTCTCTGGCTCAGCTTCCTTCACATGCTGTGTGGCTCTTTTGACTTTAATATGTGGGTCAGATCCCCGGAGGCAACTCACCCGTAGCTTGCCTCTGACCTCATCCCTTAGGACTAGGGATCATGGCACTTTGATGCCCTCTAACAGCTGGGGAGGTCTTAGTTATTGGGAGGACTCGGGCAGTGCAGGAAGACCTGGGAGACAGACAAGTTCAATTTTGAAAGTGCTAGAAAATGCCTTCTGTTCTAATAATCTTACTGTGTGCGTCTGAATATAATTAGTGCAACATTCATAGCTGAAGAAGCAAGTATCTGATGAGAGATTGCTTTCTTTTACTGTTTTGAAGAAGGCTAATGATTTAATTTTCCTTTCACTGTTCCTATACATGGCAGTTAAATAATTTAGTTGTTTTGCTTCCTTATTGGAGGAAGTCTCTGCTTTTGAAAAATGAGATCTGTTTTTACATTTCATTCTCATAGTAAAAGGAATGTGAAAGGAATTTCACTGAGTCAATGAAAAATAGCTCTATTACAATAGCTACTAAAGGTGAATCTTAAAATTTATTTTTTAATGAAGTCATGAAAGGCATTGGCAATATTAACAGTGTGCTTAGGTCTCTTTCTCTCTTTTTTTAATTAAAAATAAATCTTCTGGTTCCATTTATGTTAATGCACTTAGTAAATAATTTGGTAAAGAAAGAGCTGCAGGAACAAGGCTTGGAGTTAACAACCAGAAGGGGAATGCAATGGACTTTGGTTGTATTGTTTCCGAAAGACTTTTTTTGTCTTCTAAATGTTAGAAGCTCATGGTCCTTTAAACAGATCTCCACACTCAAGGTCACCGTAAACCCTTTGTGCCAGGAGTTAGATGTGCTGTGGATGCTCTGAGACTGTCTTGACATTTTGAGTGAGACACACGAGGATGCTCTCCACGTTCACAACACTTGCTTCTTCTCATCAATCTCTTCACTGGCTTTCTCTTTCTTCCTGCATTTTGGTAGAGAATCTTATTTCCTCCTGCTTTATATGTCACTGAATAATTTCTTTCTTCTTCCTTACCTACTCCCCTCCTCTTTCCAGCTGCCTTTTGTGCAAAAAAACCTAGATAACTTCTTTTTTCTCTCTACCTTTTTTGCTCTGCCATCAGTCTCTTCCCTCGTCTCCAGGGTGACCCCTTGCCCTCTCATGCTTGAACTGTTGCTCTTTGTCTCAAGATGTGTCAGAAATTAAGTTCTCTGGGGCATAGAGTGTGTCATCTGTGTCATCTTTATTTGCTTGGGAAGGTGCCACAGACATTTATGGCAATGCAGTTGTAGTGATGGTAACGGGAAAAGAGAACAGCAGAGTGGCTAAACTCTGCCTTTGCTGAAACTTTGTCCTTTTTTATAGTTTTGATGAAACAGCCTGGATTGGGGGGGAATACTGAAGGTCATTAAAAAAATTCATGAAACGCTGTTCCTTGCATCCCTGCCTAACAAGATCTGATCCTATTGGCATTATATCACTGGCAGGATGCTGGAGTGCCATATTAATGTCAAAAGCATTGAGATAAACGACAGCTACATTAATTGGGTAGGCATTTGGGCTCAACTTGAGAGCCTAACATTTTTTATAGGTGTGCTTGGGGCAACAGGGGGATAGTGTGTTGAAAAGTTATTGGGCTCTGATATTAACCGCTAGGTATGTTAATGTGAACACAAGCATTGCTCTATCTGTAAGGCTTCATTGCTGGAGAGGGAGTTGAGGGATGCTGCACACATAGCCTGAAAGGAGATAGACTCTGCATATATCAGTTTTTTCAGCTGCAGTCCCTTAGCACAAGGGGAGCTGTACACAGGCAATGTGAGCTGCCTACTGATCAGGCACACCACTCCTACTCAGGCGGGGATTTTTAGGGAGGTTTAAGGGAGCTACAGCTAGATCCAGAAAAGTAATTAAGCACTTCAGCTGTCATTTAAGTCTGTGGGAAGTTAGGAAGTAAATAAGATGTCAGAACTTTAGTACTTTTGTGGATACCTGTGTTTGGCATTCAACAGAGCAAAAACTTTTTTAAAATACCAGCTCTAAACTATGCATGGGTTTCGATTTTCCTGTAATGTCAGTGTTGTACCAGAGGTCATGATGCAGATGTTTTCTTTGAGCTCAGTAGTCTCAGCAGGTGACAGAGATTGTGGGCTCTGCCTCCAGAGGCAAGGAGGAAGAAAACGCATGCTTTGCATCAACTGCCCAGCTCTTGAGGAGACTGCAATATTTGGTTGCTCAATAATCTGTTGAACAGAAATGCTCTTTTTGATGGTAAAGGGTTCACTTGCTTTGACTAAGTTATTGTGCTGTAACATCACCTTCCTGGTGACAACAATATTGCTATATTTATATTTTAAAAATTCCTGGTAGCAAATTAGAGCTAAGAAAGGTGGTTATTGTTCCTCTGCTGCGTTGGAGAAAATATGGCTTACTAAATTTTTTTACATGGATAATTAGTTATACTTGTGCAGCTCCAATAGATGCCATCAAATTGCACAGCAACAACTGTCATTTAATTTGCCCAAAAAACGCCTGTTACTTATGATGATGTGCAAAAAAGACGTATGCTGGGGTGCTTTTCACATTCCAGGCTCATTTTTGGGGGGACTGGCAGTGAGGCATTGTTGTTCTCCATTTTCACTTTTTGAAAAAAGCCTGAAAACCTGCAGTCTTTGTGTATATATGCTGTGCACATTTAATATGGAAATTACAGAGACAATAAAATCAGAGCCCTGCCATGTTTTGTTTTGTTTTTTTTTTTTTTTTAAACCAAGCTGCTTGTCAGAGTTGAATCACACTTGCAGGCTTCTGCTGCCGCCGGGGAGTGAAATTGGTGAAGAATTGAAATTGCAGCTGGCTCTGGAGACATGCAGGTTTTTGGAGATAAATGACATTAAGGGGACATTTATGGCCTATCTAATTTTCCACAAGTGGCAGCCAGGATATACTCATTTTAACTAACATTTGTGCTTCAGATGATTTTATGTGCCAAGTAGGTCTTGCATAAAGTTTGAAATCTATTTGCTTTTTACTTTATGGTGTTGATTAGTTAACAGGTTGCTATTAATAAAAACAGGAGTTTTTGGTTGTTCTGCCCTATGCTCAGCTGACAGAAAGCATCTGGACTTTGCCCCAGGCAAAGTGCAAACCAGGGAGGGCATTGTGAACGTATGAGGCAAAGCGTGAAGTAATGGGTGATCTCATTTCCCTGATGAGATTGAAACTTTGTCTTTTCTCCGAACAGAAAGCATGAGACTCACTAGTACAGAGGAGTTAGCTTGAACCAAACGCTTTGGCACAGCTGGTATTGTAGATTCACAGTAGTCTCAGAGCTGGAGGGGATGTCACTGAGCCAAAAGGGAGGTAACCAGCAGGAAGGTCGAGCTGTGCATTTATTAAAAACAGGTTTAATGTGGTGCTCATCACATAAATAGCACTGACTGTATCATCAAAACTATCATAAAAGCAATAATGGCTGTGGGGGGAAGCATAGGGGAGAGTTTATCAGCAGTAACATTAATAACCCAGGACTCAGGTTTTCAAGTTGCAATTAGGTGCTCAGCAGCTGTGACCTGCTGGAGTTGCCCATTGCTGTCAATCTCGGGAGCTGACTCCCATGCCACAGCTTGCTGATGTCATCCACCCCAAAGGTCGCCCATAGAAACTGGTCTTCGGATACTCACTGTCAGCTCTGCTTATGCTACGTCACATTTCCTTATGTTAAAAAAGGCAATAAATTGTTAATATGGCTATCATAAATCCAGCTGTTCAGCAAGGCTTCGATGGCTGTGATGATCACTACGTGTCTGATAACTCGTGCTCCTCAAATTGGCAAACTTTTCAATGGTGGTGTTACGGTGTGCCCTATCTTACAACTTTGCAACTAGGTGAGGTCCTAATGCAGTAAGAAATTATTAAACTATTTGATGTGAAAAAAACTTTCAGGTAAGGGAATAAAATTCTGCAAGAACCTCCTGGGAGTGCTGTTTTTTCTCCATATGGTCCTGATGGAGAACGACCAGGTAGACGCTCGCATTTCAGATTTTCCCAGTTGAGTCAGAGTTTGACGGGAGCTGGAAAGGAAGATTTTTTTCAGATGTCTCGAATGTCAGAAGCATGAGGTGAAAATGGCAGTGGTAATTTTAGCTCAGAGGAAAAAGGTTTTGATGGTTTTGCTGCTATAACTGCTTCATCTGAGTCCGGATTTGTGTTGTGTTGCAGTTGTCACAGAGATTACTTTTCCCCAGAAACAAAAAACAACCAAACAAAAAAAATTGGAGATCTCTCTTCCTATGCCACAGCTAGTTCCTAAAATGTATGATTTGCAGCAAGATTTTGCCGTGGGCAATGGGAATTTTTTTCTGATGTTCTCTAAGAAATTGAAATTTATGATAAACATGGTTGTTTTTCGTATACAGTCTTCTATTTCTGGTATTTAACATTCATTAGAGATGGTTTGTTCCATAAAATCCTAATCCTAAAGGAACTCAGTAGAGTTTGGCTGCATGCATGACTGTGACAGTGCAGACTCCCTATCTGCTGAGAAGAGCCAGAGGAAAAAAGGCTTTTTTGATCATGCTGAAATGATTTTGAGGGGAAAAGAAAGGAAAATTTGCTCATCCTGACGGGAATGTTAGTCTCTCAAATTTAATCAGTGTATGATTTGGGAGTGGGGAAAAGGGCATGAGAACTCCTCAGTGAAAATACTGGATTTACGGTATTTGGAAGCACCGCATTTTAATTTCAACTTTTTTTAAACTTGATTGAAAGAAAGATTAATATGCACTTGGAAATGAAAAGGCATTCAAGATTAGTTTAATCTCTTCATTTAGAAGATGTTTAAGTTGGACATCTTGACAATTTGGAAGTTTTTGTTTTATATGCATTTTTCTTTTCCCAAAAAGTTTTCTCAGAATTTCCCCTCTTCCCATGAACAGATTTAGTTTTGACAGATCACCATTTTCTGATGAAAGAACAAGTTCTGTCAGAACATTCTCAGCCAGCTCTTCTGGGGGCTATACATACTGAACAACACCAACCTGACAAGAATACTTTCTTAATCCACGTGTGTGTCAAGTAAAACATAAAAACGGGTGCATGTTATGCTAGAATAAAATTTTAGATTCTGTGTTTTTTTCTAATTTTTTGGTATTACCAAGTAACAGTGTGACTTGAAGATGAACACTGATGGCTTACAGAACTTTGATTTTAAACAAAATGTAAAAATAGGTAGTTTTGTACACTTTTTTTGTAGTGAGAAAAATGATGAAATCTGGTGAAGTAGTAGCAAACTTTTTTGTTAGTATATTGTGTTGTCTGTCATGGAACACATTTATGCTATATTGGGTAACTCGCAAATGATTATCTTGTGGGGAAAGCATTTGTACATGTGGCAGGCCTTGTAGGATGCATGCTCATGTTTCTTTCAGAAAAGCTGCTGTCCTCAAAATTGAAATACTGGTGGTGTAGCCTGAACTTCTCCTGCTTGTTTTTGAAGTCAACTCTTGCGGTAGAGTGAAAATGAACTGTGACTCTTTCTTACCTAGAAAGAGTATTTTAAAAGCTGGCTTTAAATCACACCTATTGTTTTTTTTTCCCATCCAGAAATAGGTATAATACATTCCTTTTAAGTAATGCAGAAAGGCTTTACAAAGAAGATGCCACCTTACATGTGGTGTCTTCAGGAAGGTCTACAGGTCTTACAGGTGAGGACAACAGAAATACGGCCAGATGTGGTAACCTGTACGTCTCTGGTAGGCTGGTGCAACCAAGGCTTGGCCTTAGCCACGTTCTCCCGTTCGCAGGTAGAAATATAGGGGAAAGCTGATTTTCTAAAACCCTTGCTCGCTGAGTCATCTTCTGGATGTGGGCTCCAGAGCCAGGCAGCAGTTGCTGTTCTGAGAAGTGCTGTTCCTGCAGCTGATGGCACTTTCTGCTCATGCTGAGCTGTCCTGCTGTGCGAGGTGGTCTCTGATGGCTGCCTGCAGCTCGCTAGCCTTGGGGCTACCCCTCCATGCTAACAGGCACAGGAGGCAGCAGTGCACATACAGATGCTCCAGTTTTCACTTTAGTGGAAATGTGACAGTTTTTAATCATCATTCCTACATCTTTTAAACCACATTGTAAAATGATGAGTAGAGAGTAATAGAAGGAAGAAACCTTTCTTTTTTTCAGACACGTGTTGCTTCTCTTCATCTCAGCATACAATAACCCTACCCTGAACATTTGTGCCATTTTGTTCCACAAGGTCCTGTGCACCCTCCAAGTCTTGTTGATCTGTGGATCGGCAGTTCACTGGCTTGGAACAACTGTAGGATAGCTGCTAAAGCTTCTTGTAGGCTAGGATTTTAGGCCCTAAGTAATTTTGCCCTCGCCTTCACACAGTGGAGGCAGCTCCTGAGCGCTTGTCCTGCAGACAGCAAGGAGGTGAGTGTCATTCATGTAACCTTCATTCCTGAAGGGGGGTGTGGGCAGAAATGGTCTGATAATCTGGGGTGCCTGGACTGGGAAATGCTGTTCTGGACCAGGCTGGAAGGTAGTGGTTGTCTTGCTTTTGCTTTTCCCTTTTAAATTTTTTTTAAATATTTTTATTACCACCCTCCACACTAACTTTCAGAGATCATCTTTGTTATTTTTTTAGAAGGCATGTATTTTTCAACACCCTAAAATACATGATAGAGAAACTT
Source organism: Gymnogyps californianus (assembly GCF_018139145.2). Lineage (NCBI taxonomy): Eukaryota > Metazoa > Chordata > Aves > Accipitriformes > Cathartidae > Gymnogyps > Gymnogyps californianus. The sequence goes on along the minus strand of NC_059474.1, from coordinate 62,748,102 downwards.
CAAGCAGCCTGAAAGCTGCAATTCCCATGTTCCTTAGGATAGGAGAGAGGGAGAAAGAATAATGACCAGTTATTCAGGCCTAGATATTGTTTTCAGTTGGATGCTGCTGTACGTCACGTGATTTCGGCAACTTCTGCTAAGCAAAGTGACTCTTCTGAGGTTTCTTTGGCTTTATTTCCGTACTGCAGTGAAGCCTTTTTAGTCCAATAATTTATTGTTTCAGTGACTTACTTTCTCTGATGGTTCTTCATTGGCTGTTTTCTGAGGACCTCAGCAGCTACTTTCTGAAATAGCCCCGTGACTGCGTCTGTCCAGGCTGTTACTGTATTTCACTACAGCTCTTTATTTTCAATGCATTGTATATATTTTTATAGAAATATTTAAAACTTTTATAAAATGGTCTTATAAATGCATGCCACTTGGTAAGCTTTTTACCTCTTTAGTAGGCAAATCTTGAACGGCAGTGTACTATGTAAAGTAATACCTTGTTAGTTTTATGCAACCTCTAGATTTGATTAAAATGTGGTAGAAAAGTGCCTTTGGTATGTATAAGAGAGTGAGGGCAAACCTTTTCTGAATCATTGTGTAGATCTCACGTGAGGCTTGCTGGGAGAAGCTGTAAAAGCTGAGTGATGTGTATTAATAGAACCATGCCAGAGATCATGGGAAAGTGTTTTATTATATTCCAGAAATATTGTATCTTTTTTTATGGTGATTTAAAATGGCAAGAAGAAAATGAAGTCTTAAAATTAATTTGACTGTTAAAATGTAACTTTGCCGTGAGCTTACGGTAGGACCGGTAGCACAATTAATTCTTCTTATGCACTGACAGAGCCGTTTGACAGCTGCACCATCTGGCTGGGTGTGGGATAGACTGGATTTGATCAATATTTATTTTATAATTAACCCCTAGGATGCTGGCCCACATCCAGGAAGAAGGGATTTAGAGGTTGTTGGTTTCTGCAGGGTTGGAAGCAGGGCATGGACTGGAAAAGGTTTTTTGGTGACTGGAAAGCAGAGCAAGATCCCACTCTCATGTGGACTGACTCTTCTTCTGTTGTGGTGAGATATCCTGAGACTTGAATACAGTCTTTGGATTAACTGGGTATTGCTCATTGCCATATATGCGCCCACCTATGGGAGCCAGAAGATGGTAGCTTAGCAAAATACTGAGTATACTGGATTCCTGTGGTGTTTGGTATGGGCTGAGCTGAAACTACAGCTTTTTCTGTGCTAATAGGGTTTCGCTCTTTTGCCTTGTTACTATTCTTACCAAACAAGTAGGAAGTTAATCATTAGCAAAATCTCTTTTGCTTGACTCAAAAGTCAGTGACTTAGTGGGATGCACAAATACAGACCTGTACATAACAATATTATACAAGTCATGTTCCCATATGAAACAAGACTAACACTACACCAAAGCAGAGTATAAGGATATACTGGAGCTGAGGTCTCCAGCCTGCCCCCATTTCCACTGCTTTTGTGCGAATGATGAGCCAGGCCATGGTCCTGTGATCGCACTTGACTTCGACGTGTTGGTATAAGAGAGCTGTTTGTTCTGTTTGAATCCTTAAGTTTTAGTGATAGAGGCAGGTAATGTGTGTTGGGTTCCTGTTGAATGTTTCCCTTAGTGATTTTTAGCTTTAGTTGGAGGATTAGCATGTGAGATGTGTTCTCCCCTGCTGCCATTGCTACGTCCCTTCAGTGCTATCATTGAACTCAACGGGAGTTTTAACTTAGAGTTCAGGGAAAGCGGTGTTAAGCCAGTGGAAGCTTTGCAAATTTATTCTTTAGGAAATAACTCTTTACACTGATGTAATGATATCTTATTTAATAGAGCAATAGGGTGCAGGGGAGAAGAGAATAACACATGTACTTCTCAAGGTTTTCTCTGCACAATAGCTAGGTAGAAGTTGACATGTTAATTAGCTCTAATTTCCCCCTCTTTCTCACAATCACACTCATTTTTGTTAGGGGGATGCTAGAAGACACCTTACCTTACTCTTTCTTCTGTTCCAAGCAGTGAGAACATCCCTAAGGAAAGCATTACTACGTCAGGCTGAAGACTTGCTGACCTAGTGTCCTGTCTCCAGCAGTAATTAGCAGCAGATGGGGTGAGGGGAAAAGTGGTATGAGAATAATGGCATGTCTGTGATTGTTCTCCTGGCATACATTCTCTGTTTCTGATGTAAAGACTTTCTAATCTGGAGATAACACCTGGACTGTCAGGTTACAGCCACTGATGGACCTTGTGCCACGTGAATTTGTCTAGTTCTTTCTGAATGTCTCTTTGGCTTCTACATTATCATGTGGCAGTGAGTTCCCAACATCATTATATGTTATGTGCAAAAATACATCTCTGTGCTTGTTTGAACCTTGCCACTGTGAGTATTTATTGGCTTCCCTCATTTGTGGTATTATGAGAAGTACTGAACAATTATTTCCTATTTACCTTCTTCATACCATTACTGATGTTAGACACTTCAAACCTCTCTCTCTCTGTTGTGTCTTTTCCAAGCTGAAGAAGCTGTTTCAGTGTATTCATAGCATGCTTGTAAGGAGGATATTTAGCTTTTGCTTGGGTGGAAGCCATCCCACCAAGGGGTGTGCTGTAGTAACCAGTGAAGGCTAAATTGGGATGCTTCTGTGATGGGTCAGTTGTCACTGAAGAAGACATGTGACTTGCTGTTGTACCTTCATCTCAGGCTGTAGCTTTTTTTCAGCAAAGGATTCATGCCTTGCATCTGCTCTGCAGAGCTGAACGGCCTCACCTCCTCCTACCTGTCAAGTCAATATCTGATCTTTTAGTGACCTTGCTGAAAGCTAGAAGATTTATTAGGAACTTCCTTGTTGTGGGAACGCTTGCGAGGGATAATGCTTAATAACAGGGTTTTGCGCTTTTGGGCATATGCATGCAGGCTGCTTACCTACATGCCTTACAGCAGAATGCTGCTTGTGTGCACTCTGACCAGTCCTGAGGGCTGTCATGGAGGCAAGGGGAGAGGCAGAGCAGTGACTTTTTCTTCCCCAGACATTTCCAGGTCTCTCAGCTGGCTAGCGAAAACAGCTAAGCTGAGGATCCTGCTTTTGCACAGACTTTCCTTATGACCACTGATGAGATGCTTGGGCTCATTTCCGTGTGTCAAGAAGCCCACTGAGATGGCTGATGAGTGGGAACAAGGTGCTTGCATGCTGCTGTGGCAACAGTGAAGCTACCAGAGATGCTCACAGCACTGCCAAACTGAGGCTCATAGGGAAGATGCAGCATGGGGGTGAGCATCAGCTTTTGGCTGAAGTCCTATGTCAGTCCTTGCACCAAGGCTCATGCCAGTTCTTCTGACCACTCCTTGTGGACCTGGCCCATATTCCCTTCAGACCTTGGTGTATAAAGTGAGGACAGGAGTACTGCTCTGTCTCTCATTGCATGGCAGGCAGAAAAATGTGAAATGCACTCAAATGCTGTGGGAACTGAGCCTACATAAGTGTGTAAAATAGCCTTGACCGGGGACTGCATTTGTCTTCAGACTCTAGTTAAGGTCCTTATGTTGCTCTATCAACATATATGCTGGGAATAAGTCAAGATAACAAGGTCAATATCCAGAGAAATTGAAAACACCAGACAACCATCAGGAGCTGGCATTTGTTTTGAGGAGCTAAAATAAGGCATAATCTGGAAAACTGGAGCAATCAGTGTAGTTACAAGTACCTATTTTCTAATCTCTTTTAGACCTTGCTTCTCTCCATCCTGTTAGTGTGTTGGTGATCATTGCAGGATCATTGAACAGCCCTGAGTACTACTGTGAATGGATCTGCTGTAATTTGCCACTGTATTTTCTGAGTTGGTTTTTTTCTTTATTATTTCCTCTCTTTCCTTGCTTTGCCCGCTTCCCTTTGTCTTGCCTACAAGTTTCTTTTGGTTTCAGAGCCACATGGGCATCTCAGAGAAAGTGTTGAAAGCCAGTACTGATCACTTAGGGCATTCTCAACAACTCTAAGAGGGGGAAAAAGGTCTTAGGACCTTTTCTGTCTAGTTGTTGTGACGACTTTGTTTCATGAGTTCCCTGTGCCCCTAATCCTAGAGGCAGGACAGGTTTACAGCCACAACAAAAAGAACACAAACCCAGAGCCATAAACCACCTAGCACATACATGTGAAAGATGTATTGCAGACTCTTTTGACAGGATTGCAGGAGATATTTTTATGGCAGCCCCTGTAAGTACATAGGAGCACTTGCACTGAAACAACATGATCACACGTTTGCTGACATGTAGGAGAAGCTGTAAGACCAGGGCAGGCATATATGGCGCTTCTCGCTAGCGCTTGCCCAACCTCCAGCTTTTCTCAGCTTCCCCAGCCTGATGTGGCCCTACGAAATGTAGCGGTCCCCATTACGTAGTGTGGACCTGTGCTGTGTTAGTGTTGACGTGCTGCCTGACCAGTCCCACACAGGGCCCAGACCTGGGTTTTCCCTGATTTTGGGTAGCTGGCTCATAGCAAAGGCAGGTCTCGCATAAAAGCAGTGCTGGATGTTCTGAGCGGTGAGCTCTCTGCTTGTATGGGGAGAGGCTACACGCAGAGTTGCTGTCTCTGTTTCAGTTGCCACCACCAGGTCATCTACCAACTCTTTTTGCATGTGTGCACACACGTATATACCAACTCTGCCTCCTTCAGCATCGTGTGTTGCTGGGGTGCCGTTCGTGAGGTCTTCCAGCACTGTGAAGAGCCCATGCAGTGTGATGGGGAATGTGCCTGCAGAGTAGGAGTGTTTGAGGGTCTGGTGTCTTCAGCAGCAGCTTTCTACGTGAAGATTTGGGGAAAATGGATTTATTAACGCAAAAGATATTGTACCGTTATGTTTGTTTTCTCTTCCATGCCCTTCTCGGTGCTTTGTATTTCTTGTATCCCTTTTTCTCTTTGTTTCTGAAGAAATCTCCATAGCAACCTCTCTGGTATGGGGAGGAAAGAAGCCAGACTAGGAGAAGCAAGAGAGAGGCAGCCTGTGAACATGGCCAGGGTGTGTGCTGTAGTTACAGCTCTGTCTACCTTTGCTAATTATGTTCCTGAAGTAACTGTTCAGTTTGGGCTATTATCTTGGAGTATAGAATATGAAGCGTAAAGTACAGTGGTGCCAATGAGACCCACAAGGGACAAGAATTACAGCAGTGCTGGTTTGAAGGGACCTCTGGAGATCTGTAGTCCCAACTTCCTGCTCAAAGCAGGACTGTTGCCAACCATACATCAACACGAGAGTGTGATTAAAAGGAGAAGAAAAAGAAAACCGCTGTCACCATCAAACTAAATTAAAAAGAGCTGTATGCAAGATCTCAAACACACGAAAAAACTTTCATTTTGAACAAAATTATCTTGCGAGCAGGGTGATAGAGAAAGGAAGACATGAGTCTATGCACAGACCTACCTGGAGGATAAAGATAAGAAAACAACCATAAAATTTGCTTCCCAGCTTATGGGAGAACAGTGACCCCAAGGTATGACTGAGAAGCTGTTGCTAGGAACACTGCCCAAGGCTGCCTGGGGTTTGTGAGTATCCTTGCCCCAGGGAGAGCAATACTGCTTCTGTTGCCCAGAACCAAGATGCGCGGGAGAAGGCAGAGTTAACTCCATTAGATAGCTGACAACTCTGGTTCCAGCACATAATTTCTGGAGACACTAAAGACTCCCTAGCAGTGAATCCACATGATGCATGCAGGTTAGCAGGAGGGAGGGTGGAGAGAAAGCTAACTGAAAGACCCAATGAAGGGCTGAAAACCTAATGCAGAAGCACATGTGGGCTGCAGGAACCCAGAATGCAGGAGGTACAGACCTACTCTCTCTGTATGTGCAGTGGTAGAGGAGGTTGCCAAACATTTGACTGCCGTATTTGCAGCTATGCTGTGAGTCAGCAGCCCATTCAGTTTGCTCTGGATTGCCAAGCCAACTGCTCTGTAATCCCAGCCACACTGATAAGTGGAAAATGTAAACCTAGGGAAATATGACCAAGCCTCAGTGAGACACAGTGCAATCATTCTGTGGCTAGCAGGCAAATGCAAGCATGTTGTGATAATGAGCCCGTGCAAGAGGAGAGGTTTTTGCCTGGAGGTTCGTGCAGCTGATGTACAGCAATACCACTTGTGGCGGGGCATGGGTGTAATCCTAGGACAACACTGGGGAATACCCTGGAGCAGCAGGGCAGAGCAGATATCTGGGCCCTGTCCAGTGTTTGAAGGTAACACGAGGATGCAGCTGAAGGAGATGAATGTCTACAGGGTAAGGTGAGGATAAAAATAAAAAGAAGCCTCTTCTCTCAGCCTTGTCTCGTACTCCCTCCATCCGTGCAATGCCTGTGTGGCTTCTGAAGCATAAAGTACTACTAATGCTGGTGGAGAAATCATTGCATCCCTTGAAACTGCCCCATCCTCGATGGGTGGCTGACAGCATAAAGAGAGCCTTTTAGCAAACTGAGGAGTTGGTGCAGTCCAAGACCATTAAGGAGGGTGCAGAAAAGAAGCTGTTACCATTGCTGAGGAGAAAAGATACACTGCTGCTTAACTCGTGACAAAAACGGCCGTTGCTCTGGGTTGTGACAAGCTGACCTGGATGAGTTCCTCAGCTTCCTGACCTCAGGAAGTTATTATGGTGTTTCTGAATGCACTCGCCTACGATGGAAGGGCTTCCAGGCATGGTGATGGTTGTTGATGGCATTCATATGGCAGGAGCACAAAGATGACGCAGAAAATGATCACTGGGAAGTGCAATGCCAAGGTCTGTGTGCTTCTGAAGGGGGGGACGATGCAGAGTATGGGCAGGCTCACCCAACAGAGCTAAGCTCTCCACCACTGGTAGCCTCCACTGGTTCCCTTGCTGAAACGATTGAGGGAGGAGAAGGAAACGAAAAAACAAAAGCCCCCCAAACCACTGTGTGGGATCCAACAAAGCTTTTTGGTTGGGCTGAAAGGAAAGGTTTCCTGTAGGTTCTGTTTATTTATTTTGCATAGCTGTTTTAAATTGCATTTAAAGAAATATAAAAATATCTTTGCAAGGTATTTGTTTTGGTTGGAAGATATTTCAGTGGAGCAGTGTTGGCTGTGTGTTTAAAAATGTGAGAGGGAGATATTGTTTGAATATTACTTTCCAGTTCTGGTGTGCCTTACAGATTGCTTTGTTCAGTGTGAATCTGGGTGAATAACACATTTGATGGAAACAACTGCCGCAAACTTCTGCCTATGGCTTTGAAGTTAAGTGAAGTTGTGGCACCTCTTTATTTAATTCTGCTGATAAAGAGAGTTTAATTTTAGAAACATGGTATTTTGTCGTGTCCTTGCCTGGCACAAGATACATGGAAATAAACTCTCAGTGTTTACTGGGTTCACTGTGCTCTGCGTGCATGTGCTGAACAGGGATGGTGATGCAGTAAACATTCACAAAAATGGGAATTGCCCTCTAACTTAGGGGTCCGGGATCCAAGCCATACCAGAGGGGGGTTGCTACTATGGAGAAAGGATAATTTCCAGGACTGTCTCCACGTGTGACAGATCCATTAACTGGCATCAGTCAGAATAATTTTATATTTGGTCGTGTTTTCTTGTTCCCACTGGTGAATGAGGATGGCAGCAGAAAAGGCTGCTTACAAAATGCCTCATGGATGTCAGCTGGGCCTTTGGAAGCTTTTTCCTGTACTGCTTAAAAGGTGAGGCTTTTTTTTGCAACATTTTTGGGCTGTCAGGAGCCCTACCATAGCCTGGAAGAGCCTCCACTGGGTCTATTCTGGATCTGTCAGGCTTTGTATCTGCTAGGATGGCCTCTTGCGCAGCACTGTGGCTGGTCCTCAAAGTTGTCTCTGCAAAGAGAGAACCGATTGGGTGGCAACAAGGCAGGGAAGGCTGACATGATGTTTTCCCCTTATGCTCTCATTATCTTCAGGGACCTCTCAACACGCTGCTGAAGCTCCCCTGTCTCCTATGGTGTTGGAGCAAGGACAAGGACTGAGCCGGCTTCTAAATCTGGCTCATGTTGGGCATCCCCTGCAAGGCACGTGCTGGAAGCCATCCCTAAGTGGGAAAGAAATGGAAGAGGAGGGGGTTAGCACCTTGCCTTTAGGTTAGAAACGTGACAACAGATGGAAAAAGTCAGTTTAAAGTTGGTGTGACAGTGTGCATTACAGCCAGGTTTTTAGGAGCTTATCTCCCACTTTTCAGATGGCTTATTTGTTTAATTCTAGTCAGTTCAGTGAATTAAACTTTTTCGCTTCACCTCACTTAACTTCTGTGTGAAGAGAGGCCTAAGCAATTGATATGATTTTTTGCTTTTTGTGGCTGTTATTTTCTCAGGCGTGTTTTTGGTTACTGTTGTCTCTATTGCAGTTGTTTGTTCTGCAAAAAGGGGGCAAAACGCTCCTACTCTGTATGTATTTTATTCCTTTGTCCTCATATGCATCAGTTAAAAAAAAAAAAAGCAAACAGGAAACAGAGAGAAGCACAGGTCCCTCCTTGAAGACCTTTCTCTCCAAGGGGCTGGGTTTTCATCCATCTCTTAACAGGCATTAAAAGCAGAAAAGCAATATATTACTTTAGATTTACTCTGGAAGTAGCTGATTTTGAGATTATAGGAGAGTCATTTCATTGAGCAGCTGAAGAACTGATGATGCTTGCAATACTGCATCTCTGCCATTTCTGTGCTCGGCTTTTGACATAAAGCCCGACTTGCCCAAGGCACGATAATATCCTGGAAAGACATGCGTGTGCTGTTGCGCCTGCATAACGTAAATCTGTAACAACGTAGGATTGTTTCACCAAACTAACTGTAACCCTAAACCCTTTTTTCCCCTCATTTCTGTCTGTAGCAGTAAACAAACATTTTGGTTTTGATTTGTGTAACAATATTATGATGTACCCATCTTATTGTAGGCTTCTCCTGAAGCCTCACTGAGTAGCAGTTGACATGTTCTCCGCAGCCTGTTTATGGTGGTAGTGGGGGGACTGATTGGCATGCTGTCTTCTCCCTGTCTGCTGATATTAGTATTCATATCAAAGAAAGCTGTTTGGTTCCCTTTCTCCTGGGCAACTGCAGGAGTCAATCTCTGCTCCCTGATGTGAATGGCAACAAAGACAGAGAAACTGTTCGTTGATTCAGAGCAAAAGAGCCCAAGCGGGTGCTTTGATTTCAGAGAAACTCTGCCCTGCGAGGAATCTGCAATGTTAGTCTGCCAGTGTTCTTCTGAATTGTGACTCCCAAAGTGTTTTGGCAATAAAGAAGAGTGAAAGATAAGCAGGCAGGCCTCATGGATGATTTTACATTAATAACAATGACTTATACATGCCACTGTAAGACAAGTGATTCCACTGTGAGAGTCAGACCATCATTAAAATATCTAACTCTGTAGAGGGGCTACGCTGGTGGTAAATGGGTTATTGACTTTCAGCTCCTATTTTGACTAAAACTACATACAGAATGTAAGGACTCCAGCAAATCCCAGTGCCTAAGGTGGTAATGTATTCTGTAAATCAATAATATATTAGTAATAAAAATGACCAAAGCATGCATCCATTAAGGATTCATAGTGGAAATTTGTTTAGGTTATATACGGTGTGTATTGATTACTGCTATTTAAAGATGAAGTATGTCTTTCAAGCAGAGTGCTTATATATGTAGCTGCCTACATTTTAAATCCATTTATTTTTAATATGAACTTAAATAACATGGGGAAATACGTATGAATAGAAGTCAGTATTTTATATTGCAAAACATTATCGGAATATAAGTATGCTGAGAAGCCACAAGTAGATGTCCGATGCTGCTGAAACCTAAATATTGGACCTGAGCAAAATAATAAGCAATACATGTGGCAGTCACTGTTTGTAGCTCCAGGCTTCTAGGTAGCTTAAGTTTTTCTTGGCTTTGTGCCTTAACATTGAATTGCTCACCTTTTCATGTTGTGGTATAGTGTATAATGTAACATGACATAATATAGTAATACTGTGCCCTGTTTTGCCCGAATGGCAGGGATAGATTTGTGGTGCAGAGCTGCTGGCAGAATGGAGACCCTGCTTCTATGCAGTGCTGCTAGCTCTCTGCAACTCTCCGCATCTGGCGCAAGTGGCTCCACAATCAAAGAGGACTTACGGGACCATGCCAGAGTTGGGGACACTTGCAGCACCATGACTGGGAAGTAGGATTTGGAAAATAAAGCCCTCAACCCATCCCAGTAACATCATACCAGGACCCTAAATGCCTCTGCCATTGATTTGATATTGTAGGGCATAAACCGCAAAGACTTTACGTAGCTAATAGCACCTAGAGACCAGTCAGAATTGTAATAATTTATTAGATAACCATATTGGAAGGCTGAATTAAAAAGCAAAACAAAAAAACACACACACAGAAAAAAAAACCCAAAGCAGGCAAACCTACTAAAAATGTAGTTCCATAACTACGCTTTCATCCATCCTCCTAAACTTAATCTTGCTGACTGGTCCAGGGTCCAATGCATCTTCAGCAATGAAGAGGTACCTTCCGTAACAATAAATGGTTGAGAAAGCAATTCACATGCCATAGCTAGTCTTTGTGTCTCACTGCAGCAAATAAAAACTGGTTTAGATTACACAGATTATGGTTCATTATGAAAACAAAGCCAGCCTCTGACTGAAATCCCATCTGTTGGTTTGCGTTAAGCAATTCCCTTCCTCCTCCTTGCTGTCTTTTATTCCTTGGAATTCAAAGAAGCTGTCCTGGAACATTTTTTGTCTATTCACGACCACTAGATAAAGGCAAGATACAAACCTTCTTTGCATGGATGAGTGCAGCAGGTATCTGCATAAAAGCTGACTGAATTTTTTTTTGTTGTGTTTTTTTTTTTTTTAAACTCTAAGATAATAAATTCAGCGGGTTCCATGCCGCCAAATGTCCCACTCTCTTCCTGTTTTCTTTCTTCCAAATCTTCATAGATCTTTAAAATACAGAGACTCCTATGATCAACAAGCCAGACTGTTTGCACAATAGAGACCTCACCCAGTAATTTGTGAATCAGGCTCCCGTATCTTCTGTTTGAGCTGTAACGTATCTTCCAGAAGAATACTCAGTCATGATTTAGGGACTACAGCTGATAAGGAATACACCATATACCTACGTAAACTGTTCCATGGTAAATTACTCACACTGTTAAAAATATGTACCTTATTTCTAGCCTGAATTTATCTGGCTTCAACTTCCAGCTCTTGCATCTTGCTTGCCTTTTTCTGCTAAATTAAAAAGCTCCCTACTGTAAGAAATATTTTCCCTCTGTAGATACCTGCAGACTACAATGGTCTTTTGGACTAGTTAGACTAAGCAGCTTTGGTGTCTCACTTGTAAAACTGGCTTTCCCCACTCTACTTGATTTTTTTGCAATTATTTTTAAAATTTTCTTAAGTTCTTTTGCAAACCCTTTCAAAGTTTCTGACAATCTTTTTGCAGTATAGACACCACAATGTACATGTTCCAGTAATGGACTCATTAATACCATATGCAGGGCAATTTCATCTTCCCACTTCTGCTTGTTATTCACCTCCTAATACTCGCAGAGATCATGTTTGCCCTTTGAGCCACTGTGTAGCGTTCGAATTCTTATCAATCATGAAAACAGTCTTGTTTCAGAATGACTGCTTGTGAGGCTGTGGTCTCACATAATGAGCACTTTTTGTATTCCTATGTAGACTTGTATTTGTCTGTGTTAAAGCACGGTTTGCTCAGACAGTGTATGGATCAATCTGCAAAACCGACAAGGTCCATGTCATTACTTAACATTTCATCAATTTTTGCGCCGACGGCAAATTTGGCAAGCTTTGAGTTTATTTTCTTTTAGATCATCAAGAAGTGCATTGAATAGTATTGGACTGATGAGGTTCTTGCTGAACTTCCAGAAATGGTTCAGCTGGGATGACAATTCCACATTTGCATTACTTTTTGAGAAGCAACAGCTAATGCATTTTTTTCTGTGTGCAATCGGACTTATGTTCTGTTTTTACAGCCTTGATTTTTAAATTTTTTTTTTTAAAGACTTGCTAGTAGCAATGTGCCAGTGTCCCAGATCGAGTTAAAAAACAGCAAGGGATTCCTAAGGGGGTTGTGGGTTTTTTTCCAAACTCCCAGATAGAAGATACGTAATTCTGCAGAATGAAAAATATTGGGCTGTTTGCTATTATATCTTTCCTAATATCTGATAGAACAAAAAGCACCTCTTTATCACTCTGAATTATGAATACATCTGTTTGCTTCTTTCCAAATACAGATTGGAGTGAGTTACTGAATATTTGTAGGGGGTTGATTTTGTGCTTGATAACTGGTTGTCTTTGACCCATACACCTTACTATTTCAAAAATACTCCTGCTTTTTAAAAATTTTTGTAAGCATGATTTTTTTTTACTCTGATGGTCCACAGTTATTTTATTTGTATTTTGAGCTTTTATTACTGCATGTTTGTGTTTCCAAACTGTAATTTGTACTTGTTAACTACATTGCTGCCTTTATCTTCTTTTTTTAAGTGAGGGTAGACTGTTTAACAAAAGAAGCTTTTTCTCATGATTGCAGAGTTGGGGATTTTGTCATCTGGAAACAGACTTCTCAGTTTACTGTCTGCATTTTTAAGCTTAAATCTTTATTTCTGTTTAATTTTGTGTGAAATATTTTAATCTACAAGGAGCTATCCTGAGTAAAACCCTCAAGTATATATGTTACCAGTCAGGACTGTGATCTTATTTTACTTTCCAAGTAAATTGGTTCGTGGCTATTTGCTCATAGGCATCTGGGTTTTTTTGTGTGGTGTTTTTTTTTTTTTTTTTTTTTGTCTGTGATCAACTTATTTGTTAGAACAGGATCCTGTATGAAATTACCTAGAGACAGTCTCACTAAAATTTCATTAACTTTTTATGGTCAAAAGTGGGCATCAATACTTCATTGGTTTTGCCCGTCACGGTACGAGATTTCCAGCATATACTTCCCTGATAGTAATGCAATGAAAAAATTGCAGAGAGATACTTAGGAGTTGCTCTTCCTCATTCCTTATCTGAGTTAGGGGCCTTAGGGCAACCCTCCACCAGCACAGCATCCCATGTGTTAGCGCCTCCCAAAGCAATAAGGGCAAATACTGCAATGCATCAAAACCTACTTTATTTTTTAGAGAGGACAGGCTCAGCAACAGACTTACTCAGTGACCTTTGGTATTTTGCCCAGGTAGTTCCCCCCAGCCCCTGCAAAACAGTTTTTTAACCCTGCACAGTTTGAGGTGCTTTATTACAGAATAATAGGGGGCATGGAAGAACTGTAAGTAGAAATGTCTGATTTCTTTTATGAAGGTTTTTCCTCATGCTCTATAAGTGCCCTTGGAGGGCAGTGACAGCAGAGTGCTTTCCTCAAATATGAACAGAAAACACAAGATGATGGAAATATGCAACAATTTTATTCATAGAAAAAGCAGAAAATTCAAGATGTGAAGTATAAATAACTCTAGAAGAACAATGCTTGAAATAGGTACAGAAGGAAATGGGTATTATAGGTACAGGAAGAAGTGCTTGAAATGGATCCTTTGTTAGATAAAAGTCTGTTTCTATTTAGAAAGTGCACTTAAATGTACTGTAACGTAATTACATTAGAAATTTAACTAATAATCTCCCAGAAACAGTTCTCTGGAAATCTTTCTCTGGTGCTTTTTTCAACTCTGAGGAATCCTTCAGAACCTTTAGGGAGGAACAGTACAGAAGGATTTGGCAAGTGTTGCAGGTCAGTGCTGGGTGGGGGTCTTGGTGCCTGCAGGCTGTCTGCCTCCCAGTCTCGTTGGAGGGTACTCCTAACCCTGGACTGGGGCCCTGGGGACTCCTGCCCTGGATGCAACGGCACCCCAACCTCACCCATCTGCCATATTCAAACAATCTGAGTGAAGCTGCCTAGACCATCTTCTGTCCTGGGAGGTCAAAGCCGAGACTCTGTAAGCCTAAGGTCAGTGTTATTTGAGGTCTCCTAAATCTCCCCGGGCCGACAGGGACTGCCCAGTTGGGGGTGCTGGGTCCTGCATCTCTTCTCGCTGATCAGACAAACGTCTGCGTCAGACGCTGTTGCATGGCTGAGCTGCAGTGCCCAGGTGTGCCTGAATTAACTTTGGCCTCTTGATTCTCCAAGGGCCTCCTCTGTGTTGTACCCTTCTGTGTGGGCATCCTCTGGTGTCCCAGCAGTGCTGTCTTGTCTGGGGCTTGAAAAAGCCCTGCTTCTTCTGACCCCCTATCTATAGGGGAAGGAAGAAGGAAGGATGGAGCCTTTCATCATGTTACTTCATTGAAAACTTTTCTTTGCCTTTAGCCCTGATATCTCTCTCTGGTTTTGTTGGGCAATTAGATCCTGGTTTTTGTTGCCAGAGATTTACTTCTTTCATCTACCTCTTGGAGGAGGAAAATTTAAAATGAGATTAGTGATTGTGTTGGAAAAAAAAAAAAGAGGAGGGGGAAAAAAAAGTCTTCCATCCATCACAGCTCTTTGCAGTGTTTTTTCCTGAAGCAAGTTAGATAATTTTTTTTTCAGCCATATTTTCACTGAACTGGTGAGCATTGTGCCCTCAAGTATAGTATCTGCATCTGTTTGTTACCCATGCTGCATGGCTATCATTTTCTGTGCCACTGTAGCTCCTGTCTTTAATCTGCACATATTTCTTCTTCTCTTTAAAGTGTCCTTTGGGGCACAGACCCTCTTTCTGTTCAGTCGTGCACATGGGTGTCTGTAAAGGAGCCCTACACTTTCCCACAGGACAAGTAATAAATCATGATACCCAGCGCTGTAGGGACATTCATAAAACAGTGTTGCCTTTTAACCGGTACTGGGTTGGTTTTTTACTGAGCACAATGTCTCTGTGACTATTCATACTTGTTATTGCTGCTTTTTAAAATGCTTTTTAGACTATTGTTAACCACTTTTGAAGGCTGGAGTGGAAAATGAGAGGAAACGTGTATCCTGGTGTCCCCCGGTTACTTTAAACTGAAATTGTGGGGTGTGAAGGGCAGGATTCAGAGCATTTATTGCAGATAAAAATGTTGTAAGGCGAGTTTGGCCACGCTGCCATGCCCTGGCTGCCCTGTGTCAGCGATGGCAGTCCAGGTGGTGCCACAGGATAAGCATCACCCAGGAGCCCAGGAGCTCTCAGCTCTGTTGCAGAGCTGTTCACCTGACTCTGCTGGGAGCAGTTAATCTGTTCAGAGCATTTCTGGGAGCCTAAAGGTGAGCATTATTTCAGATTTTTTTGTGGCTCACCTTGAGATGGGCAGTATTGTGTCTGTGTATATTATATATACATGCATATGTATGTATACAGTGTTTCTGGAGTAATATTTGCACAGGCTGCATTACGTGGAAAAATAATTAACCACAGTGTTTGCTGTGAGCAGGTGGGTGCCATAGGAAACTTCATCACTCAGGATTTTAGTTGTGTTTCCTAGTAAGCGAACCATTTTGTGGAGTTAATTTAATTCATTAATTTTAACTTTTTGCTATTTTCCACTGAGGAGAAAGGGAGTCTGCAGGCAAAAATATGTGATTTCCCTGAAAATCTGCTTTCACTTGGAATATATTTCCACCTGGAGCAAGTGTACGTGTTTCAGCTCATTCCCCAAATTTAATTCTCCTATTGTTCTTTATTTTTAAGATTGGGGGGAAGTAAATAAAGCTGGCCACTGTTCAGATAAATGCATATGCTTCTGCAAAGCTCTTTTTAGCTGCTAGTATATTTGAGGTGAAATCCTTGATCTTTTGAGGTCAGAGGGGAGTTACGTCACAGACTTTGGGGGGAGAGTCATGATTCAGAGGGCTGCAAAGAATGCCTTGCCACAGCCTACTTGTAATTCTTGTTAGCATATCAGCAAAAAGGATCTTAGATCTCATGCCTCTGTTTCTGAGATGGAACTCATAGATGTCATGCTATGGAAATCCTCATCCAGCAGCTGGGGACTGGGTTGTCTTTGTAGATTACTCACAGATCTTGCTGATAAGCACCCACTGGTTTCTAAAAATCGGTGACCTTTAAGGTGTGCTGAGTAGGGGACCCCACATTTCATCTTGCCATGTAGAAAACTGCACTTTCTATTTTGCCTGTTACATATATATCATGCATTTATAGAAGTGTGTGTGTATATAAAATATCTATATAATGGACTGCAATTCTGGGAGGAGGCAAGATCTTAAAGCAGTGTCAGGCTTCTTTATAAAACTTTCACAGAGTTATGGCTAGTGGAAAGAACAAATCCTCTGTTGTTATTTATGGCAGAGACTCAAAGGAGCTGTGATGTCTAAAACACCAAGGAAAATCATAGTTATTTATTTAATGATCTACAGTTTAGCCATATTACTTCCTGAAGATGGCTAGTCTTCAAGGTCTGGGTGATTTCTTGTAAAATTAACTCTAAAGGAGTCATTCTTGGCCTTCAGTGATGTAAAGCAATTGGTTCAAATGATAAATATTTGAGGCCCCAGATTTTTATACAGGTATTTGAATGACAGGCTCTAATACTTAGGGAGAAATTCTTCTCTTTTGCCTGCCTGTCTTTTTCTCTGGACAGTTCTTCAGATTTCACACAGTTCTCCTTTCCGGGCAATACAAACTTAAAAATAGATTTACTGCTCTGGTAAACAAGTCCATAAACAGCACAAAGTAATCCTCACTCTGCTGTTCATCATTTGTTTAATAATGCAGATATTTCTACAGGAGCTTTAATGTTCCCCTTCAGAGGCTATTCAGGGAACTGTAAATCAAAATTTAACTTTAAGGAGGTGTTACTCAGTAGGAATCTATTATTTGCAGTCACTCTGCTCTTCAGCAAAGCTCCAAATACATCCAACCTGTCTGATTTGCATCAGCCTTAAAAGGATTTCTGAACCTGCTGAGTTCACTGGATCTCTTCCTGACTTTTGGGGTTTTGGGGGTTGGGGTTTTTTTTGGTTGGTTTTTTTTCTTGTTTTTTTTCTTTTTTTCTCCCCCCCCCCCCCCCCCCCCCATTTTTTTCTCCTGTGGTGAGACAGAAGTCAAATCTGGGCTCTGTTGCATGGGGCCATCCTTCATAGCAGACCATCTCTGACTTTTGAGGATACATTTGGGTCTCAGTCTCCTCCAGCTTGTCTTCATCCTGCTTCCTGTAGCTCAGGGCTGCCACCTCCCAGTTCATGGTGGTACAAATGATGGAGAAGAGCATGTCCTCAGCGCTTGGGCAATATTCATCTGGGGACACCACTAAATCCTACTGAAGCCCATTCTGGTGACATACCTAAAAAAGCTCTGCTTGTAACAGGAAAGCTATCCCAGATTTGCATTATTTTAGCAAGGGTAAGAATTTAAGCTAGTGTTTTAAATGGAAACAATAATAAAGTGTAGTATTAAATGAACTTATGATTTAATATGAAATCTGAAAATGATAAACAGATTCTTTTTCCTTAATGTTCTTAGGCTAAACCCTTGAGACTCGTTTACCTAACTGCCTCTATGATTATACCTACTATGGTGGTTTATAAAAGTTTTTATCTGAGATTAAAAAATTAACCTTACTAATGGCTACAATAAAAAGCTACAGTGGAGTAATTTAAAATGGGGTGAATTTTGTTATTACTCAAATTCTACTCGCTTCACCACATTAATTTGTGCTGCATTAAATTTGAGACTTCAAGGTTGTTCAGCAATGTCAAAGTCAAAGCTTCCCTGTTTTGGTTTGTTGGGGGTTTTTGTGAGCCAGTTAAGTGTCTATTGTAACAGCAGTAACTTTGAGTTGGGTAAGTAATAAATGGCATGTTTTTCTTTATTGAAGGCCCCAGTGCGATTTGTGGTATATGTATTTGTAAAAAGGACTGGTCCCTGTGGCACAGAACCTAACGCTTCCTTTATTGGGAACATGACCAGGATCTGAAACCCTAATATTTTAAGTAATGTCACTGTTTGTTAGGCTGGAGGGCAAGTTTAGCATAAGGGTTGGTTATACATCTTATGCACTGCAGTGCAGGGCTTTAACTGCAGACACTTTCCCTATCTGTGCAGCATTTTCCTACACTTGAAAGTTAATTCACGTGAAGGAAGCCTGTGAATTTAAAGAGCAGTCGTATCCAAGTATCTTCTTGTGTGTGTCTTTCGTTACAAATGAGATGATCCACTGCAAAGGAACAGATACTTGGGAATAGCTTTTTCCCATGATGGGGCCTAAATATTAATGTACTTGCATTCAACCTTCCCCTTGGAGACAGCGTTTCATTTGTCTGTTGTTCTCAACTTGTTGCTTCTGCTTTAATTAAATTAATTTAAGTGACATTTAGCTCAGGCTGGGACTGTGCTTCTGACCTCCGATTTGAAGGTAGGTTGTCATGTATTTTTGAAAAGCACATTAAATTCAGCCTCCCTTCCTTCTTTCTAAAAATCTTTTGCTTCCTTTCTATGACCTTAGCTAACCTTTTCTGAGCTGATTCAACTCTACCAGCCCAGCAGAAACCTCTCTTTTCTTCCCCACTCTCCTTCCCACCCCCTCCCCCGGTTTAGTTTCTTGGTGGACTACTGAGTTGATTTGCCTCAGGAAGGGGTCCAGCGAGCACCAGACTGGGTGCAGGTCCAGCAGCTGAAGCATGGCTGGAGATAGGAGGGCTTGGCTGGGGGGGAAGCAGGACCCATTCTCCCTTCAACAACAATGAGCTGGTAGGTTGGCTTACCCTAGACCACTGCTTCTTTAGCAGCATGGAGGGTGACCCTTGGTGATGCCTTGCCTTGCAGTGTCCTCCGGTGTAAATATTAGCTGCAGAGGTATTCACCTCTCTGTAACTGGGGGATTTGTGAAGATGAGGGCTTGCGAAAGAACCGTTTGTTGCAATTCTCAGAGTATTTCCCATCACTCACTAATGAGGCAGCGGCCCATGAGTCCCAGAAGATGGGAGCGGAGAGACAGAAAGAAAACACAGTACTGCTGTTGCACTGCTTTCTCCAGCAGGTCTGGTTCAGTTCAATGCCACATCTCCCTGGGCCAGTCTGCCTTCTTGCCTCTCTCCCTTTACATGTTCTCAGTCGCTTCCTACTGTCAGACTCCTCCATTCAAGGTTACCATCTGGTTTCTGTGGTCTTGCTCTTTTATCACTTCATCTGCTTTCCTCATAGGGCCTCGCAATGACCCATTTCCATTGTGAACACCCATCCTTAGGTGCAAATGCATCCACTTCACCGTACTTTCCTCTTTCTGGCGATCTTCCACCAGTCCTCTTTGCCCATTGTCTGTGAATTTCTTTTCTGTTTACCCCTATAGGAAGAGCTAATCTAATGCTTAGAGAGTCTAAGAGAATCTAATAATTTTTACTAATGAGGAAAGCTTCTCCATACCTTGAGCTAGGGTTTGGGAGAATGAGGGGAGAGAAGAAGGGTATTTACCAGCTGAGCATGGCAAGGAGATGAGGAATATCAGTGGTATTAAGCGTGAGCAGCACAAGTGCCCCAGGATGTAGCTGTCTGGTGCTTAATCCTCTGGCTGCTGTCCCTGGGCTTTCTGGGCATTCAATGGGTGGTGGAAAGGGCCAGTTGTTTCTGCATCACCCTTTTGAGATCTGACCTCTAGGGTGTCTAGAAATGTGGAAGAAGGAGATCTGCCATGGAAATAAAAGGTACTTTCCATGAGGCTGGTGCTTGGGGGCAGAGGCTTGCCTCAGAGCTGTGCGGTTTGGGACTTGGCTAGGCTTTTCGTTGTGCTCCTTTTTGCATCCTTGGTTGTGTCACCTTGGAAAATGTGCTGTCTGTGTCTGGATTTGGCAGCCTCTATAAAAAACCCGCTCTATGTTTACTACACCCTTCTCCTATGTCTCCTCTTCATCGTGGGGGACGGTGTCAGATATAAACATGCTCCTGAACATCTATTGTATTTTCACTCACATAACCTTGGGAGCAAATCCCTAGCAAGTGTCACTTGAGTGTTACAATGGAGGTAGATTAAGCAATTTATGGAACCATAAGGTAGTTGACCTCAACCTCCACGTAAAATGCACAGGGAAGGGCATGAGGGTTTTTTTTTTAAGCTTTTCTTTGGTTGCCATGGCTGGGGTGTTGCACAGCATTGTGTTTCTCTTGTGTCTTTTTTTGTATACTCCATCCCACCATATAACAGGATGCTCTTGCAGTTTGTGAAGTCTGTTCTGGCTGTTTGCTGGGTAAGGGGGATTGCTGCTTCTGACGAAGGTGCCCAAAGGAAAGTCGCAAATTGTTTTCGATATCTTCTATAAAATAACAAAGCCCAAGATAGCCGGGGGGGATGTGGGTATTTGATTCACATGGGGAAACCCAGGCTGAAGCCACATTCTTCATCTTCTGAGGATTTTATCTACATCTCTTCTTCCTTTCCCTAGCAGATTTTGGAGTGCTTAATGGAGGAGATCAGATAATTGATAAGAGAGCAATCAACTGAGGCACAGAGAGGAGAGCCAGGAGTGGAGACCAACACTGTCCGGCTCCAGCCTTGCACTGCTGATGGCTCCAGCCGTTTGGCCACACTGGCTGCCTTCAGTCTTCATTTCCTCCCCAGGGGAGCTGGATATGGATGTTGCAAGCGTTTGCTGCAATGTCTTGGCACCAGCCATTGTCTGTAGGATGCACCTTTAATCTCTCTGCAGGCTGAGATTTTTTTCCACCTAGAAAAAAACACAGAGTTCTTTGCTATTTATTTTGTTGTCAGCATATGTAGAGAAAGTGGGAGAGAGAGAATAGTATTTCCATATTTGTATACTAATCATAAGTTTTCAGAGAACCTTGGACCAACCAGGTTTTTTAAGCTTGTCAGAACTAGATATTGATATTTGTGAGCAATGAAAATACTGGGGAATGGGAGTATTGTCCATTGGAGAAATGTTTCTTGTCATTATCTTTAAGCTGAGTTTTTGTTTGCTGCTCATATTGTTGTTGAGATCAGAGGCCAAGTATAATTTTGATTAAGGAAAAGGGAGACAGAGAAGAAGCACTGAGCTATGTTTGCATGCTGCAAATGAATGCACTAATGAGACTTTATATCTTAATAGGGAAAAGTAGGGCCCTGATTTAGAAAAGCACTTAAGCATGTGCTTCTCTTCAGGGAGTGACAGAGTCGTATAAGGCCTGTTGACTCAACAACTGAAAGGGATTTCAGATCATACCCACACCTAAGTAGGCTTCAGAATAAGGGGAGGGGAGGATTTTTTTATTATTACTTTCTGATTTTTTTTTTCCCCTACAGAGTCAGGGTGAACTGTGGGAATATTAAGTACTGCGAAATTACAAACACAGAAGCATTCCTCCAAAGTAGTAGGAAACCTCTTCCCCCAGCATGTTGTGTTTGCCTTTGCGAACAGTAAGTCAGGTATTTAGCTGGGCAGACAAATCATGTGTAGAGCTTATGAAAATAATTATCTCTACATTTCCAGCTTTTGTTTCACCTCTCTTATATATGCACTGAAATTTCACTCTGAAAATTCTGAGCCAGAACATGATTTTGCTGGGAAAATTGCATATAAAGCCTAATTAAAATCATCACCCCACACTTTTCTTTTAAAAGTACATCTACTACCATCATGCCTCTAAATGTAACAGAGCTCAACAAGTCTCTAGCAGCCAAGAAGACACGTAATTTAAAGGCTATTTCAGCATTTGATTAAGCACACAGTGATAACTACAAGCCCATGCCCTGCAGGCATGACAAGAGGCAATTATGTTCTGAGGTCAAAAGCGAGGGGGAGAAAAAGCACAAGATTTTGATGACTTACTTAATTTTCCAGCTCCTGAAATTAGCAGAGACAAAGAAGTTCTAAATCGCCCAGATAAAATCCTGTCATTATCTGTTGCCGTTTCACCCTCTGCTCTCGCTTTGCCCTGCAGAAGCTCAGGAGGATGATTTTCCACCAAATGGCTGCACTTAGAAAACTCAAGTTGGCACACGTTTGAATGTGAAAAAGAGTGTTTTTCAAAATCTTTAAGTTCTGCCGTCTGTATTTAGATGGCTGTCTGCACATAGGATCCTGGAAAAAGACACCTGTTTTCCAAAGTAGTGAGCAGCCATCAGCTCCTCTTGACTTCAAGCCAACAATTAGGTCACTTATTTAGGAGATTAAATAAGGAGCTCAGTGAGAGACTGCAAAGATAGAGAGCTGCTCAAAGGAGAGAGAAGTGTATTAATGAATTAATACAATCGTCCTGTGTATTTCACAGATGGGCTTTGACGTATCTTATTTCATAGCAAAAAGCAAAAAATCTTTGCTCCTTACAGGAAAACCAGTAAAAATGTTTAAGTAAGATTATCATATAGGGATACAACATCAAGAAAAGTGCTTACAAGGAGATAAACAGCCAACCTCTAATCTCCCTTTGGAGTATTTATTGCAGATATCAGGGTAGGGAAAAAAAACCATGCAGAGCAACTGATTTGGTGGAGGATTGCAGGATGGAAAACATGCGCCATTGCTTTCTCTTATCATACTGTATTACAGTATTCAGCTATTCCTACAGTTTGTCCAGGATGTCACATTTCTTTTATGCCGTATATCCAGGAAATAAATGTTGACTCCATGATACCAGAGTGAGGTGTCTGTAAGTGAAAGCTGCCCTTCTAATGGCAAGCAGTCAAGTGATTATGTGAGAAACAAAAAGGTGAATTCCAGTAAACAGAAAGCCACATCTAGAAATGTTTGCATCTGTCCAGAGGTTTTTTAACGGGAAGTAGAACATGAACTGTTATTTTTGGGGAGAGGTGTTTGGTTTTGGTTTGGGGTTTTTTTGGGGTACCAGGGACTGACATTCATGCAATTTTAGTAGATCAATGCCATAGAGTCTCCTGTACAGCAGAGGTGCCCAAGATACAAGAAATGTGCTCTCACATCTGGTACAGAAACATGTTTAACAGCTTTTACTAAACCTCTGTATTTTCATATTAACTGTGAAATCCTCCACCAGAAGCCTGAAGTACTGCATCATCATTATTGATAGAGTTGCTGTGAGATTAGGATGCTGTCTTTGCCCTCAGATAAACTTCTGTTTTAATAAAACCATATTGCTGGTAGCAGTTCCTAATGTCTTATTTCCAACAAAACATGAGAGTTAAGATTAGTTGCATATGTACAGGATTACTGTTTGACAAATACACCAGGTTTGTACAAGTGAATTCCAAGACAGTTAATTTCTGCAATTTTAAGCGGGGTTTTCCTCAACCATCACATTTAATGTCTGCTTTCTTTGACAATATAGAATAGTTACTGCAAAAAATGAATAGGAATTAACAGCAAAAATATACTTTCTGAAGCATGTGGGCTGGAGGTTTGAGTTTTGTTCTGTATAGTAGGAACTATAAAAAGTGAAGTAGTATTAGCAACTGTCTGTTTGCCATTTCTGTAGCCTACAGTAGCCTCCCAGAGAAAAAGATCCAAATGGCCCAAGAACTGGGCCAAACTGTAGCCCCAAACAGCTAATATTGACTGTAAACTTCGTTTTGCTATTTCTTGGCAGTTAACAGGAGTCCTCTAAGCGCATGGCAGGAGGAGGGGAGGGCACTTGGCCTCAGTGTTCTGCCAAAAGCTGCTAGAAACCTTCTGCCTCCTGTGTTGCCAATCTGCTCAGGTTTAGTACAGAAGAGGCTTGAAAAGAGAGCTCACCACAGCTCTTTTTGAAAATCAGCAGCCTGGCATCAGAAGTTTTCTGGTCAGCACTGGGCCTGTAAACGCTAAAGGTAACACAGGCAAATATAAACTCCCCCCTGTTGCCATAGAGTCCGGTGTTTCGCAGAGTAGGGGCTGCTACAGGCTTCTATGGACAGATCCTTTTAAGCGGACTTAATACCTCTTGATGTTGTTTGTAGGGCAGGCTAAAATTGCTGGGCTTTGCTGACTCTGCCTTTCTGGCAGGCTTATCTCTTCGATCAAATGTTGTCTCTAACTTTATGTCACATCCTTCCTCCACTCACTTTGTTGTTGATTAGTGACGTAAAGCCAAGGGTAAGAACGAGGTATTGCGTCTCAGAGGTTCGCGCTTGTCCTCCTGGCTCCCCTCCTTCTGTAACAGGAGAACTTGGTCACAGTAAGAATTTACTGCATTATACAAATGTATGGTGCAATACGAGCTCAGGGCAAAACTGTTTCTCTGATCTCGGGGAAGGAGGACATCTTACATGAGCCAAACCCTAAAGCTATGCTAATTGTAGAAGCTGTTATTCAAGAATAAATGCATGCCTTGGGAGTTTGGCAATTAGTCCACAACTCTGGCACATCAGTAAGGATCTGATATTAGAGTAATCCCTGCAAATTTACAGAAATAGGAATGTTTATCTGTCCAATAATACAGATCTAAATGAGACAACTGACAATAATAGAAGGCTTCACGGAAGTTGGAGTAATGTGTTGAATTTTGCCTGCCAGACAGACAGACAGAACAGCCTTGATACCGTTAAGGGGTATACCAAGAAACATCAGTACGCTCTTATTTCTATAAGCAAACTTGGTGTGCATGTACCATGTGGAAGTTTTATGGGACAAGACAACAGCGCATTGGAAGGGATTTTTGGTTTGGGGGAGGGTATTTTGGTGTTTTTATAATGGTGTCGGGGGGAAAGTGAGTTGTTGAAAGATGCTCGGTGTCAGATGGGGCCTGGATCTGTTAGAGGGTTAAACCTTCCCTGACTGCTCTGTGACCATCACATAGATATAAGCTTAGTTTATATGTTGAGTTTTGTGGTTGGAGGTGGTACAAAATGGAACCAGAAGGGCATATCATCCCTGCAGCTGGAAACCTTTTTGGTGTGGGTGAGTTTTCATTCTTGTGGAATAAGGAAGGGAAGGGTTTGGCTTTTGTTTCAGCTCGTGGCTGGTGCGCTCGGCTGCAAAACAAGGATTCGGTTCCCAGCTTCACCATGGATTTCCTGTGAGATCTTCTGGAAGCTGCATAACCCTTCTGTGGCTGAGACGAGAAAGACAACGCATAGCTACTTCATATGGATATTTGGGGGATTAATACATTCATATTTGTCAAACTGTTGAAGATCTTTGGATCAAAGAGGCTGTAAAGATGGGAAATATTATTGCTTGTTGTCGTGTGAGTTTATTTACTAATACTTTAGGGCTTTGTTTTCAAGGCATCTCAAAGCATGTTTCTTTTTTCTTTTGCAAACTGTAGCCTGGATTTCTTTTAAAACAGGTAAGATTTTTGAGAGCTCTTTAAATCAACTTTACAAGTATGTGCTGGTATTGAACATCCAGGCAGATCTGACGCAAAGCTGAGACTGAACTTTAATCACCCAGTGTCCCATATATTGGCCTTTCCATGGGAAAATACCACTGCAGGGCCCAAACTTCGGGATGGTTGCCAGAACCCACAGGCCATCCCCCGGCACGCTGCAGGCTACAGCAAAAGCCATTAGGTTTATGTTTTCTAAGGACCAAGAAAAGGACCAGGAGCAATGCAGATGTTATTACATCTCGCAGTCTTGCTGAGCAGGTGGGATCCTGGTGCTTGAATTGCTCATTGTCAGAAAATTTCCCCTGGTTGATCAGGTACAACACAGGACTGTAATTTTATATATCAAAGCCAACTAGCTTTTCACCTGGTAAGTAGAAGTAATAACAATACTATAGTTGCTATTTACCTCTTTCAATAGGGGATTTCTAAAGCCCTGTATAAAAGGGATTGTTAGCTTATTTTTGAGATGAGAAAATCAAGTTGCTGAGTGGAGAAGTGATTTCTCTGGGCAGCCAGCAAGCCAAGGATCAGACTCTGTTTCTGCAGACCATATCTCAATGGTACCAAAACTATCTCAGTACAGCATATGGATAAAACCTGCTGCTAAACGTCATTCTGCTTTTAATCCTAGCCTCAGTGTGGAAAGTAAATGTTTGCTGTGTTTCTGTGTTAATCCTTGCAGCTTTCAGCCGTGCCCCGGTCCCCATGGCTGTGGTCCGAAGGGAGCTGTCCTGCGAGAGTTACCCCATAGAGCTTCGCTGCCCGGGAACAGATGTTATCATGATTGAAAGTGCCAACTACGGGAGGACTGATGATAAAATCTGTGACTCTGATCCTGCTCAGATGGAGAATATCCGCTGTTATCTGCCAGATGCCTATAAGATTATGACTCAAAGGTATAGTATTTAATATTCTTTGTTTGCTGACTGTTGGTTTTTTAATCTGTTATGTACACACCAGTTTGTATGTGTGTTTGCATGAGAAAATGCAGGTACTTAGTCTGTATGTATGTGCACAGAATTACAGCTATCATTGCTAAACTGTGGGTTTAACAGAGTTGGGTTAGCATCATGCAATATAAATAACATTTGCTGTAAGTACTACTAATCAGTCATCTTGATACTTACTGCATCCCAATTTTACCTCTGCAATACCTACATATCAAGGCTCTTAATGAACATGTAAGTGAAGTCTTTCTCAAATGCATATTCACTGTTTTTTGTGCTGTGTTCAAACAGATGGCCAATAATCTCCTTTAAACAATTAATATTTTGTGTTCAGAATAACATTTACATTTTTCAAAATACAAAGAAAAGTCTACGTCATTCATCGTGTTGCCAGGCTTAGTTTTAGGGAGGAACTGAATTCCCGGTGAAGGACTCGCATTCACATTGGTTTTTCAGAAGACTTGCTAAATTTCTGTGTAATAACTATTGCTGTTAAGTGTGGCTACAGCATCTGGAAATGGTAACTGAAATACATGCCATCTAGACAGACTCCTGTATTGCAGAGGCAGAGCCTAGCAGTTTATTCCAACCTAGAGGTATCCTGGTTATGGAAAGCCTTTAACTGTTGCTGAATTTTTCAGGGTATTTTCTGGCACAAGAGGTGTTGTGGGAAGGATTCGTAAGTCACAGCTCTTGACATGTAATTGCAGTCAGTACATTTCTCCTAATAACTACACATGAATAATTATTCAGTACATTTGGCTGTTAATTAAATAGTAATATAAATTAGTATTTCAGGGTATTAATAATGGTATTGACATTGGCAAAGTGTTGCTAATTGAAGTCATGATAACAGTGTTTGCATGGTGACCTAATGGCTAAAGCACTGCAAAGTTTTAATGGAGTATCTTGCTATTGTTTGCTGTGAGACACTTTGCACTAAAAATGGAGTTGTGTGAGGAACAGAAAAGAAAGCGTGAGTTTCATCTTTATTTGACATGCTAATGGCTATTTTTGAGCTCCCTTTAGAATTGCTCCACGTCAAGGATTTACACCTCAAAATGCTGAGAGGTCTCGTGAAAAATGTCCTTGTCGCTGCATATGGCTCCTTATAAACCCATTCTTTAAGTTGAACCTCCTTGCGTAGCTGTTTGAAGTCCTGTTTGTAGGATTGTGCCAGTTACATTTTCAAGACAAGCAGAAAGAGTGACAACGTGCTATCAGCCGGTCCCTTGGATTCAACATGGTTTTAGTGGAATTACTGTAATTCTCCTGTTCAGGTTGTTAGTGGCTTCAAGCAGAAACCCTTAATCCTCTGCATATTGGCAGAATAAAACCATGTCATCCCCTTTGTGGGCCATTACAGAGTACAAAGTATTAATATTTTTATATATACATAGTAGCATCCTCTAGGCGCTAGCTTCCAAGCCAAATGCAGAGCTCTGCAATCTTCTGGTCAGTCCCCACGTGTAGCAAGTCTGCAATAAACATTAGCCCTTTGGTCAGGGAGGGCACATAATCATGTTGTGTGCCCACGGTGCTGGGATGAAAACTCACGTTAATCACTCGGCTCCAGATATCATCACTGTGGACTCAAACGGCTTAGCAGAGAGTTAGCAGGGAAGCGCATCTCTGGGGCAAAGCATCTCTGTTTTCCCATTTGGGCAGAAAGTGGTGCTGTAGAGGACGGCCACTGAGGGGGAAATTTCTTGCAAGGGAAAAGCAAATCCCTACTGATGATTGAATATTACTATCTGTGGAGCCTTACCTGATGCCGTTTATCAGTGAGGAGGCTCAGGAAAGTGTGGTGGCTCTTTCCATTTATTGATGATCAGTTTTCATGAAGAAGTGTACAATCGTGTTATTAATTGGGTACTATTGAGTTTCTTGAAAATAAATATAACCTGGTTCTAGTTAAAAGGCAGGTTAAAAAGGGCAAAAATACTCTACTTTGCATTTTTATGATGTCAGTCTCATTTCTTTTTTTAATCTCCATTAATTCAAAGAGTTGAAACAATTTAAAAATAAAACCATTAAAATGAAATATGTTCTTAAGATGCAAACCAGTCTGCCAGCTCACAGCTCCAAGTACACCTTATAGCTGAGCCTCTGAAAAAAAGTACTTTAAAAGGAAAATTGTGACAGCCTAGTAGTTGTGGCACTAACTATGGCATTTTCTTCTGAAAGCCTCTGCCTGCAAAATTAATCAATTCAGCAGTATTTGGGTGGTTTTGCAGATGAATGCAGGCTTTAGTACAATAAGCTTGTCTTTGCTAACGCTGCGGGGTGGGGAAGCAGCTACTGGGAACTAAAGATCCTCGTGGCAGTGTAACCCACATGGTAATCGAAGCTGTCTGCATATGGAAAGAAAAACGATATGTGCAGTGCATGCTTATTATGCATTGATTAATTATTGCATTCATAAATACACAGTCCTGTTGTAGGTTTTATAATAAGTTGTCTAACTGCTGGCAGTTATTAATCAGCAATGCTGTACAGCTGACTTTTAGACACATTATGGCATGGCTGTGGGGAGGGGGAAAAGGAAAGGTGGGAAGAAAAGTATGTGTGAGACAGACATGTTGTTAGTATGTGAGTTGAGGCTGCGAGTGAGCAGATTTATGGTAGATATTAGTGATTGCTCCCCCAGCCCACCCTCCGCCCACCCCCCCAACTGAGCTAGTGTGTTCCTTTATTCTGTATGTTTATTTAAATTAATTTTGCAGACGAGTACGTGGGGTTATTTTGAAAGGGAAAGGCATAAATCTGATGGTGTGTTTGTGGAGACCCCTGAGCAGAGGGAACACAAGGAGTCCTTACTGCAAGCGTTGCCCTGAAAATCTCTAAAATCTTCGGAGTGTTGCTTTAAGTAAAGAACGTTTAAACAGCTTGTAGAGAGCTATTTTATAGGAAATTAAATCTCTGTGGCCTATTTTGTTTTTTAACTTGCCAGT
Source organism: Gymnogyps californianus (assembly GCF_018139145.2). NCBI lineage: Eukaryota > Metazoa > Chordata > Aves > Accipitriformes > Cathartidae > Gymnogyps > Gymnogyps californianus. The sequence goes on along the minus strand of NC_059474.1, from coordinate 62,719,006 downwards.
TCTTCCTTCAAGCATTTGAGCAGCAGCTGCCCATAAAAGCTCAGAAAGAGTGCTTTATGGACTGAAGTTTTTCTGATATGATTAGAGAAAACTGTATTTCATAGCGTGTTTGCTTTGGAGAAATGTCTTTTCGAGGACTGTAACAATTAAATTCTAACCATGCCCATTGTAAACTGTGAGCACTGTACCATGGGAGACTTTGCTGCATCCTCCCTTGAGCAACTGTGCCACAAAATTAAGATATCATCCATTCAAACAGCCAGGGTTCTCTGTGAACGATAGGGAAAAGCAGCCTCCTATTCCCGTAAGAGTTGCCTTTATTTTTATAGTGTTAACACTGCCATTTAGTCTATTAAAAAACACTCTAAAGAAAAAGAAAAAAAAAAAGCTTTCAGTGCGCTCTCTTGGATTTCTTGTGGATGCTTTCCACCAAGGAAATGCCCAGCTCAGAAAGACAAAATCTGTGTATTACTTTTTGCATGCTGGTGGTTTCACTACAAGTCAGTGGATCTAATCGCCTTGTAAAAGTGCCACACAAATTTAAGGCTGCAATGTGAGCAAGGGAATTAAACATTTAGTTGCCTCCTTCTTGATTCAGACAAATACGCCAATGTGTGCTTCTTTTTAAGGCACGTGCTTAAGTGTTTTGTGGAGCGAAGACCTGCTTGTGTACTTTCCTGGGTTGAAGCCAATGGAAGGAAGAAAATGGGTGGATCAGGTTTTGCATGTATGTTCGCAGAAATGTGTGCTGTCGGTACCACCTTTGTGTTTAACTTTGTAATTTGAAACAGTCTGTTTTACAGAGCTCCTTATCCTTTCCTGTAGGCTTTAACCTTGAGTGTTAAAATGGAGAGGAAAGTCCAAGTAGCAAAGCTGGCATGTAAGTACACATACACAGAACAATTGCATTTTTTGCCTTAAAGGCAAGATCAAGGCTTTCCTTTTGCTTTCCAGATATCAGGAGTAAAGGGATCCTTGTCAACCCCAACCACTGTCCGCTACTCTTAAGCTGGAGGAAGGAAAGGAGGGATGGAATAATAAGACAGAAACAGCAAGTGTAACAGAGGGGCCAGGGGAGAAATGTTCACAGGTCTCAGCAGCTGTTCCCAAAATCGAAGCAAAATTCCTTCTGCCTTTTCAAAATTTGGAAGGTAGAAAATGTGGAAAGCTCTTGCTGGGGAACTCTCTCAGCAACTCAGAGAGCTCGGTTTGCAAAGGGGCAGCTATTGTCTTTTGCCACAGTAAAGCACTGCAGAGCTCTTGTGTGCTACTGTTGCCACTTCTGGCTTGGGGATGAGGGCTGAAAGCTGCTCAGCTCTCTCCTCTCTTCTCCCCTGAAAGGAGCACTGGACCCATTTTGTGTCCCACAGGCAAGACACCTCTTGCCCAGAGCTTCCCACTGCTCCCAGGACAGAGCAACTGCGGCTCTGCTGGTGGAGGATGGCACAGGTACCCTCTGCTCTGCTGCAGCTGGTTGTGGTGCGGTCTGCCCCCAGCAAAGTGTCCTGGTGTGGTGTGGGTCAGGGCCTGACGGGTGGGTGCTGCAGCTCTGCTAGTCTCCTCCTCTGGCTGAGCAGACAGAGAATTTCTAGTAGCTCCATGGGAGGCACAGCTGGGAAGTACTAGATGCCCTGCCGAGCTGCAGTTGCTTAGCTGAGCTAGTTTCCTTTAGGTTCGAGTCTAATCTGCCTGGTTTGTCTCTGTGGTTTCTGTGTTGGCATCATTGATGAAGCCTGCAGGTCAAGACCGAGAGTTAAAAAAAAAGAAGTGCAATTAGGAGTGTAAGACTGTTGTCAGCTGCTTGACGCTCTCAGATTTCCATTTAGTTTCATCAGAGGGCCCGATCCTTTTATGTGAGGAGGGGCGCTCAAAACTCTCCTGGTAGTCAGAAGGATGGTGGCAAGCACTTTGCACAGGATGGGTGAGAAGAAAGAAATTGTATGAACCAGCTTGCATTACACTGCAAAGATTTTTCATCTCCTGAAGGGCTGTGTTTTGTTAATGTTTTTGGTTGATGACCTGAAAAATGCAGGAGTCCGAAACGAGTGCCATTATTATTGTAATAATATTGCATCTCATGGTGTGCTGTTATTGATGCTATCAGCACCTGTGATTTTCAAGACATTTCTCAAATGCCAGTGATCTGCTCTTGTGTTGGGAAATAAAGAGGTAGGGTTATCTGTATTTTACAGATAGGCTAATTCATGTTAATCATTCATAAAGTGGCCACTGTTTTTGATCATACCAATTCTGGGATGTTCTTGTAGAGTCTTTTATATTAAGTAGCTTGTCCTGGTGCATGTGGGGAAGATGCGCAGGACAAGGAGAGCTGCAGACTGGGAGGTCTGTAATGACAAAGCCGTCAGTAGGTCTGAATAAGCAGACTTCAGCTGAATTGCAGCACAGTTGTGTCAGGCTCTACAAAATTAATGGCATATTTCTCAGAAAACAGCCCCCTGCTTAGACGTTGTCATCACCTCTGACTCAGATACTGAATGCCCCATTTGGTAGGAACCCCTCCGCCTTCCCCTGCGTCCCAAGTACATTTTGTGAAGATTGCCAAGATACTACTCGCTTTTCTAATTTTGTTATCACACAGATGGCACAGATGGGAATTGCATTTCTGAAGGTCTGAGATGTTGCAATGGGAAGCTAGGCTTTTCTCTTTCTGGGAAGCATAAGTCTGGTGCTTTGAGATCGCCACATAAAAGCATCAATATGGAAAACTACTAATGCTTCAGTTAAGCAGTAGTTTCTGTAACCAGTAGCAGGGAATACTGAAGCTCATGTTCCCTGGATCCTGATTTTAAAGGCTAGAAAACAAGCCGCACCACTTGGTTAAACAATCTATTTTCTCACCATGTGGAAAGATATTTTAAAATGAAGCGAAGTCTACTAATCTCATCTGCACCTTGACCCTGGGACAAGGGCACATATACTATTACTAAGAGGGGAAAAAAATAAAAAATAAAAAAAAAACAGTAAGTGCTAGTGGAGCAGTGTGCACTGAGCTGTTGAATCACTCTAAAAAAGGTTACTACTTCCCAGCCTGTACAGTCTTAATTTATCCTACTTCTTCCTTTCCTGAAAATGCTGTCAGACCCAAGCAGAGGAGTAAATTCTGAAAGCGACAGCCCCCTGGAATTACCCTGGTACCCTAGTAAATCAGGGCTTGTCAGCCCAAGCATCTCAGCTGATTGCAGCTGCCATGGTAACAGATGAGGAGGAGGCAGTAGTTTCTGAAAGTAATTAGGCTGCAAACCATGGAAGGCTCTGTAGATCAAAAATAATGCTTTAGGCTTCCCCGGGTACCAATTGGTAGCCGTGGCCAGCTATAAAACACCACACTTAAATAAATAAATAGACAGTTGCATTGTGCCGTGGCTGTTGTTTTTTGGTTGCTGTTAGCATGTGACTTCAATACGCTATAATTTGAGAAAATCCAGGCTTGAGCTGGGCAAGCAATGTGCAACTGGTGGCCACCGTGGCCAAAGGGAAAGGCCTTATTGAAGTGCGCAGGCTGGAGGAAGCTGGAGGAATAATTGCTGTTTTCTAAGACCATTGCAGTTTGCCAGCTATTTTGTTTCATTTCATTTTTTTCCCCCCTCACTGGCCTTAACTGACAAAGAGAAGACATGGGATAATCTCTTGGATAAATCATGTCTTGAAGTGGCCTCAGCAGTGCTGAATACATGATGTGCTGAAAACCATGCAGGGAAAATCCAGGTTTATTACTCCATCCGTTACTTTACTAGTGTGAAAGAGGCTGGCCTGTCAGAGGGAAGGGACTGGCCAGCCCTGGGCAGCCTGCTGCGTGTAGCTTTTGCCAGTGGGAGAAGACTTATGTGAAACATGCTCCTGTCATCTTTTTTTTCTGAACGTTTGAGCTTGTTGAGAATGGCAGCTACTAACTTGCACCCGGGGAGCAACTGTTGAGCAAAGATGGAGACGTTGCTGACAGTGACGTCCACCGGTTGAAACGTGTACTGCATTTATTATCACGTTGCAGGAGGTGGGTGCAAGCATATAGAAAGCCTTCCTGTAACTGCAAAGAGGGTGATCAGAGAAGATGCAGCTCTAGGCCCTCAGGTACTGTTCCCTGCTTTTGCTGAAACAGGTTTTGTACCATGAAAAGCATTATTCGAGGTGCCTGAAGAGCAAAGTTTAAAGCCAGGCATCTGCATGCTGCCCATGGCACCTCCTGCCCATTGCCTAAATTGCTGACGCGATGAACATTGAAGATGCTTCTGCTCAGTCTTCCTGCATCTTCAGTCCACCTGAATGTGGCAGCCTTTCAAGGCCATCACAGGGCTTGGTCTTCAGATACTTGGTCTTTTTGTCACGAGGCTTAAATTGATTTAGAGCATTGCAAGATAGTGTATAAAGTTTATTCAGGCTAAACGGACTTATACTGTCTTAAGATAACAAAGAAATAATTCTGTTTGAGTAGAAAGATACATGCATGTTCCTTCTCTAGTTAGTCTTCTGGCTAGAAATAATGGCTAAAGGGCTGTGAGGTAAGATGACTTTGAAGTAATGCATCTGTATCAGTTTCTTTTGCTTTTTTCTTTCTTCTTGTACAAAAGAGCTCAGTTAGTCTGTGCCTGAGGTCAAAATTGGGTTTATACACAGGGGATTGTCTATTCTCCAGGATATTTCAAAGCTTTCATTCAGCACATTTTTGACTGCATTGTTTATGAAATCTTTGGAGCTTGAACTCCATATTCCCTTCTAAGACGTGCAAAACCAGCACTGGCTTATACCACACCCTCTCTGTGTGTATGCCTGGGATTTCTGTACTTCTCTGCAGGGCTGGAAATGCTCTCTGCAGACCTCACTCTCCTTTGCATGCTTGCACTTTGGCATCCACAGCATAGCGTTGCATTTTGTGCGATCACTCTGCTGATACCAAATGCAAACACGCAAAAGATGGGTGTTAGGCATAAATCATTTGCTTACCAGCGTCAAAAATATGGACTGACGCAGGCAGTGTTCCTGGGTCATCAGTTCAACATGGTCCTTAAATTTAAGTGTGAGTTTTGTTAGTGGGATGAACTGAAGTTTATTTCAACCTCTTTGGGGAAAAGAGAGAACGAATGGCTTTTATCGGAAGCAGTGACCCAAGAAAAGGTTTTGCTGCCATTATGATTCAGGAGAAGGATTTTATGTATCAGTAAGCGGAGCACATAGGAGATGCAGGGCTGCATCTGTGATGTAAAGGAAGAGCAGGATATGGAATTTATGATTAGAGCCATCTTCTATGCATTATGCATAAGATAATACATTGGTGTCAGTTATATACAGTAGAAGCCTTAATTCAGCTGGAGTCCTGCTGACATTGTAAACTGGGAGACAGTGAGTAGTTTATGGGCAGTAGTAGAGCCTTCGGACTGAATTACGGCCTCAGCATTCAGTCCGTTACTGAGAGTTGCAGTTCGTAGTAGGCAGTATATTACGTGCTTTTACCCAGAGTAGGACCGGTGACAAAGAACGAAAAACTTTATTGCAGAGACACTGTGAGGAATGGGAGATGGAGTTATGGGCAAGAGAACCATAGAAAACTATAAAACTAATGCAAGGGAAGAAGGGAGGATTTTGAGCTGGGCAGAGGAAGAGATGCCAGAATGGGAATAGGGTTTCCCCACACAGTCACTGGTTTGCCCCTGTGCCCTGTCCTGCCTGCCTCAGGGCAGGACGCAGCATCCCTTAGTGGGCAGGGACTGTTTCTGTCACCCCCACGCCTTTTTTCGTCCTGATCCCTCATAGTTAGAGATGGGCTTTCACCCCAGTGCCCAAGATTTTTAATATTCTTTCTAGATTTTCTTTGTTAGCATTAATTGCAATTGCTGGATATTCTTGCTGTCCATATAAATAGCCAAATCCTTTCTGAATCTCATCAAGTCCCTGGTCATGATGACTTCCAGGAGCTCTAAGTCCAGCAGGATAATAGCTTATTGTGTGAAAAACGATTGCTTTTTGTCAGGTTTTAATTTCATTGCCATCCCTCCTCAGACTGTGAAGACAGAGGAATCCAAGCTATCTTTTCCATTTCTGTTCATTAGCTTGTACGCATTTGTCATATTGTTTCTAACTTATCTGCTCTCCAAGGGAGAAAGTTACGATCTTTCAAATATTTCTTCTTATGGGAGTTGTTTTGGGTTTTTGTTCTAAGTGTGTGAAGGTTCTCATTGTTTTTCCCTGAATACCCTTTAATCCTGCATTGCGACGTTTGAGACAAGATGAGCTGTACAGCGTTCCCGTTCAGGCTGCATCATCTACCTATGTAAAGGCAAGTTGTTATTTTTTTATTATTATTTGAACTTCCCCCCCACCCCCGTGAAGCCTACTCAGATGCTGAAGGTTTTCTTTATTTTAAGCAAAACGAAAAGGACACAGGAGGGAGGAAAAAATTGTTTGTGATAAATTTGAGAGTTTGAGGCCATTTCTCTTTGGAAAGCCTGCTTCCTCTCTTCCTTTCCCCAAGTGGCTTTGAATTACGCAGAATGTCCCATTTGACTCAAGAGTATTACAAACCACACAAATATAATTACGTCCTTCCCCAACATGCCTGTTCTGTTCCTGATAAATTATTAGCTCTCTTGGTCACTTGGAACAGATTGTTCCACTTAAATGATTACAGTGGTGCCCAGCTAGCACTGCTGGAAAATAAAATTTGATCCTCGATGCTAATACTAGCAAACATGTGGAGTAAAATACAAAAGCAACTATTAGGTTGGAGGGAGCAAGGTTAGTTCTGGAAAAAAATATAGTGCTTGTTGCAGGTGCCCGCAGTCTGAATCATGCATATCAGAGCACTGTGCTCTCGTCAGGGATGTTGGTGGACTGGAGGTGTGCTCAAGTTGTACCTCGAGTGATTTTCCCATGGCTAATGGAGAACTGCATGTACGAAGGCAGATGATATACTGTTGATATTTGGGGGAGCAGGGGAGAAATCTTTAGGATCCTTCTAAAATCTGCCTGTGTCAGAAGTGCTCCTTGGCACCCTTTTGAATTACAGGCAAGGTTGCCAACAGCTGAACACAGGCATCTAATATCCGAGACACCTTAAAAAAACCCAAAGCCCTTAACTATACATACACACAAAGAATATAGGTCACCTTCAATGCAGTGGATTAGACTGAGCTCTGGAAAATCAATTTCAGTTGATCAGTTGCACTTGTAGCTAGATGTAAAGAGTTAAAGCCAGGCACCAAACAATGCAGGCTAATGCCTGTCGTGTTGGGCTGTGATCCAGAAAACACTTTGGTGCTTGTGTAATGCCGTGCACATAACAGGAGCTGTCTGAAGTCGGTGCGGAGGTAGAAGCGTTCCAGGAGATCTCCGCAAACTTCGTTTTCGTGGCCTGGATGGCATCCAGGCGGCAAAAGCACCTGATGGGTCATCTCACCAAGTTGCTGGAAGTCAAGGGGACCTAAGGTCAACTAAGCAGCCACCTACTTTGCCGCAAACTGCACACGTGAGCGGATTGGCAAGCCAAGGGTGGATTGCATCCTAGTCACCACTTCCCCATTTCTAATGACTGCAGTCTTCTATGCCCAGAAGTGGCTGAAGTGAAACTGAAGTTATAAACACTTGTCAATTATTTAAAAACCAAAAGTACTCTATAAAGAGTGAAGGGAGAGGAAGAAGATGGAGATTTTCTTTTATAGTGCTTAAAAGGCACCTCATTGCATCAGCTTACAGATTCAGTGCGAATTGACACAGCATCCCCCAAAGGTGTTTTTTGTCAGGAGACTGGATGGGAGTAGAAACCTCCTATAACTGAAGTATCCTTCAGGAGGACCCATGTATTTGTGCTAGTATTGACAATAGGTGAAGTAAATTCCTTTGTTTTAAGAGCCTTTCTCTGTAGCTTAAATTTTAAGGATTTAAAACACTTAAAAGCACCCATTACAGCTAGGAGCCTGACTCCCACTGAACTGGCACAAGTTGCCAGTGTCCAGAAATTTCTTTTGGAAATGGAAGTTCACTCTTAAGTGGCTCTAGTGCCTCTTAGTGTTTTGCTTATGATCTAATTTGGATCTGAAGTATACCAATTTGGAAACAGCCTGCCTGACATCAAGCTCTGAGTTTTTAAACTCATATGGTTTAATAAGATTAACTTGCTGCAGTTCTGATACAGTCTTCAGTGAAAGCTTATTCAAATTAAGAATCAGTCAGAGGGGAAGTAGCCTCAAGCATAAAGTAGGAGTGAGGTGGTGCCAAAAATTGGGGCTCCAAGAGGCTCTGTTGTCTCACCCTTCAGTGAGAGCAGAAACCTTTAGCTGCCAAATTAATGCACTAAGGGGGGAAAAAAGCATAATTAAGAGATGAAAAACAAATATTCCCTTTTTCAGCTGTCTTCTTTGGAGATGTACACAGATATGCACACATAGAAATGGATACATAGTTCAAAAACTTTCATTTTTGAGACTCTAGAATATGTATTAAAATATGTGGGAACTGGGTACTTTCTTACATGTCTGCTTGAATTATCAAGAATAATTCACAAAGTAGAGCATGGCCACTAAAATGAATGAATAAATAAGTGAGTTTGAGGAGTATTCCTGCCAAATCTGTGTTTTGGGGCTCTTCTGTGTAAAATAATTAATTCACGTTTTTTAATCATGTTAAGTTTCTTCCAGTGTTTCCTTGCATTTCAGCAGCTGAGTATCTCCACCATGAATTTAATTTCCTCAGTGTTGGTATGGGAAATCCTGATTGTGTAACCTCTTTTGACACAAGGTTACATCTTAATCCCCTTTCTCCCAGGGGGACACCCTCAAGTTTGGCAAGTACCGTGCGATTTTCAAATGTGTATCATATTGATAACATGTATATGGAATCAGGGCCCTTCTGGTTCTGATTTGAATTCTGAGCATGTCGGGCATTTTTTCTTCTTCCATGAAGAAGAAAATTTTCAGCAGTTTCCATGCATAGTTTCATTTCACTGTTTCAGCAGGAATAAGGCAGCTGTGAAAGAGGAATGTGAAATCAAGAGCCCATCACTTTTTCAATATCACAAATTTTAAGGGTGTTACAGGAAGGAGGAAATCTATAGGACAGATAGGGCTTTGGTCACAGTCCAGTGTTGCTCAGCTAGAAGAGAAACAAAGCCGCAGTGGCTGCAGTGCCAATTTAAAGACATGCTTAGCACTGGCAGCAGGAATGGCTGGAGTGCTTAGTCGTGAGTATGAGGCCCTGGGGTAAAAATTGGGTAATTTTGAAATCCCTGTGCTGCGACAGGAGCCATCGTCAGCTGTTGGTTACCCAGACCTAGTCCAGAGGAGGGCTTAACTAGAACAAAATGGTAGAAATGTTTTGACCACACAGGAAAAGAAAAGATTTTTGAGAGACTGAGATTTGCAGGGGTATGTCCTTTGTAACAGTGATAAAAGTGTGCCTGTCCTGTCTTCTGCGGCAGTTAAAAATATACTGAAAAGCAAGATGGTCTTCTGCTGAAGTTGGTTGCCATACGATGTAGCCTGGGTGTCTCTGTATGGATAAAGCTATTGCAATAATGGTTAATTTGCTTGCAGAGCAAAGAGTAGCCAGTAAATTTTCTTTCTGTAGGTTGGCCGAAGTGTACAAAATCTAGTGTGGTTACATTAAGTATTTCTTCTATGCTTTTTTCCTCTTCCAGACGGCTATTGCCAAAATAGACAGTATACAGTATGATATTTTAAATATATGCATTTCTTTCATGTGCTACATTTGGCATGTTTGTATATACATCTAGTAGAGAGGGATGTACATATGAGAAAGTACAGCAACATGTGCACAGAAAAATAGCAAATTACAGCTTTTTTTAAAGAGGAAACTTCACAATTCTTGCCTTTCATGCACACAAAGAGTAGAATTGATTTGAAATCAAGAAGGAAAAGCAGAAGCAACTCACCATCTCTTCCGAGAATTAAAACCAGTATCAACATCCAGAAGTCCCCAAAGGTGTTGCAGCATACTTAGCAAATCCAGATTGTTTTATGATATATATATTTGTTGGTCATTTGTTCTTTTTTGAAACCGCGAAGCAAGCAAGAAGGTTGCACTGCCCTGGATGTCTGTTAAGCCTGTGCTGCTCCACCACACATAATGCTGAAAAATTGCTGTCTTAATATCCCACACAGGTGTTGTGACTTTCAGCTCAGCACTTCCAAACTTTTATGACTCCTAATCAACGAACTCACACTGTGACCGTATATCCCACTTTTGCCCATGGTGCGTAAGACCGTGGTAGGCAAATGGGGTCCAAGGGAGCTGGCTCCATAATATGCCCAAGAATTTAGCCTTTGACTTCCAGCTGCTTAAATTTTTCCATCTTATCCAAGCTTTTTGCTGTATTATCATCTTATTATCATCTCATTATTAGGCAGTGGAGAAAGCTGTAATTCTTGCTTTAATACTTCCGATTTTCTCCTGGCTTTCCATCTGCTGGATTTTTTCTTTCTTCCTAGGAGCTTCTCAGCGTCCTTTTGGTCCCAGATGATCACTGTGTTTTCTCTGTAACTGTGAAACCTATGCTGTTGTTGCTTATTTCTAAGTAATCCTTATATCTTTTTTTATGTGGTTGCAGGGACTTTTATTAGACTATGTGGAAGTCCAGGTCCTGAACTGCTCTAGGTGAGCTGCACTTTGCCAACTGCAGTCAGAGCGCCCTGATTTGCAAGTGCTGAGGATCTGCTGTGTTCAATACAGCCTTTGTGTGGCTGCACCAGCAAATGCCTTCTGTGGGGATAGCACCACCAGGGAGGGCAGTTTCTATTTTCAATGACTTCCTATGACCAGCATTATAACGGGAAGCGGATGGGTAGGCTATCTTCACATTCAGGTTTGGCACTGAACAGGCAATCTGTATCTTGGTGGGGTACATCAAGTAACTGGAGAAGAGGGGGATTTCTTTAAGGTTGCATGGTCAGCCAGTACGGAATTAAGTTAATATTTTACAAGGCTTTTGTTCTGTGGCTGTGTTCAATCCCTTCGATGTTCCCAACTCCTAATGAGGTGGGGCCCCTGACTTTTGCTGGGCTGTGCATGTGGCTGTGTGTGTGGCTCTGCCAGCAGTAGCAGCTAAATCCATGTTCGTATTCCTGGCCTTGGGCTGCACTCCAAGATGGCAAAAACCCTGAGTGTGGAGGCTCTTCAGCTCAGTTTTGAGTAAGCGGTCATGCTTTGCTGAGGCTCTGAATAACTTGAGATGGTGTGCAAAGCAATCTGAGCAGCAGAGCAGGGTGGAAAGTACAGGACTGTATGCACAGGGAGCAAACCCAGATGAGTTTATAGCCTGGGAGATGCTGGCGGTGGTCAGTGACGTTTCTAACGGTGTTTTGGAGCATCAAGAGCCTGATTCTGGAGGGTCTGGGGTAGTTCAAAGCACTGTTGTGCATTAGTGGCTCAGTTCAACCAAGAACGTTTCCTGAGTCACAGTGGTCATCCTTGTGAGTAAATGTTTGCAGGATCCAGCCTATCACTTTTGAAAGTCCCTTGCTGCGGATTTCAGGAGGCCACAGAGAGGACAGAGAAGGAAGATAAACATGCTGGGTGATAGGGAGAATGAGGAATGTTTTAGAGTGAAACCTTAATTTGAGGAATTGGCTTTTTTCATCATGTAGTAAATTCATTAGTCATGTACAGCGAGGAAGTTGATTTATGGCTGTTAACTATATTGAATTGACGAACGTAGCTTCTTGAAATTTAGTGGCCAAAATTAAGGCCTCTCCAGGCATTAATAGATTAGACCGCTTAAAACAATTTAATTATTTATCCTGTGCAAATGGGATAGGATATTTCTAGAGTGATGCCTGTATTGCTTTAGACATATTTTAGTATACATGTGATTAAAGCTCTGTTTGTAATTCCTACTAATTGACTAATGGTACGGAGTGGTGGAGGATGGGAAGGACCTTGGCTGAGGCTTAAGAATTTTTAATTTTGGGAACTTTGGAGGAAAAAAAATAAAAAAATAAGTATCTCAGTCTGGTTTGAGCTAATGTTCTCTTCCTCTGCTTCCCATAAACTCTGTCAGCATCTGTTTGTAAAGGAGTTAAAGGAGCAAAAAGGGAGGCTATTAATAGCACAGTATGTTTGCATTAAAACACAGTATTATGCATATATACTGCTATTTTTATTGCTGTAGTATGCAGATCAAGCGATGTCCCATCGTGATAGGCTCTGCATATACATAATTCCCCACCTGGAGACCTTAAAACATCAGTGTATTTTTTTGTGAGCGATCATGTCACGCAGTCGTATCATCTCCAGAGGAAATGACTGTGCTGTAAGTGTCTCGTCCTTAAGTGCTATCCTACCCAGAAAGAGAAGGAAATAATTAAGATGACATGAATTATGTAAAACAGACTTGAATAAAGAGTGACAGAAGGGCTGGCTTTGACAGCTGGATGTTAAATGAAATTTGTTTCTGTTTATAGATGCATAGACTGTTTTTAAATGTATAATTTATTTGGATTTATTTAAGGGGTAGAGGAAAGAAACAAGAAATCCCTGATGCAGAGAATTGAAATAATGAGTTGTTATACACACGTAAATAGTCATTACAAAATATTTTATTGGTCTATTTTTGCTGTATTTATAAGGGCATTTTAAAACTCCTTGAGTCTGCATTTTACATGCATGCAAATACATGCTGCATTTTACCCAGCAATCCTCATTGCATGCTTAATTGAGTTAATAGCAGAAAGACGCGGATACTCCTGACTGCTCCAGCTTGCCTCTGGGGAGAGAATGATTTTTTCATCTTTTCCAAAAGACAATTTATCCTGAATGGCTGTATCTCAGACTGTCTTTTATTACTCATACCTTTAAGGAGGCCAAAGCTGTAGGTATGGGAAGGCTTTCTACTCTAAGCCACGAGAGCTTTAGCTATGAAGTCGAAACATCTACAAAGAAGTACTTAAGTCACATTATAATGGTGGGGGGAAACAGGGGTGGGGGGAAAGGGCCATTTCCAAAAAAAAAGCCTTCAGATGGTTGGCTGGGGTAGAATTGATCCTCTGGTTAAGATCGTATAGTGCTTTGTCAATGTGTCCAGCAACACTGCGGACCAAGGATTTCTACAGTGAGAGGAGGAATGATTTCTTCTGGGTTTCTTAGACCGAGTCATGTCAGAACTCATCTACTATTTGCTTGTGACTTTTCCACTTACACTATATGCAAATATATGCTATCAGTATAAATTTTAATCTTTATAAAGAAATTATTTTCAAAATTTGGAGTATTCAGCAGCCCGTACTGATTTTATGGAGATTAAACTGGAGTAGTGCTTAGGACACAAATAGTCCTGAAGCAGGCGATTGTGGTAAAATTTGCCTTCAGGGTAAATTCTTGCCTCCTCTCCTCTCTGATCGTTGCTGTCACTGACTTAGTAGGCTTTACCAGATATAATATTACACATGTTGTTCCCTGTTCTCTTTTTTTTGGCATCCTAATATTGTGTTAGAGCTCTTGGGCACCCTTTGGGCAAGTGGCAGAGGTTTCTGTTCTCCTAACCAGCTGCCTTGCCAGTGCTGTGCTTTTGCCTTTCTCAGTGCAAACACCTTCTGGGGTTTTTAAGGCTTGTGTATCAGTTTGATGTAGAGATCTCTCTCTTTTTCTGCCTGTCCGTGGCATTTACTTTCCTGTAAATTGTTTGGAATGAATTGATGTCACTGATCCTTCTGCTTCTGCTGATCCTTTTTGTTGCAGATGTATTTGATGCCTTTGATTGCTGCTGACAGCAGGATTGTCTGATAGTCTGTATCTCTGGGTGATTGCTTAATTGCCTTTATGACACCCGCATTAATATGGTCAGGAATTTGTCACTTTCGTCCTGAAAATCATAAAATGTGTGGTTTGCTCACAGGTATTTTGTGGCGAACTTATGGAGAACTCAAAACTGAGCCTCTTTCTTTCCTATTTTTTGTATGTAGTCCCAAAGTTGCCTCCGAGTTGCTCTTACACAGTAAAATGGAGCTAGTTTGCAGTTTGGTAGGTGCACAGGCAGAAATGCTGAGGGACGGTGGTGTGGTTGAAAGCTCTGATCCCTTCTCCAGTGCAGACACACCATTGGCAAGTTCAACAGAGGAAAGAGGGCAGCTTCCCACACCTTCCACTTCATCCTGATTCCACCCAGAAACATGCAATGTGTGGATCGTTGGGATAATTCCCATTCTCTGTTGTCCAGTTTTCCAAAATGGAAAGCATATACCTACTCAGGTCAAGAATTAAGTTGCAATAACGGTATTTCATTGTTGTGTACCTCTGTTGCCTGTATTGGTGACAGACAAATGAGAATTTCAGCAGGGCAGTGGGAGCCAAGTTCTATGGTCAAAGCCTCTGGTATTTCTCATGTTCTACAATTTTGTCTCTTGTGTGCTTTCTCAGAAACAACCTGAAGAAAACAGACTTTTCCTCAGTTGAGGTGTGCAGTAGATTCTGTTTTCTGAAACAAGAAGCGATGCCATTCAAAAAGTCTTTCCTGTGGTGAAAAAGTTGATTACCTGTTTGTGTGTCTAGATCTATACCTAGATATAGAGGATCGATTGACATGTGAATGCAGTGTGAGAATTATTCTTTAATCATTGTTTGCCTGATTATGTTATTCTTTGATGAAAACTGTTCTTTCAGCTTGTCAAGAGAGAAATGCCACCTTGAGATCGCCACCTTGAGTCTTCCTCAGGGAGGACTGTGTTTCTAGTCATGAAATGCAGACTATTGGCTGAGATTTTGTCCACCACTGCCCCTTCTCCACAAGTAAATGCGTGCATTTGGGAGAAGCATGGATCCTTTCCATGCCAGAGATGATGACTTTGTACTAGGTGACCACAAGGTGGGGCATCAATGGCATTGACAGCAGCCACTCACAAGTGGCACAGTGCAAGGGGAACCTCTCGCAGATCCTTGGCTGGGCCCTGTGGCTGCATCAAGGCAACAGGAGAGTTTTGGCATCTTCACAGAAGGAGGGTTACTGAGACCAAACTAGACAGAAAAGCTGGGTGTGACAGGAATCTGCCACATCTTATGTGAATTTGTAATTTGTCCCTTTTCTCTGTAATTTAAAGGCACCGAGTTTTTGACCTTATGGAATGGCAAGTATTGAATAAAGTAAGGACAAAGCAATTCCTCCTCTGCAAGCCATTTTAATGTGTGCTTTGGATCAATAGAAAGAATGAAATGCTTGTCAATGCAGAAATTCTGGGAAGAATGCGTTGGGGAGACTGACACCATAGATACTACAGGAATATATTTGTCTCTTGGCTCTCCAGAAGCCAAAAGACAGTGTGATTCAACTAACGTAATAAAAAAATGTACTAGCAGGTCCCATTCAGATTACTGAAGATGCCTTTTGTGTGCTGAATCAATGTTTAGCTGACTGTCGTGAGCAGGGAGAAGTCCCCTGGATAGCTGTTTGCAACTATTACTGCCAATAACCCTCCGTTTCTGTTCAGTTTTCTACTTACAGGTTGCTTGATGTGGAAATGGGTGCTATATATTAATTTTAGCATTAGTTTATATGGGACAGGTTACTTGTGAACAGTAAGTAAAATTCTATTTCTGAGAAATATTAGAAAACTCGGTGTTCGTGACATTCTTGTGTATTAAAATACATGTTTACATCATGTAAAGCTCACTTGGTATCCTTTCCACCACCATTAAAAAGGTAATGGGGAAGAATGGCAGTGTCTCTATTAGCAGAGTCTTAATTTTAACTAGATTTTGTGTCCTTTATGTTGTTTAATGAAGATCTTTCTGTGCATAAAGGTTTGCATCCCTATCAGATAGCTCTCTCGCTTGACAAGTACTTTTGGCTCTTAGAGAAATTTTGATTGAAAAAAGCCTCGAAGATATTGTAAGCACCTTTAAGGGAGAAGAGATGTGCAGGAAAGCCTGGTGAATGACTGGATCATCTTGTACAGTGCTGGATGGTTTGGTTTTGTTGGTTTGAGTTTTTTTGGGGGGAGAGGGGGTTGCTGGTGTTACTTGCTACATGCTGTGTACTAGCAAACAGAATTTAGAGAATGATGAGAGAGCAAGGCATGCAGCAGGCAGAACCTGGAGGCAGACAAATTTGGTCAGTATTAAATGGGGTGATAGCAGGGATGGAAGTCTGTGTGATGGTTGAGAGAGATTTCTTAGGAAAGTATTTTGGAAAGGAGCCTGGAGAGAGGATCTGAGGAAGAAGAGGGGGAAATCTTCTGGGTGAAGGCAGAAGAGCTCACTGATATGGATGCAAACCTTGATGTGGATTGTCAGGCGTCTAACTCAGTGATACTCCGTGTCCTCTGGGGCATGGAAGAAAACGGAGGCCATCCCTTATTTCCATCACATCCCAAATTAGATCGTGTCCATGGGGGAGATGTAACTTAATTATCTCTGAGAACCTCAGCGTCGCCGAGACACTGGAGTGGCTTCACAAGCATCCCTATGACTTCACTGTGCATTCATTATCCCAGCCCACTCTCCTGTCACGCCTCCCGCTTTCCAGTTGATAAGAGCCTCTGCCTTTCCATTTGGTCGATTAAATGCTGTAAATTCTGCAATGAGGGGCAAAGCATTAAATTTCTCGAGCGTGTCTGTGTGTCTTATCGTGGAGCCGCTTCCATGTTGTTAACAGTATTTGATTCATGCTGAAGGAAAATTGATGACCTGAATCCTCCTCACATAAGAGCTTCATTGTTAACATCTCTTGTTCTCAGTCACCCCCCCCCTTTTTTTTTTATGCCTTCCCATTCAATTTATCAAGCATGGTTTCAGCAATCAAAGGCTAGAAAATCACTTTGATTCTTGAGGAAGATATTCTGTGTCATTTTATCAAGATGAGGAGCTCCTAATTCTCTGAAGAAAAGCTAAAGAAGCAGGGGCTGTAGCTTAGCACCGTCTCCCAAGTCACGTTAACAGAGGATTGCAGCCAAGGTGACAACAGACTGTTCCTGGTAAAAGAAAGCTCCCTCACATGCTCAAGGAGCCGTGGGTAAATAACCTTTCTCATTGCATCAGTGTTCAATGCTGAGATGCACAGAGTCAGCTCTGGCGCACGGTAAACTGCTTGAGGAGGCGGCTTTGAAATGATTTCGAAGCCGTAGAAGTATTGTGTGTGCATTTAAAAGAATAAGGAGTATCAAGGGAGTCGATAGATAAAAGAAAAAAGGCAATTAAAACTGGTCAGACAGCATCAACCCAAGTTCAAATAACCTCCTGCTTTACAGAGGGCAGAATTTCAGGTGGATTTTGTAGCCTGAGTTGGCTGGCTCTGTGTGGGCAGGCTGCTCACCATTAGTACGAACTATATTTTGTTCATGCTTGTAAGATTAATTCTAAGTCTTTGCTGTTGCTTAATACAACTAGTACTGGTCACCTGTTTATGTAGACTCGGTATCAGGACGAGCAGATTTAGGAAAACACAGGAGTAATTAAGGATGCAGTTAGCTGTGGAATGGACCCACACTTAATTTTAAGCGTGTGCTCAAAGAAGTGTCTGGAAGACAGGCTTGTTTGATGTTGTTTTTTAAATGAGGCTGAACAGGTGAATAATCCAACTGACAACAACTTTTTTTGCTGTGTGCTTCTAGCAGTGATACATGTCACTCCAGTGTTTTGAGGGATTTGGCGTTTACTGTTTGTACAACCTCCACTCTAGACAAAGAATAGTAGCATGTTTTTTGGCTCTGTTTTGATAACCAAAAGGGGGAAGGCCTGTCCTTTTGGAAGGTAGCTTTGTTGGGGAATAGCAGTGAGACTGATTATTTTGCTGCCTGCCAAACCCTTTAAAGATGGGCTGGTTCACCTAACAGCTCTAAATAGGAGCTGAGCGCTTTGGAGAGTTTGGTCCAGGAAACTGACAGTCATTATATATAACCTGGTGCTGGATATTTCAGATTTACACAAGCAAGATGCATGCAATTGCCATTTATTGGAAAGAGGACTGAAAAAAAACCCATATAAATTTAATTGGAAACATCTATGTGCTGGTCACCATTTCAATTTCAGTACAACTGGTAGGTCTGCCTGCTGTATGGCAACTGTAGTGCACAGCGGGAAGGGGTAGGATGGTTAGTGATGCCAACACAGTTATGCTAGTAAAAGGGGGGAAAAAAGTAAGAAAGAAGAAGGAGGGGAAAAAAAATTACTACTTCACTATCTAATTTAAATACCTTCATTTATCCCTTGCTTGGCTGCTGTAACCTGACAGCTTTCACTCTGTGGAAGCTGTTGTCTTTATAACCCCAGTAACAGTCAAGATTTGTCTCTCGAGTTGTTTCTCTCATCGTCGGCGCCTGTCACTGCAGCCCTCCCAGAAAAGCAGGAGAAACCCTTCTAACGAATTATCAGTCACCCTATATGATTCACTCTATTTTTGTCCTGCTCCTTTTTTTTCCCTCTTTAATGCCTTAGGTACTTCAGCCCCTAACCAGGAATTTCTCTGACACTAATCACCTCCCATCCATCTAGCCATTCCATCTGATAGGTAGTACAGTCGAATAGCTTGAAGGTGTACGGTATGAAAACCATTGGGAAATGGTCAAAAATTGCATTTGGTGGTTTGCCAGCTGGGATTCTTTGGTGCAGTCTGTCCCATCCTACTCGGTGGGCGAGAGTGAGGCTAACCTTTTGATTCCCTGTGCGGTAATCTGGAGCAACGACAATTACTCGAGAGGTTCAATCAGATCACAACTTTACTCAAAACTTGCTTAAAACTTGGCAGAAAACATCGGATAGTGGCTTGGCAAAACTCGTAACAGTATAACCACGACAAACTCCTCGCCACAATACTACCACAACAAACTCACAATACCACCATGACAAACACGCAATGATATCACCATGACAAACTCGCAATGATATTACCCTTATGTGCCCAGAATAAGGTCAGAAAACAGAGAAAAAGAGAGATACAAGAAAAGGGGAGAGAAAGAGAAAGACAGCTATCACCACCCTTGGATCCTGTGATGGTCTCTGCTCTGGGTTGTAGTCCTCCACTGGCAGGTGCACACAAGGAGGCTCTTTGCAATTGTGTCTTTTATAGTCTAAATCTCCGTCCACAGTCCCGCCTCCTGAAGACTTATATGGGTTCATTCTAGACAGTTCTTGACATAGACGGTGGTGTTCCAGATGGTTCTTCACTTACTGAGCATGTGCGGCTTGTTGGGGTGGTGGTCTTAGGGACTTTCCAAGGAGCTACAAGCCCCCTCCTCAAATAAGCTTTATGTGGCCTCTGGCCATATGTGGTGGGTTACCAGGCTGGTTCTGCCAGAACACAGGACTGCACGCCCTCCGGCACACCCCCTGTGTCCATGCCAACCAACTTCTTGCTAATGTCCCTATTTGTTATGCAGACTGTACCTTGGTTGCTACAATGTTTGAGACATTGACAGACGTTAACTCTTTCAGTCTCTTACACAGTCCATTTTGGTTTTCCATGGTGATTTTGGAACATTTGCTTTCCTTCTCATTAGCCAGTTTTGGCTTATACAAAAGTATTACTGAAAGTACTTTGAGACACTAATTGCATTCAAGTTGGGGAGGAGGAGCCTAGAAGATCCTGAATAGTCTTCCAGGTGCACTTAATATGTTAGCAATCTTAAACTAGCAACCTTCTCATTTCTGTAATGCTTTAAATTAAAATAAACTGATGTTGAAGCTTTTTCAGTTAGCGCTTTCACCCTGTTTTGTTTTCTGGTGGTCATAAGAGGTAGCATATGCTTTCTCCATTAAGGTTTCTTTGTTCTTGTTAGGGTTTTTAGGTATTTCTTGCTAATTGTTGGTTAAATTGCTGTCGAGCTCTCTGCAGAATATCCCAGGATCCAGGCTTTGATCCAGACCATGGTGCTGGCTTGATTTAATCCCTCTGCACAGCTAATTTATCTTTTATTTACTGTTTTCAAGATATCAGAGCTAATTACTCGGAGTGCTGGGAAGAGAGGTGGTTTTGGTGTGCAGTAGAGAGCACTTAAAATGGAATCGAGAAAAATTCTCCCTGCTTTCGTTGTCCATGTGCAATATCACTGCTATCACAGGTCTTTTACTTTGAAGTATTCTTGTAAACTTCAAGTCAGAACCCAACTATTCCCTGTTTTATGTGTGTGTTTGCCATGTGTTGTATATACATATGTCTTTTCCTCCTATGTAGGTCATAAAGCTGAACTGTCAGGTATGTTTTGTTATGAGAGTCACTTATTGTAGCAATGAATTGTCTTCACTGAATTCCTTTTCACTCCAATGGGGTTTTCAGTGAAAGTTTACAGACACTATAGTTCAGGCAGGCAGCCAACGCAGAAGGGATTTCTGTTTGTATTTCTTTATTTCAGTGCCAAAGGAGGATTAGCTTGTGCTGAAAGGGGTAGAGAGGTGAGCTAGAAATGCTTGACCTGGTCTTTACTAGACATTTGCTCATTATTTTCTTTTGAGCGTTCTGCAAGTCCTTCTGCACGCATGTGGGCAAGAACAGGTTAAAAATCATGTAGACCTGCCAAAGCTTTACAAATCTCTTTACTAGCTTTATTAAACCAAGCTAAAAGAAACCCCCTGTATCTTTTTTTTTTTCTTTTATTCCCCATCCCCTCAGCCCCATAGGATTTTGGGTTTTTCTTTCCAGCCCACATGTGTGTAAATGCCTGCTTGGTACAGGAGACATATTTTCATAGTTCATTAGCTTGCCTTTCCAGTCCCAGCTTGTCAGTACCCCCGACTCTGTGATGTGTTCAGAGCTTTGTTGGGTTGCTTGTGACCGTGTTTGGGTGAGTGCTGAAAATTTTCTGTAACATATCTGGTAATTTACTTGAATGTAGCACTAGCTGGAAGATGGGAACAAGCCTTTGATCTCTGACATTGTGATATTAGCAGGGGAGAAAATAAAAAACACTTCAGAGTCAAGATGTGTTAAATTAGTTGGAAAGTAAATTGACAGAGAGTTGGCAACAAATACATGCTACAAAATCACTAACCCTTTGAGTAAAGTATTAGTATTTTCCAGGAGTGGAAAGTAGTTTGCCCTAAGAAAACTGGCTAGTAATAGCAAGAGCAAAGGCTTAACATTTCTGTTCTATATCCAAGAACTTTGGGGATACCACAGCATTGTCTTAAGAAAATGAAAGTTGTTAATACGGCGAGAAGCTCTTCACATCTTATTTGGAATTCTTAACTATTTATTTAAGGCTGCATTTCCTATTAATAGCCTATCAGGCTGCCATTTGTGCCAAAAACTCTCCGTGCCCCTCTTTTTGTAAGTCGGTTTCATTTCCTGATTCCCTTCCCTAAGCTGTATAGTAAATGTAATATGTAGTTCGTTTAGCAACCAAAATATTGCAAACTGTCGACACTGTCAAATGGACTACCACAGTAAGGCTTTGAAATCTCCGCAGTATTTTGATGATAATATACAAAGTATAATCAACAAGCTACACTGATTAAAAAAATCCACCACTGCCCAAACCTAAACAAAAACCTGAAGTGTTTCCATCATCACCTATCAGTGAGCTGGGAATCCCCCTGCTTCACACTTTGGAGGATTGTGTGCATTGCTGAGATAGTAAATGTGGCCTGTAATATAAGTTAATAAGTTGATTTCTATATCCAGTGGCTTTTGTTGAAGTTTCTGAAATAGCTATTTAACAAGTGTGCATTTAAAACCTTTTGAATTACTTCCTAGAAGCCTTCCTAGAATTCTTTTGAGAAGTCAGCTCGCTGGGTGGAGACGACGATCTAAATAACTTGTGTGCAGATTTCTTCTGCACAAAATCTGACAGCGTCTTTTTGGGAGCAGTAGTGGGATGGGTAAATCCTGAATGCATTGCAGCAAGGAAATGTGGAAAAAAATGGCATCGTTTAAATTTAGGCCAGGAAGCCAGAGCACATCAAGGAGCAGCTCTGAATTACGGCAGATGTGCTGGGCACGGAGCAGAGCAGCCAGGGATGGGAGGCAGAAGCAAGATCAGGAGTTAAACCACTTAATCAAGTTGTTGCCCCACAGAGGAGTATGTAGGATATGGCCATTCTCTGCAAGCGCACGTGTGGCAGCAGTTTGTATGTATGGTTGCTCCTCAGTCTGCATGTGTTTATGTTTTTTTTTCCAAGGATTCCTCTCTTTTTAATAAGATCAAACTCAATTATTGAACTATGGACTTCCTTCCTTAAAACTCCATGTGCCTAGATTTCCCAGTAGTCTGACTGGAACACAAATACCTGAGTAATTTAAACAGGTGGTCGTTTGCAGCATAATTACTGCAGTTGTTAATGATAAATAACAAGCTCAGCTTGCAAACCCCAAGAATATCTAATTTGTTTGCCTGCTTGCAATGGATTGTCTTCTGTACAGAATACAGATGATCCTGCTATTACAAGCCATAAAAAGGAAGTTATTTCAATTCATCCACCCTAGTCCTGGAAGGACTTGCAAGCTATTTGCAGGATCAGGGCCATCATTTGCTTCTATGAGGGCAACTGCTTTTTACCAGCTTTAATGATATCCCAGTTTTGCAGAGAGGAGAGAAACCCTGGAGCAGCTTTCTGAAGTTTCCAGTGTTAGTGATTTTGTTTTCACCTTTAGCAAACTGGCCATTTTTTCTCCTTAATCTCTAGCTGATGAAGACATGTAATATTTGACCATTTTGATTTTTAAAACAGTATTTTTACACTGGCTATTTAAAAATACTTTTATTTGAGAGAGAGATTTGTGCTCAAAAATGTCAAGGAAATGTCCCTTCTTTTTATGTAGGTGTTTTTCTTAAATCAATGTCATGCTTTTGAGGGGATTAAGGCATGACGTTTAAGCATCTGTGTTTGGCGGTACTACTCAGTTAGCAATCAGCATACATTCTTCATAAGGAAAACATGATTCAGGTGAATCTTGTTTCCTTTTCAGCCATTTCATTAAAAAACTTATGTCAGAATACTGAAATAATGATTCACTATCTGTACTCTTTATTAATCCCAAACACTTCCTCCCTTTCTCTATATTTCTTAGGTATAATATATAACATGGTAAAGAAATGAAGAATTATTATTACAATGAAGAAATAGCTCAGCAAAAATAGTACGATAAAGAAAACATCACCACCTTACCGTTAATTTGGAGTTAGGGCATGCATCTTTTCCCACTTATGAATTCCATGGTTTTGGTTGATTTGTATGGTTTGCTACCCACAAAAATTATGCAGAATTGAGTAGTAGGAAATGCATTTATATAAAGCTGTCTTCTCTTTTAAATACAAAAGCTGTGAAGCTTAGATTTTAATGCAGAGTTTGTTTTCTTATAAAACCCTCCTTTAAGGTATGGCAGACATTGGAAAAAAAAAATTACTAATTTTCACTGATAATTAATCTGAGTTTCTTTATCACATCATAGTAATAATCTTAGTAAGCATTCATAGTACTAATCTTAGTGAGCATATGCTTTTGTGTATTTGAGACCAATACTTCAAGTATCTTTGCAGTTTCCCTTTGTATTTATTAAACTCCGTTAACTTTTAAGCACACAAATCCTTTTTCTTTTTTTCCTTTTTTCTTTTTTTTTTTTTTTTTAAGATTATGCATCTGAACAGTTGGTCAAGGAATGTAATAAAAGACTTTGCCTTGCTTCATATCCTTTACACCATTATAGTTTATGATGTCATTGCTACTACAGACTTGCATTGCCATTACACAACTTTGGTTCTAGATGACAAGTTGACAGAGGGAGAGAGGAATTTGGTTACAACTGCATTTTTTAAGTGTGCCAGCCAAAAAAAGAGATGGAATTCAGTTGACCATTAAAATTTTTGTTTTTCGGGGAAGGAAGTTTCTTTTCTTTGATTTTTGAAAGCTTGTCTCCCAACAGATACTCTCGGCTGCCTTCTGGGGAGCTTGGAGTTGTAAACCTTTTGTCTGCCTAGAGAAGTCTTAAAAAAAACCATAAAGCAGAAAACCAGCAAAAGTGTAACATAGCTTAGCATGCAAAAGCTGACCATTCATGTTAAAACTGCATATATCACAGAAAACGTGCCTTGCAGGAAATTTAATCTAAAAATTTTTAGACAGTTAAATCACAAGCAGTTGTTGATACCACATTTGATATATTGCGCATGCTGGTAGCCTCTTGTGTTAGTGGATATAGTCTTTGTTTTGAAACCTTCCTACTAATTGATGATGGTATTAATTCATATGTGTTAGGAAACTGCTGCATCTTCTTAGTTAGAGCTTCTGAACACTGAGGAACGTTGGGGTGGACTTGTCAATCGTGTTGGTAATCCCACTTTGAGTAACTCAAATTGTCAATACAGTGCAAGAGAGCAGTGTGCAGATGCCTTTGTGGAGAGTTATGCTTTGTTAAATATGTCTGATGTGTTTTGTGTTACTTGACTAAACTCCCATTGGAGGATAACTATGTATTTAAATTCACCTTGCAGTTTGAGCCTGATGTCTTTCTGCTACTTGTTGCTCTGCTTGCAGTTTCCAGGCTTCTCCTCACCATCAAAGATGTCTAAGTCAAGAATATTAATGATCTGATGTCCATTGTAGTTGGAAAGCTTTATAGATAGTTATGCCGTTATTAATTCTAGCTCCTTCGTTTTTTTTTCCACCTGAAGAACATGACATTCTCCAGTTCCTTTGGTGACAGTGATGCCACTGTCCCATATGACTCCATTGTTTAACAGTCTCCTTTTCAGTGTTGTTTACTTATTACTGGCCACACACCCATTTTTAATAGTTCACAGAGTAAATCCATGTTCTGTATCTTTTGGATGAAGCCACTTTTGGTCTTATCCAAGCAAGCTGCCAGAACTTGGGCTACTTTTGTTGGACATGTTTTGTAATGAGTTTTGGCACACTATGTTGTAGAGGCTGATTTCAGTCAGTGCTGTCTAAACACACTAGATTTTCCATCAATTATACTGCTAAATCTTTGACAGACTCTGCCAATTTTTGGGTAAATGCTTCCCAATTCTTCATTTTGACAGCCAAAGGAGGAGAGGGAAATGAGAACTATTTTGCACAGAATGTCCAATATGGGGAGTGTGTCAAAGTTTTCTTAGCTGACTTTTTCCACAGTTAAGAAATGTATGGTAGGTTTTGGTCGTGCTACAGTCTCTTCAGATGCTTTGCATCAAAAATGTCCTAGTATTGTGTTTGATTCTAATTTAACTTAGTAAATCTGTTCTTTATTTTTTTAACTATTTATATATATTTTCTAAATGGATGGTGTATTGGGTTTTATTTTCACTTTTTAACCAAAGAGGGGTTTTTTTGATTGAATGAAAATTAAGAGAAATGTCAGTATATGTAGCACCAAGGATTTCCTTGCCTTGAATTTTAGAGGTACTATATTTCTGTCCAAGGCATCTTTGAAGCAGCGCTTCAGTGATACAGTGCAGGAAGCTTCCAGCTTCATGTCCATGACTGCTTGATTCTTTCCTGCTCAGAAAATCAGCTGGATGCTCTGTGGAAGTGAGCATTTAAATGTACATGAGTTGACTCATTGCCTGCACCTTAAACGCAACATTTTCCTAAATAACTGGACGCTTTGTGCGTGTGCTGTGCGATTTCACCAGTGCCTGTACAGTGTGCACAGCCAAGATTTCTGGACATACAGTAGCTTCAGCTGGGCTACCAGATGTCCAGACATCCCTGCATTCAACATTGTAGATGTACAGGCAGTCCTCAGTCATCCACACTAAATTTCTAGGAAACCTGTGCAAAGAACAAGTCTTATAATGTACTATTGCCCTATTTTCAGTCATACTCAGAATCCTCTCTTATTTCCTTTGTTGGATAGCGTCTTCTTGAATATGTTATACCTGTACATTAGATGTGCGTGTATATATATAGTATGTGTGTATATCTGTGTTTGTATTTTTATAAGTGTATTTTGAAAAATATATGTGCATTTATATACCTATGCCCATAGGATAAGTAAAGTTGTGCTTGAAACTAGGAACTTAGTATTAGCATATCCCTGTACATATTGCTCTGTGTGTATATGTACAGAATTAAATTCTATTATTAGGAATGTGATTTTATACAGATGTGATTAACATCTGAACATAATGGTTGAAACCTTGTTCCTATTAAAATCATTAACTGTCTACCTATAGGTACTCGGGAATGGTATTTCAATAAGCATAGGTAAGTCATTCGACGAAACAGGAAAAATAATTAGGGAAAATAAACCTGATTTATTTTATCAAGGCTATTCTTTATTAGTCCTTAAAATAAACATTATCTTCATTGGCTCACTGCAGAGTTAAGTAACCACTAAACAGAGGAATCGGAAGTAATTTAACATACTAGTTCACTGTGACTTTCAGTGCTGCTGTTACTTGCTTTTATGTGAACACAACAGTTAAACATAGGTAAGTTAATGGAACTGGAGTTGTTTTGAAATGGTTATGCCAAGTGGAAAGAGGTGGGTTCTTTTTTGGACTTGCCTGAACAGCAGATTTTCTCTTTTTGAATCGAAACCTAGACCTAGGTCTAATGAAGTGCAACTTAACGCGGGCTTGTGGTTCTGGTCATTCCTTTGCATTGTGCAGCTCCCTATGCCATAGAGACCTGGCTGCAAAAAGTACACTGCTAAATTGCCAGCTTGTGCAAAATGAAAGGTTAAGACAGTCTTCATGCCTCTCTCCTAGCTGTTTGCATCAGCCTTTGAGATCCCCTCACTGTTGTTTTGCTAAACCGTCCCCTTTTGAGGGTGGCCGAGAGGCCAGGACGGGCAACCTGCCCGAGCCCCTGTGCTGCTGTGGGGTCATCTCTCCGGGCCATGCCGTCAGGACTCCTGAGTCCCTTCATAGCTCTTGGAAATTTGGGCTGAAGTTTGAGAGCGTGTTCCCTCCTGTAAATTAATAAGTTGTTATTACTTTGTTTTCAACAACCAAGTGGCTTTGAGATTCTTTTTTGGCAGGGATTTTCAGCATCTCCCCCTCCCACCCATCATTTATTTTTAAATAAATGTTTTCTTTGGGTTTACTTCAGGTAGAGGAATTTATGTCGTGTGTGACATTCGCTTACAGCGAGGGAATTCTGTTTTAATCCTTTAACTATCATTGAGCAGGGAAGGAGCTTGTTCTTTCAAGTTGATGCAGGGAAGCATAGTGATGATAAAAGGATATATTGTTTAAAAACGACTGAGAAAAGCTTTTGTCTGTGTTGCTCTTTCTACCTTTCCTTATCCGTGATGGGCTTAGGAGGAGCCTTCACTCCCTCTTTGGGCATGGGGATCTTCATTGTGGCTGCCCTGTGAGGGGCAAGGAAAAGGAGAGAGAGAAAAAAAAGGGGAGAGAGCTGCTAGCATCCTTTTTGGAGCCTGGTTAATGGCTCAATCAAAGGGCAGAATCCTGTGATGTACAAAGAGGTTAATTAATGATCTGCGCACACAGAGCTGCAGCACTAAAATAGGATTTTCTGCTCTTGATTGTCCACAATTTGGGTTTTTTTTTAATTTTAAGAAGGATGGCACTTCTCACTTGCTTCCTGCAAGCTTCGATCATGCTATTAATACAGCTTCCTAAAGTATGTGCAAAAGCAGCTGCACTCAGTAATTTAGCAACGCAGACATACACTTGTGACGATATTGAGCAACACAAGCATGATTTGTAATGGTAAAGGGCTAGAGGATGAACCTGAACATGCAGCACATTTTCAAATCTAAGCCTCCAGTCTTTGAATCAGGCTTATGTTAGCAGATCCTGCTCATCTTTGGATAAGTTTTGGGAAGAGAGGTTTTCACAGATATGACTGAAGGCTGGGGCCCAATTCACCTTTTCATCTATGTGGGGATACTAAGGGAAACTGATTTTGAATGTGATCTCAAAATGGATTACGGTCATTTAAAGGGCTGTTACGGTTACCTCTGACCATCTAGCACCAAACCAGTGATGGCCAGAAATGTGTTCTCATGCCCTGTGGGTTGCTGATTGGCAGAGGAATAGAAGATTAAATGGAAATTACAGTCCATCTGGAAAGGATTTGTTACCACCCAGGATGGACTGGAGTCAACAAGAGATTTTATTAATTCAATTAATAAAATCTTTTCTCTCTTCCTGCTGAAGAAAAAAAAGATTAAATAAGACGGCTGAAAAATAAGGTGTCAGTGATGGGATTAGAGAGGTTCCTGCAATTTTTTCAGGCATTTGCTTTGAATTAAAACAGCATTCAAGCTTTCTTTTGGGACACTAGTGCTCCCCTCCTCCCTTAGTTTCAGGCTATAGTTGTAGACTGTTTTTTCTAATCAGGCCTGGCCTGTGCCCCTAATTTGGACTATGTAGAGGCCACTTTTTGTAGATTCTATTTCTGGCAGTGTGTTTGGGTGTTTGCCTCCATGTGCCCTTCTCAGCTGCTTCCCCGGAATTAGAGCCCTGCTCCTCCCAGGGTCCGATCTGCCTCTCCTGCCTGCTAAACGCCCGTGGCATGGACCTGACTGGCTGTAGTCACATGAATCTTGCCAGCAGGATAAGACCCATATACTGGGGATTTTTTAAGTACCTGAAGATTTGTGCTTTCCTTTTATTTTGAACTAGCTCCCTATCAGCAGCCACACACCAAACTATCTGGGAGTTGCATTAAGAAGTAGGTTTTAGGTGAAAGCTTTATTCATTCCATCTGTAATTAAGTGATTTGTTCCAAACTCATAAATCTCTCTTCTCTCTTTCTTTTGCCACTGACTAGCTCATCCTTTCAGCTTCATATCAGGCACTCTACTCCCTGCTCCCTTTCTAGATCAGGTTTCCTTCATTGCCTCCTTTCTTCTTACACCTTGTGGGTTTTTTTGCTTGTGGGTTTGATTTCATTTTATTCTTTTTTAAACCACTCCTTGGGTTCCTCCTAGCAGCCTCCATTTCCACAGTCTTTTTGCGAAGAAACTGGGTTGTCTTTGTCTCTTTGCCGAGCATCTTCCTGTCAAGTCAAAGCTCCTGATTTTGTCTGGCTCCTGACCCTAGCACGATTTTGGCTCTGTTAGTTGCTCGTGGGTAAATTAGCTGTTTCTTCCTTCTCCTCGCAGTTCCTTTTTTTTATACATCTCACATGTCCCTCATCAATGACCTTGTGCCAGCCTCAGAGGCTGGCAGGAGAAGTTGGCACCTCCCACTTCCCCCCTCCTCCTGGGGATCCCACTTTTGGACCATTCCTTTATCCCTGCCGGAAGGACTCGTGGCTTCTTTTTGTGTGCTTTGTGCTCTGCAGAGCTGGCCCACTCCCTCGCACACCTCATTCTGCCCTTGGTGCATTGTCCTGCCCGGCAGCTGAGATGTTACTTCCCTGCTAACTGCATTGAGCTGTGCGTAGGTGGTCTTCAGCCTCTCTGCTTCTCAGTGCCTTTCACTTTTTATTGCCTGACTCTTATTTCCTGCTCTAGTTCTCCATTAAATCTCTCCTATGCCCTCACTTCTTATGAATGTTATTCTGATTCAGATATGGTTGGAAAAAATACATTTAAGCTTCAGGGAGAAATTTGGACTCCCTCAAAAGAGAAGACTTCCATTATGAGAAGAAGTATTTGGAGGGGAGAGGGTGGTAGTGCTGGTGGGAGCGGGGAGGTTAAAATGACTTTGAAAATCTCAGCCAGCTCTCCGAGATCGAGCACAGTGGTGACACTCCTGAAGATCTCTGTTGCCCTTTTGATCATCAAAAATATTTAACTCTCACTCTACCTGCCTAGGATTGTGGAAGAGCTCCATCCATTGAAGAGTCCTGGCATTGTCACTGCCTTCCCATACCTTTATCCCACCCCTTCTGCAGTCCTTAGCCAAGCATGAGTTATGCTTAGCGATATTATCCAAACAGGGCTGAGGCTCAGGTAAGCTCTCATGACTTTGCATGCTATTTTTGTACATTGCTGTTTTGAGATGAGAGAAGGAAAAAGGGTTAGGTTCATATAGGCATTCAGAGACATATATGTCTTAATTCTTAGGAAGCGCCGTTAAGATCCTTGGAGATATGCTGCAAGCCCACCATCTCATAAGCCAATGTTAATGTGCTCTTTTTGCCCTGTTATCCGTGAATCACTGTAGTAAGCAGTCTCCAGGTTTGTTTGTTTGCTTTTTACTTGGTCAGGGCCAGCGTGCAGCCAGTGGAATCAGCCTTGACTCTTAAGCAGCCTGCTGGCGCTATCTGTAGCTAATTAGAAATCTGCTCTTACGGTCAGGTTTTCCTTTCAGAATGTTAATTAATTTTCCAAACCTCTGTTATTTGGAGGAATGGGACCACAGTGGCAAGATAAGGAAGATCTGGCTTCTTTTCCAGCTCTGTTACACTTCTGGATTCTCATCCTCCTGCGTGCTGATCAGCCCTGCGATAGCTGGGGTGGGGATGTGAGCCAGCCCTGGGAGAAAATGCTTCTGCCTTTCTCCTTTCCATTTGATATTCTCTGTGTGTGTGTCCCACCTTTATTTTGCATTCTCTTGCAATATCTAATTGATTCTTTATGAGGCCTCTGTGCTCCATTTCTTTCTGTGTAAAAATACCAGTGCTGTTCAGCGTCGTTGCTCTGTGGCACGAGTCCTTGGGGTCAGGAGACTGGCTCTGGGCTCATGTCCTCTCTCTCTCAGTGCCCAAACTCCCCCAGCGCAGTCTGTGACCCCTTCTACCCATGCAGCCGGGCTGCTCTGTGGGATTTTGGAGTGTGCGCTTAGAGCCGTGAGTTGGAGAAGGAAATGCCTGTAGCCTCTGTAAATTCTGCAGCATGTCATGTTGTTTCTCTCCTTCCACCTGCAAAACAGAGATAACTACTCTTAACCCATCTGTATCAGAACAGTGTTGAGAGATTTAATTAGCTGCTGTCCACAGGGCTTTGAAGGTGTAAGGTATATCTGAAGTATTTTTAAAGGTATTACTAAGATTACCCTTGCTGAGTTTTGCTCTCTTTCCCATACGATTACCATGCAGATGTACACAGTATGTGTACAGATATGAAATAGTTAAGAGTTCTTGTTAAAAAAGACATCCCATTAAAACAAAACAACACATCAAAGTGAATTAAGTCCTTTTGAAATAATCTTTCTTACTGTATGTGGTTTAGGGCCAGCTGAACCCTATGAAAAGCCAAAGCAGGGAGCGAAAGAGGGAGAGGGAGAGAGAGAAAGACACTTATTTATGTGAAGTCTGTCCCTCTGTTCGATTTTGTACAGCCAGAAACTGAAAGAAAGGCTTCCCTAGTGTGTCCAAGTTTCTGGTGAATGGCTCCTTTGGGTGCGGAAGTGAGCGCTGCGGATCCTTTCAGCCGAAAGGAACAGTTAATGAGTGTTTCTCTGTTCTGCGCTGCTGGAATGAGACACATCCCTCTTTCTAGGTCACTAAGTTAATCAAGTCAAGGATTTCTGTCCATTGTCCTTCTTATCAGTCACAGCTGCATTTGCATTAGGAAGCTTTCTGTTTCTTTAAGCCTCATTCATGTACTGATTAAATCCCTTTCCAAGTCTGCAGAAGCAAACGTCTAATGTATTATATAGCCATCTCCCGACCCAAGTAAAAACAACATACAGTAGAATATGTTTAAAAGCAGATGAAAGGAAAAAAATCACTGCTTTGATTTATCTGATCCTCGGTGATAAAACATAGGGGCAAAACAGGTGGAAGCTTATGTTTCTAATGTGTGATTTTTAACTTGATGCTGGGTAACATCAGTATCATTGTGTACCTGAACAAACAGTCTAAGGTGGGAAGTGAAATTGTTGTTCTTGAATGTTTGAGTAAACATTGCTGTAGCATCTCATAATAAAGAGCAGTAGCTGTTGCAACGTATTAGATAATAAATTGGTCCTGGCAGCACATTTCCAATTTGCAAAGATGACTGAAGGATAAACTTGAGACAAAAATGCAAAAAACCCTACCATTGTAACCAGACAATTGTAGCGCTCACTTTTAAAAAGGTGACAGTCTGCCTATGGTTATGCTTTGGTTTCCTCACTGATTCATAGTCTTGATGTTTGGAGGCGTAAGCTAAAATTTCCATCCTTTTGATTATGAGTATAGTTTTGGACAAAATAATAAAGATTTCCTTGTCCTCTAGTGACTGCTGCAGCCCTTCCACATCCCAAAGGGGGCACCTCATTGCTTTTTCCTCTGCATCTCCTGAGTTACTGGGAGATGTCGACCTTAATCTTCTGCCAGTACAATTCTTGCTTTTAACAGTATAGGGAAAATGGCCTTGGTCATCTTCTTACCTTTCCTGTGGCCACTTGTCTGTTTTTCAAACCTTCTTTGACAATGTTGGAAAATACCTTTTGGGGAACAACACTTAGACTTTTTTTTCTTTGTAATAGCATAATCTAGGGTTCCCTGCTCAACAACTGCACTTTACTCCTCCTCATAGATTTTTCCTGCAGGTTCCTTTATGGAGGGCCTCTCTTACACCGTAAGCAATGCCCTGAAGCTTGGACTTTTCCATCCTCTCTCAACCTGGTGAGCACGTACAGGTTCAGGTCCTTTGCAGCATAGGAAGGAGTTCCTTTTGCTCCCATTTTCTTTCACTGCTCTCAGACAAATATTCAGTTCCCTTCAGCCCTGTAGAATTCAAGTGCTGTGTCCTGATCGCAGGGCTTCCCTCAAAAAGCAGCCAAATGAAGGTCAGCGATGCCAACAGGCAGTGGCAGGAGCAGGGTAAACCTCAGAAGCGGCTATTGCAATACCAACACAAGCAAGGTGTGAACAGCAATGGTTGTCCCGGTGGCTACTGGATACCCTGGTACTTCTGCAACTGAGGAGTGCAGGGTCTTCTTGGGGAGGAGAAAATCGCCCCGTAAAACTTCTCATTTCAAAACAGGGGTGGTATTATGAGAGCTAAATGCACAGTGGTGTACAAACTGCTCATCTTAAAAGCCATTACGATGCAGTTGGACCAACCTGAAACCTTTTTGCCTTCTCATGAACCTGCTTCCTGCAAAAGCCTCGGGTTGTCTCTTGCTGGGTGGTTCTTCCTAGGCTGTGGTGCAATCAACGTCTCATGTGCACTTGTTTTTGCATTTTAATGCCCACAAATCTACTCGGCCAATCCTCTGAAATACTGTAAGTGTCCAGAATTAGGGACCAAGGAGGGGCTTTGGCTGGCCAGTGAGGTACTGAAGATCAGTGGTTCTGCAGTGTTCTGAGGGACCATATAGTAATCTCAGGTCAATTTGAGGTAGCTTGTAAGCTGGTGAAAGAGGGCTGCATTACTTGGCATTTGCTGAGAGCACGCTCAGCTGCTGGAGAGCAACTATATATCGAGTTAAAAGATGTGAAGAAAAAGCAGCAACTCTGGGAGTTACTTGGAGACCGATCATTCTGTGCTGCAGGAACTTCTGCCATTGCAGTGACAAAGTAAAACAATTCTGAATCAACGCAAGATCAAACATTTGTAAATTGTCTGGAAAACTGATTTTTCATTGAAAGATATGTTTCTGTTGAATCAGAATATTTTGCTTTTCAAAGCTACATAATCAATGTTAACGAGAACACATAAGATACATTTTAAACTGGAAAGGTTTTTCCTAAATGACAATGTGAATCAACACGTTCCCATACAACATTTTGATTTGATAGTTCATCATTTTCCAGGGGAAAACAATCCCTCAAAAATATTTGACTGTGACAACTATTTGGATTCAATTGCATTGATAAGAAACAACACCATTGTTGTTCCTGTGGATGTGTCCGAGTGTCTGAAGAAACACGGAGACTGGAGCAGCATAACGTTTGGAGGTAATAGCTCTGCATTCATCAGGGATCAGTGGTAGCTCCTTGGGATCTTTATTGGCTGAGACCTGCTAAGGGTCCGACTCACTAAAGGTAAAACTATCATCTCAAACCTCCAGCGTACTTAGGAGCCGATGACAGACGAGCTACAGATTATTTGAGTGGTTTAATTATTCTTATAATTTGTCCACGTTAGCCTGTGGTTTCTAGAACTGCACTTTGATTAAAATTCTTTGATTAAACAGATGAGTTGACAAGACAAATGTTCCTTGCAGCCCTTTGAAGCGTGGTACAAAATTATGAACCTTTTCCTGCTTCAGTTTTTGTTCCTGCTTTCTCTCCCTCACACAGCCAAGTGGATTTAGGATGAATCAATAGGGACTTAAACATCTTTTGGAGCAGTATCTCTTATGCAAGAAAGCGTAGCAGCTATAACTGAAAGAGGGAGAGAATGGAGTTTCTTAGTAGCTTTTGCAGAAGACCATTGTAATTTTTTTTAATTGGTGAAATAGTTATAGACTTTTTAGCTCCCTGTTTAACATCAATAGCAAAAAGAAAAAAAAATCAAGTGGAGGCCTTGACAAATGCAAGCGCTCAGTCTCTGTGTTGTTGATGATGTTCAGGCTGCATCTGAACAAAGATGTCCGATTTCCTTTGCGTTGCTGTAATCAGGATTTGCCCAAAATGGAGGGCAATACGGGAAAAGGCAGGCAGTGTGAAAGAGGATTTAGAGTTGGATGGTGAGGGAGACTCCAGCTTTGTGCCCTTGTAATTATGCTGTGGAGTAATGCGGAGGGATAGTCTTAAGAGCAGATGTTTAAGGGTATATTGGCACCAGAGGAATCAAAGGCTGAATAGGATTTTCCTGAAATGAGGAGAAAGCCTTTGAAAACAACACTGGACACTGATCTGCAGGCTGGTCTGCACTGGACCGTTTTGCCAACACAGTTGGTTAACAGCATAGCAAGAAGTTGTGCCATGCCACTAGGACTCATAATTTGAGCACAGACCTATTAGCAAATAATTTGTTTTGCCAGGATAGCCAGTTTTACAGAGAGGATGAGGAAAGCTCTGCCAGCAAAAGCCCTCTCATCAGCCTCATTTACTTCATGGTGTTGTTGAGTTGGTTTAGTTTGGATATCGCTATGCCAAAAAGAGGTTTTTATGAAGCAAGCATTATTTTTATTAAACGCAAATACTAAACCAGATTCATCATCATTTGTGATACTTTTAACAGAGACAGTTAAAGCAATTTGCTGACTTTGCTGCCTGTGCAGACCTTACACAGGGGCTGGCTCCTCCAGACAAGGTCCTCTCTCTCAGATGGCACAAGGGTCCTGGATGCTTCCCTGATTTCAGAGCATCATTTTGAGCATCAAGGCTATTGCGGAGTCTGCAGGCTAGACTGCAAACTCATCGGTCAGAGGCTTCAAAACCAAGGGAGGACTTTGGTCCCCCAGTGGGGGTCTCTTATTGGACTGATGTAGGAAAAATAATCATCCTTGTTGGAAACAGTTAGGTAATGAGAAATCTGGTCAGATTTGATAAGTGTACAGCTATAATAAAGTAACATAGTGATGTCAGACCACCAGTGCGGCTGAGCAAATGTGCCATATGGCCCATTATTTACTTTTTCCTCCTAAAATTTATAGGTGAAGGTTCACCAAACAGGAGCAAGGAGCTTTCATTTTGCTGCGAGTGCTTGTCTGCTGTTTCACTTGATGTAACAAGTTCCAGGTGAACAGGCAAAATGACTTTCACTCCCATGTTTTTTTTAGATGCAACCAGGTTTTAACACTTACATCATCACAAGAAAGTGCTGACCATTTATCACAACCAAGAGTGTCCCCTTTAAAGGGGAATAAAAAGCTAAAGCAGCCTATGACCCAGTTTCTTAGCACTGGGCATCCTGGTACTCTTCAGCATATAGGTAATTGAAGGGGCAAAACCGCAGTGGGTTTGATTCACTGCAGTGTTCCTGTGCTGGGAGACTGGAATAGCTGCCAAAATCGATACTGCTATTCCAGTGTACAAACAGAGCCTTGCCAGGGTGAATTTCCTTCCTTGGAAACAAAGTGGGCATGGATTTACTCACCTAGTTGGTAGTCCTCTTAATTTTACTCGTGTGAGTAACTGTTCTTGGCAGGGGTGTAATAGAGTCTACACTTGTGGCCTGGAGAAATTTCTACAGCTTTTTCTGTAGAGCTACCTGCCTCTTTTTTTTTTTTTTTTTTTTTTTTTTTTTTTTTGCTCCTGTTTCCAGTGGAAGCTGCAATGTTTGTCACAGGTCATCCCACATCACTGCAGCTCACCGGGAAATGGCATACTTGGGTATGGATGTCGGGCTTTTCTCTCCCTGTTGTTTTGTGGCATGATTGATGTTACTTTGCTTTGTTTGAAGGCAGCGGTTAAGAGGGCAGGATGAGTAAAGCTACAATTGCATGAGATGTAAATGTACCTTGGCTCTTTAGGTGTTAATACCATTCCAGGAGCAGCGTGGGAGTGCTTCAAAGTGGAGCAAAGGGAAAGCGGGGAAGAAGGAGGAGCAGGGAAGTCAGGAAAGAGCAAGGTCAAAATGCCAGTAGCTGCTCCGGGCAGCTTTTGGCAGCCTCGTCAAAAGTGAAGGACTGAACAGATCTTGAAAATACTATCCCTAGATGGTAGAAGATGGTGAAAGTTGCTGGAGCAACAGCAGGATGTTTGCTTCCTTGTTGTCATTTCCATTTCATTTTTGCTGATGAAGAGAAGACATCTATTGTCTCCTATACAAATGGGAGTTACTCATGTGCTATAGCGAAGCTGTGGGGGTCTCTGAGCTGTCTTTCCAAAGCCTTTACTGGCACTAAATCATCTTTGCAAATATATATGTTCAAGAAGAAGAGAAAGGGAAGAGGCTGGATATGCTTTGTTAGAGACAACAAAGAAAAAGTCTCAAGATGTGATTCTCTGCATCACAGAGTTGAGAACAGATCTTAATGAAGTTAATGCAAGTTAGTCGTGTGATTTTCAAAGAGAGACCCAGGGTTTTGCTTTGGTAGGCATATCAGGTCCTGTAAAGGACAGTACCATGGTTGTGTATCCATGCTCCAGCTGAGTTAGAAGTGGCCTGCGTAAGCCCCAAGGGCCACTCCACTGAGCTCTCTGTGCACCAGGTGGGACACATGAAGGCTGCAGTTATGGGTGCTTGAGTGGAAGGGGAGGGAAGAAAAATGGTGAAAAGGGTGGCCCTAGAGAGTTTTAACCCACTTTCTTTTTTTTTTTCTCTTCTATTCCTAGCATCGTTTGGAATTAACTAAAGTTGTGGTTTTAAATTTGTGTAATTTACTCCTGCTTGGAGGCGCGTGTTGGTGTTTTAATGTGCCTTATTCAGTTCTATCATAAGTCAATTAGGAGCAGGTAGAAACTAAACTGATTCTGTCACTCTTAACCAGGGGTTTGTATCAGCTTAACTAAATCAGTTTAATTAAATCAAACACTACTGCATTCCTCAAAGGCTCCCAAAAAGGTGCCTGTGCTTGCACATACTTGTACACAGAAGGTGCATGTGTGCTGAATGTGTGTGCCAACATGTGCAAGCAAGCAACTTTCTAAATATCAACCTGCATGTCTGTCTGGGCATTTATAGGTTGCCAATTACTCCGATATCGCGTCTAATGGAGACATGTAAATCCCCCTATAAATTCAGTCGCTGCTTTGGCAGCTTTGCTGACAGACTAGTAAACAATTTCTATGCAGACTGCGATTTTCTAGTTTAGGAATGGAGCCACTTAGATTAGAACTCAGCATTTTAGTGAGAAATGTCTAAAACGTTTACATAACCTATTTACATATGAATACAAACATTACAGGCTTTATATTAACAGCCCTTGTTGTTGCTCATTACTATGCATAGAAAAAGACATCAGCATTTCTAGTAGCATCTACAAAATTATAAATATGTGATAGAGTAATTACTGATTTGGAAATCCAAATTATATTAAAATGATTGTAGCATCTGTGTCTCCAAAAAACTCTCCATTTGTCAATTCTAATCTTTTATTGCTTGGGCAATAAACATGAGTCTGATGTCTGTTTACACAGTTCTTTATGAATCCCACCCCCATCCCTTGAAATTTAAAAAGAAGTGGAGGAAGGAGAGGTTTGATATCAAGGTATCTGAAATTGGTCCACAGCTGTTTCTCTCACCTTTTCTTTATGCTGCACCCTCAAAAACATGAGAATTGATGGTAGCTCTTGCAGATTTATCTGAAGCAACCAGGAGTTGCCAGGAGATTCATGCTGGAGGTGATGAGATTTTACTTTCATGGTAAAAACTGCCAAGGAAGTTCCTTCCAAGAAACAGAGGGATCAGTTCAGGGCTGATCCTTTACTCTTTTTACTGCAGACTGGCTTGAGTCAAATGGTTGTGAAGCTCCTGTAAGCCAGGGAAGCATTTGGTGTGCTCCATGGTATGAGTGAATGAAACTCAAGCCTTACTGTGGTGACTGCGATACAAAGTAGAAACCAGGGACAGGTTCTGATGCCCTTCATTGCAATGGTGTTTTACTTCCAGAGGAGACCCTGTAGGTCTCAGCAGGTTTGGGTAGCAGATTTCACACATCAGTAAATAGTAATAAAAGTAATTTTTTTTCTTTTTTAATCTGTGGCTCTCAAAAGACTTTGCAGGGAAGTCAGTATAATGCTTCCTGTTTTGCAGAAGAGCAGAGATGCCCCCCCAAGGTCGTTCTGCCTCACAGCAGAAATCACAGTAGAGACCCCTTCGCCCCTTCCTGTCTGGTCTGGCCACTAGAAGACTGCCCAAGGGAATTTATTCATGGCTCGCTCAACTGTAGTTATTTGTAGCAGTGTCTGCTTCCAGGTTTTTCAGTCCTGGACTGAAATTCCTATCGGGGGAAGTCAATGGGAGATGATTTGCCTGGAAATAATGTGCTCGCTAGATGCAGTGGATGCTGATGTCATGGGCGCTCTGATAAGCTGAGCAGGGATTGACAGTGTCATGCTGACCTTTAAGAAGGTCTTTGAGAATGAGTCTATGTTTTTCACCTTGCCTGATGATGGATGGAGAATGAACGCTTCTTCTGAAGTGGTACGTTTTCTCTGGCATGCATTCCTCAGTTTTGGCTGAGCTATCCGTGATTCCCCCCTTGGCTTTAATTATGACGGTGCCTCTAGTTTTCATCTCTCTTTACACCTTCTGGTTACACCACACAGGGACTTAAAGGCCTGTATATGCATAGTAACAGTTCTGCGAGATGAAATGCTGCTGTATAAATAAAGCATTCATCACACCTGCAAGGGAGGTTTGAATAAAATCCCACATAGTTTTACTGCATGAGCAATGAAAGATCGGAAATGACAAATGGGTTGACAAATGGTGTGCAGTGCATAAATAGCATTATTTATTTACTCAGTCATGTTGGAGTAAGTGAGATGAGGTGCTCTGGCTTTTTGAGAGAGTTGTCAGAGTAGTATTTGTAAAGGCAGAGGCTGCAGGATCAAGCCCGAGCCCCTGGCACTAGCAGGTAGGTAGCCATTAGCTGGAAAACCGAAGCGTCTCTTTCCCAGGCTGCACACTTGCAGGGAGTGACAGATAGGATGAGGCTGGTTGAGACAGAGGGAATTTCCTAGTTGGTCAATATTTTAGGGTTTGCCTGTCAATCTGTTCGCACTAAACTGTTTCTCAGCACTGTCCATATGTCTGTACTGGCTAATTCAGTATACTGAGGGGCACTGGCTATTTATACACAACACTTCAAAAAGCCTGGAGTGAGATGAATGCTGTTAAGCACTGAAGATATAAGGAAAAGCCTCGTCTTCTCAACATTTGCAAAAAAATTGACTTTCCATAGATGCACTGAGAAAAAGGAAGAATTTGGATGCCACCTGTGACTTAACAAGCTAGTCTTGTTTACACTGACAAAGAAAATAAAATGCTGTCAGTCACCTATTATTTTTACTGCCTTCAGGGTTAGCAGTAGTGAGTATATGGAGAGTTTCTTTAACCCTGAAGCTGAGTTGAGATGTCCCCCTGACTGCTTACTCTTCAGCACCTGAGATACCATTCACCCACTGCTCCTCATTACAGCCAGGCTGCAAAATGGACTACCAAAGTATTGCAGGAGTTTAAGTCACCACAATTTTAATGGCATTACATGAAACTGAATGTATCATTTTTTCCATTGCTGCTCTTGCCTATACATTAATTGGTCAAATATTCTCCAAGCCACATAGCAGCAGGGCCTGCCTGATACTTTATTCTAGCAGTCCAACATACACCAGAAAGCTAGGATGCCATTTTCAGCCCCTACCAAAATGCTTCCTTAATTACTCAGAAAAAGTGGAGCCCATTGCAAAGAGAAGAGGTTGAACTTCACCACCATAAGGGCGTTCTGCTAGAGGATGGGAACTAAGGGTTTACGACCATCCGTGGAATTAAATCCAACTCTTTCAGATCCTGAACAAAATCTGTGGTGCTGAACTACTGCAGAGAGCCAGAACAAAGGTGCAAGGGACAAGGCATCATTAGACCAGTATGCTTAGCACTCATGGTCCTGATGAGGTGCAGGACTTCAGAGCTTCTTGTGATTTTTAAGCCTGGGAGGTGTCATGGCGTTATTAACAGTTAATTTCTGTGAGTTGTTTAGCTGATGCGAGGGCCCCTGTGTCATGAGGCAGGGGAAATCTCTCCTTGGTGGCCCCAGGGGAGCACAGCTGTCACCTCTGCACCCATGTCTTCATTTCCTTGAGAGAACAGGGAGCTTTATAAATATGAATGTCAACAGGGCACACATGGAATTGGACGTAGCAAGAAGTCCAGTAGCAGCTTCATGATCTCAAGCATCCAGCACAGAGTTCAGTAGGACCAAAAGCCAGTTGGCAAGTTATCCCCTGGCTGGGAAACATGGCAGGAGCCGGCCTGTGTTCAGAAGTCATTTTCTGGCCATGGTGCCAGTGCTGAAGAGCTGCCTGGCCACAGCCTCTGCTCGGCAAGGGACACTTTTTGGGTTTTCTCCCTCATGGAGAAGAAATTTTCCCATGACCTCACCAAAGCTTCCAGGGTTTGTCTGAGCATCCACGGTCAGTTCAATGAAAGTCCAGAGGGTCTGGGCAGCTGGTGAGTGGTTTTGTCCAGCTGTTTGCAGTTTAAGTGCTTGCTTTCATTACTTGTACAAGGCTGGGGACAGATTTTCTCCCCAAAACTGGATCTTTTGGTAAGTCAAAGCAGGGGAGCTTTCTGTGTGAGGGCAGGAGAAGAGTAGGGCAAGATGAGCATTTTAGGGAGGAGGGTGGTGAGGATGTAACGCGTGGCTGATAATCCTGTAGAGAAGTTTGGCGTAGTTACAATGGATGAGTGTAGCTGAGTGTGGGTCACCTGTATGGGGTGGTCCTTTTTATTAACAATGTTTTAAAATCTTAATATTCAAGGGACACTTTGGGTGGATGGTTTGGGGAGTCTCTTTGGTGACATGAACTGGTGAAACTCTGTGTATTTTCCTGACATGGGAGTATCCTTGATTGTACACTCCCACTACCCAGCTCAGACCCTGTTAATGGTCAGTGGTGCCTGTAAATGACTGTTCACCCGCTGAATTCACTGGGGTGTGGATCAGGCCCATGGGGAAGAGCAACTATACGGCCAGCAGTATGTTGGGGTTTTTTTCCAGGAACAGATTGCTTTTGTGCTTCTTGCAGTGAAGCGAATAGTTGATGCCTTCCTCCTGGCAGGGTTGAAGTACTCGTGACCTAGCTCATGATGTGGCTGGGAGTAGACCATATTGCACAGGTACAGTAGGTTTTATAAGATAACAGGGCAAGTGTCAGAGGCTACGGTCCTCTCCACCTTGGTGGTAGCTAGCAGAGCGAGCTAGCCTGCCTCAAGGAGCATTAACGCATAAAAATATCCTGTATCTTTTTATTCCTCAAATGCAAC
Organism: Gymnogyps californianus; assembly: GCF_018139145.2. Taxonomy (NCBI): domain Eukaryota; kingdom Metazoa; phylum Chordata; class Aves; order Accipitriformes; family Cathartidae; genus Gymnogyps; species Gymnogyps californianus. The sequence continues at coordinate 62,677,443 of NC_059474.1, read as the reverse complement.
AAGGAGGAATGTGATAGTGGGAGCCATGGTCTCTTGGGAAATCCCGCTGCCAAATTCAAAAGCTTCACATGGCTGTAGCAGTGCAGCTCCTTGTCATAAAATGGAGAATTTTATTTGCTTTTATTAAGTAACAGAAGCTTAATTAAGTTTCTCCTGAATGTAATAAAGCGATACAGCTGAATGTAGGTCAGTCCCAAGTAATTGTTTCACTGCTTTAGCAGCTGTTTAACTAATGCTCAAGTGTTAAATAAGAATGCTGAAAATTTTTTTAAATTGTTTTCTTTTTTTCTTTTTTAAAGGGGCTAAGTGATCTCTTTCTCAGGGGACTGTGAGGTTAGCCTTGGCCCTTTGAACCTAATTAATCAATGGCGAAGCTCTCAGAGTGCTGGCTGTGGAATGCTCTTTAATTGCTCACTTGTGCAGTCATTTGTTTTGTTTAACCTGTGACGGATTAAACTCTGTTACAAAGGTCTTTGCTTCTGTCGTAGAACAACTCCAGCCATGCAACAGCAGGCTCTCCGCTCGATTCCCAGCCCCTCTGGGGACGTGGCAGAGAGAAAGGGAAGGACAGCTCTCCTTGCTCCCCCACACCACACTGCCTGGACCCACTGGTGTTTTCGCGGGTCCCCCCCATCGCTGTCGGTGAGCTTCCCAGGGCTGCGCTCTTGGCAAAGGGAATATCATTAGCTGTTAATATAACCCAAGAATTCTCCAGATAACTCCCTTGCTTTCTTTCATTAAATGTGAAACTTTAGAGACAGAAACTTTAATGATTTTCTGTGCGTGTGTGTAATACTGTATGCTCCGCTGGGACCCCTCCGGCATCCCACATCTCCTAACAGCTGTCAGGCAGCTCAGATTCTTTTCCAAACTGCCAATCTCCAAAAATATTTCCTCCTCTTCTTAAGTATGGAATTTCGCCCCTGAGTCAGAGGGTCTGTGCAAAGCGATGGCAGGATTCAGTGACAAACTTAAGGCTGCCAAAACATTAGGGCCAGAAATAAGATCTTTTATACCAGTTGGCGGGGGGGGACCAGGACTGTGAATTTCCAGGCTACAGCGGGACTCTGCTTTCGCTTCCAGCCCCGGTGAATTGTTTTGAGACAGTGTGTTTCTTGTAATGCTTGCCATTAACATTCAAAAGAAAGCTAGATCATTTTAAGATGTTTCAAAAAGGGATGTTAAAATTTATCTTCCTTTTTATGAGATCCACTGCACCAAGGCACCCAGTGGCTTTAGAAATGTAAGTAATGAAAGGCAGAGAACAAATGTGAACTATAGAAATGATTTATGGAGACATCTGATGAATTTATCCTGCATCTTTACCCTTTCATCCATCTCCCTGGACTTCAGCTAGTATGTCTGAGCAGCATCAGTCACATATTTTAAAGTTGACTTGCCAGAGAGATGCTCCATGCCCTGGAATGTGGATTTCCCAGTTTCTGCCCCACCTAAGGCTCCGGTGAAATCCCGGGCAGGCAGGTTTTTTTCCACAGAGCTCTCTGGGTTGGATTACCAAAGTGGTTAGGCACTCAGTGACACAGCCTACTGTCTGAAAAACGCTTAATAGCCAGCAGCTTCACTGCTCTCCATGAGAACTGAGGAGTCCCAGGCCATGCTCAAACAGCTAGGCCTTTTTGTAGCTCCTCCAAGAAGAATGATGCTCTTTGGAAAAATGCAGCTCCAGTGGGAGGCAGAGCCTTTCTGGAAAACTTGGCCTTTGAGTTTAGCTTCCTCAAAGGAAGCTTTCTTACGTACAGCAAGTTTAATTCTGTGAGTACAGCATTAGGCAGGCTGTGTAGTGTGAAATAGCTAATCCTCCACTAACAAAGTATTTTCCACACCTTCACAAAGAAGACTTGAGTTTTTGCAGAAGGCCTGTTGCTCTGTTCCTACCAGTTGTTGTCCCACAGATGTTCAGAGGTTGTTTTCCTATCAGACTTTTTCTCAGGATAGTCTTTTTAGCCAAATCTATATGTATTTTAACCATATATTTTAAAGGCAGATAAGGTATGTAATGAGCAAGTAGTGTCCCTTTCAGGATGGTGACCAGATAGGGTGGGGCAGGAGAAGAGCTGGTGGGCATATATAGCTGAAAACTGAGATGATAGATAGATATGCTGAAAACTGCCCCAGGAAGGACAAGTGAGGAGGGGATGGGGCGGTGGGAGGGCCGGGGCATGTGATCCCTGACTTCCCCCAGCTTAGTGCTGAGCACAGCGTGAGAAAGCCTGGCTGGAGCTGCTGGACACATGTCCTCAAAAATGCATCCCTCCGTCCCCTCCCATGTTGCTGCACGCAGCCACAGAAAGTTCAGTGCTATGTTTAGACATTTTAAGGAACTTCACAATGGCTGTTTCAAGTAATATATCTAAGATTAGGCTTTTTTTCTTTTTTTTTTTTTTTTTTCTCCTTACCATTTGCTTCCATATATGCTTTGGCTGGGCAACGCTGGGCTGGGAAGCATATGAAGGTATTGTGACGCTGTGCTTTCTCTTAAGCTTAGAATCAAAGTGCAGGCTGCCTTTATTCAAGCTTTGGGCTGAAGATCAAAGAGGCAGAGTTGGCTACATTAGAATGAAATTTAAAAAAAATCCCTTTTGAATATCAAAAACATATTTCATTCATTTCAGGATTATTTTTTGAGAAAGTTTGGTTTGTTTCTGATTATTATTTGTACTGCTTTAATGCCTGAGACACAGACAGGGGCCAAGACTCCTTTGCACAAGGTGCTGTACAAAATCGGGCGCCATTAGCAGATGCTGTATTAATAGCATACAACCCTGGCAGGCTTGTTTGTTTTACTCACTAATATTATCTTCTTGTCTGAACTGATTTAGCCACGATGCTAAAGGCATAACCTGTCACATGTTGATCCTATGTCTCACTTGATTGGGAAGCTTCCCCCCTCCAAGAGGCTGAGGGGCGATTGCTTCCTTAACTAAAATCTATGGACCTTTACTTAAAAATCACCTCGGTATCATGCCATTGGCAAGAGTGATGAAGAGAGAGGTTGCTCTGGGTTTTAGAAACAGTGCTGCATGGATGCCTTCAGTTCACTCCTGAGTTCATCAGGGAGTTGCCCAGCTTTGACCTCCTGCGCTGTTTGGACGTATTCATTTTTGTTTCATTCAGTCATTCAATTATTATGTCAAATTTGAGATGGAGTGCAGTACAAATTATTTGGCCCAAAACCTTTCTTTAACCCTGTTCGCAGAGGTGAAAGGCTAATACATTAAACCTACCAGCCCATGAATACAGATTACTTTAGCCTATTTAGAGACAATATTCTCTAATCTCAGTTTTTCCTTTTGCAGGAATCAGTCAGTGGCTGGGACTGGGGCCATTGGGTGGTGACAGTAAATGGCAGCATTGCGGTTATTATGGGCTGCGTAATTCCTTGTACTTTGAGAAAACGTGAGAATTAGTGAAGAGGGATGCAGTGAAAGTAATACCGGATTTTCCTTTAACAACAGGAGAGAATCTCTTTTTTTTATTCTTTTTTGTTGATATATTTAAAAGGTTTCTAAATGTTCACATTCAGATTTGCTTTTTGCTCAGCCAGTGCTGAGCAGCAGGTTCGTACCTCACAGTGCTGCAGGGCTGTAGCACTTTGGTGTCCAGCACAGCACTGGCTCCCTGTGCTGTGGACTCGGTGAATAGGTAGGTAATGGTAGGCTGAGGGTCTGAACATGCTTCAGAGCTGTTGTAGAGAAAATAATCCTTTGCCACTTGCTCTAGCTATCCCAGCTCTGGGTAGCTGCACTAAAGAAGAAGAAAAAATGGGCTTTAACTTACATTGACTTGTGTTAAAATGGCAGTGAAGACAAAGTAATGTGGAGCGCCAGCTGAAATTCAGCCCAGACCTCCTCTAGCCTTTAATTTGACCTCCTAACTCAAATTAAAAGCCAGATTGTTTTCTGTTCACAGTTATTTTAACTAGCGTTAACTCTGGCTAAACCGACGAGCCTTTTATTGGTTGGTTTGTTTTAGGTGTTTACTCTCCTCTCCAGATACCCTGTCAGTGTTTTGTAAAGTGGATTTTTGTTAGGGTGCTACAGAATTTTATGGAGTTGGAAGAAGTAGAGTGCCTGTAAAAGGGCAGATGTAGTTCTTTAAAAGATGAGCTTTACAGCCTTAAGGCTTGCCTGGTTTGGTTTTCAGCCCTACGGACCGGCATCCAATAAAAGACATTAGACTACATTGCAAACCTGGCCTTGCCTGTGTCCTCAGCTCCTTGCAGCTGGAGCAAGACCGTGACTGCTTTAGACGTGCTCGGTGCAGATCTGTTTTCCATGCTGACCCAAACCTTTTGTCCAAATATACCCAGTGGCTTGGACAGATCATCGTTTTGTCATTCTTGCGCTAATGATGAGTGTTCCTTCCACCAGGCTTGCATTCAGGTTCTCTGTTGCTGCAGGGATGCTGTAGCCAGGCACATTAGCACAAGGCACTTGGCAGGTTTTCCTGTTGGGGTACACATTCATTGCCTTTGGAGATTTCATCTCCCCTCCTCACTGTGTTAATCACAAAGAGATGGGACAGAAAGAAATCCAAGGAAACTATAAAATGTAAGAGACAGTACATGATGGAAGCACAGAGGAAAAAGCTTTCATTACTTGGGGGGACTCTCCTTCACACGGTAGTGATGAGCCAGGGCGTCCCCGCTGGCAGGTCCTGCCCCAGACCTCAGATTCCTGAGCTGGGGAGTCCCTGGCAGTGGAGCAGATGCACCATGTGCAGGGGTGCCCCAAATTGTCATTAAAGCTGTTAAATCTTGTGAATTTGCTGTTAAATGCTTCTTGTTAAATTTTAAGGACCTTATCAATGAGTTGAAACAGCGTAATTACTTTTTCTTTTTTCTTTTTTCCGATGTAAAACTGGTATTTAAATTATTTCCAGGACCTGTTTTCCATCTTGCTCCCAGGCTCTCCATAATATATCAAGGTAGTCCCCTTGGTGACCTTTACAGCTTGAGTTCGGTTTGGCTCTGTAGGATTTTTCTGCTGTTTGGCTGGCTGGGGTTTTGGTGTGGTTTTGGTGGTTTGTTTTTCTTCAATTTTGCTTTGCTCAATATAAAATAATAATCAGAGGAACAAAATAGGTTGAGGCTATAGAAAGAGGACTCTTTTCCCATCAAACATCATAAGATTTTACAATAACTATAGCAGTTTAAATGTATCTCGTTGGCATATCTCCACAAAGGTGCTTGGTGAGGCTGCAATTAGAGTGCTCTGCCTCTCCTTGTATTAGTTTGATCACATAAGAAGCAGCCTGTCTGACAGCTCTAGCACCTGGATAGATAATTAAAACTCGTCAATAAAACAACAAAATGCAGTGTGTAGTGGGACTCGTCTGTGCTAGCATTAAACACCGTGGATAATTATATCACAGCAGAGGTTGGAAAGCTACCTTCTCCATGCTCTGAAAGATCAATAAAAAGGCCCATTCATAATGAAGAAAATGTTAGAGAAACTGGATTTTCATCTCCCTGTCATTAGGTCCTTTGCTTTTAAGGTTTTGCAGAGGCAGAAAAAGATTCCATTGAGGAATTCTTTGTTTCTGGAAGCTAAACAGGTAGGGATGTAGCTTTGCGTTTGTGCAGCATGTTATTGAAAGCAAATGTGGTGAACCAAAGGCTTTTCTCAGGGCTTGCGGTTCTGTTCTCCCCTCTCCACCCTCCACTGCCTCCCTTCTCTGCTTGCCTTTTTTTTTTTCTTTTTCCCCTTATTTGCAAGCCATCACGTTAACTCCACTTACGAGTGAAATTTCTCTTTGCTTCATGTTTACTTTCTCCAGGGCATGAATATTTCTTTTTTTTTTTTTTTTTTCTTCTCTTGGCCCTTCCTAAAGGATTGATTTGGAAGTATCACATATTGACAGGGGAGAACACACTCCTGCCTGACTTATTTGCTGTGACAGCCTCTTTCTTAAAGCAGTCATCCAGAGAGGAGATTTTTGTGTTCCACAGAAGGAAAAGGATGTCTTGCAGCGTTGCCGTGAAGGATAATGAATCAAGTCTGTCTCTTACTGTAAAACCATTAGAAAAGTATAATAGACCTTGAGAAAGAGGCTTAGATATTGATGTCTTGGCTATATTAGCATGCCTAGGCACATGATGGCTGTCTTGTCTTTGCGGAAAAAAAATAAAGTCTATGTGAAGTGGGTGTTTCAGTTGAGGGGAGAGGGAAAGAGTATCTTTGTTTTTTGACAACGGGTGCTCATGAACGCAGGTGAGCCAGTTTGGTCGGCACACGTGGGCATTAAGAATCCGTTGTTATAAGTTGCTGTAGGTGGAGGGTAGCACCAGCTACGAGCAGGGTTTGTTAGCAGTGGCAAGGGATGAATATGGCAGCTCAGTGCTTTCCGTACAAATCCAAGTTCATGGTCACGTAGCCTGAAATTTTCCAATCTTCAGGATATTTAGAGCCTAGCCCTGGACTCTGATGGTTTGATTGCAGATTCAGAGGGAGCGGATGGCTTCCCCATTTGTAGTGGTTTCCAGTACGCCCTGTTCACAGGTGCTGCCGGCCACGGTGTCACAGAAAGCATTGCTCCACCTCAGAAGGGCTTGTCTCTAGAGGATAAGGACCAGGAGAAAGAGGGTGTGTTGGGGATGAAACGGATGTTTGAGCCTCTAGGCTTGTTGTGGACCTGTGCATGGATTTCTGGTTGCTCTTCTCGTGGCATCTCTAGCACGACGCGTGCCTGCCCCTGTGGTTTTGGCACCCAGTTTCCTTGTCTGGGGCAAATGACGCCCATCTGGATGGGGAGCTGGACGACTTACTGGTATTGTGCCTGAGATGATTAATGCTGAAAGGCTTTTGTTTGGGATTGATCTTTTATTTTGTGCTGCCTTTGCATTTTTGTTCTGGCAAACATATCGCCCCAGACATGTCTAGCCTGATGCTGTTGACATGTCTGTGCTATTAAAGTTTCTGGAAAGGCCTAAAATAAACATCACCTGCCAAACTATTATTTTTTCCTTTCTTTCTCTTTTGGTAAATATATCAACAATGTCAGCATTGGAAAAAATCAAAGATGTCAGAGCAGGAATAAGTAGCTGTTTATGTCTTAAAGTGTTTCTGCCTCACTATCACAAGATGACCTTGTCACTTAAAAATCATAAAAATGTTGCCAGGAAGAAGGAATGGAAGTTTGCTGAAGGGAAATGAAGTTTTGGTGGTGTGGGGTTTTTTTTGTTGTTTTTTTTTTTTTAAGTCTGAACCGAGAGTTGCAAGCAGAGTTGAGCCCTGCAGCTGGTTCTGAACTCAAATGCTTCCTTCAGTCCCACTGCTATAAATGCAAAACAAATGCCACATGAATTATTATAACTGTTTCACATTAAAACTCTTGAAAGTCATTTTCCACTGGAACTAGGAGAGGTTCTGCAAAAATAATCCATGTTTTCTGTTACAGTGTATGTGTTACACTGGATTGGCACCTCTGTTCTAGGATAAATATTTTTCCACATCTGAAAGATAGAACAGGTACCTTAATAAGTGGGAATAAATGTAGCTGGAAAGAAGGTATAAAGAACCCCTTTTTTCTTTTTTTTTTTTTTTCTTGTGACTGGGACAATTTACACTTTTTCCCAGGAGGTAATTTTTCCTCTCCAAAACATATGTGAATAACATGAACTTCTGTTTATGAGATGCTGGGTGCTTAAAGGCTGCTGAGTACTTCGGACTGATTTTTAGGAGAGTTTGGGGTATTCTCTTTTCCTGAACATACAGAAATGTATGTTGTCGTCAGTCTCTCAAGTAGGGGTGAAAATGCAGATCTTGGGTTATGCTTTGGTTTCTGATCTCTTGGTTGGTCTTGGTAGGCATCTGCACCTTGGCAAAGTGAATGTGAGATACTGGCCTTTTCACTGAGCATGCTTTGCACCAACGCAAGCGTTTACAAAGGAACCCGGGCACTGGCAAATCACATTTTCCGTCTCTTGTAAAATGGAAAATGCAGCAGGCTTTTTGCCTTGCTAGCCTGAATGCTGTGGCAGCATGGTGAGTTATTTCTGGTGAGCTGTGTGGACGCTCTTGGTCGAGGCAAAGTGTCCACAAATCCCAGCAGCAATTACAGAGGTGGCTTGAGATGTGCAGGGTCTCTGAGAAGATGGCTCTATCTTCATGTGCCCACCTTGCACTTCAGGGAGCAACAGGGAGAGAAGAATGATTGCAGGTAGAAATAATGACTTCAAAATAAAACAAACCAACCCCAAACAACAGGATGGCTATAAATTCCTTGTCAGATTTCATGATAAATGGCGATAAGGGGAACTAAAACTACTTGAGGGGTTCCTTTAATTCTTCCATGTCTCCATAACATTTGCCTTAAAATGTTGTACAAGCTAATAAAATGGAAGCTGCTTTTTTAATAGGCATAAAATTGTCTATCTGGTCCCCCAAATTCACAGATTCCTCCCACAGTTCTCTTGTTTACTTGGTGTCAGAGCATATGGAGAATGAGAAAATAACCCGAGAGGCCAGGGGTCGCTTAGGAAAGTTGCAGCATGAGGGCAAAGCAGGGGAAAGAGAAGTAGTTTCCTTTGAAGGAGCTGATGAATCAGTGCTAGAAATAAGAGGCACTTGTCAAAAGGTGCTAATAAGAGGTATAGATGGGTGTAAAAAAGGTGACTGTAGTTTTCTGGAGTACAGTAATGCTAGAGCCAGCAATGCGAATGGTTCCTGCCCTGTTGGACGAGAATCTAGCAAGATGCAGAGCTGCCGTTTCTAGTGTAAAGCTAAGGGACCTGGGTAGTGCTTCTGCGATTGCCCTGTAGAAGAGACAGATTTATACTTCAGCTGATGCAGTGCTGGTTCTCACTGCGAATTGTAACTCCAGTAGTTAGTAACGGTCTTCCATCAATAAAGGAGGAAAAAAAGAAAAGAAAAAAAAGAAAAAAAAACAAAAAAAAAAAAAACCCAACAAAATAAAAACAAGGGATCCTTGTTGCATTGACTGGAAAGGTCAATACTGAGCCTTGTGACTCACAGGAGTTTGGAGTGAGTATTACTAAGACCCAAGCTCCAAGAAATCCCAAGATTCAATGTATAATCCTGTGATTTACAAAGAAGAGCTTGTGGGCTGGTTTGCTGGGAATGGAGTAAGGCATGATTACGTGGGTTTTCTCCCCTCCCTTTTCAAGGCTACAGAGGCATCTTCTTTTACACATCTCCTTTTCTATGTCACTTCTTGTGAGTCACTTAGTGTCACCTGGGCCTTTAATCTGTCTGGAAAGAAATATGACAAATCTGAAGGGACCAAGAAGGTGTTGCGAAAGTGGGAAAAAAAGTATGAACAAAAGCACAGCAACCACAGCTTTAATGATGAGTGTTTTTTACCTCCTTCTCCCCTTAAAATTTTTGTGGCCTGGTGTCTGACAGTAATAGTTGGTTGAACAGGTATTACTTTTTTTCTAAGGTTTTTAGTCCAAATTGCCCTCATCCCTTAAGTGTGCTGGAATGGGAACCTGCATGTTTCACCCTGGGGTGATAAAACAAAACTTGAAATGCCAAGTGCCAGACACAGTTTTGCTGCCCATATGAAATGAGTGTGAAAAAGAGAGGAGGTTCAGTTTTTGTGGTTTTGGTGGTGTTTTTTGTATGAGCCCTTTTTTGCAAATTGTGTGAGGTACTGACACTGCATAGTATTTGAGCTTTTATTTGGGAGTTTTTAATTTTTTTTTTATTGTTTCCCCTCCAAGGTGTCACTGACAATTTGATCTCACCTTCTTTTGAAGTTTCTGTGCTTGGTAGGCTCAGTGCTTTGCCATCCCCCAATCCAGGGATGTACAGGAGGGCTTCAGGACTTGCTAGAGTTGGGGGGAAAAGCCCATACCAGCACCCTGTGTTCCCTACCCAACCCCTTGTATCATGGTGCTTTTACTTTCTTGGGTGATATCCCAGAAGGCAGCACGCATTTGAGGAGGTTAAAGCTGGTGTTCACAGCCTTCAGCTTCCAAACCAAGTTTTGAAATACTGGTTATGAACCTGGAGCTTTCTAGGTTGCATGTTTTCACTTCTGTTTTTTATGTCCAAGTTCTTGCATAAAAAAGAAATGGCCGCAAGGAAACACTTGGCCATTCAAAGCAAACACTTCCTTACAGACAGAAAGAAAGAAAACACATGCAGATGAACCCTAAATGTGTCTGTTCCTCCCCCGACTTCTAATTCCTCATAATTTTGGATCCTGCCTCATGATTTTGAAACGTCTCTTTGATCCATTGCTCTTATTCTGTGTAACGTGGCCAGGGCTATCCCTACAGCCAGAAAGACTATTGATTAGGTCAGTGCAATTGCTTTTTGAAAGGCATATTGAGCCCAGTAAAGGATTTTTGTTGAAAATGAAGTTTTGGATGATGTTCAAAGCCTCTCCTGGAAGACTGCCCACTCACACGGTCCAAGCTACCTGTGATATCCCAGCCAAGCCACCTGCCTGTAAGTAGCAAGGGTGAGGACAACAAAGTTATCCTTTTTGTTAATAAAATTATTTTTCTATGTATATGATAAAACTAGTTACTTGCTGTGATAACTGTCGTCTTTCAACTAGAAAACACAAGAACATCCCAGCCCTCTGGATTATCTGTTATCCAGCAAAACAGCCCGATGAGCAAGCTTATCAGCTCTTATTAATCTTTCCATAAAATTAAAGAAATTATGGAGCTTAAGGCAGTCACTAATGAATCAATTTTAATTTATGGGCTTAAATAAAATCCTCATTAAGGCTGACAAACTATAGCCTCAGGTAAACATGAAGCATTTCCACTGCAGACCTAAATGAGTTCTGCGCTGGATGTCACGGCTTCTGCCAGAACAGCAGGAGGGTCAGGGGTCCCGTGTCACATCAGAGGGGGCAGCATCTTAGAAAAAGTAAATGCAGTGGTCTAGCCCTTAGGAGGTCTCTTTCTGGCATGCAAAAGCATAAAAATCAAAGACTAATTATATTTCTCTCTCTCTTTTTTTTTTTTCCCTTTAAACAAACAAGCAGAGGATTTTTCTCTGTAGAACTGTCGTTTGCTAAGTGTTTTTGCATCTCCGAAATACACAAAAATTGTACATAGAAGTGCTTGTACTACTAAAGCAGAGGCAAATGTGGGTTTCCACGCATGCACAAATCGGTCACTGATGGACGTGAGTCATATGTGCCACAGGGAAGGCATCTCGCAGGGCCCAACAGGGATGTGTGTGTGCTCTTAACCTGAAAGATGCTCGCTGCAGTGGGCAGGGTCACTTCCTTCTCTGTGCAATTGTATGGCAAGATCTTCACTGAGAACAATGTTGGTTTTTGGAAAAAATACATCATCTCAGGAGATGCATCCATGCTGGGCAGAATGATTGAATAAAACTTAGCCATTTGTAACTAATGCAAGTGTGTTGGCTGTGTATGAAAAACTACTATTTTGGTTTTTAGACAGCTTATTTGGTGAATTTTTTTTTCCGCTCAAGTGTTGCTGTTTCTAGTCTTTGCTTTGCATTAAACAGCATTATTCAAGATGACTTTTTGTGGGAACACTTTATAAATATTTTGTAAAACATATTTGTTATGCGTGCTATAAAATATACAATGATTATTTTTGCCACAAATGTTGTTGGTTTAGTCTTTGTGTTTCATTTGGTGGGGATGCTGTTATTTAAGGTTAGTTGAGATCACTGTGATGGAATTTGGGTTTCAAGAATTAGAGGACCACATACCTGTAATCACTTTTTAAAAATCTTCCTCTCAGTTTGGTTTTAAAGAAATACCTCCTGGTGCTGTAAGAACTGCTTGGAGGATAAGGGGTTGTGCCACCATGCCTCTTCTCTTTTGGCAATAAGCTGATGAAGACATTGGTGTTTGTTTGCCGTCAGCCTTTGTGCGCTCTCTGGCAAGCTTTCCCAGCTGATGCTGAAGTCCTGGCTTCTGCATCTTCACTCCTGTTCACACTGGAGGGGCCACTCAACCTCTTGACCTGTCCTTCTGTCTGGACTGTTTTCTGACTCTTTTTTTTTTTTTCTTGCTTTTCAGATGCAGTAATCGGACCCAATGTGCAGTTGTCGCTGGCCCTGATGTGTTTCCAGACCCTTGCCCTGGGACGTACAAGTACCTGGAAGTGCAGTATGAATGTGTCCCTTACAGTATGTATCTTGATATATTTGCATTTGTTTCTTTAATAGAGATTTGATTTATTGTGGAGACTGGGCCAGCCTTGAGCTTGTCTCTTGTTGCCCGAGGGCAAGTAAACACTCAGTGACAAACCACATGCGTCATATGAGAATGAGCTGGTAAGATATGAAAAAATGTCCTCTGTGCAAGGTTTGTGCTTAGGTTAAAAATATCCTAATAGTGTCCCATGTTTTCCTTGTTGTACGGTGTAACAGTGACATACCACCTTTTGGAAAACACTTAGGAAGCCCCATTAGTGAAAGCAGACCAAAAGAATGAAGCACTATTGCTAGCTTATAGCTTCTCTTTCCGGAGTTTTATGCTTGTAATCGTATAGCAGTGCACTTTGACCGACCTATGTCCATATAATTGGTGACATTTGATAAGTGCCTTAAATACAGTATTGTATCGCCGAGGAGGTAGAAAGCTAATGTTTTGGGAAATTTGATGTTTGATGGTAGAAAATACTAATTTATAAGCTTCCAAAGTTATGAAGGCAAATTACAGGCAAGCCATTTAGCCTGAATTTTTGAGGGTAGAAAGACAGTCATCTGGGATTACAGCAATATGCGTGGAATGGAAAATGTCAGAGCTACAAAAAGTTAAGCATACCTCAGAATTTGCTTTCTGTAGAAAACGAATTTGTTAGACACAGTTACAGTCCTACTGTCAAAATTAGCATACCTCAAAAAAGAAATAACAACAGTAATACTACGAGTGCACTTTTTATTAGCAGTTATAAAGGGCTGAGCGGTGAATAACAGGACTATTTCTAGGTTTTCAGTTTGAGTAGGCCAAAGCTCATAGCACACCTCTGAAAATAATAAAGCAGGTACGGGAAAGGACACTTTCAAGCCACAGAGTTGTATTGAGAGAGCAGCAGAAGACTTCAATTTGCTGAAACCCAGTATTTGGCTCAAGGACTAAGAGCATCTTCTTCATTGCTTCAAGCACGGGCTGCAGGAGAGCAAATGTGGCTGAGAAATAACAGGCACCGCTGTCCAGAGGGGAAGCGAGAACTTACAACCCCTCGGGTGGTCCCCATCCCTCGTACAGGAGGTGGCCGCCTGCCTGCTGCCAAGACGTGGAAAGGCTGTGTGGGGTTTTGCTTGTTGGGAAACCGCAAAGTGAGGGATGCAGCTAAGACCACCTCTCTGAGCAAAGGGGACCCTCTCTGCTGAGGGACTCTGTCTCTCTGCTGGCAGACAGCTCAGCATGTCCATATTTGATTTTTCTAAACAAAAATGTGAAGCTTCTAAATGAAATGATGGAATATTTTTTTATGGGGTGAGCTATTAAACCCATGGAAAGAGTGACATCAGGGGCTTAGGGTCTGCCCTAGCGAGCTCGTACCAAATTACCAGTTTGGAGTTATTCCACTCTAAATGAGGTCTTTCATTTTACAAACAACACTGTGCATGGGGAGGGCGAGGGGAGATTGGTTTCTACTTATCATAGCAGGTTGTATTTCTTTGTGATTTGTGATTTGCATGAGGTATGCCGTTCCCTCCTGAGACTAGGCTGGTAAAGCAATAGTCATTACCTAGTATCCGTCCATAGCCTTTGTTGCATATAAAACAAAGAGGAATAGTGGTGCCTTGTGAGAAAGGTAATATGTGAATATTATGCCCCAAGGTGTTAATCGGCCCTGTGTACAAGATGTAAAATAACTCCTGTGAGAGGTTGCTCAGCACCAAATGTACAGTAGGGATTGAGCATGTTTTAATGATCTGAATGTGGGGAGGAAAACAACAACGACAACAAGCCACGCTGCCTTTGCAATTAAGTTAGTAGCTTTGATGGCTGTTTCCTCTGTTTGTTTATGAATCAAATATAGTGCCTCTGTGAGTAGAGTTATGGGAGGGGAGAGAGGGGGTGAGCAAGTGGTAAAATAGAATCCCATCTCCTGGGCTTGTTGTTCTGCATTGTCTAGGAAATTTTGGGTCAAATCTTTATGCGTTGTTATTCAGTGTAGCACCAGGGAAGTTGGTTGTGTTGAGGCAAACTGTCCCTTCATCTGCAGACATGGAGTGGGAAACCTAGGGCTCCTTTTTATTCTTCTCCTACCTCAGTCTCTGCCTGGCTTTGTTGCCGCCTCCATTTCTTCCCTCTGCAAATGGTCAGCTCAACTTTGCAGATTTTCCTTGCCTGGGCCCCAGGAATGCCCCACGAGTGAAAGCCATCCAAGCAATGGGAAAGGTGTCAGCTCTGGACAAGGAGGTCAGCAAGGGTATGGTTCGACCAAAGCTATGCCTGGTGGATGAAATCTGTTTCCCCCTCAATGCCCTCAGTGATGCCTCTGCCATTTACTGAGGGTCAGTTGGTCCTCTTGGGTTCTTGTCACTGAGCCCACACACTTCAGCCCATCTAGACAATTTTGGGCTGTTGCCCAAGTCCTTTAAGGTCCAGCTTTCTTAGCATCGCTACCCATACCCAGCTGACTTGTGTGATGCTTTGCTCTGCAGGAGGGGAGTGGGCTCTATGGGCTCCCTGGCACTGCTCACTGCTGGGGAAAACCCTTCCTCAGCCACTGACATTTCCTCAATAGCTTCATGCACGGAGCCCTTGGTGAACGGTGGTGTCTGCCATATGGCCATCTCCTAAAGAAACACAGCAGTTGCATAACAAAGGAATTAATATTTCAGCAGGCACTTCTACTTGTGTGCAATTCCAGCTTACTTCGTCTGGTTGGATGGGTTACTCCTTACAGTTTCAAATTATTCCTTATGGACGGAGACAGACAGTTTACCTAAGTGCTGGCTCAGCAGCAGAGAGGAGCGTGTGTGCATCTCAAGAGAGCAGCGTTTAGGAGTCATCTTTAACAGATGTTGTTAGGACTGACCTTAGGCACTTATGCTCAATATAGTGGTAGTGTTATATGCTCCCTCAGAGAAAAATTACGGAAGATTTAAAATTCCATTGGGTAGCCTGCTCCTCTTGTGATTTTATTTATTTATTTATTTATTTATTAACTCTTCCACCACTAACTTGTATCATTTTCAAGAGGAAAACATCCCCCTTTCCTCTCAGGAGGGGGAAAAGCAAACCTCTTCTAACTTCAGTAGCTCATATATTTTAAAATGTCCTTTATATTACCCTCCACACTGCGTTCCTGTGTGTTCACTAGAGGTACCCCTGACAAGGAGAGTTTCATGAGGCTGCAGTTGCTCTCGATATGGGGAAGACAACAGATGATTACACAGATAGCCCAGTCCTCTCCTTGTTTTCCTGATCCTGTAGTCAGTTTGTGTGATGGCAGATGCTGTCTGCAGAAATGGACAGTCATTCCAAGGACCTCTGGACTTTTTTTGTTCCCCTCTGACAATGAAAAGCAAGTAGAAAGCAGGTGATTTCAGCAGCTGAAAAGATACCAGGCCTAATTTGACAGGCTTCAGTGGCATCAGTTGTCCTATTTTTCTGGTATCAGAAAAAGTCACCAAATTAATTTTGTCTTAAAGCAGGCCTTGGCATATGGTGTTTATTTCTCTGACACCTGCTTTAAATACTGTTCCTTTTCTTCTGAAATACTGAAATTACTACTCCATTTTTCTTAAATTGAATTTTCTTTTGATCATTACTGACCAAGACAGCTTTTCCATGGTTTTCCATTAAATATGGACTACTGCAGACCTGCATTTTGCCATTGCCAGAGCTGTGGACACATGGCACGTTGCAGAGAGATGTCTGAAACTGCATTTTAGGCTGCGTTACATTGTGTGCAAGCATGAGAAACCTCACTTTGCGAGGATCCCTTTCATCCAGTACTCTTGTTGTTTCCTAGTGCATCCCTTCCCTCTCCCCTTCTCCCTTTACAGAGCAGTGTTAAATGGGTAATGGGAACAGCAGTGGTGGAGGTGGTTTTGTGAAGCTAGGTCAACACTCTCATTGCAGAAACACTTCAGTATCTTCTGGTGCTTGTACAGTCCTGTTGTCATGGTGCCAGTACATCTAGGAGTGTAATTTTCCTTATTTCACCTTTGTAATGTGCTAAGGGACTTCCCGTTTTACTCATG
The DNA here is from genome assembly GCF_018139145.2 of Gymnogyps californianus. Classification (NCBI taxonomy): domain Eukaryota; kingdom Metazoa; phylum Chordata; class Aves; order Accipitriformes; family Cathartidae; genus Gymnogyps; species Gymnogyps californianus. The sequence continues at coordinate 62,661,286 of NC_059474.1, read as the reverse complement.
AGCCAGCGCAGAAAGCAGATGAGCTATTTATCCAATGCTGTACACAAGACTGGTGACAAGCAAGAGTGTCCGATTTTGCAAGACCAGTGGTGGTGGGAGCGCTGGTGAGCTACTTGTCATTGTTAGCAGCCAGATTTTCTATTGATAATCTGATAAATCCGAACCAACGGGTTGGTTTTCCCTATGCAAATACAGCCTTTGTATGCACGTAACACTTTACAGCTCAAACCATCCGTGTTTTAGTAGTCCTGAATGTATTTCTGAGATGGATGAAGAGAAAGAACAACCCACTCAAGGCTGACAAGCCTCCTTCCCTTCGCTCTCCCGAGCACGTGTGCTTTGTGGGCCACGGCAGCGGCACTGCCCTTCGTGGGTGACACCCCAAGTCAGAACAGAGGGAGATTTTCCAACATGTGAGCAACTATCTCCCACTAGCTTTGACTGAAATTTAGGGATTGTCTGCATTTGGATTTTATTTTGGTTTCAAAAAAGGTGTGAGTTGAAAGCATGGTGATATTTTGGATTGCTTTTTCTGTTCATTTCCCCTTAGAGATAATCGTTCAGGCTCCCGAGGATCCAGCATGGTGTTGGAAAGAGGATTTAGCTAGCTGAGTCAAATTTATCTTCAGTTTTCCCTGAGCTCTCAATTCCTTTAGGTTTTAGGTTTTGGAGTTCACAGAATAACTTGTGCGCTGTTGTCCTTCAGAAAAAGTCTGTTTTTTAATAGAGACTGGGCAAATTTAAGGTATAGGGCAGGACAAAGTGGAATGAAGGTGGGGGTTTCACAAGGACAAGCCCATTGCTGCACTGATGGAAAGGATGGCAGCAGCAAGAGGGAGCGAGGCGGGTGCCGCGGGCATGGTATCTGTGATGACAACTTGTCTCGTACCCAGGCGACAAGTCTTCCATCAGCTTTTAGTATTGGGGAGATCTATTCAAAGGGCTGTTTCCTCCAAGGGAAAAATGTTCATGGCTTCCGAGGAAGGATGAATCATCCTTCCTTTCCATTCTTCTGGGTAAGCAGGCTAATAAATGTTACAAAGGCACCAAATATCTTTGGTGCTTACAGAGATTTTCCTGCTTCTTTAATGCTAACAAGGGGAAGGAAAACAATGCTTAAGCATGGTTCATCTTTCCTTTTCTAAAGACTTTTTTCTTTTTAAACATGGGACCTGAAATCACATTTCCCAATTGCTGTATTGATGGAAGGAAAGGTCATTTCTTTGCTAGAAATATTCCTTTTATTGCTGACAGAAGAGTAGATGGGCTCACTTATCAATAAAAGTGAGGGGATGGTAAGTGTGATGTGGGAACAGAATTCAATAAAGTTTTATTGTATCACAAGTGGACTGAAGTGCATTTAAAAACATTAGATGAAGGCTCACAATATCTGCTCCACTGGACCTTAGGGCTAGTGAATAGACAGATAATTGAATAATGACATTTTTAAGAGAATACAAGCACTAGAAAGCAAACTGATATTTTCATTGCTACAAGATTGCTGGTGGAAAGGGAAAGAGGGGGGAGAAGCTGGGAGAAAATTGCAATCTGAAAACAATTTAATGAGACCACTTTTCCCAAGAATACAGTTCTTAATTATTTCTGGAGTGCTGTAAGACCATTATGTGGCCTCGAGGCTTTCCCTGTGTGCGTTTTCTTGCCGCCTTCCCTATCGGTTGAGAAGCAGTGTTTGCCCACCGAGAGCAGTGCTATGTTTTGTTAAACAAATGGACTTGCAGCTTCTCCAGTTTTCTTTTGTTCTGGGTTTTTTTTGTTTGTTTGTTTGTTTGTTTGTTTTTCCCCGAGAGAACTTGGTTCCCTGGGGCCCACCAGTGAAAATGGCAAGCGTTCCCAAGGGGTTAAACCTGGCTGTTGGCGCTTTGATCAGTAATGAGTGAATTCCCCCCTGAAGCCAGGTGTCCTTTGTTTTATTTAGTTAAGTAACCTATTTGTGTGCATGGGCTAGGAACAATAATTAAAAAAACAAAACAAAAAAAACCCCAAACACCAGACCTAACTGCCCATTATGATTATTTCCAAGCAAAGAATCTTTACTTTGTATCCTGCTGACAAACTGCCTTTCTTCCAAGGCATACAATTTCCTGGGCATTGCAGCCAAAAAAACCTCTTTTTTGTATATTTGCTGAAATTCCCAGCTTTGCTTGTTGGCTCTTTATCCACAGAGACAGAAACAAAGGACGTGTTACTTCCCCTATCAGTCTCCTTTCACCATGTGCTTGTGGGGAGAGTGCACCTATACAACAGCCAGTTGGAAAGCACCCTTAATTAAAATAACCTGATATTAACAGGCTTTGCGAACCTGGAGGCTGACCTATCTGCGTAGGTGTGTGCAGAATTTTGAAGAAGGGGAGGAAAACTAAGTGCTGAGAGTTGGGGGAAATAAAGGTGTTTGAAAACTTGAAAGTAGCCTGAGATGAGGGAAAAAGGACATTTTTGTGAGACACGATGAAATATATGACAACGTGTTTCATTTTTTAATCTGAGATGAGTTTGGTTTAAATTAAAGGAACAAGGTGATTTCAAGTGCGTGTGCCTATAATGCATACTGGTTTAAAGGTCTGCTGTCAGCAGGAGCACTATGGATTTTCTTGTGAGGAGAACTTAGATAAATGTTAGGCAATCTCCATAGTATGAAGGCCACCACTACCTGCTCCAACTATAATTTCCAGCATGCTGCTGTGAAAAGCCAGCTCCTGCTGGCTCCTGTCATCTCAGTCCTTCCCTCTAGGTTGTGCGACACTTCATGTCTCCCACTTGTGCCAGTGTGAGCCCTTGGGTGAAAAGTAATCTTTTCCTCTCTCTGTTTCTCTCTTCTGAGTGTTTCGCCGATCACCTCCTGAACTAGCTCACCACTCCCCAGTCCCAGGCTTAAAATATTGAAATGCCTCTATTCACTGATGCATTCGGTGTTTTACACCATGCGTTGGTTCTGAAAATCCTATCTCCATGCACAACAGGTTGTGCTCCCATGTATCTTTGAGTCGCACATGCTATCTTTATCAGAAAAGTCACCATAGTGCTTCTGCTTAATTGTATTAGATCTGAAATGCTGCAGGGGAAAAGAGTTAGAGTCTGTTATAGCCTGGGCACCTATGAACTTGTCAGCTGATCATGGGGTGTTTTATTGCGCATTTGCTGTCAAAGTCGGTAAAGACATAATTTGATGGACATGTATTAATACCACTTAGAAAAATAACTTGGTAGCTTACCAGCTGAACAGGTTGTTATGGAAGAGTCATTGCAGTGAGTAAGTGTAACTTCAGTCATATGAATGTTTGAGAGTCACTTGTCTGCCCATCGTATTTTAAAATTGCACTCCTAATTAATCACGGAAGTGAGATAAGCCTTAAAATGAGGTCTGACATTTAAGCTGGACATCTACAAGCTTCGTAGTTGTTGAAGATCTTGCACTCAAGCACAGTGAAAATCAAAGTGTTGCAAGAGGTGGTGGGGGAGAGTTTAATTTGCTCGCAAGTAAACAGAAGGATGCCCTACACCCCTGTATACTCTTTTTTCTCAGTTCTATTATAAGAATTTCATTACCTCCAGACTTTTCATTTTTCACTCTAAAGAAAAATACTTTTTTGCAACATTACAAAATGGCTTTTTTTTAAGTGAAGGCTGAACTAACCCATTACATGATGAACTATGAGCGGAGCAGCCAGCAGCATGCTCTACTGACAGCGTCTGAATGGCACGGCATGTTGGGCTACATGAGGTACAAATTAAACACCCGTGGTCTGAATGCCAAGTCTTAGGGCGAGAAAGGTGTATTTTTATTTACTTATTTTTTTGAGGAAAATTCAGAACTTCCTTTTCCATTCATTTGGAAAACACAGCATCTTTTGGAGATGTTGGACACATAGGTGAGAGAAACAGCAGGAATATCACTATTCTTCTGGTGTGAAAGTTTGGGTATTCTGGTGATAGATGTAATTAAGGAGGAGATTATTTTTTTCCTTTCCAATTAATACTTAAGTAGGTGGCAAGTTAAATGGGTACTGGTGACAAATTTGCAAGAGTAAAATTCACAGACTGAAGGGAATGTGGGGGTGCATGGAAAGCATGACAGCAGTTTAATGTTGGTTTTGTTTTTTTTTTTAAAGCAAGTACAGCTGGGAGAAGGTTTCTTTCTTTCTTTAGAGAATATAAAGAAGTTTCTGAGGTAGAGCAAGAGAGGCAAAATTCACATCTCTATCCCCACCATCACCTCATGCTCACAAAGGTTGCAGTGTGGAGATCCAGACTTTAAATAAGTCAGAGACTTTACTGTAGATATGTTATGTGTTTCTCACATTTGATGTTTTTCTTGATGTAGAACTCCATCAGTTCTCCCTAGGGCCTCTATAATTTGTTTATTATGGAAGCTGAAGGTGGAAAACTGGGATGAGTAGTGTAACTTATCTCATTTTATGAAGATTACGAATATAAGAAAGTAACTTAATTCTTTGTGTGACTTCTGTGCACCATTTATTCCTTTCCAATCTTGTCCCACAGCAGCTGAATTTTTAGTGAGAAACTATATATTGTTGGTTTGGCTTTAGTCATTTAAACTAAAAGTTGCTTAAAATCTTTCAATCTGTTGCCTGAATGCCTTTGGCCTGAGTCTGAATCAAAGGTCATTAAATCACAGAGAAACTTCCTTTCAGTGTCAGCAAACTTTGGGTCAGGTTCCCGGTAACCTGAGGCTATCTGAAGTCATTAGCGTTTTTCGAGAAATTCGTCTTTGTTGCACCCATTTCTAGCGTAGTAAATAACAGATATTGTCTCAGTTAAAATGGAAATTGTAACCAGTACTGGGCAGAAAGAAGAATGAAATTCTTCGTTTGTACCAAGCCGTATTTTTCTTCTTTCTGACAGGTCTACTACTAGATATTTGCCACCAATTTGCTGTCTAAACACGACCCCATACTTCCCAATTGTCTCTGAACAATTCAGTTGTCATTAAGAGGAATATATTTCTTTCCATCTTTAATAACCTATTGTCTAAATTACGCTATTATGCCAAGCACCCTCTGGAGACATTGATATGGATTTCATACATTTTATAACAGATCTTCATGGAGATAATATTTATATTTCCAGATTTTATTCCTATTATCCTTCCATTTCTCTCACAAGAAGTACTGTAAAGGCTTCTTTCATTGGGGCAAGCAGTGTAAGGAGATTAAGACCATCCTTGCCAGGTGTTATTATAAATCCACAAAAGAAATGAAATACATTTATTGGTTTTTATTCTGGCCAATGGGGAGAACAGGATATATGTATCTAGTGGTTAAGTTGAGGATTGAAGTTCATTTCTTCTACCACATGAGGGAGGAGGAGGGAGGGGGAAATTTGAGTGTATTAAGGCAAATCCCTTTAGTGTGTGAAATACAAAAACGCATCTTACCAGATCTAAAAATACAACTTTGTTGAGTTTCTTTATATTAAAAGGGCTCCCAGGAAGAGAGCCAAGTGCATCTGAATGTACTACTTTTTTACTCATTTCCTCCACTTCCCTTGCTAACAACATTTCCAGTCGACTTTTAATAACAATATAGGCCTGCATGAAACCGCAGTAGTTGTATGTACCTCAAACTCTGGCAAAGGGGACAGAAACACAGACTGTGTAGCATTTGATTTTGGTTAGCTTCTGTCTCTGCTTCCAATAGGAATTAGATGGGAGGAGGATTTGTGGGCGACTAAGGCAAAGGGGCCCTCCCAAGAGCATCCTTTTGGGGGGGAAAAAAAATAAAAATCACGCCTACAGGTTTCCTATCCCAAACCTCACCAAAAAAATGACATGGCATGTCATTTACCCAGGCTGATTGCCAGGCTATGCAGAAATGTTCATAAGGGTTTTTTGGGGTGTGTCTGGCTGTTGGGGGGGGGGGGGGGGCGCCAACCAATTCAGATTAGAAAAGATTTATTCCAATTGATTTCCCAGATGAATGTATTGCTGAGGGTCTAAACTAATCTCCTCCTCCATGGGTAACTTAAATATGTCTAACGTAGTTTTAAAAAATGCCTTAATCTCATTTATCTTTAATTTCTCTGTTCCGCTCTACAGGCACACATAAAAAGATTTACATTGGGTATTTATCCCTTCCAATATCAAAAGCAAATTCCCTTCCAGATCTCAATTTTCACTGATAATCCTCAGAGATGTATAATTTTAATTTACCTTGCAGATGACATCTACCTGGTTTCTCTCTCTGCTTCTGTGAAGGTATTATTCAGCTGAACCTCATTAACTCTGTTTTTTTTCTCTCTTTTCTGTGTTGAACGGTGTCTATGAGTGCAACTATTGTCTTCTCCTTTGCTGGAGAGCACACGCTAGTTCAGCAGAGGCTGGGGCTATCACATCATTGCGTAATCCAGCCGAGTCCTTTCTTTTTGTCCCAGGAGAGGCAACGTTGGGCCTTTGTCCTTTTTGCTTTAAAAATTAATATTTGCACATTTTTCAATTTAAGCTCTTGCAAAAGCTTGCGGGACCACACAGATGCACACTCACGCACGTGAAAGCTTCCAAAACCTCAGATGTTCAGATTTGCAAAGTAATGGTTCTGCTAAACAGAACAGGAGCTATTGCACTCTGTGGGATTTTGAAAATGAGCCCACTATATTTAGATGCCCTAATGAAAGCTAAGCTCCCCTGGAAATCTGCCTTTTATGTCTGTGTATGAAACACTTTGGAGTTATTCCACCTATGTTACTATTTAAAGCAACAAATTGTGCATTTAAGTGCTATTCTGAATGTGACCTTAAAAGATGGTTCCACGTTTCTGCAGCAAAACTGAAGGGATGGGGGGAATGTAAAGTCCATGTAGCAAATGCAGACTTGGGTTTAAAAATTTGACCCTAAGGAGAAGAAAAATCAGGAAACAATGCATAGGTGATGTTGGAGATATTTTTTATTGGTAAGACTTGGCACAAAAAATTGAAATTGTAAGATAAATGACTTTGATATTCTAGCCTCGCTTGGGAGAGCAGAAAGAAATGGCTAGTGGCTCTCTTCGGTATAAAATTACACTCTATTGCTACTGGTGGTCTTTTTCTTATCATAGGCTGAAATTAGTCCTGCTTCAAGTATAATTGCATTTGTATCCTGTTGCTGCTTTGGGTATTTATACTCGGGTTGGCAGTGCCTGAAAAAGGAAAGACTGTTAGTCGATACTCAGTATAGAGCTGAAAATATGGAGGCATCAGCTATTAAAATGTAGCAGGGAAAATATGGTCATCTCAGAGTACCACCACAGGTTTAACATGGTGGGGTGCCTGTGAAGGGAGTGCCTGCAGTACATAGAGGCACACCTGAGTCGTCTTTGATACGGGCTAGGAGATGAGATGCGGAGGCACAAGCTGTAACGCAGGAATAAATTTACCACGTGAATATTTGTACGAGGCACAGTTGTACCCCTGGTTTCACTAGGGCTTTTTCCATTGAGACTCAGGGGACGCTTATACCCAGGCATGTGCTTAAATGCTTGATGAATGTCAGCTTGCATGTTTACATTTTATATATGCTATACGCAAATAACAGAAGCCTAATTTGGGGGTCACTTTGTGTGCTGAGGCTGGATTTTCGAAGAAGGAACAAATGGGCCTTTGTCTATTTAAAGACTCACTCAGAAGAGTGAGCATGTGCCATGTACATTTTTAATGAAGTCAATAATTAAATATGTTCCAGATGACTCTGGTGGGGGAGGATATTAGTAATTATCATAAAGTGACAAATCTACATCCTGCGGCTGGTACTTTGAAAACAAAAAGTCAGTGTTTCAAATAGAATCCATTAAAAATATGTCCTGGTTTAATTGTCATGTTTAAGTTAATGTCTTAAGTTTTGGAGGGGGTTTTTTGTTTGTTTGGTTGTTTTGGGTTTTTTTAAAACAGACTTAATAATGGTATAGTAGTTGTCTTTGAGCACATGCTTTTGATGAGAGCCCACTGAAACACTTGGGAGTTTTCTTGTTGACTTGGAGGGAATTTCAATGCACAGAGTGAAATTGGGCAGTATTAAAATCAGTGCAGCCTTGGTTATTAAACAGAGTGAGTCTGGGCCTTCAGATTTGTGAGTGGAGAAATTTGTGGTGCAGTGATGATAATAGGGAGAGAGATTTCCATTGCGAAGGAAAGGCATTTCTTTCTCAAAGAGTACTGCTCCGTCCTCCTGTCTCCTCTCAGAGACAAAATTAAATGGCTATCAAAGTTTCAAACCAGTTCTAGAGTACACAAAACAATAATTCAGATTTTTCCTTGATACAAGGAAGATTACAGAGCTGTGGTTTGTATATGCGGGAAGAAGACACGAAAGGCCAAAGCTCAATTAGAGTTGAAACTGGCCAGTGTTGTGTCAGATAACAAGGGCTTTTTTACGTATGTTAATAGCAAGAGGAGGTCTAAAGAAAACATTGGACTGCTACTTGTTGAAGATGGTCTCCTGACTAATAGGGATGAAGAAAAAGCAGAGGCACTCAATGCTTTTTTTGCCTCAGTTTTTAATAATACTGATAGACCTTGGGCTGCCTGGTCCCCTGAGTCGGAGTGTGGGAGCAGTGACTTTCCTTTTGTGGACACTGAAATTGTAAGGGACCAGCTGTATCAGCTGGATGTTCACAAGTCCATGGGGCCTGATGGGATTCATCCCAGAGTACTGAAGGAGCTAGCAGGTGTTATGGCAGGACCCCTCTCAATCATCTACCAAAGGTCTTGGGAGTCTGGGGAGGTCCCTTCTGACTGGAAGCTAGCCAATGTTATTCCAATTTACAAGAAGGGCATAAGGGAAGACCCAGGGAACTATAGACCTGTTAGTCTAACCTCAGTTCCTGGAAAAAATTGTGGAGAAGATCATACTGGCTACTGTTGAAAGGCATTTAAAGAAGAATGCAATCATCAGGCACAGTCAACATGGGTTCACAAAGGGAAAGTCCTGTTTAACTAATTTGACACTCTTCTATGATAAGGTCACCCACCTAGCGGATGAAGGGAAGGCAGTGGATGTAGTTTTTTCTGGATTTTAGTAAGGCTTTTGGTACTGTCCCTCACAGCATCCTTCTGGACAAGTTGTCCAACTGTGAGATGAGCGGGTTTACAGTGCGCTGGGTGAAGAACTGGCTGAAGGGCAGAGCTCAAAGGGTTGTAGTGAATGGGGCTACATCTGGCTGGCGACCGCTCACCAGCGCTGTTCCACAGGGTTCAATTCTAGGGCTAGTTCTGTTCAATATATTTATCACAGATCTGGATGCAGGAGTTGAATGGACCTTTAGCAAGTTTGCTGACGATACCAAGCTGGAAGGTGTTGTTGACTCTCTTGAGGGACAAGATGCCTTGCGGAGGGGTCTAGATAGATTGGAGCATTGGGCAATGATTAATGGGATGAAATTTAAGTCCAAATGCTGGATTCTTTACCTGGGATGGAGTAAGGCCAGGCACAAGTATAAATTGGGAGAGGAGTGGCTGGAAAGGAGCCCTGCAGAAAGGGATCTGGGGGTGCCGCTCAACAGCAGGCTCAAGCTGAGTCAGCAGCGTGCCCTGGCAGCCAAGAGGGCAAACCGCATCCTGGGGTGCATCAAACACAGTATAACCAGCCCATCAAAAAAGCTGATTATCCCGCTGTATTAAGCATTGGTGCGGCCTCACCTGGAGTAGTGTCTGCAGTTCTGGGCCCCACAATTTAAGAAGGATGTGAAGGTCCTTGAATGCGTCCAGAGGAGGGCAACAAAGCTGGTGAAAGGGCTGGAAGGCATGTCCTATGAGGAGTGGCTGAGGACTTTGGGTTTGTCTAGTTTGGAGACGAGGAGGCTGAGGGATGATCTCATGGCTCTCTACAGCTTCCTGAGGAGGGGAAGTGGAGAGAGAGGTGCTGATCTCTTCTCCCTGGTATCCAGTGATAGGACACATGGGAATGGTTCAAAGCTGTGCCAGGGGAGGTTCAGACTGGACATTAGGAAGCATTTCTTTACTGAGAGGGTGGTCAAACACTGGAACAGGCTTCCTAGAGAGGAGATCAATGCCCCAAGCCTGTCAGTGTTTAAGAGGCATTTGGACAATGCCCTTAATAACATGCTTTAACTTTTGGTCAGCCCTGAAGTGGTCAGGCAGTTGGACTAGATGGTCGTTGGAGGTCCCTTCCAACTGAAAATATTCTGTTCTGTTCTAAAATATGCTTTGTGTACCCTTGCATTTTAATAGCTCTGTTGATCCAGTCAACTGCTCTGCAAAGTCACACAAACATCTAGCAATTTGTTTATTAACTATTTGAGGGAAACGGTGCGAAATTATTAAACTATTTTTGCCACGGGAAGATGCTGACACTTTGCAATAACTTGATAAATGGAGCTGCCCAGAGACAGTTGGCCATTGTTGGCTATAATGTATGGCAGGGAAAGCTTCGACGAATTGCTTTGCAACACTTCTTCATCTGCACATCGATACTCATGTTGAAATGGGTTTTCACAGTCAAACTCAGCCCAAATCTTATCAATTATGAATGGCTGCAACAGATGGTATGTGTTATTGTTTTTAAGAATGAGTGATATGTTTCAAATGAGAAACACATGTTGCTCAGCAGCTTTAGCTGCCACTTCTGAGACGGGAACCAACTCTCTGACCCCTTCTTCCCCTCCACTTGTTGGATAACATCCGATTTTAATAACTGGAAAATGAAGACCATGAAATACTGTATGATGGAAAACTGTGAGTAAACATCAATTCCGGTGTAAGAGGATCCTGCTCTTTTTCAGCTTAGTGGGAGCTGCACCTGTCTGGGCAAGGGTGAAATTCATGTTTGCAGCACAAGTATCGATCAGCCTTTTCTGAAGGGCCTTGGGACAGGGAAGTTCTGCAAAACTTCTTACCTGAAGTTTCAAGAAGTTTGTACAATGTTACTGCAAGGGGCTGGCTGGTAACCTAAGATCAAGGTGTATCATGATGATGTTGATGGGTGCTTTGTCAGGTGCCTGGCTTTGCAGAAAATACTGTGTATTCCTTCAGTAAGCCGAGTTTTCCTTTCAATCTACGTCTGTCGCATTGCTTTCTTTTAAAAATAAAACAATTGCTCTAAATACAGCAGGTGAAAGGTTGTTGCGGAATAAAAGCCTATCTCTTGAAGAGCAATCCAGAAGACAGCAATGCTGTAATTCATTTGCATCCAGATGACTGCAGTCCTCAGAGACTGGACCAACAATCTCAGAGACTACATTCTCTGAGCATGTGCCTCTTTTTACTACAGACATAAAAGTCTATGCACATGCCTTATCTGGAAACAAATAAACTGTGTAAGCATCTGCAGGATCGGTACTTAATTTGGTGGAGAACAGGCTGTTAAAAATCTTCATCCCTTTTACAAAATATGCTGCAAAAATGTTAGCTGGCTATGATGCAAAAAAGATCATTAAGGCACATATTGCCAGAACAAATGAGCCAAAGGTATTTTGTGATAGTAGTCGTTCAAAAATAAAATCACAATCATTTGCTTACTTTCCGATTTATAAAATTGCTACAGCATCTTGGCTGAAACTGGGAGTCGAAAGCGTGTATGTTCTTCCTCTGGCCTTTTAAAATTCACACTTAACATTCATAACACAGCAAAATATTCATTTCTGTGTCTTTAAAACCAATCATATTGGTTATTCCCCTGCTGAATTTAGTGCTTATTCAAATGCACTCTCTGCTCTCCTTGAAAAGAAATTTTGGCTCAATTTCTTTAGCACAAAGCCCTTCCTTAGTGCCTAGATAACACAGTGTTATCTTATTCTGTAATGCTTCACCATACAAAGCAATCTAAAACCCAAGGAAGCATGCCAAGAGACACTGGGCAAAAAGCCCTTATGTAAAGTTTGAACTTCTTTCCCTTAACAGTGCAGAATTTACACAGCCCTCTCTTCAGGCAAAGAAAATAAATAAATCAAAACAAAGCTCTAAAGTTAACCAAGAAGTTTCTTAAGCGCTACTTTTTATATTTTAATGGGAAAAAATCCATTTTATTTCACTGTTATCAGACTAAATTAGAGGAATTCTGCAGTGCTCTTTGCTAACAGTGGGACAAACTCCTTGTATCGTGCTGTTGGTCAGATCTGGGTGTAGAGAGTTTCCAATGTAAAAGTCTATTTTTTTGTGGTGGGATTCAATGCTCTACGGGTCCTTCCTTATCCTCTGCGGGAGTGTGGTGACAGTCATGCAAGGCCTAAAGGATTTGTTTTCCTAGAGCTCAGGGCAAGAAGAGGCAGACAGATACCGATGGCCACCTTGGCAAGAGGTGCACCTCCTGCTACCCAAATCTTGCTGCTTGAAGATGCACAAGAGATGCATCTTCCTCCTTCTTCTCTCCCACTTGTGATCATCCTCCCCGTGATGCTTTTTGTCCAACACTGAGCTGCTGCATTTAATGTGAAGTTGGTTATCTCTGCCATGCAGTTTGCAGGCTGCATAAATCTGAGCAGGTTGACAGACTCATTGCAAATCACGATGTGTGGGAAGGAGCCCCAGGTACCCAAGATTTGCTGTCTTTCTCGTGATATCAGAGTCCATGGAAATTAGGTGTATGAATACCATTAAACAGTGTAGAGATGAGAGCTATCTGCAGAGAGATTATTTATTGCTTTCCTTTCCCTCTGCCTGAATTCAGGGAGGTTTTATTGAAATTTCACCTTTCCTCTCCCCTTCTATTCTCTTTCCACTTCATTTCTCACATTCCTGCTTATTCTATCATAAATATACCTGCACAGCTGTGACTGTGGCTTTACAAACTTCAGCCTCTTAAATCCAAATGCTGTTCTTCACAGTCGACCTCGCCTTTCAGGAGCAGAGGCTCTCCTGAAAGACAAGGCTCTGGGAGGATATTGGCTTGTAGAGCATTGGATTTACTATTAATCGGTCAACTCAGACTTTTTTTTCCCCATAAGTTTTCCTCATCACGCCAGCAGAGTCCCAAAATCTGTTCACTCCCAGGAATGCAGAATTATCCTAACTTAATGCTCACATGGCTTTTGTGGTACCAACGGTGTGTTTTACTTTGGTCAATCAACAGGGTCAAGAGGCGAGAGTTTGTCTGGTTTATATCACTGTTTGCCTGAAGTCAAATAGGTAGCCAATTAAATTTTCCAATATTGAATGAGAATAGAGTGGTAGTGTCAGCTCTTCTACAAATGGATATTAAATTACATGATGTAAAAGTGGCTAAAGATGATTCACAGCAATAATATGACCCAGTTATGTGTTTATTGCATTTAAAAGACAATTGGGGGGTTGATTTCATTGCCAGCTGTGTGGTAGTTAATGATCAGTAAGAGAGCATCAAACTGAGTACAACTTCGGTTTCTAAATACAGCCCGCCGTGCTGAATTTCAGAAGTTCCCAGAATGAATTGTGTATGTGTAATGCATCTAAAAATACAGAGAAATGTGCTTTTATTGGAGACTAACAGTATGTATTCACCATAAAACTATTCTTAACCTACAAAGAAAAATCATATGCAGAAATGATGGACTTGCTTCTAAATGCACATAATTGCTCTGACCTACAGCTATATGACTCCTTATTAATGCTGGCCGTAAATGAATGTCCTAATACAATTTTGAAACCTATGAAATTAGCAGTAGAAGCCAAAATTGTTCCTTCCTCTTCAGACCGACATTTTTACTGCAACCATTAGTTTTAAAAACATCAGGCAAGCTCTTTACTGGAGTGGTCTGTCCAGTATCACTGTTTTAAAAATTCATTTCTGAAAACAATTGCACATATGATAAACATCAGTTTGAAAATTCAATTTACTGCATAAAGAATTTGGGGACGCAGTTTTTCATAAAACAAAATAAGTCAATTAGAGCCTTCTTTTCACAGCCTGCAGGTTTTCTTTCAAGCGAAATAGCAATGATTGGTTTTGGTGTATAAAAGCATGGACATTAAAGCTCCAAAGAATGATGTGCTACAGAAAATGTTGAATTGGAGGTACCTAAGAGAAAATGAATGTTACAGGGTTTTTTCCTTTGATTTTAGGTTTTATTATGAACGTGGCTTGTTAGTTCCATGTAAAGAAATGAATATGCAAATATCTCTTACTCTAAAACACATTTTATTTGAAAAAACAGAAATTCTTTCACACGTTAATTAAAATGTAGCAGCATTCTGTCTCTCTTCACCCAGTGCTGCAGCGCAGACGTTTCTGTGGTGATATGTGGCAGCTCTGTAAAAAAGCATGGCAAACTGGGTGATACTCTGGACAACATGCAAAGAAAACTCTGGCTTTACTCACTTGTCTTCTAGTTGGGAAAGAGTGTGATATGTGGGCCTGAATTTTGGACCGGTGGATGCCCCCACTGGGCCGTTTGGGCAGGCTTTTGCCTGTCTTGAAATGGGGATGGAGCATAAAACAGAATTTCAGCACTACTGCTTCAACCTTCGAACCTCCTTTTAGCTTAAATCCAAACAAAATTTGTTTTAGTTTCTCAGGGAGATGCCTGATCTGCCATGCTTGCGCAGAGGCGAAGCTTCCTTAGTAGTCCAGTACCTAGCGGAAGAGCTTTTCCAGCTTCGTGGTCTGCCAGACCCCAAACCTAATTGACCTGGACTTAAAAAAATTTGATACCAAAGAAGCGCTGGAAATATAAATACTCTGTTGTGCGTACCTGCAGCATGCAATTGAACTAAAAGCTCCCAATGTTTTGGGCTAGGCACACAGAAGTAGTTAAGCGTTTTTAAAAGCCCCATCGTGTCTCCGTAAGGTTTAGTCTGCAAGAGATGATTAATACAGCCTTGTTTGATGGTTATCCTGCTAAAGGTGCTTTGCAGTGGATATTGCGTACTGCCTGCACTATTCCTGGCTGCTCAGGTGACTGAGTAATTGTAAAAAGATGAGTGAGAAAAATAGCAAGCTTGGCAGGTGAACCTCACGAGTGAAATAATAGATTAAAAAAAAAACTTCTTCCATTTAGTGTGAAGTCATCATTATTTAGAATTTTTGGACACAGTTTCTCTTTTTATTCAGAAGAGCTCATCCTTGACTGTTTTACCGCTAATGGAGCAACATTTACAAATCCTGTGTCTATTTACTTGGGGTGGAATTTTACGAAATGTATTGATGTTAGGATTTCATTGTCTTTAAGCAAATTGACCAAATAAAATAATAAAAAGCCTATTGATTGCAGGCCCATGCATCTTTGATGGTAAGCGTAGAAGATGTAAGCTGTTCTGAACTTCTCACAGTAAATTGCTTTTCAAGAATTGGAATTAAATCAGCTGAAAGACATAGAAATAGAGTAACCAAATAGGATCTGATTGCCGTTTGCCTGTGTCCCATCATTTCTTTCACTTCCTTTTGTGTTCCCTGTAAAACATTAAACTCATCAATACTGTTGATCCCACTTCAAGGGATGCCATGGCTTGCCATATAGCATCCTAGGGGAAGGCAAGCTCTCCATGATTATGGAGATTGTTTGGACAAGTTGCATCTAGATGTTTTATACTTCAGTTGGGAGTGTTGCAATGTAAGGTGTAGGGAGGACAAGACATGCAGGGTTTTTCATCATTCCTGTTTTGCTCTTGCTAATGCCCTGACTCCTGTGTGTTGGATTTCTATCGTCTGGAAGGAAACAGAGTCTTGGCCTTACAGTGTGACATTGGTGCTACAGACTGCATTTCTATTCCATAGGCATGACATCTCCCTCTCCATTCCTCCATCTGCTGGATATTACTTTCAGAAAAACTAATAGATGTACTCAACATTCTTCCTATTTAAATTAGTTTGGTCATAATGTGTCTCTTTCCTCTCCTCTTCCCCCTTCTTTCTTTAAAATGTACAGTACAGGACTTTGTCTGACATGAACTGAAGGTTTTTTACAGACTGTTGGATATCCCACCCATCTTTCCCATCTCCAACTCTAATACGTGCAATTAATCTCGGACAAGTTGAAAACTCTCTCTGCTCCTCCTTTGTTTGCCCTAAAACTGCCGGACAATAGCCTATGATGGTGCTATAGATGATGGTAATTTTAGGTTACAGTTCCTGAATGTGTGTGGTGCTAGGAGTTGTTAATTTTTTACTCTTAACAAAGCTTCATTTATACTTGTGTTTGCTTAAATGCACACGTGGAAAAAAAAAAAAAAAAGCCTTGTTTTTAAATAATTTTCAAGCACTTTAAAATTACTTTTTTTAAAAATAAGATTTTTCTCTTTCTATTTTCCTTCAAAACGTGCACCGAAAACTGCTGAATGGCAATTCTCACATTCTCTGTGTGGAAGCTGTTCTGTACAAGAGACCTCATGTGTAACAGTGTTGAAAATCTAATCAGGAATGCTTCATGGAGCTGCGAAATCATTGCTGGATAAAACGTTTTAACAGGGAAGCGAAGCTGTAATTGGCAGAGAAGGTCATGACTGCAAACACTGTGTTGACTGGGTGTGACTTGGATGAATCCTGATGGTCCAGAAGGAAACCCAGTTATGCCCTAACCTGTTGGCCACTATTTTCCGTCCCAGTTTTCCTCTTGTGAAACATAGTCATTATGTGGCTAAAGGTTGGAAGACAAAGCAGAAATTCTGATTACAGTCAACAAGCTCAGCATTCTGCACACTCAGGTCCCTGGCGTGATGATATTGTGTACAGCAGTGCCATTTTCCACTATCGACTTTGTGAGCAGGAGCCTTCCCTGACCTGCTCTATAAATAAAGTCCATGTTGCATGCAAAGCCCAAAGTCCCCTTTAGATTTATTAACAAAGAAAGCAACAAAAAATAGTGTGCTGAGCTGCTCCTAGGGCTCCTCCCCAAGGACTGCACTGTTCAGAGCTGAAGTCCTCTCTGCACACTAAGTGCTCTCCATTTATCCTCCCTTTGAGCAGGGGTAGCAAGATGTGCTTTGCAGAGCTGCTTAACCCTTTCCTGGAAGGAACTGTATCTCATACTGTCTCTCAAGGAGATTGGTGTTTCCTTTCACCTCGGTTCTCATGGCATGCATAAGCTAAATGACTTTTTGTATAATCTAATAGGCAGATTCCTGCTGTTATAGTAGGGAAATTCAGAGTTGAAGGTCCTGTGATTCCCAAGCCATTGTGTGAATGTCACACACGTGACTGCATTAGGCAACCCTTGCAGTTGTGGCCAGGCAGAGCTGAGAACATAGCAGAGGGCCTAACTGGCTGCACCCCACTGGTACCTGTCTATCTTGGCATTTATTTTCCTGAAGCACCTAAACATCTCATTTTGCTCTTCCCAGCTGTGAATGCCACCCCTACATGGTCTCACAGTGATCCTGAACGCCAGCTCTTGCTGTTGTGTTTTCCACTTTCTTATGGCTCTGGTCTGTGTTTTTTGAAGGTGGCATCTTGGTGATCCTTGGCCGCCTCTGGCATTGCTAGGAAAAAAAACAGTAAGGCTTTTATTCAGAGCCACTGCAAACTGGTGCAGCTCTGGTGGTGGATATTAAGCATGTATCCTTCCCCATGACCAAATTGTCATCCATCAGTCTAGTGTAGCTCTACAGCATGTGCGTATGTGCAAAGCTGCTTCCAGTTTGACTTCACCTTGCAACCTAAGAGCCTTCTGCTGTACAGACATCAGGAATGGGGGAGAAGGAGCATCAGTGAGAGCACCATATGCCCTGGTGCCAGAGACGGGAAGGATGGTGGCACCCTTGGACCATTTGCCAAAGGGGCTGTGGCTCCAACCCCATATTGTTTCCCTGTGTTTGGTGTCCATCAAACAGGATCCGCGTTCCCATCCCCAGCTGCCTCAGACCTCATTCGCAATGGGTCACCAGTGGTGACCATGCTGGTGGCATCCCAGCAGCTTTGGCTGCTGGAGATGATGGCTGTCACCTCCTCGGCCATCTCCACTCCTGGGATGGGCACTGCTAGCAGGTTCATGCAAAGACAGCTGCCCTGACAATGGGGTGCTGGGGGGAGCTGCTTCTGAGCGTTTGCCAGCATCATGGTAGGTTGAAGTGCATCCAGAAGGCAATTGGCACTTTGTCCAGAGCACAGACCATGGACTTTCCTATTGGGAGCTGACTTGTGTAAAAGAGGAGCAGCTGTGTTGTGCACCAGCTTTAATCTCCTGATGGCTTTCCAAAGTGCAGCCTATTCTGGGAGTTTAACCTTGTAATGGCTGAGACCAGGCCCAGCTCTCAGAGGAAGAGAAACAGGCTTTTGATGAGCTGAGGAAGACAGAGAAGCACTTCTTACAGGCTTTTCTCCCTCCTGCTGCTTGACGAATCCAACCATAGAGTCAGATCTATGGGGAGGCTGTCACTAGGACAGCCTAGGACAGTTGGCAGGCCAACACCTGAAAACGATGCTGTAAGGTAACAAACCTTCTCAGTTCCTTAGAGCAGATCTCTCCATGACCAGACATTCCCCACTCTCAACCAGACTATGCTGACAGCAGCTGACAGGCATCCAGGCAGGTAGCAAGACTGAGAGAAAATAGCTCTGAGTTCATTGAAAAGACACCAACGTCCAAATCCGACCACTGCGTCCTCTCTCCTGAGCAAATGTGATCCACAAGAGTTCACAACATTGAAGCTGTGGGACTAGAGGAACAGGAAAATTACCTCTTATACCTGCTTGGTGTCTCTTTAAAGGGAGGCCACCATGCTGTGATCCCCCAACCACCCTTAAAAAGACACGGGCAAGATGTCTTTGCCAGGCTGCACACAGCACACTGGAAGGATGCTGGCAGCTGCATTTGCAGTCATCATCCCTCGAGGAAAGCATCCGTGTTCACTCCTTACGCTTGCAGGTTTTCATATTTGATTTTGGACTATGGTTAAAGCGCTGGAATGCAGATTTGGCACCATTTCCCAGCTCTGCCACGGCTTCCTTGGGCGAAGCAGGTAATATTTTCCTGCCACTGTTCCCAAATGGGAATCTTAATCAATCTTTAATTAACCCTGACTATTTTGTTTGTTTAGCTTGCAAGCTATTGGGAGAGCAGTCTTTTCTCACATTAGCAGTGGACCTCTGCCTATTTCTGCTCTGGCTTTGGGATATTGCTATAGGATAAGTACCATCAAAAATAACAGGACACGTCCTCGCCTGGTGTCTTTGCCATCATGGCAGTCACACCCACGGTGGAAATGCTGTCATTGGCTTGTTGATCCACAATTTTGACTAAGTTTTGAATATCAGCATGCATAACAGGAGCGTTCGGAGAAGCAGTTTCACAACAGCTGTGAGGCTTGTGTTTAAAATAGGATTAAGAAGAACAAAACAAGGTGCGTCCATGAAAAAGCCAGCTTTCTTCATGGCAAACCCCAATGTTTTAAGGATTTTTTACATTTCATCTAGCGTTCGTATTATTTTTCTAACTTTGAGCAAGTATAAACAAAATGCTTTTTATTTCTGAAGGCCTTTGCTTAAGAGAATCAGCATGACAAGTTGAGAATATGCATATAGTTTTAAAATCAGTATTTTTTTTCCTGTGAATGTGAGTCATGAAGTGATTGTTTCATTTTTTTCTTTAGGAAAACGAGCCTTGTTCTTTTTGGCTGGTATTTCCTCTCTATGTTGGTTGTGATGCAGTCAAAGATGACCAGAATTGTAAGCAGTGAAATAAGTTTTCTGAGAAGAACTTAAAATTGCAATTCCGAACCAAAGTGGCATGTGGCTTTGGATGGAAATTACAGATAATTTTAAAATACCTATTTAGGTGTTTTATTGTCTTTTAAACTTACACATAGTTCTCTTACAGCCCCCACTACCCCTGAAAAAACATATAGAGACAATAAGAACAGTTTTGAATGTGCTCTTGCTGTTTGTACTGTGGATGCTTTCTCCTGGCTCCACTCACACTTCAGGAAGGAATGAGACATGTTTAGCAAATGGAGGTTTGTTGTGGGACATCCAGGTTTCTGAAGAGCTCTGATGTACTAGACTTGTCATCTTCGTTTTTCATTGAACATATTTCTCCTGTCCTTGCGTTCATGCACGGCTGTGCATGTGTCAAACAGTTTCATTTCGCTTAATTCACTACAGATTGTGCCATGAGCACCTGGTCCAATTTTCCTCTGACTTCATTGCACGACTTGGAGCAAACTGTAAAATCCCTGGTTTTTTTCCCTTTTGCCATCCTGAAAACCAGAGTGATAATATTCCTAGAGAGTTTGTGAACTGAGAATTGCTGTAAGCTCATGGACAGTGAATTAAATACCTGGCCAGCTGTGTCAGGTCACTGATCCTTGCTCTGCCAGGGTTTCAGGATGTTGGTGTTTGTGTTGGCTTCCTTACCTGTAAAACGGAGATATTACTTGCTCAGATGTGGTTTGGAAGGAGTAGCTGTGTAATACCTACTCTTTGCATTGAAAGGAGAGTCCAGAAGCCATCAGCCAAAGGTGTATTTTGCAAACTGTCAGAGAGGTCCACTAAAAGATCTGGAGGCCAGCAAAGCGGGCTGCTTCCAGCTTGCATTTCTTGCCCGTTGGCCACAACATGAGCAACGCCATAGCCTTGCCCGGAAGGTTCCCCATGGCTTAAAAACAGAGGCATCTGCTGGGGTTATGAACTGCTTAGCAGCTCGGCTCAGCAGCAGGGGTTCCTGTAAATCGATCAGATCTGTCTTTACCTATAGATTTCACAGCTGTCGTGAGGAATGCTGTCTTTGCTGCACAGCTGTGGGAGTGAGAGCGGCAGAAACACTGGCTGGAAGAGATGGATGTGTGGGCACATAAGGAGAGGACAAGAAAGCATGGGCTCTTCTGGATGTGCCTTCACGCAAGAGGGATTTGGGGATTTTTGCAGGGATGGGAATGGCTTTTCTTTGTTTGGATGCACCCTGAAATGTCATGTGACATAGCATTTCTGTGCCCATTTTGTATTCCTTTCCAATGGTGTTTCAAGGGCACATGTTCTTCTGGTTGAAATCATGAATCACAAAAAAGGTCCTAGTCTGTAAGCCAGACCAGCCTGAACACTGCAGCCCAACGGTGGGCTCCTTTGCTGGGAGCCTGGCCTGGGGTCATCAAAACCTCGGTGCACACCAAAGGGCAGGATGGCCCTGCTGCTTCTTCATCCTCCTCCCCCACCCTCGTGTCAGCTGTGTCTCCCAGCTGCCTGCGAGCATGCAGCGCTGGAGCCGTCCCATCCATCTACCTTTTTTCCTTCCCCCGTTTGAGTGTGACACCAGAACAGGCAGCACCAGCTGCCGAGAGCCCCTGGCACCCCCTCCTTTAGCTTTCAGAGAAGGGCAGTTTCTCAGCCAAAGTAATACATACACTTCCATCCTTTCTCCATGTCTCAGGTCACACACACAATCTGCTATTATTAAGAATATTGGTGTTGAACCAAGATATGGGCCATCGTCTTTCTGAAACTGCTGAGTACCTGCTCTCTTTAAATCAGAGCCCTTTTTTAAAAATGAGTTGGTCTTTGCTAATTTAGACTAATGTTTTTGGAACTAAAGATCAGGCCTTCCACCTCAGTCAACCCAGATAGAGCTGTCATGGGGACTTTCTTCTTGTTTCTTCTGTTTTGTGCATTAGCTCAATGAGAACATAGTAATGCACTGAAAGTTGTTTAAATTTTTATAGAAGTATGCATTTGTGAAATACCACACCACACGAGCTCCTTCTAGCAGTAGGGTGGGCTACCCACAAACCCTCACCCGAGGCACTGCTCTTGCCTTCAAGTTATGATGGAGATGCACAACATCCTAGGCTTTCATAAACCTGTTGAGGCCAAACAGTTGATTAAACCTTTGTTGCTGTCCTGGTTTCGGCTGGGACAGAGTTAACTCTCTTCTTAGTAGCTGGTACAGTGCTGTGTTTTGAATTTAGTGTGAGAATAATGTTGATAACACTCTGATGTTTTAGTTGTTGCTAAGTAGCGCTTATCTTAAGCCAAGGACTTTTCAGTCTCCCGTGCTCTGCCAGCAAGCAGGTGCACAAGAAGCTGGGATGCAGCATAGCCAGGACAGCTGACCTGACCTAGCCAAAGGGGTATTCCATACCATGGAACGTCATGCCCAGTATATAAACAGGGGGGGGAAGTTGGCTGGGAGAGGCGGATCACTGCTCTGGCGTCAGTCAGCAGGTGGTGAGCAATTGCATTGTGCATCACTTGTCTTTTCTTAGGTGTTATTTCTTTTTTTTGTTGTATTCCTTTTCATTACAATTATTATTATTATTAGTTAGTAGTGTATTTTATTTTTACTTTAGTTATTAAACTGTTCTTATCTCAACCCACGAGTCTGACTTTTTTTTCCTCTCCTCCTCCCCACCCCACTGGGAGGGGAGGGGGAAGTGGCTGCATGGTGCTGAGTTGCTGACTGGGGTTAAACCACGACAGTTGCGTTGTGCCTAAGTATGATCTGAATTTGATAATGTGCTGTCACTGCCAGGAACACGTGTTATTATCACGTTGGTGTTTTGTTGGTCATCAGAAACTGCTGCCTCTCTGAGAGGTGAACATAGAAAAAGCAGGCTGGGTTAGCAATGAGCTGTGGTGGCAACTAGTTGAGATGTATGTTGTTGGGTGGTCTCTAGGTTGTGTTTCCATACCAATCTTAATGGTGATGCTTCTTAAACTGTTTCACTTCAAATTCTAGCCTGGTGTGGCCTCTTCTCCCCAGCCTTAGGTCACCTAATTGTGCTTATTTTTGGTCCAACTCTTCTCAAAAGCCCTTCCCTCCCACACCCAAGGCTATTTAGTAATTTGGTGGGAAGCTGAATCTTCAAAAGCCTCTCCCAGGAGATGCTGTAAGCTATGCTTGTGCTGTTTGTGGGCTCAGGCCATGGCACACTCCCATCAGATCTATTAGATGAGGCCTCCTGAATGCAGAAGAGAACAGCATGAAAGGAAAGGGCCAAGTCCTCTGCGCCGAGGCCTCTGCATGGCCCCATCGATGTCCCTCTGGGAACCTCTGGCAACGTGATCATTTGATTCTTGCAGTTTTGCCTCATCCATCTCTTTTTGTCCAAAACAGATTTCAAGAGAGAGAGCATTTATGTGAAGCAGGCGTAGCCTTGGCATCTGGCTCTGTCCCCTAGACCTCTCAGGGTCCTTCTTAGCCCTATTTCCTATTTTCAGATTACTAAAACCCAGACTGAAAACTGAACCTCGCCCTTAATTCTTTTTCCATTTTGAAGTTAGCAAGACAAATAAGTGTTGTTTTACATAAAAACTAAGTCTTGGCAAAGTAGACAGATTTATTGAATTACGTCATAGCAAAATGAGTGTGTTTCATTGTCACTTATTTTTTTTTTCTCTAGCAAGAATTTTTTTTTTTTTTTTAATCTATTGATGCCATGGGGAAAATGCTGCATTGGCTATGAAATAGAGAGAGGGCACCACACACTGACCGCTCCAATAATGTGCACCAGTAAATATTGTGCAAGAGCTCAAGGATCCTAATTTTCAACTATATAATATATTAGAAGTTAAGCTGTTGCAAAAGCACACAAAAGACTTCTCTGAACATTCATAAATTCTTATGCTTTAGATTAGAAATAAAATAGTCTCTTTTTCATTAATGGTGAAAATGATAGGTCTTAGCAGTGCCTAATATTCAGTTCATTGCAAATAGTACCAAATTTCTACGTATTCACTGCATATATTTTATTGCTGTAATTTGTGGTTCTCCCAAGCAGAATAATATTTTTACTTCACTGAATATACCAGTGCAAGTTAAAGGTCTCAGATGTATTCCTTTAAAGTGACAGTTCATTCCAGCTAGGTCCCTGCTTTATATCAGTACTTACTCATTAAAAAATAAGTATAAAATATAATGTCATCCTTCTTAGTCCCAGATTCAAACAGTGGGGAGCCAAATCTCGAAACCCATAAAGTGCTCTCTATTCACACTTGGGCTCAGAGCATGCATTTGTTGCAAGCTGCTCTCCCTTAAAGCATTTACCTGCGTGCTTGGTTAAGTAAATACATCCCAGCGCCAACCTGTCAAGGGTCCGCTTGTGCGGCAGCCTCAGCTGGTGGCAGGCTGGCTTGCCGCAGCCTTGCCGAGAGCACCACAGGGACTCCTGGCTTCATTTCTGCTCCTCGGTCAGCTCTGCAAATATGTGAGGGTTTTCTGCGCTGTTTGGTAGGTAGTGATTAATGGGTGCTTGGCGTGGCAGGGAGACGAGTGAAACAGAGGTGAGAAAGATGCTTGTGCACAGCAGAGAGAGATTTGCTCAGCTGGGGTTTGAGGACACTCTTAACATTCAGCAGAACCAGCACATTTAATGTTACCTTCTGGTTTGTACTTCTCAAGGAGACAGCTGTGTCTATCTGTCTTGCACTGCATACACGTGCACACAATCTCTCCCATCTCCCCAGCACATCTGGAGCATGAACTGGGGAAAAGGCATGGGAGCCTTTCACAATTCGACAGGGCATGGTCTTCTCTGAAACATCTGCCTCTCAGCTGAGATTTTGTTGACTCTGAGTACTGAGAGCCGGAGCAAAAGGGAAGATGAAATGAAGACTCCTAAGCAGTTTTCTGCAATACTTGCTTTAGCAGGTTGTAGATGGGATGTGAGTGTCAGACTACTGCAGAATCGTTTCTTGAGAGTGTTTTGGGAATGTGCCTCAAAGTGTAAGCTATGCCAGTATCTTTGCGTTGCACATGTGAGCATATGTGCGTGTGACACACACTTAGGTTAATTATTTAAATCTTAAAATGTTGGAAGTCACTCCTCTGCCTATGAGTGCACATATGTGCGCACACACACAGAGAGCACACTTGCGTTAATTACTTAAACCTAAAAATGCTAGAAGTCACTCTTTGATTCTTTTTTTTACTTCTTCTTCTTTTTTTAAATAGCAGATGTTGTTAAAATTTACACCAGATTGTAAAATCTTGTTCCAAAGGACCAGTTCCTGAAGAAGTCTCACAACTCCTTCCCCTGCTCTTCACTTGCTCTCCAAGTGGTTGCAGTAAAATCCCACCTCTCTAGCTACTCTATAGGTGTTCTCCCAATTCAGAGAGGACAAAACAAATGTGTTGGTTTGTTGTTTGACTTTGTGGAAATTCTTTTCTGATTTTGATGGGCATTTTACTACAGCATCCAGTTGGAGACACTTAAGAATAAGTACTATTGAGAGAGGCAATTGATGCAAAACCCTTCCTTACCATTTTCTCAATAGCTAAAAGGAAGCGGTGTTTTACCTACCAAAGCGTTATTAAAGGAAACTCAGCCATAGCAGCCGGTGTCAGCAATATGCCTTGCAATCAAACAAGAAATATGGTAGATACTCCAAGACATGAGATAACTGCCAAGGCTTATTGCAGAGCAAAGAGCTTTTCAAAAAATGTTTTCTCTGAAGAGCATCAGATTTCACTCACTTCTCACAGCACAGACATGCCTTGGCAATCATGATTAGCCTCATTTGGGCCTGTGGAATCCATTATTTTATAGCTAGTCTCATAGTTGGCAGGATGACAAACAGTTTATTCCTCTTTGGAGAGAAATCGGACCAAAAGACACAGAGCTTTAATTCACCGTTCCCCCACCTAAGACATTTTTCCCTTCCCGCTTATTGCTTAAGGCAAGACGCCTAATGTTTGCCTTGATGGCTCTGTCAGGCTCTTGACATCCCAAATTTATCTCATGCCTGGATGAGGACAAATCTTTAATGAACTTCAGACTTTTGTTCCTTGTAAACGCTCCTTGCCTGACTTTAAAATTCATCTGGCAAGGAAGATATAAAGAGCTACGCAAATAATAATTATTCTTAATTAGCTACATTTGCCTAGTTGCCAAGTGATCTTTCCGTCCGTTTGACATCCCAGGAGGAGGAAGAAGTGGAGTGATTATCCGGGTCCGTTTACCCAACCCAGTTACACGTGGGCTGAATGACCAAGGGGAGTAAGACCTAGACTCAGACTTGCTTACAAGGGCTCTCTGGGGCTAGATTTTACCATGCTAGGTTATTTCCCAAACAGCTGTTTCGTTGTGGAGTTTTTAACCATTCTGTCAGTCTATCTCTCTGTGCCTTGTCTCTGAGCGCTCCTGGGCTGAGCAGGCAGCACTGGGAATTACGTGTAACGTAGGTTGCTGCCCTGGAAAGCCGCACTCAACAGCCCTGGAGGATCAAACCCTGCTGCCAGCAGCTCTTGGTCCACCTCTACGTGCACGGAAGCCTTTCTTGATGGAGGGGAGCAACATCTTGGTACTCATTTTGTGCCCAGACCTTTTCTAGAGGGGCACCATTAAATAAACGTTCTTGGAAAATGCTCAGCTATCTTTCTTTTTTTTCTTTTTAGACCTGGAGCTGGAAGTAATGCACAGTAATGCCTCTCTCCCCTTTTATAAAGGAGCTCACAGCCTGGATGAGGTTTAATTCATACTTCCATTGGAGGGACCGGATCTCCACATCTCGCTCATCCTAGCCGTAGGGCTGTGTTGCAAAAGGCTGGTTGGTGCTCAGCATCAGGCTCTTCATTGGCAGCAGGAGCCAGCTACAGAAAAAGTGCTGCAGAGGGTCAGCCCTGCAGTGCTTACCTCCCTTTCTGGATCTGTGCTTTCACTTTTTTCTTTTTTTTTCTTTTTTTTATTATGGGAGAATGATGTCCAGGTGGCTGATTCTGCTGTAATTTAATGGCAGCTCACTCATCTGCTGTTGTGCTGGAAACAATAAGAGGCCAACTGCCAAGGAAAGTTTGGCTGAATGACTTGTAGCCGTAATTGAATTTCACGCAGTACTTGTACAGTCCTTTTTTTCCCTCTCGTGCTAACTCATCTTTCTGCTTCTTTTTAATTGACAAAATTAAAAGGAAAATTCTCTTGCACAACAAGTTGAGAGAGTTGCAGTGAATTAAGAAGTTACTGCTGTTTTTGTATAAACTGGTGACAACAGGGGGATATGCTACTGGCCGTAGGGTCACAGCAGAAGTCTGCCCAGCTCATTTTTTTGCTTGTGATGGTGGTGAGCAGTGGCCAGTGCTCTGATGAACACTTTGACTAGCATAAACAACCTTTTTGTTTCTCGAATTCAGGGATGAATTGGTTTTTCAGGTTGCTTTATCTCTGGAATGGTGCTCTAAACATAAAATCTCATCTACAGAAGAGATTTATACACATTAAAAAATCAGATATTTCTTCTGAAGATGAACTTTGAATATAGCAATACTTACTGCTTCTTTTTTTTCCAGTGCAGTATATTTCAGGACTTATTATTCCTTAAGTGAATTATCTTTACTTGAGAAAAAAATATTTACCTCTTGGAATAATACATTTCGAAGTGCAGCGCAATCACATTCAGTATCTGCTGAAGCTGATGAAGTGTCTGCTTCTTCAAAGAAGCCAGTCACTGTGACTGCCACCTGGAATAATAACAAGAGGAGAGAGGCAAAGAAAGAATAGAAATTATTCACGGGATTTTGGGAAATCTGAATGTTTGCAAAACCATTGAGAACCATCTCGCTGATCTCTGCTCTGCACAACAGCATCAGCTCTTGCAGGGCCAGGCACGTAGCAGGGATTTTACTGTTTAACCCCAAAACTCAGAATCCGAAAGTTTCATTGGCTTGCTGCAGGACTGGTATTTTTTTTCCCCTTAACAAAATATTTAAAGCATAATTTTTTGTGTGCGTTGGTACCTAAAATTAGGAAATGAGGTGTGCTGGTTTTGGCTGAGATAGAGTTAATTTTCTTCGTAGTAGCTAGTATGGGGCCGTTTTGGATTTGTGCTGAAAAAGTGTTGATAATTCAGGGATGTTTTGGTTACTGCTGAGCAGTGCTTACACAGAGTCAAGGCCTTTTCTGCTTCTCACACCGCCCCACCAGCGAGTAGGCTGGGGGTGCACAAAAAGTTGGGAGAAGACACAGCTGGGACAGCTGACCCAACTGACCAAAGGGATGTTCCATACCATATGACATCATGCTCAGCATATAAAGCTGGGAGAGGAAGAAGGAAGGGGGGGACGTTCAGAGCGATGGCATTTGTCTTCCCAAGTAACCATTCACATGGCGGAGCCCTGCTTTCCTGGAGATGGCTGAACACCTGCCTGCCGATGGGAAGTAGTGAATGAATTCCTTGTTTTCCTTTGCTTGCGTGCACAGCTTTTGCTTTACCTATTAAACTGTCTTTATCTGAACCCACGAGTTTTCTTACTTTCACTCTTCCGATTCTCTCCCCCATCCCACTGGGGGGAAGCAAGTGAACGGCTGCATGGTGCTTAGTTGCCGGCTGGGGTTAAACCACAACATGAGGTCATAATATTTAAGCTCCTAGAAAATTGGCCTCGAGGGGACAGTGCCATGGAAAAGCATTTGTTATTTCTTGGGTTTGGGGGAGTGTCCATGTGAGGGCTTGGGCCTCTGATGCCTGTCATTCATCATACGAATGTCTAACAAAAAGATGGCTTCCTCCCAAAATGGCCTGAAGTTTGATCTATAATACACAAGGCAATTTTGTAGGAAACGGTAACTTTTTTCATTTCACAGAAACCTCTAGTGGACAAGAGTTAATGAATATTAGTGGTTTCCTGGGTCCTGATGACTGTAAGTTACACTGATGGGTGTTTTAACATTAATAATCCTTACTATTATTTTAGTGAACATCTATTAAATTTAGTTATTATGTATTAAAAAGCAGACTGAAAGCACTGACATTTTAAGGAAGCCCAAATTAATGGTTTGAAAGGTTTCACAAATTTATCAGATGAATGGAAATGTAAGGGGAAAAAAAAATCGACTTATGAAAAACGACAGCTTTGATTTCTGCAAATCTATAGATACCATATTTAAGGATCTAATTTAGGTTGTGGTTCGTGAAAGCGTTTATAGATTATTGACATTTCCAATCTCCGTAGTTCATAGCAAAATTAATTAGGAGGCGATAATTTGGGGAATGTGTTACATGAAGTCATTGTAACGCAAGGTACTTGTAAAGCACCTTCGTTCACTGATGCCTGGGTATTATATGAAAAGTGTAATTTGGAAATGGAGCAAGTGAGATTATTCCTCCCTTTTATTAAATAAAGGATTAGCACTTCATTTGCTGTAAAAGGCAAGCATTTCTCCTGTGCAATAAATCAAGATTTTTTTTCCCAGCCTTATGGGAGGGAGTATAATGTGCACACACAGGTACATACAGTCAAGAAGAGGAAAGTATGCTGTTTACTGAAAACTTAAATTTTCTTGGAAAAACAAATAATGTTACAGACTAAGTGGGTCCCACCATTATAATAATTTAAACCTAAACAAACTTTGAAACTTAGCTTGCAGAATAGTTTTGGTCTGGTGGAGAACTGCAATGGAGAGGCTCGAAGTTGCATGTGGTTCTTTCATAACAGAAATTGGCAGCTGCGAGAAAGTTAATTCATGGCAATATAATTGATAAGAACAATGTCTTCATTCCTCTGGCTGGAGAATGAAAGTCTGAGTACTTTACATTCAAGTGTCAGGTCACTCTTGGACTGCAAAGCCAGGTAATGTTAATGGGGTCTGTTCCCCATTTAAATGCATGTACATGTTTGCCATTGGCACAAGCGAAGATTCCCCAGGTAAAGCAGTGGCGGGGCACAATGTGCAATCTGTTACATATTTATTTATTGTACTTTGCCAAAGGAAGCTGACATTGTTCTTGCTCTGAAAAGGAAGGGAAATGATTTCTAGAAAATCTATCACGTTAAGGGGAAAAAAAAAATAAGTTGTAGTTAAGTGGGATTAGGTGGCAAAAATGGGAGGATAGCAACTGTATGTATTTGCAAAGTAGTCTTAGAAAACCTAATTCTTCCATTCTCTGTGCTTGCTCCTGAGCCAAGACCCAAGAGGGCTTCCCCTATTGCACATTAAAACTTTTCACATTAAAAGCTTGTAAAATGAGTGCTTCACTGGGGCTAACGTGACCGGAGCTAAATTCTGACTTGGGGGCAGCTTGATGTGGAGGATGGGGAAGCAGGCTGGTCACCATGTCTTCTGTAGTGAGGACAGTTGTGATGAAGGGACTGAGACCAAAGACCACTGTATTGCTGTTGCTTTTCCTTTGCCTAGAGGCAAAACGTCATCTGACCTTCTGCTGGCCATAGCTTGCTGCAGTGGATGTGACTGTGTTCCCATTATTAGGATGTTCAGGGTCCAGCAACCACCCACCTGCACTACAGTGGGACCCCAGGCTTTCCTAGAAGGAGCAGGTGGATGAGAGAAATGGTGGCCTGTGCTGCAGGGAGTGAGCACTGAGCTTGGCTAATGTGGTCTCTTTTGTCATTTTAATTATGTGTCAGGAGAAGAAAACAAAGCAGAGATGGGTACTTCTGCAGCCTTTTGAACTTTAGGTTGCCAAAACAGCTTGTGTCACATAAATGCTGAGCTAGCTCTCTAACTGTTCTTCTGGCAAACCATATGTGGGCGTTTGAGTGTGTTTTAATTAAAGTTAATAAAAGAAGAGTATTTTCATATTTTCATTCCCTGGGTTTAGATATATTTATTTTAGATCTGCTGCTGCAGAGTTCAGCTTTCCTCAAACTGTGCTTCCCCATCGGTTTCTTTCTGTGTAGCACCTGCGCTTCCGGACGGTAGAGCACGTGTACAGGTGTGGTCCTCTTCAGCCTTGCTGGCTGGGTGCTGGGATGGGGAACCAGAGGCATGAGCGAGAAGCTGATGACCCTCCTGCAGTATCTGTGCCCCACTCTCATGTTGCCTCTGATCTGTCAACTGCTGCATTTCCTTGGGGACCTCAACTACTTTCTTAAATTTTAGATGTTGAGAAGAGAAATTGCTCAGGACCTCATGTGCCCTATTACTATTAGTGTGACTGGAAATACATCCTACCCAACAGCAGATTTTCCTACACCCTAGAGGACAGAGTTTCTCTAGCACTGACTACGGGGTCGTGTCGTCAATGATCCGCTGCGCTGGACGTGCTGGGAATCTGATCCTGCCCTCACCTGTATATTGACTAGTTGCCTAGACTACTGCTTTCTATTATGATAGCTAAAAGGAAGTCTGTTATCGACATGTGCTTTGGTGCCCTGAATTTTGAACACATCTCTTGTTTACTTTAACCCTCTTTTAGTAAAGGAACACCGAGACTCCAGCACCCAGCCATGTTTTCAAAAAAGAAGAGCGTCTTCATCTCCGAGCAGGCTTTACATGGACACACTTTGGGGTGCCTTGCTAGGTTTGCAGCTTCCCAAACATGTTCCTGTTCAACCTAAAACCCACAGATGGTGTGTGTGTGTTGGGGAGAAACACGTACATTGGGAGAGCTCTCTGTGGGTGCTATAGGGAAGCCCTCAGGTCAAAGGTTGAGAGAGTTGTGGGTGCTTTGCTGTTGGCACAAGGCTGGCCAAGCAGCTTGGGGTCTAGGGATTAGAGAAAGAAAGAAAAGGCTGTAGATCCCAGACCATCCTCATATGAGGAGCCCTGGCGCAAGGCACCTTCCAGACTTTGTTTTATTGTTAGAGGGAGCTCAATGCTCGAGTCCAGCACAACAGGGCTCAGGGCCAAGTGGTGAGTCAGCTATGTGATGGTCACCATCTTGCACCATGGGTCACGTGTTGGGGCAGGGCACAAGGCCAGTGCTGGGGATGTTTCTCCCTAGTTGGTTCCCTAATGCCATGACTGCTTTTTGGCTTCACCTCCCCATGCATCTGGTCAAGCTGGTTGGTGGAGGCGAGATGCAGCAGTTAGCCACATCTGGGATGAAGCACCCTAAGCATGGCTGAGATGCTGCATCTTATGCTACTAAGGTCAGCTTCAAAAACCTGTTTTCTTAGTCCTTCTATTTTGTCATTAATTATGTGTTTAACACTGAGTCTCTCTATATTAAATCAGTTTGACCTGTGAAGGACAGGAAGAGGGAGTGCATGTCACTTACTCTGCTATTAAACATCTGTCCTGAAAAAAAAAAAACAGCTGGCAAAGTACAGGGCACAACTTTTTACTTACTTTTGCAGTTGCCTTTTAACATCCCCCTACTCAGCTCATTTTTTTCCAGGAGTTTTGTGCAGGATTTGAAGCAGTGCCAGGGAGAGAGCTCTCTACAGGACTCTGCCACTGCACGCTTGTGCCTTAAATAGTTGAGTGCAACTCAACGTGGTGGTAAGAAAATGAGCAGTTAATGTTGTTCAAGTGTTAATTGTGCCAGAAATTAAGAGTGTATTTTCAGAGCTTCAACCCAGCAGTACTAAGAGCATTTAATTAATTTGTTTGTGCGATTTCTCTGAATGGGTGGCAGGAATCTGCCAGGCGCAGAGGAGGCAGGCTGTAGCAGCCGATGATCACACATCAGCCTCAGTTTTTCTTCCGTCTGAAGAAACGGGAGAAAATCAGGGTATGTGGAAAGTCTTGTTTGTAACTCCCCTCAGACCTGGCAAGTGGTTCGTGATTTTCTTCTGGCCTCTGGCACTGTTGAAGCCAATGGCACTGGCCTACAACCGGCATAGGAAATCGAGGTAAAATACCCTTGTTCTCCTCCAATGCAGCAATAGCAGGAGCGGCAGATCTCACTGTAAGAGAAATAACTGTGTATGCATGCTTTTTCTGTAGATCCCTGTAGGAAGGTAAGGTGCCTCCTTGTGCTATAAGCAGTATTTAATTCTGTGGACTGGCACAGGCGTTGCAGAGATGTAAAATTGTCTGCAATTGGGCAAAATTTTTAAAATTCTTCTGATACTTTAGGGAGACAGTTTTGCAATGATATGTTGCATAATTGAAGGGATAATCAGACCCTAATTAGACCCTTCCTTTTAATATTGCTCAATGAGCTAAATCGTCCAAGCTTCCCATGCAACCTGTTCGAATAATATGACGTCCCAATATAAGCTGAGTAATTACTGAAATTCAAAAGCATTAAGTCTTAAATCAGCAGGAGCAAAATACGTATTTGGGATACGTACAATGGAAAGCACCATGCAGGAGGTCACCAAAACATGTACCGTGTCTGGAATTATAAGAGAGCTGGATGTGGCACTGACCACTAATAACACATACGAGCTATTCAGGATAAGGGTAATCAACGCTTCAGGTCACTCAGCGCAGCTGGTCACGAATATATTATCTCCTGCAGAAGCTTCTCTCTTTCTGCTTTACAATATCACACTGTTGTTCGAGTGCATTACAAAAGCTTTTGCTTATTTGGAAACATAAATTACTACCTTCTATGCTGCCAGAGGTACAGTATACCATCAGCCAGAAGAATCAGTGTGAAGCCATACATTTGGGGATCTGTCATGTTGCTTTCTTGCTTTCGCCAGGGACATTTAATGTTTTTCTGAATACCTTGCTTAACAGTGGCCAGCTGCAGCCTGGGACGGGGAAAGCAATTGCTATGCAGGTTTCTCCAGTTGCTGGGTCTGGTGCCTTTTGATCTTGCTGGCTCTTTCCCTTGCAAAACCAGGTGCTTGCACTGAAATGCATTGTCTCTGCTCCCTACAGCCTTGACAACCACATGGTGAAAACACATGCCTTTAACCTTAACCTATGAGGTAGAAAGGAGCCTGAATCAAAGCCCAGGTAAAAAAGGCTGTTTAAGTTTGGAAACACTCGTTTTGGGAGCTGCAGTTGGCTCTGGATGTATACTTCCTCACACGGCAAAGTGCAGATCCACATGTCTAGCCAGTGCATTTGCAGTCTTACCCTGAAATCGTTCTTCCATTGAGCCTGCAGTTTCCCATCCAAATGAATGAGACTTTTGAATGCAAAGGGGTTTGCAGTCCCAGCACCGGAGGACAGTCATTTGGCAAGTGTCTCGGTCTGGAAGGGGCCGGAGTGAACTCTGGGCAAGCAAAAACAAAGCGCGCGTGCTTACCTTTGCATTCCTGTCTCACTTCTCTGAACAGAGATCTCTCAGCTGTCAAAACCATACTGTTTTGCTGGCAAGTTCTCACTTCTCCCTCAGTGATATTTTATATGGCCTGTCTTCTCCTACAGCTTTGGGGAAGAGGCCCTGCAGAACCAGCAAACCCCAGGGCTGGCAGTGCAGAAGCTGTTTGGGGCCCCACCATGCTGGAAGAAGAAGGGGTCTGTGCCACGACTGCAGGGGGCTTTTGGATGAGGGCCCCCAAGGCCTCTCTCAGGAGGTTGTTAGCTATAGAAACTGGTACTGAGTGTTTAGCAATTAATAAGTGCACTGCGTTTATTTATTCTGACTGCATGGGGCTTTGTCCGAAGGACGCAGCCTCTTCAGCAGCATTATTATGCATGGTGAATAATTCACATACATAAAAATATCCAGCAAGTTCTGGGGTTGGGCTTTTTAAATAGTGCTTAGATATTTTTAACTCATTAAC
The DNA here is from genome assembly GCF_018139145.2 of Gymnogyps californianus. Lineage (NCBI taxonomy): Eukaryota > Metazoa > Chordata > Aves > Accipitriformes > Cathartidae > Gymnogyps > Gymnogyps californianus. The sequence goes on along the minus strand of NC_059474.1, from coordinate 62,627,120 downwards.
ACTATAAGTCTTTGGGAACTTATACATCATATAAGTATTACAATATTTTAAATGTTTTTTTTCAAGTCCTACTAAAGCTTGTTTCTCCAAGACATAGGACAGGACTCTGCGAACATCCACCGATGTGCTTCATTTGACTCTCCTAAGTTCTCTATTCATGTCATGAGGGAATATTCTCCTGCTTAAAGTAGGGATCTCTGTTTTACAGGATTTTGGCGAATTATATGAAGATTTATATTCTATAAAATTTCTCCCTGGAGTTTTTATTCTATACATAAATCTGTATCAGTCATATTTCAGTGTATGGTTACTTCATTTTGCTCTATGAAACTAGTCCAAGGCTGCTGCTGACGAGGTATCTCAAATAGTTCAGGGGGCTTGGTATGTCCCAAATGTTGGGTTTTTTTTTTCTTCTTAAAGTTTTTTGTAAAGTTAAAATTTATCTGTATTTTGTTCAGCTTGTCTGCATATTATCCAGTGTATATCAGAGGAAAGGCTTTATATATATATATATAAAATGTTCACATACTAAAGTAAATTAATAAAGCTTCCTTTTCATATGAAAGAGGTAAAGAAAAGTATCTGGCCAATACAGTACCATTAATCTATTCTCTTTTCTCCTTTCTCTCTTTACCTCTCTCTCTACAATAGAAGTGGAACAAAAAGGTAATTAAATACCTTTCAAATTATATATATATTACTTATGTATAGGCTAAGTTATTTAACAGTTTAACGTTTTAGTTGAAATACTTTGTCATTAATTCTCACTACTTTTTTGTTAAAGTTTATTTAGTATCTCTGCTGCTCAACTTCACCAGACAACTCATTTTTGCTGAAAAGTTTTTACCAGTGCCACTTTTTTCCATTAAATTTCTATTCAAAGGTTTAGATAACTCACTGTTCTCCTGCCCCAAAGAATTTGGAAAGTGTGCATACATACGTATGTGCATAAGTATATCTAATTATGCCATAAAAACCTCTTGGAAACGGCACCCCTTTATTAGCAGCTCTGGGTGGTTACTTAAACTCCAATAGATCAATATACTTTTACACCAGTTACTAAATCTGATTTTCCTCCTGTCTCACTCTCCAGAGGATATTACCAATTTCTGCATTTCCAAAAATAATTGGTTACGCTCCAAGCAGGGAGTGCGAACGCGGGATCTCATCTGCCAGCCCCGCGCTACCAGAAGCATGTGGTGGAATACTTCTTCACGCATCCCTGCTGCCCATCCCATCTTCATGGTTATTGTACTACTCATGCTCACGGAGATCAGCATTACAAATAACCAACAAATATTCTCCCCCCGAAGTGTGTGCAGCGCCTCCAGGTCAGGAGGGTGCTACCAGGGATGGCGAGGGCTGAGCGAGCCAGTTTTGCTCTGTAGCATCCTTCCTTTTGTCTCCCCGTCCAGCCGGCCGGCCTCTTGGCGTTGGCATTCCCATGATGCCAAGGTCAGCCAGGCGCTGGCCGAGCCTCCTCCCAGGTGCTGGGCGTGCCCTGGCCCCTCTCAGCCCCCCCGAAGTCTGAGCAGCAAAGCACCCCGGTTAGTCAAACTGCTCCTCTGTGCTCCTCTCATGTAACAATACAAGGTATATGTTTTTAAGTTTGAATTACTACTATATTTAACAGGACATTTTTTAACTGATTAAAATCTAGACCTTGGGTTCCTCTCCAGTGAACTTTATTCTTTTCCTTCCTTCTTTCCTTTCTTCCTTCCTTCCTTCTTTGTCTTTTCCTTTCAGCATCCATACATCATTCGTTTTTAATTCTGTGGACTGCATGTTTCGTGTGTCCTGTAGCAGCTTTGAAAGCCTCATTTCTAGTTATACTGCAGATCTGTAGACGGATGTTCCCCCCGCTCCCTTTGCTTTAACGCTCTTCTGAGTTGCTAAGGGATTCGCCTCTGCTTTGCTATTGGTACCCTTTAAATATTTAATATCGCTTGGGCTGTAAGGATGGGAATTTCTTTCTCTTATTTCCATTTCTAGGCCACTCTTCTGTGGGCTGTTCAAATAAATATGTGGATCAATTCCCTGGGAGTTTAGCCCTTCACCTAGTAGGTACAGATTCACTGCAGAATATAATCTGGAAATACAAACCCAGAAATCCTTTGGGGGCACATATTCATTTCAGAGTTCACAAAGGCGAGTGGTCCAAGTAAGTACACCTGTAAAAATAGATTTGAAAAGCAATAAGAAAATGAGCCACAGTTGAGAGAAAAAGCAGGGGGGGGGGGAAATCAGTTTGATGGAGCAAATCTTGTTCTAGAGACATGGCTGGTGAGAAGGCTAGTCTCCAGCTACAAGGCATTGCTCTTGGGTTTCATCTGATTTCGAGTGTCGTCTGCTCCAGAACTAGAAGCTGTTGAGATGTTTAGGCCAACCACCTCGAGACTGTCATTAACTTTGTTTTTTTGTTTTAAATTCTTTTCCCCTCTGGCAGTTTTTCTTTGCCCTGGACTGCTGAAAGGAGTATACCAGAGCGAACACTTATTCGAATCTGACCACCAATCTGGTGCCTGGTGCAAGGACCCTCTGCAGGCATCTGACAAGATCTACTACATGCCCTGGACGCCGTACCGGACGGACACACTGACGGAGTACTCCTCCAAGGACGACTTCATTGCCGGGAGGCCAACCACGACCTACAAACTCCCGCACCGGGTGGACGGCACGGGGTTCGTGGTGTATGACGGGGCTTTGTTCTTCAACAAGGAACGAACCAGGAACATAGTCAAGTTTGACTTACGGACAAGGATAAAAAGCGGGGAGGCTATCATAGCTAATGCAAATTACCATGACACTTCTCCCTACCGCTGGGGAGGCAAGTCTGATATAGACCTGGCTGTGGATGAGAACGGGCTGTGGGTAATCTATGCAACAGAACAAAATAATGGCAAAATAGTCATTAGCCAGTTAAACCCTTACACGTTAAGGATTGAAGGGACGTGGGATACTGCCTATGATAAGAGGTCAGCTTCTAACGCCTTCATGATCTGTGGGATTTTATATGTGGTGAAGTCTGTGTATGAAGATGATGACAATGAAGCCACAGGGAATAAAATAGACTACATATATAACACTGACCAAAGCAAGGATAGCATGGTGGATGTGCCCTTTCCAAACTCCTACCAGTACATTGCTGCTGTGGATTATAATCCCCGGGACAACCTCCTTTACGTATGGAACAACTATCATGTCGTGAAATATTCCTTGGATTTTGGCCCGCTGGACAGCAGAGCAGGTAGGGGTTTTAATACTGAGCCAAAATCTGAATCAAACTTTCTATTTTTCTTGCAAATAGGGTATAAAATTAAAGTACACTCCTGTCTTACTGATCTGCCTGTGTTTCTGTGAATTAAGCCCCACCACAAGACCTATGATGGATATTAAGACATTAATATGTGCAGAATATTTTTTTTAATCTTAGTTTGAAATGAAATGGAGAAAGGAGTGTGCTACCTGTAACTAACCTGAAACAGTCTCGAAATGTCCACGCTCTTGTTCGCATCACAGGGATAGCACTCTTTTCTCCTCAATTGAATTTTCCTCCGTACGTCAGATCATCTTCCCTTCTGCAGGAATTTTGGCAAAACAAAGCATGGAAGATGCTGTTGCTGCACACAGCCGGGGGAAAACTGCCAGTCAGTTTAAATGACTTCATTCCATTAAGCTGGGGGAGTTTGGGCTGTTTAGGGAAGCCGCCGCTAATTGCATACGTGAGCATGCACCCATAAGTGTGTGTCTAGAGTCAGGAGGAGAATCAACAACAGAATCCTCCAAATAGTTGGTTTCTTTTCTTTAAAGTTGCTCTTTTTTTTTTAAAGCATTTCATGACTTACTATGACTTACTATACTTTTCTAAGAGAGGAGCAGAGGATTCCCAGCTTTTCCACCTTTTTTCCTGTTAGAAATTATGCCGGTAATTACTTTGTTGGGTTATATTCCCTTAACTTTACCAACTTCTTCATCGTTTTGCAAGTATTATGTTCACAGTTGCCACTTTATTAGTAACATGACTTAGCCCAGATTGTGATCAAACTCATATGACTGTGCAAGAATTTCCAAACAGCGTTTGCCCAGTCATTTTCAAATGGTTACTGCTGTACACGATGTAGTCATAGTTATTAGGTAGTTCCTGTGGTGGACTGTGTACTTCAGAAAGGCTGAAAAAGTAAGAGGAAAGGAAGAATTAATATAATTTGGACAGTAAACTATTTGATTTGTAACATGGCTATTCCCAAAACCTTCTTTTTTGTTAATAAGAGACTCGGAAGTGGATGAGTGGATTCAGGGCTTCAGATTGCAAAAGAGAAGTCGAGAGGTTTCTGTTGCTGAGCTTTTCTTTTTCTTTTCCTGTGTACAGCCTGTTATCCATATAAAAAATGGATCAAGAGATGCTGAAAGAAACTGTGGATATGAAAATCTGGGGAGGGGTGGAATAAAAGTAGTAAAATGGCAGTGAATTTCTCATTTTTATACAAAAATGTAAGGAAGAGCAGAAGGAAATCTTGAAGAGGCAGATGAACAAAACCGAGTGACTGTTAAGAGAGGAGCAGGGATGTTTTCAATGATGTTGACCTCTGCAAGATCTCAGATGAGCAAAAAATGAAGTAATGCTTCTCATTCTCCCAACTTAATGATGAGCATGTACTTTCTGAGTGGTGGAGCGAAGCAGAGCAATTTGTGAGCTATTGGTTATCCCCAAGGAGTGAAAATGAATTGCATCCCTTCTATTTCACAGAGTTTCTCTCCTTTTCAGTGAATTATTTCCAGGTATTACAGCAGACTCTCTGCTGCTGCTTTTTCACGTGGTGCCCGTTGTCAGTAATAGCATCTTTAATAAAAAAAAGCGCCATAATCAGTGAAAAACCCAAATTTTGTACTTTACTATAAAAAAGGAAATGGTTATCCCCTTTTTCCCAGTCTAAGCTGGTGAGATAGGAGAGCAGGTGAAAACCTTGCAGAGGGCTGAAAGTCTGTGAGGTGCAAGGATTTGATCTGTCCTTGTGTCACTCTGGTTTGAAGCCCCTTTAATTTCACTCATGTTTGAATGAGAATTTAAAATCCCCCAGTGCCTCAGATGGAAAGCTGAAGCAGTTTTTGTCTTTGGATGGTGGACATGAGAGGGTTAATCTGGTGTCAGGGAATCTGGTGAGCCTTCTCTGGTGTTCCTTTTGTGCAATTTTTGATAGCTTTGTAATGTGGGCAAAAAACTGAATTTTGCATGCGTTTCTTTTTTCTGAAAATTGACGGGATTTCCTTTTTGGCAGAAATGCATAAGGATCCCATTACCTCACTACTTTACGGGTTTAGAGGACTTTTGAGAGGACTGCTCTGACAGCAAGTGAAATTCTCCATGAGACAGCTCGAATGGGCCAAGGCATTTCAAAGCAAAGAAAAATACCTTTGCAAAGGGAGTTTGCTGCTCCATTACCTGCACAGCCTGATTAGTGGGAATGTTATTTTACAAGTCAGTCAAACAGAAGCACTGATTTTGAATTGACTAGGTGAGCAAACGCTTGCTTGACACCAGGTTTTTTTGCAGAGAGGAGCCAGGAGACCAGGTCTGCATGACTCTTTCTTTTCCAAGTTCAGTGCAACGCATTTTCTGGTTAGCACCAAATTTCATACTGCATTGCTTTATATATAATACTAAATATATGGCTGGCTTAAACCCAGCTCCTCCACCAAAGAGCAGAAGAGGAGCTGATGCAACACTAGGAAAACAGTGAAGACCCAGGGTATTTTTATTTGGTTATTTAGTTATTTATTTTTTTACAGAGTGGATTGTGGATATGTGTGTCCCCTCTTCTCTTCCAAAATCACCAGTGTTTCTCTGTTCAGAACAAGGCAATGTTCAATGCAGACATTTTCTATAGGGTTACAGTTTGAGTAGCAAAATATGTAAACAATATCTGCTTAATTAGAAAATAAAGGAAAGATTGTAAAATTGATGGGTCGAAAAAATTGGTTGTTAAAAAACAATTAAGGGTGAAGTTTTAGAAGAGCTCTTAAAATCAAAAATTGATCGTAACAAGAAAAGTGATATATTTACCTACCTAAATAACCAGTAACATATTTGAAACATATTTGAAATCTCTGGTATCATACATTTCAAGGGTATCTAAAATAAAAAACAGGTGCCGGGGGCTCCAGTTCACTTAGAATCAAACATTTTCAGTCTTTTCCCAAACCGTCCAGGCAAAATGGGAGGAGGTAGGAGTCACTTAGCTTATAAGAAAGGCAGGGATCACATCCTCTCGCTCTTCACGGTGATTAAACATTTTCTGTGAGTTTTAATTAAAGGTCTTTTTGTGCATGTAGGTTTGGAGCATATTTGAGATCTTCACCGTCGCAGAGCTTCTCTCACTCACTGTTTAAAAAAATGGGTTTTTACTCCTTGGAGTAAATGAGTGTCAAAACCTGGAGTTTCTGTGCTCAGCTTCTGTAGCAGCTGAAGGTACAAGGCAAGACAAAATATTCTGAAGTCTTAAGTGAGGCACAAAGCTGGATTCAACTGATTTAGAAGCAATTCAGAGCTCTTAATTGAATTACAACCAGTTGTTCATTTTTCTCAGAAATGGGAAAAGCTGCATTTTAAGGATTTGCCCTGCTCAATTTTTTTTTTCTTTTGTCTGGGGATGTTTTCATTTATTCCAAAAGTGGTTTTGAAAGCAAACACTCCTCAGTGCCTGCAAATCCCAGGAAACCTGTCATTAATGTCTACCTTCAAGAAGTGAACCTGAAGACACCAAAAGCCTTTGAAGCATATTTTCTTTGAGCTGTTTGGCCTTAAAATGAGTTTTTTGGAGGATGCTTCTCCATAAATGCTCCTGAGCTTTTGGGTTATTTCTTTGTAGCTGCTTTTGAGTTTGCTAATTTGAAGTGATAGTGAGAATAGCTCTGCAACTCTAGCAGTGTTTTCCGTCGCATTCTTCAAGAAGTTGAACACGGAAAAGTGTTCAGATTGTTATTTTTTTTATGTACCCCGCTAGACATGTGCAGAGAGGGAAACGAAAGGCTGTATTAACAGAATGAAAAATTTTCCGCGACCTAATCAGTCTTAATATTCACCAGAGTTACCTGTTTTAATCATCACCCACTTGTGATACAGTCTGCATAAACAAATTCAAGAAAATATCAACAAATCCTCCTCTCCAAAAAGGTAAAGTGCTCCCATCCCGCTTCCCGGTGCCGTGCTGCATACAAAAACGCATCTCCCGGCTTTGCGTTTCTGCACCTCCCCGAGCGGTCATGGCTCCTGGCTGGGCACCAAGTAGGGGTTCCTGGGCAGCAGAGAGACCAGAAGAAGAAAGTTTTGTCTTTTAAATGCCTGAGGTGCCGGCAGCTCTTGCGCAGAGGCTCAGGATGTGCTGGCTGAGTGTTTAGACCAGGGGTAGGGACCGGAGCCTGTCCCATAGCTCGGCAGTGAAGAAGTCCAAGGAAGGACTTGAACCAGGACAAGGATCCCTCTGTGCATGTCTGGGACTTGGATGTCCTGGCAGCCGTTCCCAGTGACATGGGAAACACAGACCTCCTATTTTCGAGGAGATGTTTTAAATTATGTCCAGGAGACCCAGGGATTACAATATGGGGTGTTTAATAGATGTATGAAGTTAATAAATAAATATGCCCAATACATAAGGAAGACAGTGATATGATACAGGACTTCTAATACAGCCTCATTGTGCTTAAGTGACTTCCATAGGTTGCATATTAACACTGTGGACGGCCAGTCCAGTAATCAAATGTGATATGAAGCTTCCATCCATATCTGTGATATTTTAAAAACCTCGGAGAGTGCATATCAAAGTTTTATCCTCCACATTTTGTTAAATATTGTGGGATGCTCTCTTGACATGTGATTGCAACCATTTTATTCAGTAAGAGTGGTTGGGTTTGTTTGGGTTTTTTTCTAAAGCAGTTTTACAATGCAGATAAGGTGAACCCTCTGTCCTTATAATATGCTAATTAAGTGCATTTGTGTCTTGGGTAAAAGATGTGGCAGTATGGTGATGAATAAGAACTTTAAACACATATGACACCTCGTTAAAATGTAATTTTCACATCATAAATCTGAGGCCTTTCCTTTGACAGCTGAGTAATGTGGATAGTGGGCAGAGGATCTTGAAGTTTCAAAGCTGTCACGTGCTAATAGGTAGCTGAAAGTGGCTTCCTGCGCTGCTCGCCGTTAACGCCCTACATCCTTGCCTGGGAAGCACATCAAAAGGGCTGCTGAATCTTAAATTCCACTTGTGCGCAAGTTTTGAATTGCCATCACTTCAAGATCCCATTGCAATAAGCCACGCTTAGTATCTCTGAAGTTGAATTCAGGCTGCATTTTAAAATTCAAAAAGCTGAGCCTTTTTGATGAGCAGCTTCTCCTGGCGGACAAGGGCCATTTTTAGGGAGCTGCTGACTGTTTAATTGCAGCTTCCTCTATGTTTTTATTTTCTAGTCACTTTCCTCCCATCTAGGAGCATCCCTAGCTCTCTCACTCCTGTTCCTCTTCATTGCTTACAGTGACAGCTGCTGGTTGCACAGTGTTGCTGGAGGTTTTCAGAGAGATCAGCTCTTGCTTTCAGCAGCCTCTGCTAAACACGTATCATGACTGGGGCCCTGGCTTTTATCCTCTAATATTTGCCCATATATGTGTGTCCCATTTATTCTCTAAATGTTTCAGTCCCTTTTTGCTATTTAAGATAGAAAGACATGTCTAAATTTGGAGGTGAAGAAAGCAGCACAGAGACTCTTCGTCTTTTATAAGAAAGCTGGCATCTCAACCTACATTTGCTGGCCAGATGGTACCTTAAGCTCAGAGGACAGTAGGATATTTCACCTACCTAGGGTGTGCTGGGATCCAGAATTGCGTTTGTTCCCCATTTTGAGGATGTCCTGGTTTCGGCTGGGATAGAGTTAATTTTCTTCCTAATAGCTGGTACAGTGCTGTGTTTTGGATTTAGTATGAGAATACTGTTGATAACACTCTGATGTTTTAGTAGTTGCTAAGTAGTGCTTATCCTAAGCCAAGGACTTTTCCATTTCCCATGCTCTGCCAGCAAGGAGGTTCACAAGAAGCTGGGAGGGAGCATAGCCAGGGCAGCTGACCTGAACTAGCCAAAGGGGTATTCCAGACCATAGAACGTCATGCTCAGTATATAAGAGCATGACGAGTTGGCTGGGAGGGGCGGATCGCTACTCGGGCATCCGTCAGCAGGTGGTGAGCAATTGCATTGTTCATCACTTGTCTTTCTTGGGTTTTATTTCTCTCTCTTTTTGTTATCTTCATTTTCGTTATTATTATTATCATTATTATTATTATATTTTATTTTATTTCAATTATTAAACTGTTCTTATCTCAACCCACGAGTTTTACATTTTTTTCCAGTTCTCCTCCCCATCCCACCGGGTGGGGGGAGGAGTGAGCAAGCGGCTGCGTGGTGCTTAGTTGCTGGCTGGGGTTAAACCATGACAGAGGCCTGATCTGTCTCTTCATTTTTATCCTGTTTTAAATTTTCCCTCTTTGTAAAGCAGTGTTTGATTAAAAAATGATAAAAAAGTATCATACCACTGGACACTTTTCTGAAATTAGGGATTTCTGCTTTTTGTCAAGAAAGCTGGAGTTTGAGCTCTTTCCTCTACCTTCTCGCAAAAAATCCTTAAAAAGTGCAAGATTCTTCAGCTTCAAAACGCTCCCTTTGTGGAGCATTTCATAAATATTAATACTGTTTGGTTAGCACAGCAGGAGTACCTTCAGTGCTTCTCCAGTACGAATAAATACGTGGTTGCTCCCTCCTCCTAAATAAAAAGGTACTTCTCTCAGTAGGACCATGGAACAGGAGATAGCCTTACCAAATGGAGGTGGAGGAGCCCTCCTCTTCCTCGAGTCACTGCTCCTACTACGAGGCACCTGTTTGAGCTGGCCTGAGAAAATGATACAGCAGACCTAGCCCATCCGGGAGCTAAACCGGGATACTGCTGTATCCTCTTTGGAGATCGGTTGTTACCATTGCAAACCAAATGAGAATCTGCTGTAAGACCTGCATGCCATGAAGTCACAGCCAATATCCATGGGCTGGGGTCCCGTTCCCGCAGGCTCACAAGCGGGAGTGCTTGAGGACTGGGCTGGTGGGCAGCCAGGATGGTTGAAGTAGGGGGAGGGCAGCAAGAGACAAAATGATTAAGCTGAACTTCACTTTCAAGCTTCAAAGCAAAAGGAGGCCAGAGGCTTCGGCACTTCATAATCCTGTCAAACGCCAGGAGGGGGAAAGCACCTTGCCAAGAACATGTCTGAAAAGCTGAGGCCGCTGTTCCTGGCAGCAAGCATGGGATGTACTGCTGAAGATAACGGGGTGATTGCATAGGGAAAAAAGCATTAACGGCATATGAAGGATAGCGGCTTTTCCTCTTCTGCAGCGAGCTCTTCGACTTGAGGAATCAGCCTGGAGTTGTGATTAATTGTCATTTCATTAAGTTCAAGACCACCGGGTTGTCACTCTGACATCCACCACAGCTTATCAGTCTGATGCAAATACTTTGCACCAAACCCAGCTATGAGTGTGCCAGCCCTTTGGGTCTGAGCTGTTTGCCAGGGGCAGGGAGCGAGAGGTGACATGTAGTAAATGTCCAAGGCCACCTTTTGCAGGAGGAAGGGACTGCATCAAGTACTAGAGACAGCTTTTGAGTGTTGGATTTTTACACGTCATTTTTAGTGATGAATACATCGTTTATCCCTTGGCCAGCAGATTTTGCTGGCTTGTGTGCAGCAGTGAGGGTCTGCACAGGGTTGGGGGTTTAGCCCAGCAAGGGACTCCATGATGTTCCATTTTTGAGCTGTTGCCTCTGCCAGCTCCTCTCCTCCCACCCCAAAACAGGATTATAACCTGCCAGGCTTCTTCTCAAGGCATTACCCTCTCAGCTTAGATTATATTTGTGCACCTGATTCCTCAAGGCTGGCCCTATGTGGTGCAAACACCTTCTGCTCCCTGCAGCTCTGCTCTGGCCTGGCTGCAGAGCCTGTAGCCTGGGTTGGGACGTGGGGTCCCAGATGCTTTCTTCATGTGCCAGCTTGGTTTTTTGCTACTGTGTTTTTAAAATGAGCAGCCTTTATTCCTGCTCCCCACTGAAAATACCTCCACCATGGCAGCTCATGGGTCTGGATCGCTCTCCTCACTCGTCTGCCACTGATTGTGTTTGTTCTGGAAATGACTACTGTAATATTTTTAGCAGCACTTTTTAAGACTCGTCTCCTGAAGTCTACTTCAATGTTGCTAATTAACTTCTATGCCACCAGCGCTCTGCGGTGCTGCCATGCCAGGTTTTCTTTCTTTTTTTTAACCAATGAAGCCAAGAATACAGAGGATGCATTGGATGCCTTTCATACTGCTGGCCTTTATACTCAGGTTAAAGAGGAGTAAAAAGCTCTTTAGGAGTAAGCTACAAAATTACTGAACCTTTACGGGGAGGCTTTACAGAGCCTTCCCTTGACTTCGGGAAGTTGTGGTGATGCCATTAGCATCTCCCCATCCTTCAGATGTGGGAGCAAGTCAACTTTACAGACATCTAAGGTATAACTGTGCTGATAAAAAGCACCCAAGGTATACGTGAGGAATGGAAAGGTTAACCTTATCCTCAGAAATCCAGCTGAACTCTTATGGTAGGGTTGGATTTGATGGGTTGCTCATAGGAAGGGAATTTAGGTTGAAGGTATAAAAAGAACCTTAGTAGCTAGTTTGAAGATCTTCACATTCTGGGAGAAATAGGACCAGCCATGAAGGGCTGTGAAATGCTAGTTGGCGATGCTGTCAACAACCTGACAGGGGAAGATAGGTAGATCCAGAAAAAAGAAATAATAGGCACTTTGAAACACACCTTCTCGAAGTGCATTTTGGGGTTAATAACTATGCTAAAACAAGCGAGTTGAGTTGTGAAAAAAAAAGAATAAAACAGTGTCCATTTTTGGGGGGTGAGTCTGCCAGGTGTGCATAAGTAAAGGTTGATATAATGAAAAAGTTTCTGGTACAAAATCCCAAAGTTCCTGGAGAGTTTCAGCTCAGCCATTGTTCAGACAAATCCTCTGAAGCTGGAGGGAGTTTGGACTAGGGGCTTCAGGAGCGAGTCTGCAGTGAATTTCTATTTGCCCTGGAAGGAATTGCATTTTGCCAGTTAGAGGCTTTTTGACCTCCTGATTTGTGTCTAAAGCATCTGAAGAGGATATATAAATATAAATTGTAAGCTGGAACGAATAGTGAATATCCACATGAATTTGAGTTGCAATATCTGCCCTACATTTTTATGTTGAAAAGACTTTTTTTTAAGGGTGTGCTTATGATTGGAGGGCAAAGCAGATGATGAAGGCCTGGGTGAAAGAGATGTGTCCATTAAAACAATGTAGTGATTGTTCGCTGTAACAGGATTTCTTCAATGTAAATAGGATTTTTGCTTGATTAAAATGTGCTGAGAGGAAATAGGACTTAAAGCAAATTTCACTGAAACATGGGATTTGGTTTAAAAAGACTGGCACTGAATAAGCAAACTAGGTGTTTCATGTTATGTAGCTCCTCAGTTCTGTGTTCTCACAAAGTGCCAGCAGCTCAAGACTCAAAAGGGAGGGGGAAAAAAAACCCAAAGAAACATCAGAGCTGAAAACTGTTATACACTGGCCATGACAGAAGATGGGAGAATCAGCTGCGTTTATACTAGTCTGAGCTGGCTTACTGGGGTGCCATTCATGCTTCTCTCAAATAGCTGTAATAAATTAACACAGCCACTGGAGAGATGAGGCATTAGGCAGCTCTGCAATTCTTTTTCATCTGTCGATGTTTAGGACGGAGACGGGGAAAGGGCCGTCTGTGTGCTGCAAACAGAGAGAAAAAGTAAAGGCAGCATCAAGTATAGATATGCCAGCAGAGAAGGAGTCCTTAGTCCATTCGTAGGGTCTTTCCAACATACCATGTGAAGAAGAGCTTTTGTGAGCCCCCGTATATTGGCCTCAAATTCAATTGCCCCTCTGACTGAGTTAAATTATTCCCTCTATCCAAGGCATGCGTGGAGGATGCTGTAGCTTGCTAAGGTCAATCAGCCTGAATTCATGTGATGTTTTGCGCTCTTGTACTGCTGAATTAAGCAAATGACTGGTAATGTTAACATGAACACTGAGGCTCCAGGAGGAGGGAAATACTGAGGGAAAGCTGCATGGAGAAGAAAAAGAGGGGAATTTTTTTTTTTTTCTTTGAGGGAGAGGTAATAAAGTATATTTGCTTGACGGAACATATGTATACACTGGATGGACTAACAGCAATGAATATTTTTGGCCTTCTCCATGTAAGTGCTTGCTTTTCTCACTGGACAGTGGCTGCCAAGTATTTTCTTGGTGCAATATTGAGTGTGTTACAAGTTATTCACAAGAAATATCCTTGGAGTGACTGGAACAGATTTTGTTGATAAAAGCGTTGTGCTCTTCACCACGGCAAGTATCAGGATGAGTGAGGAACACCAGCACCCAAAAACCAAGCCAAGGTAGAAAATGCTCTGGAAAGTTTCTGGTCAATTCGTATAGTTTAAGGTGCAGATTCATCCAGCGTTGTTGGGAGAGGTGCCTCTGCCTGGTGCCATGCTTGTAAATATAAGCTCTCTTTGTGGATAAACAAAACCTCCTCCTGAGCTTGGTGGGAAGTAGATGAAGCTTTTGGGTAGCCTAAAACTGCATAGTCAGAACCTAGTGTGTTGTGTAAGGCTGCTGTAATGTGTTCTTTTCATATAAATGAGTTTAAATTGACTCTAGTATGAAGAACAGAACAGAGAATTAAATTAGATTAATAGATTTTTTAAGACCAGAAGGGACCATTAGCTCATTTAGTCTGACCTCTGTAATGCATTCGATTGGATTTCATCTGCTTCCTCTTGTACTGAGCCTAATGACTTGACTTTAACTAAAGTGTACCTTCCAGAAAGGCACCCAGACAATCAGTGTGTCACTTCACAGAGTGCTTTTCTTGGGTGGATATTCTCTCCCAGTGTTAAAGACATAAAATAATATTCGCATGATAAATGTTTTGGTTGTACTGCCCAGTCAGCAAGTCTTCTTTGTGCCTTTTTGCATCATATGTAAAAAGTAAAAAATGGGCTTCTTGGATTGCACTCTTTGCACCTTGCTCAGATGGTGCTTGGGAGGTTGCCTTCTGTGGGAGTTACTGGTGGGTCTGAGATTTTTTTTTTTTTTTTTTAAAGGTGTTAGAAACTTGTTACACGGAGTGGGAAATTCCTGAATAGACCGAGAAAGCAAATAATTCACTAGCAATGAGAAAATAGATTTCTGGGCACTAAAAACAAGAAAGCCTTCTACTTTCAGATGTGTACTTTATGATGAGTGTCACTAAATGTGTCTGTAAACTCTACTTTTTAATTAGAAGAAATTACCAGTCTGCAAAGCTTGCATACTGCTCTCTTTAATGCCACTTCCATTTTTATTTGAACCAGAATGGTAGGGAGTGACATTTAAACCTTGGAGTTTGTCATCAAGTTCTAATTTTCTCGTTGATGAGAACATCTGTCCATTGAAAGGGCAAAAACTCATTCCAGCAGTTTTTCCGTAAGGTATTGGAAGATTTACTTCCAAATAGATTTTCCAATTGTTTGTTTGGGTTTTTTGCCTTTTGTTTCCCACCCTCTTTTTAAAGGAGCCTGTATTACACTGGGTAAAAAAGATGATGATGCAAGGAAGTGAACTGTAGAGGATACAAGAAGCACTTTGGTAAATACCATTAATTGTATTAAGGGTGTTGTTACACCAGGTTTTTCATGTCAAAACGTACTGGCAGATTCTGGTAGAAGGAGATTGTCATTTTCTTAATATGCAAATATAAATTGGCTGCACTAAAAAATGTCTCAATTCAAACTGAAATACTATGCTGTCAGAATGTATTTTTTCCTTCTAACACCATGTTTTGTGATATTTTGGATAAACTTCACCTCCAGGCATTTCTTTATGGTTATTGACCACCTGAGAGAGGCTTTATCACGGCTGTGGCTTCATTAGATTAAGCACTGTGAGAGTGGACATGGTACCCCCTCTTTCTCACTTTTTCATTGGAGAGAAGAAACCTTAAAATGGGCATGTATTGAGGAAGGCTAGGGAAGTCCTCTCTTCCCTTTACAGCATAATTTGTGACGACAACGATCTTGTGCATGTTCGGAAGTCATCGCCCCAACATAGTTGACAGTGTACGCATCAGCTGTAACCAAAGAAAAAAGATTCAAATTAGTCAAAATCACTCTAAAATGTCTTTGGGGCTAGCTGGTATAGGGTAGTGCCAATGGGAGTTTTGCGCTGCTGATTTCCATGCAACCTGCTTTGCACATTGAAGGCGGTGAGCATCGCCTTGCTGAACCATAGCCTTTACGTGTTTCATTAAATCTCCCCCTTATGATGACTTCTAGGTTGGGGAGGAAATGATGTGAAAAGTTTCTTTCTACAGTTAGCTGACATTTATCAGTGACAAACGTCTTTGCTTTAGTGAGTAGATCCAGAGCTGTAAAAGCTGATCCTCTCCAGATAAAGGTTTGTTACAGTGACCTTACTGTCCTCTTCCTACTCTGATGTGAAAGCTGATTTTAATCTGCAAATAGAATAATCATTAAAAATACAGCATGCGTCGGTGCGTTTCTTTAATTCATCTTCCCTGGAAGCCTTGTGGATACAGAACCAACAGACATGGGCTTGTGCATACCTGAGGTTTATCCACAACTTGCAGACATGATGTTTAAACGTGAATCTTGCTTCTGTGCATAGACTGCAGGGACCTGTTTAGCATCATGATGCTGACCTGATTCCTCCAAAGTCACTTTGCGATGTGACCTATTTCCTTGCTGGAGAAGCTTAGAGGAGCCTGTTGTGCCTTCTTTGCCATGGAGGTTGTGGTGGGTTGACCCTGGCTGGACACCAGGTGCCCACCAAAGCCACTCTATCACTCCCCCTCCTCAACTGGACAGGGGAGAGAAAATATAACAAAAGGCTCGTGGGTCGAGATAAGGACAGGGAGATCACTCAGCAATTAACGTTACAGGCAAAACAGACTCAACTTGGGGAAAAAAAATAGTTTAATTTATTACTAGTCAAATCAGAGTAGGATGATGAGAAATAAAACCAAAGCTTAAAAACACCTTCCCCCCCATCCCTCCCTTCTTCCCGGGCTTAACTTTAGTCCCGAATTTTCCACCTCCTACCCCCACAGCAGCACAGGAGGATGGGGAATGGGGGTTGCAGTCAGTTCATCACACGTTGTTTCTGCCGCTCCTTCCTCCTCGGGGGGAGGACTCCTCACACTCTTCCCCTGCTCCAGTGTGGGGTCCCTCCCACGGGAGACAGTCCTCCACAAACGTCTCTGACTTGAGTCCTTCCCACGGGCTACAGTTCTTCATGAAGTGCTCCAGCGTGGGTTCCTTCCACGGGGTGCAGTCCTTCAGGAACAGACTGCTCCAGCGTGGGTCCCCCACGGGGTCACAAGTCCTGCCAGAAAACCTGCTCCAGCATGGGCTCCTCTCTCCACAGGTCCACAGGTCCTGCCAGGAGCCTGCTCTGGTGCGGGCTTCCCACAGGGTCACAGCCTCCTTCGGGCACATCCACCTGCTCCAGCATGGGGTCCTCCATGGGCTGCAGGTGGATATCTGCTCCACCGCGGACCTCCATGGGCTGCAGGGGGACAGCCTGCCTCACCATGGTCTTCACCACGGGCTGCAGGGAAATCTCTGCTCTGGTGCCTGGAGCACCTCCTCCCCCTCCTTCTTCACTGACCTTGGTGTCTGCAGAGTTGTTTCTCTCACATATTCTCACTCCTCTCTCTGGCTGCAGTTGCTACTCTCCTGTAACTTCTTTTCCCTTTCTTAAATATGCTATCACAGAGGCACTACCACTGTTGCTGATGGGCTCGGCCTTGGCCAGCAGCGGGTCCGTCTTGGAGCTGGCTGGCACTGGCTCTATCAGACACAGGGGAAGCTTCTAGCAGCTTCTGACAGAAGCCACCCCTGTAGCCCCCCACTACCAAAACCTTGCCATGCAAACCCAATAAAGAGGTGAGGATCTTTTGAGGGAGCAGAGGCACTGGTGTTTTGGGAGGTTATCTACTACAGTGTAGCCCAGGGCTAGCCAAGAATGCCCACACACCTCTGTGGGTGCACCTTGCCACAGAGGCTGCCTGTTAGCCATTGTAGGTCTTGTAAAAAAATATCTGAGGCTGTTGATATCAAACAGGGAGCCAGGGAAAATGTGAGGCTTGTGGCTGGCTGCAGGTGAGGTCTTTAAACAGTAGTAGTTTGAAGATGGACCTAGTAAAGGGCCAGGGACTCAAGAAGAAGAGTCTCTGTGTATCATGGAGCTGCCAATAATAATGATATATCTCCAGTAGATCCTTGATTCATCTCCTTTGCCCCTTTCCAGGTATTTTTTTTATGAAGCCAAAACCTTTTCTGATGGCCATGTGTAAGGAGAGATGACATCAACGAGAGAGGAGGGCTTAGGCAGCGTTTCTTTCCACTTGGAAACCACAGAAAACAAACCACTATTTTTGCCTGAAATTAGAAAAAAGGAGAGGTTGTGAAGTTTTATGAAATATCTTAACATGCATGGCAGAGACTCTGGCCTATCACTAAAGATGGCACTTCCCATAGCTGGCATGACTTATTGAAGAGAAGTCTTTCAGCCTTTTAGTAAAAGTTTATTTATTGGTTTGTTTGTTTAGAAACCTGTAAGAAAGTCTTTTGGATGTTTCCATACAGGATGTTGATGTTATCTTGTCCCCTCAGTATCTTTATAAACTTCAGTTGTCATTGATTCTAGAGATCTGTTTTACCTATCCTGGGCTTGTCACTCTTCTACTACAAGAGATTGATCATTGTTTTTTTTTTTTTTATTATTGCATATTTAACAATAAAACTGAGTGATGTTCTATTTCCAGCTGAGTCTCCAAGGAATGCCACTGTTTCTCATTATAAAAGGGAAAAAAAAGTAATTAAATTTTAATTATTTTCCCTTTTGCCCAAATATCTTCACACAGTGCAAATTAAATAAAATTATTTAACCATGACAAGCGCTTCTGCCAATTAATCCCTGAGAAGTGAAGCTGGAAAATGTATGCCACACACATGCAGGCAGTCACACACAGATGCCTGGAAAAAAGAAACCCAAAGGAGTCTAAGACAAGCATGAGTTAACTAGCCCAGCGGAGCCATGAATGGGAGTTTAAGCGATAGTGACGTCCGACTGCAAGCTGATCTGAGCTCTTTGCAGCTTCCCATCTGATACTCTGAAGAATCTTTTTCCCTTCTGGCTTAATAGCTAAAGATTAATTGAAGTTCAAGAACTCAGTATTTCTAGTAGCCTTTATACTGAAATTTAAGATGGGTAATTTAACTTTGAATTGATATTTTTTTCTTCAATTTGAGCTTTTAGTATGTGCATATTTTTATCTCGGCTGCGCTTGGGTTTCCTGCATTACAGGCAAGATTACCAAGAGATACTCATTAGACAAATGTGTTTATTAACAACGTAAAGATTGTTCTACTGAATGCTTGAAAACTGGATACAGTTATTAGAAAAGAAAATCTTTCAGGCAATTTCAAAGCATTAAAGAAAAAATTCATGTCTTGTCTGTCTGGATTTTTATATACCTGGTTTCATTATCTATTGAAAAACTCTGGTGCTTTTTGTATGGGCAGTGCTTCAAGGTCAAAGTTAGCCATGTTTCTGAATTTCAGCAGATTAAAAACCCTACTTGAAGTCAATGGCCGTGTCCCAGGGAAGCAACTCTTCTCCAGAAAGACCTCGTCTCACTTCTATAGGGAGGTTCTCATGCGCAGGTGTCTGGAGGGCCCATGAGATGGTTGCTGGCTTGGTAAAAACCATACCTGCATCTCTGAGATGTTTATTTAGGCCTATTTGGTAGTCAGACTTCATCTTTTAGCAGCTGAAATCAAACACTGAGCAGAGTCATCTGAAGTTACTGCTGGAGGAAGTACTATCGACAGTAAGTCATGCACATTTTATATATATATATATGTTTGCGTGTGTGTATATATAGATAGATATTTGCACGTTGATTAGATGTATTTGAAAAAGTAGGATTTGTGAGCTGGCTCGGTTGCCAAGGTGGTTTAACTAAATATACATTTATTCTCATGGAAGACGGGGATGTACTCGGTAGCTTTACAGACAGAGGACGTTTTTTTTTCTCCTTGGATGAAGCTGTCCCAAGCAATGCACATGTTCTGATAGATACAAGCATTTGGTAGGCTTCCCTGACTCTACCCAGACATCAAGATGTTGTGCAGACCTAATTAATTTGATTCTGCACATCACTCCAAATACAGTATAGGGAATTGATACATTTCTATCCCTTTACCTATTTTCGTAGAATCATAGAATTGTTTAGGTTGAAAAAGACGTTTAAGATCATCCAGTCCAACCATTAACATAGCACTGCCGAGTCCACCACTAAACCATGTCCCTAAGCAGCACATCTACATGTCTTTTAAATACCTCCAGGAATGGTGACTCAACCATTTCCCTGGGCAGCCTGTTCCAATGTTTGACAACCCTTTCGGTGAAGAAATTTTTCCTAATATCCAATCTAAACCTCCCTTGGTGCAACTTGAGGCCATTTTCTCTCGTCCTGTCACTTGTTACTTGGGAGAAGAGACCAGCACCCACCTCGCTACAACCTCCTTTCAGGTAGTTGGAGAGAGCAATAAGGTCTCCCCTCAGCCTCCTTTTCTCCAGACTAAACAACCCCAGTTCCCTCAGCTGCTCCTCATAAGACTTGTTCTCTAGACCCTTCACCAGCTTCATTGCTCTTCTTTGGACACGCTCCAGCACCTCAATGTCTGTCTTGTAGTGAGGGGCCCAAAACTGAACACAGTATTCGAGGTGCAGCCTCACCAGTGCCGAGTACAGGGGGACGATCACTTCCCTAGTCCTGCTGGCTGCACTATTTCTGATACAAGCCAGGATGCTATTGGCCGCCTTGGCCACCTGAGCCCACTGCTGGCTCATATTCATCCAGCTGTCAACCAACACCCCCAGGTCCTTTTCCACTGGGCAGCTTTCCATCCACTCTTCTCCAAGCCTGTAGCATTGCATGGGGTTGTTATGACCCAAGTGCAGGACCCAGCACTTAGCCTTGTTGAATCTCATGCAGGTGGCCTTGGCCCATCAATCCAGCCTGTCCACAGATCCCTCTGTAGAGTCTGTCTATCCTCAAGCAAATCAACACTCCCGCCCAACTTGGTGTCATCTGCAAACTTACTGAGGGTGCACTCGATCCCCTCATCCAGATCATTGATAAAGAGATTAAACAGAACTGGCCCCAATACTGAGCCCTGGGGAACACCACTGGTGACCAGCTGCCAACTGGATTTAATTGCATTCACCACCACTCTTTGGGCCCAGCCATCCAGCCAGTTTTTTACCCAGTGAAGAGTATGCCCCTCCAAGCCATGAGCAGCCAGTTTCTCCAGCAGAATGATGTGGGGAATGGTGTCAAAGGCTTTACGAAAGTCTAGGTAGATAACATCCACAGCCTTTCCCTCATCCACTAAGCGGGTCACCTTGTCATAAAAGGAGATCAGGTTAGTCAAGCAGGACCCGCCTTTCATAAACCCCTGCTGACTGGGCCTGATCACCTGGTTGTCCTGTAAGTGCTGTGTGATGGCACTCAAGATGATCTGCTCCATAATCTTCCCTGGCACCAAGGTCAGACTGACAGGCCTGTAGTTCCCGGATCCTCCTTCCGGCCTTTCTTGTAGATGAGTGTGTCACATTTGTTAACTTCCAGTCAACTGGGACCTCCCCAGTTAGCCAGGACTGCTGATAAATGAGTGAAAGTGGCTTGGTGAGCACTTCTGCCAGCTCCTTCAGTACCCTTGGGTGGATCCCATCTGGCCCCATAGACTTGTGTGTGTCTAAGTGCTGTAGCAGGTCGCTAGCCATTTCCCCTTGGATTATGGGGGCTTCCTTCTGCTCCCCGTCCCTGTCTTCCAGCTCAGGGGCTGTGTACTTGGAGAACAACTGCTTTTACTGTTAAAGATTGAGGCAAAGAACACATTAAGTACCTCAGCCTTTTCCTCGTTCTTTGTCACTGTTTCCCCCTGCATCCAATAAAGGATGGAGATTCTCCTTAGCCCTCCTTTTGTTGTGAATGTATTTATAGAAACATTTTTTATTGTCTTTGTGGCAGTAGCCAGATTAAGTTCTAGTTGGGCTTTGGCCCTTCTAATTTTCTCCCTGCATAACCTCACAACATCCTTGTAGTCCTCCTGAGTTGCCTGCCCCTTTTTCCAAAGGTCATAAACTCTCTGTTTTTTTCCTGAGTTCCAGCCATAGCTCTCTGTTCAGCCAGGCTGGTCTTCTTCCCTGCCAGCTCGTCTTTCGGCACATGGCGATGGTCTGATCCTGCACCTTTAAGATTTCCTTCTTGAAAAATATCCAGCCTTCCTGGACTCCTTTGCCCTTCAGGACTGCCTCCCGTGGGATCCTCTAGGCAAGACTAGTTGGGCTTTGGCAGAGTAGCGAAGGTCCTTGGCTCTGTTGGACAACATCAGATGGCCAATACTAAGCTTAACAGGAAAGGAAAAAGGCCTAAACCAAACCAAAGTGGGGCAGCAAGACTGCGAGGGAATGGGCAGATTTCCTGAATTAGGCAATTTTTGTATGGTTTGCAGTGAAGCAAAGACTTGGTCCTAACTCTGACACCGTTAGACTGTCTTTGATTTGTTAGGCAGTGGTTTCCAACCTCTGATGTTCCCAAGTACAGTCACTGCTTTGAAGAGGAGAGAGCATCAGCCGGATGGAAATTCAGAGACAGATTTTCCAGGCAGGAGAGGAGTCATCCAGGTGGCAAATGAGGACAGGTGGTACACTGCTGCTTTCAGCCTCCTCCTCTATTAAGCTTGAAGGTTTTTTATACCACCCTGGGGCTTAGATGTAGAAAACTGTACATTTACACTACAGCACACCAAACAACTGTCAATAGAATGATTTTTTTTTTTTTTGGTTGGAAAAAGACCCATTGATATGAAATAAAAATATTTTGTGGGAACTTGTCCTTTTTTGGCAGGAAAGTATCAAAACAAGCCTTTTGGATGCTCATGTTGTTATCAGTAATGTTAAATTGTTGTTATAATGTTGTTTTATTGTTATGTTTAACATGGAACATTTTAGTATTACCCAAGGGAAAAAAAATTTCTGTTCTATGGAAATGAAAGATTTGGTGATCCTTGAGTCAATGTTGTTTGAAAGTCACAATCCTTTAGAAATTTCAGCTTTTTGTTCCAGGTCATAATAAAAATAGATCCTCGCACATCACAATTTTCTTTGGAGGGCAGGGTTTTCTGACCAGCACTAGTCTGGACCCACATTATGGCCCCTCAGCCCTGCCAGAGCAACATAAAGCTCTTGTTGTTGATTTGAGCCCTGTACCCTGGACTCATTGCATTTTTAGACCAAGCAGAGAAACTGTGGTTTAGCTACCTAGCGAGGGTCTAACAAGGAATATTCCCTGTTCTTTCCAGCTGGTCCTATAGCTATTTTGTCACTGTTTCATACTCTGCCCTTTTCCATAGCTCATAACTTTCCTTTGCAGGTGGCAAATGTTGGAAAATCTTGGCAGTCCTTGCTGAACTGACCGGGGAAGAGTCTTAAGTTTGCTGATCGCTGGGTAGGAAGATCAATCACGCATCCTGCATTTTGCTTTGGGGGAAAAGGAGCAAGCATGCCAAGCAAATTACTGGCTGATTTATTTATTTGCAATTCTGGGATGGAATCTTTTGTCTTCATAAATCTCATGTTAGGATAGATATTGTAACTGTGCCCAGTGGTGATATATTTGTCTGTATAAAAATCAACGCCTTAACTGTGCATAGGGAGCAAACCTTCATGTTTCACCCTAGCTGCACTTGATATCCACTGTTAACTAGGATTGTCCAGTGTTTAATTACATACTAAGATGAAGCTGTGTATTTCATCTGTATTGCTGGATGCAAGGGCTGAGATTCAGCTTCAGGCTTGCATGGACGGATTGGCATTTAGCAGGGGGTGCATCGTGTGCCAGATTTTGTGATGGTTGGGTGCATCGCACTAACAACAAACCAGGAAGGGGAGCTGGGACGTGCATGATGTGGTTGAAAATGTCAAATGCCAGGAGTAGAGGCATAACAGAGAGGTGGCCAGAAGAGCTAACTGTGAATATGGCACTTTTTATGAGGCCATCATTTGTTGCAGAGCTAAGCACAGATGACTTTGGTTAAAAATTAGCCTTGGTGCCTTTCCAGGGTATCTCTCTGAATGAGAGGCAGGGATGGATCCAGGCCCTGCATCTTCCTGAGCTGGGCTGAATTTCTTTCTGAATTTCCTGCTTTCCTAGGAGCACAGGCTTGCTTTCCCACTTGATGTCATGGGGCCCTCCTTCTCCAACCACAGTCTCTCCTGAATGCTTGGATGCTCAGTGTTTTCTAGCTAAGTCATAGTTTGCATCCTCAGACGGTCGCGATATTTTCTCATTTCATTGCACCCCACAGTAAGCTTATCACCTGCTCTTTTCTGTCGATGTTAGTGCTGTATTGATAGTATTTTAAATTGAATTCTGGACCTTTGGTCTGAAACTGGGAGATGTGGACCAGATCAAAAAGGGTTTGCTGACATCAAAGTGTGTCTACACAATTGCCATCTGACAGCAGCCTATCCTTTGGTTATACGTACTGATCAGTTGTGATGTTTCCAGTGCATTAATTTGTCCGTGACAATTCTCTTAGCTAAAATTTGAGCAGTAGGACTGCTGACCTCAAATGACCCTAATTTCTTCTTCTTGGAGACCTCCTAATCAATAGGAGGTCATTATAGATGAGATCAATGAAATTTTGGTACATTACCATCAACTTGGGGAAATTATGATAGAATTGCTAAGTTCTCCTTTGTTCTGCACCCATTGAAAATGTAAGCTCCATCAGTTCACTGAATCGTATTATTTTAGTTCAGAAAAGCATCTGAACAGGCCAAACTTTATAAACAGGGTTGAAAACCCTTACCAGCTTCTGGTGGTCAGAGGGTAATGCCAGGTATCTGCTTGTCTTGCCACCTCTCCCTTTTTGCCCACCTGCCCCTAGTAAGGAAGCCTACTGACCACTGAGAGAGGAGGCCGACGTGGATGAGGATTGTTGCTGGCGGCCCGTCACTGTGTTGCAAATCCCTGTGTTATATTAGAAATTACTGTAAAGTGTCAATTTTTGCCTCCTTGCACAATGGCTTCTTCCCAGCTGAATGCAGTTCATTACCATTTATATCGCCAGTCCTGTCCCAGGCTGGAGAGGGCCGGATCTACAGCTCACATGGAAAGGTGCAGCCCTGCTGAAGGCAGTGAAGTTGCAGCCATTTGCACCACCTAAAGATTTGGCCATTTGATTGAAACTGGCTTATCGTCTCTGCAACCCCAGGGCATGTTGCTCCTTGCTTGCTTAATTGCCAGTTTAATCAAAACCTGACGTGCTGTTTCAAATATGATTTCTCCTGCTGAACAACTCAAGCTGTCAGTGTTTCTGTGCGTGTGTCTGGTGTACTCCATGAATAGCTAAAACGTATGGCTCTAATTCGTGGTGCCATGAATCCGAGCAGACTTGAGCTGCCCAGGCGCTGTGGCTGTTTAACAATGTTCCCATTCCCAACTTATCATTAACCTCCTTGCGTGAGGTTTTCCCCGGCGGAGCTGGTAGGACAGAGCACATGAGCACTCATCTACTCCAGTCCAAAGTCCAGCAGCCTGACTTTGTTACCAGATCACTGGGGGATCAGGCATCTGGGGATATATTCTGCTTTCTTCATTGTCTAAATGCCCCCCAAAAATACGAATTTTCACAAAGACGAGCTCTACATTTTCCTCTCTGAAGTTAAACTTCAGGGCTGTCAACTCTAGTGACCGTGTTGTTGAGCTCAGTGATGGTTTTTCCAGAGCCTTGGCCTCTGTGGATTTTCGGTTCTGTTTAAAAGTACAAAAGTCTTCGTGTATTTCTAAGTGGAAAGAGAAGCTTTAAAACGCAGTTCCTGAAGACTTTGAGGCACAGCGAGGAAAAGCGTAAATCCATAATATTTATTATTTTGTGTGGGTTTTATTTGCTTTTGGCTTAAAAGTCGTAGGTGTAATCTCAGAATTTGAGGCTGTTTCTCCTGACTTGTACATGCTTGAGGTTGACAGTGAAATGTCTTCCCAGCATCAGCTTTTGAGCAATGTCATTTCAAGCACCTGACAAACTGAAGCTTTTTCACAGGTTGTTTTTTTTCTGGTTGTCACGGGAGCTCTAAGCTTGTTCCAGTCATTTGTGACCTTTGTAATGAGCTTGACTGAGGTATCTGGGGAAAACCTGCTTCCTTGCTCATCCAGCTTATAAAGCAGAAAGTGTAGGTATTTGCCCTCAATCTACAGCGCAGATATTTTGTTGCCCTCCACTTTTTCTTGCAATCGCTCCCTTCTTTTGGTCTCACCCCTTAATAAAATCTTCTAGTGGTTTTTAAACCTCTGCTTATCCTGAGCAGAAAGCTACCTTTGTGTCAAGTAACAGGCAGTTTGCAATCTGGCCTCTCATCTGTGTGAAACTAATTGGAGATTTTTGGCTGGCTTCTTGCAAAGGAAAAGCTTTCAGAGGACTTGCTCCCTGAACATAGCGATACCGGATTGGATGCCAGGGTCTTCAACCTGCTGTGAAGGTGAGCAAGTCTTGTCCTTTTCATAGATGCGTCAGGGTTTATCTCTTTTTTTAGGGACTTCCCCCCTGTGCCCCCCCCAGCCATTTACTGTTCCTCTTTGCTTCTGTTTGATTTACCTGGGAATAACAACAGCATGATTCCTCAAATCCAGTAACTTGAGAAGGAAACCCCATCTCTAATTAAGTCATCCCTGGAGGGAAGGACAATGAAATCTTGAACTCCAGCACAAAGAAGTCGCCTGTGCAAAGGAGCTTAAACTCACTTTGAAATGGCATAGAGAGCAGCACAGCCACCTTCCTCAGTGGTGTTCCCCTCCATCTGCAGGGGCTGTAGAAAGGAGGTGGACTTTTGGCTGAGGCTTGCCCGGGGTTCAGCTGTTTTACTTAAGGAATGATGGCTGGTTTTAGAAAGGTGAGTTTATGCTGCTCTGAAGGTGTCACTGCCACGGTGGGGTCACAACTACTTCCACACCAGAATTTATTTTTTTTTTAATCTCTTTTTTTCCTTTTCTTTAAGCAGATTGTGCTGCTCCAAGAATCCCTCTGCAGCAAGTGGGCTCGTTTGTAATACAGGTTGCTGAAAGCGAAATACTATCTTCTGTCAGATTCTTGTGTACACACAATTCTTGCTGTAGCGGTCACTGAGCCATTCAACCAATGTTACTTCAATTGAAACTATCTTGTCAATCAGAGCTGGAATGACGGATATTATTGAGACTGCATATTCAATCCCAAGGAGCCAACCCAGAAATCATACCTCCCTTTGAGTGGCACCAAAGCCACTAAATGCTATTAGATATAACCCTAAACAAGAAGGATTAAACAGAGTTGCTCTGTCCTTTCCCTGATCCAGGGAGGACAAGCATGTATCCATCCTGGGCTCCTCAGCAATGAGGTAGTCATTACTATTGCTCAGTGTGAAGCTAATACTTCAAAAGTTGTGAATCCCACGTCATTCAGATACCTAGTCAGAAATACTGGCATTTCTTCTTTCTTGCTTGGGTTGCGAGAGCGTGAAGGAAGAGCTTCATGTCACTGACAGAGGCCAGGTTGGCCAGAGAATTGAAGCTTGAGTTTGTCAGTTCTTCGATCAAAAGATCATTTAAGAAAGCCAAATGCAAGGTTAAGGGTTAGCCTGTGTCCTGGTTTTGGCTGGGACAAAGTTAACTCTCTTCTTAGTAGCTGGTACAGTGCTGTGTTTTGGATTTAGTGTGAGAATGATGTTGATAACACTCTGATGTTTTAGTTGTTGCTCAGTAGCACTTATCTTAAGCCAAGGACTTTTCAGTTTCCCATGCTCTGCCAGCAAGCAGGTGTGCAAGAAGCTGGGAGGGAGCCTAGCCGGGGCAGCTGACCTGAACTAGCCAAAGGGGTGTTCCATGCCATGGAACGTCATGCCAGTATATAAACAGGGGGAGTTGGCCGGGAGGGGCGGATCGCTGCTCTGGCATCGGTCAGCGGGTGGTGAGCAATTGCATTGTGCATCACTGGGTTTTTTTTTTCCCTTCCCCCCCCGCCTTTTTTTGTAATATTCCTTTTCATTACTACTACTACTAGTAGTAGTAGTATATTTCATTATTATTATTGTTAATATTATATTTTACTTTAGTTATTAAACTGTTCTTATCTCAACCCACTAGTTCTACCTTCTTTCCCGATTCTCCGCCCCATCCCACCGGGAGCAGGGGAAGGGGACAGGGAGTGAGGGAGCAGCTGTGTGGTGCTTGGCTGCTGACTGGGGTTAAACCACGACAGTCTGTTAGAGGAAGTTTAGCTTGAGATGGTGGTCAGAGCCAGCATATATGAATATGTAAATCTGTACATTCATTAAAGCAACTAAGGGGTTATAGCTCTAAAGGGAAAAAAAATATTTCTCTTGCATTGAGGTGTTGGGTGATTGTGTTTCAGAGGTGATGGAATATATGACTGAGGACAATTTGAATATTGTCTGTTGCAAAGGAAAATATTCAGAACTAAAGCTGTCTATTAATTTTATAGCAGCATATTTCACTGCAAAGAGCAGGAGCCTGAGACAGAAGGAGCTGAAAGAGTTTTCAAGTGGACTGAAACACAGCACCTTTTGGGTGTGCTTTTCAGGCTCCATGGTCTCATTTTCAGTCATGCTATATGTCTCTTGTAATCCTTTTTGGGGCCAGACAGACACATCAGAAGCGATGCAGTGTAACATGCCTCTTCCCCCTGCATATATGCAGCTAGATTAATGGGATCAGGAAACTTGGCAGTGCCTTGGGACCCTTGCCCCAGCGCTGGCAAGACAGAGCAGTGCCCTTGCAGACCTGTCTGCTGCCCTTGCAGAGGACAGACATCCAGCATGACTCATACAGTGCGAAGGAGGCTCGGGCGAGAATTAATATGTATTATTCAAGAAGTACCAATCAGGATCTTATTGTTCTAGGCAGTGTGCAGACTTATAATCAAAACTGTCATCCAAAAGCCTACAGTAACATCGTGGGAACTAAGATAAGAATAATCTAGAGACACGCTTGAAGGGCCTTAAAGAATTTAGCTTCCAAATACAGAATATCTGATACTAAAAAATGATATTCGACCTTGTATGAAACATCTTGTCTGTAGAACGATGCTTAATGTATGGACCTGTGTTCTGCGCACAGTTATTTTGGAGTCAGTGGGCTTGTGCAGTTTCTGACCCATTGCAAACTTCTCAGTCCCTGGCTGTGTAGAAAGAAATAAGTGTAGGATGGCAGCATGAAGGGAACAGATGGTGAAACCTCCTGTGTCATTCCTGGCTTCGTGAAGCAATTAAAAGGGACATGATGAAGTTTATAAAGTCCATAGTTGACTTCACCAAAACTAAAATTGGTAAGCTACAGACTTCAGATCTCTTTGAATCTATAAATCAGCAATTCTGCTGCATGAGTCTTTAAAAAAATTTTTTTAACAAATTGGCCAGATCAATGAGCATGGGTTCCCCCAGCTGAGTTTACAGCAGATAGGTAAAGAGGAAAAATAAAGAAACATCACCATGATTTGACACTTAGCTAGCAAAACTGTGGAGAAAGACCCAACGAGCAAGACAGCAGTTGTCAAGTTGTAAAGCTATGTTACATGCAAAGGTGAAAAGACTGCAAAAACAACACAGTGCCAAATTCTCTTTGCAAGGCACTTTTGGGCTGCTTGGCACTGCTTCACCTTATAGGACTGGGGATTTCTGGAGTTCCTAATCGAAGCAATAGAAAGAGATGCTTTTTTACTGACTGTGACAGGAGCATGCTTAATCTTTGCTGTAAAGCAGTAAGAGTGCTCCCAGGATTTGACCATCAAAAATTGTATTCAAAATTGTCACTGATGCGGAAAGGTTACAGATATATTCACAGCAAGGGACAAGGTTTAAAAATGCTTAGATTTCATTTTCTTTGGGCTGAGGAAGGGGGAGATGATTCCTAATGATTATTGAAAAAAATCCCAGTAAGGCTTTCTTTGGATGGCTGATCCAGCAGCTTGCCTGTTAATTGGCATTGGAGATAAACTTAGGCCTAAAAGCTCTGCTTCCTATGCTGTTACTGTCTGCACCCAAAACATATTGACTCTGCACTCGCTGGCAGTCAGGAAGTCCATATGCAGTTGCTATATGTGACTTAGGGAAACTGTTGTATTCAGATCCTCTATCCATGTGCAATGAGATGTGAGAGGCTTTTGAGACCTTCCTCTTCCTCTCACAGGTTTCTCCATCCAGCTAGGTTAATGATGAACAGTGCAGCAAAAGTAGGTGATCTCACCTCTTCTCCTCCTTCTCTGAGATTGAACTGAAAACATGGATTCTTTAGGAGGCTTTTGATTGAGAGAGAAAACATGAAAACAGAGAGGAAGTCTGTCAGAGTTGGATCAATTTGCCCAAACAGCTCAGTTTTTCGGCTGACAGCATTTTAGCACTCAGAGGGGAGTTGTCAAAATCTCTCTACAGGCAGCCGTGTCCTTCATGCTGAGACATACCTTATATTATCTCAAAAAGAAAGAAAGAAGTATAGAAAAAAAAGAAAGAAGATGAGGTGGCTTAGATTACTGTTCTTTTAGGTCATGGAGAAAATACCCACCCCTATTTCATTTCTTCATCAAATAACGTAGTGTTAATCTCGTTTACTGCTTGATCACTTGCTTTGGGATGGAGTCTATGCCCTCTTGCAGGGACTCTGCACTGTAGCTGAAGCTTGGCAGCAAGCTGGAAGCAGAGCCAGGCAGGCTGTACTGCCTGTCTCAAGGCTCCCGTTGCAGATCAAAAGAAGTGATTAATGAAGTTAGGGTGCACTGACCCGCTCGGAAAACAAATTACTCATCTCTTTGCACTTCCTTAATGAGAGCAGTTGATAAAAATACCTGTAACAAAGAAGACTGCTTTACTGCTTTATTGTCTGGCAGTCCTTTCTAGGCTGCAGTCACAGTAAGGAATAGTCACAGAAACCCATGGAAGATAGGAGTTAAGGTTTGCATGGTATGTGGTCATGTGGCTATTGAAGATGGAGTTCATTGAGCTCGACAAGAGGATGCACGTCAGGAGCCAGAGAAGCAGGCCTGTGCACTGAAATTATTTCTTGGAGGCTTGCAATAACAAGTTCCTGGAGAGAGACTTGTCTGACGTAGAAGGTGAGTGGAGGCAAGGTCTCACCTGCTCAGGAGGTGGCAGAGGAGAAAGAGAGGATCGCAGCAGAGGTATAGGGAGTACCAGGGCTGTACGACATGGGGAGGAGACCATGCTACACATGCAGAGACATACAGGCTGGAAAATAAAGGCAGAATTAGAGGGGACATGCTATAGGCTGTCACAAATGAAGGAAAGCGAGAGTGACAAATTCTTGGACCACTTCTCAAAATATTTGAAACCACAAGACACTTCAATTACCGTCTCCGGGCTGGTGACTCACAGATCTACCTGTCTGCTTCGGATGTGTCTCCTACCACATAATCCAGCATCTCAGCTGATTTCTCTGACAACCCCCCCGGATGCTTTGCCACTGAAATTTAAGCTCAACATGGCAAGAGCTACTGCCTGATTTCTTCTTTTCCCCCACTGCTCCCCTTTCTGCATGAACAAGAGCAGCACAAGTAACAGAAAGACAGGGTTGTATCCCAAGCTCTGCCTGCGAGGAGTGAGCGTGCTGTAACGCACTTGGCTTTCATTAAAACCCTTGACCTGGAGTTGTGAGACGTAGCTCTCTAAATTATGCTGGCAGGTGGATTAAAAGCTGTCTGAAAGGCAGTGAAGAAAGGATGCAATTGGTGGGAGTCTCCCTGGGGCAAGGAGAGAGTCTGGTGTGGGGATAGAGGGGACGTCCAGATACAATGCCACTACTGTTCCCAGGTGCAGTTTTATGTTACGGTTAAACTGATAGCTGTCCCCATCCCGCCTCTGGCTCTTTTATTCTTGCCTTTTCCTTTGCATCAGATCTGGCACTGCCGCCACAGCAGCCTGAATTGTTTCTGCTCATTGAGCCAGTGGAAAACTAGTAATTATTGGTTTTGGTGGGTCATTTTCCATCAGATCAGCTCTAGCTCGCTCTGCACTTGCATTAATTGCTGCAAGGGAGGGGATGGAAAAGCCTGGCCATGTCCCAGGGGAGGAAAGACCACTGTGAAATGGGTTAGCTATAACACAAAGCTGCACCCTTGGTTAAGAGTGCCCAGCTAAGAGAGATGGGGGAAACAAGAAACGTGAGGGCACAGCAGCAAAGGGCAGGCCCTAAAGGAGCACAGACGGGGGAGAAAGAGCAAGCAACTGGGAAAAAATAAGGCAGAAACATCTCAGGCAGGGAGGCAGCAGGATTCCTGCCCCCCCACAAGAAAGGGAAAACAAAGATGAAGTCTTTTGATGGTGAGATCTGCTGCTCAGCATCTGGGAGGGAACGGTGGGCAGCCCCAAGTAGATACCTTTCAAAACAACGTAAGGAACAATTTTGCCTCTGCAGGAGATAGACTGGATGGCTTTGGCTAGGTTTCCTCCCAAAAGCTCTTCCTAACGTCTCCATTGCAAGTCTTTCAGCCTCATCTGAGGCAGAACAGGCTGGGCTTGACCCACTAAGGCAGTTGGAAACGTCCTGTTTGACTTCTGGGACAAGAGCAGAGTAAGGATGGCAGGAGCTAGCACAGCACTCTTCATATCAGATTAAATCTTTGAGAGGTGGCCAAGAAAACCTCCCTGGGCTTTGCTGTATTCACCATTGCTAAACTGACTCTGGGTGGTTTGTGGTTACCAATATTCGTCATCTGCCCCAGGGCTCTGAGGACTGCATTGCTCCAAATCCCTTGGTCTCCTCTGCACTGAAATCCCTCTCCTCCTCCCCTATGTTTTCCAGTGCAGGTGACTGGTAAATTGTATTTCATAGCACAGCGAGCACATCTGGGAGGGGAAGAATAACACGATGTATCATGTTTCTTTAGCCTGCCAGGCAAGCTTTCGGGGACCAAAGCTCAAAAAACATGCAGCCCTGCAGGTCAGCTCCCTGCCTTGGGCACTGGGGAAAGCCGGACCTGGATACAGCCTTCCTCCACGTGCTGCCGTATGGGGGGAAGATAGGAGGTCTTTAACATTGTTTAATTATAATGGCACGTGTGAAATATTTCCTGGGTTTTTTTCTTCTTCTTCTTCCTCCCTGGCCCTTATACCAGGCTCTTGTACCGCAGGGTAGATTCTGCGACATGTGCTGGAGGATGCAGAGCATTGCTGGAGCAAAGGTGCTGCTAAATCAAATGTTTTAAGTCCTTAACAGAGGGGTGAGGTTCATCTAAACACAAAACACAAATTACAATGTTTGCACAGCAAAACGAGGAATCTCAGTGTGACTTGAAGAAGCTTCTTCACCTCTGACTTCAGCTGAGACATGGGTTTCTGAGTCCTAAATGCTCCTTTGAAAATATGCAGCTGCCACTAGTGAAAAGCTTCCAATTGCTTCAGCTGCTATAATACTCAGGCAGTTTTTAACCCATTCCTTTGGCATTATTTTTGTCCTTATTTTTGCTTTTAGTTCAAACCTAGCCTAGGCCCTCCCAGGTAATGGCTGTCACATGAGGAACAGTTTGGTCATCGAAAAAGGCCATTTTGATTTCCTTCCTCTCACGGTGAAGGCTGTTGTTTGTTGTGACAGATTCAAAGCAGGAATAGTACATCCTCGGAAAAGACTAGTCCATTTTATCGCTTTCTGCTCACACAAGCAGGCTGCCAGGCACTGCTTTTGGATTTGCATTTACTCTAAAACACAAGATGCATGTGTGACAAGGACTTAGCCAAACGTCTCCCCAGCTCACCCCTCTCCCTGCATCCTTTATCAAGCTTTCTTCCTCGACACCAGGGTTTTCTTTGCATTTGGCAGCCCCCGTGGCTGAGCCTGCAGATTGCTTTGGTCAGTACTGGGGAACTCAACCACGGCTTGGGACAGGGAGATGAGAACCCACCTCTTGCTTCTTGTCTGCAAGTTGGTTCCTTGTGAGTTTTCCTGTTGACCCCTCTCTTTGGAAGGCACAGAAGCAAAATGCACATATCAAAACAGGTTTTTAGTAAAAAAAAAAAAAAAGGCAACCCCCCCCCCCCCCAAAAAAAAAGCAGTCCTGCATCTCCTACACTCAGACTTTAAATTACACCTGTAAGATAAGAGGCATGAGCACACAATATTGACATCTGAAAGAGCTGCTATTATATACATTTTATGACAGCTTCAAAAGCGATGTATAGCTAAACAATGTATAGCTTTGCAATATTATAACATTGCTCCTGCCAAGAACAGTATGGGAGAAGAAACATTTGCTTATTATGCTGGCTTTGCACAGGAGCCCTTGCCTCGGCGTGGATTGTAAGCTCTCTGTCAATGCCCATGGAGGCTGCCGGTTTCAGTAACCTCCATTTTCAGAAGGCAGCCGTGACCAGGAGCCAGCAGTCCCTCCGCACGCAGCCACACTTGCAGGTACCCTACTTTTCCTGCTGCAGTTGCTTTAAGTTTGTGATGGTTCCTGGTACGAAATACAAGAGGCAAAATGGCAAGAGAGCAGAGATAATGTTGTTGGAGAGCGCCCTTTGGAAAAGAGGGTTTTCTTGTATTCAGAGGCATGCATGGCTTCAAGGGAAGGACAGGGAAATAACCCTGGGAGGGAGAGAAGAAGAGGGAGCAGATGAGTTACTGCTAACCTGAGGAGTTAAAAGGGCAATGAAAGATAAAAGAGAGATTTACAGATGAAAGAGAGATACTCCGTAAAAGTCCATGAATAAATGAAGCGGTGGACAGAATCAGTGCTAACTCTGACATGTCTGAGGTAGGGAATGGCTTTATAAAAGCTTTATTTAAAAAGAAAGCTTTTAATGCAAAATGGAAAAGGGTGGGCAGTGAGGAAATGATGTTTTGTAAAGATAGTCATTGATGAAAGGCAGAAAAAAAGGCTGCTGGGAGAAGTCTGAATATATGCCGAGTAATAGGTCTGAATGAAATTTGTTTAATGGCATGTCAAAAGAGTTTGTTAGCAAACCCGTCAGCTTTTTAATTTCTCTTTCCATATGTTTTTATATATGCCTACATATTATGAAGTTCAAAAAGACTCCTGAGTGGAGAAAAAAGGACAAGAAAAAAAAGTATTAATTTTGGAAATGAAAGAGGATGAGAGTGATCATCCTGGAAATCCTGAAACAAAGCAGAATGTAGTCTTCAGTTAGATAATAAATCAGTTTTTTGAAAAAATCCCATTAACAGTTAGAAGACTACAGAAATGTGGCCAAGAAGTAGTGTTTTTTACAGATCAGATCATCACAGACAAACTGGACTGCTTTTAAAAATGGAGTATTTCAGTTACATGGAAAAAAGGGCCACAGCATGCAAAGTATACTTTATCTGTAAAGATATTAGTAAAATTGTTGGTATGTTTTCCAAGACTTTTCCTTAGAATATGTATTCAGCATACCTAGTGTGTGCCCATCCCATTGTTATAAAAAAAAATTATGTGAAGAACTGAAATCAAAGTCTCAGGAATCGATGTGCGGTTTCACGGTTATTAACTTAACACATTAGAGATCCAAGCGAGTGGGCAAACAGAATGAGGAATTAAGTCCACGGAGGTGGCGGCGTTCAGAGGTGCTGAAAACACGGGGTGTAGGAGAAGCAGTGCATGGGAGCACAGGGTCGTCAGAGGTACCAGCACAAAATTAAATGAAATCCTCTGCATGAAATGCTAGCTAGGCTAAGAAGGATCTTGAGAACTGGTGAGCCTGTGGAAGACAAAAACATACCAAAAGAGGCTGGAAAATGGGTGGAAAACTAAGCAAGAGATGCAGTCTGACATGGCAGCAAAAAAATGTGTTGCAGTGATCGCCTCTGGATGAGGACAGTAAAGAAAGAGGACTCTAACCCCTTGAGACAAATAGTTTGAAGCATGTTTGTTTAAAAAATATATCTCCTGGTGGCTTCTCATTGCTGCTGCTGGAGCTGGGGGAGAACTGCAATTCAGGTGCACGACTGTCCATGCTCACCATGGTACCATGGGCACTGAGCAAAGGAGCAGTAGGGAAAAGTGAGGACCAGCCATTCTGGTGATTTTAGTTATCTTCGTGGCATTGCCAGCACCAGAGCTTTAGGAGGCAAGTCATCAGATGTTTAGGAGGTCTCTCATCAGATGTTTTAAAAAGGCTTATTTTTAGTCTAGTAAATGTTGGTGTGCTTTCTCTTTGCTTTTGGGGGTTTGAATCTTCCAGTCTTATGTTTTCTATTCAGGTTTTCTCTGCAACAGTGCACAGTAAAATCTCAGGGAGAAAATGAGCAAGGGCGAGACAGAAAGGTTTCTTGTATGCATACGTGATGACAGGAGTTGTGCTCTAGAAAAATCAAATGTCAAGGGCACTGGAAACTCGGCATAGGGTCAGGAGGGAGGTCTGCCCTGTTAGATGCTACAAACAGTGGGTATGTTTCCAAAAAGGATCAAGGGGAAGTGTTTTTAATAGATAAACAGATGAGACTGCTTTGTTGCTACTTTCCTTGGTTAGTCCATGCATTTGCAGATTTTTTTCTGTAGATTTATATCGTGGCATCTGTAGATGACTAAATCACTTAGGGGCAGATTTTTGAAGATGTGTGGATGTTTATTTTCTATCTGTGAGCATCCAGATCCCTTTAAATAAAAAATAAATAAAAAAAAAATCCCTTAGGCCAAGCTATTATGTTTCCTTCAGTATTCACAAAACATTATCTTTGTTCTTCTAAGTTATTGACTTTTTAAAATGTGTTGCATCTGTCATGTGTCGGGCCTGAAAATAATAGCCAGTCAGGCACTTTTTCTAATCCGCAAACATCTCCCCCATTTCCTCTACCCGAGGAAGGCCGTGTCACCAGGTAGACTTACAAGGTCATATCTATATTTCGCTCCCAAAATTGCTGCTACCAAACATGCTTCTTTTCCCATTGCCACCGCACGTGCATATGGCCTGGCTACTATGGATGCCATATGTCTGTCCTCATTGAGAGAGGTGGCATGAGTAGAAGACAGGGAGTTTGTGGCTACCTGTGTCACATTTGCTCTTTGCCCCATCTCATCTGAGATGGTTTTGACATTTATGCAGTGTTGGCCAGACCTGAATCCTTGTGGTATGATACAAAAAAGGCAGACAAGGACTGACCCACGGTTGTCTTCCAGTGTTAGCCCTTGTTGCCCTTTGCTCCCCCTACCCTGTTCCTGCTGCTTACAGGGAGCCATGGCCATGGGCCGTGTCAGTGGCTGGACCTCACCAGCAAGAGGAATAAGGGAAATGGAGCCCAACCTTAGCAATTAGATATAAAATTGGCAACTTCATCACATGTTACTTTGATGATTACGTTTGATTGCTGTTTACTTTTTTACCTGGGAGCCGGCTGCAGAAACACCAGATGGTTATAGTCAGGGTGGGATTTAGAGAAGGCCGTGCAAGCTGTTACGATACGAGGCATGCTCAACTTTCCATCAGTAACAGAGACATCTTGACCTTTGGTATTTTCTCGGAAGCCAGCTTTTTTTTTCTCTTTTTTTTTTTTTTTAAATAACTAAAAATTGAACCACTTATTTAAAGAGGTGCATTTATTTTTGAAGCATCCTGCAAAATTTGGGAAGGACCTGACACCAGCCATTTCCTCTCTTATACGCACTGGTACCAGGCCAATATTTGTTAGCTGTATGGGCAGCTCTTCAGGTCGAAGAGCGGTTGATCAAATAGGCTCGTAGGTTAATAGATGCGCAGGTAGAAATGAAAGCCTGACAGCTGGAGAGATGGTCACGCAGGCAAGGGAGGCCATGTCCCACCTCCCGGTGCTGCACCGTTGTCAGCTCAGACCCAACATGCAGAAAAAACAGCTGAAGGACCAGGTGATTTGGATAGGGAGGTGTTGAATGTTTCTGCCATCTCTTTTTTCATTAAGGCTTTCACATTCCCCTTTTCAAGTGTTTTTCTGCAGTAGCTGGAACTGGAGAGGGGGAGATTGGAGTCACTCATTCCTAGAGCTGGGGCTTGAAGTAAGCATCTGAATTTGCACAGTTCATGCAAAAGGGACTGGGAGTTGGCGTCACTTGGCAAAACTTGTCCTGTCGTTCTTTGTGACCAACTTGAGCTGCACCAGTGATATTAGCTTCAAAATTTTGCATAGGTCCGTCGGGTAAAATTGTGTTTTTATAATGCAGTCAGTGGCAAAACTTGTAATACCATTAAAGCCAGAAGGACCGTTGCTCTGATCCTCTAGTTTGGCCTCCTGACTCAGAGTTTTCTCCGTGTGCTTGTGTACTAGTCCCATTGCTAGGGCTTGCTTCAGGCACCCCCCATTGCCTCCCTTCCCTCAACCCTCTCAGATGTCACCAATGCCAATAACAGTAAAACCAAAGAAAAAATGTGATTCTGTTGATTAACAAGAAGGTTTACAAGGTATCTTGATCCTGAATGTATTATTGTGGCCACAGATAGCAGTGGAGAGCCTTTGTTCTTTGTATGGGAAGACTGTGATGAGTCTGAAGAGCAACTAAGCTGGCATTTATGCCCAGAAAATGAAGCACAACAATTTTTTGCATGGCTTTTTTGTAGAGAGAATATTAAAACCCAAAATTTGATTTATTAGCATTGCGAGAAGTGTACAGTCTAACAGAGGTCAAGTTTGATATGTTTTTGGAAGTAGTGTGTTTTGCATCAGCAGCAAGTAGATGAAAGCTTTCTGCAACTTGTTTCATTTGTCACAAGAGAGCATTTGATGCTACTGCTTCCTCCATATTAGGTAAAAGCTTTTATAAAACATTCATAAACTTCCATAGTTATTACTGAATTGTAATGAGTGTCTAAACAAATGTTTAGACACTCGCAGATGTTTTGTAGTCTTTTATATACTGTGCATGTATCTTCTTTACTCAAGCCTAGCCCTTTAAGCCTGCAGAATCATTCATTTTTTGTATTTGGGATCATTTGGTCCCAAGAAGACCAGGTGATAAAAAAACTAAAAAAAACCCAAACAAAACCATGTGCTACCAATGTGCCCATAGGGCAAAAAAGTCCACCAGCCTCCTGGGCTGCATTAGGCAGAGCATTGCCAGCAGGTCGAGGGAGGTGATCCTGCCCCTCTGCTCAGCACTGGTGAGATGTATCTGGGTGTTGGGTCCAGTGCTGGACTACCCCATACGAGAGAGACAGGGACTTACTGGAGCCAGTCTAGCAGAGGGCCACAATGATGATGAAGGGATTGAAGCATCTCTATGTGGGGAGAGGCTGAGAGAGCTGGGACTGTCCAGCCTGGACCAGATGTGGTCCGGGGGATCTTACTGATGCGTATAAGTACCTGATCGGGGGGAATAAAGAAGATGGAGCCAGGCTCTTCTTAGAGGCATCCAGTGACAGGACAAGAGGCACAAATTGAAATACAGGAAATTACATTTAAACGTAAGAAAAAGCTTTTTTTTTTTCCTGTGAGGGTGGCCAAGCACTGGTACGGGTTGCCCAGAGAGGATGTGGAGTCTCC
This sequence comes from Gymnogyps californianus, assembly GCF_018139145.2. Lineage (NCBI taxonomy): Eukaryota > Metazoa > Chordata > Aves > Accipitriformes > Cathartidae > Gymnogyps > Gymnogyps californianus. The sequence goes on along the minus strand of NC_059474.1, from coordinate 62,588,409 downwards.
TTCCTTGGAGATACTAAAAATCAGACTGGACACTTGCCATGGGCTCTTGTTGCCCTTGGGCTGGACTAGGTGATTTCCAGAGCTCCCTGCCAACCTCAGCTATTTTGCGATTTAGTGGTATCTTTGATGCAGCAAATGCGGAACCTGTTCTGTGGTTATAAGGGCACTGATCCTGCACATTGAGCAGCTTGGAGTGACAGCAGACTGTCTGCCTGTTTCTGCTGCAGAACCAAGCAGCTATTAAATGATGACTTGTGCTCACTAATGACATCAAATGGATTTTTAACATGTAAACGAGAAGGGGAAAGCGGGGTAACTCATTATTAGCTATGGGTTTGCCTGAAGCAGATTTCCCATGTTAAAGCACTTACAAGCAAATACAGAATTTATGATGTGTCGGTAGATTTTAAACCTGAATAACGTCCAGTTGTTGTAATGGCTAATAATGCAAATTATCTGAGTCAGCCTCAGCGTAAAGCGGTAAATATATCCTGCCCATTCAGACACACTTCTTTTTCCCCCCCCTTTCCCATTAATATTTTATCCCCCTGAAGAGATGTTTTCAACACATTATGTGCACCAGCATACTGTGCTCGTGGTATTCCTGGTTGTCATTACAAAGAAGCCCGAAGACTGTACCGCTGCTCCGCTGCCTGTGACGCTAGCTTGGAAATTGCTTGGAGCAACAACAGCAAGTGTCAACAGGGAGCCGTATTAATTATTTGGAATGTGTCTCATAAGAGGAATCAACTGCTTTTATTGCAGCACGAATATTACTTGAAACGGGAAGGTTACTCTAACTGTTACCGTAATCTATGTGTCATTAACTTTCCATGTTTAGAAAAAGAGATTAACAACCCTGTAAATTGTTATAGTAAATAGATGAATTATAACAACATGGTTTTATTATAAATAGAAGTTTCTCGATATAGTTACCTTCAAATTACTGGAGAAGAATTGAGTCTTTAGCAACTGGGAAACTGTATGGTGGTGTTGGGAACCAAAAAGCTTCCACCCAGGTGAAAGCAATGCTGAGCTCCGCAAACTGATATATGCGTCTTCTGCAGGTGGGAAAAACAGATGCAGTTGTACTTCATACCATGCTTCCTTCAAAAATTGCTGTGACACAGAAATGCTTGCTTCCCTCTTAGAGTGAGATTAACAGATTGAAGGGGGTTGTGTGAAATCGGTTGTCTTCTGTGGCATATGGCCTTTTAAGAGAACATCGTGCAAAATGTACGTGGTAGTGGTAAAGCAGGTATAACTGAAGTTCAGCATAGTACCCATGTCTGCATAGAAAAAGCAAAAGAAATGGGAGCGTTTTCAACTTTTCATCGTGTCTCCACAAAATGGAAGTTCATTGTGAAAAATGCACAATAGAACAAAATACTTGCAATGCTGTTTTGAATCCAGTGCCATAAAATGCTGTATGTTTAATTATAGCCCTGATAGATCTCTGTAGGAAACAGCAGAACTAAAACACTTATTTGTCCACAGGGCAGGCTCACCATGGGCAGGTTTCCTACATAGCCCCACCGATCCACCTTGATTCAGATCTGGAGAGACCGCCATCCAAGGGTGAGTCAGTGACGCAGTCTCCATGCACATGCATTGCGAATCAGCCGTAGATGTGAGTGCATATCATTCATTTGTTCATAGAGCCTCCATGGTAAAGTTACCACCCTCCATCCAAGGACGCTCTTGGGAGCAAATTAATGCCTGCAAGAGAGCTGTATGAGAGATGACCGTGTCCTATGTGCCCCATTACATAGCTTTGAACATACCATCTTGTTCACAAGCTATTTTGCTGTTCCCACTAGTTTACTTCTGCAGGGACAGGTATACCTTAGGTCCTGCCCTCTGCCTTCCTCCTTTCCTTCCTAATGGCAGTGCACAGGCACAGGGGGCTGGTGGCAGGATGCAAAAAGGCAAATTTCAGCTGCCCCTCAGGTGAGTAAAGGTATGGAAGCGGTCGTGTGGTGGTTCAGGCCTGGGTTCAATCCGTGTTGCCGTTGCCTAAGGTTTTTTCTAGAGCCGATGAGGAGACATGTTCACTCTAGAAGATGACTCAAATTTTACGTGACCTGATTGCCCTCAGGAGCAATGCTAGTAGCCGATACGTATGGAGTGAGTCCAGAACAGCCCTGCTAAGAAAGCTGCCTCTCTTGAGTGGTGCAAATAAAGTGATATGAATGTGAGCCCTTGATTTCTCTGCCCCATTTGGAGGATTGTCCCCTGGCTGTGTTGTGATGAACCCACAGTGTTTGCCCTGTGGCATGGGGAAATGGGCTTGGCCCCAGAGCAAACATCCGTGCTGGTGCAGACTTCTTACACCTCCCTTTACTCCTTTTAATTAGGTTGTCAATATTCAGATAGGGTATCAAAATGACCAACTTGTCCTTCTTGGAATGGATAGTAGCAAAGCTAAAATCAAACAGGTATATGGAGGGATTTCTTGGTCAGCTCCAGAAACGTGTATGAACATCAAACACAGGGAATGTTGTGGAAGAAGAGAAGGGGAGGAAGAGGACAGCCAAAGCGTGTTAGCAGGGAGATGCACTATAGCTTAGGTTTGGGGTTTTGCCTTTCTCCTACTCACCAAAGGGTGCTACAGTGGCAGAAGGGGTACGGGACTGACCGTTGCAGTGATTGTCGCCATTCTGCCCCAACACTGTAAGGCTGCGAGTATGTGTTCGTGTGCACATGTGTTTCTCTAAGTGCTCACAATGGAAAAATGCAACATGTTAATGCAAGATTAATCTGGATAGGCACACTATCATTATGTAATATGAAGAAAGCTGTCTTCTAAATCTCACTTGGTTATCCATCTCTAATATTCTGGGAGAGAAAAAAACCTTTGCGTTGGTGAATTGCAGCTGCAACTGCAGACCCTACTCCTCCAAATGGCCCAAGGACTTTGTGGGCTAAATGAAAGCATACTCTTGATGCTCTTGGCATGAAAGGCTCCCTTAGTTTTGAGTGAGCTTTTCTACCAGCATCCATGTGGCTAGATCTGTAACTCGATCGAGTAAACATTTGCTGGGTTTTTTCCCTTTGTAAGTGTGAATGTGTGTTTTCTTAGCTGATGCAGTAACAAAAACTTAGGAATTGACTCTTGCTGTGCAGAAGCAGCCTCAGCACTGTTATTCCTTGGTGGTTCCTCTTGTGTCTCTGCAAGGTGGAACCATGTGCTGGGTGGTGGAGCTTGGGTGTGAGGATGCTGGATTCACAGTCCTCTCTCCAAATCTGGCCTTGTCATGAGTCGGGCTGGTCATGTACAATCTCCTGGCGGTCCCCAGCCTCCATTCACCTTTGAGTGAGCTACCCTGAGATTTGACACATGCATTTGAGATCGTCAGCTTCTTCTAAGCCACTTGAAAACGCCAGTTCTGTGGTAAAGTTTACTACCTTGCCTTTTTAGCAGAGCACTCCAGTAAGGCAGAGACAGTTATGACTTCCAGGACCTCCTTGCTCAAGTCTGTCTTCGATGTTGGATGAGATGATTCAGAGCTTACTTAGAATAGGTCAATGTAAATCCTGGCCATGGGGTCTGGAGCAGCCTATGGAAGACTCAAGGACATTGGAACAGCAGCAGCCAAAGAAGCTGTGACTTGCTTTCTCCAAGATAAAAGAGCTAAAGACTAACAAAAATCTTCAGTGATCTGCTGTTCGTGAGGGTGTAGCTACCTCGGCAAGATGAACGGCACTGCCACCAGGAGCAGGGCAAAGTGGGTCAGGCAGAACAGTTGCAGCGCTTGCGGAGAAGGTAAAATGGAGTTTATCCAACATAAACTGCTACATTAACTGCTTCCACTGGGGCCTCCACCCCCCTAGCTGAGAGATCTTAAAGAAAGGGCTGCTCAGGGTGGAAGGACTGATATTACTGCTGCTACACACTGGTAAAAGGACTCAAATCCCCTTGTGTAACTTAATAGGAGAGGGCCAGGGAGGCAGCCAGCTCTGAAGGCATCAATCTATTAGCTGGTGACAAGGGGGTGTTAAAAACATAGTAATTGGTAGTGTCTCCTGGGGGAAGAGCAAGGCTTTCCTCTGGCCCTGGGATCTGGGATGTGTAGCTCTACTTACACGTCTGCTGCCTCATTTCCAGCCTCAGCACCCAAAATCCATTAAAGTGTTGTAATAATCATGAAAATTTTTTTCTAAGTATGTGAGGGTTATGAATTTTTTTTGTTTGACTGCATTTTATGACACCTTAGGACATGCTCAGGTCATGTTCCAAGCTTTATCCCATAACCACAAGAGCTGTTTTAAACAAAGGAGGCAAAAACACCTCTGTCCTGAAGCTCTCATTGGTTCTCCACATTTCCAGTAGCTGGAACTCTAAAAAAAGAGCAGCATTATGACAGTCATCATAAACCACTAATGCTTTTGGCTATTGCTTTGATGTTCTTCATTTCCCTTCCGCATTCCCCCTCGCACTGAGCTGAACACCGGGTGCAGGTCAATGTTGCACTTAAAGTGGCAAAAAGAAGAAGCCACTGTACAATTTTAATTGTAATAAATGGAAATACAGCCAGGGTAGGGATATAAAAGCATCTTTCCTTCCCGTATTATTAAAAAACGATACAGCTTTAGTGCTCCTGTGGGTCTATGCAGTTACAGTTCTCAGCTGGCAGATTTATTTGTAACTGCCTCTTCCTTCTCCTTTTTAAAAATTTTATCACTGGTGACATTTACACACATTGTTTATGCATGCAGGGCATTTTTACCTGCCTTTCAGAGTCCTGATGCTAGTAGTGAATAGAGTATAAACTCCAGTAGTTTACTAGTACATTAGTGTCATCGTGCATTACAGGGTAATTACTCTGAGCCACTGCTCTGTACAGTAATGCAGTAATGACACTGTAAATCACTTACTAGAAATGAGGCCCTGAATCAGTATTTTTTATCAAGAAACTTCTTATTCTCCACCCCCTTTTTAATTTGAGGGTGTTTAAAGTTAGTTCCATATACAAAGCACTGTTAACCATTATTTTTACACCTCCTCTCAGTCTAACGATCTGGACATGATTACATGTTTTTTACGCAACTATTTACACCATCCGTATGCAGAATAATTCCAGGGCTAGCTGAGACCTCAGGTTGTGATCTCATAGACTGAAAATTAAACCTGTGTTTAGCAATGGATCACTGGTTACTAACAACAGCAAGGAGTTTCATAGATGAGGGTGATGCTGATACTCTGGCTTAGAAAGGGGTTTTATGGAATTATCATATATAGAAATAAATTAAATTTAGTGTTTGGACTCAAATTCTGCCAAGTGCTAAAACAGAGCAAATAAGTGAATTGAATTCACCGAATCCACACACTAAAACTATTTATAAAGCTTTATAGAAGCAGTTTTTAGCATATATGTGGAATTATATTAAACATGAAATATATGCCTGAAGTTTAAAACTAGGCAGTCTGAGGAGCTCTCCTCCCCTGTTGAGCTAGTGTTTTGCAAAGGTTTCCTTCAAAGTTGAAGCTCAGGGAGTAGTTGTCTTGGAGATTGATACGCTTGAAGTCAGTACTTTTCCAAAACATGAATTGATAAGCAAAACCATGTATTGGTCCCCAGTTCTAGAAATAAATAGCAAGTAAAGGAGTGATGGGAGGTTCTCACCCTTCTGTGCAGATTTCTCTAGCCAGGGAGGTTGTTTTGGCCCCAGTTACGGCACTGTGGTTTTTTTTTCCTGTAAACCTCAGTTGTGAGGTTCAGCCTCTGTAGACACAGAATCTCTCCCTATCCCTTAGGCAGCATGTCAGGGAGACAGCCAGAGGTTTTGCTGGTTTTTCCCCCTTTCTTCTCCAGCTCAGTGGTGTGTCCCTTTGTGCTTTCTTCCTTCAAAAGCTGGATCCATTCTGCCATTTTTCTCCCCCTTTGCATTTGCAATGTCTGAGGGAGAACCCCCTCAGACATTCCTGAATGTCAGAAGCACTGTGAAATCTTATTACCAGAAATAGAGCAGGTTTTTGGATGCACACATTCTGGGTCTTTTTTTTTTTTTCTCTCCCAAAGGTCCCAGAGAGGGTCAGTGGCTTTGCAGATGATGTGGGAGGATCTGACAGCTGGGCTCATTGCACAGACCTGGTCCTCCTTTCCAGGTCCAGAGAAAGGGGAGTGTCAGGCAGGGAGGCCCGATGGCACTCCTTGCCTTAATTCAAGCTGACACACGGGGTCACACATCCCATGCTTGCCAGGCCCTGAGATACGAGCTGTCCTGCCTCTCCCTCCTTGGGTCCAGCACTACGAGAGAGGTGCTGTTCGGGAGTCCCTGCTCTGAGCCGATGGTGACCAGGCACCTCCTGTTTCCAGGCTTTTGCATCTTCTGCTTGAGTCCCCCTGGGAAAGCCATTCCCTCAACTCGAGAGTCATTTACAGTGTCCCTCTGCTTCTCTCTGAGATCCTGCTTTTACTCATCCAGCTCCTTCCCTTTAGAGTTAGTTACAGCTATATGTTTCCAGCTTCTTAAGGTGATATTATTTTCCTCCCGTCCTTCAGGTGGGAGAGTCCAGGGGAGAGGCTAATTCAATGCCTTTGAGCCACAAGAGGACCATGCACTGGATGCTGGTTGGGTTCCCCCATGCTCAGTACCCTTATTCCCTTTTTCCCTATGCAGTACTGGGGTGCTATATAGTGTCCTGCTCTTCCTCGGTCATTTACAGGGTTTTCTTCTTAGCTTTTGTTCAGCCTTTTCTCCAAGTATGACTGCTCTCAGGGCTTCCCCTTCACGACTGCCCTGAGCCCACTGGAGGATCTCACTCCCTCTGGCATGGGGTGTGAGTGCTCATTGCAGCAAGCCAGCAACACACACACAACATTTTCTCATCCCCTGTGGCTTTTCAGGCAAGCAGAGCATATGAGGCATGCAGGTAACTGATGTTGCACCGGTTGGATGGGAGATGACTGTTCACCATACCTGCACGGTCAGTGGAAAGGTTTTGCAATGACTACAGGCTTCACATGTACTGTGAATTTTCTGCTGCCTTGTTTTGAAGAGGTCTGTGTAGATTTGTTCGTTGGGTTGCTTTGCTGTTTGTTTATTTTTCATTTGAACTCTGCTTTTTGTTGTGATGGGCAGGCTCATTTAAAGCCCTCGGCCTCCAGGCTGGAGATGAGTCTTCAAACAGCTCAGCGTGGCGACGTGGTGGGTTTTGGGCAGTGTGGTAGATGCAGACGCAGGATTGCATTGCCAGGTATGGAGCTCGTTTGGGTTGTGAAGACGGTGGAGGGGTGAGCTCCGATATAAGGATGCGATGCTTTTCTCAGTCTTATCTAGAGCTCTCTGAAAATCTGTCGTTATGGCTCAGATCCATACCAAAACGTCCACCTTCCTGGACTACACTGATTTCCCTGAAGCAGGCAGCTGCTTTGAACATGGGCCATAGTCCGTATTTATTAATTCCTCATTAGGTATCATGGGTGGTGATAACTAATATCATAACCGGAGTAGCCAGAGCTCCTGGAAATCTTGCAGCCAGCCTGCAGTCCTCCTATTTGCTTGTTATTATCAGCAAGGTCCTGCTTTATGTCCTGTAGCTATCCATAGTCAGAAAGAGTTAATTGCATGCTGTTCGCCGTTTTCTTTTTTACTATGGTGTTGAACTGTTGCTCTTATTTCTTTGGAATGTGTGTTTTCGTTGCAGTGGGGCACCTCGGGGCATTACTGTTTATTTATAAGATAACAGCAGTTGCTCTAGCAGAAAGCCGGAGCTAACAAAGTCTCTCAAGGAGGAGTACTAAATCCTGTATGCTGGTGGGAAATGTTCAAAGTATTTACACTTGAAAATATTTAAGGATTTTGGGGGGGGGGGAGACAGTCTGAGTGATGTTTAACACCTTTTCCATTATTTCTAGTCATCTAAAAAAAAAGAAAAAGCACTTTTTAACTAGCTTTTTTTACCAGCTAGCTGCTGCCTTGTAAAGGAGTTGTGCTATGGAGATCAGCATGAACTGTGATTTAAAGATGCCTTGAAATGTTATTCTTTGTAGGCTGTTTGAAGCTACCTTACGACCTGATAAGCTCAAAATGGACATAGACATCCACCCAGGAGATTCTTTTGACAGTGGGTTTCATTTTCCGCTGTACTGAGTTGTGCCACTCGCCATCAGCAGTGGCAGTTTTCACCCACCTGACAGTGGCAACAGCTGGAAAGCAGAGTCAGCTATGGTGGTGCACCCTCAAGCATCACTAATCTAAAGTGAGTGTCCTATTACCAGCTTGAAAAAAAGCTGTTGAACCAATTCAACATGGAAAAAAGAGCGCAGTGCTGCATACAGCATGAGACCCTTCTCAAACTTTTTTTTTTCCCCTTTTCTGCCAGACTAATTTTTGGCTACACTTCTCTTTCTGAAATATTTATAGGGCAAATAACTGTTTTAAATGAGCAGATGGGGGAGACATAAGACAAGCTGTTAAAGTAATAAACATGTGCGGTGCTTTATCAGTAAGGGAGCCCGTTTTGGCATTTCTTCTGGATGATTTGTATGGCCTATCACCATTGCACCTGGTGCAGGGACAAGAAATGGGCACTTAATAACCAAACAATGTGCAAACTCCTTCCATTATAACTTCATTATGTCAGATATAATCGTCTATAACTAGATGTCAAATACATAATTTATGTCCAGCTCCCCTGTGGAATAGTGGCCATATGAATGAATGGCCCCATTAATGGGAAGGAGCTTTTACTGTAACTTTTCCCCTCCTGGTACATGGTCCATTTTGTCATCTGGTATTAATTCTGAATCATTTCAGGGCTGCAGAAAAATGCCTGTTATATTTATATTTGTGTAATGGGAGAAGATGGCAAATAAATCATATGAGAGATCAAATTTCAGGTCCACTGATTTCCTAAGCCATATGCCTCTTTAAAGGAGAATAGGATTGGTCTGCAACGCTTTGATTGAGAGGCATAACTGGCTTTCGTTTTACCTGTCCAGAGACATTAAAAAGCCGTACGATGTGAGGTAACACTTCCTACGGGAGCCTTCTGCCACAGTCGAAGAGCTTAGCCACTGGGAAGTCTTTATCTGCCACTGCAGCCATGCTGCTTGCATCCTTTGCTGTATGTTGCATCTTCTCTCATGTTGTTATATGGTGCCCATTTATAGAAGTGCTCCATGACATATGTGATTAAGTGTGTCATCATCACCTGAAAGGATGGCGGATAAGACAGCGATGTTTTTCTGGAGGAGTCCTTCAGAAACATATGTGTGTGTTAGAGCAGGACATAGGATCCCAGTTGTTCTGTGCAGGGACTGTGGACATTCACAAATTAAATAGGTGCAAATTCAAAGGATCAGGTTGGCGTGGGTCCCTTTATGAAATGCCTTTTATACATTTTTATGATTTAATTTTTTTAATATATGGCCATGTTTCGGGGTTAAAACCCTGGTGGAGAGCAACTCGATACTCTAAATCTGGGAAGACGGTTTGTTAGTAATACAGCTAGGAAGCCGCCTCTGATATAGCACTATTGGTATGTTATTGGTATATTGTTACTTAATGAGAAAATGTGTTTTATTCTTGTCCTGGTTTTGGCTGGGATAGAGTTAACTCTCTTCTTAGTAGCTGGTACAGTGCTGTGTTTTGGATTTAGTGTGAGAATGATGTTGATAACACACTGATGTTTTAGTTGTTGCTAAGTAGCGCTTATCCTAAGCCAAGGACTTTTCAGTTTCCCATGCTGTGCCAGCAAGCAGGTGTGCAAGAAGCTGGGAGGGAGCATAGCCGGGGCAGCTGACCCGAACTAGCCAAAGGGGTATTCCATACCATGGAACGTCATGCCCAGTATATAAACAGGGGGGAGTTGGCTGGGAGAGGCGGATCGCTGCTCAGGCATCCGTCAGCAGGTGGTGAGCAATTGCATTGTGCGTCACTTATCTTTCTTGGGTTTTATTTCTCTCTCTTTTTTTTTTATATTCCTTTTCATTACTATTATTATTATTATAATTTTATTATTATTAGTTAGTATTATATTTTATTTTACTTTAGTTATTAAACTGCTCTTGTCTCAACCCACGAGTTTTACATTTTTTTTTCCCGATCCTCCTCCCCATCCCACTGGGAGAGGGGAGGAGTGAGCGGCTGCATGGTGCTTAGCTGCTGGCTGGGGTTAAACCATGACAGTCCTGTTGCAACTACAGGGGTAATATTTGTTTTATTCTTCCTCACGTATAAATCTGGATGAAAAATTATCCAGTTAACACCATTTATAATAGTAGATGACTTCTTAGTGTCTGATAGAGTTTCCCATTGCCAGTACAAAATGATTTTAAGACTAGATAATGAATGCTATGTTTACCTAACAAAATATTAAAATTTCCTAGACTTGTGACTTGGATTTCTGAGTGGCACGTATGCTAAAAAAATTGCAGTAGTGGTATATCATGTTACATCTATAACATCTTCTCCTGGAAAATATTTTCTTTATTCTTTTCTTTTCATTCTTTTCATTTTCTGTGGTTGTTGTTTTTCCCTGTGTGTATGATGTATTTAGAGAAAGCAGATCACCCTTACAAAAGAAATGTAAAAAATGTAAGTTCTGGTTTAAGACAAGTTAGGAGAAGCAACTGATAAAAACCTGGGCTATTCAGTGGTGTGGTCTGGCTGCCTTCCAATAAAATATAGAAGTATTTTACTAGTCAATGAGCAAGTCTAGCGTGCTTTCATTGAAGTTCATCAGACTCAAGCCGTGCATCTCTAGAAAGGCAGGCAGCCGATTTCCCATACAAGCAAATCATGTTAGGCTCAGACATACTGCTGTTGACAGCACTGAGTTGAAGAGTTTTGTGTTCATTTGATGGCTCTTCAGCTGTGCAGTGGGATTTTCTGTACGTAAGCAGGTTTTTTGCAGCACTTGGCTCTTGGAATCATCTTGGGTTGAATCAGAAATTGTTGGAAACGAGAGATTTCCACCAGAGTCGGTGGTCTGATGCTTTCTAAAATGTTTGGGTTTAGAGCCTGCTTTGGCCCTTGAATTTCCTTAAAGTGGTTTGTTGGATTTTGATTCTTCCCTTTGTGTGTTGTTTGTTACAGAGGAATCCTAGTGACGTGATATAATCCATTCAGAGGGAAGTTTATGCCCGTGAATTGGGTACCTCACTCTTGAAAGGCGCTTTTGGAAATCCCAGCCTTAATAAATGCATACTAAATACTGATTTACAGATAAACATTATGGAGCCCCATTGCTATGATTGTAACTTGGCTCCCTCATAAATTGCCTCATGATTTAAGTCTTTCAGCCAAGTAAATTTGGCTTGATAACTGCAATATTTGCTCAGAAGACAAGGACTGCTGTCCTCTAGCTCCAAATGGTTTGTTATTGCCTTCAGATTGGCTCGATGTAGTTTGTTCTCCTTGAAAACTCGCAAGAAGCAGTATTTAAAAGATCTTGATTGCCTTTGGGAAGAGATATTAAGGTTGGTTAAATATAATTGTAAGGGTTAGAGGGCCAGCGTGTATGAGGGCCATGGGGCTGTTTGCCAAAGAGCTTTCAGGGATGGAGAGAACCAGCTGGACTTGGGGCAAGGAGGAGACTTTGCCCTTACCTAGCTGAGGATGCTGTTCTTTTTGCAGATGTGGTACACAGGGAGTCTTACAGAGGGCTCTAGATTAAGCATGTTAATGTGTAGCTAGTATATCCTTTGTTTCACTGCATCTGGTTTTTGGAGAAAATTGCTTGTGCTTTCTTCATTAAAAAATGACCACAATTATGGATGCTCTCATGGCAGTCTCCCCTTCAGATTTTCTCTAAGTCCTGGTTTCATCTTTATTTCATTATGAGCGCTGCTTTGCACAGATGTGTGTGTGTGCGTGTCTGTATTATGCCCACAAATTTAGTAGTAGACATGCAGCAAAATAATACTGTGACTGAGTAAACAATTACGTTTCATTTTCTGGAATAAAAGGGAATGTGTGCTCATAAATCTTCTTCTAAATAATCTGTGTTGGAGAGTAAAAAGAAGATGAGGTTTCTAAATTCATGAAGGCCCTTCACAGTGGAATCCTGTGTGCCACTGAAGTGTAACAAGCTTATTTATATTTTATTGTGCTTCTAGATCAAGCTGCATTATTATGGGCTGCATTCCCCTGACACTACAGCTGTTGCTAAGGAAGAGGTACATTATGTTAATATTTTGTGATCATAACTATGCAAGCTGGGTTCTGTACATTGAAGAAGTTGGGGGGGGGGGGGGGGAAGTGAAGTTAATGCACCATTTTGATTAGCGCCTCCGCAGATTGTCGCTCACATTTAGAGGCAAAAAGTAAGCTTGAATTTGAGAAGAATTCACACAGAAAATGGGAGAAAACCAAACAATGGAAAGAATTTGTTCACTGAACTTTAAAATTGCTCAGCAGTAGGGATCTGGAACCATTGCTGCTAAGAGGGAATCTGGCAGAAGCAAACCGAATGCTTTTACCAGACGTGTTCAGTTAAGAATTTCTCAGCCTTCTCATGCCTTAATGTGTTTTCATCATGTAAACAGAGCATTCATCCTTAATTCCTATTTCCTGACCATTTCCAGTGCTGGTGTCTATTATGTGATTTCGGTACCTTCTGATTCATTTAGGTTGATTCACTAAGAGCCTACAATCAAGTAGTAGCCAGCCCAATACATAAAGTAAAATGGCAATATGTGATGCATTAGCTTCAGTGTATGGAGTCAGAAGAGGCCAGAGTCACAAGCAAGATACTGATGTACATGCTGGTTATTTTAAAAAATATACTCTACAGACTGTATTGATTAGTATTATAAAAATGTTTACACAACAAGTAAAATAAACAAGGAAGGATCTTGGCATTCCTCCTAAAGGAATGTTCTGAACTGAGTTTCCCCTTTCGAAACCGTTTTCTCATTAATACTGCTGCCAAGGCATGAAGTAGCCACAGAGAGAGAGGACTGGATGGGCAGGAGCTTGTCTCAATTCTGGCGTGCCTTGCATCTAGCTGATTCGACCAGGATCAGGTGTCCTCAGGAATATCCAGGGTTATCATGGCCATGGCACCTGAGAATACATAATTTTTGCCTCGTACTACTGCTTCTCCCATTTTCAAATATTCAGTGCACCGGAGCTGGGTTTGCACCTGGATTGGGTACAGTGAGGATTATCCCCTCTTAATCTCAGCTCCTAAATCGGGGGGTGCGGAGCAAGCAGTCACCCAGCTGAGGTCAGTTCTGTTTGCCAGAGCCCCGGCAAGCAGCAGCCCTCAAGCAGGGCTGGTGAACCCGTTGGGGGCTTGCCAGTATCCTAACCCCATTAGTGGTTGTTTAACATCAGCTTCAGCCTCTGACCCTGCCATTGTGAGCAGAGCCACTGCTCCCTTCTTCTCTCCCTTCCCTCCTCACTGTCCTTTTTGCTCAAACCTTGTACAATGGGTTCTTTGACCCTTAACAGGGCTTTAGGAAAGTTAATATTATGTTTTCCTAGTCAAGGCTGTAATAATTCATGTTATACCTCGTTGCGTGCACCTGATCATAAAATCCATTGAGAAGCTAACGTGCCTGGCCTGGGAAGTGTCACTCGCTTGGGCAAATTAAATACAGTGTGAGACGAGAGAAGGATGGAGGGGTGGAGGGAAAGGAGTAGTCAGCCCTGAGAGGCAGCGGGTGCTTCAGACTGGAGGTGTGTGTTGTAAAGAGGAAAATGGGAAGAATAAAGTGTGATGAGCTACCAGAACGTGGATTGGGATGAGGTCAATGGGAGAGAAGTACCAGAGGGTAAAGACAGGCTGCAGGTTTTGGGCAGAGAGGATGGGCACAGAGGGCTTGTTGGGCAAGCCACATGGCTTAGAGTAGAGGAAGACAAGATGGGATGGAAAGGATGGGAAGGAAAAAATGTTTTTTTTAAAGAATGCTTTTATGTAACGTACAGAGGGGTTTAAAATCCTTTAGCTTAGGACAGTTGAGACTTTCACTGCCTCCAGCAACTATGCGCAGACTAATCGCGTAACATTTATATTCCTGGTTTCCTACCCCAGGCACCTGTTCCTACCTGCTTGCTTCTTCCCAGCTTTTGCACCGAGTTGCTGCAATTTAACAGCAAAAATCCAGAGATTTCCTTGGGCATTGTTAACCACTCCTAACCTGCCCTCTTGGCAGTAACATCGAGCTCAACCCAAATGTTGAGAGCAGCCCAGTGTGCTCATGCATTTTTTGAATCTGTTGAAGTCTCCTTCTCAGCCTGGCGACCCAGATCTTCAGCTCCTGTCCTTTTCAGATCGGCCTAGCTGTGCCTGCTGGCTCCCAAGGCCATGGGCAGGGATGTTCAAAAGTCCTTGGCCTCTCCATAATCCACCCATGGTTTTAAAAAGTGTGTGCCCCCTTATGGCCTTAGGTTTGTGCTTATCTTTAAAGCACATTGCTCCTCCACATTGTGTTTGGTTAAATAACCGCAGCTTGGTGTAGATATTTCGCATATAAGCTGACAGGGTTGACATTGTGAGTATTTTGCAATCATTTGTTTAATTAGCTGAAGCTCTCTGGGGAGAAGTTTATGAAATGGCATACTCCCAAAGTCTAATTTAAATCTGTTTTGCCTTTTTTTTTGATGGAGGGCTCGTAATGCAAAGCATTGAAAAAGGTACAAGTGAATGGAAAGCAACAAAAACCCTTCTGTTAATGGGCAGTGCCTCAGTAACAAACTTGTCCAAATACAGAAAGGAAATTACATTGGGTAAAATGACCTACAAGAGGGGAAATTGGAATTAAGTCTGTGCAGCTGTCTTGTCTTTTTTCTTTTTTTTTTTTTTTAACCTGTACTTCCCCTCTGTTTTCTTTTAGTGCAATGCTTAATTAAGCTTCTCCTTTGTTTGGAGGTTAATTCCTTTTCTAATCTACAGCTATTTTTACAAAGGTGTTCATTAATGGAGCCAACAAAGGCTGGAGACTAGAGAATGGCAGGTGCTGAGCCTTGTTTAGTGGGAAGGGATTTTCTGCTCACAACGAAATCTTGAGGCCCTGCTTTCGAATGCAGGGCTTCTGTGTCAACTCTCCTCTGCTTCCTGCTTTCAGTGAAATGGTTCCTGGGAGGGAGCTGAAGTTTCTGCCATGGCACCAGGGCTGTGCTGTCCTGTCTGCTCACTTAATGCGCTTAGAGCCCTTTTTGCTCCACAGACCCTTAAACTCCCATCTGACTATACATAGAGACCACTGATTTCTTTTTTGATACTTACCTGCCCATTGAAATCACTGAGAAATTAAGATCCTAAATATTTAATGAGACCCGACTTGATCTTCATGAGTCCCCATGGAGCAGCGAGCTCCTGCACACGTGGTCACAGTGTGTCCTCATCGCTCGAGGCAGGCTCTCCTGCTTGCTGGCATAGTGATGCTTGGAGTACCTGAAGTCTCTGATGCCTTGCTGTAGCATTTGTAGAACATGCAGAGCACATGTTAATCATATAAAAGTATTTATATTGCAAGAAACTGGGGTAGCAACGCTAAATTTTGCTGCTGAGCTGTAGTGCCAGGGAGCAGGCAGCATTGACAGAGCAGGGGCCAGCTCGGCACGGTTGTCAGTCTGTCTCTTGCATGTCATGCTTGCCCTGGCAAGTGGAAGTGAACATAAGAGCAAGAGCTGAAACAGCTTTTAGAGAAATAAAGCCTGTGGAAAACCCAAAGGAATGACAGAATGCCCCAATAGTTAAAAGCAGGACCCCTCTTACTCAGCATAGTCCTGTTAGGAGCAATGTGGTGGGCCACATCTCCAGACACTGCTCTGCCCACGCAGTCCTTCACCGTCCTGTGGCATGGTATTAATAAAGGTTTGCTCCTTCCAAACAATGGGAAAAGTTGGGCATGACCTAGCAGCCATTGCTTGTCATCTGGAGACCAGATTTTATTGTTATGTTTCCTTGTTCTGGTTGTGTGATTAATCAATTCATGCATTCACACATATATCTAGTTTCTGTAGAAAGTGATTTTTTAACTGTGGCACCCTCTAACCTTGTGGTTATTTATTTCATGTACTATTCTGAGAAATGGGAAATGGTCTTTTTGTTTCTGTAGAAGCTCTAGGTTTGCGGGAAAAGAGAAAAGGCAATTGTGGAGCTGGGTGGTTATTGCTGACACAGCATAATTAATGTGCAAATATTTCTGAAATCAGCAGCTAATGACGGAAATACATGTCCTATCCTTTCCACACAGAAAAGAAATGGGATTATACTTTAAAATACTTTTTGTTTGTTGTGCTCTCTAGGCACCATTGTTGGTAAGCTGCCCACATGGGTAAAACATTTTGGACTTTCTGACATTTTATTTTTTTTCCAGAAGAATTGGCAAGAGGAGAAATGGCATGAACAGCTCAAGGAGTATTGACTTTTGCAATCAGTAGCTAGTGAAATTAGCATATTCCTTCTGTTTTGTTTGCACAGACAATTACAAATTAGATCCAGAAAACATGTGTGGTTTTGGGTTTTAAGAGAACGCTGACATGGGAATGAGGGAAAGCATGTTAGCACAAAGCATTTTACCCCCATTCGTAGCTGGCTCAAAGCTACAAGTCTTGCAAAAATTCAATAGAAGTGGAAAAGAAGAAAAATGTGGGAGGAAAGGCAACATAAGAGAAAACAAAGAGCTGTGTGAACAGCTGATTAGTATAGATTGCATTCAGCTGTGCAAGAGGTGCTGGGAAGATACCGAGCGTGTTACGTGAGTAGCGAGGATGGAGGAACGGAGGTGCACGCCAAGAAAGGTAGGTTCTCCCACCCACCAAAATTGTGTCTTTGAGCATTTCCAAACATAAAGGTTGCTTTTCTGAGGTGACTTTCCTGTCCAAAATGCTTTCTCAGTGCTGGGCTGCTTTAAGAGATAGTAGTGTCTATCCCTGCTGCCTTGGCAGGTCGGCATGGTAGCGTCCCTCTCTGGTAGCTCGCACTCAAAGAGTGTGAGTAGATTCAGGCTGAATAGCAAAGTGCTTGCGTTGCAGCAGGCACTGCTGTTTGGGTCTCTGAGTGGACTTTGAACAGATGTACAGACTCGCACCCGGCATGCCTGGAAAGGGCTCTCCTTCAACCAGGTAGTGCCAGGTCAAAAACACTTGTCAAATACCTGTCTCCTGACTGCCCTGGGGCCTAGAGCTCGATGCAAGGTGAGGACAGGTTGCATCCATGAGTTTCAACTCTGGGTGCTTGGCCACTGCATCTTGTGAAGGGACTGAGCTTTAGTTTCTGACTACCTGGCAGCGTTTGAAGTGTATCCACCACCTGGCACCTCCCTATTTCGAGGATGGCAGGATGGGGTAAGACCAAGCATCCATCTATGGCTTGCTAGAAAAGGCAGAGCAGAAGGGGCTTCTAGTGAAGAGCCCAAGCTACAGTTACAGTCCTGGGTTTTTTCTCTAGTCAAATCCCATCGGGGATGTGATGGTATTTCTAGGCTGTTTTTCAGATCCACGCTTCCAGCCCAATCCCCAACATATTGTCCCTGTAGAGCCTTATCCCAGAGACATTGACCACCCCTGGAGTGGTGCAGCATGGGGGAGAGAGTGGTCTGTGAGTGCCTCAGCGCCAAGTTCTTATTTGGATGTGTAGCAAAACCAGCCTCTGCCCCAAAATCCTCACTCTCTGGAGGGCCCCAGTATATAAACCAGCATCTCTCGGACTCCAATGCCAAAGAGATGCAACTAACTAGCAGCTTTTATTGACTGTAATTGCAGTTGAATTAACTAGATGCCAGTGTAGTTCGTGGCTCCTGCAGCCTGACATCCCTCCTGCAGCACTGGAAACCTCATTGCTTTCTTTCGCAACAGTTCCTATGCCAGGAAGCTTCAGAGGGCACAGCTCTCTTGGCATAACTCTAAAATAACATGGCAGGTAAGCTCCGGAGGCTTAAACTCTTGCCCCAGCTGGGATACATAATGATCTAGCTACCTGGACTCTTTGATCTTCCCTTTGTTCTCTGATTTTCACAGAGTTATCATTTGTTCACACACACCCCAAAAAAGGGGGGGGGGGGAATAGAAGGGAAAAACAAAAAAGGAAGAGGATTGGAAACAGTCCCTGCAATTTGCAGGCAGGGCTGAGATGCAGCCTTGGCTCTGCTCTTTGTGTCCTCAGGGTGGTAGTGCAGCTACTGCTTCCCCACGCCTTGCTGACTGGCGGGGAAGAGAAGGCACATCATACCTTTCATTTTCTGCTTAGAGGTTTGTTTTAACCTGCATCCCTGTATTTAAATTATATGGATGCATCTGCTCATGTGCTTTGTTTCCTGAAGCTATGTCAGGGCTGCCGGGGCGAGTTGTGAAGGGGGCATTTTTGTGATACCATGCTAGATGAGAGGGTTTGGAGTTGGGGACTGCAAATCACTGTCAGATCAGCAAGGATTTAGTGAAAATCTCTTCTGCCACTCTATTGCAGCGTCAGGAGACAGGGCAGGACTTCTGTGGGCAGCTGGCCAAAAGCTACATGGGTGAAGAATAAATTAAAAAATATATAGGGAACTTTTACTAGGTCCAAAGATACTAAAAATTTTTTCTCTGTGTCCACTTAAAGAACGATGCAGTTTATCAGAAATCTTTAAAGAAGCTAATATTACTGACTGGATAGCTCAGTTTTCTGTACAGCACTTTTCAAAAGGCAAAGGTACTTCACACAGTTACAGCAACAGCCCCAAGCAAGGGTGAACCACAGCCATCCCCAGCGTAGTTATTGAAGCTGTATCCCTCAATGCTGCTTTTGTCCTTAAATTTCTTTTGTTGGGGTTTGTTCCCAATGCTAGTGTGCTGCCATTCTGAAAAGTGTGGTATTACGGGAAAAGATAATCATGTAGTGGGATTTAAGCTGTTGCAGAATGGAGTGTAGTACATGATCCACTTAAAATGATGAGTATAGCTAAAAGTCGCAGAATTTTACAGTGCACAGACCGTAATATACTGCAGGGCATCTGTCTTTAGCAGGAGGGGTTCAAATCTGTGGAGCTTTTCAGCCTTCATCTATGAAATCACTTTAGCACTTGGGTTTTTCATTTGGCTTTCTACTCTATTTGATTGTGGCCATGTTTGAATAATGTCAGAGCGGAAATTGCTTTTATTGGACTTAATTTTGTCCACAGCAAAATGTACGTTGCCTTGAAATATGATGTAATTCCCAAGCAGAAGGAGATGGGCTTCTCTTCAAGTCAGACCTCGGCTCTGGTGTCTTGGTTTTTAATACACTGGGCTGCGAAGTAGAAGGAAATGGTGGAAATTGCAAGGTGGAAGTGGTTTTAAATGGCAGTAATCTCTACCCTTGCTTCAGGGAGAGAGCTGTAAATTCCTACTCTCTCTTGGCTCTTGCCCTAATGCAGATTGTTGCTCTGCTTTTGTTTGATGGTATCTCACCTTTTCTTTAAGTGGACAAAGGTAAAAAATTATAGGGAAGAGAAAGTTATATAGCACTGTGGAAAAAAAATAAAAGAGTCTGTCCAAACACCTCATATTGTTGGATGTGGCTACTTCTTGGATAGTAAAAACTCCTTCCAAGGGTGGATGCACATAGATGGAGATACTGGCTATGAGGGAGGGATAGCTAAAGTCTTTGATTGAATGCAGTTGAGTGAAAAAAACAAAAGAAACATGGTGCAAAATCTGCCAAAGCCCTGAAATCATGCATGGCTCATCCAGCAGCTGCACTCCAGGTTGGAGCCTCCCAGCTGCCACACTTTTATCTTAAAAACCAAAGCAGGAGTCTCGGCCCTGTGAAGAACTATTTAAGCAAAAAAAATGGTGTTGCTCATATTTTCTGGTTGCCATGGTTTTTGGAGACTGTGGTATTCACTGTGTTCTAGATATCAAATATAGACATAGCTAATTTCACCTGGAAAAGTGATGGGATTTTCTCTTCTTCTTAAAGTGAAGATTTTGTCTGTTTGTTCTTGACAGTTTCTGGGGGGCTGCTTGTTTGTTTATGGGTATTGTGTGTGTGCATGCAGAAATGACACTGAATAAGATCAATAGTGAGTCTGTTGGGCTCTGCTTAATAATGTTGGGGTTTAGCTGGAGTAGCTTTGTAGTAACTCAATGCTGTGAATGCCCATATCAAAGATAAAGAGTCATGAGCCAATTTTTGGCTAAGAGTCACTGCTTTCTCAGCAGGCAGGTTCAGCAGTTACACAGTGAGACTGATCTGACAGTGATACAAACCCCAGAGCCTGAGTTTTTGGCACAGGGGATGGAACGGTACCGGCCGGTTCCCGCAGAGGTCAGAGCAGATGATGCCACGATGCCTTCTTGCTTTAAAAGTCTATGAACCAGTGCAAGAAGTAGAGTCTCCATTTGTATTTTTGAAGAGGGATGGTTTATTCAAGCATGCATACTGTAATGGCATTGCACTGGCTGCATTATCCTTGCTGGTTTGGTTGGAAATGAAATTTCCCTTTTCCTCCTCTTAGCAGTACCTGGGATTTGGTGCGTTTTTGAACTGTCGAGATATTCAACTTCAAAGGGATTTTGCATTTGCACATGGGAATAGCTGTCTTGTCATAATGACCGTGGCCTTAAAATTTGCCATTAACTAAAAAAAGAAGATTGTCTCATAGCTGTACGCACATTTTATGAAGACATTTCTCTTACCCTACATAGTGTTTTGTGGGGAAAAAAATTATAACTAGGATCCAGGAGAGGCTTTGCAAGTCAGAACATGGTTTGTTCACTCTGTGTTCAATCTCTCCTTGGGCCCAGCGTAGTTCGTCACTAATCCAGCTGCATTTGAGCTGCAAGCTGTAATGTGCCAAAAGAAATGTATAGTGGGGTACACACTATAGTCTAATGTATAGTGGGGTATACATACACTATGTATGTACAGGTCTTACTGGGTGAGAAATGTGAGAGAAAGAGGCTGTTCCAGCACAGAATTGCAACTGGGACTGATGCTCCTCCTGCCTTTCTCTGAAGAGATCCTCGTGGTCACACACCACTTTAAATGGGAAAAATTTGGGGCAGGGGTGGAGAGGGAAACACAATTTACTGGAGATGAAGTAGTACATATCCCTGCATGTTATCTGAACTGGAGACAGCAGTGGGGATAACAAATTCATTTCATTCTTAGTTTTGCTGAATATTCCTTTTCTCTGCTAAAAGACACATTTTCTTTTGCCTTTGACACCTGTAGCCATTTGCCGCACCAGTGGAAATGGAGGGTAAAAATATCCCTATGATAATTCGGTAGTACTTTACACCAACTGTGCCATCACTTTGCACAGGCATAAAAATGACTAGATGAGGTACAGAAAATCAGTCTGTAAATCCATAAAAATCGTGGGTTTTCTGCATCTACTGATTTTCCATTGTCTGTATTCATTAACAGAGAGCAAAATGGATGAATTAGTGCTCAGTTCCAGGCAGCTGTTCATCTAACTTCCCCAAGCTGCACATGCTGAGGGTGTTTAGGATATTTTCACTTGCAAAGAAATAAAAAAAATCCCCAGCGTCTGTTATCTCTTCCACTTTCTGTGTAGCCTTCTAAGGCCGGGGAGCCCGCCGGTGTGTTTTGTGCTTCCCTGAAGCCCAGTTCTGATCGCATGGCCGCCTTTGAACAAAGATTTCGTACCAAAGAGTAGCCTTTGCAGGGATCCTTCCACTTCTCCGAATGGTTCCCAGACCTCAGCCACCAACTCTTGTGTTGGGGTGTACATTTTCCATTAAGAACAGCCTGGGAGGTGCTGAGCTCCACTTGCTATGTTAGTCCTGCTGGAGCACGTGCAAAATTAGTCTCTAGGTTGACAGGGGATTTTTGAACTTGGAAGAGCAGTGGGAAAGCTTTGAGCCCAGCATAGTAAAAGGACCGTGACTTGCATCTGTCACTTACGGAGAGGTAGAAAGGCTTGATTTATTTTATGAGAAGCCATCATGCTCATCCTGCATGTTTACAAGGATGGGAAAGGCTGTGGATTAGGCAGCCTTTGGCAGGAGATCTGTAAATTCATAGCCCATGGGGAGAAGGGATTTGGAAGAGGATTGGGGTGTCCCACTGCCCCACACACAGCTGGCGGAAGAAGCCAAGAACCTAGGCAAAAGCCAGCTCGCACTCAAGAACCTGGTGCATGCTGGAAGGAAGGTGGAAGGAAGCTGTATGTGACTTCAAAAGGAAGAGTTAGCTTTGCTCCTTTGGCCTAAAATGCATTGGAGAGCCGCGAGACGATCAGCCCTGCCAGCAGAGCCGGGCACGAGGGGCCATCTTAGGCAGGAGACAGAGGAGAGGCAGCTGGGAGAGGGGCAGATGCTTGGATCCTCCTGGAAAATACAACTGAGTAATTCGGGATACAGATGGCATGTCAGAGAGAAAAGCTGCATAGATTATTAATACAGTGGGTGGCTTTCTTGGGAAGGGGACTTCTTAAGCTGTTACTTTTCTCCCTTTCTGCAGCTCGATGCTGCTGATTACAAGAGGAGAAGAGGATTATTATAGATATTAGCTATTTAGACACTAGAGATAACTCATAATGCTGAAAACTGAACTTATCTCTGATTAAAATTTAATTGCTCCCAAGCTTCCACTAGTTACTTGCATTAAGTTTCACACCATCGGAAAGTGCTCATCAACCAGTGTTGGATTTAACAGGAATTTGGCAGATGTTAGTGAAGTGCTGGAGGAAATCCAAACCACAAGATCTGCGGCATATCATATGTTTGAAAATTTGTTGGCAGCTGAAAGAAAAATCACAAACCTGGAAACAGCAAGAACTGGACAGGGATCTCTTCTCATCAAACAGCCAAAAGGTTGGATCATCACCTCCAGCACCTGGAAGACCAGCACGGGTCATGAAGTGCTGTGTGTCAGGTGTCTCGGTTAGGTGTAAAAGCAGCAGATATTATATTATTTGCTTTTGGAGTGCTTTATGTGAGGAGCATTGGTATCTCCATGGAAATCTTCAGGAAAAAAAAAAAACCAGTCTGTTCTGAGGCAATTTAGCAAATTAGCTATGTTTTATAAAACTTAGGTTTCCATTGCAGATTTTCCTTCCTCTTGAGGACATTTATTCAGAAACGGGGTCCTTGTTCACTAAGAGCCTAATTTATTTCTGTTATGTATTTCTTTCCTTTTGCTCTCTGTCTGTGGTGTTGTAACCTTCAGCACTGCTTAGCTTTTTGTCACCAGGATCTGTCCTGGTGCAAGGAGAGGACAAGCACGAGTAGCTAACAAGGTTCAAGAAAGCTTGATCCATTTTTTCGCAAGTATATAATAAAAGGCACTTAGCTTTATATCGACATGTCAGTGTGTAGTATTATGGTAGCCTCAACAGCTGTAGCACAGCGAGACTGCAGAGGGAGAAGATGCCTCTTTTAGACAAACAGGAGCTGAATTAAAATTTAGGATGGTACAAGTCCTTTTCAAAGAAATGCTTAGTTGTGTTTAAAGAGAAATATAACACACTTCATGATTTAGTATCTGTCATATTTTAATGCATGCAAGTATCTTGACAGTGATTGTGGCAGGAGCTTGTATGGAAAAAAGTAAATCTCACCTTAAGCCTTTTTCAATTGAAACAGTGTTTGGTGGAGTTTGTGCGAAAGATGAAGTCTGATTCACCCCTTGTTGGCACTGAGCTGATAGGCACAGAGATAGAGCAGGACCTGCCTTGTGCTATTGCAGCATTTGATCCCTTATATATGATTTCATTTGTTCTCTAGTGTATACCAAAATGCATTTCGTATGCTCTCGTCCTCTGTAATGCGACCTGGCGTTGGCAGATCTCTGTTGCTAGGTAGACGCTGCTTGGGAGAGATGCTGGATCCCTGTGTTAATCCTCCTTCATCTTTTGGTGCTCATCTGGCTTTTTTTCATCTCCTGGAGAGGATGTGAGCAAATGAGGGTTTAAAAGGTTGGGTCTGTGACTGGGAGTAGCATTCAGCCCATGCTAGGCTCTTAAGCGTTGGCTTAAATAACCTTAAGCCTAGGCTTAAAAGCTGTACTGAATTGGGGACTATATGCTGCCGTGCTCTGCACTACCAGGTTAACAAGTTTAGTATGTGGTAGTCTGTTTCCTTAAGTTATGTCTTGTTTTATTACTAATAATTAATACAGTTTTTAATAGAAAAAAGGCAAATCAAAATACTTCAGAAAGTATCAATCCCTTTCAGTTCCAGATGCAAAACTCATCAGTGCTCCATTTCACATAGTTTTTTCTGAAGATTTATAGAGTATATTGTGCAAAGCAATTCAGAAATACATGGATAGAAATTCTATTTCCGGCGGTGAAACTTGTTCAAAAGCTGATAAGAAAGAAGATTTTCTTTTTTTGGACACCAAAGGCAATCGATTTGGAACTTGAACAGTGACGTGGGAGGCAGCAGGTACACGTAGGCTGGCGCGGGGCTCATTGCCAGTGAGTGGGGAGAAATAGGGCAGCACAGGCTCTCTTCAGAATTTTCAGAGCAAACCTGAAGCAGATGTTCCTTAGCCCTGAGACACTGCTCTAACCACGAGCACTAATCTAACCTGACCATAGTAAAGGCTGGCCCTGCTTCTAATTCTGTCCAGCAAATGCAAAGAGACATGTACAGAGGTAGCAAACCATGGGAGAGATTTCAGCCATCTTGAGCTATTTAAAATGTGATGGACTAAACCATCCATTGGGTTCCCTCTGCTGTCAAGGTAGAGGGGCACCTCCAGACTGAGATTCGGAAGAGCACATGCCAAAATTGAGCATTCATGTAGATGCGTGAAGAGGATGTTTGTGGTTTACTGGAAATTATAGGTATTTGAGGTGTGATGTAAATATAGCAGTCAGTGCTCGGCAAGGTGCACTCAGGATTTCTCAGTTAGCTTGAGTGAAATGGGGGCCTTATTCTTTTAGGATTTTCTTAGATCTGGCCTCACATGTGCAACTTCATTAGATTGGACTCCTGAGCCAGTACTGAGCCTATGCTATGGGAAGATGAAACTCAGAGGGAAAGTAAGACTGAGACACCTAAATAGCCTGATACTCAAAAGGCCAGTGCTTTTTTAAGGCAGCGGGAGATACTACTTTCTTAGTACTTTTAAAAATCAGGCCATTTGTTCAGAGACTAACATTGGGATCCTGTTTATGAAAGTCTTGACCTAAATGTCTTATCCATTGTGTTTGCATTTTCTTTTCCTATGGGAAAAATAATGAAGTGCAAAAATTAAGGGAAAGAGAAGTCTGCAAAGTCCTGCTTGACCCACTCATAAGGGCACAGGCTGCACAGGACTCGATCCGTACTGCTGGGCACAGCCTGTTCCTCTTGCATCCCCCCCCGCCATTTTGGTCTCAGTGGGACAATGGTTTTCTAACTATTCAGTGCTCAAAGCATTTTCTTTATTTGGTTAGGACGATAACATTTCAAAGGCACTAATTTCAAACAACAAAAGAGCCTAAACTTGTGCCTGCTTCACGAGCTCCTTCACTGACCCAAGGAGCAGGAGCTGCCCAAGAAGCACGCACTTGACTCTTTCTCTCTCTCGGCACATCTCTGTCACAACTTGTTGATGTTCTCAGGACAGCGTTTGGGTAGCTGCCCCACTTTTCAAGGGCTGAAATATTTTTCTAGCTCTCCGTAGCTCTTTCCATCCTTGGCCTACCAGCCTGGGAATAAAATGGGCCTTTGTTTACATGAGAGCTCTTGGAGGATGCTGTGATATGTCGGGTGTGCGATGGCATCGTCTTTCCCAACACCTTGTGCCACCTCCAGCATCGTAGGCCTGGAATAAATATCCAGCTGCTCTTCCTGCAACCTAAAGCTTCTCCGCATGAATGCGGTAAGACAAGTCCTTATCTGTGTCTCCCACTGACTGCCCAAATGATGGGCCATGTTCACAAAATCATTACCTATCATCATGCGCGCCATTGCCACGTGCCAGCTGCACGTCTGCCGCAGCTCGCCTAACCTTGGCCACCAAGGATGGTGTGGACTGCATATGTATTTCACAGAGAAAACTGAGGATGCCCTGCAACAGGGAAGGTTTAAACAGGGCTTTGTTGTGCTCCCATCTTGCTGTGTGGCAGGGTGGCAGGGAGAGACAGGCAGCATGGGAAATTTTGCTGACACAGCTGTTATATTGTCAGCAATCAATTGGGCAGTTTTGTTCGATGAAATGTATTCCAGCCTATGCACGATGCCCTTTGCTTCAAGTTGGGTTATTAGAGGACTGAGTGTCTCATAATTTACTTTTTTTCTAGTATGCTCAATTATTGTTGGCAAAACTAGGTCTTTGCCTACAGTTCTGATAGAGCACACCTAACAAGCTCAAATCACAAATGTTTTTATGGGTATCAATTTTGGTTTCACTTGTCTTTTTAAAAAGTCACTTTTAAAGAATACCAGTTATTTTGAGACAGGTGTTTCGAGTGCAAATCTTCTATCACGTCTTTTTTCATGTGCTGTTTGATCAGATGCGGTTAACTCTAATTGTAATTTAATTTGTGGAGGAAGAAGAGTATATACAAATATATACACACAAACACAGACAGTTCATCTGGTGGTTCTGGGGGTGGGGAAATCAATGTTGTTTCCACCCTGCAATCAGACTTTAGCACTGCCCCACTGGTTATGTCTCTCCAAAGGTGGAGAAAGTGGTAATTCAGCAAGTATTACCACTGGGATGCAGCACATCAGCCAGAAAGAAAGCTTTTTTTCTCCCCTCCCTATACTCCGCTGTATTGGGTTCTGCAAAAGGAAAGATGTTGATAAATGTTAGAAAATGCTTGGACGTTATGAGCTTAATTTGTGCTCAATGCTCAGGTGGGCTTCCTTTGGTCCGTTAGACCCCTACCTGGAATATGAAAAGGTTTGTCGGGAGAATTGGAGACGTGTGCTGGGGATCCATAGCCCTGGGCAGAAGGGCCCTATAGGTGCCCCTCCTGCACAGATGCACCTAAGAAAAGCAGTTTATAAAACCCCGTGGCTCTAACAGAGCAGCTGAGCCTCGGCGTTCCCAGGGGATCTGCAAGCAGACGAGGGGCAAGACCTGACTTGAACAGAAAATACCACTGAAGCTAATCCAGGGCTTTGTTGGGCTGCCCCAGTTTCCAGGGCTGCCCTGCAGCTGTGGCAGCACTGGGGAATGAGTTGGTGGGCGAGCAACAGTGGCGGTGAACTCCGGCCGCAGTGAAGCCATGGAGCTGCTGCAGGTCTGCCCCATCACTGTGATGACCTCTGGGGATGGTCACTGCAGGGTTAGCAGGGAGTGATCTCCCACTCCTCTCAGGTCTAGTTTTTCCTCTCTCCGATAGGATAACCCTAAGTGGTAACATCCTGCATCTCCAAGGTACCCTTCATCCCAAGGTAATCCTTAAAATTAATTATAAACGAGAGCTGAAGGCACCACCCCATACTGTAAGTTGTGGCCACTGGACTTTGGGGCGGGGGGGGAGGGTCAGATGTCAAGTCAAAGAGGTATCCAAAATTGTTGGCATTGGGAGTATCCTTGGTTTTGGAGTTAAGGGAACAGAGACCTGAGAGGCGGGCGTGAGGCTGAGGAAAGTTCCAGGTCGGGATGTGTTTGCCGGTAGAGGCTCTTCTGGGAAAGGAAAGCAAATGGAAAACAATGGAGAAATAAAACTGGAAGGAGCAGCTCGTTACTCAAGGGGAAGATGTAGAAGTGGTTTGTAGGCAACAGCAGGTGAGACAGGCAGCGGTAAGTTTTGGAACTGACCCAGCATGAGGAAAAGAGCTAAAAATAGTGATTTAAGATCCCCTTTAGTGGAGGTGAGCCAGCACCGTGCCCAGAAAGCTGTAATGCAGGTTCCACACGAATGAGATTTTACTCAACATACAGGGAGAGAAATCTGGGTAAGAGGGAGATTGGGGGATTTCTGAATGTTAGGTTGAAATTTCAGCAGGAATCCTATCACCTGCGAGGGCTCAGCCTCACTGACGCAATGTTTCTGTTGGCTGATGAAGGCAATCTAACACCACATTTCCCACTTGGAGGATCCCTGCAGAGAAATTGTCTCCGAAGAAAAAATGTTCAGTGACACTGGCTTAGCTCATACTGCTTTCATGCAGGTGGGCTGGGCTTTAAGATTTAGATGCTATCAAAAAGGAAAAAGCAACCTAGAAAGGCCCAAGTTAATATTAATTCTAGGAGGAAGGAATTGTTAAGCCAGGTTGGTCCTTGCGCTTGGCTTCATTCTCATTTTACACCCTCTGCATCCTCTTTCCCTTGTTCCCCAGCTCTGTCCCATCTCATTCAACATGCTCTCAGGCTGGCCTGGGTCAGTTCTGCCATGATTTTGTCTTTCATTTAGATAAACACCACAGCATGGACTTGCCTCAGCTTGACAGAAAGGGACACATAATTTTCTATTATGTTGTTATCGGAGTCCTGCATGCTTCAGCTGGCAAACAGATTGTCAAACATCCTTGAACAATATTTGCTCAGAGTGTAAGAGAGAAAAGAAATCTAGTATCTGCTTTTAGATTCAATTCCTTCCTTATGTGTTTTATTTGTTTTTGTTTGCACACACTTAAAATTTCCTTTCTATTAGACCATATTCAGCCTAAGTTGCTTAGTGACATTTGTTATCCAGTGAGTGCTTGCTCATGTTTAAAAGGTGGCTGGATCAAGAGCTGATTTTTCTCCTTATCTCCACCTTTTTCCCTCAGCGATGGTGAATGGCAGTGAATAGTAGCTCCTCTCAGGGAAAAACATCCCCATCCCCACCCAAAACAGCAGCCACCGGTGGGCTGAAAGCCGTGTCTGGCAAATAAGTGTCGGGTCAGCATGCCCCGATAGGTACCAGTGTCTTGTAGGCTGCTCTTAGAGATGCTCTTGAGTCTCTTCAGAACAGGATGCACATTGCTATTACTGAAGACAAAATTTCAGCCGGGAAGCGTAATTCACATTGCTGCCCCAGGAGCTGAAATGATGCACGTTGCTGAAATAAAGTTGCATCTCCCTTAGTTACAACCCGTTGTCTCGTTGGAGTCTGTTTGACCAGGCATCTCAGTCTCTATGAGATTTCTGTGCTCTCTGAACAAGCGCTGCAGACAGCGATAGTTTAACTGAATAGGCGTCACTGTTTTAGCTCAAATATGAAGTTTAATAAGGGAAAATAACAGCTTAATTTGGAAAGGCATCTTGTAGGGCAGGGGGACTGACCTTGTACGAGTGACTGCTGCCAAGAGGATTAGGGAGTTGTATGTTGTATTCAGAAATGTACTATGGACATGCCAAGCTTGGCGCAGAAGATGGGAAGAGTGGTCCCTTCAGTCCAATACCTTGTCTGAGCTTCAGACTTTGCAGAAGGAGATTCCTTGGGCAATAACCTGGATCGAGAGAAGGGCTCATTCTTTGCATTAGCGAGTAATTTCCTCATACAATAACACAGGAGGATCAAAGCCTTCCCCGTCCTCCTCTTGTTTTACTGTAATCCTTGGCACGTCTCAGCACCTCCCAGGAGTGTGTTGTGGACTGTGATGAACGATGTCCTCTGCAGGAGGAGAAGGAAATAAGGACATCGAGTTGTCTGGTTGGGGTGGAGTTTTCCCCTGCCTTTCCCCACCGGTCTGTTCTTAGCATCCATACTCTAGTTCTGGATTTTCTGGTTATCCATGGAAAGGTTTAAGCCTTTCCCAGCACCAACTAAACACGTCAAGGGAAGGTGAGCAAATAGTTGAGAAGCTTGCAGCTTCTTTTGTGCCCCAGAGATTTGCTGTAAGAGACACTGCATTTTTCAGGAGACAAAGTCAGAAGTTGCTTGCTGTTGGGTGGCACGATTTCCAGCTGAGGCTTGGGCATAGAAATGTTGGTACAGTGAAGGCGATGGCGTTGCAGGAAACTGTAGGCTCCTGCTGTCATCAGTGTTGTGAGACACCTCTAAAGAGCACCTCAGGTCTTGGGCAAATTGAATGGCTTTTGATGCTACCTTTTCCTGTCCATAGACTGGCTGACTCAGATTCCTAAATTAAATCTCTCTTTTCAAGCAAAGTCACATTTTTCTATGCCTTTCTATCTCCACGGCAGCTGAACAGAGCAGGAGAGCTGCTTGCCACTGCAGTGCTTACACTTGTAATTTCTATTTTGCTGAGCGGCTCCGGGTTGGCATGCCAATGAACTCTGTGTCTCTAATCAATGGTCAGGCTCTAGCCTCTAAAAAAAAATAATTGTCTAATATTTATTTGAAGGTTTAAACATTTCTTGACTTGCTTAGTGCTGACCACAAGGGTCTATCACAGGTGACCTTCTTCCTCCCTTCCCATCTCGAGCCTGACCACCATACTGGAAAGTCTGTTATTTCCTTCAATTCCAAATGAGTTCAGTGTTATGCTCTGTTTTTTTTTAGTATTCCTGGCCTGACAGATTTCCTCTCATTATAAATTATTCTGTCTGCTTCAGCTGCATGCTTTTTCTCATTTACATTTAAGATAATGGAAGAAGAGTTGCTTTTGATGACATAAGTGAGCTAGATTTTGGGTTAGCATTATTATAAAATGAGAGTTCTGGCTGGATAATGTAAAATATTAGGGATTTTGAGGTTTTTAGTACCTGTAAAGCACTGCAATGACTAGAAAAACTAATATACTTCTTCCCTGCAAATTGATGAAACTTGATGCATGCATGGAATGTGAAAGGCTCAAGGCTAATAACATTACAGGTCTCAACACATGTACTAAATGGTCTGCTGTAAAATATTTGCAAAACAAAAACATTTCAACATATTTGATGCTGAAGAGGGGGAAAATTAATAATCACTGTAGACTGGTGCATTTATTTTATGTTACCTGTGAGAGCTGTAAAATGACATTTAGGCTGTGTGCTAGAAGCATACAGCAGCTCTTAAGCCCTGCATTGTAGCAGTAGTTTTATCCTATACTTAAAGTAATATCTATAAGTATATAAGGGTTTCTGCTGTATTTCAGAATCGGACACAAATTGCTTGACTACCTTTTTTTTTTTCTCCTGGTTTTCTGTTAAGCTTTTGAATCTTGCAGTCATATGAAGATACATTCACATTTAGCTAGACAGCACGTATATTTTTTAGGCTATGTGCATTGGACCAGGTCAGACCTTCTCTTGTCTCTCCTCTCTCTCCTCTTTTTTCACATGTTGAATATATGTATCTTTTTTTTCCTTATGAGACATGATTCTTTTGTTCAAAGTACCACATTTATGCTTTGCAGTGACATCAGGTACTTAATTTTATGGATTTATGTATTATACAAAGGCAAGGAGATTACACAGCTTAAAAATCTCTAAAGGATACAATTTACTTTCTTCATTTCTGTGTCATCCTATCTGGTTTTCTTTACTAGTTTGCAACTTCCTCAGATTTTGCTGATGCTTGTGGGGATCTGCAACGCCTTTGTTGGTAGCCCAAGTGGATCAGGTGCAGTTTAGGCTTCCAGGCCAAGAGTACATTATGGAAAATCCCTATTCTGGCATAGCAGCACCTGCATGTTCCTCTGTGCATTTGGTGCCTCTGGTTGGGACCAGTAATTCCCCTGGGCACGTAACCTTTAGTACCTGACTGCGTGCAAAACCACATGCCAGACCTGGGGAGGCAGGCATACAGCTTTGACCTAAAATATATTGCTTTTCAGCACTACTATTCACTTTCTTGTAGGTTTTTTTATGTCTTTCTTTTCTGTGGGCCCAATTCAAAGTCCTACAAGGTCAATGGGTATATTTCTCCGCTTCACAAGAAAAAACATGCTTACATTGCAATGTGCTGGTCTGAACTAGCCATTAACAAGAATAATCTGAAAGCTGATAGATGTAAAGCTAGAAATCAATGTTGAAGGTTTTTCTACCTTGGGCTTATGTATTGTCATCTTGTCATCAACCCCTCGGGTAAAGAGTTTGAAACTACGTCTCGGCCAAAGCTGACTGCATGAGAGCTGGTAGCCCTTAATGGTGCAGAGCCAAACAAGTTAGGTTAAACCTCCTTTTGTGATTTTTGGATGCTGTTCCTTCCTGCCTCTCAGCTTCCTGCTGTGACTTTTCAACTGAGATGACTAGCCATGGCAATGCCTCCAGCCCTGGAGCCTTCAGACTGGAGATCTTTGCCATCTCCTTGAGATGCTGAGGCATATGAATGCATATTTGACATCTCTACCAGCACCCCAGTGTCCTCCCTCAACACAAAAATAGCCTCCAGGACACGGGTGAGGGATGCTTGCACGCCAGGCTTGTTAGGACATCAGTGTGGACTTGATAGTGTACCAAGTGGCCTGTGTCCAAAAGTACTGAAGTCTAGTATGAAAACGGGAGATCCTTGAAAGTGTTACCCAGTTCATTTCACCTTAAAATGCCCTGTATATTGCACAGTTTGTTTATTTGTTATAAATCTGCTTTGCTGAAGCAAATATGTTTTTCATAATATTAATGGCACCCTCATTGTTAAAGCCCTCCGCAGAACATCAGATATCTATAAAACAAATTTAGACACCAGTCCTGTAGTTAAGCATTGTTTAGGCAGATCCTTGAGCCAACATGAATACAGCTATTAGAACTGAGCTTTACAAAATATTGACGTTTCTACATAAGTAATAAAGAGTTTTGGAAGGGAGCTAACCAGCGTTTTATGGTTTGTCAGGGAAACTGCTTTATTTCTGAAAGTAGCTGAATATTGATATTCTTGCAATGTAGTTTTGTCAGCTTCTTAGGATTGGCTTACATGAAAGATTTTTTTCTATTTAGCACAGGCTTGTTCCCTCCCTCCCTTCCATCTGTCACTCCAGGGGCAGAAAGCAAACTACTGGCAAGTTTGGGGAGAAGGTTGAGCTAATCTGAGCTCCCAAATGATATGTGGCCGAGAGGCTGAGGCCATGCCTGCCCTCTGATTTACAGGAGGGGTCTTGGCAGCACATCCACACCAAGGTGCACCAGAGCATGCTCAAAGGATGAGAAAAGATGGCCTTTCTCAGCATTTTCCTATTTCTGCTGGTTTCAGTGGTCAGCTCTCTCCATAGTTCAGGGTAGTTTTCTTGTGGGAGCAAGAATAAGTAGAATAAATAAATAACATCCATAGAAGCCAATGCAGTCAGAGACTGAGTGGAGCAAGTGCCCTGTAGAGAGAAATCACTTTGGTGACTTTGGAGAAGGATTTGGTTTTTTGAATCAGGTTTGAAATAACCAGTGGGTTGTAGCAAGAGGAGAAAATAGATGAGTTTGGTGAAAGACAAAAGGTGAGCTTTTGCTGGCAGGTTTATCATTCCTGTTGCTCTAGAGGATGCTAAAAGTACAGTATGGATATAGCAGCTACTGTACAGACAGCAGGCCCTGCTTTCAGGTCTCTGATTCATGTTTGGGAATGCAGTATGACCTGCATGCTAATGAAGTCAATCCTAACGTGGGTTAGAGAAAGAAGGGTATAAGCAACCCTAACTTCATCTTTGATATTTTGTGTTTTATTCCCTTTCCTCTCTTTGATTACAGCTGACCAGCCCACCCACAGAAGGTGTTTGCACTTAAAACACTGGGCATCGGGGCTCATTTGGAAGCCCAGCAATAGTACATGAAACTGGGAGGGACCTCAAATCCCAAGCCTTAGAGCAGCTGGGATCGAGGGATGGTGCACGTGGTGTAAGGGGAGACACATAGTAAATGCAAAAATCAGCCTTTGTGGTTTTAATCTGCCAAACCAGACAGGAGGAAGTGGGGCCAGCCAGCTTTCCACCCACCTCTCCCCCCATGCCTCTTGCACATGTGTGTGCTGTGGGGCCAGGGAGCTGATTTCTTGTTGTTCCAATGGATTGTCTCCTTGGGTTCGGTTGTACTATGCCCTCTTCCTCGAGATAACAGCATAACACAATCAGGTTTTAAATATTAATACGGAGATCACAGGACTGTAGCTTGGAAGCACCGAATCACTGAGAATTGAAAAGTGTAATCTGTCCTTTTGAAAGCTGTCCAATTTCTTTTTTATTTACAGCATTTGAACCATTTCACAAATTGGAAAGCAACCATCCAGCCATTTCACAGGCAGATTATGATATGTTTAAAAGAGTCCAAGGCATTTATCTGAATGCAATTGGCTATCTTGCTGACTAACATCTAGATTGGAGTTATTACACACACAGATGAACAGAGACTATTTGAAGATGATAGTTTTCTCTTATTAAAGTTGTGTTTGTAGCTTGCAACTGAAGAAATGTTTCAGATAGTGGTATAAGCTGACTGCCTTTAGCCCTCGGAAGGACTCGTCGCGTTGATTGGATAGATCAGAAAATGCTAGGGCGTGATTAGTCATTTTATGACTCCTGCACTTGCTTCCATTAATCACAAATGCAGAGGTGGAGAACTGCTGGAGAAGGACCAGCTCCATCTGGCACTGCCTCTGCAGAGTGCACGCAAGTTGTTCAATTAAAGATGCAGAAGTGCAGGCAAAAGGCAGGAAACACACATTAGATGAAGCTCCATCCGTTGCCAAACGGACGGGAAAAATTGTTTTTCCCTCTTAGCAGCTACGCATGTGCTTGTTTTGCATTGAAACTAAAAGGTATCTTTCAGCTTGCATGGATAAAACATATACATGGTTTAATTAAAAAGTTAAAAAAAAAAACAAACCACAAACCTGGCTATCTCAGCCTCCAGTAAATCTCTTGAAGCTGTAAGCGTAGTGCTCACGTGTCTGCGCTATAACATGGTCTGAATGAAAAAGTGACAGCACCTGTTATTGAAATCAAAAGTGATTTCTCTAACAATGGGATACTGGGGAATTCCTACCAGGCTTCTCTTTAATAGAGTTTGAAGGATTCAGGTTGGAAGACAGTGCATAAGATCTGCACCACTGGCTCTGATGGATGTGAATCACGCCAGGGGACAGACATTGTTTAGGAGGTTAGAAGTTCACTCCATACATTCAGTAATAATATGCAGCTGGTGTGTCCTTAAAAAGAGATTGTATGCTTCCCCCCACCCCTGGTCTGAAATTACATGTGGATTGAAAAAAAAAAAATAGTAGTCAGATTTTATATGTTCAAGTCCAGAAATTCAAAATAACTGCAACCACATCTGACAGTATTTTTGAGAACTAGAGCAATTTAAAGCTAGATTGCCTAAAAATAGTTCTTGAACTGAACTCTCAAACCTATTCGATTAGTCCATTTATAATAAATCCTGATCTACTGTCTATTAGATCAGCTCTTCGGTAATTTTTTCCTGTTTACCAGGCCTCCTATGGGCATAGTTCATCTGCAGTTCTAAAAGCATTACAGCATGATGTTGAAAAAAATGCTCAATTTTTATGTCTTGTGCACGATGGTCCAGTTAAATTTCTGCCTGAACATTCCGAATCAGTTGCAAAGCCTGGAAAGAGCAATATGGCATTAATGACCTCGGATGGGCACCGAAGGGTACGAGAGGTTCAAGAAGGTGGATTTGGCAGAGATCCTGGGTAGGAAAACAGAGCTAAGACTTTAGGAACTGTCTTCTGATAGAAGAAGACCATGGTGAAGACAACAGCTGATGCTCATGTGCTGTACCACTTAATTTCCTGCTATTGCTAGATATGCCGATGTGCTGTAACCCTGTGCCAATGACAGTTAAAACATTGTCTGATGTCTCTGAAGTTACACATTTTAAGTGGGATCCAGTAATTTCTTGGAGAAGAATAGGTCAGAGAGGAAAAAAAGAAAAGAAAAAGTAGCTTCTTTTATTCAAATGACAGCTAAATTGGGGACCTGACACTAAGAGCTGTTGGGAGCCAGAAAAAGTATTAAGCGCTCACACATCCACACAAAAAAGTCCTACAAAAGCACAAAAGTTGGTATTTCACCAAAAAAAGCCAGGCTGCTGTTTGGGTTCTTACTTTTTCAGGCAAAACCTGGAAGTCTGCAATAATAGCTAGAATGTTTTTGACAAAATGACCTTTCCGTATCAATCCGGCACGTGGAATGAACAGTTGATCATTGTCAGAAATGTAAAGTTTTGATTCAAAAGGGCTTTGGCAGACATATTTTTTGCCTGTTGGAAATTGGTCCCATGTGGTGGCTGCTTTGAATGTATTGTCTTGCTGAGAGATGTGGTGCAGTCAGAAAGGAAGAGTTGGGGCAGATTGACTGCACTTGAGCCCGTTGCGATGATTTTGCACACTTCAGCTCTTGTTCTTTGTTGTTTAATGTTAAATGCTCAAACTGAGGTTCAGAGGAAAAAACCCAGCATAGTAAGTGATTCCAGCTTGAAGTACATTGAAACAGCTGAGTTTGCACCATGTCTTGGACCACAGCTATAGGTTTCCCCCTCGTACAGGGAACTCAACATCTGGCCAATATCCATCACAGCATCTGCTCAGGCCCAGCAGAATAGTCACATGGGGGCAGAGTAGCCTCGGGCACAAAAACTGATGCCCTACTGGAAGAGATAGAAAAAAAAAATCCAGAAAGGGTTTTTCCATTTGGCAGCAGTCCACAAAGGAATGGACCTTTCTTCTCTCAGATGCGGCATCCTCCTCCTCTGCTATTTCAGATGTTAGGTAAGGGGGAGGAAAAAGAAGAGCTATGTATGTATGTATCATACTTCATATGATTTTTTCGAGGCGCAGGACTACATGCAGTGGTGTTGTTGACAACAATGTGCTGCGTTGAACACTCTGGGGTCATCGCATATCTAATCTTTTCTTCCCACCAATGGTTTTTGCAGGCCTTTTGTCAGTCTCAGTCAATAAAGCTCCAACAACAAAAAACACAACCACAAACCCTCCAAAAGCAGTGTGTGAACTTTTATGTTCACACACGATTCTGGCTCAGCTTCCCTAAATAATGGTATGTGTGAGCACAGGGGAGAGCTGTTCAGATGTTTGATGTGAGGCCTGCTTGGCCTTTGCCTGCAGTAAAAATAAATCATATTTTCTCTCAAACACATGTAAGGAGCTGCACATAGTTTAGGGGCTAATCTCACCTTGTTGATTGTCCAGCCTGCAGCTCCTGGGTGGTGCCAGCATGTGGCTTTTGGTCTTCCAGCAGACATCCAACACGAGATGGTTTTGCAGGGTGATGTCTTTTGCAGTGTGGACTTGGTATGACGTTGCAATCCACCAGTGTGTTAATGACTGGGTTGATGGATACCTGCTTATGCAGCTCTTAGGGATGGTACCGGGTGTGCAAGGCTCAACCTACGTGCTCCTTGACTTCAGTCATCCTTTTCTGTCACCTTACAGGGAGTTTGGTGAAAAGCCACCCAAAAAAAAAGGCAAAAGAAAATGGGAATATACTTATTTTCAAATAATTTTTTTCTAAAGAGTTTCAGAAAACGTTCTGAAATGCGTTTGAAAATGCCTGTAGAAAACTAATTCCCATGAGATGCATTTATGTGGCAGGGAAGAGGAAAACAGCTGTGATATAATCCTCCAAATGTATTAGGTCTCAGTTTTTCTGTGCTGCTTCTTTCAAGGCATGCCTAAACCTTCTTACTTGCTATGTAAATACAACTTGCACCATCTTTCAGTAGAAGAAATTATAAAAGGGGATGCTGTAAGCAAAGGATGTGGTTGCCAAATATGAAAGGGGAAAAACTAGCAGAGAGGGAGGGAGGGACCTTCAGGTTTTGTGTTTCTCGCAGCCTTTCAGAAACCAGCAATGCTCCATTTGTCTTAGCGTGGCAGCGACGTGCATAAATAATTGTGAATGCAGCGTGGACGTGCTCAAGAGGGCACTTGGATTGCTGTATCCTCCCAGAGATGTTGAACTCCTCGGATTAGTCGTACCTCAGTTGCTCGAGCATTGCACCAGCTGCAGCACAGGGAGCCAGCACAGGCTCTTGGCCACCAGCGCCCCGGCACGTCCGCTTGAGCATCAGGCTCAGGAATGCAAAACTCGCCGGAGAGTGAAGTCATTGTGGTTTGCTTGGACCTCGCGCACAAAACTTGGAGTGCGGCCTCTCCTTCCAATTATGTGAGCAAACGCTGGCTCGTAGCACATAGCCATCAGGCTAAACCTTTGGATTGCAGCCCCCGGGAGAGAGCTTGACGGATGTCTTCTGTCATCTGTTACCTAGCAAAAGCCAGTGAACCTCACCCAGGAAATCTTGTCTGCAATTTCTGCTCGAGGGGCACCCAGTTATCTTCATTCATGGGACAGAAAATGCATGACATCTCTTAAAAAGTATTTTCAGTTATTGAGTACAGAGTCATAGGCTGGATACTTAGGTGCCAAAAGAAAAAAATGAGAGAAAAGGTGGCTTCATAGCAATTGCAAATAGCCTTGCTTGCAATCAAAGCTGCCTGTGTGGTAGGAAAACACTAGTCAGAGTCATCTGGAAAAGCGGTATCCCATGTCTGGGAGCACCAGGAAAAGGTGAGCAGAGCAGAAGGTAAGATGACGTGTGCTGGATTTTCCCAGTGGCAGATAGGAAGCACTGGTCTTAGGCCAGTTGTGCACTTGTCATGTTAGGCCAGGAAAGGGGAAAAGAAGAAAATGGGGGGGGGGGGGGGGGGGGGGAGACAGACAGACCCTTATTTATTTAAGATTTTTCCCTATGAGCAAATCTCTCCCGTGATTTTCCTTCCACCAAGCAAAATTCCTCCTCCAGAGGCCTGAGCTCTGCGTAAAGATTGGGAAATAAAAGAAAGAAGGCAAAAACCTAGCAATTTCTTTTTCTTACTAGTCAACATGCCAGAGTAGAGAGAGGCTCCTCTGAGAGTTGCAATTACTCCCCTGTGGACGCTGGAAATGTTTTGGGTTTTTTTTATAGCTGCAGCTCTAATCTGAATGGTGGCAAAACTTAGTCTCCTGCTATTAGTGTGAGCTGTCTAGATAGAGCAGGGAAGAAAAAAGTGAAGTATATCACTTTGGGGTGTTTCTGGGAAGAGATGTTTCCACAGCCGCAGTTTGCTTTCTTGGGAGCACTGTGAAAATACCTATCCCAGCACTGTGTTTCACAGAATAACAGTCTGCAAAGTCTTGGATTTGAAGCCTAGGAGTAAAAACTGAGTCTTACCGAAAAGCTGTCTTTAAACTCTTGATATGGCAACGCATGGTAAAAGCAAGTAGTAAAAGTAAAATAATCAAGATTATACTTTTCTAGTTGTAATAGTGTTGATGATTTTTAAAGGTTAGTGCTTGTCTATGAGCAAAGATTGTAGGATGAAGTATTATCTGAAGAATCCTTCTGTTAAAGCGATGCTGCAATGCTGCTTTTCCTTGAGTTAAAAATTCACAATTTATTGGCAGCCTGAGTTAATCTGGAGGTTTGATCTCTGTTCTGTGCTGTAGGATTTAAGTAATTTTGCACAGGTTGCAGTCTCTTCGTGGTTTTGCTTGGATTTTAGAATAATTTATATGTAAATGATCCTGATCTCTTGTTCCTTCCCTTCTTACCAATTAACTTTGTTTTAAAGCACACAGTTGTGTGAGCAAAATCGGCAAGCAGTGCTGCCTGGGGCTGGTGAAACTGGGTGGTGTTAGCATGATGATCATGTTCGCTGGAGCTCATTACCAAATTGACTCGTTGGATAATCAGACCTTTGAACTGAGTTCAGTGGTATCCCATCTATCTCAGTCCATTAGGCCACTTTGAGGCAGCTCTTTTATGTCTTCTTATAATTTGTCCTATGTAAATGGTGGAGGTGTTTATTTTTAAAAGCAGCAAGAAAGCCCAGTTGAACAAGAAAAAAGTTGGAAGAACAAGCCCTCAAAGAGATTTCAACACTCGTGCTAAGGGGTTTATGAAAGATAAAACAACTCATTTTTTTATGGCTAAAGGAAAATGCCATTAAATCCCTTGTGCCTAGCTGCTACAGTAAATTTGCCAGAGCTATTCCAAAACCAACACGCCACGAGATATTCAATGATTGTCAATGAAAAATAGGCTCAAAAACGCAGCACCCCTGCGTGTCGATCAAGGGGAGCTCCTGAGTGCTCAATATATATTTCTATATGCCCACAAATGACTGTAAGAATGATTTTAAGGGGGGTTTGCTAGTTTTGGCTTTGAGACTGCATCCGCTATATCTACTCGGTACCTCTGGGCCTGTAGTGCATGGCGTAGGTCATTTTGCAAATGGAAGAGAACTTGTTATTGCATGAGTAAATGGGAAAATGTCTGCAGATTGTTATCTACCGGGCTAATTGTTATTATGAAGAAATAAAATATGTACTTATGGCAAGACCTGCTGTAGTAAAAACAGATAATGTTTGCTGAAGTTCTCTACAAATTTTAGTCCTCCCTGTCAGATGGAAATCATTGCTTGGTGATCTAGCACAGCTTTGAGCAGAAACTAGAAGAAATCTGTCAATGTCTGCAGGATTTTGCATTGTGTTTTTTGGAGTTCATTCAAACTTGGGGCTCATAATGGAAAGGAGGTGGCATGAGACGGCTGGAAAATCCGATCGATGAGCTCAGGAGACCTGATCAGTGTCCTGGTGCTCAGGTGGTTTAGTGCCTGTTGCGCTATTGCTCGCCTTTTAGGAGGCTGGGGGAGAAGATAATCCCATTTTCTGAGGGACGGTAGAGCTAGGATTTTTAAACTCAACATTTTCTTGAAAAATACTGATCCCTCAGAAAATTGTGTTTATGATGCTTACTGAGTTTTAAAGTTTGAGGAGAGGGTGTCTCAGGCTCGGAGTAAAATTACCTAAAACCAGAGCAAGCATGTGCTTCAACTGCCATGTTATTGATTACTCCGGGGCGGGAGAATTGCTCACAGCACCATGGGCTGAAATTACTTAAATAACAAAAAAAACCTTTCAGAATGGAAAAACTCCTATTTTACACTAAAGGCAGGCATCTCTATGCTTGAAATAGGTTGACTTAAATGAACTCCAGTGACAGCAATATCATTATACATTAATAACTAATATTGCACGAATAGTGAGAGTGGTCTGCTTCGCTGTACCTAGAAGAGAGGACAGTCTCCACTCTCAGGAGCTTGCAGGCTCAACCTGCTCACACAGCTGGATAGTTAAGAGGCTGCTTCTTGGGGTGACAGGGTGATTCTCACATTTAATTTTAATTTCTGGCTAGGCTGGAGTTTGCACATGGCTGTCTTTAATGTAGAAACTCCAATTTGTGTTGCTGGACATGGAGCAACTATGACTCTGAAGGATTTTTGGATGCTGGAAGAGGTGGGATGGTAGAGAGATGTTGTGGCATGGGAATTAAAGAGAGAATGGTATCAGACAAGGATCAGACAAGCCTATTCATATGGCCTCCTTACCTGCCTTTCCCAGATAGCTCCAGTGTTTTCCCAGGCAGGGACTGAGAGAGCAGTTGTGAATATCTGGCATTTAACTGGAGTAAAAGTGTTATGTTGAGAGAAGCAGGAGGGTGCTTATCTTTGGGAGAGACAAAGGAGATGGGAGAAGCAGGCTTCTTCATAAGCTATATGCGGCACGGCACGGCAGGAGCAATGGAGGAGCAATTAGAGGCAGCCTGCCTCAGTTTCCCCACCTGAGATTTCGGGTCAATCTGTGCAAGCACCTTGGTCTAAATAGGAGGCAAAATAAGGTAATTATAAGGTGGACATCCCTCAATATTCACCACACGCAGTACTTAGCACAGCTGTTGCAAGATGTAGGATGGGTTAATGCATTTCTAAAGTAGGTTCCCCACCTCTTGCTGCTCGACGGCTCATCACAGGTTTTAAATGAAATAGCCTGTTGAGCATTAAACTCTTGAGGATTCGACTGTGCTGACGTGCACCTTTGCATCTGCTATGTGGCCTGCAGCTCGAGGGGCCAAGCACTGCTGTTGGGGTGAAGCAGCAAGGCATGAACCTGAGCGAAAATGAACGGCTTGCTCCAGAGAACAGCCTTGTGTTCATCCCTCTGTGCACTGCTGTTTTGGGGATGGATTTGTGGTGTGGGTTTTTTTTTTTTATTACACCATGGAAAATGTTTTTCTGTCCAAACCAGCTGGGTCTTCAGCAACACTAAAAAATTAAAAGCACTTCTGTGCTAGGTGTTCCCTAGAAGATGGAAAATAAGATTTTTACATTAAAATGCCAGGAAGAAAAATGGTGAGGGCATAAAGTGCTGCTTTATTTTCATCAGATGCTAGTGCTTTTGGAAAATCGGTTGTGCTCCAGCGGTCATTACCCCCCTGTGTGCTTCTCTCACTGTATGCCCCAGCTTCTCTCTGAAAAGTGGCTGTGCAGCAAGCCTTGCGTTAACTGTAGCTCCAACTACACCCCGCAGGCCACCGCAGTTGGCAGAGGGGACATCCTTGGGACCTAGGCTTGAGTCCCTTTTTTCCTTCCTCTCTTTAATCAGCTCTGCCTTTGTTTCAGGAGTATCGACATCGGGGGCTCTGGGCCCGGGGAGCACCACTGCCAGCACCACACCACGAGTGGCCACCAGCAGCACTGGCCGCCCCACCACGACCTCGGCCTCGGGCAGGAAGAACAGGAGCACCAGCACACCGTCACCCATGGCTGACGTCCCCGATGAAATGACCACGCACCTCCCACCCGCCTCCTCCCAGCTGCCACCGGCTGGCGCGGAGAGCT
The DNA here is from genome assembly GCF_018139145.2 of Gymnogyps californianus. NCBI lineage: Eukaryota > Metazoa > Chordata > Aves > Accipitriformes > Cathartidae > Gymnogyps > Gymnogyps californianus. The sequence goes on along the minus strand of NC_059474.1, from coordinate 62,546,074 downwards.
GCGACCCCATGGAAGCCCGCGATATTATGTGGTCTCGGACTCGGCAGGGCCAGGTGGCGAAGCAGCCGTGTCCCATGGGCTCGATAGGTGAGTTGAGGGGTGGGAGGACACGGCGAGACGTCTCCGTTTGCTCATGGGATGTTGTGAGTGTGCAACCAGGTTGCCCACGGGCCCCTGTGACACGCGTGCTTTCATCAGTGGAGCACGCTGATGCCTTCTGTCAGGTCTGCATTGCCTTGGTGCGGTATGGCAAGCAGCTAGCTGGGGCCGAAGCCTCAATATGCTGAGCACGTTGTGCAGGATCTTTGGCACCCCAAGGTCTGGCCGAAGGACAGTACAAGCTAACGACTTGTGGGGTTGAGCTTGATGTGCTATAAGAGCCTCTGCCTCCAGAAGTTATGTACCATGCACCTGTTATCCCTGTTTTTGCCTGTATTTGTAGCCCCTGGGCTCATTGACTGATGTGTTGATGGCCGATGCTTTGCTTGTTTGGGGGGGTGGGGGAAATCAACAAAACTTACATTTTGAAGCTCTGTGCTGCACTGTTTGCATTTCAAAGGCCGTGGCCAGTGTTTTGGAGCACAGGTATTCCCAGATCGCACTCCTGAACCAGCGTGAATGATTTTTCAAACTGCAGCCAGCATCCAGTGTGATCAGCAGGGAAAGCAGGGGGGAAAACAAAGCCAAATCTTTCAAAATGGTTTATTGCTTATTGGATTTTGCTCCTTTTCTTCTACTCTTCCCTGCAATTGTTTTCTTCCAAAAGGTTGCTTTTGGAAATTTTCTGTCCAAATTAAAACACGGTTGAATGAAGAATGGGTTTTGGCATATGGTTCAGTTTGCTATATTTTAACAAATGCAGTTTTTTAAAAGTATTTATTTTTCAAGCTAGTCTTGGTGTCCAGCCCTGAGAACCCGCTTGCCAAGAAGAAATCAGAAGGTGGAGGAAATTGCCTGAAAATAAGGGCTGGAGGGATCTGGCTTGCAGAGGAGACTCTCTGTTAACTCTCCGCTCCATTGCCCTGGAGAGCCATTCTCACCTGTGTATACGAATACTGACTCTCTTTTGAATTTGGTGAGGTTAGACTGATAAAATATATGTTAAAGTAGGAGGGGTCTGGAAAGACATCAGTGGTGAGAATACGTAAAGAACATTTTTGCTGTCTTTCCCAGCCCCACTTGGTAAAATTAATGCAAAAAGTGTCATGTGGTTCCCAGAGAGGTGAAAGGATAGCCTGAACTGAAGCTGTGAAAAGGAAAGAAAAGATAAAAAAGGAAAATGAAGGCTGGATGCAGGGAGCCCTTTTCTAAGCACAAGAGCTAAGGACTGGATGAAAACAGCTAAGGACTGGAAAAAAAAAACCCAACTTGTTGATAGGGGATGGCAATAAGCCTTTTCCATCTCTAATTTCAGTGATTCATGCGACTTGTTAAAAGCTGTGGTATATTAGCAGTGGGCCTCTTCCATCTCCCTTTGAAGGCGTCAGCAAACTCTCACTGGTTTTAGTCGGTGCTACCATCAGACCTAGCCTGTAATTCACTCCTCTGCTGAAAAGTTCGGCTCTGCAGGGCAGAGCACTTTATAGGATGCAGAGTCTTTAATCTACGTGTATCGGCTTTCTTGCTTTTTAAAGATCTTTAACTGCACCATTTCAGATGCATTTCTCTCTGTCTGGAAGGGCCTGAGGTGCTTTGCTGTCTTTTGCAGCAGGGATCTGGGTGGCCCTTGCCAAACAAAACTCTCCTCTAAAGTCCTTCTCGACGGTTGGACGTGGACAGTAAAGCCCAGAGTTACATCTTGGCGTTCATAGCGTTTAAACTTTTGTGTGTTTCCACCCAAATGGTTTAATGATGATTCAGAGGAGTAAAATCTTCATAAAGCAGCAAGGAAGTTGAGGCGCAGGGTCTGATCCCAGGGTGCCAGCGGTGGGGCAGAGCACTCAAGGTGCTGGCTCAGCGTTTGAGATCCAGCTTCGATTTCTTGGTCCCTGGCAGCTTTCCTGCCTGGCCTAAGGCAAAGCCCTCTGTCCGTAGTCTCCATTTGGCAAAATGGAGATAATATCCCTGCACTACCTCATGGGTCTTTTATGTCTTAGGGCCCCTAAGCACTAAGATGATGGGAGACTAGGACACTGAGATGACTCGGAAGTGTCCTGCTGAGGTCCTGAGCACTAACAAGCTCCCAGGCTTTGCATGAGGTGTCCATCATTGTGAAATGAAGGCTGTGACATGGGGGCAAAATGCAACCGATAATACTGAACACAGCGGCTTTCCTCTTCCAGGTGTTGCAACTTTCCGGTGCCTTGTGCCAGATGGGATCTGGGAGCCCCAAGGACCTGATCTCAGCAACTGCTCTTCTCCCTGGATCAACCACATCACTCAGAAGGTAAAACCCTTCCCGTATGTTGACCATACAGAGTCTACGCACTGACCTTCCTGAGCTCCCTGGTTGATTTCACAACAGGGAATCCGAAGTGACCAACAGTCACACATAAAGCATGAGCCATGCGTAGTAGCCAGGAATTGCAAGGAGAAAGCAAGACTGTAAAAATCGAATGGAAATTGAGGCAAAGAGAGTGAGGAAAAGGCAAAGGAGAGGGACTGGAGAGTGGAATTAAACTAGAGTGAATGACAGTTCTTGTTTGTGGCAAGAAAAGGAGGAAGAGGGAGGAGGAGGTGGGTGGACATATGGAAAATACTGACTTACTGCAAAAGGAAACTTTCCCTTTCACGCATCCCCAAGGATTTTCTCATGCCACGCAAGCACAGGATAAACCCGGTAGTTGAGAAATCTTTACCAAAGAAAGGCAGGCTCAATATGAAATGTTTGCATTGCACTTCTGACTTTCCGTTTTTAACTTCTGCCCAAATTGTAAAAGAACTGATGGAATAGAAAACAATGCCGCAGTAATGCGTATCTTTTGACTCTTAAGTCCCTTGATGAATATTTTGTAGCACTTCATCATTTATCAGTGTTAAAAGTGCATTAGCATACGACAATAGAAGTTCAAGACAAGCAGAGCTTATTTGGTAGCAATATGTTGAATGTTTTTGTTATTAATGCACAGTGGTGCTTTCAGCTGATTTCATTACAAACAGAGACCAGATGTGTGTTTACGCCATAGAGTCTGTGGGCTGAATCCTTATTATAGCAATTTGTGGGAATTTATTTGCTCCTTTAGTCAGAGCAAGCAAGTCTCAGTGTTGTGGGCTAGCTGTGCTGCTGCGCGGTAGCAACGCTGCACTCCTGGAGAGCCAGTGCTTGCTGGTAAACGGGACGAGGTACCCTACAGACAAGACTCTTTGGCTTTCTCCTTCCTGTCCCCCACCTTCACTGAGGCTCAACAACCTGTGAATCGCTAGCACGTACACCCCTGATCATCCCTATCTCACTTCATTGGTATTTATACCTGTCCTTCCCCAAAGATGAGGGAAGACGTCAATTAAAATGGTGCTGCTGTGACATGGCACAGCCATTACAAAGCCCGTGGACCTTCTGTCCCATACGGGAGTGTGGGCAGCTCTCCTGCCATACACTCAGCTAGCTGATTAACAAAGACTGCCTTTGCTGGCATTAGCAGCTGTTCAGCTCTTGTTTTATGACCCACGTACTTATCCTGGAGGGGTTAATATTACTTACTCTAGCCATAATTCACCCAGGCAGCTGGGAGACCTCTTGCTGCTCAGTGAAGATGGCTAGGCCGTTAGCCATTAGCAGAGGGAAATAATAGCCTGTACTGATGAAATCTCCATCAAGGTTAAGCTTATTTTATTTGAAACCCCAGTTATCATTTGCGTAACAAATGAACCCCATTTAATTTGTTATGTGCTTTCAAAGCAGGCTAAAATTGAAGAGCCATGTTTTCAGAAATGCCTAGCAGGTTACAATTGGGACTGGATTTTTTAATTATTGTTATTGTTACTATTTTTCTGGAGGAATTTAGTTATGTTCAGCTTTGGGAACCTTCCACCAGTTGGTGGAAAGACTAGGGGGATCTGCCAAATGACTCTGGATCTAAACTTTTGATGCCTGAGTGGGAATCCACTGGGATCTTGGGATATGTGGCCCAACCTCTATGGAGAGCTGCTACAAAACATCAAGACTTTCTAGGAGTGACTTTTGAGGGGAAAGCCCTGCCAGGCTTGCCTAGGGGCTTGTGTTGGGGTTTGCATTCAGTAGGATCCTTACAGCAAACACGGTTTTAAATTACTTATGAAATAACCGATAGCCACTTGGTTTCCTTGCCCAAGCAAGAGGCTTGGAAATCATCACTGCGCTTGCAGAGGGATACTGATTTATCCATAAATCAGGCACTGGTTTCTCACATCCCTGCCATGGATGGGACACTTCCCTGCCCCAAGCTTGCAGATTTGCTCCAGCACCTCTCTAAAGCCAAAAAAGGAGCCTTCCTCCCCTAAGCCAAGCCAGCTCCTCTGCTTGCTGCTGTGGGCGCAGCTAGAGGAAGCGGTAAGCCAGCCATGCCGTGAGGACAGGGGGTGGCCACACCCTGCAGCTCAGCTCTCTTGCATCCCCAGCGCTCAGGTCCTCCTTGGCCACCCATCCCACAGCATCTGCAGCTGCAGCACAGCTTACAAAATGGGTAGAAACACTTCTTTGGCAGCCAGGGTTCATACCTGCTCAGCATGTCTTCATTCCTAATCTGCTTTGTCTCTTGAAAATCCCCACTTCTGTCACCTGCTGGGTCCAAGCTGCTCACAAAGAAGGGGGATGGGTCCCCTGGAGGGATTTCAGCCAAGACAGAGAGGATGGTAGGGAAACGCTGTGCTTGCTTTCATGTCTCTGTAGTGAAGTAAGGATTATTACTTGCTTCTTTTCTTTCTCCTGCTGTGCTCAGACCATACATTGGGTGTTTGCCTGCTTGCATCATGGTATTAGGTTTTACAACCCTCTATTAGCTTCCATTAGAGTTATTGTGCTTGATGGAAGATCAGAACAAATGTCCACTTCAGCAATTCATTGGCCTCCTGACATTTACTTTAACTTTATTGTTGGTGCCTACCATGCCCTCATAACGTAGCAGGAGAATAAACTTGCCAGTGCAATTGAATTATGCACTGCTACCTGGGTTATTTCTAGAGTCAAGCAGTAAAGGGAAGCAAAAAGGTCAGCTTTGGATACATTGCATCGTCCTGATCATGAGGTCATACCTTCAGTCTCAGCCTGTTTGTTTTACCTCTTGCTTTCATCAGTACCATCCTTGGCGCAGTGTGTGACTTGCCTGAAAAATATCTTTTCCTCACCACAGCTTTCAGTTGTGGGTACTTCCTGGGAGGAGAGGCACCGCTATGCTCAGCTTCAAGCCTCTGAAAGAGAGGAGGCCTTTTTTGTAGCAGAATAGAAAGCATTGTGTCCTTCATAAATACGTGAAAAGCCTCAAACTTTAAATCCAAAGCACATGCCACCCATGTTGATACTGTACTCCTGAACAGCCTAGATGATATAGTCACAAAGAGCAGATAAACCTTAGGGTTCAAAGTACCTTCATCAGGTCTTGTAGATCTGCTTGGATGTGTCTGGCAGAGGGAGTGGGTTTTTGTGGAGGACATCACCACATCATCGTGTCCAGGCCCGAGGGTGAAGTTGCAGTTCTGATGACACCACGAGGAAATCCTCCATCCGGGTTGCTTTTTACAGTCTGTTTTCACAGCACCATCATGTACGGGATGGAACAGATGCTACGGTTGGCAGATTATTAAAAGGACATTAAATGTGGTTTAAGATGTTTGAATACCATAGTTTCAAAACCACTTTTTCAGTGTTCTCCAGCTCTGCTGTACTGTATGGAGAGCAGCAATCCAACTTTCTGTTGGATAACCAGTGTTTATAACTAGTTAGTTATATCCTTAGGTATCATCCGATAAAAGAAAAAAGCAAAGTTGAATGGAATGGGATGTTCCTCTTCCAAAAAAAAGAGGATGGTAGATATGCTCTGTCTCTTTTCTATGAATGCACACATGTACAATGAAACATCTGCCAGGGAAAGAAAATGGCCATGAAGGCTTTGCAGTGTCAGAAGTTAGCCCACAGCCCCTGTTTCAGCCTTGCTACCTGACTGCTGGCAGCTGATGGTGCTCGATGAAACCTGTCAGATGTTTGTCCCTCCAGAAAATAACATCAACTCCATGGCCTTTCCAGCTGACCGGTCCATCTGTATGTCACTGGTTTTAAAAATCCTGGTTCAATCTTTCATACCATCTTTTTCTTTTTTATGTCAGTCAGCCTCAGGCTGCAGGAAAATATTTTTGCCTTTATGACCACTGATGTTTCAGCACATTCGCTCCCATCTCAGCATCTTTCTTATTTCTTCTGAATTTTCTTCCCTAAATACTTCTTTTCTGCAATTTCTCTCATTTTTATTCTACTGTCCTCTTCTGCAGTCGATTCCCTCTGAGAAAGGTAGGGCTGAAACAGCAAGCGATGCTGCCAGAGGGTCATTGTTAGTCTTCCCAGACAAGGCTCCCTGCTTCTGTTCCTTGGCATATATGAAACAGGCAGGAATATATGCCCTCTCCAACAACTATTATTTCACAGTCTTTTCAGTCATAAGAAGATGCAAGATAGTGGTACAAACTTGGAAAATATTAGCAAAGCGTTGCACAGCGTGATTTCAGGTATGCCAATGCTCATTTGTAAATCTGGCCTGAATCCTGCCAGTATGCTCAAATGGAAGAGGGGAGCAGGTTTTTTGACAGAGCTAGAAAACTATGTTTTGTGTGTTGGCATTTTTGGCAGGAAACATTTCTTCTCTCCTTCAAATTAGAATTCCAAGACCAGATTTAATCAATTTGTAAAAGGCAAAAAAAATCACCCAAAACAACCAGAAACCCAATTTTGTTTGAAAAGAATGTTTTCTTTTATCCCAGAATCCATTCTGTTTTTTAAATTTAATTTTTTTCGTAAGCAAGATAGAAAATAATAAAAAAAATTAGTCTCAAATCAGAGAGATGTATTATTTTTAATTCCCTTTATTGTTCTTGAGCATCCCAGTAGAAAGCTCAGTTACTTGCACATTTTTTCCCTACTTCTTGCTTGCCTCTCAATGACAGCCTGACCCTTGAAGAACCTCCAAGGATTGTTCCTGTGTTCCTATGTGACTATGTCAGTGTTTGGGTTAGAAAGTATTACATGTTTTGGAAGAAATACCTCATGAAGAGCTCGTCTTCCACACAGCAATAATGAAGAGGAAGATGTGGAGAGGTGCTTTATAAAAGGGAAGTACGTTAGTAATGTGTCCTCTTGGGCAGCGGTGAGCTTTGCTGAGCATTACGTAGAATTAACCAAAAATGGGGCTCAGTCCTGTTGTTATAAGAGACCAGACGTATATCTTAGGCCTGGAATATTCAGCCAGCATTTGAGACTGATAACAGAAGTTGGGTTTGATGGAACTGCATAGGAGACACTTCAATTTCAGTGGAAAATGCTCAAAAGAATTGGGGAAATTAGCATTAACATGTCATATGGCCATCATTTTGGATACCTCTCACATTATGCACACAGACAGGATGCAAAGTGTCTCAGCACTGTTGTAGTGACTTGTAGCTGCATTTTCTGGGTGACAATTAATGGGTTTGGAAATGAGTGTCAGTACTAGGAAGTAGCTTCATCACCTGTCAGCCAGACACATTGTCCCAAGGGAACAGCACATCTCTGTGTTTTCAGTAAACCTGGGTGCGTGAAATGAGTTTGGGTAAATACTTCTATGTCCCAGGAGTTCACAGATTTTGAGCTTTAATGTACCTTTTCTCAGGCATTTCTTCCATTGTTGCCTATTTTGGGGTGTTTATTTGGTCACACTAGAACTTCTCAGATTTGCAGTTTTTAGGATCAGTCCAAAATAAAAGGAAAAGAGTTTATTAGTGACCAGCCCGCACCACGTTTGCAGACAGGTAGGAACAACGGCAGCCTGCAGTTGAATGCAACAAGAGGCTTATTACAGGGAAAGAAAACTCTTGGGTTTGCCTTTGTAGCAGCTGAGCAGTTTGCTCTAAGTATGCCAGTTTGCATAGGTGCATGGTCCAAGAGAAAATGTGCACATCAAATATTGGGTAGCAGGGTTTTTTTCTAATGTATCTGTAAAAAACGCTTGCATTCCTGCAGTTTTCTGCAAAGCTTACAGAAATACTATGTGTCATGATACATGCTAAGCTCCAGCGATGAACTGCAGGAAAACGTTGAAATTGATTTCTTTATATAAAGGGATTTGATGCAGTCATTCTTTAAAGTTCTGGGTGCCAACAGAAGAGGTCAAAATTCAGCCTCTATGCTGATGCATGGCTTTCTTCAGCTCCTTAGGAGAGCAGGCAGCTGTAAGAACAGGATCTGGTTTCTATGGCATTAGCCTTGTGTGTAACAAGGAAGAAATGATTCAATTTTTGAATATATGTTATCATTGCTCTAATGGGAAGAACAACACATTATCTCCTTTATTTATCTTATCTGTATCATCATATGCTTTAATTCTCTGAAGATGAGCATATGAACATCTTCAGTTAGATTTCATTAAATCAGATGGGCTGTTGCTGTCAAATTGATGGAAGTTATTCATTTATAACTCAGCTAATTGATTTACAGAGAGGTAGAAGCTCAGCCTGCAATCTTTCCCTAGAATCTCGCTTTTATAATAAGCACCAGAAATTGAGGGAACAAGAGAAATATCTGATTTCTAACTGTTGGAAGATAAGACAATTGGAAATTTCATATGAAGAACCCAGCAGAGTTGGTCATTGAGCCCAACAGAGAAATGGGAGCTTTGTTTAAATGTCATCCTGTGTAATTTCTCCTTATCCCTGGCATATTCCCCATAGATACGCATTCCACATCACTGAGTGGTATATAATGAAAAAAAGACCAGCAACCTGCAATAGTGTTTTCGTAGTAGGCTGCTTGTAGAAAGGAGATGGGACCAACTGCCCTGTCCCCAATCCCCATGGCATAGAAGAGGAAAGGGGCACCAGATAGGGAGAGCAAAACAGAGGAAGAAAGGGGGAAAAGCCACAGGGGGAAAGAGAGAGTTTCCCGAATAATTACACAGTGAATTTCGCTGCAGGTGATTCCTGAGTTTTATGACTCCACTAGACAATAAAAGTCTTTTAATAGAAGATTCAGCCAAACAGCCTACTTGGTTTTCCCTTCCAGCGGGCCTCTGCTTGAAGCCTTAAGCCTTTTGCTGCTGAGTTAGTATGCTTTTATGTGCTGAGAATCACTAGCCTCATTACAGATGTAGTGGCTAGTGTGGTAAGGAGCACGTCTCCTGCATGCAAATGCTAAGTGGTAAATTAGCACCTGATTATTAAATCCACATGATAGGAATTGTGAACTTTTTTCTCTTGTTCATCTGGGTTATGTCATCTATTTTTGTTCCTTTTACAAGGAACTTTTTTGTGCAGGAGTTGTAACAGAAATCATCTCTTTGCTATCACATAATCTTCTGGAATCAGAAACTGCTCTTTCTTGACAGAAGAGACTATTTACATGGTTTGTTTTTTTTCAAGTGGCATAGATAAGGCAATGGGACAAGCTAACTGAAGCCCTCCCTAGCATAGGTATCCCATGGAAAGCAATGCCATCTTTAGTTGCATCTGCTGCAGTGCAAAGAAGCAGCTGCCCCCCAATTCCAGCAGTGCCCTGTGAGAAGACCAGAAATTGTGTTAAAGCCGACATGGTGACCGTAGCTGGAAAAACCACTTGCGTTTAAACCGTATTCAAATGCTGTACATGATTAAACCATGAAGACCCTTGCCGTAGTTTCCTTCTTTGGGAACTTCTTCTCTTCCTCTCTTCTTTTCTCCTTCTCTTCTTCTTCTCTCTCTTCTTCTTGTGGGAAGTTGACTCGCTTAACACTGTGGGGCTGGAAGGGACTGGAGTAACATCATACTAACAGCCAGGGACAACCTTTTCCTGTGCTGTCTCAATTGCAGATGAAGTCGGGGGAGATGGCTGCCAACATTGCCCGGGAGCTTGCGGAGCATACAAAAAACCACTTGTACGCTGGTGACATCGCATACTCTGTGTCCGCCATGGTCCAGCTGGTGAACTTGCTTGACGTGCAGCTCCGAAACCTGACTCCGGGAGGGAAGGACAGTGCTGCACGCAGCTTAAATAAGGTAAAAACAAAGGGGCTCGGGAAGGGACAGGAGGCTGAAGAAGGATTTGGCTCTCCCTGGAGAGCTATTATAAATGTCTTTCTGAACAACTGCCATTTTAGGGCAGTGATTCTTTCATAGTAGGCAAGAGTACCTGACAGTTTTTCGTTTACAGTGTATTTTATTCTGCTGAGAAACAAAACAGTTGTAAATGCCAAGTGTACTATTGGTGCTGGGAAATGTATACCCTTAGATATGTAGATATATGAACTCCAGGTACTTCATTGTGGTCTCAACTCTCATAGCTCAGTATGAGAATAACTGAAGTGATGCCATGGCAATTATTTTGGACTTGTGCCAGTGTGAATGAGACCAGAATTTTGTCCAGCATTTCCAGTGCTGAATCTGTCTGTGAAATGCCATGTAATATGATCCAGAAAATCTGAATATTTAAAGCCCCAAGAGACAGAGAGTCTGGATTTTGATTTTTTCGTCTTGTAATGTTGCAAGATGCTGATGTGAAGGTCAAATGAACACTTTTATGCATGAATATAAACAAATAAAAGCAGACAGAAACATTTATTTACACTGGAGATACATTTACCAAAGGCACATAAGATATACCATCATATTTACACTTAAGGTCTTCAGGATGGTTTAGTATTAGAGGGCCTTTTTAGTGATGACCCATGACTTAGCCCAAGACGCACCTTACTGCATGATGACTGTGTGGTTTCTGTGCCCCCTGTTTGAGAAGAATTATTAGTCCTTTTGTCATGTCCAGAATTATGTGGAATTGCTACATCTAAAGGTGCTGGAAGTTGTTGGTTGTGGGAGGAAATATGGGCTGTGGAGTCTGTAAGAATACATTTAAAGTTGAGGGTTTCCTTGGTCCAAGGCCCTCTTCATCACTGAATCTCATGTAAACACATGGGGCAGGACTTATATAGGATTCAGATGGTGAATTGTGCAGGCCTGGTCATCAGAACAAAGAGCAGCTGAACCCTGTGGCTATGAATGCATGGTTATATTGGCCACCCAGTTAAAATAAGGCATAGAATTTTGTTCTCAGCTGTGTAGCTGGCCCTGACAGCCCTGGCATCCATGTAAATGATAACAGAACATGGTCCCAAGGTTATATGGGGAATAAATGATCCCAGCTAAGCTTGAAATTTCTTGTATGTCTTCTGAAGAGAAATACTTTTCAGAGAAGTAACATTGTCTTTTTTCTTGTAAGTTATTATTGTAGACTTACACTATTTTAAAAGCAAAGGGCTTCTGGATTGTTTAAGATTACAGCCGCATGGGAATTGAAGTCCTGCATCTCATGTGCTTTGCATGTGCTGTGAATTGAGTTATCCTGATGCTTTTAATTAGTGCTGCTTCCAGCTATTTTATAACAATGTAGGTAATAATTGTATTAACTGTTACATCAGCATAACATTATTTGTTATAATCATACCATGGTTCTTTGTTTGAAATAATGGTGATGTCTGACAATATCAGGTAAAACCAGCAATTAATGTCACCTACTAATGGGTTTCATGGTTGTAGTCTGCTTGCTTTTCTGAATATGCCCTAGCCACACCCAACATTTTGTCACTTCAGCTTTGCAAGCACAGATTTTTCATCTTTTTATATCCTACCTTGTGATATTCGTTTCAATTACATGAAATGGGGTTGTATCACGGGGGCAGGTATGAGTTACTGGGGGGAGGGGAAGACTGGGCAAGGCAGAGCTCCTCAGCTTGGCTGTCACTCCTGGGGTCCCCCTTGCAGGTATTCGCCCCCGCCATCAGCTTTGCACAAGCAGCTCATACAAATCAATTGTACTCCGCATTAAAATTCTGGACCGCGTGGAGTCCTGCAAAACAGTGATGCGAGTCAGTGATTCAAATGACAGGCTCAGTAATTTACTTGCTCTCATTCCCCACTTAATTCTTTAGAAGAGCAACTGCTCTGTGTTCATTTAAGAATGCATGAATTCAACTTGGAAGTAGTATTGGGCAAACAAAAGGCAGCAGAGTTACTGCTCCATTTTCCCCTTCACTGATCAAGAGTATTTCCAAAAAAAAAAGGAAAAGTCATTTGCAAAGAGTTTTGTTTAGTGCTCTTTGGTCAGAAAGAAGAAATAAAGTAAGCACTAGTCATTAAATATTCTTTTAATCCTTAAAGGAAGTGTGCTGGGGATCTGAAAGTAATCACCTGTGCTGTTTTGTACTGGTATCTTTTTACAAGCTGATGTACAATGAATTGAAATAAACTGGCATAATCAGAATTTTTAAAAGCCATCATCTTTCAGGAGCCACTTTCCTGTCACTAAAAGCTTTATGCTTTCCACTGAATCAGGCTTAATTAAGGTAATAATTGTTCTATTGCAGACTGGCAAGACCCCTGAGTGGATAGCTCTCTAATTTTCAGGAAGGCTTTCTTTGATCTCCATTTGTTTCTGTAAAGTCTTCATACTGGCCAAGTTTACCCAGAGGAGGATTTCTACTGTTACAAATTGATGAATTAGAAATTGAAATTAGGCATTGCATGATACCTGGGTGTATTTTGTTTATTTCAGAGCCTCAGAACTCTCGGGGACAAATTTGGCTCTCAGCTGTACTAATGGGATTGCACTGCTGTGAGTTGAGAGCACAGGTTACCCCAAATCTCTATCGATGTGCAATTTCCAACCCAGGCACATCAGCAAAAACAAACCCAGCCAAGCCAGTGGCTCTGAGCAGCCTGATTTTGCGAGGTTTAGTTGCACCAATGCAGAGCTCACCAATTCTAGCCCACTGCTGCAGACTGCCTACAAAGTCCCGGGGAGGTAAATAAGTGCCTGTTTGAATTTTGTGACACACTAAAGTGCAGTTATCAGGCAGGAGGCATGCAAGTGCATATCAAAGTACAGTCCTAAATGTGGCTCCTATGGAAAAGGTGGGATTCTTTGTGGAAAAGCTATTCGGCATATAAAGCGTTTAGGCCCAGGAATTACAAATGAAACCACAACTTGGTATGAGAGGACTGGAAAATGCGTTCCTGGAGAAGCAGTTTAATCCAAAGGGGAGAGAATGGCCTCAACTGGAAATATTACATTGGATTCCCATTTCATTGTTACGTCCTCTTCAGTGGCTCTTTACACTATCAGGAGCCCTGGGCAATGCTCTCTCCTTCAGTGCAATGTGTTATCACACTTGACATGTGCCTGAGCTGGCTTTAAGCAAGCTCACAGCAGTGAAGCTGGAGTGCTATACGTTTTGCCTTGAGACAGAGACCTGAGCACGTGTATCAGGATGGGTCTGTACAGGTCCATCCTGTATCAGGATGCAGTCCTGCATACGTCTTGCTCCCTGGAATTGGTCCGGCTCATCCAAAGCTTGGTTATACCTCACTGTGCCATCAGCGCTGTCTGACTGCAGAGCCCACGCTTCTTTTATATAAATAACCATCAGCCCCATCCTTTCCATCCTTGTTTGACAGGGAAATATCATGTGTTATCTCCAAGCTGTAAGGAAAACAGCATCTCTTGAGCATCTCTACTTGACTTCAGTGTCTCCTACCATCTAACAGCTGCTCTTGCAAAGTTGCCAGTCTGTGCTTTATTTCACTGAAAAAGAACTAACCCATATTTCTGGAGCCAGTCCTTCCAGCCTTCCACTGCTGCCTAACTTGCATGCTTCCTTTGGTTTGGTTGGTTTTCAGGAGCTGTTTAAGAGAGAAATGAGGGTTTTTTCATAGGCATTTTCTTCAATTTTTTTTTCCCTTGTTCTGTCACTAACTTGTTTTTTCTATTCCGTCTTTAATCTGCTGTCTTTATGGACTCAGCTTCAGAAAAGGGAGCGCTCTTGCAGGGCCTATGTCCAGGTATTTCTTGTGTTTTTAATACGCGTGTCCAGTTGTTTGACTGAATGACTGTGAAGTGGGTCTTGTCTCCGTGAATAATCTGATTATTACGATCTTTGTGGCAGCAAGTTCTAAGGTTAAGGTTACAGGATAATAATTTCATTCTTCGTGTCCTCCCACCCGCCCAGTTGCTCTCAGACTTGACAAAAATTTGGGGCAAAATCTCTGAACCAGAAAATGGGAAAAAACACAGGAGAGATCTGACAAGTCTGATCCAGCCATCAGAATAAGCAGGACAGTATGGATGCGTGCAAGTAAAGAATGCAAAACTCCTGCTCACGGAGGTGTCTCCAGACCAGCTGGGTTTCACTTACAGAATGTCACTCATATAATTGCCGCCTGCATTTCCTTAGTTTTCTTTCTTCCCCTCTTACACTTGCAAATTTAGAAACAATTCAAAATGGTAACACTCAGCATGAGAGAGGAGGTAGGATCATAATGAAATGCAGAGTGCCGTCACAGAGGGATGTAGGAAGGAGGGGAGTGCTGCAAACTAAATATAGGATTAGGAACATAACGTCCCATAAAGTTCACCCAGCTGTGGCCCAACTTTTGTAGGCTTACGTTGTGTCTTACATGAACAAAGTCAAGCCCCAGCGTTTTGGAAAAACCTGCTTGTAGGCTTTTCAAGAGTGGGGCCTCAGGTTATGTTATTTATCCTGTCACCTTGCCTTATAGCATTTGCTCCAGTGACTTTTATATAAACCTGTTTGTATACTATGGGTGAGTTAATGCTCCTTTAAGAAATATGAACGTTTTACCTTCTAATTTCTGTCTTGTGCTTATGAACATTGATGTTGTACTTATGGGTGGTTGATCATTATTTATATGTGTATGTATAACATGCAGAGGTGTAAAAATGAACCCCATGTTTCTGGAGGGGGCTGTCTATACCTGAATTCTCCTGCAAAATTCAACTTCCTACAGTCAGTATTGACTTTATTTTGTGCGCACTTATTTCATTTAGCATGTGGGATTAGATGGTTTAGATTTCTAGGACATTAAAAATAAAACAGTACCCCTCTGTGCTGGTAGGCTGTCTGTCTTCCCTTTGAATATGGTCATGAGAGAAAGTCACCTTTTGCCTTCCATATACATTAATGGATAAAGATGAGTTATGGAGTTACACATCCCTTGTCTGGAGTGACTTCTCTTAAGATCTCAGAGAAGGTAACTGTCGTGGTTTAACCCCAGTCAGCAAATAGGCACCACGCAGCCGCTTCCCCCTACCCCTCCCAGTGGGGTGAGGAGGAGGAAAGGAAAGGGGAGAAAAAAAAAAAAAGTAAAACTCGTGGGTTGAGATAAGAACAGTTTAATAACTAAAGTAAAAATATAATACTAACAATAGTAATAATGAAATATAATAATAATAGTAATGAAAAGGAATATAACAAAAAAAAGGAAGGGGGGAAAAGAAAAAAAACAGTGATGCACAATGCAATTGCTCACCACCCGCTGACCAATGCCCAGTTAGTTCCCAAGCCGCGATCCGCACCTCCCCGCCAACTCCCCCCTGTTTATGTACTGGGCATGACGTTCCATGGTATGGAATACCCCTTTGGCTAGTTCAGGTCAGCTGCCCTGGCTATGCTCCCTCCCAGCTTCTTGCACACCTGCTTGCTGGCAGAGCATGGGAAATTGAAAAATCCTTAACTTAGGATAAGCGCTACTTAGCAACAACTAAACCATCAGTGTGTTATCAACATCATTCTCACACTAAATCCAAACCACAGCACTGTACCAGCTACTAAGAAGAGAGTTAACTCTATCCCAGCCGAAACCAGGACAGTAACTAGCATTTGAAGGAATTCAGGAAAGTTTACAGTGCAACACTCACTCCCAAGCTAGCTATCTTGTCTACTGGTACCACTGGAAATGTGGTGAGGCTGGTTTGACCGTGGACCACACAATCCTGTTGGGGACCTTGGGTGCTACCTGACCCATAGCTGTCCTTTCCATTAGGTGCACGGGTGTACTCTACAGAGTTGATGCATACGCCTGGTCTTTTTGTCTTCTTGCAAACAGTAGTGAATAGCGAGTTTAATATACTCTATAGAAAGCTTGTCATTGATAGAATAAAGGCTGAATATTCTGCACAAACTTCAGCTTACCCTTAACTTCAAGGACTTCTTCCCTTTCACTTGGAAAGGCTACTGGTGTGTTTAAACATTAATCATGCGCCTACCTCTTTAGTAGACGAAAACTGATGAAAGCTCATTGTCTGAGCTGTTTAGTGTAAATATGGACAAAGCTGGTAAATATATTGAAGAGGACAGTCCTGTAATGGAGGGCTTGAAGAATAAATTAGATGACCTAATTGAACCTTTCCAGCTCTGCTTTGTATTATGTGGAGGTAAAGTAATGTATCTGGACGTATTTTCATACAGTATGTTTCCATTTGGAAAATCACGTAGCTAAAGTGATCAAAAAATCTTGTGAGGGAGAGTTTGTCTGTAATAGCAATTAAATGTGACTGCAGATATTCCTGTTACAGGCCACTTATCCTTTACCAGGCAGTGAAATGTCTGGGCTGGCTAAGGCAATGTAGCAGAGATTTTTCAACAAATCTCAAATTGTGAAATCCTGGACTTTGTGAAGTCAATGGGAGATGGGAAGTCACTGGGAAATATGCCTGTGATGGCAGAGAAATAGTTTTCAACCTTGGTGACGTGATCTCTTTGTGCTGATCCCATTATTGTGAAGAGCATCCATGGCTGAATTCGGCTCACAGGGCTGGAAGCATACCTTCAGTCCTGTGCTCCCTAGTCAAAGGAAAGTGCAGTACAAAGTTTATATGAGAGATGTCCAGCAATTTTAAATACCAAAAGTGCAATTGAGAAAAGGTGGATTTTGGGGAGGAGGAGGGTGACTTGAGAAGATAATAATTGCTAAAATCAATATTACAGTTTTCTTTGGGCTGACAAATTTAAGTAGTCATGACAGAGCCCCTGTAGCGATTGTGGTGAAAAGTCCTCTTGAGCCCAAAATAAATGAATATAAATAAATATGTAAAATGGATCTGGAAATTTTGCGAGTTATTCAAATATGAGACTGGGAATGCAATATCAGATTATCATCTCATCTCTCTGGGTAACTTTATAATTAAAACAAATATTGATTTAGTTTGTGCAGTGTCACAATATTTGTTGAGTGAAAAGCTCAGGGATTTTGTTTACTGGAGATAGAGGTTACAAATGCTGCTCCTTTAGTTGTAAGTGTGGTAAATGACCTTTTTCGTCTCAAAAATCTAACAAGAACCAACCCAACAGGTGACGTGATAAATACATATTAATATAATGACTGGGAGATTTTTCAATCATGGTGATACTTAAGAAACTGCCACATGGGCTTTAATTTGTGATAGTAGGAGTCAACTTAGGCGGAGCTGACCAAGGTGGATATCCAAGATGGATGGAGTGGCCTCGGAAAGGTGCTCCATTAGCTAAGGAGAGCGTGGACCTGATGCATGGCATTTTGGAGAGCAGAGATCTACATCTGTCATGCCCACCTTTCTGCAGTGCACTATTCTTGCACTCTATTTTGGGAAAGGGGTGGAAAAATCATCGTGTGGGAGGATGAGTCACAATGGGTGACGCATTTGATTAGCATAGCTTCGTTTGGTGACTGGTGTGTGACGTAAGCCAGCATGAATTTTCTGTAATTTTTTCAGAATTGATGTTTGTTCATTTTCCAGAGGCATTTCTCCTTAAACTGAAGCACTGGAGTGGTAGAAAACACGAAACGTTTGTCTTTCGGGGGCTGTGAAACTGGGTTTGATGTCACAGATTTCTTCCATGCCTTTCAGCAAGTGGCACGTGCTCACTATTTCTCAGCTCCCCAACTTAAAATGCTGTGGGTATGATTCCCCTGGCCTCTGGGAACGGAGGTGGGTTAGTAAAGAAAAAAAAAGGATGAGTACTCAGATAGTGCAATAAGTGAGGCCATATTAACATGGAAAATTTAAACATGGGGAAAAAAATTAGACAATTTTGCTGTAAGATTTAGTAGCTGGAAACACAAGCTTTAATAAAGGCTCATACCATGTCCGGGCGTGTAGAGTCTTTTTATCACATACGTGTACCTGATTGCAAAATCTGAGCTCACCTCCTTGCTTCACTTGGATTTGTGGGCTGGAGCTCTGGGGCATCATGAGGCCAATGCATTTCCCTGTGGTGCCAGCCAGTGGCCTCTTCCCATGTGAAATTGCATGCGGCGTTTGAGATGCAGATCTCGGAAGACAAAAACTTCACAGGGTTCCTATTCTTTTTATTTTTTAAAGCCAGTCTCGGTGGCTTCAAAGCTGGAGGCTGGTGAATACAATAGATAGCCTGAGTGGCAGCTTTGTGGGACAGGTGGAAGGAGGAAGCAGAGCGTTGCTTTTGCAGCATTTTCCTGGTCTAACGGTGTTTGCTGCTCTGGTTCCTACCATTCTCCAGGCTGTCCTGTAAATCATCTTGCCCTGTTTTGTAATTCTGGGCTTGTCTGTACAGCAAATGGTGAAGATTATGGAGGTGCCACCCGCTCCGTGAAGATCACAAGAGCTTGTGGGTGCAGGTGTCATTGGAGCCACCAATGAAGCTGGTGCTGAGCTGCTGGCAGGTTCCAGGTAGCAGACAGTGGCGGGTGGTTGCAGTCAGAGTTGTCCTGGTTCTCCTGGAAGTTTTCTGAATGCTTCACGCTTGTAACGTGGGCTGTTTGAATTGCTGTACTAAGCAAAAAATTAGAGGCTTTCCTCAGAGGATTCAAGGCATTAAGTTTAGAGCTGAGTAGAAGAGACCTTTTTTTTTTTCTTTGCTAACCTAGTAGCTCTCAGCAGATAGAAGATGCATCTGGGACTTAGCCAGTGCTATTTAAAGTGGATTAATTCTGTTTGTCCCACTTCTCTCTTGCTTGCATGGCTGGTCCCAACTTCCGAGAAGACTAAACGAAAGAAACTTGTAGCTCTGAGAGGGAGCGTAAATTGAATTATGCTGCGTTTACTGGTGTTCTTGTTGTGCCTGTGACAAGAAAGACTATAACCTCCACTTATATAGAAAGGGGCAAATTAATGAGGTTTTTCGAGTTCCTTGTTTGGTCACTTAATTGGCTGTATGACAAAGAGCTCTGCAGTGCGTGTCAAACAACTTTCAGAGTCCTCTAATGATTTGCACGTTGCTCGACTCCTGATGCTATTCTGCGCGGCTTGTCAGGCGAGGTATCATTGTTAAAGTGGCTGGAATAAATTGGCTAGCAGTGTGCATACGATGTCATATATTAACTATAGCTACAGGGAGTACTTCTAGCAGCTTTTTCAAGAGATCGAGATGTTTGCCCATCAGCATCAAAGTGCCCCAAACTTTCATTTAATGTAATTAAAAAGACATCTGAAAGAAGTGTGACTCACAGCGGGGTTCTGTGGTTTGGTAGCCCTTTGTTAAAACTCTGTGAACTTAATATACTTCACAGCTTGAGAAACCTGCACTTGATTTGTGTCAGCAAGAGCGAAACTAGAAATCCCCACCCTGCGTGTTTCTGCCCGTTGTTAAGGGAGAGGAGGATCAAAGCAGCAGCCTTGGGTTTGTCACTGGACTCCGAAATTCTTCACATAAATATTATAAAGGAAGGTGACCACATATTCCTCTACCTACAACTGAGCTACACCTATGGTTATGAGCCCACATGTAACATAGCAAAACTGAGAAAAAAATCTAGTGTTTTCTGCATTGCTATGTGCTTACTTTCTGCTTTAGGCTGAGTCAGTCCTAGAATCTGGTGGCACTGGTAAGAAGTCTCAGTATAAACTGCTGTAGAGGTCAGTGGGAGATGTCCCTTTGATTTGAACCGTTGGAGGAAAGGATGAGTCTCACGGACTCCCTAGGAGATCCCTTGAAGGCTATGGATATTCTGTCAAAGAGGCATTTCTTGTTTGCAAGCCATTTTTCTTTCTTGCTACAGCTTTGCTCACTTTCCCAGTGTAATTACTCTAGCGGTTGCTTGTATAGTCTCAAATCCTGAACAGTAGGGCAGCAAATACAGATGATTCATACATGCAGTTCTCAGCTTATTCTGTGGGGAAGATCTCATTAGATGAAATAGATCGTGTGTTATTTCCTTCTTCCCAATCAATTCCTTTTATTTCAGTCCTACAGATGCCTTCTGACCTTAAAATATTCTTCCTCATATACTAAGCAAAGCAAAATCATAACCTGTAATTTGTAACCTTGTTCTATTTCTCAGATCTCCTTTTTTTTTGCGTGCTCCCATTAGGAGATTATTGGTACTTCAAGGCCAAGATTGCAAACCTTGCATGCCTAGTGCAAGACCGTTAATTCCCTAGTTAAGCATTTTGTAGATGGCCTAATTTTAATAAAGGTCAGTGCCTTTCTTTCACTGCAGTGAGTTCTCAGCGCCGCTGAAATTCAGGCCATTTCTGAGTCAGTACAGTTCCTGTAGCCACAGCATAAACAGTTGCTGTAGAGTTTCAAATAGAAGGTTGCATGCTCTTTCTTGGGAGCCTTTGCTCTCAATCTATGGAGCAATTTTAGAAATTCCTCTGCAAGGTCGAGGGAAGATCTCCTCTTGCCTTTGCCATAAGTAGTAGGTTTTGGCTCAGTTCACCAAAACTGATACCATCAGTTATCAATCACCACTCTGGTACAAGATGTAGGCTAGTGCTTCTGGCTTAGTTTTGAATGCAGAAGTGGAGATTAGCAGTAGATATTCTATGATTTATTTATTTTTAAGCAGTTATGGTTCAGCTAGTTTCCATCTAAACATGTGTTTGTCCATTTCATTGAATATTATAATTGTTTTATGATGACCTTATTGCTTTGTAAAAAGCCTTAGACAGTGGCTGGGCTTCCCTGTAAGAAATTGTCTCCAGTGTGCTTACTTATGCTTTGACCAGAGACAAATTTTAATTTGGAATTAAAAAAATAAATGACAAGGCGAAAAACCATCCAAGGGTGAAGAGCCTTGTTAGACAGATTTGAAGGCAGTTCTCAGCTAAGAAGTAGGATTTAATGCCATCATTTAGCTAAAATGACATTTTCCTTGTTTAGGAAGCTGAAGAAATGACATGTGCATCTATTTTTTACCTGAAGTCCCACAGACCGGATGACTGTTCCAGTTTGATTGGTGACCCCTGTGTAGTGGAATCGGGGTGCTGTTCATTTGCCACTCTAAAAAGACACATCGTTTCCTGAGCTGGTCCCTTTCAATGCAATAATCTTGCTAGAAGCGTCTCCTTGCATGCACAGATCCATACTTTCATGCTGGTCCTCTTCTCCAGAGGGCCCATTCTGGCTGCACCAGGTACATTCAGAGTTAATGGGAGTTTCTCTCATACTGGTGCTTTTTCTGGCCAGAGGCAAGAATCGCACAACTTTCAGCAGAACTTGCCATCAATGGCATTGATTGTGCCTTTAACTCAATTAGTTTGGAGGCTTGCAAATATTAATAGCTTAAGAAAAGGTTTTGTTTTAGCACCAGTTGTGTCATATGAATACAGAGCAAAACCAGCTGTTCTTGAGCAAGGAGGCAGGTAAGCTTTTTTAAAGTACCACTGCTTTCCAGTAGGAAAAAGGAAAAAAGAGCATGACTTTGTGATCATTGAACCATATCAACATTTCAGTGCATCTGCTCTCTGACGGGTTTTTCATTTTCACTGTGCACTGTGGACCTGAAAGGGTTTTCGTGCTTTTTTGTCTCCACTGATTTGCCATAAAACCTCAACCTGCTGTTAAAAAGTGGGCTAGTAATGTTTTTGCATGCTTCAAATAAAGATGATGATGCACTTGTTTTGGAGCAGTACCTGGAGACCTCAGGCAGGACCAGAACCTCAGACCATAAGCACAGCCTGAGGCTGTGTCTGTGTGACTGCACTCTACAGTCTTAGTGCTGCTGTTCTCGGAAAGGGTGAGCAAACCTTTTTTGATGAGGCTGTGTCAGCAAACACCTTTGGTACAGGGGTAGCTGTACAAGCACTGCTTGTTTCATGCACCAGCCATGATTTTAGTCTACCGATGCAAAGTGCAGCCTTGTTGCTGTAGCTCCTTCTATCCTAATTTTTGAAAGTGCATTGCATGAAATGTTCCTGTGAGATCAAGGAAGACAAGTGTTAGCAGTATGAGACAGGGCTTTAAAAGTTATAAAATGCAGATATTTTAATTAGAGATGTCATTGCAAAAGTGGTGCTTTAATGCCCTGTGCCACTGTGCTCATTCTCCGAAAGCTGTTATAGGAGGTAGGACCTTGGTGTAGGTTCCATGCAAAATAATGCATACAGTGTGTTCGGTCTCCTCTTAAGGAGGTGCTCCTTTGTAAAAAAGGACAAACTGCATATTTGAAAATTACTCAGGAGAAGGATTCAACCAATATTCCCTGTAGGGCCTGCTGGTATTCGCTTGCCATGAAGCAGTATTTTCTCCAGTCGTAAGTTTGTTGGGGTTTTTGTTGTTCCATCAGCTGCTTGGCGAGAGGCCAAAATGAACAATAAAGTTTTAGAGAGGTCCTAACTCTAGGAGAGCTGCTGGTTTTCTAAGGTTAGGGTTGCTGTGCTTAAGCACCATAGCACAATGCAGTCTGGTCCCAAATTTGGCAATGAGATGAGTACGTCTGACATCTCAGTGATTTCCAGTGTTCCCAATTAAAGACAGATTTTACATTACAGAATCTGCTTTTGTCAAAGAGCTGTGGCTTGGATGTTCGTATGGTGAGAGGTAAATAAATGGATGTGGTATCACCAGATATATACTCCCCTCCTAGGTTTAAACTGTGTGTCACATAGCCGGATATTCTCACCAGACATTTCTAGAGGGGGAGAAGATAAAAATAAATGAACAAGCATAATTCAGTTTTACGGAATGAAGCAGCTGTCACAAAGGAAATCAATGAGATATGTACGATTGGCCTTTTAGTATTGTATAATTACTGTAAGACTCCTAATTAGTTGCCTTTTGACAATACATCTTTTAGTACCAATTTGTAAGTGTCTGAGAAGGAAGGTTTACATTTTGTTTCTGGTTTGTAACCTCAGGACAAAATCAAGAAACCATGAGCATATGCCCTTATTTGGGAAAAAAATCTTCCTCTGCAATTTATTAACATTTATTTACATTGAATGTACACTCTGTGGTGCTATATAACCGCATAATGAAAGGGATCACCATCATGGGATTTGTCTTCTATGCTTGGCACGTTCTTGCTCTTCTCTCAATGTCCAGTTGTAGCCACTGCTGGAGACATGAGAGGTCCACTGACCATATTCTCTGACCCAGGATGGTTGCTCTTTACAGGCTTGTATTTAGGGGGTTTGGCTTTGCATGTATAGGTACCCGACATCACAGGCAGCATACAGCTACACCTACATATCTCGGGATAGAAAGGCAGATGAAAAGTCTTCCTTCTTGGCTCCCTTCTGCCATGCCTTTCTTCCCTCGTTTGATCTTAGGCTACAAACAAGCAAGCTATGCCTTGTCAAAGCTTTGCCTTGATGTCATTTGAGTTACTTTTGTCCTTCTCCCTGGGCATATGTGTGCTTGGGCTGTCTATTCATTAAGCCCCAGCAACCATGACAGTGGTTTGGTGCCGTGCTGTGGGTAATGTTGAGGTATGTTTGGGCTCCAAGCCCCACATTTTTATTTTGCATGAGACTCACAAGGGTGCTTTGGAAATTGTTTCACCCAGTTGAGCTGCGTTTGGAAGAGGGATCAGGCAGGGGAAGAGAAGAAAACCACAGCAGACGAAGTCCTTTAGCTTGCGAAGCAAGGACAGGGTCTTCAGTGAGGTAGACATGCAGCATCCTTTAATAGGTGTTGGGTTCTTCAGGGACAAGATTAATCTCATGTGACTTTGGGCACCTCAATGGGGATAATACTCGCTGTAGTTCCTTCTGCTTTCAGTGGGGAGAGAAACTAGAGAGCATCTGGGCTCCCGACTTGGCTGCATGTTAAATTCTTGAAGTGAGGTGGATGAAACTAGGTCAGAACATTCCTAGCTCCCCCTGAAAGTCCCCACCTTTATCAGGGTCACCAGGGATCTCAGGTAAAACCTATCATGCTATGAGCTCCCAAGCACACCTATCTCATGCCTTCTTCATTTCAAAGGTCCTCTGTCAGGTCTAACCCTCCTTCCACTGGTCACTGAGAGGCTTTCCTGGGAGCTTGGCACTGCTGCTGCTTCTGTGCTGGAGCTTCATCAGACCACAAATTCATTGGAGCAGGTGCCAAACCCACCTAGACCATGACGGCTCAGCTTAAATGCAAAGACACAGGCTGATCCTTGTCCTGTGTGCCTGCCTTCCCACAGTTCCCACTCCCCTGCCCAACTTTTCCCAGTTGGCATCTCTGTCTCGAGAGACACTGTTGCTTTAACAGCTGTTTTGTTTCCTTTAAACACCTACCTCAGCTCCTGTCCAAAATGCAAACATTTCATTAGCACCTCATCTCCTTGGCTTCAGCCCGCAGCACTCAGCCATAATGAAGTGCTGCACTCAGAAATATAATGCGGGGAACACTTGATTAATGCACTGAGACAGGTGAGGGGAGTGACCCTCTGGGAAAAGCTGTGGACTAAATTCATCTCGGATGTAATGCCAATGAAGACAGTCTACCAGCTTTGTTCAGATACATGCTAAGGACCTGACCCAAAGTCCTTGGAAATCTTTCTGGAGCTTTTGCATCAGACCCCAGGTCCAAAGTGATGTGAAGTGGCTGGTTTCAGGTTAGTCACTTCAAGAGGGTGGATGCTAACCAGCACCGCGTCCATTGGATGGAGAGTACACATTGTGTGGGAAGCGGCACGTTAGGCCTAATTGGTGTTCTCTCAAACTTTGCATGCACACACATTTAAAAAAAATAAAAAATAAAAATGCGTTAGATGATAGAATAATTTTTCTGGGGAAAATCTTTGCAGCAGATGTTTCACCATAACACAAATATTTCAGCATCTGTTTCATGTTTTGACAAATAGGCATTACCTTTCCATCCAGAGCCAGGAGCTGGATCTGCTGCAAAGACTCTTTCCACCATTCAGATACTGATAAAAGTATCCAGGATGTTGGTTTAGCAGAGATTGAAAGACACTGTTAGTAGCTGAGCTAAATGGAAGTAAAGCAAATTATAATCTGCGTGATAATGTTGAAAGGGGAGAAAATTTCTCATTTTCCGCTTTCTGTGCGTAAAAGATCTTTGTAAGAAAACACCA
This sequence comes from Gymnogyps californianus, assembly GCF_018139145.2. NCBI lineage: Eukaryota > Metazoa > Chordata > Aves > Accipitriformes > Cathartidae > Gymnogyps > Gymnogyps californianus. The sequence goes on along the minus strand of NC_059474.1, from coordinate 62,520,892 downwards.
TGTTGTGTAGAACCTGCACAGCAAAATAGTCAAGCTTTTTGGTGACTGGAAAAGAATACTACCTCCTTTTTGCCTGTAAAGAGATAAGCTACCAAAGTAAACTACAAAATTTTATGAAGAGCTACAGAGATCAGGCTTCCAGATTGAAAACACCAAAAAAACCCACACTTAAATGCTGTGGATTTTTAGTATTTCTTCTTGACTGTTAAAGTCAACCAGATTTTCGTGTGCACATATTAAATGTGTTACTATGATTTTTAGGCTATTTAGGAAAATCAGTTTAATAATCAGTTCAAGAAATTGATTTATGGTTAATAAGTTCCACTTAACAGCAAATGAGAAAGGGATTCCAGTCCTGGATTGTAAAGGCTTGACAACAAAAAGATTTTTGCAGTAGCACTAGAGGACAAGATTTTCAACCATTTTGGTTTGCTTCAGTGGTTGAAGCATGGGTTACTCCATACATTGGGGAACCAAGCTGTGAGGGTCAGGAGAAATGTTGTCTATTAATCAGGGCAGTAGCTGCTGGGGAGGGGAAGATCTGTTTAAGGTACAGGAGAGGTTTGGCACAAGAACAAATGAGGTAATTGATCATGAATAACTATAGGTTGGAGAGTAGGAGCTTTGTACTGTCAGAGGAGCCCGATTCTGGCTCAGTCTTCCAATAGGAACCGTGGTGGTACGAGAAACCTTCCAACCTCAAGGACATTTAGGACAAAGATGCACATGGCAATGTCTCAGTGAAAGGTCTTTGCTGGGATTAAAAGCACCAGCAGTGGCAGGTCTAGCTGTCTTTGCTTCTCCTTGAACCTTGCTGCAATTGAAATTTTTTTGGAGGTCACCTGGATATAGCAATAAAATCAAATTCTGGTTTGATGCGATTATATTCTCCTGTTGCACATTGGTATCTGACCATGACTGGTGAGTGAGTCAGGATGCCCCGCACTCTCTGTGCCGTGTGTTGCCGTTGTAACACTCCTCCTGAGGGCTCTGCTGGAGAACGGGCCATGCTGTATCTTCTTTTCACACATCACGTTATACAAGTGGGTTTAGAAGCACTGTCAGGAGTAAATACTGAAGTATTTCCATGAAAGTGAGCCCATGGGGCATTCTTTAGGCTTCCAACATGTTGAAATCCCATGGGACTGTCCTTGCCTTGCAGAACAGAGGTGTGGGTTTGATGCCTACGCGTTCAACGTACAGAAAATTATTAAGAACAGCAAGTTACTCTAAAAGGGAAGGTTGGTTTCTGCAGTCAGCATTAGCTGGCAGTGGAGGTGTTTCTTTGTGGGGCAGGCCTGCCAGGTGACCAGACACTAACCAGCAGAAGAAAGCATGATCAAAGTACCTTTTTTTTTCCTTTTCCTCTGCACAATCAGTTCTACCAACTGGTACAGCTGATCTCATTAAAAAACATTAGCTGGAAGGTAGTTGAGTCAGCTCTGGTTAGTAACTAAGCGGGGATTTTAGGTTGAGCAAAACCTTCAGGTTGGGTAGGCTCTAATGCTGTAATTTTACAATCATGAGGCCAGCGTGGTTTCGTGTGATCCTGGATGCGCATCCAGATTAACCTGTGGGAAGTTCTCCATGGGAGAGCTCTTTGTGCATGGCAGCCCAGGGCAGAAGGTGCACCACAGGAGGGACTGAAGTTGTTACTGCAGGGCTGACTCCTTCCTGAATGGAGCGATTTGAAATGTAGTGTCTTAACTAAATCTCTATGGGCACTGCTGCTTCTCTGGATGAAGTGGTGTAACTCAACTGTCTCTGTGTCTTCATGACTGCCTGCCAGAGCTTACGTGGTGGGAGACGCTCTAAGGAGTGTAGCCCTTGCAGATACTAAATACCTTCCTTGGGTGCCCCAGCCCTACTCTTGAACTCTGATGCTGCATGTAACGGCAACCTGCTTCACAGATGGGTTTTGAAACCTATTTTCCTGTGTGTCTCAATGATTTTCTCATCTCCCCTCCGCCCCCCCAGCCCCTAATTCCGTCTTACTCCAAGCCCAGAGCTGATTACGGAAGCAGAAAAGTGCTATTCCCAGCCTGCATTTAGAATAAAATCAACACTTCCTCCCTCTCCCATCTGATGGGATAAATGATGCCTAGCTCCATTGCAGGCTGCCCCAATGGGTGGGGAAATGAGATGTTGTCCTCTCCCTATAAACTGATGTATGTGGAGGATAGGACTGAGCATATGTCAGCGGTCTCAATGGTGCTTTAGGTTCACTAGAGCCTTTTCTCACTCGATCCCTCTCCCTTGCAGGCCATGGTGGAGACGGTGAACAACCTCCTGCAGCCACAGGCTCTGAATGCATGGAGGGACCTGAACGCAAGCGAACAGCAGCGTGCAGCCACCAAGTTACTTGACACCGTGGAGGACAGTGCCTTTGTGCTGGCTGATAACCTGCTGAAGACAGACATCGTCCGGGAAAACACTGACAATATCCGTAAGGGACAGATCCCATAAATACAGAGAGCAGCTGGAGGGAGAGTAAAGGCTGGGAAACCTGGCTTTGGTCTTGGCCTCTGGATTAACTGGAGAGCAATTTCTTAGATCTGACTTGGCCCTTTGTCTGAAGGACTTAAAAGTCTTTCCAAAAGAGCCTAAAGGAATAAGGCAGCTCTCTACCCTTGAAATCCCATGGAAAATGAGCACCTAACCTGCCTTTATTACTCCTGGCTTTGAGGGCAAAATCTGCACTAGAGCAATGAGAGCACCGCTTCACAGGGAGATTGTTCATCGTAATGCAATTGTGTTTCATTTCATACAAATTTGTGTCTTTATTTGGCTGATTGTTGATTTTAATTAAAAAACAAGCATGATGGAAAGCACCAGCACTCCCACTGTGCATATGTAAAATGAGAACAACTGTTCTTTCTATTTCTATGAATACAGATCCCAAGTGCTGATAACATTTACAGAAAGTACCAATCGCCAGTGGCAAAGAACTAGCATTTTCAGATTTTCATTTTAACCATTGTCCTTAATATCCTGAGGTTCTTGTTTACAAGAACTGGTTGTCTTTTGTCTTCCACAGAGAGTAGAATTTATTTGCTTTTTTTTTTTTTAATTAAATTTAAAACTTCTTCAGGGCAAAGATTTAAAAAGAAATAGGAGCCCAAACAGAGTCTAGCATGAAACATTGTGAGTTGATTCATCTTCTCTCAGATGGTCTGGAACACCATTTTGTAGCTTTGAAGTATCGTGTCGAAGATTATTTCGGTAGAGATTTTTCTTAGTGTCGGTCTCTCTTGCAAACAGAGCTGGAAGTTGCGAGACTGAGCACAGATGGGAATCTGGAAGATCTGAAGTTTCCCCAGAACATGGGCCACGGGAGCACCATTCAGCTGTCAGCAAATACCTTGAAACAAAATGGTCGAAATGGTAGGTCCAGCACCTCTGGCCACACCGGCCTCATGAATCAGTCGTGCTTTAGGCATTGTTTTGTGTTTAACCAGTTGTAAGTATAGTATTAACCGCTATGTTAATATTTAAATTAATGGTAGCATCAGTTGCTCATGCCCTTGACTGCAAGCTAAGTTGTCTGACTGGGAATGTACTATATCGCTAAGTGATTCATAGCCCTCAAAAGTATTACGTGCTGGTAAAAATGCATCAGATCCTTAAATGATGTGGCTGTTGGGGCACAGCGCTGAGTCCAGAGAAGTGCTTTTAACTGCTGTTGTCTGCAGTAGGAGGCTTCAGGTCGGTTAAGAGGCTTGTTTGAGTAAACTGCTTCACAGTGGGGCACTGTATAAATATCTGAAAAGGGAGAGGGAGGAAACAATAGTAGCAAATATTAATAATGAGCCAACATGGCAGAAAAGGTTGATTAACTGTTATGAGCCTAAATCTTCAGTGCCTTTCTCTCTGAAGCTTATGAACCTCCTGATATAGCATAAATTAAAGATGATGTTATATGTGAATGGTCTTCATGCTGCCAAGCCATTTATTTCCAGACCAGGAATTTGAGCAGACGCATTTGTTGATCTCTACAGCTTCACTATAGACCAACTTCAAACTCCCAGGCTTTCTACTAATGGGCCTAACATGCTCCTATTTCTGAGTTCCTTTAAAATTTAACCTGTGTGCAGGGGGAAAGCACTCTAGTACGAGCTTTGATCACTGCAGTCAAAACATGGAGTGATAGGGCAGTATTACAGCCAGACCAGATGCGTTAAAACTGCCAAAAAATTCTGACAACTGTTGAGAGAAAAGTTTGGTCTGGTGGTTCAGAAAGAAAGTTTTTTCACTGGCTTCCTTGATGGGGTTTGGTACTTTTGCATGTAGGATTTGAAGAGAAATATTTCTTTTAGAGACAGTGTAAAACCCAAGATGTGTAGCAATACTCCAGTGGGGCAGGAGTTTCACTCCAGTAGCGGGCTTTGAAGATTTGTAGGGAAAGAGAAACTGTGTTGGCAGTGAGGAAGGGGAAGTCTGTCTTTCTAAGCATGGTATCACTGGAGTTCTGGTCAAATCAGGAGAGTCCCATCAATTTGCACCAGCTTGGCACCCACCCAGAGGTCACCAAAGAGCTAGAAATAAAATTATCGTAGAAGGATTTAGGTTGGGAGGGACCTTTGGAGTCATCATTGCTTTGCCTTCCTCAGAAGCTGGGGTGATTCCTATAGAAACAAAAAAATACCTCCCCACAACTAATACATATACAGGCAAACTAATCCCATTCAATTCTTATTTATAGCCTGTGAAATAATGTGCAAAACAGAAGGCAAAATGGATGGTTTCAGTTAAAAACAGTTGGCTGGTAGCCTGGGTTTTATGCAGGCTCCCTAATGGTGTTTTTTTGTGGAAGAGAGGATGTCTGATTGGCAAATTAAGAAAAAAAATATATTTTTTAATGAAATTTCTGCAATTTTGTTTTACCCTTCATGTGAGGTTGGAATTATGTTGGAAAGTTTTGGATTCCTTTTCCCAGATTTGTCCCCACACTTTTCTGAGGTAGTCTTATTAATGGACTAAATTATAGTTTTATACTGCATCTGTACGACAGGGCAGAACGAAAAGTTTCCCAAGTGTAACCTGGAGAATATAGTGTTATGTCAGGTGGGAAAAGGGGCACCTGGCCTCTTTTCTCTGGAGCCGGTTATACCCACTGATGCCAAAAATAAGCCCACCTTCTCTGTCTGTCTTCCGCTGATCTGTTTGCTTATAAAAGTTTGTTTTGAGGGAGGCAGCTCTGCCCTTCTTGTCCATGGACTGCTTGTTGCGTCTCATGGTGGTCACTGGGATTGGCAGGAGGAGGTGAGTTTTCATATGCCACATCTTGGTCCTTTCACATTTTCTCAGAAAAGTTTTAAAATTGGTTCAGAGAAGAGATTTGTCATCTAAAAAAAAACCCCAGTGCACTGACTTGGATATCTAACCTCTTACTGCTCTTCTAGGTGAAATCAGGGTGGCTTTTGTGCTGTACAACAACCTGGGCACCTATCTCTCCACGGAGAACGCCAGCATGAAGTTGGGAACAGAAGCAATGTCGACTAATCACTCCGTCATTGTCAACTCCCCTGTCATCACGGCCGCAATAAACAAAGAGTTCAGCAATAAGGTTTACCTAGCTGATCCTGTGGTGTTTACTGTCAAGCACATCAAGGTGAGTGAGTTCGAGAAGTGCTTCTTTTTTTTTTCAATTTCTAAAACAAAGTGATGCAAAAGTTGGCTGATGTGAGGCCCCCAGCAGTCCTTGATTAGATTTTGAATTATACATTTGTTCCTTTGCACTTTGTGTTATTTATGGAGAATGTCTCTTTTACATTGCATTAATAAAAGTAAAGAAAGAGTCTCCTTTGAGCTGATGGCCATTGCTCAGTTGCTGACACACGTCATTCTGTAATTAAAAACTACCAATATATTAGAATAGACCATAATATTATTTTATCACAGTGGCAGGGGATATTAGAGGAAAGTGGAATTACAGTGAAAGAGGACAGCTAGTCCTCCTGTTAGCCAAGCACAGTCATTGCAAAAGTTGATTGCTTAAAGCAATTAATTTCTCTGCTCTGCAATGCAAATGAAGCAATCTGGTTTTGAAGAGCTGGATTTAGTCTATGGCTGAAATTAATCAAGAACAAAGAACTAAGTTTGCATTAGCAAAGAGAGCAGCAACAATCTAACTTTCTCTGGTATTGGCAAGTAATACTTGACGTATAAACCACTGCTGATTGTTTATCCAAAATTAAAGGGTGAGAGTTACAAAGTGCCTCTGGAAAAAAAAAAATAGTGCATTTAGAAATCTCTGAAACCCCATCATTTTTATTGCATTTATTCATTTCTTCCCTGCAGCAGTCAGAAGAAAATTTCAATCCAAACTGTTCATTCTGGAGCTATACAAAGCGTACAATGACAGGGTATTGGTCCACCCAGGGATGTCGCCTCCTGACAACTAACAAGACGCACACCACGTGCTCCTGCAATCACCTAACCAACTTTGCGGTCCTGATGGCACACGTGGAAGTTAAGGTAGGCATTGCAGATTCACAGGCTGCCAATGCATTGGGCAGGAAAAGTGGCCAATATAACACCATTTCGTTACTGCAAATGGAGCTAAGCAGGGAAATTGCTGTGTGACGGTAACTCTAGCAGTAGAAACCGTCTGGTGTAAATCTTCCTTCTGCTATATGGTGAAACAGGAGATAGTCACACCAATGCAAAGCCTGTCTTGAGCTCTTGGCATGGGCAGCTCTGAGCTGAGGATGATGAGTGAGCAGAATTAGCTGTTGCCACATCCTTTGCTTACTAGTACAGAGCAAGTCCTGGCTGGGTCCTTGCTCGTTGGGTGTCACTGTGCCACCAGGGAGTAGCAAGCACCCTGGGTGGTGGGACAGAAGCATTCAGAGCATGCCTCGTGGGGTGCAAGTTGTGTGTCCTGCTTGCAGCAGCTGCAGATACACTGCCACACGTGTTTGTGTGAGGTGCATGTGTGGGGCCAAAAGTATTTTCCAGCTTCCAACTATGGGAAAAAGATACAATGTTTGCGTCTCACTATGTGACAGCGAGCTACACATAAAAGGGAAGCTCCTTATACCATTCTGCATAGACTGTACATCTACCCCAGGCTAGTACATGATCAGCTAGTTCCCTTGCCTGCATTTAGGTCCATGCTGTAATTCTGGCTTCCCACATGAGTATCCGTGCTGGAGGTAAAGAAGTTACTCCTGAAAGTAGATGTTCCTCATGGTAGCAGTGGCTTGGGTAGTAAAGTGCACATTTGGGATTTTATTCAAGAACGGGAGAATGGTTGAGATAGTCCTCCATTTCTTGAGCTGTCTTGGCTGTCTTTGGTTGAGAACAGTGTCAGCTGCTGTAGAAAGAAGAGGAGAAGGCCCTGATGCCCAAAAGATTTTGGCCTACTGATTTTCTGTGTTGCGGGGTCTGCATTTCATGTGCCCGGCACTGCAGCAGAATCCACGGCTCTGAGCTAGAAACAGATCTGGCATCTTCCATGCAGGCAGAACATTTCAGAGCCACTTCCAGGGCTGCATAACCACAAAAGTTATTGTGGTTTTAAAAGGCCTTTTCTCAAACAGTCTTCCAGCGTCACTCCTTTGTATATTTTTGTTTCACTTGATAATCAGAAGACAAATGTGAAGAGCTGCAATAAAAATATAGATTAAAGCACTGTCATGCATGACCGAAGCTCTGCAAAAAAAGAAATGGGAGCCTGGCAGCACATTTGCCACAACAGCTGGGTCCAGCTGAGAGGGGCAGGATAGATCTGCTGCTGCTGCAGGATGACGTATCCATTGTATTCTGCAGGAGTCACTACTGGTACAGGAGACATGCCATTAAATGGCTGTGGCATTGTCCTGGGAGATGTCTGAAGAAATGGCCTATTCAGAGCATATGTTTACAGGTTAATGGCATTCTGCAGTCCAAGTCTGTTTTTGCCAGTTTCCTACAACTCCTTGAATTTTCAAAAGAAAGGTGTGTTTGGCTCATTATCACCTGACTGGAGTTAACAGATATACCTGAGTCACTGAAGTCAGAGGTTGCACCTGGGAAATGCAGATAGCTTTCCACTCCACTGATGTGAATGAGGGTGATCCCTACTGCGTGGTGCAGATACAGGCTAGCACCGAACAAGCCTCTTCCCAAACTGCAAGTAGGTCAGCCTTGTCTGCACGGCATTTCACCCAAACCTCATTAGACTAGTAGTGCTGGTGTTATCTCATCTTGCAGAAAGAGAACGTGAGACCCTTGCTTGCCCATGCTCAGCCAACGGGTTGGAAAGAGCTACAGCTGGAAGCTTCCCAAGTGCCAAGCCAGTGTGCTATTAGCCGGTGGGTGTTTCTGGGTGTTAACGAGTGCCCTCAAGATTTTCAGGTCATGTTTTATCATTTGGCTGCACCCAAAGTATCATTGCTGTAAGAGCCAAATTGGCTCCACTTTGTTGACTCTGATGCAACTGGACAGCTTCCTGGCATGTCCACTTTAGCGATCATCCCAGTCTGAGGGCGAAGGCAGATGCATACCCTGCAAACATCTGCAACTCTTCCCTCCAGCTGCTCGTCACCTTGCTCTTCCTGGTGGTACCATCCTGCTCTGGTCTGCTGGTGGAGCTGGCCATGTGGCTCTTGGCAAATCTGGGAGGTAGCTTGTATGACATTCCTTATGCTGTTGCAATGAGTTGATTTTAAAGTCTTGGCAGCAGAATACCTGCTAGCTTGGAAAGATGGAAGTTTAAAACTAAATGGGGGTTGTTGTCGTTCATCGACTCGCACTCATCTCTCATAGGCATGCTTTTGAGCCATTTTGTTGTCTCGTGTCTTGTACAAAAAGGCATTCCTTGCCTCAAAGACCTTTTAGTTTTCTTGGAGGTGGAACAATCCTTGGGGAAAGGATATTGCGTGCTTGTGCAGGACCTCTTACAGCAGTGTTCTGGCCAGTGACTAGGATCCCTAGAGGGCTGTCATACACACAATAATTAATAACGTTCTGCGAGTTTTGCAACAGAAACAATTTTCTCCTGTAATTGAGATTTGTAGTTTACTGACTTCAGTTTGTCGGAGTTTTGGATCCATAGGGAGCATCCTGTGGTGTAATGAGTATCCACAGCACCCTACCTAATGAGACCAAACACCGGGCATCATAGGGAGGGGACACTGGAGTCCTGCTCCTTAATCAAAAGCCAGCACCAATTTGACAAGTGTCACTTCTGGTCATGAATTATCTCCCTCCCTGGTAGCGTTGCAAAAGAACGTGTTCTCCGGAGGAGACCTCAGTGGCTGCTCTGCGAGTTACGGGCTGGGATTTAATTATTAGCAGAGCGTTTGTGGCAAGGCGGAGCTGGAAGGTAGCACCGCTGAGGAGGTAATTGATGGCCGTCTGGCTCTCTAGCGTGAAACAGCAATATGTCTTTGTCCGAAGGGGCAGAAAATGACATTGGCTGACCACGGCGGCAGGGATTTATTGGTGTGCTTCAAGAGTAGAAGTTGCTGGGATCAATTCCAGTCTTAATAGGACAGTACCTGATTAAGAGGAGGAGATTTTAATTCGAAGATGCTTTCTGCCTGTTAAAATTAGTTGGGCCCAGAGTTTCTTATTCACCCATATATTTCAGTGGGTAAATAACGGTGCCCAAGACGAAGAGCCTTCTGTGCACACAGGCAGGATGCATAGCTGCTGGGAAGAGCAATGGACCCACACTCACAGGTACTCCTCCAGCTGCTGTCAGAGCCTCAGCTAGCATGGGAAGAGGACAGCAGGACCGTAAGGACCTGTGAGCTGGACCTCACTGATTCATCCTCCTGGCAAGGGATGACCTTACAGACCTGCAGTATTTGTTGCCCTTTCAGACAATTTACCAGGAAAAATTAGAACCTCCCTTTGGAGAGAGCTTTTAAGACTTGGAAACAAATCACTGTTTTCATCAGCTAAGAAGCTCATTTGGCCTGTGTTATGCGAAAATTATTACAGTCTCATAGATTTTTGTTAAATCATGAGATATGTTTAACATAGATGAGATCTATGTTAAATATCTATCTATTGTTTGAATTGGTAGTATACTTGTTATGACCCTTAAATGCTATAAAAACATGGTGGTTCCCATGCTATGGGACAAAGCCCGTAGTTAAATAAGCCATTCTACCTATGTAATTGCTGCAGAATTACTCAAAATTTACAAGCTGTTTTTCATATAAGCTTGCACTTTGCATCATATTAATTATAGCAGGTGCATCTTAAATGTACCATGGGAAAAATATGCAGCCAGAAAACAAGTTCAGAGCTGGTGAGAAAATGCAATTAAAAAACTACCCAAAACAGAATAAGCAAAGGTACCTCAGGGTAGATAAATGTTGCTTATCAGTATGTAGTGAATGCCAGAGCTTACTCTTCTTTTAAAAATAAAATATAACTAAAACAAGAGAGAAAGGGGGAAAAAAAGAAAAGTGTTTTAACTGTAGCAATTAATCAGAAGCTTTCAGATGTTATTCTATACCACAAACACGTTACACTGTGCTAATTATTTAGGGAATGGAAGCGTAAGGCAAGCTAAGGAGAGAAAGGAATAAAAATATATGAAGTCTAAATGGAATGCAGTGGTCCATTGCCTAAAGCAATACAGCCATTTCGGATATAAAGAGCAAGCTGAAGTTATTGCAGTGCTGGCTTATCCATGTATTAGCACTTGTGGGACTGAACAACAGTGAATGAAAGCAGAAATGGGTGCAGGATTGCAAAAACACCCTAATTGCAGAATTAAATTACTGAAATGCTATGTAATGAATTTTGCAAGACAAATCATTTTGTACCATCAAAGGGGTTAATTCTCAAAAAAAGAAAGATATATTGCACATTGCAAAAAAAGTTATTAAATAAGAAATGTTTTAATTAAGCAGAAAAGTTATTAAATGTGCTTGTATTCAATAAGATTTTAAACAAAATACAGCAGTATTTGAGCTTGTGTTAGGAACAGAAATCTGGGACTTCGATGAACTCCAAGAATAAGGAGTTGTAAACAGCACATTTGGTTACACCTTAGGTCAAATATACCTATTAGGTCAACTAATCTACACCTATGGGGTCGATTCAGAGTTGTACCTGGTAGCAGTCCTTGAGCTTTTTGTCTAGGTGGGCAGTAAGTCGCTCCAAGTTGTTCCTGGAGTTCCCCACCCTCAGTTTGACACATGTTGTTTTGGGTTGAGCCCTAGTTCTGTCTTACTGTTTCTTGTTCTGCCAGGCTGGACATCTCGCTGGTCCTTGTCTGTGCATTCCCTGAAGCATTGACCCAGATCTTCTCAGGTAGCCACTTTTGGGTGTCCAGCCTGAAAACATCTAGAGCCTGGCTTCAGAAAGATGTACTCCAAGCCCTTGAATTTGCAGTTTCTTAGCTCAGCCCTTACAGATGTCAGAAATTTGAGCACACAACAGCTTATTAGCCACGGCTTGCTTTCCCCCCAGTCCAATGGGTACATATTTGCTTAGCATCGCCCTTCTTGACTCTCCGATCCGTGAGCCAGGACTAGTTGCACAGTAAGGAGCTGTGCTGCAGAGCATGGGGACACCATCACCCCGCAGGGTTCTCTGTCCTAAAATGCACAATTCAAGTAGCTCCCGTTGGGAAGTGCTAAGCCTTGCCCTATTTCTTGCTACCCCCTGCTACCCCCTTCCTTTCTGGCTGAGAGCAGGCTGAATGCAAGGACCAAAGTGAAGATAGTGGCCATGGTGTCGTGGAGCCATGTCCCAGCTGTCTCCTGGCACCAGGCTGGTTAAGACTATCAGTGCAACAGCAGAAGCTGACAATGCTGTGACCAGATTTTTTCTGGGAACTCAAATTAACAAGCTGGTGGCTTGGCTGGGTAGATGTCTACACTGAGTACAGCACAGCCGCTGTAGCTCATTTCTCGGGTTGGAGATGCCTTATGAGTAAGCAGAGCTGCGCTGTTTTACTAAATCCAGCCAGCATGGGAGGGCAGGACGATGGATGTAATTATTGTCACAAGCCTCTCCTCCTCTCCACAACTGAATTTCACCTCAACTGCATCTCAGTTGCAGTGATGTCAGTGAGTACGATGGAAACGCTGGGCTCTTGCCTCATGCTGTCTCCACAGTAGCGTTTGTAACACATGGTGAGGTGAGGTCTGTACCCATTTCTCTGTGCAAACCTGCCCCCGTATCACTTTATTCTGGCCATGGGGGTTTCTGCAGCTTGCACTGGCTGCTTCTGGCAGTCACTGGAAGGCTGTTGCATTTTGGGGAGAAGTTTATGGGAAAGGGTTCTGCTAGGAGGCCTTTATCTTGCCAAGGAAGGCAGAGGAGGAGGAAGATGGTCTGTGTGGCCTGTGGAGAATATGAAGGCAGCTTTGAGGACTAAGGCAAGGAGAGGAAAGATGACTAAACCACCTTGCAGGAGTGCTCGGGGATCTAAGCCTTGTTTTAAATGGCCATAGTCAGAAGACAGTGATGTTGCACAGGGGCTTCAGTTGGGAATTAAGCTCTCTCTGTTCCTGGGTTAGGACCTGATGATGATGCCTATGACAGCATTGCCTTTGCAGAGCACAGAGGGGACATGTACCAGGTCCATGGGTGCTGTGTCAGCTGTGGAGCAGAGCTGCCTGCCTCGCTTGGTGCATCCTTGGGGAAGAGGGAGAGGATGGGTGCTTGTCTTGGGTTTGCGTGGCAAGGTTTTGGTAGTGGGGGGGCTACAAGGGTGGCTTCTGTGAGAAGCTGCTAGAAGCTTCCCCTGTGTCTGATAGAGCCAGTGCCAGGTGGCTCCAAGACGGACCCACTGCTCGCCAAGGCCAAGCCCATCAGCAACAGTGGTAGTGCCTCTGTGATAGCATATTTAAGAAAGGGGAAAAAAGTTACAGAGGAGTAGCAACTGCAGCCAGAGAGAGGACTGAGAATATGTGAGAGAAACAACTCTGCAGACACCAAGGTCAGTGAAGAAGGAGGGGGAGGAGGTGCTCCAGGCACCAGAGCAGAGATTCCCCTGCAGCCCGTGGTGAAGACCATGGTGAGGCAGGCTGTCCCCCTGCAGCCCATGGAGGTCCACGGTGGAGCAGATATCCACCTGCAGCCCGTGGAGGACCCCACACTGGAGCAGGTGGATGTGCCTGAAGGAGGCTGTGACCCTGTGGGAAGCCCGCGCCAGAGCAGGCTCCTGGCAGGACCTGTGGACCCATGGAGAGAGAGGAGCCCATGCTGGAGCAGGTTTGCTGGCAGGACTTGTGACCCCATGGAAGGGACCCACGCTGGAGCAGTCTGTTCCTGAAGGACTGCACCCCGTGGAAGGTACCCACGCTGGGGCAGTTCATGAAGAACTGTAGCCCATGGGAAGGACCCACGTTGGAGAAGTTCGTGGAGGACTGTCTCCCGTGGGAGGGACCCCACGCTGGAGCAGGGGAAGAGTGTGAGGAGTCCTCCCCCTGAGGAGGAAGGAGCAGCAGAGACAATGTGTGATGAACTGACCGCAACCCCCATTCCCCATCCCCCTGTGCCACTGTGGGGAGGAGGTAGAGAAAATTGGGAGTAAAGTTAAGCCCGAAGAAGGGAGGGGTGGGGGGAAGGTGTTTTTAAGCTTTGGTTTTATTTCTCATCATCCTACTCTGATTCGACTAGTAATAAATTAAACTAATTTTTTTCCCCAAGTCGAGTCTGTTTTGCCTGTGATGTTAATTGCTGAGTGATCTCCCTGTCCTTATCTCGACCCACGAGCCTTTCATTATATTTTCTCTCCCCTGTCCAGTTGAGGAGGGGGAGTGATAGAGTGGCTTTGGTGGGCGCCTGGCGTCCAGCCAGGGTCAACCCACCACAGTGCTAAAGCAGTGGGATCCCCCCAGCACGTATCCCGCTTGGCCACAGAGGGGGGAAAGCCCCCTTGAAACCTCTCATGCCTGCATAGCTACAGCAGGCAATGCCATTAGCCAGCCCAGATGCGCTGCGGGAACCCTTGGGGTTTCCTCCCGGTCCATGTAGCCCAGCTGATGCTTTTGGCACATCTACAAAACCATATGCTTCTTAAGTAGCCCTTTGCACTTAGCCATGAAGCATTACAGCTAGGTCGTAGCAGTAATCCTTTCTCAACACCAGTGATGGGGGAAAAAGGACAGAGGGAGCCCACATGGCCCCAGATAGCTACAAATCCAAGGAGCAGCATCAGCAATGCACAGGAGTTCAAACCTGTCCTACTTGGGTCTCTGCCCAGCCCAGCACACTGCCAGCTCCCACTGGGCACCGAGCGGTCATATCTGAACTAGTTGATGACACTGTGTTTTTATTTACTGCTTGCTTATTCCTCCACCCCCAAACATATTACTCTTTCCATTCCTGGAGGGACAGATTAGGCAAAGGAATGTGTCCTTTGCTGCTGGCAGCTCGGTTTGGCTGCTGTTTTCTTCTACTGATGTTTTTAATAAGGGAGGAAATGACTGTTCATCTCGAGGAGAGCCATTCTGTCATAAGCTGACATTCCCTGGGATTTGTTTTTATTAGCTCAGCTCTGGTGTACAGGCACTGCCAGAGTTGCTCATTGATTTTCCCAGCCTGGATAATATCTAGGCTGCCTGCTCACCCTGCTGTGGTTGCTACCAGGGCTCCCGTAACTCCTCCTGCACAGGTTTCCATCAGCACTCTCCTCCTGCCGCTCTTGGTCCCACCAGAGAAAAAGCAGGGCTTCATTCCAAAGCCAGGGAAATCTTCTTTCACTGTGCTTTGGGTCAGGCTCATGCCTAAATCATAAATGTAAAACATACTTAATATACAAACCCTTTCACTGAAGTGGACTATTTTATTTCTTTCAATTACTCAATAAGTCATTCCTGTGCTGAAAATAATCTGCATGTCAGCTTACCTGTAAAGCTAGCGTAGCTTAGTGGTAACAAAACTCAGTGGCTTGCATGCTGCGCCATGTAGCACTGGTCTTGACAGCCATGGTGCATTTGAGCACGGAGGTGTTTGATTGATGCTGTCAGGAAATTGTCCCTTGGACTGATGTCTGGTATCTCCCATGGGCTCTTCCGGTTGCCCAGCTCTTTGGGGAGATTATGGAGAAGCAAGAGTTGACTGTTACCGACAGACTGGTGGTTTCAGATGTATTTTGCGTGCCTTAGGGACCCTAGGGCTTGCGGGGTGCTGGAAGGATAGCATTAGTGCATACGTCAAAGATATTTTATCCTCGATCAGGGAGTGCTTGAACAGTTCTGGGCAGGGTAAAGAGAAGATTTGCTCCTCTTGCATGTCTCTGTAGTTGAGGGACCAGGCTCAGAGACTGCAACCCAGGTACAAAATCCTGGTGTGTTATTTATCATACTTAACCCTGGAACACCATATACCAACTGTGTAAACCAGGTATGTTGCTCCCTTATGTGTCACATAGCGATCGGGTGATGGGAAGGATAATCTCATGGAATTGAGGAGTGATTACCACGATTCCTCCTTTTCCCATATTATTCTGCTTTGTGGCCTGTGGCAGCACAGTATTTTACAAGTTTCAGTCTGCAGGAAAACGCAGATTCCCTTTTGTTGGACTTGCTGGTGTAAAAGCTCTGGATGTGCCTGGCCTGGGGGCAGTTGGCACTGCCATGGGAAAGATGCCAGTGCTTACCAACTCCTCCCTGACCTATCATCGGCTCTGCCGTGGCACCTGAAATTGGGCATCCCAAACAGGGCGAAGCGCACCCAGCCTTTGAAATCCTGCTCACTTGGACTTTACTAGAAAAGCTACAAATTCATATTTCTTTCCCCCGAGGTATTTTTAAATTGCTCTTGTTCCCAGTTTATTGTTATTATTCCTTTTTGTTTGTTCTTTTGTGAGTTTGTTCAGTTTGGGGAGGGAGGATGTAATTACGGAGAAGTTGTTTTTATGGTTGTTTCCCAGCACTCCAGAGATAAGTATTATGTACATAAAATCAGTATTATCATTACGATTAATATTAAAAAAAAGAGTAGTAAGAGTGATAATAATAATACAGCAATGAAGTCTGCATTTCTTGCTAAGCATGGTGAGCTTCATGGGCAAGCGGCCCTTCCCTGAGGAAGACCATGAACCTAGATGGCAGGATTCCTCTCCAGGAGCAAAAACATCCCTAATTCCTGCATTGTGTCTTAAAGTCCACAGAGTTATGGTTTCACGATAGAGGTACGGGAGACGAGACCTGTGAAATTCATCTCATGTAGGGGAAGAAGCCCTCAGAGAGCTTTCCTTGTGCCAGGCTAACTTTGTCTTGGGATAGATGAATCTGTGCCGTTGGCCACATCTGGATGAGATGGATGCATCTGGCCAAAGTCTGCCTGGTTTCTTTCTCCTTGCATCCGCCCGCATTAGCTGCCTTGTCCCGCTTGCCCGGCCCAAGAGGTCTTGGTTGCTTCAGCCTGGCAGGGCAATCTAATCAGCTGATTAGATGAACAGCAGGGTTGTTCAGGGAGATGTTCTCCTGCTGTTCCCCAGCAGCCTCGGATGAAAGAAAGAATGATTTGCAAGGTGCAAGGTTTGCATTAACATTTTTTTGCACTCAATTAAGAGGGATGGATGAGCTGGAATGATACTCAGATAAAGCAATGCGTGGACGCCAGGAAAATGACGTGCGCTTCATCTCCTCAGTTTTCTGGGTGCTGCTGGAGGAGCTGGCTGGAATAGGCATTTCTGTCATGATCTACAGTAAGCACACAATGATTTCTTGCCTCTGTTGGACTTGCAACCCCTAGTTCCTTAGATAGTGGAAATATTCAGGAAGAGCTGCAAGAGCATTTGGGGAAAGGAGCCCTCATCTCTCCACCTCCAAGTCTCCCTGGAGAGAAGACTTCCAGCATGGAAGAGATGGAGCGGAAAGTCACTTTCTATCTTTCATTATCATTTGATGCCTATCACTCACACTGATAAAGCCAAAGAGCTGAAAGGTTTGAGTTGTTTCTCACGAGTGCTGACATAGCAGAGTGTATATCAGGAAAGGCCTGACATTTGATGTGGCTTTATCATTGGCAAGCAGGCAAAGAAAATGGATAAATTAATCACCTTTTCCCTCCATCTGTCATAAGCTTTTATCCCATGGGGAGGAAAATGTTTCCAGTTTGTCCTGGCTTTTTGAAGTGTGACACTATTGTATTTGCCAGCCTACATAATGCCTAAATCATCAAAATGCCAGAAGTGGAGGGGAATGTGAATACCACTTATAACACAGCCTGGTGGACCACAAAGCTGGGTTTCAAGCCTCTCTGGTCTTTTTGAAAAGCCTCCAGAGATTTCCAGCCAATCTTTACCTCAGCTCATTGACACTAACCACTTAGGCCCAAGCAGCTGTCTCGTGACTCACCATGTATTTCTCATTTCTTATTTACATTTTACTAAGTAATGATATCTCTAATTTCACCACATCTGGTGGAAACTTGGGGAGTTATGAGTGAGTTTTACAGCCTGAATAAGGTAGTGGGATACTCTCAGGGTCAGGGTCAGGGTCCCAGCAGCCCCCTCCTCTTTCTGGGAGGGACGTGCGGTGTAAGCCCAGGAGCAATCCAGCGATGTTTTATGAGCAGAGCCAAGGCATACCTATGCTGCCCCTCGCAAAACTTTGTTTCTGGGCTGCCTAACTTTACCACTGCCATGGCCATGTTTGCATGGCTTTGTTGTAAAACCATGTTACAAGTTCATTACAGGGAATCACTCACTTTCCATGCTGTCTTGAAATCACTCTTCTGTTACAATTTAAAAGCAAATTTGTGTTAAAAGGTCTGTCTTTTTTTCTGGGTAGCATTCCAGGGATCAGTCTGACTTCCCAGTAGTTTTATAATACAGCTCCAGGGTTTGAAAGAGAAAAATCAAACTTTCTTTCTCCTTCCTGGGTGAACAAAAAAACCCCAAGACATTTAAGCGATCTCTTTCTGTCCAAAGCCTCCAAGCTCATATGTCTCTGTGAACGTTTAAAGAGAGTCTTTTTTCACTGTTGGTAAATGGTTGTAATGGACTTGTGGTTGTAATCTCCACAACGTTGTTAGCATGAAACATTTTTACACTCGAATCACAGTGTTCAATGGTTCGTTATACTGTGTGTCTGCTCCTTTGCCGTGTTTGCGAAAGATGGAGCTGCACGCAAGACGAACTATGACATCTCAGTGTTTTCAACAACAGCATCATTGTTTCTAGGATATTTTGGGGTCTGAATCTGTTCAGGGCACCTGCAGCTTGCCAGACGCTTTGGAGTCTGTGTTTCAGGTTACAGCTTGCTTGATGCAGGATTCAAGTCTAGGTCCATTTAGTCTTTTTGCTACTGGTCCCTTGCGTCACAGCTTGGTGACTGGATACAAATATTTGGGGAAGGGTCTCAGACAACCTCACTCTGTGTCTGGGATGGATTAGATATCATGCAGCATGCGACTGATGATTTTTTTTTGTTTTATCTCCAGCACAGCGATGCAGTCCATGACCTGCTCCTGGACTTTATCACGTGGGTTGGCATCCTGCTTTCTCTGGTCTGCCTCCTGATCTGCATCTTCACCTTCTGCTTCTTCCGTGGGCTGCAGAGTGACCGCAACACGATTCACAAGAACTTGTGCATCAGCCTTTTCGTGGCAGAACTCCTCTTCCTCATTGGCATCAACCGGACTGACCAGCCGGTAAGAGGCAAAGCACTTTCTGCTCCCGCCACAGGCTCTTGTCTCGGTGTGTATGGGATGTTTGACCACGCAGTGAGATGTTCCGGCGCTGCCTTAATGCATGAGTCCTCACAGGGTTGGGCCCCTGGTTGTTAACTGGGAGTCAAATGCTGATGCCTGTTGTGATTTCAGAGGCTGTACGTGCATTGTTTGTAAATAATGCGTGTGTATGTTTAATAAGCAGGTTGTAAAAATGTGCTTATACTATGTACATCTTTATATGTTTATTTGCCAGATTGTGTATGTACCTACATTTGTATCTTTGAATATAATTTTTATATGCAGAGATATGTCTATTTTAAAATAGTTCACGCACATTTTCCAAGTGAAAAAAAAGTTCTTCCTTTGGAGAAGGGAAGATAAGAACTCCCTCATTCTTATTGAACCTCCCAGTAAGAGTAATCCTGACCGTTGCGTTAATTCGGCATGGTACAAACACCTTCCCTTGCTCTTTTCAATCCGCACGCAGATTGCCTGTGCCGTCTTTGCTGCCCTCCTGCACTTCTTCTTCCTGGCAGCTTTCACCTGGATGTTCCTGGAGGGGGTGCAGCTCTACATCATGCTGGTGGAGGTTTTCGAGAGCGAACACTCCCGGAGGAAGTACTTCTATTTGGTCGGCTATGGCATGCCTGCACTGATTGTGGCCGTATCAGCAGCAGTGGACTACCGGAGCTATGGCACGGACAAAGTGTGAGTGGGGCTTGGCACTGCTTGGACCTGGTCAGGAGGGATGGGAGTGGGGATGACAAAGGGAAGTGAAGAGCCCAGAGACCTGGCAGGCAAAGGAGGCTTGTGCAGGCAGAGCTCAGCCAGGAGGCATGGCTTGCCTTATCTCTGTGTCTCCAACACAGTCAGTGATGATACAGGACAAATTCCCCACTATCAAATGATTTGCAAAGGTATTTTCTTGGGGAAGTCAGTCGAGGAAAATTTTATTACATCATTGCATAACATCAGCAGCGGTGGCTGTCCCAAATCTCAGTTTGGTACTCTATCAGCAAGGTCATCCCTCTTCTCTAACCAAAGAGTATTTCTCATTTGGAAGATGAAACATTGCTTTCTTCTTCCTCTTTTTTAAGTGTTCTATCAAATTAACTGAGTCTGCAAGCAAAATAGGTGGTGACTGTGGAGTGCGTTAGACTCTTTGCAAATTGGAACAGCTACATCATTTATCATTATGAATATTCTTAAATGTTTTCGACATTGCTGAAGCTGGTATCAAAGCACAATTTAGATGATTGTGCAACACCGTCTAATGGAAAACAAAGGGAAAATCAAGCCTTTGATTTTCTTTGCCAGCTTTGTTACGGTAGCACTAACAATCTGTTGTTACTGACTTTTTTTTTTTGCTTTCCCTTGTCAGGCTGCCTTTCCTCTGTCATTTTAACTGAGTTAAGGGCTCAATCTGAAGGCATACATAGCAATGAGCCAGTGGCATTTTTAAAGCTCTTTTTTAGCATAGGTTGGGTCAGGCCATGGCAGCAGTTGATATTCTGTTAAATTCAACTGCAAAATTTTTGCCTGAAACCTTATTGGTATATATGAACCTGATTCCTTGTGGAAGCAAATCTGTAGAGCAGTGGAGCTGTTCATGATCCATTACCATGCCAGCAGGTAGGCTTGGATCCCAGCTGGATATTTGCATCGTGTTCCTCCCATGAGTAGGAGAATAGCAACCTGAATTGGTATAAATGTCATACCTTGTGGAAAGGAAATGGCCCACACAGGTAAAGGTAGGAGGGAGTAAGTTTTCAAGGATCTCTACCAATTTATCCAAAGTAGTTTGACTGACTTTGACGGGCCCAGGGGGCAAAGAAAAGTAACACAACAGCTGATTACAGTTTCTGGGGAAGACTGTTTCCAGCAGCTGCCACCTACTTTCTGCCCCAACCAACTCTTCTGTTCACATCCTCTCTTGAGCGATATATAAGCCCCCATTAAATCAGGTATTGAAACATTCTACCTTGTCCCTTTAGAATATTCTTACTGTGGTGTTTCTACGAAGGACCTGTCTCTTCACAGTGGCCTACATGGGGCATGCTGAGCCTCAAACATGTTACAGCAAAAGGGCCGTGAGTCCAGCACCCTGGAAAGCCAGCTGAGATGCTCCCACACATCTGCCGTTGCTGGAGCTGTGTCCCCACTGGTCCGGTTCGCAGTCTGATGTTTTAGTGGCTACCTTTGACGCTGTTTACCCTGTTACTTCTGCAGCATTACTGTCGCAGGGCTTGTAGCACCAGAGCGATTCTTTTGACTTCTCTCTTAATGTTTTGGGCTGCCTACCAAGAAAACCCAGCATTGCAGCTAGTTTGCGACGAAAGCTAGCACCATGTTCTCTTACAGCGCTCTGTAACTGTTGGGTGTTGAAAATGTCTTACTTTGTTCCCTCGTAGTATAAGGACATCCCCAAGCCCATGGTATCGCTTTCAATGTGAGACAGTGTTTGATTTGCATCCGCCCTCATCTTTGCGGAGTCCCTCGTGATGCTCTGTAGGGACAACCTGAGTACCAGTGTAGGTTGTGGGAGATAGCGGCACGCAGCAGGATGGCTGTAGGGAGTGGGAACATACGGCACCTAACCACAGCTTTCATAAAGCACCATGGCAGCTTTGCATTGCTGAAATGTTTCCACTCCTGTTAAATGGCTATATAGACCTTTCTGAAGCACAGCAAAATAAACATATTCCATGGGATACACTGCCTTTTCCCAACAGGCCTTGGGTGCCCAAATGTTTCCATGGCATGGGAAGTACAGGCAGAAAGTTTGGCTGAAATTCGCTGGAGGTGAACAACAGAACTTTGCTATCTTTGTGTTGAGGAGGCAGCAGTCCTATGTCTGTGCCAGTAAAATCTCTCTCCCTCCCCACAGCATAAAGTAGTATTTTTAATGATTAAACATGTATATATAATATTTTGCAAATAAATATTTACAGAGATTTGCAGAGCCTAAAATATTTATTTATAATCTCTAATTCCAGAATGCACAATTTTGTCACGTTCTCATAGTGGAAAATAAAAAACATACAATATGTTTTGTATAACTATCATGCTCCATCTGGTTGATGGATGATGATGTATTTTTCTGTATAATGTTATTAGAAGGGTAGAACTGATTAGAATTTGTAGTGAACTATATGCCAGGCATACATAATTTGATTGCAAGAAGTTGCTTGGTTTTGCCGGCTTTTGTAAAACATCCTCTGGAATACATTACTTGCCTCCCTCCATTATTTATTGCATTTGTTTAAGCAGGACTTATGGAGCTGCTAGTGTTATTTGTTTTTTGCCTGGCATTTGGTGCCACCATTCATACATCCCAGAATGATTTGCTTAGACGCCCAATGTAGGTTTTCTTGATTTCATTTTCCTTTCGAAATCCAACCCGCCTGTAACACATGCCCAGATTACATAGCCAGGAACAGGCAGTTGTTCCTCGCTGTGTTTCTTTGCTCATCACTTGGTGCTTGTGATTTTCTGAAGCATCCTATGTCCTAGTATTCATATTGGCCTTTTGGAGTAGCTGCCCAGTAAAGATACTCTCTTACACTTAATTATTCCAAGGATTGGAATTCATCCTTTTCCTTTTACTATTTTTTTGTTTAAGAGCAGTTCAAACCACTCGTATTAGGAGATTAATTTGCTTTTATAACCAAGCAGCAACGTAGTGATTCCATTAAAAGATCATTCCATTCAGGCCAGCAGGGACTATTCATGTGAGCAAGCTAAGCCGTGTTTGGCCCTTTCCCCCAAATAAATCAGAAATGTTGCATCTCACCTTGTTCTGATTGTAATTTCTAAAGTAAAGGTGAAAAGCAGGAAGCCCCACTGCAGACACTGTGGTCCCCCAACATTGCCAAAGTGATTCTGGCGATACTCACGTGAACTTCCAAGTGACCATTTCTTACAGGCCAGGTCTTCAGCTGCTGAGTCTTAAATGGCCATGTCTCAAGTTTCACTGCAAAAAAGAAGATGCTGGGATTGTAGTTTTGAAAAGTTACATCATTTGCCTCGTCCTGTGTGTTAACCAAATCCATCCATCTCCTGGCCGGATCCGATGTCAAGCATCGTGGTGGGCAATGCTGCGAAATGCAGAGGGAAAATAGCATTTGCAGCTAGTGTTAGTATTTGAAAATAACTTGTGTCTAAAATTCAGTAAAAGCTGGATTAAGACTTTAGCAGCCTCTATTTGAGAGGACTCACTCAAGTAGCAGGCTGTCCAAAATCGACAGCAAGAAGCTATTCCATATTCCCATACTGTCCTGGGTTTCATATCAATGCCTCTTACAAATCTCAGAGGAAAGCAGCTGTGCTTTGAATGCTTCAATATATTTTAGAAAACGTACTTATAGGTATATTCATCCACTGGTGATCAAATTCATCGTGACAGGAATCTCTCTATTGTTTCTCCCCCCCTTTCCCCCTTTTTGGTATGCTATAAAGCAGGATATACATGGTAAGCAATCCAGCTGTCGGAAAGCAAAATGAAAGCCCAGTATATGTACACAGTCTCCAAGTCCATCAGCCAGCCGCCGACATTTTATGCATGTTAATGTTGCTTGGAAAATAGCTTCTAACAATATGGTCTGTCTTGGGTGGCTCCACTGAACTTGTTCTATTTTCAAGTGTTCGTGCCGGGTATTTGGAGGAGGAAGCATGAGCAATGTGGACGCTGGACTGCATTAAGCAGAACCTATATTGCACCCTTGAAAGGCATGTCTTGTGCATACATATCCCATTACTGCACCCAGACAAGGAGACTGTATAGCCACGTGAAGCAAACCGCTGAGCTCCCATGAACAACATGATATATTTAGGGCTCTTCAAATTTTATGGTCCAATGGCAGCTAATGATTGTTTATTGGTTATATTTAATGCACACCAGGGATAGTTTAGTATTTGATTTCTCTTCATGCAGAAAATAGAGTAAACTCTTTGTAGTCTTTATTGCTTAGGAAAAGCTTTAGGTGAATATAGCGACTTGTCACTGTGGAAAAGGAGGAAATTAAAAAGTAAAGGAAAGCAGCACCACGGAGCTCGTTATGAGCACTGAATATGCTGGTGTGACTCTTGGAAGAAGCAATGGGGTTTTGAGCAGCATTCCCTGCATCCGCAGATTTTCAGATAATCTGCTCTGCCTTGTACTGAGCCCTGAAGCAGCTTCGTTTGCTTAATGGCAGCGGAGTCTAAACTTGTAATGCGGCAAGTCCGTGTTCACGATGCAGCTGTGCATGGGGGGTCAGAAGTAACTCGGCAGCCCAAGATTAGCAACTTTGGGAAGTGAGTTGCCTGATTGCTTCCTTGTTTTGAGGAGCTCATTTATGCAGCTCATTGTGCATGTGGGTTTTTGTCTTTTAAGGGAAGAAAAGCTCAGTGTGGTACTTGTCTGATTAGCAATTTACAGCTTCTCAATGCAATTGGCGGGATGCCTGTGTTTTGATGTTTTGATCTTAATTTGCATTTTTAATGAGGTATGACTTAAATGGGTTCAAAGTTGCATCTCTTCCTGATGACCACAAAAAAAACGGCTTTTTAAAGTCCCTCTGCAGATTAGAGGCAGTTCTGCAGCTTTCCGTTTAGTCGCCCAAGACTGAGTGTCATACACAGTTTCATAGAAAGGCGATTTTTCTATTCAAACAAATAAAAAATGACATCATGTTCTTTAACGCGTGCAGAGAAGCAAAAAAAAGCCTTCCCTGGTTTTCCCAAGCTGTACTCTTGCTTACATGAAGCTGTCTCTCGTTGGAAGGGGACCTTTTTGCTCCATGCCTGTCCCCCTCTTATCCCGAGGGCAGGACCTGGCTCCTCGGCTGTTTCCCATCCACAGCATCCGTCTCGTCACTGAATTGTGCTCCACAACTGAAGGGACAGATATTTTAGGGGAACAGGTTGGAAAATTTCATCCATTTGGCTGGCTGGAAAGGAAACCAGTTGCTTCATGCTTCTTTGCTCAGCCCGGCACGGCTTTTCCTTCATGCTGTATTTCAGCTTTCACCAATTTTCCCCATGTCCCAATCTATATGCATTCAATAGCAGCTGCATCAGATGTGACCATATGGCTGACCAGCATGCTTTAAGGAGTAAAGAGAGGGTTTATGTCTTTCCTCTTTCCTGGGCTTTCCTAGAGCCGGCTCGCTCTTTGTGCTGAAGGAAAACCAAGTTGCTTGGCAATTAAAGTACACTGTGCTCCCAACTCCTGTGCAGCAGGGGCTGGGGGATGTTTTGAATGTTAAACTGGCAAAAAAGTTCAAAATGTTTTAATTAAAAAAAAACCCACAACCAGCCCTCTGAGTCCTCTCCCACATACCAGCACTCTTATTATCAGTAGAAAAAAGTTGTGGGGCTGTGTATTCCCTGATTTATATGTGGCAGCTGAGGCATAAGCACTGGTTACACTTTTTTCCTATGGGATGGGGTAGGTATAAAGTCTGAAATGCCATGTAATATGTGAGCTGCTGCTATGCGGACTTTTTTTTTCGGGGGGGGGAAGACTTTTTACAGGGACTTCATTATCCTTGAAACCTCTATTCCTCTGTCAAATCTAGTTGCAATTGGGCGACATTTCAGATGTTATTATGGGTGATACACAGATGTCATGATCGCATAAACCCTTTCCTATAGGAAATCAGACTCAAATAGTTTCTAGTCACTCATGTTGTTCCATTACCAGCTGCATCTAAATCACCTTGAACTTCAGCAGCCACAGAGGAAACAAGATTTCCCTGCAATCGCTCTGAAAGCCTCTGTTTGCCTCTTGCATTAAGATTTTGATGCTGTCACATGAAGATTTTGGATGAACAGCTGTAGAGGCAGTTCAGGAGTGATGGTCACGGAAGTGACGGTATTTAATTTGCGACAAATAGCGGTATGACCATATATATATCAATACATCTTCAACACTGACAAGACCTGAAATTTATATGGTCAGGGAGGGAAGTGAGAATCTTTCTCTACATCTTTGAATTTATTCATATCTTGGCTTCTCCCAGTCGCAGAGGTTCAGGGCATGTTTTATTCTCTCGTCAGGTGGCTTCTGCTGATCTCTTCCGTGGGGCTGCTGGCACAGACCTTTCTGCCTGTTGCAAAGTCCATTGGAAGGGAAAAAACATTCAGCACGTGCACTAGAGCTGTCATTTGTGAGAACTGCTATCTCTTCCACCATGATAAATTCATATATACAGTTCCTGTCGCTTGCCTAATTATGAAATTCCATCAGATGTTTAGTATAAGAGTGATTTTATGCTTTCTTAGTCCTCTGTGTATAAATGGAGCTGTGATTTGCAGCATTGCAAACACGACAAGATATTATTATTTTAAACATCGTGTGAAACTTTCTTGGAATTTATATTCGTCTGTCTTGTAACCAGTCACTTCCATTTTATCTTCCTGTCGCCTGGAATGAAATAGGAATGAAAATGTAATTTCCCAGGGGCCTTAAAAAATGTGGGGAGTATTAAATGCGGTTGAAATTAAGCAATTAATAATTTAGTTTTAGGCCATGAATCAACTTCATGTGATAGCACAGACCATATGCAACCCTCAAAACATTAGTGGAAACAAAACACTCCGGAGGATCAGGGAAATAAAATGCTCTAAATGGGAAGTTGCTGAACCTAATTAAACCTCAGCCTTCTGTTATCCAAATTGTGCTTCCTATTTGCACCAAATTTGCTCTGATCTGCTTGCTGGAGAAATGTCATCTCGCTTGACAGTTGACAGACAGCTTGTGTTGCATCAGAACTGGAGAGGGAAGAGGAGCTTAAAGTGAAGAAGAAGCTCCATGGATGCTCATCGGACCCCTTCCTTAAAAAAAAAACAGTTTTAAGTTTTTTTTTCCAACAGATGCAGAAAGCCTTAGCAACTAGGCCTTGTGCCATTTTCTCCCTGCTTCCTCCAGAGGTAATTATCTTACTCCATCAATAGCGCTGTCAGAAATTGGGCACATAATTCAGCATTTAAATGAACAAGCAATGTAATATTTCCTGTCTCCCACCGGCGTGTTTTGCAGCTCACATTCTTCTCTGTCACTCGCTCACTCTTGATGTATGTCCTGGGTGCAATCCTTGAATGCCTTCTCTCCCCTGTGTTTCATTACAGATGTTGGCTCCGACTTGACACCTACTTCATTTGGAGCTTTATAGGACCGGCGACCTTGATAATTATGGTAAGAACTCCTAATTAACTACTCCATCTCTCAGGTCAAGAAATAAAACTTTTGCTGTCCCTTTACTCTTTATCTTTAATTTACACAGATTAATTTGAGAAAGGCATGTTCTTCTTTGACCCCACCTGGCACAAGCAATTAGACCCTCATTACGAGAGGCTCTTGGCATTGCAAAATACTTGATCAAAATGGGCTGGGGAGCTTCGGAGCGGGCGCTTGCAGAGTTTGGTTTCTACCATTGAACATTTAGAAGTGCCAAACTCTATTTTGATGACCCTTGCTGCCCTCCCCCTTTTTGAATTCCCAATCGAAGCTTTGCATCGATCATGCAAAAAAGGGAAGTCTGGGGTGGGGGGAATGAAATAAAGTCCAAACTGGAAGAGAGGTTTGATGGGGGTTTTTCGTCCCCAGCAGAAGTTGAAACTTGTGTGACTTCATGGTTAGCACATTGCCAGCATATCAGCTAACACAGCATCAAGGTAGACAAACCCAACTTTGGAAGCAGCTGGAGTTTTCTTATGCTTTAATCGCTACAATATGGCTTAAATAAACCATCCTTTGTTTTGAATAGACTACAGTTTGACTAACACAGCAAACCAGGCACTCTCACTTCAATGCAGACATTGTTCCTGCTTCTCCTGCTTCTCCTGCAACTGAGGGCCATTTCAGCAGCCTTCCACATCAGGGAGGGGGCTGTGCCACCAGCTACAACTGTTGGGTTTTTTTCCCCTTAAGCAATTCATTCATAAAAAGATATCTTCCCTTTTTGATTATGTCTCGAACCCTGGCCTGGGCTTTTGGGGGAACTCCTTTCCAGGAATTGGCAGCCTTGTTAACACTGAGGCATTGAAACACCATCGCATCTTTTACAGAACAAATCAAACTCTTTTTCCTTTTTATTTTTCAATTTTGCATTGTGCGTCTTCAGCAGTCATGATTTCCCTGCCTATCTCCCCCATTACACTGTATTTAAAAGATATATTCACAGAAAAAGATGCTTTTTTCTTCTTTACAATGGGGCTGGCTAAGCAAGATGCTTGGAATGACTTTTCATGACTGTACATCTCTCAGACACAGACAAGCCATTACGGCATATATTTTTAATATTCCATAACGTCATTTGAAGCACTGCAGTTGATGTTGGAACCAGCCTCGTATCAGTAACATACGCAGCACCACAGCTTTGGTAACACTGTGGCATTACCAGTCCTGCAGTCTACAGGCCAGCTCACCTTATAAAATGCTTGGTAATTTTCTGTGATTCAGTTGCTATAAAACTGTAGCGAGAGACTCATCTGTTACAGAGAAGAAGCTGACTTTCTCCCCATCATGTTGTGCCGTGTCACGTAACCCTTTTTTCTTTTCCTTCCTCCTCGTTGCAGCTTAATGTCATCTTCCTTGGGATCGCTCTCTATAAAATGTTTCATCATACTGCCATACTGAAACCTGAATCTGGATGTCTTGACAATATCAAGTAAGTGGTTGTGGTTTTTTTCTTTCCCTCTGCCTGTTTCTGTCTTTTGCTCTTTATGCCCCTGTTTCTCTCTGAGGAGTGTACAGGGGAACCAACTCTGCTGGCAGCAGTCGTAACCAGGGGCAATACGTTGGGTTATGACACTGCAGAGTGGTTTCTAATAGGTACCAACAGGTGGCTGATGATGAAGCACTGTCTTTATTGGGATTTGGCTGCCAGTGGTGGCATTTTCCATTCAATTTTGCATGAAGGAAGCAAAGTTGCATTTGCTGTCCTTGAAGCAGGTAACCTCTTAGTCCCTCTACGTAAAAGGAAATCATGCCCGATAATTACCAGCTAATTATTGCAGTCTCTACAGGGAAGGTGTTGAAATTGTTGATCATTACTATTTCTCTGTGCTCTGAGGGTGGCAGCCTTACTTCTTTTCCGTTTGTTTTGACCTCTGACAGATTTAATGACCCAAATTCTCCCCAGAATTTGATTAGTTTCAGCAAAGTTACCAGGGGTTTATCTGGGGGTGCCCACATCAGAGGATGTGCTTGTCAGCCAAGGCATGTTTTGCCCTTGGACTCGGTTAAGGTCTGACCCTGGGCATCTTACTGTCTAGCAAGCTGCTTCATTATATTGATAGAATATTAGTCTCCATCAGTACCTGTTTATTCAAGTACCTCTGGCTTTAATTACTCGCTTCAAAAATACAAGTGGGATTTCGGGTGCAGCATGTGATAAGATGGGGAGCCCGCTAATTAATAAAACCATCTAATGAACTTAAGGAGGAGGAAATTGTTGGGAGTCAGCACTTTACTGCCCGCCCAGGAAAGGAGAGCGTTGTGCAACATGTCTGGAAGTTGGTTCTCCCCTCTCTTTCATGGTGGGAGTGGGAGAAGAGGCGTGAGGGGAACTCATTAGGAGACGACTGAATTGCACAGTTGCAAGGCAGTTCTCAGCCAGGTTATTGTTCTTAGCGCTGAGCCACTCTCGCAGATGCAGTTTTAATTTAAACTAGGTCAGTCCCCCCTTAAAACTTCCCCAGCAGACAAGGCTTGCAATGTCACTGGTGTGCCATGACCTGGCATGGTTCTTTGGGTGAAGTTTTAGTTTCTTAGGCACAGATTCTTCTTCGAGGGTTGGGAGGAAAGGGAACCGGAGCCTGTACAAATGCAGGAGACCCCAGTGAGCTCAGGGACCCGCAGGGCGCTCGTTCGCTATGTCTGTCCCTGCCGAGGTTGCAGGCAGGCTGCTCTGCAGTGTACCTCTGTTTCTCCTGCCATTGCTCTGCTATAAGATGAAATTGGAAGAGCAGTCCCTCCTGGATGTCCAGGACTGATCCCAGCATGATAGTCTTTCATGCAGTCTTGGATGAAACACTGAAGGAATGGTACGTTTAATAACACTTATTAATATGACTACTCATCATGCATTAGTGCTATGGGATTGCTCGCTGAGAACAGTCTTTCTAAGGTTACCCACACAAAATCTGTCTAGAAAGCCTTGCAGTATGACATTTGCATTAAAACTGGGGAAAAAAAAAAAACAAAGCCCTTATAATTAAAGCAGAAATAATAATTGCCTACCGAATAATCTTCCTTGTGCTAATTTCTAGTATCTTTGTTTAAAATGCCAGGAATTTATACAACCAGTTACGTCAATTATAATGTCATTGTAAAATATTTTATAGGTTCTTTTGCAGATGAGTGTCTATTCCTGATTTGACTTCATTAAAATGTTTTGAAAACACAAACAATTAAAATACTTTTAAGTATGTTTCTGATACTCTTCCAAACATGTTGCTTCATTATGAATTATTTTTTATGCTTGAAAAAATAAGAGAAACATAACGTAAGCTTGGGAAGACCCCAAGCTCATCCTAGGAAGTTTATCAAAACAAGAATTTCAGAAGTTACTTGCTTGTAATTTCTGAATACCTAAGCAGGACAAAGTTAAGTCTCTAAATCCAAGGCATGTGTTGTCTCAATATCGGATATGCTTGAGTTAGGAGAAGGTGCAGATTTTGAACAGAGATGTGAATTCACCTTTGAGGGAGCTTTCCTAGGGATGTGAGGGGCTTGCAATCTCTGGAAAACTTTTAAGGTAAGATCATAGTCATCTTCTAGGTAAAATCGTAGTCTTCTAGGTAAGATTGTGGTCTTCTTCCAAAGTCATTGGCTCTAACTCAGTTGCAAAATGTAGATGTGGTACAGCAGCTCTGGAATAAAAAGCCACAGACCAAGTTATTTCACAGGTGACCAGGAAGATCCTTTCTGAGCTTTACCTCCATGGGTCTATACGGTTGGTGAAAAGACACCCAGATCTGTTTCTCCAGCATGTGCTGCCTTTGCTGGCTCTCAGCGTGGTCCCAGAGCCTTGCATCTCATCTTATCGGTTTATATTTAAAAAAACCAAACCAAACCGAGGGCCTGCATTGGAGGGCCCCTTGCTGCCATCTGCGTGTGACAGCTTTACGGCACATGGGGAGCTGAATGGGAATTTGTTCTCCCAGTTCATTTCCTAGCACTGCTCTGTGTTAGGCTGTGGTGAAGCTCTCGCAACATAAATCCTGAGCCTGTTCAACAACAGCAAAATACTTGATTCCCTATGGCAACGTAAAAATAAAGGCCATAAAATATTTTAATAGACTGTTAATAAGCGCCCCTGCAATCTGGTGCTTGCCTGTGTCACTTTAAAGGTTAGAAATACATTATGAAGTATAGAAAATAGAGAGCCAAATAACTCCACTTAAATTAATGAACTTGATAAGGGATCAGGTGTCACCTGGGATACCTTTAATTACTGCACCAACAGAAAAGCCATTCAAAGGGCAGTGCCTGAACCAGATGCTGTGTGGCTGAAAGATTTGTAGGCACTGTGCAAAG
The DNA here is from genome assembly GCF_018139145.2 of Gymnogyps californianus. Classification (NCBI taxonomy): domain Eukaryota; kingdom Metazoa; phylum Chordata; class Aves; order Accipitriformes; family Cathartidae; genus Gymnogyps; species Gymnogyps californianus. Next base: position 62,489,781 of record NC_059474.1, on the reverse strand, counting down.
TTGTAAAAGTAAACTTCCCTAACCTTTAGGAACAGTCCCTGCATTATTGTGCCAGCATGGGAGAATCTGACATTCCCACGGTGGAGCACTGGTTACCCAGCAAGAGATTTGATGAGTACAGAGCTGGTTTATTTTTTACCCACGTTAACTTTTCCAGCTTAGCCCAGCACTTTCAAGAGGAAAGTAGGGTAGCCACATATGTGGGTCCTTCCCCCTGTGCCGAGAACATCCTCCCTGTATGGCAGGTTGGTACTGAGCCGATTCAGTGGGTTGCACCTGCTGAGACAGCGAGGCTCGTGCTCTAGTCATGCTTTTGAGGCATGTAGCCAGGAGAGGATGTGAGCTCATGCATGTGCGCTATGTTGTTCAGAGCTGCAAGAGTTTCTGTGCCTGCCACTGATGCCAGGAGGGCAGACTAGCTCCCGTTTCACAACAGGTACCATCACCAAGAGTAGCATGCTTTTACCTATGTTTTTAAAAAAGTTCAGTTTGATTTCTTCCTTCAGTAAGTTTAAACAGAAATTTTAAGGGTTCACCCAGGGTGGGGATCTCTTCTACCTTTTAAAGATCTCTTTAGTATGAAGCAACGCAGACAAGGACGCCGAAACGGCTGCCTCGGGTGGTGCAGGTAGCTTCTGCCCATGCTGCCCCAAACGGGAGGTGGGAGGGGATTTTCCTCCCCCGCCTTTTCCAATGGCTGTTTCGAGGTCCACTGTGGCCATTGCTCTTTCATCTCTTTGCAGCTTGTCGGCAAACACAGATGAGCAGAGAAGGGCAGTGAGGAGCATCGTTTAGTCTTTGGTAGCTCTGCCCACATCACTTGTATCTCGCTCATGGCCCATTGGAGAGCATAAGTGGGATGCAACGGGTGCGTGAAATTGCTCGTAAGCACAAACTGATTCACTGTCAACAAATGTACCTGGCAAGGCATTGTTTTGGAGGATTGATTCCCCCAGCCCTTACGAGCTTGCAGGGAAGACAGATCTTTCAAGTCAGGGACTACGCAAGATTTTTGGATGGCAAAAGCCTGCTGTGCTGCTTGCATCTATAGCCTGCAAGGTGGAGACTATAGGCGTGTCAGTGCAGTATCGATGTACTCTTGCTAGCAGATGGCTTCTCGTGATGGCATGTTACCAGCTGGAATACTTTAGAGCAGCTGTGAGGCTGTTTTGCCGGAGGTTGCTGCCGTGTGGAGTGATTTCTGGAGTCAAGCAGCTCGAAGTCTCTCCTTTGCGCTTTTCCATTGTGCCGGGTAGATGTTAGATGTGCGAAATGTCTCAGACTGTCGTAGACAGGAGTACACTGAATCTTTTTTATATTCACATTTCTGTAGGAAGCCTTATGTGACAAAGGAAAATACATCTATATCTGAATAGTCCAGCATGGTTCTTCAGTTTTCCATCCATCAACTTGTTTTTGGGTGGTCAGGCATGTACTGTGGCTGCTTGTGGTCCTCGCACACCAGATTTTCATCCGACCCGTGCCAGATGCTGCAGCACGACAAACCATCCACATGTTTCCAGATGCTTAACCGACATTCTCTGGGCAAAATGGAGGATTTCAGATGAACCCCCTCCCCAAATGCCTTTGCATTGTGTGGCAGTACAGTGCTCGTTCTGCAGCTATTTAAATACTGCTTATTCGAGTCATCATGGTGTTAGTAAAGGGAAAAAAAGAGGGGCTACACTGATGGTAATCCAGATGTGCTCTTCACCATATCTACTGAAATCTGAGGTCCTGTCTTTGCTGTATGCTGTTATTGTGCACAATGTGGGGCGCGTTAGTTACTGACATGGAAAACTGGTAGAAAATTGGGTTGGGAGAGCAGTTATTTAGTTAACAAAAGGCAAGTCCTATAAGCGGATTGAAAGGATTCATCAATGGGACTGAGCAGCTGCCATGCCTGAAGTTACACAGGGCATCGCCAAATGGCCGGAGGGGAGAGGGTGAAATCTGCTTTCTCCTAGCAGAGACCAGAAGCCATCCTTTCTCTTCCTTACAGATGTAACCTTTCCTTTGAAGTTCCCGCGAGCACCCATCCCCTCTCCCCCCAGTGCTGCCTAGCTGCAGTTGGATTTGTTAGCATTTCTCCCAGCCAGACCAGACTTTCTGACATTCTTCTGTGCTGCAGTATGTGGCAATGGGATTTTATTTTATTTACTTTGGAAGGGCAACACACTGGCCATAGCTGCCAACCACGGTTGTGGACCTGCTAGAAAGAAGGCAGGAGGCGAAGGGCTTTTGTCAGCTCACTTCTGTTTTTGTCCCATTTTATTGTGTTATTATTTTAGCCAGGGTATAACTTGGCTTGTGCCATAGGCCACCTGGATGCTCTTTAGAAAGTACAACTCATGGGGACCTCTTCAAAGAGAAGCGTGTTGGGCTGTAGTCCTGGCTTTGTTGGAAGAGCTCATCCAGTGCAATAGAAACCCACCCGAAAGTCATCCCGGAAATTTAATTTTCTTTCTTTCAGACAGGGAGACCCAGAGTCTTAACTGGGAGCTCCTTTTGTTGCTAAAGAGGCACTATTAATTAGGGGCCTTGAGACAGTTTAATCCTGGCATTAACCACTGTAGTTTTGTTGCAGCTTTCTTCCCTCTTGTGGAAACCTGCTCCCATCCCATCTTCTGCAACAACAGAATAAGCACTATATCAAAAACCTGACATTCCCTGGAAGAAATTTATTTATTCTGAACATGCAGGAGAGAATGTTTTTGGGTATTGTGGCCGGATTCACAAGAACACGCTGAAATCCCACTAATGGGGATGATGCAGAAATGTCCTGCACTGCAGCCTTCAGAAATCAATCCCCAAATGACCAAAACAAGCCCCCCTCAGCTCACTGGCTGCCGTGAGAGCTTCAAGTGGTCCAGGGCTAAAGGCCCAGGGCCCTGATTTAATGGATAAGTTAAAAAAGTATAATTTCTCCCAAGTTTCTGACTTGAAACAAAACTCACACCATACTCCTTTATTTTTTATCTTTTTTCCATGGGAGTCTCTTGCTCACAGGCTTACAGAAATAAATCTGAGAAAGTGCAACCTAAAAGCCAAAAGTAGGAGCCAAATGCAAAGACTCAACATTGATTATTACTATCTAAAACCTCACAAAGCCCAATCTGGGCTCTTTCAGGGAGTCCGGCCCAGGCTGGGGGAGGCAAGGGGTGAGGAGCATCAGGCACAAAATTGAGAAGCCCCTTTTGAAAATATGCCTCCTTTACAAACCATTGCCATATCCCGCTCTCCCCATATGTTGTATGGGCGTAAGTGATTATCTGCTCATTTTCTTGCTTCAACATATGTATTTTATTTAAAGAGACATGACTAATCCCAGCCCCCAGATTAGCTGCTTGTTTCAGTCCTGCGGGTTTTCTGAAGTCATAAAAAAATCCTCAGAATTAGGTAGAAAATTGAAAACAAAGGTTAAATAGAACTTCCAAAAATCATCTGCGGAAATGTTTAAATTAAATCCTTGATTTAACACAGCAGTATTATGCTGGCAGGAACAGAGGTTTACCAGTCTAGTTTTATTTACTCAGCTGATTGAAATGCACAAAAAGTAAACATCCTGGGTTTGGTGCAGTGAGGAGCAAGTTAGATTTTGAAAATGCAAAATTTCTTCTCCTTCAGTAGGAAGAGCTTACATTACTGATGCAGAACAATAATTTGTAGCAGGTATCCTTTTACTAAAGGAAGATTAATTTGTGCTTTATTCTAGCCATTTTAAACAAGTGAAAGTAGGGAGACAATAAGGATTATTTAATCTATTTCTATGGAGATTTAAACTCATCTATTGGTTTCTGGATCTTTTTTGTTTAACCATAAGATGCTACAACTTGGAAATAGTTTGTGATGCTACAGGGTCTGGAATTGAATATTGCGTTGGGTTCACCCGAGGGATTTGACTCGCAGAACAGCACCACTTTAATCCTTCATTACTTCTGGGTTTGCGGTTGCTTGGGAGTGCACAGCGAGGACATGGTACAATGAGGGGGTCCAGCTCTTGGGGGTGTGCCCAGCGCAGCGTCTGGCTGCAGAAGACCCAATCCTGCATCCTCAGCACTCTCAGTTCCCGGCGAAGTCAGGGCTGAGGGTCTGTGGCAACGTGCAGACTCCTCCTTTGGAGCAGCAAGCGGGGAGAGGAGGTTATGTGCACCCATGCGGCTTCGAGGAGGTGTGTGCGTTGGCGTGAGTGGTGGCAAGGACGAGGTACAAAGGGTTTGAAACACCAGCTAGAGAATGGAAACACAGGAGCCAGTGAACCTCTGTTAAACATGACCCGAAATCCTGACTGGCCATTACCTATAACTTATAATGTTAAATAAAATAGCAGTGCCTGTAAAGAGTGAGCTTTCTGTTAAGATTTTCATACAGCCCTACTAACAAAATAGAAAGACTAACTGAGCAGGCTGTTCAAGAATAGCGCTTGAAAATCTCTCCTTCCCAGCCAGCTGTGCTATATGCAGCGTTTTTGGACTCCTCTGACTTCTGGAGACAGCAGGCTCAGAGCACAGCAGCTCCAGGGATGCCTTTTGGAGAGGAATCATCCCTGGATTCCCGCTCCAGGAATGGATAATCTGATCCTAGGGAACAAAAGGAGCCCCCGAGCCAGTGTTTGGGTCTGAATAAACTCGGATGAGAAATGAAGTGTGTGTTTTAACAGTGCTTGGGACATACAGGCAGCACGTTCTCTGTCACCAGAAAACTTGACAGGACTGTTTTGCAAAGATGAGCAAACGATCTGGGTACTTCTGAAAATGAGGAATAGCTTTTTCTCTCCCTTGGAAAACTTCCCCCTGTGCAAAGTTTAGATGTTGGCTGTGGAGTACTGAGCTGGGCATTAGAAACTGCCTGCCTCACTTTCCTTGTACAGGAGCTCAGGCTATGATCTTTGTGTCTCATATGGCCTTGAGTGAGAGTACCGTGCCTTCGCAAGCCTGACGGTCAGCTTAGCATCTCCCTGGATCCTGTGTAAGAAAGCACCATGCTTCCTAGTCCCCTGGGTAGCTCAGTGCTGCTTCTGTATAGCCTTCATCTGCATCTCTGCATGAGCAAACTTTGAACAGGCAGCCTAAAGCAAACCCAGAAAAATCACTTGGAGTTGGCACAAAATGAAGTATTTACAAGCTTCCTACCAAGAAAAGATAGGGCGCATTTATATTTTGCCAGAGTGCAGAGTTTGTGAGCACCTTGGAGGCAGAAACCCTGCCGATGCTGAAAAAACATCTGAGATGATTGCGCGTCTGTCTGGGTGCCTTTTTCGCCCAGTGATGTTGATGGCAGCATCCGATTTTGTTTGTTGCAATCTGCTGCTGTTTGAGTTTTTCATAGAAGGGTTTGGTTAATATCTGACTGTTTTGGCTTTGGGGTTTGCTTGTTTATCTATGGTTTTTGTGATGATTGCATTAATGTTGAATGGTGATTGTAAAGCACTAATCTTCCCACTGACAGGTGTTGTCCTTTCTGAATTTAAAAAAAAAAAAAAATCAATCAGCGGTTATTGATTTGAGAGAGTGTCCTGGAAGATATTAAATACCTAAGGTCTTTCTGTGAACCCATAAATCATGATTATTGTTTTAAAAGGCCATACATTTTAAGTATTTTGTCAGCAAGCCCTGCTGGTGCTATTTGGATAATACAAATGTGTCTAAAGGCTTTGCTGAATCCGTATCGTGCGGAAACAATCAGATACGTGGTTACACATCAGTGTGGTTTGAATAATCATGCCATGCCTTTGCAGTTAGGAGGAAGGAAATAAACAGGGTAAGCAATTCTGAGGGTAATTAATTACTTACAGAAAATGAGATGAGCTTAACAGAATTGCTCTTTCCAATTGCAATAATTAAGAACAAATCTCAGAAAGCAGGCCATGACTTCCCCGGATGAGTTGAGGGGGAAAGGGATGATGCTTTGCCTTTGGCAGAAAGAATCAGGCATAGGTTGCCCCAAATCCTGGGCTTGGACATCATGTAGGGCCAAGGAAGGTTTGGCCTCATTTGTCTGCATAAAATTTTCAGAGCTACCAGTGGAAGTCAGAAGTGGCTTTCAATCTATACAAAATTACACTTATGCCAGGAGGTAGGACCCCAACCTTTACAGATCTCCAAGGCATGTAAAGCCAGGGGTTTCTTCTGCAAATGAAGCTGTGACAAGCCCGCTGACCCCCAAGATGGTTACAGAGGTCTTCAGGGGATCGGCCACCTCCTGTCAAAGATGGTGCAGGAGCCAGAAGATGAGACTTGGAAATGATGGCTTGGAAAGCTGTGTGATGAACACCAGCAGCCTAAGGGAGGTGATTAGGAAGACATTTGGCTTCATGCCGTCAAGGTGGTAACTTTGTCACGAAACGTGAAAGCAAAATCCTTTAAGCACTCTTTTATTGCTTGCAATTGATTTTTCTCACCATGAAGATGCTCCTTCACTAATTAGCAATGAACCTGTTTGCTTTATGAGGGGAGTGCTGGACTTTCCAACTCCTTCCTGTAGATTTTCAGCAGTTCAATAAATCAATTTTTCCTAATCCTTGAAATTTAAAAAAAAAGGGAAAAGAAAACAAACATCGCTACTGCCTCATATTGGCAGGCAGTGGGGAGACACAATAGCACACTTTATTTTGTGTCTCTCTCGTGCTTGCCTGCAGGAAACGTCTGTCTCTCTGCTTTATTTGCACCATATTAAAATGAATTCCACAGGTCTTTCTGAATGCTTTCGAGGAGGCACATCATCCATCTATTTTTATTTCGGTTTCATCACCCGTAACAGCTACTGAAGGTCCTGTGTACTCACTTTGGCATTCTTGCTCACTAGCCAAACTGTGTTATTTTGGGGCCTGAGCACTGAGTCCATGTGTTTACTGAGCCTTTTCCTGCTATTGGAGAGTTGGGAAAATACTTTGAATTGTCAAAAGAGTGATAAATTCGAGTTAGGTAAAGTTAAACCATGAAGGGTTGAATAAAATAATAACACCTGAAGTTGATTAGTTACGTAGGGTTTTACTAAAGGCCCAGTTTTACTCTAAATGTGGCTCAAAACCTACACTTTGTTAAATATCAAAAAAAAAAGAAGGTAAACTCTTTTCAAAATGTAAGAAGACCAAACGTTATTCTTTTTAAATGAGAGCTGAACAGCTGCTTTTTGATAACAGGCTTTCTCTGTTCAGCAGCATTTTAGGACCAATCTGTGTGTGAAGGTAAATTCTTGCCTTACTTTTCCTGGTGCAAAAAAATTGCAGGCTTTAACAACCCAAGATATTACTAATCTACATACACGGAAGTGGTTTGCACCATATAATCTAAGTTGCAGATTGTCTGTGCCTCTGTATGGGGCTGTCAGTGTATATTCTGGCAATTCGGTCGCCTTGTCTAAAAAACGTACATGTTGGGGTTTTAAAAGGATAAGCAGTGCAAAAGGGGTTTCCGAGCTTAAGATGCGTTGGTTTTGAAATTCCGTAAGCATCTAAACAAGGATATAAGTAGCTAATTTTAGCAACTTTTTTAAAAAGTATTGATCTGGAAATATCACAGGAATATAGAAGGTAATATGAAAAATCCTTTCTCATCATTGAAGGAGAAAGTACTCTGGGAAATTGAAAGACATCTAACTTAAATAAGATTTTGAAAGAGTTTTACATGGTGTGTAATTAACCTTAAGAAGTCTTTGCCCCAAGGTAAAGTCAGGGCTTTTTTAAGATTAGAAAATGAATTAGGTATTTATACGGATTGGTAGAGCATCCACTATCCATCATCTGGGTTGCGAAGAAACACAAGGGAGGTGAGGTAAGATTTCGCAGGTTAAAGGAATAACACAACCACTAAAGATTGGCTTTTTAACTTCAAATATTTGAAAGTGAAGCCCCCACCTAAGCCATCATTCAGATTTCCTCTGCAGTCAGTAGAGAAAAGTATTTCTTCAGGGAATGGCGAAGCCTCACCTACCTTAAATGCCTGTTCTTGTAGGGGATAAATTGCTCTTTGGGGGTACCAGTCTCCCGTTAACTATGGAGGGATCAGAGTCACATAGTTTAAATTCAATGGGCTGTATCCCTTACTGCCAGGAATTGGAAGAATTTACCCAAATCTGGAGAAAGCACTTTAGATCTAGCATCTCAAGCTGTGCTAGGCTAGGTTTTCCAATGATTTCTGCTTTGACTTTTATTTGCTTGTGCCGCTAGTGAATATAATCTCAGTTTTCCAGTTAGCAGCTCCATTTTTCTGTGAGCTAAGGCTCTTCCAAGGCTTTTCTCTTGTCTAAGCGATGGGTTTTATGTATTGCAGATAATGACACAGTATTACTGCAGCACTGATAGGTTTCACAGACTTTACCAGGGGGGAAAAAAAAACATTCTAGAGTAATTTTTGTCAGACACGAATTGTTACTAACACAAGAGTTAAGCTTCTTACAACACTTGAGTTGGTAAAATGAAAAGGAATGATCTGTATTTCATGAGGGATATAAGAAACTAAGTCCTACAGGCCCTATGTGTAGAGATTTGAAGTGTTTGGGAGTTAGGTGTCTTTGAAAATCTCACTTCTTTAGGCACCTGCTTGCTTTGGGCAGTGGGTCCTAGTCATATCTGGGTTGAAAATCGGGTACAAACTGCTCAGGTCTTTTAACGGTTTTCTCCTGAGTTGCTTTAAAGTGTTAGCCTCAAGCTAAAAGGCAGTCCAAGTTTACTGATTTTATGTTTTGTCTGTACAAAGATGAAACGGAGCCTTCAGCTGCCTTGAAGAAAGGCTATTACAGATCACTGAAAAACTTAGCGAAGATCTGGATAGCAGCAACAGAGTAAAAAATTTCCCTAATTTTCTCTTTTTATAAGCTATCACCAGCAACATTTCAACAGTAAAATCTTTACCGTAAAACCTGAGTGCTTGTGAACACAGTAATAGAAATTCATGCCCTGCTCCTGCCCACATTGCTGGGCTGGGAGCTTCAGACTGCCTCAATGACTTCTTTAATTTAATTGCATCACAGGAGAGCTGCAGGTCCTGTGGTGCTAGACATGCCATGAGCACAACAAGAACCTGCCCCGATGATCTTGCAGTCTGAGTGGATGAGAGGGCAAAGAGAAGCAGAGGGATTTGACCAACATCATGCTACATAGGTGGGATGGGCTGGAGATCCCCGTTGATGCAGCTAAGGGGGGAGCCTTTTAATACCAATGGCTTTTCTGTGTTCCTGGTACCTCCTCAGATGCATTGCAGATGCAGAGGTCACACTGTCTCAGCCTATGTTTTGCTAAGCTAAAGGAGCTGAGCTTTCCTTGCTGTGTCTTGGAAGCAGGGACTCAATTCCCTGCATCAAGCCACCTCCTCTACACTTGCTTCCTCCTTCCTTCCTGATCCTGATATGCTTTGTGCTTTCCCCATGCGTTGTTAGATGCTGTCTTTGAGTGCCCTAGGGTAGCTCAGATGTCCTCATGCAGCTGGCAGATATGGCACAAGATCTAAGGCAATGTCGTGGTTTAACCCCAGCCAGCAACTAAGCACCATGCAGCTGCTCGCTCACTCCCCCCATGCAGTGGGATGGGGGAGAGAATCGAAAAAAAGTAAAACTCGTGAGCTGTGTTAATGACAGTTTAATAGGACAGAAAGGAAGAAAAATAATAATAATAATAATAATAATAATAATAATAATAAAATGACAATAATAATACTAAAAGAATTAGAATATACAAAACAGAATATACAAATAAAAAATTAGAATATACAAAAAATTGAGCAATTGCACAATGCAATTGTGCCCCATTAGTTCCTGAGCAGCGATCTGCCCCTCCTGGTCAGCTCCCCCCAGTTTATATAGTGGGCATGATGTCATATGGTATGGAATATTCCTTTGGCCAGTTTGGGTCAGCTGTCCTGGCTATGTCCCCTCCCAGCTTCTTGTGCCCCTCCAGCCTTCTTGCTGGCTGGGCATGAGAAGCTGAAAAATCCTTGACTTAGTATAAACACTACTTAGCAACAACTAAAAACATCAGTGTGTTATCAACATTATTCTCATACTAAATCCAAAACATAGCACTATACCAGCTACTGTGAAGAAAAGTAACTCTGTCCTAGCCGAAACCAGGACAGGCAAGCAGCTGTCAGGGTGGCAGCTGATGACCAGGGGGGACCCCTGCAGGGATGGCAGCCAGGGAAGCTGAACAGGGTGGCTGGGTGCTGGAGCAGAGCTGCAGGGAGCTGTCAATGGCTGGGGGCGGGATGGGGATGGAGGCAGGGAGGGCTACAGCCCAGGGATGCTTTAGGTGCTCGAGCTGAGATAGCACTGCTTACCTGTCAGTGATATGGGGACAGCTACCTTGTCCCCCATGGTGTGTCCTCTACTTGTATCTCACTGCTCAGAGTGGGGTTAGGGCAAGTGTTATGAGCACGGCCAGATCCAGCCCATTCGGTGACTGTTCCCTCCCTTTCCCAAAGACCCCAGGTGACCATGCCAAGGCAAAGCTGGGACTGGCAGCATAGCTGCCTCTTCTGTCTCAGCCAAGGACAAGGTGGGGAGAAAATGGGAATGTTTTGCACAATATACTGTGTGAAACCACCTTCCTCCCATGAGGACTAAATCCTGTTCCCGTTGATACTCAGGTGGCCCCTCTGTGGCTTCAGGTGAATGTGAATGGTGCAGAAGTTGTCCCTACATGGCTTTGGCCATTGTGAGGAGAAAACACAAAGCCTCATCTTGGACATACTTAGTGTCCCTCTCAGTCTGAAGTTACTGCTGAAAATCATTCAGCTTTAATACAGCTTCTTTCTAAGTCGGGCTGAAGCAGGTCCCCTCCAAGTGGAGCCGTTTGTTTAGCAGAGGATATAGCTTGACAGGTTGCCAGTATTGACCAAGGGAGGTCTCAGCAGGATGGACTGGCCCCGGCTATGTTGGCAGGGGTAATGAGATGAACATATTGAGCCAGCCTCCATCTCTGGCACCCATGGTGGCTGCTGCAAGGGATCGCAATTTCAAAAGCTCCACGCCAGGGGGGAGAGGAGGCCTGGGACTTGGCCTGCCCTTCCCACGTGTTGCACATCACCCTCCACGCAGGCAGAGTTAGGTGCACAGCCTGTCCCAGAAGGTCAGGGAGACTCCCCTAGGAAAATGGCTGCGACTAATCTTGTGTCCTGACAGTGGCAAAAGATCATTTTGAGTGGTCCATCTTGGCTTCTTCTTCACTGCAGCAGGCTGCTTTGCACTCTTGCTTGGCAGAGTCCTTTCTTTGTCCTTCCCTGTGAAATGGGAGTAAATAGGTCAATGCTTTCTGTCACTCAGGGCTTTAGAAGTTCCTAATGCCGTTATCTCAAAAAGAAGATAATGCTGCAGTCTGGCTCGTAAGTTGGCAACTTGAGAGTTAGTTACACTAATGAAAAAGTAAACAGCAATCAAGAGGTTCCTGTAATACACTATAGCATCACAGACTGAGAGTGCTGGAGGCACGGTGGAGTTTTGCCACCTGAACGCATGAAAGCCTTCTGTGGTGGCTACGCTGGAGTTTCAAAACTCGTCTTCTCCAGAGATACCCATGATTTTTAAAAGAGATTTCAAAGTCAATTGACAGTTGCGTGATCGGAGCCAGGAGGGGTAGCTGCAGCTCGCAGCTAACGATGCTCACTTCTGTGTGTGAAGCCAGCGTCCCCGGTTGTGTTTCAGTTCCCTGGGGCAGCGAGCCAGGCTGGCTGGTGTGTACCAGGCGCACCTGATGCCGGTCCACCTTTGGTTTTGGTGATGGCTGGTGGGAGAAGGGAGGTGGACTAGCAGTAAGCTATATCCTCTATGTATGTCGTTATATTTCTAATGTTGGTGTTCTTGTCTTTATGTCTACGCATTCTTTAGCTATGAGGATAACAGACCCTTCATCAAGTAAGAATGACCTGAATGGCTGATAAATTTCATTTATCAGTGTGGTCTCATGAACCAGCTGTCAGATCAATATTGAAAAATCATTAAAGCTTCTGTCATTCGCATTTGAGGCAGAAGAGCAAACTGTGCAGGAAAACGGTCAGGCATACAGCTAACGTGCAGCGTAAATGTGCTGCATATGTATTGCCAACCAATTGTCACCGTATTGGCTTTATATTCTTTGATTGGACATTACTTGAATTCAAAGTGAATGTTCCCAAGTTAATCCTGTGTAGTACAGACTTGTTATACCAATAACAACCCTCTGGTCCACTGTGCTCTGTCACTGAGAGTGCTTTATGGTAATATAAATACAGAAGTAAATTTTCAGAAAGGTGCATGGGTGGTAATCCCCATGATTCCTGTTCTAGTTAATGGGAGCAGTGCAAGCAAATCTGTGTTTGGTGCACTGGAGTCTGTCTCCTTACTTGTTGGAGTACCTAATTGTCCCTAATTGTAAATCTCTGATTTTCAATTACACCAAAACATGGATGGTTTTGTTTCTTTATTGCTATAAAATTGCACTACAGAAAAGAAAAACCATGAAAAAGAAACAGCAAGTCTGTACAAAGAGCAAAACAAAAACCACAAGCTGCACCAAAAAAACCTGCGAAGAAAGCCAAAAATGCCTAGAAATTACATGCCTTAGGGCATTCGTGCTTTTTCTCCTGCAACCAAAAAGTAATGCGCAGTAGCACGAAATAGAAGCAAATCAACTTTGCAGTAGACTTTCAGTTTGTTCTTCTGGTGAAGAGTCCTTTGTGTTCATTCTTGCAGCATCATTCCCATGTTCTCTTTCATTGCTTGGTTCTTTTTTTTTCTGCGGATACGGGATGGAGCTATTCAAAGTAATCTCCATGCCCTCTTTATCTCCAGGTCTTGTTTTCTGAAGCACAACCCTGTAACGCGTGCAGTTTGCACTGTTGAAGGTCTTCTAACCCACAGATTCCTTTCCATCACTGAAGGTAGCATATTTCCACTAAATAACTGTTTTGCTCCTGCACACCTCCTGCAGCCAAAGGCTCTTTAATCTGGTTCAAGAATTGGCTGTGCTTCAGAGCAGAATAGTTTTCTGATATCCTGGGAGTCATTTTTAAAAGACTATGTAAATACAGGAAGCTTTTAATCGTGGAGGAGAAGAGAAGAGGGAGAAAAAAAAGTGTTTTCCACTTCATTTGTTGCTCTTTTTTTAGGATAAAAAAATTATTTGTATTTTTTAAATTGGCATGCAATTAAGATGATAATGTGCTCTCACTGATGGTGGAATCTCAGGGAGAAAAATAGACCAAACGGCTAAAGCTGTAAACTTTATCTAGTGGCTACCTCTCTGAAGGATTTTGAGAGTGCACTTTCAATTTGCATCGTGCTAAATATTTATTAGCGGGATTGACTGGAAATGCTTCAAAGGAGCTGTTCTGGTCTGCTAGATACATAATAGTGATTTTTAAAGAACTGCCTTAATAAGCAGTTACCTTAGGGAGCTCTTCTGGTCGTGTGGTTAAATAATACATATTTTATAAACTTCAGTAGAAGACTTAATGCTGTATTTTCATTCTAATACCTAAAGAAAAAAACAACAGAAAACATGAATACAACATTGGTGTGCTTCTGTTTGTGACAAGCCCTGCTAAACGGAAAAGGATTCAAGGCTGCAGCTGCCGTGGAGTCTCCATAGTGGAGACTGCCTGCCTGTCCTCTGCAGGACTTATTTTTCCCCTAAGCTGCTGCTGCTTCATCTTTCTCCCCCTTGCCCCATGCTCTGCTTAGCAGATGGAAGCCCAAATGTGCCCAAACCCTGGCCAAGTTTCTACAAGTCTGAAGTGGCTTAGAAACATAGGCAGGTCCTTGTCCCTGCGAGCCCTTCTGCAGCACCCCAGGCTGCTTTGGGGCAGACAAGGAAGCAGAGGTGCTGGCTGGCTGCAGGCTTGTCTGCTTTGGGGAACCAAAGGGTTAAACGGTGAGGAAGGGGTGCAAAGATTGGGTATCATTACTCCAGGGGAAGACAGAAGAAAATCAAGGCCTTGAGGGAAAGGGCAAAGGGATGCTCACAGTGCTGCTTGCTACGCACTTCCCCCTGTGCTTCCCAGCTAGAAGTTTACTCCCTCCCCTATGCAGCAGCAATTCCTTTAAAGCTGTAGGTAATTTAGCATGCGGAAACTAGGGAGATGGCTAGGAGCAGGACCTAGTTCCTATCCTGCTTGTCGCACTTCATCTAATGTCCTGGTATTGGAAGATCAATCTCTGAGAAGTTAATTTAGCAGATGATTAAATGTTATTTAGCAGGGTAACGTGGAATACTTCTCCTGCCATCCCAGCAGAGATTACAGCTTTCCTGAAAGTGCAGTGAAAGAAATAACATGCAGCAGGTGTCCCATGTCCCCAGCTCTGTCTGTCCAAGCAGAAAGTTGCTGGGAGAAAGCAAGCAGAAAATGCAGGCTACCCATATTTGCTTGAAAAACATTTGGGGCCAAGCAGTGGCTGCACCCCTACTCCTACTTCCCTCCCGGGATGGAGCAAGCAATAATCTTAGTTTTGCAGCCGATGTGAAGAAGGATTGCCCCTCCTTTTCTCTGAGCAGAAGAGTGTCAGCAGCTACTGTTTTAGCAAATGTGGTGTGTGAGCGCCTATACGTGTATATATATTTCCCCTCATTGCAGGGTGGAAGAAGTGTGAAGCAGCATCACAGAGAGCCTCCTTGTGCGAAGCCGATCTGGCAAGCGGTGAGGGCTTGCCCACCTGCTTGTAGTTGTTTATCTGGCTTACAGGCATATGGGAGACTAGCTAAAATGCAGCAATACATGTGTCTTGGTGTTAAGCGTAAAGAAGCTAATCCAGCTGTCACTCCTGCCCCAGTGAAACCAGTGAACACTAAACAAGTGACATTTAGAGTTGTTGCTTTCATTAGTTTATTTTCTTTTCCTGCCATTTGCAGAAATAGCATCTACGTGTCATTTATATACATGCTGCTTTTACATTAAAAAAAAAAAAGAAAAGAAACATTGTGGTTACAAATATGCTTTTGGTAGTGATAAATTTCTATGCTCATAACATTTCCATTTCTGTATATTTCCTCAAGCTTGAAGATTTGTAAACTGCATCCAGCTTGGAGACAAAACTCCTTACGACTCATTTTGATACGTTATTTTCTTTTTGCTAAAACCACAGGCAAAGTCTTCCTGCTTGTAGACGTGTGCCTTCTTTTGTAGAAGAAAAACCAATCCCTTTCTTTTTTTTTTTTGTTTCTCCTAACAGGTCCTGGGTTATAGGTGCAATAGCCCTACTCTGCCTATTAGGACTGACCTGGGCGTTCGGACTCATGTATATTAATGAAAGCACAGTCATCATGGCGTATCTCTTCACCATATTCAATTCTCTGCAGGGAATGTTTATATTCATTTTCCATTGTGTCCTCCAGAAAAAGGTAAGACAGACGGTTCCCAGCAGCAAAAGAGGTGGTAATAGGGTGTTTTGTTGCCTAACAACCGCAGCGTAACATCATCTGTGTGCCCTGAATTCCTCTCACGCAGATTTATCTCCATGCACCTAATAAGGGTGGTATTTAGACTGGAACCAGCAAGATGCAGGGGAATGAGGTGATAACAAAGATATGTAGCAGTGGCATTTCAGCAGCCGGGGCGCTGGCGACAAGCGTGTCGGAGGCAAGGGAAAAGGCAGCTGACGGTTTACAGGGCTTTACGGTAGCGAACTTCTAAAAGGGCTTTGCCTGCTGTCAGCCAGATTCTCCTTTCCCATATGCCAGTGTGAGATGGGAGCAACTCCACGAGCATCCGGAGGGTCCCCGCGTGGCTGAATGCTCGCAGCAAAATGGAGCTTTACATCCTCATTTGCAGTCCCTGCAGGAAATCACCCCTTTCTATAGAAGCATATATGGATTGATGGTATGTAACAGGGGCTACTTCCCCTGCTTTTTTAAGTGCTTCTTGGCGGAACTTGAAGTAAGCCCCAATTAACATTTGCAAGATAACAGTGGAGTAACTTAGGTAAACTCTGGGGGAAAAAAAATCAAAATAAAAATCTCTGTGTGTATATGTAGATCAAATTTACAGCCTCTGACAGTCAGTAATAAATATTTTTAAGAACCATTTTATTCTCCACTGAAATTCAGTAGTACAGAGCTCTGCAATTCTGTGCATGTCTGCTGATAATTTTTTATGTACGTCTTGGTTTCAAAGGGCAGTTTCTTTATCCAACGTAAACACAGGGAAGAGTTTATACATGGATACATCTGGGTCCCAGTTTCTCAGTGTAACCAGTGGCTTTTGGTGAAATGGCTTACTCGGTAAAGTCAAGGCCATATTGAGGTCTGTTCTCCATCCGAGAGGCCTGGGCTTGCTCCTGTGTTACCCACATTTTCCTATACAGGGAAGGGAGATCTGACCTGTGAAAACATAAGCAAAATTCGTTGTAGCAAGTGAGCTCTGCGAGTGATGCCTCTGGAAGGATCTGCAGAGCTGCGTAAAAATGTCATTCTTGAAACCAAATGAAGACTTTTGGGGTTCAGAGTTTTGTCCTTGTCATTTCATCTCAATTTGTGCATCTTAAAAAGCTTTATCTAGATGCAACTGCCTGCTGATGATCCCAAAACTTTCAGCAAGAAAGTTTCCAGGCAAGATGATAATAAGAATGCAGGAAGCATCACCGTCACTAATTAAACTTGCAGGTGCCTCTTTAACAAGGAGTTTGAATTTCTGCACCATTCTCACTGGTCCATCCTCTTGGCTCCAATGCACCTTGCAAACGGTCAGTCCCTAACCCGGCATCCCAGCACGGCACCGCAGCCTCCTTGGCTATCGGGGTGCTCACTCAGCATGGAAGAACCATTCTCTTTTCTGTCTCAAGCCAGTCTATGCCCTTAAACCATCACTGATGACTGTGGGATCACTCCTGATTTATGGCTGCATAGAGGGAAGGGGAAGCCAGCTGCTACCTTGCTGTGGGGTGGATGCATCTCTCTGACCCAAGAGCTGAGGGAGGAATTATTTGAGAGGAGAGAAAAAAAAAAATCCTTTCCTATCTATCATGGACTAGAAAATCAGCAAAAAGCTGCAGAGAGGCAAGCAGTGGGTGGCTAATTAAAGCAATTGAATTATTTTCTCTCAGCAAAGGATTGATTAGACACTTGAGCATATTGGGCACTCGTGGTATTGTGTTTGTCTCAAGCGCTTAAGGAAGAGCCTAATGAAAAAGCTGTAATTTGCTATTTAAACAGTTGTTTCATAGAGTTTTGAAATGCTCATAGATAGTCTGGCAAAATTTCATGGCTGACTGTGCTCCAAGGAACCTGAACTGGTGTTTTGGACATGCATGGGTTTTTTGGGGCTTTTTTTTGGCAATGGGCAATGTGACCTGCTTTTGGCTTTTCAGTACAGTCTGCTCATTTTCAGTCTTGTCCCATCTAGTTTCTGGGTATTGCTGCCCATAAAAAGTCACACCTGAAGCTCAGTCAAAGCTTAGATCCTGCCCTGGCACAAGTCAGCATAGTTCCCCTGAAGCAAAGGAGGTGGCACAGCTTTACTCCAGGCAAGGAGTTGGCTCGGTTTGACTGCGATGCCCATTTAAAACATGACTGGCTTGCACGGTGCTGTGGGAATGCAGGCTCCAGCCACCCCTGTGCACTGGGAATATAATCTCTAGGGCTGCTGGCTCTACAGTTTCCTTGAGTTTCAACTTGACTGCAAGAAATAATTAAAAAAAAAAAAAAAAAAATCAATAGCTCTTATATGTTTCCTTTGGAATTTTTCGTCTTAGTCCCCTGCCAGAAGCAGTAACTTTTAGTACCTTGATGAGCCAATATGCTAGTTTATATCAAATCTATGAGGATATTAATTTTCAGTCATAACTAGTGTATCTGTAGTTTCTCCCGTGCTCCTTTGATGTGCCTCAGAGGAAGCTACAACCAGCTGGTGTCAACAAGCAGCTTTGCTGCATAAAAGCAGTCTCTTACGCCATTGTAAATGGTAAGCTCATGTATCGAGAGCATTCAGCTGCGAGGTGGAATAGGCTTCTTCCCTGTGTACTGCAACAGCTATTGTTTCCACTGAGGAAAAATCAGGGGCCGTGTTGAAAATCGGAAGATGGTGGATTGGAGGAGGAGCTGCCTGCTAACCACTATTGCTCTTTCCTTGGCTAGGTACGTAAAGAGTATGGAAAATGCCTGCGCACACATTGCTGTAGTGGGAAAAGTACAGAGAGCTCTATCGGCTCAGGAAAAACCTCGGGGTCACGGACACCTGGAAGATATTCCACAGGCTCACAGGTAACCCATGCTTCTTGTCCACGCCCCAATGCTTTGCACCACCGCGCCAATACCCTTTGCGGCTATGCTGGGAAAGAGGCTCCTCTCGGCACCAAAGGAGCAGCCTTAGGGCTCTCCCCGGTGCACCCGCAGAGATTTCCCTCCCTCCTGGACCTGAATTCAACATGGTGGCTTCCCTTGGGATGTGATGGCAATTAGTGCCTCTCCAAGAACCTTCTAAATAATTGTGATGAGAATAAAAAGTCCAAATTTGCCTTCCAGAAGCAGGTGGGTGGTCATCACCTGAGATGTCCTGCCCGCTCTCCATGGGAATCACGAGCTGGGAACATTTTGTCAGCTATGCTACATCCCAGTATGTCCTTTAATCATGAGCTGAAGGTTGTTGTCACCGCTATTGCCGTGTACAGAAATGACGCTATAACAACCAAGTATTTTTCTTGCTAAAAAAAGACTAAAAGAGTTTTGCAATAGCCTTCACAGTGAAAGGGCTTGCTTTCTGGCATTTGATGGTTTGATCAATTCCTTGCCTCACTCAATTTGCCTTAGTTTATAGACCTCTTAGGAGAATCCATTGGGGTCAGATTATATTATTAAGTTACTGGATTTGTTACGCTTTGGTCACCTGAAAATTCAGGTTTTGTGTAGTTTGTGCACTTAGCAATTTTGAAACTAAATTGTACGTACAGATGCAGATTTATGGACGAACAGTTCATACAAAATGAAGAAGCTTACTTCTTAATCAATAGAAACTGAACACAAATTTATTCAATATTACTAATGGAAGTAATTATACATGACAGTTGCACTATTAAATTATGAAAGACGTGTAGCAAGTAACAGTTTATAACCTCCCAGTAAAACCTAATTTGCGATTTATGTCTTGGAGCAAATTATTATTTATTTTCAGCGGTTTCCAAGATGTCATCCAAGAACTCCACTCTGGCATTTACATAGGTCTAGATGTTATGTGGGGCAAATAAGAGCAATAGAATATGGAGCCTCTCTCCAGTAGGCCATCAAATCCCACAGTAATCAAAAATGTCCAAAACTCACTATATCCAGCAACATTTAAGTGGCTGATTTGAAAGCCTTTGGTTTTACATAACTTAGCTACTGCATAGGTGCCCTCCTGTCTGAGAAGACTTGACTTTAACAGGCCCTCCCTCTTGGCAGTCTCAGCACAATAAAACAAGGCCTTTTAAGGGTGAACTGAGTCTCCTGGCAGCAGTTCCCTCATGGCAGGCGAGGTTTGAGGTACCAAGGAAGATTGGTTTGCCTGCAGAAGCTTGTCATTGGAAGGATGGAAGTGCCTGAGACCTATTGTAGGCAGGAGGAACCTCACACAGGTGATGGAGAGTGGATGGAGATCAGTCTGAGTTGTTGAAAGCATCTGACTTTTGAATAGAGAAGTCCATGAGGCGGAAAACTCCTAAGATCCTTTTTCTCTCTGAAAATCAGTTAGGAAACAGAATAATTAATCCACAATGGATCATGTCAGAGAAATACAACAGATTAAATGTCCAGGTGAAAAATAATTGCTGTAAAAGTGCATGGGGCTCATGTCACATTGTGCTTCCATTTATAGAGGTCTAATGCATGATTAGGAGATGCCGTTACTACATAGGTAATGAGTAGACTAGGAGGCACTTTTCAGCTGTGACCACATGAATAAGCCCTGGAAGATCTCGCATGGCTAAGATCCCACTACAGGAAGCACTGGATTTTTAGCAATTAGGCAAAACATGGTCTGTCACAGTGGAAACCAGCCTTCCCAATCCCCCAGACCACCTAGCACCACTTTCACGCAGCCATGGGACATTTCCATCATACTCTGAGAGGTGAGGTGAGGAAGAGTTTCCCCTGGACACCTGGGTTCCTCAGTCATCTTCACACAGGGATTGTGGTTGAACCGCTCACAAGATGCGTATTGGCTGATTTTTTGATCTTTTGAAAGGTCTAGTTGGGGAGGAGCGAGACAGTGGCGTAAAAGCCACAGAGGTAGATACTCCACAGCATATTTGAGAAACAAAACAGAAGACCAACATATTTGGGACACTGTTTCCCCAGCAGCAGAAGCTGTACCACAGATGGCAAAACCATCACAGATTTTTCAGTAGGGGAACAGAAGTCATTCATTTGTGGGGGATTTTTTTTCCCCCAATATTCCCCAAGGTGGATAGTAGCTATAGAAAACTTCTGTTCATTCAGGGACACCAAGACACAGATCAAGTCTTCTGTTACACTTCACAAAAAATAAGACACAAGCTATCTGCGATAGTACGGGAAGCATGTGTGCTTCTGTGTGTAAGTTATTTTTCTGTTATTTGGTGCTATATTGGTAAATCTGTAGCTCACACGGGTCTGGGTTTCTCTAGCATATGATTTCTATTGCTTTTTTTAATTAAGAAGTAAGCAATCCAATCATGCAATTCTTCTTTGAGATAGGCATTTGTGTTACGAAGTTAGGCAGGGTCTGGCATGCACAAGGTGGGTTATAGCAAAACAGCAACCGCTTGCTTACAGCTGGCTGGAAACAAGTCTCATCCTGAGCTAGACATGCCAATAGCCATCTTTAGTGAGGCAGAAAGAAACCTATCTGCAGCTGCTAAAAATTCATTACCTGCTGTGGTTCAATCCCTCTTCAGAGCCGGATTCGTAGGATGTGGAATGACACAGTTCGAAAGCAGTCCGAGTCTTCCTTTATTACTGGAGATATAAACAGTTCAGCTTCACTCAACAGAGGTAATTATAAACTATTTTTCATATCTCTAACTCTTGTGATGGCTTTAAGGAGTCTGAAATATGTTGCCCCTTTCCCCCCTCCCCCCTCCTCCTCACCTCAAACGGCACTGAACCCTATTCTCCCACATAAGAAATGTTACAGTGATAACTGAGAGGAGGTTTTGTGGTGGTTGTTGCCTTTTTTTCCTTTACTTTCTTTATTTTTACACATGCATTTTCAAGAATTGTCATTTCTGGAAGGGAGGTAGGAAAAGCAAAAAAGATAAATGAAATGAAGTTGAAAAGAAATCTCCCCTTTCCCTCAGCAAACTGCTAGTGCCAGAAGCTGCTGAGGTGTCAGGCCTCATTGCTGACGGTGAAAATGGGCCGTTATGGCACTGTACAACCTGTGTTAAGCATCACAGGAGTCCTGATTGTCCTGGGTATGTAGCAATACTGTCATCTTTACGGAAGCAAAAATGAACAGCAGAGCATAGACGTAAGAAAAAACTGTGCTTGGAACAAAATTGTCTGCGTCGATGTTAATATACCTAGTTTGAAGAACTGACTGATGTGAACTTTATAGACATTTGCAGAGGAAAGGCTATCAGAAATGTATATGCCAAACAAAATGTGGTGCCTGGCACAGGAGGAAATCTAAACAGCTTTTTTAAAAAAAGTCTTTTTCAGGGAGTTGCAGGAAAACGACGGTAAGGGAATACCAGAAAAAGACCCTCAGAGATTGGTTTCTTTCTCCTCCAGTACAATTACTTTATGGCTTAGCCTTGAGCAACCAGATGCCAAAGTCTGTTTTGTGTATCTGCCCAGTTGATGCTGGAATTAAGAGGGGGTAGAATTGGGATTACTGGGCCCAGCTGTTCTCTCATGACAGTGAAAATCAAAAGTATTTCCAGTCCTGATGATTGGACTGCAAACCTCAACTGAGAATTGAGTTGGGACTTTGGTTCTTATTCAGTCTTTATTCACCCAGAATTCCTACTGATTTTAGGATGAGTTTTGCCTGAGGATAGGCTTGAAGGATTTTGGCTGTGCTGTTAGTAATATTGACTACTGAGTGCTGGGGAACTAGGGGTATACGATTCAGTTCTCTGAACATTATATATATTGCCCAAATCAGTGCAAAGGGGAAGGAAGTGTAGTTAAAATGGAGATGTACTTTCCACCCTCAACCCACTCTGGTGGTTTTTGTGCCAGTATATTTTCTCTTTGCACTGAAGATTCATTAATACAGACAGCTATAAGATGCTGTTACTGCATATACCTGATTTATCCACATGCGTTGCCCTCGCATCTCTCTCTGTCTTTGCATCAAAGACTGGAGAGCTACAGCCAGGCTTCTCCGGGGCTAATTTAGAGGGGGATCAATTGTCGCACAAAGGTTACGGCAAGAACTGCTGTTTCCCTCGGCCATCCATCGCTCCGTCTTGATGTCAAACCAAAACGTGTCATGCATGAAATGTTCACTCCTTTAGTTAGTGCAGAAGTTGACTTGCTCTCCGATGCAGCCGAGGCTACAAAGGTAAATGCTTTAGCAAGCAAACAGGATCTTCTGGGCTTGTCGGCAAAAGAAAGGCATCTCTCCTTTTTCAGTTTAGGCTTTTTTTTCCATTCAAAGAAGGTAGTATGACCATAAATTGGGAAAGCTGTGAAGAGGTTTCAAGTGGGCAATCTTCATCCCAGTGTGGCGAGAGCCTGTTACTAGATGTGCCTGTTATTTAAAGGTCAGTTGGGAAGTGAACTGCCAAGGGAGGCATCTTCAAAGCAGATTTCATCCAGCTATTTTCCTTGTGTAACATTGGATGAGATGAATCACCCGGAGGGCCTGAATCTCTCCACTGACTACAGAAGCAGCCTGATAACTGTCTTGGAAGGGAAGCCTTTTAGGTGGGACACTTGAGTGACTTGAGTAAGTTGTACTATTATACAGGGGCATCCTCCCTCTTTTTCACACAGGGAGGCACAATATTTGTTGTTTGTTTTTTTCTTTTCTGGTAGACAGAAGTATCTGCAAAATGGAGGTTAAAACATTTCTTTGGGAGTTAGCATCTCCAAAGCAGCAGGTGGTCAGTTCTGCTAGGAAAATACGCCTGATATCAACAGTAATCTCAAGTGCATGGGGCCCCAGATATTTCACACTTTATCCTGTTTATTCCAGCTGAAAAGAAACATTTGTGGTCTTCAGGCTTTGCATAGAGCATAAGTTGTTTCTTCAGTCTCTCCAGAGAGAGCTGCAGCCTGAACAGTGGGGCAATGTGGTTTTCACAGTTCTTGTCTTCCTCTTAATATTTTAATATATATCAAGCTTTAAAGGAGGGGTTTCATTAATGTTTTATTTACAAGTGTGCAAGAAAAGCTCAGAGGAGTCAAGTGCGAGCCTTGAATTGTATGGTTAGTAGCTTTCCATGCCCGAGGTTGATACAACAGGCTCGCATACCTGTTCAGAAATCCCTCTCCAGCCCTCCCAGCCTAGACACCTTTTGCATGAAAGTATCTGTATTATCCCAAATTAAACATTCTTTGTGCACTGGTATTTTTCCCAGAGCCTTCAGACAGCAGCTGAAGTTCTAAAACAGGGAGAAATTGATCCTTTCTCCCCAGAATCGCCCCATCCTCCAGGTCCTGGCCCGACTCCCCTTCTCCACGTCCTGGGCCAGCGCTGAGTTTTCATGTTTCTGTTGTGGGAGCAGAAAGCAGTGAGACATCCTGCAACTGGGGTACTTTCTCATTTAAGCCTTTTTTCCCCTGATCACATTCACAGTACTCGCAGTCCTCTGCCACTTGATAACATCCCAGGCAAGACTGCTCTAGCTATCCATATTCCTGTATGATGACCAGCATCTCTCTATACCATCCCATTCTCTCTTCTTCCTCCATGAAGCTCCTGGACATCAGTCTGGAATATGTTGTCTGTTGTTAGTGCATCCCTCCTTTAGACATGGAGCTATGTCTTTTTCTGATTTAGCAGATATTACACTGCTTATGGCTTTTTTCAGCTCCAGATCCTCTTTTATCTACTACCCCTCCCCCCATAGTAATTGGCCATAATGTTATTTTTCTTACTCTCATTTATCATACCAGGAATTTCAGGCATAACCCCAAACTTGCCTGATGTAATGTGTTCTGTAATGAAAACTATACTCACGCTTCACTCCTAAGACATACACGACCATTTCAGATATTTCCTGAAGATAATGTCTAGTTATGGATTGGTCCAAAATGTTTCAGGCTTTGTTTCCCCTTGCTGCTTGTTATGGTTTAGTAATGGTGTGGATTTGGGGTTGTTATACCACTGAAATCAGGAAGAAGGAAACAGAAACCAGCCATGGATTTCCTCTTCTACTGTCAAATGAAGAGCATGCCACTCTACCCCATGGTCATGTACTGTGTTACAGGATCCAGGGGAATTCCTGCTCCTTGCACTCCCACTCCACAACCTTGCCCAATTTTTCCCACCATGGGTCTAGGTGGATATTTCTGCCATCTATTTCACATCCACCTTATGCTCTACATTTCTTCTCCCAGTGCTGAAAACTTGCAGAGGTATAAAAGCTGAACCAAGATGATTACCTTATAAGTAGAAAAAAGAAGTTTGCCTTTGCCTGTAGGGTGTTTGGTGTAAGTGGTCTTGATACAGGCACTTGGATGCAATATTGAAAAACTGGACAAAAGGGATGCATGTAGGATGGACTGTTTGCTAAAACTTACTACTTTGAAGGCTGAAAAGTAGAAGGCATGAAGGGAAAACAACAGAGTTTTCCTTTGTGTTAAGTTCATGAGGAGAAGGCGGAGCAGATGACTTCTTGGTTGTAACAGCAGATTTTTTGGTACTTGGGCTAAGGACAGTTTTTAAAAAGAGCTAGAGATTAAAAGCAATTAACAGCATTACTGTTATTCCAATTCTGCTGTACTTGTGCTTTGGTAATCTAATCAGGGACCTGTGCTGTACCCACGGATGGAGCCAGCAAGGGAAATCAGGATGTCTCAGTATGGTGCTGATGGCAAGAGGAGTGGATTGCAGGGGACCATTGTAAGCATGAGCAGTGCTGGGCTCTGATGGTGCAGCATGGGCCTGAGCTTTGGGTGCATCCAAGTGGCCACCTCAGGAGCATGAGGGGACAGGTCTGTTTGCACCTTCGTAGCGTTACTGTCAAAAAGCACTTGGATAGCTCAGACAGCCTTGCAAACAAGCAGTCATAGCATGAAACAGCAATGCGACTCCAGCCTATTTTTATCCATGTCTTAGGTGAGAGGTAATACAGTAATTACTGTCTCTCTTTGGATATGAGACAACTGGGAGAGAAAAAAAATCATGAACTATATGGTACTTTGTTACCCTTCCGGTTTTCTAGTTGGAGGGGGATGATTTTTTTTTTTTTTTTTTTGCCAGAGGAAAAATGGAAGTTATCTATTAAAGAAAGGCGCGTTCCTTGTTTTGGTGAGGCTCGAGAGCAGCAGAGACAAAGAAGAGTTTGTCACTGGTATGAGGCAGTGCTTTGTTATAGGAGAATGCACTGATGGAGCTATGTATTCATTCAAGTTAGCAGATAAGGGGAACTATATCTTCATTCGTGGCAAACGCTTACTGTATCTTAATGGTTTTTCCCTCTTTGGAGAAATAAATGGGCTAGGGGTAAAGCCACCAGATTTCTTCGAAAATAGAAACTACTGCAGAAGTCTGTTGTGTTGGGTCAAGTGCTGTATTCCTGCTGTAATGCTCTGAGTCTTGGCTTACAAACTAGACAGCAAGTTTAATAGTTTATTCCAGTAACAGTCTTGCTATACAAACAGGAGTACGTGCACCTCTTGTCTTTTGGTTATATGCATATATGCTTTATGTCCCCTCACCCCCAAAGCACTG
The DNA here is from genome assembly GCF_018139145.2 of Gymnogyps californianus. Classification (NCBI taxonomy): domain Eukaryota; kingdom Metazoa; phylum Chordata; class Aves; order Accipitriformes; family Cathartidae; genus Gymnogyps; species Gymnogyps californianus. The sequence continues at coordinate 62,464,021 of NC_059474.1, read as the reverse complement.
CACACCATCCCCACCACCCTCATCCACGGAGGTCTCTTGGAGGGAATTCTTGGTGGTCTACATTACTGCTCCACATGTCTGAAGGACAAGAAACATCAGGGAGCTGTAAGAGCAGAGCTGTTTCATGAGGGAGAAGACCTGGGAGCTGAGGAGCAGTCAAGCACAAGCCATGACCTCACTGATGGGGCGTGGTCCCGCAGGGGCTTAAGCCAGCAGGCAGAGCTGGGTGCTGGTAGCAGCGTCTGTCCACAGCCCTGGGCAAGGTGAGTGGATGAACCAGGTCCAGGGTCCAGCCCAGAGCACCAGGAGATGTTGACAGAGACAGGGCTGGAAACTGGGCTACAACCCAGGTCCAAGGTCCAGCCAGGAGACAAGACACAAGGCAAGGACTGGGTGCCTAGGGCTGAGCAAGGGGTGTGGGTCCCTGGTGGGTCTCATTGGGGCCACTAAGGCCTATTGGGGTCATCAGGACCCTGACAGCTGGTGCAGGATTGGAGCCCAGGACCTCTGGCAGCTCTTACTGCAGGACGGTGAGTCTTAAATAGGAATTCATCCTTGTGGCCCTAAGGGTCCGTTCATGAGAGAGCATGCTCTTGCCAGCAAACCCCATCAAACAGTCATCACAAAGCCGTAAGATCCCCAGTATTGGCACACCAGATATTATTCCTGGCTAGGAAAGCCATATTCACTCCCTGTTTGTTCCCATGCAAATGGGCTGAAATGGGAAATGGAAATGAGGGTATTGTTTGTCCCTGCCCCTTGCTTTTTCTTCCCAAATGCATAAGTGTCGTTGCATGTCTCAGCTTCTAAGTAGCGCTCCAGAATAAATACTTGATTTCCCTTTGCTTTATTATTTCTCCCCTGCGTTTTTATATCAACCACAAAGACTTAATCTGAAATGTACACAGGAAAAAGGGAAATTATTGCTACTGTTTTCAGAGATAATCAGTTTAATGTCAAATTCATGTGGATTTCTTCATAATGAACAGAACAAATTGAGCTCAAATTCAAACAGTGGGAATCTGAGTCAGAGAGGAAAATTAAAATGAAGAACATTAATATCCTGATTTCTAACCCAACCGAGACTTGATTGTTTCCTAAATGAAATCTCCCATCAAATTCCTCCCACCCACCCAAAAATATAATTAAGCTGTGATTTCCAGGCTGAAATCGTATCTGCGCTGTTAACTCAGCAGGGATGACTGTGTGTGTTGCAGGGAGGGTGGGTGAAGTTTTAAATTATCTTCAGGTGGCCATATTATCCTGCATTTTTAGGAAGCAGTTATTTAGAAAACACAGTAGAAGGTGAAATTCTTCCTTTGGTAGGAGACTGTCACTCCAGAAGATGGGAGCTGTGGGTTAGCACTGGGGCACTGCAGTGAGTCAGGTTTGGGTCGCTCTCTCCAAATCTTCCCTTTCTGCTCAGAGACAGGGGCTGCTGGATGTGTCTCAGTGTTGTGAGATGAAGATGCTTCGGTTTAGCTGTCTGCAGGGGTGGTGGGTGTCATGGTCTGGGTGTAATTTGGCAATACAGCAGTGAAAACAGGGTAGAGTTTGGTGTGATTAAAAGGAGAGACAAGGAGAGGAGGAGGAAAAAAGAAAGAAAAGGAAAGAGCAAAACGGAAAAAGGAAAATCAAGTTAAGATTCCCCCAGGGATCTCAAACCCCATCCCCGGTACACTTCAAAGAGCAATTGCTGCTCATTGTAGCCCATTTGCAATGCTGACCCTTTGCTGCTGGTGCCTAGATAAAGCGGAGAGCGGGTGGAAATTTGGACCATGGAAGCGCTACTGTTGTCATGCATCAGGCTTTCTCAAGATGCTCATTCGCTCCTTGATGGATTGATGTGACCGGCGTGACAGTCAGATTTCTGCTGAATTTATGTTGCATATAAAACAAATAGCAAGCAGCCAAGCTCTGGGAGAGGTGGAAACGCCTCTGCTCATCTTGATAGGATATTCAGAGGGCGCCATCAACTGATCTATCACAGTCTGTCTAAATGCTTCTTACCTGCTCTGAGTAACACCTGTGGCTCTTCTTGTGGCTTAAAGATATTAGAGAATAAATACTTTCTCTATTTTCTTTCCATTTGTTTTCTTTTTACACTTGGCAGCAAACAGTGCCCCAGTTTCTCCTGTGAAGTCAGTCAGTTTTCATGTCATGTCTTTCAGAGAGATGGTTTTACGGTGTGGGGATTTTTTCATTTTAAATTAGCAGGTTGTGGCTGTACAAACACGCAAGTTGGCAGGCAGAGTTAGTGATGACCACTGCAATTTTTAAACACGTTTTCAAGTTTGCCAGATGATTACTTTTTTGTCTTTTATTCTTGTTCCTGTTGTGGTACTAGGGTAGGCAGGTTCGGCACAGCAGACTCCCGGGATGTCCAAGGTGCCTGCGGTTGCTTTCCTTGTTCATGAATGCGTTTGCAGATGTCTAGAGGAAACTCACTGAAATATTCCTGGGTATAAAAATACTTTGCATTCTTTTTTTTTTCTGAGCACTAAACAGTTCAAAAATAATTGGACTAAAGAAAAGTGTCTGTCTCCTGCAGACACTTTGCTCTTGTGAGTACCATCACTGCCCAAATAGGGATGTGGTGTGGAGCAAGAGGTGCGTCTGTTCAAATCTGAGCTCCCCCTGGAGATGCTTTAAATGCTTTGTGCTCCATTTGCAGTGATGCTCAGGGTTTTCTGGAGGTAGATGCAGAGGACTTCTCAAAGTTGAGCCTGGGATGGCCCTGGTAGGGGCAGCAGCCTCTGTGACCATTCAGAGACCATCATCTGCCGATATGCAAATCTCATTTCTTCGTCATCATTGCTTTAAATCTAAGACACGGCACTTTTCCCCAGAACCTATCCTTTTTGCAGAGTGCTGAGAGGTGTTGGTGCTTAACACTGTCCTTGCTCACCATTGCTGAGTCAGCCGGGGCAAGGTGCTGCATGAACCTGAGGGATGCAGTGATCCTTGCCCTCGAGCATCTCCCTTCCCTCTGGCTAGCAAAGCCCTCAGTCCTGGGAAATTTAGTCTTTGTTTCAAGGGATTCATCAGTCCTGGAGCCTGGAGGCCTCTGGTTTAGCCACAAATGGCAACAGCAATGCCAATCCCACCTCTGGAGTACGACTAGAAGTTCAGTTTCTATTCCTTTTCAGTCCAGGCTGCCGCTTGAGAAAGGGGTAATGGTTTTTGGAGGTGCATAAGTGTCCCCTGTCTGTTTGGTGGAAATCAAGGGGCGAGAAGCAGGGTGAGAGTCCCTGGCGGCATCTCTCTGCTAATCCAGAGCGAGCCTGCGGGCTGTTTTCTAGCATCTTGTCCAGCCACAGTTTCTCAAGTGCTGCAGCTTCTGCTCTTCACCGGGGAGATCAGTGTTCAAGAGTGCTTCCTGTCCTGGCACCACGAATGCTTGTAGCAGTGCTTACAGCATGGGGGAGAGCCTGCAAAAGAAATAGCATGGTTGGTTTATATCAGGACTTTGAAATTTCCATTTTACCCAGTGTAGGAGGCTGTTCCTCTACCTCCCCATCTCACCACCACTGGTGTTTTCCTGATCAAGCTCTTTGGTTTCAGCCCCCGTGCCCTTCTGCTTCTTCCGTTCCCTCTTGTAACCCTTACAGACTACACACATCCTCCCGTGACCCCATGGATACCTCTGCCTGGGGCCCATCGCCCAGATGGAGGGTGTATTTGGAGGGAGTAGTCCACGTGCAGTTGCAGCAAATCAGTCAGGAGGGATTGCTGTTTGCAAGCCATAAATCTCTGCAACCCTGTTAAGCGTTGGTTTGGCTAAATGTCAGCGTCTGGCCTCAAAATGACCCATCCTGATAATCACATATGAAGTAGAGAGAAATAGATGACAGCAGAGGAGTATTTTCTGTTTGTAAGGGAAACTCAGCATCCTTTTGGACTAGCAAATTGCCTCTGCTGTTTTTTTCTTTTTTCCCTTTTTTTTTTTTTTTTCAATCAATCAGCCTCACATTTTATGCCAGGAAAATTATGATTTTCTGCATCGAGGATCAAAACTTAGGGAATTTAACTCCTATTTCTGCCTACGTGCAAAATGAATCCCACTGTCGATTGTCTTCTGGTTTATTTTGCTTCTCTGCTGCCTGGGACTGAGTTAGCTGAGATTTGTTGCAGTGATTTCAGTGAGTGACGTGACATTCTTCCTTTGGGAGATATTATGAACTGGCTTTGATTTTAGGATTGACAGCCATATAATTGGAAGTTCAGTCATTAGGTGGATCAGATTTAAAGAGGAAAAGTAAGGGCAAGGCAATTTCTGAAATCAGAGCAGGCTTTGGGGAGTATTAGATCCAGCAGAGTATTGCTGCAGAGCAATCTTAATATGATGACTGTGAAGGAGGAAGGAAGAAAGCATGGCTGCTTAAGTATGGTCCAATTTCCACCATAGGCAGGGCTCTCCGCACGTCTTGGGTGCTCAGGTCTAGTGAGAAATAAGCATAAGCAGGAACAATTAGGGATAATGCATGTTTGTATAGTTGACGTACAATGAGGTATAAACCCTTGGAAGGGGTAGTGGTGGTAAAAAGAAATGTCCCATCCTGGGACAACATTTCTGCTCCAGGCAGTTGAGAAGGAATCAGCGAGTGGGCAAATATTTATACAATGATGTAGACTAGCTGTGTGTTTTGAACATAGCCTGCAGATTATAATCCAGCAGAGGTTTGTCATCTGAAATCATTGCAGAAGAAAGGAAGGAAAAAAGGGGCAAAGAAATACTTTCCCTCCCCTGTCTCTGCATAAAAGCATGGGATGTTTCATTTGGCAGAAGATGGCCCAGAGCTTAACAACCTCATTTGCTGAAACTCCATTTCGCTGCAGTCAGTATTAATAGCTTCTCAATGAATAGATTAGATGCTGCAAGTGACAACAAACCTATTTGAGAGAAATTTAATAGGGAGGTTTATTGAAGTTTATTAACTGAATCCTGTTGGCTATTATAAGAACACAGCTCGATAAATCTAAACGTCAGAGCATTTGTTGGAGGGAACCAGGAAAGATGCTGAAAATACCTGTTATCCTCCAGCAAACGTGTGATTTCACTTTTCATAATTGCATTCATCGTTGGAATAAATTGCAAGTGAACATGTGGAAGACCAGAATTCTTTAAATACTTGAAAACTCTGCCTGTAACACAGAAAAGGACACTACTGAATGCTGGTAAGGAAAGTCACAAAGAAGTCTAGAGCTTTGACTCCTACAAACCTACTTTGAATGTATTTTCTTTCCCCAAGAGTAAAGTGGAATAAGTAAGTTAATGCTAAGTGATGTACAGAACCAGCCAGAATTTACAAACTGATATCAGTGCAGAGAGGCATTTTCAGTAACATTCCAGTTAAGGAGATATTTACTACAGTTAGGATAAGGCAGCATATGTTGTGGCGTTTTTTTAATGGACACTTAGGAGAGGATTCATCTCTAACCATATTGTTGGTGTCTGGGCTAGACTGTGCTCCCTGATAGCTCCGGCACCACAGTACCTTCAGGGAATGATCCATGTTCTCTCTGTCACTTGTCTCTGCGGGGTGGTCTGAAGTCAAGTATATGAAGTGTGAGAAGTTGAGGGTGTTGATTTATGGTGGTTGTGAATAGCAAGATAAGTTGGGTGCTTCAGGAGGGAGAGCAGGCAGGAGGAGTACAGCACCGTGCCCTAGCCCTGCGGGAAAGGAGCTGCATGGTTGGCAAAATGGGAAGAAAACAGAAAGATTAAGGTTGACCAAAAACACAGCAGTACATGCTTTTGTTATTGTTTCTTTCTTCTGAAAACAAACAAAAAAAAGCCCAAGAAAAACTACATTTTGGGACTACTGGGTCAGGGGCAATGAAACATTTTGTTATGACTCAGATGTGCTTTTTCTAAGCTATTTATGTTTGTTTCTACTCTAATGAAAAGATGACATCATATGAAAAAGTCAAAGTCAGCTTTCATACAAACCACTCTTTTGGGACAAAAAGTGAAAACATTTCATGTGGAAAATACTGATTTTTGTATGGACATTTTTTAAGCATTCAGCTGATTCACTAGTTTGTCCAATGAAATTTGTTAACTGGTTTGGTCTCCTTTCTCAGCAAAACTGCACTTCTGGTATGTCTGCTGGGCAGTGGGGGAAATTTCCCCATCCCCAGTGAGTTTCCACCCTTCTAAAATGCACATAGCAAGGATAGAGCTGATTTTGGCATGCGATTGAAAAGACCCGAAGCCAAAGAAGATACATGAGGGTGTTGTTACCTATGTGGACAGATGATCCCAGCTAAAGCAGTGCTGCTCAAGCTGTTTCAGCCTGGTAGAGCCACGCTGAATGACATTTTTCAGAAAGTCTGGAGGAGCAGTTGGGTCCATTTTCCTTCCTGTTGGGTAGGCCATGCAGATGATTCAAGTTAACCTAAATGCCTTTATGTGGCTTTGTCAGCCAGCTGCCCACAAGAAATTATTTGAATTTTGTTCCTGAATGATGCAGTCTAGAGTCTGGCAACATGTGCTTGTCATCATCATTTTCATCCTTTGCTTTCAGTGAGTGGATAAATCATACTTGTGTTTAACAAGGTGCAGTTTTCCCTTACAGTCATAACACCAAACTCTTCCAAAAAATTGTTTCTACATTCAGTGTTGTCCTGCATCAAGAACATCAATTTCTGTCTTAGAAAGGGAAGGAAAAGGTACCATTTGGTTGCATACTGTCATTGAAATAATACCTGCTTTCATAGGCACACAAAGCAGATAACTGTAGTTATCTGAATCGTCTGTGTGTGGCTAGAGTGATGGTAAAAATTGTGGGATTTTTGTTTTCTTTGTCCTGGTTGGTTTCCCTATCAGATTTTCTCATTTTGCAAGTCAAAAATGCAACCCTCCAGATCTCCCTTTGCACCCTGAGCACAGGCCATGCCTTCTCATAGCCTTTTAAACCCGATAAGAAAGGCTGGATCTTCGGTACTTGGATCACAAGGATCCCCGATGCTGTGAGAGGGACAGGAGCATCTGTGTGTTACCCAGCTAATACTTGCCTTCCGTAAGAGCATCGTTCCTTTCCCCTCGTGATCACAGTCTGTAAATCCTTCACTTGAGGAAATTCAGCATCAGGAAACCTTGAACTGAGCACTGGCATTGCCAGAAACCTGAATTTCAATGACATTTTGGATATCAGAGCTGGCCTGGTAGCTGTGTTTTGCGCTGAACTTTAATCTTTGGTTGAGTATCAGTGGAAACAAGGAGACTTGGGACTGTACTTATACCGGTGTGGTTGTAGGGAATATTTTTGTAGAAGTGTGAGTTCTGCTGTTAAATAAGTTTGCTGGTTGTGATGATCTCATTGCACTGAACAAGATGATGCCCAGATGAACCTGTGGATTTGAAGCCCCATCTTTTTTCCAACCCCAAATTCATGCTCCCACATGTACACAGCACGATAGGGGTTTGGAAACAGAGTGCATTTGCTTTCAGTAGGGTATCTTCGACTAGCAGAACTGAAGGTGTTTCGATGCAGCTGAGTTGAAGGCAGTCATCCTAACTAAAGCAAATAAAGAGTGGTGGCTGTGTGCTGGGCTCAGGTGCTTTGGGAGATGGCAAAGGAGGGGTTTGTGTAGGGAATATTATTACTGAAATGCAGGGAAGCAAGGATGACACAGGGCTGTGGGATTTGCTAGGAGAAGTTGGTGTTGCACCACAGATGCTGAGAGCCAAGGATCCAGCCCTAAGTGAATAAATAAAAATAAACAATGAACAACTGCTGCTTGCTGAGGATATTAGGCACATTGCCAACACTGAGCCAGACAGCTGCCGAGGGTCATGTCCTGAGAGCGCTCTGCCAGGGAGGAGATTCAGGGTGGTCGATGGGCACCCACAGCCCTGCTCTTTTTGCTTTTCAGGTCCCCGGACATGCATTGACCTTTGCAATCGCAGCCCCAGCGCCCGGCCTTTGCTGCACACCCACAGGCAGGGCTGCAAAATAAGCCTCTTTGCTTTCTCTCATGGTATTTTGGGAGAGCATGCCACTTTGATCCCGTGCTTGCTTTATTGGGTTTTTGTTGGCTGTTTATTACCAAGGCTGTTTTCATGCAAACAGGATCATAGTTTGGCAGTCTACCTGCTCCTTCTGCTCATGCCTCGTCTTCAGACCTAATCCGCTCTTCCTAATAGCCCCGTTGGTTGCTATAGCAATGATAAAGTGTTATGAAAAAGGCAGGATGATACTTAAATGTATAGCTGGTGTTACCTTTTTCTTTCTCCCTCCTGGGAAGGAGAAACCCAATAATGGGGATTTGTTTGGTGTATTATTGTTTTATCTAAAGCTTTAACTGTAGGCTCTTTGGAGCCTGAATGCAGTCCTTCTCAGCATCCTTTGAGGCTGGGAATGTTGCAGCTCTAAAGCAGTTAGGGAGAAACAAGAGCCCAAATTAATGAATACAAGGTACATATCATTTTGTTTTTAAGGTGCCAAAGGTTACATTTAGTGTGACCCGCAGAGAGTGTGAAGTTTGCCATGGCCAGCCTACCGTGACAGGAATCTGCTGCAGAGTGCTTAGGGCCCAGTTGGGTTCCTGAAGGTATTGAAAGGTAGCTGAACATGTTAGCAGTGGGTTTGTTTTGGATTTGCATCAGGAGAATTACTCAGCACTGCCATCAAAAGTGGCATTTTGATCAGTAAATTAAAAAATCTTAACACCCTCAGCAATCAACAGAGAGGAAGGCAGAAGATGCACTATTTTTGCTTAGTAGCTGCATACAGGAATGGGTGGCTGTTTTGTTGTACCAAGCCCCCTCTTTTACGCACCCGAGAGAGCAAAAATTACTTGTTCTGTATTTTCAACTTTTTGCCAAGTTTGTAGTCAGAATCATGTATCTGCATTAAAATTTGCCAGAAACTATCTAGTTTGTAACAGCCCAAAAGAGCCAGGTTTGTGTGAATTTAGCTCGCTTCAGAGCCCACCACCCCAGCGAACGTAGGTGAGCGAAGCATTAAGTGCTGACACAGATTGGTCCCTTCTCCTCTCTTGTCACGTAGTGAGAGCATCCCCCATGCGAAACAGCTCAACCTGCCCAGCCGTGGCAGGATCAGCTTGTTCCCACCTGCTAGGGATCGCTAGACAAGATCAGACTGGGGATATATAGAGTGAGATGCTCTTTCTGGCAGTTGCCATTTAAAGATGTCTCAAGCTAAAGTGTTCGAAACCACGCGGTGGGTATATTCTTCTCCGTATCAAATCTCATAGGGACTGAGTTGGAGATGGGGTTAAATCTCAAATGGGAGGATTATATCACTTCTGAATTTGTGGCTGGCATTAACTCTGGACATTCCCGTTACCTGTATAAAAGTGAGTCCCTTTTTGAATCTTTTGTGGCGTGGCTTGATTAAAAGTGGGATGAAAGCAGAAACAATTTTAATGGACTTAGTACTCATGCAGGTATAAAACTAGTGCAAGAAGAGAAGTGGTTCATACAGTCCCTCATGCCAGATGTACGTGAGATTGATGGAAAATACATTACCAGACAGAAAGAATTGACTCATTTGCCTGTTAGTTACATTCAAGGTTGCTTAGTTAAGCGTTCATATAATGTTTTCTTACAGGAGACAGCTTTGTTTCCTTATTTCCAAACACAGCAGCTCATCTTGCTTTCCATCAGCATAGCCAAAAATATCAGGTGAGAGAAAACAAGTCTTTTTTTTCCAGCTGCATGTGTTGAGGAGCCTCCCTGGCATGCAGCCCCCATACAGCGCAGCCTTCTACTTTGTCCTGTGCTCAAAAGACAGATTAAGTGATCCGCTAACGCCATACGCCTGGGGCTGGGAAAGGCTGGGGGGAGGGTAAGGGAGAGGCAGGAGAGCGGTCTGCTCTCTCCTCTACCTGCACAGACACGAAGAAACGCTGTCCCGGGAAATGGAGCCAGGCCAGCATACGAGCACCACAGAGGCAGCTCTGGAGGCCTCTGCCTAGCCTTAGGTTTGGCCAGTTTTTGCTTTTTTTAAAATAATTAGTAGGTGTGAGCTTTCAGAGAGCTCACCACTAAGAGGATTTGTACCAGCCAGAGGCCCTTGGGGCTTATATATCCTCAGCAACTCCATCCAGAAAAAAAAAAGAAAGAAAAGGGAATGAAAATCAGGTAATGAGTTGCAGAGAAGAGATTGTACCCAGCACCCCACATGCCTCACAAAGACTGCCTCCACCATGCCACGGGACCACCTCCACCCCTAAAAGAGGCAAATGGAGTCTCCGTGCCCCAGCCATTGACAAAGGCATCCCTGCCAGGGTTGCTGGGTTTGGGGATTGGCTTTTCAGTTGCTTGTTTGGGTTGCGGCTATCAGATGTTAGTGACAGCCAGGTCATCTGAACCCTCTGATGGCCCTGTCCTGGCTAGCTCTAGTTGCCCCACCAAAGACTTACTTTCCTGGTAGAAAGATTTTGTCTTAACAATTTAGCCCTGGAGGTAAAAACCATGGTGTGTCCTTGAGTATTCCTGCTCTAGGTCTCTACCGATGACAGTGAGAATGGCCCTGGGGGCAAGTTTTTGAGTCGGTTTGGATCCCAGAGGAGATTCGGAGCAAGGGCTTAATGGGTTTTTTGGTCCTGTAGGTCAGCTAAAAGGTGGGGGAAGGCTTTGCTTCATGGGTTGATGCCTGCGATAGGAATCAAGGTAGGTCTTGGCAGCCACCTGCCAAGCCGTGATGATCCTGAAAAGCACAAGTCCAAAGGCTGCGACTCCAAGGGATAAACCAAACCGGGAGGACAACTTCTGGCTGAGTGCTTGGAAATGACAGCAAAGAGGTCTGGGAGTGGGGAAGCAATGTGTTTGCGGGGCAGATGGTGAGCCTTGAAACATGTGTCTCCGTGGCTGCTCTTGCTCCTGATAGAAACACCTGATGGAGCCACGGTGCTCTCACCTTCAAAGGTGAATTCAGGTGGTTGTGGATGTGCTTGACGGTGGTGCCAGAGTAGTAGCTGAAGTGAAACTTGCCCTCTTAGATATGAGAAACAGCTGCTCTCTGATAAGTGCTGAGAGTCTTCGGAGAGGCCACATTCTCCATCCTTTCTTTTTAATTCTACTTTTTTGATTTTAGATGTGTTGCAAAGGATCGGTAAAAGAGATCCTAGCCCATAGTGGGAGTTGAATGTGCTGTTTTCTGTTAGTCATTATGGGTTTTTTTTTATTCATTTGGCACTTTCCGGAGAGTTTTTCCCCCACATTGTGTAGGCTGGCATCTTCCTTTCTTTCTTTGTAGCAAGCATGTGGGCATAGCCTTGCTTACACTCCGAGCGACTGGGTAACCACCATAAATGTAGCTTATCCGCTTTCTGATACATTTTCTTTTGCATTGGTTTGGATTTGTGCATCGTCAGTAACATCTGTTCTGCTTTAGTGGCATACGGTTTTCCGAGTCTAATTAGCTGGCTGCTTGTAATCAGGACTATTTCAATTGTTGTCATTCTGAATGTTCTTTTTCCCTTTTTTTTAATACCACATTTGCCTGATTGACCTTTTTTGTTTTTTTTTTTTCTCTGTCTTTCTATCGGGCTGCTCCAGGAGCCATGGCTAATCATCTTATAACCAATGCTCTGCTTCGTCCTCATGGCACTAACAACCCTTATAATACATTGCTCGGGGAATCGGCGGTCTATAACAACCCTTCTGTCAGCATGTACAACGCACAAGGTGTGCTGGAGTTTCTCTCTAATTTTTCTAGTGAGAATTCCATTTTCCGTGGCTTATTTTGGCCCATTTCTTTCTTTTTTTTTTCTCTCTCTCTCCCCCCCTCCCCGCACACACACTTTGTTTTTTTGGAACTGGGCACAAAAAAAAAGATCCCCTCCCCTTCCTTTCATTTCAATGCATCTTTCCATTTTCCAGAGGCTTTTTTCCCATGAGCAATCAAATTCACTTTGAGAGACCCTCGTCAGTTCTACTCAAAGCATTCATAGTGGGTTTTATTTTGATTTTTTTTTTCCCAATCTCCTCGCTTTTGTATTGTTTTGGTCTTGTATGTGTATTTCGTTGGATGTATCCATTCCTCTCTTTGTTGTCAGCACATTTCCTTGTTAAACCATTCATTTCAGAAACAGGAACACCTTTGAAGGTAAGTGAAGCTAAAATGGCCTTTGCCACCAAAGCTGCTCTCGTTTGAAATGGCATAGAGAAATGTGGTCAGCGACACACCGGCTTGCACAGGAAAAAAATGCAAAATAAAGCGAAACTGCCCTTGATCTCTAAGAAAAATGACAGCTGAAGCGAGGAGCGTAGGTCAGCTCCAAAGAGCAGAGCTTAGATATTGTAAGAAATGTTTTGCCGTTTGCATTAATACATTTTATATGTGCTATTAGAAAGAAAAAAAAAAAAAAGAATAGAAAAAGGTGTAGGGAAACTAGAAGGTCTTGCATATCCTCCTTTCGGCAATGGAATATAAACAGGTAGAGTCAGTTGTACCTAACAGAGGTTTCTGCTGTAGAAATCAGTCTCTTGTCACCTATGTGTTTGTCTCTGCTCCGGCTGTGGGAAGGGACTATGTTTGTGAGCTGATGTCCTGATGCTTCCATGAGGGAGAGGCAGATGCGTTTAAGCAGGACCTGAGGAGGAGCGGGGCAGTGTGGAGCACTGCCAGCTCCTGTCTGTTGGTGGCTCCATCCTGCTCTGCCACTTCCGTGGGATTTTTTTAATGGGGTTTTTTTGGCTTGCTTGCAAGGTGGCTGAATCATTACAGAGTAACGCTGTGTTCAAGCACAAGTATGTCAGCACTCTGTCAGCTCTCCGCTCCCAATGAAGGCATCCCTTTCCAGTAAAGGATCTCTAAGGAAGGGAAAATAATGATGCTTATAATGCAAGCAGGAGAACCCCCTTTGTACTATATGGCAGCATATTGTTTACGATAGAAATAGATACTGAACTGTATCACTAGGGTATTTTCATTCAAAGCACAAGGAAAGCACACGTTTGACCTTTTTGCTGTTCATTAATTTACTTAGCTATGCTAACTTTGTGCAATAAATTTGCTTCCACAAACGCTTTTTAAAAAAGGGCTACTGTTAATCATGAAACACTCTGAATTTTAAGAACTTCAGTGTACCACAAATGTCAAAATGAGCTTTGATGTTCTGTATAGTATCTTGCATGATGACATTGAGGTTTGGGGGACTTTTAAGTCACGTGGCAGCAGGTAATGCTGGGTCAGCATTTGGCTTAAGAGAAGTCCTGATGTTCAGGTCTGGGTGCCTCAACTGAACCCAAGTGATTTGGGCGGAAATCTGACAAAAAGGTTTTACGTGCATTTTAATAATCTTGTGTTCTTCTAATTTTTAAGACTAGATTCTGATACAGTTACCTGAGCTAACAGCATTTTATTTCACAAAAATAGCGTAATTGATTTGCAAGTGCTATTCAGTGCAACACAGCCATATGGATAACAGAGAAACCTACCCAGGCTTCATCCGTGGGAGATGAAGAAAGGGGGTGGGACCAGTACTGATCCCATTTAAGCCCCTGGAGCTTTGCCATTGACTTCAGAGGGAGGAGAACCCAACCCATTCTTTTCAGGAGGCTGCAAGTTAATTAATGACTGTAAAACTGGTATAGCTATTGCTTTTCAGACTGGTTACTGTCCCTGGACAATTACAAACTGTGAATATTAGGACATCCCGCAGCAGAAACAAAGGTTAGCAAAACCAACCAGACCTAATGGCCTCGGCAGTTCTTCGGGATTTAAGGATGCTTCACCAGCAGTCACACTAAAGCGATGATAGTGCATTGTAAAAGTAGACGCTGTCACCATCTCTGGGTGTGCCTTGGCTGGGGTCGGCGTGTGGTGAAGGCATTGCTAGCTAATGTCATCCAACTAACTCATTCCACATCACTAAGACTATGATTTTTTTTGCACCTTCATCTACCACTTCTGGTGCTGGCCATTGACAGGGACAGGATGCTATAAGAAACCTGGGGCCTGATCCGGTCCACCCCTTCCTTTCCCCCTCCCCAGTTATGTGTTTTAAAATACCCTCTCTGCTCAAGCCGAAGCTGCCCCATCTGCAGTAGAGACACACCAGGGGTCGGGAGCCCCCAAAAAAACCCTTGGAAAGAGGTGAGAAATCAGACCCTAAAAGGCGAAGGTCCCATTTCCCGGGGGCGAAAGCAATTCCTTGATGGGACACAGAGCATAGAGGAAGGAGGAGACGGTAGGTGAGGGGTCTGGCACCCCACAGTACGTGCCAAGCGCTCACCGCCATTGGCAGCTGACAGACATACACTGGCTCGGTCTCTCGGACACAGGAGTTTCTCGAAACGGCCTAACTGCTTTCATGAGAGCTAATTTTAAGAGAAGGCTGCAATCCCGTTAATGAGCTCTGGTTAAACCCCAGCGCGCCACAGACTGTTGCAAAGTGGGAAGCTGAGAGTTATCACTGGCTCTTCATCTTCATCTCTGGCTCTTCTTGTTTTAACCCTTTCTTCTCAATAGCTTCATTTAGCGATATCATTATTCAAACTACAGTTCCTCTTTCTTACATTTTTTTTTGCAAAGTCCATGTAGTTTGCCATGTGTTCGGTTAAAAAAAGAGCAGACTTGACTTACCAAAGTTTGTAAAATGCCAGCAGCCCCGTGATGAGCAAAGTCATACTCTTACAAAGCACTGTTGCAAAGGATGGACGGCAAAACATTTTTAGCAAGGAAATGGATTTTGGTTTCAACTGCCAGGGGTTATTATAACTAACAGTAAGTAAAGCCATTCATTTTAAGACTTTGGAAGTGACCTTAACAGTGCCTGTCTTTTCAAGCATGACCGTTACCAACTTTAGACTTTTCTTAAATTTCCAGGCATTATTTCTTGATTTGTGTTGCACACTGAACATTTTATAATGGCATTGGAAAACGTTTTAAATGTGATAATTTTTTTTAATAAAAATGTAGTCTATTGAATATTGCGCGTAAAATATTTTTTCTGTCTAAAATGTCAATATTTTTAACCTGAAATAAACCATGTAACAAATTCGTGTATTCTGGGCAGTGGAAATTATTTCCGTTAACTCTCTTTTCTGCATATCATCAATTTGCTTTTTACTCATGTTTCTCCTACTGTCGCTGTAAGCTTACTTGTTGTTTTTTCTTTCCTTTTCTTCATGCTGTCGTTTAGAGCCCTACAGAGAGACAAGTATGGGAGTAAAGCTAAACATTGCATATCAAATGTAATTTTTTTTAGTTCACTTTTATTGCATCACATATAGATGACGTAGTTAATAAAGGAAATTCATCTCACAGTTTTGAAATAAAAAATGAATATACATATGTATATATACGTTTATGCGTGTGTATGTATGTGTGTATATATATATGTATGTGTACATATATATATAGATGAGATTAGATTATGCTTTCTTTGTTTATTTCTCGTTTTTGTGGTATCGTTTACCCAGCGTAGTTTCTCATATGACTGTGCGTATGATTTTTTTTAAACTTCACATTTTTATTTGCGAGGTCATGGCATTTTTATACGGCGTGTTTCATTGCAGACCCTACTCTGTTCTCACCTGCGATGCCTCCATTTTATTTCCCCACCAAACCCCAGATCTATGCATTGGCAGCAGAAGCACAGCGCTCAGCGCCTCAATGCATATGTTACTCAATGCAACCATCAGACAGATGCTGTTGTACCCGTCACCCATTACATATGGTCCTCCCCCCAAAATGCTCACTTTCCATTTCTCCCCAAGCATCGTGACTCGGTTGGAGAGCTTCCACTGTGAAAATCAATGGCTTTGCTCTATGTCTGTGATGGCTACTTGATTTTTTGGTATAGCTCCCTTGTTTGTTGGGAAACCCGGGATACGGCAGCACCCTCTAAGCTTCAGAAACCTAAAAGGTGACCAACACATTCGGGGCTTTCCACTCAAAAGCAAGAAGAAAGCCTGCAGTAGCGCTTTCCAGCCCTTGACATGCAGCAACTACTCCATCACAGATATAGACCGAATCCTGTATTTTCGGAAGGTACACATGCCATGTACCAAGCATGGTATGAGCAACTGTTCATCTGAAATTGTCAGCTAACGGCTCCTCTAATCCACAGTGGCTTGCTGGGAGTTGCTTGCCATTTTTTGGCAACACCCGAAGCCCTTAGCTGAAAGAGCAATACGTTATTTCATGTATCCCCATGCCTGCACTCCTTCCAAGAAGGCCAATAATCCCAAAAAAGAAAACGTGGCGGTTTAACTGCTGAGCCTGATTTTCTTCTCCCTTGCCCACTCATGCTGCGTTGCTCTGAAAGCACTTCCCTGCCATCTCCCATAGCGTGTTGGGAAAGAGCTGAGCTCCAGCCTTATGTTGACAGTGTTAAGACACCTACGGAGATGCGATAGACCGTTAGTTGGGGGGCACCCCACGACCCTGTTACTCCTCGCAGGTTCCCTCGAGCCCACCGTACCATGGCAGTGATGGTACTTGCTGAACCCTCTGCTTTAACTTTGCAAGTGAAATGGGAGCTATTTTTAAAGGCTTCACAAGACCCCACAGCAGCTGCCTCCAACATCGATTGTATTAGAAAATCCCCACCCGGCCAGCGTGGAGTAAATAATTTTGGCCATGCGCTTGTGCCAGGAGAGGTAGGGCATTTAGCCTTGTTCCAAAAAAGTCTGGGCCAGGAAGCACTTTGTGCCTCCACCTTGCTAATCCCTGAATCCTGCCATTCAGGCCTTATGCCTTTCCCCTGGCAGCCTGCCCAGCAAAAGGGGAGAACAGATTTATTTTTTTCCTCTAGGAGGGATACACTCCCAAACAAAGTTTGGGCAATGATTAACTTGGGCTACGAATGCTTTTCCCTCAGCTCGGGGGAATTGCCCGCTTCCTTCAAAGCGCCTGGAGCCAGGGCAATTGGGACCAGCCCAGGGTCACCTATTTCTCAGCTCCCCTGGGAATACGTAAAGCAAAGTGCAAGAGCTGTAGGAGGTACCAGCCAGGAGAGGTTATTCCTTCCCGCCAGCTGTTGCCGCATCAAGTCACATACTTGACGGCACTTTCCATTTTTTCGGTGGGAAGACCTTAAAGCTGGTTAGCTGGAGCTGCGCCCTCCTATTTTGGCCGCGACGCTCTCTTCGCTGCCAAGCCCCAGCAGCTGCGGCAGCCTAGGAAGGGGGTTTGAGTGTGCACGTCCCGCGTGAGTGTCCTGTTTGTACAAGTCACCCTCTCTTGTGTAATGTTTTTCAGAGGGGCTTCTGAACAATGCCAGGGATACAAGTGTCACGGATACTCTACCACTGAATGGTAATCACGGCAACAGCTACAGCATCGCCAGCGGCGAGTACCTCAGCAACTGCGTGCAAATCCTTGACCGCGGGTACAACCACACCGAGAACGCCCTCGAGAAAAAGATCCTGAAGGAACTCACCTCCAACTACATCCCTTCCTACCTGAACAACCATGAGCGCTCCAGCGAGCAGAGCCGCAACCTGATGAACAAACTCGTCAACAGCGTGGGCGGCGGGAGCGAGGACGACGCCATCGTGCTGGACGACGCCACCTCCTTCACCCATGAGGAGAGCCTGGGCTTGGAGCTCATCCACGAGGAGTCGGACGCCCCGCTGCTGCCCCCCCGGGTGTACTCGGCGGACAACCACCAGCCCCACCTCTACAGCCGGCGGCGCATCCCACAAGACAACAGTGAGAGCTTTTTCCCCTTGCTGACCAACGAGCACACGGACGACCTCCAGTCGCCCAACAGGGATTCTCTCTACACCAGTATGCCCGCGCTGGCCGGCATGCCCATGACAGAAAGCGTCACCGCCAGCACCCAGACCGATCCCCCGCCAGCCAAAAGCGGTGGCGGCGACACCGATGATGTTTACTACAAAAGCATGCCCAACCTCGGCTCCAGGAACCACGTCCATCAGCTACACACTTACTACCAGCTAGGTCGAGGCAGCAGCGACGGTTTTATAGTCCCGCCAAACAAAGAGGGAACGCCCCCGGACGGCAATGCAAAAGGACCTGCTCACTTGGTCACTAGTCTATAGAAAATTCAGCAAAAATTAAGCAAAGAGACAACAAAAAGCCCCTCCGTAATGCTCGGTTTACTGTTCTGAGTTAATCCAAACAGTGGTAATATTGTGTGTACTCCTAAATCTTCATGCTGTTCGAAAGGAAACTCTCGGACTTTTTTTACTGGAATTTTTAGGCTGGCCCGGAGAGGACAGTAACTGCTGCCCCCCCCGCCCCTCCCCCCATCCTCCGTCCCTCCAGACAGACTTCATTATGTTAATGAAAGAGATAGATAACGGCACACTTCATGGCCTTCTCAAGTTATGCCGTGTTTGTTTAAACAATCCTTGATGCTGTGTTGCTCTTAATACCGAGGACCTGATTTAAGAGGGAAAAAAAAAAAACCAAACAAAAAAAGCAAAGGAAAAAAAAATAAATAAAAGGCCAAAAATGTGCATTTGAAACTAGTGGCGATGACGCATCTAGGTGGGAGCGCTGCACAAAAACAAGCTAGCAAAACTCTTTCTTACCAATCCAGATCACGTCATGGGTTTTGGTCACTCACAACCTGGTTTCACCGCAGCGCCCTTTGCTGCGGGAGCAAACAAACAAACAAAAAAATTTAATGAGACGGAAGGGAATCCTAGAATTGTGTGCTAAAGGCATATTTTACGTTTTGCTGTATTAACGGATGATAAAAACTAATGGCAGAAAAAGAGAAGCGAACAATTTCTATGTAATGTACAGATACTAGCATTGCACATATAGTCTGCTTTCTGTTCCTCCAGAACTTGCGTCCCTGTTAATGTAGTGGAAAAAAAAAAAAAAAAAAAGAACTTTTTTCTGTTGTGCTGGTCTTGTAAGTTTGTCTACCAGTAGGAGCAAGGTTTTTCATAACTCCTCCTTTTTTTTTTTTTAATTTTGTTTTGCCTCTTCCACTGCCCCTCCCCTCCATCCCCTCCCCATCCCAGCAAAAAAATCTCACTGGGCAAAAAAAACCCAAACATCACTTTCTAAGGACCATTTTTAGTAACACCATCACCATTTCTTTTCAGCCAAGGCAGTCTTTTTATTTCCTCACTGTGTAACTTTCTTCAGCCGGCATATTACCGGCAGACCTTTTGGCAGACTAGAGCAGGGCAAACTTCCCCGTTGACAGTGCACAACCGATCGTGATGATAATCCTGCGAAGCATCTTTGGCGAGCAGCCCCTCAGCCAGGCTGTAGGGTCGCATCCAGGAGCTGAGATGTTTTTTTTATAATTGTAGAGGGGCTTCTACAGGAGACGGCCATTTCCCTGGAGGAGTGAAGGGCCTTCACGGCTCCGTCTGGTCCCCAGTTTAGGCACTTGTACTGCAGTGGTTAAGAAGAAAATTGATTGACGCGTAGTGAGCTAAAAAGTACTTTGCAGTGATTTAAAAAAAAAAAAAAAGTCTTCTGTTCATTATTTTTCCTAACAGGAAATTTATTTATTTGACAGGATTTTTAAGTAACATAGGCTTTCTGGAGGTAAATTAGCAGCACGGAGTATGAATTATTCTTCTTTTTTTCTTTTTTTCTTTTTTTCTTTTTTTTTTTTTAATTTATGATCCATTTTGTACGGTCTCAACAGTTGAATGACCTCATTACTAATATTTGTTGTAAAAGTGAAGCTTGTTTGCCAACCAATAAACAACTGATCACGATTTAGAAGGTACTGTATGTATGTACTGTACGATTAATCTCTTTTTTTGTTGTTGTTGTTCCTCTCTCCATTACTGTCTTCAGTACAAGTCTCCACTCCTTTACGGCATGGGTGAGCAATGCCAAAGAAAGGAGGCCTAAGCTGAGCAATTTAAGCACAAAGGTTACACAGCTACGGCTGACTAGAAATATCAGGCTAGTGGTACTTGTTTAGGGGCGAGAACACCACCAGTCAACATTTGTTGCAGGTGATTCTAGGTCTGTTTTGTGCCTACTGTATAAACTAGCCGACGACACGCGGATGATTTGAGTATAGTATTTCATGTGTCGTACCTTTTAATCACTGTAATGATTTTTTTATTTTATTTTATTTTTTAATTTTGATTCTTCTGAGATTAAAAACTGCTGGTAGCATGTCAAAGAGTAAAACAAGTCCCCGTTAGGCCTCCTCGGTCGTTGTTTGCTGTCTCTTTATTTTCTTGCTGCGGGCATATGCAAAGCGCCATCGTCATCCTTGGCCACATCGCCCTTCCTGTCCCGCCATTGCCAATGGCCCACTGGCGCTTCACCGCTCTCCTCCAGCCTCCCCCTTCAAATCCCGTGGGAGCAATTAGGATTCATCGTCAGGATATAGAAAGCCACAAAATAGACTAGAAAGGTTGACAGTGAAAATAACCACCTCTGGACATGCTCGGTACTGATTTTTCAATATGTGATTTTTCACAAAGCCCTCCCATGCTTTGGGCTTTGGAGTCTGGTGCTGCCTCCATCCAAGCTGCCTCCATCCAACTCCCATCAAACTGGGTAAAAGCCAAAAGATTTGGAGTAGGCGGGTGATGCCCATGTTAGACAAGATATTCCCAGTGCTGGAGGATAAATGCAGCAGCGGAGCAGCTCTGCTCTATCTCAGGGTTGTCCTCGCGTGGGGCGATTCTGCTCGGTGCTGCTCAGCAGGGGCTTGTCAGGGGAGAGAGAACCAGGAGGTGGTGGTATTTGGTGGTATTCGTGGCCTACAAAAGAGTCTGGTTCGAGTCGCCTGAGTCCTTCCTGCAGCCAGGCACTCAGGCCAAGACATCTTGGGGAGGAAACATCATTTCTGATCATGCACTGGTCACAAGCTGTGCCTCTTGCCGGGTCTAGGTTTCGGCAAGGGAGCGTTTCCCATCAGGAGATCGGAAATCATCTGGCTTCATAGCAAAACAACCGCTGGCCAGCCGGGTCGTGTTCTTGCTCTTGATGTTGCCTCCCTGTTTTATTTTCCATGCCAGCAGCGATGGAGCTGGGCAGTGCGTGGTAGACCTATGCATGCAGGCAAGGCAAGCGTTTCAGACCCACGTGGTCATACCAATCCATGTAGCAGCCCAATGGAGGCTACTGAGACTTGAAATACTTGAAGTATCTCTTATTTTAGAGAAAGTAAAAACTCTTTTACTGTATTAGATTCCAAAAAAATAGTTTTCTAGGGATATGGTAGGATTAAATTAATGCAGAAGGTGAGATAGATAAACCATAGCAAATATTGTCATGATAAAATGGGAGGCAGGTGATCAACACAGCATTGACCAGCGTGCCTGAAACTATGCAAGAACAAACCAGTAGTGGATTTGCTATGGGATGATTGTGTCCTACTGAAAAATCTTTGACTTTTTTTACTCTGAATAGTTGTTCTTCACCAGCCTATCTGTGTATTTCAGATTTATCAGTGCACAGGCTGTGTTTCCCCTCTTCTCCATTTCTTCTTGCTCAAGCTTCTCTCCGCCAGCCTACCATGCCTATTAGCGCTTTGATTGCAAAAAAACACTGTTTATTTTCAAGTTGATTGTTTCCGTCCCCAGGCTGTTCTGGCACCACAGGATTCACTGTTGGTGCTTCTTATAGCTTTGGAAACAGCTGAATCACAAAACAGAGGGGAAATAGATATTATTAATTATATTAAGCCAAAAATGGTTTAAGACTGTAATTTAGTTTGGGGGGGAGCAGGATGGGAATTATTTCTGTCATTTTTTTCCCCTTGAAAACAGGCTTTTGTTGTGTCAAATAGTTGATTATGGGCATGGGGAAGGTTTCTGCTTGTTGATAAGTAGCTCGGTAGATACAATTCTTATGCGACTGGTGATGTAGCGGTGTTTTCTGTGCAGACTGCAGCATGCAAAACTCAAGTTGATGTTAAGCCCTCAGTGCCTAAAATGCTCCCGGGGTAGGAAGGAGAGCTACAAAACTTCTAAGGCATTTCTTAATGCTGAGCCAAGGCAGAGATGTGAGAAAACAGCTCGATGAAGAGGCAGTAGCGATTATGGTATTAAATGCATACCTATGCTTGGGGCACATAACTTTGCAAGCTGGGTTGAAGGGGATAATCAGCCCTGTACTGGCTGGATCTTCTTTTTTAGAGTTTTGTTTAACAAAAAAACAAAAGAGATTTGTCTTATAGGGAGAAGATTAAAGCTTCATCATTCAACTGCAATAAGCACCCAGCTTTCAATGAAAACCAAACAGAATAGAGGCAAACAGGCAGTGCTTGGTCCGATGAAAACACAACCCCCTTTGTGAAAACACAACACAGGCCCCCCTTTCTGAAACACGGGACCACCTTTGGGAGGCATGGGTTGCCAGGCATGTTTGGAGTGAGGATTGTCAGTGTCAATCCTTTGCTTGAGGCGTCCTTTCAGAAAGCCTTGCTTGCAGGCGGGAAGAGAGGGACAGAGAAGTGCGAGGCTCCATGCCTTGCATTTTTCTGGAAATCATCTTGGGATGCTTTGCAAGTTGTGAATCCCTTTTTTTCCCTTGCTCATTCTAATTTGTGCAGGACTGGGTTATTTTTCCTGTGTAATCCCATCACAGACTGGCCCATAATGAGCTGACGCACCAGTTTACTGTGCAATCACTATGTTTTCTACTGCTTAAGGACACTTTGGCACCAATGGGCAATGCCTGCCCATTTTCTGCAAGAGCCGTAAGAGACTGTAAAGATCTCCCCGAAACAGGTGAAGGAGAGACACAAGGGGAAAGCCATGCCAAGAAAGACTATGTAGGCTGGAGGGTTGCTGGGGATGGGGGGTATTCGTCACAGCTTTGGAGGCACTTTGTAGACAATATTACTTATCCTGGTGCTGCTCCTTTCTGCCTGTTGATTGCATTTAATTCCCTGAAATCTGTGGTTGTTAACCAACCTTTTTCCTTCCTCCCTGCCCCCAGGTAACGAGCAATGAGGTGCTTCAGAAGGCCAGGGGAAACGGTGGTGGCGGTGGGAGGCGCTGAGCTCCAGGGGGTCCTTGCGTGTCTCTATGTGTGTCCCTATTGCCTGCATCCCCCTTCCCTCTTCTCTGGCCAGCTGGCCTCTCTCTCACACACACCCCGATATGCTTTTGATCTCGCTAGTTTATAAAGAATATAATACCCTGCAGACTTGCCTAGACAACAGGGATAAAAAGATAGCTCATCTTATTAAAAAGATAGCTCATCTTATTAAAAAGCTATCTCAGGAAAGCCTAAGAGCACCAGCTTGGTCATCTGTCACACCCTGATCTCCTTCTTACATTTAGAAAGAAAAGTACTTTATTTTTAGCTACCTGCTGCATTCAGCTAGACTCTATGCAAATTTTATTTAATGAATATTTTAGGGTTTAAATAGTCTGTGCTCATGAACATTATATAAATGTCATGTCGTCGCAGGCTCTCCAGTAATGGTGTGGAGAACATCCTGCAGCGTAAAGCTGAAACCAGATAAAATTGGTGATTAATGCTCCCAGGGAAGGCAGCGGTGGTCGCGTCAGTGGTGGCCATCCTCGGCAGGGACATTAGCAACGCAGCCAGGGGAGAGCACCCGAAAGGGTACCCTCGGGAGGGCAGCAGCATCCCCTGCTCTGCACCGAGAGTCATTTTGTTCAGCACAGGCAGCTGTCGTAGGGCCAGTTTTGCTCTTCCAAGGGCTTTGGCAAGTCCTAGGGATGCATGGATCATACACCAGATCATATGTCGTCCCAGTTCAGGAGGGATGGTCTGTTTAATACTGAAATATTGAGACTAGCCAAGATAGCTTGCAAATCTTCCTTTTTCACATCAGAACAGCTTTTTACAGGTGCTTACTGTTTATTGTATTTGGTACGCCAGACAGATGGTGATAGTCTTCTCCAGCAAAATGCCAACAACAAAAAAAATCATCCTAACTATTTGCTGTCTTTTTATTTCTTCATCCTCCACATATTTTCTTTTCTTATATTTCTACTCTTTAAATACGCTGTACACATGTAAAAACCCAAGCTAAAACCTCAATAAATAAAAAAAAATACTGGTATACAGAACAGTTATGTGCTGGAAGAAAATGCCTGATATTTTGACAGCATTGCTTAAAACCCCAAACAACAACTTAAAAGGCACAAACATAGCTGCTGCACAACCTCCTCAGCTAGTGTGCATGGGAATACTTGTACAGATGACCCGATATCTCTGACTGCCACTTATAATTGACTGCATCTTATGTTACAACTTTGGAAAGGTTATTTTCAGCAGCAGGATGCTCGATGGGTAAATTATGGCTATAATAAAACTGTTTTCAGCCTGTCTTCTCCCACTTTTCTCTGAGGCATCTCAGGCAGAGTTTAATTTGGGTCCCTGTGGCAGGAAAGCTCAATGCAGGTGTGAGCCCTGCAGCCTTTGTGTCCCACCGGCGGCAAAGGCTTCGCCTTTCACTGGGCATGAGCCTGCGGTAACATACACTGATAAATGTTTTTGGGGGATGAATGTTGAAAACCAAGTCGTCAACAAACCGGATGGAGGATTTCTGGGTACGCCACTCGGGAAGCAGCAGCACCTTGCCCTGGGCATCTCTTAGCGCTTAGTTGCACAAAAGCTGCAAGAGGGGTGGGAAAATGGACTTTGGGTGGGGAAAAATAAAAGAAAAAGCCTCTAATTTCTGGCAAGACTTCATCCTTCGGCTGAAATGTGCCAAAAGCAGTTTCTCAGGCACTTTCCATAGGCAGCCAGAGAGAAGCGTGGGGTTATATGGGATTAGCCCGCGTGCGATGGGAGGCCAATTTGAGGCAGGTTGAAGCCTTGCTGCGGCTGTTGGGTGCCTGCTCTGGCCAGTCCCTGGTTTCCTTACCTTAAAAAAAAAGGAAAGAAGGTTTTATGGCTTGCTGCGAAGGACCTCAGCAGCCCTTTTTTTGAGAGGGTCCCTCCCTGATAAATAGATGAGCTGCTTTTGGTGCAAGCGCCTCGTCTCTGCCCTTTGGTCACCTCCGCCTCACCCTCCTCCTTGCCTGCATTGCTACCATTCGTACATAGAGATAAAAGGCCTCATCACTTAAGCTGCTGTTGATATCAGCCAGAAAGAGTGCTTCATATTAAATAAGTGGGATTTTTTTTTTTTCCTGAGGTACACTGTGCACCCAGGCATTTTTAGCTGCTAGCAGTTTGCGCTGCAATGCAAAGCAGCCTGCCGAGCTAGCAGCAGTGGAAACGAAAGGAGAAAATGCATCCCACTGCTTGGAAAAAAAAAAGACATGAGCAACAAGGAAAGGATGAAAGTCCCTCCTCTTCAGAAAAACCCCAAAAGAACAGCCAAAATACCCAAGCTGGGAGATGTCCGAAAAGTTGCCAACTCTGCCCCCCACACTTTCCCTGTGATATTTTCTACACTGCCATGCAGAGCAACACAGATTTGCTGGCCCTTGGGTCGGTGGGAGATGGGCTGAAATGATTTACGCTTAGAAAATGGCTCCAGGACAACTCTTAATTCTTCTTGAATGTGTCTAGCCTATCTTAACCTCTCCTGAAATGTTATTTATAAAAAAGCCTGCCTGTGGTCACCCCAAATTGCACATGGCTGCCTCTTCCCAACCTGTGCGTGTAAAAGGAGGCATTTTCCTCCCTGAGGCTGCAATGATTATAGAGGCAGCTGCAAAGCAGAGCACTCAGGATGTGAAGTGCCCTTCAGATAATGTCTGATAGCAAAACAAATCTGTTTACTCTGCAGGCATTTATACTGACTATTTATTATTATTAAGGGGTGAGGGAGACCACAAAAAATGCAGTTTGCTCAAATAAGCCCTATTGGGCTGGTACAAGCTGGTGGTTGCAGCTTGGCTCTGGGCTCTCCTTGCTTGAGCTAGGCTAAACCCAGAGGAGCAAAGAGGCACCTCGGCGTCACCCTTCATCCGGAGAGTGGTGGGCAGCAGTGGCCGATGCTGCTGGTCCTCACGCCATTTAACAAATAACTGGCTCATCTGGGTACAAAGCCAGGGAAATCTGTACCACCAGCTTCAGCAAAAAGGATGGGAGGAGGTTCCTAGTGGGATGCTGGCCCATAAATACATTCACCTGCTCTGAGCAAGCCTTCCCTTTCAAGGCAAGCCCGGGCATCCCATGCTTTGTTTGAGGGTGGAAATGATCTTAAAAATAGCTGGTGGCTGCTGCAGGGTCCTGTTTTGGGGCTTTACCTGCTCTCCCCTTGTTTTCCACAGAAAGCGGAAGGACGCCCAAGCAGGAGCCGGTCTTCAGGCGAGTCACCATGGAAGACAGTGTCATCTAGCGCCCGGGGCACCCAACGAGCCTGCCTCGGCGAGCCCACGCCAGTGCACCGCCTCAGCTCCTCTGTGCCTCAGTTTACCCATCCCTCACTTGGGATCACGCAACGGGAGAGGCCGGAGAAACTAGCCTCGACCAAAACCCTCAGCAAACCCTCGCGTCCCCAAGGAGAAAACAGCCCGGCTGAGATTCTCGCTGCCCCATGCATAGCAGCGCCCTGGGAAGTGCCCTGCCGCTTGGTCGCTCGCTTTTTTTTGAAGATGAGCAGAACGGGCGAAAAATGTCTTTTGTAGTAAGAAATGAGTTTCAGCTGCTCCAAACATTGGCTTTGCAACTTGAAAACACTTAAAGACAGCTGAGCGTGCTCAACGCTCCATCCTGAGCCCCTCTCCATGCTCGCAAGCTGGACTGTATAAAGGCGACCCCACTGGATCCAGGTCCCTGTTGTAAATACAGACCTGGCTGTGCGGAGAGATAATAAGGGAAGGAAAACAGGGACAAAGAAATAGTCCTTACAGCAGAAGAAGCTGAATTTGCCAGCAGAGTACTGTCGAGCGAAGCTGTCATTTGTAAATAGGGACCGGCACACATGTCCAGCAGCGGCTCCACTTGGCAAAAGCTTCTAGGGGGAAAGCTGCTCAGATTTTATTGTCTTGTGTAAATAGACATATTTTTTGGAAAAAGTGAGCCTTAGTATCTTGAAAATAGCGTTTCTCAATCAGCTCAGCTGGGGATGGATATAGGGGAAACCACAGCGTCTGCCTGGTGGAGGCTGGCGTGGGGTCTCGCAGTCGAGCTGTGCCGCCGCGGCGGGCACAGGAGGCACCTGAAAGACGACGGACGTGTCCAGCAGAGGACTTGACAGATGTTTCTCCTTTGTTCCTGTAAGCAGGATGGACTCGCTGGGCCCATGGTCTCCACTGGTGTAAATACTCAGCTACGGCCCACAGAGGACTTGGGCTGCTTGGTGCAGGTGTGGGGGGCGATGGGACCGGCAGAAATCACCAGAGGGATGCAAACCCCATTGGTGTGGTTCCCCTGAGGCTTTTAGCATTAATTAAAAAAAAAAAAAAGAAAAAAAAAAGAAACCCTGAAGACTTGTTAATGGTGTTGGGCCAACTGTTCGGCTGGGTAAATGGAGGCATGCATAGACATCTGGATTCATGTCAGCCAGTGCCTGTACATGCAGTTCTCCTCGGCATGTGTGCAAATGCGTGTGCAAGACCATGCCCTGCATGGGTGGCTGCCAGCCAGCGCAGGTCCCTGTGTCTGTGTAGCTGTGTCTGTGAGAGAAGAAGAGAGGATATGGATGTGTATGTTGTACTCACCCTTATATGCCTAAACACATTTGAGAAGTCATAAGTAATGCTGCCAGGTCCAGCTTTATTAGCATGAGCGCAGAGTATTGTCCGCATCTCTCCGGGGAACAAGGCACGGCAGGCCAGGGGGCGGCGTTATCTGAGCAAAAGCTGATAAATCTCTGCTCCGCATTGAGTCGTCATCCACTGTCCCCCGCTGCAACACAACAGCGGCCATCTGCAAATGCTCCCAGCAGAGCAGGGCTATGCTCGGGCACGGGTGTTCGCAGGATGCGGGCTGCTGCAGCGTGGTACCTGATGGAAGCAGGAGAGGAGCTTTGGGGTTTCCCCTTCATCCTTCACAACTCAAAGCTCACTTATGCCTTATTCACTCTGAGTCCGACCGTGTGGATTCGTGCAGCGGAGGGAAATTAGAAAAAAAATTGGAATTAGAAATTGAAATTAGAAAAAAACAGACTTAAGGAAAAAAAAGGTATTTTTGAAAATGACCCAGAATAACTTTCTCTAGACATAAAAGTTTCTCTTCAGCCTGGCATTTTGCAACGAAGCAGGGCCAAGGTGGAAGTGTCCCCTCCCCATTAAAAAGCCAGATAGCGTAAACCAACTATTGCACATACTTAGCATAATATTGGGGGCAAAGCCCCTAAACCTTTGCAAGGAAAGGCCAGTGGGTAATCAACAGACATTGAAAGCTGCCTCAAAGCACCAAGGGGTTTGGGCATCCAGAGTGGTAATTCGCTTGCAGTGGTTCAAGGTGAGCTGCAGGGATGGTCTTTTCCTCTTGGGCACTTGAATACCTCCTCTGTCATCCAGCTCTGTGGGGCTGCTGTTACCATTAACACCTAACAACTGCCAGTGCCAAGCAATTTATTTATTTATCAAACCATTTATTTATTTATCAAATCGATGCACAGAAGACACCATGCTTTCATCTGCCATATGTGGACACCTCTTTCTTTCCCCACTTCTCCAGCCTTGTATAGTGTCCCCAGGCAAGGTGGCCATCATCTTGGGGAGACTCAGGTTTCCTCCCCAGTGAAGGCTGTCAGCTTTTTTTTCCAGGGAGAAAAATAATGAAAAATATGAACAACCCAGCCTGTCTTTGTGCCAGAAATGTTCTGAAAATCAGACAGCGTATTAAGCAAAATAAATACCTCCAAAAAGTTTGAAAGTTCATTGTCTTTCATAGTCATGAGGGGACCATCCTTATGTTTTCTAGAGCCCTGAAGGGCAGTGCTAAATCCTGAGCCTGAGGCTGCCTGACCCTGGGGAGGTCTGGGGTGCTGCAAGGGATGAAAGGGGGGCTGCGATTGCAGGAAAGCAGAAATTCCCTGTTTTTTCACTAGATCACAGGAAAGCATAAATCCCCTGTGTTGGGTTGGGTGTTTTTTTTTTTCATTAGAGCCCTCACTATTAGTTTCTCTCCCTGGACAGTCTCATCATCCTGCACCTTAAACCCTTGCCATTATGTCTAGAAGAGTTATTCTTGGAGGCATTTACAACAACGTTCAATGTCTCTCTCTCTCTCTCTCCAACCCCAAAGAGGCTGACACCTGGTAACTAATGGTGATGGTTGTAAAGATGAGCCAGATTGACCCCAAGTCCTAATAAAAATGATGAATCCTGTCCACTGCCTCTGTGTCGATGGTGCACAGGTTAGGCGCAGAGGTGAGCTGGCGAGGAGGTGGAGGCAGATGATACTCACCAAAGAGCAGGTCTGGGAGGTGCCATTACCAAACCGACCCAGCTGCCGGGTTCCCCAGGGCAGAGTATTGATTTAATCCAGCCCCGAGTCAACAGTGATTGAAGTTTCACCTGCTTTCCATATCTTAACTGGACTTCCTTACTCCTCAGGCATGGAATGAATCTTAATACATTGTAATTACTGTACTCCTGGTGATGAACTGGTATGAAAAGCTATCACGGAGAGCATTAATAAAATGTACATTATGAAAAAGAACTCGGCATTGTCTGAAATTAATAATGCACCAGATTTTTCTCATCCACGCCTGCTCATTACAGGCCTGCCCTTGAGTTTTCTATTAAAATGACTTATTCAAACTACTCGTATAGCTGTGTTCAGCGTGAAGTTATGTGCTGTAGGTTTGCATCCCAGTTAGATGTACCGCATGAGGACTTATTAATCTGTTACATCTTTCAGGCATTGATTTTAGTGACATTTATATAACGCCAGTATGACTAAAATGAACTGATTGATTCATGCGTATGGATTAGTTTGCCTAAGACTTTGAGGCTAGGTAGCTTTATCATGCACTGTAACGCCAGAATTCATCACTGTATTATTTACAAGAGACTGAACTGGCTGCATCTCAATAACTGAAGAGATCTTTACTGTTTTATTTATGTATAAATGTTTACTTAATCAGCCACCAATTTTGTTTAGCAGAATTTGTTAGCAAATGGAAATTGTAAATGATAACGTGGTTTCTATTTTAAAATTTATAGGCTTTCATCTATAGCAAAATCCAAGATTTCCAAAGTGTGTTTGTCTACTGGCAATCAACAAGCTCTCTTGTATATGCTTTCTGGTAATTGCAATTAGCTGCTGCAATATTTCACATAAAAAATAATACAACCCTAATACAGGAGATCTGAGTGGTAGTGTGTCAAAGTCAATATAAATATCCCAATACTTAGAAACATTGCTGCAAGTTTAACAAAGCAACAAGGAGCCACCGGCCAGCGCAAAGGCAGGAGCCCCGCGGCTTGAGATGCGGCGGGTGTCATCGCCCACCGGCTGTGGCTTTGTGCTGGATCGAGGGGTAGCAGGACACCACTGGCTGATGCCTAGGGACCACGTAATGCCAATCTGCAAGGCCTGGCCCATGGACATGCCAGTATGGTGAGTTCTGCTGCCTTCTTTTATGAGAAAATCCTGATTCCAGATAAAATGAAGTGAAGCTGTATCTTCATTGCATGGGCTGTACCCCCTGCAACAGCTCAAGGAAAACCTGGTCAAAGGGGACGAGGAAAGCATCTGCTCGCCATGCATCGCAGCTGGGAAAGTAGCCGGGCTACAATGTGGGTTTAAGGGAATAACACTCTGAGGAGGCTTAGTCCCAGGCTCCCAATCGATGGCATGGGTTTGCTTTGGACCATGCTGCTTCTCCCAGGGACCAAGGAATAAAGACACTAAAAGGATTTATTAAATGAAAAAGGAGACTTTCCTGTTAGGAGCCATTTAGAAATATTTTTAGTGCAGAGGCACATAAGAAGTGACATGTTAGAGGCATATAAAATAATAAGTAGTGTCCAGAGAAGGTGAATTGAGTGCTGCAGGTCACCGTAGGTAATACAGCAAGTGGTGCTATGCGGGGAAATGAAGAGGTGAAGTCTTAAATGTAGTTAAAGGCAAAATGCTTCATAACCCAGCACGGGATTAACCCACGGACTCCCTGACCCAATACACCAGTAAGATGATGTACAATGAGCTTCAGTAAAATATTATACCTTTTTACAGTTTAAAGAAAGAAAAAAAAAGTAAAAAAAAAAGCCTGGCAACTACAGGCTGTTGTTGCAGGGTCAGAAATAATTGCTAGCTCCCTGAGGAACTGAAGAAACACCCCTGCTGAGTCTTCAGCCATACTTCACGCCGTTGTGATTTTTTTAACCTTTTTTTTTTTAGGTAAAAAATTACAATAATGTTAGGTATGCCTGGGAAATCGCTTACCAGCTGGCAGTGCTAAAAGAGGAGTAAACCTTGCATGTCAGCACCCTGGGCTATAGCTTCAAGAGCGTGGGCTCACAAGAGGGGGATGCTGGGGGGTACATGTGCCTCGCAACCATTGAACTGATCGCTACAGAGCTGTTAAGAGTTAGCTCACAGCACGTGGGTAACATCACTGATGCTTTATTTCCATGGCCAGTGCACGGCTTGTAAGAGCAAACCCCATGTCTCTCCCATGAGCAAACCAAGAAAAGCCACCCCCATTCTGCCTTGAATCCACTTTGTGCTCCAGCTGGTTAATATATAAAGCCAAGCGCATCCTCCGTATTGCAAATTCACACATTCAAAGTAAGGGGATTTATGGGTTGGTGGTTTTGGTTTTTTAAATACGAAACTTCTTAGGTAGGGGTGTGTGGCCAAGTGATGCTGTCTTGGTCAGTGATGTGGAAATGTGTTGGGGGCATCTGAGCCTCAGCAAGCTCATTTCACCTAGGACTAGTGCTCACCCTTTCTTGGGGCACAGAACTATGTTATTAGTCACTTTTGTTGGACAGCCTGTGATTGTGATCTAATGCAAGGGGCCCTAAATTGGGTTTTGTGGGTTTGGTTTCAGTTTTTTACACAGAGTGACACAAAATTAATCAAAAACGTCAGTACAAGCTAACAAGTCAGTGATGCTTTATAAGCTATTTATATAAGAGGCAGCTCATATATGCACCAATTTTGTGGCTTTCAGGCTTTAGGACTGATGTTAAAACCTGCCATCCTCAAGTGTGCTCTGGGCTGATTTTGACCTGAGGCCATGGTGATGTACCAAACCACAGCCCTGGCGCTGAGAGGCTTTACCTCCTCTGAGGAGGACTATAGCTGTTGGGTTAGACATGCCTTTGGGATGCTTGGAACCGGGCTCCCACCGTTTCTTCTCATCTAGCTTCTGTCTCTTAACTGTGACTTCCATAATCTGCAGGTTTGTTCATCATTCATTTAGGGCAATTAGGAGATGCACTTGACAAGGGCTAAAAAAAAAGTAACAACAACATAAGCATGTTGTGTGAAGGCTAGGAACTACTTTAATCAGCTCTGTGCCCACCTGGATGTTAACTCTGGTCCCTAATTGGAGGAGTAACAGCAGCATGTCTGAGTGTTGCTTAGAGGCCCCTTAGCAAGCCCAGGGGGATGCTGAGGATGGTTTCCTCTATACCGACCAAAGCGATGAGGCTGATAGTGCTTGCAGCAAATTTATAACTCCTGGCTGAACTGGAGACTAACCTTTAGGAAGATGTTTCAAGGCTGACTGCAGTTTTTGAGGAATGAGGAACCTGTTGGACCCCTTGGTAAGCCACCCCATGTGCTAACTGTTTCTGCTGACGTGCAAGTACTGCAGTTTGCCTCATGTCTCAGCAATTAGATTTTATTTCCTGTCTTATGCCCTGTTTATCCATGCTAATATCTCTCCTAGATCTTTTTGGATAACACCTGCTGTGTAGGAAGGTATAAAATTGTAGGAAAGGCTGAAAATTTGTCACTGTAATGTCATCAAAATGGTCTCAACTAAAAGGTGTTGCTGCAGGAGTCTGATTTTTTTCTCAGGCTTCCCTCCATGCATATGAGCTTTTAGTTAGTCATGTTTCAAAATAAAATGAAAGCATGTCTGGTTTTTTTAAGCCGTAAAGCTGAAAATGAAGCTGTTGTGTGCATGCTTCCTTCTGCTTGGATGCACTTGCTGGCATCTGCTGCTGTGGGAAGTTGAAGTCACCGATGGTGAGGTTAAATTCAACCTCTCCAGTGTGTGTGTTGAGGGGGTATAAATGAATATGTGCAAGGTGGCGTGTGGGGTAAGCGTAGCTGACCCTTATGCTGACACGCTCTGCTTAGAGCAGAGCCTGTCCAGGGGATGCAGCAGCTGCACAAAAAGGTCTTAGAAAACCTAGTTTTCCTTGCAAGATCCTTTACCCTTACATATGTGTTATTGTATGGATTTGCCAGGGTTAAAAGCTCCAGTGTGCACTCCCACTAAGCACCACCCAAGAGGACTGGTGGCTGCCCGCTGCTCTGTACCTACGCTGAATATTAAGCAGCTTCCTAAATGCGATGAGGCTGTTATGGCTGAACAGCTTCACCATGTGCTGGCTGCACAGACATCCAGCAAAGAAATCAAAGGCATGATGTCACCAGTATTTCTTATCTAAAATTAAATATCTGTCTTAGGTCCCCAGACACACAGAGACTTTGTATTAGAAACATACACTGAGAGTTCAAACTCTGAGTCATCTCATATATATTTCACTCAAGCCAAGGGAATAGCAGAGAGAATAGACCTGCAAAAGAGCAATTCTCTATTCTAGCAAGACGAGGGAGGAGAAACTGTTCGGGGAAAATACTAATGGGTTCACAAGCAAAAAATCTTGCCAATGAAATTGTGTCTTTAATATTGTTTACTTTTGCAGTAAAGCTGTGATTTGGTGTGGAAAGTGCAGCAGAGAATAAATGGGTCAACTCGTGCTCATTAACAGTGGAGACAGAGCAAGTGGCATTTAAAACAAGCCTGCTCAGAGGGAAAGCGAAATAATTATTTATTCTGAAGTTGTAAAATGTTTGTTGTCACAATTAGCTTCTCAAGAGCAAGTCGCAGCGCCGTGTGGTGCTGTTGGCCAGGCAGGGTTAAGCCAAGCTTTGGACGTGCCGGAGCAAGGGCTGCATTTCTGCTGCGGCTCTCTGCTGCATCACTGGACATGCGAGCTGGCCGATGCTGTGCCCTTTTCCAGCATGTGCCACAAGTGTTTCAGTGCAGTTGTTGGGCTAAAATAGGAGGCATGATGCTGGAAATGATTTGTCCCCATCTATGCCAAGGGGTAAATTGTGCCAGGCTCTGTGTCACCTGACTCATATGTCAGTGGCTGCACTCAGGCACAGTGAATGTCTCTGGATCAGGAATGCAGTTCCTCCAGGG
Organism: Gymnogyps californianus; assembly: GCF_018139145.2. Taxonomy (NCBI): domain Eukaryota; kingdom Metazoa; phylum Chordata; class Aves; order Accipitriformes; family Cathartidae; genus Gymnogyps; species Gymnogyps californianus. Next base: position 62,429,899 of record NC_059474.1, on the reverse strand, counting down.
AGAGGATATTTGGGTGGTCAAAGAGGGCTTTTAAGATCCGTTTCCTTTTTGTCTCCTTCGTATCCCCTTACTGGCCCCTATTTAGCCCCCAGCTCCATGGTGACTCATCTTCCCTCCCTGATCTCATGCCGTGCTGCTCATCTGCTTCCCACCCGGGCAAGTTCATGTGTTGTGGGCACATCCTAGCTCCTAAATAGTTTTCTCCAAGGGAGCTAGAGATGTTCCCTACTCAACAAAGGGGTTTTCTCCTCCTACATGCATTTCAGGCTGTTTAGGTGCAGGGAGAAACTGTGCACTGGGTTCCCTTGGGAGCTGGTGGTGCTGCCCATAGAGGAAGGCATGGGGCAGGAGGCAGCACAGGGGCATCTCTGGAGCCACAGGAGATAAAATCCCTGCCCTAGGCTGTTCTCCAGCTCCTACTGGATTATAGCCCAGGCCTGAGGCCCAGCAGATGCAGTCAGGTATGAAATATTGGCCCAAGATTTGTGCTGGCTCCTTAATGGCAACCAATTCCCTTCCCTAATGCGCAGTCGTTGCATTGCATAAAAATCATTATTACACATTGTGAAATCTAATTACTTTATTGCACACTGTGTATACACTCTAATAAAGTCAATGGATGCAATAACACTGCTAGTAATACACCGTTCCACCGAAATTACTACTGTTGTCAATTTTACTTTCATTTTTTCTTGATTTACCCTGAAGAGCAAGGCTTTCAGCTTGCTTGCTTTGGCAGGTGGATGAAGTGGTGAGACCTTACAAGAGTCACAGCACCCCACAGCTCCTAGCACAGTTGGGAGCATGTGAGGGGGGGACTACCATGCCCCCACTCTGATACCCAGTGGTGAGACATGCCCCTCCTGAGGGTTACCAGTGCTGTCCTGAGATGGGTTCAAAACCAGCTGGGCTCAATCACCCTTGAAAGTGCCCCTTGTCTCCACTGATTGTAGATCCTTGGGCACCTGTGCTCTTAGATGTCTGAAACCAGATCAACTCAAATGCCTCCACCCCTCCAGCATTGTGGTGTGCAGGAGGAGGAGGATAAATGGTCCTTAGGCTTGCTTGTCAGATATATATTTACATGTGACAGTGTGAATTTGATTGCACTGAGGTGGTCCTCACCAGCACTAGAGCCTAGGCAATGGGACCTGGACTCAGCTCAGGACACAAGGTAACTTCCCAATTAGACCAGTGATGAGAAAAAAAGCAGGAGGAAAAGCAGCACAACTGACATCTGAAGTGTTGAGCTGAGAGGGATTTACTCTCAAAATACTCTCAAAGAGTATTTTCAGTTCTCTGCTTCCCCACCATTAACTTCTCATTGTAAAGCTTGTCTGATGATTACAAGCTGCTGGTGCTAACCTGCATGTCTCTTGCCCTCTGCTCTCCTTGCAAGCTGTCACACAAATGCAATACAAGCTCTTTTTAGTAGTGGAAGAGATGAAGAGGGGCTCCTTAAACACCTCAACATCTCCGAGGGGGTAGATGCAGAGTCACCAGGCATCGCTGTGCTGTTTGCAACGTGCCCTGAATCCATCAGCTGAAGAAATCATATTGGGAGCTGAGGAGACACAGTTGTAGGGGTTGTGATGATCTTCTGAAAATCCTTTCTTTTCAAGTGTGGCAAATGAGCCTAGGGCTCAGCCACTGGAGAAAAAGAAATGAAAAGGAAAGGTGTCAAACCATGGACTGAGAAAAAAGTATTACTTTGTATTTCCTTTCCTAGATGATTCAGACACTGGAAGATGCTTTTCTACTGTCCCCATCACAACCTCTTCAGAAGGAAAGGGTGTGAGCCTGCAGTGTTTCAGTACACCTTTACTTCTAAATGAAATGGGATGCCGAAAGTTAGCCCCTGAACAACAACTAAGCATTTGCAGGAGAAAACGTGATACTGCTTGAGTCTCCTGAAATGCCCATTTACTGAGCCAAAGGTTGTCTAGGGTCCTGGTGCTGCAAGCCACGCATAGCTGGTTCATCACTTCTCCTAATGTGCCAAGGCAGCTCCGTGCGAGGTTGGTCCCTGGCATAGGGTGGGCACAGTTTTGGCTTTTTCACAATGTAGATCTTATTTTACATTGGGTAGTACAGCGTGCTCCAGGAGCCTGCCTCCATAGGATCATCTCTCTCCTAGTCCAGTGTACAAAGCATCAAATCCACCATGCCAAGTCCCAGCTGCTACGCTGCCCCTCCTCCAGGCACATCCATCCACGTTTACCACTGAAGCATCTTGTAAAATAACAGTCATTCATCTAGTCTGCTCACAGCCTGCCTGGAAGTGGCCCACGTACTAGCTTTTGCCTGTCTGTCTTGTTCAAAGAAAATCTGCTTGGAGACATATACGTCTGTGGAGCACCTGTGAATCAAAATGTGTAATTCCCATCACAGTGTTCGGACTGTAGAGGACCTCCCTCTCTTTAATACCTCAAACTGTGTCTACAGATGTGTTTGTTAGAAAAATATTCTTTGTGGTAGCCAGTGGAGTATGAAATGCATTCTGGCTATAGGTATTACATTTCTAGGCTTTCTACCCTGCCACAGGCTCCTCGTGGAGATAGCTTTGAGGGAGCAGAGGCAGATGGAGAGAAGGTGCTGAGATGAAGGAAATGATGAGGGACTATCAAGGGAGAGGAAAGTATTTATCTCTACTGTAGGAATCCCACCAGTTATCAGACTGCATCAGAAAAAAGAGATGTGGGTAGGTAAGCTTTAGTTCTTCCAGACACTGAGTATTTTTTTTAATCACTATGAGCTTGTAATAAGTTAATTAAAAATCTTGGTTAACTATTCAGTAGTCCTCCACTGCGAAGGTGTGCATGAACTTAACTGTGTCCTCTTGGCCCCCTGAATTCCTGTTCTGCATACACATTTCACATTAAGGATGCCACCACTCCTTTTTCTGTCTCCTGCCAGTCTTAGAAAACACTCTCTCTGGTAGCTGTCTGGCAATCCTTCCTTCAGGAGGTGTTTGTCCTCTGGTTCCATTTTTTACTTCCTTCTCTTGGACAAAAGTCCGGAGAAAAGAGAAGTGCCAAAAACTATACATGTAAAATCTAAGGGAAATTGAGAGGCAGTGAGGAGGGAGGTGACAGATGAGGAATGGGAGGAAAACACCATAAGCAATCCTATCTTCCTTTCCTGTGGGGTAAGAAGGTCAAGCTTCCTCAGCACACAGCTGAGTGCTAGTTATAGCTGTCAAGTTTGTATTGAACCTACTACCTGATTTTCCCCTGTAGTAAATTACTGTGGAAGTCAACAATATTTCTGCCTTTATTGCAGAATCATGGCTATCAGATACAGAACCGACAAAAGGGTCGCCTTGATAAAGGTCTCTCCCCTGCTGGAGTGATTTATGAGCAGTGTCGGCTTTCCAGGTCCTGTTGTAGCAGGTATTGCAGGAAGGAGTCTGGTCTCAGTCTCCCCTGGCCTGAAACAGAGGTGTGAATATTGCTTGTGGACAAACAGGGGCTTCCCAAGCCTGTGTAACTTCATAAATCATCTGCACTGGGATGCGGCAGCCAACACCGGCCGGTCCGAGCTGCAGATGTGCAGAGCACAGAGGCTGCTAAACTCCTGGGGGCTGGGAAGGCTCAGGAGACCTGGGGTCACTGCCTTGGCATACGGCTGGTGTGCAATGGTAATACCTTACAGGCAGGTGTCTTTTTTTTTTGATCACCTGTTGATTAATCTTGCTCCACACTAATGGGTAATAATGCATTGTTAGTGGAGATAAACTGCCTTGCTAATGAACTGGACTGAAGAGTTTGTACACACTATAACCTTGCGATATACCTTGTGCCGTCTCCCTCCTTCACTACCACGTCCTTTAGTGATCGTGAGCTTTTTCATATTAGTTTCTAGCCTTTTCTTTTTTTTTCTTTTTTTTTTTTGTGGATAATTCCAATTAGTCTCCCATCCTGCAGGTGCAATTCAACCCTCATAGAAAGTTTGGTATCTTGCCCGTCCCAAAATTCAGCAGCATCCTTCACTTACATTCTGATTCTGAGGAGCAGTGATGCGCCAAAACTTTACAAAATGCCCTAGCTGCCGAGAAACGCCGCGACATGGCGTGAGTGGCAATCCTTCTCTGTTGACATCTGTTGCACCGTTTGGAGGAAAACAAGAGAAATCCAGGCCCCTGCTAGAAACGCGAGCCTATTGAGGAATTAATGAAATCTTGCCGTTTGGAGACTCGCAGATGCCATTCTGTTGGGAGTGTGCCGAGGCTGCCATAAAATCCCTTTGGATAAGAGTCAGTAAACATCTGGTACCTTTTTTTAAAAATAAAAACTATAATTGTTTTAGGCCTTGTTGTCTGCCCATGCTGGTAATGTGCCTGCGAGGTCTAATTAGTTGACAAGTGACAAAAGAGGCTACTGTAGCGAAGGGGAGGCCAGGTGCCAGGATCGTTAGCTAGGTTGGGCAAGAGCCATGAGAGCCGGCAGGTGATGGATGCAGGAAAGGTGTATTATCCCCTGCTTTGTTACAGATGCAGGGACATGAGGAAACGAGGCAAATTGATAAACCAAAGGCTCAACATTTTGCTATTCATCTTATGTAAAATTGGATCTGCAGTCTTCTGTGAGTATGATGGTTAGGTTCTTTAATAGCTGTTCAGTGCAAAAAAAACCCTGACCTTCAGCCTCTATTGAGTACCTCTCAGTGCTTGTGAAAGTAAGATGGAGAGGACTTGCGCCTGACTTTAGCATGAGTAAGATTTGTAAAAACTCGTGGCACTGATGTAGCTGTGTTCTTGTTTGCCATCAGTGATAAAATCTGTACTGACAGTCAGCAAAAGCTGAATTGGGTCAAAGTAGAGGGGAGTCCCCTCTGGTTTTATAACTGAGTCTACGGGACAGGATCATTAGCTGTGGACAGCAAAAGCTGACTGCCTGCTTTGCTTGGGTCTTCTCCTTGAATTGTTGCTTATTCCTAAATTAATAAATTTACTATCCATATAGTTATGTAGATATAATATAGTAAAGATGGTGCCTCATCCTTTCAGGCAAAGAGGAGATCCGGGCACCTCAGAAAGCTTTCCAGATCTGCGGTGGATTGGTTCAGCTAGTACCTACCTTTCCATCAGTGTGATGACTACACTCTGACCATCTATGCCAGGGTAGAGCTGGCCTTGTCGGCTACACAGGGATGCCCAACACGTGTGAAGCTGTGGGTTCAGGTGCCATATGCCATCTCTTTTGAGTGTGCCAGTCCATCCCAATGTTTCATTTTTCAGTACTGGATTTATGGCCTGGCTGAGCTCTGCTTGGCCCTTAGCTTAGTCATGACACTGGAGGTAGGTAGCGTTCATGTATGGATTTGAAAAAGTATTTTTAAGAAGCGTTTTAGCACTGCTTAGCACATTACTGTAGATTTGTTTCAAGGAATTAGATCCTCTTCATTTGTCTTGGCTCCTCTTGAACAGTTAACGTCAAGAGGGTAACAAGATGAGTCTTGGGGACAGAGTAATGGTGGGTAACCTGAATATCTCTTGATCTGTGTTTTCCAGCACTCACGCTAAGATTGCAATACTTCTTCCTAGTGTTCCTGTGCAAATCCACTAGTAGATTTGGAGATTTCACAGCCATTAGTCTCATACCTACAGCAACATCTGGCTCATCACTGCTAGACTTCCCGGACCATGCTGCAGAAGTGGGTTTGATTTGTGTTGAAGTCAGCCTGAATCACAATACCGATGGGAAGGAGCAGGTGCATAAAACCAGTCACGAATAAACTTGCATAAAGGGGATCATCAGAAGTGAAGATGAGATTACCGCAATATCTGCCATCAAATTCAAAGTCAATAGCTGCATTTCTTTCCCCATATAGTCAATAGTTCTCTCCCATCTCCCTGTTGCTCCATGAGGGAGTACATGCTGTGGACAGTAAGGAAAATCCCACCAGGTACAGGGAAACAGCACCTCCCCCTCCTCCTGTAAATCAGGAATAACTCCACTAAAATCAAACAGAGTTCTCCAGGATAAAACTTTGTAAATGAAAAAAGGAAAGGTTTTGCTCTCATTTTCTCCTGTCCAGGGCACCATGAAATGAGCATTTTTTAATTTAAAATGCTGCTAACCTTAAAACTGTGTCCAATATTTAAAAAAAAATTATATAGACTCCCCAGTTCATGTTTTGGCAGCCAGTTAAGTGGCCTGATTTGGGTTTTGTCTGATAAATGGGGGCAAAAGCGATTGAATCTCCATACCCAGAAACCCTGCGTGTTGCTCCAGATCTCGGTTTAGTTTACCCCTTGTCATGGTTTAACCCCAGCCAGCAACTAAATGCACCACGCAGCCACTCACTCCTCCCTCTCCCAGTGGGACGGGGAGGAGGATCGGGGAAAAAAAAAGTAAAACTCGTGTGTTGAGATAAGAACGGTTTAATAACTGAAGTAAAAAAAAAAATTAATAATAAAAAAATATAATAATAATAATTGTAATGAAAAAGAATATAACAAAGAGAGAAATAAAACCCAAGGAAAGACAAGTGATGCACAATGCAATTGCTCACCACCCGCTGACTGATGCCCGAGCAGCGATCCGCCCCTCCCAGCCAACTCCCCCCAGTTCATATACTGACGTTTCATGGTATGGAATACCCCTTTGGCTAGGTCAGGTCAGCTGCCCTGGCTCTGCTCCCTCCCAGCTTCGTGCACACCTGCTTGCTGGCAGAGCATGGGAAACTGAAAAGTCCTTAACTTAGGATAAACGCTACTTAGCAACAACTAAAACATCAGTGTGTTACCAACATTATTCTCACACTAAATCCAACACACACTGTACCAGCTACTAAGAAGAAAAGTAACTCTATCCCAGCTGAAACCAGGACACCCCTCTGAACAAAATGAATTATATTTAGTGAAGCTCTCTCTGCCTAAGATAGCGCTCTGAAATTATAGGGCAGCCAGAGGAGCAGGAGAGCGGGAGATGGATGGAAGTGGGTAAAACACATTAAAATCTTTTAAAAGAAAGGCTTTGTTCTTTGAGAACAAAACAATAATACCTCTCCACAATACTCAGCTGCCTTTAACGCTTCAGTCCCTTCATTCCTTTGGAAACAGGGAAATCCGAAACCCAAACAAGGCAACAACACTACACTCTTTATCTTTGTTTTCGTACAACACAACACAATTCAGGGGCAGAACACTTAAATTTTGATTTTAAGATCACAGGAAACAAGGTACCATCATCTTTACATTCCTGGCATGATCTGCTTCTCAAATGAAAAGCTGGGATAACAATTATTATTTAAAAACAACAAGGAAGGCAAAGTAGGAAATGCACTGTAAATGCAGAAAAAAAATTATCCTGGCACCATCTGCGTGTTTGTACATGTATATGTGTACATAAAAAAAGAAAAACCTACTGAGTTATTGAATACAAATGAGACTGGTAAGAAGTGTTTTTCCCAAGCTGTTGCATATTCCACAATCCTGTCACGAAAATGTCTGTCCTCCCACTTCTGACTTTCTATTGTTGCTTTTCAACCAAAACAAAGTGAAAGGAGATGAAAAGATTGAAGAGGAAATGGTAAGTTATTTTCAAAAGTAATTTCTGTTGGTTTTTTTTTTAATCATGTGCTCGTATGGTGACAAAAGTTACCAGTGTGTGCCCAGAATGATATTTGGTGATTTGTTTTACTAGGTTTTTTTAGTTAAATAAGAGCAATGTTCATAACACAAGAATGCCTCTTTCCCAATTTCAGGAGGTCACAGAATGAAAAGAAAAGAAAAAAAAAAGAAGAAAGAATAAAAAGTCCATTTTGGATGTCCTAGCTGGTACAAAGTGCCCAGCCTCCTTGAGCAACCCTGCATGCCTTGGAAACAGGACAAGCAGCAGAAGCAATGCCATAATATTGGTACAAGCATGAGATGAGCAACCCCAAAACTGAGCGAGCTGCTCAGCCTAGTTGTGCTTGTGAGCGCATATGGGATACCCAGCTAAAACCCTGATCAGTGCAGGATTAATCCCTGTAACAGTACTTCCCAGTTGTTATCCAGTGACTTTTGCAAGCAGCACCTAAAAGAGCTAGCTGCTGGCACGCACATCATTTGCGAGCACTCTGGTTTTATTTCCTTTTGTTCCAGTGCATATTTTATAAGCTTATCTTATTTTGGAAAAGTTTGCCCTAAATGGTGCTTTTTGTTTTCACACGTTACAGCTGTGAATGCAGGCAGGGTTGTGCTGTGGAAGAAATGTTCTGCACAATTTTATTTTTTAGTTTTTTGTTTGGTTGGGTTTTTTTTTAACACATGAGGAAATACTTTCTCCCAGCTGTTTAATGTTTTTCCCCATCTCTTCTAAGCAAATACTTGCTTACCAAGAACTAGCACAGCCTGATACTTACATAGACAATTGTGCCACAGAGAAGTTCTACTTTCTTCTGCTTTGGTGTATGGTTTTGCAAAGCAGGCGTATGCTCCTCCATGGGCTTGAGGTTTTTATGTGCAAATAGAGGTTTTGGTTGACTGCCCCAAAGCCTAAAATCCCACAGAAATCAAAAGAACGGAAGAGCATCCTTGAAGTGAGACACGCTAGAGCAATTTCCTTAATGGCAGCTGCAGTTCCCAAGCTTCCTCAGTCATAAGCATCTATAAATTCACCCCCGGGACTTCACAGGTTTGGCCATACGTGGTTTGAAATCTCACCCTGGAAAGCTGCAGTCTTCTGTATGCAAACAGAAGGTGCAGGAGGCAATGATGCTGCTTTGGGTTGTCGATGTGACCCCACCACACACCCTTTAGGATTTGCTTGTGACAGAGGAGCTGCACTGCGTGGAGCCTCACTTAGCCACGACGGTCTCCGTATCTCCACCGCCACACTCCAAACCTAGCTCTTGCCTTTCCAGCAGAGACATGCCAGCAGAGAGCCCATCCCCTCCCTGATGTACATTTCTCTCTCTGATTTGAAGTCCAGGTTGCAGTGCTGAAGTAGCAAAGCAGGAAATCCTCTCATGGGATGTAGAGCCTGGTTTGCTAGCACACCAGCAAGCACATCAATACCACTGGGATCACCCCAAATTACCCACACTGATGAAAAAGGACCTTGCAGGTTTGGAGCTGAGCTGCTAGAAAGTCTTGCTTTAAAGACCAGGCAACGATGAATCACTTGGATATGAAATCAAATGCAGGGCTCCTGTGATGGTGGGGATGAGCCCACCTTTATAACGAGAAGCCACCTTACTTTCTGCTGGTGTTGATCACGGAAATCCTACTTTCCCACAGCTTTTCTCGAAGAAATACAGCACACTCAATTAACAGCTTCAGTCCATCTGAGTATTACACATGTTCATGCCTTAAAGAATGTCTAACAGCATTTTATAACAATATCTAATAGAGATTAGGCCTAGAAAAGAACGCAGTGTAATCCTGTTATATAAGAGCAGGCTATAAATCAAATGCTCCGCACAATAGAAAGCTCTTTCATTACCTTATAAGCCAGATAAACATTCCAAAAAAGCTTAACTATAAGGTATATGTTGTGATAAATAATACACAAATCAAAATTTAATTGCTAGCAGCGTGCCCGTTTGCTTGCAGTCATGCGACCTCCCTTTCTTCCACAACAGAGCATGTGCAAAGCTATTAGAAACTCCATGCATTAAAAGTGCAATTATGGAAACAATTTATAATCAATACATGGTTATTAGGGTAACCTGCATGTATGGGATATTTTATAGTAATTATAATCCCGACAGTCCTTTCTGAGAGCAAAATTTACATCTTGTTTTTTTCCCTTTCAGGTTTCAGTCCCAGCAGTGCCATCTACTGCTGAGATAACTTTGAAAGCTGAATTTATTATTTCTTTGGGGGAAAATTTTCAGAGACCATTATCTGCAGGTGGAACACAAGCTTATAGGAAAAAAAAATGGTTGCAAAAGCTCAGCAATCTCTGACTAAAATCTCCCCACCTATACATGGCTGAGACCAAAAGGAAAAAAAAGAAAAGAAAACAGAAATCCCTCATTTGTAATGTCACATTGCTGAAACCAAGTGTTACCCTGATCACTCCTCATTCACTCATGATAATTCATTACTCAGCTGGTGGGAATTGTCCCAGCTCCAATGGATACCATGGAGTTATACCAGCTGCTATAAGCTGAATTTCTGGCCCAGAACTGTTAAGAAAAAGGTATGCAGAATTACTTTTTTATTTTGGAAACAAAAATAAATTACTTCTGCCAACAAAACCTACAGCCTTACTTATTTCTTAGTGATGGGAGGTTAGTTCATTCTTCTAAGAATAATTACTAAGTAATTTGATTAGTGAAGGACAGCTGAGGTAGGATCTCAGCATCTCTGGCATAAGTGCAATGGATGTGGAGGTTCTGGCATGGCTTTACCAGACCACTGCTAGTAAGGGAAGAGGTAACAAGGACAGGCTTTAAGATCCTGAAAACAAGGAAGAACTACCAAAATGGTGTTTGTTTGGAGATAATCAGATTTTTTTCAGGTTAAAATGCATCCTCCTTAGGTGGTACCTTGGAGGCATTTGTGTCTCATTCTTCTCCAGTGCTGCATCTCCTTCCTGTAAAAATAGCCTGTAGGCTGGACTACCTCCCCCAGGATGCCTGTTTCCAAGGCAAAAGGGACATTTTGTTCTGCTCTGGGAAGTTCAGTCTGGCCAAGGAGCTTCAGCTGTTGGGAAGAAGGGTACAAAAAGCTGTGCTATACTAATGCTGAGGCTTAGGGTTGCTTCCAGCAGGGCATTTATTACAGGGTAAGGAGTGGAAATGAACAAGTATTTCTTGGCTGAGAATGTCAATTTTGCAAACTGTTTTGCTATTAAAATAAACTTTGAAATAGCACCACTCTGGAATTTATTTATATATTCATCTAAGTGAATAGAGATGTTTCTCCAGTGTTATCTTCACAGCATGCTACAGGTGAGATGAAGTCCCACCGAACCTGGCAGAAGTTCCTTGTTTAGGCAGGAGGAGGTGAGCTGTATTTTGCAATAAGATAGCTGTACGAACAAGACTGTGACCCAGAACAGGGTCACCTGAAAGGCTGGAGAGACGGTAAGTGCTTTGGGTGAAGAGAGTTAGCTGGGAGCTGACAGCAAATGCTGGAGAGTGGTTAGTATTTGGCAGGGCTGCATTATTTACAAGCAGACAGAGACTGAGAAGAGAGGAACCAAACTGTGGAAGCAGTGAGAAGAGCATGGATAGCTTGACTGTGAGAGAGGATGCTGTGAAGTGAAGGACTCAGTGAAGAAAATCTTGAAAATTTTCAGAAACCCGTGGTTTTCCTCCCTGATGAATCCTTATTGCCTGTCACAGCAAGAAAAGCACAAGAAGGGATGGAGATGGCCAAGCACCATCAGTGAAGCTCTCACCCTTCGCAGAGGGTGCTGCAGGCAGGAGGCACAAGTGAGCAGGAGTGGAGATGATTGCACAGCAGGTGTGCATGCAGAAGAGGGACGGATCTGCTTTGAGGTAAGGGCTGTGAAGAGGAAAGGCGCTGTTGTTTCTCTAAGACGAGTAGTGGAAACCTTGGGATGGGGACAGGAGTTATTATTGTCACAAGATACAGCTAAACACTGCTAAGGCACGCTGCCTGCCTTAATCCAACCAAGCTGTGATGCTGAGGGCTGAGCCTTGCCTTACTGCACACGGGTGATGCTGGGAAGGTCCAGCATAGAGCTGGTTGCGTGCTCCCTTCCTGCTTGATGTTGGCCTGTTCGTTGGTGTTTCTAGTACAACCCCATGGATCATTACCGTGGGATCTCCCTGGACTGGCACATCACCCGGTGGCTTTCTTAGTGAAGCCTTTTCTAGCAGAAAATGTATGACCCAGTAGGGTTGCAGGTTAGTGCAGCTCACCACGGTCATTGCCACTATCTCTGGCTCGTTTTGGTTTTGTTTTTTTTAAATGTGACGTGGCAGTACAATTGACACTAGATCACCTTGTTACATGAGGTGGGCTGCAGCGTTTGCAGCCTGCTATGAACTGCCCTAAAGCTGTGTGTATTGTCTCCTGGAAATGTGCCTGAACCAGGCTTTATTCTCATCTGACTTTGCCTAAGTTTGATTTTTACTGGAAGTAAGTTTTCTTAGCCCTCTTTTCCATTTTTATTCAGCACCTGAATTTCCCAAGACCCAGCAGCCTGGTCACGATAGGGTTTGTTTGTTTATCTTTTTAGGTTGCCTGTCCTTAACTCTAAGTACTTAATGTTTTCCTACACCCAGTTCTCCAATTTGACATCTGGAACTTGTTTACTGCCCCATTTCCCTGCAGATTTTATAATTTTAATTTAATCTTTCCCCCAAAGTGACAGGGCAAAACAATAAGATAGGAACAGGGAGAACATCTGTCCTATAGGATCAACTTTTGGTAATATATATATTGGGCTTTACGCAGATCTCTATGAATACTTCAGTGTAACCACATGCTTCTTCCCACCTTAGCAAGCACCCTCCATCACAAGCCAAAAAACAATTTCAAGAAGAATAGTTAACAGTCAGTTGTTGTTTTGAATTACTTCGGTGTCAGTATGACCTTTTTTTTGTAGGTGGGCAGAGAAGGATGAGGTGGAACAGGAGAGACATGGAGGTTCCCACCATCATTGGAAGCACCCAGCTTAGGAGCCTGGGACAACACTGGGTGCATTGACCATCTTCAGAGGATCCTCACCTCTCAGTAGGGACCACGAAGCCTGGGACGGTGAGGCTGCTGTTTTACACAACCCCGTGCAATGGGAAGAGTCAGTCTGCTGGGAAACTCATTGATGTTCCAGACTGCCCTCACCCACCCTGACAGGAACTGGTGGTGCATACCCCAAAGATGCTTTTGCTTGAATTTCTGGATATCAGCTAGACTGCTTATCCTTTCAGCCAAATTAATCCTTTTCATTGCATTTCTCAAACGCATATCCAAGACCCTGCATTTGCCAAATGAAAAAAGAAGAGAAAAAAAGGGTTGACAGGGGAACTCTTTTCTGGGCTTCTTACAAGAGTGATTCCAGCACTGAGTGAAAAATAAACTTTAAACCATAATTTGCCACTGTCCTTTCAAATCTTCTCATTTGGCCCGGGCTAAATATTTCAACCCACAATATCTCCAGCTGTTCCCTTGCCTGTGAGAGAACTTGAATTTCAAAACACTCCCCCTGTACACCCTGTGTCTCTGCTGGGAGCCTAGCTCCGGTCCACAGGATTAAATCTGGACGTTATTAAATTCTGCTGATCAGTGACAGAAGTGCCTTCAGAAAGCAGTGCTGAGCAGCTGCTTAATATTGTTTTTGTGGTGTTAGGGAGGCAAATGTCTTTTGCATTGGCTAGAAGAAGCAGTTTGAGTCATTCCTAGAAGCACTTCATTGTGGAAACACAGCTCGGAGTCATTCTTTATAGGCTGGTTGCCAAAACTTCAGCAGAAACAGAAAAGCTTGTGAATAACTAGCTAGACTGTCTCTAGCAGGTGTCACTTTGGAATTCATCGTTGATGATAATACTCAAAGATTGCAGAGAGGTGATCTGACCAGACAAAACAGGTCCACTATTCACATATTCCTTTGCAAGCAACCACTCTCCTCACTAATGCACCAGCTCTGATAGGAAGCAGCTTGACAAAAACATCTGCAATTTGAACTACAGGGTGAAGAAAGAATAAATTGCTCTTTTAACTTGGGGGTGGGGGGGAGGGGAAGAATCCCCCCTACCTCCAAACAAATCAATACAATGTCTTGAATCGGGAAAGGATGCTGAGTAATTGGAATACAGATCCTGCATGAAACCACGATTCTAGTGTGAGGTATTTAATACTTTCTGCCACAACAAAAGAAGAGAATTAATGGACTCAGTGGGAAATCTAGATGGCATTTAGCTCTGAATCAGACTATTATTTTACACTTGGCATTGATAGGAGTCAAAATGAGGCCACAAGCCCAAGACTTTCTCAGCTCTTTGTGAGTGCCAATTCCCTTTATGTTCCCATGATCCCTGCTTGGAGGCTTCCCTTTCTCCAGCTCTCAATCACAGCAGCAGCAAACTGAAGTAATAAATTATGAAGCCACTTCAGGCTAAATGTGGGTAAAAAATGCATGCATTTTCTCTCTTTTTAAATATGTGACTATTGCACATACATGTAAGATGTAGCTGACAGATTATAAAATATATGGTAAAAAGACAGACATTTATCACAGAAAATTTATTCTATGAACGCATGCTTTATCAAAATGTGCTGCTTGCCCTATAAAGGAGGGATTTTTTTCTCACTGCTCTGATTTTTAAGGCATGCATGTGTATTCAGAGTGAATTAAATGGGGACAAGATCTCAACAAATTTTTGCACTTTCTAGGGACAAAAAGCTGGTAAATTTTTACAATCTTTTTTTTTTTCTTCCTTTCCCCAATATTAAAGGAGCCTGTAAGAAATGGGGCATGTGAGAGAAGCTTATGAGTAAAAACAACATGAGCAATTCTCCGAATCCATCCTAGAGTTTATTTCCAAAGAGACGATTTATTCAGAAGGTGTCTTGATCATCAGCCATCTCAGAAGCCATCACTGCAGTGGTCCTCAGGACTCTTTGGATGTATCAAAAGGGCTGTTGCTTTCCAAGCTCAGCATTATGCTGACTGTAAGAAGCCATTATTTATAAACATGTGTCTGATGAGGCCTCATGATACCTCCAAAAGTGGATGTATAAAGTTATTAAGATCTCACTCCAAGCCAAATGGCAAGCGAGGAGCAAAAATGAAGCTGGGATTCAAGATCTCCCAGTTCCCATGCCTTTCATACAAATTCTGCCATAAAAAGATGAGGTGTGAGAGCAACAGTGCAACGGAAAAAATGCTGCTGATGATCACCAGGTGCTGTGCACTCATTCTGATGCTATTCTGGATGCCTCCCTTCAAGTAATCTGGCTTCCCTGTTATCTGAAATACCTAAGGGTTGACCTTGACATTTGCAAACCAAATTGTAGCAATGCTCTCACCAGATCCCACAGAGCAAGGATGCTTGTTTCCATACGGGGGGGAAAAAGGTACCCTCCAGCAAATCCAGATGATGGGCAGTAGGAAAACAAGTAGGAACCCTGCTCCTGGAGGTCTTGTCAAAGAACAGACTGTGGGTCTGTGCTGGGGAACACAGTACTGTATGAGCAGCTCCTTGGCTTTTGGGCTTGCTGGCCAGTTTCGTTACAGTCACATTTTTCCCTTTCACTAGCTTGAAAATAGATGTCTAGACAGAGTGCTGAGAAAATCAGTTTGAGAAAGACTTAAGAGGGGTTTCTCTCTCCTTCCCTAAAGCAAGCACTCATAACAGGGTGTTGTGATATTGCTGGAGCTGCCGAGACATTTCCAGGCTAGGGAAACCTCATCCAAGAGGAATGGCTTAGCTGTAGGGCTCATGTAACTCGGGGCAGGCTGGCTCCTTTCAGAACTGTGGTGTTTTATTTCAGAAGTCAGTCACGCTCTGCAGAGGCTTGAGCTTAGCTTGGCAGAAGAAGAGTGCTTTTGTCCTCTCTATCTTCTCTCTGAGATGACCTTTAGCTTTATAATCTGATGGGCTCAAAGGTTTGATAATCTCAGATTTGTTGGTAGTGGATATCATGTGTTGGCGATCCCCAAATTGTGCAGCCCCATTTTAAAAATAATTGTGCTGAAGCAAAGATAAGCTATTGTCTCCAACTATAGGGCTTTAATAAAGTCAGCGTATGAGAGGGCGAGGATCCAAGCCAATTATAACCTAATTGACCCTCCTAAGCCTTCTTTCTTATCTAAAAGCTCATTCTTTGCCAGTTGGACTCATGATATCTGTGGCTTGGAAAGTATAATTTTTAAAGACCTGTTATCTACAGCATTCCTGATAAATAAATGCAGGCATCCACCTCTAGATGGATGATTGATCCAGTTACAGTGGTCATAATTGGTCAATTAGGGACAAGCAGTCTGCTAAAGCCAGCAAAATGAACAGGAGACAGAGGGAGGCTGAGCACAGGATTTACCTTGACAGAGGAAGCAATTTAAGCTAAGGGAATTCAGGATTGCCTATTTAATACTCCATGGAGTATGAAAAGGCTTTCCAGAAATAATTACTCTCCGTATATACTGTTCTAACAAGGAAAAATTAAGTCACTGGCAAACTGAAATCACCATTTTCCTGTAAGTTTTGATGGCTCATTTGGCATTACATGTTGGAAGCCTGAGAGCAGAGAAGGAAGGAACACGCCATGTTGCTCGGCGCAGGGGTGGGTGGCCTGCGAGCATGCTGCCAGCACATCTTGCTGGCTAAATCAAGCAAGAGGCATCCAGCACCAGCACAGCTACTTGTATTTGTTGTCTTGTGTCCAGCAGTGCTACAAAAGAGTTAGGACAAGAGAGGAGACGAGAACACGGCTCCTGTGGCATGATGAGGAATACCATATAGCAGCTCAGGCAGAGAGGGAATTGGAGAGCGAAACTAGGAGCAGGTAGATTAATCCATCCAAAGGGCATACAGTGGCTTGGCTGGTTACACGATGTGAATTCGGAAGAACAGATTTGCTTCTTGCTTCTGAGTGGGAATACAAATGAGAAAATCAACTCCTACCACTTCCCCCTCTTAAAGACTGAAGCAGGACCCAGTGTGCTGCTCCACCTAAAGCAGGGCAGACTGAGTACAGCAGCCAGGCTTGCTGGGCACTTTGGAAAGTCTACTCATTAGACTCGTTTGCTGGTTTCTCGTCATGGAGGTTTGCTCTGGTTTTGCTCTGCTTGCTCCCATGGGCTCTGCTGGCAGTGGGCAGCTGTTTTGAATCACTGGCCCCAGCTGGCTGGAGCAAACATCTGCCTTTCCTCCAGACACAGCTGCTTTTGAGTCAGGACTGCATCGTAAGGAAGAGCCTTGCCCTCAGCCAAACTTTGCACTGTTGCATTTAGGGGATGGAGTGGAAAAGGAGATTTAGCCTGTATTTAGTCCCTGTATTCTCAGCTTCTGCTTGAAGCCTCCCTGCGGAGTGGTCTCTTTTCTGGTGTTGTCTGGCAAGGGCACCTTGGGAGATGGACTCTTAACAGAGATTGAGTTAGACATGTAGAGTTCGAAACACAACTATCTCAGCTTGCTGTCAGCAAAGAAACCATCTTACACCACACACCAATAGGCCATAGCCATGAATTCACATTCTACGCTTCTGCGGTGAGATCTGTCCTCTGAAGTCTTTAGGTGACTGCCGTGGTTTAAGCCCAGCCGGCAACAAAGCACCACACAGCCGCTTGCTCACTCCTCACCCTCAGTGGGATGGGGAGGAGAAAATAGAACGGAAGGCTCATGGGTCGAGAAAAGGACAGGGAGGGATCACTCACCAATTATGGTCACAGGCAAAACAGACTCAATTTGGGGGAAAAATAAATCCATTTAATTTGTTACCAATCAAATCAGAGTAGGATGATGAGAAATAGAACCACATCTTAAAAACACGCCTTCCCCCCACCCCTCCCTTCTTCCCAGGCTCAGCTTTGCTCCCGATTCCTCTACCTCCTCCCCCTCCAGCAGCACATGGGGGCAGAAATGGGGGTTGCGGTCAGTTCATCCCACATTGTCTCTGCCACTCCTTCCTCCTCAGGGGAGGATTCCTCACATTCTTCCCCTGCTCCAGCATGGGGTCCCTCTCACAGGGGTCAGCCCTCCATGAGTTTCTCCAACTCAAGTCCTTTCCACGCACTGCAGTCCTCCACAAACTGTTCCAGCATAGGCTTTACCACAGAGTCACAGCCTTCTGTGGGCCCAGCCACCTGCTCTGGCGTGGGGTCCTCCACGGGCTGCAGGGGAATCTCTGCTCCACCGTTAACCTCCATGGGCTGCAGGGGAGTCTCTGCTTCAGTGCATCTCCTCCCTCTCCTTCTTCACTGACCTCAGTGTCTGCATGGTTGTTTCTCTCACATCCCACTCCTCTCTTCAATGCAGCTCCTCTTCCTCTCCTCCTCTTCAACCTCAGCAGTCTTTTCCCCTTCTTAAATATGCTATCACAGAGGCGCTACCACCATTGCTGATGGGCTCAGCCTTGGCCAGAGGAGGGTCCGAGTTGGAGCCGAGGAAGCTTTGCAGCTTCTCACAGGAGCCACCCCTGTAGCCCCTCCCCCGCTACACAAACCCAGCACAGTGACTGCAGCAAGTACATACAGACCTCTGCATCTCCCCAAACTGCCTCTCCCCAGATGCAGATGTCCCTTGGCACTGGTGCAGCAGGCTGCTGACCGGCACATGGCAGCAGCAGCACATTGGCAGGGCAACATCAGTCCTCTACAAAAAGCCTGGGTGCTCGTGATCCCAACACAACGTCCAACAGGTCTGTGACAAAGCAAGACCCCTTAGTGCTGCTGCAAAAGGGCTGATCTGTCCCCTGTGCAGGGTGAACAGCTCTGTCCTTTCGGACAAATGGCTCAAAGGCTTAGTGTTTCTCATCCTGCTCGCAGTGACACAAGGGGGATCACGTGTGCATATGCTCACATACGTGTATGCATGCGTGTACCTACAGAAAAGATTGCAGGCTTTCTTCTGCCAGCTTTCGGGTAGCATCCTGAGGGGCTGTGTCAGGTGGCACTTTCTCTTTTATTTGTTGGCTTGGGAGCCATAACCTTTTCCATTCCTGCCTGGTTTCAACACCTGCATTTCCAAATGAGCCCCGTGCTGTTTCGTGCCCAGCGTTGTTTGGGCCAGGCAAGCTATTGTGTTGAGGTCACAGTCAGGGAGACGATTTGGTGCCATTGCCTGCAATATTTAACAGAACCCAGCTGCAGCTTGCAATAAAAGACATCCCTTTCTCCCTTCTTCCTCCCAGCCCCAGCCCTCAAAACACACTATTTCTGCAAAGCACATGGAAGAGCTCCACAGGGAGCAAACAAGAAGGGGGTGGCAGGAGTCACAGCTTTATGCCATCGAAAACATCTTTGGTTTTTTTTTTTTTTTTTTGTCTCAAATGTCTTTGGGATTCTTTTTTTTTTGTCTCTTTACCATTTGTATCCCATGTCTGACTCTAATTTCTGCGGGTGTATTTGCTGTTGCCCATCCCTACATGCTTTCGGTGTCTGGTGGAGGGCAATGGGCTAGCCCTCTCTGGTGATCAGCGAAAGTCAGAAGCAATGATTTTATTAAATGGAAATAATATAGTTGTTGACAGGAGGAGCCACACACATTGCCCTAGGTGCCAGCCTGCAGTGAGGCATGTGTTTTGGAGCACTGGCAGAGCTCACCCACCCTGACAGCAAAGGTGGTCTCCTAGACCTCAGCAGTGACTTTGCTGCTCTATCGAGAAACTTTGGCTTCTGCAGCTTCTCCTGCCATACTTTGGCTTCAAAATGAAATGGCCAAGCTGTACCAAGCCCGTGCACCATGTGCAGAAAATTGTCAGGGCCCCATGGCATTAATAACCTCTAATTACCCATTCCAGCCTCCCCATCTGCACCACCTACCCACAGCACCCATTTAAGCCCTGGTCCTGGCCCCAGCCCTGGCTGAGGGTGCTGGGAAGCAGGTATGTGCTGGGGAATGGTTTATGGTGCCAGCTGAGCCTGTGGGGATAAGTACTTGTCTCCGCCAGGCATTATGCAGGTTGAGTGAGCCTTAATGTCTGTGAGTGGGGTTAAAGAGCAGCTGCATTTGCTTCTGCTTGTGGTGGGGCGAGAGTGTGCAAGTCAATGCTGATAGTCCAGTGCCTGAGCCTTTGGTCTGCTGCTTGCAAAACAAGCAGAGATTTAAGTAGCAGCTTCTTTGTCCTGGGTTTGTAGTGAGCAGTTGTTTTGTTTATGAGCATGATGTGATGTATTGTGGTGTTTATGCGACCCATGAATCATTTGCAAGTGTTTGCTCATTGCTCCAGTATGCGTGTTGGGGGGAAATCTGAGCCCCCTAGTTTGTCTCTGTTCCTCAAAACCCCTTGGAGGGACACATCTCAGACAATTCCCACAGTAAGGGAGCAAGGAGCTGGAGTGGCTCGTTGCCCTGCTTGCATCTGCGTTACACTCCTCCACAAAGCTGAAAATGTGCATCCTCCTCTCCCAAGCCCAGTCCCTGCCTTGCATTTGTTATTCTTAATGTTGCTGTACCTTATTTCCATCCTCCTGAAACAATGTTCAGTGCTTCCAACCAGGGTAACTGGCTGCCAGGCTCCCTTGGGATAATCATTCCCTGCATTGCTCAAGTCTGCAATGCAATCTCAAAGGAGGACAAGATGTTTTTTACCATGCAGGGGCTGGGATGGGAGGAGTTAACTGTCTGTTGAGCGGTGGTGTAAGATTAGGTGCTGTGATGGGAAATTAGGTTAGGAGGTAGAGCAGGGCAGCTGGGGGAGGGGGTGGGGTTGCTATCTAAAATACGGCATTTGAAATTTTTTATCGCTATAATGAATAGTCTGGACTGAAGCATATTCATTCCCAAAAGGCAGCAAAATGAGGTGGGTTTCCCAAGCCTTTTTATGTTGACCTGGATCTCTTGCCATTAGCACTGAGCAGCACTCCCTTGATACCCCTGGTTGTGCTGTCTGTGGGGATGGAGACTGCTGGGCTGAATCAGATTCCAGCTCTGTCCATCCTATGCTTGTCCCTCTGACTATGACCAGCTCAAGACACTTCAGAGGAGCATGCAGTCAGCAGCTGGTGTTAGTCAAGAGTAATCCTACCCTACGGGAAAAGGAGGGGAAAAAAAAAAATCTACTTGACAAAGGGTGAAATAGAGCAACTTCTGTAGGAAGTAGTCCCAGACAAGTTCCAGCACAGAGGGAAAAGTAGCAAGGCAGCCCAGAAACCAAAGTACATGGAGCAGAGCAAATGCAAATGTGTGTGCCAGGAGAGTCTTGGTGTTTCAAAAGTGTGCAGCTAACTAATGTAGATTTCCCCTGCATATATATGTATTTATTTAGCTACAAATATAGAAGAGGTGACATTATCTTTTTCCATGGTGTGGTCCACCTACAATATTCAATCATGTAATATTAGAGAAAAGCCTTTAGTATGGTCTTTAATAAAATACCCTAACCTGACAGGTAGGTTATTGACTATTATAAAGCTGTTAGATTTAATATGAATCTTCTTGGCAATCCCTGGTATTCATCACATTTTCATGAGTAGCGAACGGTTGTAGATATTGCCAGATGTGGTCTCTGAGTGGAGAGCAACTGAGATAAAAATTGCAAAAGCAGCTAAATGATGCATGGGCTGAAATCCCACTTCCAATCAGACCCAGAGCATGCCATGAAAAGATGTAGTGAGCTACTTCCCAGTGGTCTGAAAGTCTCCTGAACGGTTTACCCAGCTGTCTTGGGAAAAAGAGGAGTGGCCAGAAACTGGATAAGCTGATCTTTATATTAATTTTATCACAGACATTACTTTAAGTCCTGAAGCAGGAGATTATATAACTCTGTAGTATTTACTGTTGCAACTCCGGAGGCCTGCACAAGTGTCTGATCCCAGGACTCACTGATTTTGTTTTGACTTTGTTAACATCTTACTGTAGCCACCATCCTAACTCTTGGCACTGTATGACATGCTGGTTTCTTGCGCTGCCTTTGATTTTAGCATTTCCTAATCTTATTCTGTGCAATTTTGGAAAAAATCTCATTTCTAACTTGCCTGGTACATAGTTTGGTCAGTCCCCATTGCTCTCCAGCGGAGGAGACAGAAGGGCTGCTGTTAACTTCCCTGTTCTCTTTTCTGTAACTTCACAACTTCCAGCTTCAGTGCTTAATTTATTTTGCAGTCGTGCCCAGAGTGTCCCCTGTGAAAGTCTTAGCATCATTGCTCTAGGTACTGTACAAACACAAGTAGTAAACCCCATGTCTATGGGAAAGGGGGCTGTGGGGCTCCTAAACAGAAGGGGCAGATTTTCAGGGAGGGGCTGCGCTAAAACAGCTCCCGCTGGTGTCAGTGGGAGACGTACTCTTGCAAATCACGAAGCAAACACACATTGTCCGTTTCCCCTGTGCTGGGATCCTTTTTGGTTTTTTTTTAAATAGAAGATACTAGTGCACAGCCTCCCTGCTGAGCATTCCTGTTGTCCAGGCTTGTCCTATTGAGTTTTGCCTTTGCCATTTGACTCCTGCACACCATGTTTCCATACGTCTACTGTGAGCTGTGCACACTGTTGTTGCCTCTTTCCAGGCTTCTGAATCAAATCAAAGGGTTATTTGAGCATTGAGGGGAATGAACACATTTGGAGTGAAAGATGATAAATAAGTGGTGACTAAAACAGTCAAGGAGTTTTTTGGCAAATTGGTGGCATTGGCCAAAAAACGTTGGTAACCAGACTAAGCTACTCTCTGACAAATAACGTTGTCCTAAAGAAAGTGCCTAAATATGCTGTGTGGACAACATTAGGTCAACTTGAAAGAGTTAACATCTAATCGCAGATTTGGTTTCCTTGAGTGACAGACAATTTTCAAAAAGAGTGCGGTTTGTCAAGAAGTCATTCCCTTCTTCTTCCAGAAATCTCTCTTTGAAACCAGTGCAGGCAATTTCCTGCCTGTGATGGCATTCAAGACATGAGATACCCTTGTCTTTGACAGCAAAGGACGTTGGTTTCATTTGAGCTTTTTCCCTTATCACTGACAACAATAAAATTGTCAAGTGTGTGATTTGAAACATCAAATTCAGTATGAACTTTTTGTGTAAGCAAGGGACATTGGACATAACTTTTTTCTCCCATCTATACTGATATATGGGACATACAAATTGACAAATGGTAAAGATTGGCTGATGTATGTGTATGGTAACTTACGTATAAACTATCAACAGACCAACAAGGTTATAATGAAGTCATCTTTTGAATTTAATCATAAATTTCCCTTTGTCAACATTGGTCCAAGGTAATGATGTGATGCTTCTTAGCAGTGAAGACAAAGGAAGACTTCACAGGTGAGGAAGTGCCCATTTTAATTGCGGGCTTGGAAATACTGTCTGTCAAATCATGGTAGCATTGTTTTATTTTTATGGAGAAGCTGGATACATTTGAACCTGACCGAAAACCCCAAAGCCATCTCTCTCCTTTGAGAACAAATCAATCATGTTGAACAACTGATGATTTTGAGTATTTTAGTTTCTGAATGCCTAAACAGTGAGACTTGAAAGTCACCTGGAATTTGCCAGTTTTAAATTTGCTAATTTGAATGTAAAGTCTGTGTTACGTAGAGACAAATGAGATCTTTAGATATCCTTCCAAATACTGGCCTCAAACTTCACTTTGTCAGAGTGTAAGTGCTGCAAGGTGTGGATGAGCTGGTTCATTGAGAGGAGAGTGGACTTTGCCTTGTGAGCCATGACTTCAGTGTGTCTTATGTCAAATTGCTAGCCTTTGTGTGATTAATATCGCTATACTACAGCTGTGGCTAGGTGAACTGTAGCATTAGTTTTTAACCTTAGTTAAAAAGGTTGTAAAAATGTTAACCTTTTAACATTAGTTTTAAGGTTGAGTCCTTAGAAAGTTTTAGCTTGTCATGAGTATGACATACTTTTCAAAGTTTTGGTTTGTTTCCTTTTAAAAGTAAATAGGCATTGTCACACAACACCTCAATACCTTTTAAAGTGAGTCTTTATTATGGGAATTATCTCAAACTCCAAGTATTAGTCTGTAGACCGAGAGCATCCAAATCCTTAAGCCAAAGTAAGTCACTTGTCAGGAACAGGGACATGGCAAAAAGCAAATCAGGAGCAGAGCTTACTTCAGCTATGTGAGACCCTAAAAAGCTCAGAGGAAAACTAAATGGGCACATGTTTAAATGCAATAAGCTCATGATAGTGCATGGTATGTAATAGTAGTCACTCTCCATGCTTGTGCTTTTACCCCTGCTGAGGTACAATATGTCCTGCATTTTACCTTTACCATGGGGTCAAGTGCAGGTGTGTGCATGGTTGGTTATAGAGGTGGAGCTGGCTGATGGTAACTTGTATTGCCGTGAGCCAGTTGCATTCAACAGTGTGCCTACATCCAAAGCTTGACCAAAGGCAACCAGCAGTACCAGGAGGCGAGTGGGTGGCACTGCGTGCCTACGCTGAGCTGCTTCAAAAACTGTGGGGTCCCACAGAGGTGACCCGGAAACATCACTCATTTTTATGTTAGCAGGCAACAGCCCCCAGCCCAGAAAAGTGTATTGGTTTTATCTTCCAGCCCTCTTTCCACTCTTAAGTTACTACTACCTCCAGGCCGCAAAGAGCAAAAATACACAGTAGTACGGTTTCCTTGTAAGAGCAATTTAACTTTTGGTGCTGAGTGGTAGTGTTCTCAGCTGAATTACAGGCAAAAGCCTGAATCTAACAGGGTATTTATTTTACTTAGCAAAAATTATCCAACAGTAAAAGTATAGTTGCTGCCATTGGAAATATGACTGTTTGAATAAAAGTTATGGCAACAGTAAGATTCAGCTATGGTATGTTAATTTGAATCTGCAGTAAATCTGTCAGGGTTGCAAGTCAGTTTAAGAGCCAAAATATAATTGTTGTAAAACACCGAACTGCAATTTATATATATTTTTCCCAACCACTTGTGGGCTAGCAATATTTCAGTTCTATAATCACAATTTGAACCTTTTAAAAGGTTTTTTTATACAAGTCAGCAGAAGTAGTGTTTTATTACTTTTCTTTGTGTGGGATTCTTTGAATGCAATACACTTTTGGGGAAGAAAATGGTCTGGGGATAAAAATCAGCAGAGACTACCTTACACTTGCTTCTCTTTTCTGAAAGACATGTCTGAATGTGCAATGAACAATTTGTCAATCAATTTGGAGCTCAATGAAAATGACTGTCAAAGTGGGTTTTTTTTTGTTAGATTTCAGATGCCATTTGACCCTGCAGACATGCTTTCTGTAATGGTGTTCTGTGATAACAGGTAGATATGATTTTTTTAAAAAATAAAAATCCATTAGTAACCTAAATATCTTTTTAAAAAATAAGCTTGCCTGTATAATTTAGTAGAAAAAAAAAAAAATCCTGTAAACTGCTTTCAACTTGATTAAATAATCAAATTAGTGCTTTGGACTGTCAGCTTTCAGTCCCAAGCATCTTCAGGTGTGGTTTTCCATGACAGTCACCTTGACTGTTGGTTACTCAGAGTTTGCTACCCATCTTCTTGGACAAGCTGTGACAGTTACATGGGACATGAAGCAGGATACCTGCATCACGCTTTGAACATCTGGCTAATATTACAGTTATGAGGTGATCCTCATATTGTCATCTGAGAGCAGGCAACACATCTGAGGAGCTGTGTGTTAGCATCATCCCCCAAGCAGAAACTCTAAGGGTGATGGAGGAGAGGCTTTAATGCCAGCCCACCCTTCAGCAGGCAAAGGCCTTAGTGCCTCCTGGGGTGCATTCCCATTAAACTCATCGTTGGCTGGGTTTCCGAGAGAGATGTATTTGTATACTGCCTGCCACCCTCAAAAAAATAAAAAAAACAAAAAAACCCCAGATGGTACCTTTTAAGTCCTGACTGTTGGTCAATATACCTTAATAATACAAAGGAGATTCTCTGTCAGCTTTTAGAACAAAAGCATCAGCTTTGGGCAAAGAGATAAAGAATTGAATATTGTCCATTCACAGGCAGGAGTTTCTGGAGAGAAGTCCCTAGGGGCCAAGTGCCCTTTATAGGAGATAAACTCATCAGGCAAGGTTTATGGGGACTGATGATTTTGGGTGAGTCCTTATGGGTTAGGGATGAAATCTGGGGCCTTGGGATCTCATGTAGTCTGTGGTCACACTTGGGCTGCGGCAGGCTCCTGAGAGGGGTTATTGCAGAGGGCACGGTGTTGTCTTGAGTTCAGACCCACAGGAGCTCCTCTGGAGATACCCTGGGAGCCACTTAAGGAAAAAGAAAAGGCAGCCTGTTCATTTGTCCTTATTAGGAATTATTTTTTGAACGCTCGTAAGGCTTTGCTGCTCCAGAGGAAAGTTACATCTGCTGATTGAGGAGGGGAGGGGAAACAATAGTAAAAGTTACTTGGCTGAGGCTAATGTAGCCTTTTGAGTTTTGCAGTCAGATAAGTTTGAGAGATTAAAAGGAGAGAGAAGAGGATGGTCCGTGTGCTTAAGAAAAGGATGTATACCCCTTTGTACTCATTATTTTGCTACGTTTTTGCATTTTACTTTTTAAATTTTGTTTTTTTAAAGCATCGAGGGAAAGGGGACTTGACAATTCTTTGGCAGATATTAGACAAGGCTGAACTAGCGCAGTGAGACCATTGGCCATCTGCTTAGTCTGGACTGCTGTGATTTTTTGAAGATAACACAATTCACATTAATAGGTTTTGATGGCCAGAGTCTGCACAAAAAATAATGAGAACCAGGGAGAATTTTTTTATTTTCTTGTTACTTGTGTTGAAGCATGGCATTTCCTGCTTCCTGCAAGGAAGGGGCTGGGTGCTGCTTGCACTAAGGTGATGGCCCTCTATCAGCATTTCTGGGCAAAGAGGATGCAGAGATTAGCCTGTCCCAGAGCATTTACAGTCCAAGCAGATAGGGGAAAACCACCTCAGAGTCAGGAGGGATGGGGAAGCAGAGGCAGAGTGTGGGGAATAGAGTCCCAGTAGCAGTCCCTACTGGCCCCATATCCAAATGAGGGAGTTTCTGGAATCCCAAGCGGGGATGATTCTCACCTCGCCTTTAATATCACATTACTCTTTCCCTGATCATTAAATACCTTGTTTCAAGTCTAGCACCCATAAACTTAGCAATTCACTCTCTACAGACACATGTAAGACCCTGTCTTTTGGCCCAGGCAGGGTACCAAGGGTGTGCCATGGTCATGCCCTGCATGTCCCCTCCACCAGCAGGAAGGGCAGGTACCTGCAAGGACATAGGCCACTGACCCTAATTCAGCACCTGAACTGCTGCCTGCTGACAACTGCCTTTCTGATTGCATATCTTTTTCAAAGTAAAGAGATTGCAGCATGTAATGGGAGAAAAAGCCTTTCAGATGCTGTTTGATGTGGTCTTTGGGTTTCAAAATCAAGACATCGTCTAGCTGTCAGCAAAGACAGCACAAAACTTGCAGAAGAATCCTCTCTGGTTGCTATTTCCCTGTAACAAGAAGACGACAAGAAAGAAGAAAAGGCATTTTATTGTGAAGTCTCTCAGGCTTGCGAATGCACTCTGCCATCTACACCATTTCGTTTGCATTGTGCTTGACTTGGCAGGAGCCTGCTTTGTTATCCTTCCCCATCCCTCTTCCCCTCGTGCTCCAAAGCAACACTGCAACCCCCGTTGAGAGTGAGGTGCAAGGGGTGCAGGGGTACAGAGCCTTTGTCCTTGTGTACTTGGACAGAGGAGGGAAAGCAAGCTGAGAGAGGCTGCAGTGATATGTGCTCGTACTGCATAGATTAAGAGGGAGATGGAGAGTGATGGGGGCCAAGAGTATTTGAGGGAAAGGAAAAACCTTCATAAGACAGAGAGGGGACGTGTAATGACTACATGAGGCATAGTCCCAGCAGGTAGCCATTGTTAAGAAAAGACTTTGAATGTGCTGAGCTGCAGAGAGCAAGCAGGATGGTCTACTTGTTACACACTGAGGGCTGCAGCAAGAGGCTGACCAGTTGCCTCTTCCCCTGAGTGCTCTGGAAAAGCACACAACAGCAGCTGCCCTTTCTTGTCATGTTTTCTACTTTTTATTACAGTTTGCTTTTACATCAGGTACCACACTGCTTTCCATCCCACGACTGCACAGGGGATGGGCGGGGATGGAGGTCACAGAAGGAGCATGCCCAGCGGTAGGGTCAGCTCTGCTGTCCCTGTCCCATTGTGCAGGAGTGATGCCTCAGGAAACCCTTTCCCTGCCTGTTTGGCCAGACAGGGCTGAAGTAATTTCCCTCTAAATATAGCTCTGCGCATGTGGTGGAGCCAGCTCCACTGGCATAGCAAAGCACAACCAAAGGGAAAGCCAGATGGCTGATTCATGCTGAAAAGCACCATGAGGGAGTAGAGAAGACAGGCAATAACTTGGCACAGTTACCAATTTCTTGGATGCCTTGGAGAGGGCATTTTACCTTTCTGTGCCACCCTCTCCACTTACCCTTAGCTTTTCAAGTGTTTTTTCAGATGGTGATACCTACTTGTCAGGGACTGTATCTCCAAAAGGGGATAATCACAGCACACAAAATTTAGGCATGTAATATATGAGATATTTAACCAAAGGAGGGAATCCATCCTGACTATAGCAAGCCTTGATAGGTAAGTATGGTGGCAACTTCACTCATTTGTACCAAATCTGTGCACTGTAGGATCTCCTGGCTATATATGGGATTACATTTCCCTTAAATCAGCTGGGGAACATGAGGCCATGTTTATGCTGGTTTCATGAGGACAGACAGCACCTGATCCAGCAAATAGTTGCATAGGTCAGCGCTATCCCTGTGTGGGTTTGTGGGTTTTTTGGGGGAAGGTTGTTTTGGTTTTGCGAGCATGGACCAGCAAGTAGGCAGTTAACAGATCTGGGCTTAGTGCCATTTTTGACTGAGTAGTAAATAAAGGTTTTCCCTCTTGTGGAGCCACAGGTCTGACACACAAATATGTCTCAGAGCAGACGCTGATATGGGTTTCCTGCTCCTAAACAGGATGAATGGGTGGATTGGATCTCTGTTTAAGACTCAAAAATTGTATATTTTATACATGACTTTCCTCTGACCTTACCTGAGACCTCAGGCAGTTCCCAGTCCTTCCTTTTTCCACCCACTCTGCCTGGAGGCAAGTTTCCAGAGTCCCTCCAGACTGCCTGCCAGAAGCAGTAATGGCTTTCTCTGTCCCCTACTCCTCCAGCCAGGGACTCTCTCCAGGTCCAGTTGTGCAGATTGCCTGTCCTGCCAATGGCTTCAGCTCCATTTCTGGAGCTGAAGCTTCTAGGGATTGCAGCCTAGTAGTATAGCTCTAATTACTCATTTCTTGCACAGTAAGCTAGACTGCTGGTCTGTCCATGGCTGGCTTAGATGTGTTGTGGATGGGGGACAAGAGAGTTGGAGGGGTGCAGTGGCTCCTCACTGGATGTTCATATGATGGAAAGAGGGGGAGATGGCACGCAGACAAGAAAGTTTCTGTATCTCTGCACTTGAGATTTGCCCGGGCTGTTGTGTTGCTTGGGCCAGGTCCTCTCATCTGCCTTGGCATGTGTTAGCTTTGAAGCTGCTGCAAGAAAAAGTAAAGGGCCAACTATCTACTAGTCAGAGTGCACTTAGGAAACTACACTGTGCCACCAAACTGTAGCAAATGGGTTGAATTGCAAAAGTAAGGGGTAGCCTTAAAACACTTCAAAGCTTTTTTTAAACAGCAGCAGTGTGTATATTGGGGGAACCACTGAGAAAGCATGAGGAGGGTAACAAAGGGCTGAGATAGATAGGGTTTTCTGCTAAAACACACACAGGTATTCCTTCCAGTGTACATGTGGTTCATATTTGCCATGAGCAGAGAAACTGAAGCCACACTGTGGCACAGGCTTCAGGTGACACAAACACTGTTACAGGTGATGAATTAAGTGCAAACATTTCAAATTATCACCTTCTTTGTTTGCAGCTGAGAAGACACAAGTCAGTTGGCAGAAGAACTAAGTGGCACTGCGGTGCTAAACACCGGAAACCAAAGCGAGACAAAAGTATGCCTAAAAACTCTGCTAATAATAAATGGTAAGCTGAAGCTGGGATTTGTCCTAGGCTGGGGAAAATGAGTGCAGTTAGTTATTGGCTACTTGCTGAACAGCCACTGGCACCATAGGTGGGACATCAAAGTAACTCCAACTTGAGGGCTGCGAGGTTTGCCGGCTTGCTATTGAACCGCAGCAGATGAGATGAACCCCCCCTCAATTGGAGATAGATTTAAAAAAACAGAACTTCAAAGCCTTTTAAGCATCTAAATAGAAGCTGCTGCCATGACCTGGAAACTTGATTTAGTAACAAGAGGAAAGGTATAGGGAAAAGTGATACAAACCTGAAGCTTACAACAGCCAGTCCAATGTTACAGGGATTTCATCTGTATCACTACAAGATTGTGTCAATGTGTTCAGGCCATCCCTAGTTAGATCCTTGTGGTCCCTCGGATCCTTCCCCATGCCTCTGGAATGGTATGTGTAGGAGCTGTCTGGTATTTGATTGCCAACCTGCAACAATCCAGATCTGGCTCACAAAAATATTGTGTTGGAAGAAGGCTAGCATGGCAATGAGTATGTGTTTGCTTTTTCTTAGCTGTGAATTAAGGAAGATGTGGGCAGAAACAGGGAGATACTGCAATGAAGCCTCAAAAAAGAAACCCAAACTCAAGCTGGGAGGGGGCCAGCACAGAGGTAGTTGTGTAGATCTGGTATGTGCTGTGGGTACAGACAGAAGAAATGTCTTCAAGTGCTCTGGGGTAGGGAGCAATGTTGCTGGCTCACTAGCTGATTAAATGAAACATTGCCCTTCTGCAGGAAAATGGGGCCTTTGAGAGGTTCCTGTGCTAGCTGCTGGAGCTTATTAGACTATATTTAAGCAAAGCCCAGAAGTACAGTTTGCTGTCTTGACTGGCTGTTGAAACTAGCCTTTCTGATGACCTCTGAGCATCTTGGACCAGCCCCTCCATGCCCTTCTCCGAGCAGCAGGAAGCTGATTACACCGGAGTATCTCTGCCATCCTCCTTGGAGTCTAAGGGAAATGTAAAAATCTCCTCTGAGGCTTGCATTCCCCTGCCTCCTGGGCACACAAAAATGAGTGGGATTTTAGACTCCTAAATCCCAGAGAGTTTGAAACCTTGCTTCCCTATGCAAAAGATTGACTTGGTTATTTGGAGAGAGTCAGACTGCAGCCTCCTGCAATCCTGCAGAAGGAAATAGCTTCAGTATTGCTTGCTTTATTCATCTGCCATGCTGAGTTAGGAAGGGCTGAGCACAGGGCTTGCAAGGCAGGATCCAGGCTGTGCTCACCATTCCTGCTCCAGCTGCAGCTTTATGGATGAAGCCATTCACTCCCCCATCCTGGGCTCCCTCCCCTCTCTTCACCTCTTGTTGCCAGGCATCGTTCTTTTCATACAGCCAGCAACCACAGTGTAATTGCACCCAGTCTGGTTTGGTAAAACAAACAGACCAAAATAAACCCATTTACCTGGTCAGTCTCTGTTGCCCCAGCCCTGAACTGGTTTGGGGAATGATGATTTAAGATTTCTGGCAAAAGCAAAGGAGCTTGGGGAAAAGCTGCTTGTGGGGGTAACCCAACACCAGCCAGGTCTGGACATAAGCAGAGCCTCTGTTCGCTCTGAGCTGCCAGAGTTTCAAATTGAGAGCTATTGTGGATTCACATCCTCCAGCAAGTTAGCATGGGGAAGACACGAGGGACATGAACCATCAGATATGTGTGTTGTGGGTTAAAATGCTATCATCTCGCTGAGTAGAGCACTTAAAGTGTGCACACCTGGAATATGTGTGAGCTGTGGAGGCTGTAATTATAGGTATATGGCACACCAGGTTACTGTGCTGGCTGCTGGGCTGTTGGAGTTGTTTGAGCCTGGACTAACTTTGGTGTGAGTCATGGTGTTAATGATGCACTTTCTTTGCAGTGAAGGAAGAATCCTATTGTCCTTTCTTCTTTGTTTCAGTATGGTTTTTGCTTTACATCTATTGAATATTATTATTTTGTCTCCAGTTTGTATTAATTTTTGCAAATTGGTCCCCGCGGTGAGAGCCTGTATAAAGGTATTGTGCCGCATCTTCTAAGCCTGCCTTAATGTCCCTGCATTTATCTTTTGAAGCTAATAATTAAAAGGGAAAAAATGCTGTCTGGATTTCTGTCATGATGACAGTTGAGTCCATTTTCTCTCTTGTTAGTAACTATCTGATCTGACTTGCACCCATAACAGACGGTGTTTGGGGGGAGAAAGTGTCGCTGCTTTTATTTCATGTCTGGCCTGATGAGAATAGTAATGAGAATGGCAAAGCAGTTGCATCCCCAGTTAGCCAGCTACAAAGCAGGCAGGCTGAGTCCTCGATGTACTGTCAGTTCCATGCATTGTGTAGGCAATTAACATTGATGCTGAAATAATTAATGATAAGAAAACGTCAAAGGGTTCGGGTGCTTCAGTTCAGATGAGCACCAGAAGCTCAGATTGTTATCCAGGCTTGTCTAGGAGTTGTCTGAGTGGATCTTATAGCCAGCTTTTTGATGCTGCAAACAGCAAAAAGGCTGGGGCTTCCACCCCAAGTTTCACATGTTCAGACTTCTAAAAAGCTCTAGGAGACGTTTTTATGGAGAATGAGCATTTCTCTTCTACTAATACAAGCTGTTTTGTAAGTATCTCATCAAAACACTTACAATTGTTCTATTTTAGAGATGTGCTGCATGGGTTTATTTAAAATAGGTTATCAGTCACAAGTTCTGAATTCTTAAGGTAACGATCAAATTCTTTTTAGGGCGATCTCTGGAGCAGGCAAAAATACAGGGGAGGAGGTTGGCAGTGATACCACAAGCAGAACTTGCCATCCAAGGCAGCACCTTGATTCCGCTATTTCATACCTTGAGGACAGAATTAGCCTATATATTTTCTGGAATTATGGCTATTGAGCCTGCCTCAATGGATCAGAGAAACACCTGCAACTAAAATGTCCAGAGAAAACAAGCATATATCACTTAAAAAAAAAAAAAAAAAAAAAATCACCCCCCCCCCCCCCCCATATCCACCAAAACAAAAAAAACCCTTTGGTTGCAAGTCTGGCCTGGCTTGATCCCACCAACTGTTAGGTCCTTCTAGAGTCAAATATGGAGTGGTGATGGTCAGTGCTGGAACTAGATGCATTGATTGCCACTTTGCTACCTCCACCTGCAGGTCTTAGAACCACTGGCCCTTGTAAAGTCCCATCTGCCACAGGCTCACATGGCTTGTAGGACTTGCATGGTGAAGGACTTGGGTATTTCTAAAACTGGAGAACAAAACTGCGTACATCTACTTATATTTAGCCTGACAAGTGTATTTAGTTGCTTCAAATTGGAGATACTTGAAAAAGCATCTAATATATTTCTCCAGCACTGCTCCTTTGCATCTTGCTTCATTGGACTAGATCTGATTATATATGCAGCAGTGTTTTAGGTCTTGTCCTACAATCATAAACATCTATTTTTCCTACAGAAGAATGCAAGTCACTGTGTTAGACTGAACTGTCTGTTAACTGTAAAAAGGGGTGAAAAACAGAACTGAGCAGTGTGAGAGTCATTTAAAGGAAAGCACATCACAGTGTGTGGAGTGCAGCACAGAAATGCTGCTGGTGGGCCACAATGCAGAATTTCTTCCTGCATGTCTGTCCTCAGAATATAATTAGGTGTATGCTACCACATGTGTGCTTTAAAAAGTTTCTTACTGACAAGAATAAAGTATTAAAATAAAAAAATATGAACCAAAGAGAATTAAAGTAGTCAATGTTTTATTACCTAAAGAGAACTTTTATGTAGAAAAGTCGCATACAACCCAAATCATCTATTAAATTCACCTCATCTGTGGCCTGCTTGATTTCAAAGGCCTTTAAGTAGACTTTTACAAAGAAAGTTTTAAAAGTTCTTGCATTGTAGGTAGCATTTAAAAAATCATGACTTATTTATTTTTTAATGACTATACATACCCCTTGCCTCTTCCTAAGGTAGCAAACCAAACATCTGGCTTTTAGGTTCAGTGATGCTTGGATCACGATCAAAGGGAAAGGCTGCCAATTAACCCCCCATGATCTCTCTACCATGTGTGTTTGATGCCATCTTTTTTCCATTTGTTTTATTTCATCTGAGCTTGATATTAAATCCCTTACCAAATTCAGATTAGCCATGGCTTTCCCATTGCTCTGACAGCACATCAAAGCTCCAGAGGACCCAGAAGGTTGAATTAGCCACTGTCTGAGCCTTCACTGAGCTGCTCTGAGAGACATGTATCTGTGTAAGGAATAAAGGGAATAGATGATATCTCTGCTCTGAAACTTTCAGAGAAGTTTAATGGGTATAAGGTAAGACTGAGCTAAATTTAAACAAGAAGTACTGTGCAGAGAGTGAGTTACATACAATAAAAAAGGGTTGTATACTTTATAGAAAAATTGCTAGAAAATAGCAACAAAGATCTAGAATAACTTGGAATAATTTCAGTATATATTTCAGCAAAATGCAATACATTATGTTACTAAAGGTAATATACTTGCTATTTGTATTAAAATAACAACTCTAGAAAAGTAGGAAGGAGCCACAAGCCACTGTAAAAACTACACTCTATTGTCATTGCTATTACGATCATTAGTTACCTTTAAAGCAAAGGGGCAAACATTTTCTTACGTCTGTCTCAGGGAGCTAAGCTACTGCCAAGAGCATGCAGCAGTGTGGAAAACATGCAGCTGATGCTTGAGAGGAAGAGGGGAACAGTTTACATAGAAAGAAAAAAGAGGAATGTGAA
Organism: Gymnogyps californianus; assembly: GCF_018139145.2. Taxonomy (NCBI): domain Eukaryota; kingdom Metazoa; phylum Chordata; class Aves; order Accipitriformes; family Cathartidae; genus Gymnogyps; species Gymnogyps californianus. Next base: position 62,395,576 of record NC_059474.1, on the reverse strand, counting down.
TTTCGTCCTTGGGGACTCAAGGTTAAAAGACTTTGTCTGTGTACAAGACGGGCTTGACCTCACTAGCCCAACAGGAGAACTGTACCACAATGGTGCCCCTTCAGCTAACCTCATCCCCAAGGATGAGTTATGTGCTGTTATGAGGCTACACAGACTGCTCACTGAGGTGTGAGGAGCACAAGTCAGAGATAAATGAGCTTGATTTAGTCCCATGCCATTCTCATTACAATCGTGACAACAGCCAGTGGGCTGGGCAGGGCTTTGCTATCACTACCTGGGGCAATTCTCCACATGTCCTCTGTGAAAACACAGGTAGTGTCAGATGCTCTGATGCCTGCATGATTTAATCTAGTCTGTTTTGTATGATAAGGGGTGATTTGGTACAAAATTTTGGGTCTAGTGGTTGAAATTAGGATTACATCCCAAGGGTTGATCAGAAGTCAAGGAAGACTGGTACAAATCTTTGGACCTGTGCCACGCATGGCTAGATGCTTTTTCAGTTTCTCCTTCAAATACAACTGCCACCTCCTGGTGAGCCAATTCATAATTTTTCCATTCAGGAAATCTCAGGGAGTCATTTCAGAAATGGAGCGCAGTCTCGACATGAGAAGAAAAGAGTAAAGGAGAGAGCTGTGGCTTGCTGAAAGGACGAGCCGAGTTGTGGGAGTGAGGAAATCCTTTGGGACTTTGAGTAGGAGCTATATAGGTTGGGAAGAATTATCTGTAACAGCAGTGTAGATTTATTGACCGTTCCTTACAAAGGCAATTGTACAAAATAGTAAAGCATGATACAGTGGCGTTGGAAGGACATCTCTTAGAAAGAAAAAAAGGGCTCATGCTTGAAAAGGAAGGAGAAGGTCAGAAGAGAATAATAGAAAATATAGAGCCAAATGTGGTCACTCTCACAGCAATGGTCTGATGGAAAAAGGCCCTCTACTATAAGAAGTATTGCATGTGTTAGGTGATAGTTGTGTTGCTTAAGGAGGTGACTGAGATCAGAGTTTGGACCTATGTTTCGTTCTCATGTCTTGTATTTGAGTTGTGCTGTGTGGCCAGATATGAAGGCTGTTGTGAAGAGGGAGGAGATCAGCTGCCTTTGTATGGTGAATGGGACAAGGAGTGACAGTTTTAAATTGCAACATGAGGAATTCAGGTTAGGCACAAAGAAAACATTTCTTACAGCTTGCTAGTACTGCCCTGGACTTGAGCCATCTGCAGAGGTCTTGGATTCCGCATCCTGAGGTCTTGCTTCACTCATGTATATTTAAGTGCATGGGTAAACCTAAGTATGTAAATTACCCCATTTGTTTTCAATATGTAATGAATCTAAGAATGTTTATTACCTACAGCCTTTGAAGTCTGGGCATTTACTGACATAGTTGCTGTCAAACTTAGGCTTATGTGTATGGGTGGAAAGGCAAATGCTGAGATAGAAAGGTATTGTTTTTCAGCAGCTGATTGGCTTCATGGGCCAGCAATGGCCAATATTATATCAGCACTTAGTTAAAAAAACCCAAAAAACAAAAACCACAACTTCTAAAACACACTTATGATACTCATCAACATCCAAAACACAATCTGGTGTAGGAATGTGCAGAGAAGATGCACAGGGATTTTTGAACTCGCATCTCTGGCATTTGGAGTTTAGTTTTCCCCTAATGTGCTTATTCCATGCCAGCAAAACTGTTCTGGTTCCTTTCCTTGAAAAAGATATTGAAAAAACGTCTTTTTCTCTGTACCCTGAGATTATGTTCAGCTGTACAGCTGTTTTTACATTTTTCTTGTAGCACACTTACCTACCTCACCATCTTCCTCTCTAAAAACTTCCTTTCCCCTGCTTTATTTATATTGGCTCTTGGGTCACATGAATGAATATGTCTCTCAAAACTCCTGTTAAACTGTCTGGAGACACTTATAGTTATCTTTGGACAAACTAACTTCCATAGGCAGATCATCAAGTTTTGTTCCAGAGAGGTGTCAGAAGTCTTGTGCTATTTAATGGTGAAATGGGCTTTGCTCTTTCTTAACCATTTTTGGGCCAAATTCATTTGTCCTTTGCAGTGGAGTGCTAAAATGATGGATCTGAAAGCCAGAATAGAGCTAGTATCATCCACTGAGCCCGTTTCAAAACATAGGGCAGAAAATTTCATCCTGCTACTCTTGTCAGTGAACCTGGCAACCTTTCTTTACCTGAAACATAATTTCCATGAAGATCAATAGTCCTGATTATATGAATTTAAAAGGAGAGAAGTCACAGTATTTTCTGGCATGTCTGCTGCTTACTGGTTCTTGCCATTAAAAATCCTGTGCTTTACTCTTAGTTGACCGCTTCCAGCTTTGATTTCAACCATGAGTACTTTACTGCTTTGTCTTTGACTTAAGGAAAAAAAAAAAAAAGTTGATTGCTCAAATGCTATTTCCAGTCCTTCAACAAAACCAAACCACTCAGAGCAGGTGAAAAGCAATCCTGGAATGGTAACAGAGGTATGAACCCCAGTTAGTCACCTGCAGCACCTCCAGTACACATCTCCTCCAACTTTCACATAGGCTGGGAAGCACAGGAACCCATGGGAAGGCTTTCAGGAGCAGAAGTTACGAGAGGTTTAAGTTGCTCTTGGTTATTCCCTTTGCCATTTTCACCTCTGGATCCAAGCAGGCAGAAAGGAGGGCACCTGGAGAAAATGGGATGGGAATTTGCTGCTAGGTAGAGGCACAGCAATGGGGCTGAGCACTCAAAAAACATGGGAATGTCCTGCATAGCCAGACAGACTATTTTCCCGTGGCAAATCTCTGAAGGCAGTATTAAAGTTGGTTACAGAAATACAGACACTTAGAGCTCAGTTTTCAAAATTCAGCAATTAAACACCTGCACACTGATTAGTTATTCAGAAAGTCTGTTGGCACTTACCTCTTTCAGTGGGTGTCAAGTGCCAATTTTAGGTCTAAGTGCAGATGTAGGTGCATGAACAGAGGGTTTCAAGATTGGAAACCAGGCTCTTAACAAGAACAGGTTCATCTGCCTGTGACTCCTCTGCATGGCACAGCAAAATCAGCTGAGCATAAATGGGGAGAAGGCAAGGAATAAGGAGCATGAACCAGCTAATAGCTGCTGTTATGAAGCTGTCAGATGATGACTTCCTGCCTGACAAGGAAAATACTGTTCTGCTGAACAGGGCAGCAGGCTCTTCAGCTCCAAATTTATGACATTTCTTTGCTTTGCTTCCTTTTGGTTTCTGAACTATTTTCCACTGCCTTCACCTGCAGAGCAACCATGTCATTTAACAGAGTATGGCACCTTCTGAACTCAAAGAGGCTGGCCGCTGTTTGACACCCTTCTTCTCCCATGGGGTAGAGGCAGCATGTTAAGAGGCACCAATGTACTCTACCTACCAAAGAAGGAGTGAGTAAAAAGCCTGAACACCGCAGTCTGAAGGAACAGAGGAAAAGAGCGTAAGAAAAGGCAGGCTGCAAAATGAGACATTGAAGGCAGCAGGGCAAACACAGCTCCTGTCATCAGGTTTCTCCCTGATCTGGGGACAGATGGCCTACCATTCCTAGCTTGTGCTTCAAGATCCCCTAGGAGAAGTGATCATGTATTTTCTTTAAATCCAGGCTGACACGCTGATAGTGTGAGCTACGTATATCACAGAATCGAGGTATGGATTTCTGCCTTATTCAACGTAAACCCAAAAAGAAAGGCAGCCTTGTCAGCCTCATGCTAATATCTGCTGGAACATTTCTCAGACGAAGGAAAGAAATCAGTTTTAGATTGTGAAAGCGAGGGCTGTATTTCTGCACATACCCAGCCAGACACTGACTGAGGAAAAAGAAGCAATATTTACAGTATGTAAGGCTCAGGGCAGGGACAAAATGCCATAAACATATTTGTGCAGGACCTCTTAGAGGAGGCAAAAGAAAAACCAACGAACAAAAGAGCTCAACCTGCTATAGAGAGCCTTGCAAAAGCCAGTAAATGATGATAGCTCCTCTCCATAGAAAATTTAGCTCTTTTAAAATGAAAGCCCCTTCTCAACCAGAGCAGGGTTCCTCATCGTGATGAACAAAAGGCTGGGTTTTGTGCCTGAAAAGCCAAATTTCCTGCAGTCTTGAAGGGGAGAGGAAGTGCTCTGGCAGTGCACTGTCAAAAGTGGCAAGACCCCAGCCTCTCGCTCCTCATGGGTGGGATAAGGATGGGGAGAACTAATGGGCTTCCTGCTATCAAAGGGAGCTGTGCTGCCTCCCAAAAGCCTGCCTCAGCATCGCAGGCTGAAGTGGCATTTTGGAAAGCTGCCTGAGTTAGCCCTGGCCTCAGCAGAGCTGGGTCAGCAGCAGTGTGCTAGGAAGACTGCAGCATCACGAAGAAAATGCTGCTTGGGCACTGTGGGTGGCTGCAGCTCCAGCAACGTGGAGCCTTGCCACCTCTTCTGAGGATTGCCAAGGTGAAAACTGTTGTTCTATAGGGTCAAGATTTAGAGTTTTAATAGCTGATATTCATCAGTCCATCATCAGCATTTATCAAAGCAACATCTAGCATGCAGAATGAGCCCACGTCAGAGCCAGCAGACCTTTGTTTTTGTTAGCAATCCTTTTCTTTTGCAGTGGAGGGAAAATGAAACAGGAGGACCTCTTTACCTCTCCTTTGCTGTTCATTTGCTCACTCTTCCCTACACTCTTGTCTGTTCCTTGCCTCTGCTTTGAGTCTTGGCACTAGCTGCTTGGAATAAGAGTGTGTGACATGGACAACAGGCACCCAAAGCTGATGGGGACCAGGTCTATGATTATTATCAGTATCTTGGCAATGCCAAAAATGACATTGCCAACAACAGAACCCCAACGTGCCTGACACTGCTACGCATCTGTTGTGGGAGCACTCCCTCTATTCAGAGAGTTTGTGCTCAAAGCAGGAAAGAGCGGGAGAGGAGATGGATTGACTTACGAGGAATCACTGCAGGGTTAGAGCATTTGTTTCTATTTGAACTCAAGTCTTCTTTCTCCAAATTGCATAACTTATTCTAGAAAACGCATCACCTCCTTGTCCTGTGTCATGCTGGTGCTGCTGAGCCTTGAGTAGATGCCCTTTCATTTGGGGTTCTTGGTGCAACAAAACTTTAATGATTTAGTTGCTGGGAATTTAAAAAAAAAAAAAGAAAAAAAAAAGCCCTCAGTTCTTAGACTGCTTGTTAAATCCCACCATAGCTAAATAACATCTGGCTTTCTATAAATACGGCAAGCCAGTCATTAACAGTGGGACTATTCACTGTTTACAGAGCTGCATTTGAAAAGAACTGAAATGCAAAGTATTCATTGAAGTCTGCAGAGCATCTGCCTGCAATAGACTTTTGATAAACCCAACCTTACACTCCAGTCATCTTCATATTCCAGTATTTGGATATCTTGTGTATGACTAGCTGTCTTATTTTCCAGAGTCACAGGCATGTTACTGATGCAGGCAACATGGGAGTTTCTGATGTGCACAGAAATTTCTTGTGTGCAAAACAACAGCCTTGGACCCCTGCTTGTATTTAGGTATGTGCAGACGGTCCATCAGACCCAATCTGCCTTTTGTCCAGGTAAAGCCCTTTTTGCTGGATCAGGACAAATAAACACAAGTCGTGCATTACAACAGGGATTTCTTAGAAACATCTTAGTTGTCATCGCACTGCAAATCCCAGCCTCTCAGTTCTGTGTGTCAAGACAAGGTCAGCGTGCAAAAGCAAGGATCTCCATCCACTGAGGCAGAGCATCTTTATAATCCACAAGACCTGTGACACACAGTTAATCCACTGACATTGCAGTCCCTCCAGGAGTGGGCTGCCCAGCCAGATCATTGCAAATAGTTATTTCAAACCAGGCTTTTTTGCACATGCTGGAAGTAATGAAGCCTTGATTCCACTGCCTTTTTCCTGTGCAGATATGCTGATGCTTAATAAAGCTCATTAGACATTTCCCCAGGGACTAAGGAGAGAGAGAGGAATTTTTCCCTACCTACAGCCCAACTGTCACACACGCGTAGGATCTAAGTGCCTGTGAGAGATCCATCTGTCGTGTTTAGATAAAAATTGCCAGAGAGGTTAAAAAGTGGCCTTTGGGTGGAAAGGCAAGGGTACGCACAGCAAGATCCCATAACTATCCCTTCCAGAGAAAAGTCAGACTGGAAGGGGATGTTTGCAGCCAATGATAGAAGTGCCTGGCACCGAGGCACTGTTCCTGTGCAGTGAATTGGCACTGGTTTCTCTCTCAGCGGGGCTGCTACATTAATGATATTTCCCAGCAGGATGCTCCAGAGGAGGTGGCACAGGAGAGCTGGAGGAATCGCTTTTTGCTGTGAGAAATGCCAGAGAGCTGGCGAGGCTCCTAGCTGCTCTTGCAAAGGTACGTTCACCCATGTCAAGACGGGCAGCCTCCAGCACGTGTTGTAATTATGCTTAGAAAATGGCATTTAAGGCACTTGAAAAGCTGTTTCTAGCTGTTTTCTCTTCATTGTGAATAGAGACAGGGATAGATCCTTACACCTGTTTCTGCCTGCTTCATGTTGCTCCCACCAGTCTGACCACCTCTACTGTAGCATTGGTGGCAGGAGTGAGAGCAGGTACCTCCCAGGAGGAGGGAGCCTTTCTGAAGGAGCATGAATTGCTTTGCAAGGTGCCAGGGAATGGATGGATGTGAGCTCTGCTGCACCAATCTACTGAAGCACAGGAGGAATCTGAGGCTCCAGTTTCTGGGTTTGGGTTTTTTTTTTTCAGTTTTATACTGCCATCCATGGTTTCTAAGCATCTTCCATATGACAACAATTAGTAATTCTAATGAGTAATTGTATGGAGTCAATTAAATAAACATCCTTCAGGACTGTGCTGTTTCAGGGCCATAGTTTTCAGTATCACAATGGTAGTGCAAGCCAGAAAAATGCCGCTTTTCTGGTGGAAGCTGCTGGTGATGTGTTTTCTGATGGTATGGACTGGCGACGTAGGGGAATTGGGAAGAATACGATCATGAAGTAAGTCTCCCAGGTAGTATTGTGGCAGCATTGCCAGTCTATCCACACACACCCCAATACACACAGCCTGAAAACTTCTCAGGCTTTCAAGAAAAAGATGCTTAGAAACTCTCCTCAGCAGAAATAAAACCAACCAAACAAAAATTCTAAAGGAAAAAAATAACATGGATTATACCCATCCACAAAACCTGCACAACAGATCTCCTGGGCGCAATACGTTCATGGGGTGGGTGCTGCAGAAATTATGCCACTTGAATTGCTGCTTTTGCTACTTTTCCTTAATCAGCTCCTCTCTTCTGTATTGTAGCTTGATGGAAACATCACTGAAGATCATGAGAAACATCTTACTGACTTCAGTGATGTGTGGATCAGGTCAACAGCCTCCAAAGTGCCTACAGGTTGGACGTCCCATCTCAGGTAAGTCTGGGGGGTTTTACTGCCACTGTGGATAGGTACCAGGAAGATCCCATACATTGCTTTCTTACTGGCACACCTAGTGCAGTGGTATAAAGGGAGTACATCCTCCTGCTTCATGTCAGTCCAGCAAGGAAAAAGTGGGACAACTTGCTTGCCCTCGGCTATATCATGGACCATGAACCTGATGAGAGCTATGGTGGAAAATGTGCCCGCAAACCGAGCTTGTATAGGCTGTGCTCTCCTCTCACACTGTGTTCAAGCAGGCAGATGCGGTGTGGGTTTAACACTTTGAAACTCAGCTCAGTAGCAGCAAGTGCTATAAAATATGCACTACTTAAATATTGTCAGTAAACCAAGGAAAGCTGTCAGAAATCAGTGTAACTTCTGATGTTTAAAACAGTAATGGTAGAAGTTATTGCAGTTTTATGCATTTGAGAGGATGTTTTGCCTTTATTTTTATTTATTTATTAATTTATTTCACTGCCAATGTGCTTTGTTATGGGAAGTTTGTCATCTTTAAAGTAAAACATGCTAAGGAAGATATATGTTAAATTAAACAGGAAATCGGCATATAGTGATAAAAAACAGTAACTGAGGGTGTTTATGATAAGCTACCTTCAGCCTGTGGGGTTATGTACATACAACACACAAGCAAAATGTCTTGTTGAAACCTTTGTGCCGTACATCTAGCCCAGAAGGCAAAAGACAAGAAATCACCAAATTAAGAAGGAAGCAGTTTGCTTCCTCAAATTAGGAGAAAGAAGAACAATCTGGATTTGAGATCTATGCACCATTTTCTTTAAGGAAGGGGAGGATGTAAGTACAAGGGGAGTTTATCACGCATTTTTAGGGCTGGAAGAGACCCTTGCACCCTGTCCCTAGTCTGACTTTCAACCTAAGACAGCTTGGGGAGACTTTGGTGTTAAGTATATCTTATGGTTTTCAGAAGTCATTGAAGGATTTATGAAGCACAGGTCCCACTGAAGAGGACGATATCCTGAGGCGGCAGCAGCTAAGATGTAAATGTGCACAGAGAGCCAAAGCCACAGCCCCAGGGCCCGTCATCTCCACCAGCAAACCCACGCTGTTAAAATCAAAGCAGCAGCTGCAACTTGCCCCTCTCCATGGACCAACACTCAATGCCAGCTGAAGTACACTCCCTAAAGCACCTGCATGCTAAATCCCCAGGAAAGCACAGCTGCGTTATTTCTTTCCCAGAGATCGGTGGGACACTCCCAGCCCCGGCTGATTTGAATCTTTGGCTGAGGTATTAACACAGAGTAGGAGAGGAATGAAATAAAGCATGCAGGGGAGAGAAGTGCGTGCTGGGTCTCCTTTGTATCAGGGCAGCATCTCCTGCAGGCTCCTGAGGGGACTTCCCAGTGTTGCACAGTCTACTGTGGCCAGTTGGCGTGCAAAAGTTGCACACGCTTGCAGGACAAGACAAAAACTTTCCTCTCCTTTTCTGAGAGCTCCCTCCCTTCCACAAAGCATGCCACTGCTGTGTCACCCTTGCAGAGGGACATCATAGACACTTCATGGGGACGTGCGTCTGCAAACCCCTCTGACTACACCATTAGCTATATATAACCAACCTGGAATAAAACTGACTAAATGCTGGACATCTTCCTGAGCTTAATAAATCCCTTTAAAACAGGGACACCCCAAAATATATCTGGTATAGTAATATATTGCAGGAAATACTCTTCAGTATGAATTTAAAACATGGCCTGGAAGCAAGGCTTTTATTTTACTGCTGGTATAAGCTCTGGAATGTCTTTGAAGTGCATTTTATCTGGTCTTTCTATGATATAAACTTTTAATTAGTTATAATCAATGTGAGTGGGGACAAGTGTGTCAGAGCACCACTATGTAAAATGAGAGTTGCATCCCTGACCTATGCCAGCCTTAGGGAGGAGATAGCAGTGGCTGGTAAATGTAGATCTTGTAATACGAAATAGCAAATTAAGTGATTAGTAATTATTGTTGCTAATAAAATACACCCTGAAATTGGTGCTTTATTGTGTTAATAAATTTTTGACTAGCTTTCCTCTGTAAATATTATAGCCTTACCATGTTGAGAGGCTTTGCCAGCCATAAAAAAGCAGGCTGAACATGACATTGGGACCTGCCCTAGAAGGAGGAGAGCATTTCTGCCCAGGCAATCAGTTCCCCTATTAAAGCCTGACTCCATTGCTTCATTCCTCATGTAAACACTTTCTGCAGTGCAAAGCTGGTACTAAATTGACGGGACTGCACTACGTTACTGGTGTGTGAGCCCAAACTGCCAGAGAAAAGACTCCATTTAGCTTCAGGAGTCCTTGGACCTGGCCAAAACAGTAGGAGCCATCTCCCCTAATATTAGCTATCCAATAATACTCTAGCCCCTGGGCATTTAGGCTCCCTCCATGGTTAATGCAAAGCGCAAGGCACCTCTACAGAGCAATTGATGTACAGCCAACGGTATGTCGTATATCAACAGGGGCACAATTTGGACTTGGAAATAGATGGCTTTGTTTGGGTGGTAATATGTGGAGTGTGACTGGCCCATTCAAGTCCCTCTTCCTTTGTTTGCTGACTCATTCTTCACTTGCAGCAGGAATTGAGGTGATCCATCCATAGCACAGTTATCATACAATGGACAGACTCCTTTTGGGGAAAGTACTGAGAGAAAATGTTCAAAGCAGCATGAGAAGGTATTCCTATTTTATTTCTACAGAGCTGTGCCTCATCAAAACCCTCAGATCCTCCTTCAGAAAACCAGGATCCTGGTGAGATATACACTAGCCTAAACCACAAGCCTCTGTACGTGTATGAGTGTGTATTTAAAACAGATTTTGGAGGAAAATAAGCCATCATTCCGTTTGCAGTTCTTGTTAACTTTGCAAAGAGAAAATATAGGGCCTGCATTATGCACTGCACAAACAAGGGATGGAGGGCAAAGAATGAAATCGGGTGTGAAGGCACCTGCCCAGCATCATGGAGCAAGGCAAAACCAGCAAGAGCCACAGGGAAAATTCAGTGGGGGTGGAGGGGAGGAAAATCAACTTGAAGGAAACTCAATGAGAAAATATACCCCCTCTCTTTTTTTTTCCCCCTAAACCTAAAGCTACCTGGTGTAGTATTAGGCACTTTTCCAAATGAGTGTTGTTATAAATAGTGCTCTGCATTGCAGCCTTCACATATGACTGTGTCTGCCTGCAGACAGCAAAGTGTGTCTCCATTTATCACCTCACTTTCTTACCTTGGTTCATCACCTTAATTTGCCACTGTTATCTGGGAGCTGACAGCTTCCAATTACAGTCACATTTGCAATGCCCGTAGAAAACATCAGGGCCCGGTTTTCAAAGGTTTGGTCTATTCTTTCCTGAGCAAGTGTTCTCCCTGCAGTCCACTCAACAGCTGGTTTCTGAGATTGTGATCTTTTTCACAGATGTGGTTTGAACTGTTTAATGGTATAGTGTAGTGTAACCTGTGTGGAACCAATGCAGTTCCCACTGAAAGTGTTACATACAGCTACTGGATACCCCAGGTGCTACTTCGAATGTTTTATGCATTTATACAAATAAAACAACCTTTAAAATTGGGTCAAAATTTTCTTTAATGGTTGTCTCTAAAACAAATTGATCAGAGATTTTTGCAGGTATAAGCTACTGAATTGCTCATTGTAAAGTGGCTTGGTGAGTGCCACACTGATATGGAGACAGATGTGGAGAGAAATCATGGAAAGGTCAAGGCTGGTGGTGAGTGAGGTAGATCGGAGAAGAGCATATGGGAGCTGCTGTTACTGAGGAGGGCAAGTACAAAGCTTCCCAGACAGATGAGCTGCCCTTCTCCCACCTGCCCCTTCCCATGCTGTCCAGACACTGCAGGACTTGAGACTGGGAAGCCAGATCTTCCAGTTTCCTGTTCCCAAACTCAGTCTTTCTGCCCCCTCTTCTAAATAGGAATGAATAAGGGAATAAACCTTATTGAATGAATAAACCAGCTTCTAAATAGGAATGAATGAGGGAAGAGGTAGACGTCTTTGACGGAGAGCGGCTCCCCAAAGGGGCTCAATATCGCAGGCTATAGGGAAGCTGGCAAAGTGTCTTGGTGGTGCTCTGGAGAACAAAGATGCCCCTGTGGAGAGCATTTGTAGGATGTCAAAGGCAGTTTGTATGGTTCAAGCTGGCTGAAGATGGATCTCAGAGCTGATCCTCAGCTTCCCTGTTGTCAGACCACTGCGTCACCCTTTGTGGCCCCAGGACATCAACCAAGTAGGGTAGCTCCAATATATGAGCTTCTGCATCTGAATGATTGTTTTTTTCTTTTTCAAAATGCTAAGTAGAAGATGGATCATGCCAGCATGGAACATGTTAAACGAGCTGTCTGAAATTCATAGCCCGCTCAACAGAAATCCTGCCGGTAATGAAAATGAGAGAAACAGACTCAACTTCCCATTCAAATATACGACAGTGGATAGAAATGAAGTCTCTCCCATGTTACTCCTCATCCTAGCTGCTGATGCTGCCGCTGACAACAGATGTCACAGTTAGGACACAGCCCAGGAAAGGAGGCTGGCACATCTGCCACCTCCTGCTTTGTGTCTTCAATTCAAGCTAGAGCCGTCCCTCCTTTTTGTAGTTAGTGGCCAGCAGAACAAAGTGCTGCCTCTCCACTCTGTGCAGGCACCTTCCTGCAGACTGAAAACCACTGCTGGTACCTGGAAGGAGACAAAAGCAACGGTGAAATAAATGCCTTCTCCTGGGAGCAGGGCTACTAGAGAGTGCTGGTCTTATCCTGAAGTGAGTGGAGCATCCTTGATCTGGGAGAAGTTGTACTGGCTGTGTCAGGGGCAGTCTGGAGCTTCTACTGGGTCTTGCTTCTTGCACCTTCGTTCCCCCTATTAGCAGAAGATTTGAGAACAGACCTCAGCTTACATCCTTGGATCAGAAGCCATGATCCATTACTTAGTACTGCTTCACAAGATTAAATAGAATTTCTTTGGGTACTTAAATAGGGACAAGTCACAGGAAACTGTGTGGCTTTCTATCCTGCTGGGATCTGAATGCAAATAGGTTCTGCTTTTTAATCTCAGGATCACCTTTAAAATACAGTATAAAGGCCAATTTTGTCCTCTTTTACAAAGGAATTAAACTATTTGTGGTATAAGAGTTTGAGAAGAAAGCAGGAAGGGACTGGTGGGACTGTGGTTCAGAAGTCATCTACTCCAGGCAGCTCCCTGTTGTAGTTAATACAGTTAGATTAAAACTAGTTTGGTTTTCTGCTCCGCTAGTCATCATAGAGAATTGCTCCCAGCCCTGAGGACCCATCCTTTTGGATGCAGTGAGAAGCTACAGTAGCATTTTTCCAGCCCTATGAGCACAGTGACCAGTTATTCACAAGCGAGATGGTCCAGGCAGCAGTCACAGCATAACCACAGGATGGATTTCAGCATGGGCAGGACTATGCAAGCATGCCACAGCCCCATTGCCCAAGCGCGGCATTGCCATCCCTGAAGTTTCATGGGCAGATGTTGGCAAGGACCCGAGACGCTGTTTTTCAACATGCAGAAAAGCCTAGTCTCATCTGGTTTGTCTCCATTGTGAAACACAATGAGAGAAGTGGAGGTGCCTTCCTTGGGGCACTGGATCCCTAAGATAGAAGAAAAGACTCTGCAGAGGGTGGGACCAACCCACCTTTGTGTGTTGTTTTTGAGAAGAATATTTTCCTCTGTGGTGAGGCTGGGGCTGTCGCAGGCTGCATCACACAAGTATTTGCTGTTTCCCATCTAAATGTCATGCAGCATGGATAAATAACAAGCAGAGACACCTGTGCCTGCACTTCAGTTGATCATTTTCCTAATTATATGACATATTTAGGTGGGCCAAAACATACTAAAACAACCACTTAATTGGAAGCTGGTTAGACTTGTGTGACTGACTTGCTAATAAAATCGTTGTGCAGTTAGTACATTGTGGAAGACCCCAAAGCACCTATTGGATTTTGAGCCTGATCCTCCTTTCCCTTACACTGACGCAAATCAGCAATGACCCCCATCAGTCAGGTCCCATGTATTGCCACACACATAAAGGCTAGGAGGAGGTAAGTCGTTAGAGATGGACAGGGAGACAAACTGTAGGTGAAATGCCCTAGACAGCTTGGGTCACCCTATTGCAGCTGCACAGCACTACAGGCTGCAAAAAGCAGGGAATAAGGAGTGTAAATCTTGGGACTTCCTAGGGTGTTGCTGCGTAGTACTTGAATCTGACTACCTATGGGCTGGAAACTAGTTTGGCGGTGGGATGAAGGGCACAGCACAAGGAAAGAACAAAGGAGTTTTGAAGCAAAATACCTTAAAAAAATGTTTCCACGTTACCTGGCAGGATGAGGTACTGTGCCTTTCTTTACAAGCCATGGAAACAAGATAAAAATAAACTATGAATGCAGCCCTCTGAAATTGTTGGAAGCTGCAAAATGCAAACAAACATGCAGAACTGGGAGAAACAAAATATCACAAATGTGTGTGAAAGAAGTTTCCTAAGGCACCTTTGTTCTTGCCCGCACACAATGAATTGCTGTCCTTTCCAAGAGAGGCAATGAGGAAGAGAGAGCACAAGAGAGACCATTACAGAGACTACAAACAGGGAGGGAGATCTTGCAGAAGTGATTTGTTATACTTACCAGCAATGTGGCGGGGGAAGAGACAATTCTGGGAAGGTTTCAGTATGTGCTCTTGTCATGCTTTCTATATGTGCTTCTACCCATGTTACTGAGCATCCTGTTATGCCAAGGTGTTTGCGTTGTCTTACAGCCCTTTATGAATCATGTCTGCACTATGCAGGTTTTGTGTTTTGACGAGCCATGAGATCTAATGAGAACTTTTCCCGTCTCCGGCACAGTGTGATTCCTTATCGGAAGAGAAGCAATCAGGTATGAAATGAATGAATGACGTAAGCAACTTTTTTTAATGTGCTCTTTCGGTTCTTCTTCCCTTGAGACTTCCCATCATCCTGTGCCAGCTTTCCCCACTTGTCCTGTTGTAAAAGGGTTGATCTCAAAAGAGAAAATACCATTTTGAACAACTTTTCTGAAATCATAACTAACTGGCAGGGAGACAATTTAAGAGTGGGAGATGAAACTGGGACACTGGAGGTAAGAAATTAATAGGGGAGTTTTAGTCACATACACAAAACAGCACTGAGATAGGCAGATGTAAAACAGGTCTTTGATTTCCCGCATAGCTTACTGTAGTGAACAACACCTTTTCTGAACGTTAGCAAGAATACCTCTGTGACCAAAGCCTACCAATGACTGTCTCAAATGTAGGTTGCCACTTGCTTGCAGGTTATATGATTCAGCTGGTTGGAGCTGGATAGAAATGGTGCTTTTATATTTATGTCACTGAATTGTAGAGAACTCCAGTATATTGAAGCCCACAAGATCAGTGTCAGAGGAAGATAAAAGAAATAAAATGTGTAATTATTTCACAGCAGAATTCCAGTATTGTTACCCTGGTGTCTTCTTTTTTAAAATACTGCTGGCAAGAAATTTTTAGATGTGGTCTTTGAGGGCACCATTGGTTTTATTGCAAGGGGCTGCAAGCATAACATGCGTCTGCATATTTTAAGCACAGTGTTGCATGTTTTAAACAACAGCTTGAAGGAAGCAAAATATCTGCAGAATTAAAAAGTAAGATAGAGCACCTCTGAACCACTTGTGTTTGCACAGAGAAAAAGTCTAGCATTTCCCTGATCTGCCAGAGATTTATTGCATTCCTTCTCCTGGACCACTTGGAAATGGTACAAGCTATTCCAGGATGTCCCAGACCTCCCATGGTCACAGACAATTGCTCCAGGAGTTCAACATCATCAGTTAAAACACGGCAGTGCACTTTGTACGCTCATTGCTGCAAGCAACAGGTGAAAGTGGGGAGATGTTGGCTCTGGACCGAAGGACCCATGAGATGGTTCTTAGAACACAAGGCACAAACCAACTCCAAGATTGCAAGATACAAAAAAAAAAGGTAGACCTTTGAACGTAGACCTTCAAATCTGTATATTAGAAATGAAGCACAGCAGTAGGAATTACTGCCTGGCAGCCGATGACTCTTTAATGTCCAAATTCACCCAGTTATTTAGGTGCCTAACTCCCATTAATTTAAAAAGACTTGACAGGCTACCCTTTTATGTCTTTTTTTTGCATTAATTTCTCACCTGTACAAAGAGGGAATAATAGCTTCCCTTCACTTTACAGGGGTGATGTGAGGATAAATGTATTCAAGGCTGTGAGGCTGCGTTATGGTGCTAAGGAAAGGACAGAGCAAGCTCATTGCACATCAATAAGTGTATGAGCTATCAAGCTCATTTTAGGGCAGAAATATAAGGATCTAATCTGTGTGCAAGATGGGGAAAATTATTTGGATCAAGCAACAAGGAGTGTTCATCTGCTGTTCACAGCTCAAACCAAAATGTAAAGTATACACTCAAATATGAGGTAGCTGCTGTTAACTTTTTGTTAATTTAGAAGTTAGTGTTTCTCATATGGTTTATCTTCATAGAACTGACCCTACTGGCTCAGTGCCACAACATGCCAAGTTTATAGGTACCCTCAAAATGTAAAACTCATTAAAATGTATATTGCAGCTGTTTTTCATCTCTGACAGTCAAACCAAGCACAAAATCAGTCCAGACTCACCCCATGTGTGTCACTGAAGTCCTTTGCCAGGTGTCATCACCAAGCTAATCAGAAAAACCTTCCTGTTTTCCTTTGCCTCCCTCATGGCCATACAGAGAAAAGGCACCAGCAGAAGCCTTCAGCTGTCACAAGCGCTGCTTTGAGAGTTTCAGTTGTTTTCAATAACCATTGATTAGAGCTTCCCTTCTGCTAAGGTGAGGCAGCACACCTATTTCTTCACACTGCACCCAGACCTGTGGTCTGCAATAGCCCTTAGAGAGCTAGAGTGAGTTAGTGCTTAGCACAGTGAACCCAGGAGTGAGTATGATGAAATGCAGGAATTTTCCTGCATTGCAATATACTTTTGCAGATTTGTTCTTCCTCTTCTTCCCAGGAATTAGGTTTTGGTTTTTTGAGTACTTTCACAGGTTCTGGATGTTTCTCCCTTCTTTCAAAGCATCAGGTGCTGGATTCTGTTAAAGGCAGGTTATTGGCATCACTGGACCTTTGACTCAGGTATGGCAAATTCTGCATGATGTAAAAGTAAATTGCACTGGGGTAGGAAATAAGATTATATTTGCTATTCCAGGCTTTGCATCTCCTTCTCCTCCAGTTTTATTTCATTGACCCCTGCATAGCTGCTCTTGATGCCTACTCCTGTAGGAAGAGAATTTCTCTCTCCTTCAAGCTTTGCAATGCCTAAGGAGCAATTCAGAGGCTAAACTGGAAACTTTCAATATCCGTTATACCTTTACTGCTGAAATACAGCTGCCTGTGAATAGTCATGGGGTTTTTTTACTGCTAATAGGAAAAGAATCTCTTGTGGTTGTTAATTAACACTGCTCCAAATTTACCATTATTTCAACAGGATAGCCTTGAGATGAATTTAACCCCTTGCTCTTCTGGAAGCAGTTTAAATGACTTTAGCCTTGTTGAAGTGTGTAGGATGAATTGTTTGCTGGGATTTTTCAAAGGACAGGCCAGTTGGTGGAGGCTGGTGCCACTGAAATCCAGTAGGATTTTGGTATTGCTCGTCCCTGGGGTCAGACTCTGATTGTTGCAGTCACGGGTACCAATTACCAGGCTTGCAGTAAGTTGCAGAGGTCTATCATCTGAGAGTCTCGATTGCCCAGAGCAAGAATGAATTGCATTTTTTGACCCATTAGTGATCTCCAATTTTATGCGAAGTATTGCTGCTTAATTCACTTATTGAGGTTAATACTGAAAAGCTTTGCTTACTTTGAATACTTTTCCTCTTAACGTTTGCAATTAACAAGTGCAGTATGGAGAAATGAAAGATCAATAAAGCCTCTCTTATCTTTTAATATCCACCTTGTCAGGTGTATTTCTGTTCCCTAAAAGGGCCACGGTATTGGGTTCATTCTGGAGATGGATTTTTTTTTTGAGGCTGCTTGGCAACTTTCCATCACTTGTATGTCAGATTTGATCAATAATTCCTACCTATGTCAAAGGTTAATGGAGGACTGTTATGTGTGTAATCATGCCTCATTGAGGAAAGGGGTCAAATAGGTTTATAGGGATGAATCTCTATTGATTGCTAGGAGTATTTAAAATAATTGGACTTAAGCAATCAGATTATACAGTTATGATTATGAGATGGGGCTATATGGGGTAACTTAAATGCTTGACATAGATTGTGTCTGATCCAGGTTCCTTTTGTCTTTTAATATGCTGAATTCTTACTCGTTTCCTCATTAAAGCTGAGACTAACTAGAACAAATTTTAGGCACTGGTATATAAAATCGACTAGATATTCATACAATAATGTGCATCTCCCAGTGAACGCATGGAGAAACATGCCTTCACTTATGAATGAGGGAATAAACTGGGTGTTACAAGCTGGACATTAATGAGGTCAGACTGTATTGCAAAAAGAATGCAGGTATCTGAGATTCACACTTTGTGGGTGTCATTCTCCTGTCCTCATAAGTATTTGCTGGAGGAGTAAGAAAAAAAAAGGGGGGGGGGGGGTGATTATGAACCATCTAAGTCAGAGGAACCCAGCGCAGAAATAGCTTTACCACTTGGAGAGCAGAGACCTACAGTAATACTCACCAGAGGTATCTTTTAGAAACCTACAACCCCCATAAGGATCGCCACATATTTCTGCAGTCATTTAGGAATGTAACAAGTGTGGTCAGGAGCTAGGAAGACCCAAAGCTTTGGGGTCCTCCTAGCCAGGAGGCTGCTTTTACACTGTAAGAAGGAAACTCAAATACATGACTCCAAATTGTTGGCATCGAAGACCAATAACACAGAGAACCCAAAATGCATTATTTTTGAAACCATGTCATTCTTGCCCTGTTTTCCTGATTCCACAAGGAACAGCTCGCTGTTTCAAACATGAGTCGTTCACAACTTCAAATTCCAGTTTAAAATGTGTTGTTGCTGCTGGGAGATATTCAGGGCTACAGTTCTGGGGAAGCAAGCAAAACCCTCTTGCTCTGCCTTAACAAACAACACAGAAATTCATCTTGCTAAGACTTTCAAGCAAGCAGTCAAGTTGTTTAACAAACCTGTTTCTGTTTAAATTGTTCTTAAGGATACCAAGTTCCCCCTACTTTGCAGGTTACACTATGAGAAACATTTACATTTGTACACTTCTGATAAGCTGTAGCCATTACCATGTAGTACAAAGTGAACGCATGTGCCGTAACCCAAGACATCATGAGCTGGAAATTCTGCTCAGTTAGTTAAAGTAAGAGGAAAATAACACTTTGAGGCATTTTGGAAAATGCTTTGAGCCAAATCAGCAGTCCAGTGACTTTTGTCCTGTATGTCTTGAAGAATGGAAGAATAGTCCTACTGGGACAGACCATAGGTCCACCTGGCCCAATATCCCAATTTCAGAGACAGGAAAAGAGGATGAAGAACAAGGCTTGCATACAGTGGTGTCTTCCCAGCTAGTGCACTAATAGTTAAGACCAAAAGCCAGAAGTTTTCTCGAGATGTCCAGATTTAATAGCCATAATCTGATGGTAGTCAATATCATGTGACAAAAGCTGGGTTGTTGTACATGTGTATTTCAAGGAGCTGCTTTTGTTACTGCGTGAAGTTTTCTAAAAAAAAAAAGGTAGAAAAACCTCACAAATCTGCTGTGAGCCGGACTCCAAGTTTGTTGCTATCAAAAGGAAGACGGTGTGAAGCAAAGTGGGCTTTTGGGTCAGGAAAGGGGAAGAACAAGATTCCTGTTGTATTTTTAAATTGTCATTACCGTAATCAGCCCTGCTAGTATAATTTGGAGGTGAAGAGTTCACTTATCCCTGCCATCCAAGCACTTTTTTTCATAGTCTAGACCCACATGGTTAATTGTAACATCCCATCCTTTCGAATGCATGGCTCACCAAAGGAAACTGCAGGCTTCAAGCACAGGAGTGGGATGTTCTGCTTCAGCAAATGGTACTGAAAAGGTTAAGCCTGTTGACACTTTAATGTTATCAATTAGGTTTTAAAAACCTTGCAGGCCATTATGCTGGAGGGGGTTAGAAAGTTCTCATGTAACTTAGCATGGTTATTTCAGCCCTGCTGTGGACTCAGAAAGTTAGCAATTTACGCTGAGTTATCTTCATAGGCAGAAACACTTTCCTTAAGTGAAAGTTTGTATGCTGCAACAACTGGGATATCCATGGTGAGATCTCAGCAATGTTCAGGCTTCCCACACGCACAGCCCTCAATTACCACCAGCCCTGTGCTCACCCTTAGAAACAACTGTAAAAGCTACAACGGGATAAGGAAAATCACACTTTTTTATCTGCTTCTCTCTCCCTTCTGTGCCTTGCAAAATGTTTTACCGACATTTGCAAATTACCTTGTTCATATAGTACAGTTTTAAGTGGTGGTTTTACAGCTGGGTGAATAAAGGAGATGGATGGAGGGACTCTTCCCATCCTTTTGCAGATCCGCTTTACCCCTTTTCAGCCCTGCTGACCACATGCTGCTGGGAAGAGCTGAAAGCTTTCACTGGTAGTTTCTCAGTGAAAGCAGTTTTTCTTGCACAATATCTCAAGTTTTTGCCTGAGAAGCAATTGAGGTCACACCTGCACTGGCAATTAGAAATTGATCTTCAAATCATCCATGAGCAGGGACTTGACAACCCTCATTAACATGGCCTTTCCCAGCACTGCTGAGCTCCTGGGTTTCAGGGTGGCCTGTTCATCCCCTTGCCCTGCCACCATCCGCTTGTATTGTCTTTAGAGCTAATGAGGGAGAGAAGTTTGAGGGTTACAGGACTCAAGCCCACCGAGTCAGCTGGCAGGCACCTTGCAATGCCTTTTTCTCCCTGCATTGCCTGTGCATAAAGGCAAACCTGGGGGAGAACTTGTGCTGTGCACAAACTAGTTCCTTGAGGACCCCTACAAAAAAGTCTGGGATGTGACCTGGTGCTGTGCTGAAGGGGAGCAGGGAAAGCCAAACCTGCACAGTGCAACTAGCTTTGGGGAGAGCCACAGCAAGGGTTGAAGGGGTATAGGCTTCTCTGTGGGGATGCTGCAGCTGAAGGAGACCTCACTGTGAGGCAAGATGAACCAAAGCTTTGCTGTGATGCTATGGTTCTCTCTGTGCTTGCAAAGATGCCTCTGGCAAGCACCTGTAGCTTGGGTTGGCAAGCCAGTGAATATTTTTTGATTAAGCAAGACCCCTTTACTCCTTTCACAGAATGGCTCAGCAAGGAAGGATAGGGCCAAATTGCTGTTGAACTGATTGAGGACCATGAGACTCTTTTCTACACTTTGTATTAAGAGATTAGTGATTTATAAGGTATATTAGATCATGCTGTGGCCATTTGCTTTATTACTTCAGAGCTGGTCAAAGATATCTTTTCCAGAAGCCAGTTTTCCTGGGAAAAGCTACTTTTGCCTAAGGACAATCTCAACAGAAGCTACTATCTCACAGATTTGAGGGAATTTTAAGGAAAAGAATATAGAAAGCAGAGGGAGAGGGGGAACCTCATGATTGGGGGGGGGGAGAATATCTCTCTTGTTTTTCCCTCTGAAATAATGAAGGTTTAAAAAAGAAAAATGGAAATTTATTCTGAAAGTTATCCCATCAAAAGACCTCAGTTCCTCTGAAACACCCATGAAGCTGTCTCAAGGGTGTGCATTACGCTCCATCCCTAGTGCCAGTGCTCAGAGCACCCGTTGTAGGGCAGGACCTCTTGTCTTCTAAGTGCTCTTCAAAGGCAGAACAAAGGATAGTCTCTGCTGCAATGAGTTTAAATCCCACACTCTTAGTCTTAATCTTGCTTGGTATTTGAGTCTTGCGGCAGATATTGTGACACAGGCGCTGTCAAGTTGCTGCCATTGAGAGTTTTCTGCAGCAAGTGGGCTTTCATTCACAATGCTGTATTAATTGCTATTATGTTTTGCTTTCTGGTTGCAGCATGTCAGTAATCTGCTACTTACAAATGTCTACTCCCTAGGGAGAAAATAAATCACATGTATTTTTTTGGAACCAATGCTGATTCAATACTTAGGAAATGCATTTGGTAATAATATTGGCTGTAATCCTCCCAAGAGAAATTAATTATAAACATGTAGCAAGGTAATCAGGAAGTCACTCTTGCTGTGACATTGAGCAAAGAACACCAAAGCGAGCGGAAAGATTGGATTGAATTAAAACAGAAGTGCACCGTGTTTCCAGAGGCCAGATGGTATACAACGCTGTGCTCAGGAGCCCTCGATGCAGGAGGGGGAAAAGATGAGTTGGCTTGGACAAAATAAGGAATTATAGCATGATGTTGTTATAACATGACCGCTGATGTGCTGGTCCAAAGATACAGACCGCTTCTGATAATGTGGTGGATGCTGTTCTTGAGTTAGTATGTGCATGTGTGCCTAAATGCCTGTGCTTGCTTGTGAGGAAAAATTCTCCTGGGTAATGAGAGAGTGCAAAACACCCCGAGGGTTAAAATAGTGTCATGAACAACAATAATATGTTATTGCACTGCCCTTATTGTACAGCTACCTCCTTGCTCTCCTCTTTCCATTCATCCCTGGTACCTCACAGATCCCCATCCACTCCCACCATCTTCTCTTTGCATCTCTCCTCTCCTCAAGCTTTCCTTCGCAGGTAGTTGAAGGACTGAGTTTTGTTTTGCCTTCTCTTTGGCCCTCCTTGCTCAACATTTCCCAGCACTACAATACCAATTTATTCACCAATAAACCACAAATTAATATGGTTTTGTTTGAGCAATTTCACATGTGGGCAAAGAAAAAAATCTTTTCTGCTTTTATCCCTGTTCCTCTATTTTGTTTGCGTTTTTTATTAACAGTGGGACCTGTTCAGATGTCTGGAATATTAGAAGTATATCCATATATAATGGATTAATGGGCTAAGCATAAGGGAGGTTAAAAGTATAGGAGAAATGGAGCTTATCCCACAACACATTTACTCTACCCCCAGCCACCCAAGAACAAGGTATGGATCTCTGTGCTAAAAAGCACCGCTGTTTAACTTACCATAGGAACACATTATAGCCTGAGAAAGTGAGAGATACAAGAGCCACTTGAAAGTATAGGGGGGCAATCAGAGCAGCAGGTCTGTACTAGAGTGTTTTTTCCACCCTGGAAAATCCCTGCTCCCCAGTGGGGCAAGGTTGGAGGGATGGCGGCTTCAGCTCAGCCCCCACGTAGCTGTAAGTACTCTCTGTGGTCACCAAACCTCTTGCAAATGGCTGTAATGTTCACCTTCAGGTAATTACTGCAAGTGACCTAAGTTGCTTTCTGTAACATTTAAGCCCTTTCTTAACTCTGTTTTTATTGGGGACCAGGTGGTTTTTATAGATGTTGCCCAGCTATTCTTGCCCTTAGTCTTTATACAACTCTTCTTTTGCCTCTTTCTTTTCCATCTCACCTCTGGGCAATTACATCTATTATTTTAAAATATCTTTTGTGAGATTTGAAGTATGTAGGAGAAAGAAAAACAGTTCAAAGAGAAGCAAAGAATACCAAAATCAAGATACTGCCGCTGTCTTTCAAGCAATGACAACATTGCCATTTTTTTCCCTTATTTTTAAGAGATTAAAGCTGAAAGCACTGATGATGCAAAGCCTTGCGCACATTTAGCTTTCCTAAGTAGTCACATCAACATAATTTGAATCGTTTCCACTCAGCGTATTTGTGTTGCTTTTAAATAGATCATTGTCCTTTGGAAAAATCGTGTCATGCATAGTTCATTCTTCCAGCTATCTGTATAGGAGGTCCCATTTTTCCTTTGAAATACACTGTGGAATGAAAATTCAAGGCTGAAATCCTTCAAGAACTGTAATTTGCTATGGTTGAATGGCTGGCTTCTAATAAGATGACTCCTTTCATGTCTGAGGTCAGTAACTTGGTAACACATGCCATCCCTGATCTCCAGAATGTACCTAATGAATATGATCCCCAGAGGCTGGAAAAAACCCAAGGTCTGTGTTCGAGGTACAAGAATAAAAATTTTACACTGGTGTTGCAAGATGCTAGTCTCTATCTTTTAATTCAGTGGAGTCCACAGATTGCCAGGTCTCCCTGAAGGTCTGACATTGTCTGCTCTTCTCTATTTAAAAAGGCCTGGATGTGAAGAAATCCCCTACACCATTGCACCCTCCTTCTTTGCTTTAGCTCCAAGTGTTAGCAAAGGGCTGAAGCCCACCAGGCAGCCTGGTTTGGGTCTGGGCTACTAGGCTGACAGGCATCTGGCATGCAAGGGGGGAGGCAATGCTGTCAGAAGGGGGAACAAGAATGTGCCAGGATGCTGGAGGTGCTGGGATGCTGGCGGGCTCATTATGATGAGTTTTGTGTCCCCATAAGCCTGCTTCCCATGAATATTTGATAAGGCCCGAGAAGGTCACTACAGCTTGTTTACTCTCCATATGGCATTTCTGCACGTCCCTGCTCTCTCTGCATGTGCGTGTGATTTTTATTCTTTAGCCCATGGCACTCAGCCAGATCCCCCTTTTTCCCTGCCTGATTAATTCATGGGCCGGGGGGATGGGAGGAAAAAATAAAAGGAAGATGGTTTTATTATTCATCACAGGTGAAAAGCTGTGTGTACTCTGAACAAATCTGAGGGGGAAGCTTTCCCATGTTTTGTGCTTGTGTGTGAGTCATTACGGAAACCAATTACCCAAGAATGGATTTCTGAACACCCTAGATGGCCTGTTTACACTTCAGTGGGTTTTGCCAGTTTAGGCCCATGAGTTGAGTTAGGCTGGCAACTCCCTCAAGGAGAAGTAAGCTTATTCAGTGGGGAGTCACTAGCCAGTACAGATTAAAGTGGTTGCCTGGATGGAGCATGTTAATCCTGCACAAGGAGTTTTGCGGGGGTAATTCTCTCTATGTTTGTTTTTGGCTGGAAAAACCTGGCTGTGCTCAACTTTCCTATGCCTCTGTCCCATGCAAACCAAGCCCGAGTAGCTCTAATAATGCATGCATGAGGTGAAACAGCTCTGGGCTGAGGTCTGTGGTGGACAAAACCTGGTGGCTTGGGACACTGCAGCCCACAGAAGTTACTGGCCTTGCAGCAAAGTAGGCAGAAAGGGTCACGTACCTGCACTGCCCTTGCTCTAGCCCAGGGTCTGGTGCAGCAGCTGATGTCCCCATAAGGTGGATTTGTGTTACCAGTGTGACTGATGGGCTAGCACAGCTCCTCTTCTGACATCTTGCATGGGTTTGATAGGCTTAAGCAAGAGGGTGTAAAGAAAGCACTGGCAATAGTGTTAACTTCAGTTCAGAAGCTGCTTGCTCAGTGAACCTGAGTGCCAGCCCTGGCTTGGATTTTGTAGTCTTGTTCAGTCTTTGGCCATGACTTGACAGCCCTTTATACACATTAAGTAATCTCCATTATTGATAAAGAAAAAAAATTTTGGTATTCCTTATATAAGTAAGGAAGTTGAGGCAGAGAGTGATAATTCAGACCAGACAAATGAGTTGTTCTTCTGCCATTAAAAATCCACTGTCTTTTGGTGCAGCTGGAGAACACAACACAAACTTGATGGAAACTGCTTCAGTATTTCCTTATGCTGCTGTCAGAGATGAACATCTTGGAAACTCGTGGAATACAAAGTCCTTCTGCCATCTATTAGGTGCTCCCTGGCTCCTCATGGTGCCAGCCTTGTTCTCTGCTTCCCTCTACTTATCTGCACAGGGTAATGAAGGCAGAAAATCTTTTTTGCTCTCTTGGGAGATGTGGTCCAGAGTTGACCAAGTGGCTGATGCCTACCTAGGCTGCCTGGTAAATCTGTGTTAAAAATTAGGAACAGGCTTATGTACTTTAGCTAATGGGAGAGCAGCTGAGAGCTTTCATGGACACTGTTCTTCCCTCACTTATATCTTTGTCCTCCTTAAACCAGCTGTAACCACATCTGCATCTCCTCTTAATCTTTTGACACAAGCTCTTTGGAGAAACATGATGTGCTGGTGTAGTGCTTGGCACACTGCAGTGGACATGCATGATACGTCACTGCAACACCAATACCCACTACTGCCACGAATAACACTGGGAGGTATAGAGATGAGAGAAACCATTTTGCAATTACCACTGTTTTTCTCTCCCCATCATCAGGTGCGTAAGGCAGAAGACACTGGGTACAGACTCTTAATAAACTGTGGTAGTTTTAATAAATTTAAACATGCTCAGTAGATTTTCCCTAAGGGAATTACAAGGAGTAAAGATGATTAATGTGAGAATTTAGCCGGACAAAACAGATGGTGCGGCAAAAGGCTCCAAGTGTTTCATGTGTTTCAAAACTGCTCTTATTTGGTGCTAACGAAGAGACTGGGATCTCCTTGTGTGTCAACTCTCCACTGATTCTGCAGTGTCTTTTTGTGCCCTGCTCTCCCCCTTCCTTTCCCTTGCTAGGAAAAGAGCTGTCCCCAGAGCGTGCTAGCTACTGTATGATAACTGGCAGAGTAAAACAAGATAGTCTGTAGTTTTTAATTGACAATGATGTGCTGGTGTGCAGAAATCATGACCTGCCTTGTCTTTGCTAACCTGGTTTTAGTACTTGGCCAAAGCCACGCCTTTCTCCTAAAAGCACATTTGTAGGGGTGTGTGCTGTCAGGGTTTTTTTTTCCAGCTAAGACACTCGCACGTGCAACTTCCCTTCAATCATCCTTGCTTGCAGGACATCACTGATGCAGGAGCAGGGATGGAGACCAGCATCCCTGTGCCAGAAGAAAGTTGCAAGGGAAGGATGGGGACAGCAGCCACTCTCTAAAACCAAGCTTTCTGGGATGCCTGAGGTGGTCTTTGTCCTTTATCCTCCGCTTCATGTGTCTTCATAATGCACCAGATGTGTATTAAGCCCTCTGTTCCTGGTGTCAGTATAAGTCTTGTTATCACTTTTCAACATATCTGGCTCATGCCCATGCCTGCTGTCTAAAAAAGCACAATGATGGCCCCGTGGGCCAGCCCCCAAATGCCCTGCCAACTCCTGCAGCTGACTCTCAACAGTCGGCTGGCTCGGCCCTGGTAGCTCTGCCAAGCCCCTGGCATGAAAGTTGGTGCTGTCCTAGGCACTGCAGCAGGCCAAAGCAATCCCGCCACTCCTTTCTCCTGCCCTGGGGAATCCTGGTTGTCCTCTTCCGTAGCTGTCTAAATTGGAGCAAAGCTGAAAGGAGAAAAAGGCATGAGCAGGATCTCCTCTGCTTCCCGAGCAAATGGCACCATGAGAAGAGCTGTGCTGTGGGCTAGAGAGGCAACTTGAAGGGAGGAGTACCCCCAGTGGATTGGGCTGGTCAAAATGACCTTTGGGTCTCCACATCATTGACCTGACACAATCGAGATAATACAAACAAGCATTTATTGATTTTTATGTATGTGGGGTGCTTGGATATGCTTGGCATGCCATGGTTTCTGGGAAGGGAGTAAAGATTTTTACCAGTGGTTTCAATGGGAATCAAGAGAGAGCAGCAAGAAGTAAGTGCCTTTGAAAATCCTACCTTCAGTTAGCTTTTCAATGCTAACATAGAAAAGATGTACCTCCTGTGTCAGCTGCAGTTTTGTAAAGGATGACAGATGATACTGAGATCAGATGTTGGGCTTTACAAAGACTTGGCGTTGTTTTCTTTCTTTCCGCACAATTACTCTTTGCGAGCTGTCCACACTGGAGAGCAATGAATTAATTTTTTCCTCAAAGTTCATGCTTTAATACTGAACTAAATGAAAAACCAATTAAGTACCAGATGACTGTGACAAAGCTAGATTTTTTTCTGACCAATATTTGAACACTAGAAAGAATTGTTGGAGAAAAGAATTATTGAATTCTAAAGTGTCCTCGTTTCTAGTATTTAATTAAGTGATGTTCTAAATGATAGCATATCTTTACAGCAGAATAGGGCAGGGGAAAAAAGCTTTCCTCTACTCACTGCCATGAATATCTCTGCTAATTAGAGGAACAGTTCTTCTATGTAGCAAGTATTATCTTGTGTTGTAGAAACTCTTCCCTGTCTTATGTCTGGTGAGAGGAGAAAAAAAATGTCTGAGTAAACAGGCAGGAACAGGCACAGAGGATCTGCTGTCTCTTTTTTTTTTTTTTTTTTTTATTCACAAAGTATTGGTCCATCCTATAACCCAACCCAGACACTCTGTCTCTGAATACTCATATGTAGGCACTGGGGTTTCCTAATGCCACGATGTCTGAGCAGTGTTGCTGTGTGGGTGGTCTTTTGGGTTTGTTTTTCTTTTTTTTTTAAGACCTATCAGATGGCAATAACACTGGGGAGAGACGGTGAAAGGGAGCTCATACTTTTCCAGGCTGCTGCAAACTAAAGGGCCAAGACTGTCCCCCTTGGTGCAAAAAAGCACACAAAGACGGAGTGATGGGGGCTTCCTCTTCATTCTTGCCCAATGATGCCTTGCGCTGGTGTGAAAAGCTGTGTTGAGGGCTTGCTGAAACCAACACAAGTGTGTTGCAACTTGCAGAAGTTGCTAGGACCAGGGATGTGCCAGCACAAGCCAGGCTGTGCCTGTGGTGACCCGAAGGGCCAGGAGTTGCATGCCCTGCCAAGGCCCTGCCATCCTGAGCTTCAGAAGGTGCAGCTTAGGGCAGACACATTTTTCCAAACTTGTACCATTATCTATGTCAATAATAAATAACATCTTAGTGCAGCCTGTGATCACAACCTAGGGAGCAAATCAAATATTATGTTTTTATTACTTTAGAATACCTACAGTAACTTGCCCCATACGCTTCTGCTTGGGGAAAACTCTAATGAGTCACTGTTCAAAAATCCTTGAAAGTAGTGGATGCAGAATAAAATAGATAAGCTGGAGGGTCAGGCTGAGCTGGGGATGTGGTGTATGCGATACCGAGTCAGTTGTGATGGATTGCTGGCAATAGGATCACCTCCCGGACCTAAACTTTTACCTGGAGGCAAGTCAGTTGCTGGAAAAGCTGACAGAGGTTCATCTACCTGCCGCTCAGTTTAATCACTTGTGCAAAACTCCCCAACGTTATCGTGAAACTTTGTGTGACTCAATTACGTTAATGAATTGTTCTTGCCTGCAGCTGTTAGTCAGCAAGAGGACACTCGGCCTCATGTCACCCCCTTATGTGCTCTTGATATCTTTTCCCCAGAAACTACATGTTTCTTTTAATCAGCAAGACAATTTCCTCTAAATGTCACTTGGTCAGATGAGATTCCTCAGTGCAAATAACTGGTGAGGCTGTGGTTGCTGTGCAGGCGGGTAGGCAGAGGGGTGTGGGGATGCTCTCCCTGGCTCCCCTCCTGCCGGGAGGGAAGGGGTTATGGACTCCGAAAGCCCTCGGCAGCTGCTGATCAAGGAAGAAGGGAAGAGAGGAGAGTGTTGGCAAGGAAGGCGAGCTGGTGGAGGTGACAGTGATGTTGCATGTCCCATGAGCACTGCACAAACATGCCCATGTGAGCTTTCCGCAGAGGTTTTGCAGTCGGGTCACAGCTGGCCAGGCTCATCCTGACTTGGGATTTCTGGCTAGCAGGGAAGACCCTAAACTTTTTCGGGCTATCCCCATGTCAAGATTGGTTTTGAAATGATTTGCAGAAGGGAGAGAAAGACAATAGTCTTGTTTCCTTGATTTTCAGGGAAAGCTGATTCTTTGGTATTCTCTTAAGTCGTCATCCCCTCTTTTTTTTCCCCAAAAAATGTTTGTCAAGGACATCCAGAATTGCTGTCAAACTGGAGCCTAAATAAATAGTAATAATAAAAGGGATTATGCAGACATTTTCATTCTTCACTCATACTTTATGAAAACTTTCTGCTCCATGGTATAAGATTATTTTTGATTGATTTTTTTTTTAAGTGCTAAGCAGATGCTCCACTGTAATGAGAGGAAACAGAAGTGGAAAACGAGGAGGCTCGTACTTAAACAAATGAACAGATGCAGGGAGTGGAAAACAACAAGGTAAACAAATGAATACTTTGAGTAAACAACCTAAAACAAATAGAAAAAACCCACAAGCAGTCAGCCTGCACCAATCTGGAGCTGGGATTAATCACCTCCCCAAACTTCTCACAAATTTTTTTAAATGGAAGTAGGAAATGAACTTTTCTATCAATTTCTCAGTATACGAAACTG
The DNA here is from genome assembly GCF_018139145.2 of Gymnogyps californianus. NCBI lineage: Eukaryota > Metazoa > Chordata > Aves > Accipitriformes > Cathartidae > Gymnogyps > Gymnogyps californianus. Next base: position 62,365,955 of record NC_059474.1, on the reverse strand, counting down.
CGTGTGGAAACCCCTGCCACTGCCCCAGTGCTGGTGCTCATCTTGGAGCCCCAGACAGGGTTGCAGTGATGCTCACTGTTGCCTTCTCCCCCCACCCATACCAAGGGAAACTGAGGGCTGGAGAAAGCAGGACGTGCTGAAGGTGTAACCCAGACTCCCTAGAAGAGCCAGAACAGGGACTCGAGATCTTTCAGGTGCTCTGCTAGTTCCTCCAAAAATGCAGCTTTGCTGCAAAGTTCCTGGATGTGGAGACCCTCTGTAAACTATCTCACCTTTCATCCTTGGAGACATACATTGTATACTCATTATAGACTATAGCAAATAACTTCCATACCTGTGTAGCTTTTATAGCCTGTACCAGATGCAAGGACTTATGCTATACTCTGCACAGATGTGGATATAGGTATCAGTGCTTCTCCTGGGGTGTGCAGAGAAGCAGGAGAGGAGAGAGGGTGAGCTCAGAAAGATGGAAGCGAGTGTGGGCAATGCAATACAACAATAGGACCATCGCTGGGTCAGGCCTGGCCCATGAAGGAAAGAGGAAGAGACAGAAGTGCCATTTCAAACTGGGCAGGGAAGTCTAGATGAAGCTGGAAAGGAAGGGCAGCCTGCCTCTTGATAAGTGTTAAAAGCCCTGCTTGGTACAAAACACCAAGCTTAGGCGGTTTCTGGTTCACAAGGACTGGCACTGGGAATTTGGATGTGACAGGCTTTCTCCCCACTCCCTATGCCAGCTGGTGCAAATTGCTTTTCTTTCCTCTCCAGCCTCTGCTTGGCCTTTCCTCCCATCTCTGCTTAAATGTGCATCTGTATGGGAAGGAGCTAGACCCTGAGGCTTTTTGAGATCTGTTTTTCTGCAGAGCCACCCTCCTGGCTAACTGACACCGCTCTGTTCTTCTCTATTAATGGGCTTTGCGTAGCACACAGACAGTATTTAGGGAAAACAAGCCCCAAACGCAGCTGCTGGTGCATCTGAAAGGGGGATCAGTGTTGAGCATCACGCCACCAACTCCGCTTTCTTCTTCCTCACTGCCAAGGGAAGTTGCCACTGCCTGGTACTCCCCATGCAAAGCCGAGGTCCAGCCCTGTCTGGGCAGGCTGAGCCTGGCAATGGTGCTGCTGCGTTCTCTGCCTTGGTGGTAGCTGTGGTAATGGCAAGCTGAAAGGAAATGGTGAGTGCTAATCCATGTCGTGGCAGGAGACCGGCTGTTGGTTAACCCAGGGATGCATGGCCTTTTCTGCTAAAAAAATCCTTGAGTAAAGAGCACGTGTTGTAAGTCGCTGATGAATTTTGCTCCCTGACATTTCTGTGATAAGGAAAAGATGGGCAGCACCTGATTTCTGAAAAACATTTAGACATTTTTGCAAGCTCTTACATATTTTTAACTCAGTATCTCATTACCTGCTTTTGAACAAGGTTATTATTCATTCTTTGTAAGATCTCCTCCCCTCTCCCTGTCATCATTTATCCTTCTTAATTAACAAATGGCATCAATTAAAATGTCAAATATACTCTGCACAGAACATGCCAAAGCCACGCTTTGTCGTATGTTGAAATGAGACCATCCCCTCGCAGCTCAGCAGGGACAAGGATAGAAAATCTTGTCTGATATGCAATTACTTGCAAGCCCTGTCTGTAAGTAAGGATGGCATTTGTCTTGCACAGAGGAGCAGACCTGACAGCCGCAAAGCTTTCTTCTAAAGATCTGCCTGATTTAGACAGTTGGCTGCTTGGGGTGGGCAAAAGCTCATTGCTTGGTATTTATCTTAAATTATTTTAGCCACCTGGCCCTGGGGGTGGTCAGTGCTGAGTATCTGGGCTCCCTCGAGGATCATCAAGAGCTGAGGAAGAGGGAAGAGCATTACCAGAGTGTGATGCAAATCCCTGGTTTACATACCTATTTTAGGATAGGATGAATCACCCTCTCCTGCAGAGAGGCAGGTAGCTCTGGGGGGAATGAAGTCTGCCTGAGACCCAAATCTCCCCTGAGCGCAGCGTACCCAGCAGACTGCTGTGACTAGGTAGTTAATTTTTTGACAGCTGAAATTAGCTGAGATGTTCTTGCAGTGTTTAGTGTGGCGTGAGGGCAGGCTGACTCTTCATCAGGGGGCTGTTCAGGATGGTTAATCAAAATACATCACAGCAAAGGGCATTTAGAGGACATGACCATCATTTTCTAGGAACAAATACTACTTATCCACTAGGGCCTAATGGTACAAGCTCTTCACTGTGAACACGCTGCTTATTTCAGGTCCATTGTATGAGACAAACTGTAATTTCGGCTCATGCAGATGGAAGAGAAATGCAATTTGTATAGCCCGGAACAGGCAGGTAATGTTCTTCCCTCAAACACTAATTCACGATGTGACTCTAAGCAAGTCACTTACCCCCGCTTACCTGTGCCCCTGCTTTCCCAGGTAGTTTGCAGAAAAGCTTTACTAGCTTGGCGGGGACCTGTTGATTACCCATTAGGTCTTTGGATCACAATTTTTACCTAAGAGCTGAGGTCAGGGACTCAAACCCTGTTGTACTAGAGGCTGTAAAAATACACACCTACCACCATTGTACTGTGGTGTCAGCGCTCAGAAATCCTGCGGGAAGACCCTCTCCCTGCTTTGTACTACACCAGATCCCAAAGCAGGGTGCAGTTTTCCATGTCCTGGGCAGTGAAATAAGACCAAGAAGAAATACTTCCCCAGTGAAGCACAAACTATCAGATGAAATGGCTCTTGCTTCTCCCAACCAAAGGGCAGGCAGAACTGCAGGGCAGCATTTGGACTTTAATACTGACTTATCAGAGAAAATCTAAAGCTCAAGAATTACTTTTTTTTAAAACCACAAGTGTGGTTAATCTGATGTGCATGCACCTCCAAGGGACGCCCATGGCATTAAGCCAAGGTCAGAGAGGCTTTTTCAATACAGAGGCCAATGTTTTATCTCAGTTCAAATCTGGTAATGGCAATGTATGCACCTGGTGGCCTACTGCTACTGCCTTGGTCTTTAAGACCTCCCCTCGGTCTATGTCTCTTGTTTAGTGAAGTTTTATTCTGGTGAGGCACCCATGCCTTGAGAAGGTGTAGCACAAATAAGGCAGCGTTTGCACTTGCTGGCATAAAATAATGCTGATGGGCAGCTTCAGCCTCTGTTCATTTAAGCCATGCACACACTCAACCCATTTTCAGTAGGTGAAAACCTAGCATTTAGGAAATCTGGGGTGGTTTAGTTAATTCATTCAATAAAATCTTTGTTCGAGAAGGCATCTCCACTCAGCAAAATACCGAAGTTTATGCTTAAATTCAAGCAAATGCTGAAATCCTACTGATGATAAAAGGATTTGTTAAATGTGTAATGGTATCTTTGTGCTTAAATATTTAGCTAACAAGAGTGGTATTAAGCAGATGCTTACATGACTTTCTTGAATGGATACCTGAGAGGGTATTGCAAGAGGGAAATATCCTGAATCCAGGTTGATAAGATGTCTGGAGCACTGGGTGGATAAGGCTGTCTGTCTGTGAGTGGCTTCTGGTATGTATCAGGCAGGGAAGTATATGCTGCAGATGACACTTTGCCAACGGAGGTGACTCAACACCTTTTTTTTTTTTCCCCACAGGAAGTGAAAAACACATTGGAAACAACAGCCCTGCACAGGGTAAAAAAAAAACCTTCAAACCTTTACACATGTAGTTATTCGCTCTGAAGTGACTGCTGCCAGTAAGGAAAGAGGTCTTGGAGCTTCAACATCTGCTCAGTTCTCATTAGTAGTTATGCTAAAAATTATTAGGGAAAGAGAACAGAAAACACCCCCAGGCCGCAGTTTAAATGCGTGGTGTTTTTACATCTTGAGCGCTGCATGCAATTCCAGTTTGTCTAGCTCAAAAACGATCTAGCAGAGCTGGGCAACATCCAAAGCAAGGCAATAAGGATTACCAGTTGTATGGAACAGCTTTCTATAAGGGGTGATTAAATGGCCTAAGGCTCTTTGGTGTGGAAAAAGAGGTGTCTGGGGAGATGTATGAGGGAAATCTATAGAAATGTGAGTTTGGTGGAGAGGGGGAAGTCGATTGTTCTTGTAAGTCAGGAGCCAGGAACATCAAATGAAATTATCAAGTGGCAGATTCAGTACAAACAAAAGCAGCCTTTTTTTTTTTTCTTCCATAGTGGTGAATTATGCTGCCAAAGTCATTGCCAAAACAGAATCAGATCTTGAATCGCCTTTCAAGCTGGGGAGCAAGCACAGAAGTTTTTTTCATAGTGGATGATCCTCTAATCCAACAGAAAAGGGCACAAAAACATCCTGAGGCACCTAGGAAAGATCTTGCTCGGTTAGCAAATTGAGTCCTTGCTGTCATAGAAAGCGAGTCTTGTGATCTTTCCCATAGGTTTAGGGATCCTCCTATTAAAACTAGTTAACATTTTCCTAACCTACTCTTCTGGCTGGAAATCTGTCATTGACGGACATGAACCATCTTCTAATTGCCAGCCTTAATTTATTCATGACATAGTTAAATACCTTTGTTCTTGTACCAGCCTTAACCCTCAGCTTGAGAGGCTTTTCTTTCTCCCTGATGTTTATTACCCTCATATATTTTGTAAAATTGCATAAAAACAGCATTGTAGGGAACCATTTATGGTTAACTAGTCCCTATCCTCAGCTCAAAGCCAACCCAGTCATCCTGACAAAATTCCTGATTGATATTTGTGTAACCCATTTGTGAACACATTGAGCAGTGGAAACATCCACGCTGCCCACAGTGGATGCATGCTAGTGTTTTGCTTCTCCACCTTCACATCCAGGAAGAGAAAATGTGCTGCTTCGTTTTTAACTTCAAAGGGGGGAATTAAAAAAGAATGAGGAAGAATGAAAAAGCTTACTCTCTAGCCATCTAGGCAAACCAAACAGGAATAAATACATAAAAGGAGCAATCAAAAGGGTCAAATTCTTGGATTATAGCATAAATGCTTTAAGTAGAAGCTCAGAGTAAATGTGTATTACCCATCAGAAGAAAAAAAAATTAAAGGGATTACCATCAAACAGCATAGTAAAAGAAGCCACTAAGGAAAGACAGAAGTGATGTTTCAACACACATGTACCCACACAGAAACACATACCCAAATTCTGGAAAGTTGAATGCTAAACCTTAATAAGAAGAGCCAAAAACCTGGGGGGGGTGGGGAGGGGGAGCTGAGCTTGCTGAATGCAAAAGAATACTTTCCACCTCCCAAATGTATCAGAAATAGAGATATTGCTATCTACTCTGTAGGGATAATAAAAGATTGAGGCACAATTGGGCGCTCTCAGAGAAGATCAGACTCTGTAATAAAAAGCCATTACAAAAATTCATTTTGATGGAACTGAGGGAGCTTTCCCACATTGCAACATCTTTTTCTGGGGTGCTTTTCTGACAATCTATCTCAAATTAAATTAATGATAGAAAAGGTTTCCAAATAAATTAACAAGAAGAATAGTAACCAATTGCAAAAGCTAACTAATATTTACACAAGAGGTATAAAGGAATTAAAGTATGAAAATGCTGACCTACCAGCTGTGTTGTTTTCATGTAGTCCTTAAATAGCCCTTGGTGCCAGGAGAATGGGAAGTGGCAAATATAACATATGTTTTTGAAGTAAAGTCTGGGAGCATCTGGTGTAAACTGTAATTAAGAATGGATGAGTAGATGTTTGGATAAATATGATATAGAGGGGGGAAAAAAATTATGTGGCTTTTATAAAAGGAAGTTATTACCATACAAGTCTATTGAAGCTCTCTGTAGCAACATATATACTAATAAGGAGAATCCAATCAACACGAAGCACTGGATTTTGAAAATCTTTTGACAAAGACTCTTTCACCAAAGTCTTTTAAAGCTATCATGGGATAAGAGAAAAGGTTAATTAATTTATATATATATTGTTCCTATGTATTAATTATTTGTAATTAATTTATTCCTAATACAATTTTTTTCCTCGGTTAAAAGGTAAGTAGTGAAGTGAAGAATAAATGGCCAGTCTACACAATGGACATCCAGTACTGATTAGTCCTAGGACCTGGTATGTTCTGCATAGGCACAGGTGATTGTAAAAGGGGTGGTTGGGAAGTGACAAAATTCCCTGGTAGTTATATGTTGTTGCAGAAACACAAAACTAAAATTGCCAGTGAAGTGTTGAAGACACTAAGTGACTCGCTGATGAAACAGCAGACAGAATTCAGTGTCAATAAATGCAAAATAATACAATGGAGAATGGTGCTAAGTATGCATACATAACATGGAGTTTAAATGAACTGTTTTCCAGGAAAGAGATGCTGCAATTATTATGGTTAGTTCAACAAAAACAACAGGCAATGCCTTTTTTTCCCCTCCCTTCTCCTGTCAAAAGAAATGTTGTAGTATCTTTCTTCAGAAGGCCATTGATCCAGCTAGTTCTCAAGCTCCTTCCTCCAATTTACTCCCCTTCATAAGAGTGCAGACCTGTGGTAGTTTTAATGCCTTTGTGTCTAGAACAGCTTTGCATCTTCCTAATTCAAAACACTGAGCTCTTTAATCCAGCTGACTTCCACAATTATTTTCCCTAGTTTATCAAAATTTGCTGGTCCAGATCTGGAAACAGAAAACTGTAGATGTCAAAGTGAAACACTCCATCTGGGCATCGGAAGTAATTAACATAGGGAAGAGATTGCCCAAAGGTGACAGTGAATTGTCCTTCGCTTCAAGTATTTTGAGCGAGATTGAACCTCTCCTGCTGTAAGGTCAGTGCTGGTTCAGATGCGGGATGTTGGGCTTGACATGGGCTGAACTCCTCTGCTCCGCTCTTCTCACCTCAGCTCTCCTTGTGCCTCTTTCCTCCCCACCATCTCTACTGTACATGCACTTCTCCCTGACAAAACACTGCATGAAACGCATTGCATTTACTAATTAGAATAGCAGTTACTAATTAAGTTTAAATTCCAATGTACCAATCAAATTTTATTTCCTAATTGTGCTACATTATCACTAATTAGAATAGCAGTTTTTACTTAATGGATTATATTTAAATTAAGATGTCTCCATCCAATGTTTTTTCCTACTTACATTTTAACTAATTGGTACTGCAATTATTAAGTTACGTTGAAATTGAATATATCAGGCTAGTAGGGAATCATATGATAGTTTGCTTACGTCTGTATGATACTAGTAGGAATGATTAAGATACAGTCCAGTTAATTAGTTCTGGAATCAAAATAATTTCATAAGTATTTGAATAAGAAGTAAGTGTACACTACTCCCTTGCCACACTATTAAGGAGGAGCTTATTATGGGCTCAGTAGAAATTTAACATAGTTATTGGTACTAATCAGCTCGGATTCAATCTGCAAATATTTAGGCCCAGGTTCAGGAGGGCACTTAAACATATACCTATATTTAAGCATGTTCTTAATGGTTGCCCCACATTTCTGAATAAAAGTCTTTTGATTCCTGCTTGTTAAGACTTAAATATTTTTGTGATGGCTAATAGAAAAAGGCCTTTGAAGACTTATTGACCATGCTTTACCCTATTCTGCAATACCATCCGAACAGATGCTGGTGATACTACACAAAGACAATCGCAAAGTGCTGACAATTAGCAAAGAAGTATACAGCAGCCTTAAATCACAGATATGCATCAAGATCCATCACAGAGGCTTACTACCAAGCTAGGCAGAGCACAGAGAGGGAATCATTACTGGCTAAAGGAGTTGTGATTCTTGCTCTTTGACCTTCAAGTGGCACGTGGGGGGAGAGCATTTCAGATGGCAGCAAATGCCGTGACCTGGGGGTTTTAATGCTGCAGCTCTTCAGAGGAGTGAGTGCAGCATGCAAGCTTCAGGCCACGCTTGCCCTTTCTGAGCGCCAGCTAACCCTTGCTGCCAACACCACCTCTGCTCACTGAGAGTGCAAGACTCTGTGCTTGTGAATAGTAGGCATGGGGATGAAGAACTGAGGAGCTGCAGCCTTGCAAAATCCCAGTATATTTTTCATTCAGTGCCATTGTGAACTTAGAGGAGTGGGGTGGCTTTTGATAGATACATATACACATACCTGTATTTGTAGACACATGCTAGATCCTGTGTCCATTGACACCCATGCATGCTGTGGTGCATGCAAACAGAGGAGCATGAGCAGATGAGTCAGGCCTGCTGTCTTTGACAAAATCAGTTTTGCACAGATGGCAGGGAAACGTTACCTTCTGCATCCTTCAGACTAGGCTTGGTCGCATTTAGGAGCTGCAGCACGTTCCTATGGAAACTCTGCCTTTTGTTTTTGTGACCCAACATATAAATCAGGACTGCTTGAAAGCTGCTAGGCAGCATTGTAACAGCATCATGACAGAAGCAAATATCTGGGAAAAGAAGTCTGTAATGACTGACTGCCAATTCTGGAGTTGCAATATTACCAAGAGCAAGTGGGGGTGAATATAATGATCCAACTGATCTGTAACAGGTTAACAGCCTTCCTCATAACAGGTGATGTTTAGAAGAAACCAGCTAAATAAAATAAAATAAGTGCATGAGCTAAACTGAGGGTTAAATTAGGAGGAAAGGTTGCTGGTGCTTCACAGACAGAAGGGCCCATTAAAAACGAGATTAAAATGCAAAGTTCTGAATCGGTGAGATTTTAAAAATATTTCAGCAACATCACCTCACATCTATGTAAGTAAATGAAAGGGTGAATTTCAGAAATGGTACATATTCAGTAATGCCTTCCTCTTCCTCCTGGCCCATGCTTTCTGAGCTTTACAGGAGCAGACTGGAACTCCAGAGAAATCCATCTCCATTAAGGGGGTCTGAGTCCTTTCAAAAAGCCTGCACAATTTAAGGATAAGTGCAAAAGAAAAGATACCAGAAAATCAGATTGTCCTCATATTAAACAAGATCTGAGTTTTGGAAGTCCCATAACAGCCAATGTCATCAAAAGCTCCTACAGCATTGAAAAAGAACAGAAAATGTCAATGGAAAACTACTTAACTGAGGCAGAATGATCAGCTTGAGAGGTAGGAGATGATAAGCCATGCCAGCAATGTATGTTTGAGAGACTGATTGTGTCCTTCATTGTAATGCAGCTATAGACATGAAGGCAGATGCTGTATGATTATTCTTTAACAGTGAACTATGAGGGGATTTTATCCATTTTCTTTCTAATTTACTCTGACTTTGTAAAACCGTGTTCCTCCAAGCTCTGTTCCAGCATGCTAAGGACTCCTGTCCGTACAACGTGAACAAATGATAAAAGCCCTGAGCTGTACTTTTCCTTCTGTGTAACTTATTTTAAGGCAGAATGTGGAGTCTTTTCCCCAACAAACTTTGGCAGCTTTTAGAGCATAGTTGCTTTTGACTGAAATGCTGAACCCAGCTGAGAGTCAGGGCCAGGCAAATTTCTCAAAGTTGGGTCAGCTCCCAAATGAACACTACAAATCTGCCACCAAGTGAATACACAAGGGACGTAAGCAAGCATTTGTGGGCTACTCATACTTAAATAGGGTGTATACCCCGTCCTCAAAATATCTGCATTTCATCATCTAGCTTAATAAACAATAGAAACAGGTGGACACCTTGGGTTGGATACTCAATTGGTATAAATTTGTGGAGCTATGCTGATTTACTGCAGCTGAGAAGCTGGTGCCTGCACTCTGTCCTAGAAATGATTTCATGGTCTGCAATTCAATAACCACCCTTGATGCTTACAGGAGGTGCCTTCAGCTAAACCATGTAGGGACCAGTAGGAACATTTCTGATTGAGTTGGTCGCAGCCAGAATATGATGTCATGTCACACTATAACTTTTGAGCTGTGTATTGCTTTCAGTGATGTTTCCACATCTTTCTGTTTTCTTAAACTCATAGGGTTTAGCACACTAGCCTTGGATGTAAAAAAAAAAAAAATATGCAGGTTCAGACCCTTACCCTCTGAGTTGCAGTCATCCAGGGTGAAAAATTGCCCCAATTCACACTAAGGAATAGAAAGACGACTTTGTGCAGCTTAGATGAATGCTGTAGCCATAAGGCTGCATGCAGGAAAAGCTTAAATTTTGTTCTGGGGAGTGGCGGGGAACCCAAAACTTTTTGCAAAAACTGAATCCCATAGTATATAGTGGGGTTTGGTTATGCTCCACACTATGGCTCAAAACTTTCAGAGCTACCATGAAATACAAACAGGCTTGTTGTCTGGTCAGCTTTATATTCAAAGTGTTATCTAAATCTAGTGTACAATAGTGCACATACATTCTTTCATAAACACATGGAAGGTACAACTGAGCATTAACAGTATGAAATCAGTAGGGGGAAACATTACTGTAAAAGGCACTGATTGCAGAATCTGGACTTTAATGTACTATTTCTGTTCTCAGTAATTTAAAATGTAAAAAAAAAATAAATTATACAAAGCACCATGTGTGTATACACGTGTGTGTATGTGTAACTATGATAACTGTGACAAACTAGTTAACAAATACCAGCTCCTCAGTTTTGTTAAGTTAAACAGACTGAGTTTATACCAAATTTTATTTAGCTGTAATTCTGTTGGAGAAATGTCTTCTTATCTGTCTCTGAAATTTCTCCAGCACGGCCCCCACCCCCCACAGATGGGAATTCATTTGCTAAAAGGAGAGTTGGCAACAAAGACCATCCTGAGCTCTGTGGGCTGTGTCTCTTCAGGAGACAGGATTATTGCAAACACTCCCTCTGTGCTAAGATATTTAAACAGTCTTCCCAGCAATGTTAAAAATGTAAGGTGTGCGTAATTATGAAATATAACTATACAATGACTTTCACATTTAAAAAGCAATAGAACATTTTCCAGCTGCGGCCACCACAGTGTCAGAGTATGATATAACTATAAGCATTTATTTCTGGAGGCAAAAGAATTCCTGCCTCCCTCGCTCCCTCTCCGAAGTGTTCCCTTCCACAACGGATGGGCTCTGTTGTTTGAGGCAAGTACACTTCATTGCCCGTTATCTCCTCATACTTGCTGAGAAATCCAGACCCAGAAGGCAGTCCAGGACTAGTGAAAATCCTCCCTTTGCCTTCACGGGGATGAGACACGTTCACAGGTAGCCCGCACACCTGCACTACTATTTTAACTATACTGTTACACAGTGTGCACCATTACTATAATCTGGATTTCCTGGCTAAACCCAACTGATAGATAAAACATGCAAAAGGTGCAACCTAGACAAAAATCTCCAGGGCAGTTTTGCTGAAGATAAGAGAAATATTCCTCATACGAACACAGCAAAAATCTGCCAACGTTCTGACTGAGGAGCAGGTCATAAAGCAAGCAAAGCTCAGAAAAGCGGAGGCGTATATAACCATCAGAATGAGAGGTGAGAGATAGAAACAGCTTTCGTACACGTGGGGCTGGAAAACAGCTGAATAAAACAAACTCAACACAAGTGCCAGCATGGTTTTCTGCCCAACAAAATGCAAAGCCATATGTGAAGAGTGAAAGAAAATGGCCTCACTGATTTCCAGAGCTAGAAGAAAAGCCAACAGGAGAAGGAAAGGAAGGTGAATTGGGAGCAGCAGCTACTGGATGCTGCCAAGCTCTTCCATACTGGAAAGGCTGTGAGAAGATGTGGGACCAGAATAAGAGTGCATGGTGGTGTGTTTGCCTTCAGTGAAAACTCAGAGGAACAGCAACATAATTCTGTGGATTGAAATTCAACAGAGTGACACAGCCTGGTCCTGATGGGTCAATTCCTTTGCTGTCATGAATAACAGATATTCTATCCAAAGTGGCCAGAAGCCATCCACTTATGCCCTGATCTACAAAACTCCAAGACTTGAGAAAACAAAGAACCTGGGAGTCTAAAATGTGGTCTTTCTTGTCCGTTGGAAGTCTGATGCAACTTCTCCTGTCAAGAGCCCAGAGCAATTTCTCTTGGGTGCTCAACCCACTATTTGGTTGTAGCTGCATTTCTGTAGATCCCTCTTTATTCTTGCCTTCTGCTGCTGAAGGCTTGTTCTCTTTCATGACTGTCTTACCTGTCTGTTATTTTGGACTCAATTATATTGTATTCTCCATGGTTTCTTTTCATCTAGACTTGCTTCTGAGCGTGCGTTTGCCTTGCTCCTTGCTTGATGGTCTTCAAATGTCCATGACCATTGAACTACCTTCGGGCCATCCTTCTTGCTCAGACTCCTGGCCTGCACCTTGGTCAAGGTATTGAGTTCTCTTCTGGGTTAGAAAGTCCTCACTTAGCTGCAATCACTGGACGTTTCTCACTGTCTGCCTGACTGATCCTTACTGCAAAACTCCAGAAGTCATATCAACTAAAATGGGTCAAAACAAGAGAGCAGAAAAATGAGGAGCACCTGTAGTAGTTATGAATTAGATGAAAGGCCCATTTGATCCACGAAGATGCATCCCCATCTTCCTTCTAGCTGTCAGTTCTGGCAAATAGTTTGTGTAACTGAGTCTCAGCAGCCAAAAACCTGAGCAATTTTCTGTGTCATCTTGTGCTTGTTAATGCAGTCCATGTGCTTTGAATGTTATGATTATGTATTATTAAACTAAGAAAAACATTGTGTGAGTCTGTCAGACTTTCAGGAATAGCTTGCACTCTTACACAAGCCTTTCCCTTATGTACAGTTTGGCACCTTTGAACGCATTGGTTTTGTCTGTGTTTATTTTAAACTGAGAAGCTTAAAGAAATGCACAAACAGTCACAGGGGAAAAAGGAAACCAGTTATTTATAGTATGAAGCAGTTAAGCTTTCAGGATGGTTGTAAGTATGTTTCGTAGCAAGCAGCACCCTAATTCTGCAAGCACTTAAAGGGCATCCTGCACTTGACACATTAGGTGAGGGGTGCTCTTGGCCCAGTTTCAGGCATTTCATCACAGTCATCTTTGAAAGGACACTTGTGCTCAGAACAGACCTGTGAGCTACGAGCCTGGGCTCGGGCATCACTGGATGTACCTCCGGATCATCTAAGACCCATCCGGGTGCCTCAGCACAGCTGGTAACTTCATATGGCGCCAGGAAGGTGAGCCTGTAGGGAGGAGAGAGCACCTTTTACACGATCTGGATGGACAAGATGGTCCACAGACTGTAGCAGGACTATCCGTGTTGCCTAAAGGTGTCTGTGTGGGGATGTTTGCAGAAATGAGACTTAGCTGTGGGGGTACAGGGCTACATTGTGCTGCTAAAAAGCAAAATATTACAGGTAACTTCTGAGTTTTGAAAAGAGGATATTTGTCATAAGAAAAAAATCTACAGAGACTATAGCAAGTGCTCATTAATTCTGTCAGCTAGGTTCTAGCCACCAGGGATTTTTTCCTTTTTTTTTTCTGTGTTTTTCCCCCTTCCTGCACAAATTTGTCTTTTTTGGTGAGAAATGTTTTGCTAGGATGACTTTCAGCAGCTATACACACGTGTGCTGAAGGGAAGTTACTGTTGAACTGATCCTGTTAGCGCTATGAAGAAATACTGATGCTGACAGACACTTTGATGTGCTAAACTAAACCCCAGTGGGCACAGGTACCAAGAAGAGCCCTGCAAAAACACGGCAGGCAGATAGTCATAATTGGCCAGAATTTTTATTGTAATAAATCAATATTTGATTAGCAATAAATATTTCCTCTGATCTCTCTCTTGCTTTATAAGACTGAAAACAAAGCTAGGATGGGATTTGTCAAAGCTCACTGCACTAGTCTTATTAATCTCTTTTTGGACTCAATGGTAAAGTGCCCTGTAACACCAGTGGGAAGTGAGTTATGCCAACAGTAAGCACTTTTTACAGCCTATTGGTTACAGGTACTAGGACAATGTAGGACTTGGAGCTGGGTTTTACCAGAGGGTATCAGTTGTGGCTTAATTTCACAGTGCCAGGAAAGCTGGGTTGATAAAATATTTGAGAGAAATGCCGAATCAGCATTAGGAAGCACTTTTAACAGGATAGTAGAGTGAAAGTTGTTTTTGGTTTTTCACAACATTTAATTATGCATTTGTTGCACATTTTGGTCCATACTAAGACCTAGAGATGTTCATCGTTACATGAGCAAAGTTTTGTACTTGCCATGTGACCATATGATGAGCCTGTGATTGGTCCCACAATGGACTCATCTCCAAGATGAGTTTTCCTGCACTGTGGCTTTAAAGGAGCAGATCCCAGACACATCTTAGGGCTTTTATTCTCAGCATTTGGGCTTTGTTAGACATGGAGCTACAACTGTGACATTTTTAAAAGAGAAAATTCAGTAGACAAGGTTTATAAAAATATTTCTGCCCTGTATAGGGTGTCCTTGCAGAGGGTTTCCTTTCTGACCAGCAACTTTTTGTTGCTTTCTGGTTGCAAAAAGAACTACAGGGTCCCTTTCTGTGTCTTCAGATTTTTAATTTTTTTTTCTTTCTATCATTTCAGTGTCTCCTGGACTCTCCCTGCCACCCAGGACTCAGCCTGCCAATACCTATTTGCCCTGTGGCAGTAACTCCTCGCTGGCCATGTTGAGCCCTTTTCAGATGGGAAGGAAAGGCTCAGAGAACAGCAATTGTATCTAAGCAAAAGCGTGTGTCTCTCTCTGCTTTCCCGTATCAGCTTTATGGAAGATTGAGGGTAATGCAAACAATCCTAACCAATGTTATCCATCGCAGACCTACTCATGGTGAGTAACAGGTTTAACTGCCTTAGCTGCTGTTTGTTCATCAGTTATCTAGGAGAGATTATGACTGCTCAGGAAGTAATGGTTGTCATATATATGTGAAGGTATTTCAGTCTAACTTCTGCCTTATAACAAATGGTTCAAATATCCAATATATAGCTAGTTGTTTCGTGGTTTGTGACAAATTGTATGATGCCTCTTCCCTCTCTAGGTAGATGCAATTTTTTAAGAAAAGGATGTAAATAAATCCCATGTAGTCGCACAATGCTTCTGCCACAAATACTCATGGTTGCAAAAATGTTTACAGCATTTTCATTTCTTCTTATGTGCTGCTGAACAACTTACCTTTTGCATTAATAGAAGTTGGACACAAAAGTTTTGGAAGCAAATTCAGAGATTTATTCCAGCAAATATTAGCCCATTCTCTCTTTTTCTTTTTTTTTCTCTTTCCCTGTCAAGTCCTAACTACAGCTCCCCAAGATGAAGCAGGCTATTTTAAAATAATTAAAAGTTTCTGCCTTTGCATGACTTCTGTTGACACCACATCTGCTTGAGCGTGGTAGGAACCAGCTCCAAGCCAATTAAAAGGAGATGGGTGCACCGTACAGCTCCCTTCTCTCTTACTGAACTTTTGACCAAGAGGGCACTGTATTGATGAATTTCATTTCTTCGTAATCTGGTTGTACTCTGCTTGATAGCTTGGAGCTTTGCTCTCTTCTGTTTCAGTACAATGACCCTGCTCTTGAGAAAGCTGCGAGTTCGAAGCAAAGCAAAGATTTCAAGTTATTACAGGATGTTGAACACACAGATCTCTTCTTGGCTGTCTGCAAGATGTTGCCTGAAAGTTGAGAAGGGCTCTCACCACACAGAAGAAGAAATAGTAAGGCATTATTTCACAGCTTTTAAGGCAGTAACAAAGAAACGGCGTTTCACTCAGCACTACACAGCTAAATGGACTCAGCCCTTCATGGTCAGTATATGGAAAGGAATGAACTAGCTACAGCCAGGGGTTGTGTTAGTGAAAAACACGTGTGCTATGCGGCTTTTAAGAGCTGCCCTTCAGGCAGGTGCTCACATGCCGGTCAGTCAAGTCAGAGGTCCCTTTATGAGTAACTCTATGCATATGAAGACTAAAAGGACATTTCCATAGGACTGATCCTTTTTCTGTTTCTGGGATGGTGCAGTAGGTATTTTTGCAGAGGTCTCAAGCTGCCAATATGCCAGCCTTTATGCCTGTTCTGTAATGGCTTGTCTTGAGCAAAGTCTAGTGAACAGGGCCAAGGGTGCAGTCTTGCAGGATGCACACTGTAGCCTGCTTGCTATTATGCTAGCTAGACAAAATTGATTTGCTTTTTGGCCTTGTTGTCAGATAATGAGCTTTGGTCAACAGACAGTGTTGGCCTCAAATAGATGTTCCTTAGGCAATAGGGAAATGTTTCTTGCTTATTTTTGCTAGCAGTTGCATGCTAGATGTTAATTAAGATATGCAACAACAGAACAGGGCCCCAGATCTCTTCTTGTGAGCAGATGATGCTAAGAGGACAGCAGTTTACATATCTTTCAGGAGAAAACCAGAGCCACAAAAATTGATCTTCTTATACAGAGCTACAAGGAAAATCCTGACATCTACATCTTCATATTGGAAAAGTCCTTTGCCGTTCAGAGACTGTACGTTCAGGATCTAAGTGACAGGTGGAAGTAACGTTCAGAAACTAGTACAACATGAATTTCCACTTCCTTAAGAATTTAATGTTTATAAAGTGGCTTAGCTTTCAATTGCTATGACAGTATCACAGCATTAAAGACTTGGCTGTCCTGATAATACAAACGTAACTGCTTTCCCCAAGAGCATCTTTGACTAGTACCTGTTCCAGTCTATTTTAATTTTTGTTTAATCACAACACTCTCCACACATACAGAATGTGTCTTTGTGGTGTGGAAAGGAAGTAGGCATGACCTTTATCAAATAAAAAAATATCCATTGCTACTGCAACAAAGCGTAAGTGTAGATGAAATACAGATACTTGTATTTACGCGACATCTGGAAGACAAATACTGACCAAATCTTTTTATCACCACTACACCACTCGAAGTTAATTGGAAAGACAGAAGGACATCACAGAATCTCATCAAAGGGATTTAGAGATGTCAGCCTGAGTTTCTAAACTTACAGTGAATTTGGCATCTAATTTTTTTACCTAGTCTTTTGGAGTTTCAAGATAATAGAAAAGAAATAATGGAATGGATAGGATAATTTAGGAAGAAATTGTGTTTGAAACCATATTATCAAATAAATCACCCTCTGTGGGACAAAACACTAGAGTGGGACCTTGACTTTACCAGGTGGATAAAGATAAGTATTCAGACTGAGACAACTAAAACTTAGGAAGATAATAGCTTGTCCATCAGGGGCAATGTTGCCAATTAATGTTAATATCAGCGTATAGATCTCCTCAGTATTGCCATTGGGTATGCTGGGAATATTGTTAACACCAGTGTGGCCATCTTTTATTAAGGAATTGGGGGGGCAAAAGGAAATAAGAAAGAGCACGAGAGAGAGGATCAGCCTCTCACAGGAGTCGAAATGGTTTCCTCTTATTTACTTAAGCAGCATTTTTTCAGGTCCGAAATAGAACAAGGGTGTGTGCGTTTACTTACTATGTGCCTCCTCCACAAGCACACCACATTTTGAAAGCCAAGATCAGAAGAGATATTTTGCCAACACGAAAGCATCATTTATGCTCCATACTACACATGGCTTGAATAGTTTGTTAATGTTACTACTACTTCCTTGTAACTCCATTTGTGTTTCAGATAAAGACAACTATCTTTTCCTCACCTGGACATCTCCATAAAAGGAAAAAAATGGATAATGACATGGAGGCTGTGATTTGAGGAAAGCTTACCATTATCTTAGCTCAGCTCAGCTTATCTGTTTGAAACTAAAGGAAAAAGACCTTTCAAAATATCATTCATTCCAGGTAAGGGAAGATTGTGCCCAGAGCTAGTTACTAGGACTGATTGAAAAAATGTGGGGTTTTTTTCAGCAGAGATTATTTTTCCCCCTGTGGAAATCTGAGTATTAGAATATTCTAGTGGAAAACAGAAATATTTTGGCTTAAATCCATAAAGACATTAATTTAGAAATACTTCTATTTTGCCTCATGGAAATTGCAATTCTGGGCTAAGCAGGAAAAATTAGGCACCCAGAGTCGATCTACTTAGCCACCCTTGATGACTCCTGGGGGCGGGCAGTGGCATCGTAGGAGTCCTGACCTTGGTGCATCATAAAAACTAACTTAGAGCCTTTTCTGCAGAAGAGAATGACATCCCACAGCATCTGAACCATGGGGTGCCAAAAAACATACCAAAATCATTGCTAAATACACACATTTTCTGGTTTGATTAAAACATCTAGTTTTCACTGCCTGGTTTCTCCATGAAAAAAAACCAAAAATTCAGGGGAAACTAGGTACTATTTGTGAGCAATAACACCTACTTCAGTTATTCAAGTAATACACATAGATGCTTTTGCATTTCTTATTATCTGATCAAGGTAGAAATACCAAGAAAAGACTAACAGAACATGCCGTGTATCAGTACTGCCGCAGCTGCAACAGTATTGCAAATGCAGGGGAGAGTTTTAGAGTGCTGTTGATAAAAGTCTTTTCATCTCAAGCCTGGGCTGATGGACACCTTCTGACTTGTACAACAATTTTCTCAAAAGGCATCTCCAAAATAAGACTCAGGATTCATGTTTTCTTGAAGAATTCATGTGATTCCTGGTTTCAGTCCCCTCCCAAAATCAAGGTTCACAACTGAAAAGAGTTCCAGCTAAGGAATTTTAAGCATTGTCAATGGTCTCGTGAAAATAAGCAAGCAGAGAAATAACAGCATGCATTCCAGTTAACAAAGGTAAATGCATTGGCCTGACAGACAGAGTAATGGTGAGAGATTCTTTCACTTCTAGCCTGTGTTTCAGTGTTTGCTCCTGGCCTTCAGCATCCAAAAGTAAATCAAGATTGGCTAGGGGGCAGCTGGGATGTTTTTTCTCTCCACAAGCCCTATCTTTCCTTCTGCCGTGCATGTGCCCTTGTGCAGATGGAGGCTCTGACTGCAAGCGGAGGATTTTCCAGAGATGGCAGCGCATGTGTGTTTGTAGAGCTCTATGGCCTCGCCCTTCCACTACTAGATCTAGTGATGGGAAGATTTGTGCAATCACCAGTAAAAGGCAAGGTCTGCCAAAACATCACTCAGGAGCTCTTCTTGATGTATGTCCTTTTTAATAAGTCTTAAAAAAAAAATTAATTTTGCAGGGTGCTGACCACAAGCGTGGGAAGATTGAGCATGTCCACTCACACCACTAATGTGAGCAGCGCCAATCAATGCCATGGCTGATTGGCTTCACAGCCCATCGCTTGGCCTACCCAGTAGGTAAGGCTCTCCTCCATCCTCCTGCTATTACCCTGTTCTGAATTTCATTTCTCGGCTCTGGTTTGTGAACAAGGATTGCATCATTCCATCGTAACAACAGTTAATTAGGAGTGAAACCCCACCCAAATCAATTACAACAAATCAAATTACTCTCAGGACAAAAATGCAGCAATGAATATTAAAGTAAAATATACGAGAAACACCTCTTGCCAGTTCAGTATTTATAGTGGCCAGCAGCCACTGTAAATTCCCCAGTATAACAGGAAACAAACAGCATGTGTGAAATGATCTCATCTCTTCAGGGTGCTGATTTTACAAGCAGTTCTGTTGGTGCTTATCTTCAGACGTGTAGATAGATCTACTGAACATAATGGTTTGGTTCCTGAGACAGCAGGAAGAGAAGAGCCCTGAATAAAGGCAGAGGGGGGGAAAAAAAAAAAAAAGGAAAAGGAAGCAGGAAATTGGCTGTAAAAAAGAACAATTAAGGTGGAAAAAGATCCTTTTGTTTTGTGGTTTTTGGTTGGTTTTTGTTTAGTTTTTTTTCCCCCCTGTGAATGAAATTTACTGGCCCATACTAGCACCATTTTTGCAAGCAAACTGTGTCTTTGGTGTTCTCCCACTTGTTTGGGAATCGTCCAGAAGGCCGAAGCAGCCCATCAGCATGAAACTGTGCAGGTATGCCCCTGTACGCTGCTGTCAGACTGCATGACTGACTGAGAGAGGTCCTGGCAAGGCTTGCGAAGTGAGGGGAAGCAGCAAGCTCAGGCTTGAGACAGCAATGAATGTTTTGGAGAACCATGGTCTGTGATGGAGGAGACACAGCAGGGAGGTGATAGAGAAGATGGAATGCACCAGTGCTTTGAGCCATAGGAATTGATGGGCACGGTTAACAGGACACAGGATGTAGTGTAAGGCTTTAGAGTCAGGTCTATGCTCAAAGCAATGCACGGTATGAGGTACGGGTGGTACACATGCCCGCTATTCAGGTCCCCTGTAGGCTTTCATCCACACAGAAGTACAACCACCAGGGGGTAAAAAAAAATAAGATTTAACCTACTTTACAGATCTTTGAGGGTGAAAAATTCCAACAATGACCCATTTTCAAGTCCATCTGATTGCTGGCTTCCCAACTGCCCCTCCTCTGAAGGAAGAAAAGCCAAAGAAAGACGTAGAAGAGATAAGCAGAGCTCCCTGCAAGAGCCAGGTGAGTTTGGGCAAAGGTGGGGGTACAGGTATAAGGGAACGGAAGAAAGTGAGCAGCCTCCTGCAGAGGGACTGAGGTGGTGCTGGGATGCCAGGGACGGTCATGCAGTGCTCATGAGTGCTGGTGCAGAAACATTGGGATTTATACGTGCAGATATGATAGCTGAATGAAAAAGGGTTGCGTTACCACAGGGAATTTCCGAAGCTTTTTACCAGGAGTGTGTTCTTAGCAGTGCTGAAAATACGGCTAGACTGGAGCAGATGACAGCAAGTATAAATCAACGGAAGGCAACTAATTAACAACAGTGAGGGACTCAGTCCAGTATTTCAGCTGTTGTAAGGTGCTGTGGTTGTTCTAGTTGGGGGGTTGAGACGTGGTGATCAATTGACACTATTTTAAAGGTTTCTTTGCTTTTCTTAGGATGTCTGCTGGGATGGGCTGGTCTGACCTCTCTGACAGGCTCTCTGAAGAGTAAATGGCTGCATGGGGATATGTCAATGTAGGGAGAAAATAATCTTTCCCTAAAGAGAAGGACTCTGAAAAAAAATATTTTTTTAAGCCTGTGTGTTGAGGATGTGAGGCTGGTATGAAATTGCTTTCTGTGTCTGACTCCCTCCTGTCCTTCGCCAAGAACGTCTGTCCAAACTGACCAGTTTCAGACACATTTAAGCAAGGTGGCAGATGCCTTAGGATACTGGTTTCATGAGACCTGGGGCCCAAGCAGAGGGAGGAGACCAGTGTTGAGCTTTCTTTGGAGGACATGCCTTGTCAGAAACCAAAGAATCAAGTCATAAGGTAAGGCCCTGCTGTCTCTCCTTCCCAGACATGACCGGAGGAAGATTCTCTTTTCTTAGGAAAACATCAGGGTTAAAATGAGGATGCTGGAAAAGGTGTGGGTGTTCTCCCCCAGGGTTTCTTCCCATGGCTGAGGGAGGGTGGGAAAGGATACATGACTTTCCTTGAGCAGTTATGCCTGGGAGCCTCAGACAAAGCTCTCATTTATTTTTTAATTTTAATTACTATTTAAACTTTGGATGGCTGCATGTTTCAGAAGACTTTGAGCATCCTTTTAGGAAATGTGTTTATGGATGACAGGTTATTTTACAGGGTTTTTTTTAGTGAGCTATGGAGGAGCAGTGTCCAGAGGATGAGATATGCTGGGGATTTTAAAGTACAGTTGGACTGAATGCCAACAATGCTCACAAGTGCAGTCCCCGAATGCACATAAATCGTTGTGGAAGAACTTCAGAATAATGAACACAAAGTGCTTGTTTGTTTCTTTTTTTTATAAACAAAGAACACTGAAGGAAAATTAACATGATTGGGGAAAATAAGGAGATGAACTTGAATACCTTGCTGCAGTAAATGGATTTTGTCAGCTTTAATGTATGTGCCAGTGACACTTCAGGTATAAATGAGGACTTGAGAAGCTCTTAAATCTGAAGATGGAAGCTGATGAAATGTGATATTCTTCCTGTATTTAAATTAGGCTTAGCAACTACTAGATGATCACTTAAACCCTAGCTGGTCCATCTTTCTGTGGCTTATTAGTCCTTAATTTCTCCAGCTATTTTGAAGGAATTGATTGTTATTGTCCTATTAAGCAGCTTCACGGAATTATTTTGGGGTCAGCATTGTTAGATTTGGATGCAAGTACAAATCAAGATCTCTGCATGAAGAGAAAAGATGACCATATTTTGTAAACAACAAATAAATAGAGAGAAAACTCATCTTCAGTGTAAACATTTCAAAGTAATTTCATAATAACTCTCTTCGCTAAAACAAACAAACAAGCTAACTCAAAATATTGTATTGCATGCATGTTGCCTCTGTATGATACCTTTATGGAGAACTGGTTACCGAAGATTTTCCAGGCCTGCTCTACTAAGTTCAGTTTGTGTTTCACTGATTGTGAGACCCTTTGTTTTTCACAGATATTTTCTTTGCATTCATAACACTATTCTTGTCTCTGAGGAGAGACAGGGAGGGGGTAAATATCTGGTACAACCTAAACGACTGCATTGTTTGTTGGTACAGAATAAAATCCTGAAGCTTTTCAGCATGCAGTGAATAGATCAATGTGTATTAAGAGCAGAAAGAGCCTCCCTGGTTATCCAGGCTCATCCCTGCAGGCTATAAATTGTGAGTGATTCAGCTACCTGTCCTTGTGGTTGGACTTATTTTTCCCCTCTTGCAATTAAGTCAGGGTACAGGACTGTTTGGGAACGCGGTGCTTTTTCACTGCTTTGTGGAGACAAATGCATGTAAGTTGAATGAGAGTGCGTTTGGGTAGCCTCCTCGGGCTGCAGATGCTCTACACAGAGATCACAGTCTACCCTGTTCAATGCCTTCTCCTACCTGGACGTCACTGTATCCTCTGCCCTACTTCAACCACGAGAAATATGGTTGGCAAAGGGTAGCTATTCAAACTGTGCTTAACTCAGTATTGACTTTGGCTGAGACAGGCCAGGGAGTACTCATCTCATGCGAGTGGCTCAGTTGGCAGATCTGGAGGTGGGTAATCCACAGCAGGGAGCAGCAGTGGCTGTCCTGGTGGGGAGCAAGAGAGTAGGTGAAGGGCTGTAACCTTTCCAGATAGCAGAGCTGCTGCTGAGAACAGATGTGCAAATAAGTCCCGGTGCTATGGGCCATGTTCACCCTTCTTTTGAGGCAAACAATAGCGCATGCCCAACACAAGGCAATTTTTCATTTCAGCATATACAAATTTGCCAGTCAAGAGGACAAAGGGAAACTTTCCCTAACAAATCCTTACCTAGGAGCAGGATCTGTCTAACGCACTGGCCTAATTCCTTTCCAGAGAAGCATGCCTTCTGCCCAGGTAAATAAAATACAGGGTTAATTCCCAGTGCAGCACTTAGGCCACTTATTATTAGGCCCTTTAATCTGGATATGAAAATGGAGCTGCCCATTTAGAAACTGGAAACTTCTTGGCTTTGAATGTCCACCTCGTAGGAGAGAGAATTGCTTCCCCCCACCCACTAGCTTTCTGATCCCTGGATATCACTGTCTTCCAGGAGAACTGGTCGAAATGTTAAGTTGCTGAAAATAAAGGAGGGGATGGTTCTGCTGCTTGGCATAGGCTTTGGGTTTCTGTCCAACTTATGCTTCAACACTCCCAAGAGAAGTTGCAACAGGTATCCTTTGCCTGGGTGACACAGAGCTGGGAGAGCTGAGATGCTCTTGGGACTAGATGCATCCAACTGGAGCACCAAAGTTAACTGAGGATTTTCACCTTGCACTCTCTGTACACAGCTCTCCCGATGCTGTAGAGAGAGCTTAAAGCTAGGCTAGATGAACTGGGCTTTTGGAGAGCCAAGCTTTCATGCTGAGCCCAGCACAGGGCACACAAGCACAATGTTCTTTGCTCTGTAGCCCATTTCTAATTACTAGAGCCATTCACTCCTCCTAAGCTACTTATTAAAATGATTAGCTTAGAGCTCCTCTGTTACAGACTGGTCCTAGAAGAAGTCTTTTATTTGCAGTTGCTTAACATTAACAAACAAATTGCCTGTCCCTGCTCTTTGCAATGATAATCTAATGACAAGTACAGCATTTGCTATAAACTAGTTCCGTGCTGGTTGCTTTCAGTAAGACCTCTATCAGATGAAAAGATGAAATGAGGCTTTGCTCTGTCAGCAGGAGGAGGTAACAGAAACTGGCTTGTAAACAATTAACATTTATGCTGGGAATTAACTTCCAAGGAGAGGATAGACTGTTTCAGAATATAACCAGATGGAAATTAATGCCAGGCAAATGTGTAAGGTTTCTCACAACAACATCCAAGTCAACCAGAATGCTTGGTTTCCCTTGTCCACTTTGCAGTTGAGCTAGAAGTTTGTAATTCTCTTCCAGCAAAATTTTAACGTGTCAAGTCCCTGCTCAGTATAAGCACACGGATTTTATGGCCTTCACAGTATTGTTGTCGCTTTTTTTCCCCCAAGAGTGGAGGAAAAAGGAAAATTGTGAAAAAGGAGGCTAATTAGAGAAAACGGGCTTAATTTGGAAGCCACAGGTACCTCTTTTATAAGCTTGTGTTGAGCTTTTGCCCACAGTAAATTTATACAAGCTTTGGACAGGCGGTAAATCTCTGTTTTCTATGGTCTGCTTTAAATGGCGAGCTTTCAGCACTACTTTGCTGACAGCTAAGGGCACAGATGAGGTAATAAAACCAACAAGTCCTGGGAAATGCCCACTCAGCTGGGAGAAACATTTCCTTGGATCCCTTTTTTTTTTTGGGATCCATGTAAAATAGCATTTATTGTTTCACTAAGATGCTTGGTAGCTACATCACTGTGGGCTTAAGAAGGGCTGTTATGAGGTTTGATTCCTCAGCTCTCTGCTGCCTTCTGTCTTGCCAGTCAGGCATTTCAGACCTCTTTCAAAAAGACTGGCATTTATTATCACAATTTCATCTCGCAAGTCCTGGCCAGCCTACCTCTGGAAGGTTTCGTTGAAGAGAATTGAATGCTTATTGAACTGAACCACCTGAATTGAATGAAGTGTGACCTGTATACACCTGTCAATTGGATGGGAGTCACTTAGGTGAATTACTATTAAAAAAGTAAAAATCAAAGCAATGCAATCACATTTACAAATTGTGGTTGTATTTGATGGAGGTATCTAATTAGATGACCAGAATGTAGTGTTGTGACTTGCACAATGCTGAGACTGACCCTGAGCAAACCCGGACAGCCCCACTTTTCAACAGGGTCAGTTCACATTGAACATGATGGGTGTATGGGTTCCTCTCTGGCACAGGCTCACCAAAGAGGGCTGCTGGTGGCAGGGCAAATCATAATGTCCCACTACTGCTTGCTAGCAACAGCATGTGTGCTTTTACCCCATTGGGGACAGGAATCATCTGTCATGATCTCCAACCTCAAACCAAAGCTACATCTTCACCCACCCTGTCCAAACTACAGAGCAAGCGCTTGATCTGGAGAGATGAGAAATACCTCTCCCTTGCAGGGACTTCAGCTGGATGGTGGACAGCCCAGCATATGTTTCTGCCTAGACCTCAGTTGCTTAGGAAAAAGGCCTGCTAAGGCTCTTAGCTGATACCAGTCACAGTCTAGCAGCTCTGGCATTAACATTTAGAGAGCCTCAGTTAGGTCTCTGGTGTTACCTTAACGACTAACACATTAACAGCTCTGCAAATACATGTGCAAGGGAATTACCTGCCTAAAAAGCACTGTGAAAATCTGGTCACATATGTCTTGTGTTACATAACCAAGAGCTAAGACATGATTAGTGAATGCTTAGTGTCTCTTTGTCTCCATACCATCACTGTAAAAGTGGATTAAATTGCACCTGCTGGATGAGAATGCATGGCTTGGTTGAAAAGGGTATGAGATCTCTGTGTGAAGGTTTGTGTTAAATTTGCTATACCTCTTAGCAAATGTGCTGGAGTTGCAAGGGAAGCAGTCTTGACATAGGATGGGGATGGACCAATAACACTCTCCCCAACTTGTGCCACTGAACAACTGCTAAGTTGTTTCTGTCTGCAGAAAAAAAAAAAAACCAAAAAACCCCAAAACACAAAAACCACAAAAAAACATATCCCTGCTAAATACTTAAATCCACCCTCATCATTAGGATGGCAGTAACACCAGCTCCCAGATAAATCTGAATGCTCAGCCGCTGAACTTCAGCCCTCCACTGATATGAAGGAGTGAATTTCCTTTATGAACAACCAGAACGGCTGTGCTTCCCTGAGACAACGGAGGTGGCAGTCTTCCCCATGAAGAAAGCGGTTTTAGCATGGCACTTATTTTATTGAAATACTGTGCTCTTTCAAAAAGTCTACAGGTCAGGCTTGAGCCTGAAAAGCAGATGTGGTAGACAGTTAAATGAAATAGCGATGATAGCAAAGCGCTCAACAGTAACAGATGGGCTAAGCCCAGGCCCTGGAGGCAATTCAAGAGAAATAATCAGGTTGAAAAGTTGAACTAATGAAGACTTCTTGGAGATGCAGACAAAACTTAGAGTCAATCAATATTTTTCTTTCTTTTTTAAAAAGAAATATTCAATTAAGATTTCCAGGCCTTAAAAAAAAAAACAAAACAAAACCAAAACTGTTCTGGCAGCTTCTTTTTCTTTTTTTAAAATAAAACCTCTTCGTCTGAGCACAGCATTTTAACTACTGTAATTCTGAAAAACATTTGAGGAAATGTTTGTAAGGTCTCAACAGACTGGAGGCAAAATTGATTTGGGGAAATGACAAATGGCCATTAATCCAGGAAACTCTGGCCCTTTAATGAAATGACTTAAAGGGCAGCACAAAAAAAGATGATCAAAGGCAGATCCTTTCTTAGTAACTACAAATGTAGAAAAAAGATAAGAGCGAACAAGTGTATGATTGCCTTTTACAATGAGATTATTACTGTGTGATCATTAGATATGAATGAGGTCTTTTAATCACTGTAGCTAGGTCTGGTCATTGCCCATCGGGTGAATTCTAGCAGAGGTGTTAGTGTAATTTCTTTAATATTAATAAAAATATTTCCTCCCTCATCAAATAGCTCAGCTACTCCCCACAACTGGCTACTCCAGCATCTCTTTGCACCATGTTATGTCAGTGTGTATTTCCATATCTGGACATTTCTGATGCATATGACAACAGAATTGTCTTGTGCAGCCCTCTCTTGGGCCTCTGATAGATGACAGACATGCTGATGATTAATCTTTTATCCAACTGGTATTCAGTTTCATTCTCAAATGCCTCATTACATCATTTGCACAGCCGCGCTAATTAGACATGATGCTTCTCATGGTTTCCGAGCATTGCTTCAGCCTGCTCCACTTCACTGAAAAATATCTCTCTTATCATGCCAATCTCATTGCTGTCTTTCCTGCAGCTACGTTCAGTATTTTCTGCACTTCCCAGTCCTGACTGGGCACTGAACTTGTTGAATCTACCTCTGTCCTGTAGTGGAAGAGAGTGAGAGAAGTAATGGACATTGTCTCTCCATTGTTGGCATTTGACATTTTGTGATAACAGCTCCCTCTATCAGCTACCAAAAGGCACTGAATAACAATACTGGAAAAAAGAGCCATCCCTCTGAAAACCTGCGAAATTATTCTAATAACAGCAATGATGAGATCTAGTATTAGAATAACACACAACCATCTCCTGCATACAGATAAAATGCAGACCTCCGTTGACACAGTGCATGCCAAATTCATTCCATGCTGTGGCTTGAAGACTGACCTTAAAGCATTATCTGTCCCTTTTCTTAGGGTAGTGCTCCTCATGTATGAATTCTTTTGAAGCACCAGCCCAGAAAGTGAAAATGTGAAAGCAACTCAATACGCAAGTGCTCAGTTGATTTAAGATGCAGAACACAGAAATTATGGGATTCTGGATACTGCTTAATTAAACGGATTACTGGCAGCAGTGGTTTCCAAGGAGGAATTTCCAATCTTAATTGAAAAATCAAATGTACTGGTGTAGAGAAGTGTTTTTCTATCATAAAAACTAATAGCAGCTCCCTTGCTTTACCTAACAGTTCGCCTTTGCCTCTTAAGATAATTGTACTATTTTGCATGGATGTGCAGAGATAGTTTCGCTGCTGAGCACAAAGTTGCCATATAGGTTTGCTAAGTACTCACAATATAAAATAGCATTTATGGTAGAACCCTATTGATCACGTACCATAAATCAATTATTTTTCCCTCCAGATGAGAGTGGAAAGAAATTATTCTGGGAAGGGACGTTGTGACCTTAGAGATCATAGTCATATCACAGCATTTGGAACCAGATCTTCTATTATGGTCATATTTTTGTCCCTGAAGTCAAAATTATTCAATCATCTTAATTCATGTAATAATTATTTCTCCACTGGTGATGTTTTAACATATCATCTCTGAGCTACGTACACCAAAGTAGACCTTGCAAATGCATTTAAGTGTGACATGCCTCTACAATGTTAAAAGCTACAATCAACAAAGCAAAAAAAGTTACTTTAACTGTTTGCCCTCACATAAAGTAGATTGCATTAGAATTGGACTTCAGTATCTCTGGATGGCTATTATTGAAGCCATCTAGGAAAGTTAGAGATCTAAATCCATCAGATAGATAGATAGTTTTGGAGCCCAAAAGAATTTCAAAAGTGTGAGGCTGAGTTCAGACGCAGCTCAGAGCTTTATGTTGTTCATCCACCTGTGGAGCTACCCAACTTTAGATGCAATGAGATGGCTTTTTTGTATGTTGATATCAGGAACTGAACCAGGGAGGGCTAAACCTGGGAGTTCCTGCACATTAACCTACTGGGTATCATGATGATCAATACAGCAATGCCGTGTTCATTACCCAGTCCACAGAAGGCAACACTTCTATGAAGACTCTGTAACAAGAGGGCAGGGAAAAACATTTATGCCGTGATCTCTGCACATTACAGTGTTCAGAGTGAGGAAGGCAATGGGACATGTGTTTCTAATCTCGAGTTTCTGCTGTAGTCATTTTTGTGTGTATTATTGGGACAGCTTGAAGGAAAATAGCGGGTGATGTACTGTACGTGAATGTCATCTGCTACTAGGATACTGTTTTTATCATCCTTCTCGTCTCATGGTCATTCTCCCTTTATTTTCTTCCGCATGGTTTTGCATGCTGTTTTCACATGCTGCAATTTAGGTCTAGCTCATGTATCAAGAAGAATTTAAGTTCTACTTCTTGATCAAGAATTTTAGTCATGTCCAGCTCTCAGCAACTGCTATTATTTCTAGTAGCATTTATTGTTGTAACTAGATTTATTCATATTTTCTAATAAACTGGAAATAAAGGTTTCTTATATTTCCTTGTAAAACCCCTAAGAGGTGCAGCTTGAGTCTCTGTAAAATACATGAAATGAGAACCTCTCATTGCAGCAGCCAACATAGTGTGAAATTCAACTCTGTAATGGCAATGACGTAATTCCATAACATTCCCGCTCTTTATATAGATAAGCTTTTTAGCTACAGTTCTGTTCTAGTTATGCCAAAATCATGTTGTTCTAATTTCTGTTAACGGAATGGCTAACTTTCCAATTGAGTTTTGTTTTTGTTAATAAAAATACTGCTGCTAGGTTTTGAGCAGTAAGGTCTGGGAATCGCTGCAATAGCAGATAAAATTTCCCCTTCCTGAAGAAAGACTGCTGAAGTTTTACTTTTGGAAGAAATTCACCCAGTGAGGAGTGGCAGGAGTGAAATGAATAAACCACATGAAACAAAATTCATCAAATGAAATTAATGAATTAAAAGTAGAAAGTGGGAGGAAAAACACTTATTTTATGTGATTGTGAGCATGTCTGAAGCTTCCCCATGGACCTGTGAGCAAAAGGGGGCAGGGATGGACATGGAGGCTGAATGCTGCTTTTGCAGGTATGCTCAGTTCCCAAAGGTTACAGCTCATCCTTTTGTTATGCCTGGAAGATGCAGAGCCTCATTCCCAAACTGGCAGCATTTCCTCTTGCAATATAGAAAGAAGTTTTTCAATAATGTAAAAAGGAAATTAATTTCAGGTCATTTCAACTCAAAACCAAACAAATGGAGCCCTTACAGAACTGGGTAGAGCAGAGCTCTTTTTCCTAGTGTTATCTGGATAACAAGGCTCATCACACCTTCCACTGAAATTCTTATTTGTGGATGTGTATCTTGGAATAAGCAGTTTTGTGAGTAGCAGAACTGTTAAAACCCTATTTCCTATGATTTTTTTACCTCCTCTCAGGCTACCCTGCATTATAAATAAGTTAAGCTCCCTTCCAGACCTCTCTTTAATGCCAGGTAATGCATTACCTGGCAAAGGCTATGATTCAGCTAGAGCATTGCCCCTACTGATTGCTTCGTCTGATCTTGCTGGTGGTCAGCTGGTGTCAAGCATGATGTGAAACAGCTGAGTGTTCTTCTCCTTTACTTTAGAGAAAGCACCATACAGCTGCTAGTTTTAGTGAAATCTGGGAGTGCTGGACTGTTCTCAAATCGTCTCTCTTTTTTTTGCGCTGGAAATTCAACAATAGCATTGGATGAGATGGATGGGATGATTTCAGAAGTATCACTAGATTACAAGTATCACAAGGACTTTGTAGTTATCCCAGTGGCAGGAGAAAATACTGAGTAGCTCTCACTCCACTGCATAACACAGTATAAGATGTGTACTAATGCTGAGGCTGAAGCTCTCATAAAGAAAAAGCTCCTCAGTCTCTAAAATATGTGACTCTGTTTCCTAACCAGTTCCGTGTCTCCTGTGGACTTTCAGATGATTGGACTAATCTAAGATCTTTGCTCTTTGTCCGACACCACCAGGTCGAGTGAAATACAGGTATAGATTTTTATTTGATGCAAAGGAGGATATGTCTGAATTAACTCAATAAATCTGCATGTAGCATATGAATCAGGTTTACTCTAAAACAAAGCTAGGTATTGGTGTTCTTAGCTGTTAATTTTAATTTATGATAGTAATATGTTGGATTTTAATGTCATTTCTGTATCCTGCAGTGGGATGTTTAGGTCTCTTCTACAGTTTCTTGCTCTTTGGTCTCTCCTAAGCTCAGCTCTTTGGCCTACAGAAATGACTTGAAGATCTCTGATTACTTTAATGTATGTGAGCAACAGTGCTATTGTATCTGCACACGCTTGTAAAGAGCTCCTGAAAGTTTGACTTAACTTGGAGTCCTTTAATATTAGCCCCTCTGCTCTTTGCTCTTAAAGTGATTGTTGCTGCCTCCAAGGCTGAAGCAGTTTCTCACTGGGGCTGGAAACCGGAAAAGATGAGAGACAGGTTTTCTTTTTCTGTTTGTTTTATTTTGTCACTAGACCTCTGTCTCCCCCAAACTTGCTCTTGATGTCTTTGCTCATTTTCCACTGTATTTTGACCTCCCCATTGCTTTGCTTGAAAGCTGCAAGTATTGTGTGTTCCTCCTCCCAGAATTTCAGCTTTCTTCACCCCAGCTACCAGGAGCTTATCAGAAGTCTGCTTTGACGTTTAAAACTATTTCTGTTTCTTGGCCCTGGCCATGTCTGTGATTTGTTGACTCATTCCTCTTCACAAGCTGTATGATCTAGTGATTAAGTGAAGGTAACTGCCATAGGCTTTAGCTCTGTCTGGTTTACAGAGAAAGAGGTAAGGGCTGTTGGGCTCAAAAGGAGGATAAATGTACCTATAGCCTGAGATTAACTTCATCCAGAACATGTTTTTTGTGATCTGTTATTGTGACAATTCAGTCTGTAAGCGCTACCTGAACTACCCATGCTGTCTGAAGTGGAGGAAAGCGTTCCTGATCTCTGCCCATGTCAGAATCCCACCTCATCCAGCACATCATACTGAGAAAGCCCGGAAGACCAGGACAGAGACAATGTTCGTTCACTTCTGGGGCAGAGCCTTAACAATGAGATGGCAATATGTGATTGTGACTAACCAGTAAACCCCTACAATGGAAGAAGGCTCAGTGGAGCTGGGCAAGGGCAATGTGCCCATGAAGCTCAGGGAATAATGGAGGATGTGACTGACCATAACTGTTGCCAAGAAAGCTGACTTCTTTTCAACACAAAGGGGACCAGAGAGCGGCCTTTGTTTTAGTTAAACAGCTATCAACAGTTGAGTGGATCAATTGGTGGTGTAAATGTTTCTCCCTGAGTTCATTAAAAGAGTGTGACTGTCTCCCTGAGTTAGGAGACCAGCATGGGGGGAGTGAATCTGTGGCTTAGCCCAACATATAGTAAAAAACCTAGACAACTAGCAAAATAATTTCGAAGAGAAGAACAGGTTTGAGCTGGCTTCAACCCATGTATTCCTTCCCGGTGACTGGGGATGCCTGGTGTCATGACAGTCAGCATATTACAGAGACCAGTAGTGGGAATCATGCTGATATTGTGATCGGACTGTGTATTGCAATTGCTGTATTTTGCTAAGTGTAACTTACATTTGTATTATCTTTTCAGTATATTTTGTATCACTCCACTAAATCAGAAATCCCACATAACATCAACTATCTTCAAACAAGTAAATTTGATAGCAAACGTTACACCCTCTGTGAGTGGATTGTCTAAAAGAACCTGGTCTGACAAAAAAAAAAAAGAGGGTATTGGACTGTGACAGTGATGGGCAGACACTGTTATGACACTTGAGAATTCAAGCTTATTCTTACTTTTGCCACTGAACTACTCGATAACCGTGAGTGTGTCACTTTGCTTCTCTTTCCTCTTGTGTTTTTAGCTCTTAGTTTTGTCATAGGATAATTTTGGCAATATCCCAGATATTGCCTAAACCAGCCTAGCTAATTTAACTATATTTGTAATCTGCATACTTTAGGGAAACACAAACATAACGGTATAAAAGTGTTTGTATCATCGCAGCTGGACCCATATGAGGACTTACGCTAGCCTGGCTATGTAGGCAAAAGTCATATTTCTAAGTAAGTGACATGTTTTATAAAGCCAGTCTTCACTGTGTAGCAGTAGCGTCTAGGATAGTAACACTGAGTACAAGTTGTTCATCACCAGCTAGATCCCATGTTTTTTGTTCAGAGAGCTGTTTAGGTAGCAACAAGTGATATACCCTTCCCAGTTGGTCCTCTTGAACCTGCAGGTTGCTGCTGCCATTGTGCTCTACAGCTTCCAAGCCCTTCTCCACAGTCACCTTCTCTGAAGTAGGTGGATTTTCAGCTTGCCATCAGAGTTTACGTGTAAAGTTGATGTTGTGGTATTGCCAGTCAGACCTGTTGCTGAGAGCTGCCAAAGCAAAGGTCACTCCATTTGCTGTTTTCTTTTTGCCCATATGCCCTGCAAGGCAGGATCAGGAT
Organism: Gymnogyps californianus; assembly: GCF_018139145.2. NCBI lineage: Eukaryota > Metazoa > Chordata > Aves > Accipitriformes > Cathartidae > Gymnogyps > Gymnogyps californianus. The sequence goes on along the minus strand of NC_059474.1, from coordinate 62,332,912 downwards.
TTAGCGTTAACAATAAGTTCACAGTGACCTCATTCTGGAATGGTCTTGATTTCATATGGGAATGGATCAAAGCCAAATTTGGTCTCTAACCCCATGAAACATGAGGTACAGTAAAAGTCTCTTTCTTCCCATTGGGGACAAGCTAAAAGGATTCCATATCACATGTGTAGGATGCCTAATTAATTCAATGGGAAAAGCTAAGCAGGGCTGTGTTTAGGGTGAGAACAAGAGGCTTGCACAGATGAGACTGGGAATGCGCACATCTCATGGTTAAAGATGGAGCATTCCTTTAAGGGGACTACTCAAAGTGATACTGTATAAGCGGGAGGGCAAAGGGGCACCAAGTCCTCTTACTTTGTCTTCAGATGATACAATATAGTAGCTGGATACGTGCTAGAAACTTATAATTAAAGGTCTCTGCAGAATATATGAAGGTTCTGCTTGAGCTTCCTGCATAATTCTCAGTGAAAGAAGAGGAAAAATTCCTTTGAAAATACATGAGATGGTGAATCTGTCCTCTATGTGCTGGAGCTCCAGCAGAGCTGCCGAGGCCCGATGTTGTTGAAGGGATGTAATACTTGAAGTACAGCATGATCAAATAAAATATGCAGAAACCAAGCACAGCCTTAGGCTCATTTCATTTTAAGCAAACAAAAAACTGTAAGGGCTGATCAGGCAGTTGGAAATGGCACAAGATAAACAGCGCAGAGAAGAAAGCAGATCTTTGATTCAGGAATTTGAGGTACCCAGAAGTAACTTCTGTGGCAACGACAGGGTATGGATATCATTTGACCCAAGCCTATGGACCACCCTCTGTGGTGGCCTCTGTGTTTTTGAGGCTGCAGAGCATGTTATCCAGACCTGTCTGGACACGCTCTTTCAAATTTGTTGGTATGGGTGGACCTGGGTGCCTGTAAAGAAGCTCTGTTGCATCTGTTAGGGCTGCTTGCAGGTATGGGGTTACTGTGTGCCTATGTTCATCCATTGTGAAGAAGGAAGGCCTAAATAAAGCTCCATGGAGTCATTTGCACCTGCCAGAGCATCCCTAATTGTAACTGTGAACTGATCTCCAACGTTGGTGCTGTACCAGCAGATGCAGTCTCTCTGGCATTTTTGAGCTCAGAAGGGAAGCATGTGCTTCTGGTGGACCCCTTGGAGGGCCTTTGTGATCCCTTGCCATCTTCCTGTGTTTCTCCTTCGTGCGTGCTTGCCATCCAAAAAGCAAATGCGGAAGGTACAGTTGGGCCTGTGGTGATGAGCAAAAAGTGTGCCTTCACCAGGTGTAAACTGGTCTTATGGTTTGGGCTCTCCCCCCACCACACTCCCCAAGTTTATGGCTTAAAAGAATTGCTTGTCTTACAGTTCCTTTGCTCTGGTGAGCTTTCTTCTCCACTAGCCTTTCTGGACCAGAATTTTGGCTTTGATCTTCAACAGTAACTGGATAGATTAATTAACATCTCAAAACAAATAGGCTTCTTTTTTTTTTTTTTCCCTAAGTCAGTTACTTGGAGCTTTTCCAGGAGCAGAAGCTCCTCCAGTTATTACATCTTTTTATGCTGATCAAGGTTTCCCATCTTTGTGTAGTAGGATGCAGAGCTGGGAATAGAAGATTGTTCCTACCAATTTCTATTTGATCTTCTCTTTAGCACACTGCCGTTAGAAGACTTTCACCGTCCCTGCAGTTGGCTACAGTATAAAATCACTTGCTGCTCACAGTGCTCTGCTGTTCTTTCTCAGTTTTTCTGCATCTTTTTTCTAGAGACTCAGCAACAGGTACTGTTGGTTCAGCCCAGGAAGTTGCTGGGCTGGAAAACTAGAGTAGAGGAAAGACTTTATCCCATAAGGACAGAGAGATAGGGACGTTTGTTTCCAAGCTTTTAATTTAGTCTGTCTCTACCCAAGTAGATGGTAAAGGACAAAAGATAATGTCACACCCTGTTCCGATACATACTGGTTTTTTTCTGGAGCACAGCAACAGGCATTAGCCTAGGGAAGGCTGAGAAAAAAAGAAGACGAGCTGCTGTGAACTGCCACAGTCCCCCATTAGGGTCTCTGTCTCTCAGGGTTTTGTGATGTCTCAGTAGTTGAAGGTCAGCTCAGTGTCCTGTCTTCTTAAGACAGGTGTTTCAGTGAGGCTCTGAGCTTTCATGATTAAAACAAGGCAGCCCTCCCAAATCCACCTTTCCCAACCTGCGGGCTGTGTAAGAAGTGGTAAAACATGTTTTCCTGGTACCAAAAGACTTCAAAACTGCTGGGCATTTTTAAATCGCATGCTGCTGATCCTCTTTCACCAAGTGAAATAGCAGCACTTCCCACTTTGTAGACAATAGGAGTCTTACCACTGCTGCGTTAAAAGCAGAGTTATGCCAAAGCTGAGCTGTTTTGAAAATCACTCCTTGAGTTCCCAAGCTTTAATCTCCTGGTCTTGCAAGTAATGCCCCATACATCCCTTCAGCCCCTCTCTTGCTTTAAATGAAGCAATCCTTTTGAGTAAGCTTGTGCCTCAAACGTGAAGTGATGTGGGGATGAACAAGGAGGGCTTACATGGACGTGGAAGTCACCCTTTCATTTTTTCACTGTATTGTCATAGTAACAATAATCTGCCCTTTGTGTAGTCAAAAATGATCGCTATGTGCTAGCTATACTTTACGGAGAAGGATGTCACATTGTTTATCTGGAAGGATGACAAGGCAAGAGAAATAATCACAGTGACTTGGAAAACCAGAAGTGCAATTTTGTGCATGGTGCCATTTCTGGTTTGCATTTCACTGTGTACCAGCGGCAGGAAAAAAGACATAATTAGTGCTATAAAGCATGGACTTCCAATCCCTTGAGAAACACAGCAAATCCTTGTAGAGTTTTAGTTGACATGGTGATATTTAAAAACAGCAATATAGGATCCTGGAAGCCATGGTAACTCTTACTGTACAGAGGTACTATAATGTAAAGCACCCTGTGGTCGCTCGTTGACAACAGGGCTCGAATCTACAGTCTTTGGCTATAAAAGCTACAGGTTCAGTGGCTAAAATAATTGTTCTGTAAGCAGATGTATCACCCTCTACATGTTGCCTACTACAGGCAGGCTCCGCTTTGAATGGGGGCAATATGTTATGCCTCTAAAGCGGCATAGATTGCTCCCATCCCAGGATGGGAGAAGCAGTAGACTTTGGTCAGTCTCCGGCTGCTGACCTGCGGCTGATGGCCTGCAAATCGCACCAGTTTCTCTTCCTCACCGCCAAGCCCCCAGAGCCCTTAGGCAAGGCTTTTGAATGGGATGTTAGCTCTGTCAGCTTTTAGAGAAACTGAGATAATGGAGAAGATGTGTGGTGATATTGGAGCTGCTCTGCTGGGAAGCACTTGTGTTGTGAAAGGCTGTCAGGGGCAGAAGGTATCAGCTACCTGATTGCATGTTTCTGTGCACATGAGAATTACCTGCATTGCCCAGGGCTGCCCCTCTGCAAAGCTGCTATCACAGGGGTCAGTCTATTGATGTACCAGCTACGTCTTGTGGAGGAAGGTGGTCTGCCAGGCGATGCATCAGGGTGCATATCTGGAGTCCTGCACTCTATGCCAAGCTCCCCTAGAGGTTTACAATGTCGTGTGGCTTTCTGCTCTGTGCTTGGGTCAGGATTGTATCCCGGCTCCACTGAAACGGGCCAGGCTTTCGACCAGAGAGGTTTGCAGCAGGGATTCTGTCTCAGAGTGCTGTGCAAAAATTTACTGGGGCCCTGATCTTACTTGGAGCTTCTAGATGCTAAAGCAATATAAAGGTTAGTAATAATAACTCATTACAGACAGAGTAGCAAAGCTGTTCCCATGAAGGGTCCTAGAAGAAATCCTCTCTGAGGTGTATTTGACCGGCTCTACATACCTCTCCGTAATGCAGAGCTGTACTTTCGCACCAGTTTCTGGCGGACTTGAGCAATCACTAAACCATTTCAGACCCTTAAAACCACGACTGCCAGGCTGTGCTGAGACTTCACAGATGTCCCTCTGTAGTCTGAGGGAAAACTGCATTGTCTGAGTTGTTGTGGTGTTTCCCACCTTGGGAAAGGTGGCTTTTGTTTTTCCAACAGTATTCAAACGAAGCTGAGTGGCATTACTGTTTTTTTGTCACTTTTTCTGGCGGCAGATGATGGTGAATGGATAAATGCAGTAATTTCAGATGTTAAGGCTCGTACCAGTCTGAAGCTACAATGACAATATTAAAAACATCAATAGATTTCCAAGTTTAGAGGGAAACGACAGCTTAGTATTACTGCGTGTTTTTTTCTGTTTACGTGTTTGTTTTAGACATACCAAAAATGGTTAGATGTTCCCAACAAATGTGAATCAACCTCTGAAGTTTTTCCAAACATATAGTGGTGGTCGACTTCATACTGGTGATCCAGTGACTGAAGAGATTCATGCTGTAAACCTCGTAAGGGATTTTTTGCCTTCATTGGTCTCTTAAGGTGCATATTTTACTTTGTAGATAATTGTATTTGTGTGCTGTTGTCATGGTTGCACAGGTATGGACTTTCCCATTCTGGAAGACAGAGAGGAAAGTTAACAGCACGTCACTGAGCAGGTATAATCACACAGGGATACATGCCTGCTAACGCAGCAGGATCCTGTTCTTCCTCGTCTCTTTTCTCTTCTGCAGCCCCTCTTCCTCCAGTTCTGCACTCTCATTTTAATGTGTTGCACAGTCCCTGTGGGGAGATCCTAAGCTATTTACCACTGACCTAAGTGTTGATATTGGTAAAAGCATTATCACTGAGATAAACAGAAGAGCCAGACCAGTGCACAGAGCTTTTGACAATCCACCTTACATCTCCTTGCTCCATTTCAGTATAAATCCGTACACGGCTTTCCCATTTTTTTTCCTCCTTGCACCATTTCTTACCAAGCATCTCCTTTTCCTCTGCAATATTTATCTCTGTGAATCTCTAGCCCTTTGACTTTCTTTTCTCTTCTGCTTCCCATGACTCTTTACTGATTTCTTTCTTTCATTACGTTCATGTACGCTTTTATGGGGGAGATCGGGTCAGGAAGCACAGGCTAGGTCAGAAGAAGAAGGGGAAGGATTAGAGGACAACTGAGCAACTGTGAAGGTCCTAGGCTGAACCTAGACCTCTAGAGCTGCAGATACCTCTTCTGTCTTCATGATTCTGGATGGTCTTGAGCTAACAAGTGAAGGTCAGTGAACCAGCAGATTCCTCTGTCATCATCTATAAATCAATGACACCTTATAGTGAGGCACTTGGCACGTAACAGGGCTGTCAAAGATTTCTCTGTCTGGACCCTTTAGGCAATTTTGTTTTGGCTCTTTGTAACAAAATAAGTGTGACTATAGCAGGACCTAGCAAACGTGTAGTGTCCTGCGCTGACATAGGTAAGGTAGCCAGTGAAGACGCACCAGCAAGGACACTATCAGCCAGGGTACAAATGCTTTCAGTGAGCTGGATATCTATTTTGGTGACTAAGGTGGCTGCCCCAGTGTGACTAGCCAGCAAGGCACTTACTGGTGTCTGAGACAACAAGCTGGCTCTGCTCTGGGAGCACGTCAGCTTGCAATGACACAGTGAAGGAGCAAGAGGTGGAGATTTAGAGCAAGTGCTGAAAGCCTTCCTGGTTTCCCTCGTAAATTCATACCTGGCTAATGGGCCAAAGCCTACCTTGCTGATATTGTGTCCCTGCTGTATCTCTCAAGGCACCACAAGGATGTTGGCATATGCTGCCAAGGTGCCTCTGCTTTGCTGTGTAAATACATTCCTAATGTCTCTGGGGATGTATCGCTTTAAGAGCTTGGTTTTCTTTGGGTTAGCAAAGCAAGTAATGGGAGTAGCTGTGTCCTGCTGAGACTTTGAGGGGAATGGAAAGAGACAGAAAGCAATTATTCAAGTTAGAATGTATGCAGAGCACTTTTATTATTGTTATTTATTGTTTTATGGTCGTGCAAGTTGTTCTGCGCTTCAGAGGAGGCAAAGCGAGCCATTGGCACAGCTCGTGTAAATCACCATGGCTCCATGACACCACTGGATTTACACCAGCTTGCTTTTGCTACATCCTGGCCCTTGGTTTTAGCCTCAAAAGATTGCCGTGTGCATTTTAAACATGAAAAATTGGGAGAGCAGGCATGATGAGCAACAAAGAGAGGATGGGAAGGAAGCAACCCGGCTTGCTGCCTGATGCAAGAAGAGATGTTGGGTGGATGGGCAGAGCAAAACGATTATTTCCTCTCCTCTTTTCTTTTGCATCTGAAAAGCTTTGGTAAACATTTTGATAGTATTCTGACTAATACTTACATTGTGAGAAGGAAATGCAATGGGAGGCAGGGGATGTTTTGAAAGCTTTGAGGTGAAAATAACTTAACAATTTCTGTTTGCATCAAAATAAGGTGGTTTTTCTTCTTCTCTGCCAGTTTCACGGCTAGGTATTTCATGTTTTTTATTTGAAGGATAGGCTATTTAGTGGGCAGAAGTCTCTTCCTCTTTTTTATTTTTTTTTTTAAATTTTATTTTTTACATCTCCCCTGTTGCGAGATGTGATCCGAGTATCCCCTTGTGCTGCTTTACACAAATGGCAGCTGTTGCAATACATGAAGGTTCAATGCAAGACTACTAACCTGTTGTTTTGGGTTCAGCCATGCTTTAGAAATGAGCATAGGGCAGTCAACATTTAGTATTTTCCTTTTGTCTTTATGAACTGTGTGAAGCTTGGATAGCCTTGGAGCCTTTGTTGTTGTTGTTGTTGGTTTTCCCCATTCACATCTTAATGATTAAGAGGAAGATTTCCCAGGGCAGGGAAGTGTAGGTATGAAAAATCATGGACGTGGTACTACAGAGAGGGTAAGAAGCTGTGCAAAAAGAATATTTTTAGGGGGGATGTGTGTGTAGATTTCATTAATTAATTTATTAATTATCTTATTTATTCTGTTTTTTTGGAGGGAAATGCAGCTTGCTGCTTCATGTCGCTTCTGGAATCTTCCCGCAGCCCCTGTGGCAGCTCCTGGTCGGCGGCCCCACCACCTTTCAGGAGCCCAGGTGAGCGGACCACCAGATGCTGCTCCCTGCGGCCGGCCTGGCCCCGAGGCAGGCAGAGGGGAGAGCCACTCCGTACGGCGTGTCCTCGTCATGCTTGCTTCTGTCTCTGGTGCCAGCCAGCTGTTTTCTGTGGCTGTTGTTTCCCATGGAGGACTCGGCACAGAGTGAGGTGGGGACCCCTCCTTGGATGGAGGGGCAGTCATCAGGTGGGTCTTGCCCTGCTTTCTGCTAGCCGGCGTCTCCGGAGTTGTTTCAGGAAAACCACGGAAGAAGTGAGTCGTGTGGGTTGGCTTTTTTGGGGGATGGTGGTGTTTGGGGTTTTTTTTCCCCCTTGCAGAAGCCAAAGCAGTCATCGCTATCAAGATGTGCTGAATAATAAGTCAAGGTAGTTTACAGTATCTAATCCATATTCATTTTCATGGTTTTAAAATTAGGTTAACCTTTATAATTAGCAAATCAAGGCTTTTAATAACCATCACTCCAGAGGAAAGGGACTCCTGAAAAAAAAACCCTAATCTTGCTTCTTTATATATTCTATGCTAACTTCTTTTGCATATTTGGTTTGCTGCTGATTTCATAAACAATACCTGGTGATGTGCCCTGCTATACCACCGGGCAGTTTTCTCTTAGGAGGCTATTGTGTAAAATGTTTCTCTGACATCAGCAGTATTGCTGTGGCTGTGTTGCTGTAAATCACCTTGTGGGTGCTTATCGGTGTGTTCATACTAAAACAAATCTGGCAAGCCTTCTAACTAACCCAGTTTAACAAGCTGTGATATCTGTGTTTTCCACTCTAGCTGTTAACATAACATTGTAACTTGTTCATTTAGCTCGGTTATTGTAACTTGTGCTAATGCTTTATCTGTATCTGTGCAGTCTCAATACTGACAATGAGCTAACTCTCTTAAGTTATCCTAAGCCCTCTTAGGCTTCAGACCCAAAAATGTCCTTCTTGCATTTTTACAAAGCAAAAGTCATAACTCTTCCAAGCCTAATCTGCAGTTTAACTATGCAAAGTTGTGAAGAGCTGTAGGGAAAGAAACAGAAACTCTCATGGAATTATGGAATTGCAGATTTCTTTTCTCCTCAAAAAAAAAAAAAATCTCATTGATCTGAATGGAGAAATTTTTGTTCTTGCATTTTTTGTAAAGCAGAAACTTCAGCCTTTCAAAGTCTATCAAAAACTGGAGAAAGTATTAGGTGAAACAGTGTTTCAGTCAGTAGAAGGAAAGGGGAAATAATGCATTTTACCAAAACCAAAAAGCAAATACCTCTCAGAGGAGAGAAAAATATTTTGAAAAGAAATGTCAAAATACTCCATTTTTTAAGTGGTTTGTCTGACCACTTTCACTTCTACTTTTACCTGGCCATACCTGTTGGCTAAATTTAATTTGAGTTTGCAAATACTCCCAGACAAACCAGGACTATATTTTAAACTTGTTTTTCTTGGTAGTTGATTTTATATTCACATGAAGACTGTTGTCTAGCAATTATTAGCATAACAGAGCTCAGGCATGACCTCCAGAAATATCCTCTAAAACTGAAATTTGCTGTGCATTTGGACCATCTGCATCACCAAAAGAAAAGGAGTCACTCCTTAGTCCTGGCTTCTTCCCCAGCCTCTTTATTGTGACTGTTTCTGTCCCGGCATGAGTGCTGTGTGGGTGTATGCGTGGGACTGGGTATCGATGCAATGGACAGAACGTTTCTTTTAGAATCATAGAATTACAGAACAGCCCAGGTTGGAAGGGACCTTGAAAGATCATTTGGTCCATCCCTTTGTGGGAAAGGGAGCCTTGATGAGATTATCTAGCATGCTGTCTGATTGGATCTTGAAAACCTCCAGTGATGGACACACTACGACGTCCCTGGGGAGTTTGTTCCAGTGATTGATTGTTTCAATGTCAAAAATTTCTTGTATCAAGATGGAACCTCTCCCAGTGCAACCTGTACCTGTTGCCCCTTGTCTTCTTCCTGCGGCTTTTTGTGATCCTTGTGCCGGATCGTTTCCCTGTTACGTGCATCCTTGCAGGAAACCAGGTGCTTATATCAACATGCTTCAGGGATAAGTGAGAGTTGCTGGGAAGGGAGGACACCTCAGGCACCTTTGCTTTAGTAGCACTGCTTCATTACATGGGCTTGCTGTCTGACTTTTTCTGCAAGATGGAAGAGGCCAGAGGCCAGCAGGTGGGAGGAGCCTGACTTGCACTTGAGGTCCTTCTGCGATGTTACTTGTTGCCGGCACGGTGCTCTTGGATCCCTGTCCATTGCTTCCCACATTGCATATAAGTACTTTGCCAGGCAGAGAGAATATTGCTAAATATTGCAGGCTGAGTTTGTGGTTAGCATCACGGAGCTTGGATGAAGCTGTAGGAAGCCTAGAAAAAATGGTATAGCTCAGGGAGAAGCAGAGCTAATGAACCTTTGTTTCCTGTGGGTTTGTGTCTTGAGGCGTATCTCCTGTGCAGGTTCGCTGGGAGCTGGTCAGGGGGAGCATTCATGGTACAGCCTTTCCCCCAGCCAGGGTCTTAAATGGCCTCCTCACTCGCTCTGCTGCTGAATTCTGCAAAAACCATGGATGTTTTTGAGGGCTCTTCCTTCCTGCCAAATGCAGCTGAAATTGGCTAATGAGCTCAGAGTTAGCAGAGGGAGGCAGAAAGGCACACACAGAGCATATAACTGGTTTGGAAACCAAACTACAAACCTAAACTTTGGTGAACAAAATCATGTGACATGAGGAGCTGGATTGCCAGCACATGTGGGAGGGGGGTTGAGAAGGTTATTATCCTAGCGTTGCATGTGGATGCCTCATCGGTGGGTGGGAAACTCTTAAAATTCAGCTTTGATTGGGAAGTTAAATCAGTTATTAGAAAAAGACTGCTATTCTAAAACTGCTTTGCTCCCTCTTGTGTCCCATGGTATGACTAAGGGGCCTTGCCAATTGAGAGGAAAATAGAGAGTTGGACTCTCAGATATTAAAAGCTCCCTGAGGCTGTCAGCGCTTCAGGGCCCTGATGCCAGCAGGGCTTCCAAATTGATTTAGAATCAAATGAAATAGTGGGGGGGGGAGAGGAGGAGGCATAAATATTTTTCCCTTGCTAATTTATTTTCCCCTTTCATGCATGAGTTAATACGATGGAAAGCAATGCAGCTAAAATGAGTGCATTTGTTGGGAGCTGCTTGCTGTGTTGCTCAGAGTTATGGGTGGAAATTGCTCCTTGGCCTGTTGGGCAGTCCTTTCCTTCCCCCTGCTGTATCATCATGTGCTCTAAGCAGTGCCAGAGGGAGGCAGCCCCTGGGATGTCTAATGAACACGGTGGACTAAGAAATGCAAATCTAGTCAGACAGTGCACAGAGTGAGGGCCAAGATCTGCACCTGCTTTTGCCATCATGACTGTGGTTCAGAGCCTGCACCTGTAAAAGGGAGGGATGTCACCCGTACGGGGGGAAGGAACAGCAAAATGGCAGACTTCCAGCAGGACGTGTCATGGGATTTGCCACTTCCTTCAGGAAGCAAGAGGGCTGCTCAGGGTAGGTGCATCCCTGGAAAAGGTTTCACTCCATACTCCTCCTTTCACTGCCTATTTGAGAGACCCTTTCTGTGTTGCATCTTTACCTTGTCTCCAGTATGTTACCATGTGTTTCTTTTTAAGTTGAAACAAATATTGTAAAGCTGTTCTAGCTGTTAAGTGCCTTGTATTTTCCCATGGTGCGCTTCTCCTGCAGAGACTTCTGCCTGGTCTGCATGTTATAATGAAACTCTCATTTTGATGCATCTCCCATCTGCTTAAGTGTTGGCCATAAATAACAACATATTACAAAATTGCCTTCTTGTCAACACACAGATTGTTTATGTGTCATTTCCTCTATCCTTTGTGTTGCTGTAACTTCCTAGGGAAGGAGGATTTATTGGTATAGCAACATTTGGGAATGAAACCAAATCCTATGGGGGTATGAAATAAATATAGTCAATTTTGGTACTACATTTTTATTTACTTTTTACAAAATGTCTTCTTTCCGTGACGGCTTTGTATCTCGCCATGTGGCATCCACTAGCTTTGCCATATCATCTGTTATTTAGGGTCTTATATTTCCAGAGTATGTTTGCAAGCTGAGTGTAGAACTGTGAACCACAGTCCCACAGTATTTTTGACTGAAAGCTAATCTTGAATTTCCACTTACTGTAAGATAATTTTGAATTCCCACAGCCTCATTTTGGTGTCGTATTGAAAGAAGGGCTCTATCAATTCAAAATGCAGGTGGGAGATTGATCAAAAGTCATGTTAGGAAAGAAACAGAAGTTTCTGTTGTCTATTTTTTTGAAATCAAGTAGGCTATAAATAAGTACCCCTGACTTAAGTACTGTATTTCCTGTGCCAGTAAATTGCTAAAGCCCTTCTATTCAGCAGGTAGTGTGCTTTCTTGTGTGAATGCTCCCTTTCCTAGTCGCTGACTGGGCCTGGCTATTTGGGGGCCAGCTGATATGGCCACTGTTCAGAATTTGAGTGCAGATTTTCACAAGAGCTCACAGTTCTCATGTTGGGCACTGTTGGAATTTTGTTCCGTTGTTTGAGATACTGAAATATCATTACTAATCATAGAATCATAGAATGGTTTGGGTCGGAAGGGACCTTAAAGATCATCTAGTTCCAACCCCTCTGCCATGGACAGGGACACCTGCCACTAGACCAGGTTGCTCAAAGCCCCATCCAACCTGGCATTGAACACTTCCAGGGAGGGGGCATCCACAACTTCTCTGGGCAACCTGTTCCAGTGCCTCACCACCCTCACAGTGAAGAACTTCTTCCTTACATCTAATCTAAATCTACCCTCTTTCAGTTTAAAGCCATTACCCCTTGTCCTATCACTACACGCCCTTGTAAAAAGTCCCTCTCTTGCTTTCTTGTAGGCCCCCTTTAGGTACTGGAAGGCAGCTGTAAGGTCTTCCTGGAACCTTCTCTTCTCCAGGCTGAACAATCCCAACTCTCTCAGCCTGTCTTCATAGGAGAAGTGCTCCAGCCCTCTGATCATCTCTGTGGCCCTCCCCTGGACTCGCTCCAACAGGTCCATGTCCTTGTTGAGGGCCTGATTTGCTGTAGAAATAAGTGCTCTTGTCCCAAAGAGGTTTACTGTAGATGCACTGGATACAATGTGTGTGCAGACTTAGACCATTGGGATAGTAAAGGTGGAGAGCTGCGTCTCAGTGACTGCACCTTGTGGCCCTGGGCCAGCAAGTAGCAGAGCTGTCCTTGATGCAAGATTGTGATTTTCTCATCAACATGCAGTGCATTTCCGAGCAATGTTACTTTGAAATTGAAATGCTTGTCTTTCACTATCTTTCTCGCTTTTGTACAAGGGTATTATTGCCCCGCCCCCCAGAGGAACGGGATCGTGCTAAATAGGCCAGGCATATATTTTTTAGAGAAAAGACCTCATCTGAGCAATGAATGCTCCTAGCTCGAGACTACTGAGTTGTACCAGGAGAATTTTGATGATGATTCAAGAGCAAAAACTCAGCTGAGCAAGGCCTGCTGCCGTTTCTGTGTAGACTCTGAGACATACTGCTAGCTGTTTTACAACAATGTATGTGACAAATTCCCAGAATCTGCTGCACTAAGTTTTCCAGAGGGGCAGGATTTGGACTGCTTGTTTGCCTTCAGGTTTATTAGATCCTTTGGAGAATTGACAGCATGGATAGCTTTTTTAAAAAATTGTTTCCTTAATCTTCATTGAGCTTTTCTGGCTTTAGTGATGCTATGTTTTAAAATTATCACTGGTGAATTTTGTGATGTAGAGAGCCCTGGCTTAACTCTGTTTCTGTTCAGATCTGCAGTAAACCTCCCAGAAAATCCCACTCTTCATTTCCCTCACCTTGAGTCAGAGCTTGCTTATACAAATGTATACATAGATTTACTTTTTCTTGCATGCATGAATTAGTCCCTTAAAAAGAGTTGACACTTGTCTTCCTTTGAGAGTAGGCTAGAAGGCTTCAGGCTGCTGGGAAGATGGAAGGTCACCACAGGGCTCTGCAGAGCGCAGGGAGGGAATGCACAGTTTGGCCTCTGCTGTGGCAGGTGGACACATTGTAGGGACCCCAAGGCTCACGTAGAATTTGCAGAAAGCCCTAGAGGTGTGGTTGAAACCCTGTGCAGAAGACATGCAGTGAAGGCAAAGCAGGCAGGGGGACTGTTTATGATCTGCTTCTCTTCAGGGTTTTTGAGGTTTTTTTGTTCCTTCAAATGAGGAAGTTGACTGGCTCTGCTTATTTCTGATGAAAATTTGGCTTTTGAGATTTAAACATCTCTTCAAATATCTAAAGATGCTTTGTCTTTTGGGGGTGTTTGTTGCTAAAAGCCGAACAAAACTTCTGGTTGTAGTATGTTTAGAACATAAAATGGCTCTGTTTTGTTCCTAGTATAAATTTATTTTTGTCTTAGAGAAATAGATTTTGTAACTGAGCTTATGCTGACCAGAAAGTAAGTAGCACTAATTGTAAGAGGCAAAACCCCGATCTGCAAATTTCTTTGTTAAAAATAGTGAAAATATTGTAGTTGTAAATAGGGTTGATTATTTTTCCCTTCAAAATATTATTATTTCAGTGCCTGCTTAGTTTTTCCCTGGGATTCTCGGGAGATGTATTACCATTACTAGGTATATTTCTCCATTTTAAGGGTAGTGGTGATTATCAGCATATCAACATATTTGAAATAATCTTCCTTTTAAAAAGAGGAGGAAAAACACCCACTATACCCCATGTTTGTAGCGGATGGCACGGGAATTTGTTGGCTTACTTTTCTGGAAGAAGAAGTTAAGAAAAAGGATTCCAACAGAAAAGGACAGTGGATTAGACTTTCTGGTCAGGATCTGAAGTCTCCATGGCCGGTCTTAATCGCAGGTCAGGCAAACATTGATCAGGAATGACAGAGGCAAAACTGAGCTTGCCTTGAGGTGGGAGTTGGCCCTGTAACTTCTTGAAGTCCCTTCCATCCCTGTGGGAATATGATAGTTACATGCACTATGGACTTTCCTTCCTGCCAACTCTTGCTTCTCATTGGATATATGTGATTTTTGTCTGCCTATATGGAGAATGAGCTGTGTGCTTTACAAACTGAGGACCCATTTAAGGAGGGCGGGGGGAAAAAAAAAAGAAAAAAAAAAAAGGATAAACTTCCCAAATCAAATGCTAAATAATTATAAAGCTCTCTGATTATGGATGGGTTTACATTGATCATTTGTCCTTTTTTACATATATATTCTCAGAGGGCTTTATCTACATGATGATGTTTTGTGTTTTTCCTGTAGGATCCCTGTCTCAGCCTGAGCAGAGGGTGGTAATGCTTGCAGAACTGGTAGCAGTTTACTGTTGGTTGTGCTTCATGCTCAGAGTCTGTCCCTGTACATTTTCTACTGCACAGTGTATCTTGCTCTGAAGGTAAGGCATCTTTATTTTCCAATAGATATTTCCAGTGTTGCTTCCTACAGTAATACTGAATACTCTGTTAATTTAATTATCACTGTGCACCTCACTGTTATCAGCTTCATCCTGTAGCTGAGATGCAGTCAGAGAGAAGGACAAGCTAGAATCAGTGCAAATGTCCATTTATTATCTCAATTCCATTATTTGGCTGCATAAATTCTTTTCTTCTGTGGTGCCAAACTGCAGTCTCTAGACATCAGCAGCAGTTTCAAGTACTTGTTGCTCTTTGACAAGGTGATTCAGCCTGGGTGTTCAGAAAATGAGGGACACACTGTTGAAGATCATGCAAAACTTGATGGTTGCCAAACATGATAAAGATGAAAATGTAGTGTGCCAGGTCATTGCCTTCATGCTATATTTTTCATGCCGCAAAGGTCCTATTGGCCAAAAATAAAAGACCCATGACGTGGGTCCTATTGTGTTTCATTTTCCTTGCAGTTCTGAAATGTGGCTTGGGGGGAAAGGGTAGTATTGCTGTGTGCCATTTCTTGGGTGGGTGTTCATAGCCTACACATCAGTACAGCAAAGTCGCAGACTCTGAAGCAAAGCGTAGGGAATACATTTGAAATGTTTCCTCGTGTTACTAGTTTTCAGTACAACTAATATTAGACTTGCTAAGAAGTCTCTGCCCAGGGTTCACTGCACGTTTTTTTTGTTGTTAGCTACCCTCTGTTAGGTGTTTGACTCTACAGGAAACAGTGGTATTAGCATAGAGCCTTGTCCTCTGTAATTCATGAAAGAGTTGCCCTTTCTGATGTCACACTGCAGGTTCTCTTACTACTATGACTAGGTTCTGCTCAGCTGTCTCCTTGAGCAGAGCTTTTTTCCACAAGCCGTTGATCTGTGCTTCATTTCCTGTGTTCTGTTCATTGAGAGTTCTCTGTATTTTCATGGATGGTCAGGGTTTGGCCCTCCTACTCCTGCAGTTTGAATTCCTGCGTGATAATGAAAAACAACCTAATTGCACTTTTCCTGCCTCGGGATGGAGGCAGAGACACTGTTCTGAGGTCCATTTCAAGCATGTTTTATGTACAGCTATGAAACCTAGGCTGCTAAGAACAGTGGTGCCATCCCCAGTGTAGCAACCAACAATTTTGACTTGGTAATTTCTGTAAAACAGCGAGTTATCACAGACTTTGACCTGTCTATTTTTTTAAATTGTTTCTGTCTTGGAGAAATCTATATAGAAGAGCCATCTCCTTTACATTTGTGCACAGAGACAGCTCTTAACATGATGCAGATCATGCTGTTTCGTAGTGCAAAATGTGTAGCAATAGACTGGTGCATTCAATAAAGCTGTTGCTTTATTTAAACCTTTGTAGTCCGTTGCTATTCTGCATATGTGTTACTGGCTGAACCCAGTGCTTGCTAGCAGATTCTCTCCTATCTCTGCGTGCCTTGCTGTCTTCCCACTAAGTGAAGTTATATTTCTGTATGATACAGTGATGGTAATGCTTCATGCATGGTGTTTTTCATCAGTGTGTGGTGGGCTACTTTACAAGAGAAGCCTGAGTACTTGTTCCCCTCTATTGTATATAAAGCTGAATTGTGGGGCTGTGAAATGCTTAGTGCAAGGTCTGTCACGGTGTGGCAAAACCTGAGGTTTAGCAAACAGCTTGCCAGACAATGTGTCTGTGGAGTATTTTGCGTGGAGTTCCTGGCCTTTTAACAGTTTTGGTTATGCAAAGTACAAAGAAGTTCCCTGCTCTTCTTAATATCTGGCAACTAAGGAGCTTTATTGCTGCTTTCTCCTATTATTCTGTATCAGTGTGAAAGTTGTATCTTCTAGGAATGCTTCGTCTTTGATCTTACAAATAAAGTGGAGGGTAGAGGACCTGGAGCCAAGGCTGGGTACATTGAGTACAAAGTGAATGTGAGCAAAACCAGGTTTCTCTGTTACGTCAGTTTCCAGATAGCCAAACAATTGACTTCAGGACTTCAGAAAACTGTTGCTGTTGTCTTTTGACACTTCAGAAATGGCTTCACAAGAGATATTATCATTCAAGCATTTGATAGAGGTATAATCTTCACTTATGGACTACTGATGCGTACAATATGAAAGATGAATTTTCTGCTCAGCCACTCCCCAGCTTATTGTAGTAGAAAATTGTGCTTGGCGTTACGTTGTTTCTTTTGCTGTACATTATGTGTTATATTTCCAGTGCTTGAATTAGGGTTACAAATTTCCAGAGTTATGCGATGACAGCATAACCTTGGAATTATTTTAAGACAGTGTGGCAGGTAATAGAGGCCCCAAATTTATATTTGGTAATAAAAAAATAACCTCTATAAAATTTAATATGGACATAGAAATATTATTATGACTTTGCAAATCATTGCAATGGAAAAATTCCCCTGCAAGGCTTTCTGTCCAAAGGCAACACTTAGCAGTGGTGGTGTCCTCAATCAGGTTAAATGTGCCATTGTAGTTTTCTGTCTTACAGGGTGATGGTAACGGAAGGAAGTGGTAAAAAAAATAAATTTGATTTTTATAGTTGGCTTAGTTTCAATAATCTAGGAAGTTATTAATAACTACAGCTGCTTGAATAATTTATAAGTTACATCTCTTTTTTCACATTACTTATTTGATCATTTCCTTGCTTATTGTTGTTTGTAATTACAGTGGTGCCTAGAGGATCAAATTAAGATGAGGGTCTTTTACGCTGTATGCTAAGATGTAGTTCCTTCCTAAAGAAGCTGCAGTCTAAGTTGCTGTGATAAAGAGAGAGGAAAGAAGATAAACAGTTTGCTCAGGGTCATAGCAAAGTCTCTGACAGAGCTGAGTTGGCATCTTTTTGGAGTCTTACCCCAACCCCTTGTCTGTTGGGCCATAATTTATCTAAACTGTGGTGACGTGCTCTCCCACTCTCTTCACGTGTAATATGACATAGACTATTGTGTATGTCTTTGCTTCTGCTTCATCCACACCTGTTGTTCAGCAAGGAAAGGGAGCTCACATGTGCCTCAGTCCTTAGTGCTGGAATGACAGACCAGAGGTTTGTCTTTAATACCCAAAATGGTAGTACTTAATGATACTGAGAAGTCTAGAAGGAGAAAGAAAATCCAGTTTCTGCCAATGGGAATGAGAATGAATCCATAAAGGCTGGGATGTGAGGGTTATTTTAGTAGCTTTTCCTGAAGCACTTGTCCTCTGTCATGACTTGACCCCAAAGCCTGGACCAGAGGTCTCCGACTCTGTCATGTGAGGTGGTTCTTAGGCTGAATTCAACAAAGTTCAGTGTAAAGTTCAGATTCGTCTGGGTGCTTTCCATTGCCCTGACAAGAACAACTATTGAAACTGTATAATTACATTTCTGTGGTTTTATATTACTTACTGTAATTTCTTATCTTGATTTAGCTTATGTACAGTGTTTCCTATTGTAGTTGGAGTTTGAGAATTCAATAAATTATGAGATTGACTTATTCCCATTAAAAAAGTAATTTCGAAATAAGATTGCTCCTCTGTAGTGCTGTAATCGAAGACTGAAACATAATGAGAACAACTGATTGTTCTTCTGTGGATTTCAACATGCCATTAAAAACAAAGAAAAAAGAAAACCTTGATGAAAACCACAAACTCACTCTTTCCATTTTAGTTTAACGGCAAATTCAGAAAACTAGCTGTTCACTGAAATGGAGATGAGTGACTTCAGTTGTGTTTAAGACCAAAGAAATAGAATTGAATTAAAATATTTTAAGAATATGGTAGTTTGCTTGAAGATGTAGAGTATTGTATTGTTCTCTGCCTGTTAGCGTTACAAACTGTTTCCAGTTGTCTGTTGACTCAGCCAGACCAAGAGAAAGATTCATCGTGCTTGCAGTTAGATTTTGGTTTAAGCCAGTGAACCAGACTCTGCCAGTAGTCTTTGGCCAGAGATAAGGGCCAGAGGCTGATTCAACCTGCATGTTTTAGAAGGCAATGAATGAACCTAACTCTGGAGTAGCTTTTCTTTCTCCATTAGACTACCTTAGAGTAAAAAGTTAGTCCTCAGGAGATGAACCTTTCAGACTGAAATGTCTTATGTTTGAGTTTTAGGAAAGCAAAGAATAATTTTGGGGAAAATACATATTGTCCATCTCCTAGTTATTTTTAAAATTTTTCTAGAAATGACATGGAATCACAGGAAAATTATTCAAGGATGAATCTCAATGGCCAGGTACTCCTTTCCTCTGATCTGAGAAAGGATATGTTTGTGTATTTTTTTGGTGCACATTTGTTTGGGAAGTTCTTAAAAACCCACTAGTAACCGAGATTCCACATCCTCCAGAGTAATCTGTTTCCCTGTTTCAGTAGTCTCTGACACCTTGAAGTTCCTGTTGCAATTAGGAAGATGCTCTTGAGGCTAAAAAGCTAACTTTCCCTTTTTTTTGTGCAGGTGTGCCAAGTTTTATAATTCAGAGAGGAACCACCATGCACTTATGCTGTAAGGGATTACTGGAAGTGTTTTGCTGGTACAAAGAGATTTGCTGTATGTAACAAGAAAGGAGACTGTCTCATTCTTCTGAATGTATCTCAGTGCATGGAGGATTAAAGCTCTGGTGTGTGGTGTGTTGTTTGTGTGTGTGTGTGTTGTTTGGTTTTGGTTTTGTTTTAAACATATTATTCTGACATTTGCCCATTCCTTGACAGATGACCAAGGTTTCTATGCTGCCTGTGGAGAAGGGGAGATGTGGCTATGAAGGCATCAGTGCTTTTGAGGGGAATAGTTCCCTTATTTTAGGCAGTAGTGGAGTCTCACATGCCTCTGTCCAGAATGGTTTGGCAGAGGTTGGTGTGTAATTAGTAGGAATGCAAGAGGTGCCTTGAATCCTTTAAAACATGTAATATTAGAGCTGTGCCAGAATAAATATGTTTCCTGCTGCAGACCTGGAATTTGATCATCAGCCCTTACAACAAAACCACTCCAGTAAGCCTAAACCTTTATGGCACCTGGGTTCTATCCCATTAGGTTTCATTGCCTTTGCTGGTCACACCTTTTCAGTCTGCTTAGCTAGACAGGTATGCTTTCTATCACCCAGAGGGAAACTGGGCTGGCTGGGGATATGTTAATGAGTGACGTAATTACAGAGGTCACTAGGCAGTTTGGATGTATATCAGGACATGTGTGACTTCTTGATTATTCCCAGGTTACCAATGTTTTAGGTCTGTTTATTTTCAGTAAAATATTATTGGGACATGAAATTACTGCTAGGATCTCAAGAGGTTCCAGAGGAGAATGTTAATATTGTTAGGATCTAACACTTTGAAAAGGAAGCTGGGAAAAGGTACATAAATGTAGGGAGGTAGGGTCTAATTACAGGCCCAATTAGAGTATCTAAAGGAATACAAAGCATAGTGTAAGAGGTAACATAGACACAACAGAAAACAAATCCATCTCTGGACTGTGGCTTCTGTGACAGAAACCAGATTGTGCTCTGGTTTTACAAGGGCATTGAGATTCCTTAACGAGAATACTTGGGAAAAGAGAAGGATATAAAGTAAACCCATTATAGAAGGTTTTTGTGTAATAATCAGCCGGGGGGTGGTGGAATTGTGTGCACATAGCAATAGTACAAAGGTTGGTTTCTAGCCCCCCAGAGCTCCCCCCAGCTCCACTCCCTATGTCAGCAGGTCTTTCCTGTACTTACTCTTTCTTACCAGAGAGTTATATATGTGTAGGACCCTGAGTGTTAGCTCAGCCACTTGAGCTAAGTGATGTAACTGAAGATCAGAGTTAACAACATTGAAGGTGTCAGACATGTTTTAAATGAATTAAACAGAGCAGAAGCTGTCTGTTTATACATCTCAGCAGGTCAGGCTGAAGTTTAAAAAAATGTTTAATACATGTGCTTAAATCCATTCTTCTTCCACAGAGCAATGGTTGTCCATCCGTAACTATAAGAATATTCAGTGTATTGAGGCTTCAGTGTAGGTGCTGTGCAGTTTGCTGACTTGCAGGCCTTAGGCTAGCATGCTGTGTTTTGAGGTATACTTTTCCTTTCTTGCTGCATAACAGCTTGCTATTTACCATGCTGGTTTAACTTAACTGGTGGCATCAACCGAAATATCAGGATGTTGCCTGAGACTGAAGTTTGCTGCCTGTGACAGTTTGTAGATACAGATAGATGCTTCACAGCTGAATCTGAGTGCTAATTGAATCTCTTTCTGTTTGGAAAGGTTGTTCAGCTAAGATGTGCCTTGAAGCTAGATCTGGTGATTTGCTCTATTTATTTCTGTGAATGTCATAGACGATCATGTATTCACGGGGATCCTTGTGTTTTCTTGTCTTCTCAGGACAATTGCTTTTTAAACATTGATCCAAGTATTAGTGTTAAAGGTGGCATTGCATTCACCTGTGTTCTCATTCATTCAAATGCATAGCATAATGCAATACAAATTGTGATTTTTTTTTTTTTTTTTTTTTTTTTTTTTAGTTAGTTATCCTTTCAGCTCCGTAGAGGAGGAGACTTCTGGACTAAAAAGGAAGATGTTCTTATGCTGCTTCCACGGAGATAATTTTTTTCCCAGAGCTTTTATTTGTTGTCCTTGTCCCTAGCCTTAGGTACTTTGTAGCAAATTCCACAGAGGAAAATAACTTGTGGAGCACAAATTGCTTGCACAAAAAGTAAGATTATGGAATGGGTGGGTTAATTTCTTCAAGGGACAGGAAATAAAGAAAAGGGGAAAGGAGGGCTAGAGTGCAGGAAAAGATGAAAGAGGTGTTTCCTCAGGAAAGGAAGGTGGTAAATGAGGCTCTTCTCCTGGATCAGCAGTCTATAACCGTGTCTCGTCTTCTAGAATTGCCAGCTGCATTTGGGAAGTGGTATGTTTTACTTAAGGGTCTCCCTGTGTTGGTGAACATGCACCTTTTTAGGAGTGTCTCGGTATTCTTTGGTCTTGGCCAGGTACAAGAGCTGAACATTCAGTTGCCCTGAGATGCATGTGGAGAGTTAATACCTTTAACATGTATATCATAAGCTCACTTCAAACATCCCTGTGAGGAAACCTACTCCACCTACATGAAACAGGTCTCTAGATTTGTATGGCTGAGTAGAGATTGTATCTATTAGTCTCTTGGAGTCATGTGATTGCAAGAGCATCGTTTATAATAATTAGTAGCTCTTAAGCTCTCAAGAAACAACTGCAGCATGTTCCTGTGCATGTGTATGCAGCACAGTTTCTCTGTTGGAGAGCTCTGGGAAACAAAAGTGAAGGTGCTCAAAGGTATTGTTTGATATGTGAAAATCAAGAGGTTCTTCCTAAGTTCAATGAATCAGTATGTTTCAGATAAATTCCCTTATCCAGCAGATCAGAGAACCATTCCTTCCAAAGCTCTTCAAATGCCCATGTAACCTGATGGTAAGAGTGAATTACAGATCTCCCCTGGTTGGTTGTGGATAAGAGTCTTTTACGGTCCCAGCTAGAAGATGACTTTCATGCTTTTCACAGGAGGAGTCCTGAGCAGAACCCTAGTCTCCACTGGTCAATGTAGCAGTGACTCCATGGAAATGATTACATGTTTAAAGTTCAGCAAGCTGTTCAGTGCTTTGCTGAAGTACGGTCAGCATGGTCAGCATGCAGTCATATCTCGAGCTGTATGACTCGTTGTGGCAAACTGGAACAAAAAGGCCAAGCACTGACACTTTATAGGGTTGTGTGAGGACATTAAAGTAGAGAAACAGAATGAGAACCCTACTACAGGGGTAATGGGACACAGCACGACTTACCAAAGGCTTTGGTTGAATCTCTGATGCTGGATATTTTTTAATCTCTACTGGATGTTTTTCTACAAGGTGTCCTCCTTCAAATAGGTTTTAATTTAGGAGAATTGTTTGCCTAAGGTCCGCACAGTAATTATTGAGGTATTTCATGGCTTTGTTTACATTTCTATGGGCACTTAAGTAAATGGTTTCAGGGTATGTCAAACACAAGAAAGACACAAAGACAAGATGATTTGTGCTGAATGAAGTCTCGATTGGAAACTACTGCAGCACATTTCTCCCATAGTAATAGTTGTATGTACGTGACACCACAAAGTGTTTATGTGGCAACCATATTGCCTCAGCTTTTCAGCTGCAAAAGAAAATGCATATTTTTCAAGAGTAAAACAGTTTGCAAATCAATAGGCAAGAGAGTTTCCATCCCTAAACTCCAGTAAAATGTCCTAACATCTACATTGTGTGCAAACTGATGACCTTGGCATAAAGCCTATAACATAATAAACTCTGAAATAGGTGGGAGGAAAGTGATTCAGGAATTACAAGTTGTTTGGAAATTATATGAGAGTGCGTCTATATTTTTCAAGGAAAGTAAAAAGCTTCATGGTAACTGTTTAGTATGTATAACAGCTCAGTTTAAAAACAGAGTCTGGAGTAATGTCTTGATTTAGCAGATTTTTTTCAAAAACTAAACAAAACCAAACAAACTTTAGCAGAAACTTAAGCTGTTAGCTGCTATCTAGTGCCCTCTTAAAATCCAAGCCAACCAACCAAACAAAAAGAACAAACAATCCTTCTCTTACAATGGTCCCCTCATGCTGAATTGGTAGTGCTGGTTTTAAGAAAGGCAGAGCTTCTCTTTTTTCAGGGTTTTGAAAGCCTAAATTTGCAATTACGTGTGAGTATTGATAAAAATTGACAAACTGCTTGATCAAATGTTCTGTCAGATTTTATCAATAGGGACTTGAGAGACGTCTTGGTATAGATTTCTAAAATAGTTCGCCATGATGCATTTGCCAGGGCTTCGGATCATGATGTTCCCCTAGAAATTCTGATACTTCAAATGGATAAGATGTTTTGGTTTTACTCCCAAATGCTCAGCTTTCTAGCAATGGCTGGTTACTTACTATGTGAAAGTGTGAGATGGAGCTGCAGAGCCTTTGTAGTCGGGGGAATGTGGATCTGGTACTAGTCGATGCTGTTTAATTACCTTCCTGCTTCTGCCATTTCGGTTGATTCTTTTCCACTTACAATTGGTTTGATGTTTCCTTTCAGAACTCCTGCGAGCAAAGAACTTCCCTGTAGTGTGTTTTTACAACAACAGGATCCTCATTTGCTTGTTTCCCCGTGACACCTCTTCAATGAAAACAATAGTATAATCCAAGTTAAAGTGGGTGTTTTCAAAGATCAGGCACCTTGATTACATGCAGGTACCTAGCTGGCTTGTCGGGGTGTTTCACAGCCAACAATGGATGCCTAATATTATCTGTGTGTCATGATTAAATCTAACTGTTAAAGAACGGGGCAGAGAAATCCTTCCCTTTTTGGAATCCCTCAGAGAACACATGGTTTGGCTTGGGAGTTGACACGTTTATTTTATGAAACAATTCAATAGTGACTATAAAGCACATTCCATTTGCATTTCAAATGCAGATGGAAACCAGCAGCATATCTTTAAGAGAAAATGAATTGCTGTGTTGAAAATGAGTGTTCTGACAAGCCACGCATTGAGCTTGCATTGACAATTTATCATACTAGCCCAGCTAATGTGAGTCATACATTTGTATCTAGCGCTACATGCTGTCCATCTGTATAGCTGGGTATTGTGCTGTCTGAACTCTATATGCAGGCCTGCTTGAGAACTGATGTTCTGAACAACCAGCAAACAAGTGCTGAAGTAGCGGCAGGGAATCTTATGCTGTGGTGAGTGGGAGGCCCAAGGAGCTTTCTGGTTGTCTTCCTCAGTTTATCCACTGGCTGCCCGTAGTATTATCTCATCTTTGATAGTGATTGGTGCTCTTAAGTTAAAATGAAACCCAGCCTCCTAAATATTTGGCAAAACATATCCATTTAAAGGGGATCAGTTTATGCTGTGATGCAGAATGGCTAATAACCCATGTCATTGTTTTTAACTCCCAGAGCTGCAGCTTTTAATGGTAATGACAAGAAGAACTTGGCCAAGCACTGTACATTGTCTCTGATGAGCATGGTTTCTTTTATGGGCTTGATATAGGAGATTCCTAAGGATAGATTTAAAAACACCTGTGTTGAAATGATAATGGAGAATGACTCAATTGTGAACTTCTGAACAGTCAGCCTGGGAAGCAGGTGGCCCTTATGAAGACCTTTAGCTTTTATGAAAACAGTAGCTAAAAATGCCCTAACTAAAAAATGAAGATAAAGAAACAACTATTTGAAAGGAAAAGACTCGGAGATATATCTAATCCAGACTGAAATACATACCTTGGATAGTCAGAAGTAAGTGCAGGTATTTTTTTTCTTTTTTTATTATTTTTTCTTTTTTTATTTTTATTTTTGAGGAGACTCAGGTCTGTCAAAGGGGAGACTAGCTCAGAGGTGATATTAAGGCATTCCTGGATGTGTTGGTATTTGTTTTGTATTTTTAACTGTGAAGTGGCCACAGGAGGACTGGGGCTAAACCTGACACCTTTCTCTTTCCAGTCCTTCATATGCTGAGCTCTTGTAGCAGTGGTTGTTTGTAGGGTACCCAGAACCGAAGGCTTTGACACAGGAAATGTGTATCCTTCAAATTTCTCTGGAAATGGGAATAAGCATGTAGTGCTCCAGGCAGCAGCCAAAAAATAGCATCTTTGGCTCCTGTTGGAAAAGAGCATCACACAGTGCTTTGCAGCACTTGTAAATGGCTCTTTGCTTTTAGGGGCTTTAGAGTCTGCTGTTGAGGAGTGCTTGAAATGAGGCAGATGTGTGATGATTCAGATTTACTGTGCCTCCTGGCTTCTAGGCATCTAACCTTGGCTCAGCTGTGAGGGTTCAGCCTGCAATAAGGGAAATGTATCCAGTCCAGCAAAATTGTTGCCCCTCCAAAATAGGTCTTTCCGTTGTCCCTAGGAGGCCTTTGGCTCTCCCATGCCCGTGGCTAAGACAGGGTCATAGGAGGATTATTGTGACTAGTCCTAGTGCCTGATAGTCACATGCAGGAACACGAGGCTTTATCATAGTAGTTCTCATTGCCAAAGACTTCGTTAGGTGATGAGAATGCGGTTTGATCTGCATGTGTAAGAGCATTCTGTGGCTTATCTTGATGTGCTGTGAGAAAACATGTTAAGTCAGATGGCAGGTTGGTTGGAAGTTCCCATTTACTTTGACCTTTTGTTGAAGCTGCTCTGATTTGCTGGAAGGAGGCCTGTGCTGTTATACTGGATTTGGCCCTATCCAGCCTGGCTGTATATATTTTTTACTCAGCTTTTTAAAGTTTCTGAAAAATAAATGTGTCTATTTCTGACCTCCTAGCTTAATATGGCTTACTTGGTCTGGTCACTAGTGCCTTTCGCAGTGCATTTCTTTGGTTTGAAACCAAACTGCGGTATCCAAGTGTGATGTTTGCTTTGATGGAGCTACTGAATGGAGCAGGCAACTAGTTAATACTAGTTTCATCTTCGTGTTTCTTTTACACTTCTTGGATATATTTCTTTTTTCCCCATGAACAATAACTTTTTTCCCTGTAGAAAATCAACAGCTGTGCTTGGCAGCTTGTTTTTAACTGGGGGATAAGATGTTTAAAATGCACATAAACTCAGTATTAGGAGTGCCACAAGGTTTTATTCTTGAGGCAACTGAGCCCTAATTTCTCTCTGAATTTAAACAAAAATAGCTTGTAATCTTTCTTCCCACATTGCACCAGGAATATGACTGTCCATTCTAGAGTTTCTAGGAGCATATAGAAACTCTAGTCTGTTTTCTTATAGTGGAACTGCCAATGTTTGCAAACAGTCATCTTGCATAAGTGTGTGCTCAGAGGGTTAAAAAGAGCATGTTAGGAGACAGCACTGTGTCTCTTGTACTATCTCTGAATTGAGCAGCGCTGAAGAAATTTCTGGGTCCTCCTGTCTAATGGTGTCCATTGTGAGTTGCCTCTGCTCTCAGAATGATGAGAACTCTGGGAAATGTTTGGTATATGAAAGTGAGGAGAAGGAAGTTCTATTTGCATAGAAATTAATTTCTCCAATTTTCAGATGATTCTTTTTATTTAAGAAAAGAGAGGAGAGGTATTCAGACGGTGGAGTACTGAAAGGTTGAATTTTGTCTTCTACGTGACTTGCTTCCCAGGTCAGAAATCCACTATCTTCTTTGGAATGGGTAAAGAATACAAATGTGGTGGGTGTTGTGGGTAGGTGTGTTGGGGGTTTTTTGTGAGATTTTGAGTGCTGTATTCTAGTCCTTGGTAAGCTGAGCATCTGTAGCGTAACTGCAGAAAGAATGTGTTCAAATCCCCTTCATCACTAGTCTTTTCATGACGAAAGAAGGATGAACTCTGATCGTTGATAGACACCTAGGTGTGTTGGTGATCAGTCTGAGAGAAAAGAACTAGTTTAAATGGCACTCAGACTGCCTTTAATAGTTTCAATATGTTTAGATTAACTTTTCCACTTGGTGCTCAACTGCACGGTACACTGTAGAGACCCTGTCACTGA
Source organism: Gymnogyps californianus (assembly GCF_018139145.2). Lineage (NCBI taxonomy): Eukaryota > Metazoa > Chordata > Aves > Accipitriformes > Cathartidae > Gymnogyps > Gymnogyps californianus. Next base: position 62,306,036 of record NC_059474.1, on the reverse strand, counting down.
GTGCAGTTAATTCAGCCACAGGGAAAGCTGTGAAGTACCAGAAGCTCTAGGCATGTCTGAGGGAGGGAGACAGGCGGGCAAAATGAAATATCTGCCGTGTAGGAGCTGAAGCAAAACTGAGAACTCTGTGCAGAAGTTGAAGTTTGTAGCATCTACAGCAGGGCCTTTGCATTACGAAGAGTTGAAGGACACTATCGACCTCCACCTAGATGTAGGACAATCCACAGCTCCAAGAAATGCAGTTTCCAGTTGATCATAGATGCAGATAGATGTTTCTACTTTAGCTTTGTGTTCATGCTTTCGAAGTTCTGGTTGTTTTAAGCTTGAAAGATACTTCTGGGTGAGCTCCATGGCAAAGTCAGAGCATTACACCACACCTCATAGCTCAGCATGAGATTGAGCTACTTGGGTCTGCAAACCAAATTAAATAGTTAACCAAGTTCACTGACTGGGGACAATCATTACTTGCTGTGTAAGGGTTGGAATTTTTGTGAACTCCTGCTCAGGAGGCTGGCTCCCTTGAAAATGAACAATCAGATTACTATTGTCCTCTGTTAATACTAGGGCAGCAGCTAAAAACTCTGCTGGTGTAGGCACTACACACGCAATGAATGACAAGACAACACTTGTGCAGTGGAAAGTAGCTTACATATGGGTCAGGAAAGCAATTTGCCCAAGGCTGCACAGAGGTTCAGTGGCAGTCTCTTGCACCACCCAGAGGATGATCTTGGTTCTGAGGAACCAAAGAAGGATTTTCAAGGGGATGGCACTGGAAGGAAAGGCACATCTTTCTTTGGCTCTTGCCCAGTTCTTGAGATTGAATGCTGGACACTCTAATACCAGGTGTGGGAATGACAGGCTTGTTTTGTTTCTTCATTCTCATCTCTTCCTCTGTTTTTTGACATGGTATGCACGTACCCTTTGGGAATGCATACTACTCCATCCATGCATCAGGCACGGAGTTATTTAAATCTAATCACGTATTTTCAATAGCCGTGTAATTTTTTCAACATATAATTTTAATGATTTATTATTACAGTGTGTGATTTTTATTTTTTTTTTTAAACTGAGCTAAGTGGATGGCAGAATTTTTTCAGAGCCTGTCAAAACTTGGGCAAGGAGGCTTCATTTTTAAGGGACCAAATGTATTTTCTAGAGTAAATGTACTGTACACTGACTTAGTGGCATCTTTCTTCTTCTGGCAAGGAGATGAAGGGTATAATTTGTTATCAAGTGCACTGTGTGCCATGTAACTTAGGAGCAATCAGTGATCAGGAATGATGGGTTATAAATGACTCTGCTTGAGGACTTGTTGATGTTTAAGATTGCATTCCCACAGGTAGGGTGTTTCTGCCCTCCCCACCCTGCGTTTCTTACGCGTACCTCAGCATCCCTTCTCTATGAGAACTAGAAAAGCTGGTTCTTCCTGTTATCACACTTCTGGAAACTTAGAGCTTGAAGAAAGCATGCTAATCAGAGCTGAAATAGGTTGGATACAGATTCAACCTACTGTGTGCTACACTCCTACCTGGGAGACAGTCACATGTATTAACAAGCAATAATAAACCCCCTTCTGTTAGAAGACTTATGGATAAAATAATGATTGATATTCTGCATCTGCTTTGAACTAAATAATGCAAGCACGTTATGATGAAGCAGTGTTGAAGTGTCTTAATTCTTCCATGTGGTCATGTCCTGTCAATAACAATGACCTGAGACTGATGGTGCTGGATAGATGAAGGCATGCTTCTATTTTGGAGTTCTCCATTAGCTGTAATTATCACTGTTGGCGATTATAACCTTATTACCCTTTGGTAATGCCTCAGGAAATCTTGTGTAGGATTTGTTGTGATGATAATTATGCTTCCCCTGGATAAGTTTCTCTTCTGCTTGGCAACGGTATTGGGCAGTGAATTTCTGTATATGAAATACCCTCCATTCAGTCTTAATTTAGCTAAAACGAAACCAGGACTGAAGTGACCTAAAAAATCATTCTAAGGTAGAAGTTGTTCAGTGGTGTAAAGGCTGTAAAGGCTGTAAAATGAACTGGACTCTTGTTCCATTGTCTGCTGACCTGAGCAAGTGTTGAAAATACTAACTTGTCTCCTTTTAGATCCCACAGTGGAAATGAGATCTGCTCCATGTGGAGCTGGATCTGCTTGCAGCCCATCTGATACTAAGAGCTCCTGCAGCAGGCTGTCTCATGTATTTAGACACAGCCCGACACAAAGCATGAGCACATAAATGGATTAGCAACAGAAACAAACCAGTTCTCTAAGCCTTGCTCCGAGTGCTAGTCATTAGCAAGTTATAGACTATGGAGCCCGTATGTTGAACTTGATCATCATTTGCTCATCCTTTGTGACTAATCCATACAGAAATAGTCTTCCATCTACTTTGAGTAGTAGGAGCAGGCCCAAGTCCACAGTAAACTTTCCTTAAGTATAGTTTCTCAGATGCTATGGCTCTGTTCCCTGTTCTTCTCCTTGGGGCAGATCAGATAGCTGCTTCACATCTCAGTTGTCCCTGCTATGGTGTTGATGGGGTCTTACCTTTGTGGTATGTTGAGACAAATTAGCCTTTACATGCTCTGCATTATAATAATGAGGAGTCAAAGTGTGTTATAGTGTTCTTGTGTATCTTTGTTACTCTATCAGCGGTGGGAGGCCAGATTGAAATTCTGATTTTAATGACACGCTATTTAACTTTTGACATTAACATTTTTCAGTTAAAAAGGGAAATGTGTCCAAATCCACTCTACAACTAGCACATCAAATTTAAGCCTTGATTTACCTTTCCCTTTTGAGGAGTTTGTACAGCACCTGCAGTCTGATTTTTCTATTCCCATCAGTATAAATCAAGCCTTGTAAATCAAACTATAACTACAAGCCTTTTATCTGTGAATTTTATTTACAGTGGAAATAAAGGGTTCAAGAGGTGAAACTGCTGTCACTTGAGCCATATTCACCTGCCTGGAGCAGCACATAGAGAATATCCTGGTCAAGAGGCAGCCTTGCTCTTGGAATTGATTTACAAATAGAATTCCAGGGCGTGAACCTTCCACGTACTGTTGGAGTAAATTGGCATACACTTGAGCTGCACTGAAAGATGGCCTAGTGGTTATGGCCTTTCCTTGGGATATTGGCGTTTGCCCTTGCTTTGCCATGGATTTCTTATGACTGTGCAGGTGCATTGCTTGGGCTTTCTTTGGGACACTGTGAGTGAGTGATGTGTGAGTAGCTGAGGCATGAACAACTCTGTATTAATTCTCCTGCAGAAAAGCTACAGCATATGAAAACCTTTGCTTTTTATGTCACCTGCCATTCTGCATAGGCTTTTAAAGGTACTGATCACGCTATTACGTTTCCTTATCTGCTTGATCCTAACAGTTCTTCCATGTGGACAAGTCCTTTGTTTTTTTGTCTCATTACCCCTGTATAAAAAAAGGCTAGTAGCACTCAGTTTTTTCACAAGAGTGTCACAAGGACAGATACACAAAAAGCTGTTGCTCGTGGGGGTGGGAGTGGGAGTGTATACCTTCCCTGGTACAGGAAGATGAGAGTGGATTTGGACAGGGGATGTTGCTCAGCCTCTCAGGATCCTGGGCCAAGACTTGCTGTATAGTTCGGCTCTCTGTAGTGTTTCTGTTGTTGAGGTGGGAACTTGGAAAAGTTGTGACTGGGGAAAGGTCATCTCTTGGTCTGTAACAGCCCCTGCTTCCAGAGCATCCTCCATTTTGGACTGGGGTGAAACTGGGAGCACTGTGGTCCCTCCTCTGAGGAGGCTCCAATTGCTAAATTCTGAGTGGAGTAATGAAAGTTTGGACTGGACTTGGGGTAGGGCTGTTTTCCAGCAGTTCATCTAGCTCTAAAGCGTGACAGGGCAGAGTCTTCCAGATTACTGAATCTAGTTTGTCACTGAAAGCTGATAATGTTTTGTCCAAATACTTGGATTGTACGTCTTGTCTCTAAATAAAGAATGTGTGTGTATGTTGTTGATATTTTGAAAAATCTCATTGGTTTTAAAAACCTAGATCAAATGAGTAATGCATTCTTCAAAATAAGGAGAAACTGTTGTGGACAATTTTTCAACACTCGACAGCTTCCCAGCCAATTTACTTGCTCTCAGCAGAATAAATGGAGCTAGCCTGTCTCTAGCATGACTGCCGGCTGTTTCATGCAGCTACCCTGACTGCTCTCTAAATTGAGCCCACAGAGAAATCATTGCAAAATGGAAGAAGGGACTGAAGGTGCAGGGCGCTAATTAAATTGCAAACACGGGGGTTGTGAAGCCCTGTTTTCATCTCAGACAGGTAAGTGAACTGTGTTTAGAGAACTGATTTCCATATTAGTGAACACATGTTTCCTGACATCTGCTTCCATGCATTGCGTGGACATATGGTAGATGTAAGAAACGGTCAGGTGAAATTGTCTGGTAGCTCTGGATCCTGTCTGACTGAGACTGGAGCTGACAAGTAGTAAGAACTGGTCAGCTACGAGTGACATTGCAGTAATCATTAGTTACAGGACTCCCTGCTAAAAGTTGCCTCCAGCCACACCATCAATTTTTGTGATGAATTTTTCTAGTTCTCTTTGGAGTGTTCTGGTTTTGCTTTTTGCCTTTGCAAAGTGATGAGTGGTACAAAACAATTACCTGAGGCCATAGAGAGGGTCTGAGCCTGAAGGCATTCAGCCATTTGGTTTCTGTTTGGATACATGTGATCCCTTGGAATCTCAGGCAGCTTCAAAACAGTTTAGGATACAGAGTGAAAACAATCTCTCTGGTGTATTGGAATACATAATAAAGGCAACAAGGTGATGCCACTGCAGGAAATGCAGCCGTTAATATTCTGGGATGTGTTAATAGGCGTGAATTATATTAGGCGGGAGAGGTAGTTGCAGTTATTCTACTCTATTTGACAAAAGTGAGAACCTGGTTGGATTACTGGTTTAGGCATTCCTGTGAGCACTGCAGGAAGGTGCTTAGAGTCTTAGAGTCCCATGGTGACTTCTTATCATTTTTGCCAAGAATGATAAGCTGCAGATGTTACTGAATGTTAACTTTAAGAAAAGAAACTGCTTGTTCAATGTAAAAATGAGATCTCTTCCAGTGTATAAAGTACTCACAAGAGAAGGGGAATGAACAATTGTCTTTTGCCTCTCTTTGAGGTTAAGCCAAGAAGTAATTAATCTAATTGGAAGCAATAGAGATCTTAGCTTGATACTAGGAAAAGCTTCTTAACTTTAAACACTGAAAGTATGTTGCCCACATAGCATTGGAACCCTGGTAGAAGAGTTGAGTACACTACAAACAAACAGGGACAGAGCCCACCATATTTTATCATGTCTCTAGGTTGGCCAGACCCTGCACTTCTCTGTTTGTTTGTTTGTTTGTTTGTTTGTTTTTTTAGGAAGGGCATACTAAGTGAAGACTTCTGGTCATTATGGCTTTGTTTTGCTAGAAGAACAGAATAGTTCACTGAGACAAGGCAAGCCTCTAAAGAAGGAATGCTTAGATCTGCTGAGTGAAACAGGCTTTAAATGGGCATCTTAAAAACAAACTTCCACACTGCTCAGTGAGTTTCTTTCCATCCCGCTTTGATTTAGCAGATTTCAGTTGCTCTGGGCTGCACACAATCCAAGCAGTCCCCTCTATATCTCTTATAAAACCATTTTGCTTTTCAACATTTCCAGGGCTTACACGAAATCATACTGCATGCCACAGTCAAGCTTTCTCTCCACTTTATCTTCTGGTCTCTCATCATCCTCCTTCTGCAGAGCATTCTTAGGCACCCTGTTTTTCTAAAAAGTTAAGTTAGATGCAGGGCACAGTTCTGGAAAAAGACAAAAACTGTTTGTTACAGTCAACTACGCAATAAAATGCGAGCAAGTAAATGAAACACTTCTACTGTTTGCCCTGTAGGAGGTGGGAACAGTGACTTGCTAAGTTCCCTTCCAGCTCTGTGAATCCCCTTATGGATGAGATATGAGTTGGAGTGTTATACATCCTGTTTGGACACGTAGGCAATCCTGCTAGTCACTTGTACTGTGTTCATCAAAATGATCCTAGCTCAGAAAACACAGCAGTACACTGCAGCATGTAGCTTATAGACTAGCTGATAGATGTGTGAAGTTGCACACTCCATAGTTCTGGATAAATGGAGTGCTTACTTTAAAGACAAAGTGCAGCGCTCATGAACCTGTGCCTGTACAGTGTAAATAGGATGCAGTTTCTAGTCTCTGTGAGACATCAGCTCAAAATTTTGCTATGGTGTCAATGGATGAATGAGTACCACCTCATGGGTGCCTGCATTCTAGTGTTAAAGTGCTGCAAGGGAGAAAAAACAGCATTTCACACTTCCTCTTTAATTTTGATAGATGCAAAAAAATCCAGTCAGACCTTCTTATGTGGTTTTCCAAGGTATGGGTTGAAGGAAGTAGCTAACATTTATATCCTGTGATGGGAGCCTGGGTTCCTGAGAAGTCGATTGCAGATAACAATAGTTTTCTAATAAAGAGATCATAAACTACTCTGAGTAGTTAGGAAACTTACACCTACCCGTGCTCTGATTTATCTTTCTGGTGCTAACCCATCTATATATGTGCTTACCCATTGCTTGACTTCAATTTTGCTATGCAAACAAAAGGCACCATACTTGTCCTCTTGAATGTGTCTGAGCCCATGTGTATACTGTCTTGTTTGTGCAGACACAGTTCTGGAACAAGATTCAGTGGGAGCTTCCACGTACAGGTGGTTACAGAGGAGACTTTTCAAAATGCTTCTGTAGAAAAGTTTTGTCCTCTTTCAGGAAGTCACTCCCAGTCCTTTCCTCCTTTCCAATCCAAAAGTCTTAACCAAGTCTATCAAAATCACCTTTGTCCCAAAACGATATGCCCAAGGTCATATTGTATGCACTAGGTACTTTGCGCTAGTGAAAGTGTACATGGTAAGGGTTGGTGGAGAGAAAGATCATCCGTGACCGCTAGGAATTGTAGAGTGTGTTCCACAATTGAAGACTGTTTTTTTTTTTTTCCCCAGTGTACCATTTTGTTCTTTAATAAATGATATAATTACTAGAAGAACCGTGGGAGAAAGGGGTCGTGTGGGGAATGTGTGCACGTGCACAATTCTGGTCTCTTGATCAAGGAAGGTGGACTCCAGAACAGGGGCAAAGAGGTTGGAGGGAAAGCCTGTCTCATTTTAGGGAACTAGAAAAGGTGACTTTCTAACCAACAATATCGTGAACTGGAGACAAAATAGGCTTGTCTCTCTACAGGTGGAGTTAAATGCTAGGGAAAGAAATTAACTACTCAAGTCCTGTGACAGCACCTGGTAGCGGGGGAAAAGGCCATGACTGACTGCAAATTTAGCTTAGACCGGAAACTGACAGAGGTTTTGGTATAGCAGACGGAGGGGAGTGAGCTTCTGGAACAGCTTCCCAATGAGTATGTGTGCGTGTGATGGGGACAACGGGATTGCTAAACTGCTTTTAAATGGAGCTAAATCATTTAATAGTAGTGATTGTATGCCACTGTGTTTACAGTGGTAGAAGACTGGATTTGATGAGCCAGGAGAGAAGGTCCATGCAAACACTATTCTACCTCCACACTACCATATAAACATTAACTGATTTAATTCTTAGATCTCTTCAGGAGGCAGGAACATCTTAAGTGCATTTTGCAACCCCATGCTGTGGTTTAGGGCCTGATACCATTGAAGCTCTGCCGCAATTAACATAAATCATACAGTGTGTGAATGTTAACTGGTGGAATTCTCATTCGTAATGCATCTCTAAACTTCTGTTTGTTCAGGTGATTTGGACAATTCTTAAGCAAATTGTTTGCCATAGTGACTGGAGTGTATGTCACAGGTAGGCTGAGTTAGGTAACAAGCTATATCTCTTGGCCAGTTGTAGATGGCTAGGTTTGTCCAGCATGCTTGGTTTCATTGTGAGGTTAGCTCCTGTAGAAGTACTGACTTGCCAGATTGCCTCATGCCCAACAATTGCATTGGTCTTACTGAGGTGGAAGCAGCAGGGAAATGTATCTTTTTTCAGGGCCTGGAGAGAAAGGTTTCCAGTCCCCAAGATGATGTCTGCTCTATATGACTGATTAAACACTCACTGGGAGGGATTGAGAGGCAGGCAAGTTCTCTGCAACACCTGGCTGGGCATTTTCTTTCTCTTCAGCTTAACAAGTAGTTGAAGTACTTTATTTCAGCTGTCACTGCTTCAAGCGGATGGGCTGAGCTAGTTGATCTAAACTGGTTGTTAAAAGGAAACAAAATAAATGCCCAAATATTTTGCTTAGGTAAACCCAGAAACATTTCCTTTCCCCCTCTTTCTGCTGTTCTACTTACCTGACCTTCAATGGATGTTGTATTTGTTGTAAGAGTACTTGAGGCTATCACGACTGTGAACTAGTCCGTCATATAGATTTGTGAAACTAAAATGAGGCACTGTTTTCCACCTCATTTTTTCCATGGGAATGGGTGTTTGTGCACATAAAGTATTCAAATCTTTACATCTTCAGCACTGGTAAGAATCAGTTCAGGCTTCAGCAAGGTGACTTTGAGGTTGGCTGTGTACAGTTCTCTCTTTGGAATTCACGCAGCCATGTTATATATTCTGAAACCAGCTAGACTTGTCAGAGAAGGAAGATGTGGGATTTCGGGTCTGCAGTAGGTTAGAAGGAAGAACCTAGGCACGAGGACAGGGTTGTACTCTGCTGCCAGTTATTCCAGTGTGAGTCTGTGATGACTCTTAATTTCACTGTGCCATCTAATTCCATGAAATGTCTTGTGAAATTCAGCAGTGATCTCTACTTCCTGAAGCTGGTGTTTCCACTGGAGATAGTTGTGCAGAATTGTCAGCGCTTCCGGTGGAATGAGATAAAGGCATTGCATTTTCCTTAACAGCCGTATGTTGGCAGGTCGCTATTGTATGGCATCACGACAAGTGCTTTCTCTGTTGGCAGTTTTTATATGGCAGGGAATTTAGTGCCCTGTGTCTCTTCTGATGATGGTCCGTAAGGAAGGCCTATTTAAAACCCTGTGGCACCAGGATGGAGAAGAACCTATTAAATCACCGGTGTCAATAGGTCAGAGATTGTGTTTTGTGGCAATGAATACCGTAGTGTTGAGATTGTTTCCATTTAACATGACTTGCCACTGCCCAATTTATAAACCTGACTGGTGAACTGGGAATTGGGATGGCTTCTTGGGCAGACTAACATCCCAGAGACTAAACAGCAGCTACCAGCATTATCTGTCACTTCTCATGAGCACAAAATCCATCACAAAAAGAGCTAGCAATTTCTGATGCTTTTTTAATGAACTGTCTCAGAGAGAGAGTGAGAGAAAAAAATGTTTGTTCCTGAGCTACATAGTAAAAAGTTGGCTATAGAAAGCTCTGGATTTCTTTTGTGCTTGCTTCATAGTATGTAATGTCACCGGGATTGCACTCTGAGCCTCTCTAGCTAATACTAGAGCCTCTTAAACACAAACATTGAATTTGGAAGCAGGTTTATTGCAAACACTCAGAGAGCAAAGAAGATAAACACAAGGAAATTGTTTCAGTATTTTGACAATCAAGTTTGAGAGCTTTTACACATTGACTCTTGACAGTTCCAGATGTCAGAATACTGGAAGTGAAGGATAGTAACAGGAAGAAGCAAACAAAATAGGAACCTAACCCCTTGGCAAAATAATAATTAAAAATCGGAGCATACAGGAAAGATGTGATTTTTCCAGGGTGCTGAAACAAGAATAGAAGATTTTAGTTTATGTGGTCAGGGTGCACATGGGGCTTCATTAGGGCTTTTATGACTGCTGCTATTAACAAAGCAGTGATGTGTCCACTAAAACTCAACATCAGCTGTTGAGTATCAAGATGGGAGCTATAAAAGCATAATGCTAATTTCTCTACATCTGTCTTCTTTGCATATAATCCCTAATTGCAATCTCTAGTTTTGGGTGGGTTTTTCTGAGTGGTGACCTTCAGTTAGGTTAAGAACAATTTGTTCACATGATTGGCAAAGCGTATTAAAGTTTGACAAGTTGCAGTTCCTGAGAATTTCAATGATAACATCACCAAATGAAATACTGGAGCAATAACAATCCTCAGTAGTTTTTCCATCTTTGATGCCAGTTTACTTTTTTTCTCCCAGAGGACACATCTACTACTGTCCCTCTCCACCCCATTTATATAATAAGAAAATTATATTCTTTTATTGCACAGTGTTCTGGTTATATTCCACGTATCAGTGTGTGATGCCAAGTTATTCTGGTGGTAGAACAAGAGAGATTTGGGGGGGAGACACCACCACCCCCAAAACAAAGAAGTTATAGCTGAGGCAAAATTCTTGAAAGATCTTGGTTCCTATGTGCGCACCAACTGAGCAAGCATCTTTTCAGAGTGGGTTGAGTTGCTAAAAAGCACCAGTTATATCTTAATATGAACTCTTTTGCATATCTCTGTGGCCATCTCTTCAATGATATGTACATGCATAATGTTGCTTTGTGTTTCCGTGTTGTTTTATTTCTTCTCTGGTAGAAGACAAATGGGATTTTCTGGGTTCTTTTAGTAGCTTGGGGGTGTACTTACATGTTCTTATACTTCTTACCTTGCTGTCCATGGGATTGAACTCAGTCCAGCAGAAAAACGGTTGACAGATGCTGAGTACTTCCTTAGTAGCTGCTTAGCCCTGACAGCAATGAGCATGACTTCCTGACACAGGGACACAGGGAATCAGTGGACTTAGCTGTTGTATTAAGATGCTTAATGGTATGCCTTGGTCCTTGTAGATGCTGAATTTTAGTCAGAAAGATGTTCTTGTATTCTCCTCTTTTGAAGATTCTTGGTATATTAGTAGAAACAAGAACTTATAGTAAATGTGCAACTTTTAGATGCCTTGAAACAGGAGAAGGCTAAAGTTATCTTTTTGAGCTTTGTAATCGATTCTCACATGTGCGCTTTTCATTTGCACTTTGCTCAATGCTAACATTGAATTTACAGCACAGAGGGTCAATCTGTATGTCTCATCTGTGGTTCTCAAACATGTGCACACATGCACATGTGCACACAAACATACACACTCTTGTTTGTCAGCCTCTCTGGTCTTAAAGCTCTCCATAATAGAGGCTCACACTTGGATTGGGAGGCTTCAGATTTGGGCCTGACAGCAGACAGTGGTGTTTACTCAGAGCTGCTGGCTGCACTATGTGAAATTGTGGGTCAGTTGAGGAAAACTGCTGAAGCCCAGCTTGCAATAAAGGTTACAGAACTGCTGCTACCCACCTCAGTTTTTTTCCTTTTTGAATAGTCAGGTGTTTGCTCTTGCAAACTAAAAAGGGAACACTAAGCGCCTTCAGAAAATACCTTAGCCTGAATGCTGGATCAGAGCATACGGGTGCAAGAGGAAGGATTGTAATTGAATGGTTTGCCCTACTGCCAAATCCAGATCACTTCTTTAAAGCAGTCTTCTTTTGGGCACTTGGCACTAAGGAAGAAATTAGAAATCAAGTCAGTAGCATTCTTTCCTGTTAAATTTCATAGAATATGGACCTCCGTGTAGAAAACCATAGCTGCTTCTCTTGATGTTGTAGAACTGGCTTTTAAAGTGAGCTCTGTGCCTTTACAAGAGCTCAGAACTATTTGTATGACAGTCATCTTTGTAACAAGATTTCCTCTTCCATTTCTCACTGTGTGGGAAGAGGGGTCTGCATGCGATACTGGTCATGAAATGAAGATTGTGAACGTAGTGCTCAGAATGCTGCTGCTATTATAAGTAGTGACGAAACCAAGCATCAAGGTACTTCAGTGTGATGTCAGGAGTTTCAATTAGTCATGCTAGTAAGTTACTTGCCAGAAGATGCTGTTCAGTGGCCTTTGTGGAAGTAAGTGGTCTTGGACCATTTCCTTATAGGTGGGTGAGTCATGCTCAGTATGAAGTTTTTGCATAGTGGGCTTGTATTTCAGGGCTTGAAAATTGAGATAAATAAGGTAAGTTTAAATGACTGGTATGCCTGCTTGTACACGTGAGGCCTTCAGCCCACAAATCACCTTGGAAACCACAGTACCTCAGGCCCACCAGCTAGCAGGAGCATAACAGCACGGCAAGTTGTCTGGAAGACTGTAGCGGAGGCTTGCAATATTCCTGAAGTAGAGAAGCTTAGTTTTAGAGAACAGAGCTCTTTCGGTGCCAGCATGATAAGACTTTTTTGTTGTGTGATGATAACATAGTACTGTGGTTTTTGAGTCTTCTGAATCTAGCCTTACCAAGTTCTGGTCCTTCTTAACATTTCCCAGGGCAGGTCTGAAGTACAGAACCTACCTGCTTCTGCCTCCCTGTTAGGCTGTTTCTGCCACGGTAACAAGTGGTACATAATATTTATGTCACTTTTCTCTGGCTCTGGGCAACTTGATAGAGATGATCACAATTCCTAGTGCATTGGAAGGAGCATAGTGTTGCTATCTTCTAGCAATAAGTGAGATAAAAACCATGTTGTTAATGTGTACAAAGCATGAGTATGACTCTTCTATATGATTGAACTAAATCGTGCATTGGGACATAGGCTTGAACGGTGCTTGATATGTGAATTGTACCACTCCTGAGGTTGTGCTGAAATTTCACGTACTGCTGCTTCAGAGAACCGCAGTTTAAGGTAGCTCTATTTGCCTTGTTGCCTCGGGTTATGTGTTATGCTTTGTCACCAGATAGGAGCCCTTGGGAGGCAGCAGGGAGTACCAACAGCAGCTTCTGCTCAAAGGAGAACAGAGCAGTTCCTTGTTCGGCAATTATTCCTAGCGTGGCTGAGAGAGGGCAAGTGCACAAGAAGGAGAGAATTCTGCATAGTTTGTGAGGTGGCTAAGAGGAGGAGGAAACCTTCACACTTAGTATTGGAGAGGCCACGATGCTGTTACTGTAGTCCTAATGGTGGGGAAACTCTGTCCATCCTCCTACTTGAGTAGTTGATGGGAAATATCTGTGCCTGATACTTCAGCTAGGGACCCTAGAAAGCACATGGTGCTCACACAGGAGCTATTATGGATGGAGCAAAGGAGGCTGTGGTATGAGTCTCATCAGTTAATGTGGTACTATTGTCGATCTTAACCTATTGGGTGAATAAGACCATAACACGAGGTTAGCATGAAGGTAGTGGAACCCATAATACCTGCTGTAGAAAGGAAAAGCTGTGTGTGGGTAAAGGCCTAATTGTATAAATGATCATCTGAGAATGCTAGAGAAGAATCCCAAAGGCTTGGTGGAGGGAATTGTCATGGAATATTGTCTGCACGTTTGTGTGTCCTGTCATCTGCATAGTGCAACAATTAGTTGAGGGTCCTAAGAAAGAGATTTTAGCTGAAATGATGCCAAATGTTGCTTTGGTTATACAGCACCTGTCACTTGAACCTCCACAAAGATTTTACTTTTTTTTTTTTTTTTTTAAATTCATGGTTCTATTTTGTTTTAGTTTCTATTATGAATCAAGTGTTTAAGCACCTAAAAATGAGATAATGTTAGTTAGCTATACTGCAGTGGTCTTCAGCTAGCTCCTACTATACCTCTTCTGGTTCATCCTTTTATAGTAATAGTGGAGGAGTTGTGCGCTTTTTACTTCAGCAAAAATCCAGCAAGTTTGTTGCTTTGAAATACAGCTGGGAAATACTACCTTAAAAACGTAGTTATGTCCTTAGAACAGATTACGAGTCTGATGTTTCTAATAATAATAAATTAGCGAGACAGTACATTTTCTGCTTGGTAACTGACTGGAAGGCAACAAGATTACGTACAGTGTTTAGTTTCAAATATTAGTTTTCCTTAAATTGCATTAGTTATATCTAATTATAGGTACAGTTTGTGGTAATCAATTTGAAGCATAACGATGTGAGTTACCTCTCTCTATAAAGAATATATTTTGACTTGGAACATTAGAGGTATTTTGAATGCTGTGTGATTTTCATTTATGATTTGATTACACAGGTAATTGAAATGTGACAGACTCTGATAACATTTTGTTGGAACAAATTGGTGAGTTCAACTTGTTTCTCAGATATATTTTTTTGCCTTCATAAAGGCAAAAGAAATGAGAGTTTTCATCTGCTTGTCATACAGATACTTATGAAGCATTTAATCTTTTTGCACCGGGTCTTAATTTTTCGTTCCATTGTGATGTCCACTGGAAGAAAAATAAACAAACAAACCTCCCTCCCCAAGCCAATAAATCCAGCAACAGAACTGTTACTACCCAATGACAGTAAACCAGACTTGAGCATAGTTTGGCAATTTAGGTGTAGATTACAATGAACTTATGTAAACTCAAAACTGTGTCATTGCAATTATGAGATGTTAGTATTCACAATTAAGTTATCTAGTAATTCTTGATTATGATGAACTGCAACACTATGCAGTCACTTAAAGACTCCAGAGTTGCTCAATATTCTGTAAACATCTGTAAATGCTGTTACAACTATTTCCTTCTGATGAAACTGAATGACCAACCTTACGTGAAATGTCAGTTAAAATGAATATTTTTACTTCCATCTTGTAATACACCTGTGGACTAATTGGGCCACTGCACACAAGTCAGCACACAAAACCTTTATTCAGAAATAAACTAGTTAAAATACTTCAAATGTTATATACATGGAAGCTATTACATGTGATTAGATTGTACATAGCCAAATTTTTGTCTTGAGTAACTTGATTTTAGACTCCAGTCATGCAAATGTACACACTTAGATTTACTTATGAGTAGGTTCATTAACTGCAGCAGCTTGTTCATTTACAATGAGCTAAAGTATGTGCATAAAGTCTCTCAGCATTGGGACTTAAATATGTTGTGATAAATTGTTTTGTTGGAATGTGTAAAAACAAACAAAAACAGGCTAACCAGAAACTGTTGCTTTCCTTTGGTGGAGAATCTGGGGAAGGACAGAGGGAGGGCGAGTAAAATGAGAACTGTTCTTTACCAGCTGAAAAGAAAAACTTGATTCTGAAAACTCCCGCAGAATACAGATTTCCAATAAGTTAATTCAGGACTACTGATCCATATTGTTATGGATACTATTGAAATGTTTCACTGGGAAAGTGTCTAAAATTTAATTTAGACAATGTATTGATAGATTTGTGCATAGGTATATGTGTAAATACACACATACACATACAGCTACACACTACAAGTATGGGTGCCCTGCCATATGTAATACTACAGGTACTCTTCTAATACTGTGATTTGCAATTTTTTTTCTTTCTTCTGCTATTTGTAGATTGCTAAAATTTCTCCGTGGGAGATGCGGATCCCTGTGTAGTAGATTTAAGCTCACTAAAAGCAAGCCTGCTTTTCCTGGTGGTCCTAGAAATCATCACAGATTTGTAGAGAGTCATAAGGTTAATAGCAGCTTTGAACTAAGTTTTAATGTCTTGCTAGTGGCTTTTTTCTTTTCAATTCATTATCAGCAGTGTTTAAAAAACAGGAAAATACTCCTGATAATTTTTTGGGTGAAAATAATATGATCTAAGCTAATTTTTTTTAGTGCTTCCTAGTGTTTCCCTGTGTTCAAAACCAAAAGAACCCTTCATTATTTGGTGTACGTGTGTGTGTTGTTTTGTGCGAGTAGGTTTAGTGTGATGAACTTGCAGAACTGGGTGGAAACACTACCTTCAGTTACATGTTGAAACAGATGAGCCACGGGCACTTCCTGAGGTTTTGTGTGTGCAAGCTGATTCTCACCACCAACTAGGGCAGAAGTTTGCCTGGCTCCTTCCAAAGTGTGTCCTTCCAGTGCCAACTCTTGGTAGGTTCACACGCTGACATAGCTGCAGAGTTAATTTTCATGAGTGAAGAGGTAAACATACCCCTAAAACAGAAACAGCTTTCTGTCCCATTAGCTGCCCTCTGAGCAAGCATTAACCTTGTCTAGTATCAATGGACACATGAAAGCCTGGACTCCACATTTATTTTTTGAAAATGCCATAGGCCTTATTCAAAGGAGAGACTGGCTGATGCACCACTGCTGGGTTTAGTGATGTTGCTACAAAGGTTTGCATGCATTTGGGTTTAGCCCAGTAAACAAAAAGCTGTAATGTAATATTTTCCAGCAGATTTTTATCAACTCAGTGTGCCTAGTAGCCTGGATTATAGTGCTGAGTGGTCAGCGGTTTTTACAGCTGATGTGAAAGGAGTTGTGCTTTGGGTGTATAAAGGGTTGCATAACCTTATGTACTCTGAGGAGTAAAATCAAGGAGCATGTCCTTTCAGAACTTCCTTATTCCTGCTTCTCCCAAGATATCCATAGTGCTTCAGATTTTAGGGAGAAATATTTTCAGGTGGATAAGGGCCGTACACATTCAGCTTCCTGCAGTAGGATCCAAGAATGAAAGGCCAAAGTGTACCTAGCACCTCTTCTTCAGATGTTTCAGTTTCTTAATTCTGTCTTGATTTGATCCCTTTCTCCTTTTTTAGGCTGTTGCTTAGGAGTTTCTATTAATTTCCAAAGCAATGTAACTGGTAAATCAGCAGGTGAATGCTATCTGCTCAGTAGGCCTGGCATGAATGGGCATGCTTAGGCACAACAGAGACAATCCTGCCAATTTTGACCTTTGGTTAGTTTGTTGCGTTAACATCTCTTCTTTATGGAGATGGTTTTGGTAGTTATAGTACTATAATCAATAGCTCCCTTACCCTTTATTTTGTTATGGATTATACATAAAAGTGCTGAGAAAAGCTAGAGATGAAGAAATAGCTTCAGAGAATACTCCATAAAGATGCTCATCTAATCTAATAATATAGACTGAACAGATGAAAAGGAATTGAAAAGTGCTATTCAAATGCCAGACAATACCAAAGAAATCATCCTGCAAAAGTGTTTTACAATGATAATTAGGAAAGAAAACCACCTGTAACTGTACATACTTGAATGGGAACAGGGAGGTGAAAAGCTTTCATTATGTCAGTGGAGGTGAAAAGCTTAATTTTTCTTTCAAGTTTACTCCTAATGAAGTTGTGGATTCCTGACTGACAATTGAGCCAAAAAGCCCTACTGCCAATCTCAGTAAGGGCATTCTTACTCATTTCAACAGCAGATACTTAATGTTTAATTGTTTCAGCATTTCTGGTGGTTCTCCCCCAATGTGTTTTGAAAGCTCTTCATAATGCTTTTTCAAGGGCATACACAAGCATCATCACTTTCTCTTGGTTCCACTGGCAGAGAGGATCCACTGGCAAGGCACAGATCTCTAGGTACATAGAAAAGAATGAGTTTTATCTGTTGTTTATCTTAAAGATATAGAGATGCAGAGGTGTCTAAAATTCCGTGTGTATGTGTGTGAGTGTGTGTTCAGTGTTTATTTGTGACCTGATTGGAGGGTTGCTCAGAAGGAATTAAAATAATAGCATCTTGCCCCGGCAACAAAATTCACCCCTTTCAGAAGTAGTGGAACTGCTCAGAAGAGAAAATATCAGGGTTATTAACGGAGAATTGCAAACTGCTCTTAATAAGTTCTTTTAAATTTTATTTATTTTTGAGGTTGCTGAAAGTATTAACAAAGTTTGTTCAATCCAAAATGTTGATTTTGGAAATGTTAAAATTCACATTGGGGGTTTGGCACTATTCCCCAGATTGTGGTGTAAAATCTGTTCTCTTTGATGCCTGAACATCAAATAGCTCAGGAGTTGGGATGCTTCTCAGCACTGTGCGAGGTAGGGTTTAGAGCTCCAGTTTACATGGGTCAGAGCCAGAACTAGAATTTTTTCCTTCTTTCTCCTTTTTCTTGAAAATCAGCGTACAAGATTATGCTGTGTGACTTTCTCGGCTGCCTTTCCTATAAAAAAATCACTAAGCTTTGTGTAAATGTTACTGGGCCAGAGAGAGAGAGGTTGAAACAGTTGAGGCTCTAGGCTTATAAGTTAGGACATTCACATGGGACACAAGAGACTGGCCTACTTGAAGTGTGGTGTTTTTATAAAATTGAATTTTTCTTTGGGATCAAAATGGAATTATTTTCATTGTCTTCGTGGTTCAATGAGAAGATGTTTCTTGCAGCTCTCTGCATGATGGTTTTGTTCAAGTACTACAAAATTTGGAGCTTTGCTGGCTCACATTATGGGTGAAGCAAGTTATGTTGTTTCACTCTAACAGAGTGTGCAGTAAGCCGAGCTTTGTGAACTGTCTTTTAAGCAGCATACCTGCTTTATATCACTGCATTATATAGTACCTTTATAGCCATCCTTTATTTGTTCCTACTCATTTTAGATATTCTGAGTACAGCGGAGTGTTTCTGAAGTACCCAAACCTGAGTAAAAGGTGTTTATGACAAGGCTTGAATTCTGAGGTGCAACCTGTTCAATATTGGATTGAAATGTTAGCCCAGCTGAAGCTGATGCAAATACATGTCTTTTTTCCTCGAAGCCAGCTTTTCCTGCCCTTCAGCTGTGTCCAGACTGTTAGTGTATGCCTCTGTGTACAGTAGTTAATGCTCTACTATTAGGATTATCTGCATTAAAATAATGAAAGGAGAGACCAAAACCAGACTTTGATTCTGCTATCACATTCAAAGTGTGAAGAGAACTGATTTGATCTGGAAAAGTTTCTGATTAGGATTTAAGGAGAATATTTTTGTGTCTGTCAGTGCCGTCTGTTTTGCCTTACATGTAAGGCCTGCATCTTTGATGTGAACAGCTGCCTATGCCCATTGTAAAATCAGCCTGACAAGTTTAGAGTCCATGATGCCCTTTTTTGTAATTACATGTTTCTCTCTGAAACACAGCAGAGCTGATATTGATAGAACGCGGTGATCTCTCCCACAGTATATTTCATAGGCAAATGATTACAATGCAAGTAGCATGTTGCAACTTAGAACAGGCAATAATAATAAATCATTACCGTGTAGTAATAACTCCGATATATGGAAACCTGCCTGAATGGCTTCTATAGTTTTGTGTCATGTATGTGTTTCCCCTGTGTACATTTCTTCCTTATAAGTCACAGAAGTTTTAATTGGGTATGGAGGTCCCCAAGGCCTCATTCATCACAGGTATACTTACTGAAGTGTGTCTTCATTTTTTGGGAGATCTTCTGCCAAAATTCTCTTTCCTCAGTTTGATTAATGGATGGGAGGAGAAGGGTGCATGGAGTGGTTAGAAGCGTGCACTTCCTCTGCCTTGCAGAGATGCATCCCAGGCTCGTGGCACAGGGGAAGGCTACTAGGGAAAAGCTGAGTTTTCTGAAGTGCAGCATGTTTTAGAGTTAGATTGCAAGTAAGATTAAGTTATTAGGTTTGATGATGATATTCTGATGCACCGGAAACTTGGCAATGAGACTGGGACAAGACTTACCAAACTCAAGTGACGTTTCTGATGTGAGATGACTCTTCTACTGTGAAAGCGCATGAAAAAACATGATTAATGCAAGCGGTACCACTGATTTCAGGCACAGTCAAAGCAGTGGGGAGTTTTAACAGCTTTCAGGACAAGTGGAGCATGGCAGAGGGCATTTCCTCCCAGTGTACACTCCAGAGTCACATCAAGGTGTTGAAGAACAGCTTGAAAAGAGAAGTAGTATAGGTGAAGAGATGCTTCTTTCTTCCTTGCTGTGGGAAGAGGCCCATCAATTTTCTGCTGTGGTGACAGCAGAATAATCCAGATGGTCCCAAATGATACTGTGGGAACCAGAGAGCATTTTCAGTCACCAAGAGTCAAACTGATCTCTCCCAGTATTAGGCACATCATCTAAGCTAATTGTCTGGGCTCTTTCTGTGGCTGATTGAGATTTCTCTTAGTGCAAAAAAAATCTGAAGTGGATGAAATTAGTTGCCTTTTGGCAACACCTCTCTTGGTTCCTAATGGGACACTTGTTTAACTGGCCTAGACTGGGTAGCTAACTTCTAGCTGACTGAAGTGAGGTGAGGTGATCCCTGCCCAGTCACAAAGTTTACCCCGTGAAAGCAAGCTTGCTGAAAGATTCAGCTGGGCCTAAACTTGACATCCTGGTGGACTGCTTGAATCTTTCTGATCATACAACCAGGTATTATGTTCTGGCAAAGTAGATCAATGCTTTTCTCACTCAGTGAGACCACAGCCCCTGTAGCCTCTGTGCTGAAATGAGAAAGGAGGGGTAGATAATGGGAGGAGGAACAGAAAGGCATAGAGAAAGTCTTGGCAGGCTGCTTAAACCTTCTAACAGCACAACTGAATGTAAGCATTGTAGGAGGTAGAGGCAAACTTATGTAGAATGTAAACTGCTACAGTTGGTAGAAACTCTCTCCCCAAAACCTAAACTGCACTATGCTTTCACGTGGCCCACCAGAACTTCTGATCTGTTACTTTTGGCATAGGTTATGCTGTTTTGTTTCATGTACTGCATCAAAACGGAATATGATATTGTCCAAAGGCAGGAATTGAAAAAGTTACTGTAGATGTAATGTTTGACAGAGGCTTTCTCATCTCCCATAATATCTGAATTAAACTAGGTAATTGGGATTGAGCAGTTTGTCAATTAAATTCTGCACCAAATAAAACTAGTGAGTAGCATTCTGGTCATACACTTTCCAGATTATTTTAGGAGATATGCCCATTGCAGAGAATAACAAGATGATACTTTGTTGTGCTGTGATTCTTTCACAAGGTCTGCCTATTGGCAACACACAATTTGGAAAGCTGTAAGTAATGAATGGGTTCTTACTTGAGTTCCCAAGTGAGTACCCAACCTAGGAGAAACAACAAGGATAATATTGAGAAATTACTGCCCTGTTCAGTCTTGCACTGTCTGAGCCTGGACCTAGTTTTCAAGTGTTAATGGGAGTTAAACACTTAATCCCATTTTCAAAGGCTTTTAAGTGTATGAGCCAAAGTTCATCTGAGTGAGTGGTACAGAGGGGCCTAACAACTCAGATCTTTCCATGCATTTGCATCCCTAACTCCCAATGATTTTCATTTGGAAGCTGGGGTTCCTTAGCAGTTTATGAGCTTCTGAAATGTTTACCTCTTCTGTATGTAGCAGGAGGGATTGCAGTAATAAAGTGCAGTCAGGTGGTCCTCTGTCTGAAGCAGATGTATAAGTGTATCAAAGGGAACTGTTTGTCCCAGCAGTTGCTGGGAAGAGGCAGGGAATAGTAGTGGGTGAATTAAATAACAGGTAGCTGAATAATGCATTTGCTTAGTTTCATGAGAACTTGTTCACTCTCTCCTTTTGCATTTATATGTCGCCTGAGAATCAAGCACTATTTACAGCTTATTCCATGCTGAATTATTTCATCTGCTCATTATTCCAAATAAGAACTTTCTGTAAGTCTCTATCACAGGTGAGGAAATCTAAATAAATTAAGCACATCTGCAAATAGAGCTACTGCTGTACTTCTTATGAACAAATAGACAAATGGCAGGAAAAATATTCTCAGCTCACTGTTGTGTCAATGTGTCAAATCTCATCAGGATTAACTTCAGCCTCTGGGTATCTGCGTATCTTTCTTCACAAACATTTATGATTTCCTGGCACTGGTTACCTAGTCCATACCAACAGAGAGACTTTTATGCTGAGATGAGTTACACAGATTGAGCAAAAACATTAGCACAGCAATTTGAAATGATTGATATGTGCAGTGCGTTGTCCGCAAAGCTAGTTAGTTTGTTACTTTTGACAAGGCAATTTAACCACAGAAGATTGTTGATAGTGGTCAAAACAGATTGCAGTGTGGAGATGGTGGATTTTTCAAATGGAATCTAAGCTTTGTAAACCTGCTGGTTCTGCCAAAGTCTACGTACCTTAAGTTACCCAAGCTCTTAAATGACTTAAATGCTTTGGAAATACTGCCTCTAAAAAGGGGCTCCAGAAAGTCACAAGACCTAGACTTTATCTAATTCTCGCAAGGTAGGGTTTGAAAAATTACCCAAGTAGGGATGGGATTTGTGTATTCGTATATCTTTGAAGTCTGGCTCTAGAACTTCAAAGGCAGACTATGGAAGTGGACTCCGAAGACACAGAGGTATGCTTCGGTATTTTATCTCAAGATTTATTGTTTAAATTCATGGATTTTCTATCTAAAGAGAATGTTGTGCTGTGTGCTATATTGAAAATTCTCTTCTAAAGATCACTGAATATTCCATATGCTAGTCCTGAGCTGCATACAGTCTCTGGTTGACTTGTGCTATTCTGGTGATCTGTAACGGTGGAGCTCTTCACCTGATGTGTATTTCCTTCTGCCATGCATCAGTTGCTCCTTGTAGCTTTCTGTACTCATGTTATTTCCTAGTGGTGCTTGCATGCTTCAGCCATGCTTAGATCTCTTATTGAGCTTGATGCTGAACAAGTGATCTAAAGGGATAAAAGATAGGGGGAGAGAGGCAAGAGGATTTGGAAGGACCTGCCCAGAAGTATGGTTGTTGCGTTATCTTTGGTCTTCCTTATTTTAGCTTAACCAGGGATGTGAAGGTCATGTCCATTGGCTTGGGTGGTTTCTTCTTTGGATAAGCTCCAGCTTTTGTCATCTGCTGTGAGAAATGTGTAATGGCACTAAAACAGCATGAAAAGGGGATAACAACCCTAGTACCTGGCACTTCTACATTTTCCTCAGCTATGCTGGGCTTCTGTCAATAAATGACTACACTTTTTTTATTGTTGTTCAGCTTCTGGTCACTCCCATGATCTCATCTTGCATGAGAGAGAAAAATCAAATTAGTTTCTCAAAAAAATCAAATTTATGAAATCCAGTTTATGACAGCAGTCTGGCTTCCTTAGAGCAGCAGCTCTCTTATCAGGATCACAGCCTGAGGAGCTCTACAGCCCCTTTGTTTTTATGGTAATCAGATTGTTTCATCCCAGAATCTAAAATGCTGTTGGAGCATATTTAATATTCTAGCCATTCCATGTGTCAAACAAACATTTGGGCTGTATCTAAGCTGGAAAACAAAATTACATGATTTTTCCTGTTCCTCTGTATGGCTGTCTGTCTTTAAACATGTTGGTGAAGAGGTTTTCTTGAGCCCAGGTACTGTGAGGAAAGACGAAGTTATATCTCACCAGCCACAGAAAAACCTAACTTTGTTAGCAATGGCAGAGACACTGCAGAACAAGTAAGGAGAGCAGCAGATCCTGAATGTTACTTTATGATTGATGAAGATATGGGTGGTTGTCGTGGTTTAACCAGACAGTCATGCTGGTGGAATTTTCCAAAGCATCCAGGATTGACTGTGACCCTCTTGCCATAAATTACTCTGGAAGACCCCATTTGCAAAGTGATTTTAAAAAACAGGCTGGATATAGAAGAGGAGCTCTGAATGTCAGGCACTGATTTCCTGCCCAAAGCAAGATTGTCTTATGTAATATGGTGCAATCTATATACCTGTATTTTACAGACCTAATTATGAGGGTAATGAATCTTTTCTTTATTTTTTCTGGAAACTCACCTAAAAACTGCCTTTAAAATCATAGCCCTCCTTATTCACATAACAAGATAAGAGACAATGTGCAGATAATATGCCATAGATTATTTTGCTAGGTGGTAATGAAAAGCAAGATGTTCAGAAGACATATTACTTAATTTTAAAAAAAGGTAGTTAAATATATAAATCTTTCCTCATAAATTCTCCCTGAATGGTCCTAGTTGGAAATTTATCATGTAGAAGTATTTTAATTTCACAATTCATTTTTTCCTACTTTACATCTTTAAGTTGGAGATTGATGCCTGATTAAGACATCTCTCCCACACCAGAGAAATTTCCAATTAAAAAAAATCCTTAGCAAACAGGAACATGTCAAGTTAGAAAAATCACAGCTACCTGCTCTGTGGATTTTCCACCAGATACTGACACCTGAGCTCTTTGTAGAGTACAAGAATAATTAGAGTGCATTTGCATAGGCTGGTGCCGAGTTCTTGCAAAATAAATGCAGGAAAGGATTAGCATGCTTATTCACAGACCTTGCATATTATACACTGGATTCTTGAAATAATTGCCTCCGCTTCCCCCCACTCCCCAATTTTATTGTTGTATAATGTTTCTAGCTTGAAAGTTTTAGATAGAAAATTACTTTCAAACTAACTATATTGGAATTTGTAGAGAGAACCAACTAGAAACAAAATCAGTTTATTAAGTAAATATTGGCTCTGTCTGAATTTTTTAAGTGCTCTGTAAGTGTGGGGCCTGTGTGTATCATAACTTAAACAGTTCCAACTGGTTGAGTACAGTCAGGGTTCTCCAAGGATAAACAGTTGACTCTAGCTGTGATCAAACATCAACCTACAGTTTGTGGTTTTGCTGAAATGACAACTAGAAACATCAGCTGAGATCAGACCCCCGAGTACTCGGTTCTGTACACAGAGAAAGCATATTCAACACAAGACCTATGTGAACAAGACACTTAAGGGAGAATGAAAGCAGTATTCTGAGAAGTTACTTGCTTGGTTGAGCCCTTCTCCATATACTAAGAGAACTGGAAGAGTCCTTGTGGGTTACTCAACTCGAATGCCTTCTTTCAGGTGCCAAATTGTTCCCCATGCAACCTGTTTCTATGTAGTCTGGCTCTGAATGTCCTACCTAGTGCAGCTTCTGCTGTTTCATTTGACAGGCTTTTCTGTTTCACTGTAAGGAAGTAATATTCTTCCATTGGTAAAGGGAAAGGATTTTCCTGCAAAGGGAAAATCAAGGAGAGGTGTAACTGTTTGCAGGTTTATAAAAGGCTGCTGCACTGATAGAACAAGTAGTGATAGGCCTGAACTTCAGAAAGGATGATTTAGATAAGATGTGTTAGGTGAAACTTTGTAACAGTAAGACTAGTAGGAGCTTGGGCTGCCTGGATATGATGCAGAGTCTCAAGTAGCAGAGATATTGTAGGAAAAGCCTGGACAGGCTTTTGCGGAGGATGGAGATGGCTCTAGGCAATCTTTTCAGGTGCTTTTCAGTCCTGTGTCTCTGCCTTTCTCAGCCCTTCAGGGAGATGATGCCTTCTGAGAATTAAAATGGCATTTCATTATTATTGTTCACTATTGATTTGTTTATTGTTAGTGCACGGAGCACTAATGGGAGCACAGAAGGGCCTGTATTTTCTTTCCAGTTTTACTACTAGCCTGCTGCATGACTTCTTGACCCTGCTGATCAGAGAGACTGCAAGAACCTTCTGGTGTGTCTTTGTTACAGGGATGGGACATGCACAGTTCCCTCAAATGTTAGAAATGCACCTGTCTTTTCATGGCGAGTACTGCTTTTGGCAAACAACTACCACGCTTAAAGCAATTCTGCAAGCTTATGTACTGCATTGCAAAAAAAATGTTTTTTAAAATCTTTTTTTATTTTTTTTTTAATTAAAGTGTACTGTCTTCCTTTTATTTATTGTGATTTATTTCTGGGTACTAAAACTGTACATTAACATAGGTAGAGAGATCCTTATTACTTTGCTTAAGAGGCAGTAAGACTTAAAATAAATAAATGAATAAATTATTTACCCAGCATTGGTGTGAATTACACTCCTTTTGGCCGTAAAGATATGCATTGCAAAAGTTATTTTTGATCCTGCAAATTGAAGGGGTTTTGAGATTATGAACTAGGATTTTGAAAGCGCTTATAGCTGCTCTCACTCAGAACAATGGAGAAGAGCTTCCCTACTGAGAACAAAGGGAGCTGTGAGGTGCTGAGCATGTTTGAAACTTCATCTACACAGCTTTAGATTGTGCATTTTGTTAAGGATTCTCTCTGAAGGTTCCAGTAGAAAGACTTGGTTTCAGCAGGCAATAGCACCAAGGGATTTGAATTGATGCTTATTTTTCCTCAGTTGGGCAAGCTAGGACATACTGGAAAGTGTGACTCCAAGATTCCAGGCTTGGAAGAACAATTTTGTTTCCAGCCTGAAAATTTTCCACTGCTGCTTAGTACAGGTCTGCTGCATTCACACCTGTTTTTAAGCCTCAGCCTTCCACCTATTTAGTATTTCTCCCTCAGTGTTTGCACTCACTTCCCTCTGACAAGACAAGGTCTTTGACTGCTTTTTTAACAGTGAACCCTACCTTCAGTTCTTCTTGGTCTCTCTCTTTCCAGGACTCTTTCTTCACAGAAGCCTTTGGGGCTGACTTTTCAGAAATACTGATCTCGTCACTCTGCTTTCCCACCAATAAAGTCTTGTGCTAAAGCAGTAAGTGCTTTTCAACACTTACTTTCCTGTGAGAAAGTTGAATGGTCATGGTTTAAAAACAGATATCTGCATTTCTTTGTTGCCTGTTAATGTCACAGTGTCAAAGTGCTTCAGTACAAATTCTCAAATCTCTGTGAAGCAGAAAAGTACTTTTGTATCTATTTTGCACAAGAGATGTAATACAGAGATGGTATTGCATGACATTTTACTTAAGAAGCAGCAATAAGCAATATCAATATGGTCCATATTAAACAAACTATAATGAAATTGTAAATCTAGATTCATTGTAGCTGTACATGTGTGTCTAGTAGGGACTTGGATGGGTTGTTCCTTGGCTCTGCCTGTATGACATTTTCATCAAACAAAGCTAAAATCATTATTGATAAAATCTACAGATGACATTAAGGCTAAAGGAGTAGCAAATAATAAAGAAGAGGTCGAAATCATTGCAGTCTGCATGCAGCTTATTAAAAAACTGCAGACAATGTGCATTCCAGTATGATCATGTGAAAAGACGAAGAATGCTCACTGTACATGCGTGGGTGGAGGCTCTGTCCTGGGACACTGTATCTCTAGAAAGGAGCTAGGCACTATGATGGGTGATGAATGGGATATTGAATGATGGATGCCTTACGGTGCTTATGAGTCAAGAGACTTACATGAATCCCAAATATATAAAGAGCAATGTACAATAGGAGTACAGTGTTTATATTGTGCTTTGGTGCTGTTATGACCACTATTGGAATGCATCTTTAATTTTCATGTCTATAGCTTAAGAAGTAGTGGGAAAATTAAAAGGAGAACTGCAAGGAGGATAATCGAGATCCTGAAAATTGAGCTATTGGTTATAAGCATACTTGCTTATGTATTCTATTTCTTCAAAGAAAAAGTAGATCAATTTGATCTCAGTCTAGCAATACCTATTTGAAAGCTTGAGAAATACGGTAACAGGTGTTCAGCTATCAAACAAAGGAACAGCAACATATAGTGACTAAAAGTTGAAAGTGCAGCTTCATTTTGAATGATCAGGATAATTAATGACTGAAATTTTCAAGCATCATTGTGGATCCACTCCACAGTGAAGATTAAATAAGAAAGTGTTCCTCGTGTATGTCATACATGAAGCTGGAATGTGAAATTGGTTCTAGATGGCTGTATCATCTGAGTCTTGGGGCAGTACTTAACCCCAAGGCTGGGGCTACTTGATTTTTTTTTTTTCTTCCCCCTTTTTCTTAAGCCTCCTGGATGTAAAATGCAACATGCTATTTCGAGCTCTACAAAACTGGACATGTCCTAGTTAGTGCCCTCAAGACCAGAGGCTGCAGAGGTCTGCTGCATCTGTTCCTTAAGAAACTAGGAGGACAGTAAGAAATACAGGGAACTCTAGTAGGAAACTAGGAGGCATCCCATTTCTGCAGTGTTACCAAACTTACTTGTATATTAGATTTAGGTGATAGCTTGCTACTTGAGTAGCTCAGTACCATCCTCTTTCCTATTCATTCACACCTGCTCTTCTAAAAATGCATTCAAACTCAAAGAGTAAAATATCATCTTTAATGCTTATTTCATTATATCTAGCACTGAATCCACCGATTTCAGTAAAACATATCCAGAAGGGCACTGTGTCATTTTCCTGAATATTGCAGGAGACATGTTAAAATGTATATGCTAATTGAATGGAGGAAAGCAGGATCTGAAGGTTATGAGCTCCCTCTTGCTTTTCCTAGCTATTCTGTTTTGCCCTTATTTTCATGTCAGTTTCCTGCCAACTTCTTTTCTGTATGAAGTAATCATATTCAGGATTAGGTTGTAGGATAGCAATAATAATAAAAGACTTTTTTTATTTTAAACAGCATGGCATGTACCTATGCTCAAAAAATTCTTTGAATATGGCCATGATCTCATTTCCTTCCTGTTCTTTCACCACCACACATGCACTGATGGGAGGGGCAGTTGCTGCCAAGTACTGAATCGCATGAGGTCCAAGGGGTATTTTCACTTCTCTCATCAGCCAGGCTGAAGTGCTCATTGCAACCACAGTAAGGTCCAATAATGTGCACATTGATGAGAAAACTGCAGAGCAAACAGAAGTACGGCAGCCTTTTGTGTTTGAGATTCAGCAGGCACACAAATCTGAAAGCGCCTCTTCTGCTTTGACATTATCTACAGGTTCAATCTACAATATGCTGATTCTATCATAATACAGAAAATTGGTTAATTCCCTCTGGAAATTTACAATAAAAATAATTCTCCCCTTGAACTGCTCTTGCTTCTTCCTTTGATTGGATGATGCTATCGCCTTTATTCTTAAGCGGGGGACAAAGAGAGCATTTTTATGGTGAAGTATGTGCATTTATATAAAATCTGCACACTTTATGCACGTACTTTACACTTTCTCTATAAATATTGGCAAATGAAGATAATTAGTCAAGCATATTTCCAAGTTCCCAGGACTTGTGCAAAATTTTATCATTTGCAAGTGGTTATCAAATCACTTGAAATTTCTTTCCCCCTTTGTGAAAGTTTTTTCCCTCCCCACAACTTGGCTTCTTAATTTCTTTAAGTGTTGTCCTCAGCCAGGGTGTCCAGCTCAGCACTGGAATTACAGGTCACCATATTGGCTGATATGGTGATTTTACTGTCCCAATAGAAGCTGGTTTACTAGTTAAATGAATCCATTTCTTTCATCCACCTATGGAAGGTAAGAAAGCTTGGCAATAGCAAAAACCTCTTATTTGAAGTTTACACTTGTGCGGAGCAAAAACTAGCCAGAAGCTAGGAATAAGGCACACATTGTTTTGGCAGGGAAGGTAATTAAGCACCAGTACAGCTTCACTATCATGTGGATGAACTCTCTAAACTTTTTATAAAGTAGCTGCTAAGGACCTGACAGACATCATGAGCTTGTCACGGTAATTAGGAAGTGGGACCCATGGCTGGTGGCATGAAAAAAGATCAGACGAAGGAGATGGTGATCACCCCTTCTGGCTTCCTAATCTCAAACGCTGTGCATTTCCTGAATGTTAGTGTGTTTATGGGTAATATGCACTTGAAAGTCATGTGGCTCTGCTGTTAATGCATAATGAAACAAGCCATATTTAATAGGATGCAACTTCTGTTTTCCATATGTGTCATTGTGAAGGTTTAAAGCATCTTTTGTGTCCTCCTTCTGACTTCTGTTACAGGTAGAATTCACATCCGATGAAAGAAGTTCTTAAAACAGTGTTGTCAGGTGTTTGCCTTATGATACAAGTTAGCACACGCTGAAGCCTTGACTTGGAGTGAGCATAGATGGCTAGAAAAGGGTCCTCTGGGAGGAGATCTGGTAGGGCTGCCTTGCCAACTGTGTGTGTGTGTTTGCCCAAAAAACATTCTTAAAAATGACAGGCTAGTTCTATAGTCCACAGAAGGAAATACACACCTTGCAAACTGCTAGATGTAAACTGCAGCTAGTTTTGAGGGGCAGAAGATAGCCGTACGACCCTCAGAGCAGTTACTGCCTCTACAAGCAATGTTCCTGATATCAGAAGCAGGAATAGCTGGTCTGGGTTTCCATTTCAGCTTTCTCTGGTAAGAATAGACCAGTCTCCTCCTGTGGCTGGCAGAGGCATAGTTTAGGCCATTTCCTGGGCTCCTGAGAAGCTGCATGATGAATCTGCAGTGAAAAACAGATAATATACACAAGTGCTCAGCCCCCAGGGAAAGGGAAATGAGACCAAGACTCCTGATGTTTAGGCCTTTTCTCTTAGGTCGTCTGCTTCTGAATGTAATGGTCTGTAGTATTTCTTCTTCCCCAAAAGGGGAGGGATGTATTCTGAGGTGGCTAGAGAGCTAAGCTGATAGAAATAAAATGAAGGAAAGAATTTAGAAAATATCTTAGTTGCTTGCATTAAACAGGATTTTATTTTTTTGTCATTTAAAAATGATCTGGACAGAACAAAGTTTTCAGAAGCAGTTAAAGAATCTTAAGGAAACCAAGGTTTAGTTTAGCATTGAACTCTTTATGTACATCTGAATTAAAAATACTTCTTTTTAATGTTTCATAAATATCAAAAACTATTGTGTTGCAAGTAATTTTCCTTTTCCATATTTGGAAATATTTTTTTTTCTTTTTTAATGAAGCAACTATGCAACCTCACATTCATAGGGAAAGCTATCTGTAAGTGCTGTATAATACTTTTGCCTGTAAAGTGGCTTACCATCATTTGGTATAACACATTCCAGACAAACAGTTTGTTACCAGCCAAATGAGTTTATGACGAACAGTTGAGTTAAAGTATCATTCTTGGGTTTTAACTGCTTCTGTAATATATTACAGGAATAGTGAGCTGCAGCATTACCTGCCATGAGAACACATCCTGCAAATAACCTCACCCTTAATTCTGCATTTCTGTTCCCTTGTGATTATATAACAATGATGCACTTTCAGTTTTGTATTAGAATATTAAAATACATAAGAGTTTTCATGACTGATAGAGATTTCTTTTTTGAGGGAGAGTTTATAAAAATAATCCTACTTTCTTGAACATGACAGGTTTGTATATCTATTAGGTATAAAGCAGAGCAGAGTCCACCAACTTTACTTAAAATTAGACAAGATAGAATAGGGCATGTCAAGTTCTGTTCTGGTATGCCCTTTGAAATGGACATGCATTACATCACTCTATTTACAAAAAAAAAAAAAAAAAAAAAAAAGAAAAGGCACTATCATAATGGTTTTGTTATAAACACTTTGGAAGTTCCAGGGTATGGAAGGACTTATTTTGAGTTGCCACTTTCTGTTATGATAGAGGAAAGGAAATATTTTTTTGAATGAAGGTGAACTTTAGATTCCTGACGGGGGATCCCCACTGCAAAATATCACAGTAGCCTCTTGCTTGCTCAACAGTCCAAAATTTTGGTCTTGCTGAGACATTGCAGATGTTGCTTTCACCAGCTGTAATTATTTTCAGTTGTCCCTCCTGATATGACATGTCTCTTGATCCCTTAATTAAACCAGGTATGCCCAGTCAGTAAGAGATCACAGCTTTTACCAGTCAGTCCAAAATAACATGAATTGGAGAGAAGATTGTATTGCTTTGACTACCTAGTGTGTTGGGGTTTTTTGAGGGGAAAGTACTGAAAAAAGGCAAAATAGAATTTTATTAATGATAGGGAATGAACTGGAAAAAGAGTTCAGATACTATTTGCAAAGTTAAAGGAAAGAGGGACAGTTTTGCTGGTGGTTAGCAGTGGCATTTCAGCAACAAGGAGCCAAAAATAGGATTGCTTCAGTGTCATGTGGCCTGGTTCGGAGCATGAAACGAGACCACTGGGATGAGGCAGTATGACTTCCTAGAGTCTCCTAGTCTGGAGACTCTCTTGACAGTATTTCCTACACCAGACTGATCAACTGTAGTAGAATTAGACGGAAGCATTCAGGGTTGATGTGAAGACCATGAGGGACAGAAAATGCAGCCTGGCTCTCGGCTAAGCAATCTCAGCAGTGTGGAGAATGGGAAAGTGCCCAGCAAGTCTTCACTTCAGGCTATAAACTACAAATACCATATTGGCTTGTTAAGAATGAAGAAATGTGAGTCCGTTTTGACTTCTCCTGTTAAACATCTTTGTGAGTTTGAAGTCCTGGGACAAACTGCTGTGTTTTGAGACTTGCTTGCGTCTTAGTGGTGTTTGTTATTTTTCCCCAATGAAATAAGAAGAACAGCCCTGTTCCCTTCTTTTCTCTGTTGGTCCACAAAGCAATGGAAAGTAAAAAATGCAGAAAGAAACAGAACGAAAAAAATCCCGTATGTCTATGTGATGCTGATGCACCCTGAAGACACAATTTTGGTAATGTGGTGCCAGTGCCACCAGCAATAATGCAATAGGAGCCTCTTAGTGCTTAAACATCCTTCTTAACATCAGTAATAATTACTGTGTACACTTAAGCAATAAACTAATCCCTGACTCCAATGCCTTATAATTAAGCTTAATGAATTGAATTGTCTTTAGTGTCAGATAGGCCTAAACATTGCCTAAAACTACAAGAAAAAGAGATATAACAAAAAGCTTTTGCAGGGATAATACAAGGATATCGTGACATTGCATTTCTTTAAAATAGAAATATCTGCAATTGAGCAAAACACGTATTTATTGAAAAAATACATAAATGAAATGCTGTAGTTGCATTTTAGCCTGTTGTCTCTCTTCACCCCCTGGTTATAGAGACTTGTTGAAAATTTTCAGAATTCCAACAAATATTTGATTTGATGATGTGTTTATACTCTCTTTTTAGCCCACTTTCTCATATTATATCTGAAACTGTTGTAATAGGAAACAAGCTGGATGAAACAAGTAGTCATTAGTGAGCTGGATTTTCAAAGCTCTCAGTAATGGCCTAACTCTGTTCATCGTTTGACATGAGAAGAAGCAGTATTAGGGCCAGCAGAAAGCTCCAAGGTAATATTGCAATTTGAGCTATTTTAAGGACTAGAAAACTATTTTCTTCTCATTCAGTTTTGCAGACTTGTTAAAAATAATAATAATTAAAAAAAAAAATATTCTGGACAGGATCTCATGGCAAAAAAGTTACATTACCCTAAGTTATGGCTTGTAATTGATTGATCCTCAACATTCCAGACAGTCAACGGTATAAAGAAGCTTTTCATTCAGTCCAGACAGGTTCCTACATATGTGTAGTATAAGCAGTTGCTGAAAGTGGTTGAGGGATGGAGAGGGACGCTGGACCATGTACTTTCTTCTTGTGTTAGTATCTGCTGTAAGGAGAAAGAAATACAAAGAAATACAAAGAAACCAAATATGGTTCTGCCTCCATGCCTTTGATAGTTGATCTTGATACAGAGTGATTTGGAATTGCATCTTTGTCTGGCATGCATGTTCTTTGGCTCTGCTGCTCATGCAAATGTGCAAATGTACTGGGGCCTGCATCAAAACCTCAGCTGTGGTAAACTGATGTCAGTGGACTTTGGTGCAGACTGGTGTAGCCCCAGAGAACTGCCAAATCTGAAAAGGTCTGGATCTTCTGTAGGTTTCATGGGCCTAGATGTGCACTTTAATAGCTATTTAGTGTCTGTAAAATGTCTGGTATTTGCTAGTATTGACTTTTCTGAAAATTCCCTTGGATGGCACTTGGGCTGCCTTAAAAAAAAAAAAAATCTAACCCAAATCCCTTACGCAATCTCCATTAAATGAAAATGTTCAGTCATTTCAATCTCAATGGGAGATTTTTGTCTGAGGCAGGATTTAATGTGGTGCTCATTCACATCTGTAGGAATATATTAAAAAAATCAGAATGACCCAATGTACTAAAATGAAGCACATAAATCATATTATGTCATTAATCAGATTGCCATATGTAGTTGCCAGCCTCTGCTTAATTTGACTGGGATATATCAAAACATAATGCATCAAGTAAAAGGTATTTTTAAAAGGGATGAAAGTAGCATGTACTTCATTACCATTTCTACTTTTTTTTATTAATGATCAAATGGAAAAAGCTCATTTGCAGTGGTGATGACTTGAAAACTTGGCAGTAGTGTTTTTGTGTTCTTCATGAAATAAAAAATGTGAACGAGTACGTGTGCCTCAGAAACAGCAGAGGTTTGTGTCCATACATAAGTGTGTGTGCATATTCACATAATTTACATAATCCCATTTAAGAGCCTTTTTACAAATGGGGCAATGGAAAATGTCTTGAATGACACTTCTCTGGATATCCTCTGCACTTTCAGTGCAGTGAATTATGTGAAGGTCCAATGAATCAAGTACTTTATAAGGAAAAGTGCCTCTGATTTTTCCATCCTTTATGCATATGGGATTGAATGTGTAGTTTTCCTGACTCAGACAGAAAGCAATCATCACATAAAAATTCACCAGCCACAGCCTGGATTGCAACTGGCTGTATGATTTTAAAGGTCTTTTTATATGGCTTTCCCTTTCCCATTCTGCATAATACTTCTTACTCTCATCAAGATTTGGCTGCTTTATCACCACTCTCATCAGAATTTCTCTGTCTTTTATTTTTAAAGACTGTTTTGAAAGGAATCAACTCATTGTGGTTTTTACTTCTTTCTGAGCTTGACATTCACAATCATGAAAATCTAAAAACGTCAGTGCCGCTACCACACTGGAAATTGATATAATGCATGCTAATGAAGACTTCAAAGGAGGAACTGTTTTTATTATTTTAGTTTAAAAATGACAGATATGTTTTCTTCAGTTAAACCTAAAAAGCACATTTGAGGTGCATCAGTTCAGGGAAAAAGCAGAAGGAGCTATTAATTCACGAGATGAGTAAGGCTGGTTTTTGTCATCTTTCTTTCTGTGAGCATTTGAACTCTGGCAACTTTAGTCGCCTTTTTGTGGAGCTTACATGGACTGCTTGAAAGTTTCTGTAGCTGGTTGTACACTATCTTTTTCTGTCTTCATATTTTATGGAACTTGGATTGAAAATGCCAACATTGTAAACAAATCACAAGCACTGAGTAAAATGTAAATATGAACTTCTAAGTTTAGATGACAATTGTAATAAAAGCTCTAACTGTGGGAAGAAAGATAAAGCTAGTTACAGACTCACTTTAGTCTCTGCCTCAGAATTGCTGATGTGATGTTTGAGGAGCTGAAATAAAATTGAGTTTTTTTCTTTTCCTGAAACCCCTGTCATCATTGTGCATATTTAAGATAACATTTCCTTTTACTACAGTCCGTTGCTGCCAATGCTTTTGATATTACCACTTCAGAAGCTCGTTTTCCTGATACTTCTAGATTATGTACTTCAAGCCATTTGCTTGTATGATCTGCAAAGATTGCTTAGTGGCCTGATGAATGGGTGTTAGTATGGTATTGGAAAGAAAAGGCACATAGGGGCTACATTTCAACTTTTCTGTTCATCTCAAGGCTTCAACAGCATTCTATCAAAAGGCTGCTTCTGAAAGAAGATGGGCAACTATGTGTGCAAGTCAGTAAATGGATTTTCTGTTTTATAGGGAAGTCACCTCTCTTTCTGGTTCAGCTTAAGCTGTACAAGCAGAGCAGTAAAGCCAGAATTGGCTCAGTTTCTGACCATGCTGTCCTTGCTCATCTGATCTCTGCTGCTTTCTTCCTGTGCTGCATCTGCTAAGCATGATCTTGCTCTGTGTTAGGTGACTTATTTCTCAGCTGTGTAAGTGGGCTCATGACTAAAACCTGAGTCTCTTATATCTTTGAATTACAGGCTTTACAGCACAGAGTTAATTGCTGTATGCCTTTTTCAGTGACAAATGGGAAGGAGTTTACATTCTGTGTATGGTTATCCCTCTCATGTTCTGTAACTTGCTCCATATTACATTTGCCTGGCTGTTGGTTTTGCACTGTTTTGCTGTATTTTTCTAGTCCAAGGTGCTCCTTTAGGATGAGTTTTCTTCTCAGTATTGCTGCATGCCCTTTGCAAATGCTGCGCAGGGGAGGTGATACACTCCAGTTCCAAGTGTAGCCCATGCTGCTCCAACTTGAAATTCAGAACTGGAAACCAGACTTGCCTTGCTGATAGCTTTATAGTTCTATTTCAGGTGCTGCAACTAACATGAGTACTTTGTTTTGGGTTTTACGTGGTACTTATTGAAGAACCCTGTCACTGAGCCTCTCGAGACTAGTAGAGAAAATGGAGGAAACAGAAGTATAGACCTTTGTGGTGACTTGTTCAGGGCTAAACAGCAGCTTGGTCTTGGAAATTGTTTCTCTTTTCCTCAATGGATTTGGGTACAGAGTGGGCTACATTGCACTCTTGCGCTGTATGGCCTTCTCTGCTTGTCAGCGGTACGGGTAGCTTTCAGCTTGTTTGCTTGATGCTGCTAGTGTGCAATAAGCTTTCATATGTGTGCATTCTTGCCAAGTACATGTCCTTTGTCTGGCTGAACCTACCTCTTTTCCTTCTAGTTTTTAAGCATATACGCCACATTAAAATCATTGGTGGAATTTTCTGCTGGGAGATGGCACTCCGAGCTGAGAAAGTGAATGATAAGTAATGGGGAAAGTGGGAAGTAATGTGTAAATGCAGAAGTTTTATCCTCTGAAAATTACTGTGGCATCGAAGTCCCCAGATCAGTAAAAACAATGCGCCAACATTTCATCACAGACTCTCATCAAAACTTCAAACAGAATTTTTACATCCATACACTATCATGAAGTATTTATTATTATTGTGCCAGGAAATCTAGCTGGTGATTCTCAGAAATCAAAGGATTAAAAATAAAAGAAACATAAATGAATAAATAATTATAGACTCTCCCTGTGTATTCTCTAAACCTAGAGTGTCAAAGTTTCTCTGTAGAGGGGGATGACTGACATTTCCAATTTAGCTCCCTAAGAGAGAAATACAAAATGTGCCAGTAGAGGAGGGAAGGCTTTACTGTACAGAGCTCCTAGTGAAATCAGTAGGAGTGCTAGCTGCATAGCTTAATATCTGTGCCCTGGTAGTTAGGGGTAGGTACTTTTTTCAAGATATTCAGGCACCGAATAAATAGGCAACAGTTTGGTATCTAAATATCTCTCAGGATGTGGCCCTTGCTCAAGTGGATAGTTATGTTTAGCTGCAGCACATAAACACTGTGATATGCATAGGGCATTGCTGCATAAGGAAATCCTTAATTCTGAGTGAGGGCTTGGGCTTTCTTCATAGGATGTGGAGAGAAGTAGGGGCAAACAAAAGTCGTTCTTGGAAACCATTGGAAAACTGAGCTCCTAATACGATGAAGATGGAAAGATGGAAGACGTGCAAGTTGGGAGGTTTCTAGCTAAGTGGCTGGACCAATGCTTCTGTCTGCTTGGGATATCGCAAGGGGAGCAAGCCAGGCTGTAGGGAGACAGACTGGTGGTGGAAGGCAGCAAAATCTCTTTGAGCAGCAAGGCAGTAAGAGAGATGGAAAACACTCAGATCTGTCTGGTGCCATCAGTCTATCCACCAGACTTGGGACATACCCATCCAGCAGTCTGGAAAGTAACCCAGGTTTTGCCTGATGATATGACATTACAAAGACACAAATGATTTCTGCTCAAGTTTACCTGGAGCTGAGCAGAACCAGTGTGATCTCAGTTACT
Source organism: Gymnogyps californianus (assembly GCF_018139145.2). Taxonomy (NCBI): domain Eukaryota; kingdom Metazoa; phylum Chordata; class Aves; order Accipitriformes; family Cathartidae; genus Gymnogyps; species Gymnogyps californianus. The sequence goes on along the minus strand of NC_059474.1, from coordinate 62,268,847 downwards.
GTGTGCTGAGCTGAAGGTAAAAAGTCGTGCTGGCATATCCTGTGTCCCTGCCTGGATGCAGGTCAGGTTGGGGCAGTGTGCAGGGTGAGACTGTATGCAAGTGATACTCTTCCTACACAGAGGGGGCTTCCTTTTTGTGAAGTGCCATGTACTTGTTGTGCTGGTGGCTGAGAATAGACCTGGTGCCTAGTCTTTTCTGCCTCCAACTACCCAAATGTGATAGAGGTAGCTAAAGGCACTGGCATGACTTGTAGGAGGTGCCAAATAACACAGAACTGATTTTTTTTTTTTTTTTTTCCTTTAATGGTAACTGTTACATGTGCCTTACCTGGGATGTGGTCAAAAGAAGCTCAGTTTGCAGAAAATAGAAGATATCTCAAAATGGACAGATGGGGGGTGGGGGGGGGCGGGGAAGAAAAAAGAAAGAAAACAAGAACACTTCAGAATCCTGGCCATGCCTCAATATCTTGATTCAGCAAGTTGCTTTACCCTACTAGATCTCAGTTTTACAGGAAAAGATTCCATATTCTTTTAAGGTCTAGCACAGCAGCATTATATCTAAACTTATGCATTTTTCAGCTTTTGGTGACACTCTTGTGTGTATTCAGTTGTTCTACTCCCACTGCAAAGCTGAATCAATCTTAATGCCACAGTTAAATACTGGATGATTTAGCATGCCATCAAAAACAGCATCAACTACCTATTAGAAATGTATTAAACATTCAGCGGGAAATTGACTATTCACATATCTCCTTGTAGTAAGAATAACTAAATAATATAGCAGTCATTACCCAAATTATCTAAACTTAGTTAATTGCACAACAACGTGATGATGATTTTGTGACTGATGATTTTGATTAATAGAGTGCAAGAATAAAGTATGACAAGTCTATTTGAAAAATGGGGCTGGGTTTCCATGAGCAAATGACAGGGAAATGTTTGCAGTGTTGTTCACTAATCCCTAGCAGGATCTAGACTCTCAGACCTGTGACCTTTTCTATAGTAGGTAGTTCTCCGTTCTAGTTGTCACAATTCCAGTGGCAACTTCAATGAAACAAATTCTGTGCACTTCACACTAATAGTGCTAACCTACTTGGCCAGATTTACGCCAAGGAGAGAAACAATTTTTCAGCTATTTTAAATTTTTTTAACAGACCTGAAAGATCCTTTGAATCTCAAGATGATAGTATGTGTCCTGACAGTGGTACAATTTCCTTTATTGATGGAGTAGGTTCATTGGTTGATTATTACTCACACACAATAGCAGAAAAGTGCCAGTTGTTAATCTGTATGTTACTTTCATTCTGTTATGAATGCTAGATAGGAAGCCGACTCTAACGGTTTAAGATGTGATACAGTTTATCAGGGTGCTTTAAAATATCTGACACCATTTTGAAATAGATACTGTCTTTCATATGGTTAAAATACTGGGAGAATATGTACTTACCCTCTAGAATGAGGGGAACAGTCCGAAAAGATGATGGGAAAAGAAGTCCGTTCATTGAAAGACACTGTGGGGATACTCTTCACCATCATTCATACATTGGATGAGGCCACAGATACTAAGACCAGAATGAACTGTTCTCATCGTATCTGGTGTTTGTAGGAAACGATGTGGAGCACTGCCATGACTCATAGCTTCCATTTGAGCTTCATTACTCCTCTAGAAGTCTGTCTGCATTTTCAGAGTATTTCTGTGCTTTCATTTTGAAAATACAGAACACCTGGAAAACAGACGGAACGGCTGGGAATGGGAAGCATGCCTTGAGTTAAAAGAAATGCAGAGGATATTTGGAGGAGTTTATAACATCATAAGTGAATTAAATATTTGCCCTGTATTGACAGTGTGTCTGTGGAGAAAGAGCATCTTTAAAAGGAACCATGGTCCTCTCACTTTCATCCAGGCTGATTTATGGTTTCGCAGTCTCTAAGCAGGGACCTGGCTGATTTGTCCCCAATGTGTTTCAAGGGGCACATTTTCTCATCCCGTCTTCCCCAGAGAGTAGTGAATATTAATATTAGGCCATACCCTGTTACTGTTCTGAGGTTTTTCCTAAGGTGAGACAGTAAGCCCTTCTCATTTGAGAGCTGCAGATTCTGGAGGAAATAAATTTTGTCCATGGTTGGGCTCAAGATCCAGAAGATGTCAGAGCCTAGAGATGCGTTCTCTGTCCCTATTTGGGTTCTATAAAATTGCTTCACTTGACCTACACCCAAACCTCTGTTTTCAAGTCGTGGTAATGAAAGGGAAAATAACATGTGCCCATAAGAAAATGCATTGGAAATGGCTGCAAGTCAAGTCTCCTGCTGATGCTGGCCATCTTGTCGGAATGCAAGGATGTTTTTTGACAAGGTTTCTGTGATAGTCCTACATTGTAGGCAAAAGAATCGAAATGTCTCCCTCTTCTTTTTCTGTCTCTGTACTACTCAGGCTTTTGCACCATCAGAGGAATGAAAGTGTTTAACTTTTAAACATGTTGTTGAAATATTAAACAAAGTTTTTCCCGCTGATTGTTAATGCTGTATCAAAGCAGATTTGAAACTGCTTCATAATCTCTTACATAATGCTGTCATGCTGTTCATGTCACTGATGCTATTTCATCCTGATAGCTGCCACCAGTAGGAGGCTCAGACATGTGATTGTAACCACTCTCAAATGCATTTTAAATAAATTCCACAGATTATTCTTGGGGAGATGTGCTTTCTTACGTTACAGTTTTTTAGATGGAAGCTGAATAGAATGCTCCATTAAATCAGTCTCCTTGTCTGTGCATTGCAACACAGATAGTCCTCCTCTTCCTCCCCCAAAGTGGATCATCCTTAAAATAGTTGCCTTTTTCTGGAATAGGGTTAAGGAGCTAGAACACAAACTCTTCCCAGGTATTCACTTCTTGCATATAGATGGTTCAAGGATTCAGTCCTGTGTGGTATCTTCCATTGCAGCTAACTCTGGCACAAAATAATCCCCTTGTACCCAGAGAGGAGTCTGTGATTGAAATCAAGGAGCACTCCCTCTCCCCCTCCCCCCAATTTCTGGTAGCTGATGAAGGGATTGATTCATGTGAGATTAGGAGATCCTGCTTCAGCTGAGTTAGATCAACAACTTGAATAACGTCTTTCCACTTGAGTGGCCATATCAGTGTGTGAGTGTGCCTGGATATAGGAAGTCTCTGTTTCTTTGGAGGAAAAAGATAGAAAAATTCTTCAAAAAGAATCCAATTCAACCTGCTATGGACTGGAATACATACTGAAATAGCAAATATCTTTTGCCAGTTAGGAATGTGACTTACATATGGGCAGGAGAATTTTTCTAGATTATATCCTTCAAACCTCAGTGTAAGAAAGTCACTGAAGCATATATTAATGTCTTTTGGGACAGGCACATGCTCACCTGCCTCCCTGAGGCAGAATGCTTCCTGGAATTAACCTTCAGGTAAATATACCTCTTGGCATGTTAATTTCTACCTGGAGCTTTCATGAGCAAACCGATGTTCACGGTCCTCACTTGGAGAATGGTAAAAAATACTTGTGTGTTAGAAGGTGAGGAGGCAGCGAAGGGAAAGAAAGAGGAAGAAGCAACAGAATAGGGACCCCCCTTCTCCCCATTTCCAATTTGGTAGTGTATTTATAATCCAACAAAGGAATATTAACCCTGAGATACTTGTGCTGCTGTTTAACCAAGAAATTACAGTTGCTGTGCCTCACGGCAAGGTCAGCCTCTTTGAGAAAATGCTGTCATGTTTCTTGAAAATCAGTCATCTTATTTCCTTAGCCAAAATCTGTACAGACTGTTTTAAAGTAGTAGTGGGCATCTGGAAAGAGAAATGTTCCAGTTCGAGATGTCATGGGAAATTTTGATCTAAGAAATAAATGAAAATGCTGTGATCTGAAAGTAGAACTGCCAGAAGGGAAGTTCAGAGGAAGTCCATCAATGCAGCAACAGCCAAGGAGGAGGATGACTGAGAGGCTGAGAACCTGTGTGTGTAGCTGAACTAGTCAGAATTTTCTCCCTAGGATGACGATAAAGACATTTCTGTCAGAACCCTAATCGGAAAGCTTTGGCATTCGATCTACTTTTTTACATCTCTATCAATATTTACTAGTTTTGGCGGATTGTTTTGATCCAGTGACTCAGCTGTACTAGGCATCTCCCTGACTATGGAATAATTAGTCAACTAACTGTTAAGTCTAATCTGATGTCCACTAAATTCAATAGAACTTCCTTATGACTTTGTAAGATGCTAGAACAAGTTCCAACCAGTCTAGCCTGCTTGAAGGCTGTAAGTGTCTACACAGCTTGCTGAGCAAAGATATGAGCTTGTCAGACTCCTGTCTTGTTGCTTGGGTGTTTATCTTTTCTATAAAGTATCCTTTCTCTTTTCCTCTTTGATACAGTGTTTTCCCTGCTTGTTATTACTGCACTGATGAAAGTACACTCAGCTTTTGCAGTGCAAAACCCATACCTGCTGGAATACTAGTCATCTGAGAAAGAGAGGGGTATATGTACCCTATAGGAATGTGATGGAAATTGGATTATTGCTGTTCCTGCTGCATGCAGAAGCACTGTTTGTAAGCTTACCAATATGCATGTGAATACAGCTTTTTAGGATCAGGGCCTTAAGAACTGAAAAGTGCTTTGAAAGATTTTTGGAAGGTACTCATCACAGCTAATTGTTATGGATAACAAAAGAAGATCTCACCTACATTAATGGTAGGAAGCTGACAATCCACATATTTCTTTTCATATTGCTTAAGGAGAACAAAAAAATCAGGATCTTTAAAAATAGCAGTGAATTTTAAAATGTTTTAAATACTGAACAGATTATTCTAGCTGTCACTATACTTCAGAGCCTGATACTTGTTATGAGTTTTCCATCTTGATTTCAGCTTTTGCAGAGGAAATTCATAGAAGGGTTTTATTTATTCAAGGTTAGGGTGGGCTTTCCAGCTCCAGCAGAATAGTGTTTCACTGCTGATCACCAATGCAAGTGCCAGCCTCACAATTGACTCCTTTCTGCACACACAGAGGGAAAGCACAAAAAGTTCTCAGGCTTACTCCAGCTATGCCTATAAATCTGTCTGGAAAGGATTCTTCCCCTTCAGCAGTCCTGGTGATTAATTAGCTAGCACGAGTCTCTGCAATAGCTCAATCACATCGAACAAGTGGTGTCACATTCCCTTCCTAAATGTGATTATTGCAGATGTCCATGACACAGCAGCAGGTTCCTTCAGTGAGATCTTTTACTGCTGCAGAGATTACAAAACATTTTCTGCTTTCATTTACTACCAGGCACCAGAACATCTCAAACAATTTCAGCTGTAAAGCCAGAGAATACATATATAGTTTTAGGATGTATTGGAAACTTATCTGCACTATTAAGGATCACAAAATCAAATATATGCAGGATCAAACTGGACTTACAAGATGATAGATATATTTTAGAGGTTATGTTTTATGACTGGTAATTCAGTCTTCTTGAAAATGTGATTCTACTGCTTATTCTTGTCTGCTACTACTTGCTTGCAAATACCAATCTCTCCTCATGCAGCTAAATTGTTTGGCTTCAATTGCACAGGGCAGATATTCCCCTAAGATACTCCTCATGACTCCCCCACTTTTTGGCACAGCTGACCCCTGCCTCACATCTAATTCTCCAAATGCCCATATCTGGGGAGAAAGACATGCTGTCCAAGAACCTGTGAACTCAGAAAGCTGGGGTTAATTATTGAGCAATACAATTAAATTATTAGCTCATAGTAATGTCACTGCTATTTGTGCCTGAATTCTGAACTGGCTAGCATGTCCTACTCATAATTTCAGCATGTACTGAATCTCAGCAGGATCATACCAACGTCAGCATTTACAAAGGAAGTTGCCCTTAAAACCTTGGTCATGGTGCTGGTACTTTAGAAAGTGGAGTTTAGCATAGACATTTGCTTGTGCGTGTCTCCTACTGCTGCCTGGCTGGGCACAACTTGTCAAGCACAGGAACAAACCCTAGAGAGCCAACTGCTTACTCTGTGGATGCAGCTATGAATGACTTCCTGTTATTTTTCTAGTGTTGTGTCTCCATGATGCTTAAAAAATTTTGTCTGTGGTAACCTGCTGCTGTACTTGATCACAGTGTCCCCTGGAAACCCCCTACTTATCTTCTAATAATACGGAGGGCTATACTAGAGAAACAAGAGACAAAGAAAGTATGCAACCCCAAGGCAAGCATTATGCTGGGACCAAAGCTGGGAAGAGAGCTGGGGTCCTGTGTATCCTAACCCAATATTCCCCTGAGTAAACTGCATTGCAAAAATGCAGCTCTAGTGTCTGACAGAGCTCAGGGTTAAAGGACAGAGCAAGAAAAAAAAAATGTTTGACTTCCTGTGTTACAGTAATATACATAGTATGTTATATAGTATATGTTATAGTATACATCTTCCTGGATGTAACTGTTTCTTGCTAATATGTTTCTCTGTGGAAGATGGTGCAGGTTTTTTTACGCTGTGGTGTGTAGTAAAGATGCTCAATTTTAGAATCTTTTCAGCCTTTTCTGACTTTTATTGTTCTTCTTTTTGTTGGCTTTAAAGAAAGTTTCAGATAAATTTTCTGGTAATGCTGTTTCCATCCTGGAATTGTTGTTTGGATCTACCTCCTTTGGTGTCATTATCATTAAATCTATTTACATCCTGATCCACAAATGTCATACACTGATAGTTGTTAAAACTGGAGATAGGGTCTGAGCTACCTAGCAAAGAAACCAGTAGGAGATTACCCTCTGTGAGTGCAGTTCCAGACCAGAATGCATAATTCAAGTGGAGATAAGTGACAAAAAATGAAAGGGAGATAAATTCAGTTTCAGTTCAGAGGCAGCATTCCTACTTCAGATGACTCTAGGAGGGAATTTGTTGCTTAATCGAGAGGTGCATAGCAAGACCTCTCTCAGCGACTGCTGTGAGCCTAGTAGTATGACATCTTGTCTAGACGTGCTCATTTTGATTGCCCTGAGAAGAACTCAGTCAGTGAGGGCAGACATCTCTGACATGTTCCTGTTTGGTAAACACAGACCTCCAGGATTTGGTTGTTGCTCACGCAGGGTGTGTTTCCCTCACAAAATATTTACGGAGCAAGAAGTGCTTACACATCATGTAGGTGTTACCATTAGGGTATCAAGAAGGGCTGATCTCTGATCGCTACAGGGCAAGGCACTACTAGAGGAGGGGAACGTACAGTCATTCCTGCTCTACTACTACAGATGTTTGAGTGGCATGGTGTGCTGGTGTGGAGATCACCACCTGAGAATTACAGTCCTCTGTTGTAGTCTTGACTGTTATACTGAATTGCTCTTTAACCTTGAGCAAGACATTCCTTGTCCTTGTCTTCTCTTTCAAATCTTGAATACTGCAAACAGCTGGGATTTGTTCCTGTTGCTAGGTGTGGAGTGGGTGTGTTTCTTTTAGCTGTTTACTAACCAAAGATGTCTTTAGAGTCCAGAGGAAGGGACAAGAACTTGTGGGGGAGAAAGGAATTCAGCTCTTAAGCTGTACATATCTCTTTGCCTTGGCAATAGAGAGCCTGACAAACAGGAGCAACTGCTATCTCCAGCAGATATCTAAACTCTGGGGGGCCAGGCCTGCCTCTGCAAGATGTCTTGCAGTGCAGATGAGACAGAGAAAAAGTAATGTTTTCAGAAGCATGGGCAAACCCTGTCTCAAAAGTCAGGTATGCATTTAAAGGTAAGCATAGGGAAGCCAATAGCATTCCTGGTAGTACTAGACAACTAAGGAAACTGTTACTTACCTTCTGGATGACTACCTGTATCTTCAGAGATTTCAAACATCCTTACAGAAATTGGGCCATTAAATGATTTTGTTTTTGAAAATGTTGTTTCAGAAGCGAGTGAGGCATTTATTCTTGTAGGAGTAGACCGAAAGCCAGGGGGATTGTGGTATTTAAGTGCCTCCTCCTTTTGCAAATGCTACAAGTAATCCCTTGGCCTCAGTTTCCACAGCTGAAAAAAGACTATGATATACTAATGCCTACCTTCTTCCTTGAGGACTTGGCTTTGCCATGGCTCATTCATTCCTGTGTTCAAAGCACAGTGGGTTGCAAAATGATGATTATTAAAGCCAGCTATTAGAGAGCGTTGTCTCCTTTGAGAATATTGATTTAATCACATCTCTGTATTTAAAGTCTGAAGTGATATGATGTGCAAAGATCAATTTATTCTATGTTTGTATCTAATGAATAATTATGGAGTCTTCTCTGTTCTTTCTGGAATGAATAAAAATAAATGGTTTTAGTTGGAAAAGACAAGAGAACATGCTTGACAAAGGAAGTCCACCAGACCTTGCTGTATCAGCTTCTAACTTTCTCTTCTTTTTCCAGATGTACTTTTTTCCTTCTTTTTTCCCCATCTGTGTTCTAGTCAGTGCAGCATTTTTTTCCTACCCTCCAGCTTCTGTAAAAAAAGTGACCTTTTTTTTTAAAAAAAAAAAATGTGAGGATTATTGTAATTCTTATTGTTCCCTGAGGGACAACTATTTGAACTTAGATTATGTTCCCTAAGGAGAATAGTGGTCAGAAGTTTGGTCCTTCGAAGTTAACTTCATAACTTAATTTAATATTGATACCGTTCTGGTGTGACAGAAGAGTATAACCATATTTGTGAGGGGCACTACTGAAGGAACATCTGCTGAGGGTCCTGTGGCTGCTTGCTTAAAGGCATCCATGACCTTACGTGAATGGCCAGGGATGCATTCCTAGAATGTATTCTGTTTAGGAAAATAGTTTGTGTGGAGGATGAGGTATGCCAGTGAGATGCAGAGTAGCTGTGCCTTAAAAACTGAAGATCAAAATTCCTGAGCCTGAGGGTCAGAAATTCACCATTTAGCTCAGAGTCATTGAATCATCCATGGAACCCTCTTTGGAAAGAGGGATAAATGGTTACCAGCCCAGTCCATAGAGTAGTTAAGGCCATGCATGCGCATATAAGACTCTTGTGGCTGTCCCTTGTGTTACCTGACTCCTCACCAAGGCTTTTTGCTTGTGTATCAGAAAATTCCCTTTCTCTTATTCTTGAGGTGCTTGGATGAGGCTTCATGTTTCTGGCCTTCATTCCAGCAAGGAGAGTAGATGCATTGCACTGTGTTGTGTTGCCCCTGTATCGGCTCTCCAGAGGAGCAGGGCAGCTGAGAGTACCATACGCTGCCTTCTCTCCAAATGTAGGTTTGCCCATGGCCAAGTTATTGTCCTCTCTGTCCTTGTTCTGTCTCTTGCTACAGAGAGTACCAATAAACCATGTGTTTCCGTAGCTACATATCTCTCATATCTTTCATGTCACTGTTTTTGAGACCATGTCCCAAAAGGAAAGAGATTTATAAAAGAAGGGCATGTATCCAGTTGAGCACTCCCAGAGACTGTAAAGCTCCAGCTCCAGTGAAAAATAGTCTCCATGAGATTCTGCTGTTCTTCTGGGACAAAAATTACCCAATGCATATGTATGGCCTTGTTAGTAGGGATGTAAAACCAGTATCACCAGGGGCTGACCTTTTTCTACAAAGCCACTTCAAAACCCTCTGAGATTGCAGACAAATGTTCCTGTTTGTCGCTGCTGGCCATGCTGCCTTCTCTGTGTTTTACGGCTTAGGCTGAAAGTAGATGTACAAGAAAAAGAGAGCCTGCTTCTTGTGAGCTGTTTAGTTCTGTATCCAGGACTTTAGGATTCCCTGGGTGAAGGGTAGGCAGCTTTGAGAGATGGCATCAGACCTCTGTGGAGTTGACACAGCTTGGGCACAAATTCTCAGCCCAGCCTGTGTGTGCACATGGAACTGGACCTGATGTGGGCATCTTGTTTTTCTGAGACGAAGAGAGAAGTTTCTGTTCAACTCAGGCTGAAACCAAATTTAAAAAAGAAACAGAAACCCACCAAATATCTCTGCCTCCCAACCCCAGCCCCCTAACATTTCCTCAGCTGTCAACACTGTTTTGGCCAGCTTTCCTAATAACAATTTTGATCCACCCTTAAAGAGAAGACTTGAAGGATTGAAGCGCTCCTTTGGGAAATGAAAAATACTTTCAGGTCCAGTGAGAGCTGATTTGATTTTATTAGACTCACTCCTCTGTTGAAATAAAGTAGGGCATGATGTTGCAAATTGCATGTTACAGTATTACCACCAATAATGTCAACACTATTAATACGTCTGTAATTCACTGCATCATGCCTCATTATTTCATCTCCATAGATTCTTGTTGTTGTGAGTGTAATTGTTTTTATGTTGTACTAAATTAACTCTCTAAGAGGTCCAGCACTCCATTATATTCCCCCAAAATAGAAGATACTAAGATATGCACTGCCTCAAAGGTGTTACACTTTTATTGTGAAGTGATAGATTATCTATTGGAATGCTTCCTGTTATATCAGTGGAAGGATATGAGAACAATCTCACCTTTAAAATATTTCCATGGTATCACAATAGCTCTCAGATCTGCTGCTTTGTGCAGACCCTTTTGGGCAGGACACTGTAATTATTTTTTTGTTGAAGTAATAGTTTCTTTGTATCTTATCAATTATTCAAAATCATTTTTACTTCTGCAGCCTGCTGAGTTTGTGTTAGCAAACCTGCTTGCTTTGTGTAATGATTATCTTTTACCCACTTTATATTGTATGAATACGTCTAACCTTTATTTAATACTCATTTCTTACATTAGGCAGCTGAGGTGAGTAGAGTATTGTGGGTATATGTTAAAGTTGCTGTTGAGATGTTTACACCTTAGCTAAATGCACTGCAGACTGTAGTAGCAATATAAGGTAGGTACTTGGGAAGCTTTAGAACCAGCTGGTCTGGCTGTAGCTAATGCTGGTCTGTGGCACCTTTCTGAAAATATGAATGTAGTCCATGTCTCAAAGTTTCTGGCCTACAGAGCTCTTTCATTTGGAGGTGGACTTAAGGCTGAAGTTCAGAACAAATTGTACTATTTTTTAGCATTTCTTTAATTTGAAATATATTTGTGTATGTGTGGTGGTGTATGTTTCCATCACTGTACCAAGGTGACGCAATTGGTGGGACGTTTTGATTTTAATACAGGTCAGGCCTATGGTTTTCAAAGCCCACCTGCAAAGCAGTTGAAATTCTTCTAAAGGACGTACATTTTCAACCTTTCCTCCATACTCCTTAGGCATACTCTTGACGTTTTCTCAGGGAATGATTTTCCCATAGAAAATTTCTCACTTCTTACAAAATCTCATTGTTGCTGGGAATCTGTACTGGAACACAGTACAGATTCTGTGCAATCTCATCTCTATGCTCCCTTCTCCGGGAGAAGGGCGGCCTTATCAGATGAGACCTGCTACATGAGCAACTGCAGAAAGGACAGAGGCAGCTAGTTTCTGTCAGTACTATATTGTGAGACAGCCAGCTTGGAGCCTCAGACCCAACCAATTCCCAGGTTTTTCTGGTGGGATTGTTGGAAAACTCTATTCCATGGCAAACTGGCATTTGTGTATTTTTTGGTTTCCTCCTAAAATATTTAAAAATTAACATTTTGTTTGCAAAGGGCTTCTATTTTCTCATCAGATCTGGCTGTAATATAGATTTTTCTGCAAAGTGACAACATTAATTCCGTTTTCACTTTCCCAATTTTTTTTTGCTTTTTTCTTTGTACATAGCCTTTTCTATGTCACACTGACTTCTGTAATAGCAAGTTTCTTCTTTCTTCTTCGTTTTCCTATTAAACTGTTTGGGCTGCACATAAAACATTTGCCATTGCATTTTTAGTTTAAAAGTACATAATTTTCTGATTCCACTGCATCTTTTCCAAAGTGGGAAGAACTCTTATTAGCTTTCATGGACCAAATTATAGAAGATGATACATACTGGAAGCAGCAAGGTATTATGAAAATAGAAACATAAGGTATGCCCTATTGAAAAAAGGGCACCTTGTAACATTGCATCTTAAACCGAACATGGAGTTTGAACAGGACATGGCTTGCTAAGAGCTAGAGATGTCTTTGGTCTTTGACTTGGTTCTAGATTTGAAACATAAGGAAGCCTGTTCCCTTTAATCCATATGAGTGAAAAACCCATGAGCTTTTAAGATTTGAAGACTCTGCTAAAGCGAAATGGAAAATGCACGACCCCTTTAAGTATGTGGAAGATTACCCAAAAGCGTGTACTTAACAGTAGGTTTCTGTGCATTATATGTACTCCTCCTCAAGTGCAGGTTTTCTTTTAAAGATATAAAAGTCACTGCGGAAACCTGCTGCAACAGCTTTTAAACCATCAGCAATGTATAAAAGTCTGTTCTGAGAAGGGCTAGTGACAAATCAGGTGAATTAATTTCAATCTTCTGAGAATGGCAGCAGCAGACCTGGAAAGTAGGAGAGAACAGCCTACAACAATTAGTGTCTGTAGTAACAGCCTTTGGGTTCAAAGAGGTCAGTGGGACCGTTCCTCTTCTACAGAAACTAGTAGTTGAAGTTTCATTTACCAACTTCATTTAATAATGAAACTTCCTGCAGTGTCTTTAACAAGCACAAAACTTGTAAGGCGGAGGAGAAAGATCTAGCATTCAACCAGCTAAAGTTACTTTTTCTATGGAATTAAGGTTGGAGCCAGGAAGAAATTTTTATTTACTGCTCATTATAGTTTATGGATACTAGATTATATACGTAAAACAAGCAATCATGTTTTTTAGTCTTTTTCATCACTGAATGCTTGCAGGAAAAAGAGAGTTTCACTTACTTCAGCTGAACAAATAGTTACCGTGGAATCCATCCCAAATACCTGAAACTGTTGTTCGTTTTTAATAGCAAGCAGGACTGATCTTAAAAATAAATAGCAAGGTAACTGGAGAACACTTTTCAGTTAACTTCAGCACTCCTTCCCGGAGCTGATTTTTTTCCTGTTTCAGTTTAACTGCAACTGAGGCAAGAACCAGAAATGCTAATGACTTGCTGTACAGTGGGAATATAACAAGAAGTCCTCATTTGCAGGCAACAATGACTCATAAAGGAAATGTCATGATGCAAGGGATTTTTCTTTCTTTCATTTATGATTTGATTTCTGTCATTATTATTTGATAGTCATAGGCGCAGCTGGACGTCACTCAGGCTTTAAAAACAAAGAGAAGTGAGCCTGAAGCAAATCGCCTTGCACACTGGGGAAGTTCAGAACTGACTTCTCACCAGGCATGCTTTTCCTTTTGGATGTGATCGGAGAACAGAGTTTCCCTCAAAGGAAAAACTAAATGTTTTGAGACTTCCTTTCAGCATACATCAGGATGAAAGCGAATCCCTTGACTCTACTTGTTCCCTTTCCTCACCAGCCATGCTGTTTCCTACATCCCTTAACTGCTTCTCTGCATCAGTCACTGTCTTTTCCCTTTGCTTTCAAACATGTTAATGTCTTTCTCATACTACTTTATGAAACATGCCCTACATCCCATCTGCTTCCATCACTGTCACTTCCTCTCTTGCTTCTGGCTCTGTGTTTCAGCTCCTTGAGCAAACTGTACCATGGCATACTTTCTCAGCTGTTCATTTCCATGAGTACATTGCATCTCTCCTCTACTTGCTGTGTGGGCTTCCTGCTCAACACTGAGCAAGTCCATGCCGGCTGCTCTTTGCATCCTAAGCCTAGACTGCCTGAAGCTCTAGGATAAAGGCCATGTTTCATGGCTTGGTTCCTCAGGAGCTTCTTACTGAAAGGATGGAGTTTCTGTTCATCAGAGATGGAGTTTACATCTGAGAGTGCAAAGTCAGTACCTCCACCTTTCTCCCTGCTACACAGATCCAGGGATTAAGAAATGCCTCTAAAAGTCTTCACTTTTTTCCCCGTTGCAAGGCTTGTCTCTCTTATGTGATTGTCCCAGAAACACAAAAGGCACAGAAAATCTTAAATACACCTAATAAGACTTTTATAGACTCATTTTCCAATTGCAAAGGAGACATGACAGAGAATATAGGTGCCACCCTGCACCTTTCCTGCTCTGTTTTTTAGGAATGTTGTCAATGTTGTGGCTTTTGGTGTTTTGTACTGAAGGTCTGTACAAAGAATGCTGGAAAGGTCATTGGTTTGTTTTAGTCCTGTCAAGTGTTCTGTGACATGTTTGGTGGGGTTCTCAGGCACTTTCTGGATACGTGTTCCATGGTGGACAGTGTTTACAAGAGAAGGACATGGATAAGTCAATTAAATTGTTCAATCCCCAGTCCCTAGATTCACAGGTAATGATTTCTAGTTGTACTGCTGCCTGCTGTTTGGACATGAAGTTTTGATATTGTGTGGGAGAGAATACCACCAGAACAGCATAGCATGGCCACTGAGGAGCAGTGTGGAGTCTTTTCCTCCAGTGTGCTGCAGACTCCCCTCCAAAATTGTGATTCACTCTACTTCAGAGGCTGAGACGGAGGAGTTCAACATCCAAAACCCCCTGGTCTTTTTCTGTTCTCGTTCTCCTCAGTGTCTGTCTTGCCTTTAACAGGAGAGACTTCAGTTCTCTCATTGAGATAGTTGTCCTTGAAGACTCTGCCATCTCGTGGTGTTCTTCTCTGTTGACTGCTCCTTTACTGGGAGTTACCCCTTTGGCAGGATAAACCCAAATTGTGTTGTATGTGAGTGCCCCGTGCAGAAGGTAAGACCTAACAAGCTAGAAGTTGGAGAAAGTTTGTACTATTCTCTCCACATTGCAGTTGAGAAGCTGAACTCTGGGAAAGTGAAATAACAGGCCTGTTTCTGTGCAGTGAGCAGTGGTGGACACAACTGCCTCCTTTCAGCTCTAAGCTTTAGCTTCTATGCCATTTTCTCTTCCTCTCCTTCCTTCTAACAGTTCAGTTTTTTTCATAGAGAAGGAAATATTTTCTGCAGTGTTGCAATAATACATATCTGAAATCTGAAGAAAGCCCATACCCAGCTTTTCCTGCCCGATATTCTTGGCACTTGCACATAACCGCTGCGTATCCTGTCACTAAAACAAATGTATGAAACAGTTCCACTTCTCTTCTTTAATTGGAACTAGCTTGTTTCAAGGAGCTGAAGAGGCAGACTACTCACAAAGGTTAGTGTGGAGAAATATATCATTGTCTTGCAGGATGTTCTAAGTGGGTCTCTTGAGTATCAAGGTCAGAGTTTATTCAGCAGCAAGTTCTACTGGTATGAATCATCAATAGTGTTTCTTACACAATTTATCAATGCTTGGCAATTATACTTTATTCTCTAAAGAAATTCTACACTTTTTCTCAGGAAATGGTGCATATTTTTAACTCTTCATTGTCCTTTCCAAGTATAATTCTCAGTTTCTTTGATGCAGAAGAACGGATATGAGATAGCACTGTGTGCTGTTGAGCACTTCTTCTAAAGCAAAGCTGATTGAGACAGAATTAATTTTCAGTAAAATTCTGTTTTTCTTGATTTTCTGTGCTTTAAAAAATATAAACTAGGGGCAATAGAATGTATAATAGTTTTTTTTAATTTCTAATGGGGGAAAAAACCACCTTTTACACTGGGAAATGAAATAATTTTTTCAGCAGCTTAATTCATGCTTCAATGAAATTAATAAACTAGGTATTTCTGAAAATTCAGGATGTTTTTTATCAGTTTGGTGAATGAACTCAGGAGAATGAACCTCTGTTAACTGCCAGACTAAATGTGGCTAGGCTGTCCTGTCTGAAATGGCTCTGAAATTCCAGCTGCTGGCACCTGCTGTCTCTAGAAATGAGCTAAAGCACTGGAACTGAGGATGGATCCAGTAAGTGTCAAACATGGGCAGTAAATCATGAACTCTAGCTCACTGAGTAGCCAAGAGGTTTTTCCACAGTAAAGGAGTACTGAAAAACAGAGCAGGTACTAAAGTTACAGGCAGCATTTTGGACACCTGTAATTGCTTCTTGGACTATAATTCACCACCTCTCTAAAAAAAAAACCCCAAACTCAAACCCAAACAAACACCAAAAAACAAAACCCCCCAAAACGTATCACACAAATAAACAAAAAAACCCCTCACACATTGATTACTGAGTAGGGGAGAGACACATTTTTAAAAAAAGGTGATTGTTTCTTTATACAAATAATACCCAGTCTCACTATCTCCACCTTTTGGTAGCCCTAGTGCATAATACTCATCTGTTACACACTGTGCCTATGAGACAATGCTCCCAGACATGCTCCTGTGCTTTGGTGGAGTGCTATGACCTGTATGTGACATGGTGAGGATGCATGTGGCCTTATGTTGCATTTCTGGAGGCACTCGTTGTTTCCGATACACCTGTCCAGTCAGAGCTTCCCAGTGCTTCATCAAACACTTTATTTCTTGCTTCTCTGCTCTTACAGCGTCAAAAGAACATGACCATCCTAAAATACTAACCAGCTGCAAACTCATCCCCCACCAAACCATTTATTTATTTATCATCCGTCTGACATTTCAAGCTTCAGAATGTGTCTTCAAGCTTTTCCCTGCAGTTAGGCAGACTATCTATTTCGTTTTTGGGAAAAGCTCAGATTCCCATGTAACTGAATTCCAGCAGCTCGGTCTTCAGTGCAAATACTAAAGATCACAAGATTCCCCATCTTTTTGTGGAGTGCCTTTCTCAAGCTGTGCCTTGAGCTGTGGCTGAAGTTTCCCCAAGTTATCTGTGGAGATGAGGAATGCTGCAGGTTAGATTGTGTCTGTATATGGTGGAAAGACTCTTGGCCCCAGAGAGCTTATATAGTTGAGATGATCAACGAAGAAAATACAGGTATGAAAATACAGAAGTGACTGTTATGTTAGTGGCAGAGCTACGGAGAGTCATTCCTATCCATTGTGCCAGCTTTAAAACTGGACCCGACCGAAGAATCTCTTGTGATGTGGTGGGTGCACAGTCAGGGCAGAGCCAGCATTCAGACCTTTCTATCGGCATGTAGCTGAGAGTAGAGTTGAGCTGAGAGCAGAACACTCTGCGCTGCACTTAAGGAGCTGCTTTGTGTTCAGTAGTAGCAGGGGGCTATGCTGCCTTCTGATCTTTCCTCTGTTATTTGGGATTCAGAAGAGTGTTGCTAGACTTCGGTATTAAGTGCAGCAAGTGATCCAGAGCTGCACTGTGGATTGGGCTACAGGGCAAGAAACTCACTTCCATATTCTGCATGAGCTGTGCATATTATATGGGGCTTTGCTGAGAAGTACATGGGATGGGAAAGGGAGATGCGACGGGGCTGTGACTGTACTTTCCTAGTTATCCAGTGGGGAGATTTGTTTCTGTTATAAGCCATCAGGAAATAATAACCTCACTGGAGCAAGAGGAAAGGGGGAGAGAGCTGAAACGCAGGAGTCCTGGGATCTACACATCTCTTTAATGTAGTAATTTCACTTAAATCAGCAGAGAGGAGTGTGTCTGTCCATGTATTTTGGTCAAAAGTGGCTTGTTTCAGTTTGGAAGACATATACTTGAGCTGATTTGTGAACTGTGCTTGGACACCCACTTTTTTTTGCACCTACTTGATTGACCAACGTAATATTTCATCAGAAGTAAAATCAAACTGGTACAACTGAGTGTGTGTTGGCAGACACTGGACATGTCTTCTCTGTGCACAAGTTGTGAAGCAGAAATAAGTAGTTAGATTTGACAGACCTATCACCAAGTCTGGAGGTAGTATAACCATGTCAGCATAGCACTAAACCTGGTGTAATTAGCCTGGCCATGAGGCAGAGTTTATTTTCTTTGGCTCCATGCCATGCTGTCAGGGCAGTACTGAGCTAGCTGTTGAGCTAGCATGTCCTCAGGGACTGTGTTGTGCAAGTGAATGTGTGCAAGATGAGAGTTCAATGGTGTGAGGGTTTGTTTTGTGGCTTTTTGTGTTGTTTTGTTGTTGTTGTTAGTTTGTGGTTTGGGTTTTTTGTTTGTTTTTTTAAATGGGTTATGGTCAGTAAAGCAGCAGGAGTCTTTTCAGTGCTCTTGGCTTCAGAGTTTGCTATGGGCCTTGTTCACTTCATCAGAACAGCCCAGTCTGTTCAGGCTGTGATAAGACCTAAGCTGCATTGAATATTTGGGGAAGGCTTTATGAGAAACCTAAAGTAATGCTTTTAACTTTCATACAAGCCAAGGAGGCTGTACATGTGAGAAAATGTTTTTAAGAGGAAGAAGGAAGAGTTTCACCTTCTGAGGGGCTCACATGATTTATCACATAGAAATGGTAAAATTGGTTCTTCTAGAATGCTCCAGATACAATGTGTAACACCGCAGTCTCCAAGGTAGAAGGTGTTGAGGTTTTGTATAGTGAATGTCCCATCCCAGTTTATCCTGCAAGCTTTGGGTACACAAAGGACAGAGGGGTCTACTAGGATACCACACTGTTTGACAAGCATTCATGAATTAAAAGAGGGTACACTTTGTTCTCAAGCTTACTCCTTTTTTTTCTTTTCAGGAAAAAATGTTATTATTAGAAAGGAAACTGTGTTACTTGGTGGAAAATGTACTTTTTATTTTAGAAAGGAAACTGTTACTTGGTGGAAAATGTCCTTTTTGTTTTACTTAGTAATGAGTTATTGAGCCTGCTGGTTGCCTTTCATAGAGTTTATTAAAGCTGATTCTAGTTTAATCAGAGTCTGTGATAGCAGAAGGACTGTAGACTTGCTTTTTGTTTATTTTTACTGGGCACTCAGAAAATACATACAATGGTCAGACCTGTGAAAGTACTGCAGGTGGCTTAAATATATGTTCAATATATATTGAACAAGTAGAAATAGCACTGCTGGAGAAGCAGCAATGTAAAATGGTGGTGGATCAGGTGAACAATGAACAGTGGAACAGAACAGAGGGAATCCTCCCAATCTCCTAACTTCTTATTGATCAAGTTTTCTCCCAGACTACTACTAACTGCTTGAACCTGGTCCTACTGCTCTGTAAAACTTCCTCTCTTGACTCAGCTGTGGGCTCATAAAAATTCAGTGAACTCTGAGTTATCATAGTTTCCACAGAGAAAAGAAATGATCTGGGCAAACGTTTAATTGCAATGAAAAGTCACCTTAAATGCAGTTCATGGGCATCTGGAAGATCTTGTATATTTCTTTTGCACAAAATTTTACTTCTCTAAGGTATTCTATGGACAAGCCATTCCCATAATAGTTTTCATAGAGATTATAACATCCACTGGTGGCTCTGGTACATACCTGGTACATGCTCTTCATGGTAGGGAATGCAGAACTTCTGCCCTCTTTCACCACTAAATCTCTGAGCTTGCTCACTTACCCTGTTCTTTTCTACTTTCATTTCCCTCTTTAACCAGGGAAATTTATAGACCTGGACATTACTTCCTCCTCTCCTTCAATACTGTTTTGTGAAATGCTGATAACACAAAATCCTTAATCTGTCTGGGGACACTGTGGGCCAGATTTTTGTGTTCATAGTGCCCTTGATCTGGGGTAGAATTCAACTTCAAGGCATGTCACCTGTCTTCTAGGTACATTAAGTGGAAGCTGGAAGCTGCATATTTGAGAGAGGTGCATCCAGATTGCTTAAATAATTCAAAACACAAACCCAAATAAATGCCTAAAGAGCTAGACATCAAGTTCTTATGAAGGTAGTGTTTTCTTTCTGGGCACAGAAAAACCTCTGCAAGTTCAAGTGTAGATGCTACTGCATGACCAGCCAGCTACTCTAGGAGCAGCATAATGAATGGAACCTACTTTCCTAGTGCTCTTGCCTTTGTGGATTCCCTGGCATGAATTTACTAGCCTTTCCTCCATGGAACCATTAGTCCTGTTTTTCTTTTCTCTAGGCACGCCTTTGCTCACAGACCTTGAAAATCTGTTTCTTTCTGAAACCTCTCTCAGATCTTGTTTAATATGTCCTACGGGCTACGTTATTTAGGGTAATAGGGACAGATACTGTGATTGTATACTTCTCTACTCCTTAGGACATGGAGCAAGAAAATAGTACATTATAATGAGATCAGTCAACTCCTTTGGCTCAGTGTGTATGAATGGAACACTGTCTCTGTAACGGTACCTTTACAAAAACATTTTTGAAGTATTTGTGTTATAAAACTGTAGAAGGAAAAAAGGCCTTATTTTGTTATTTGCCTGCTTCTTTTATGACATGCTGGCGTTAGTGACTTTAATTCCTAAGAGGCGCACATTTTTATGATAATTTTTCTAGTTCTACTGAAGCCCCAGGGGACGTGCATGGGAGACTATGACTCTGGCATTGTGTGGACAAGAAGCAGACTGAGTGTCAGAGCTCTTGGGTGAATTGCACAGACGGAGCCTAGCTGAATTCTTCTTGAATGGAAGGTCTAAAGAGCACCTTTCAGTTGAGTTTGCCATGAGTTTTCCAGACAGATTCAGCCTTCAGGCCTCTGTTTGCTTACTTACTGTTTTCAGGCACTGAATTCTACACTATAACTATACAATCTCTGTTCAACCAGATAAGTAATTTCACTTTTGCCGTCTTCTACAGAATACAACATCTTGGTTTAGTGGTGAGACACTCTATTTGAAAAATCATTTCCCTAGGAAGTTAAATTTGTGAGGCACTGGACTTTCTGTTAGAGTTTTTTAAAAAAATAATTTGACAAAGCTGTAAATGTTGGCAGATTAATGTTTTGGATTCAGTCATCTGTTGCCTCTGCTCTCACTTTTCTTGCTGTTGTTACTTTCTTTTCTTATTGAAAATAATCAAAAGGGGGAAGTCTGGAAGAAATAGTCTTTGTTGTATTATATTCCAAAACAGTAATCTTTTCTCTCTCTCTCCCCCCTCCTTTTTTTTTTTTTTTTTTTTGAAAATAAGAAATATCTTTCTGACATTTTCAAAGAAATACTTTAAACATTTGTAACTGGTCTAATAATTAAATCTAGCTCACATCCTCTCCATCCCATGTGTTTTTGTTATCTGCAAAGCAAGGCACAGCAAGCTGCTTCTGGGTTGTGTGCCTGCTCTCTGGGTGCAGGCACACAGGTAAGAAGCCCTTTACTATCCCCTACCCAAGGGTAAAGCCCTGTGGGGGAGCCTTCCCTAGGGCAGCATGTTGTGTGGATCAGCAGTGACTGCTCAGTGGGCAGCGTTCAGGTTTTCCCAAGAGAGAAAAGTGCTGTTGACTCTAATCAGATAGCGTTGCTGAACCAAAGCATTGTGAAATCTCCATAGCAAGGGAAATGGCGAAGTCTGACAGCGAGGGAACTGCAAAAACCAGCTTACGCAGGTACCTTCATCTGTTCTAAGGCTTGCTGTCTCCTGGAAACTTAGGAAAACTACTAGTGTTGTCTTAGTCTTGAGCAGGAATCCATTGACCTGTTTCAGTCCCCCTGCTTATGCAGGTGAGGTCCCTGTCCCCATAAGCCAGGTCCGTTTGGTCTGTTCTTTCCTAAGCTTGGCATAAGAGCAGTGTGACTCTGAGAGGAAATGGGAAAACAGTTTCTTCAACTGTCTGACTGCAGGCATTGTTTATTAGCCTCCTGCCATGCTTATTGGGAGAGATTTTATCTGGAGCTGTTGTATTTCGTTCTTGGCTGCTTCCTAGCAGGCCTACGATGAAGCTGCGAATGCCAACAATTAACCCTGTGTCATCACATTACAACCATTTCAAGTGACTCTCTCCCACAGAGTATATGGACTGGGCCCACATCTTTAGTTCTGTGTGCTGTTCTGGAACAACAACTCCACATATGAACTAAATGACCTGACTACTCTTGAGAAGGGACCCTGTCTTAGCAGCAAGTGCAATTTGAATCAGGCCCTCTTTGTCCTCAGTTGCTCCTACTACCTCATCTGTTCAGTATCTAAGCTAAGCATGGTGTGTTAATGGAGGGGATGAGGAATCATACTATTCTGTGAGGTACGAGAGACGTCTGAGCTTTAAATAGAGCCTTCTCTAGGCTTTTTCAGATAGTCAGTGAAGAGTGCTTCTCCTCTATGCAGTCTGGCTTATCTGACGTGAAAGATCCTCTGGAAGATCATCTTTTCCTGTTGTCTTTCAAGATCCTGGGAAGCCTTGCCTTTCTGCATTGATGCTTGAGAGGAGATTTCCTCTATGCCAGTGCTATATATGTCCTTCTTGGCATCCGTATGCTGTGACCATGACAAATCCTACTTCTCATGGAACTGTGCTATGAATAGCTGCTGTAACCTGGATATTTTCAATCTGAATTCCAGACAGTTGGTAATTGTGAAACATTAAGCATCATGATTTTTCTAAAGATACAGCTTAAGTAGTTATATAGTGCGACTAAATTGCTCTGAAGATAGTGAAGATAAATGTTACAGCAGAGGATGCTACTGTCACCCGCTAAGCTAGTGATATTTTGCAGTTTGTTGTGTTGATTCCATCAAGATTCTGCAGTGGTCTTTGCTCATCTGTGTCAATGGTTGGTATCAGACTCTCCTGTTATGCAACATAAATCAGTAATAACTCTCCCTTCCAGGGAAAATGTGCAACAGTTTATTGCCTTGTAGAAGGAAAAATAAATTAACAATGCTGACTGTAACTACAGTGAAACACGAGGGAAATCAGTTTGCCATGAAAACATCTGTAAAGGAATTATCTTGCTGAGAATCAGGTATAAGAATTGCCCCTTCAGTACATGACTAGCTTCGATGAAAAGCTGAACTGCTGAGCAGCATTTCTCATACTGTGAAGTAATATAACATAATTCTAATGCAAACACATTAGCGGAGGGCCAACTTTATGAGACCTACAGTCCAGATTCTTGGATGCTTGCCTAAGCAGACCTGAGCTCATCACATGCAGCAAAACTCCAAGCCCTGTGGTTAAGAAGACGACTTACACTCTTTGTAACATCACAAGAGTCAGAAGGAGGAGGGAGGAGGGCCTTTGTACTTGAGGATTGGTGGGACTGTCTGACTTTTAGGAGGAACATGAAAGAGAATAGGTTGCAGTGCGAAAAAAGGCGAGGGTTGCACCTGAGGAACAAGTTGTCCTTCCTTTAGGCTGACAGGGAGAAATCTGGAGCAGTTGTGTGGGACT
The DNA here is from genome assembly GCF_018139145.2 of Gymnogyps californianus. Classification (NCBI taxonomy): domain Eukaryota; kingdom Metazoa; phylum Chordata; class Aves; order Accipitriformes; family Cathartidae; genus Gymnogyps; species Gymnogyps californianus. The sequence goes on along the minus strand of NC_059474.1, from coordinate 62,245,906 downwards.
TGCAATCTCATTGGGTCTGGTGGGGTAGTGCCCCTTGCTGGGGACCTGAGATGACTTTGACCTTTGCTCCTGCTGAAAACCACCTGCAGCTGATCTAGCTGTAAACGAGTAGCAAGGCATTTGGGGTAGGGATCAAAGATAAGCTGTAATGCTGGTCAGATTTCTTCTGTTTGTGCTATTGCTATGGAAACAGATATTATGTTTGCTAACCTAGTGGACCAAGTAGGTGTGGGTAGACCTTTGACCTCTCTTCATTTTACCTTTTTAAGCTACTGGAGGAACAGGAGAGAACAAAACATGTACAGGAGGAGGTAGTAAATAGGATATTGCTACCCAGGGCTCAGGCCAGAATGAAAGGGTGTGAGTTTATTTGCACAAGTGGACTGATTATTTTGAGCATGCTGCAGCCTCCTGTATGAAGTATCATTAAATCTCTGTAGGGTTTTTTTTCCCTCCCCCACCTTCCTGGGAAGAATTGCATATTGACACCACCTGGAAAAGGAGAGTCGGACACCCTAGTGCTCTTATGCGTGCTCAGAAAGCCCCAGAGTGCTATAAGCTCAAATTTAAATCAGTTGCAAGATTTCTCTGTAATGTGGAGCCTGGTTCATTTCTAGAATTACTTTAGTATTTCCATCTGACAAAGTCTATGGTATTACAAGGATTTTAGGGATTCCTGATTCTTCTTCATTCTATGCCACAATCTAATTTTTGAGGTCTTGATGTGTTTCATACTGAAGGACTTAAAATTTTTATATAGCATGTTGAGAGAAATTTTCTGGCTTGTGAGATTTGGATGGGAAGGAGGGGGAGCCTGGACTGATTTCTACTGTGAGCCCTGTTCAACTTGGTAAGTATTATGCAGATGCTTGTGAAGAACTGGGCTTGATGTCTTAGGTCTGATGATTTTATGCTTCTGTAAAAGTAATCCTGTTTGTGCTTTGTGTGTGCACAAATACATAAAACGCAGAATACCATCTCTGCCTAGAAAACATGCATGTCTTGTCTCTATGATGTGGTTATGCAGTTTCTCAACCCAAACTCTTAGACTTAATGGGTAGTGGTGTGACTTTGCATAAGGCTTTTTGATGGGAAGTTATCTTTTAAATTCTCTCTGAAGTCATCAGTTGTTAAAATAATTTTAAGTAGTCATTAAGTGCTTCATTAGAGTATTTTCTTCTTAAAATGCTTTAGTTAGATTAAAACTGAATTGTGCCTATTTCTTACTATCCATTTTTACCTTCCTTTTTCCTAAATGGACTTTGGCTCATGTATTTTTGAGCTTTAATATCAGTTCAGATGAATGCTCTTGAGTTCCTGAATTAATTCAATCATTTTCTCTTAATGACCATGAAGAGTTTTGTTAAGATGGAGTGCTATTAAACTCAAGCACTGTAGTGTTTAGAGCCAGCAATCACTGGGGGGAAGCCTACAGGTAGAAAATAGGATTGGAAATTGAACAGAACATATGAGGGGTTCATTTGCTGTGAATCCAGAGATAATCACCTGGAGGCTACGTGGTCCAAAGTGATCTAAAATCAGTAGTTCGCTGAAGGAGAGAGTGCTAATTCTTTCAGGATATATTTTGATCTGGGGCTCAGCTCTGTGTTTTCCTCTTGAAGTCTGATTAATACTTCATCATCTGTTGCAAATAAAAATCTTATATGTTGTGAATATGTTTTACATAGCTGCTATTTAACTAAAGAAAGCTCAGATGGCCTTGGCATACTTGACACATTCTCTTCCTACTGATGCTGGGGAAAAAACCCAGACAGTTTCTTTTATTGTCGTATCTGTACCCATCAAAAAAGAAGTTTTGAATTGAATAGAAGGGAAGGTACTCTTTTCAGGACAAATTACATTTTGTCTTAGGACAACCTAAAATTAAATTATTTATTTATATTGTTAAAGCTATTAAAAAATAAAATGAAAAGCTGTTGAAAACGTAAGTTATTTCTTTCAAATTCCTCAAAATTCTTTTCTATTCATCTTTTGCTCAAACACATTTCTAAACACATTTCTAAACATTTTGACATCATCCAATTGACATTTTCACAATGAAAAAAAATAAAGTTTAACATGTTAACCTAATTCTGGTTTAATTATTCTAGCTCAAGCTGTACTCTGTGGATTACGTGAACTGAGGAGAAAAAGTTCCCAGGTTGTACCGAAATTCTGAGTGGTAGGGGCTACTCCTAAGAGTGAGGGCAATATGAAAGGTGCTGGTTTATCTTAATCATAACAAACAATTTTGTACATACTTGGACCAGGCAAGATTTTCAGAAGCAGTTGGCCTTGTTTTCCTGTCACTGAAATTGTTGGGATTAGTAGCCTTGGCAGGCTGCTGATGAGCACTTTGAGAGCAGGTGTAAATGGGCTTCTCAAAGTAGAATGGCTTCTTTCCACTGCTGCCACGTATGGGGGGGAGGTGGGCGGTGCTGTGGAGAAGAAAGGATGTTCTTAATTCAAGCTAATGAACTTCAATTAAAATCTTAGTCATGCCAGAGCAGTTTTTAATCTTCTCATGGATTAGCAGGGTGAGTTAAAAATGAAGAGTTTACCTTCACAGCTAACACTTGTGAAAATTGCAGATTGCTTTGCCTTCCTTTTAAATATAAGCTATCTGTCTGCAGTTTAGAGGACCTGGGTTTGGTTTTGGGTGGGTTGTTTTTTTGTTTGCTTTTACAGTGAAAGTATGGCTTTTGCCCTTTAGGCTAAAAACAAGTTCATGATTTTAAGGTGTTATGTGCTCGCCCGGGACTCAGTTTTCAGGTTTTCTACCTTACACCCCACTCTCTGTCAGAGAGTTTTCCTGGCTAATATGTCTCACCAGAAGATGTTTCTTCTCCGAGTATCTGCTCTGAAGGGTCACCACACACAAGAGGAGACGATTACCTTCATAGCACTTTTAGCTCAGGTCAAGTTAAAGTCTAAAGGAAATGTGAGTATATTAATGAAATGCAAAATAAACAAAGTCGATGCAAATGATGTTTATAGTGACAAAAGTGAAGAAAAGGAAAAGAAAGAATATGCTTACTTCACTTGCTGCAAGATCACCTTTGAAAGGTGCTTGCGGTAAATCTCTGGCTTTCCCTGTATCCACTTGGCAAACTGGAGCTAATGCCAGACTACCCAGGGCGGGAAGCTTGCTCCTACTGCATGCTCTGTCTTCTCTCTTCAGCAAAGATGCTTTGCTAGAGCAGGAGAATATGCTCGAGGCGCTCAAATAGGGGTTTGTTCAATTTCTCATCTTCTGCTCCAGATTATTGATCCTTTCTCAGCACATACTTTTGACTTCTCCCTCCCTTCTCTGTTACTATGTTTCCTTTTCCCTGGAAGGGTGACCTACTGCTCTGGTTGCCCTGATATACACACATCCTAGACATGACTGAACTATTAGGAAGGTGTTTCCCTGCTCTCTTCCACTTGTAAAGCCATGTGTATGAAGTCTTTCCCTACCCTAAACCTTGTGATTATCATCAAAATAAATAAACAACTTCATTTTATGTAACATTTATGGTATGCAAGGCTCACTCATGGCTTCTGAATGTGACCAGTCCCTATGACAGCTCTTAGGCTGGAACAGGGAGGGAGGAACTCACTCAAAATTTGAGGGCTACTGCTCTAGAGTCCATTGTCCAATTCGCATGAGGAGCCTGCTCACACCACCATTGTCAGAACTTTTCACTAATAAATTGATCATACGCTTGGCTAGTAGACATATGGAACTTCCTGAGCTGTTGTTATTTAGCATCTTCTCCTTACGACCTTTAAAAAAGTCCTAGCATCCCCCTTCTTCCTTCTTGACTGACATGTATATCTTAATAAAATGCAGGTAGAGCGCTACTTCAGCAAAGATCGTCCATGCTTAACAAGCTGCTGTGCACTTAACAGGTATACTTCAGCTTCCTTTGAGAGCTTTGAAGTAGAACAAGAGTTGCTTTAAGTTGGACAGCTCTACATCACTGCAGCATGTTAGTACAGCATGAACACTATATATCTCAGAATAGATTCTAAACTTATTGCATAAAACTGGCAGTAACTGGGTATCTTCACATACTTTGAAAGTAAAGCTAGCGCTCTAGTAAATGCTCTCCTACCTGTAAAAGATACCAAGCCATATCTTTTTGGGATGCGAAGAGGCAGTGCTATTCACTGGAGAGCATAGTATAGAAAAAACTTCTCTGCTATAAAGGCCCCAGGAGCTGTGCACTTCCTACTCTGTCTCAAAGCATGTGGGAATGGGGGAAAGTCTAGCAAGAAACAATATGTAAAAGCTGGAGTATCTCAAACTAGCAGTTGTGTTTTGCAATTCCGGTAGATTCTGTGACATAGCCCACTGGAACTGCTGGTGGAAAACTGGTTGCTGCTGGTCTCACTTGGGCAGACTTGCCTCCCGCTTTTCCAAACAGGAAAATACCCTGACAGGCTCTTCAGGCTCTCAGCACCTTGTAACAGGTCTTTTCCTTACAGTCCATGCAACCGTCCTCTTCCCTTGCTTTCCATCAATATCCATGGGCACAACAATGCCAGCCAGATTTGCCATTGACCACAGACAGGTTCACGGTGTTTCTAGTGCCCCGTTCCTTTCCTGACACTGTCTCTCTGATGTGGTTTCAACTGGTCTGAAGATTTCAGTATTTTCTTGGATCTTGCACCACAGGCCAGTGGGATTAGTTGCCCCAGACTCTGTTTGCAAACATGCCAACCCATGGACTGATGCTATGAGATGCAGGTGAGTCAGTTTTATACTGAGTTTTGGGGCTAGATGCTTCTTCTCCATGAGCCTTGTCTGTGTGTCTCTAGCCTGTGTAAGCTGCTTGTGATGGAGGCTGCCTATTGCTGTTTGTGAACACAGCACTGGTGAATTAATTTCAATGGAATAAATGGGTCAGAGATACAGGTGCTGTACAGATACTTGAACTCACTTGGTGCATGGGCAACAACGCCTGTTAGAAATAGTTGCTGCCCTTCATTTATAAATGCAATAGGAAAAGCTAAAAAATGATTGTGGCATTTTGAATGTAAAGGGTTAAATAAGACATACTCAGCCAATATTGCTTGTTTGCTTTAGTTTTTTCTTAGGAATGATTGAGGGGAAGAATGCTTTTAAAGCCTTTGTTCGAATTAAAGATTGAAAAAGAGCACAGAATAAGCGAGATGGGCTAAAACTGCTGGAGTTCTTCTTGAAGTGTGATCATGTTTCCTTGAAAGGAGTTAGAAATAAATGCCTCTTAAAGGGCTAAGATAACAACAGCAAAATAAACAAACTGAGTTTCTGCACCTGCTGTTGACAGTAACCAGTAACTTTGGTACTGTAGAAATGAGCAGAGCTCATTGTCCATCATCCAAACAAAGATCTGACTAGCTTGTACTAGCTTGTTCTGGGATGTTTAAAGCTTTGCTTTTCACTGTGCTTTTAGCTATTGGTTTATAGAAATGCTGCAAAAGATTCTGCCTTGTTTGGGCAGGCCATGCCCTTAATGTGCAAAGGAAAGAGGAGATTGATAAGAAAGAGAAGAAATGAAGGGGGAATGAAAGAACCTAGAAGAGAAGAATCTCTTTATCTGCCTTGTTATGGGATCAGAACCTCAGTGAGGCATCCACAACAGAAGGAATGGAAAAGTATGACAATTAAGTTCTAAGAAAATGGTGGAAATTGTGCTCTTTCTCCCTTCCTCCTCTTTATTTCCTCTTGGCATCCTGCTTGAATTTTCCTTCTGACCTGTCCCACATGAAGGATGCTGGAAAGAGGTGATAGTAAACAGAACCTGTTTCTACAGTTGTAGGTTCACCAGTTAAGTATAGGTTTGGCATATGCTTCTAGATCCTTTGACTTGAGAGGCCATGCTATTCTCATTCAGTAGCTGTGCTCTAACACCATCTGAAGGTGGATGCATACAGCTTTTTGTTTCAGCTAATTGAGCATTTTTATTTTTAGGTACTATTTTATGTCATGGGTTGGGTTGGAGTCTTATCCCTTGGACAGTTTAGAATATAGGCGTTTACACGATAACCTCTGTACATTTCCCCTGCATGCTATTCTTACATAAATAGCAAATACTTTTATTTAATAATGAGCAATAAATTCAACAGTTGGTGTAATAAGCATATAAGCTAGTGAGTGTTGCAAAAATGAAGAAAATCCTGCAGCCATTGTGACTCCATTTTTGGATAATGGTTTTGTCATCGGGGAAGCTAGTGAGAAAGAGACAAAATTCCTCAAGATGTTGTAGCAGCTGGCAAGGTCTCCATGGTTACATTGGCAAGAGATCTGGGAAACCACCAAGAGTAGTTCATTGCTTGACAGTAAAATGTCATAGGGGAATACTCCTCGGATCATCTGAAGATGATCTTAAAGAGAAGCTGTAATTAAAAAAGGGGAGAGAGAAGAGGAAACAAGATTTGTTTAGGGGAAAAATGTTTAAACTTGAATGCAGGGAATGACAAAGATGTGTCTAGGACATCTTTAATCGCAGGTTTGTGACTGCAATTTTTGTGAGCTGTTGTCTCTGCTTGTTTCATGTATTTGTGTGGCCTGACAAGATCAGGGAAATAATCTTGTCTGAATGCAATCAAATTGTCACAGAAGTAGTAGCTATCCAGATAAGATTGCTCCCTCATGCGTCATGGGACATGAAATGTCCCCTGCTTCATGCTCATGGATGGGAAGGTTCTGTGTGATCTCAAGACATTGCGCTTCTCAAAAAATTATAGTCTGTCTTAAGAATGCCAAGCTTAAGCAAAATATTTTCTTAATAAAAAAGAATAGCAAGCTACAGCTGGTTTTAGGTGGGATGTGGATCAGTATCTGTATATAAGGTTTTCTTTGTGAAAATGCTAAGAATAAAGGGAAAATGACCCCTTTTTAAAAGGCATTGTGATTTTTATCAGCATTGTGGCTAAAATTCAGTATAGTGCAGTGAATTGCCTCTCTTCTTCTCTAATGTATTAACTTAGAAAAAGTCATTTTGAGCATCACCTGGTTGAGTTTGTGTTTCAGGCAGAGCTTTGTGCATACGCCTATGTCTATGCATCCAGATTAAATACCTGTGTTTTGCAGCCCTGCTGCAGAGTTTCAAGGTCCAAGTCACAATCTGGTGCCACATGAGAGGAATGCTGCAAGAGATCTTTCTCCGAAGGAGATGTAAGCCGCAGTTGAAGATAATCTCACAGCCTGAGCAGTCTGGGATGTTTTTAGTGAAACAGAAAATACTGATTTGCCCAAAATGATACTTTGTTTCATTAGTTTGTCTACTTTGGTAACGTTTTTGAGGGATAAAGGTTTCTGAAATTTAGGGCTGTTAAACTTCAGCCAGCTGCAGAATATCAGACACTATGATGGGCTGGTCTGGGATTAGGGAGAAGCAAACTCTGAACAGGGCATAACAGGAGATTGAGCCTGGGATGTACCCATCCTATGTGAGTCCCTGAAGCACTGGGCAGCTGGCTATTTTAAATATGAGTCTTTTGGTATTTCTTGTCAGAATTGATCCATCTTGGACAACTGCAAATCACCGGCTTATGGGGCTTGGCTTTGCATTTAGCAGTAGAACATCCATCCAGCTGGGATGTGGGAGCCTGGTAGCCCCCTCCCCCTGATGGGAAGAGGCCTCTTAGCCACTTGGCCCCATCTCACGTACAGCTGTCACAGAGACGGCCACAGATCAGAGCTGGGAAAACTCTCAGTTAAGCAACTGGAATGTCTTTTGTTGCAATTCTTGTGCCTGGCTCACCCTGGGGAATTCAGACCTTCAGGAAGATGATGACGGGCTCCTCCATCAGCAGTGGCTCTGCAGAGTTCCTCAGCCTGTTTCCTGCAGAACGGTTTCCAGAACACTAGATTTCTACTCAAAGACAGTGATACCTTTTTGCTAGAGCTGAGCAGGTACAGGAAGAATACTGTGATTGTGCTGTGCTTGGGGAAGAATCAAATACCATTCTGGTAGCTAATTAAAAATAAATGATGTTTTGCTTTCATCAGTGTTTCACCTTTAAAAAGACACTTAGCCCTTAACCAGGTCACTGTTTCTGACCTTTATAGTAAATGAAGCAATCCTATGTTGTCTGAGAGATTGAATACATGACCTGTTCATTGTTTCTGTCAACTGAGTTAAAAAAATAAACCCTCCATAGATGTACTGCATCCTCAGATCAAATTCTGTGTGGCTGACTTATGGAAACGGCAGCCATTAGTGCACTGATCTTTCCTTGAGTGTTACATGTGCCATACTCACTGTTTTTCTCTCCGCATCAGAGGGAATGGCAGGTGAGGGGAGGGAGCTGAAATGGGAAGAGAGGGATGTTCTCATTTTCACCTCCTCCTAGTCTGCCATATCCTCCACTGTGTGTGATCCGTCAGAGCCTGAAAACAGTCCCAGGGATTCCTGGGCTCTGAGGAATGACTCAGCCTTTGGACTCGGTGGCATTAGAGGAACAATAAACTGAGTAATGCTTTGTAAAATTAAGTAATGCTTGACTTCGAATCCACTTGTTCAGCTTCAAAGGCCCTGAGTTCGAGCTGGCCTAAATCCGAAAGATTCTGCTCAGCATTGACTGGTGCTGTCTGCTGCCAGCAGCTGAGGTTCTTCTCACAGTGGTTAAGGGACTTAAGTTCTTTGCTATGAATTCTTCACCCACCACTGGTACATATTCAACAGAGAGGACTGGGGTCAAATATTTGCCTGATTGTATGCTGTCTAGGGACGTGTGTGATAAGCATTCATCCATCACTAAGAACTTTCTGACCTAGGTTTAGATCTCATCAATAGTCATGATACATATATTTAAAACCAGGCAGTTAGTATTTCTGTTACAATCTGGGCAAAGGCTTATTTTAGTAGTTTTGCAGTGTCTGGGCAGTGGAAGGAAAATTCTGGTCTAGTTATATTCTGATTTTATTGCTCTGAAGCACTTAAACACCATTATCTTTCCCACTGTACTTATCGAGGGCCCTTAACTAAGCACTTTAAAATAGTCTAAGTATTCCCCTTGGTGTGCTCAATCCACCAAATGTTGCTGACAAGTTTGTTTCCTTGTGTTTTGTTGCCTGTCCGTTTTCTACCAAACAGATTACACACGGGGCAGGCGCTTTCCGTCTCCAAGCTGATGACTTAGCTCACATTGCTCCTCATCCAGGACTGGGGATTAGAGGCAGTAGGATAGAGCAAACTAAAAGAGATATCTAAACAGTTTTTTTACTTTCTGACTTTATCTTCAGAGCCTTGTTCTGAAAATCATTAAAGTGAAATGAAACCTCATATTTATTCTTTCCATGACTCAGAGGGAATAATAAAAATTCATACAGAAAATTATTAGTCCCATTCAATATTGGTAATGTCTCAGCTGAATGCCAGTCCAAACTTTCTTTTTTTCCTCTGTATAGTGGTATCTGAGTCTGCTTATCAAGATTGCTCGAGCATTTTCATTTAACAACTCCCCTGCTGCTTCAGAGTTCTTAACATCAGTGGATAGTTTTGACCTCTTTTGCTCTTTTTCTGCTGCATGCTGTAGTTTTTGAGGCCTTTCTTGTATGTGCGGAAAGGCCGTAAGTTTGTTGTATGATGCTGGTGAGGATGGCCATTGCTGCTGGTGTGGGCCTCCCTGGACTCAGTAATACATCTCGTTGTATTGATGACAGCTTTCCTAACGTTGCTTTTTCCATTCCTGCTGTCCTGGGTTCCTTCCAGGTCCAGAAGCAGAAGTACTGGAACCTTCTGAGTGAGGTGATATGGCTGAGAGTATTACTGCTGTTCATGAGAGCTCTTCCCTCAGGAGACCTTCAGGGCAGATCACTTCTCCTGCAAAGAAGAGCTAAAGGGAACTTTCCATACTGCCTGTGTGTGTCTGACCATCCTGGTAATGAGCTTTTCTCTGGAGCTGAAGTGGCCTTCAGATTTGTTTTGGAGAGGGCTGATTCTCTGTTTCATTTGGCAGTAGTGCCAAGGGCAATGGCCGATCCCAAACGGACTGTTTTGAAAGGATTGGCCCCTTACTGATCTTGCTGCTCTTGCAGAGCAGGAGCATTGTGGAGCTGTATTCTGGCAGGGATTCAGTGACATTTCAGTCACTTGCATCTTGTGGAAATCAAAGGCATATTTTTTTCTCACTCCATAAGATTGCAGACAGGTAAGGACTGCAGTCGTTATCTTAGCAGAATTCCTGTTCAGTGAAAAATCAGTCAAGAAAAGTCTGTTTCTGAAATAAAATGGGCAGAGGTGCCCCATCCCTAGCGGGCACTTGTTTTTCTGGACCAGCAGAGACTATTTTGGATGTTCTTTCTGGAATTGATCAATACAGAGCAGATATGTTCTACCATCAATAGTGGGTATGTATGTGCTGGGAAACGGAAATGTTAAACAGATACTGCTCACTCCCACTGCCCTTAAGGACAAAAGCCATAAGGGTTTACAAAAGGGAGAAAAAGGGATAAGCCTCTCAGGGTGGAATCTGGGAAACATGACAGACTACACTATAGATTGTCCTTCAACCATACCTTCCCTGTTTTAATAATTCAAGTGGTTTACCTATGTTTTGAAAAAGCCAGTAGATTCTTGTGGTTGTTTTAAAAACTTCTAAAGTTATTGATCATAACTTGTCCGCTTTTCCTGTGTGCTGAAAGTCACTAATGTAGCAATTACACCTAAGCAGGACAAACTAAGCTGTGAGTTGGAAAGGCTTGAGTTTAACTCTACAGCTCCTAACTAGTAGCAGGGGCTTATGGAGTACTGGCTCCTTGAATGACGTTTTGCAAATGTTTGTTTTGATATTCCTAATTAGAATTAGCATATTATTGGCAGTCAGCCCTGTGTAACATTTGGAGCGTGATTGCATAACTTCCCTTTGATGTTTTGTTGTGCATCATGTATGGGAATTCCGCCAGGAAAAGAAGCAGTCTGAATTGAGAGCTAATGTCTAATGTCTGCCTTTCATTAGCTCAACCTGATAATTTCTTTGGGCGTTATTTCTTTTTGTGATGTCATGTAGTCAAGTACATCTAGCAGAGGTGTGAAGCCAACCTGTAATACTACCAGTAGTAGCATTGGGTTACTGGGCTGACGGGCAAGGATTTTCTGTATGAGCATCTAATACAGACAACGTTCAGTGCTGTTTTATTCGTTCTCATGGGTGTCATTACAAAATTTTGCCCTGCTTTATGAAAGCATTCTATCCCAGACCCGAGAAAAGACAAGACCTCGTGGGACTAACATATAGTAATTTGGAGGGTTGACATTTCAGTGTAGTGCTACAGTGTGTCTAGTTTTCTGCAAGCATCTTTTCTGTCTCCTCCAGAAATTTTGTGTAAGTTGGGCAGGAAAGAGCTTAGGGTATTTGCCTAGCGCTTCTGGATGCTGAGCAGGCCAGGCAGTTGCTCTAAATCGACTACTGCCTGTTCGAAGTTGCACAGAAGTGGCCACTGTGCTTATGCAGATCAGCTTTACAGTGCATGTGCAGAAAACCTGATCCTCCAGTTTTCCAGTCCAATTTCAGATTGTTGAACATGAATCTGGAATATCTACATGAAGAATAGGTATTATATAGTTTGGATAGGCTGGGTCCACCGCCAATGCACATGCTGTTATTTCTGCTTAGGAAACTGGCAGAAGTGGATCTTTGTACTTAAGTGCTTAAAGGTCAATCTGAGAAACATGCAGAGACCAATGAAGAAGTTTCACCAAATACCAGTGGCCAAGCAGGCTACCGTGCCTTGAGTGAGGGTCTGTGAATATGAATGACAAACATTTTAAGCCACTGTAACTGAAACTCTCACCTTACTCAAAATATTGGTGTTGGGGCTTTGTCACATAAATCAACTGCATCCCTGTCAATTTGAGATTAATCCTTAACATGCACTCTGTGCACATGTATGTGTAGGCCAGGTAAATCAGTAAATGCTCAGTTCTTTTAGGGGAAAGGTTAGTAATCTTTGGACTCTCTGCTAGGTCCTGTGATGCTCAGTATGTTCATAAACAACTTGGAAAAGGTGGCGAGCATTAAAGTGATAAAGCTGGCTGATGTATGAAGTTATTTCGGTTTGCAAGGACAAAGACTTGACTGAAGGTCTACAGAATGACCTTATAAAACTGAGTGAATGGGCATTAAAATGGCAGATGAAATTCAGTGTAAACAAGAGCAAAATGACGCACTGGGCAAATGCAGTGCCACATATACAATAGTGGCCTCTGAGTGAACCGCTACTGCCAAGCAGCAGTCTTGCAGCTACGAAAGATAGTTGCATGAAAACATCAACTCAGAGCTGGGAAGTGGTGGGAGGGCAGGAGCACTTAGGCACTATGAGGAAAGAAATGGAGAGCAGCACAGATAGCATCGTGCTACACCTTGAGAAATGCATGCATTTTTGTTCCCTTGTCTCAGAAATTATTTTCAAAAGCTAGGAAAGTTACAGAGAAAGACAGCAGAAATTGGAGATATGTACAGGATTCTGAATAAGGAATGCCTTGCTAACCTGTACGGTTGGAAAACAAAAATTTGCAGAATATCCAGGAGAGCTACGTAATCTTAGCTTAAGAGTGGATACAGATGCTCTTCATTGCTTCTTCCACTGGAAGAATGGAGTCTGTCAAATCAAGGTAGTAGGGCCTAGGTTCAGACAAACCAAATAAGAGGAGGTTCTTTATGCAGTGCATAGAATTTTTGAATTTCTTGTCAAAGGATGTTGTGGGTGCAAGAAGTTTGCAACGGTTGGGGAGACTGGATGAGTGTTTGGGAAAAAAAAAAAAAAAAAGAACCTTTGATTGTTACCAAGTTGCCATAATGAATCAGTCGGGAGGTACACTAAATCAAAAACAACTGAAGGCTGAGGAAGTATTTGGGGAAATGTGTCTTTGATTGCCCTGTTCCTTCTCCTCTGTGGGCATTCCCCTCCATCTGATATGGGAGAAAGGTTACTGTGCTAGGTGGTATCTTGGCATTCTTATATACAGACATCCCAACTTCATTATGTTTAAAGTCTTTACACAGGTACTCTGGGATTTTTGAGGGGGGGTTATTTAAAAACAAACAAACAAAAAAGCGGCACTGAACATCCAGATGCAGTTGAACAGCTAATTATATTATCTTGATTCTCTTTTCATATCAGTCTTCCACCAGGCGATATGTACCATGGGCAATACAGCCGAGTTACCCTTGCCCTAGCACTCCAAGCTACCATTTTCTCTCTCATTTCTCAGTAAAACACAGGTTATTCAAGTCTTTTGCTGTTTTCTAAGTCCTACTACTCTACTTGTTGATTGATTTTTAAATTTTTTTTAATAAATTAATTTCATAATCTCACATACAGGAATGTGCATTTTGGAAAATATTCAGATCCTGATTTTTGATGTGAAAAATTAGGCTGAATAACAAGGAGGATGGTTAAAGGAAACATGGTGGGGACAAAATGTTCTGAGGAACATGAAGAAACTCTGAGCAGCCTAATATTAGAGTGGCCACCATGGGATCTATATGCGCATGTAGCCGGCACATGGAACTTCTCCCAACAGAATTCTCCGTAGCCAGTCTTACCCTACAGAACAGCTGAGCTCCTATTTTTTTTATTGTGCTGGGACAAGCTGAAGAGACAGAGTAGATCAAGTGCCTAGATTCCAGTTCTAGATCTTGTTCTACAAATCCTCTCTTCATCAACAATCTAGTCTTGTTAGCGCTGGATTTTCTGGTCTCTTTGCCTGACCTGTGAAAAGATGTTGTGTTACAAGAAATGTAAATTAAGGACCTCATTCATCATTAATCTAGCTGGCATATGGATAGCTGCAAAGTTAGCACAGTGAACTTCATCGCTGACTCTTGAGCACTCCAGAGTGATGTAGAAGGGTGTCCCATTAGCCTTTGCTGCTGATTCAGTATCTTTCATTGAAATCAGTATTAAAACATGTTTATATAGAATAAGAAAATTGTGCAGTGTACTGTTCAGAATAGACTTCGTCTTGCCTGTTTGTTGAACTCATTATTTGGGGTGTTGGTGGATTAAGCCCCAAGCCACAGTGGAAATAAATAGAGCAAGATGTGAAGAAGAATTAAGAAAAGCAACGCTTTCCCGTCCTGGCCTAAGTGAACCTCTCCAATTATAGCTCAGTAATGAGTTTATTAAAAAATATGGATGAGAGCAGTAAGTGGTGAGATAGCAATTGTTTTTCATAACTGACCTTAGCTAAATGTAATTTGAATAGACATATATAATGTCAACTCGGAGGATTTAATTTTGGTTGGGCTAATCATGGTTTGAGCACTCCACGCTGTCTTAATTCAAGATACGAATATATTCCATATTCTTTTAAGGGCCTTGGACATAAAGTTTTGCTAACAGATGTGCAACAGATTGAGTTGGGAACAATCTAAGAGCAGTCAAAAAAGCTGCTTTGATTGTAATTTGTAACAGGCATATAGTTTCAAATTTAAAAATGTATAAGTCTGTGTGACTTCCAATGCTTGTGATTCACAGGCAGTTACCACCAGTTCCCATTAGTGGAAAATTGTGATGATTTACATAACGCTAATATCTATTCATTATTTAAATCCTTAATTATGTGTGCAGCTGTGTGGTGCAGTAAAATAATAAAAGGATAATAAATGCAGAAAGTAATGCTTCTTTCAAGCAACTTGGAAGTCAGGTTGTCATTTACGTTAAAAGAAAGAAGACAAAAATCATAGTTGTACCACCTCTTGTGGTCTTGTGACGGTTACTGGAAAAGGGAGGACTTTTGTTAATATTGCCTTAATATTTAGGTCCTGGTTCTACTGCTGACTTTTGCAGTATAGCTTCAGATCTCCATTTTGTTTCTCTTATTTGATATGAAAACTTTCTCAATCCCATAGGAAAACTGTTTGTTCCTCAGAAAATCAAATCCTAACTTGTTCTTCCCCTGTTAGAACTGCCTACTTGAAGAGTTCAAAAGTACATTTCCTGGTCTATGATTCTTTTTTGCTGCTTCAGATTTCTGAATGAACCTCACAGGCTACAGGGTGTTTATTTCTGGTCTGTTGTGACCTTCTCCATTAGTTTCATATAAGGCTGATTGATCCTGGGAGCATCTACTCACAATTGATCACTTTATTATTTTCCTATTAACTGATTCTTCATTAATACAAATCTACGTTGTACTGGAATTTTAATCTCAGTTCATATCTATGCTGAATTTGCATACCAGCTGGAGCTTGAAAATTGAATTGTATTCATCCTAGGTGTATTTTGTGATAGAGTTGAACTGACCATTGTTGTTTTGTTGTGGGTGGTGGGTTTTTTTGGGGGTGGGGGTGGGGGGGGTGTTGGTTTTGGGTTTTTTGGGGTGGAGTGTCAGTTGATAGGCAAGAATATTTCTGAGAACAATTACTGGAATATTGATCTCACGCTAGATTAGTACAGAGGTGCTGTTCCAGGATAAGAAACAGGAGATAGGATATTAAGATTGGATGGTGAAAGAGAGCTCTCTTAGGCAAAGGAGGAGGTAGCTCAAGAGTTGCCTGTCAACTTTCAACACTTCCATTTAACTCCAAAACATAATAATTGATAAGTCTGTGCTTGTCAAATATTAATGATTGAAGTCCTGTCCTCAGACACAAAGCTACTATTGCAATTAAGTAGATGAATAGCTTCCAGGTTGTTAATGATACACAAAAGGGTTGTGTAATTGCTACTGCCTTTTAAGTTCAAGAGTCTGATATGCCACTGATGTCAAACGGATAACTGCTGTTGGCATTCCTGAAATGGGATCATTACCTTCTTATCTTTCTGCACAGCTGAGAAAGATGGGTATGTGCCATTTTGTATGTTGGTCAGGCATTTACTTCTACTGGGCTTACCCAGACTGGTAGTTGCTGCTGGATCTGGTTCCTCTCCAGTTCTGGAGGAATACATGTTGCACTAGCAGTAGGGGAGGTCTATGGCATACTTTTGGTACCAGAGTATACAGTCTCTTGTGCAGGCGTTGTTCTCTTTGTGACTCTCCTTTGGGCACTGAAATGGCACAAGGGAAGATTTGGCTTTGCTAGATCATTCCCAAGTACAAAATTTCACAGCATTCAGTTGCTTGGGTGGACCCAAAGAGACAAACAAGTTTTGCTGTTCAGTGACAGAGGTTATCCTGGAAGGCTCTGTCTTCATACGAGACTATTACCACAGGCAGGGACATTTGATTATTTGCATGCAAGAAATACTTGCTTTGGTATGCTGTGATTTAGGAGCATATGCTGTGGAGGGGTAGGAGCATGTAGCAATGGCACTTCTCTTAACTGAACAACTATCCCTGAATGTATGCCTGTCATACATACCAGTGCATAGCTGGCACTGCTAGTTTCATCAGATGCGTTCACACTTTGCTATTAATGTCAGTAGGTCTGGATTAGGTCTCAAGATACAGGGATGGGTCACTTGAGTTTGATTTGCACAAGTCTGTGCAGCATTACGGTAGACTGCAATGAACATCCTGAGGACAGTCTCTCTTTGGCTCCCGATGAGAAAGCAAGATGCAATATTTGGCCCCGTCTCTCAGCTGCTTCTGGCCCCTTCCATTGCAAATGAAGTCTTATTCACAGGTGCTAATTCCTGGCAGCTACAGAGACAGCAGGTGGGGCATGACTTTCCAGAGACCCTGCAGAGTTTGGGAAAGGCCTTTCCTCATAGTCATTTTACAACATTAATGCCATTAGCTACCATTTGTTCCACTTGGATGGAGATTGTGGCCACCAAAACTCCTGCATGAGAGAATGCTGACCCCCACATGCTTGCAAACAAGTGTCAACTGGAAGCTCCAGTAAAGCTGTTTTTGCAAAGGTTTGTTGAATGTGGCTTCAGTATCACAATTTAATCCCTCCCTACTCATTTTTAGAAGAGAATCCACTGCTTTACTGTAGCTAATCATATTCAGTACACAATGGTGTCTGCCCCAAGCAGTAAAGGCGCAGAGACTGCGTTTTGGCCTGTATTTACTCTCAAAGCTAGCAGAGTATATTGCTTCTCTGGGACTGGGCTTCTGGGTGCTGTTGTCTTGTTAACAGCATTGACGGTGCTGAATGGGATACACCACCCCTGGAAGTTTTTGAGAGTATGATAGGTAAAGAGGAACTAAAAGGGATGTAAATTTAGCTTGTCTTACCTCAATGAAAGAGATAGAAAGACACCTCTAGAAATCTTTCCTACTCTGACAGCTTTATGGGTCTGTGCTTCTGGTGGGGCTGCATGAATAACCCTTGAATTGACCCTAAAGCTGGGTGGCAAGTACAGTATAAAGAACATACGTGATGGATGTGCAATGCCTCTGTACAACAGATAATGCAGATGCGATGTAGTTGAAAGGCTGCTGAATGCTGCAGCAGAACCCCCTAAATTCCTGTGACTGATCTTTTTGTGCCATGGCTGTTCTGTATTAGATCTTTTTTGGAGCCCTCCCAGAGTCACTTGGAGAAATAGATGCTATAGACAGCTTCTGTTGGTTTGATCACATCTCAGTAGGAAACTGAAAGCACCGGACAATTCTCACTACAAAATGGTCTAAGAGTCTGTAAGCTTGCCTGTTACAAATGGGACTTTACAGTGAGAAAGGGAACAAAGACTACCTTACTGCTATAATGCTCTGAAACTCACTCTGTGAGGTGGAAAAAACCTTGCATATGTATCCCTGCTGAAGTCTTATTAGAGAAGACTGCTTACAACTGCCTTGGCTGCAGCAAATTTCCAGTGTACTTTCACATAACCCTCTGCTTTATTGTGGTTGCACTGGCTGCCAGAAAGCTTGACAGCAGATTTGATGACTAATATTTCTGTTTTATTCAAACATTTTATTTTATACTTACTCCAATCAGCTGTTGAGGAATGGATTAAGATTCAAGCACCATAGGATTTCTTGGACAGAAATAGGAGTTCAATAAATGTCATCTTTCATGGCACTAAATTGACTGTTTGAAAGGCTAGGCCTTTGGTTCAGCCCTTCACTGAACCTTGGTTTCTGCCTATTGAAACCTTTGCTGAGGACTTAATACAGAGAACATATGTAGTGGCTAAATCTTTCTGATTGCTCAGGGCTATTTATAGAAGCCTGTGTCCTATTTTGAAAAGAGGTTTCTGCACCAAGCACTCTGAAGTCCTGATGTCCTTCATGGAGCTTTGAGCTGCCTTATGTCATGGAAATAGCCTCTAATACGTTTAGGTGCTGAAAGCAAAACTTCACAGCAATTCAGGGATTAGAACCCAAAATGACATTACAAAAAGCTGCTGGCTGTATGCAAGCACAAAGGTGTTGCCTCTTTAAGTATTGAATTTCTTTTCCCCTATGGCCTTCAGGGAAGTATAGCTGAGACTTGTCTCATGTCCAGGACTGACCCGGTTCAAGTAACTGTCCTTGCTTCACTCTTAGCCCTCTTAGATTCTTTCTAACTTCCCTTAGGGTTTCATGTGCATAGCACTCACTAGGCGACTGGGGACCTAGTCAATCCTTCCTCAGTTTGAGGGGGTTTTAAATCCCTGGTTTTACCACTCTGGAAAATACCTTGATGAATAAACTGTTCTGTCTGAAGTTTCTTCACTGTGAAGGAAGTTATACTCTCGACCCAAGCCCACTCAAAATATTACCCGATTTTTTTGTTGTGGTGGGGAGTCCACCTCAAACATCCTGACAGATCAGTTGTTTGTCCCAGCTTCCCCACAGATTTCTACATTCTTTTTTCCCCTCTATTCCCTCTGCCACAGTGAACTTTTAGAGGTTGAGCCATAGGATTCTCAGCTTTGCCCTGGGGCATCATGCCTGTTTCCACTGCAGCACAGGATGATGTTAAAGGTCATTTCACCATGATACTATGGCGTTGTTACGACCTAGACTGGACAGACTAAAGGGTCGTAGAAGTTCTGGGATCCCCCCGGGCTAAATTAAGGTGAAACCACCAAACGATCACTTTGAATGCTTTATTTGAACAATCCAAACTCTGGAAGGCATAACGGTGGGCAGCATGGGTTGCAGCAAAACGTTCACGAGAAGAGAGAAAAGAGAGGGGAAAAAAGAGGGAGAAAAGAAAAGAGATAGTCACCACCCTTGGGTCTCGCGGCGTGGACGACGAGCACGCCAATCCTCTGGTGATGGGCGCACGCAACGTGGCTCTTTGCAATTGTGTCTTTTATAGTCTAAATCTCCGCCCCCAGTCACACCTCCTGAAGACTTACATGGGTTCATTCTAGACAGTTCTTGACATAGACGGTGGTGTTCCAGATGGTTCTTCACCTACTGAGCATGTGTGGCTTGTTGGGGTGGTGGTCTTATGGACTTTCCAAGGAGCTACAAGCCCCCTCCTCAAATAAGCTTTGTGTGGCCTCTGGCCGCATATGGTGGGTTACCAGGCTGGTTCTGCCAGAACACAGGACTGCACGCCCTCCGGCACACCCCCTGTGTCCATGCCAACCAACTTCTTGCTAATGGCCCTCTTTGTTATGCAGACCGTACCTTGGTTGCTACAATGTTTGAGACACTGACAGACGTTAACTCTTTCAGTCCCTCACAGGCGTGTATTCTCCTCCAGGCATAAAGATAAGGCGTAAACAGTGAAGTCTATGTGCAACCCGTTTAAAGGTTACAGGGCTCTTTATATTGTGAATGAGAGAAAAATATGCTAGCACTTCTGGCTGCAGATGTCAAAGAGAAGCTCCCTTTTCATAAGGAGATATGGCCTTCTACAGAGTTAAACCCTGAAGAGGAACTTACCATTTGTGCTTGATTTTTCACAGCCATTTACTGCAGCAGTGCAGAAAATAAGAAGGGATTGTCTTAATGGAATCCTTCTCGGAGTCTCAGCTCCTGAGTTGTGGAAAAGAAAAATATGTTGAGCCTCCATCATATACTGAGGTTAGTCTAAGAATGTAAGTCGTTCCACGAATATCTTGATCCTTTATTTTTCCCCAGAGCTCTAAGGCTGACGCTTTTGAGCTATACAGACCCTGCTGCTTAAGTCCTCTGCGCCTATGTGGTAAATTTGACGTAGATGCTTTGAGGTAGCCAGGCTGTAGCAGTGCATTATCGCTTACTGGGGTGCCCGTGGAGGATTGGGCAGTGAGCTGAGGCTTATCTCATCCATTGCTGCATGATTAACTTGGGAGTGCTTTAGCTAGCAGTGGTAGTGTTTCTGCATTGCTCCTCTCATCTTTCTATTAACAGAGAGAAACAGGACATGAAAAGCAATTCAAATCTCTGGCCCATCCAGAGGGTGATTCAGCACACCTTTTTTTCTTTCTCTGCATTGAGTCTCATTTAGGTGTTTGTTAACTAAGCACCTGAAATCATATGGGACAAGTCCAGGTCTGAGCGTCCTCCCTTTTCATGGGACCTCTGCACAGGCTGCTTACACAAACAGTCCTTGCGCTCTGCTGGCCTTCTGTGCACCATCTTGCAGAGTCCTGTGCCCTTCCCTCCCAACTCCTAGTCACTCTCTCTGTTGTCAGGCTTATGTTTCTTGCAAAATATATGTTCTACTGAGCAGTACTCATTTTACCTGTTGGCACACGGATCATTCAAAATTGCCTAAAAAATATTTGGCACCCTAATAATCAAAATTTGTAATGAGATTACTGCTTCCACAGACAAGCTGCTGTTAGATCACTTCCCAAGATCTTGCACAGTATTCACAGAACATAGTGAAGGCAGGGCGGCCAACTGGAATAACAGAACTGCCTGTATGAATATTCCATTCCGTTGGCGAATCTGAAACTCCCACCAGGATTAGAGTCCTTTATCAAAGCACCGAGAAGGGAAACATATTGCTTGTAGTGGAGAAGCAGAAGTAGGAACCTAAAGCAATGAAAAATTTCAGGCAGTATTTTTGCAAACTCTTATTTTGCAAATATTTTTAGCAAGTGAAATGAGGTTACCTCCACAAGCTTTTCTTACTGTTCTGGCTGGGATCTGGGGAGCGGAGTAAGTGGGATTGACATTTGGCTACTTTAAGATGTTGCTGGCTCAGTTTACTGCAGAATATCAGCAACAAAACCATCCTCCACTCATACCTTGTTGTTAATTATTTACTGATTTCTCTAACAAAAGAGAGGTCAGTTCTTGGAGACCAGGCTACAGAATTGTACAGGTGCCATGCTATATGTAATACAATTATCCAATTGTGTCTTGCCCCTTGATATCAGGAAATGTTCTCAAAGTATACAGTAACGTCATTCCTTGTTTAATTGCTCCCTTCCAAGAGAAGCTGAGACATTGGAAAGCAATGCTGGGGTTTTTATGCTGTTACACAAAACAACCAGAGGATCCAGGGAGCTTTCCTGTTACGGTAAGTGTAGGAAACCCATCCTTGTTCTTTCTCCTGTCCTGCTGCCCCTGGTCAGTAGGGGAACCTGTGCCTCCAAAACTGTGTTTGCCTGTACTAGTTCACCAGCGAAAATGGCACTATTGAACAGCACTTTTATGGTTCCTCAAATATTTAATTATAATCCTGTTCATCCGGTTGCTTGCAAACAGAATCCAACAGCTAGAGAAAGTGTGTCTTCTAGAAAGCCTGGTCCTGATGTGAAAACTGTGGCTATGAAATAGGCGGGCACTGGTTTAAGAAACTTATGTTACTGTGCCTGAAAAAATATTTAAAACTGGAGCTCACAGTATTTACTCTGAACACAAGTGTGAAGATGTTACATTTGAAAAAAATAGAACACAACGTAAAAAACAAGTTAAAATCTGGAGAAAGTGGATCATCAGAATGCAAAGCATTCACATTGCTCAAAGCTGTGTCTAAAAAACATTGTTAAGAGCTCCCGTGCAGGCTAATGAAACACAGCGAGTAAATGTTGGAAAATGTAGAGAGATGTATTTGTAGGATGAGAAATGCGCTGTAGTGCAGTACATGTTGGAAGGCTTAATTTGAGCAGTACACAATGGAAGGTTCTTCATTAATTATAATCACCTGAAGATGTACCTTGTTCAATTTCTCTAATAAGAGATTCCTAGACGGTAGGCTTTTAAAGTTCTTATTTAGGTACTTAAATATATAATATGAAAATTTGTGAAAAATTCAAGAAGATGCAGGAAACAACCACAAAAAATGGATTGAGGGATGGAGAAAATGCCTAGTGGTGAGAGATTTAAAGAACTCCACCTGTTCAGCTTAAAAAAAGATTTGGAGATGACCTGATGGCAGTCAAAGGGCCTTTATGGGAAGAAGAAACCAGGCAGTAAGAGGACTCTTTAATCTCATGGAACTGATCTCAGTAATATCTACATCATGTCTTCCGAGGACCATTAGGTGGTAGAATTACAACTGACTGGAATTTTCTGATGAGATGGTTTTGAATTGAAACCAGAAGGTACCAGTTTTGAAAATACTTGTGATGGGAAAAGTTTCTCAAGCTCTGAATAGGGTTTCAAGCCAAAACTAGTGAGTCTTCAGGAGGTCCAACAGAAGTAAGGTAATTGTGTGGGGTGTGGAAAGCAAAGTTATGTGCTGTCATTGCACATAATTCGTAGGAGTTTTCCTACTGCCTTATGAAAGGGAGTGTGTCATCAGCTGAGCTACCTGCTGCTGTGGGAAATAGCTCTTTTCCCCGTTCCTTTTTCCTTTTTATTTTCTCCCTCTCCTTTTCTATCTTGACCTTCCCCTGCCCTTTTGCCATCAATAACACCTTCTCACAAAAACAGTTATTCCCAAAACAAAAGCACCCTTTCAGAAATACCCGTGCTGTCCAGATGCAGGACAGAAGATCCCTGAATTCAAGAGGGTCCCAAGGGAGGGAAACTGTTTTCTGCATAGCTGTACAGAAAATGCCAAGGTAGCTCTTCATGCTGGTTGTTGCACCGTAGTTAGAGCGCCAGATTTCACTACTCCTGATACAGGCTGCTGTCTGTCAGGCCCCTAAAGCAGATGTTACGATGTGATGTAATGCTTGCCCAGTGATTTCTGTTAACTAAAACTACCAGTTGCACTCTACATGGGACAGTGTTCTTTAGAGAAAAATTTCCTATTCAGGTGGCTTCTTCAGCATTTTATTTATGCACCAATGTTTCAGCAAACATCTTGCTTCTGCCACAATGTAAATAAGGCATTTTCATTGTAAATAAAACATTGATTGATCTAACAGGAAGGACTTGGGTGTATATCGCATAGCAGCTCTAACTGAAAATAGAATGTCTGTGAGAACAGAAGTAAATAAAAATTACATGGTATTTATATATAAAGAGAGGTGCGACATTCTGTGAAGAGCAAAGACCATCCTTGGGAGAAGACTGGCAGCAAATCTAGTTATTTAATGTATAAAACAGTGGATGCAAAACAGGACAGATTTGGATCTAAATATCAACTTAATGTCTCATTTCAGGAAGGTTTTGAGCAATAAGACTTGTTATCTGTAAGCCAACAGCTATCATGGGATGATAATTTTTGATGAGAATTTATGAATTATGAATTTTCCCTTTTGACACTATGAGTTAGAACAGATTAATCCTGTTTCTTACTACAGTAAACAGGGAATGTTTCTTTCTCAGTTTTACAGGTTTTGCTGATGTATTGTAACTTTCTTCTCCCTACAGAAAGATGTTCCAAAAGGAAATTTAGTTTGTTTGTTAGGGCACCCCAAAATAAAGGAACTCTGTGCTGTGTTTATAGTTTTGTTCTTGAAACCTTGTGCATTAAAACACAGTGAATATCTAGGTTTTAGTCACTCTAGTCTAAAGCTAAAGTGAGACTAAAGTAGCTGTGAAGGGTCCGGTTGCGTTTATTCAGCAAAGTAGGGACTATGGTGCAGGATCAGTCTGGGCTAACCACACACAGTCACCTTCTGTTCCCAGTAGGCTTTGCAGTTTGTTGAAGAACTTTCAGTTCAGACAGTTTTGCTGCTAGCAGGGAGGAATTGCCGGTTTCTGCAGGCCTACGCTTTCTGTTTTGCTCAGCTGCAATCATGGGTGCTTCTCACACTCTAAAGGAATAAAAGAATAGGATCACGATTTCAGCAGAGCTACAACATTATGGTGAGATATGCCAGTTGATATGGTTAAAGCACTGTGTGCTGGAATTTTTCAAGGAACCTAAGGGAATTAAGTGCCCAATGGCCATTGGAGAGCAGTAAAAATAGGGTACTTATGATCAAGAATTTTCAAAATTTTAGTTGAAGAGATTTTTCTTTTCATCAAACATGGCATATCTATCTTTCTCCTTGTTGATCATCCTGAGGCATTATTGTCCATAGTGCTGAGCTCAGCTAGCTCAGTCCAAAGGGGATTACTTTGCAAGACAGATGTGTTGGCACTGCAGATAAAACAAACACTAGTTTTGCCTCCAAAATGGATGTTATCGTTACTGAGCAGGGCATCACAGGAGGCTTTATTTGACAGCGCAGAACCGTGACCAGAGTTGCTTACAGTCTGCTGCTTTCCAAAAGATTCAGGAAAAAAATTGCTTCCAGCTGCAGCCAACTGGGTCGACAACTGAAGATTTAGGCTCCTTCGTGCTTAGACCACAGCAAGTGCAGCCTTCACCATCAGGAGGATGAAGATGCGTTGTTTTATCTTGTGCTTGCTACAGCCTACCATCCTTGTACAGTTTCCCCAGTTCAGTTTGTACAAGGTAATTCAGTGGATCTGATTGCTCAGTTTTCTGTGTTTTCCCCATATAATTCCTTTGTTGCAAATATTTCTGTTCAGTAGCATCTGTAACCTTTGGTGCTTAAAAATCTGTAAACCCAGCTTCCTAATGCCCTGAGTTCCTTGATTCCCTGCAATGTTTATGCTTCAGGAAAAGGGTTGGCCTAATTTATAAATGTCAGCTTGCATCCTCAACATCATCTGGGAGTCCTCAGCACCTCTTTCAAAGGAGTGTTAGTCAGGAATATTACTGCCTTGGCAAATCTGGCTTTACCACAGAAACATGTTTCCTCCTAAGTGCCACTTTGAATCATGCATTTTAAATTGCACATGGTTAAGGTGTATATAAGGAACTGAGTATCAGGCAGTGTAAGCGGGTTCAGCTCCACTGCCTTGGTAAATTTGTGTCTGCTTATCTTAAATGAGAATCTAGCTCACGGATTGTAGCAGAACAATAGGATTTTTTTTCTTGTTATTTGTTTTCACTGCAAAACAGTTCTGGAAACTATTCAGAAGTGAATATCTTTGCATCATCACAAGTTCTGCATTTTGAATGTGCATTAAAATAAACTTGCTGTGAGATCACAGGCCAGTTTAAAGAGAGCTTTGCAAGTGAAATGAAATCTCTGGAGGGCTGCTTTTTTTTTGCCCCCCCCCCCCTTTTTTTTTTTTTAAATTAAACTCCATTTTTACTTAACCGCAACAACAAGAAAGAAATATTACACCAGAAAGAGGATGAGTACCTGGGGTCTAGTCCTACTGGAATCATCCCTGGCATTTTTTCTTCCTTCATTAAGTTTTTTTTCCTTTCTTCTGTATGCTTTGAAAGAATTTAAAGATGGTTTCTCTTGGGATTTTTTTTTTCTTGGGAGCGTAGCTCAAAGATGTGGCAGAAAATCTTCTTTATGCCTTAGCAATACCCAGTTGCCTGCAGCCCTTTCTTTTATTCCCATCTTGCTGTGGAAAGCTGCTGGTTTGGTTTTGGTTGCTTGTAAGTATCCTTCCTTTTGAATGTCCAAACTAATCTCCTATCAAAGTTAGTCAACTTGTCTTTGAAGTAGTCATCTCTGGAATTTCAGTGTTATGTGAGTTTAAAAAAAAAAAAAAAATCCAATAAAACTTTTTTCAAAGGTTTTTGAAAAACAGTATAATGGGGATCTTCGTGCTTTTCCAGCAGTTTTCTTTCACCGTCTGTATCAGCCTCATTTCCAGAGCTAATGATAATTGATTACAGTCTCCGTTTCTTAAATAGCCTTAAGAAAATATATTGGCATCCCTGTGCCAGGATTCACATCAAGGCCTGGGTGACCTAGTCAACTTTATCTACATTACAGAGACACTCTAAAATGTATGGGAGACCAGAGCTGCACATAAGAGAAGGATGACTCCTGGAGGGAATGCTTCCATCTCATGCTTTTGCATCTCCGGACAGGAGTGGCAGCCGGGAAGGTCTGGAGTCATACTTGTGGTCAGTGCGGCTGTCTGGGTGATTCTGGGCAAGTGCCTAGGAGAGTGTGCTCCACTGAGTGTCTTGGTATGGCTCAAATGACTGGCTGGGTTTGTTTCTTTCCATGGGAGCTCAGGGTGTCTCTTAAGTCTGTGGTGTTCTGTGTTGCATCACCCCATAAATCAGGAGAAATCATACTTTATCAGCCTTTTACACTAATAGATTTAAAAGGGATTCTGAAGTACTGCTGTGGTGGTCAACGTATAGGACAGAGGATTGCATTTCATGTGCGTTTCAAACCCTTTTTGGAAAGGAAGGTGGAAGGAGCTAGTACAAATCTGAAGCCATTAGGTCCTGATGTGTTGGGCAAGATCTGCACCTCAAGAAAAGAGACCTAGAGATTTACACAGGCTTGGGAATAGCAGCATTGAAGTATTTTGCAAAGCACAGATATTATCCATGCTGTCAGCAAGACAGTCTTTACTTTCCTTGGAGGTGATCTCGAGTGAGATGGGGTCTCCTGCCACAGTGAAAGATGTGACATGGCATTTGGTCTAGAAAAATATTTATAATTCTCTGCTTTAAAAGAGTATGCTTTAATGACTGTAGAGTGCTCAGGTTCTCTGGTGATAAGAAGCATGTAGCTAGAAGAACTAAATAGCACTTTAAAGCTCACATCACAAAGGTCTTACAGCATAAGAAATGGCTACGCGTCCTGAGTAAAAATGTCCTAAAGGGAGGCCAGATGTTTAACTTTCTTCTCTGTTGTCTATATTTATGTTCCTGATCAGAACAGGCTAAATATTAAGAACAAACTCAGGCAGTGGCAATGCCCATATTGCAATGAGCATTTACTGAAATACTTAAAAATAGTCTACATGACTTTTATGAGAGAGGATTTTTTTTCTCTTAAATGTCATGTTTTTCTGCATTCTCTTCTAGAAGGGCTTTCCTTGGAGTCACCTTTTGTAACCTCTAATAGCACCCCAGCCCTAAGATGCACAGAATCCTCTGTCCCCACTGCCCCAAGCTGACCTGCATATGTCCAGGACTGTACATTCCTAAGTGACACTGCCTTAGGCTGGGGCAGGTTGTGGTGTAACAGGTGAGCATGTAGAAGCAGACTGTTTGTTTTAGAGTGTGAGAAAATGACTCTGAAATGACCACGGGGTAAATTTGCCTCCTTGAGCTGGCACTGCTTTACTTCCAATAACCTGTGTTCAGAGTTCACAGCTTTTTAAAAACAAAAACAGCTTGAGTTTTCAAAGGTTAATACATTAATATGTCCATGCCTTTCCATCCAGTCTTGCCTTCTCTCCTTCTCTGGCACCTTCTTTGAACTCACAAAAGAATTGCCAAATTATGTTCTGTTTTTGCATGGTAAGAGAAAGGGAAATCAACAGTTATTTATTTAGGGCTAGTGGAGGCTGCCTGTATATGTCTTATTTCTTTGCTGGTGGGCAATTATCTTTATTGCACAAGACTTGTCTCCAGCTGTGAGACACAATCCAAGCAGGGAAAATGGGGTATGATTCCTCGCGGTGTGTTAGTTGTCTGCTTCCTTTCCAGTAGCATGCTGTTTTCTATGAAGAATTCTGTATTCATGCAGACCTGTTTTTAACATTAAACCAAAGCTGCATGTTCTCAAAGCTGCTTTCTTCATAAGCCAATTTAATAACTATTTTGATTGTTGGCAATTACATGTTGTATATTTGGAACACATCTAACCCATTAGAGTGGCAGCATTGCTGAGGGGTGTCTTGAGGAACTCAGAACAATCTTTTCGTGCATCTGAAGCTTTTGGAATGCACTAGGAAGCTTTATGAAGAAAGCATTTGAATATAATAAGACTTTTATTGTACATTCACTTATGTTAAAGCTTCTCTGATTTGCAAATGCTGGTGATAGTTTAAGGCATAAAGCCGGGTTTATAGAAGAACTTCCTTGACATTTCAGAGATTCAGTGAGACCTGATGTAAAGGTCTAGGGATCAGTCAGCTTAGGGACAGTAAGGGAGCTTGGGCATGGATAACTTCCGCGAGTGTGACCCACAAGAAACAGTGAATATTTTGAATGTGCTCTTTTAAGTATGCATCAGCTTTAATGAATTTAGCTAAGTAAGTGCTTCATTTCTACAGATTGAGGTACATGGAGTGTTATGCGTATGAATCCAGAGCCTTTGTTGGCAGAAAGGTTCGCAGGGAATGTAAGAGCATGGCTTGTTGTTACGTGTTGTGCTGTTAATACGGTTCACAACTTCACGTGCTCCAGCTATTTGTCCCAAGATAGTACCAGCTATTGAGTATGAGTGCAATGTGGAGTTTACTGATCCTGGTTTTGCTTTTGGGGAAGGAGATATCCTGGAGCCATTTTGTTGGATCCATGAAGCACCAGCCCACTGGTGCTGCCTGTTACACTGAAGATACGAAGCATGTGCTTGCTTCCAGCCCACTCTGTCCATTCCTGTTCTGGTGGTTGCATAGGTGACTGTTTAAGGTATGTTGTAATCTGGATAGAGATCAAATCTTTCCTTCAAAATGCATACAGATGCCATTTCCTCTTGGATAGGAGCATTACAACTGAGCAGAAATACAGATCTAAACTGTGGCAAAACAGGAGAGTTGAGATATCGGCCCAACTTTGCAATGAGGTCTTCAGCAGTAGGTGGATAACGGAAGACACAGAACAACTTTCCTAGCTCAGGTTTAATGAGCTAGCTGTTTGCATTCCATCTCAAGCTCTGAATATCTGAACATTCAATCTGTCCTGTGACTGTGCTATCAGTTGCTGAACATCAGTAACGTATTTTTAATGAATGTCATGTCATACATACACATAAGTGATAGTGGAAAAAAAAAAGCCGCTCGGAGTGGAGAGATTTAGGTTGGTTAACGCTCAAAGTGGACAGCCTCTTGTTATTTGTATGGGACATTGGGATGGTATAGATATCTGTTTTTGTTTCTTTATTCACGGAAGTATTTTTTCTGTCCCTCTGTAAAGTGTTGTTTTGGGTCCTTATCTTGTAAAACATGAAAGCAGCAGGTACCTAATGAAGCAGGAAGAATGTGTCAAGGGCAGAAGGTGAGATGAACTGGATAAATGAACTTGTTAATGAGGAGATGATGGTATTCTGGGAAAGGCTGAAAAAGAAGGTTGAGAAATTAGAGCTTCTTTCACATTATGTAGTAACTTGTAAATATTATGGAATTTCCTTTTTAAAGGATATAGTCTCATATAGTCTTTCTAACCCAAGGCTTATAGAGGCAGCACAGTGAGTTCCTAACTTAGGGCAGTTAGTCTGGATTTATGACAATACTTGCAGACAATAAATGGGATTGCTCTGAGTAAGAAGAGCGTGCCTTCAGTACTGGAATTCAAAAAAATGTTGTGTTTATGGACTTAAAAAATTACTGAGATATTTAAAGTAGGGGAAGTATGATGTATGTTTTGTCTCTTGGAAATGTATATTGCTTAGGAAGTGGAACGATTTGTTTTCAACAGCATGTTAATTTTTTAGCTGAAACATTGGATTTAAGCATCACTGTGCCAGGATCAGTTTGGGTACAGCAGAACCCTTGTACTTGGTTGCACTCCCACATGCCTCCCTCATCAGTAGTTCTCTATTTCAGAACATCTTTGCACAGGTCTTATAACGAATGTAGGGTGACCATGGCACTACCTCCCAGGTTGTGAATTAAAACTGGTTTAAAGTACCAATGGCTTCCAAAGGACTTATTTTTAAACTTATGCATTTTGTTGGTGTTTTCTCTAAATTTCAGGCATTTGAGGCAAGGCAATAACTCTTTAATTTTCAAAAATATTTTCAGTAAAAATAAAATTTCTGGTTTTAGCTGCTAGAAAAAAACTAGAAGTAAAACAAGAAAATGAAAAGCCATTGGGGGGGATCATTTTAATACCAAGCTTGATCAGTTTTTTCCCCCTATACTTTCATTAAATACACAAGGCCCCTTTTCCAACTTAATTATTGTCTAGTGAGGTAGAGACTGTTCTGCAATGTAAAGGATGCAAAATCTTTGCTGTGTAGCATAACTATCGTGTAGTCATTGTTAGGTAAACCCCAGATAATTGCTGGGTCTATTTAAGATCTGCATTTTAAGTGTCATTGTAATAACTAAGGAAGAGGAGAGCAGCTTGAGTTAGCATAACTTTGTGGCAGGGGGGTTCTACCATTGCAGAAAAATTAAATAAAATAGTCCCACTTGTGTATTGCTGCTATAAGAAGAATATCATTAGGTGCTGTCATTCATTCAGAAGTGTTTCTGTAATGAGTTCTTTAACAAAGGTTGCAGAAGTGGCTAAAGGAAAATAAAAGAACCCTTTGTTCCACTTAAGAAATTGCAGACAGTTACTTTTGTAATGCTAGTGGAACAATAATACTCTATTAGAAAAAGAAGTGGATTCCAGACTAGAGGTTTAATTAAAAAATAAATAAAAAGGAGATGAATTGCAAGGGTAGTCATTTTCCAACTCCTCAGCTTCTAATGGGAATCTCCTTGTTGCAAGATAAAACCTGCATGGATGCTGCCCTTGTAGCAGTAGGCAGTATACTCCCTGCCCATCCTGTTTTTTTCACAACAAGCCTGAAGACACCAGAGTAGCAAGTTAGTTATCAAAAGATTATGGGGTGGGTCAGGCTCTTACTGGGGCTTATGACCAGCATGCCCTTGACTCTGACGGGTATCAGCCCTTCTCCCAAACGCTCTGTGTTGGCTAGGGCAAACAACGACAAGGGAGATAGCAGTAACTGAAAATGTGTCTTGGAAGCATCTGTTTTAGCTGTAGACCTTTCATGTGCAGAATGACACTGACATTTCAATGTCTTCAGCCCATTTATTGCAACTGGGCAGGCATTGCACATGGCTGAATTGGATTGGTTTTAGAACTGCTCAACTATCAGGTTGCTTGAGTGACAGTTGTTATGCAGAGTGGCAGGGCACATTTGGACTTGCAATGTATAGGTATTATACCTGTCTTGCTGTCCCTGGCTATTATACCTCTCACCTTGAGGTTGCTGTGCCATTGCAGAGAAGCTGCAGCTGTTGTGAAGCTACCTGAAAAGGTTGGATTTTACCATTTAGTGCATTAAAGCAAATAAACACCAATTTTGGTTTACCATAATATGCTGGGCTGCAAACCACTGTGGAGCTTCTCTGTAGGCCACCCAGTAATGTCTGGAAGCAGCATTTTCTGGGAGGAGGGGCAACAACTGCTCCAGCCACCACTAACACCATCTAACACTTTGTCGCTCTTGCTACGTTTGCTGTGGTTGTGGTTTGTTTTTTTTTTTTTTTTTTTAATATTGTAAAGGGAAGCTAAGAAACTTGAAATACTTTTCATGGTGAACTAAAAAGCCTATTTAAGCTGGTACTCTGCATGCAGTAAAGCAGTCAGCACGGTGTTGGGGAGTGTATAACTTATGATGTGTACCTGTACCGCAGGTGTGTGAGGGACATAGCTGTGTAGTCTTACCGGCTCAGGATTAATTTCAGAGGAAGCAAAGTTAATTCATTACTGCAGGTTTTGAAAATGCTATCTAAATATGATAGTTCAGTGGCTGGATGCCAAAGCTAAATACAGTTAGAAATGTTTATGTGCAAAGGTACCTAACTACTGGAAAAACTTTCCTAGGAACTTGGTTAATTCTCTATCACCCACGTTATTTGAGAGGGGTGTTCTGAAAAACATGCTGTTGTCCAGCATCAAAAAATGAAGGATTATTCGGTCAGCCTGAGCATTCAAGAGACCAAATGAAGTGGCCATAAACGTATTTTCTATTCTTCCCTTGCTTATCTCCCTTAAAAATGTGATTCTGTATCTTTGACTGGAGATTGAAATGGAAAAGATTAGGAGAAAACTTTCCAGAGGACAAAATATTGGGAGGTTTGATCTACTCATGGGGTCTGTGCACTTCCAGATGCAAGATATACACAGTAGATGGGACACCCTTCCAGAAGCTGGCAGGCAAATTTTCCAGGGGGTCCTGCCAGGATCATGCTGTTCTGGTTGGGCATGAACATGCTTCCCTACATCCAAGCACTTGTCTGCTGCAGGCTTTGTGATACACTGCTGCTGTCCCTCCAGGAAAGAGCTTACAGTGATAGTGCTGTCAGCAGGGTCTCATCTCTGCCCCCCAAGGCTTTTGCTCAGGTAGGTCATGGCAAGATGAACCAGGGAAGGACTTCAGAAAAGAAGCTGTTGGCAGACCTGTGTTGGAGAGAGGCTCCCACTTGTACTGGTGCTGAATGGGCTGCTGTGGCTGCGGGACATACGCAGGTCCGTAACGCTTCCTGTCGGCTGGCTCAGAGACTGCTGAGAGACTCCTATTCTATTCCAGAAGGAGCTTTCCTTCATGCGGCTCTGTCTCCTGTTGTGTCCCTTCTTTAGCTGAAGCTCGATTGGCAGACACTGAGATGTGGCTGCTGATGCAATGTGTTATAGGAACCTGGCTGTCAGTAGATCAAAAGCAGCATTTCTTTGCATTAGAGAACTAGATTGAGATCAACTTCAGATATGTCCCTTTATATCAACTGTGGTTTTCTAAGGTTTTCTTCTTTGAAGGAAACATTGAAAATTCCTACCAGCACTCAGCAAAATTACTGATCTCTGGTTTTGATGAGCAAAATGGGCATAAATTAGTGACAGCATATGCCCTATGTTTCGGAGAGCTTCCTGAGCCTGCTTTGTGAGATAGGACCATGTTTTTCATCTGGCATTTGGGAGGGCAGGAGGAGTTTAACACAGACTTTTCTGGTGTACCCCATCAAGTATACCCATATTTAGCAATTTGTTCTATGAAGTATAATGATGCTCTCTGCAGCACTTCAGTGTTTCTAGATGATGTTTGGACTGTGCAATCAAACTGTGATTAGATGGTTTACAGTTCAGAATCACTCTGACAGCTGCAATTTTGTGGCTGTAGTGACAGCAGCAAAGGTAGTTCTCAGCCACACCTTTTCTGACAGTGTGATCTTACGAAGAGTATCTGAACTTTGGCTAAAGGTCTCAAAGGAAGAATTTGTGCATCTGGCTGTATGCTTTGGTACAGTCTATCAGTGACTGTGGGTGTCTCAGACCTGCATCTGTATAATGGCTCTTGTTACCTGCTGTATCACTTGGCAGTTGAGTCCTCTTTTCTTAGATACCCTCTTTATCAACCAAAATAGATTTCCTGGCCTGAGAGCAGGATGAGTAAAGCCCTGTCACACCCCCTGTGCTGAAAACATCAGCAGATTTCTACTAAAAAATGCAGTTAGTCATTTCTTGCTTGGAAGAATACCACTCAGTAATTTAGCTCACTTTTGTCCTGTTATCAGCAGCATCAAGGGCAATATAATAGTAGCCTGACTGCTTTCTTCCAATTTTGCTATGAAAGAATATCCTCAAAATTTTAACCTTGTAACATTAAAAAGCAAGTATATGATTACCATTCAGGGACTCAGGAGACACCTGATTAACTGTTACTATTATCATTTTCACTTGATAATCATTTTTACTGTAGCTGGACAGTGGTGCTGACTCTTGAGGCTTCAACAATGATTTTTTTTTTTTCACTGGAATTTAAGCAGAACCTTTGAAAAGGCTTTTTGGGAGACAGACTTCTGGCCAAATTTCCCTTTTTGGAATGAAAGTCCAGATTTTAGCCTGGGTACTTTGTATTCTTGTTTTGTTTTTCTGTCAGGTAGTGATCAGGTGGACTGAGGAAAGCACCCTGGACCTCCTCAGGCTTTTCAGGGTGGTATTTGCCAAATTTCTTGCTTTTCTGGAAACTTCTGATTTAGCTGAAACTGAGTATTTCTAGACACACAGATTTAATTGAAAGTATTCTTATGTATTCCGCTGATTGCCCCAAAATTAAATGAAAAATGCAGTGGTTTCAAACCAGTTCTTACTTACTGTAACAAGACCAAAAAGAGTTCATAGAAGATCACCTGACAATTTTACCCCATATACTCAGTCCCAGTAGTCTTCATGGAAGGAACCTCTTAAACTAGGTAGACTCTTTACCAATGATGGCTCTAAGTCACAGCAATATCCAAGTGCTCTCATAAATGGATTGTTTTATTGCACAGACTATGGCAAAACGGAGTCACTGTTCAGTTGTATTATTCCACTAAGCCAGAACTACGGAAGATGTAAAGCATGAGTTAAGGCAAAGCTATTTATTAACGCTCCACAAGTGTCTGTTAAGGAAAAGATAAACACATTCCTTTACATTTGCCACGGTTTAAAAGTATCACAGTTGCATTTGATATTAAGGGCCCATTTATAAATATTTTATTGTGGTTCAATAATTGATAAAGTGATTTACAGCCACCTTGATAATACATTAATGCTTGCAGAGTACATTATGCTAACCATATTAGCTGAAAATATGTTTTGTAATTGTAGTGGTTTGTCGGTGTATCATCTGTTAAGCTTTTATTGCCAAAGCCTTTTAATTGTTTCTTTAGTTTGTTATTTGAAATGGCTATTTATCTGAAGAATGCCCGGCCTTTCTGCCTTTTCTTTTTTATTATTAGTATGTGTGTGATAAAGGTGCTGCTAATAAATGCAAAGTAGCAAGCTGTTACAACCTTTCATGGTCCAGCATCACAGGGTTGGTTATGCATGAAAACACCTTGCTTCCCCATCTTTGGAAAAATCTCCCTCAAAAAAGCCTGGTGAATTCAAGAACTGCTCAGTCGCAGCTTCTTCCAAGGTCAAAAGGCCCCCAAAATGAGTATCACAGCCTGATTTCTTCTTTTCATAGGCTTGTCATTGCACCAGGAAGACTGTATGTGGCAGCCTAACAGCTGACTGCTGAAACACCTCCAGGAGCTTCCCAGAGAGGATTTACCCCACCCCAGGAAAGATTTTTCTTCTGTGTCATAAGGCTGTGGGTAGGCCAGCAGAATTTTTGACAAAGGGAGCCATTATAACAAACATGGTAAAAACCTGTGTAAAGGCAGTATGTTTTTTTTCTCTTCTGCATTCTGTTCACCTATGAAACTCATTTCCTCAAAGTTGTCAGGTGAAAATCTTAACAGAATTAAAGATAAACTGGGATATTACAGGGATAACTAGATTGTGTACTGGCAAGAGAAAATACTAAACAAAGGAGGAATTTGGAAGAGATAAAAGAACTTCTACAACAGGAATCACCATCTGTCTATTCCAAGTTGGGAGGATGCCATCCTGTACTTTGGTCCAAAAATCTTCCTTGCATCTTGTTCTGAGGTACTTGGCATTAGGTGCTGTCAGAGGTTGGGTGTGAGACTCAGTGCTCGTGATTTAACCCACTCCTGATATTTTTACCGAAGCCTTTGCGACACGTTGGCTGTAATAATATTCCATTCTGTGTCCCTTCGCCTCTGCTTGTATAGCCACAAGGGGAATGTCTGATGCATCTGAACAACTTGCTGAAAAGGTGCATCTTGGTGATCGCTGTCAGTTTAAACCATAAAATAATAGGTATACATACTCGCAGGGATGGCTGTAATAGAAAAAGATATTTCCAATAATAATAATACTTTCATTGCAATTTAATTATCTAATTCATCACCATCATGTTCAGGCTTGAACAGGCTTTTGTAAAGCCAATCTAAAACAACAGCAGCTGTTTTTCTCCATCACACTCATTTCTATTCTTCTTAACCAACCTTAGTCAACATCTTGACAGGAAAAAAGAAAATGTCATCACACAACTCACTGCATGTTTTGTTTTTCTTTTAATAGTGTGAGGTGTAAAACAGTGGGTGGTGAAGTGAGTCTTACATGGGCTGGATAACATATGTTTGGGGCCAGGTCTCCACACTGCAGTTCCTGCTAAGACCACTGAATAAATAAAGTGACAGAATTTTCAGTCTTGACTTTTGTGGCTTTCCAGGAGATCAGCTGGGAGCTGTTAGGTGCTGAGCTTGTTTCAAGAGCGGATCCTTTGTAAAGTTTGATCTGGTCTGATTTTAGGCATGCCAGACAGGAAACTTGTTTCCTTTGTGAAATTGTTGCATAGCATTAGTTTTCAATTGTGATATTCAGCTTACATTTTCACTACCGTAGTATGACCCATTATTTGTAGTGAAAGCCTTTGTGTTACACTAAACCATTCCTTTAGCTGTCTGGCATTCGTACCTTTCAAAGAGTACTGTGGATTATCATCCCTCTCCTCCTTTTGTATTTTTGTCTTTTTAAGTTGGAAGCGCTCAGTTCTATGAGCATCTTATTTAGTGACTGTCTTTCCAGGTTGGTAACTCTTGGGGCTCTTTTGAGAACTCCTTCAGCTTGCTCATTTTTCAGGAATGGTTTGTTTCCTATCCATGCTTGAGTGAAGTTACTTCTGATTCTTACAGAGGTAGTTTGAATCAAGACAAGGGAGGTGAATGCTCTGCATACTGAGATGTCCTCAGGCTCATCTTAGTGTCCACACCTCTCAATGCAAAGCATGAGGGAGTCTTGTCATGCCTGTTTGCAAACAGTTCTAGAAACTCCTCTTTGATATGTGAGGTACTTGGCATATGTTGTGAAGCTTGCAGTTGCTGATTTTGTAAGATCAGGAAGATTGCCTCTTATGTCCTAAAGCTTTCATTAAAATGTTTGTCTTTGTACATGTTGATTTGAGAAATGTATGTGATGATGAACTGTTCCCCTAGGCCTCTACTGAAGAACTTGGCTTTTGCCAATAATCTTAGATTTGACAGTGAGCTAAAAGGGGCTTGTGTCCACTCTGTGCTGCCCAACATTAACCTCTGCAGAGTTAACCTATGAGACAGCTGAGTAGCTGGGGGCTTTCTGTGTCACAGAATGTCTGAAGGGGTAGGGAAAAAGAACTTTTGGAAGACTTCTAAAAAGTGAAGGGTAAAAACTTAACTTTAAAAAAACCCCAACAAAACAACTGAAAGTGTCTTAATGGATTTATTAAAGAGATTAGGTGAAAACACCTCCTGAGGTAGTGTGAGACAATGCCCTCAGTTTCCAGTAGAGGTAATCTGAAACACTCATCCTAGAAACCTCTTGCTGATAGAAGAGCTCATAGGTTTTTAGAGAAATGTTTTTGACTCTAGACCTGACTCATCACTGGAATGTGATGGTCTTCAAGGCACACTGGCAATACCTTTCTAGGAATGACTTAATTGGAAAGGACAAAAGTTATGGACGTTGGTCAAGCATTACAGTGCCTGCATTTTAAAAACAGAGTAGAACAGACATCTACAGAAAGTAGTAGGTTAACCTAAAATGTTCAGAAATGCTGGAGCACACCAGGACACAGCCTGTAGGAAATATGGAAATCCTAACACTTGTGTGTTCTGCTGCAAAACGTGCTCCTGGCTTTGTACTGAGGTTTCAGCTTCTTGTCACTTGAAAAATTAGTATGATTCAGCCTTATGACTATCAAAGATTCTAGGGGAGCATTTGAGATATGTAACAGAGATAGTTTGTGTTATTTGAACAGGCTTTGTTATCCAGAAAGGTGTAGGTCTGCCATAGGTTCTGTGTTATATGTCAGCTGTGTGTAGATGTCCTTGGTACCTAGGGTGTGTTGTGATGGCAAACACCCACCTTAAGGAACCTGGGTCATCCCACCAAATGACTGAAGTTTATTCTAGAGCTCTGGGTGTAATATTCTTCGATTAAAATTATCATTAGATTTCAAGATAGGGAGGAGAAGGAAATCAGAAGCCTGTTGAGGGTGTTAAAATCACATTAGCATAACACAGGAGTGTTCAGTTTACAAACCTGCATCTCTGAAGGTGTAAATGAACATCTGGTGCCGGTGCTAATTGCAGTGATGTAAAGTAGGTGACTGTGATTTTGGGAAGGAGAGATTAGCAAGGCCCTGCAGTAGTGCTATTGGTGTCTGAAAGGGGGTAATTTTAGAAGTGTTCCTCCTTGCATGCAAAGACTTTTTGTGTCTATTAACTTTTAAATCAGCCAGCTTATTTGCACACTATGCCTGCTCTCCTACTATTGACATGGCTTTCGTGTTTAAAATCTGCATTGCTAGAGGGACTATTGATTTTGGGTCCCTTTATTTTTTTTTGATTGGTTAACCTGAGAAACCATAAAGACAATAATCCCAAATTTCTGAAAACTGAGTGCCCCCTTTAGGACAAGTAAATCAATTGCATCTACCCATCTGAAGGCCATTCAGATATGGCCAATATAGTTCCTTTTTTTAGGCTCCTTATGTTCTGATTCCATCCATCACTTTAGTATCTCACATTTCATAATCATGTATATTTTTTTGTTATGCTCAGTCTTACTGCAAAATAGTTAATTCTACTCTTTTAGTCGATAAGGAAGATTAGGTCAAAATTTCTTCAAACACCTCTCTGGTGAAACAAATGTTTGTCTGTCATAAGAACCCCACCCCATACACCCCTCCAAAGTTCATCTTTTAATGTTACCTGATTCATTATGTGATTTCTAATTTAATTTCTAATCTTACTTTATTTGCATATTTGAAAATATTAGCGGAGATGAACCAAACTTCAAAAGCTCTCTCTTCTTTAGAGAGTCCTGACAGATTTAAGAGGGGCTTGTATTACTCTGGTATGTTACACTTTACAGAAGAACTGCATTCATGCCTCAGAGTCTGAATAGAGCAGTTGTTAAACCAAAGAAGAGGCAACGCTGAAGGAGGTCTAGTTTTTGGTATCACCATTGGCAAGACTAATTATTTTGAAGAAAGAAGGTAAAGGGGCTATTGATTTTAAACTAAATGAATGTGTGGTGGTTGCTTCTACAGCCTTGTATTACTCAAGCAATATTTATGTCCTTTTGAAATACAGCAGGGAGCACAGATTTGATTACTCTGTTGCTGTGGAGACCGCAAATGTATGTAGCTCAGAATTTTTCACTTCATTCTGTTTTCAAGGCCATGTGACATCCCTTCAAAGTGATGGTCTTAGGAAGGGCAGCACCCTTGCAGGAACAAAATCCTATGAGTAGGGAACAGGGCTGATGGCATGTGGAGAAGTAACGGGACCTGACAAAGACACCTAATGAAAGATAAAGTGGGTGAACTGTGTTTTTTTCATCTACCTAGTTCCAGTGAAGCTACTTTATAAAGAAATAGTTATGGATTTGGTTCATCCAGGGCATTGGGTGACTGCCACAATCCTGAGTGGCACCTGCCTTGTTGGTAGATGGGATTTACATTAAGTCAGTGCTTAGCAGCTCATGGCCTTCAGAGTATTACTATGTCTCAACTGATTTAGCTGGGATGAACAAAAGAAGCTCAGAGAAATAGAAAAACCTGTGGAGGAGACTTGAAGGCATCATGGAGCAGTCCAACCCTCACATGGTTTGACCTTCAGGTCCTGTGTTGCTGGGAGTGAATAAAGTCTCCTGACAAGAAGACAGCAATGTGAATGGGGAGAAAGACTGCCCGAGTAGCCACTGCTGTGTCCTTCCCTCCACTCAGGATGATGGTCTGATATCCCCATGTAATGTGGACGCACACCCAGGGACATATATCTCAGCTGTTGGAAGGAGACGGGTTATTGAATTGGGAATTTGGCTATAAGGGATGCAGGTATCGGGATGTTTGGTGCCAGTGTGAGCTGTGCAAGAACTAACTTGATATGTGTGTGATCCATGACAGGCACAGCCTTTATGTCATGTTGTAGTGGAGCTGCTAGTTGTGCTTTCTGCATGTGTGTACCCATCGCATAGAAGGGAAAAAGATGAATTATTGAATGCAATAGTAAGACCTTAGGTAGTAGATTTGAGACAAGAGTCTATGTGATAGCATTCTCTGACACGCTGCCAGTGTCATGTGCAGGGACAGGTGGAGTTGGGGAATCTCAGGTCATGGCTCAAAAGAAAATAGCATAGGGGAAGGATATCATATCCGTTAGAAAACTGGGGAAAAATTGGAATGGAAGGAGGCTGTATGGGGAGAGAGAACCGATGTGGAACCAGCCAGGCAGTGCTTGAAACTGAAATTAAAAAAAAAAAAACAAAACAACTGAGGGAGTTTTAAAACCAAAGGCAGGGGAAAGCTAAGACATATAGATATGTTGAGGGGAGATGTTGGTGAGAGAAACATCTTTTCAGGGAGAAGTTAAGAAACGATAATTCTAGACAAAACTAGGACACAAGTTGGTAAGACTGAGAGAGGGAATAACAAAAAAGAGTTTGAAAAGGTGAAGTCTCAATTTACCAGGACATAGAGACACAACCAGCGTGACCCCAAATATGTGTGGCCTTCCTGAGAAGACTAGGAAGTAGCCAGGACAAATGGGAATATCTGCTATAATTGAAGACACTGATATAACAGCTATTTTAGAAACTTGGTGAAATATTTAAAAAATGGGACACTGCTATCTTTAGGTATAAAATCTATAGAAATGATAGAGCAGGTAATTCTTTGGAAGTGAAGTTACATGCTAAGGAAAGCACGCAGTGCAGGAAGCAAGCTATCAGTAAGTATCTTTATGGATTAAAATTCTCTTTGAGAGTGGAGCGAAATCCTTGTAAAGCCATTGTATCAGCTAGTCAGAGTAGCTGTGAGAGACATAGATCAAAGAGTCTGTGAGGGTAGAAATATCATGGTAATGGGAACCTGCATGGGATACACGGGGAATGATAGCAAGACAGCATTTTTAGACTCAGTTAATAACTATCTGAAGCAACTACTGTGCTGGATGTGAAGGGAGAAAACTCTTGATACAGCCCCATGTAAGGCACAGAATCTACTTCAAATTATAAACTGCCAGAGCTTTATCTTGCAGTAGTGCTCATAATGTGTACTTGGAGGCAGCATCATGCAGCGGCCATGTTTCCATGGAAAAAAAACCCACACAAGCTAACAAAAAAAATATTCACCAATCTAGTGTTTAGCTTTTAAACAGAAGTGAGAAAGCTTGTTAAAAGGGAATTTTCAGAGACTGTCATGAAGCAGGTGCTATGTCTAGGTATGGGACCAAGGAATAGCATCAGATGTAAAGTATGAGGCTTTTCACTGCTTGTATTATCGTACTGTTTAGGAGACTTGTGACAAGGATGCCTTTTAGCAGGCACTATATTTAAATACATGACAAAAAGACAGTCTTCATCCATCCTAAAATGTTGATGGTTCAAGGGGAGAGTACTAGGGAAAGAAGGATATTTTTTATGGAACTTTTTTTTTTTTTTTTTAAATGAAATGAACACGTGGACTTCTTGATAAAACTGGAGCTTGTACAGGATTCAGTTAGGGTAGAATATATCCATCATAGGAAGTATATCCTTTAAAAATAACAAAGTTGCTAGCCATGGTAACGCTTTTCACCTTTGCTTTGTGAAGCATGAGTTCCAGAAAACTTTGTAAATTGTATATACGTTATAAATTGTACCTGTATGAAAAAGGTCATGTTCAGAAGTAGTTGTTGTGCTGCACTTGCTGTCTCATGATATGGCTTATAATGCTTTATTTGGCATGAAACAAACTTGATAAATTGTCTCTTGCAAAGAAAGGACAAAAGACTTTAGGAAAAGGAACCCGTAAAATAAAAGGGACTGGCTCTCACTTTGTAGATGTTAGTTTTTCCCATGCTAGTTGGGATGACACAGCTATTCTGATCAGTCTCTGTCCATTCGTGATTCCGTACAGCTGCCTTTTTGCTAAATAACCTAGATGTGTAGTTCTGAGCTACAAGCTC
Source organism: Gymnogyps californianus (assembly GCF_018139145.2). Lineage (NCBI taxonomy): Eukaryota > Metazoa > Chordata > Aves > Accipitriformes > Cathartidae > Gymnogyps > Gymnogyps californianus. The sequence continues at coordinate 62,204,249 of NC_059474.1, read as the reverse complement.
TTATGTTCATTATAGCTGTTTTGAGTTTTTCCGTCTAACTAATTTCTCAAACAAAATATATTTTGTATGGTTAAGTACCTTGTTTTCAAAGGATTTGTGTGTATATCTTATTGCAGTCCTGAACAGGTTATTCATACATCTATTGCAATGGATGTTGCTGTGCAGGTGACTTACCCTCCTGTTTTCTTCTGTAAATCCCCCTCTGCAAATCCCCCAGTGCAGTGACACACCCCAGTGTGCTGCCGGGACCTTGGGTGAGGAAGGGTCATGGTACCTCAAGGAAGCTGAGCTGTTGGTGAGGATGGAGGCTTGGCGATCCGAAGCTACAGTCAGGCACATGCTATGCTTTCAGCCAAAATGATTTGTGTTTGTTTTTTAGGTTTGATTTTGTGTATGTATGTTTGCCAGAGGTCAACTTTCCTCTGAAAAAGTGTTTCTAAAATGAAATTCAAGAGTTTAATGTGGAGGAAAGGTCAAGAATTGCTTTTTGGGCTTGCTGAGGCAAAGTAACTCAGAGAAATAGGCTGACAGAGAATTAAAGAAAATGTCAAGTAAGATTTCCTAACAATGAGGTTCCTTAGTCTCTCCAGGGAATGATAGGAACCCTGTGTTAAATCCTTTAGGCTAGAAATGAAGAAGGCATTTGGTCAGTGCCACTTTCTCTTCTTTCAGTATCATTTGGCCCCATTTGCTGGAGTTAATTCAGTATGTAAAGAAAAAACCTCCTGCCTTCTCTTCATACCAAGGACTCCTTTAGGGGCTGAACTTGTGCAGCTCCAGCTGCAGATAACAGGAAATAATGCTACCCCATCCGTGTGGAGCGGTATCTGTATTCCATCTCTGGTCATAATTTTAAAGTATAATATAGCTTTCCCATGTGGAGGAACAGACGTCCTTAGAGGCAGTAAAACAGCAAATTAAAATAAGATTACACATAGGCAGTTTAGCATTGAAGATGACAAAAATTATTACAGATTCTGCAAACACAATTAGCAGGCGAACAAGGTGAAAATAAGTATTTCTGGCATTGCTAGACTGCCTGGATGTAGCACAGCTCTATTCTTTGATGCACATGCCACAGGACTTTGAACCGGCAGTGTTTGCCATGTTGGCCATGCTTTAAGTTTTGTGATCAGTTGGGGAGCCAGCTTGAGGATCTTGAGGGTGTGCAGCAAAAGACTGGAGCAAAAACACAAGTAGTATGGCCAGTAAGGATTTTTTTTTTTTTTTTTTTTCTTTTCCTCTTGAGATGCATGCCTTGCATGGTAATTCTTCACTTGGAATCCAAAGAGCAACATTATCTTCTCTGCTGTGCTTTTTTTTTTTGCCTTATGGCTCTAATCTCCTTATGTTGGAAGGTGAGTTTTATACTAAACACGTGAAGAAGACAACATAAAGATTATAGTAAGTCCAGTAAGGAAGTTGCCATGGCTTCATCCAGAGTTCATTTGTCAGGATTTATATATGAAATGATCACCTAGAACAAACTTCCATTGAGACTCAGTGGCTAATAACAGGTAACTTCTGCTTGACCACTGGTGGAACTGTGAAGAGATTACTGCAAAAGAAGTAAAGGAGTTACATTTTTGGGACAAGGTAGTTTCCTGGTCTGTTTGCTTAGAGGATGTTTAGATAGGTGAAGGGAGAACATTGTACAATGGACAAATACAGACAGTATTTGATACTTTTATTTGGCTCAGACATGGGGTGGATGTAAGTTGGCACAACTCCCTTAAAAATCAGTGAAAACAAGCTGATTTACATTTGTGGAGAGTGTAATCCAAAATGTGTATCTAGATTTTTATATGGGGCTTGTGTGAGAGGGAGGAAAGGAATCCTGAAGACCGCTCTGAATGTTTCTGTATTGCTTTTCTACTTCTGCATGCCTTACAATATGGCGTAACTAGGATTATGCCTTTGTGCTATACTATCCCCTTGTGTATGACACAGCCTGACTCCCCGATGATTGAAAGAAATACTACAAATTCTGTTCCAAAGTGCCAAACGGTGGGTTACAAATCCATAATAATTAAGCTTTCACCCCTCAACAAAGTAATTAACATCGTGTTATAGTAGAGCTTTAGCAGCTGAGGGCTTACCCAGCTGTGATTTTTCTGAACATGATGAAGTTGGTGTAGGCGATTAATACCTGTTGTATGTAAGGGAATGACCCTTAAACAATAAATGCTACCAGACTTCTGAGAAATCTCATAATAAAAGTAGCACCCTTATATGATGATGCAGTGATTTGGACTGTTTCTCCAGGCATGCTTTTGTGTAAGGAAAAAATAACAACTGGAAGTAAAAACGAGTGTTTTTAATATATCTCTCACTGGGTAAAATCTGATGCTACTAAAGAGAATATTTCTGGATTGTAACTGTAGCTCTTCATTCACTGAAAGACATTGTAAGAGTAAGCAAAGAAACGAATAATTATCTTTAGGTATCACATTGGATGTAACATGGAGCTCCTGAGTTTTCACTATATCCCTTTTTCTCATCACCAAGTGAGAAAGAATGCGCAGGTTTGAAAGCTAGGGACCATACTTAGGTAGTGTGATTACCTTTGCATGGTCAGTGAAGGAAGCTCGTTGCCCTTTTAGGCTTCAAAGGAGTGATTCTGAGGATTTAAATAAGGTACTGAACAGAAAGCAGCCTAGAGCTGGCCTATAGCAACCTTTATAGAAACTTAGGCAGGCTCTGAATAACATCCCTCAGGGCTCCAATTTGGATCCTAATGACTTAGTCATACTTTCTAAATAAGCAAACCTTTTTTTTTTTAGAGATTTTGAACACTTACAAGTAAGACTTTTGTGAAAAATACTTTGATCCGAAATCTGAATTATCGTAACTGGTACTTTTGCCAAAAGTACCCTAATGAAAAGAGTTTGGTGGAAGAGGAGAGGTGTTCACACTGTGGATGGAAGAAGGTACATGTATTGTCAGGCACAAGGACCTGTGCCTTAAGTTGTCTCTGACCGCCCTATCACACCCTGTCACTGCAGTTTACATTGCTCCAGCAAGAGAAGCTATGGATGGCCTGAACTCCCTGATATTTTCTGTTTCCTGTATCTCGCAAATACCATGTTAGTGGCATCTGCCTGGATGCACTTTTGTGTCTCCCTCAGCAGGCTAAGCTTGGAAACCTTTTATTTAGGGAGGAGATTCTGTATAATGAAAGAACAATCCATATGTCTGTCCTGACCGTGATTCAGAGCATTGCTTGAATTACTACTTAGTCTTTCTGGATTTCTCAGTATCTGGGAAACATTACATCAATCATATCACTGTGTATAGCACTACCATCGCTGAAAACTAAAGTCTGAAATGCCCATATGTCATCTAGCTAAAATTACAGAATATGTTTATTAGCTTGCCAGAATTTATGCCCTATGTTCTGCAAAATGTTTTGTGTATGCCAATACTATTCATTTGTGTACTAATATTTTAAAATGCTGCACTCCTTGGAAAGGGCTGGGTGCTCATTAGCAAAATGAAGTGTGAAGGAGATGAGGTTAACTAAGCAGGTGCTGGCTGAACTGGGAAACAGAGTCACTGCATGCTCAGATGTAGACATTTGGTCCCTGGCTGGTAAGTTGATGCAAAGCACAGATGCAGAAGGAAGCAGTAATCCTGGAACAAGCCCTGCATTTATTCCTGTGGTAAGAAGAAGCAAGGAAGTATAGCTTTGTATATATGGAAAGTGTGTAAGTCTCTGTGCTGGTTTTGGCTGGGCTAGAATTAATTTTCTTCATAGTAGCTGGTATGGGGCTATTGTTTGGATTTGTGCTGAAAACAGTGTTGATAATACAGGGATGTTTTCGTTATTGCCGAGCAGCACTTGCACAGAGTCAGGGCCTTTTCTGCTTCTCACACCACCCCACCAGTGAGTAGGCTGGGGGTGCACAAGAAGTTGGGAGGGGACACAGCCGGGACAGCTGACCCCAGCTGACCAAAGGGATGTTCCATACCATATGATGTCATGCCCAGCATATAAAGCTGGCGGAAGAAGAAGGAAGGGGGGGACGTTCGGAGTGATGGTGTTGGTCTTCCCAAGTAACCGTTACTCATGATGGAGCCCTGCTTTCCTGGAGATGGCTGAACACCTGCCTGCCGATGGGAAGTAGTGAATGAATTCCTTGTTTTGCGTTTCTTTGCTTGCGTGGCTTTTGCTTTACCTATTAAACTGTCTTTATCTGAACCCACGAGTTTTCTCACTTTTACTCTTCTGATTCTCTCCTCCATCCCACCAGGGGGGAGTGAGCGAGCAGCTGTGTGGGGCTTAGTTGCCGGCTGGGGTTAAACAATGACAGTCTCTCCAAGGAATCCTTTGTACGTTTGTAGGCAGAGAAATGAGGAGGATGTTATATTTCTGTGAAAGAACAACAGGTGGAGGATTCTGATCTTTACCACGATCTCCATAAGCCTGAAGCCTTTCACAAATGTTCATCAGGGCTCCTTGTCCTCTTTACGTCATCTGGTGATTCTTCCTTAACTTATGACACTGAATGGTTTAAAAGCACATGTTTAAGCATCTCAGGCCACTGGGACAAGCAAGCCTTGTGTTTCTTACCTGTGGTGGGAATGTTGCCCCTGGTGGGAATGTGAGGGTGGAAAGGGAAAAGAACTGTGGTCGCTGAGCATGAGCTATTGAATTTTAACTCAGGTTTTATATACTTAGTGGTTTGGCTGTCTCAGGGCTTTGGCTGACAGAACTAATATCTTGATGTTTAAACTATATTCTCCATAATGAATGCTGGTTTCTCTCAGTGCATATTTTAGAAGATGCTGTATTCCTGTTCAGGGCTGTATCTTGATTACTTCAGCACAGTCTAATGCCCCACTTCTCTTAACAGATACAAGGCAGTATTTTCATCATGAAAAGCCCAAATATATGCTTCTGCATCCACCTTTTTTTGTCCGCATTGCACTGGTTCCATATGTGTTTGGCAGTTGAATGCTTTCATCATCTTATCCAGGCAAGTCCTTTGGTTTGAATTTACCAAGTCATAACTAAGAGCTCATTGTCACAAATCAGGCTTCCTCAGTCGAGCCTGACAGCAGGGACCATAGATTGCATCTCACGCCTTCATTTCCTAATCCTAGCCAGATGGTGTTAGCAAAAAATGGAACATTTGTCAAAAAAAAGATGGAAAATAACAATGTCAGACATGTTTAATGGACACTTTACTACTTTATTTACAGTGCAGGAGTTCAGGAAAATTACTGATCAACAGCAGAATCTAACCAGGAAGACCTTAACGTAATGGAGAGAAAAAAATTAACAGCACTGTTGAACAGTGGACCTACAATAAAGTGTGCAAGCAGGGAAGTCACAGGGCCGTACGTAATAATGGAGTGACTAGTACTGAAATGTTGCATATGACAGAAAACAGTACTTATAACTAGGACATAATATATATAATCTTGTTAAATTAGATGGCCATTCAAGTAAGGCATAGCAAACAGGACTGTGCATTCTCTGAGATAGCTTTTTCCCAGCTGATTATTTGTGTTTCCCCAGAATAATTCAGTTTCACTCTGAACTTGAGAAACTTAAAAGGATCCTGCAGTTTAATGCTATCAAAGGTGAAATATTAACAAACTGAGGGTGCGGTCACGACTCAGAAACCCTTTGTATAATGAGGGATGCTCAGTAGGACTGCTGATCTCATTTGTATTAGCGTAGGGACGGCACCATGTAAAAGAAGTTTCATACATTTTTTGTGGTTTGATTTTTTTTTTTTCTTTTTTTCTTTTTTTCCCCTGAGTGGATTCACTTACACAGTATCATGAAAAATTTCTTCACAGTTTAAGCTGTGCTTCTTTTTACATACAGTAAAACTTACAGAACAGGAGTCTGGGCCCAATTTACCTGCTTCCTTGCACTACTGGCTCAACAGGCCGTTGGGTCTCTCTTGCATGCATACTCTCTCTTCCCCCCGCCCCAGTCCCTTAAGTGCTCTCTCTGTCATCATGCACATATGTATGCCTAACCCATCCTTCTAAACTCCCCAAGTTGAAAGTCTGGCTATTACGTAGTTTTAATTCATTTGTTGATGTTGTATTTTCCCTAGAGCTTGATGTATCTATGCAGTGGTTTCTTGACCTTTCTCCCATGGATGTGGTGAATAGACTGTTCCCTTTGTGCAACCTTTTGTGTATTTAACAACCTTTTAGCAGTGGCCTTACAGTTTATATCCAGCCTTCCAGTCTTTCCTTACCTGTTTTATAGTTAATTTTTGTTGTCCTCTGGCCTTCTCCTGCTTTCTCCATATTCTTTCTAAAGTGCCAAACTGTGCTGAGTATTTCTGCTGTGGCCTTGCTGCTGTTGAGACTAGGAGCACTGTACCTTATTCAGGTACTCTCTCTTTACATCTCCTGCTGTAGTGTTTACCTTATTTGTGACAGTTCCTGTATTTTGACTTATTTAGAGCTAGTTGGGAGTCACCTTATGTTACTGATAATGATTTTCTGCAGAATTGTGTGTCATTTCAGAAGAGAACTTTGTATCCTATTGTCCAGGCTGTCAACAATGGCATTGGATAATGCTGGAGTAGGAAGGACTTTTCTGGGACTCTTCTTGATAGTCTGCCAGTTTGGGTGGAAAATGACACTGAAGAACTTTGAGCAGTTTTCTGTAGAGAAATGTGGAAGCTGAACAACGGTGTTTGAGCATTTCAGGGATGCCTAAACATTGGTCTTAAGCTTGCAAACTTTTCTGTATTTTGATTCTTTGCATCTTTGAAAAAAACCTTATTAGATGATTACTCACATTGTTGTGCTTAAATTTACCTTGAAAGGTGATTGGAAGTCATTCCTGGAAATGGAATTTACTCTCCCAAATCATTTGCGTGTCTTGTCAGGTTTTATAAAGGTAGCTTTATCATTAATGCCAGGGCTGATCCAATATGCAATCTTTCAAAACAACAAAGGAGATGAATATTAGGTGCAAACTTATTTACTATATTTTATTGAAATTCCTATAATACACCTTATTGCAATTAATGGACTTGACCATCAATCTGCTTAAATCTTCAGTGAAGAATTTGCTTGCAAATAACCAAGTGTAAGAATCAGTCATTATGTGTCGGCAAGTGCTCTTTCTCATGCCTGGTTTGGTTAGTTTATAAGGTGGTATACAGAAACATAGTAATTTGTGGCGAAGTCAGATGCGAAAGAGTTAAAAGTCCCTTCAGGGACAGCAGACCTCAGGGTGAGCAGAATTCAGAATACAGTCAGAATTTTAAAATCATCTCTCAGTTTGCTCATATGAAAGATGTTCTGTAAACCTAAAAATTACTGGGCACTTCTAAGACTAAAATCTCAACTTATATGAAGAAAATGAGTAACTGAAGGCCAAATGCTTTACTTGAAAAGTACAGTTTTTTCAAGTGTGCTAAGATACTATTCACAATTTCATCTATAAAGCAGAAAATCAGAAATCATTATGCAAAGATGTGTCCTGGCTGGGAAGAAACCGAGAGTTGAAATACCATGTCTTTCTACATGACAGTGTTCTGCTTCAGCAAAGCTATGTAGAGCCCTGGTGCTTTAAGCCCATGAACCTCTTGACGGAAATTGCAGTTCTGTCCTAATTTGGAAAATTCAGTACTGCTGCCTGAGGCACGTGGATATTATGTTGGCTGGGGATGGAACTATTGATTTGTTTCTCTGGAGCTCTGGGATCTGTAGTATTTTCCCTGTCACTCAGATACTCCATACTGATGAGAACAGCAAGTAACAAAAGGAATGTTTTATGGAAAACACTTATTTTTCACTGAACTGGAAAAACCCCGGAATTTATTTTTGTGTAATTGTATTTGTTTGTGTAAAACTGAAGTGATCCTGTATTCCGTGCTCTGCTGACATTTTTTTTTTTTCAATGTGTATATATATTTTTTTATAAGTTTGTTTAGGAAAGCAGAACATGTATACAGAAAGTAGCAACAAACTGAACTGCTACTACATAGTTCTTCCAGAATTATCTATGCGTCTAAACAGAGTCTTTTACCAAAGTACAAAGGCAAGAACATTTGACTGTGAATTTAGTCTTGATAATCCTGGGAGACATAGGAAAAAACAGTCCTTTTAATGGGCTACCTAATTTCACAAATCACCTTTCATATTAATAACTGGCTCGAGATGAAGGAACATTAATTATACGGAACTGAAAACCATGGATAATTTCAGAGTAGAGGAGTCTCTATGGAATGTTGTGTCTTGGTCTATTTCTTACCAGAAGCCCTAAAAATGCTGAATATTGTTCATAAAACAATTTAATAATGCATCCTCTATGTAAGTCCTCCAAACGCTGGGGAGAAAAATAACCTGTTTTCATAAAAGAAAATAATGGCATTCATAGAACATAGTCCAAATTGGTCAGGAAAGCTTCGCTTGTTGGTTTTATTTTAATGTGCACCAGTGTTAATGAGGGAAACCTTAACGCTGTTTTCATGCTTTGGCAGAAATAGACTTTTTCAGCTTTCTCCCCTTAATGTCAAGTTTTCTGGATATTAAAAACTGGGAGATTTTTTAAATGCACATTTGTATTAAAAATTGCCTCTCTTCAACCATGGTAGAAAAATGCAGTGGCGTTTTAGTTATCCATGATTTTGTGATAATAAATAAATATCTGCTTTTAAAAAAATGAAAAAGATTTTAAAAGGTTTTGGAATGTTGAACTAATATTCTAAAATTCCCTACTATTGCCATTGCAGATGAGAGGGAAAGAAGTTTCATCTATCTAATTAGGTTTCTGAAAGGGGGCAAGGGTCTGAGTGTAGTGCCTGTCTCCATAATCTCCTTAAAGGGTTTCATTTAAAAGCCTGGCACATTTGAGGCAGGATAATTTGGAAGTGTATGAATAAGGAATAATACAGCAAAGCCCCTCCAAAATCTCCATGGGAGACCATACTGTTCCTCTGTGTAAAACAAGGCAGGCCCAGCTGATCGTTCCCTTGCCTTTGTCAACCAATGTCTAAATAAATACTGTCTAAAGTACAGTCAAAGAAAGCATCACATCAGAGGAGACCTCAGCAGCACCACAAGTCCCTGCCAGAGCCCCCGACCTTTCCAGGATACACAGAAGTGAATGTAATTTCTCCCAGTTCCCAATAAACTTCTGGGGTTTGAGGTCCATCTCCATCACCTACTACAAAATGAAAGGTCCTGTTTTTCCCCTTCCTTGTAATGATGCAGCAGTAGCTCTCAAGTAACAGTGATTCAGGCTTTACTACTTCCATCAAATTAGTGTATTTCTTTTTACCTGGAACAGTACTATTTAGCTCTCCATGTCTGTGTTGCCTAATTGTGGTTATTTTATAGATCTAACAAAGTGATAACAAGCACAGGGCTTTAAAGCCTGATGTTTAAAGATTCATGGAAAAGCTGCAGATTTTCTGTTCATTAATAAAGCTGGGTTTGACCTCTGCAGTAACCTTGTAAGGACTTGAGGGTATTCAGATACACTGAACATACTTCGGGCTGACTGTACGCAGAGGTATCTGCCATCTGCATTTGCAGCTAAGGAGTCATAACACTCCTACTACTGAAGGATGTGTATTAACTCTTCCAGCACCCTCACTCCACTTAAGTAAAGCATGTGCTTAATTTTAATCAGGGAGGTGTGCAGTTCCTTTGCTGCGTTTAGTTGGAGGGCCATATTTTTAAACACAAATATGCACCAGTTCATCCTATCCTATTTCAAGATCCCATCTTGAGAGGTGCCAGTCTCTGTCACTAGGCACCAAAGTTCTGTTTAGAAAAATCCAAAACCTTGGCTTGATGAATCAGACCTGTAGCCCTTGTTTGCAGCCCACAGATAAAGATTATCCACCCCCTTTTCATGATGCTTCAGCTTTGTAAAGAAAGATGAATGCTGTAGTTAAATGGGCAAAGCACAATTCCTCTTATTTCATGCTGTAATATAGTCAGGCAACCTTATATAGTTGTATTGCGATTGTTGGCCCTCCTGTACTAATAATTATCATCTGCAATAAAGCTCCCATCTTTTCTGCTCTGTTAGCGATTTTCTGAGGTCTCAAACAATATGCAGTGTTTGTTCTATGGGAAGATGTTTCTGCAGCCTAAAAAGAGAAGAAAAGGGCAAAGGAAATTTATTTTTAAAGGTGCCATTCTGCATTAATTAGATAAGCATTTACATACCTGACTAAGGAAAACAGTAAATAAAGAAATTTAGGAAAGAGGGATTGAAGGTAACTTTCTGGGCCTTTGAGTCTAGATTTCTACTGCTATAAGGAAGGAGATCACAGCAGCTTGCTCCTAGATACCTTTAGCTCTGTTTAGAAACTAGTGTTGTTTCTTGTTCCCACTACTACTACTGTTGAAAAGCTTCCCAGGTTTAATGGTTAGAGATTTCCTTATAGTTTCTGTCCTCACCATCCTCTTTTCTTTATTCAGTATCGCTGTTCTTACTGAAAACTGGGCTACTGTTTTTTTTTAGTTTGGGGAGAGATGTTTAATCTTGACTCTGTCTTCTCTGGACAAAAGCACTTCTCCCCCTTTTTCTTGCTTTCTAAAGCTTGATTTTTCAATATCTGTTCAAGATCTAGCGTGACTTGTCTTGGTAATATTCACATAAGTCCCACACTTTGCTTATCAGTCCCTTTTCCTCTTTTTGTAGGCTCACTACTTACTTTCAATATGCTTAAATCTGCTCAAGTCTGCACCCTAGTCCTACAGATTTTCTGCTTTGTGCGAGAGGCATCTTAATAGAGATGAATTCCTTCACGTTTCAATCCTTCGTCAATCCAGTTGACTTCACTGGTCTGTTTGTTAATTTCTTAAAATGAACTCTTACAAAGTTGAAAGCCTTTACTGCTTTTGTGCTTATTTGTCTATTGAATTTAGAGTAAATTAGCTAGGTGCCTAACTGTATGTCTTTATAAAATGCTGCATTTTCTTCTATAAAGCAAAGCTATTTATAACCTTAAATATGAAAAAGGGAATGGTAGAGCCCACAGAGGCTAGTTAGGCTATATTTAGCTTAAAATGACACTACTTCTAGCCTAGAAAAACTAATCTTCCTAAGTTATACTCAATTGATTTTTACAGGGACATTCCAAAGCACCTTGGGAGAGACTCTGAATTACCTCCAGAAACTTATCTTTGTGGTCTTTTGGGGTTCTTTATAGGAGGGACTTAGGGAGACTAGCTAACTAAGTAAGTAGCAGAATATCTAACTTTGAACAGTGCAACTTAGTGTTGTTAGACAGCCGTCAAAGGAGTGGAGAGTGCAATCCCGAGGGCTCTGAGAAATGCAGAAAAAGAGTTTGCAGGCTTGGGGTCAGGGGTGTGTATAGCAGAGCTAGGCTTCCTCTCTAGCTGGCAAAGGGTTTCTTCAAGTACTTCCCACTGGAGTTTGGTTGGGAAGGAAAGTTCTGAATGGGGGGAACAGTTGTGTCTCACTATTTCTTGCTTTTTTTCTCTCTCTGCGTCAGATTTCTTTCAAAATGAAATTTTCATCATGTGCATTGATATGTATAGGAATGCATTGTCAAACAGGACATGGCTCCCGCTGAAGTCCTTCCATCCGTCTTTACTCATGCTGCTTTGGTTGAGCTGTTTTGGTTCTTATTTAAACATGGTATACCCGTGACCATGATTGTTCCCAGGCTTTGCCTGTTCATATCTTGCTTGTTTTCTCCACTTATTTTTATTATTAGAACTGGAAATAATTGCATCTCATTGGGAATTAAATAGCCTAAAATCAGGGTGTAAAAATATCAGATATAACGAAACCCAAAATTTAATTTCTGGTTAACTTTGTAGAGAGGACCATGCTTTAGTAGAGGTTCAGTTCAGCAGATCCCCTGTGCATGTCTCTTGGCTGGCCAGGGTTTGCCACTAGCCCTATGCTCCCTCAGAGGGTTAAATGCATCTTTTATCAGCAGATGGGATGTGGCAACTAGGTCTCTCATTTGCTTTTTATTTTTTAACATGCAACTACTGAACCCTGAAATGAAATGAAAGGACCTGTATTGAGAGTGTCAGCCATCAACATGTGATTTTGTTTGGTTTTCTAATGTATGTGTGTTCCCTTGTTATTTTGGCAGAACTTAGCAGTATTTTCGTGTGCCGGTGAGTGGAATTACTAGTATTACTAAGTATTCCAGTGGGATCACATAATGGTTGAGGTCAGAAAGGCCGTCAGGAGGTCATCTGGTCCAACCCCCCCTGCCCAAGCAGGGCCGCCTAGAGCCAGTTGCCCAGGACCATGTCCAGATGGCTTTTGAATATCTCTGAGGCTGGAGACACCACAGCCTCTCTGGGCAACCTGTGGCAGTGCTCAGTCACCTTCACAGTGAAATAGTGTTTCCTGATGTTCAGATGGCATCTTCTGAATCAACAGGAATCTGAGCAATATAGTGATGGATTTTATTGTCTTAGAAGGTATGAGTAATTCATTCCACATAAAAATGACTGCAGATTTTCTCCTCAGAAGATGGTTTCTAAAGGAAAATGAGTGAATAAACAAATTAATTAAATGTTAGTGATTATAAAAGTTTGTCCTACAGTTTTCTGGATACTGTTCTTACTTAATGTGATGTTGAATATTACTGTTTCTGCACACTGCGAGAGTTCTATGGGGAGATGAGGCCAGAGATTCATGTTCTACTCATTGTTTGACTGACCATAAATTGAAGAGTTAGAAAAAAATTCTTTACAGACATTGAGCAGGATTTCTGCATCTTGCTAAATGATATGGCAGAGATTTGTAGTCCAGCTCATAGGTTAACACTTTTGCCTTTCAGGATTTTCTGGCTGTCTCCAAGCTCCTAGACATAAAGCGTGTTTTGTGTCCAGCACTCTTGTGAAGGCAGTAACCTCCTGAGGAAGCTCCCTGAAGTCGGAATCAAGTAAAGCAAGATGCTGGCTTCAGAGATGATCTTAGCAGGCTCCTTCTCTTTGGAGCAATGACCAGGAAGGATTGAAGCTGGTTTCTTGATGAGCTGCTCTTACAGGTATGTTCACTTCTTGTTATATAAAGCCAGTTTTATATGCTTAGCCAAAGAGTATCAGTGAATGGTGCAGAGAAAACAAAAGAGTAAGGATAAAAATAGCACCTGTTGCAAAGTTGGAGCATAGATATGAGTGGAGCAAATGAGACCTGAGGCCTGTTTAGTCTGGGTTGCTGGCTATCACAATGGCCATCACCAGATACATCAAGAGAAGGTGTCCGTCCTTTTGCAGGATGCGGCTGTGGAATAACCTGCTCTCACATACATCTCATATTCTCTTATGACTTAAGCCTTCAAGCAAGAACGCTAATAACCTCACCGCAACTGTCATTCAGAGTTACTTATTTGGTTTCTTGCTCCTCAAATAGAAGTACTAGTGTGTGAACTTGTAGTGATGCATATCCCCAGTGAGAAACTTTTCATTGCACCAGCAAGAGAGGCAGCAGAGTTGCCTCTGCCATCTGCCCTGCCAGTGTTCAGTTACGTACCCACAATCTAGATTTGGCTAGATGCATTGTTTAGCACTGATACGCTGTGATGCTTAGAAAGCCAATGGGGAGACACAGGAGGCTTTAGAGAGGCAGTTCACCCTGCAGCAAGGCTTCCAGAGGGAGCTGGCTCCATCCCACATGGTGCATGACTTCCTTTTAGTGTAGTGGGATAGGATTTGCTGGGAAACGTGATTCTCAGCTGTATCTTTACTGATAATTGCTTCAGTTTGCTGAGGCCTGAGTAAACCCCCATACAACATACTTCTATATGTGCACATTACAAGTGTGTATAACATGTGAGACCTTTTCCATTAGAATATACAAACAACTACTCTCTTGCTATAGTTGTCTTCTCTGGATATGATTTAATGGAAGCATTACTGACTTGGGAACCAAAAGCCCCATGATAGATATGGTCACAATTCTGCCGCTGGCTGGTGCTTTTGCCTTCAGCAAAGCACTTGTCCCTTCTATCACCCAGATCTGTTTGGCTGGTCAACCTACTGGAACAAGGCTGCTCTCTCACTTACGTGAATAACTTTCAGAGAGACTTGTCTCAGGTTTTTTTTTTTTTTTCTACACAGGTGTTTTTTTTCTAGACTTGCCTTTTCAGCCTTCTCAATTTGCAGATCTCTGGAAATTTTCCAGTGCAGGTGTGGACCCCAGTTGAGTAAATTTCAGGCTTCTGATAATGGGCTTTCTTTTCTTCATTACCTCTGCTGCCATAAATATTTTTGCTTGGTAGAAATGAAAAACCCTAAATGTTTGCATAGTTCCCAGCACCAGCAATGCTGGATTCAGCCTGTGCCTTTATGTACAGTGCTGAGAACTGTCTTAGGAGTGTGTGCTGCTCTTTAAAATGAAAATATGTGTATTATGTTTCCAGTGACAACATGCTCTTCCCCTTTCAAACTGGAAAAATGCTTTCTCAGAGAGGCTGTGGGAACTGATGAGCAGGATTTTGGTTGTATGTTTATTTCCTCCTGTAGCTCAAGGGCTGCTGCAGGAGAAGCATGCCAATAGGTGTAAAACATTTTGCAAACACTTCTAATCCTTTCCAGAAATTTTTGCTAGTGATGTTAACAGAGCAGAGCACAGGTAGGGAGTTCATTTGCAGCTGTGTCTGATTGCTGCTACTTACTTCCACATCTAGGTGTGCTCAGTCTGGGGAAAGTGCCTCTTGCTTCTATGGCCATCCCAGCTGGGTGGGAGCTGGAGAAAACATGGCAATGCTTTGAACTTCTCCACATGTTACGCTTGATTCAGCCCTTTAAGTGTTCCTTGAAGCCTCTGGCAGCCTGAGATGATTAGAGGATCAACTGGGCATTTTCATGTCAGAAGTCTACTGCTGTTGCCTGGCCCTAGGAAATAGGTGATATATTTAGTTTCACCAGCTTTCCGCAAAAAGTGTTTTATAGTTTCTGTGGATGTTGATCTGTTTTGTTGGGCATCTCAAGTTTATTATAGGGCGGTGGGGGGGTATGTTCTCTGGCCTGTGTCATGTGGATTTATATAAAGAATATGTTTTGAGGACTTTCCTGGGTGAAGTGGCAATGCCAATGTTGTCTGCAGTAACTGAGGCAATCCTTCTTGTCCTATGCCTGTTTTTCATTTTTCTTTTCCTTACTTGACAGTAATTCTAGCTTTGACAGAGCCATGTTTCCTGAGTATACCCCCTGTTGTCATTGGCTAGATCTAAGCTGCGTAGCAGAGACACACTTCTCTGCTCCTGGGTCTACTTTTACTTTTAGACTCAGCTCTCCAAGGTCTGGACAGTTGTAATAATGTGCTTATTAGTGCTGAGATTCAAAGTCTTCTCTTGCTGAGAAATATGTTCACTGGGGAAAGCTTCCTTTTAGGTGATATTTTCTTTAGGGAAACATCAAAAGGAAAGAATGTGTTTTGGGTTAGTTTAAAAAGAGTGTATTTCTGGGCCTGAGCTATTGTGGTGCCATTGAGCTGTAGTCCTTAAAGCTCCTGTTGTTTCCTAAAGCCTGGCTTATGGGTTGACTGAAGTACTCGGTGCTTGCCATGGTGGCACACATCGTCTGTGGTGCTCCCAGAAGTCCTGCAGAATGGAAATTAGCTCTAGTAGTGCCTTGCACAGCAAAGGCAGTATCACAAAAGGGCCATACCAAGGTTACATGGAGAAGCTTAAAGTTGCACTGCTTAGATTTTGAGTGCTTAACTCAAAAGTGTGTTTGTCTGTCATTTCCTCAGCTTTGTTTATTATGATTATTTGTAGCACTATAAAATACTGAAATTCCACAGTGCAGTGTCACACAGATATCGCGTGCTGGATGAACAGCACAGACCTTAGCTGAGGAATGGGGAGACTTTGGAAAAGCAGACCCAATTCCTGGTTCAGGAGATGTATGTTGGGATCCTCATAGCCACTTTCCCCCCAATCATTCTTTCAAACTGGTGTATTTTTTCATAGCAGTCTTCCCTCCCTATCCCTTGATTTCTCCACATTACCCTCAGCTTGTTCAGTTCGCCCATTTTTCTGCCCTTTTGAGTCTTCCCTTTACAGCTGCTTGCACCAGTTTTCCTGGAGCTTCTCATCTAGTGTTAGTCTTTGCAAACCTCATCTCTTCCTCTCTTCAGGTGCTCGGTCCCAGTCCCTTGCTATAGACAGTCCTGGTTTCAGCTTTGCCTTCAGACAGCCTCCTTTATTTCTCATGACTTAATCCCACTGCCAGTTCCTCTGTTTCACAAGATGCTGCTGTACAGTTGCTGATTTCTTAGAAGACTCAACCAAGTATGTTACATCACAGGATTTTTTTTCCTGTGATTTCAATGAAAACTTCATATCTTCAAAACTACCACTGCAAAAATGTGAGGTCCAGTTCTACAACAGTATTGCTACTCAGTGAGAAAGTTGTTCAAATCTGATTTGCTTATTTATTTTTAAAAGGGGGAAACAAATGTGTTTTCTGTAGTAAAATCTGTTTCCAATTTTCAGAAACAATGGAACATTTTTTTTTTTCTGAAGCCCCACCCCCAAAAAACAAAACAAAAAAACCCCCAGCCTGAGGTAGACACCTAGGAAAGGCAATTGCTGGCAAACCAGTTAATTAGGCAAAGCTGTAAGTAATTGAAAACAAAGTCATATAATGAGACATGTCAGACAACTTTAAATGCTGGTGTTACTGCCAGTTCCATCTATATTATCCAGCGTTCTTTTCATGCTGTTCTGACCTTGCTCCCTTTTTAATGAATCCAGATTTTTCCCTTTCCTACTGGCAGGGTCTTTGATTTCAATGTCAAAGAGTGAAAGGTACTTTGAAAAACACTTGATTGCCCCTGACAAACATCCTCTCCAAAAAACAAATGTCATGGCTAAATCATAATGTAAACAGAACCAGTTGGTACCGTACTCTTTTGCTCTTGTTTAGATGTGATATACATATGGAAATCGTTATACAGCCAGAGACCACTGCCAAAATGTGTGGATAAAAGCCTCAATCTGATTTCACAAACAGAAGAAATGCTTCCCCATGTCTTCGCAGGTGGAGACTTAGAGCTAGGTGTGGAGCAAATGTTTCCAAAGCCAGTTGCTCAGCTGTGCTTCAAGTTCCTTTCATGATGCAGCGATAAGAAGAAATATTTTTTTTTTATGAATGCTCTTTTCACCTAATGAAACTGTTTGCCAGATTAGTGCCCCATTAATATTTTAACACTGTTTTATCATTTCATGCTCTTTCAAAAGGGATTGCATTTGTATCGGTAATAAGAATATTTTGACTTATGTTCTGAAGATATTTTCGTATTCTTAAAGAGGGTTTGGGGATTTTTCCTTTCTCTGCTTGTGTTGGAAGAAGACGTGACATTTAGAGACGTGCTCTCCCTAGGTGGAGAAAGCAACTGACTGTAAGTGGTTCAGATCATCTAATTTCTTTTCCTGCTTACAAACCATTTCCCTTTTCTTATACTTTGGTTTCCCTCATTGGTAGCATGGACTGGACTGCATTTTGTTAACTGCTTTAAGAACTGCTAGCAAGAAGCAATACACAAGAGTGAGTTTGCTGCATCTTCCTCTGAAGCATTTTTCCCTGGTATTTATCAGATGTAAGTAGGCCTGATTTAGTGCAGGGATCCGTTTATGCCTTGAATAGTTTTGTATTGAGCATATACCCTTCATTGTTGAAATTCATATTTGGAGATTACTTCAACACTTCCAGATCAAGATAAAGAGTTTTCCTGAGCCTATATTGTCAGCTTGGGTTATTTAACAGTCACTTAATCAGATAATGCAGATATAAGCCCAGAGACTGAGATAGGAAACGCATGCAGTAAATGCACTCTTTTCAATTTATCTAATCTCTTGTACAAAGTACTAGTGTTGTTGCTCTGAGAGTGAGTATATTTGGCAGACTCTTCTGCTAAGTCTTTGTTGTTGCATGATGTGTATTTGCTGGCACAGTAAGCAGCAGTACCATCCTTCTGATAATAGCGCACAGGCACTGTGTCTCAGAGGTTACTTGGTGTAACTTTGCATCCCACCTTTTTGGTGACCGTTCTCATGGGAAACTGCTATGGCAGGGATCCAATGTACTGTTTTTTGTGAGATGTTTGCCATCACAAGCCCAAGCAGAGATTTAAAGCAGCTGATTTCTCAGTCAGAACAGAAGGGTAGATGGCACCCGGGTACAGACTTAAGTGAACTACATTGGTGTGTTTGGGAGCTCAGGGGTCTAGCCCTGACAAGTCTTTGGCTTTGTGGCCCAGGGCAAGAAAGGCTGGGAGCCTGTAGCCCACCAGTCCAGCTGATGTGATGCAGCAGAGAGGAGCACATAGAGAGAGGCTGTGGTTGTGGGATGTCTGTTATGGGCTCAGAGACTGCTTAAGAGTAGCAGTATCCACAGGGAAGGGAGGCTGTCATTTTAGTACAGAGAAGACTGAGGGTGAAAGAATTTGGATCTGTTAGCTGGTCGAAGGTGGGGAGATCACCAATGTTGTTATGATGTTTTAGCTAATCTTCTGCATTTGAAAGAGTCCTGAGCACAGACTGAGTTTTTCCAGTGATGGTAGGAAAGCCTGGCCTTTGTGTCTGCTCTAACTTCTGACTGGGTTGGAACAGATGGTCTTTGTATTCCCAAGATGTTCTTTACTCTGAGATACAGCTTCATGCAGAGCCTATATACAGCCTATGCTTTTCTTTCCAGGAATTAGGTTTTTGAGGTGCTGCTGTTCCTCTGCCTCTCTGTCTGCCCACAAACCTCTGCCTGGTTTTGTGAGTTATGTTTCATAACATGAATATTCTCATCAATAGAGAGGAGCCAGATGCTTGGAGAGGCTTCAGTATATCTGTAGGAGTGCGGAGGAACAAACAGAAACAGCTGCACTCGCAGTTATCTACTGAGATCAGTACTTAGGGGATAAATACATTTTTCCCCAAGGAGGTTGAAATAATACCACTTTCCAAAGGCTGTTGGTTTACTTGCTTCCCCAGTTGTTTTGGATCAGATTCCCGAGTCGCTCAGTGTGACTGCATTTCTGCTAGTGCCCTTGGTTCCTGGTCTCCTGTGTATTGCTTGCATGAGTAGTCCCTGTGGATAGTGATAGGTGTGCTTTGGGGAGTCTGGACCTAAAGTTTAGCTGGGTTGGGGCTTCTGTGCTATGCATGACACCCCTGCCATGAGTCTGTCACAAGCTTTTCTCTGTTTAGCCATGCCTCCTTGACCAGCATAGGTAGAGATTTTTAATGTCAGGACATATTATGAGGAAACAACACTGCTGGGTAAGAACAATGTTAGGCCACAGCATGTTAGGTAGCGTGGACTTGAGAAACAAATCCAACCCCATCACAGACAGGGAACCCTTTTGAGCAACTACCAAGCTTTATCACCTTGTGGTATACATTGAGCAACTACCAAGCTTTATCACCTTGTGGTATACATTTTCAATTCCAGTAGAAAAAAGATTTTTGTTAAAGTGCAGTGAAAATTTTGTTCTATTTGGGTTTTGTTGGCTATAGATTCTACTGTTTCATGAAATCAAAGTATAAACTATGTGAATGAGCTGGGTTTAGGAAGCTATTTATTGCCTTCAGCAAGCTTATAAGCTCCTCGGATCAATATGGTCACAAACAGTGGCAGCTAGAAATCCCTAGCCATGAATCATCTGAAGGTTTGCTCTCCACTGCAGGCAGCATCTGCTCCAAGGTTTCCAAAATTTGGGCTAGAAGAGCAGAGTGGAATACCTGGAAGAAGGGTGTCTCAGGGGATTAGTCAGCAATCTTCTTAATTTTTTCCTTGCATGTCACTCTGTGGGATATGCGTGCCTTTGCCAGTAACCAGATTAACTTAAAAACAGAAAAGAGAAAAAAGTACCTCTCCCATCCCTAGGCTGCAGGAAACATTTGGCAGGCAGAGAGTGTAGCATCAAATGCTTGAAGTGAAAACAGATTTTGGTGATGGTAGCAGCATGTCCTCAGGTGTGAGAGTAATTGAGAATGGCCACATGTGGTGTGCACAGTGGTCTCACACAGTTCTTCCCTTTGCAACCTTTATCTTGCAAGCTCTTTGTCACTGGAGTAGTCTATACTCATGTGAATAATCCCTTTGTTGCAGCAGGGTTTTTCCTGCCAGCAGGAGTGACTGCCTACCTGGATCAGGCACTTCACTTGATGTGTTTGCTCTGAGCTGGATTCGGGAGAACATGTAGCTCAGCAGTGCGGTGGGTTAGAGAACTCCACCCTCACCCTTGTTGCCCCAGAGTGCTGTGGCAGGGACCCTGCAGGATAGCACAGCTCTGCTGCCTGTGCTGAGTGGAGGAGGAGACGTGATGGCCCTTGCTTTCCCTTCCTGGAGGGCAAACTGGCAGAAGCAGGGAAAACAAGGAGACATGGTCCTCTCCATGCTGCCGTAGAAAACAAGAGGGGGACACCAAGGAAAACCACCTGCAGGAGCACGGTGAGCGAGTGGGCTGCTGATGTGGCTCTGTAAGCTGCAACGATCACTTGCTTCTCCGCTTAGGAAATGCAGATGACCTTAGGGAGAAGGAGACTGAAAGGAAGGGAAAGCTGTTACACAAACCCTACCTGCAATCCTTCGTGCTGTTTACTAGAGGGGCTCAAAAATGCTTATGTATACTGGTGCTGAAATACACTGATGGTTAATTGAGAAGAGAGAAAGTTTTTTGCAGTTTCATAGGCTTTGAGCTAGTCTTCCCTTGTCCGCTGAAGAGAGAAATTGTCTTTTTGCAGGACAAAGGGAAGAAGTGAGTGTAAAGTTTGCAGAAGAGATCCTTTGTCAACAAGAGTTTTGTTTTTTGTGGAAAAGGTATTTTGAATGTTTTGCCTGAAAGATTGAAACCAGCTCTGCAGCTAACAGTTATTTTTGCAGAGCCCCTTGTTTAGCATCCACTGGATTGAGGTTTTTGTATGCTAGACATCTCTAACAGTGTTTTAGTCTCCAGTGGCGTTTTTCGTGGAAATTCTTTCTTTGAATAATAAAACAAAACAGAATTGTCATTGTTTTCTTCACACTGCCTGTAGCAGTGCCTTGATTTCAGGCTTTTGATGTCACCTTCAAAACAGAGCTGTTGCGTAAGACTTATTTCTGAGTGATACATAGTACACACAACTAGTTGAAGATACAAATGACCTCCACTTAATCAACTGGCAGGGGATAATGAGTGCTTGCCTTATCAGTATATTTTATTTCAGTTGACATACTTATCACAAGATGTACAAAGTCACATAATTCTGTAAAATCAGCTCATTTTTCTCCACTTGTATAACCCTACCATAAGCATCCATTAATATGATTTCAGTTAAGAACTGTGTGAAGGCCCGTGAAGTACATGCTGTATCATACAGTGCTTGCAAAGTTTAATCAAAGTGTTTTCATGTAAAGGTCCAGTACCTGAGTAGAAGAAAATATCAGTAATGGGGGTAGAAATGAGTGCTAAAATGAGACCTAAGGCTGAGAGCCACCTAAGATGCCTCATACTGAACATTTTGCATTGTCCTTACAGGGGTATCATGTATTCCTGCTGTGAGGGGGAAGGCAAAGGAATCATATGTTATCTCTGCCTGAACAGCACTTGTTGGAGTGTGAACTGTTTTTCAATAAGCTGCTACTGGTAATAGTGCTCCAGAGTAAGGCTGGTGGTAGGAAGGTTTTCAGCTGTCCTGCCTTTTGGGTTTTTATCCTGTAAGTCTTTGCTGGGTGCCTGTGAACAGTTTGTATTCAGATGGTTGACACAGGTTCGCTGCATCTTCCTCATACATAGCTGACCTGGGTTTGTGAAGCAAGAACAATGCATCCCCCATGTCCTGGCCTCTGTGTGCATGTGCATATCAATCTTTCATGGACTGTCAGAGCAGTGTGCTTTGCTGAAGCAGCTGCGTGCATGTGCTTTATCTGCACATGGGCATGCTGAGCAGCACGGCTGGATTTCAGCAAAATGAGGCAGTAAGCCCACCTACGTAATGTAAGCATTGAGTCATGTTAAAAAGAATGTATGGAACTAGTAAGTTTGTTTTACAATGTGGTCTTTTTCTGATGCCATTGTCCTGAAAGATAGTTTCAGTCTCTATCTCATCTTGGAGAACAAAGGTGATAGATCAAAGCCTGGATGAGTTAAGTCAAAACCTAAGGAGGATGTGCTTTTCAAAAAAGTTTTTGTTTGGTGGTGAGTGTTGGAGAGAATTAAAGAAATAGCTGCAGGTTAAGCTTCAGGAGCCCTGAGAGGTAAGGGGCTCCACTCCTACATAAAAGGAATGTAAATTATCCAGATTCTGAATCTATTATGTCTGCAAGCCTGCTATTAAAACCAGGGGAGTTTTGGATGCTGTCTCTGAAAATTAGACTGCTTCCTGGGACCACTAAGTCCAGGCAACCAAATTTGAAGCACTCTCTAGCCATGATCAAAAATATGACAGTAACTCTAAGCTGTAGCCTTTATTAATTGTATGACAGCTTTAGGACTATTGTAGCACAAGCAGAAGAGAACTAGGCCCAAGAGACCTAATTAATGAGGTACTTTGTTGCTTGGCAAAAATAAATGAATTATATGTATATAAAGATAAATGTAGCAGTTTGCCATTTGATCCAGAAAAGTAGCCCCTCTGTTAATTGGGAAGTATAAAAATGTAAAGACTTGTTAGGCTAAAATACATGTAGTCTAAGTTTAAAGATTGCTGTAGTACTAAATGCTTTGATAAGATATTTACAAAGTTAGATTATCATAGTGTCACTCTACTTCTGTGGCAGCACTATACTATCATAATGCATGTGGTTAGTTCGTAGAAGGGAGGATACAAAAATGTCGTTCCAAGGTATGTGTAGTGTATGAGTTGGAAAAGGTTAGGAAAATGGCAAGATGAAAGGAAAATCTGCTGGCATCTGTCTCTCAAGCACAGGCTTTGACTGGGGGCACAGAAGAGCAGGTGAAACCCGCAGCTGTGCTGAGTAGGACATCAGTGGGGCTTAAGGCAGGAGCAGAGCCCTTCTGGGACCCTTGGTCATTTCTGTAGAGTCCTGCAGCACTTTAAAGCCCCTCTGTGGTATGGGGGCTCCTTCTCTGGGCACATGTTATGCCTGGTTTTCATGCCTTTTCTTTCTTCTCTTTCAGATTGTTTGCTTGTCTCTTGTTCCTTCTGAGTCTCTCGCAAGTGTTCTTGGCCAAGGTAGTGCGTTTTCACATCTTGGTTTGAATCTCAGCAGGGCAAGAGGTAGTTGGCGTTTTGTTTATACCAGTGCTATTTTGTTACCCTTTGTTTGCTTGAGCCTTTTTTACAGCCAACCAAATTTACTGCCTCCTCCTTGCTGCTATTTTCCTCTTTATTGGCTTCTCTTCCCCCCCCAATCCTTCCCCTATGGCTCTCCATTTTCCATTGTCTTTGTTCTTTATTTCCCCCCTAAGATCCTGAAACAGCTCTGGGAAGATGAAGCATTCAATCTTATTTTCCATCTCCAGCTAGCGCTTTATTAATAACCCATATTTATTTAGCATCTAGAGCCTGCCAAACACACACATTCATACACACAAAGCCAGTCACCAGTGTTTGCTGTCAGGATAATGTCTTCCCGGAGGCTTACCTCCTTCTGCCAAGCCTAGCTAAATGCCTCTTTGTGGAAAGGAAAGAAAAGGCTGCTCTTGTTGAATGATGTTTATGCTCCAGCATCTCCCTGAAGAAAAATGAACGTGGGTCAGAAATGATCCTGGGCCCTGCTATTCCTGCGGCAGAGTGTGCTGGTTGAGAGTATTGTATTTGCAAGGTGAAGAGATGAGTTAGAGCTGGCTGCAGAGCTGAGATTGCAGGGTTCAGGGCCATGGGCAGAGACAGTGAAATGTCTCAATGTGGTTCCTGGACCTCCCAGTTGCCTTAGGAAATGCCTGAGACCTTGGCTCTACCAGGGTTGGGAGGTTTCTGGGTTGCAGCTGGCTACTCCCTATCATATGACAGTTGAGGGCAGGACACAGCTTCCCATGGATTGCTGCCCGAATCTGCATGAAGATCCAGTGCATAAGGAAGCTGGTGTCTGTGCTGGGGGACTGCAGTCTTCTCAGTCTGTAGCAGACCATGGGGAAATGCCACAAACCCCACTTATGGCAACATTTGTGGATGGCTAAGTCTAGCCTGGCACCAGCAAGGACTGCTGTTGGTGTAGAATTGTGAATAGCAGCTGCAGCAGGGCTGACTTCAGGCATATGGCATGGGCTTTTGCTCAGACCTAGAGCCTAAAACTTGCAACAGCTGACTATGCCAATTTGCTGTCCCTGCTATTAAATAAACCAGGCCAGGGTGTATTCCCTAGCCATAAGGGTAAAGCAGAGTGGCATGGCTCAGTTCACAACCAGTTTGCTAAATCCTCCTCTCTGCAGATTTGATGGCCTCATCCAATCTACCAAATGGCAACAGGTCCTGATAATCCCCTAGTTGTGTCCTAATACTATTTGGGACAGTCCTAACTGGCCTGGCCAAATCCATGCCCGAACTGTTCCAATAGCTGTACCGTTTAGATGGTTGTGTGTCTATGCTAGGGCTTGCTCTCTTCCCTTAAGTGGCATAAGACACTGCAACTGTGTCCTAGCTTCCACAGCAGAGATAGTGCCAAATCCTAGATGGAAGCACCTCCCAGTAGACCTTAGGAGGCTGGAGCTGAGTTTCACAGGGAGAAGTCAACCTGAGATGGTGTGCTGGTCATGCCCATGGACAGCACGATGAGCTGTGTTATCCTGAAGGTTCTCCCCATCTGTGAAAACTGCCTTTGACTAGCAGAGCTCCTGCAGGAGGGTGTCTGAGCCATGAAAGAGCTCACAGAAATAAGCGCAAAAGGATTGTCAGGCAGTTGGCTCAATCTCTTGTCATAGAATCGTAGAATCATTTAGGTTGGAAAAGACCCTTAAGATCTTCAAGTCCAACCGTAAACCTAACGCTGACAAGCCCACCACTAAACCATGTCCCTAAGTGCCACATCTACATGTCTTTTAAGTACCTCCAGGGATGGTGACTCTGAAGAAATTTTTCCTAATATCCAATCTAAGCCTCCCCTGGCACAACTTGAGTCTGTTTCCTCTTGTCCTATCACTTGTTACTTGGGAAAAGAGACTGACACCCCTTTATAGGCCATGCCTGCTCCATGGATCAGAGAAGTCTCTGCCTGTGTGTTTATGGAACTGCAAAATAAGAAAACCTAATCTCTTGTGAGGTTTGAGCATCTTCCAGTAATCCAACTAGATCCCACTGGCCTCAACAGGCTTTAAATGGTAGGCTGCAAAGCTGGTTGGTTTTTGAAGCTGAATCCTGTTATTTTCCAAATGTTACTGGATAGATGTTCTTTGCTGTCAGTTACTGTTGAGAAATTGGAGTTAGAAATGTGTTCAGTATCACTAAAGAGTTGGGCTTCCCTTTTCCTTTCTTCTTCCCTCTGATTTTTTTTTTGAGTGAGACCAAAGTAATGGAGTTTTGCTTATTTATTGTTTTGATTGTAAGTAACTTTGAGAGGAGATTAAAAAAGGGGGGGGGGGGGGGGGGGGGAATCAAAACTTGATTTGCAGTCAGAAGTGCAAGGGAGGCTTCTTCCAAGCAACCTTGATGATCCAAGGATCAGGCTGATCCCATTCTTAAATGGGACCCATATTTCAGCAGGAATGAACATGAACAGTTTCACTCAATTTGTTACAAAATTCACTGGACATCTGATTCAGGTAAGTTTAAATTCTTTGTCAGGGACCTAGAAACCCAGAGCTGCTGCTGCCTTTCTCATGGAAACATGTTTTCTCTTGGAAGTACATGGAGTGTCCCCAGAGAGCAATGAGGGTCAAAACAGAAGAGAATAAGATGAACAAATAAGATACACAAACTGAATATACATGTTGTGAGCAAGGCACACTTGTGCTGGAGCAGTAGGACTTCCCAGACAGAGAAGTCTTTGCTATTAATTCAAGGATAGGCCTGGCCCTGTCTTGACTTGTGCTCAAGTCAGTGATGAACCTGAATGGAGAAGCAAGAAGTTAGAACAGGATGAAACTAGCTCTTTTTCAAACCATGGCACACAGCAAAGGATTCTTCACAGCAACGATACATGTATTTTTTATGTGTTCCTGTCTGATATATAGTATGTGAGTTCCAAGAAATGATTCACCTTTTTACTGATTCTCTCGTCAGTGGAAGATTCATCATAACAGCCACTTGGAAACCATTCCGTTTCAGTGATGGGACTTTATTTGCCTCATAATATTCATCACATGGTATTCCTAGTGGAAAGTGAGATGTAGTGTAAAACTATGGGATAGTGTTTGTACTATCAAATGCCTAAAATGCTTTTATCCATCAAAAAATTTTCGAGTTCTATTCTGACTACCGACGTCCTATTACTGGTACGAATAGATGTGCCCCACAACCTTATCCACTGTCCCTTTGAATTAAGAGCAAAGACTTGCACTGACTTCGGGAGGTGCTTAAGGGGAGAGCCATGTGCATCTTGAGTGTCTAAAACAATCCTATTGTGAGATCCAGGACTGTCCAGAGCCCAAATTGTAGGTCTCTTCTCTGAAACACAAATGCTGATTTACTGCATGCATGTTACACAGTTCCAGATCTGCCACTCAACAGCTGTGCTAAGAGGGAACATCACTTTTACCCTCTGTGCCCTTCAAGCCTTCAACTTTTAAGAAATTGCCTTTTAATGAACAGTGCTGTTTTGTATATAGTTTAAAATATATGAAAAAAAATCAGCTATTTTTCTGTGCGGGTATAACATGTTAGTTTTCTGTAACACGTTCACATCTCTTGTGCTTGCAAGCATCTTGTTGCCAGTACTCCAAGGAAATGCAGTTACAGTGCAGGAAAAAAAATCAGTTAGTCTCTGCATTGTATGGGGTTTTTTTTCTGCTTTTGTTGCTGGTGTACTCTTACAGAAGGGAATCGTTAGAAAGACAATGTAGAACTTTGGAATGAATCAAACTGCAAACATGAAGCCAGCTTAGAAAATTGTATACAAACCTTACTGGAGTTACTGACTGACGTTTTGGAGGATAGTTTCATTAGTATAATTCTTATTGACACTGTTGCATCCAAGTTAGCAGTTTCTATAATGAAGCTGGTATCACCTGCCAGTTTCTATTGTGTTGAGTCTCTCCCTTCAGACTATATTGTTTTTCTGCCTTCTGAGATCCTGAAGCCCGTGGCTCTGTTAAGTGTCTCAAGTAGATTAAGCTGTTACTCGGGTATTTTGAGTTATTGTAGTTAGCTATTTCTGTTTTTCTTGTCAGTCACATGTATAATTTAACCAAGGTGACCTTGGTAAGATTTCCAGCTGTGTAATAGCAATTAAAAAAAAAGTAATAATCATTTCAAGGACTGTTTAAATTCACAGTGTTGCTGTTTGACTTGCAGAGAGTCTGCATAAGGTTGGTGTTAGGAATGAAAAACGTTTCTTGAAACAAACAAAACCCTCCTGTTTTTTAGCCAGTGGGACATTTCTGATTTTCTGGGGATGAGCCTAGAACTCATCAGAGATCTATAAATGTGTTTCAGTTCTTGACAAATCCTGACAAATTCAGGACTTGAGCACAGGAAACATGTTTAGGAAATGTGTTCATGACATCAGTTGTTTACCACATACACAGAATGATGATGATATCACCATTTTTCTCCTTTTGGGAAGGAATTTTTTTTCATTTCTTCCACACATAAAACCTCTAAACCAGGAAACAAGTGCTCCTAGATTTCACTGCAAACAATTAAACAAGTGGATCCCGTTAAAGAAAATATCCAGAGATCCTACAACTCCTTCCAGTTTTCAGTAAAGGGAGTAGCTGCATTTAGCATCAGAATATGACCATTAATAAGTTTTTTGTATCCTGTCATGTATATGTTCTGATGGGGAGCTAGATCCCTGAACATGGGCCTTATGATTCTTAAACTTCAGGCCCCATCATAAGATTCATGCAGCTGTGATTTTCCAGGCTGTTTTACAGTCACTCATAAGAACCTGAGTTTGGTTTTTCGGGTGTTGTTTGGGTTTTTTGTATTTTTTTAAACAAACAGATATTTTTATTAGAGGTATTTAATTTTGAAGCCAATTCAAACACAGTATAACAGACAACAATGAAGGGAAATAGCAGATAATCACAATCAACCATCCAAGGTTCATTGAACACTCAACAATTGAATTTTTCCTCAACAAATTATCTGTAATAAATCAAATGATAAACAAATTTACAGTCTGGTAAAAAGAACATTTAAGCTATTGTGATCTGATTAATGTTTGCTATTTCCACATGCCAGAATTCGGTGTGTTTTGCGTCAATCCACTTTCTGGTCCATTACCAGCTTTTCTAGACAGAGCAGAAGAGAACAGTATCATGTTCAGCTGGCAGAGCTGCGATCATGGCTAGTTGGTGCCCCTGAAAGCGTTGCTGACTGGAATTGTACTGTGGAGATGAAACAGGAAAACTCTGTCAAGGCACAAGTCTGCCAGTATCCAGGGAGAGACTAGGAGTTCATGTTAGAGAAATCCAGGTTAGGTAAAGGGAGCGAGTTTGAGGAGTGAGGGTGTTCAGCAACAGAAGGACTTATGGAAGGATGATAAAAGATTCTCCATTGGAAAAACAAATCAAGGTCAGGGTTTTCTGCAACAATATATTTCTTGGTTCACTAATAAGTTATGGGTTCAGTGAGTGAAATTCCATGATGTTACTCAGGGTGGCAGATCTCATGAGTTCACCATCCCTACAGCCTTGAAATGTGAAGATACATTGGATCTCCCAGCTTTCTAAGCAGACTGTTGCTCCACTCTTTCACACAGGAGAGGTGTTAGCATTACCTAACCCCCTTAGGGTGAGGGATACCTAATCACTCTTGCAGCAGCTGCTCCTTTACCAAAAGAGGGGAAAGTAGGGCTGTAGCTCCAGTGTTTTCCTCTTCTCTGTGGGAATCAGTAATAGATACTGTTCAATGCTTTTAGAACGCTTTAAAAAAGCAATCAGGAAGTACTAGGACAACTTTCTTCCTTGTCCCTGCATTTAAAACCTCTTAGAAGGGAGCCTTGGAGCCGTAGGTTGGTGCTGTATCCCAGAGCTTTCCCTAAATTAAGAGAAATCAGAATTAGAGAGGAGGTCAGTATGGCCTAGTAGAGGCTGTTCATTCAGAGAGTGAGAGTGACTGAGATAATGAACACTTGTGTATTATAAATTCAGCAAGAACAACATTTTGCCCCTTTATGGCATTTTTGCTGCTTTTGTTTCTCATCCCTGGCCAGAACTCAAATCAGACTGTGAGAGTGAACAAAGCTGATGAAACCAATTTGCCCCAGTTTTGTGAAAATCATAATAAACTCAGGCTGCGTTTAATTGGCAGTTTGGACTAAGTTTCTTTAGAAATCTATTCAGCTCTTCCTAATTAGAGTGTAATCTTTGTGCGAGTAGATTATCATTGAGGAAGAGCTGTACCTGCCAATTTCCTTTCTGAGATGGTGCAATGGTACTACAGATGCTGTGTCACTTCACCAAATAGCTTTTTGGGAGAAAGAGGATGAGTTTGATCTTCTAGTAAAGGGGATGTGTTTGTTTCTTACATGTTTATATAAATAAAAGATGGCATATCAGTGAGGCAGGCAAAGGAGTATCTCTTCTTTTAGGAGATCATTTAGGGAGCAAGGGTAAAAAGTAGGAAAAGTCTTGCAAAACAGCTGCAGTAAGATTAGATTTGCAAAAATAGATGCCTATTCAAACAGCAGATTTTTTACCTTCCAAAAGTTTTGTGATGAATGCCTGTAGGTGGATTGGCAGTGGAATAGGACTATTCACGTTTTGGGCTCTAGAAGGTGTGATTCAAGAAACAGGCTGCCTTAGTTTTGGCAAAACTTGCCCTTGTTTTATGGATCGGAAAAACAAGCAGAACTCTCCTGTTTTATCCGAACTTTTCTGTTTGTCAGAAAGTCCTGGGCCGCTGTGCATCCTGTCCTGTCTGTCTGCCTGCACCTGGTGAAACCCCAGCTGGGTGGGTGCAGAGTTTCTGTGATGTGACCAGTCAGCAACTTCCAAAATGTATTTTTACTTACTGATGGTTGCAATATGTGCTTCAGGAATATTGTAAGATCTGTCACCTAGTCTCTGGATAACACGATGAAATGGATTCCTAAGTAGCACTGTAGAGGACTTTCTCTGAAAACTTTTGCTAGAATATGACTGTTTTGTTTATTAACCAGAAATTACAAAATTAGGTTTTTGTGTTCAATTAGTACTATGGTTTGCACCAGAACATGGGACAGCAGAAAATTATAAATTTTCAAGTGCATAGTTGGAATTTGTTATAGTTTTACCTGGAAACTTCCAGTTAATACATTCTGTAAACCAATTACGTTTTATTTTGGGAGCTCTTGTTTTACTGATGAAAATGCAAAACTTCTTGAAAAAACAGCCTTCCTTTCAAGTCAAGGAAAGGTGCCTTTCAACAACTCAGCTTTTGGACACTGAGCACCAGGTTAGATGATCACTGTCTTCATTGTAGAGAGAAACACTCAAGGCAAAGGGAGATAGAAATCTACTGCAGAGATGGGATTTTGCATCTAGTACTTGAAGTGGTAGAGTTTGCTTCCAGAGTCCTGAGTCCTTTGATTATAAATATCTGGGTGCAGTTCTGCTAAAACCTGCTTAGCAGTATGTGTGTGTGTTTCTGCTCCAAAATCTCAGTATACAAATTGCTGAAATTTTGGTTTTCTTCTGGAATGATGATTAAAATATGGTATCTGCTAAAAATACAAAATCATAGACAATTTTCCCTCAGAGTCAAAGAATGTTTCTGTCTTTGAGGTTTTTGACAGTTTATTTTTCCTTTTACTAGCAATTCTTGCTATTTTCTATCAGCTGTATGGCCAGCTGATAAAAAAGTTTTCCTGAATAGCTTTGCTTTTGTTTTCTGGTACGCTAATATGTGCTGAAAACCTAGATGTGTTTTATAATACCTTTACATCACTGTGTCTCTATAGTGAGAAATTCCTTTTTTTCTCATCTAGGAAGTGAGCTTTCTTTCCTCTTGCTCATACTTGAACTCTGATGACACTGTCTTAAAACCTTTTCTGCCCATTTACTTACCTTCTCAGTTTTCTCAATGTAAGTGAAGAGAATTGTTTGCTTCCATATTATGAAGTTGGCAGATATTCAGAGTTTTTCTTAGTATATGCAGTGTCTAGTTTAAAAACAAACAAAAAAAAGTCCAGAGGAATTCAAGCCCAGGAAAGCAGCATACCTGACTCCTTAATGATTCCTTGCTTCCTCATTTGCTTACTGTTGTTTTGCTTCTATTGACAGAAGTCAAGAGGTTTTCATCTTCATGCTCCTTTTCATGACAGCGTGATCATGTTCTGCTGGTTTTGTTTATGGTGCTGTACCTCACTTTTCAATTACGGGTGAAAAGGAGACATGGTTTGGAAGTTAATGCAGCATACTAGTACTTAAGGAAAAAAAAATGTTTAATTCCTTAATCTACCATAAATCTCCAACATGACCCTTGGCAAATCAAACATACCTTGTCTATATTTAAGAAGCATCGCAAGTAGCTATATCAAATTGTGCCACTCCAGAAGACTTTGTGAGCTCCACCTCAGCATATTCATTTGGACTCGATGATCTTAAAGGTCTTTTCCAACCTAAATGGTTCTATGATTTAGAAAAGTACCATTGGCAGCATACAATGGTTGCACGAGTGGTTACCATAAGTACAGAATCATAGAAGTAGAAGCAATCCAAATGTAGTTGTGGCCTTCTTATATTTCAGTTTCTTCAGTGCAAAGTAAAACATTTTGAATGATTAAACAAATTCATGGTAGAAAAATCTGTTGAGTGCTTTTAGACATAGGTACAGCCTCTGGCTCAGGAAGTCCATAATCAGCTGATTGCTAGAAGGTGGAAAGGTAAATGGTAAAAGGACCACTGTATGCTTGTGCTCTTGCTAGTTCCCTCCTGTGTATCTTCTGCTCGCCACTGCTGGATACAGAAAACTGAGGTAGATGAATTTTTGGTGTGTTGCTATAAATGTTGCTTCTGCTTACAATGATAGCTTTCGAGGGCAGAGTTTGTCGGTCATTGCTATTATTATAATCATCAGCATTTCTTTGTTTCAGTCTTCTGTGCACCCTTTGCGTGCTACTGCATTAGTACTGCTTAGAGTGTGCTGAAACAGGAACTCCCACTTGTCATGGTTTAACCCCAGCTGGCAACTAAGCACCAGGCAGCTGCTCACTCACTTCCCCCACCCAGTGGGATGGGGGAGAAAACAGGAAAAAAACCCCAACAAAAAAACACAAACAAAACTCGCGAGTTGAGATAAAGACAGTTTAATAGGACAGAAAGGAAGAAAAATAATGATAATAATAATAATAAAATGACAATAATAATACTAAAAGAATTAGAATATACAAAACAAGTGATGCACAATGCAATTGCTCACCACTTGCTGATCAATGCCCAGTTAGTTCCTGAGCAGCAATCCGCCCCTCCTGGCCAACTCCGCCGAGTTTATATAGTGGGCATGACATGATATGGTATGGAATATTCCTTTGGCCAGTTTGGGTCAGCTGTCCTGGCTGTGTCCCCTCCCAACTTCTTGTGCCCCTCCAGCCTTCTTGCTGACTTAGTATAAACACTACTTAGCAACAACTAAAAACATCAGTGTGTTATCAATGTTATTCTCATACTAAATCCAAAATATAACACCATACCAGCTACTAGGAAGAAAATCCTAGCTGAAACCAGGACACCACTGCATGGAAAGTCTGTTAGTTTAATTCAAGGACAAAATTTCTTAGCAGAATGAAAAAACCCTTTGAGAACAGAAAATCTGAAATGGTACTTAGAAAAAATTAAAGTGAAGTTATCTGTTGCCTTTTTTCCCAAGGACTTGTAAAGCTGGTCAGAGCAGCCTGCCAGGGAGCAGGGCAGTGTAGAGAGCCTCATCCTTGCAGCTTCTCAAGAGCACACTGAGATGCACTGAGCATCCTCCTATCAATACTTCTTCCAACAACACAGGAAGCCTGATTTAGTCCTTTAAATATGGAAGATCTCACAATATCTGGCTCAGTCTGCCTTTCCGGAGGAGTCTGTCACGTTACAGTGCTAGCAGTGAGCAGATTGTCAGTTTTGAACAAATTACCATCCTGAATATTTTCTGTAGCATGTGACCATAGAAAAACATGCAACCTAAGTCATGAAGGTTAGATTTGGAACCCTGTCTAATGCGCAGTCAGAGAAAAGGAGGAGCGGTTATTTGTTAATCACAGAGTAGCTTTGCCTTCTACTTCTTATTCACCAGGCCCTTGCAACTTCTGGTGCCACATAGTCAGGGGATTTCAGAGGCTAGCTGTTAGGAGCCTGATGCTACCTTCATCAAAGCAGCAATTGCAAAAATATGCTAGAAGTATGAGGGATATCATCTGTTCATCAAGTATTCTGTTTGCAGCACCTCGAGTCACAGAAAGTGTTAGTGAGACAGAATCTTTTCACACATTTTTGTCTGTCTTCCCGTTTTTTTCAGTGGGTTGGGCCTCTGGCTAAATATGTTTGATTCCTTCTGTAGAAAGAAAGATTGCAGACATGAAAAGCCTCAGCTGAAATGGGTAGTGTGTGACAGTTTCATCCTTCCAGCCTATTGTTTTATGATGTGACTATCTTTAATAACAGTTCTTCGGAGACTCATAGCCCTTTGTGTGATTTACTGTGGTTATCCTGCATGCCACCTGTGCATGGTATTAATTAAGACCTGAGGAGACAGTGCTATAAAGCTGAAAAATCCACTTTGCCAAAAGGTAGTGCAATGAAAACCAGCAAAACCTCTACATGTAGCCATTTGAAAGCTCTTCCAAAATTGGTTTATGACTTTTTTCTCAAGAGCTTGAAGGAATATGGAATCTTAAAGATAAACTTACAGGTTCAATTGCCTGCTTAGATGTATAATCATGCATTTTTGTCCACTTGAATTAAATGTGCCTAAGGGACTGAGTTAATTTTCTGCATCCGTTCAAGCACACGATTGAAATAAACAGCATGGTCCTAGCAACATAGCATGCTAGCTATTAATCCACTAAGTACTCTATTAGTACCTGTCACTTTGGATTAGCAGTAAGTTTTTTATGTTCATCATGTATTTAACTATACTGACTTTTGGATGGATTAAATCTCTCTTATTCAACTAATTCCCAAAAAGCATCCATCTGGAGAACTTTATGCCTTAGAAGTCTATTTCTCAGCAATAAGTCCAAATAAGATGGGCTTTATCATCCCAGAGAGTCACTCAGGATGAGGTAATGGGAATAATAATTGGTTTATAGGGTTTTAAGTTTTTGCTGCTAGAAACCTGCTCATACATAAATCAAAGACAGATATTTCATTTCTGTCAAGCATTTAAATTGTTCGGCAATTGATTAAATGTCAGGCAACCCAATAATTAGTGTACCTGAGTATCATTTAGAATGTAAACTCGCTGGGTGGGGATTTTTCTTCTTCCTTCTCTCTGTATAATCACGATCTCAAGTCTCACAGTGAATGATTTGGGCTCTTTAACTGCTGTCATAAAAGAAATAATAATGTCTGCAAAACTCCCCAAACTAATACCGTATTCTCTAGTGATAATCTAATCACTACATCTCTGAGGCATGTCACTGTGCTATTTTGGAATGATGCCTAAAAGGGACAACTTGGGCTTTTATGTCATAAATTTTTCTACCCCTTTAGTCCTAATGTATATTTGAAGTACATCTTGCCAAGGCTGACTGTTGGAGACCGCTGCTTGAGCCATGTTACCCTCAACAACTTATTTTAATTATCACGGTCAGTAATTTTTTTAATTGACAGGAGTGGAGTGTAGGTGGCAGACATGATATTAATATACAGCTCACAACTGTTAACTTTACAGCATTGTCAAACAACTTGCTCTTCCCAGAGGAAACTGTGGAACAAAAATCCTGCAGCCTCAAGCCCCACTTTTGTACAAACAACAGAGACAAGGTGGATTGTGCAAGTGAGGACAACACAACTGCTGTACTATGCAGCAATCTGCAAAAGAAAGATGGGGAAGCTTGTGGGCTGGTTATTTAGTTCTTGGTCTCTCTGCTGTGGCTGAAGCTGTTGGAATGGATTTCGATAGTATTTCCATTAATGGCCTCAGTAAGAGATATCCACTGATCAATTTTCTTTGATCAGCATCGAGAGCCATTTCATAAAATTTTCTCACAAAAATCTCTGTGATTCTGGGGAGCCAGAATCTCCCCAGCAAAATGAAGTTTTATTGTAAAGTGTTGATTTCTTAAGTTTGAAGTGTCTGGCAGTCACTGAAATGTTGGTGGATCAAAAGCAATTAATTGAGGATCTTGGACCTTTGGCAAGGACTCCTTGTCTGGACAACAATCAATACCAGGAAGAATTTGTGGAGACCTTCCTCCCTATCCAATATTCTTTTAGCTACTCAGTGGAAAGTCCTGGTGTTTGTTTTGTGATTAGAATTAGCGGGAACAGGAAAAATCCATTTTGCTAATCAATTGCAAGATCTTAGGGAGCTTCTACTTAGCTCAAACTTTTGAATTTTAGGCTTTGAGTTAATGAAATTGGAACAGTATTTTAAGGAAAAAACAGTTTCCAGAGAATCAGCACCCATGATTTTGGACCAGTTGAAGTTACATTAGCAGATTCAGTGGTGGGATAAGAGACTTGCAGTGGAGATGGTGCTGAAACACGGTCTCTGTTGGCACTTTCCAGCCCCTGTGTGACTCCAGCAAAGCAAGGTTCTTTCATTGTGAGTCCTCTGGCCACTGATAAGAACCCATGCTTGTGACAGAATAATATGATTGTATTCTCCAAATTAGCTGTAACACCTAATCTAATTTAATTAAGTGATTAAATTTTGTCAGTAACCTGAAGGCTTAAGGAAAGTGGAAAAAAAACAAAAAAACCTGGTGTTTTCAGATTTCCTTCTCAAGATCTCCATGGATTGTTTTGTTGCTGCTTACATGATTGGTATGGCATCAATGACATGCTTTGGGTTGCAAGTTTGAGGGTGCTTAGAATTTCTATGTACGCAACAAGCCTTTTCTCCCCTAGCTCATGTTCGCAATTTCCTATCATTTACCCATTCTAGTCAAGCTACTGTATAAACTTGTAAATGCTGCATTTTGGGCGATAACTTGCTACGTGTATTTTCTCGGCCTCCAGGAGAATAAGCTTTCAGCCAATCTGAAAGATAATTGCTCCCTCTAAAACATGACAAGTGCAATATATTCCTCTCTAGGCAGCCTAAATTTCTGCTGTTTAGCTGCCCTTTTTGTTAGGATAGTAACAATTTCATGATTGCTCCGTTGCTTAGTACGAATGTTCAATTTCATTTTTAGTTTTTACAGAGAAAAGTAATATATTCGAACAAACCATCCTTTCTTAGACTTGTGTGTAACATGTGCTTTTCATGTTGTGTCACTGTTTATATTCCATTGGTCTTCCTATATGCTGTTCTTACAGGTTACCTGGAAGTCTTTGATTTTGATCAGTTGTGAACTTCATGGTAGAGACCAAGGCTGGAATTTTTAAAGATACTTAAAGACAAAAATAGCCCAGTGAATGGTGAACTGGATCAGAGGTACAGGATGTGTTTTCCTCTTCTGCTCTTTGTCTCTGTAGTTTATAAGTTGTATGCATATGGCTACACTTTCTTATGTATTTATGAAATGCCTAACACCAATGTTAGTAGAAAATGTAGAATTCATTGGAATGTGACATTGTTCAGGCTATCTGGTGGTTTCAGAACTTCCAGTCTGATTTATGGATATACGAATATCTAGGCTCACATCTGGGATGAGTTTTCCCTTGTATTTCAAGATCAGTCCAGAACGTGCATCAGAAACAATGTCCAATGAGGGAATGTAAGTGCCTTAAAAGTCTGCCTGGCATTTGGAATGGATTTGAGAACCATGAGCAAGGTGCCTGGGTTGCCCGAAGAGAAATAACTTGGTGACAGTTTTTTGTTACTTTGTGACATCCTGGTGCATGAGCAGGTTACCTTGCGATGGTGAACCTAATCATGTACCTCCCTGTGCTGGCTGGGACTGCCCTGGGAGCCTGTAACAACACAGCTTCAGCTGCCAGGGAAAGGTTTCAGGCAGAAGATGTAGGCAGCAACTGAACTAAGGCATCTCCTGGACTAGGCCCCAGTCGAGTAGTTAATTTTATTGTAATCTAAGTTACAGAATTAGGTAATTGTGCTGAGTCCTTCTTCGCGGTGCCAAAGTCCTTTCTTGAATGTAGTTTCAGGTGAGGTCCCATGTCTCCTACTTCCCATGTGTTGTGATCAGGTCTACTCTCAAGGAGTATACCCTTATTGTTTCTACTTTATCATCTGCTCCTGAACAGAATTTCATGAAGTTGGATTATTAAATTTTCTTTCTGTTTTCAACAACTCTTTTCTGGTACTCACCTTGTACTCAGACCTGTAGATCTAACTCTGCAGAAACCTGCAGAAATATTTGTAAGAATTTTCTATGTCTGGTTGCAGAAGCCAGGACAGGAAGAATGTTCCTAGCACATGTGTCAGCACAATTAATTTCTCCCCAGCAATCAGCTGTATAGTCTGGACATAATCCAATTAATCTTCCCTGATGGGGCACTTCCTATTCTCTTTTTCCATTAACTCCCTAAAAGGTTATTAATCTATCTGATCCTTTGTTTAGTCCCAAAACAGCTTGAAAAAGAGATGTCTTGTGTTTTTTGTCTGTGTTACCATGGCTGTTGGTTGTTTCAGAGTTTACGGAGAATTCCACAGAGGAGAAGTGCTTAACTGGACTACTGGCATCAGTGAGATATTTGTGTATTTGAAAGATTCATCTACAAATGCAAGGGGGACTGCCCTGAAAGCTGTTTTAATCAAAACAAGCTTGACAGGCATGAGAAACTTGTGGTAAATGTGAATGGGAAAACATGAGAAGGCCTCTTTACACATAGTTGTGGTTATGATGCTTTCTGTCACACAGCTGGAGTTATTTTTTCTCTTACTTCTACCAGCACTGCATGTTTAAATTCCAGCAGGGCAAATGGATTGTGATTTGTGCAAGTATGGAGAGGAGTATTTGGATGGAGGCTAAAGTGATTTGATAATGGAAGGTGGCAGGAAGCTGGGAATGGTGTGTATCCTGTTGGATTTGTTCAGAGATCTCTGCCATCAGTAGAGGAAGGCAGACAGGCAGACATCACGGCAAGGTTAGACACAGTACACGGGTGGCTTAAGTTTTTGTTTTGTGGATATATTGGGTATTTGTTTTGGGTTTTTTTTTCCTCCGTTGCAAAGTGATTGTCCTGGATTAAAATTATGGTGACAAGCAGGAGTCCATAACAGAATATGTTTCACAGACTGAGGAAGGAAAGATGTCTGTGTTGTCATTTCAAGTTCAGATGCTGCATGCATTATAACACAATGTAGGTGAGCAACAATGTTATTGAGTCAAACTGATGGTTCAGTGGCTTTTGGTTTGACATAGGTGGAATTGGCCCCCAGTCATTGTAAGATATAGGCACTGTAGAGCTATGTCTTCAACACTCCCACTTGCAGTAACTGCTTGGATCTCTTGTCCTTGATCTGGCTGCTTTATGCTGTCTGTGTTAAGGCCAAAGGATCACCAAGGTTTTCTGACAGGTCCAGGAATACACTGTGCAAGCCAGCTCCAAGGATCGTCCCTCAAGTCCTTGTGCTGTCAAAGGAACAGTGCTCTGACTGCTGCAGATGCTCTGGGAAATCCCTGTGCCCATGGGGAAGCCTAGAGCATTGGCCACTGTCTCACCCTGAGGGCTGTTTGCTGACATTGGAGGCTTCTCCTTCTTCTACGCTAGCTTTGAGAGGAGGACAAAGCTGCTTGAATTTCCTCCTCCTTGCCTTCATTATTCATGTTTTCTGTGCTGCCAAAGGTATTGCTTTTCAGTGAGATGATAGCTCATGTCATCTTGCAAGCAGGAGACAGACTCCCAGCTCATTGAAGTAGCTTTGAAAACAGTCATCCTTATTTGTAGAGCAGCAGTGCGTACTGGCTTCTGGCCCATCACACTGTGGCTCTGTGGCACCAGCATATGCATCTCTACCTCTTTTTCTTCCTTTTCTGTGCCCTCTGTTCGAGCCTGTTGGCTTTTTGGATCTGGAGCGCTCTCTCACTGGGTTAGCAAACCTCTGGCATAATGACACCCTCATTGGTACTGGGATCTCAGATACTATTATAGTAAAAATGTTTCTGCATGTACTCCTTTCAGCCTGGTCACTTGGAAAGCTCCAAGCCCATTTTTCCTACTTATTAATAAAAATCACTAGTAACACTGCATCAATATGTAGCAGCAGCAGGAAAAACAACAATCTCACTCCAGCAAGGCCTGATCTTTCCTTGCAGCAAAAACAATCAATTTGTTATCAGAACTGCAAATATTTGATAGCTGTAATAGCTACACTGAAGGAATTGACTACACTAATAATGTTTTGATTTTTCTGCTCAGTTTTTCTAAAGCAAAAGAAAATGAGAATACCAGCTCCCGCCCTCCCCCCTCCTTCCTTCCCCCCCCCCCCCCCCCCCCCCCCCCCCCCCCCCCCCCGGAAAAAAAAGAAGAAAAAGGAAAAGAAAAGTCCAGGGCAAACAGAGGCAGGAAAGAAGAGTATTTGTTAGGAAACTCTGTCAAACACCAAAGGAGAATAGTGAAAGCCAATTGCAAGTTCCCCAGTACTAAATAATATAGCATAGAGCAGCAGGAAGGCAGCAAAACCTTTTCTGTCCTGGGACTAACTCTTCTCAGGTCAGCTAGAGAGGGATTACACCAGGCATTTTGTACCATAGGAGTGATGGAGCTCACTCTCATACCACAGCCTGCCCAGGCAGCAATGTGGTCTGTCGGGAGTAGCTGAAGTAGTTTTGCACAAGGCACCTCCGTATCTATTTGTAGATACACATTTG
Organism: Gymnogyps californianus; assembly: GCF_018139145.2. Lineage (NCBI taxonomy): Eukaryota > Metazoa > Chordata > Aves > Accipitriformes > Cathartidae > Gymnogyps > Gymnogyps californianus. Next base: position 62,164,355 of record NC_059474.1, on the reverse strand, counting down.
TGAAAATCCAGCCCAAATTAAAGCATTTGCTTTTGTTATAAAATAAAAAAAATCTTTCAAAATCTGGAACATCTGGGTACCCATTGACTGCATCCAGCAAGCAGAGAAGGGAAAGTGCTTTTCCTTTCATTCAAGCTCATTCACTAATTGATGATAATGTCAGACCATAAGAACAGAGCCAGACCATGGCAAGGAAGGACTAAAGCATTAGCTGTTTTCACTGGTGCCCAAGATCCTGAAGTGTCATCTTAATAATTGGACATGTCCTTTAGTTGTGAGATTTCCTATTATTTTGAAGACATTTCTATTAGATCCTTCAGAGATAGAGTGCAAGTCCCATTTGATGTTGTTTTACAAGAAATTACTGTATAATGTAACAGCCCAGGTACACAGGAGACAACTGCTGAGTAGAGAGATTTTGACTCCAGTTAGGTACTGAGTTAATTTACTTTTTTCTCTTGGTTATACAAACCTAAGAAACCTGTGGACCTTGCAGTGCAGGAAAAAAAATAGCAGCAAATCATGATAAAATCTTTACTTGAATTATGTACAATTCTGTGTTTTAACACAATCTACTACAGTATGGACTGCTGCTGACTGGGAGTTTTGGGATACTAACTTAATCCTAATAGGTGATAATAGTAATACATGCCTTACTGAGGCAGCAGTGGCATTTTAATATTCCAAACACAGATCAAATAAACACTGGATAAAAGAACCAGTGCATTTCATTTCTTAAATGTTTTCCAGCAGAAGATGGAGTGTTACTCTCATTGTATGTACCTGAAAAAACCTAATGTTTATTTTAAAAGATTTTAATTGTTTTGAGATTTTTAAGGAAGAAAATGAATGATTTTTTCCAAATATTAAGAAGTCATTCCTGTGAAGTATAAGACATTTCAACCTCAGTGAACAAAATTTTACCAATGCATTGAAGCAATTTTTTTTGGTTTGTTGTAAAACAATTTTTTCAGTTTAGAATGTTCTGAATGAACACAAACATAAGTGTTAATCTCTAAATTTTTCACAGAAAATATTTTTTTTTCCTATACTGCTTTTTTCCCTGTCCTCCTTTAAACATATTAAAAAGAAAAATTTTCAATACTTTTAACTTTATCTAAACTGGACATATTTTGATTAATAACAATTTCCATTGCAGCAAACAGGAAAGTTCCCTGGCAGAATGCACCTCTGAATCAATGACAGACAGCTGCATGCCCATTCTGAATCAATGACAGACAGCTGCATGCCCATCCTTGAAGCTGTAAACATCCTGAAACCCCATCCCAGAAGGACATTTTTTCTCAGGTAGGCACGTATCAGGATCTTCACGGTTATTGAAAAAACAAATGCCCATCAGTTTTCATCGCTTTAGCTCATCTGTGTTTTGAAAGGCAGTAAGCAGAATCTCAGTTCTCTGCAGAAAATGAAAACTATACAGTGATTAATGATGAGATGTTTTAAGCTCACAAATCAGAAAGTTTAGCTCTAGGAAGAGCAAGTACTGACCAAATAGCAAACCACACACGTTTAACATAAAGGATCATGTCAGAAATGAGCCTTTGCACTTAGACTTGTCAGTGCTATACCTGTCATGAACAAGAGAGATGCTCCTATCCAATCTTCCAAGATCTGTATTTGTCACACGCTTATTGCTGGTAGTATTTTGATAATGAATTTTGTGCTGTGTATACTTATGCATATTATTGGTCTTTCTAGTGCTCATATGTTTCCCATTTCAACACGGATTTCTGGGAATCTAAACCATAATTCAGTTACCAAGACTGTATCTGCTAGCCTCAAGATGACAGAAATGAAGATTTCACAGAACTCATTAAATGTTTGCATGGCTGAAAGAGTATGAACCAGACATGTTTTGCAGAGAGAATTGTTTGGTTTTTTCCCATTAAGTTTTTTAGGAACATTTTATTCTCTTCCAAGAATCCTCCCTGGTGAGAACAGGGAAAAAAAATCTCATAGCTCAGAAATGACTGTACTCTGCTTCATTGCAGTCTGACAATCTTGTGTCTGAGGTTTCCTCCCTGAGTAGCATTTTCCCATTTTGCATTCACTCATCTCACTGAAAAGTTGGTTCTGAAATTCAAATCAACTTCAACAGGACTCAGCCCAATGCTGGCCATTTTTAAAACTTCCCACTGACACTGCTAGATGATGTTTAACTATCTCAATGTGTCTCCCATTGCTGTAAGTCAGGAAGGTACACATAGAGAGTGACCTGGCTCAAGAAGGACCATGGAGAAGTCTAACAGCATCACTGACAGTAAGAAATCACAGTGGACCTTCAGTGAGCTCCAAAACCAAGGGCTCCAGTGTGATTCTTCTGTAGCCAAATAGGGCTACGTGGCTCTCACAACCGAACACAATCCCACTTCTTCTGGCATGCTTCTTTCATACTGTGGTGTGAGCAGCAAGGGAGTTCCCCACTGCCTTACCACCCAGGAACTCTTGCCACTGGGTCTGTGTCCTTTGCTTCGCTCCTCTGAGCCAAAGAGAAAAAGGACAGGATGTAAAAATGCTACCATCTTCTGCCAACCTTAGATATATGCATAGGTAGAAAAAAAAAACCCTGTTTTTTTTTTTGTGTGCATCATGTCCATACCTCTTTGCTTCTGGGGTGGCATTCTCAAAGGCTTGTAGTGACATCTGGGCTTACATTCTCCTCAAAAGCTAGTGGGAGCTGGCTGAGAGTCTAATTTCTGCGGCTGTTTAAGAAAAACCTAGCTTTTATTATTTTGTCTTAATAAACATGCTAAGTGCGATGCACTAGGTATAGCTTGCATGTCCTTCACATCTCCCATCTGTGCTCTGCAGCAGAGCCAGTTTTCTCTGTGCATTGGAATGGAGAAGCTGAGGAAGAAGAGTGAAGAGACCTCCTGTCTCCCAGAGCCCAGGGTAAGAGGTGTGACAGCGCAGACTGCACGTCTGCATGGCACCAACCCAGGGCCCAGCTTGCTGAGTTATGTATGCAGTACAACTTTGCTGAAAACCTTGTCAAGAAGTTGGAGCAGATGTCCTGGGATGCAGACGAATGAGGTATTGGACTCTGATCTGCATGAGTCAAGGCAAAATTTTTTCATCCCAGGCACACTGGGGACTTGAATGCAGCCTTCTGGCATCTGAGACTGTACATCGTATGTACATCCTATACATACTCAGGCTGTATAGAGTGCAAGGAGGTTGCTTCCCACATGTGCAAAATTATGCACAACATATGCAGGCCCCAAAGTCTTCTGCTCTGTCTGATACCAGGGAGGCTCAATACTCAGAGCTGTTGGCCTCCTCTGACTCTTGTTCATGCTTGTTTGTCTTGGGATTTTTAAAGCACCGATGTCACTGACGTGACAGGAATTAGCTGCAGGGGTAGAAAAACCCTAACAACTCGTATTTAATAAATTGCACTTTTTCTATGATGCGGAGTATCTTACAGTGCAATGAAATACCTCCCTTATTGGTCTGCTAGTCATTAAATAATTCCTCCAACTCAGTTTATGTCTTTCTGTTGCCAACTTGGAGACTTATATTGCTTTCTCGGTTAAATCATCGGCTCCTAATGATCCAGCTGAATTTTTATGCCCAACCTATCCCCCAGGAGACTTTTATATACACTGTAATGATACTGTTTGCTTGGGCACTGGCAGTTAAGTGTTCTAGCACCTCATTTTACAGTCTTTGATACATTTCTGAGAAAGAAAGCGCTTAGGCTATTTATGAGAAATCAGAATGGCAGTTGTGTTAAGGCTACAAACACAAAGCACATGCTCAGCTTTATTTAGATGCTACAAACTTTACCTGAAATTAAAATTCATCCCTGTACTGGCCAGGTTACATCTCCTTTGCCTTTGTTATTGCTGCATTAGTGATGCCATTATTGCAAGCAGCACAACTGAAGGGACTGAGAGTTGAGCACTGGCAGCTGTATGGCACAGGGGGGTATCTTGGCTTGAGGGAGCCTGGAGGGCCCCTCACTGTGTCCCTTCAGCTTTCAGGCTCATTGGGACGTCTCCCACAACCTGCCTGTTGTACTTGACACTGCATTAAGTGTGAAGCTAAACTAAAACAACCAAATGAGCCATTTTAAGTAGTTTATTTTTTGAAAAACAAGGTGTTTCTAGACTGTCAGAAACAGAAACGCAAACATAAATTGAAAAAAAAAACCCACACAGACTGAATATTTTCAAAACAAAAGGTTGTGCCATTATGTTTCAAAATATTTTGATTTTAGCTTTCATTTATTTGTTTTTAAATTTAAAAAGTAAATAAAGCAAGTTTTGATTGAAGCACAGTATTTTCTTACTTTTTGCATTAACTGTTGAGTAATATTTTTAGTGCAAAACTATTAGTTTTGTTTACGATCAGCATCTTTCTGGACGTGCTTGCACGTACCAACATTTTCAGAGGTTTCCAGTCCAGTTACTGAACCAAAAAAAATCAGTTACTGGCTGAGCCCTTGCTAGGAGGCACCAGCAAACTGGTCGAGGTGAGGGCAGCTTTCATAGCTTTTCTTGTTTCTTTCTCTTCTCGCTTAGGTTCTGGCTTGCACCTTGGGGCCAGGTACGTGCTGCGGGAGCACTGAGGCACTGCCGGGTACCTTCTCTTTCTGGCAGGGAGGCTGTCCTTTGCTTCTGCATGTGCTGAATTGCTTATCAGATGTTCTTCTTAGTGTTGTTCCCTCTGACATATGGCACAGGGGTTACGCATTCATCTCCCCTGCCATGAAGCATTCAAGGATAAGACAGCTACACTACCTAGTTGCTAGGTGTCACTGCAGCTGTCTCAGGGCAAGTGACCCGAGTACAACCTGTGTTTCTGCCTGTGGAAGGTTGGCTAGCAAGAAGCTGAGAATCGAGATCCAGTCAGGCAGACGAGGTGCAGTGGGTTGGATGTCCCTGTGTTGCTTGTAATGGAGTTGGGGCAATTGTGTTTCTCCCTGCTGTGACAGTCTCCTGCCAGCCTGGCCCAGGGACTGGCTTTTTTTTGAGTTTTCCACCAAGACTCAACAGCTCCTGCATACAGCTGGAAACATTTTTCTTGCAATCCAGTGTTATAACTTGCAGGCTGTAGTCCAAAACAGGTAGGTAATGTTGTTCCTCTCTTTCATTTCAGATGTCTCTGTTTCATTCTTCGGGGCTGTACTATGCAAAAAGAGATTTTTATTTTTTTTTTAATTTTTTTCAAAATCATTGATATGACTTGCTTCTTCTGAATGCTTCTTCTTTCCGAGCACTGAGATCATTGTACAAGCTAATTCTCTCTTTTGAAGGTTGAATTCCTGTGCAGCAATGCAATTCAGTGTGCCCATAATTTTGAGGACATACTGAGATGTTACAGAGTAAGGTATTAACTGAGGAAGATGGCAAAGTTTTAGGGAGTCATGTTTTGTTTCAGGACAGAAATGTGTGTGCTGTGTGCATGTAAAACAGTAGTAATTGGTGTTCCCTGCAGGCAGCAGGATTGAGATTTCTGTGAATAATTTAAATTTCTTCTTAAAACTCATTATTTCCCCTTTCCTTGTGTTATAGTTTGTGCTCTTCATCTACTTGGTAGAGTTCCTTGGTGTTTTGACAAATGCTGTGTAAATAATAAGCTAACGACTCCTATTCATCTAGTCTTGTTCGTGCCGTTGGAGATCATTAGGCGGACACAGGGCCCCCTCCTACCCGTGTCAAATTTCTGTGTGATTTCTAAATAATGATTTTGTGTCATAGAACTTAGGTTAACAGAAACTCCTGGACTGCAAATATAATACTGATACTTTGTATTTGGTGGTGTAAACGTGTTATGAAAGCCTGTCATATGTAGTGCAGTCTCTCTCATACTGGATTTGCAGATCTTAGGTGATTTGCAATCGCCGTATTACAACATCTAGGATGAGATTTGCACAGCATCAGTGTCATGCTGGTTCCCATTAAAATCAAAGGGAGTTTTTCCACTGGCTGCAATTAAAGCAACTGGGCAGCACCGAGCCACAGGGTTAAAGGCACATCCTTCCAATCACAGGTAACTCAGTCAAACCCATTGGTACTCCTGTTTGTTTACTTTTTGAATGGATACCACATGCAGCTGCAGGGGAAAGAGCAAAGCAAATCAATTTGATCATCTCCTGTCACTGTTTGCAGTGACGTAGTTTATATTTATTGGCAGGAGAGGAACATTTTGGGATGTGAAGTTATGCCAATTGCAAAATACCCTTTTAACTATAACACAAAAATTTGTTGAGACCCTAAGTCATAAATTAATAAATCTAACCCAGAAACAGCCAGAGGAGCGTGCTCAGAGCCTTGCAGTAGTATTTCTGCATCTGGACTGAAGGAAGCTTTCAAGTTGACTGCAGTAGGCTTCATTCCTCTGATTATTCAGATACCTACAGGTAAACCTTACAGATTAGTGGGGGTGAGGAGGGGAGGATTTGCCAGACAGGGAAAAATTTTAAAAGCAGTCTTTAAGTTTTTTGGAGCTTTCCTTTCTTGGGAATTGCAAACCTTAGCTCGTGGGCACAGAAACAGCATTTCTGTGAAAAAGAGGTTGCTAAAATTGTGACCTCTTCTGTTTGAAAATGCCTTAAGTTGACTTCTGCACATACATGCAGTTTCATGCATGAAGCTGTAGGTGACAAGTAACGTGCGGGCCTATACCCTTCTGAAAAGTATGAGCCACACTATTTCCCAAAAGCGCTGGTAACACTTTGTTGTCACTATCAGATCTAGCCTTTAGTGGATACTCAGCTGTACTGTCATCCAGGGGGTGGAGGGGATGTGGTAACACTGAGCAGTGTCTCCAGCTCAGACTAAAGGTACTAAAAAATACTAGGTGATTAAAAAAAGAAATAAATATGTTTCTTAGGGCAACCCACGATACGTTACCAACTGCTGACCAATGTAGCATGGCAGCATGTGTCCATCTGCTCCTGTAAGGCCTATGCCATATAAGAACACCCTTGCCAAAAGTATACATTCAGAAATTGGTACCATGGGCAGACGGGGGCCTGCCTGCTCCCTGCCTCTCAGCAAGCCAGGAGAAATACTGAAAGCGCAGTAGGGCCTTAGACTGCTGCAAAAGCAGAAGATGGCAGGTTTGTCACAGGGTGTAAGCATGCAGAGGGAAAGCATCTGTCCCTACTGAAGGGTGGCAGGTCTCTCAGCCACACTTAGAGCAGTTTCCCAAGGATATGAGGCTCACGTGGCTGGACAGGCTGTTTGCCTCTCTGCTCCCTCAGCAGCATTTGAATTTGCTTGCCACTTAGAACCAAAGTTAGCTGAAGGGCAGGGATTGTAAAATAAAATGTTCCTAAAACGTATCTGAGAACTCATGATGTGGTGGAGGAGAATGACATCCAAATTGATACCTCCACAGTGGAAAAGAGGGCAGCAGGAGCCCAGCTACTTTAATTAGGCACTGGAGAATCTGTACGGGAGCATGCTGCAGGAAACCAGGCTGCGTAGTTCACAGACTACTTGTTATTAACAGGGTACCCTGCAGGGGCTCTGGGCTTGCAGTGAAAGTTTGTTTATAATGCAGCACAGTCTCCCACTCTGCTGTAGAGGAAGTCTGGATGGGGCTTAGAAATCAGATTTAACTCTTTGCTGGGGCCAGTCTAAGCTCAAAACAAAGCAAAGCCGAGCCTCCATTCTTCTCCTAACCTTGCCTGCTTGCTCTTATGGTTTTTCCTTGTCTCTGACCTGAAAATTGTTTCCCATTCATTGGAGTGTGTGTGACCCACACACACTCCTATGAATGTGATTGGATTTGTCAAGCTGTGTTGTCAGAACAAAAGAGCTCCTTTTGCTCGGGAACCTTATGATCCCCGACCTGATGGGAAGAGATGGGGCAGCAAAATCTCCCTGTAGGTAAAAGATCCTGCTGCCCTGAGGTTTTAGAGCTACTTATTTTATTTATGTATAAATACATAAAAATATATATATAAAGAAAAAAAATGGATTTGAATGTGCAGAAGGTAATCAGTCATGCAGTCTTCCATGATCCTTTTGGATGAAACAAAATTAATTTTAATCTCTCAGTGTTTGTACGAGAGGGAGCAGTGGTATTTATTTGGCAGGTGTGTGGGCACGCTCTCTCTGAAGCACACAGTAAAACAAAGCATAACAAATCTGTATTTACAAATCTGAGGAAGCCTGCACTGCAGTCAACATATTAAAGTTCTTTCAGCAGCTCAAGAGATGATTTGCATTGGGTGCCTTAGCCCAGGTTTACTGAGACAGAGAAAGGTGTTGACATAATATGTGTTTGAAACATTGCTTACACTTTCTCACATGAAACTTCAGCTGTTTTTTCGAAGTTTGCCACATGCTGAGCTGAAGCAAAAAAATGCTTAAAAAAATTCCTTGTCAGATGCTTTGCTAGATGAGAGAAAAGATAAGAAAACAAGTACAATATGCAGAGGACTGATTTCCACCCATTAAAAGCTTAAGTTTACAGTGTCTTATTCACAAATTTAACTAGATGGAGAAGATCAGTATCAGAACTCTGCTAGCAGCATTAGTTGCTGTATGCTCTGGCCTAAGCATAACGTGATTTTGAAAAACCCTTTGGGAGAAGTCAGGAGCTAGACTTCAAAGAGCTCTTTATTCAGTGAAGGTTATACCATTTAAGGCTTAGAGAATGCTGCTTAGCAGAAAGAGGTAATTAGAAAGCAGAAGTAAATGCCACCGCTCCAGCAGCATGGAAAAATGTAAAACGCCATCACCATGTGCAGCAGGCTGCAAAATGAGGAAACCTGTATGGGGAAATAATGGTTCAGAAAATCACTATGGTAAGGGATAATGGAAGGGAGGGCTGCTCCACTCTCTCGTTGCTCGTAGTTTTGTCCTGAGGAGGTCAATGGAAAGACAGGTGAAAGGGGGGAAGCACTTTAAAGACCCTGTGTGTTCCCTTTGCAGGCAGGAGGAAACAGAGGAAAGCATACATTGCCCCTGGGCAGGGGACAGCTTTCCCTCTTCTCCTGCTTAGCTGCTTTCTTTTCCCTGGAATCTCTTCATTTAATCTTTGAATTGAGGTTGGATGTTTTCCATAAGATGTGCATCAGCTCTTGTAGAGATGAGGCGTTGGTAAAGGCATAGATCTGTATTACTTGCTTGGCCGGATGAGATGTGCATGTTCTTTCAAAATTTAATAGTTTCAGGTGAAAAAAATCTAGGGAAAAACTCCACAGATAAAGGAATAGTGCAGATTGTGGCCCCCTGCTCATTTTAACTAGCACAGCTAGTTTCCTGAGACTCAGTAATTCTGACAACTCCAATTTTCTTCCAGTGGAGCAAGGCCCACCTAAATCATGATCCGATTGTTTGCAGGAAGGATGGAGCTGAGGCCCATCAAGACTGAGGGAAGACAGCGGCAGTGTGTTGTCCCCTCCACATCCCAAGATAGATCCTAAATAGACAGTATGAAGAGTTAAAAACAAGTGGGCTGGAATGACAGTGGTGAGGGATTCTCTAGTCTGAGAAAGCAGGGAGAAGGGATGTCAGCAAGATGGTATCTGCTTCCCTGGCTCTATTGGCTCCCTGTTGTGCTAATTTCCAGTGGAGCCAGGAGGCTGCGAAACAGGCTGGATCAGGCTCCCCGCAGCTCTTGTTGTCCAACAAATCAGTCCTAATGGAGAACAAGGACAGAAAGTTGCCTTAGTAATAGAGGCCTGCTCCTGGAGAAGAGGAGGCAATTTACAGACAGGTAGGAAAAGAGCTAGAAAAGTTGCTGGCTTTTTGCCATCCTTCCATACACTCACTGATGAAGCCAGAACAAAGTGAATGAAATTAAATCTCATCAGGGCCCTGCTCCTTTTAACTAACACAGCCAGTTTGCTGAGACCCAGTGGTTATGTCAACTCCATGGTTTTTTTTCCTCTGAAGTGTGCAAGGCCCACTGAAGGAGGGCCAGAAAGCCACCAGGCCTCTGAGGCTGTGTCCAGACCCAGCTCCCTAAACTAGCCCTTTCTAGTAAGAACAATGTCAGCTCTGCAAGGTGTGTCACTGCTTTCTCCGCGCTCAACACCAGAACATGTAGTAAGTGACAATGAAGCTGATGGGAGCGCACATGATGTCCTGTGTTACTAATAAGCAATCAGAGGAGCTTTGCTGTTCATTTGCAGTTACTTTTGTATTAGTCAGAGGAAACATGATCTAGACAAAGATTTGGGTGCTTGTTTTAAATCCTCATGCTCATTCCCCACCATTCTTAAGGCCTCTGTATTATACAAAAAAGGTAAGTAGTGCTTTTCTCCCCACACTGTGAAAAATAGGATTGCCCTGGTGCCCTTGAGGTTTCCCAGGTCTAACTAGACTCCTACTGGAAAAGAAAGACAACCAAGTTTAGTAACTTCTGAGAGCTCCTCCATCCAGACAGCCTTTTGAATAAGGTCTTTGTATGCATCAGAGTTTGCATGATCTGTCTTGCTCTTTGGATCCTTCAACTTTAAATACCCTACATCAAAAGCTATGTGAAAGTTACTGAGTACCATTTTATGTGGCTTAATTTTTTTTTTTTTTTTTTTTATTTTGATCTAAGTTGAAATGTTCGGAGGTGTTTAAGTCACTTCAACTTTGATCCCATCTCTTGCTATGACTCCCATGCAAATGTTTCTTTGGTGGAAATCTTTTCTTTTTAGTGCTTTGGCTACACAGGTGACAAAACAGATGTAAAATGTGACACTGTCCATCAGTCCAGCCCTGCTCTACCTCTTTTGGGTTTGCTAAGCCTGGTTGCCACTGCTGAGTGACTTGAAAGTGCTGAAAAGAGTGATTTCCCCCCCGCCCCCGGTTCCCCTTGCTTCGGTGAGATTCATAGCTTTTGTGGTTCCTTTTGAGCACTGCATATTTATCGAGGTCCCTTTTATTTCCTTTTGCATTGCACAGAGTATCACAGCTTTAAATTGTGCTATCATGGGTGACAGCTGGCCTGATTCAATTCTAGGGGAATGTAAATAAACCTCCATATTTCAATAGAGTAAAAATTATGTTACTATTTTTCACAAATAGACAAGAAGAAAAGCATGCTTATTTATCACAGTGCAAAGGTACTTGTACAAGTTTACAGCTGCTCTTCTGCAGCGTGGGTGCTTCCATCCACTTGCCCTAATTCAGTCTTTTGAGTCCTTCTGTGTCAAAGCAGAGCATGCAAGTCACCTAACCTCCATGCAAGTGTGGCATCTATTCTAAGCTAGGTGTCTTGGCTTCCATGTTTGGCAGAGATCATTGCACCTTGCAGGCCTGTCTCTACAGAGATCCTGGGCAGCAGGCTTAGAAGATGGGTCAGATTACTCTCTGCCAACATTAGCACCTAGGATGCGATCCATGTCCCCAAATCTTTGGTTTGCTGGTTACATAGGGATAAGCAAGTAAGTTCAGGTTCAAGCATAGACTCTTTTAGAAAAAAATAATTCTACTGAATGAAAGAGGTTGGGACTGTTTCATGACCTGTTATTGTAAACTTGAATACAAAGATTCAGTTTGCCAGGGGACCTTGCAGGATTTGGCTTTCAAAGAAAACTTTCTGTAAAACTTGCAGGCTTTCACATTTGCTTTTTTGAGGGTTTTTCTCCTCATTTCCTCAGTCAGAGATAAAAGTGGCTTGTCCTGATGCACCAGGAAATAACCTCTGAGAGGGACACTAGTAGTGAAGCCTGAAAATTCATATGCTCTCCCTGTTCAGAAAGAGAAATATAATCCAGAACAAATCACTAAAACAACAGTCAACTGTACTCTTGAATCTGATTCCAACGTAAGCTGCAAGGGGCAGTGGAAATTTGGTGGTTTTATTTGCAAGGATCCACTAGAGTGGAAGTAGTGGGCATGTGACAGAGCCAGGAACAGGAAACTGCAGGACCTGAAACTTTAATCAGCCCTAAGGCTGTCTGTGGAGTTTGCTGTTTCTTGTAGATCCCAGTAGCAGGTATGTGCCAGTTCAGGTATTGAGTAAAGCAGTATTCAATGAGTCCAAGCGGCAGAAGCTGCCTGCTTTCTCCTATATGCTGTTACTGTGAGGAGTTTCTTGCTGGTGAATTTTTAGCACTGAATGTCATGCTCGTGTTGTGTGCTCTCTAGCTAGACACACGTCCTGTGTCTGCAGGTCCCACAGCTGAAGGAGCTGCTCTTTCAAGTCTTCCTGAGCTGCAGCCTAGCACTGTGAGCCTTTCCCTGGCATAGGACCTGAGAGTAGGTGCCAGCTCTTTGGAGAGCAGATAGTTAGATGGTAAATTCAGCCAACAGCCCCAACAAAATTGTAGACTAGCATAATTATAATAAAGTTTTAATATATTCCTGTATCACTTGGATGGATTTTTTCATCCTGCACTTTGAGAATAACCTCTGATCTTCTGTGGAAATGCATCTAGCATTTAAATGGAGTCTACATGTTTCCCTTGGACATACAGTTTTGGCTAGAGCTTTCTAAACAAAAATAAAAATCAGACAAAAGACCCTTATCCTGTGATAATGGTTCTGTTTCAGTGATGTCTTTTAATTATGCTAGCTGGCTGTGTAAACTTAATTTCCTTAGAGGCTGCTAATTATCTGATTAGGAAATGCTTGGCTGTAATAGCTTATTTTAATGAATTGACTATGTATGCATGTGATTTTTTTTTTAGTTGTTTAGCTGTTACCTCTAAATTGTTAAAGTCTCTCAGATGCTTTTTTTTTTTTAAATCTAATATGTGAAACATGAACCCATCTCTCAGTCCTGAATGGCTGCAGATATTTTACTGCTTGTGCCTACCTGTAAGTGACCACATCTCTGTCACCCATGTTTGTTGTGGTGGTTTGGGTTTTTTTTGATCCCCTCCTTCCTCTCCAGCACATTTGTTTCTACTAAATGATCCATTAGGACCTGAGAGCTTTTATTTAGAAGCTGAATTGTATCTAAGTAGTCCCAAGAGGGAGACAGTGGGGTACTCTGCTTCTCTGAACTATCTGAGATGGCATAAGGGTTGCCAGAAATTGCATGAGAAAAGGACATGGCACAGAGCTAGCATCTTCTGGCTAATGAATTTCTGAGTATCTGGTCTTTCAGATCATCTTGCAGGCCTGGATTGTTTGGCTGAATGAGGGCTGTCACCTCCAGCCTGGGGATCATGTCCAAATGATACCATGAGAATGAGAAGCAGAGGTGTGAGCCTGACTGATCTCCTTTCACCAGCTGCTTATGCTCATTCTTGGGAATGCATTGAATTATAAATTTGTAAGTAGAGTCATGGCCAAGAACGTTTCTGAACAAATGTCCAAGCTAAAGCAAGGCGTTTGTTCACTTGGTTTCAATTGATTTTCAAGGAGTGATGTCTTAAAACACTTCTTGCCCTTTTGAGCACTTTCTGAATGCCAGGGGGATTTTAGAGTCATTGCAGAAAGGATGATAAAGGAGATGAGATGAAATGAAAGAAATTTGAGATGTTTCAAGCTCGCCTATTCAGTTAACATTTCCAAAGTGGCATATGAGCTACCCATATGTTTTTGAAGTTATGGAAAACATAAAAATACTTTGGCATAGATCGAGAATTTTTCTCCATGCTTTATTTAAGATAACTTTCAGTATTGATTTTTCAGTGCTGGTAATGCTGAACAAAATCTGTGCTCAGAAAGTGAAATATAATTGCCTCATGCGGCAGATTTTTTGCCTCTGATTAGGAGCCAGCGTTGGTTTAAAGCCTGGCTGTGCTGCTCAGAAGTAGCAGCAAAGTAATGATAGCAGCTGGAAATTTATCTTGATGCTGAGAAACCTGTCTCTGGAGATATGATGTCATATATGTACTTGAACCTACCTTGATGTTTTGGTACCTGAGGAAGGCTGACTTCTTGATCTGTTGGTGCAGGAAAATTTCTGTTGGAGCTTCCCAGTTGTGGTTTAGTCTTGTTCCCATGCCCAGCTCTTGCTCTGAGTCCTGTCTTCCTTTACTGTGCACTTCCTCTTGGATGCATCCAAAGTTGATTTCTGAATATTCCCAATGAAAGGCAGTCCTGCTTATTGAACAGGTGGATAAGACACACATGCTGTTGAATGAGACTTGTGTCATCCTCCCACGCCCCTCCAAGACTTCCCTTCTTAATAGCAGTGCCCAGCACAGATAGTCTCACTTCCTCGTTTTGGGTTTGTTTACTCCGAAATAAACCGTTCCATTTGCTTGTCCCATGCAGTATCTAACTCTCAGGAGTTTGCTGATGACTAAATGAAACCTCAGACCCCTTTGATCTGCTTCAAGAATGAAGTGGGAACCTCTCTCCCCTCCTCACCCCACCAGTGTTGCAGGACATTTAGCCTATGTGGTCTTACAGCGGCAGCCAGTAGGACGATTTTTCTGTGCCCAGTAGTGCTGGGAGCCTTGTGGTGTTGGGAGGTGGGAGAGGTGTCGTCATGCCAGGATTGAGTGAAGTGCTGTGGCATCAGTTCACAGGATCTCTGGTTGAACCCTGTCTGGCTTACTTTGGTTCTGACTTTATGGCTGTGATTTTTTTGTGGATGTTTTTGCTCTTGAAGTCAAACACTCACATAAACTCCTGTCCAGTCTGTCAACTTGGCATTTTATTTGAAGCAAATGAATTAACAATAAGCATTTAGCACATTTCCCTCCTTCACCAGGTTCATAGCTGGCTTTCAGTCACCTCAAACCTGGGTTGTGACAGGTTCCTGGCTCAGTAGGAAGGCAGGAGCTGGAAGAGGGCTGCCAGAAGCAGGCATGGACAGCATCAGAGATCCAGGCAGCTCCAATGGGTCTTTAGCCTCATGTGACAATCTGGGATATGAAAAAGTGATGGCATCTCTCTCGTCAAGACCCAGGGGCCTCTGTGATGGATTAGGGGACAACCTAGAGTGTTCTCTGTGTGTAAGGAACTTTGGTCATCAGTCAGCGGGAAAATTGGAGACCAGATACAGAAAAGAGACTTCTGGAATTGGAGGAGGAGCATCTGAGGACAGGGAACCAGGGGTGGCTGTGTTTCTGCCCTAATTTTAGTGGCACGTAGTGGTAATCAGGGATTTAGTGGTTGCTGAGCAATTTTTAAATGGCTCAGAGCTGCATATCCTAATGCTTTGGGGAACAGAAGGTGTGTGAGATGAATCTCATCTTCTCTCACCTGCCTGGCCTAGGAGAGCAACCATAGGCCTACAGACAGGCTCTAATGGCAAAGGATTAGGGCAGCTATGAAAAGCATCTAGGCTAACATTGTGTTAAAGGCAGGGGCTTTGAATTGCTCCTTGCAGCAGAGGTCAGGGTGGTTTTGCCTTCAGCAGAAGGATCTCCAGGCTCCTGTTGAGGTTCCCTGAGCACACGTGATCTCAGGTCTGGAGAAGGGCTGGTACAGCCTGGCACTCTGTGGAAGGTTGCCAGCACCCGCCATAGCCTGGCTGTGGGGTGGTGCTGAAGAGGGGAGCTGCACAAGCAGGGAAAGCTGGGAACAGAAAGAACTGGAGGAGGGGAAAAGGAGGAGAAAGCCAAGAGGCAGAGAAGTACAGCTAGAAAGAAGGGGTTAAGGTACAAGTTATAGCTCATTCTTCTGTCACTCTGAAGGGCTTGCAGAGAGCAATTAGGAACTGGAAAGAAAACCTCTGTCCTGCCGTAGTCTCAGCTTTTGCTGCCAGGTGTTGCAAGTGAAGGCAGGCACTGCCACTTCATATTTAATTGCTGTTTGGTGAATAAGGTATTAGTTTTTTCTTTTTCCTTGTTGCCATCACCAGTGTCTACAGGTGGAAGAGCCAGAAGAAATAGCTTCAGAAGCCCCTAACATGACAGCCCTGCAGTACTGGTGATAAGATTTAATCTCAGGCATATTTCTTTTTCTTCTGCTGCCTTTGGAGGGAGGGAAGACATAAGGGGAAAGGTGTGTGAAGATAATCTGAGACACTCTTCTGCTTTTTTTTTTTTTTTTTTGCCTAAAGGATTAGTGTGGATATTAGCTGTCTGATGGAAGAAAGAATATAAATGGAGGAAGGAATTACTGTGGAGTTATTTCTTTTAGGGGAAAAACAAAAAAAAGTATTTTGATGGTTCTTTGTGGTTTGCTCTTGGATGTTTTTCAAGGGAGTGGTACAATCTATAGTGCCAGATTATGCAGGCTCTTTAAAGAGTGTTTTTCTAATCAAAACAAAGCTTTCTTCAATGCTTTACCAAGATTGCACAACATAAGCATGTAACGACAACTAAGTATAGACACTTGCTGTGCTGAAGGTAGCCAGCAAACTTTAATTTGCTGTATGGATTTGCATGGCTGTGTTGAATATTATTTCCATCTTCAGAGACGCAGTTATTATGACTGTTCCCCTCCCCAGTATCTGATAGCAGTAACGCCAAGATTAACTTTCTCTTTTCCTTCCTAACAAAAAAAAAATCTACGTAATAAAAAGCAAATTAATATAGGCTGCTAAATGGGAATAGTCAGCTATAAATATCCAAAGCATTTCCTGTTAATTATAGTTTTGAGGCTTGACTTGAAATTTTCTAGTTTTCCTTCTAAAATATTAAAAAAACTGACAGTGATGGACTGGAAAAGAACCTAAGAGAACTGCTGCTATTTTTCATTAATTTAAGACATGGGTTTTTTTGTATAAGATTTTTAGAGTTTAAAGATTCAGGAACTTAGATTCCATAGAGCCTATGATATCTGGCCTCCCACATTGATGAGGTGTAGGTGAAAAAACTGCCTAAAAAGTGTTTGTAAAAGGGTAGTTATAGCCAGTGCAAATATAGTAGTTTTGGAAGAAACAATTTATCTGCAGATGTTGAAAATATGATTAATCATGTAGAAATAGATTGGAAATTTGCATGCTATGAAAATCGCAGATCTAATTTGTTCCCAGAGGATATATTTAAGTATAGGTCCATTGACTTTAATAGTTACTTGACACTTCAGAGTAGTGTCAGCGAGAGGACAATTGAATCCAATTTCCTTAGAGTAAGCAAGTGCAGGAGAATTTATCAATCAGCATTTTTTTCAGATTTTGGTTATGAAATTGCAGTTTCACATATCTGTCTCAAACATAACTTTTTAAACTTATTTGTATTTCTTTTTGACTTTATGGTGAAAGGAAATGAAAAAGTAAGATGTTTCGTGTTGAAATTGGTAAAATACAAGGTTTGCACACTTCTCTGCTGGCTGAAACTCGATACTCAGGATGATGCCTTTGAGTCCTTCAAGATGGGGTGTGGTTGGCACAACCAGAAATGCAGTGTAGTGATGCAGACTCTAAAATGATAATCGTGTGTTGGTAGCTGGCATGGGCCTCCAGGACAGAAGTTACGGGGGAATTTGTGATCTTGTTCATGAGTGCAGGACAGTTCCTGGCATCCACCTTCCATAAAATCACCCTGATCACCGTTCTCTGGCTTCCCTCTCAGTGTAATGTGATGGGCTGCAGGCTGCAACAGCACTGTACTGGGCTGCTCTTACCATCATCCAAGGCAGTGGTTAACTTTGTTCTAATTGCAGCAATCCATCCTTGTGGTGCTGCTGTTGCTTACAGCATGGAGATTGTTCAGGAGTAGGGTTTGCCTCAAGTTCGATATGAAAGAGCTGCTTGTTACCAATTGAGTACTATTGTTGCTGAAGCTGAGGCACTTTATTTTGAGATGGCTCCAGATACATGGGAGAGGAGGAGGAGGTCAGCCTTCTTGCTCTGTTTAATTGTTTGGCTTCATGTAGAGGTGAATGTTGTCATGTGGGCACAGAAGATAACATGCTTCTGAATAACTGAATTGTTTAAAGGCTTCTAGAAAAGTTTGAACTCTGCTGTGCTGATGTAACATGTAGCTAAACTGGCCAAAAGCTCTCATTGCCAACAGCACACAGACTGGGGCATGAGCCCGGGGTGCACAGCTTAGTGGGGCTCTTCTCGCTCAATTGGGATACTCTCTGGATGTTTCTCCAGGGCTACCTTCTGTCTGCCATAACAGGGGCATGTGTTTGATCTCCTCCTTGTACAGTGCAGCTTGATAAAGCTTATGTCACACTGGAAAGCTGGAATCAAGTTAAAGCATGGGTAAAAATTCCGTGGGAGGTCATTCTGCGGGTGCGCACTTCTTACACGTCTTTATATGTGGGTAGGTGTTTTACCCATGGGCCCTCAGTCCCAAGCATTGCTCATGTCGTGATGCAATGTTATCAGGGGATGCAACGTCACTAGCAACTGGCATTCTTTAAAATCCATCTACATTTTGCCCTTGTGTTTTTGGAAAAAAAAAAACCACCACCCACCTCTGACCTTTTGCTTTTGAAAATAATCAGTAAATCACCATGGTGTTTTAGCCTCTTTTGGAAGGTCATGGAATGTTTAATTGTGTATATCATTTGCATGTGGCTGTGATCTTGCTATCCCTGGGTCTGCAGAAGTCCCTGGAAAGAGCTGAATAGATATTTTACACCTTGATGTAGAGGAAAAAATGTCGAGGGATACTTCTTATCTCCTCTGGCAGTGATTCTGAAGGAAGCTAGGAGGTAGTGAGGACAAAGAGCAGCCTCATATTTTTAATGAGATTTAACACAAATGGTAGTGAATTGTTAGATTTTAATTTGTGCTCCTTTAATTAAAGACTTTAACCTCAGAATCCTGATGCTCATTTTCATAGGGAAAAACTAAAGTGAAATTCTGTCTTTGATTTCTTTTTGTTTATGACAAAGCATCTAAAACACCGGGGTCTGGGTAGAATTCTTCCTCCTGCTGTCAAGGTTGGCTTTATCTGGCTAACAGGCCTTCAGGGATAACTTGAAATGCATTTTAGAACTGGAATGCACAGCAAAGCCCCTCCTTTAGCTGTGTTGTCTCTGCATACCTTGATGCCATTATGACAACCTTCCTATCTGATTTTGTCTATGAGTACATCAAAATTGCTCTCCTGGTGAAGTGCTTTATAAACTTTAATTGAATTCTGCTAAGCTTACCACACTCTCAAAGGCAGGAGGAGACTGTAATGGCTTTTTGTGTGCAATGTAGTTACTTCTGTTTTCTGAATGCATTTGAAAAGTTTGCAGATGTTAAGAGAAAGGACATAATAACAGAACCTGCCCACACTGTGGACTTCTCTTAAGCCACTTGCGTATAAATTGTATCCTCAAACATGGTGTCTTTAGACGTTTGATTTGAAAAAGTTCGCGTACCTTCTGGTTATGCCAAAAGCCGTATACCACTATAAAAGAATAAGAAAATGTATGAGCGCTACCAGAAACCTGGATCCCTGTGGATCTTACCTGGTTCAAAAATACGTACGTGATCCAGGCAATCAAAAATACCACAAGCTGCAAAAGAAGACGAGTCAAACAGTAATCTTTGCTGTTCTGAGCAGACGGCAACCTCAAACTTTGCAGGCTGTTTAACCGTGAGTGTGCAAGCAAGAGTATGCAATGAAGGAAAAGGGAAAACTAGCAGGCTTCTGTGAAACCAAGAAGAGAGCATGTTTCTGTCCGGCAGTAAAGCCAACCCTTGAGACCGGATAGTAGGTACCCCAGGTCTCACTAGCAGATTGCAATGGCTTCGATGGCTTCCAGGCAAAGCAGGGCTAGTAAGCTACCATGAAAGAAAGAATGGACCACACCCCAAAATGCTGATACATGAACCAAAGGCCGCAGGCTGCTGGTCACCTGCTCAGAGCATCTTGTGAGTCCCTTTGTAGAAACTGCTGAAAACTGAACACTCTGGTTTTGGATTAATACCTTTTGAGAAGAGGAGTCACGAATGTCAAAAGATTGTTGGAAGCAACACCCCACAGGCATCAAGAAAGCAGTGAAGAAAGATCCGTCTGAGGAAAGAAGTCTCTGCAACCGCAGTACTGAATCACAGAGTAGGACTGCTGAACTTCCGGCTTCCTTAGAAATTGAGGTACAGTTCAGCTGCTACATTAACCTCTTTTGGAGAAGCGCAATGTTTGATGTTTAAGTGGTTACCAAAAATAAGGCAAATGTTGATTTCTTGCTTAAATTGGCAAACTGAAATGAGTACCTGGCTATTACAAATAGATTTTTAACTCCTGAGGAGGAGACAAGATTTTCTTGCATATAAAGCAACAATCCTTCATGGTAAATTTCTTTGCAGGAAATAGTCTCATTTTTATTTATGATGTAGAATTGTAATAGGGTTTTTCAGGTAATGCTGATCTTCAGCAGTCCTCTGCTCTGGTCAGGGATCTCATCTGTTGAAATGCCCCTGTTCAATTCATCAACAACATGCAGGCAGTTCAGAGTGATCCTGGGGTTTTTTATCTAAATTTCTTGTGTCAGTCATCATCAATTTGTGCTGTTTATTTCTTTTTTTTACGCAGAAAAAAAAATAAAGAAGGTAAACCAACTGCAGGACTGATTTTCCTCTCCTTTGATTCTGAAATTTTCTTTTGGTTTCTGAAGCACTGTTGCTGTCTGCATAAGCTGCTGAGACTTTGCTCTGCTTGTATTCAGTTGAGTAACAGTCCACCTGATTCCAGAAACCTCTGCAATCTGCAGTGTCTCATTTAATAATGCAGCATAGATAGTTACTGATTTACATAACTTATGTTTCCCTTGTTTCCAGTGCAGTTTCCTGATTACGTGAACAAAATCTTACTTTCTCACCTTCGAAGTTCTTACCTTGGAAGCTGAGTATATTTGCTTTGTTAATTCAGTGTAGGTGACAGCAGGAATGGGCCGTGGCCCATAGTGCACCAATTACAGGCAGATAAAACAGACAGTTTCTCATTAGTATTAATATAATCAGTTTATCGTGGTAGGGTCTGCAATGAAACAGGGCTCCCTAGTGCCCATTGCTTTGTTTATTTAGAAAAAAAGCAGCCTCAGAGAGCAAATCAACTGAAGACAAAAAACAGACAGGGAGTTGGGTGGGAGAGAGGTCACACATCTGTCATTAGCGAAGTTCTGATAATAGCTGAGGTCTCCTCAGTACAATGCTCCTTTTCCAGGCCAGTCTTTCCCTTTGTTTATTAAATCAAAGATCTACCTAACATTTCTATGTGATTTCAATCCCCATATTGTTAAACTGGCTTTAAATTGGAACTGAGTAAAGGCTTAAGTTGGCATTTTGGATTTTTGCCTCCTAAGTTTTATTTCCCCTCATTTTGCTTGCTGACTTGGGGGATTTTGTTGCATACTCTGTTTGGATCATATGACACAACTGACTGATGTGGTCAGGAGCTTGATCATCTGATCTGCTCTGCATCTTACATAGTGCTCCTCAGAGTGACCCCACTCTGGTGTGACATGGTAAATGTTATTGCCTGTCTCTTTCCGGGAGTCCTATGGGGACCATAGGTTCAAATTTAACCTGTCTCCTTCACAACCGGCTTATTTTTAATTTATTTATGAGCCTGTACGAGCAATGTCCCAACAAATTATGGGCTGCCTTTTGCATTTGGAAACCATTTCTATTCTCATTTGGTCTATTAATTCCCTTTAAAATGAGGACCTGACTGTCCTGTTTGGGTACCTCTGTGTCCATGTTTTGGGATTAAAGTTTCTGCCTAAAGGATAGCTGAAAGTGTGAGTTGATGAAATGTAACTGATACAGCCAAGTGGAGCAACTGAGTATGTGTTGAAGGTGATGGAATCTTCATTCTGACAGGATGTGAATGTAGTTGAGCACAATGATAACATGGTTTGCCTTTCCAAATCTGCAGTATTAAGGAAGGCTAAATATGCTAAAAAGTATCGGGAAGTTGTCTTACAGGTTGCTTGTTGAAAGTTGGGCTCAACTATCCATGTTTGAATGATTCTACATTCAGAATGAACAAGCTTGCAACAGAAAAGACAAGTGTTTTCTCTGCAGTCATATCTACATTTATCTTAGTACCATGTATTAGAGGTAATCCTCACAAATCTTAAAGGACGTGCAGATAATTGCATCCTCTTTAGCTTTCTTGGAGGTACTATGGACTTGATCCTGGAAGTACAACCCTGGCTAGGACTTAGTAAAAACTCTTGGGTATGTATGGTCCCAGTGCTCCCCAATGAGGTGGCTGCTTACTTTGAATTAAGAACACACATTATTCAGTAGGACCTGGGTTGGTTTCTATCTTGCAAGGGTAAATACTGTACTGTTACATGCTATGCTTTTATTGTGGAACTTCTCAAACATGGTTAGATTTGATCCCTGAGAGACACCTCTGAGGGTAGAAAGGTACAGCTGCAAAAAATTACTTGTGTTCTGTGTTTTGTTCCCACCCAAGGGAGGAAGGCTGGTGCAAGGAAGCATGCAGAGCTTTGTGTAAGACAAAGAGATCTGGTCATCTGTGGCAGATGCAAACAGAGCAAATGGGGAAACTGGGATAGAGAGGGAACAGAAAATAAGGGGCAATAAATGATGCATGTTTGGGAAGTACAATTGCTTTCCTGATGATTTCACTCCAGCCCCTAAGCACAGATAATATCTCTTTTCCTGAATGGTTCCTATGAATGTGAAGTGGCAATTAGTTATTATACTCCAGCCATTAGAGCTGGATGCTGATACAGAGAAGAGAATTGCGTGCTTCAGCTGGAGATGAGCAAAACTGTATGCTTCTGCCTTCTCTATCCTGTCTAAAAAGGTAGAGAGGGGATATTATCCAGTGAAAAGGCAGGCAAATGTTGGAAGTCCCAGTTCCTCTTTATTTTGATATGTCTGACTTGGACCATGTTCCATACTACTTTCTGGAAATATTTGAGCGCATTTGTTGTCTTCACAGATGTGGGTGCTGAAACACTTGCTTGTGCGCTGTACTGCAGAAGGAGATTCATACCTCCCAATCTAATGCAACTAGTTTAGTTTTCTTGTGCACAAATTAGGTTAATTTTTCTCCATTGACTGTAAAGGGAGCTTTGGGAAACACGCTCTGTATTGCTTTCTGCAGAAATCTTTCTTCACTGATTATGTAGGAAGCTCAGGGAGTCTAACTTCCTAAATTCTTTGTTTTAGGTGTGGAATGCTTGGCAGTGTTTATACATTTCCCCCTCTCCTCCTAGCACAGAATAATCTGTTATTTGGGGGCTCCAGGTGAAGAAAGCCTCTACAATCTATATAGTGCTGAAGTACCCTTAAATTTGTGCTCAAGTGTTGTCCTGAACAGTCATGTGCTCCTCCTTATATTCTGTATGTGTTCATTCCTAGGTCTTATACTTCAGCACCCTCCAATACTGTATTAAGTAATATATCTAACATCTCCCACGGCTCATCCTTTCCTTGAGCAGAATTTCATGTACAGGGGGTTTATTTAGGATATTTTTGTTCTCTTAAAAAGAATAAAATGGATGAGGGTTCACAGAAGGACCATGGTCAGTCTCCAGCCAGCCAGAGTCTTCTCGTACGTGGCTTGCCCAAATGAACCAGCTGTCTCAATGGTGTTTCAATGAGCTCAGGCTCCATGCGGAGCGTAGTGTTTGTGGGTAGTGAATCAGCAGCAAAGCAAGGAATTAAAACTTTCAGCCCAGTGAAAGCTTTACCACACACAGTCTGTCTCATTAACTGACACAATACCTGTGCTACTGATACTCTGAATGTAGCATTGCATTTCTTCTCATAACCGAGAAAATACCTTTCCCTGTATTACTGGTTGATCCTCCTCTCAGACTGAGTTTGCTTTACTCACCTGCACTTTCCACTGTGAACTTACCATGGTGCTGATTTCCATCAGCTGTTCCAATGAGCTTGTTTTCATCAAACAAAAAAACAAACAAACAAGCAGAAAACAACCAGAGAAAAGCTCATGCGCCCCAAACTTGGGCAGCTACTGTGACAAGGCCCTGGGGCTAAAATTGTCCTGACAGCTATTCTCACTTGTGCTGTCTTTAAAGCAAAACCC
This sequence comes from Gymnogyps californianus, assembly GCF_018139145.2. Lineage (NCBI taxonomy): Eukaryota > Metazoa > Chordata > Aves > Accipitriformes > Cathartidae > Gymnogyps > Gymnogyps californianus. Next base: position 62,140,594 of record NC_059474.1, on the reverse strand, counting down.
AAACCCACCCAACCAACCAGACAGCTGTCTCAGCTGCTTACCTGTACCTCACACCTTGCTGCATGCATGTGCCCTGTCAGCTTAAGTTACATCAGAAGATCACAGTCTGTCTTTTCTAACACCAGAACAGTCTGAGTTTTCTTCAGTGGGGGAACAAAAAGGTATCTGAGCGTGAAGGATGAGTTCAAACTGTCTGCTGCTCAAAGGTCTGTGCCATAACATTGATTTGTTTGGCTCCTAGATTTCCTAGCCCGTAAGAAATTCAGTTGTGAAAATGATATAAAAGAAGCATAAAAATGCATGTGTTTTCCCTCTAGTTCTCTGTTTGCTGACATTTAATATGTGAGGAGAGGGAACAGTTTTGATGCCAAATGCATGAAGAGAAAATACTTAAATTTGTGTCATATAAGTGCCAAGCAGGTTTTTTTTCACTTGCAAGGTCAGCTTTCAAGACAAACACAAAAAAGAAATGGTGTAAGAAATATATAGATTACGAAGTACTTAGTGATTAATAGGAAAAAATGTTATTGTGAAACACAGATTAGATCCTTTCCCCTAACTTTGTCTTCAGAAATGCGGATTGTGTTTCATGTTTAGGTCTCGGTAAGATCTCCAAAACAAGCTAAGGTTGAAGAAAATTCTGACAGGAGAAATAAGATTCATTGGACTCTCTTGATTTCTGTCTGTCCTGTGGCTGTATATGGCTTTTGATGTATTTTCAGCTTTGAATTGGTTTGTCCGTTGTTACTACCATATACCACAGGGTATAAACCTGGATGAGCAGAGTTAAGAAGCAATATTAAGAATAAAGACTGTCTTTGCCTGGTATATACGCCTTGGACCATGCTAGAAACTGCAGGAACTGAAAACCTGAAGTGAGTCCGGTCTAAAACACCAAATAATTAAAAAATCAGCTAAGGGTAATATTTTACTCTAGAGGATATATGACTTTTTTAAAGTTAGTGCAATAGCCTTTGTGGTAACATCTTCAAGGTTTTATTTGCAACTGGGAGGCTGCATATACAATTACATAAAAATAACTCCACCTGCCATGATTCTCATATATCATATGGACTATGTTACCCCGGTTCCCATGGAACTCTTGCCTCAATGTAAATGCTGAAAGTTTATGTGATTTTAAAAGAAACAACTGGAGAAATTTGTGGGGCTATTATATGCACCTCTGACTCAGGAAGTCTGAGTCACAGATCCTGTGAGACTGAGAGTGCGTTCTGGGAAATGTGGCTAGGGAAGAGTGTGAGCCATGTCCAGGTTAACCTTGAGGGGAAGTGGTGGATCCAGAAGTGACTATAACAATATGATGTTAGTGCAAACCTCTTTTTGAGTAGGACCAGCTGGCCTCCAATGGGTCATGCTGTCTGGGAACCTGTCCCCTCTCTCCCTTAGCTCTGTAATGCTGGACAAATTAAAAATACACCTGTGTTTTCTGTTTTACTTTTAATGCTCAGTCCTTGGGTCTTGCGTTCTCAGGAAAGTGTTTCCTGCTTCTCTGGGTAGCCCAGAGTAGTTCTTGTGCTCACTGAAGCATCTACCTTCTGATTATTCGTGAGCTTTTATCTCTACTGCAGAACAGATGTTAAACCATTTCTTATCCAGGAGAATGGATTAGATGGCCAGACAGGGAAACTCTGATAGCCCAAGGTTTATGTAAATACTGTAGCAATTCCCATCACCGCACCAGCCCAGTGACAAAGTTTTACAGAGACACATTACTGAGGAAGAAAGCTAGCCAGCACTAGCAGGCTTGTCTGCAGTTTGGAGATTTGGAGATGCAGGTTTAACTCCACACTCGGTGCTCTCGTGAACGTGAGCAAGTCAGCCTGCCTGTGCTTTAATTCTTTCAGTGGTAGCATGGGGATACGAGCATCAGGAGTCGTGCAAGAAAAAGGCTAAATACCACAGGGTGCCCCAATGCTATGCTAATGGATATGTAAGTACCACAGGCAGTAATAGGCAATGGTACAAGGCTCTTCTGTTCCTGGTATGCAGAGTACGCTGTCTGCTTCTGTGTGTGTTCAATACCTGTAGAGATAGTATTCTTTACTGAACTCGCAGCAATTTACTCAGAGTAAAGTTAAGCCCAGGAAGACAGGAGGGGTGGGAGGAAGGTGTTTTTAAGATTTGGTTTTATTTATTAAGTTCATGGAGGACTGTCTCCCGTGAGAGGGACCCCATGCTGGAGCAGGGGAAGAGTCCTCCCCCTGAGGAGGACGGAGTGGCAGAAACAACATGTGATGAACTGACTGCAACCCCCATTCCCCGTCCCCCTGTGCCACTGGGGGGGAGGAGGTAGAGAAAATTGGGAGTAAAGTTGAGCCTGAGAAGAAGGGAGGGGTGGGGGGAAGGTGTTTTTAAAATTTGGTTTTATTTCTCATTATCCTACTCTGATTTGACTGGTAATAAATTAAATTAATTTTTTTCTGCAAGTTGAGTCTGTTTTGCCCATGATGGTAATTGCTGAGTAATCTCCCTGTCCTTATCTTGACCCATGAGCCTGTCATTATATTGTCTCTCCCCTGTCCAGCTGAGGAGTGAAGTGATAGAGTGGCTTTCGTGGGCACCAGGTGTCCAGCCATAGTCAACCCACCACACACTCAGTAGATTTGGGGCAAAGGTTACCAGTTGAGTTTAATTGTGATAAATGAACATTGTTTTAGCAAGGTAGACTATTACACTGGTTAACAGGTTTCACTGACAAGCCCAAAAAGAATGTTTTTAGGGCAGCCTGTAGTAATCAAAAGAAGGATCTTTCCAGTGTCTTGGCCAAGTATGAACTCCGACTATAGTTTCAGAAGATGCCAGCTATAAGTTTGTTGCTTGACTGCCCACTTGACTCATTTTTGTTTTGGGGACTTTTTTTCCCTCAAAGATAGCTTTATATTTGGCATCCTTCATGAACATACTATGCTGCCACACTACAGATGTGTCCACATGCTCTATTTTTAAAGAGAGATTTTAAGACAGCTGCTGTTCTCACTGGTGTTTGCAGTGGAACATAGATGCCCAGACCCTGCTGTGGTCAATGTAATACAGGCACAGCCTGTGTCTGCCCTGCCTTTCAGTTACCATCTCAGCAGCCACAGTAACTTTCCTGCATCAGCTTACAGGGACTTTGTGTGGTGGGAGGGTGTAATTCTTTGATCTGTGCTCCTTTTTCCTCAGAACCTCTGAATCATACTCTTTATTAATCCCTTCTCATCTTGAATGTTAAGGCTGTATTCTGTGTTGTGATCTCAAAGTCAAAGATTCACAGAAATTAGGACTGGAAGGAACTGCAAGAGTTCCTCTAGTCTTTGCAGTGATGCAGTGCAGGGCCAGCTAAATCTGTTATCCTTCATAGCTGAAAAAGAATAGGGGAGCTTTTTTGGAAAGTATAGACATAGATCTTGAGATCTGTAATTGCAAACTTTATCATGTTCTTGTATTCTTAGACCACTGCAGCTACAGCAACATTATTGTGATGTTATTTATGGCAGATGATCCTGAAGACCCCTTAGGTCTGGAGATGCCCAAAGCAATCTGTTCTGTTGCTTACCCAGAACACTCAGTGGAACGTAGCTCTTGGGGATATCATAACTGCTGTTGCAACCTTGACCTTTGCCAGTGGATACCCATAGCTTATTTTGTGCAATTAAGGCAGGAAGGTGATACATTTTGGGTACCGTTCACTTTTACAGACACTGATAAATACTTATAATAGTAACTGTAGAAAGATGTTTAATGCAAGGGGAGAAAACCTCAGTGTAAATCATTGTAGCTTTGCTGGTTTGAGTTGATTGTGTTCTCTTAGGTTGGCTGGGAACCTGGGCTTGTGTGCGTGACTGCTGTATATATTTCTGAAGAATTACAGTCTTCACAAATAAGGTATTTTTCCCAAAGTGCAGATGCACTTTTTACTAGAAGTCACCCCCTCTTTCAGAAACTTCTGTTTCCAGCAGGGCGATTTCAGAAATGGGATTATCTTGGATACAAAGTTTTGTCAATGCTGTGCTTGTAGAGATGGCTCTGATGATGTAGGTCATACTCATCCCGTGTGTTTTGCCGTTCCACAGATTAATACAGTGTGCTCTGCACAGAACACGCAGGGGCTGTGTATATCATGCTAATAGACAGTGTTTGTAAAAGTTGTAATTCACATAGGCAGAGTCACAGCAATGAATTAGTGCTTTTGGCATTTGGGAAAGAAAGCCCATTTGAAATCCAGCTGCTTGCCAGCTGTGGCTATTCATAGCAATTATTACATTGGCTGCTTTTTTCACTCCAACTTTTCATTTAAAAAGTGTAATGTATGATTTTATTGCCGTCCTAAAAGTCTATTTATAATCCATTCATCTTGTGATGAATGTGTATATCTGATTCTCGACCTCTCTTTAATACTGTACAAAGCAGTGTTGCTTAGTTTAAAGTTTTCTTGGCACAAATGTGAGACAATCACATTTCTTAACAGCTTGAGTGACCTTAACTGTTCACTCCTGTACTTCTAAAATGTGAGTTTTAATGGGCATTTAATATATAACTATTTCTTGTTAAGATTTTTTTTCCTCTAAATTTTAGCCATCCCTACCTTTCACTTGTCTTGGATAGCAATATCTGGGGAATGACTGGGAATGCTTGGAGGTTTTGCAATATGGGCAGAATCTTGCTAATTCATTCTTTAAGGCACCGACTGCAGTTTTTGATGCCTAGGTGCATAAAGTAAGGCATCTGATGGCCATATGGTCAAGATGCTGTTGTTTTAAACCCGCTCACTCTGGCAGCTACAATAGCAGTGGCCACTTGACTGCAATGACACGGCATTTGTCAGCTTGTATTCTGGTCTGTCCTGCTGCAACACCATTGCTAACAGTACCTGAATTAGCCCAGAGCAGGTGATGGGAACAGTCACAGTCATTGCCATGCTGCTGGCAAGCCCAGAGCATAGTAGAAGGAGCAGCAGAGGCTTAAATGTCCTAGATGGACAGGGAGGAGGGTTTAGATTCTTGAAGCACGTTTGTAGGACTGGGCATTAAACTCTCAGGTATCTCCTCATATAAATAGAGGCCACTTTCTGTCTTGTGTTCGTGTATTGGCCGTGATTACCCTTCTTGGCTGCCCTGTCCCAGCTTCACCCTTGGAAATGGAGAGATTTGGGCATGTGACCTTGTTGTTCAAAGACAATCAAATTCTTCATGGGCTCTACCAGTATTTGTCATCCTGTACGCTTCCATGCTGCCTCTGCTGTCCTCTGATTTTCATAAAAATTGCTGTTCTGTCTAACCCCTCTGGGAAAAAGAAGTCAAGATACATTCCGATAAAAACTAAGCCAGAGATGCCTCAGTCCTGAGGCCTTGCAACCTCGGTACAAAGCCCATGGCCTATTACTGGCTCCATATTTCCTGAGCTACTGAGCTGCACTATGCAGCCAGTAGAGCCAGCTAGGATCCTGCGAGGAACATGGTGGAGCAGGAGCTGGACTTTTTTGCTGTAAATCCTCCTTTGGAGGGGCCTCCCTGATGTTGCCACGTATGTCAGAAGCCCAGCCTCCCAACATGGGTGTCTGAAAGGAGGGCTAGAACAAGCCCCCTCCAGGCACAGCTGAACTGTAATATTTTGGAGGTTGCCCTTGCTCCAAGAAAAACAAGCTGGAGGCTGTAGGACCTGGGCAGTGGGAGTTCATGCCTGAGAATGCTGGCTCTGATTTTGAAAAGCTCCTTTTTCACAATTGCCTACCTAAGTAATAAGAGAATTGCATCCATACGCAAGCGGTAATTGAAGGGGACGAGAAAATGAAGCTAAACAATTTATGACAGGGGAGGTTTGAGGTACAGGAAAGGGATCTTAATCACAGAAAGCCAGGCACATATCTGTGCCTTGTGCAAGGGCACATGTTTCTGAGGGCAGTGGGTGAGATTCAAAGCTGACCTGACAACTTGAGCTTTTGTATGCACTAGAAGATCTAGAAAAATATGGCACATGTTCATTTTCGCTCTCTTTGCTCCCCGATTTCCTCATATCTAGAGCTGGACCTGTACAGAGTTCTTCTTTATGGTCTGGTATGTTGGGGCAAGTTTTTTTGCTTCCTTTGTCTGTTTCTTTTTGACAGCAGAGTGTGAAGCACAAAGAGCATCTTCTGAGGCACCAAAATTCAAAGAAAGTTGCTCGTCCTTGCTTCTTTATTTCCATTCATGAACAAAAGTATTTCTATGTCTTGAAATTACTCTTTTTACCACCAAGTGAAAGTACCAGTCCAGGAACATCAAAGAGTTAAGTCTTAAGCAATGAGGAACACATATGCCTGTGCCTCCCTCCAGTCTGGGTGACTTCATTTCCCTAAGGAACATAAGGGCAAGCAGTGTGTCAGCACTGGCCCTCAAATCACCTCATTTTCCTGTGAAACTTCTAGTAGGACTTGGACGGTCTAAGCAGAGTCAAACGGACAGCTTCGGTGTTACACAAGAGATGCAGGTGATGAGATCCCTAACTCTTTGCATAACTAACTCCCACTGCATCAATCTTATCTTTAGCTTCTTTCTCACCTTGCTTGCTGGATGTCACATTTTACTGTTGTGATACATTCGGTAGAGTAAGTTTCAAGCTTCCCAGAATGTCATCAAAACTGTACTCAATAGCTTTCTTTTATCTATTGCTAGCTAGGAAGGAGAAATGGCCTGCTAAAGGTAGCATTAGGGATAAGAAACTGAGAAAGTAAAAGCGAATTACTTGCATATGACTTACCAAAGAACTAATGGATTGGAAAAAGAGGTGCAAATGCTTTAAGTGTGTGAATACTACTAATACAAATAGCAGCTGTTTGAGTTCCTACTTGAGTTGAATGTGATGTACAGCACTTGGAGTCATTAGCTACATGAAGAGTTACTTGCAGAGTTACTTATCACTCCTTCTGCAGTTCTTCTTTTAGTCTGTGTCCTTGGTGATATTGGACTCCATCCTGCACAGGCTTATGCATGCACTTAATTGTGGTGATGAGTGTGGGAGTTGCTTGTTTGAAGATGAGCATGCACACAGTCTGTGGGGCATCAAGAGTAATGTGATATACATACTATGCATTCTGGAGTTGGTTAAAAAGCAGAAATAAATATTGGTTTAATGTATCATTTAATCAATTTCCACTCTCCTTATACTGTGTTTCAAAACCACACAGGTTATCCCTTCTCCAAAATTGGTTCCCAATATGAATAGTAGTTTGTGTTTTGAACTGAGATTGTCTAACCTCATTTAACATCCTTTTAGAAAAACAAAATTCTGTGTAAAACTTGAAGTAAGCTTTTATTTATTAATTATTCTGTATTTTCTAAAGGGTTTCAAATGCCCAAGTTTTTCAAAGCTGTTACCTGATTTTACAGATTTCCATTTTAGGGATACTTACAGGGTTTGATTTTTGCAGATAATTCTGGGTGTTGGGGGACTATTTAACGTGGCTAAAAATTCCGTCTCCTCCAGACAGACATTTAAGTACTTTCATGCAGATTTAATCTCTCTGTGATATTTTTGTCCCAAGGTGCTGTCCAATATTTAGAAATCTGGTCATAGGACCTAAGAACAGTATTGTTTGGAAGGACCTTTGCACCTTGGAAAGTTTTGCCTAGTAATTGTTGTAAAATGACTATATGACTTAGAATATGTTTTTACTTTCTGATATGTAAAACAGACCATGAAATTAATATTCAGACACAGTAGAGTAGTCCTTTTCATTACTTAAATGGGCTTAATTGGAGTTATAGCAATTTTAGATGGCATACTAGCAGCACTATATAAATTAGGTATGCGTTCCTATGAATAATACAGCCATTATCCAATTCCCCTTCTTCCTAATTTCATTCTCCTTCTTAAAAGAAGTTAAAGCTTTTGTCACCTACTTAATACAAATGATATTTTGCTCTTAGGAAGGAAATAATAGAAGGATAAATGGTGCCAAACTGTAAGACAACAGCAGGAAAGTCAATAGGAGCAGCAGTGCAAGTCTTTTTGGTTTTTTGCGGTAAAATGTGCCTTGAATTTGACCGTGGTTTCAACATGACGAGAGGCTGTAATGTACCATGACCTGCTACATTTAGCAGACAATGGCGAGATTTGGAGTCAGCAATAAAACCTTTTTGTTACTTTTTCTATTCATGTTCACATCTACTCCTGTGCTTGTTTTCCTTTGTGATTGAGCAAGAGACATCTGAACGTATCCCCTTATATGCATCCGTTGGATAAATACTTTCTGAAAGTGACACACTCCCATAATACTACTTTTACTGAAGTATTCCTCTCTGCCTGCTGATGGTATGTTACATGGTAGGTTTGTTAGTAACTTTGAGAGAAAGAAGATGTGTCCTTAAGGTCAGCTAAAATTTTTGCAGTTGGATGTTAGTGATTTCGTAAGTGTTGCTCAATTAGAAGATTTTCCAGAAGACGGGGAACCCAGGCAGAAGTCTAGCTGATGGGGTCACTTTCAGATGGGGATATCACTGAATTAAACTTACTTCTAGTAGCTGTTTACTTAGATAGTGTTTTTAATAGATGATCCAGTATCTCTGGCTGGAGCAGTACTTATTTTCCATGAAAAAGGCCCTATTTTTCAGACTTAAGGGCCATCAAAATGTTCCATTTCCTCAAGTGAAAATATTTTCCACTTTCTTATCCTTCAGCAAAATCTTGAAACAATTCTATTAAAGTAGGAAATTTCCCTTAAAAACTTCCAATTCCTTCAAAAATGCTTTTTGAAAAAGAGGTATCTGGAACAACTGGGCAATTTAACTTTTAATTTGTATTTAATATTTTATCCAGCTTCTCAAGAAGCAGGGGAAGATTTTAGGACCCAAATGAGAATTAGGTTTGCAAAGCCTCTCAGCTTTCACTGGAACTTGAATCTTTCTGTCTTTGAACCTTTTAAATATCCTCTCATAATAAAGATGCTGAGTAAGCGTATTCTTTCAGCTTGATTGAGGGCCAGCTTTTAGGGTCAGAGTTATTTTTTTAATGGCTCTTTTAGCATTTTTGGTACTTTCCACTCTCACAGTTATTCAGAAGTGTGCATGAAATGGAAATGGATTTGAATATTTATCTTGCTTCCCTTTCCTATTACTTGCTATGCTTTTTATAGGCTTAATTTTTCCTTCAGTATTTATGATACTTTCTGATCATAAATACATATCTGTCTAACTTCAATTCTGAGTAGTAGTTGTAACTGAGACTTAATAAAGTTTTTTGATGGTGAATATAGATGCATTCAAATAAAACATTTTATTGTAACATATTCCAAAACTAACCAGTGGTATTAATTGCACTGTTAGTGATTCAAACAGCAAACTGAATTTTTAGTTTGTATAGTCTTACAATAAGAGCTAAGTAAATCATTGATAGAAAATAAATTAATAAAGTACCTGAAGGTTCACCTCATGGCTTATGTGGCAACATTTTTATCTTTTCTTTCCTATATTCAATTGAACTTGTTCATAGATATTCTTTCAGGTATGCACTTGAAGTTGTTCACAAATATTTTTAATGAATATTTCTAAGAGTATTTTCTTGATCAGCGAGTTTTTCTGAGCAGTTGATTGCAAGTAATTGCCAATCAAAATGCAAGCTGTGCTGATTAATTTTTATTAGACACCTCACTTATAACTAGTTATTGTTTCTCTCCCTAGATGGAGGTTCCAGTTCAGGAAAATATTAAAATGGAGATTTCAAAGGGGCTTCAGAAAATGCATAAAGGTAAGTATCTTCCTCAGCACTTTACTGAGTCCAGAGTATAATGAGAGTAATTCTTTAAAGCAAGTTTCTGCTATGCATAGTTGTGTTTATGAGTTTTAAAATACAATTTCTGTTTATGTTCTCCGATGTTAAATTAAAACTTGCTGCTTCCATAATATCCCTGCCAGGAAATTCATTTGCCAGAAGTATCCGTGGAGAGGGAGCAGAAAAAGAATGTGAATGCAACCACAGCAAATGCTGTTTTTATTTGAGTGAATAGTCAGGGGAATAGGAGGTGCAATTCCAGTCTAATTACAGTCTAAACAACGTATGTCATCCATGGAACTAAAGAATTTAGAATAAAGGCTTTTTAATGTACATTATCTAGCACACCCAAATATGGAATGAATTTGATCACTCTTTTGTTGGTTTTTTCCCTACAAATAGTCACACAAGACAAACAGATGTTTACAGTCTCAGGTTCTCCTCCTTCCCATCAGAACAAGAAATTTCAAAAAGCAGTAGGATTGAATCAAACGTACATACACATATTGACAGATATGACCATCTCCCTTCCATGCTGTCTGGTTTTGTCATGTAATTTAAGGAATGTAATCCACAGCACTGACAATGACATTTGTCATGTAACCTTGCAAGACAGTTTGTCATACAGAGGGGCTCAGACCTCAATAAAATCTCATTCCCAGCCAGGGTCTGGTGATGGAGGGCTTGGTACAGGTAAGAAAAGTTCACTGTGGGGTCAGAGCTTGAGGATGAGGATTTAATTTCTTCTGCCACCTGCCAGGGGATAGATCTACTGTGCAGGGTGTAGTGAAAAGACAAGGACGTGTGGTGGACCTTTTTTCTGGACAGCACAGGCTAGGATCTGCCCAAACTCAAGGCTGTGTTTAGGTTTCTAACCAGTGGATTGGCAGTTCAACCTACCATCTCCAGCTGAACTTGACAGCGACGTACCTCATTCCCATAAAGAAACTTCATTTAGAATATTTCTAAAAAGACTCTAATTTCAAGAATTGCACATGCACACATGGTTTCAGCAAGCTTTAATATAATTGATACCATGTATTTAACTGTATTAGAAATCTAGCCTTATTTTGGATGGTTTTCTCAGTTATCACTGGATAGTGAACTTTTGTTACCAAATGTCTGGTTATTATGTGTATAGTGTGTGAATGATACGTATTTTCATAATAGCTGGAGATGTATTTGCAGTAGTGTGAAGTTTCACTTGCAGAGTTTGAAATTGTAATCAACAAGATGTTCCTTAATTTAGACAAAGCAACCATATCAAACACAAATATTAACCATTGTATCTTTCAGTGATACTTTAATGTAATAACAAAAGATTTGGAAGTAAATCACCAAAGCTATAAAACTAGTATATGCGTGTCCCATGCTGATCATAACACAGCTTGTTTACTAAGGAAAAGGGAAGTCTGCTTACCTGGCACAAAGCAAGAAAAAATAGTTTCTCTTTGTCATTTAACAGGTATGTCTATGCAGACTTTATAAGCACGAGCACATCAAGTATATCAAAATACTGGTTTTGCTTTCCAACCAGTGTTACCTGATAGGAGTACAAGGGTGGATTTTGATTCATCATATAAAAAAACTTCAGACATACTTTCTTCGGTGCAAATCATTGTGGTTAGGTACACAAATAGGTGTCACTTGCAAAGATATCTAAATACAGATGGATGTGAAACAGTGTGAGGGCTTTACAGCTTGTTCTCTGCAAGAACATGAAGGAAGAAAAGCCAGTGAAAGTGCCAGTGGTTTGTTGCTAGGAGAGGACTGAGAGGCAGTGGTCTGGGCTCTCAACTCTGCTACTGATCTGCTGCACACACTTAGACATACCATTTTCTCCTTCATTTTGTTAAATCGGCCACAGCATCTTAGGGTCACGATGAGGCAGTAAGCTCAGTTGGTCCCTACAGGTGCCTTCCTAAATGGAAATCTAGGAAAGCAACTTTCCACTGCAGTGTCGGGTAGGTGAGAGTTAATCTGTACTGTCACCCTCCATTTTCTGCTTGTTCCTCCTGTGAAATACAACCCATATTTTGAGTAGGAATAAAAAGACCATTGACTCTTCCTGGGTGTTCTGGGTGTATTAACAAAGTGGTTCTGAATAATAGTTATCTCTCCAGCTCTGAGGATAGGTAAGTTTTCTTCTTCCTGTATTCCTGCCTCCTGACAGTGGTCACAGCTGTCTATGCATCAGGGTAGGGTAACCAGATCTTTATTTCCAAGTCAGTAAAATCTCTTTATTTCCAAGTCAGTAAAATCTATATACCTCAGGGGTGGTGCATGAATGTTGCCAGCCTATTGCGAACCCACCTCACCAACTTACTCTCCTGCCTAGCTCCCTCTGCATCTGTTTAGACACCACAGTGAGGCTGTGTTTGTTAAACTATGATGTGATTAAAGAATAGGCATGTGTATTAAGAAACAAAACTTTTAAGAAGCTTTTTTGGGGGGGGTGGAGGAGGGTTGGAGAGAGGAAGTGTTTTAAAATTACCTGGAAAGATTAAGTTAAAAGCTTTGTGGGACTTCATGTGTACTGGGACAAGACTTACCCTGAAAATAGCAGGGGTTTAAGGAGAACAGTGTCTCTTGGACGTCCACCCCGTAAGTATGGTTGCCAGGGTTATTGGACATAAGCCAAGAAGTCTATAGTCCTTGTTTGCTAAGGGTTGGTGCTTCAGGGATTGTTAATGTTTCCTGTGGTTTTCACACATAGGAGTTTGTGACAGAAGGGCACAGATCCCCCAAATGGTGTCTTAGTAGCTGTCACTTCACAGCAGCCCAGAGCTCAGTATGGGCTAATTTCTCCTGGGAGCATTACAGACTGAATTTGTAAGCCTGTGTTGATTGTTGTTTCTGTACTACTCCCTTTCATATCACAGTACAATGCCGACCCAGGAGTTCATGGCATGATGACATGTACTAGACCTTCAAACAGCATAATACACTCAGCAACTCTAGAAGGTGGTCGTTTAGCAGCAGCAAATGGAGTTGGTCAGCCAGTGACTCAGCTACACACACACAAATTGTCATTGTATTAATTGTCATTATCTCTGGAAACCTATCAACTTGCCCAGCAAATGGCTTTTGCAGAGGGCTTGGAGGGCCATCAAATTCAGCCTGTTTTAGACAGCTTTTGTAACTCACCTCGCTTAGGTCAACAGCAGGATTTGAACTGAGGAATTTCAGGGCATTTGTGAGCCATGAAATGGCAAGGGTTGTTATTCTGAAACAGAAACAGAGTCATAAGTGACTCAGGTCATCCAACCAGTAGAGGAGGAGGGAGACTACACTTTCTGTGGTATGGACCACAAAATACAGAAGCTGTAAAGCAGGGGGAAATCGGTGTAAGATCTTTTCCCCCTTCACACCATGCCCTGCTGTCTCAACCTCCTTCCTCAGTCACAAAGGAGATGGCCCATAGTTAGAGGTCTGCAGAGGTCACCTCTCACACCAGTCAGCCCTTTCACTCTTCAGCAGTCAAACTGTTATTTAGGTGAGGTGGACTTTAGCCTGTGAAACATGTGCAAATAATCTCTATTAGTTTATTAACCTGGCTGACCAGGTGGTGAAAGGCTCCATACTACACTGAATTCCCTGAGAAGAGACTAATTTGACTAGGGCTCCCTAGCTGGGGAGAGAAATGACAGAAGGGGGATTATAGGACACTTTGAAATTAAGAGAAGGGTGAAGAGGATGAATGGGAATCTTTAGTTTGTGGCTTCTTGCCAAGTGAGCAAACATCAGGTTAAAGCAAATAAAAGGAAGGCTTTCTTTATGCCAGGTATGAGCTGCGCATGCAACCTGGTGCTTCAGGATGCTATGGAGTTGGCGTTAGAGAAGTTTGTTGTCAATCTGTGACCAGTAAACATCGTGGTCCCCATGTAATCTCCCGCTGAGGAAATTTTTGAACTGTGCATGGCCGTTATTAGGAGAAATATCTCTCTTAAACACAGTCAGTGGTCTCATCTGCATTCCTAAGCATCAGTGCTGGCTGTTGTCAGAGATGGGATCCTGGGTAGAATGCTTGGTCTAAATCTATATAGTTATGTCCATGCTTTTAAGCAGTTTTTGATCCATCTGTGAATTAAGACATGGGTTCTGCAGCTTGGTGCTTTGGAGCTTAAACCTATCAGTATAGAACTCTCTAATGGGGTTAACTTACTTCTCAGCCAGTAGCCTGGCTGTAGGCTTATCGGTGAGGAGTGGGACAAACAATTTTAAGTAAATCGTCCTAGAACTGTCTTCTCTCATCTCCAATGTGTACATCCTGTTACTATTGCAGCAGGATCTTCATGTGAAAATGAAAACACAGAATTTCATCTAAAGCTTTCATTCTCCCAGAGTACTTTAAAGCAGGCATGATTTTATATTCACAACAGAAAAACCTGATCCATTCAGTATTTCACTTGAGCATGTCATTTATTTTCAATCTCCCTCTGAGTAGAGAAAGGTACTACGATAATAAATGAAAACATAAATTCCCTTGAATTGCTGTTCTCTTGCTTTTTATATTGCTGCTGAGATTTTTGCTAGCCTTAGTTTCTCTTCCTGACCACCTTTCAGTCTATCCAGTGACATCTCTTAATGTTTCCAGTTGGTGTTGAGAAGACAAGAAAATCCTCTTTCAAATCCAAGGATTTGATGAGGCTCTGCATCAGGATTTTTTCAAAACCAGGTTTACTTCAGACTTAAGATGATATTTCTGGCTAGAGATAGTAAGAGAAAGCAGGCCCCTCTGCACAGCTAATTAGTTAGCATTCTTGCCCACAGTTGCCAGACATAAAGATCTGCTTAATGTAATTGGGAACAGGGACTTCAAATTTTTATTTTTTTTTTAATTTATTGCAGTCTCTCTTGCTGGATTTCTTCTTTATGGACACAAAGGATACTTAAACATCGATAGGGAGAAAGTGACTGATTCAATAGCTTGTGGGCATTCAGCAGGACTGCATTCAGCTGCATTTGTAGTCCTGTGCATTTTTCTTCTTTGTCTCTCATATCCCAGGTAATTGCTTTTGGCTGTTTTGGAAAAGTGTGTTCAGCTTGCATGTTGCTTCACGATTTTTCCATGAAAGTTCTTGATATCCTTCTGTTTGTGGACAGAACCAAATGTCAGAGCCTCAGTGTTTGTGATGAAATACTGTTTTCGTTTTCCAGATGGGCCTGCCGGTGACATAGAAGTGCTGGCAGCACGAAGAAACTGTTGTGACACAGCTTGTTAGGAAAGTCGATCTGGGCCTTGGGCTTTCACCGCTTTGGGCTCCTGGTGATAGGTGTCCAAGTGGCCACTACCTGACTGTTATGCTTGTATTCATAAAACTTCACACCACTAACTCACAGCAAAGAGGCTTGACATCCAGTGAGTACCTGTAACAAGACTAGCACAGAGCAAAGGCCCCTTTCAGATAAGATCAGATGCTGTTACATCTCTTCTGGTTTTACCATTGCTGTTCCAGTGGGCAGTTCTTTACTCTAGACAATGCAAATGAATGATGTATTGTTGTCATAGCTGTTAGTGCTACTATGAGAAGGAAGAGCCAGCCTTAAATATTCGGTGCCTAGCTCTTTCAGTGGGCAGTGCGCAGCTGACAATTTCCTTTTTAATCTCCTTTAATACAGTAACATACCCACATTTACTGTAGGTACTGAATGAGAAAGTTTGACTACTGGTAGAGAAGTCTAATAACTGCCGACAACGTTACAGTGCTGTAATCCACAGTATGGCAAGCAAGTGAGGTAAACAGGCTTGTGCCATTGCTCACGAGGCAATAGGGAAATAATGCTTTTAGTAAGGGGTTTTTTTGGGAAGCTGTGTTAAGATTCATCAAGTAATTTTTTAGATAAATGACTATCCTCTTGCCATTTGAACTACATAGAGTGAATGAAATGACTGTGTGTTATCCTTATCTTGCAAAGCTGAGTCAATCATGTTGAGTGCAAGAAGTCTGAGTCTTTGCAAGTCTTAGGAGATACATTAGAAGTCTTTAGACCAAAAGGTCATATTCTGAATTAAGGGATGGAACTGCATGCTCTTTATTTCTTAGCTGAAGTTTCTGAAGTATTTTTCCTAGTAAATGATACTTTTCGTACAACTGAGGAGCCCCTTGAGGGACAGCTCACAGTTGTAAATTCTGCTTATAAATTTTAATTAACATTTATTTCAACAGATGCTGATTTCTACTAGGTCAACATATACTTAGGGAACAGTAAGAGGCTTCTATACAGTATGCTGCCTTATGCAGTACTTTTGATTAAGCACGTAATTTCAATTACTGTCGATCTGGCTTTATCAAAAAGCTCTTCTAAGTGTTTATCTTTTTTTCAGCTTGTAGATGCCAGCAAAGTAGCATTGGAATTTTCATACTACAATATTACCTGCAGAAAAGCACTACCATAAAAAAGCAGGGAGACAGCAATGTGTACACCAAAGGCCAGATTTAAGACAGGAAAGTATCTACGTGTCTTATAGGCATGTAAATCCTTCTCAGGGTCTGAGCCATTGGCTCCTGAAGGCCAGATTTTTAGCAGTATTTATAAGAGAGTGGGTAACTGTGAACTTTGGTCAATTCGGCATTAAGCACTTCAAGACACCTATATCTAGCTAGGCAGATTTTCAGAGGATTTTCATGATATTAGGTACTTAGGCATTTTTCAAAATTCTGCTACTGTCTGTATCTGCATCTTTAAGCCCTTAAATACTTCCATAAATCCAGACCTAACATCTTTAGGCTGCATCTGAATGTTAGAATTCAGCATTAAAATTTTCCTGGTGAAACTAAATAAATGTCCTGCTTCTCGGAAGTCAGCAGGAGCTAGTCAGAACTTCTGAAGGTCAGACTTTGATTACTAATGTGCTTAGCTCCCTGAGGTTTGTTACTTGAGGTTTGTTACTAAGTTTGTCTTGAATAATACTTGCGTGCTTTGAGGTGCTGCTGGTTACTAACATGGTAGAAATGGTAAGTCACAGTTAATAGAGCAGTTCTGGTTTCTCCTCTTGGGAGGGTGCTACACAGCATTGTTCAGAGGCTGGATAATCTTGGCTTTCCTCAGCGCTGAGCAGGAAGGGTGGGCCTAGATACCTGCCCTGAGCAAAGGGTTTGGAGCAGTGGGTTTTGGAGGGGAGGAAGCCCCTGGGCGTGTGCCCTAAGTGTGGTGGTGATGGGAGACAGATGAACCCATCTTTGATTGTCCTGTGTTGCCAAGCTCACGGACTGTTGTACGCATCTCCTTCCTGAACAATCTGACTGCTGCAGAACACGCAGAGGCATCTAACCTGGCCTGGCCAGGCAGCTTAGCTCCTAGTAATTGCCTCTGTACTCTCCTTGGAGCACAGGGCAGCTCCTAGTTTCACAGCAGCTTAGCCAAGTTAACCAACGGCTGCCACAATCCTACTGCTGAAAAAATGGCTTGTGGGTTTTTTATCTCTTTTTGTCTTTTCTCTTATTTGATGCTTTGAAACAGCTCTGTCAGCACAAAGGAGTGTGCAAGGGCATGCTGCTGTGGGGAGCAAGGACAAAGATGAGAGTGTGACTATTGCTGTCAGTAATTAGGACAGTTTGTGCTGCTTGGCTTCGCACTTGGCTTCAGTTTGCATAGTTAAGCATGAGATATAGCCCTACATTGGTACCCCAGGTTGCTGATGGCAAGGAGGTGCAGTGGGCCCAAGTCCCACATTCAGTAGGGGGAGAGCAGGGAATGAGCCCATGTGTTCAGGAGACTTTAGTCTCTGCCCACTTCCCACTTTGCAGGCGTCAGCTGAGGATGACTGCAAGACTGGGAGGCATTTATGTATTATGGTGATAAAGGGGCATGAGACTGGGATGTGTGTTAAACTTCTGGAGGAAAAATATGTGACTTCTATTCTTCCTGATAGTGTGAGTGTGGTGATAAGCCCCAAGGGATCATACCATTCTCTGATAGCAGCATCCAAGATCCTCCCTCTGCTCTGAGGGCATTTCGTTTCAGAGATATAAGGATAGCAATAAAAGCTTCCTCCCCATCCTCCTCCCCAAGCAATTCCTCAGCTCATAGCTGTCTGTCCAAAGCTACGTCAGTAATACTCCAGTATTCAGCCCAATAAAAATTTTGTCAAGGAAGCATAAAGTTTCTGTCAGATCTTTTCCATTAAAAATCATTTTTATAGCAGTGAGCTGTAACAAGCAAACAGCTATGGAGTGAAAGTGTGAAATGATGAGAAATTTGGACAGTGTTATCATCCAATGGGGACTCAGTGGCAGGCCACTTAGAATGCCTCCAGTGTATGGAGCGTGACAACCAGAATATTTTTCACAACAGATTATAATGTAAGAAATTTATTACAGATCTCAGAGGGGAATAGCCCACACCACTGATTCTAGTCCTTCCTCCCAGATATATTACTCAGATAATATAAAGTCATAACTCCCTGTAAATTATTTATGAGCCTGTCCCACCTAAGATTAAAAAATATTTCTGCTGGAGACTTGCAGGGTTAATATCTGTAGCCTTGTGTTTGATTTGCTGAAATGCAGTTATTTCTGTAGTCAATGGGAGGTGTATAGCATTTGCTTTGTCTGGTAACTACACAGCCGTAGCTGGTTGTGAACTGATCAGAAACAGGACATGCAACCACGACCAGAACATGTAGATCTAATCATAGAAAGCCACTGTAGCCCAGGTGGAGTAAATTTTTTCAGTGAAAGAATTTGCATTGTGGTCGCTGACTAAAATGAATCTGATTCATAGGATACCTCTGTTTAATCTTTCATGATGGATCATGACACAAAGAGCATCATGACATGAACCAAACTTGACATTCATCAGATTAATTCCTCATTTTCTATCCAGAAGTCAAGAATGTTGATAATTTGCAGCATATTTGTAGCAGACAGCAATGCCTGTGTAATAGACAATATATGTCAACTAGCAGTTCTGTGGGTGATAATGCATTCGTGAAACAGCACACTATTCAAAAAGTGACTTAAGAATATGAGTAGTCTGAGATGATAGTGGCTTCCATTGTGAATGCAGAGGGTTACCACAAATGTGTGAGTTTAAGAATAAGGAGTGCATTCTGATCTGCATCAAAGTTTAAGCTGTTGTAGACTAGCAAAAAATGCTGGAAAAGTAGCAGATTTTTACAGTCATAAAAATGAAAAGTTTATGGGCAGTACAGAATTAATCATGGAAGACTTACTTGACCATGTGCTTCAAGGTTAAACAAATTATTTGGGATAAGAAGGAGGGTTTTTAACAGAAGGTAAATTTAGCCACACCTGTCTACAGTAGTATTCCTTCACTTCCCTGTGAGCATCTTGTGACTAGTCATTATCAGACACAAGACGATGGACTTGAGGGCACACTGGTCTTACCCAATCTATTGTTTCTTCCGTAAGCTACTTTCAAGCAGCTTTGTACCTCATTTATTAATCATAGGTTATAAGGAGGGGACAAGAATGACAAGGCAGACCAACACCCCATTTATCAACATGCTCTCCTAGGGTCCCTCTTTCTTCTTATTGCAAGAAAATAGCTGCAAAAGTTCATCCCTTCCCTTTTCAGTGAGGCTTCATAGGTATACTTACTCGGTAGCTCGAGTTGTTCCAAGGAGCAATGCGTACCCTCATGTGCAGCAGTGGTGCAGCAGTACCAGTGCTGCAGAGCTGAGCAATGGTTACAAGGCTTCTTATTAGCTGTCCTATGAAAGAAAGTAATGCCGTGAAAATCATGTCAGTGCTGCACAGGTAAGCGAAGAGTAAAATTAATAAATCGAAGCTTTCATCTCCAGCAAGGTTTTGCTTTTACTTCTGTGGTAGTTCGTAGGCCATAATATCATTTGCTTGGAAAACTGAAAGAAAATGATAAATCAAAGACCTGTCCCAGAGTGAAAGTTCACAGTGAGGAATGTCACTACAGTCCAAACCAGCACTGCACATGCCTTCTAGGTGATTTGATAGCTGGTGGCTAGCTAGACTCTTCACATCCTGTGGGCTCATCTTCCTGTGTCATCTGAACCTACCTGTTTCTGTGCTGCAACAGTCTATCATTTGTTGTCACATTCTGGGTTACAGGACCCTAAGAGCCCCACTGCTACTGAGGTGCTGACGGGACAAAGCAATGCCTGAGCAAGGTGTGTGTTTCTGGGACTGGCACCTTGTATCAGCTCACTTGCCCAAATGGTGACCTGTGACCTAATTAGTGGTAGATTTTACTGGGTTAAAAAGCAGTGCTACCCAAAACTCCTTCTGTGTATGATTTAAGATTCTTTGTTGTGGTGCGAAAGAAGAAAACAAGTATCCTAAGTGACTTGCAATAACAGTGAAATTAAAGGAAGAAGTGATAAAGCAAGATGTGGTAACTGTACAGCACCTTAAGCTGAACAGAATTACAGGTTGGAGAAGGTTATCTGGTTGGAGGAGTTAGCTTGTGCTGCAGAATGTTTAGGAGAAAGTGGCTGACATAAGTCTCTTCGGCAAGGTTCATTATAGAGGGATTGTGTCTTGGTAAGATCTGATACAGCTATATATTCTGTGTCAGTGTGCATCACCAAACATACTTGATACAAAATGTAGGATATATGAATAATATCTAGGGTGGGAGATGTTTAACAGTGAAATAGGCCAATGAGTTACGTAAATAAAGGAAATTACATTTTTTTTCAGACAAGTTGAATTGTTACTGTTTTGCTAGTCAACTACAGAAGATGGTGACCGGCTTAATAAAGAGGTATTTCTTCTTACCTGAGGAAAGGAAACCTTGTTCATTTTAATTAGAAAGAATCGACAGACTATCCCATGAATAAGAAGGGGATAAAATGAATGCAGTCTGTATCCCTAACGCTATTTTGATCCCTTAGGGAAGAAGAGAGGAGAGATTGAGTAGGAGGGCTAGAGTGCTCCCAGCAAGAGGGATGTATTTAAGAGAGCTCCTCCTAGATATTACTGAAAACATAATGTAGTGATATGTGAGGACATATGTCTGGCAGGCCAGGACAACAAATCAGTTGTTAAGGGAGAGAGAAACTCCTTTGATTTAATCATAGTGTAAGAAGGTTGAGTAAGGTCATTCTTTCATCACTGATGTCCTTTACAATTGTCTAGTTGAGTTTAGTGCAACTCTGACTGGACAAGACATTTTTTTTGGCTTTACCAGAGCTACAAAAGGGTCCGTCCACGGGCATAGAGCACTCCAGCACTCCTCCTTTTCACCTACAAAGGCCAGGTGGAATCAGGTCAGGGAGTGAGAGGAGGCAGAAATACCTCTCTAAGATGCTGTCAAGATATTGTTGTGCTTGCTTAAAACTGCTTGGCAAGGACATTAGACCAGAACGAATGTTCAAGTCGTGTTGTAGGACATAAGCATCCATCTGTGCTTTTCCTCAATCAAGTCAGCGCACTTACTGCTGAAAGTGGGGCTGAGGCCTCAAACTAGAAATTGTTTTTCATGCCCTCTTCCAAAGGAAGGTTTGAACAAAAGAGTTTATTTTTACTGTAAATTGTGGTGTTTGATTTTACATCCTGATCTGTTGACGATTTCATCACTTGAACTTATTGATTTATTGGTTTGAACTTAATCATGACCTTAATGTGATCATCACATTGTTCCATCTTTAATTACCTTGGTAAAATTGTAGTATATTAGCTCAGCGATGTGCTAATTTAAGTGCCTCTTTGCTTGCTCATCCTCTTCAAGTAAATTCATTTTAAAAAGTCAACAGAACAGGTTTCATCTGTCAAATTTTGCAGCATGGACGTTGCATTCAGTGGGTACAAAAAACCTTCAGTAAATAAGATTGCAAGTCAGTGGTTTCTGAGACCAACTTAATACCCAAGTCTCTTGGCCTGACCTACTAAGAGAAAAAGCATCTCTGTACCAGAAACTGTATAGTAAGACAAGGAAAATAAGCCATTCCTTAAAGAGATTTAGCAAACAGAATACCTGCAGAACTTCCCATGTGGGGTGACTTGTATGGATTTAGGGCCCTGTCCTAGAGCCAGTGAAGGCAAGGAGTAGGACCATTTCAGTGAATAATTTACAAGGCTTCAGAAATCAAGACCTAGTTTATTGTGCTCCTACAAGCAACTTACAGGTCGTATGCCACCTGTGTGGTGCTTCCATGATGGGCAGAGTCCCAGAGGAGAATTTGTGGGAGACATTGTCTGGACCCCCAAATTCCTTCTCCTGTCTGAAGCTGTTTGACTAAAGCTGCACTGCTGCTGCCACAGCAGGGTAGATGGGTCAGCTGTGGGTGGCAGGAGAGCCCCTCTGAGCTTGGTGCTGCTGGGAAAATGGGGGGAAGGAGGGGAAAGAGGATACTACTTAGCAGTGGGAAGCAGAAGGTGATGCTGTTGAGAGAATAAAGGTACGTTATGCCTTAGGGGTGGCTGAGGGGATCCCAAAAACTGGATGCAGCCAGCTTGACCAACAAGGTGCATTTTCTCAGTAGACCGCTGTCCACTCCACCCGTGTGTGCTGTTAATCACTCTGACGCTGCCCAGAGGTCTATACAAGTTACTCTGCTTTCTGGTATGTAAGATAGCTCAGTTATATCTAGCACAGGTATCTCTACAGCCAGAGAAACAGCCCAAAGACTTTTTGAGAGGGGCCTTATGAAGCCATGAAAAGCCACTTAGTTGAATGCATGAACCCACAAATACAAGTGCACAGCCATGCATCTGCTTTACAATTGTATAAGCCTGCCGATATCAGCCATTTCAAACGGATGTGGGATGAGAGGCATCATTGCTCTTTCACAAATGGATACTAAGGCCACTCAAAATCAATAGCAAGTAAGAGGTGAAAAGCAACTCTTAGAGAAAACACAGTTGAAACTGCTCCAGAATTCAAGGTTTGACCAACCACTTCTGTAGTGATTGTGTGTACAGTATTTCAGCTTGCAACGCTGCAAAAGCAGTTGCAAAAAATACCTGGGTTTTGTGCTCTCTTGTGTTTGCAAACTCCCTGCCCTAATGTATACCTCAAAGATGGGGCAACACAGTTACATAGGAGAAAGTAGTAGCTTATCCAGAAATGGGCGCTGAAATCCGAAGTTCTAGTTTGAACACTCGAAGCAGTTTTCTTTGTATTTGTTAGCTCTTTGTATTTTCAACAGCAGCATGGTCCACTGCAAGGATTTACAGTGGTGTTCCATTAATATTTGTCTTTCCCTGCAAACCAAGCTCAAGCATTTGCATGCTTATGGGCAGCTGCAGAAGTGTTAAATATTTTTTTTTTTTAATGAGCTCACATTTATATGTTAAAACATTGTCTGAATTTTTGGATGATCATTTTTTATGCTCATGCTTATGGGGAAATGCATGTGCTAAAATAACTTTCAGGCTTTTTGCTAAAATACCTGTGGAGATTATATCACTGACAGTGGTGTGTTATGCATATTTTCTATGCAAGTTTTCCACACTTCTTGATTTTCATAACTTATTTTGGATTCCTTGATATTGGTGAGTAACTTTCTTGCAGTACGACACCTAAAAGTAGACACAGTGCTAAAACTAGTGTGGAGCAGGGGAGAAGGATGAGGTTTTGTACTATATAGACTTGCCTCCTTTTTCTATATCTTAGACATTTGCCTTTTCGCAACAGCATTTTGCTGTTGACATGCTCAGCTTGTGATCTAATCTGTGCTTATTAGAGGGCATTTTACACATGCACAGAAGGCAGACTGAGGGAGGGGCAGAGCCTTTGGCAGTACTTAGAATTTGAAATTATTTACCCAAAGTGGAATTTGTGTACAGTAGTCACTCTCCAGGCCAGATTTTGAATGTGTCACTCCAACCATAAATCATACATTCACAGGAGTGGAAAATTCAAATAGGCACCTGCTGTCTAATGGAAAAAGTTTTTTCATTCCTGCTCTAAACAACATTGTTTGTAGCTTTTCACCAACTTGGAGTGAATAAGCTCAAGCTCTATTAAAGCCTTAGCAGAATTTGAGTAACTCTAAGTGGGTTAGATTTTCTTTAAACTTCATTTGAATGCTTATGCGTTTTTTTATGCTATATTATGTAGACCATTTAATGGATTTTGATTGGTAATGCAGCCTGAAGCCTCATTACTTGAAAGATTTATAGCTACCAGAAGTATGTGTTTTCAGGCTATGATGGAGAGAAATGAGCTTTCTGGTTGGAGGCTGATGTTTCCAAACATCAGAGAGATCAATAAATTGTCTCAGCTTTTTATGACAGACCTGGAATTTCAGCTCTGTGTGCCCTGAGTTGTGTTTTGTGGATAATACTCCTTAAAGGAGAATTTAACTGTCGTAATTGATGAGATGCCGCTTTCAGTCTGCTATTGGGCACCTCAGTTTGGGCAGGACATCAAAGTGAGGCTATTTATTGGGATAAACAAAAAAGCACCAGCGTGTGGAAACTGTCACCCCCTCTTGCTTCTGGGTGTCTAGTTTATATTCATTCTAGTGGAGGCACACGTTGTGTCCTATTTTCCAAGAGCCTTCTTTCATTCTTCTTTTTTCTTGTTTTTTTCCCTCCTGTCCTACATACTTAACACAAAAGTCATTTAAAGGATGATAGTTTAGCAAAGTGGGATCAAAGGGAAGGAGGATCATTTGCTGCTTTCTAACCAAAAGGAGAACGGTGTTGTAAGCAAACAAGTGACATGTTTGCTATTCAGTGCCACAGGAGTGTTGCTTCCAGAGGAAATGCCTTCTGTTTGAAGGCGTCCAGTGGTGCCCATAGTCAAGGCTGCATCTTGGGACTGAAGAAGTGGTCTTAATTAGGATGATGCCAGCAAGAATGTAATAAAGTTGCAGATACAGTGTCTCTGTGACTTAAAATTGCTATGAAGCTGCCCTTCTATGGTGTGCTGAGTGTCTGAGAAAAGCCTTAGTAGAACTGATTGTGTTGAAGAGAATGACTGCTGCAAAGCTATTTTTTTTTTCTTTTACTGCAGAACTCAGGCTTTGTGTCATGTTTTCAAAAGCACCAGTTACCTGTTTTGCTCTGAATCTGTGCGACACAGCTGCAAGCTTCTTGTAATTTGTGCTTGTGCATTGGTACAGTGAGAAAGTGCCTTGCCAAGATGTTGCACCACTGGTGTGTAGGGCCTGGGTTCCCACAGAGAAGAGATGGAGGTCTTCAGGGTGTACCGGAGTTGGCTGATGGCCATGTGTAATTCAAAACTTACGGTGCGCTGCTTAGCTCTTAGAAGCAAGAATTTCTTCAGATGTGTTTCGTCTCTAGGAGAGGGTTATTCTGCAAGTTGCCACCTTCTCCCTAGAACAGTAATTACGCAACTTCTTCCTGAAGACCAACCTACCCAACCTTCTGTTTGTCTCCAAGGCAGTCCTGCATCAGTTCTGTGCTGCAGATGAAGATGTAAGGGGATAGGTGGCTGGTAAGAAGGGCATTAAGCCTCCCATCTGTGCCTAGGAGTGGGTTGCAGATGGGCAGGATGAGCATCAACCAGCACAGCTTAGGTCAGTACGGAGAGGGGCTGAGCTATACTTGTGTATGGAGCAAAGGGTCTAGGGATGGAGCTGGGCATGTTCTGTCAACAAAATGCTGCCTCTTCCACAGAGCAGACAGAAAGAGCTGCAGGCTCTATGTTTACTGCAGAAACCGTGCATGGTTCTTAAGTGTTGTAGGTCATTAACAGAGTGCCATCTACTGGCACAGGGTGTCTTTATTGTCTGTGTCTTTAAGACCGATGAAATGAGTGCTGCAGCTGACATTGAATGGCTTCCAGGTGAGCCCTGAATGCAAGGTGCCAGCCTAGCTGTAACTCTTCAGCTGGCCACAGCTTTTATTCCTTTTCCAGCCCTTACAAAGTCTGTGGAAATCCCCACATGCTCTCTGTGGCAGAGCTCATGGACTAGAGCCACCTCCTGCTACTTGAATGGATCACTGGGTTGCCTGGACAAAACAGGTCAACGGATACTGTTGAGAGACCCTGTTGTGGCATGGTAGCTCACAGAAGGGTGTACACACCTAGCTAGCTTCTACCAGAAGTACTGCATGCGCTGTCACTCTTCTGCATGTCCTCAGGTGTCAGGTAGGCTCCTTTGGGTCTTTATATACTCAGGTGGAGAAGCTGGGAAATTGGTTGCAGCTCTAAACGAATGCACAACAGGAGGGTTTTATTATTGTCATTTAATTAATTTAATAAATGTATTTAATGAAATAGGAGCCATATCGGTGTAATCATCACCAGGAGGTCCCTCATTTGTTTATTTTTCATGCAGAGCAGATTTCTGTGCAGCACAGGTGCAGTTTCAAAAGGTGGCAGGGGCAAAGCCTGAGCAGGAGGCAGGTAGGTCTTCCAGCACTTGGGAAAGGTAGGGTATGATCGGGCAATTTGTCACCCAGAATTACAGTAAAAAGTGGCTGCATCTATTTTGTTCAGAAGAGAAGAGGAGGTAACTTGCATTTGTTTTTGTGGAGGATGGAACTGTGAGCTTTTTAGCTGCTTGCATCAACAGATGAAAACTGAAGTCCTCTGACAGAGCTCTATAAGGAAAATTTGTCCTGCTGCTTCCCTTGATTAGGAGAAAGTTTATCTGCCTTGCAAAAATGCTTGACATCTAAAAGGATATATGAAAAAATCCTTTCTGCAGTAAAATAAAATGAGAGCTTTACAAAGTTTTTCACCAAGAATAAGAGGCACTAGGACAGACTGGGGGACCTGTTCCAGTGATGGAAGCCCCAGGCTCAAGCCCTTGTTAGAACAAGGAACTCGAACCCAGGCTTGGGCAGATGCCCAAGTCACATGATTATTCTTCAGTGGAGTCTTCCTCCCTCGTGAGTTCAGTGTCCATCCACTCTACAGCAGGCCCTTGAGAATCATGTTGACAGCAGCTCTCCTCACAAAAGAATTTGTCATTTTTCTGCTGGGGAAATACATTTCCTAAATGACTTCCATCTGTCTTGAGCACACACTTTATTTAAACATCCAAAATATTGAAATAAGAAGCTGTTCACGGAACAATCGCCTTATCATAAAACACACCCTGCTAAGAACATGATTTCTGTTTCCATTTAATGTGAAGCAGTGCTCCTCATTATTCTCTCTGCACACCAAGCTTCATCTAAATCAAATTGAACTGAAAAGGACAATAGTGCCATTGATTTCTAGTACTAAAAATAATGCATAATAACCTCACTGTACTGTCAAATCTGTTCAGTGAATGAAATTGCTATCACAGAAGATGTATCATTATTCATCAACTTTATTGTCCTTACCAAGCAGGCTGGTATCTTCATTCAGGTCATTTCTATGGAACTTGACTTGAGCAAGAAGTGACAACATGATCTGCACTTCTTGGTCACCCACGCATATCCAGGAGGTGTTCAAACATCTTTATTCACGTAAGGAGAGCATGGAGGTGCCTCCTTGCTGAATGTGTTACTGAGGCTGATAGGTATGGAAAACCGCAGTTTAGCTGAGTGCAAGACTAGGAGAGGGCATGCATATGTGTTTGAATGTTTTAAATCTGTGCACAACTGTGCCAGGAGCAAAGATTCCTGAATTAGAAAATATATAACAAGAAGATTAAAAGCACAACTGATTTGCTATATGCTATCAACTAGGATATGAGGTTTTTTCTTCTTTTTTTAAACACTTTTTTTAATGAGTGCTGCACAGGAAACCCTACAGTACAGGGTGCCAAGAGTCATGTTTTGGGACAGGGAGTCGCAGTTGTGTTAGAGGTTCAGCTGGCATAAACTGGCTTGGGTTCACAGATGGCATCTCTCTTCTCTGAAATGTGCTATGACATGGCTCGATGCACGAGTGCATGCTGGTGATGATTACTTTTAGATGATAACTGCCTAGTTCTGGAGGAGCTTTTAGCAGTCTTGGAGCCAGTAAGGGCAGTCCATGGCATCAGCAACGTAAAAATTGTGACAGCGTGACACACAGGGAAAGTACTGGCAGGCTCAGGCCGGGTTCTGGTCAGAGAGAACCACCAGCAAGTACTGACACCAACAGCAGGGTTTTAGGGGTTTGTGAGGTTTTTTGTTGATTTAAAAAAAACCCAAACAAACAAACCCAAACCAAACAACCCCTCTTGCATGTATTCTTCTCTTCTCACATACTCTTTTGTTTTTTCTGAACTGCTGAGCAATTTTGGGTTGGGATACATTTCCTCTCTGTGTATTTGTGAAGTGTCAAGTGTTCATTATGAAGAGTTCTTGATCTTACGTGCCTTTGCAGCCTGTGCTTTGTAACTGTTCCACCACTTGCAGTTGAAATCCAAAACTCTTCTCCTCCTCCTGGTTTTGATTTGTTGGTGTTTGCATCTGCACTTCCAGGGGCTGGCTGGGACCTACTGCAGAAGGGCAAAAGTGCTGAGTGGAGCATATTTCACTGGTTTCCCAGCCTGGCTGCTAATGGGAAATACTGACATTTTCACAAGAAAGCTCGTTCATGCGGTCATCTCATCTTACCTTGTAAGTTCAGGCTGACTGCAAGGTTCAAGGAAAGGGAGTTTAACTGAATCCAGCCTTCAAACTTACTTTAAGCTGATTGGTGAGGAAGTTTACACAAGGTTGAAGCTCAATTACTCTGTGTGTAGGTATCTGAAAATTCAGAAAAAAAATTTGTTCCTTTTGTGTGAGAAGCCCAAGGACTTTCCCACTAAACCTCATATTTCTGCTCCCCACCTCTTAGACCATGCAGATTCTTGCTAGATCATGGCTTACATTTCTGACATAAAAGCCACTCATTTCTGTTACTCTCTTCTTCCCAGGCCCCCCTCTTCTTCATCCTACTTGGACTTACACGGGGAGGAGGACCATGTGAGTAAGAAAGAGTGGGAGGAACTGGCATAACCCTGGGTGTTTTGCACATGGTGAAGCTTAGCTGGTGATGATGGTGGGGCTGAGCACCAAAAGCTTTTGCCATTAGCAAGGCCTTTTGAAGCAGGGAACCTCTGTTAGATGGCATTGCAGAAGGATAGGAGCTCTTAGAAAGGTAGCAGAGCTCTAGCTAAATGGAAGGTCTAGGTGGTACACCACCCATTTAGAGGGCTGCTCTCTAGCAAGAAATTTATTCAGCTGTCATTGTGGCATGGACTAATTCAGCATTGAGCTGACCGTTTGCTTTGTGGGACCTATGTGACACCTGCTGTAGAAACATGCTTCACACAGCAAGGCTATTAATAACCCAGCTCTTGTGAGCTCTTGGCCACAGTCTGAGGTCGTATTTTCCTAATAACCCTAAAATATGTTTTGTTTTCATGTACTTGTGGATATTAGGTTGAACCTTTCCTACTGTCAGGGATTTCTGAAACCTTAATTGCTTTTCCAACTTAATTGCCCCTGGAATGAGCTCAGGAATTAGCTTTTTGCTAATGGGGAAGTATTTGAGATGTTATGGCTTTGAAACTATTATTTTTAGACCTAAATTAAGGTGGGGAAATGAGATGCAGATAACAATTAAGGTTTCAACATTGTTACACTAGAATGCACTAGGAATTACAGGATTAAATACAGCCTAAAATGAGTCCAAGAACCTGTTCAAAATGAGTAGAGTAGTCTTGAGATGAAATGCCCGGGACCTTCTCCCAACTACATGCCATCTTGATGTTATTGATCCTTGTTTTAATGCAAACGTCTTGTTGACAGGCCTCATTCCATTAATAATTTCACTGGGTTTATATGCTAAAAGGACTGGGTTTATTGGAATCATATGGGAAACCTTTAAGGTTTGTGTTTTTCTCTCATCTTAAAGAAAAAATTGAGAAATTGAATAATGACCTAATTGGTTTTAGCAGCTGCTCTGCCAGCATGTGGAGAATTCCTGTGGTATGGCTTGTCGTTGGGGGACCTTAACCATTTTTGAGCACTTTAAAGCTCTCAGAAGCAATATAGTAATACCTTGCAGTACTTCTGAGGCATATACAAAATACAGGTTTCAGCAGACACAGCTTAAGGCATAGCAGTTATGAGAGCGAAAACTCGAGCGTAGCAAATTAGCAGTTTTATTTTATACCCAAGTCATTACTCAAAGATGGAAAACTATGCTAGAAAAACACAGCATGTGATAAAAACTAACGTTATTTTTATTCCTAGGAAGAAACTTTCATAGAATGCTTTATAGCGTTGCAATTCTCATTACTTACTGATTTGTTTAAAGGACTCTTTTCATATGTGATGGTCCCTCTGACAAGGCAAACCACAAAAACCACTCAAACAGATCCATCAGTCAAAAAGTCTTGCAGTTAAAGCTAATCATTCTGCTTATGTAGGTCCCTCAATCAGCTTTCTACCAAGACTTTTTAATTTGTGTGGCCTGCATAAGCTAATATTTTGAGACCCTGTAGAAATGTAACATATGGTTCTTTAATTAAAGGCTGTCAAAATGCATATGTGCAACAGGACTTAAATAAGATCGCATTGGGGAAAAAAAATATCATTCGAACCTGAATGGAAACAATTGTTATTTGTTTTGGTGAAACGAATGGAAAATTCCCCACAAATCAGTCTCTAGATCTTGCCTTGCTTTTTTTCTCTCTTGGCTCTCTCTTTACAACGTGAATGGGGCTATTCCCTGCTGGAGACGACAGAAATCCTTCAAACCTTCTGGGAGAAGATATATAAACATTCAGTACAGAGGCAGGAGAGTTAACTGGACCATCCTGGGCCAAATAGGTGAATCTGGAGCCCTGCTCTTTTTTGGGGGAGAGGGTGGGGGAAGAAATGAAGGGCCAGGTGCTGACTGAGTTGTTCCTGTATCTGATACCTGCCAACACAGTGCTGAACATAGTAAAAAGGGAGGAGACACGCTCCCAGTGTGGTGTATATACATGCTCAAACACGCCTTGACTTTACTTGGAAATACAAATGTTCCATCAAACTGATCCTGCTGCAGAGCAGAAGTGGGGGCTAGCCAACATGTGGAGATCTTCTCCAGGCCTAGCTGCTGGAGAGGCCATGGTTTGTGTCACGGCCACCATGGGAATGTCCATTGATCCCTCTCCAGGAATTTTCCCCATTTAAGCAGATGGACCTGTTCTGGGTTCCCGGTGACAGTTGTCTGGCCAAACTGGACTTTTCAGCAATCTCCCACCTCTGCCTTCCATGGTTCCAGGCAGACCACTCATGGGTCCGCTCCTCTGTGTGTTGGGGGTGGCTATTACCGCCTCTTCTGCTGTCAGTGTATTCCCAAATGAATGCAGCATTGCGCAAAACCAGCATTAACTGCTTCAGGCTCCATAATGAGATGCTGGTTGTACTGGCAGTACACCACTTCCGTCTCTAAAGGCTAAGTAACATCGTTTCTGGGAAGCCTGAGAGCTAAAGCATATCTAGCTCTGACAGGGGCAATCAGATTTATATAATTTTCTGACAGACAGTTAAGCTTAAAGCTGTACAAACTGGAAATATACTGTCAAGTAAAGTTAATATTTTAGAAGCCTAAGGTTTTACGAGGCAAGGAACAGGCCTCTCTTCTTACAAAGATGCTGCTGCTTTCTCCTGTCTTTTCAGAAGCCCCAAGCTGCCATGAGACAAGACCCCACACATGCATAAATCTGATCCCTATTAGTGGTAATAAAAAGAAGAGCATTTTAATGAGGGGTTTGTTTGGACTAGACTCTACCATGAATTACAGGCTTCAGTGTTTATGTGACAAAAGGCAGCATTGGTTCTCCCCCTTGGTTATAGCTGGAATGAGTATGTTTTAAACTCACTAATGCAGGGGAGATGATAGGAAATGAGTTAAAATCTAAGGCTGGGTGTCCTGGTTTCGTCTGGGACAGAGTTAACTTTCTTTTTAGTAGCTGGTACAGTGCTGTGTTTTGGATTTAGTGTGAGAATGATGTTGATAACACTCTGAAGTTTTAGTTGTTGCTCAGTAGCGCTTATCTTAAGTCAAGGACTTTTCAGTTTCCCATGCTCTGCCAGCAAGCAGGTGTGCAAGAAGCTGGGAGGGAGCATAGCCGGGGCAGCTGACCTGAACTAGCCAAAGGGGTATTCCATACCATGGAACGTCATGCCCAGTATATAAACTGGGGGGAGTTGGCCGGGTGGCGCGGATCGCGGCTCGGGAACTAACTGGGCATTGGTCAGCGGGTGGTGAGCAATTGCATTGTGCATCACTGGTTTTTTCTTTTTCCCCTCCCTTCCTTTTTTTTTGCTATATTCCTTTTCATAACTATTATTATTATATTTCATTATTACTATTGTTAGTATTCTATTTTACTTCAGTTATTAAACTGTTCTTATCTCAACCCACGAGTTTTACTTTTTTCCTTTCTTTTCCTCCTCCTCACCCCACTGGGAGGGGGAAACGGCTGTGTGGTGCTTAGTTGCTGACTGGGGTTAAACCGCGACACTGGGTCATGATTTTCCAGCCAGCACAATGCCCCGAAGGTGTCCAGAACCACTAAGGCAGTTCCTTATTACAGTCTTATTCTGTTTCAGTAGAATAATTTAACAGTTCCTTGAGTTTTGGCACAATGTCTTAAACCTAAGGTTTAGCTAGTGCAGGTAGGTACCAAAGCCAGGAGTGACCTTAGTCTGTTACGAATGATTCTTGCACCCCTGACCGTGTATGTCTTGCTAGGAGGGTGGGTTGCTTTATGCTTGTTAGCTCTGTGTTGCAAGCCACAAAATGTGATGGTGGAATACGTTAGTCAGAGTAGACTGCTGAAAGTGACAGCAGCAAACTCAGGTTTGTGCTGTGGAGACCCCCATCAATAACGTGGGTTCTGTTTACACGTCATGACACCATGCACTGTGTCTGGGCAGTCTGACTGCACCCTAGAAATATACACGGTATCCCTGATGTGCACCGGTGACTGCAGAGCTTTGGGGGCCCAAACTGAAATGTTTTAACGGGGTCTGACTTTAAGTCACAATTTGACAAAACCAGCTTGTGCAATGCATTTTGTTGAGATCCCACAAAACCAAAAGGGTCTGGAGATGCCAAACAGGCTTAAGACACTTGATGTGCTTGTTAAATTTTTTTGCTCCTGGGACTTCATAATTAGAAGAGAGTTTCTGTAGGTGAAGTGGGTTTGTCACACAAGTATTAGTGCAGGATCAAAACCAGCAGGCTTTTGCAGCACATTCTGTGCTTTTGGTACTGTATTGTCCCAAGTTTAAGGGACATTCATACTTTTCCTCCCGTTTGAGTGTGGTGTAGGATGAGGACAAAAGCTTGAAGGGTACAGTCTCTGTCCAGGTGAAGAACGCAAATAATTATGTTTTTATTTAAAAACTAGAAAAGTGAACCTGTTCTTCTGAGTAGCACAGCTTGTGCTCAAACTGTAATTCTGTAGAAAACTGCGCTCCTTTAGGATCTTTTTGCTGGAGGCAGGCCTTAAATCTAATTTTCCCTCTTGTTATTGTTACAAAATAATTGTACCTGCTTATTCTGCATTCAAGTGACTCTTCAGTGTAAGGATTTAACCAGGGATGATGGTTGCAAACTGTTGTTTAAAGATGACAGATATCTTTTCCCCCTGCAAACACAATCTATTGTTTTTTAAAATGAAGTAGTTTTGAAACCTGAATGTCTCGTTAATGCTTTAACATCTCTTTCGTTTACATACTGCACTAAAGAAAAGAAACAAGTAGGTAGGAAATCAGCAAAGGAGGTGGTAAAAGGAGGCAGAAGACAGAACTAGATTATCAAAAGTACTTCAAAAAAACTTCTGTCTTCAGATGTAGATATTCCACGTGCTTAGTCCCTATTTATCCATCCAACAGGAATTGACAGGAACTCATTGTTTTGGAGGTTTGTCCATTTGAGTTAGGTGCCTTCATGCACTGTTTTATGCTGAGGAAGTGGGGCTAAATAGGTTCCTGTAGAGAAAAAGGTAGTTCCCAGAATTGTGATGCTCTTCTAGCAGACTGTTTAGGGGGAGCAGCCAAAAAAACCAAACCCAAACCCCAAACAGATTACAGGAGGAAGATGAGCAAATGAAAAAATCAGAAGCAGCCCTTCAGGAATTTTACAGTACAGCATAATTGTGTGTCTCATTAAAACGCTCTTCCCTTTATTATCCTTGCATTTAGTACAGTAGGGGTTTTGTTTGATGTTGCGATGATTTATGAGTGCCTGTGAAATGACAAGAGAAAGCAGAATTCTGGTGAAAGGAGAGATGAATAATTGCCCAAAGGATTCATAACAGTAGCTTTGCTTGGCAATACTTTTCTAGTTTGTAGAGCACTAGTTTGTATAGTCTTTCAGTGGGATACAAATCTCTGATCATCTCTGTGCTGAATGTATATTTGTCCAGCTAAATGTTTTGCTTAGGTTTCAGATATATTTTTGGTTTGGTTGGGTTTTTTTACTTGGTGGTGGTGGTTTCAGTCATCTCGGAAATTAGTGGCTTGCTAGTGATTTCAGCATGTTACCTGGTGAAGATGAGATGACGTTACATCTGTATGGAATCTGCAGGGCTTGCATGCAGAAACCTGTAGTGTTAGTGGAGCTACGTCAGCTTAGATCGGGGGAAAATTCCACTTGACCCAATGGCGCCCTGTTGCCTTACAGGAATTTTTGGTCAGATCTTTTTATCCGTAAATTTTCTGTTTACTATTGATTTTTTTATATATCTCTCTGTTTATAATCTGCTTGCTTAGGTTTTTTAATGGGTACTTTAATAACACCTTTCGATTTTGGATCTTATACTGCTTTACAGATAATTCACAACTCCCTTTCCATCATGCAGTTATTGGGCATTTTTACCTCTAACGTACATACAGTCTCTATGGGTTTCATCAGAAATTGCAGGAGGTCATAATGTTTAAATATAGCCCCCTCTTAGTCGTAAGAGATGGGCCTGAGTGTTAGGAAGCAACTGGACTCTCTGGATCTATTTTGTTCATAATAACAACAAGCCTGCATCCCTGTTCTTACTATCCAGAAAATCCAGGCTCTCAAAGTCTGAATCCAGATGCTAATGATGTAGATTGGTCTTTTCCTAAAACTGAGTGTGTATCACACCGCAGTAGCGGAAGCCCTTCAATTATTACTTGATGAGATTCCGCATGTGAACCTGGCATGAGTATATTTAACACTTCCTATTTCTAATTACCAATATTCTGCAACATGCTAAAAATAGACCAGAGGCTTTGGCCCTGTGTGCCCTACAGTATGTTAAGCCTTGTTTAGGCTTACTGCAACACTGTAATCCAGAGTTCTTGTAGCCTGAGGGAATTTTCTCGCGTTTCTTAATTTAATTAAACATTTCCCATTAAGTTTAATTATATGTTAAGATAGAGAATTCCTCGTGACCCTACAATAATAAGGGTTTATAAACCAAAGTACAGTTTTCACAGATTTTCTTCTGGGACATCATCTTGTTTGATAGAGCGAATAATTTAACAGAGATTTTAAAATTCTGAGTTTTTGTGAAGTCTGTTTCTATTTATCTCCACCCAGCTCATTGGAAGCAAACAAGAGACTGGTCTCCATGATGCACTCGTCATTATTAGAAATGAGGACCACGTCTACACCATCTGTTCTTATCCAGTAGTTGTAAGTTTGCATTGGTGCAGTGCCCACCTAAAAATTCTGACAAGTAATCAGTTTTCGGGAATTTTCCATTCTCTGTTTTGAGGCCATGTTAATCAGACTGTAGTGAGTTCATGCCACATCTTTGTGCACTGACAGCACTGGACAATCTGTCTGTCTGTTGGGAAGTTTAGGTACCGTTTAATATAAATAGTTGAGCAGGTAGCTATGCTTATCTTAATTAAAATGCTGAAGTATCATGTGAAGGCTCTGTTGGTGTCTTGAGAGAGTGCTGTTGCAGTTATTTCACCAATAACGGAGGTATTTCCATATATCTACTCAGTGGGATTACACTTTTTCCCATTTTTATGTGAGGGTGACTGAAATGCGGATTGCTCATTGATCCTTTGGGCAGAAACTATTTCATACTGCTCTTCAAAGCTTTGGATCTCTTGGGGCTTTTGTGTGTGTGTCTTACAAACAGTTTGCTATTTAAAGGGAAAAAAAAAAAAAAGAAATGTGACACAAGAACTGTGCATCCCACATGCTAAACACAAGCATGCTGAAGGAATTTCATGAAGGCTGTTTCCTTAGTCTCCCAGCTGGCTTATGATAGCACAACATGAAATTCTAGAAAGAGCAGAGTCCCATCAACATCACATCTGTTCAAATAGCTTGCTTTTTAGCTTCCATACTGAAGTTCATAAATATGAAAGGGAAGAAGGCTCACGGTTCTGTCTAATATGCAACACATTTTATGGTGTAAAAATTTACTGTAACTATTTTAGTCAAATACATTATTCTGGCATGACCTGGATATAAACACAGTAATTTTACCTTTTATATAAACAGTTTTCACGTCAAAAAAGGTTTGGTTTTACAGTATTTCTATGCACAGAAGAATCTGCTATAAAAGGTAAGCTCCTGGCTGTGTTGATTTCAGTAGATTTTACTATAAATTGCCTTTATAAAGCAAGGAGGCTTGGAGCCATCCCACCTTGCTTTTTTCTCCCCAGGTCAGCTGCTCACAGCAGGAAGGGAAGTATTCAGAGGCCACTTGAAAGCCAGGTGTCCCTGTGGAGATGCTGTTTCTTCTCCATGGTCTGCTGGGCGTATGGGATTGGTGCTGGACTGGACTGTTGATTTTAGGCATTACATTTCAGTGGAAGGCTGAGCTTGGACCAGATTGTCTCCGCAGCATCATTTAGGGGTGGAAATTTTGTAGGTGAGAAATACCAGACCAAGTCCTTTACCTTGAAAAGTTATCTTAGCTCATTGAGTGATTTTCATAGGCCACATCACAGGAGCAGGTTTGCTTTACAAAGTGTGTCTGTGCTTTGAAAGTTACTTGTGTGGTGTCATACTTAAATATAGCTTTCAGGATCAGCAGATCAGAGCCTCTTTGGGTCTACACTGCTCTGAGCACAGTGTTCCATCTCTTGTGAATTTATCATGGTTCTTGGGGTACTTTTTTTCCTGTGATCTTGTCTTTCTGAATCAAGTCAACGAAGTCTGTAGCCCCCAAAGAGATGCTTGGAAATCACCTTACATTGAACACACAGATTAAAAAAAAAAGGTAAGAAAGAAGTACTTCCTTTCTTTTCTCATCTCCTTTAAAATCTCTTTTTGTGTGTGTGTGTGAAGCCAGTCTCTTAATTTTACAGCCTAACTTGTAATTTTGGAATAGTTGTAGTTGGCAGCACGGGGATGGATAGAAAAATACAAAGGATTCATGTGATTCCAGGAAAGAATAGATAGTTCATTCCCAGGGATCTGTGCCAATAGTTGTCAGAGAATACTGATGAAAAGTCCATTTTTCATAAGAAAATGAGCAGATGTGTCTGAATACACAAGGTGAACTAGTCTGTTGAATAAGAAGATC
Organism: Gymnogyps californianus; assembly: GCF_018139145.2. Lineage (NCBI taxonomy): Eukaryota > Metazoa > Chordata > Aves > Accipitriformes > Cathartidae > Gymnogyps > Gymnogyps californianus. Next base: position 62,103,546 of record NC_059474.1, on the reverse strand, counting down.
CCGATTTTATGTGATCATTTTTCAGGGCAAATCCTCCTTTAAGGTTCTTCCATGGGTTGTTTCTGCCTTTAGCTCCTGTGTGTCAGAAGGATAAACACTGAGTCATATCTGTTGGTGTTTGGATCTGTAGTTTAAGAACAACTGATAATGAGAAATATACCTTTTCCCCCTCAGTTAGCACAAGAGCAAATGCTGCATTGAGTTACACATTATATATGTCTTTTGACTGAAAATAAAGACGACAATTTTTTTCTTTAAGTTAAATAGTGTCAAGCTCCTAGTAACTATTATTAGTTTTTGAAAACTAACATTACGTTGTTTTCATATTTCACTTAAAAAATGTGAAAACTTCAACTGAAATATAATATAATCCTTGCAAGTATTTAGTTGGGGGGTAGCATTTTCTTGATATAAACTAGAAAGTCAGCAATGAACATACAAGTTCTCTCTTTTTGTAATGAAGCCTGCTCTTGAATGTTGAGGTTACCACTTCTTGAGTTAAAAAAAAGTGACATTGGTGATCCATTTGCTGTTTTAATAAATCTTTTGTTTTGATGCATTAAAAATGGCTTTACAATTCCAGATCTTTCCAAATATGCCATGAACACAGGCATACTTCATCTTGGAACTAGGGATCGTCATTCATTCTGAAGCACTGGGAAAATACCCCAGTGGTGGTATCATTTTACTCTTTAGGTACCAGGACAGGTTAGTTATTTTGTGCTCATTTATGCTGTATTCAGATTATTTACTGGCACCGGACCAAAATTTTTTCATCAGCATTCTGCACTGCTCCTGAAGCATGAGAGAAAGGAGATGCTGAACTGGGTAGGGACTATATACAACTGAACCCAGAGAATACCTTATTTCTTAACTGAGATATGGGTATTCTCATACTACTGGTTGATCCTTTCCACATCCCGCTTTATTCTACCTGGGTGCAAACAGCATGCAGGAAAAGAAGTGGCACTGGAAAAAGGACATTATGCCAGAACTGCATGTAACGTCTAGTAACTATACACATTTCCTTATGGCCATGGCGTATCTCCACCGTTTGTGTTAGGAATCCACTTCAGGTGTGATTCAGGCTTTCTAAAGATGCGGGATGCTTTTTGCATCCTGGCTAACTGTGGGGTCTCCAGAGGCCAGTGAGCTCAAGGGTACATGCAGTGTATTTGCCCCCTGCCCCTTCCCAGTGTCATGGAGCAGATGAAAATAGTACAGTAAACATAATTGTGTAGAAAGGCTGGCCCAGTGCATCATGGGACAGGCCCAGTAGCAGGGAGGAGCATGGAGGAGGAAGAGCAGGGAGAGCTGAGGACAGATTGGACAGGACCAAGAGCAGGTTTCCTGGGGCAGCAGCGAGGGATTTCCAGCGGAGACACTGGATGGGCAGGATGGTGGAGCATTGTGGAGCAGATTTGGAGTTGGAAGGACCCAGTGCTGCTCAGAGGCTGTATAAGGCTGCAGTGAGCTTTGTGCCTTTCTTGGCAAGTCAGAGAGCCCATTGGCAGGGTAGGGGGGCCTGTAATAATATTGAACTGGTAGCAACCAATGTAAGAGGCTGACAACGTTATCTCCTTCAAGGAAACTTTAAGGGATTACTTCCTAAGGAGCAAAGGCAGGCAAGTTTCACATCGTTGTTCCTAGCTGTGTTTTCTTCTAAAGAGCTACAGACCTTAAGCAGGGAGCTAGCAGGGGTTAAGCTGTTCGGCAGGGATTTGCAGCATGCCGATTGGAGCAGAAATGTCCCTTTGGTGTGCTTTGTTCAGCGGGGAGGCTGAAAACACTGGAAAGACATTTAGAGATGCGGTCTGCAACCAGTCCCGTTGCCTGGGTTTCTTCCCCTACTAAGGCAAGCTTTTTTATTATTGCTAATTTTACAAAGGGTGCTAGCAGCCATTATTTCCTCATCTGTATAAGCAGAGAGCGTGGAAGAGTCAGGTCTGTGTGTGAAAGAGCATGCAGCCAGTACCTACCCAGAAAAAGATTGTTGGCTCTCGGAGTGGTTGAAAATTGAGAAGGTGCTTTGCTAAATGTTTCAGATAGAGGAGCTGAAGCTTCATCTGCTGAGGCCTCAATTTTCTACAAGCAGCGCTCTGCTGTTTTTTTAAGTTATTTTTGAGCTGTTTTGTTAGCTGCAATTTTAAACTCATGACACAACTTTTCTGAGAAGGGAGCCTTGGAAGCTGTTTGAAAATTGGTATCGCAAACCTATAGGACCAATAATTGAAGTGGTTTTTTGAAAGTGGTAAAATCAAATTAGCAACCCAATTTGCCTAGGATTTTCAAGTGGGGGGAAAAAAAAGACATTCCTGTTTTTGTCTGTGATCGCTGCCTTGAAGATAAATGACTTTGTTCCTTGCTGCAGGCCAGTGTACATAGCCTTAGACACTACACAACATTTTTTTGTTTTGTAATTGATTTTTTTATTAGAAATTTTCAGCACAATTTCAAACCCAAATATTTTCCCTCTACCCTTTTATTTCTTACTTGCTCTCTGGGTGATTTGGCTGTCAGTATAGTGCACTGACAAATAAATCATTGTCAGGGCTCAGTTCCCTAGTGCACAAGAGTCATGAGTCCCAAACTAACCCTGTAGTCATGCAAAGGTCCTTACTTCATAGCTTTATCAAAGCTTGCTGACTTTGCAGCATCCCATAGTGAAGGCAAACACATGACATGAAAGACAGTATCTTCTGTACCCAAAAAAAGACTAGAAACAAAGGTGCCATACAAATACAATATTTAACACAAGCAATGCGACTTCTTTTGCAAGGCACGTGGCCTGGTGGGTTAAGCACTGAAGAGTAAGCTGGGTGACCAACATGTTAGGATGTTCTGTGTGACCTTGAGCGGGCAGATTCCTGTAATCATAGCTCAATTTTCATTCCTGTTTCATGAGACAGTTGCTACATACTTGGAGTGAAGAGTAGGCTCTTAGTATTGGGCTTTCCTACCTATCTGATTTCATGCAGACAGTGCAAATAATGCTAAGAAGCCATACTGGAAAAGCCTCTTTCTGACAGTCTCAGGGCCAATTTCTGTGGCTCAGTGCTTGCCCTCAGAGCAATGGAAGGATACAGTATGTATTGCATCTCATAACTCCACTGACAGTCTTTGAGGGTTTTGCTAGAACCTCAGAAGATACTAGTTTATTGCTAAATATTTTGCCTTTGCTCCTTTTCACAAACATTAAAATTTCAGACCTCACACCCTGCAGAGGAAAGCTGAAAAATACAAACAGGTTTGATGAAAGTAGACAAAAACCAGCAAAGCCTAAACTTCAACTTTAACTGATCATATGGTACAAAAGCAAATGAGTGTTTGGGAATTTTGTGTGATGCTGTTTCAGCTTAAGCATGCTAGTGCTGATTTTATGGGGTCTGTGGGTTCCTGTGTGCTGTAATCATTTAATGTTTTTAACTTCTTGCTGTACTGCAGACATTTGTAGCGAGCAGAAGGCATCAGATGTAGGATAGTGAACTTTTGAACTGCTGCTAAAGCAAAATGTGCTAAATTGTAGAGTGAAAGGTGATGCCACAAGCAGCCTTGGCAATTTCACTTCATTTAGTTTTTGAAGGATAAGAAACAGATGAGAGAGAACTTTTTTTTTCAAGTTACTTTCCTCACTGAGGAAAATAGTAAATTCACCTTTCAAGACAAATTAGAAATCAGTCCTAGCCACTTGCTCAAGGAAGGCCAAAGAACAAACACATGAACATTAAAAGTGTAGAAAAGTACGCTAATATGACTGTAAGTTTGCAGAAAGGTAATCAAAATAAAGCAAGAGAGGATAGAGAGACAGCAGAGATGTGAAAAGACAAGCAACCTTCTGAGTCCCTTTAACAGATTCCGTGTTTACATTGTTAAAAATGGGGAAACCAATCTTTGTCCGCATGTTATCAGTAAATGAGAGTTTTAATAATAAATTATCGATGTGATTGCTATTTTCTTTCTCTTTGCAAGGAGAGCAGCTCTAAAAAGAAAAGAAATATTGCTGTAAAGTGTTTTATTAGTGGAAACCAAATAGAAACAAATCTGGATTTATTATTTTCTTTAATTTTGTGGGGTGTTGGATTTTTGTGGGTGGTGTTTTTGTTTTGGTTTTTTTTTTTTCTTTTGTAAAGGTAGGGGGAATTGTTGTTTCATGATGGAGTAGTCTGCATTTGGCACCCATCATGCAGCATCAGAGTTACTGTGGCATTAGCAGATCAGGTAGCAGTGTGAGTTGGTATAAAACTATAATCTCCTAATCCAAGTCATTGGTTGGGTTGAAATCAGTGGGGTTGCAACTGATATAAAACTGAGTGTGATCAGCAAAAAGGGAGTCAGTGGTGTAGGACATGATCATGTTTCTGTATCTGTTGTGACTGAATGCAGTATTCCAAAAGATGGATAGCTGATCAGTGGTTGTGTGTCTACTGCACGGTGCCTTTCAGTGCCCTTCTCCTGATCATCTATGCTTGGGAACGTATGAGTATCTTGGCTCCCTTGCTGCTTGTTACACAGGTCTCTCTTTGAGGACAGTCAGGATATATTCCTCAGAAGTAGAGCACACATGCAACCTGTGAAAATTGCTAGCAGAGCCGTGGAAAGCATTGGGGTCGTAGCATGACTAGAAGGACGGCAACACTCATGTCAAACTCGGTGAAAGAAAAATGAGTCAAATTCAAAACAGAAGCATGTGGCTTAGGAACACAAATCCCATTTTGCTGGTAGTGCTGCTTCTGTCCTACATTTTGGAAGTTCTGCCTAGAGGTACATAATTAGATGCCTGAAAAGAGGTTTTAGGAGTCTGACCTTAGGTCCCATAATTGACATTTTATGCTTACGGGCACTTAAGAAAGGAAGTATGCCTTGGGATGCATTTCTTTTTAGGATGACTATCTGTGCCTGTTTGTCATCTTACTTCTGATTCTCATCCCCCTCCAATATTGAGCATGAGTCCCTTGCTTCCCTGTAAGGAGAGATAGATGAGCAGACATGTAAATGAACCTTCTGTAACTCTTGCAGAGGATTTCATAGTCTGTCACAGAGGAGCAATCGTCTGTCACATTAATATGGTTCTTATTACAGTATTTATGTCAAAACCCCTGTCTTTCATCATTTTCATTAGCATGAAAAGTAAGGTTTTAACAACTATGGTAATAGGTAATAATATAGCATTAGAACATAAATCTAGTGGCGATACAGATACCCATGAAATGACAGGGAGATGTTATAATTTGCTTCCAGCACTTATTTTGGGGACAGATCTGTGTAGGTGGCTTAATTTTTAGTAACTATTCACTATAATTATCAGAACTAACAGGAACGCTCAGCAAAGTGGAAAAAGAAATCTTTGGATTGTAATTAAAGATGAGAGCTAGCAGTTACAGTTACAAATGACCAGCTTTCTGGTGGTGCTCAGCACAAGTTCCCTTCCTAATTCTGACTGACATGTGTCTAAATGTTACAGTTACAGGAGGGTTCGTTGCCAGAATCTGTGACCTTGGTAAAGGAAGGACAGTGTGTGTTCATAGGCTCAGGTGGGCTAAACTTTAACTGAAGTGAACCAGATCTTTGAGTTAAATGCTTTAATTGTTAGAATATGCTTTATTACTGTCAGAACTGTGAAGCACTTTGCAAAGTCAGTGAAGCCCCCCTTAAATAACCAGAGGAGAAATTGGTCAGTTGTGAAAATTTAGCTAAACAGCAAAGGTAAAGGCAACCATTATTTGACAGGATAGTACCATTCAGTGGAACTGTGTAAGGTAAGGAAAATACAGAAAGGGACAATTTCCCTATACAGTAAGGAAAGCAAAAGGACTTTAGTTATCTAAACTAGCACTTGAACACAATGTTACAGTTAATTTGTGATGTAATGGAGTGTTTAATGGCTTTCAGTGGTCAGGAAGTTGGTTTTAGAAGGAGTGCAGGTAACAGTTTTAAAGGCATCCAAGTGATTTACAGCATTCGTAGACTGCATGGTGTGTTTCGGTGCTGAGAAGCCCCAAGCTAGCATCCTCTGCTCTGGTGCCAGAGCTGAATGCAAAGCTGAGGTCTCTTGGCAGCGCTGCTGCAGACCTAGAGAGCCCTGAGGCCCTCCACCCTGTGCACATATATTAGCAGGCTCGGAGCTATCTCGAGAACTGTACACAGCCCTGCATTGCTTTCCACAAGAATAGCCCGTTTGCTTTGGGCGTGGTGATCGTTTTTACCCTGTAGCACTGTCTTCTCTGACTGAGCTCTGGGATCAAACACCGCATACTTGTACATCTAGTCATGCCACATGCCTGCAACCAACTTGTGTATGATCAGGCCATGCTTCTCTCTGGGACTCAAGTCGTAGTTTTTGGATCCATCTAGTATAGGTGATGATGCGATTTTGCTTTTACTGCTGACCTAATGCTTTCAGAGGGCCGTTGCGACTTCCCACATGGCTTCCCACATTGTGATTTGGGAGCAGACTCCATCACTGTTTTCTGCATCACTTAGATTTTCCTGGTCACGGCTTCCACGTACTAAAATACGTTGTGCCTCCTTGGGAAAGAAGCTGGCAGCATGAGGTCTGTCTGCATGAAGATGCTGAGGCTCCATAAAGTGGGATGTGAATTTACCACGTGTGAACTTGTGTGCTCTCTTTCCCTGTGCAAATCCCTACACCTGGCAGAAGGAGATTGCCTGCTGCCACAAGAATCTGGGCAGCAGGTTCAGCAACTGTTCTGGGAGTTTAGGCTCCATCTTAGTGCACTGAGCTGTTCAAGCAGACCTCTGCTTAGTGACAAGATGTATTTGTCAACTGCAGCCCTTTTTTCCTGCTTGTGAGTTGATCAGTCATTGTCACTTGCGTAACTGACTTGTTACCGGTGTTGATTTGTGATACAGAACTTTTTGTCTGGTAGACATCAGAGCAATCCACAGATGAAGGTGAGTGCTCTCATCCCCATTTAACTGATGGGAAAACAGCAATGAAAAAAAATTTCTGAAAAGCAGCAGAGCTGATAGCCATTGGGAATAAAATCCTGTCTCTTACCATCCCTACGGATGCTTCATAAATTTCAAGTGTGCATAATGTGCAGTTTGAGACATGTTTTGATATATATCCTTTTGACAGACAAATCATAGCCTGTCTTTGTGTTTCCAGATAGGATGAGCCTGATTCTTAAAATGAGATTTCCAGTGTTGAATATTCAAGTTCACAAAACCAAATTCCACTTATTTAAGTATTCTGCAGTAGCCGTAGGTTTAAGCACACACTCTTGCCTGGTAGCTTGCTCACTACAGTATTCACAAAAAGAGTTTGCAACCTGGAATTGAATACAGTCAAAGTAAATTCATGTGAAGTAGACAAATGTCTACTGTCTGTGCAGTAGTTACCATCACTTCACCTCATTTTCAAAATCAGAGTTCAGTTCCACATGAATAATGAACCGTCTTTTGTTATCTGTCATCTTTGTTTCAATGCAGTAGATAATTCATGAACACGGGAAGCACATGGAGTCCAGGCTGTCAGCTGGTGCCAGTTGTTTGTACCCAGGGAGAATCTGGCTCAGAGCCTGTCTCCCCCAAGAGTGTCTCCCCTTCGAAGCACACGTGGAACAAAAGGAAAGGCTGTATTATGCGACTAGAGGGGTCAAGAAGATGGCTGGTTATGCTGTCAAGCATTCAAAATATTGTTGTACAGGCAACAACTTCTCCAAAGTCCGTTCTGAAATGAACTGGCAGTTTCAAGTTACTCTGATAGATTGAAGTTAAATACCTTTAGATTTGCAATGGGTTGATGTAGCCTCTACTCCCTAATTATGCTAGACCTTCCAGCAACTGTGACTGGTTTCCTCGGTTAGAAAACTTCTCCTTGCATCCGTTAACTCCTGCCCATCTCCCCGTTCAGGAGAATCACGCTTGGCAGTGTTACAGTAACCTTTGAACAGGGTGTGCCTGCACACACAGGTGTGCCAATCTGCTGAGATTTATACTTCCACTCCCCTGATGCATCTGCAGGGTGACATCTGCCTACTAATGGTGAAAGACAAGCAGGAATAAATGCTGCAGGCTTTTTTATAAAAATGCTGGTGCCTCTATATTTACGTAGCAGTGTGGCCTGATTATTCAGGAGCTCTGAGGCTTATCCCAAGATGATGATTTTTACATCAAAAGTAGATTAATGGAAGTCGACAGCCTCATGTCCATCCAAATACAGTGTGAAGTGATAATAAGTATAGAATTGCTAGTCAGTAGGGTCCCATGTCACATACTCAGACTAGATAAATGATGAATATATAATGAAATTACATAGAATTGAGACAGATGGCTCTAGCTTTTGATAAATGCATATATCTTCACAATCAGATAATAATGCCAATGTGTGGAAGATCAATTGGGATATAACAACTTTGAAAACGAAAATCATTTCTCTGCTTTCACTTTAAGATGTGCATTTAAATCAGAATCAAGCTTAATTTAATTATAAAATTTTTTTCATCATGAAATTAAACAAGAAGAAGAAAAGAAACCCCAGGAAAAAATACAGGGACATTTTCATCTTATTTTGCTTTGAACTGTAGTTATTTATCCTACTGCATATAATGAAATACCATCACCAAAAAGAAAAGACAATTATTTTCTCTCCAATAAACGTTAAGATAGATTGATGGTCCCCACTGTAAAAAGGACTAAATGAAATTCTTGACACCTTTTCAGGAAGATGTCATTTTGTTCCTAAGAACTCCAGTTGTGAGGAAGCTTATAATATGGTCCACCTGTTATTGATAGGGATGTTTAATATTTTACTGACTATTTAAGGTGCAAAGTCCTTGAGATAAATCAACCTTTCCTTCTTTCTCTTGATTTACTATTTTACTTCAGGTACCCATTTTACTTTCAGAGAATTGGCATGATTGACTAGGGACATAGTGTAAAAATTATCATTTGAAATAATGTCATTACCAAAAAGTAAGGAATTTTGAGAACAAAATAATTATAAAGCTCATTAAATTCACAGTTTCTGCATATTGCAGATTAGTGAAAGAGTAATGGCAGCAACTCAGCACATAATTTTGCACAGTGGTTGTGTATTATCTGAATTACTGACACTTCCTTTGAATTTAAAGTCCTTGCTTGTGTAGATAAACAAATATATCTGTCTCTCATTTGCATGGGATTTAGGATATCTTCAGGTGAAGTGGAAGTAGCTTGTGGTTTTCTGCAGTCGATCAGCCAAACTTTGAGTACTAGTTATACTGAAAAAAATACCAGCTGAGATCTGATGTGTTAGGTGCCATACCAATACATGAAAAGGATATTACAGGTATGAAGAGTTTATAATCGCTTGTCTTCAGATGAGATTTCTGGAGTTGAGAGAGAGGAAATGGGGCACAGAATGGAGAAGCAGCTTTCCTAAAATGGGTAAAAGTAGTACTAGGTGGGAGTACTAGAGGTGGTCCTCTGTGCTTCATGGCTGTCTGCGATGCTCCCATAGGAAAAGCTTCAGGCGAGATGGTGCCTTGTATGGCTGCAGAGATCCTGAATCAGCAGCTGGCACAAGAGAAGGTAAATCAAGTTTAGCCTGCAGTTTAGGGCTCAACGCATAAATTGCCTTGATGTCTTCTGGAGAGTAAGAGAGGATGATGCATGAGTTAATGCAGTGGCCTTGCATGAGGAGTATGCAATTTATATTGCACTGAGGAACAAACAAATGAGGTTCAGAGTAGCAGACTCTGAGTCTTTTTGTGTATCCATTGGAAGAAAAAGTATGAGATCCCTTTTGCATTTAGCGCTATCTAGGCTCAAGAGACAGTAGTTTCCTTAACTTTGTGTGTTTTTCTAAAGCCTCCCAAATGCAGTGGGAACCCTTCTTTTAATTTCAGCAGTCTTTGCAGGCAGTACAAGTACTGCTGTGTATTGGCTTGCAGTGGAAGTGGGGCAAAAGCCCAGCCCCTTTCAAGCAGGAGGGCACTGATGTTCCCAAGGGAAACGCTTGTTGGTGTAGTAAGAATTTCTGCCTGGAAGGCTGCTGGCTGCAGAGCCATCACAACAGATGCGCGTCTCCTCCCACAGTTTGCCACCTCCTCAGTGCTTCCAAAAATCACTTACGGCTTTCTCAAGCCGAGTTACCTAAAGCTGGAGGCTCCCTAATAACCCTTAAGCACCTTAGCACTCTCTGAGCAGGAATTCTTTGCATTTATCTTTCAAGTGGAAGGATCACTAACTGTTTAAAGCATTTCTAGTGGTATCAATATTTGCCTTCAGTCTGCATTCATGTGGGGTCATAGAGAATCTGGGATGAGATCTTAAAAGAGCCTATCACTTTGTGATATTGCCTCAGGAGAAAATTTTTCTATGCATCATAACTGTGATAGTTTATTGATCAGAATAAGCCAACTTTCAAAGGAGAAGATAATGCCATACATTTTACTTACGATGTTTGTGCAGCTGCTAAACAACTGCACCACAGTGAGCAAACTCTTTGGCAGTGGCAGGTGGAGAGTGTTGTGTTCTCAAAGATGTCAGATCTTTCACTTTCTACTGATGCATTTTAGAAACAAAAGAGAGTTTTTGATTAGAGCAAGTCCTCATCTGCCTTACAAACCAGCAAGGATGGAGAATTCAATTTAGTTTTCTACACTGTAGCAGATTAACACTATCCGGGGCATTAAAATGTGGTTGGCCAAAGGTGTTAGAAGGAACTCTTGGCTATTAGTAAGGAAAAGATTTGCCATCTCTGTGGTGTAGCAAGAAGGAAAAATATAAGGGAAAATCCTTATTTTGGTACTTCCACTAGAGTATAGAAAAACATGAAGAGAAGTTGTTTTTCTGACCACGGATTATGGGTGCTATTAAAGACAGGCTTTCTTATAGGTGGAATTCCCAGTAAACAGATCTTAAAATTTATGTCTATGTAGTGAGACAGAAGATCTGCAGGAATTAACAGAAGGTCTCAAAGCACATCAGTGCTTACCACCTGTCTTTCAATGACACACGCACACTGTTTCTGGCATTTCTCATGCTTCGGCACAACTAAGACCCTTCCTCTACCCCCACCCCCAGTCACTGATACTACAATCATTTAGAGGAGGCAACAGGTCATGGAGCTGGGCAGACTTCTGTGGAAGCTGCTGCTGTGGAAATCCCAGAGCTATGGGACTTGGAGCCTGACCAAAAAAAACCCCCAAACCAATAAATGCCCAGGTTTACTTGGCTCATTTGAAAGTTAGGGAAAAGGGGAAAGTGCAGAACTGATTCTAGTTTGGAAAAGGTAGATCAAATCAGTTCAGGAGAACCATTAATGTGATGGTAAGTATCTGTCCAGGGCTTTACTTTCCTTTGATACCATGAACATCTGTTAGCAAAGGCTAGGACTAGCAAATACTCATTAACAGAAGGCGGAGTGTATCATTCTCTTTTTTTGTACCTGCTTTCTAATATATGCATGCATGTCTGCAAGTATATATTGGAGTTAGTGAAGCTGCATTGTATCATAAGGGTTTCTGCATCTCTTTGCAATGAAAAATGTGTGGTTTTATCCTTTTTCTTCTCCATTCCGCTCCGCCCCACCACTGCCTTAGCTCCAGCTTTAAAGCTGTTTAAGTAAAATTCAAATAAAGGAATATGCTAGAACTGGAAAGATAATTATAAGGCCAAAATCTATCACACACCACTGGATTCTTTCCCTCCTGATGCGGACTCTGGATTTGTTTGTGAAAGCAAAGAAAAAGCTTTCTTTGGTGCATTGTCATTAAAACAGTTAGAGTCTGCAAATCCTGTACAGTCAAGACAACAGCAGGATTATGTTTGAATCATAAGAATGAGCAATGTGTTCTGCTTAATTACAGAAGTTAGAGGAAAAGGATTTATAGATCGCCCCGTCCATCTCCCCTCCAGTGCAGGATTGTTCTCTCCAGAGCGCTTCTTAAGTCTTTTTCTATGCAGTGTTACATGCACCACGTTATGGATCATCCACTGCTTTACTGGGAGTCTTGCAGCAGTTCGTAATGTGTTCAAGGGTGTAGTAGAGCCCGCTAGTTTTAAAACAGCATTGGTTGCCAGCAGATCATGTTCTGAATGTGGACTTTGGGAAATTGCTTTATCCTAGCATGTGCTCCTCTGGGGCTATCAAAGCTGGATAAAAAGATGGGCAGGTGCCTTATCTCACTATCAACATGTTTTCCCCGGAACTTAGTTTTCACCTTGGTTTTCTCCATGTCATTGGAGAACTCATCCTCATTATTTCCTTCTGAGAATTCAAAAATAGTTCCCCCCATCAGTCATGTTCATAACCTTTGGTTTCTTAGTCTTTCCCTACTGTTTGTTAATGTGGACTTTATCTGTAAAACAGTGCTTCTCAGATTTCAGCTACTAGGAAATTTCCTGTTGAAATACTGTGTTTTGAGAAAGCCCATTGCAGGAAGTTTTGGAATTCTTAAAAAAAGCAACACCAAAACCAAAACGAAACTTGACTTCCCCCCCCCCCCCCCCCCCCCCCCCCCCCAACTGAAAACTTTTTCTCTTATCTAGACTTGTGGGGTTTTATGCGTAATATTTGGTGTTTTCTTTTTTCCTGAATAAAAGGCCAAAGGTTTTTTTGTAGATAAGAAGACTTTTCTCCCTGTCTGTAGCTAATAGCTTGCACAGATTTGTGGACAGTTGAATGCCTTCTCCCAGGTGACAGCAGGTTAGATATAAACCCTTATTAACACATCCTAACTCTGTCTGCTCCTAGATGTGTCACTGAGAAGCATATGAGAAATTCTGGCCCATACTTTGTCCTGCAAACCCACTGTTACCTCTTTATCTAGGCTCTTGTTATTGTCCATCCAAGGTCTGTTTCAGTATTGTTTCTTTCAAGTTTTTATTCTTTCACTAAGGATATAAGTGTTTGATTACTCTTCCCCAAACACTCACCTCATGAAGTTGCTCAACATATTTCTGACAATGGTGTTTTAGGGGCTTCCCCACCTCCAACCAAAAATTTTAATGAAAAGCTATCAAGCTATAGAAGTGTTTTTCTCACAAGTCTTTTGGGTTTCCAGTTTTCAAAAACTGCAAACTTCTTCAGTTTTTGTATAATCCAGAAGGAAGAAAACTCCTAATTTGAGGAAAGCAAAACCAACCCCTCTCCCTAAAACCACCAACCTCCCCACAAGTAGAAAAAGTCTACATGTTTAATATATCCCAAGAAAAATAATTGACATTTTCTGAACAATTTCTGCGTCATTCCAGCTGACTCAGATTTTGATCTTGTGTCTCTCCACTCCCTTCTCTCCCTGTAAAGATGAGTCTATTATATTTTTGCTCCCTGACATTCAGAGTGTCCCTGACATTCACATTGAATACTGTCTGTAAAAAGTTAATAGCAAGATGCTTATTCTACTTTAAAGTTGCTCCAAATGTATGAATAGGAACATTTGCAATTTTGCTCCTTAAAAGCAAGCTTCTTATAAACTGAAGACTAAAACAGCAGAGGATAGAAATTGTTATCCCTATATTACAGATGAAACTAAAGGACTGAAGGCCAGTTACAGCTAACATACTGTTAATATGTCCCTCCAGAAAGGAGCCTACTGAAAGAAGAGCTTTTTGAAGCTCCATTGCCATAACGGCACACCAGCAACACTACTAGCATCTCCTAGAGCTTCAGAGGGTGCCACAGAGAGCTCAGGGTTTGGCAACTAAGTAGATGCCATGTTAGCATGTAGTTTGTCAGAGAAGTGCGTTTCTCAACCTCTAAGATGTTGGACCAGATCTACAAAGGTATTTAGTATTTCAAAAGCAGACTGACCTTGCTAGGGATTAAGAAATGTACCTGCAAGTTGGGTGTGTTAATCTTAATTTTTAATTTTGGAATTTCTTAATCATCTTAATTTTAATTTTTGGAAACACCCATGGTCTCTTTATGCATATAAAGGGCCCTTGCTGCTCTGGTTCATGCTGCTCACCTTTGCTTCTATCTTCTCAGGAATGCTGTTTCTTGGCCGAGCCAAGCATTGGTTCTAAAACCTAGCTGAATTGTAAGAAGAGGATCCACATAATTTAAGATTAGCTCTCTGAGGTACATGTTTTGTCTAACTCTGTGTGTCCTCTGTGGGCCAAAAAAGAAAAAAAAACCCAAAACCCCAAAAACGAGAGGCCTTTCCAGAAGGCAGTTCATCACAAGCTAGGACTAGATGAGATGCCTGTGTCTCCACTCTCTATTGAAGGAGCCTAGGACAACTACTTTATACAAGAGCTAAACCTACCTCAGTCATTTTGTCCTGTGTTACACCTTCTGAATTGATCCCCAGGAATTTCCTGTGCTCAGTCCTGTGCTTGTGGCACTCTGGAATGATTTCAGATAAGTATCGTGATGAAAACAAGAAAAGCCACAGACATCCTAAGAGAAATATGCTGTTTTTCTGGAACCCTTATGTAAAATAGTGCTGCTTTGGTTATTCTGGAAGATACCCAGTTTAGGGTATCTCTCTTTACGGTGGTACCTTAAGCTATCTAGGAAGAGAGAAGATTTAATCATCCCTCTAGGTTATATTTTCACATCCCAGTAGAACAAAATCCTGGGACAATTCTTTATGACACCATTTGCCATGACAGGGGGAGTCTTTAAAGTGATTAGAGAGCCATTTGCTACAGTGATCGGTCAATAAGCAGGAGGAGAAGCTAACTTTATCAGTAGCCTGAAGTATAATTCTAGAATTGTACTCTGCCAGAGTGGAAGAAAATAAAACGCTAGTGTAACAATCCATGGAAGTAGTTGGGATCACAAACCAGCCATCTTTTCTATAAACTGGATTAGCCAGAGGCAAAATGCTTTCATCAGTCACTGATTGCCAGACCTTCTTTTTTTTTTTTATTCAGAAAGCTTTAGAAAGTGGATAAAGAGAAATGTTCTGCTTCAAAGTGTTCAAATATCAGTTCCTGCAGGCACTCTCTGGGGATTAGAGTATTGTTTAGCAACTCCCTGATTGGGGGATTTGGAAACCTGAACTGCAGGACTGCACTCATGCTAGAAAATAGTTATTGTTGTTGGCAAAGCAGCAGTGGTAGCTCTTGGGCCAAGTTTCTTTGACTGTGTAAGAAGTCCAAGACACCTTTAGAGAAACAGTATCTTGGATTCGGGCTATAGGCAGCATCAGTGTTGAAAAGTTCATAGGACTTCGTTCCCTTGCTGGAGCAAAGTGGTAAGTCTCTTCCCTGATCTTACTATATGCTTTTATGTTAGTGGAAACTTCTATCACAGTGGCTGTGCTAAGGCAAGAGTTATTCCCCCAGCTGTGGTGTGCAGAGTCCTGTGGCGAGGCAAAGTCACTGAGACCTTCCTTGACTTTTGTTTCAGTAATTTTGTCCGGAGCTCTTATCCTCTATCAATGTATGTCATCAAATAAGAGCCCAGAGAACTTGTTGCTTTGTGGCACCCACACAAACCAAGGCAAAACTTGGTGGTAGTAGCTGAGCATCACTTTGTTGTTAAGGCCATAGCACCACAGAAACTTGTAGGAGTTATATTTTCAGCACATAGGACTGGGAACCCTCAAGCTTTGCAACCTTAAAGTGGTAGCCCACAGTACTGGCCTCTGATCGGCTCATGCATGGGGGTGACAGCGCTTTCTGTGGGAGTAGGTCAAGATGAAACATGTCTTACCTCATCAGCATAGATTCTGTATCTTCTACAGCCACTTGTATTTGGTATTGTAGGAAGGATATTTATTAGCAGGTAGATGCACAGGCTCTATTTTGGTATCCTCTTGAAGGGAATTCCTTTGCCAGTGCTTGCTTTGGCTCACCCAATATGCTCATCTTCACATGGGAAACTATTTGAAAAATAGTGTTTTAATATGAGCATAAAGCATTCCTCAGCCAGCTGATGCTCTTAGTAAACCATCAGCACTACTGTGTCCTGGAGATATCAAGAAGGTATATGGAGACTGAAGACTGAGTTACTGCTAGTGATGGGAAGTGGTTTTAAGTAAGTTTGTTTAGTTAATATAAAAACTACACCTTTGAAAATAACCTGTATATTGTGTCATGACACACAGCAGAGCAGACACTCCCTTTTTTTGGTAATGTCACACATTTTTATGGTTTCTGTCACCTGTTTGCAAGCTTGAAGATTGAAAAATAAGACAGCAAACATATTAGATGGGACTATGTTTCCTGAAAGCACCCCCGTCTTCTATCTCATTTCAAATGTAGGTATTTCCACTACTTTATGAATAGTAGCTGCTTATATACACGGTAAATAGTGAGCGTTCTCACTGACATAAGTTGATCCAGTGCCACTGAAGAGCTTTAGTCCCATTGCAAGTAAGTTACAGGCAGTATGGTCATTTTGAGTAGGAGACATTCATCCAAATTGGTGACAACTCACAGCTTAAATTCCCTTATAATTCCAGTCTGACCCAAGGAGCTACTAACAGCTTTTAAAAACTCATTCTAACATTTTACTTCTTTGGGTAGCTTAAATCATTGTTTGTTTTGTTTTAGTGGTTTTCTTCTTTCTAGTTAAAACCCTTGAAAATAATGAACCCCTATCAGCTTGGCAGAAATGCATTTTCTTTCTTCATCAAAACTCACAATAGTCAGAGCCTTGGGTCTTCTGTGAAAAGCATAATTTTTTTAAATCCTAGGTTGGATTCAGTAAGGCAAGTACAACAACTCTGTTCCTTAAAAACAAAACAAAGCAAAAAAATCCCCATAAACTGTCATGAGTTTTCAAGTCTGGTATGTGACAGGTCTGCAGTTTCAGAAACGGGAGTTTTACACTTCTGGGAAGCCATGATCCCATAGTGGCAGCCTTCCCAACATGAAGTATTCCTGTCTTGTCAAAGAAGCTTTGAAAGGAACAAATGCTATTTCATCAGTATCTTGAAAAACTCTGTGTTACTTGCATTTTGTGTATGCCTTAAATAACATAGAGAAATTATGTTATATGATGGCCTAGCAATTAAAGGGCACTGTTGGCTGTCATCTTTGTAACATCGCCTTGCTGGTGTCTGTCTAGCTGCCAGAAGTGTTTCATGTTGCTGAGCACAGAATTTCCCCACAGGCAAAATCCTGTCCATCTTTTATTCCATACCATAGACAGGACAAAGAGTTTGTTCCAAGTTGTGCTGTCTTCCAAAAATTAGGCCAGAAGAGATAAGTCTCCTTGCAGATGGTGCATGCGTTTATTCTGAAGGGCTGACGGCCAGTTTGGTGCCATTCAGCAATCTATGCTGTGGTGACATGGAATTTTGCCACATGCAGATTTGTCTGGTGTTTAGCTATATTTCCAAAGAAAAATAGTTTAGGAAAAAGAAAGCAAACTCAACACTGTTGCTGTTGTGAGTTTGGATGTGTAGGCAGTGAGTATAAAACCTTCATCTCTGTTACATGGTTGTATTTTGGTCTTATAGCTAGTTGAGAAGCCGTATAGCTGTGTCCCAACTAACTGTTACCTGATGTCTTAAAATGTCCAAGTTGATTCTGTAAGGGGCAATTTCCATTCAACATGCCTTCCTCTTCTCATCTAGATTCAAATATGAGACAGAAAATTGCAGTCTTATATTACTTATTTCCTGAAAAAAACCCGCTCTGTTATTGGATAAGTAGTGTCGTGAAGTCCTATTCATTATTTGATGGATCTCTGTACAGTTACTGTATGCCACTGATTCTCTGTGCTGATATTTTCTGATATTTGTTATTTTTGTTTGTAAAGACTTCACCAGAGAAGGCCTGCCTTGGATAAATGTAACAAAGGATTTCAGCAACTGTTGTTAGACTGTCTCTCCCTTTCTCTCCTCCATATGAATATTCAGCCCTTTTCAGGTAGCGATGTACTCTCTATACAGCTAGAATTCATTGTGCACAAGAAATAACAATAAGAGGAAATATTGAGATGGTTGCTTCTTCATCATTGGGGAATCCTAGCCTTAGATAAGCACTTAAGTAGCGTTTTTTAAGGTCTTATTTAGAACCTAATTATGAGTTTTTTCTCCTTTCAGAGGCCACATACAGGTATAAGCTCAAAGCAGGGGAGTATGCTACTGTTGCACAGTGAGAAGAGCCTTGGTGGAGCTTACAGTAGCATCCCTGCCAGTGTGCGATGCCTGTAGCATTGGGGACTAGGAGGTCTAAGCAAGTGCCACAGGGTGACTCCAGAACCCCTGGAATATCACGCTCCCAAGTAGATGTACCTGTCAATATTGACCCAACAGGAGAAATATGCTTTTCTAAACCAGCAAGCTAGGAGTTGTCTTCACTTAGTGTTAATCTGAGGTCACTAATCTGTCTCTTGCATGCAGAAATATCTGTGAGTGTCAATGACAGTCAGACTGCAGCTGCATGACCTGGAGAGGTGTGGATGGAGCTTCAGAGCTGCTCAAGCTACTTACTACCTTACCTCAAGTAATGAAAGGTTTCCCATTTCTGATGCTAGCCCCAACTTCATTTCAAAACCCTATGTCCTTCAGACTTCTCTGCACCTCCCAGTGTTGATTTTCAAACATTAAGGAACTCGTACCTTTATGTAGGTGATTCATTCCTTCCCTATCACTTCCCTCCTGACATTTGAAATTGGATTTTGCGGAGGTACCACTTGCCTCTAACTGATAAGAAATGTTTGTTTCTGGCAAGATGGATTTTCTGTCTTGCTCCTCTCCTCTCTCCCTTTATCTGCCCCCTTTTGCATTGTTCTTGCTGTTCTTTGTCTTAATTTTTGTCTTCTTTCTCCCCCTCACTTTTCCTGTCTACTTTTTCTCTTTCTCCTCTGTTCTTCACGTGTCCCTTCAGTCTCCTTTCACAGACATTTCTGCTGCTCAGCCCACTTTCCTGAATCTCTCAGCCTGGAGCTGATGCAGTGGCTATACGGATTGCAGAAAAGAAAGTCCAGCTCCCTCCTGCCAGCTCTGGCCTGTGTGTCACAGTCAGCTCTGGGTCTCTTTTCCAGAAGCATGTTGGTTTCATTGGCTTTTTCAGTAGGAATTTTTTTTTTTCAGTCAAAAATTGGTTTGATTGGTTGGGACCAGCACATGTGGTTTAAGAGAACCTGGTTCAAGCTGTTGCCTTCCAATTTCCAGAGGGGACTTATACCCTGGTCATTATTTCTTGTTAGAGTTTCATTTTGTATAAATAATTAAAGGCTAATTGAAACCAAACAAACTCTAGGCCAAACAAATTGTAGGTTAGGCACTCACCTGGAAAAAGGAGACCACAGGGGCATTAATGAATTAGCCACTGGGCTAGCTGCCACTCTGTAGTCTTTCGCTGTTTTATTTTCCAAATGAAATCTGTTTTCTGTTGTGCCCTTTCTTCTCTTCGCAAAGTGCAGGAGAAATAAATACCATATTTGGGAGTGGCGAGTTCCTTTCAGCTATCCTCTGGGTTGTAGGCATGACTTTCTTGGGAAGGTCCAGATATGGATTAGCCCAAGCTCTGGGTAATACTATGATCTTTGCTCTGTCCTATGTGAGTCTAGGGGAGTTACGCTTTTCCAGTGGGAGTAGGAGGGTGTTAGGAAGGGGATTTCTACTGAGAGTGGAGTAAAGCAGAGCTGAAAACCTTGCATCGGTCTCACTTGAAGAAGGGGTTAGAACAGCAGTCCAGATCATGAGACTGGGTAGGGTAGAGAGAAATGGAGAAATGGAGCTGAAAGATGGGTGATGGGGAAATGAGGAGGGAGGGAGGGAGAGCAGCTGGGTGTGCTGGGATAGCTACTGTGGCCAGCTGAGGATACCCAGCAACAGAGCAGGCAAGACTCAGTATCAGGGAAGATGGAGATACTGAAGTGTGTAGGGGCCGGATCAGAGCACTGGAAGTGGAAATACATTGCTGTGGCATGTGGGGCAGCAAAGAAGTGGGCCCGGTAAGGGCTGGAGCTTGGAGCTGCATGCAGAGGCTGCTTGGCAATGCTTCAGGCTCTGCCTCAGTGTGACTTGGAGTAATTTTCTATCCTGTGCACTTCAGCGCTTACAGGACGGGCTAAGGGAGAAGGAGAAAGGCAGCCCACTAAGATCCCACAGCCCTTCTCACAGTGGGCTGCGTTGCTGCCCAAGCATCCTTGGCAGCCTACTTTTGTTAGTTGAGCTTGTCAGGCTCACACCAGCACCTTTCAGAGCTGAAAGAGATCTGAACTGTATGGCTCCTTTGTTTAGTAGGAATCACAGAGGCAAAACCAGGAGCAGCAATACTGAAAAGCAACCCCCCGTTACCTTCCTCTTTAATATCATCTTTTCTTATGTGTGTGTGCTTGACTGTGACTCTCAAAGGCTAATTCATTAAAAAACTTTCTTAGAAAATGTAGCCACATGAAGTGACTTACAATCTCACTACTGTCGCTGTACTGTTCATTCAGGATGAGAGACTTATCAAGTCTTTAATCTATCTCAAAGTTTTATTCCATCATTGATCTATTTCCAATTCCATTTTTATAATAACAAGACTTTCTTTTATTTACATTGGTGAAGCCTTGAATTCATAAACTGTCAGAGTGATTTTAATGTAGAATAAGGCTTTATCACTGCATATAAATATATTTAGCCTGAGATTCATTCCGAGTAACCTTTTGTGGGATCAGAATAAATGTAACACTTTTTGTGTGTACATACCACTAGATTTAAAATGAGATTTATGACATTCATTACCATTGTTAGAGAATGCGGGGAAATATGGGGTATACTTTCCCATTCTCTCCTACTTCAAAGTAATTTTATAGATGTGTTTAAAGAACACTGTGAGTTTGTCTACTGCATTTGTAAGTTCTATACTCAGCCAGAAAAAGACACTTTGGAAAACGTTTTTTATTCATCATTGTTTGTATTAAAATACAGTCTATGGACCATGACCAGCATCAAAGCCTTGCCGTGTGCTCTGTGCTGACCATTGCTAGGTAAGGGATAGTTCATGGCAGAGAAGGTACAGTTGGATATTCCAGGCAGAAAACGTTTTCTCATTTTTCTTCCTTGTTTTGCAAGCAGGATATTGTCACACACAGACATTCAGCCTCCTATTTCAGTGTCTCATTACCAACTGCGAGGACGGGTTTCTGAGGGAGCTTAGTCAAGGTCACAAAGGAAGTTTACAGTAGAGCCAGGAACTAGACCCAGATTCCCACCAGGGCCAGCATGCACATTGACTTGGCAAAAACTTCCTTGAGCATCTTGCCTGCTGCTGGATTTTTCCTTCGGCTTGTTCAATTTTATTGGCAAACTTGTTTGGTCCTCTCCTCGAGCAGATGTTGCTGATGCTACCCTTTCTGTTGGAAAAGTTTGGAGAAGTTGTGTCTGGCGCTATTAGCTCTGCAGGAAACGTTCCAACCGATTTATCAATTGTGCTGTAAAATGAACTGTACAACTGCTGTATTTTTAATAGAGAAGTGACACGGACAAATTTTGTCACAAGATTCGCTCGATAGCTGTTTCACCAGGAACTAGGAGTGCCTTTTAAGCAAAAGCGCCTCTCAGTTATGGATATCCTGTCTTCTTTTTAGTTTTCTTGTCACAAAAAATATATGGTAACTATCAGCTTACAGGAAATTGTTAGTGGCTGAGGCTTTCTGACCTGCACGGAAGAAGTACAGAAAGAGCTAAGGGAACAGTGGGTGGGTTAGCAAGCCTGTGCCTCCAAGTTGCTTTGGTGCTGTTTAAGGGAAAGGTGAGTTCTGGTGGAAAGTAACACTGCTAGGATGACATTGTGGGTACAGGGGTGGAAATAGCTGGTCACATCCATTTTCTCTATATGAAACATTGACAGTGTTCAGCCTGTGGTGTCCATCTCCTTGCGGACCTCTACCCAGTGTCTAAAGGTCTGCAAGAAGCAACAGAAAGAAGCGAGCATTACGTGGGTAGGCTTAAAGTGAATGCACAGGGACATGCAGCTTCTGTGGAAAATGCCTGGCGGTGCACAGATTGGAAAATATTGGAAACTGCTGCAGACGTACGCAATTGTCACTTTTGCACGCAGAATACAAAGGTGTGAGTTGCATGTCCTATATGCGTTACATGTGCATGAGTGGATGTTTTGTATTTAGTACATCTTCATGAGCCAGTGCTTTCTGTGCACACTGCATGTGGATGATGGGGTGGGTGGTTTCCGTGTGTGCCCTGTGTACGCGAACACACATTTCCTGTAGACAATACCTGATCTTTTTCATTATTATGGAGTCAGGATTCCTGGAGAGACTATTACTGAGCTTTTCTGGGTCAGACCCCATCATGATAAATATTGGTGATGTTCCTCCAAAGTCAATGTACTGGCACTGATTTAAGATTTGACCTCTTCTTACCTATATTCTTTTGTGAATGTGTTTCTGTCACTAGTGTACTCCACTAACTGCCTGCTAGATATATTGGAATAGGTTACCAATGAACTTATTTCGTGGCTGCTTTTTTTCTGCATTTCTCAGACTATTTTTGATTACCTTTGTTCTCTTCTTTCTGGCAGATTGTGCTTTTGATGTGTTTGTAATCATGTATTATTCCTTCAAGGAAGCGTTTGGAATCTCCTTTCACTTCTAAGGCAAGCTGTCAGCTCTACGGCTGTTACCAGTGTCGCAGGCTTGCTTTGCATAGTTTTAATTTAAAGGGCAATTGCTTTTTTCTTTCTTTTTTTTTGGGGGGGGGGGGGCGGGGGGCAGGGCAGGCTGTGGGGTGTTTTGGTTGGTTTTCCTTTTTTTGGGTTTCCTTCCTTCCCAGTAGCGGGAGCTTTGTTCTATGATTAGTATCCTGATTGGCAGATAATGGAATTGAGCCACAGTCCCTTAAGTGCAGGAGCTTGCTCATTACCCATTGCATCTGGCTGTATTTCATAGTATTATAAAGAGATTTTATTTTGCCTGGATAAGAAGAGCCAGTAATTGAATTCATGCTAAAATATTTATTTTCCTACTCATCCTATCCAACACTAGCAGATGGCTGATAGGTGCACAGTGCTTAAAACTTTGAATGAGATTTGTAATGTTATTTAAAAAAAAAAATCTGGATGGCTTTTGATTCAGTCTTGATACAAAGTGGAAGATTTCTGGGTATTGTCTAGTTTGATTTCAAAGCATAACTGGGACAAGCCCCAGTGACAACAAAGAACTGGAAGGGTTTTCTTTTTTTCCTTTCTTTTTTTTTTTTTTTTTTCCCCTGTATGCTGAAGCTGGTTGGGAGTGTTATGGTAATCTCGTCAGATCACTTGAATGTCACAGTATTTCATCCAGAGATTCCTCTCTTGCAGCGTCTTTCAGGTTTGATTTGGCGTAGCTGTGAGTTTAGCTGTAGGCCACCTGGATAGTTTCTTGACTTGGGCATACATAGGCAGTGTATTTCAGTGGTTTCTTGACATTAATAACTAAAAACACCCGTGTGAAAAAGATTTGCAAAGTAGTAGGGCCAGTTACTTCCCTAGAGCAGATTCAGAAACATTTTTACTATATGGAAAGCACTTAAGGCATGTGTAAGGGGTTCAGATGCATATCTCTGTTTATGCCCCAGCCCCAGCAGACTACTTGGAGCACATTCAGAGCACAACAAAGCATAGAACTTGAAGCAGCTGCAGCAATAGGGGCATGCGATGACCTCTGCGTGCAATCTCACTTGGTGACTAAACATCTTCCTCCTCTGGTGCCCGTGGTGTAATATTTTATGTAGTGTTGCCTCTCCCATTACCAAGCAGCTTTCGGAAAGGCTTTCTCTGAGGCTGTGCACAGTAAGAGCCGGGCAATCTCGCTGTGGAGGTGTAAGCAGAGAGAGTGGGATGCTCTTCTCATCACTGTTACTCAGTGGGGTGTCCTGGCGCCACACAATAGTGAAACTCCAAAAAAAAAAAAAAAAAAAAAAAATCCCGCTAAAGTCTAAGCATATCCTCCTCCATGTGAATTTGGCTGAAGTGTCCCATTAATTCTGCCAGAAGATTGATTTTTATGCCCTAGTTTTACTCTAAAGTACAGAGCTGGCATTTTTTCAACTTCTGACAGGCCCGAAATGGTGGTTACTCCAAACGGGAGGACAGTGGTGGAACTCTGCTCCAGAGCAGAGTTTTGCAGGCAGCTGAGAACGTAACATAGGAATAGAGAGTGGCTGTGTCAGATCAGTCCAAAAGCCTATTTTGCCCAGTACTGTCCCCACCGCAAGGTCCCCTTGCAGATGCTCAGGGTGGGAGTTTAGCAAACATCACATGTTTTGAATGACCTGTCCCTTGGATAGCTTCCTGGCTTCTGGCAGTCACTGGCTAAGGGGCTGCCTACCTAGGTTAGGGGTTGCAACTGGGCTGCTGTATTTAGTAGTACCTGAGAGACCTGGACTCCAGGAATTTGGCTAATCCATTTTTTAATCCGCTTATTTTTCTGCTTGTGTAATATCTCATTGTGCTGTATGGAAGGAGTACCTCTTGTTTCTTTTGAACTTGCTGCGTCGTCGTTTCCCTGGATGCCTCCATCTCACTGATAGGAAAAGCAGCAAACAATAATTTCATATTCATCTTCCCTGACTCATGATCTTACAGGCTTAAAATACCCCTCTGCCATCTTCTCTCCAAGCTCAGCTGTCTGTATCTGTAGAACCTTTTCTTAAACAAAGCAGTCTTGATTGATTGTTTTTGATATCACTCTTTTCTAGTCTGTGAGATGGGGTGGTCAGAACATTGCTTGAAGCCTTGATGCCAGTGCACTGGGAACATAGATGGAGATGTAATGAGAGCGCTACAAGTGAGCGCATCCCTAAATATTTTTCCATAGAAGGAACACAGACATCAGCAATAATCATCCCTGTTTTAAAAATAAATCTTCCCCACGGCTACTTGCAGAGCTGATAGGTCATCTTGAGAGATTTACAATGATATGATTTTCTTATACTGTAGGTAAAGAAATCTTAGATGTAAGAAATGAAAGATATTCTGAACTGCCTTTAAATTCCCTGTACTCAGAATAAGAAGCCCAAAAAATATTAAATACTTGAGTCTGTTATTAGGGACAGCATTTTTATCTTCCATATCTTGATTTAAATTGAATGTGTCATATGGCATTAAGCAAAATGTGAGTTGTATCTTGAAAGACAGCATAACTCATAAATAGTGTAGCCATAAGCCAGTTGATGGCTTACTTATAACCAGGCAAATCTAATATCCTGCGTAGCTGTAGGGTATGTGATTTTCTGTATATACTCCACACTCTTATAATTGTTTGCTGTAGAGGATGGTGAATTTGCCAGTTGCCACGAGCTCATTTCTTGCCTTAATGCAGTTAATGTAGATTAATATATTTTTAAGGATTCTTTGAAATGTTGCTCTTATTTTAACAGTTTTCTGAATATAATCTTCCCATGGCAGTAAGAATCTGTGGACAAAAAGACTACAGGCCAAAATATTTATTGAATTACAGACTATTTATCACTGAGTTTATTTAAAAAGATCCATATGAGGCTTCAGATTTTTTGGCCAGTCTCAGAAGGATATACAACTAGATATGAAATTTCTTGCAAAGTAAACTACCTCATAACAAATGGCTTTATTGAAATTTGCTCAGAAAGATTTAAAGGCAAATGCCAGGAAAAATTATATTGTAACCATAGTCTGGCTTCTCTGTCAGGAGAGGGGACAAAAAGCGTATTTCAGAAGCAGTTGCAAGGATTAATGTGAAAAATAATGTTACATCCATGTATATATAATTGACTGAGTATGAAATGCTCGCTCAATCAAGAAATAAAAAAATAACTGTGTAACTTTCAGTTATTTGACATGCATCTAAACAAAAAACTGGATATTGTAGAAATAATTCCATGAAATAAAAATAATAGTAATATTATAATTTTTAATACTTGTGAATAAAAAATGTAAAAATATTCTGATCAGTTCATGGGCCTTTCATAAGTACCAGTATTTGCTGACATCAGAAACTAACTGTTTCGTGGTTTATTACCAGGGCAGGTTTTATAAATGCCTTGAGGAATAAATCATCAAAACCATTTACTCATCTTCAAAGCAGCAGAAGGAAATAATTGACAACAAAATAGGAAGGTGTACTTTAGACAATGATATAAAGTAAGTTGCAGAGAATGGCTTTACCATTAAATGCCTTGGGAGTCTCAAAGTTCCGATATAAACTACCACTACTGGTGTTTTAAAAATTATTTTTAGAACAAAAGTGCTTGTAATTAAATATAGTGTAAAGTCACATGCATGCACACACACAAATAGGAATAATTTAAAAAAATTGAAGAGAATTCAGTATTTCAGAGATTGCTTAACTTCCAGCTTTGTTTTTGAATGTACCACAGTCCCTTATGTCAATAGGACCATGTGAAAGGACCTTCCAGGTGAGTGTAAATCACTGTATGCCTGTACCCTTAATCAGATGTAATACCTACCAGTCAATGACATATATCAGCGGTGGAAAAAGTGCTACTGGGTGCTTCATTTCTGTGCTAGAGAGAGAAAACTAGAAAGCCTGGGGTTGGCAATTAGAAGAGAAACCCACAGTGGGTTCTCCTTTCACTTGCCCTCTTTACGATGAAGCAGCTCCAAATAAAACAAGAGGCCGCTCTACCCGTGAATGCCCATTCCTCATGTAGAACATCCTTGCTCCTTGATTAATGGCACGTTTCCCTGTGATTTATAACCATGCCTGCATTCAGGTGGCATCAGAATAGCAAGGAAAAAAAATGAATCAGGTTTATTAACAGGGAAACTATATAGCTGCTGCTTGGGTTTTGCTCAGATTCCCATAACCACTATCAGTGTAAGAAGCAAAATATGTCCAAAACACAAAGGGCCAAATGAAGGTTCAGCACTGGCCAGTATGAGCCACACTGCACGTCTGGCTTGGGTCTGAGCCCATAGCTTTCAGTCACTGGCACTCCAGCACTGCCCTTGCCGTGTCCTGCTGGTACAGTCTGGGCTTTGTGTCTTGTCCTTCTGCTCAGCACAGGAAATATTTTAATTGGAAACTAAAGGGCCATAAAAGAGAGCATGGCAAAGGATGAGAAAACAATGGGAAGTAAAGCGGTAGATTTTGCTTTAGAAAGAAGGAACAGTTTTAAATAGTATTTTGATCCCATTTTTGCCAAGGCTCATGGCAGAAGGACAGTAGCTGTGTCTGATCCCTCTCAAACTGCCTGATGATATTTTCTCTATTGAGAGGTCCCCACTTTTCTTCGAATGTCTGATAAATCTTTCATATGTTTATTTCTCCTGTTAGTGTAACTAGTTACCTAGAACACATTTTAAATCTGATAAAATGACGTAAGCAGTTAGTACAACTGCATAAAGCTATCTGCCTTCCTAAAGGTATCACAGCAGGCGTGGCGAAGGGCATGAGAGGCAGGCAAGGCTGACACTGCTGACTGCAGCTGGAAATGTTGCCTGTGCTGCTCTGCAGCTGATTTCCAGTGGAGATCGATATCAGCAATTGCGTATGGATGTGACTGACAGTTGCAATGGCACCTTTAACCTTTTGCTTTGTTTGGAGTTAGCTGTGTCCCCCCCAGCTCTTCATCATTTAGCAGACCTGAAGAGGTGTTTCAAGGGATTTTCAGACGTGGCCTTAACAGGGCATTGATATTCTTCTACTGGATGCTCAAACTGACATTTAGACACAAAAAAGAGGGATTTGCTTGGGTGACCTGAGTCATGGCAGCCTCCATTGCTGCAGGGTGCCTGGGTGCCAAGTCCCACTTGCCTGATTACCTGCTCTGCAGAGGTCTGGCTTGCTGGGAGAAGAAAAATTGGCATCCAGTTTCGAATAGGAGCTGGGGACTGAAATAGTATTTAAATCCAGTGAGGTGCCTAGTAACATCCATAAGTGAACAGACACCTTTGAAATGCGCTCCGTTGTGCCTGTCCTGACACTTTTAGCCATCTGTCTTTAGTTTCATTTACCCATGGGACCATATCCTCTGTGAGGCATCTCCTATTGTGTGCCCAAGCTCATTGTACAAGTAGTGGATTGGGGTATAAGGGTGCTCCCAGGACACCTCTCAAAGGAGTTTCTGTGACATTTCCCTGCTATGAGAAGCAGGTTCTGTACTTGTCACTGGTGTCCCCATGATCTGTAGAAAAAAGCTTAGAAACAGGTGTGGGGAGCCCCTGTGCTTTGTCAGCTGCAGGCAGGCCCAATGGATTAGAGTGGCCTTAATGTGGCATTATGTTTGGCATGTCACCTAGGAAGGCTGTCTGCAAGGTGCTTATGGGACAGCTATTTGCACTGGCACCTGGGGGTCCACAGCTTTCCAGAGATTTTGCAGAATTGTGTAGAATTAGGTGCCTGTGTGGGAATTTCAGACTTGGAAAATCTAGAGCTAATATTTTTGGGAACAGCTTTGATTATGATGTATTTCAGTCGAAGGAACTCATAATTTTCTTGGCTGAATTAAGTGGAAGTAAGGCCGGAATAAGAGAAGAGAGCAGTATTTCTTGTTTGCCATTGCCAGTGTTGTCATTGCTGGCCTCAATCATACCAGGCAATGTTTTGATGCTGCAGAGGTAAAGGCAATACAGTAACCACTCTGACCTGTGTTTCTTCCTGTTTGAACATTAGTCAGACCCTCAAAATTATTTTAACATCAAATAAGTCATCTTCATCTGTGAATTCATTGTATGAAAGAAGTTCGTTTATACATAACTTCGTGCTTTGTTTCTGATCTTTATGTTTCAGTCTATTTTGTTTATTTATATTAATTTTCTTAAGAAGATACCTGACACCTGCAAAGGAACAAAGAAGGACACATGCCAAAAGTTTGCCTTCAACACTTTTTTTAGTTGGTGCTAATTTTTGAGCTGTTATTCAAGCAGCTGTCCAGGTCAGGAGAGTTCAAGCATGCTTCTTCTATACCACTGGCACTCTGAGACTGCAGTGAAGGAAGAGAAGTCTGCAAATTATTAAGCATTTGGCAGTGCCTTCCAGTTGTATTAGGTTATAACTGCATCAGTTGTATGATTAAGAGGAAGTGACAGGTAAGCAAAATGAGAACAAAAGGCTCATGCTGTTAGAAGCAAATGTCATTGTGTCATACATACTGTACACGTATACCAATGCTCTCTCTAAACATACATACAAGGGAAAGAAGATATGAGAAAGAGAATATCTGTGTATTTGTCGATACATGTTCATGTGTCTTTATACAGTTTGTATGTTGTATAAATTGATGCTTACCTCATGTATATGTGCCTGTTTCTGCATGTGGAAACCAATATACCTGTGGAATTGTGGCACAGGTAGTAAAAGTATGCTGGAGATGGAGCATAGCGATGCCTTTGTACGGCCCACCGGTCTGTTTACTGGCTTGAAGTTTTCCGTACAGACATTCTTTTTTTTTCCAACTAAATGGTTTTTGGAAAGGTGTTTATCAAACTTTTAAAGGTTTTGCGTCTCAGTTTTCTTACAAGCTCCAAATGAATCAAAGTAAAATATGAAGGTTAAATACTGAGAGTAGAAATTACTACATTTATAGCTTTGCTTTCTAAATGAGTATTCTTTATGTATGTTGTACCATTTTAGAACATTTTTTAACGTTACAAGTTCTACAACTAAGTAAGAGAGCTTTCACAAATACACAGTGAGTGTGACACTTAGTTTGAGAAATATTCGTCTGTAATACGTGCAAGGGGATGGAAACCTCAAGTTGGCAAGGCTGCCCGTCACTCCTAAGAGTCAAGGAGTTATCTGGTTAGGCTCACAACCTGGAGTGAGTCAGAGGCGCGGAAGACTGACAACCCATTTTGGGGTGTGTGAAAGAAGGTGAGGTTGTATGAGGGCCTGACCGAAGTAAGTGTCTCTTCCTTGTGCCAGTCTGTGGCTGGGGAGAGCAGAGTGCTACTCATCTGTTGTTTCAGGATCAGTCATGCCAAGCCTACAGGCTGCTTTCAAAAAATCTCCACTTGACTTAGAGCCACAGGACATACCACATATTTCAGAGACATGAGAGAGTTGTACAGAGGCAGAAGATGGTGAGGTTTCTTGGAGACCCCACCATTACATTGCCAGGTGAGACCTGAGCTGAGTGTACAACAGGACAAACTGGTGCTGTTGGTTTCCTGCTTGCGTCCTTCCTCCCATATCTTGGGATTTTAATTAACCAGCAGAAGACGAGGAGGACTGCCGTACTGCCAGTCACTGAGCAGGGATGTGACACCTGAAATTCTTGAGTATCACCTGCAGGTTTGGCTATTCCATGTTATTCTTTTGGCTCACATGGCAGTCCTCATTCCAGCCCTCCAGTTACCCATATCAGTGCCAGTGTGGTCCCGCGTAATGGCATTTTGGGTTCGGAGGAGAGTTCAATTCATATTTTTAAAATATCAGAACTTGTATATATATGCACACACATACACCATATATGAATGAAAGTGAAAACATGAAAAAGCAGAGATTGCAAGTTGAGCATTGAAAGTAAAACAATGTTCAGGAGATAAGATCACCTAAGTAACATTAATTCCCCTGTCTGTTTCTAACCAGTACTGTCATACACTGTTAATGGTTGCATTCACAGAGGAAGAAGGAGTGGGCTTTAATACCAGGGATTCACACGAGATGCTCTCATAAATTCTAAAGAAGAGTGGAATTTTGCATCCTTGAGATGCCCAAGTTAAGTACATTTAGAAAATATATAGACTAGCTTGAGCCTGGCTCATCGTAATTCCACCGGCATAAAATGAAAATGCCATTCAGCTTTCCTGCTACCATATATAAAGGTTAAATCTATGTATATCATTCACTCATAGGCCCTTTGGAAGGAAGTCTCTTGTGCCGGTAACAGCAGTCAAAAGCTTTATGCTGCTGCTGGTTAGGCTATTTTAATTTCTGTATATTTATAGTAATAAAACCACAAAAAGACAGAGCCAACACCTCCCATTTTGCAAGTACTTAACATGTGTGCAAACACACGAGAAAGAGCTGTTGCTTTTATTTAACTTCCAAAAAATTATCTTCTTAAAAATGTTCTTTTTGAATTTTCTAACCATATGGCCAGAAAATCAAGACTGATGAAAACTCAAGTGGCCAAGGAGAAGAACCTTCACTAATTTCTTTTCCCTAAAAAGAGACTATGGATGTTTAGTATTGGCATACCTGCTTAGGGATGGTTTGAAGTTGGCTTGAGTGCCTGATGCCGGGGCACCAGAGCTAGTCAGCCAGGCTGTCAGGGATACATTTCTGACTTCAATTGAAGTTAGTGGCTGAGCTTCTCTTTATTTCACTGGAGCGAGAATTTCGCACAGGTGTCTGACTCTGCAACTTCATATCTTGGGATGCTGTATTGATTAATATTGTACAAGAGATGTGTATCTTTTTTTCTAGCAAGCACACCTGTACAAGTCAAATATTAATGCCTAGGGTATTCTGTAAATAGCATTCATAATCCTGCTCTGAAGCAACTTTCTGTGAAGCCATTTTCCACTCTGTTTCTTAGAGAAAAACAAATATATAACAGAACTCTGAAACTCCTTTCCAATATTTCATTTGCCGGCTTTCAAGCATCATCCTGGGAGCAATGAGACAAGAAAAGAGTCTTTTCTTCCTTCAAGGTCTGCAGTGAACAGTGTAAAGCCACGCACAATGGATTTGGAAGAAGCTTTATATATTATGACAAGCGAGTGTATCTCTAGGGTGCTCTGCTGTTGTGGAATGTAGTTCTAAGCCAAATCATCCATTAAGTCACTGAATGTGGTAAAATTTCTCAGGTTCCTAGAGATGAAAAGCAGATGAAGAGACACCCATGACTCAGTTCTTATGAATGCAATGAAGTAAGATTATCAGCCTAAATTGTCCCTATTAATCAACAGGGTAATCTTGCAATGATAGCCTTTGTGAATCTGCAGAGCTTTGGGACTGTGTTGGGTAGAAGGAGTCTGACTGACAGTTTTAGGGTCATGTACTCAATCTGAGTCTCAAACTGTTCCAGCTGAAAAAAGAAAAGAAAGCATATGTACTCCTTGCTCCTGGGGAGGTGTTCACATGGTTAAGAAATGCATGATTATGATGCTATGTTGACACAGAGGGAGAATTTTTTTTTTTTTTTTGCAGTTTTCAGCCTCTGCTCTCTCACTGTTTCTCTTTTCTTACTAAGCCCTGAAATTCAGCCTTTCAAAATTTGCCATGCCAACCAAAGGAGGGGATGGCACTGTGACTATATTATTTCTGTCATGCTGGAAATGATTTAGCGTTGGCATACCTGCACTGATGTGCATCCAAACATTCATACATCCATACCTTCACCTTGCCTTCCAGTATTGATTAAAGAATAGCCTGATAAAGATTTTTAAAATGACGAGAATGAGCTGCCTTCTCACTGATAATCAGAGGGCAGTACTGCTGTCGGTACTTCACTTGCAATGCCTGCCATCCAAGGGATAGTAAATACCTTATTTAATCTTTTTTTAATTTGCTGTCAGTGTGTGTGTACTTGTCTGGGTACTTTTCATACTTATTATCTACTGCTTAGGTTATGTCTTTGACTTCAGAAGTTGTATTTTGTTAATCAGCTTTCATAGGAAAGGGACACATTTCATAAAAAAAAAAAAAAATTGCCAAGTTAATTAAGGATGAGGAAAAAAAATAGAAAGAAAGTGCAACAGCCTGACTAGGAGACAGAAAGTGTAGAGCAAACCCAGTATCAAATACTATGAGAATATCTTAGCAAAAAACGCACTGCAGTAATCAAAATGGCTCATCATTAAAGCATGTCTATGGAAATTTTTAAAATAGCCAGTGGACTTAATAAATAAATAAATAAATTTCCTACTGGGGAAATCTTCGTTATAAGGAATCTTTTCTGTGTGCATTTAGGTACAGTGCCTTCCAAGGAGGAGTCAGTAATTCCTGTCCTGGCAAAGTTTGCTGTCTGGTTTTGGATAGTCTTAGAGAGAGGTGAAAGAGTGAAAAACAATCGAGTCTTTTGCAGTTAATAACACCAGAAAATGGGAGACTGTTAAGCTCTGTGCCCAGACCTTAATCTTGGTAGAGAGGGAATACTTGGAGAACTGGACCTCCAAAGATTGCAAGGTCACTTAGGCTTACAAATGTACTAAAGAGTTGTTGTGGTTTAACCCCAGCTGGCAACTAAGCACCACACAGCCGCTTGCTCACTCCCCCCCGGTGGGATGGGGGAGAGAGTCGGAAGAGTAAAAGTGAGAAAACTCGTGGGTTCAGATACAGACAGTTTAATAGGTAAAGCAAAAGCCATGCATGCAAGCAAAGCAAAGCAAGGAATTCATTCACTACTTCCCAATGGCAAGCAGGTGTTCAGCCATCTCCAGGAAAGCAGGGCTCCATCACGCGTAACGGTTACTTGGGAAGACAAAAAAACATCACTCCAAACGTCTCCCTCCTTCCTTCCTTCTTCCCCCAGCTTTATATGCTGGGCATGATGTCCTATGGTATGGAACATCCCTTTGGTCAGCTGGGGTCAGCTGTCCCAGCTGTGTCCCCTCCCAGCTGCTTCTGCACCCCCAGCCTACTCGCTGGTGGGGTGGTGTGAGAAGCAGAAAAGGCCTTGCCTCTGTATAAGCATTGCTCAGTAATATGGAAAACGTCCCTGAATTATATCAACACTGTTTTCAGCACAAATCCAAAACATAGCCCCATCCTAGCTACTGTGAAGAAAATTAACTCTATCCCAGCCAAAACCAGCACAAGAGTCTATGCTAGGAGTTGTAGAAAGGGGTAGCTGAAAAGCATGCAAGGTGGGGACTGGGGGTAATTCCTAGTGTGTCTTATGTCACATTGCTGCAAGACAGAATCTCCAGTAGTAAAATGCCCTGCAGATCCTATAACTTGCTTTAGCATATGACACTGAGTTTTGCAAGGTCTGATGACAGGCACAGAATTAACTTGGGCTGCTGCCGTAGGCATGCCTGGGAGCTGCTTACCAGTTCCAGCAGCATGTCAAGATATTTGCCCCATCTTTTTTGAAAGAGAAATAGCCATCAGCGTTGGCATTTGAAAGAGCACCAATAAATTCAGGTAGAAACTGAACAGCCATTTCAGTAGTTTCCCCTGTATCTGAAGTTAAATGTTACTGTAGGTTTTTTTAGAAAACTCAAGTCCCTGAAGACAGGGAGGAAATACATAAGATTTTCATGATATTTGTTAAGGCACTCTTTAAAATAATACAAAACCAACAGAGTTAATTATGGTAAACAATTGTGTGTGTTTCTGTGGTGGGACGTTTTTGTTCTGTGTAAAATTCTATAGGTGGAATTTAGTTCTCTTAAAGTCCGTGATGTGACTGAGAAGTCCTATGAAGTCATTTTGTTTTCAGTTTTACAGGGCTACTCTGTAAAGGGTTACATCTGAGAGATACATGCTTTGGAGAAGATCCTATCCGTAGGTAACTGTTCATGTAAGTGCAATTACTTTTTTCTGTATATCACTCATATATAACTTGCTTTTATGATCTGATTTTTTAAAACAAAACAGTCAAGCCCCTTATCCTAAAGAATAGTGCAAAGTAATCCAAAAGAAGACCTCATAATACTTTTTGCATCCACTGTAATGAATCCTGATTAGGAACATGTGCAGTGATGTTATCCTGATTGGTGGGAAATTGGTGAAGGAAATAACCAATTTTCAATCAACATAATTGGTTGCTCAGGAGGTTTGAAATCTAGAGAAATGGCATTGCATCTTCTGCAGCTGTGTTAAAAGATTTTTCTGGAACAGCAAATAAATTGTTGGTAAGAATTGCACGTTTCCAAAAATATTTACGCTTATGAGTAACTGTGTAGAAAAGTCACATGACAGGTATTTTAAAAATCATTAATGTTGTAGTCTTTTCAGTCATTATCAAAGCTCAGTAAGTCCAAATTCTATGAAAGACATTTTAAAAAAACAGCAAGTTCAACCCCTCCCACCCAACAAACAAGTTTCTTCACTGACTTCCAGGGTTTTGAATACATTTTTTATTTGTTTAATGGGGATTCAGTTCTGTAGTACAAATCCACAGTGGAGTGGTACCCAGAACCTGGTTCACCCCATCTTCATCTCAGTGTTAAGACATGCTATTTACATTACACCACCGTTATGCAGTCCCACGTATGGTTGATAATGGTGATGAGCTAGAAGCAGAACAAATGCAAATGGAAAAGCCGTTCTGTCCCACAGAGTGTAATCTCTGTGGTGATACACTCTGGTCTTGAGCTGGTTATAAATCCATTAAGGTCCTAGAAGTCAATGTGTCTGTGCTGGTTTACCCAGCTGGGAACTTTGACCCAACTTCATAACTCATCATGCATTTTGAATGCATGGCCTGACGTTTTCCCACTCTAACCTGACTGCACTCAATAGATAAATAAATTAAGAAATAGTAAATAAGTTCCCATACAAAGCCAGTGTAGCTCTTAACTGTTTTTAGCTGGGTTTTAAACGCGTATGAGGAATAGAAAAGGGACTATCTCTTTACTAAACATGTCAGCCTGAACCAATTCTGCTGAAGTATTTCATGCTTAATATCTGCCTGTGAACTGAAGGTAGCCCAAAGCCATTTCCTTGAACAAGGTAGCTGCTTCACTGCAGTAAAGCTGGGCAGCACAGTTGAGGTTGTGGCATCACCTCTGGCTAAGACCTAGCCATATAATAACGGCACAGATTTGTCACTTCCTTGCCTCTGAATTGTGAAATTGCAATTGGGTATGCATACCCCAGAGGAGAATGTTGCTGGATATACATGGTTGTATGCACATACCCTCATGCATTCTTCCACTTCAGATTCTCCTCCCTTAAATCAGCCAAGGCATGGAATAGCCGTGCTGTACCTGGGCATAAAACATTTTTACCTTGCTGTGCTTCCCAAGCACTTCACTTATCACCTTGAGCTGTCCACTCAAGTGTAAAGAGAAGTTTCACTACCCACCTTCTAAAATTAGAGTTTCCATCTATTAAAAGAAAGAGGCTCAAAATCCTTTTGAGAGATAAATTGCACAGAATGCTTTGATTCATATCTGTGTGCTGGAAATTTCACACATCAAGTAAAATACCATGAATACATCATTATTTTGACAGTTTTGTGAAAAAGGAGGCAAGAGGATCGCATTGCATGGATTTAATTTCTGCAGTTTTACAACTTTGTGTTTTGCAAAAGAATCAAATCCTGCCATCAGAGCAGAGCAGGTGGTAAACTGAAAGGCAAAGTGGAGATACTATATAAAGGCCTATCAGATCTCATACTTGGCATGCAAGCCCCCACCAAGGGCTCCCCAGCCAGAACTCCTGTGTCTCTCACCTTCTCAGAATAGTATCTTTTGTCTTTTTTTCAGGCTCGGTACTTCTCCACCTGCAAGGGGGGTGTCACAGAAGAGGAGAGGTTAGATAGCCAGAACCGAGCTTCCCACCAAGACTGTTACAGGCGAAAGAAAACAGCTTAATTTTCCCCACTGGAGGATAGTGGGATGCCCACCACCACTATGCCACCCAACACAAAGAATTTCATGGGCCAGTATTGGGTTTGTGTGGCAAGGTTTTGGTAGCAGGGGGACTATAGGGGTTGCTTCTGTGAGAAGCTGCTAGAAGCTTCCCCTATGTCCCATAGAGCCAATGCCAGCCAGCTCCAAGACGGACCCGCGGCTGGCCAAGGCCGAGCCCATCAGCGACGGTGGTAGTGCTTCTGTGATAACGTATTTAAGAAGGGGAAAAAACCTGTGCAACACCAGCAGCAGTCAGAAGAGAGGAGTGAGAAGATGTGAGAGAAACAACTCTGCAGACACCAAGGTCAGTGAAGAAGGAGGGGGAGGAGGTGCTCCAGGCACCAGAGCAGAGATTCCCCTGCAGCCTGTGGTGAAGACCATGGTGAGGCAGGCTGTCCCCCTGCAGCCCATGGAAGTCCACGGTGGAGCAGATATCCACCTGCAGCCCATGGAGGACCCCACGCCGGAGCAGGTGGATGTGCCGCAAGGAGGCTGTGACCCCGTGGGAAGCCGGCACTGGAGCAGGCTCCTGGCAGGACCTGTGGACCCATGGAGAGAGAGGAGCCCATGCTGGAGCAGGTTTGCTGGCAGGACTTGTGACCCCGTGGGGGACCCACGCTGGAGCAGTCTGTTCCTGAAGGACTGCACCCCGTGGAAGGGACCCACGCTGGAGCAGTTCATGAAGAACTGTAGCCTGTGGGAAGGACTCATGTTGGAGAAGTTCGTGGAGGACTGTCTCCCATGGGAGGGACCCCACACTGGAGCAGGGGAAGAGTGTGAGGAGTCCTCCCCCTGAGGAGGAAGGAGCAGCAGAGACAATGTGTGATGAACTGACCGCAACCCCCATTCCCCATCCCCCTGTGCCGCTCGGGGGGAGGAGGTAGAAAATTTGGGAGTAAAGTTAAGCCTGGGAAGAAGGGAGGGGTGGGGGGGAAGGTGTTTTTAAGATTTGGTTTTATTTCTCATTACTCTATTCTGATTTGACCAGTAATAAATTAAATTATTTTTTTTCCGCAAGTCGAGTCTGTTTTGCCCATGACAGTGATTGGTGAGTGATCTCCCTGTCCTTATCTCGACCCATGAACCCTTCGTTTTATTTTCTCTCCCCTGTCCAGCTGAGGAGGGGGAGTGACAGAGCGGCTTTGGTGGGCACCTGGCATCCAGCCATGGTCAACCCACCACAGCCAGCATTCAGGTAAGCTGAAAATCTATCTGTAGATGCTAGGGCCAAATGCAGTGTTCATTTAGCATAAAGCTGAATTTTAGTGAAAAACACAGTAGTGTCAGGGTGTCATGGATAAGGAGCAACATCCTAGCTACAGTGAAGGACTATTTATGTTGAGGTAGGTGAAGGGAGACTGGGAAAAGGGTCCTTTTCTTCTCTAAGCAGTAGTACCTTCTCTTGTTCTCATGTCTCCGTGACTGTTTGCAAAGCTTGCCCACCCAAACATTTATGCAACATGTTTGTAGAAAACCGTAACTTTTAAAGCATTGATGACATTCAATATTCTTTTTATTTCCCTTTGAGTCCTGGATTTGGGCCTCTCTTTGTAATCACAAAATGAGAAATATATTTCTAGAAAACAAAGGGTTTTTTCCCTCTCCCATCCCATGACTCCAGGACCTGAGCCTTTACAAAAATAAAAGGTACATGCATATATTTGGTTAGTATTTTTATCATAAACTTCTTCTGCAACCTTTCACTCTCAGTTGCCTTAATTTCCTGTTCTCCTTGATCTGAGGCAGTTTGGGATTTTAGCAAGCATGTCCTTTCTTGTGGAGTAGAAACCCGACCTTGTTTAAGCTTTGGCATTGACTTAAAAATGCCTGGTACATCAGTGGTGGTATTTCAATATTTTTGCTCCTGTGGCCAGCAGAACACAAAAATTGCAAGGATAATGCAAAATCATAATTAAAACTAAAAGTGAACTTAAATTTTGTCAAAGCTCAGAAAACTTTTCAGTAAAGTTCACATTTTTATGAGCTTGTTATTTTGTACAAATCTATTTTCTTCTTTCCTGTCACATCTCAAGACCTTTTTGTAAGGAATCACCATCTCTTTTCCCCCTAATTTAAATTCTGCTCTATCTGTTTGGAATATTAGGTATGCCTTAGCAGTGAAATTATTTTAATGATGTGGCTGAGTGCTCGTATATATTCAGGCAAGCAAACATAAAATGGTCATTCTTTATATTAAGGGTCTGTCTGTAGTTTAGAAAAGGTAATAAATGATAGATTGAAAGCATAGGTGGCTCCAGTAGTGGATGGTGTGTATTACAGAGGTTATTAGCTCATCAGTTGAAGGTGTTGTAAACGGCTGCAAGCCAAACTTTCAAGCAACCTGCACAATGGCTGGACTCCATAACAACTGATTAACTATGTATTAACATGCAGATTAACTCTTTATCAACTCTTTATGAAATATGTGTGTTTGGCACCCAAAAAGCAAGCATGGTTGTAAAAGGAGACATAAGATTTCCTTATGACTGGCAGTACATCGTCTCTTATTTTTGTTTAAATGTAGAATATGATTTGCAAGGGTGCCTATGCCACCTGAGATTTAAGTCCTGTTTTCAGAAGTGGCACTGTGCAGTGCTTGTCTCATTTCTGGTCAGGATTGGGCCTCTACATCTCTTCGGCAGTCTTGAATATGTTGCTGTGCTTCTTAATTTACCGTTAGGCAGAGTGTCCATTTTAAGCCCACAGCTTTTCCTAGGATGTGTATGTCTAATCTACCAGTGAAGGGGCTGAGCCATGGCGGGTTGCTGGGAAGCAGCGAGGGGCATAGTGGGAGAGCCATGGGGGGGCAAGGACCCTGCTTGTCTCAGGGAGGAGAGCCTGGCCAGACCATGGAGTCATAGGCAAGGGAATTCCTTGAAGCTCCAGAGCGGACATGGAGCACGCTGTTCAAAGTCTGAGCTCCCACTGAAAGGAGGGTTGGAGTTAAGGCTGTGTTTTTGTAATCACATTTCATTCTTACTCAGAGGTAAGAGTTACATCCATACTCAGTTATACCAGACAAATCTGTTGAATTGGCTGGGACAAAAGCATGTGGTTTTTGTTAAGGGTAAGTTTATTATCACATCTTTT
Source organism: Gymnogyps californianus (assembly GCF_018139145.2). NCBI lineage: Eukaryota > Metazoa > Chordata > Aves > Accipitriformes > Cathartidae > Gymnogyps > Gymnogyps californianus. Next base: position 62,064,135 of record NC_059474.1, on the reverse strand, counting down.
GATCTGCCTCACCCAGCAGATTTTTGTTGTTCCTCTGCAGAGGAACCTCTGTCCAGTCTGGTGCAATATAGCTCCAAAGCAAATAGTCCCTTCAGGTCTTCTGGTGCGTGTGCTTCCAAGAAAAGATGGGGCAGCTCCATCTCTGATCTCTGCCCAGCTTTTAACCCTGTCACAAATTCAGCAGTGTGGCTGTAGTCTCTGAAAGCTCTGCAGAGGGCTAGCACAGCTTGATGGGAGAGAGGAGTTTTGCTATGTATATACCCCATTCTTAGACCTTGTCTCAAGTGTTTGGCTGCTGGCCTATTGAAGACCTTGGACTGGATGCATGTATTCTGACCCAGGATGGGTACTTCTCAGGTTGAAAACAGGAGGTCTGCAGAGCTTTTACCACTTGTTCCCAGTAGCTGTAGATTCCAGTAGCTCCTTCTTTCCATAGATGAATATCCTCTTCCTACACTCCAGGATAAGAGTAATGCTAATAACTGCATTATTATCACCCGTAACTTTCCTTAGGAAGCAGAGGAGGCTTAGGTACTGGTGACCATGGGAGGATTTGTGGTTTCTCATCTTGCAGCCAGCTGCTGCGATTTGGAAAAGTGGGCATGAAAAAATTGCCAGAAGCCCCAGAAGGGGCTTCCAGTGCCCAAGCAGAGCCAGATGTGCCTCAGCCACTCCTCAGAGTTGTCTGGGTAGCCGTTCTGAAGGTGGGGAGAGTGACTTCCTCTTGTAGCATAGTCCAGTGCTTTACTGCTAACAAGTGTTTTTTTTTCTTGTGAAATGTGAGTGTTTCTTGTTGTGACTTAAGCCTGTTATTTTTATCCTATCCACCCTGAAAGTGGAGAACAGATTGCTCCCTTCCTTTTTTCTGCAACCTTTTATGTACTTGATTACTGCTGTTATATCTCCCCTTAGTCTTCTGTCTACTTTTAGTAGTTGTCCTTGTTTCATGGCTTCATTTTTTCCAATCAGCAGGAAAATTCCCTTACACAAAGTGGCTTTGGATCAGACCCCTTGCTAAATAAAGCTCTGTATTGAAAACATTGTTTTAGTAGGTCAGATGTTGTATATTGTGATGGCAAGCATGTGTTATTTAAAATTGTGCTTAACGGGAAAAAATGTCATTTGGAATAAAGAAGATTACATCCAGGCTGCTTAGAGTCATTATTTCTCTTTAGCTCCCCAGCCCTATTTTTTCTATTAGGGTACCACTATTTATGGTTCTTCAGCAACCAACACTGTAACCTTTCTTAAATTATCATAAACTAACCTTCTATTGACCAGGGACAACAAAGCCAGCATAAGACTGCCAATGCAGAAGGCTACAGCATTAAGACTTGGTTTTTTTGCGAACAGAGTTGTTTATCATCAGATGTTTCCAATAATGGCTCTAGAAAGCATTGATTATTTCTCTACCTTCACTTCAATTTATAAATTTAGTTTACCAGAGAGTGAGAAAGAACAAAGCAAAGGTATGGGATGGTCTAAATCACCCTGGGTAGCTTTACTGATTTGTTTTGCCTACAGTTCTCTCTCCTGCTTCATGTAGGCTTAGATTTGGGGGGGGGGAGGGGAAAGAATAAATGCAAAACCAGTCTAGTTTCTTAATTTCTTTTGCTAATTTCTTCATAACACAGAGAGAAGGGAATAAAATCACAGTTGTGTAAATGTTAGCAGAGGAAAGCACTGGGCTAGATATTTTGTGGCAAAAGAGTTTAAGGATCCCTGTGGCTCATGACCAGTCACCTTTCTCTTGGCGTGGCTGTGTAGAAGAGAGGATGCAGAGGGCTCTTTCACCCATGTAGCCTGCCAGGCAGTAGGGGCTTAGTGATCTCTGGAGTATGAGAAGACGTGGGGGTAGCCTCAGATGGGAACGCCTTGAGCTAAAGGCAGAGAATGGGAGCTGGCTGTTCAAGGAGGACTAGGTAGGTGCAAAGAGGTTCTGCAATAGTTGTGGCCTGACCTGTATTGATGTCTGAGGCAAACATGGAAAGCATTGCGGAAGGCTGTGCCAAGGCTGCCTCTGTCCTGTTGTGTCTTGCAATCTGGCATAACCCCTTCTCTCACTCAGAACGTAGACATGAGACTGCAGAGCCCACGGCTTGGTGCTTAGGCTGGTCGGCAGAGCCCTGTTACCGGTTAAAATCTGTGTTGCTGGTGTTGCTTTACATAGGTTTGGCAGCCAAGAAAGACATACTTGTCTACTTTGTCCTGGCTGCTGCTGTCTGGCAGAGGTGGGCCCACCAGGGTGGAGAGGAGAGAGATCTTGCCAGGGGCATGGCCAGCTGGGAGAGGCTGCCAGCAAGCAAAGAGAGCACAGGGCAGCAGGGCATGCCTGCTGCCTGGAGCACACACACAAGCCCAAAGGGGGTGAGGAAAAAAGAGACCTGTGAGGTGTTTTTCCATGATGAGATACTGCTGAAAGTTGCCGCTCTGGAGCGATGCAGACTCTCATAGCTAAAATTAATGAGTCCCAAGATCAGTTTCCAGATTGATATGTTCAATTTTTCTTTTAGTACAAATGTTCTTTGTTTTTGTAGGGGATATCAATAGCCTATATATTATTTTGAGTGAGCACATATATAGGTATTTTCTGAACAGAACTACTACTTTTATTCCCAAAGGGTGAAAAGCATATTCTTCTTAGACAGCAGTCCTTAGGCCTGGAGAGCTCAGGAGAATATGAGGCTGAGCAAGTTTATGAGACCAAGCTGTGCATGGTTGTATGTTGCAAAGGCACCAGATAAAGAGGATTCTGAAAACTGGAGTAAAAGTTGTAAAAAATGGTTATTTCGGTTGGGGTCCATGGTCCTTCTGTGAGAAGACCTTAGCAATTCACATTCCCATTGTCTTTGGTGCTGAGAGTAGATTAATGTCTCCAGAACCAGGCTCAAGTTGCCTTGGGATAAGCAGATGGAGGAGAGTTTGCTAATCCCCTCCTGCCAAAGTTAGGTTTTTTCCTCTGGGCTTTTAGAAATTCTCATAAGCATACACCTCTGAGAAGAAGCTCTAGATGATATGGGTTACTAAGCTGTGTCTGTGGAGTAGGTCCTCTTCAGAGCACCTTTTGAACACAGGGTTTGATATATATTTTAGCAATGTCTCTGACTTTCTCCCTGCTGAGTCATTTAGGAAGAGGAGAACGGTTTGATTTCTCTCTGTAGCAAAGGTGGGTTGCACAAAATCTGTGATGCACAAATGATATTACATAAGCAGAGAAGATTCCACATGTGAATTGTTAGTCAGGTTACAGGTATTTTGCTGAAATTTCTCATTTCTTTGTCCTACCTCATTAGCATTAATAAATATGTAGTAAAGTAATTCAGCAAGTACTGGAATTGAAGTTCAGTATCATGCAGATGCCTGCCTTGTGGCTAATTACCAGTGTCAACTGGGAACATTTATAAAGATACCTGATGCTGTTGAGCCTCTACAGTCCATTAGGATATCAGCACAATGCTGGCTGTATTGAGTCCAATTTAATTTTTTGTAGCTTAGACTAAGACTTCTCCCACTTCGCCGGATTTGATTGCAGTTGATCAGAGGTTTAAAAAGCTAAAACAGGCTAAAAACATTAGGCTTGTCATCTTTTATACCTGGCTTGTCTTCACAGTGATCTAGCAGAGGAGTATCTGCATGCTGATGGAAGTGGGAATCAGTCTTATTATATGTTAAAAACCTCAGAGATATGGGAGCGTTTGGAAGTTATTAGCTTAAGTTTGCCTTGTACATTCACTTTCCTCCAGCCAGATTGAACCTGAAATGATTTGGCATGTGTTCCTGATCCTCTGTCATTGATGGATGCCACTGAGTGACAAATTTGCATGATATTTTGAACAGGATAAATGGATACTTGAGTCCTTTTAGAGGCTTTGACTTTGGCTTTTTTCCAGAAATGTAGTCTTGCTGTTGTTCTTAGCTCACATCGTGAATGTTATTTCCCACACGATATGTCATGAGGTCCTGGTGCTATTTATTCAGAATGCCCTTTACTGTGGCCTGCAACTTCTCTCTGCCTGCTATGCAAGAACTGAGAGAGGGGGGAATGCGAAAGCCTCCCAACGCTACCCCCTCTTTGCACAAATTTCTGGGTAGGGTGTGAAAAACATGCTAAATGAGATCTTTAAAGAGGCACACTGGCATGTGTGTAGAGCAACATTGCCCTTTCTTAAACATGGAAGCTGTAATTATGTCTAGCTGGAGGGAGTCCTGCTGGGTCTCCTGCATGCCCACCTAAGCACCAAGCAGGATCTATCCCTAAATGAACGGATCTTTATCTGACTGTTTACAGCTCTTATGCCATACTCGTTATTTATTTAATGAAACGTCCCACTAAAATAGAACAGCCATTCATAAGCCCCTGACAACAAACAATCATGAAAATTGCCTTTGAATTTCCCTAATTTGCTTGTAAGAGTCAGAACAATGGGAAAGAATAATTGCAGTTATTAAAGAAATGGCTGCAGGCAAAATATAACCCATTTTAAAACTTAAATCCAGGAAAACAGAAAGGGGGGCAAAAAGGAGAGCCACCGGGTAAGATGCCTCATGCTCCCTACCTCCTTTTGTCTGTGTAATGAGAGACTTCACCTTGCTCTTTTCTCAAGCACTGTTATTTACGGGGAAAATCAAAGCATTTAGTATCAGATTAGTCAAACTGTGTGCGACAGCGCCTTGCCTGGCAAAGCCATTGGAAAGCTGTTTTCTTCCAATATCTGCTTCATGCCAATGCAAAACTATCCCTCTCTGGAAGCTAAGTGTATTGGAAACCAATATGAGGAAAACTTACTCTAGCATTAACTACTGTACAGAGAGGACTTTAACTCCTTCCTGGGCATGAACAAGATTCCTTGTGAAACTAAGAGGCCTGTAGGATTTTCAAAAGAACACAACTGGCTTTTAGTGTCATGTCACCCCTAAAGAGATTTGTTTTCTTTAGTCATTTAGAGCCAGGTTTTAAAGAATTTGGGTTCCTAAAAATGTATCTATAGAGCCTTGGGGATTCCCGTTAGTCCAGACCCAGCTGACTTTGCACATGGAGAGAGGTGATGAACTGCTGTCTGCCCTTGGCCGTACAGAAAACCTCTAAGCAATGGCAGAAACAAATAGGAGTTTGACTTCTGTGTGCCTAACTTCCTTGTAAAAGTAAGAGTCGAGCTCCTCAATCAGTTAAACACTGCATCACTAAGCAAAGCGATGCTTAAGTACTGGTAAAACTTGTGCCTCAGAAACCAGATGGCACTGTAAGAAGAATCCGTGCTTAACACAAACCGCCTGCTTTTGTCCTGGCCAATTCAATAGAGCTTTGTCTGGTATGACTGAGCATGGGGGTAACTGTCGTCTCTGAGTACAAACGAAATGTATTTGGCTGTCCCACTATTTTATAAGGAGATAACAGAACAAAGGATTGCTGCAATTCGAGGGCATGAACCCTCATTTTCTCTCCAGTCCACCTAAATAGGAAAGAATTTCTTGTTGGCCTGTGATCTTCCCTTCTGCAAGTCAAAGCTCTTTGAGTTCCCACTGCAAGTAATGGCAGTTTACTTGCAATTTTTCAGCTGCATGTGATACCCCAAACTGGCCGCCTTGTTGTAATGAAAAGCAGCCTGCCAACGTGGAGGTCCTTCCAAAGAAGCCTGGCTATTGTAAGAGGAGAGCGAGCGACTGTGGTAATATTCCTGCATCGCTGTTTCACTTCATGCTTCGCCACAGGAGCAAAATAAGGCGGTGGAGACCACTGTCAAGTATTTACAGGATGTGGCTTTTTGACAAAAATGATTGTTGGGCAGTGACTATATCAAAACATTAGCAGGAGATAGTGGGTTTTCTTGGTTTTTTTGCCCAGGCAGCTGGCAGCCTTAATTGCTCTGAAGAAAAAGAAACAGAAATTCCTTTTCTTCTCATGGTATTTGGGGATGTAAATCATTCACTGTTTTAACTCCATGCCTCCCTGCCTAATTTTCCCTTATCAAAGTAAAGGTAGATGAAACTTCCTCTTAGTTGCCTTGCTGTAGACATCAAGTAGATCCACTAAATGTCTCTGTTTTGCATTGATTTAATGTGAGTAGAATTTAACCTATATTCAACATCCAGTACCTGAAGTAATTTTCCCAAGTAAGCACAGAATATTGAATAGTCAGTTTGATCAGTGTTATTCAAGGGAAGCTGAGGATCCATATTCATAGCAATTCCACCTGCTGTTTACCTTGATACACTGGGTTTTTTTCTTCTGGCTGTGGAACCGAATGCTCTTTTGCCATCTGAAAAGATCTCAGCAAAAGGGCAGTAGTTAAAGATGAACTGGATTGCATTGCAAAAAAAGTCATAAAACCTTCCAGGATTTAAAATCTCAGGGGGGTTAAAAGTGTTGACTTAACTGAATTAAAATATTCCAAGCCGTTCCTTCCTCTCTGCTTGCTGCCTGCCAGAGTGCTGCAATTCCCTGCGCAGAAGTGTCACAGGTTGGTGATACTGCAAATATACATGTGTCTATAATGTTGTCACTGTATAAGAAATGCTTATCCTAAACCTAGACCACAACAGGAAAGAGCCTCCTAATCGAATTATTCATTTTTATAGACTCCATTCCCTTTTATGTGTTAGGTTTAGGCCAGCATGCAGGAGGAAGCAGGAATAGATAGTCCTAATGAGGAGGTGGCTGAGCACACCCTGCAGTGAAGCTAATTTGGTCTGCATTCCACTTAACTGTTCTGCACCTCTCAGGACAAGTCCTCACCTCAAACATTGCTGTTCAGTGATGTAAGATGCAAATTTACAGTATCTACCCATTACCATAGGATACTGTTCTCATCTTGGTGCTTGAAGATCTAAAAATGTTTTCTGGGAAACTGAATGCCCAAACAGGTTATCTCTTATCAAAGACCAAAAACCCGTTTGGTTTTATGAACATAAATCTAGAGGATTTAACCAAACTTCCCTGACATTACATTTTGCCAGATCCATGTTCATGCTACAGGCTTACTTTGTGTGTTAGTTTACTCTGCTTTAAAAGTGAATTTACCCTGCAGTCAGCGAATATATTGTGCTGGGTAATACTTGGAAATTTACTTTCTGTTCCCATTAAGTGATAAAAACCTCAAACTGAGAAACATGGTTTATTGTAGAGTTTCTTGTCTTGTTAAAGGAACTGAAAAATGGGGAATGGTAAGGAAGAGAGAGAAACAGTGGGGTGGGCTAGTGAAATTCAAGCTTTTTGTAGGTTACACTGCATGGCACCAGACAGATTTTTTTGTAAAGGTAGGCTTGCCACCTGGGCACCCTTTTCTGCAGAAATGCAGAAGTTGAACACCCAACCCCACTTCTTCCCTGACAAGTACATATAGGTGCTTTACCATGTGTATGCTTCTTGTTGCATTTTCTAGAATAATGCCAAAGACACTTATAGGAATATACTCCATGATTTTAAAGAGTTTTTGTAAATCCAAATAAACTCTTCCATAAATACTGGGGAATGTTAGTCCAAGCCTATGGCAATCTAAGGCTGATTTAGGAATACTGCAGTATTCCTAGTGCTTATTTCAGCTTCCTAAAGTATCTCGTTGGTTTAGATCTTTTCACTGTGTTTTTGTCTCATGAGTGATTTTTATGATATTTAATAATTTCCTTAAATATGTTGGCACAGGTGATTTGACACAGTGAATGGGCTCAACAAATCACCAACAAAATGTTCCTCTTTTCTGTATAATTCCTGTAGCTATGCAGAAAAAAATGGAGGGAAGAAGGTGTATTAGTCTGAGCAACTGTATTTTAGTCTGTAACTTCTACCCTCTCTCCTTTGTACTCTGGAGCAGTATTTCTAGAGTTATTGGAGAAAATCATGTTAAAAGTGAACAGAAGTATATAATGGAAGAATAATCTTGGAGGCAAAGATTCTTCTGTCATCCTTTCTATTTTGATAGGAACCTGTGCTGATTTACTTGCCAGATGAAGGCAGACTTTCTGTTTTCTCTCATCTTTTTAATTTGATCAGACAGCTTCACTGTGGGTCATGCACAGGGGAACACTAGACTGTAGACTCACACCTTGTTTGCAGTGGTTTTCTTGAAGACACCAGCTCCTAGCTGATCCGGAGCTATTACATGGAGCTTCAAGCCACAGGTAGCTTTGCTATGAAGCTGTTCAGTGAATGTCTTTCCACAGAGTGTGAATGTTCTTGTATATGTAAAGTGATAGATGCTAAAGGGTTGTGGCTGTTAAAATATGCTTTCTGTTGTACATGGGTAGAAGGCAAAGTAGTGGCAGCTCAAACACAAGAGTAGGATATTTTTAGTTTCAGGAAGAGCAGTGCACAGTGTGTGTAACTGTTGTTAAAACAAAGGACAGCAGTTTGAAATGCATAAGGGGATAGTTTATATAAATCTGTGGAAGGTACAGGGTACAAATCAGGCAAAATATTTCCTGGTAACATTGTTGAATTTAGGGACTGTTTTGGGACACAAGAGCAAGCTTTGGACACCTTGGAAATTCTTATCTTATATTTTATAGAAGTGGTCGCTTCTATAAAAGAGCCTAACAAATATTTTACAGCAAATAAAAGCAGTAATGAAGCAAATGCAGCCCTCCATATCTCCCCATACTAATGGATTCAGCAGACTCTCTTCAAAACTCCAGTGTAATGTGGGTTACTGCTTCCACTGCACTTCAGCCGCTAGGAGTTACAGCTCTTGACCTTTAAATGTTAGGAATAATAAAATACATTATTAACAAGTAGTCAATTAACAAATAAATGCCCCTCTGGTAAATCCAGAAAGTAATGTTTTGAAATACTGCCACCTTCTGATAAGTTTGGGATGGAGAACTGAGTTATAAGGAATTTGTCAAAGTTTTTATCAACAGTAATAATTCAGTTCCTGATTTCATAATGTTATAGCCATGTCGCACCATCTGTTTTGCAAGGCCAGCTTTCACTATATGTGAGACTATGTATACAGTAGTATAAAGAGATGAAGAAAATGCAGTATGATTTCTTACAAGTGATGGGAGAGACAGCGGCAAACTTGTTTGAAGGAAAAGCACTTAGGTCCATTATATGTGAGTTTAAGGATTTAAAAGCACAGTGCTTATGTTTTAAGTTACGTAACTGTTAAATGCATTACAGAATTGCAGCTAAAATGTTGGTATGACCTGCAGGATGAGCTTGGCCAGAGGAGAGGTATGTGTGCTTTGAGTCTTAGAGAAGTAGACTTCCCTACTCCTGCGTAACACCTGTCTCTGACATGAATGTGTCCATGAAGGGTTAATTTCTTTTACCATTTTTACTTTGCTAACATTCAGATGATACTTGTCTGCATACCACCTTTGTGTATATTTTAATTATCCAGATGGTGTTTTATGTGTCCAGCCCCATATCATTACTATATTACTTAAACTTGGCAGTGATACTTAGAAATAACTTTCCCCAAGCTGGCTTTTTCTTGCAAAGTTCATCCAATTTCAGCTTTCCAAATGTCCTTTGTGCTGTGGCAATATATATTGTGTACCTAAATGGCTCGCATATCATTTAAATTCCCTTGATAGGGAAAGTCTGCTTGGCAAAGAAAGTAAGTGTTTAAAAGAACCAGAAATTAATAAAAAATCTAAGCTAATGTGACCTTAAAGTTATCATTTCAAACTCTCAGCATTTAGGCAACCCAAAGGTTCTTAAATTTCCTTTGATTCACTTGAATTTACCCAGGTTCTTTGTTGGGCTCCAGTGAGATCGGGATGCCTGTGTCACACTCCCACCTATGGGGTTACTATGGACCAGGCTGATGCCAAGGGCCTGGCTGCACCACATTTTCCCCAAAGGGTGCAAATGAGGTGTGCTTGTATTGCAGGCACAGTGTTTTTTCCCCAGCAAAGTGGGTATTTTGAGATGGTGGCTGAGAGAGCGGATTCCTCCCTGAAGTGTTATTTGAGATAGTAACAGGACTCCCAGCAGCAAAGGGAGAGAGTGACTCATTTTGAAGCCACAGCATTGCTTTCTTGTGAATTCATCCCATATCATAACTCATCCTTCCTGGAGTACCATGAGCAGCACCTATGGGACACACAGTGGGAGCATGCAGACTTGAACATGCGCATTGCCCAGGCAGTGAGGCAGTATCAGGGCTTGGGCAGGGAAAGCACGTTGGCTGCCTGTGGGGATTGAGGCCCTTCCCGTGGTCAGTGTAAGTGTTTGTACATTTTATTTACTTTCTCATATTAATCAGCTTCTCAGATTTCCTACTCATTGCATGGCATTCGTTTTGGCTTGATTTTTTTGACTTTTAGTTTTGCACCTTGGTAATATTTTAACTCATTAGCTGATTTTAACCTAATTTTAGGGGAGAGGAGTCTTGAGTGTGCTGAGTTTCTGCAAACTTTCTGAAAATATGCAGTCAAATAAAGGACTCAAACCCATACCAGTGCCCCACCAAAGGGAAAGACTGAAATTTGAGCTCGACTGTATTGTACACCAGGGAATCCATGTGCGAGAGAGAATGAAAGTACTCAGAAACCAAACTTCAAAAACTCTTCTGCTTGTGTAATTACTTGTACATTGGCTTTGATAACTCCAAAGCAGGTAAAGTGGTTTGTGTTTAGCCAAAGGAGCTGAGTCCTGCAGCAGGACTTGTACTGCAGTCTGGCTGGTAATGGCAGGTGAATGTCAAGCTCTGTTATGCACAGAGGGAGCGCCTTGGAGATGAAGCCTGTTATGACCAGTAACATGCCATTTGTGTCATTACAAACTGAAAATAAGAACCATTTTCTCATCAGAAAGGTGAATAGGCTTGACTCCTGAACACTTAACACAGCACGTGGACCTGTGCTGTCATCCCAAGATGCTTATTGTCCTGGCTAGTTTCTAAATATGGGTTTCTTGTTTTAATTTAATACAGAAAAATCTCTTCTATTGAACAATAAAAACTTCATCTCTTGAGTTTCAAATAAGGGACTACCCCATTGTGGAGTTTTAGAGCTTCTCAGACTCTGCTAGATGCAAATGACAAGCCACACAGCGAGATTTGATAGCAATCTCCAAGTGTTTTTAAAACAGATCTTAACCATATGTACAGTGTGCCACTTCTGCTGTTGTATATTGAGCTTAGGAGAAGGCAAGTAACATAATTGCCTTCAGCAAAATTGTCAAACAAGAAAACCTTTTAAAACTACACAGAGGGGGAATGTAATGAGAGCCCTGGAAGGAAGAGGCTAAGAGAAGAAAAATTGGCAGGGAACATTAACATATACTTTTAACCAGTCTTTTCATAGAAAGAAGAATGACCCAGAGGTTTGACTGTTGTAGTTCTTTTTTCAGTGAAAGGATTTTGTATGTGCTGCTGTGTAGGAGAGAAATGCTTATTTCCCCTGTGTTATTTTACATTTCAGTTTGGAAGAGCAAGAGGAAGCTTTATTTAGCCTGTTGAGTCTAACCCCGCAGTAATACAGCATATAAAACTTTCAAGAAGTGAAAGGCATACTGAGCTCACATTTCAGATAGTTTTCAGGATAACTCTTTGGCTGTTACAACTGTATGTCATACTAGACATAAATTATTAGAAATTATTTGCTACAGTCTGCATTCATATTACCTCCCAGGGACCTTTCAGACTGGGTTTATGGAGAGAGACGTTTCCTGAACATTTCTTTCTAAAGAAACTACAGATCATGGGACAAATCAAGTTTTGATGAAATAAGGACTCCAGATTTGAATTGCTGACTGATACCTAAGAGTTAGAGAGTGCACCCTCCAGGGGCAATTAGGGATAACTATCCACAAGGATAGTTGTATCTTGCAGCAGTTCCCGCTGGAAGTGGAAGGATTATTGTTTGCTTTATGATAGAGGCAGATGCCACTGAGTAGCAGCCACTTAGCTGGTTCCTCTCCTGCCGGAGTATTGTGGAGACATGGCACGCTAGTGAGAATAGCCTTAAAAGTCTTCCATCCAGGTGAGCTGAAAGCTGTGAATCAAAATTGTCTTTAGGTAAGGGCAGGTGATGGTCTCCTGGGCCTTAGTGGTTTAACATAAACCTGCAAAATATGAACAAGTATCACGTTATGTGGTGGTTGTAGTTGTATGCATCAAGGCTCTGTGCTACACTGTGGTTGTTTCCAGCTTTCATTTACTTGTTCTGGAAAGTGCTCTTCATCCCCTTTTTCGCTGCAGCCCTTGTCTGCTTGTGCTGTAAGGCAGTACAGCACATCAAGCAGCTCACAGATCATACGCAATAGAAAACCTTTGTCCATGAGATGTAGGTAGCTTGCTCTGAACACTGTAGATTTTACCATCACTTTTCCTTTCTTTTCAAAGTTGTCCTTGCCCTTTGAAGAAAAGTCTTGCGTGAATCTAGAAATGCCATTCATCTTGTGCCTTCTTACCCAGATCCTAAGATCTCATCTGCCCCAGATGGGCATGGGTGAACAGTTCTAACTCCATATACCTCAAGACTGTGGGCAGCCTGAATCCCAGGTAACCGTGCAAATACAGGGAGTGCAAGACAACAATGAGCAGGGCTTTAGCCCATTGCCTGGTCTGTATTACTGGAGCCAGTGGGGATAAGGTGTAGCAGCCTGGCTCTTCGTAAAACCCTACTGTGCACTGCTTTGTGCTTCTAGGTGTATTGTAATAACCTGGCCCTGTGTGATGGGGGAAGGAGTCTGATAGGAAAAGCTTTTAGTATGGAGATGTGTGAATAGAGGAATTCCATAATTAACAATAATGACCAGCACAGGTGACATTTCTTTGTAGTTAATAGCTGCTGGTGTGAAAGGCCCTGAGACAGAGCTTCAAGCTGCTAAGCTAACAAGTGAATTGCTAGGCTATTTGACCAGCAGTTCATTCCTAATATAAATGGTGAGGCTATGAAAAACCTGAGCAAAATATTCATAGGGACTTCTTGGGCTATGTGGGAATGCCAGCAATTTTGTATTTGGGATTGAAGCAGATTTCTCATGTTGGCAGTAGGGTTTGCACCAACTCTTTAGGAAGATGCAGAACTGTAAGCATCACTTGCACCTTCTAGAGAGGAAGCAAAGAAAGTCTTATGCACCTGAGAAAGTGTAAACCATTATAGCCAAATTCTGCAGGAGGAAGATTATGGAGATTACCACCCTTAGGGCCATGAAGGTTGACCCATGATAAGTGGGTGGACTGAAAAAACAGTGATGCTGAAAGAGGTGATGGCACCTGGGCTATCCCTTCTTGCAGTGTCTCCATGCCTGGAGATTCCTTCTCCAACTCTTCTGACAAAAAGGGATGGAAAAAGGTAGATGGTTCTGAGTGATTCTGCAGGCAGGAGAATGGGGCTTGTTACCAGGAGCAGGAGATGGGGCAGCTGTTTGCCAGCCAGACACTGCAGTGGTGTTCCCTGGATGTTGCTTTTATTGGTGATTTGGAAATGGGTCATACTCTGCACACCTGGTCTTGCCAAAGCAGCCAAACTGCCTTTAGCAGTGTGGTACCACCCTGATCTGTCATCGTGCAGCAGCCAGGTAAGGCTGAGGCTATGCCAGGGAGGCTCACATGTCACAGGCTGAGCTGGGTAATGTTATTCGTTGCAAACTGGTTTTAGACTGAGAACATGGTTTCTGCAAGTCCTGACCACTTCATAAATTCAGCTTTGGCCAATTTATTTTGGGGGGATATTCTAGTGGCCCCTAAACGTTCAGGCAAGCAAAAGCCAATGCTTTGTTTTCAAAGGACTCATTAAAATACTCCATTGTGCTGAACTTTGAGTAGAAGTTGTTCCCAAAGCTTTTTTTCCAATTACCAGCTCACCATAAAATCCATTATTGCCCACTCTTAATCCTATCAAAACCATTTGTCTCCACAGATTGCCAAGTGAATAGCTACAGATGTTGTTTATTGTGCTGAACACAGTGAGACACACTAACAAATCTACTGTAACAAGAAGTAACCCATTACAATAAGAGAAGACTTTGTGCTCTGAAACAAAAATCTTTAGACTTCATTCTGAAATACAACCTACTGTCGTGTTTTCTGCACGGCTAGCAATTTTACTGTATGACACAACAAATCTCAGTGTGAAATAGCTGGGTTTTATTCTCTATTAAAAAATTGGACCTGCTGCAGTGTAGCATATGGGAATTGGACTGAAGGAGTGGACTCTTCCCTGTGATTGCGTTTTCATGAAGCTCTGCAGACAGAGCTTTTGATACCATCTTATTCTCCATAGAGTCATCAGGTTTGCAAAGCTAAGCTGTACTATTAATACAGTATGTGTGCTGCCCTAAAACAAAAGCCATGGGACAAGTTCTTAGCTGGTATGAAGAACTGCAACACCAGGCATGACATTTAAAATAGTTCTTTCCTGTCTCAAAGGTTCATCTTTGTCACTATGACTTCATATTAGATCCCTCATTTCTAGATGCCAACGGCCTCTGCGCAGCCAGCCCTGTCTCCCTCTGCTCTCCCATCTCATCAGAACATCTAACTTCTTAGTCTCTGCCTAGTTTTCTTCATAAATTCTGCTCTCATTTCAACTGTTGACTTTTAGCACCTTGCTGAAATTCTGGTGGATTTTTCTACTGGGCACATAGCACATCTCTGGCACCCAGACCATTTCTGTACAAAGTGCAAAGTCCCAGCTGCCACCACATGAAGAGCTACAACTAAGTAAAGAAAACAGAGACTTTCTAAGCCTGGTTTTTCTTTGCTTAAGAATGTAAAGCTACTGAAATTACTGTCTGCCCATCCCTTTTTTACCCCCTCCAACCACCCTCCTGTGACTTTTGAGTCTATTGACCAATTTCACCCAGAGTTGACATAGAGGACAGAGGTTTTGAAGAGATTTAGTTACTGCAATATTAATAAAAATCTCTCTCCTTTACCTGGTTACCTATAGGAAAGATTGTTATATGAATGTCCTGGTTTCGGCTGGGATAGAGTTTATTTTCTTCTTAGTAGCTGGTACAGTGCTGTGTTTTGGATTTAGTGTGAGAATAATGTTGATAACTCATTGATGTTTTAGTTGTTGCTAAGTAGCGCTTATCTTAAGCCAAGGACTTTTCAGTTTCCCATGCTCTGCCAGCAAGCAGGTGTGCAAGAAGCTGGGAGGGAGCATAGCCGGGGCAGCTGACCCGAACTAGCCAAAGGGGTATTCCATACCATGGAACGTCATGCCCAGTATATAAACAGGGGGGAGTTGGCCAGGAGGGGTGGATCGCTGCTCTGGCATCGGTCAGCAGGTGGTGAGCAATTGCATTGTGCATCACTGGTTTTTTTCTTGGGTTTTATTTCTTTTTCCTTTTCCTTTTTTTGGTTATATTCCTTTTTATTACAATTATTATTATATTTCATTATTATTGTTATATTATATTTTATTTTACTTTAGTTATTAAACTGTTCTTATCTCAACCCACAAGTTTTACTTTTTTTCCTGATTCTCCTCCCCGTCCCAATGGGAAGGGGGAAGGAGTGAGCGAGTGGCTGTGTGGTGCTTAGTTGCTGGCTGGGGTTAAACCATGACAATGAATCTGCCTGTTATCACACACTAGAAAACTCACAGGAAGGAGGCACAGTCCCCATCTCAGGAAAGGTTTTGCATATTAGACAGCAGAGGTTCCAAAAAAGAGACAAAAACCCATACCAAGACCAGAGTGGGTGTCCTTCTCAAAGTTTCAGTGTGGGCAATATAACACAGTTTTCCCTCCTCCTACAGGCTTTTTCAGTAGTGATCGTTTTGAGGAAAATAGTTGATGTAACATCATTCAGTTCAAGTGATAAAACGCTGGCAAATTTATAAGCTGCTGAAAGTAAGATCTCATAATAGTCTGTTGGGCAACTTTGCTTGGTGGTCTTCTCAGCGTTGGCTAATAAATGGGTTAATAGATTTCGGTCTCCGTAATTCCAGATTGTGCAGCCACGTTGCTGGGAAGACACTGCCATTTCAGAGTTAGGCTGCTGGAGGAGCATGGAGGAGCAATGGTGCACCACCATTCTAGGAAGGAAGAGGGGCTAAAAAGAAGGTATGATTTTTTATATAGGTTTTTAAATGTGCTGCGATTAGGGAAAAAAACAAACAAACAAACAAAAAAGAAGCCCAGCGCAATTGCTTTTTTGCAGCAGTTGCAAGTGCTCTTTGTGTTAGTAATGTTTGGCTTCATCACAAAAGCATGCTGTCATCATCTCTTGCATTCTCTCACTTCTTTCATCTGTGTGGCTTTCACTGTGCCTCTATTCAGGATTCCGTGTTTTAGAGAAACCCCAGCTATAAAGCTCTCTAGTGGAACCCTGTGTGCTTAACAGTTGACATATCAGTTTGTTTCTATGGAGTGAATATTAAAATTAATGTAAAAGAGTAAACCCCAAAGATTAAATTAAAATAACAAAAGAGATATTACTTACTGAAAGGAAATGAATTGACAAAAATTAAACCATAGACCATGAATTAGGTTTTCCATGGAGCTCAGCTCCTATTAAGCAACTGTATAAACAGAGGCACTGAAGGGCTCAGCCTCTCTGCTCCCATGCTTTTCTGTGGGAGCAACCGAGCATAGCTAGTTTCTAGATCTGGCCCTTTTGCACCTTTTTATTTGCACTTGAGTTATTCATCCTAGTTCATCACTAATTGACGAGACGCAGCCAGTGGGACCTGGCACAGGTGGTGGTGTGTGTGACATGCGATAGCTTTGCTGTGATGAGGTGGGATGATTGGACTAGGTCCCCTTCAGAAACCAGTATTGATGGGGAAATCGGTCCATCAGCATCGGTACAGTCTTAATCTTGAACAACTCTATCCCTGGTGCCCACTCCAGAAGTTTTAGCAAGGGCTGTAGTCTTCTTGCAAGATATGTATTTGAGTGTTTTTCTGAAAATGAATGGATTTATAGTTCCTCTTTAAGCATCTGTTTCAGTTGAGATCCGTGATAGTTTCCAGTATGATCAGTATTATATTAATGTGCAGCAGATACAGTTCAGCTCCACGCTGCAAAAGCAAAACAATATCCTAATTGTAGGGGGACTGTGAATTAATTCCCAGGTGTTACAACTTTGTTCCTTCCTACTCGGGGGATGAGAAAGGACAGGCCTCTCTTCTGCTCCTGACAGAACAGCAGTCACAGCATGTGGGACTGTTTGGGTGTAATGTGGGAGAGGCAGGTGGGCTAACAGTTTAGAAGGAGTTCTAGGTGGATGCTTGAACCTCCAGGTGAAACAAACTGACCCCAAGATGACAGGGTGTTTGAGGGGCTGGGGAATATTTAAGCCTAGCAGGGTGAGTTACTATCAAACCTGCAAATGAGGGGGAGGTATTTTAATAGGGTAATCCCATGGAGAGAAGGGCTATCTGAAGGTGAAGATATTCCTGCATTCAGGTTTTGTCACTTGCATTCTTTTTTATGGTACTGGGCAGACCCTTTCTTCATTGTGGCTGTATATGTAAAATGATAACTCAGAAAAGACAACTAATATCTGTATGCAGCCCTGTGGTTACCCACTGCCTTATCTGTTCTTGTCCTGTCCTCTTTCATGCAGGTCTGATCTGTAATCCAGTGCTGTTCCCTGTCCTGGAGGTTCAGTTCCTAGTGCTGTGAGATGGTGAATGTGCCAAGGAGCTGGAATGGACCAGGTAGACATCACTTGGCAGGCATGTGCATGTATGTGGCACTGCCATGAAGAGCTCAGACCCTTGGATGGTTTGAACTGTGTAAGAAAGTGCAAGGTCCCTTGTTTCCTGTTTGCATGGCAGAAATTGTTAATTTGAGCTAGTGGCTTGGGAAGAGAAGAAAGCAAGTTTTATTACCTGGTCTGTATTAGGTGGGCATGGAAAAGAGGTGAACGTCTGTCATCGTGCAGGACTGAGTTACACAAGTGCTGAGGCAGCCTATTCATCCCCAGTCTCTCCATTCTGCCTGCTTCCCAAAGTGTATTGGCATTGGCGCTGTAGGAAATGGGTGAAAAAGAAAATGTGGACTAATATCCTGTAATCCCCCTTATCTCATTCACAAAAAGCTAATGTCAGCAATAAGTCAACCCCAGGTCATCTCATGCAGCAGGTAAGTTT
The DNA here is from genome assembly GCF_018139145.2 of Gymnogyps californianus. Classification (NCBI taxonomy): domain Eukaryota; kingdom Metazoa; phylum Chordata; class Aves; order Accipitriformes; family Cathartidae; genus Gymnogyps; species Gymnogyps californianus. The sequence continues at coordinate 62,046,132 of NC_059474.1, read as the reverse complement.
ATGATGTTCCTTAAAGAAATAAAGTGTCATCTGAAGTCTGATGTTGAGCTGTAAGAAAGCAACATATTGAAACACATGGATAAATAACTACCTTATCCTGTAGTATAGGCATCAGCAGTGACCTGGTATCGGAGCTCTGCTTGGCCTGGGGGGATTTTTTGTTTGCTTGCTTGCTAAATTTTCCAGAAATATCTCTGAAAGCTGATACGAAAGACTGATGGTGGGTCTCTTATGCTAGAGAGAGCACTTCTCTTCTGACGGTGCTGAATCCCTGGTTCCAGTTACTTGAACAGTTTGGCTGCTGTCTCCTGTGTTTGGAGACTAATAATAAGCTGTGGAAAAAAAATGACTATTCCTGTGCAACTACTGCAGACTGTAACATTTTCTGACAGTGACTTTACCCAGTCACATGCTTAGTGTGTCCCCGGAAAGCCGAATTTTCAAAGGTGATATATTTTCCATTAATGGCTGTCGCACAGCAATGAGTTTGATTCCAGGTAGGTACATTATATCAAGCTTACCTTATTATAGATTGTGGTGGGAAACACACTCTGTGTAGATGTGGCTTACTAAATTATCTGTGTGAATCAGTAGGTGGTAACTTTGAGCATGCTGCATATCTGACCCAGTTGTGAATATAGCCAGTTTAAGGGCTGATGTGTTTAGCATAATAGCTAATCTGTCTCATTTAGCAGGCAATGTGTCTGAGCTTGTATGTGATATATCTGACTTGGTGAGTGGCATGTCTGACTCGGCAGTTGAATAACATTACTCATTCTGGAATATATCTTCTTCAAAGGAGAATATATATACACACACGCACACATTTATATTTTTTGTTAGCAGATGATCGAGCATACACCATAATTAATCAATCCTACTTAGTATGCAGAAGTGTTTTTTTTCCCTGTACATCATTCCTCTCATTTAACCATTATTTTACATATCAGCTGCTGGGATGCATTCAAAGGCTAATGGAAACCACTGACTTCCAAGAGCTTTGGATCAGGCCCTGTAAGCCAGCCCAGCCACTCAGCAGGCAAGACTGAATGTAGGTAAAATCTGTTGTGTATCTTCCTGCCCTGTGGTCCCATAAGGTGTCCAAAACAAGCATTTCTCTCTTTTTTCTTTGCCAGAAAGCTGTTTGTATTTACTTTGAATAAGATAGCTGAAAACTTATGGCTTGAGGCTGATACAGCTACAATTCTACTTCTTCACAGTCTGTTGTGTTTGGTTTTTTTTTATGCATTAATGCTGGATAAAAAAAGTGCGTGCACGTATGTGACAGCAAAGCTGTTTGCAAGCTTTCTGGCTCTCAGCACAGGAAGGTTCCCAGCCCTCAAAGAAGTAATTGTAGCTGTTTTCTGATCACTGCATACTCTACCATGCCTGCTGTAACTTAGTCTTCTACTGGTCGGATCAGCACACAGTCTTTCAACAGCCATGCTCTGCAGGATCACATATTTTCTCAAAAGGGCAAGATATTTGGCAGCGCTTGGAAGGCTGGCAGTGCAGTGCTGCAGGCTAGCTAGTGCTCAGTACCACGGGGGGTGGGGGAGGTTCAGCATCTCCAGGACTGCACTTGAGACAGAGGAATAGCAAGAAATAAAAATCTGGCTCAGAAGGGAAGCAGGGCTGCCTCCAAGTTGAGCTGGCATTCTAGAGGAACGATAGGAGAGCAAATGCTTATCTGTTGAGTTAGCAGAATGCCTAATGGAAGGGAACTGATCATCTGATTAGCATTGGCATATTATCCTTCAGCAGCAGGTTGCCTCAGGCGATGGACATGGAGCTGTTCATCCCGCACAGGTTTCAAGTTGTTCTGCTCCGTTTAGCTTCTGCTTTGATTTGCTTCACTTATTTCTCATTTGGTGGAAGATAGAATCAATAAATCTTGAATACAAGTTGCTCAGCGGAGAGCTGCACTATTATTATTCTTTGTGGGCATGCATAGCTGCACACCTGTCTGCCTGTGCTATTAGCATGTTTGCTCTTAATATTGTGCTGCTTTTGATATCAATGGGAACACTCTCACTGCTGCTGGATTTTTTTTTTTTTATTATTTTTTAAGAGATGAGTCCCCACTGTGCAAATTTCCAACTCTGCATGCTGTTGATGAAGCCACATGAGTAGCACCGCAAGCCCAGAGCCTGCTGGTCAAAATGCTGTGGGTGGCAGAGCCATTATATAAATATATAATCCTCATGTCTTCAATGAGATCAGAGATGCCAACATTGACTATGTTGGAATACAACATCCCGTACACAACCTGGTAGGTACGTAACTAAAATACACACCAGCTTTTCAAATGGTTGCAAAAGAATTTAATGGGGGCTGAGCACGCAGGGGAAGCTTGCCATGTCCTTGTAGCTCTCCCCTGAGCTACTGTTATTGGCCACTTTGAATTTGCATCTTTATTCTGAGTTTTATTGGAATGTTGGAAAAAACTACATGAAAACAGTAGTCAAGTACCTTTGACAGCTCAGTCAAATAGGAACCTACCAGCATGTGTTATGCTAAAACAGTACCAGCAATAGGGTTCTAGGTTATTTATTTTATAGTATCTGCAAACAAACTGTGGATTGCGTCATCTAAAGGTAGGGTTCAAAGAAACTATGATACTGTTTTCAAAGATTTCATTAATCAGGATGATGTTTGTCTTTTAATGTTTCTGTATTGCCCTTTCATTAAAATAATCAGAGTAAAACCGTACAACTTCAATCCCTCCCCCCAGCAATAATTGATTTAAGCCATAATTTTGAAGAGATTAGTGATGTGGGCTGCCTGGTTTGAGAAATTGCAAATGAGCCTGATTTCCAGAGAAAAGTTCATCATACACCTTCTGTAAACCACGTCCATATAAGTTGAAATATTGACTTCTATAACTTTGATTTCCCTTTATACCAGCAAATCTTTTAAATGGGAAATGAATTATTTCTTTTAATCTGACCAAATATTGCAGTTCAGTTACAACTGTTGTCTACAGAGGTGAGCTGTGGTACTATAGACCTTTGTCATGTGAGAGTTTGCTGCAGCACAGAATTAGTGCTGAAAATGTTCATGCCCACCGTCTCTTTTAGTGTTGATGTGAGTCAAGCTTACTATAATTTGCATGTGGAAAACTGCCTCTCTGCCAAGAGATAAAGATGATTTTGAGTTACCACAATTGTCATAAAATGTATTTATCCAGAAGTCTGCCTCTTCCAAAGTAGATGTCTTCGTAGTGCATATTCAGTGTATGCGCCTTTTGTGGTTTCCACACTGTAGCTGCAATAAGTGACAGCTGAAAACATCATTGCGAGGCTGTCAAATGTGCTGTCTGCATAACTGGTGATAATCTAACTGTTCTTCAGCTTCACATATCAAACCGCTGGGAACTGATACTTCAGTGCTTGTTATTGGCAACAGTAGGTGGAATTGAGTAATGTGGTTTGAATGTCAAAGGCCTGTGGCGCTGACAGGAATATTAACCATAAATCAAACACAGCACAATGGTGGTGCCAGGCTAGAGCATAAGGCAGGACCTTGCAAACCAGACTGGGCCTTCTTAGACCTTACTCCCAGGAGTATTTCCATTGGCTAACATAAGTAAGGATCGGTAGGCTGGGGCTCTAGCAATAATCCGTTTAACTTAAAACTGAGAAGGAGTGATAGAGACTGAACAAGTGACGTGCGAGATGACGGTGTGCTCTGCTGAGTGCGTTCCCAGTTGTCTTGCGGCCCTGCGACGCTGCAGAGGCTGGTGAAGAGCAGGGGATATCTCATCCCTGGTTAGGCATCGTCGCTGCTGCTCCCATCTGGCTTCTGTTGTAAAATCCTTCAGTGATGGCTGGGCTTGCACTTGCTGTATTAAGTGGAGTTTGTAGGGCTGACACTTAAAATGTCCTTGATTTAGAGCCAGCTTGTGACATTCTTTCTTGTAGCAAATAGTTCCCAGTTGCAGAAAGGGCCCCACTGCCTGCCTTTTTGCTGCTCCTAGCACCCATGGTGAACTGAGCAGGGGAAGGTGTCTGACTCCAGCCTCCATGTCAGTAAATGAACCAAAATACTGGGAACGGTTGGTGGGAGGATTGCGAGGAAATGTCTGGGTACCTCATGCAGTCAACTTGCTTGACTGTTAACTTTAATGGCTTATGGTCCTTCTAGATGCCACCGTCATATATCCTGTTGCCTTTAGTGACTCTTCCAGCACAGTTGCTCTGGTGACAGGCTTGGCCAACTCTCTTTTTGTAATTAGGTCCTAGATTATTGCAAGTTTTACATGCTCTTCAAGGTCTGTGTGTTTGGTTTATTCACTGTGTTAAATGGGGATGATGCAAAAAGAGCAAACAGTGCTGAGTTGTGAGGCAGAAATCTGATTCTAGCTAACTGTACCTGGAAAACCTTTGGGGAAGGGCACTGCAAAAATTTTTTGCAATTGCGTGTAGTTTTTCAGCAGGGAGTCAGCTAACAATATCCAGAGCAACCCAGCAAGCAAAAAGCATAAAGCCAGGAGCTAAGCAAAATACAGAGATTTCATTATACATTAGTGTTGGAAATTAGAGCCAGGCTGTGAAATAACCACAATTAAAATTCAGAGAGCAAAGAAGAAAAAGCTTACCTAGTGACCTCTGCTTGCTGCACAGCGTTAGAAAAGAAGCTGTGCTACTTTAGTGTTCTAGCATAACTTGCACATTACTGAAATTGTTAGGAAATTAAGGGAAAACCACGGGACTGATTCTTAACTGATGAAAATCAGCATAACCCAGGTGATATCAAGGCAGCTAAACTGATCTACAAGAGCTAAACGTGTGCCTCTAAACCAACAGCTACCCACTCACTATGCCAATGTAGATGGAGGAAATGAAGCAACTTTTTTTCTGGCAAGTCTATGTGCTGATCCTGAACTATATGTCTCTGTTCAATGGACATGAACTGTTTAGGAGTAAAGACAATGATCTCAAAGTTAACTCCGGGGGAGAGAAATGGACCCTGTAATAAATCAGATCAGTACAAGGTGATTTTTTTTTTGTGATTGTTTGTTGAATTGCCTTCAATCAATTTATTTTACTAATATGAAACCAAATTGTTCCCAGTTCAGGTTTCTTATGAACATTAAAATCCTAAAATGCCAAACCAACAAAAAAATTAATACCAGGATTCTAACACAAGAGCTCCCTGGAAACGAATTCAAAGGCAGCCAAATAAAACAAGAGATTAAAATTTACAAAATACTGCAATTTAAAAGAAAATCACTGAATTATTGAAACTCCATAGAAGAGATGTCACAGCAGTGCTTCTAATCAGCCTGATTAAAAGAACACACTATCCTTCCCCCCTGCCCCTTTGATGTCAAGAAGTGTATTGTAAACTTAAAATGATGTATGTAGTTCAATCAGATTGATCTGGAAAGTTCAAAGATATTGTAATTTTCTGAGCATTTATGCTTTACCCTATGTGGTGGAAAGTATGTTGCATGTATACACAGTGTAATCCTTTTAATACTCTCTTGTAGGACTGCAAACAGAAAGCACTCTTCTGCAGCGTGAAAAAAATAAGCAGCTTCTGTAGAACAGCTCTGTGTTGACCTTCACTGTTCTGTGTCCATACCCAATGCAATCAATGCAGTAAGTGTCTCACTCGCAGGAGTGCTTTGTTCTCCCCAATTGATTATTTTGTAATAAATTTACATACGGCCTTTGCAAGCTGCCTGATAATTGCAACATCAGCTGGCAGATTGGAGCTCGAGGGCAGCCTCTGGACCCCGCTTTCGGAGCAAGAATGACATTCTTGCTGCCAAAGAGGCGCACAGGGCTTGTGATGGCAATTTTGGTGAATGATGCGCGCCATCCGGTAGCCCTCACCACGCGAATGTGTTTGGGCAGAGCTGCCTCCACGGGATGCTGATATCGTTGTGGTGCTCCGTATGTAGGGAGCCCAAATGAGTGTGAGGGGCGATGCGGTTCATGTGCTGCCAGAAGGGCTCTGTCAATATTGGTTCTTGCAAAGAGAAGCTCATGTTTCAGCAGGCAAAAGGGTTATTTCCCTAAATGGACAGAGACCAGGTTTTGCATGCATTAGTTGCTACATGACATGGAAAGAGATGCTTTTTGCCCTGGCAGGGAATTCTCACCCATACTTCTGGCCAGCCAACCCATTTTAACAACTTCTGCCACTGGCAATGAGTAGTGGTTGCAGGCTGTGCTGGGGCAAGTACCTTTTGAAATGACTTGTCTATTGTGAGTGTTGGGCATGCCAGAGTTTGGAACCCATGTCCTAAAAATCCTTCATTTAAGTAAATGAGATGGGGAAAAAAATGCCATCATTCCCCTTTTACAGGAGAAAAATCAAGTTGTAAACCAAAGGAGTACTTTAAGGCCCAGTGAAGTAGATGGAAAGGCAGCATTAAGTTGCGGCAGACTTTAACAACTTGCTTAGGGATTTTGTGCCTTTGCAAAGGGCTGATCTCGGCACTGCCAAGAAGAGATTCAGAGCCCTGCCTCCTGTACAGACAAAGCTGAATTTAAGAACTATTTTAAAGGATTTAAATCTAACAGATTTTCTTCTTCATTATTTGTGATTTCTTAGGCATAATTTATTTAGATTTTTTTAAATTTCCCCAGCAGCGCCATAGAAAGAAGGAGACACTGTGATTCTGCAACTTTTTATGGAAACTTTTGGTTTATTTTGGCATTTCTGTAGAGCAGTAGCCTGTTCAACAGACTGCAGAATGGACCTTGCTTGCTCAAGGCCTGTAGCAGGGAATAAACCCAACCGGCATAATTGGAGCTACATCTATTTACACCGGCTGAAAGATGTGACCCCTGATCTTTGATTACTCTGGTGGAGCGGAGTGCTACAAGGCAAGGATTTTTCAGTGGTCCTTTATCTACTTGAATTGCCTGGCCAGCTACAAGTTACAGAGGCTGTAAACAAGGGGAAATTGGGATGGCAAACCGATCAATTACAGAATATTGAAAAGATCAAAGAAGTGGCAGCAATACTGCTAAAGCCAATATGGAAAAGCCTTTCTCATCCAATAACCTCATTCTTGTGACAAAGATTATAACAAGATGGAAAATGGCACAACATGAATGCATTCTGGTGGCAATGATTGCTGTGAGAATTGGGACTGGTTCGTACTTCACCCACTCTGTCTATCTTTCCTAGATGCTGTATCCCAGGCAACCCAGGCAGAAGGTGTTATATTTATTATGTCCCCGTCACTTTTTATCTCTTGTAGTGAAACCCGACATTAAATTCTCTCTCCAGCTTCCACTCTTTTAAACAAGCAGGAAAACGTGATGGTGTTACCTTCATTCAATCTCCTAATTAGCCCAGCAGAATATATTTCTTTCTTCTGTATCTGAGATCTGTGCCATGGGTCTCTAAAGTGGTTGCTGGTAGCACGTTTTCTGCATCATCTTGTACAAGGGGCTGCCCTGTGCTTTTGGAGATGGACTTGGTTTCATTTCCACTGCACAGCAGGTTTAAGGCCTTAAAAGAGGCGAGGTCTGGAGACCGTACATAAAGCTTGAGAGATGGCATGATACCTGTCTGGAAGGGGTAACGCTTGCCCTGTCTGCACAGGGTCTGCTAGATAGCTAAAGGCCATGTAGTTAAAAAATACATACAAATAAAAGAAATTTCAGCACATTGCAAGATTTCTACATTCAGCTCGTGAAATCCTTTTTCTTTTTTCTGTATTGAAAAAGCTTCTCTGAGCCATTGAAAACGCTCTTTATATCCCAGAGGTCATTAGTGGCAGGAGGTGTGGAGGGAGAATCCAGCTTTCGCAGTCACGGGATCAAACTTGCCAGGTCAGATCTGTATTATTTTTGATACGTTAGTGCATGTTAAGGTCATCTGGGTAAGATCAGAGCTGGTAACTGACAACAAAGAGGTGACAGCTTCTTACAGTTACCTTTGAATAGAGCTTGTGGTGCAGCTCTTCTCTCTCCATACGAAGTCTAACGTGTCAGCATAAACCACTGCTGTTGTGGTGGCAGTTTCACCTGAAAGATGGTTTTAGAGTTTGCCACTGTGCGACTTTCTGCTGCCACCTCCCAGATGGGAGCACTTGATGCAAGTGCCACAAAACATGCAGTCAGTTAAGGAATGATGTAGCTTTCGTCTTCTCCTAATGGGTCACTTTCCTTGTACTCAGCTCCAGTGTAGATCATGCATCCTGGCAGGGTTGGCCAGAGGATGCAAGTCCTGGTAGGGTCACAGTGAAGGCTTCTCTCTCTTGCGGGCTGTTTCTTGCCCCAAGATATGTTATGCCTAATGAAGTCAAGTTTGTTTTATTTCAGCAATCGCTGCCGGCTACATGATGCTGTTGCCTGTAACTGGGAATGTCAAAAAGGAACAATGAAGTGTCAGCAGCAGTCTGAAATGGCTCCATCTTCTCTGAGCTGGCAGCACTGTTTCCTGGTCTTCAGGGCAGGACTGTGAGATCCAGGTAAAGTCACAACATGTAAGTACTTACACTAGCTTGTGAGCTGCTCGCTGTCTTGAATCTCTGGTCACCCTCAGTTCCAGCGGGCTGGAGTGGGGAGGAAACGTTTGCAGCCTGGGACTGCAGCCTGTGTTCCTGGCCTGGAGAAACTTAGCTGCTGCCGACTCAGGATCACATGCAAGTGGATAAGCCAAAAGAAGATCCACATGTTCACAAAGACAGAAATCCTGCTCTAATCCATTAGTGTTGCAAGATGTAAGGCATAAGTGAGTATAGCAGTTTTCAACACAAAATTTGAATTCCCTTTTGTTTTGCCTTCTGTTCTCCTTAGCTGAATTCCTCCATACTTCTTAGCAAACCAAGGGTCAGGACTTAGATTGATATGTGCTCCTTGGCCTTTACCTATGCCCAGGGAGCTGCAGAGGGCTCTTCCCACAAGGGGAAGTTCTCATTAAGCAGCTAGGGAAGAAAGAAATTCCTGTCCTGGTGATGGGGGAGAAATGCCGCCTCCTGTGTGACATTCTGCTTTTCTTCAGCCTTACCAGCATTAGGTTGACCTGTCCCCCTCACTGTCCCCCTCATCCGTTTGCAGAAGAGTGGTTCAAAAGTCGCAGCTGCTGTTTGAGAGCCCTTTGAAAGTTCATTTATCCCTTTTCAGTTATTCTGCAGATAGGCCAAGACAACAGCTTGTTGGTGTTTAAATGAGCCCATCCATATTTTTGCATTAAATTCTCAGTCATTTAAGCCTTGTGTCTGGTCACTGTAATGTTATGATCTGCTCTCTAATTCAAGGCTTTTCTTTTAAGCCTAACTAGAGTGTAACACTATTACGCGGTCATTGCCTCTCAAAGGAGGGATAATTCTGAACCTAATCTGCCATTCTGGGTGGGTTTTTTTTTTCAGTGTTGCTACTAGAGAGTGAGGTACAGGAGGATTCTGCATTATGTAAGTGAAAATGAGGGATATCAGAAGAAAATTGGGCATGTGGGGTGCGTGTGTAGTGGAGCGTGCCATATTCCTGATGCTTCCCTGAAAGAGATTGCTGAACAGCCTGTCTGTCGGGTCCTGTCTTGCTGGAAATGCATACTACCCTAGCCAGGGAAGGGTATGCACTATTTAACTTGTCTGCGGATGCAAACTGTAAGTCCCCTGTAAATATAGACTCTGATCGAAATGCTGTTGGCTCCGGCTGACCCAATACAACCTGATCCTGTTGACTCCCTGCCTGCCAGCTAAAAATGACAACTCACAGTCCTCTTTGGCTCTAATCTTTCTGCTCCTGTGTTCAGATGGCACAGCGCTTTTGCATCTCCCTCTAGGGCGGGCAGACAGGCTGCCTAACCATGTGGTCACTGTGCAAGGGGGACTCCAGGTCCTCAGTACCGTGCAGCTCCAGGAAGCCAAAAAGTATGTGATTCTGGGATTTTGTTTTTTCCCCTTTTATTTTTTTCTGGGCAGTGGAGGTTGTTTGCCACTCTTGTTTGCATTAGAGCTTACAGGTGCTTTATGCCAACTAACAATATGTATGTCATAAAATTGCCAGCTGATGTGCAAGCCAAACTGCCATAGCAATCGTTGGGTTGTATTTTTGCAACTGACTTGGATCCAAGGTTTGCATAGTTTAAATAAACCCACTTTGGCAGAGATCCACACACAGACAAGTTCCTGCCACTGTTCTGCTAAATGACTGACTCTTCCCCCAACAGCTCTCTCTTGATCTCCTCGGAGGTAACTCAACTATGGCTTCAGGGCAGAAAATAACAGTCCAAAATGAGCTGAAGAAAGCTCTCTGGAATATCTCCCCTTCTCTCCATTACCTTAAAAAAATTAAACTTCTGTTTATTCTGAAGGGCTTCTGTTGCTCTCAAGCCATATCTCCTAATAGGTTTCTTAGAGAAGCATTTTTCTCTATGCAAGTAATTTAAGCCTTACATGCCCTTAAGCTATTTTTTAATTAAAAGAAAAATAGAAAATTCTTGGCCCGAGTAGGGGGCTTATGCTGTTGATTGACTACAGTAAGGAATTTCGTAGGAATTTTGAATTCTGCACTGCCAGATACAAAGTCAGCCCTATAAGTACAACCCTGACCTGAGGCTGGGATTTTTAAAATTAGTTTCTTAATAAGAAAGGGAAGAAATAAATTCGACTTTGAATAGCATAATGCAATTTCCCTTCACACAAATTACTCCTTTATTATAGCACAGATATTCACATTTATCTGTCTAAATACTTAGGTCGTATGCAGCTTCATTTTGCTGGACTCAGCTCAGTCCTACCTAAAAGGGAACCCGTTACTAGAGCAGCTTAATTCATACATGCTTACCCTGTTTACGCTGCCATAACCCACCAAACGCGTGTGGCACACCAGCTCCCCTCCTTTCCCTGTGGCGAAGCTGGGACTGTCTCTGTAGTAGCAATCATCTGGAGCTGTGACAGTGCCATTCAGCTGGATTTTTCAAGAATTTGGAGTAATTCTCCTTTGGTTGCCCAAAGTATTAGGTTCTCTCAGACATGAGGGAAACTGAGGATGAAGGAGATAGATAGCCTAATTTATGCAGCCAAGAGCAAATCCACCCACTTGCTGAACAAAATGCAAGGGATTTGGTGCATGCAGTACTGCACAGCACACTCTTCCCCTGCTGTGTGGTGTCTTCACTGCAGCAATGGCTGTAAGGGCACAGAGTTAGGGACTATGTGGTCAGAGTGTTCCTGCCCATGGGAACCACCAACACAAGCCTCATGTACATGGCGGGCATCCTCCATTCACCATCCCTGGCCTTTTCTTTTCAGGAAGACGTGGTCTGGTTTCTGCCCTCTTCTAACAAAATACTCTCATTAGGCTTATTAGGAAAATTAGGGCAAATCTAAAGGGTTGCCATCAAGCAAGAAGTCACAGTCTGGTTGTATGACTTTACCTCCTACCCTTGCTGCCAGCTCATGAATGCGTAGGTGCTAACCCACTAGTGTGAGACTGGCTGCTGTGGGCGAGAGGCTGATAGCAGTAGAGGGGCTTGGTTAACGCAGCAGGGCATGTCTGGTGGGAGCAGGGACTTTAGCTAAATAAACCAGTTAATGGTAAAGCTGCCACCTGAATGGTATTAGAGAACTGTTTTCTCAGAGTGGGCTGACCTTGCACCAGTGGCTGGGGTAGAAAAAGGCCTGAGATTACCATTGTTTCACTTGTCTGTTTTCCCATATCTCCTTTTTTTTTTTTTTAAGGCTGACTTTCTTAGCTGAGAACAGGCTAAGTATGTCCAAAGCAACTCAGCAGTTGGTGAAGATAAAGCCAGGGCTGTCAGGAAACGCCGAGCAGAGGTATTTTTGCAGGTTGAAATGAAGGATGGGAGAGCCACATTTGAATAAAAAAAGAGAATTAACCTTGAAACTCTCCCCAAAGTCTGATTTAAACATGAATCTCATTTGAATTTAAAAAAAAGGCAAAAAATATAATTCACTGAGCTCTTTTATGCAGCGGCTGCAGTTCCTGGTTTGGGGAAGCAATGAGCTAAAGACAGCCAGAGTGCAAGAGAGTGGTGCTGAGTACAGACATCACCTGCACAGGGGGCAGAAGCAGAGAGGCCATTAACTTTCCCCCAGGTTTGTGCCTTGTCCCCTTTCTGGTGTGCCAGATTGATCATCAGGTGGATTATGGCCCCCTTGAAAGTGCTGATAGAGATTATTCTTTGCAGTAGAGAGGGACACCTGTGATGGCACCAGAGTCAGGCTCCTTACATACAGGGTTAGATTAGCCCATGTCTCTGTTCAAGATTTTGTGAGGTCCTGGCAAGGAATAATATTCCCTGTTAATTCCTGGTTTAGCTAGAGCATCTCAAGATGAAGCTGCTTTGCACAGGGGAGTGTTGCTTGGTGGATACTCTGCTTCACACAAGACATAGGTGATGAGGGAATGGAGGACTGAGGAGGAGAAATGGCATAAGGTTCAGCCCGCATAGATGGCCAAGCAAAGAAAAGTGCAGTAAACTGATTGCAAGTCAGGCAGGAACACATAAATGAATCCAACTTCAAGGCAGGAACCTATAAAAATCTACCACTAGCCCTTTGCCTCTTCATCAGTCCATTTTCCTGATGTTTGAAACACTTTTTTCCACTACTCTCTACTCCCATCACTTCCAGATACCTAGAGAAGGGGTAAGAGAGGAATGAGTTTTGCAGTGAGCTCTGAACATGTCTAGAATAATGCTAGTATACATGAGCTGGTGAACCCCCGTGTCTGGTTTTGCCTTCCTGAAGTTGTACATCCCTCTTCTGTGCTGGAAACCTTATCTGAAGTATATTTTCAGTGATTAGTGACTAGTGATTAACCCTTGGAGAGAGGTGGCAGCTCTCCTCCGGAGTTCCTGCCCATGGTGTGAGATGGACAGATCAACTGGGATGCTTGGCCGACAGGGTAGAATGGGATCTCAGGGGAGGAGGAGAAGGGACTTAATTTTCTTCTGAAGTACTGCAGTAGCAAAGCCCTACACAGATTTTCTGTTTGGAGCGTTTGGGGTTTTTTTCAGTGGAAAATTGTGCTTTTTCCTATTTAATCAAAAGCCCAGTTTGCCTCAGCGGTTTTGATGGAAAATTTTCACGTAGGTCTTTGTTGTAAAATACCAACACGTCAGAATTATCCCTTTATCTCAGCAGATGCGCTTTCCAGAAGGGGAACATCTCAGGTGATGAAAAACACAGCAGCTTTGCTGCCTCGACTCAGTCAGACAGTTTTTTGATGATAGAGAATTTTGTCTAAACAGACTCTTTTCATTAAAACTGAAATGCTTTGTGGACAGGTTTTGGTTTTGCTCAAGTTTTTACTGCTAATTTTTTGTTACATAGTTACGTGCAGTGCTTCATTGTGCCTTCTGTAGTGACAGTATGTGTAATGGTACAGGATCAAGTCTCTGCTTTGCCCTGATTTAAGCTAGTCTGTCCTGAAATTATTCAGATGAAGCCAAATCATGATATGAAAGACTCCTGTTTCTGAGTCTGCCAGAGGTATTAGATTGTTTGCATCTCCCATCTGGAGTTAGGAAGAGGTGTTTGACCTAGAAAGAGAAATTTTGGCCTGATTCCGATTAAGCAGAATCCTTTATGAGAGTGGTTCTTCCCTCCTGAGGACTAGAGAAGCCTAGAAAGCTACCCCAGGACACATGTGTAATTCTGCCACTGACCACAGTGGGAAAGTCTTGCTTCTTTCCGACACCAGAATCTTTTTTAAAAAATATCTTACGATATAAAAGCAAAATGTAGTGTGAAAACGTATAAGCTAGCATATTTTAAAAAAAACCAAAACCCAAGAAGGCATGGGAGAGGTGGAGAGCCTTGCCCAGGGTCCTGTGTAATGTGTGGTGTGCGAGCCAGCTGCCATGCTTGGGTTTCCGAAGGGGCACTCTGTGCTATGCCGTGGAGCCTGGTGCAGGGGTAGCTGTGGCAGTGCCGATCAAGGGAGATCAATGACATCATGCTGAAGCCTGGCAAGTGATGTTCCCTTGGATTCCCTGAGCAGCATGGTCACATCAATGATGTGCCATACTGCAATTAATATGCTTGGGCTCCCAGCAGAGCTAAGCAATGTGGCCCACCATGGTGCTGTCGTGCCTTTTCCTGCTTTTGGTCCAAGAGCTGAGTCTGCATTTGGCATGGTGCTCCCTGGCATGGTTCTAGATATGCCATAAGTTCCAGCCTAGTGATGTAGCCACTGGACCATGCAGTTTCTCCTACTAATGGTATTGAGATGAAATGCCCTTAAAACATATCCTGCTCCCACTTCCTGTCTGCTAAAACTACCTGGCACGGCATTCATGGCCAGAGTTCAAACTGCTCCTAAAGGAAAAGGAAGTGTTTTTAAAGAAAGTCTTTAAATCTACCTGCTGGCTGGCTGGATTTAAGTTGATTTAAAATCCATTTTTGGTTTTCTAATCTGGTAGTTTGGGCTAGCTGAATGTAGTGACTCTGCACCCTTCAAAATCTTCAGTTGCTACAGGTGGTACATATTAGCTGTTCAGCATAGGAGTTTCCATTTTCTTTTGAGGAACTATGGCCATTTCACTGAAATTTCAGCCATGAAGGACACATCCTGGTATGTCTGCAGGTGCATCTGCTTGCAGGCTCTGGGAGATGTCTGCCTGGTGTGTGCCCTTGTAATCCTCAGTATTGAGTTGGTACTGGCACCAGTGGCACCTCCCTGGTCAGCAACAGATGCATTTTTGCAACATGTTTGTTTCTCACCTGGTGGCTTCTAGAGAGCCCCAGGGACACCAAAAATGGAAAAGCAATGGCTCTTCTTAAGGGATATCTGTGTATTTAGATCACATCCAGCATGGACAAAATATTAGTGAGCAGTGATCCAGCCTTTTGCAATGGGATATGACATACTGGTAAAAATCAGCTTCCTGGGAGCCACTGGAAAAGTTGTCTCTTCTTTTTCCCCACTAGCTCTGCTCTCTGCTATGATCAAACAGTCTGTGCAAAGGAGATTGAAAAGGGGATTTACTTTGCTTAAACCAAAGCCTTTCCTAGCATTTTCAGTCATAAATATGGCAGCTTTAATGAGCAGAAAAGAAGATAAATATGAGTCACAGACTGACAAGGAACACAAATGGAAAAGAGTAAAAAGTTCTGTTGGAAACAATGCTGTAAATTATGTCCCTTTCTAGTGGTCTCTGTGATAATCTGCTCAGTCCAAGGAAAGTAACTTTCTGCAAATCTCTGAAAAATACTGAAGGATTTCAAGGGGATGAAATCAAAGCTTTAGTTGCTGGGATAGAGTTGAATCCATATTCCATCCAGTTAAGGCTGGGAGAACTTCCCACCAGATTTTCTCTTTTTGTGACCTCTTGGTTCACAGCCTTTAACTATCTCCTGCCAATCCCAAACCAAAAGGAAGAGAGGTTGAGAGTTGTTCTTTTTAATACAGGGGAATAAAGCCAATTTTATAGGTCATAAATAGGTGAGGAAAGAGCCAAGGACAGTTTGTTCTGCAGTTTACCCAATGGAAGCTCTTGATTCATCACTTATTGAGGAATATCACTTATGCCTATTACCTTGTTATCCTGCAATGCAGAATTCAAACTAAAAGCAGAAAACATATGCAACAGTCATCACAGATGCTGGCTTTATATTACTCACCATGTCCTTCTTCAGTGGCATCATGAAATATTGATAATATTATTAGTATATAATTAATTATTAATAATGATAATTGGTGGATGAAAAACTGAATATGAGCCGGCAATGTGCACTCAGAGCCCAGAAAGCCAATTGCATCCTGGGCTGCATCAAAAGAAGTGTGGACAGCAGGTCGAGGGGAGGTGATTCTCCCCCTCTACTCCGCTCTGGTGAGACCCCACCTGGAGTACTGCGTTCAGGTCTGGGGCCCCCAACATGAGAAGGACATGGACCTGTTGGAGCGAGTCCAGAGGAGGGCCACAAAGATGATCAGAGGGCTGGAGCACCTCTCCTATGAAGAAAGGCTGAGAGAGTTGGGGTTGTTCAGCCTGGAGAAGAGAAGGCTCCGGGGAGACCTTACAGCTGCTTTCCCGTACCTAAAGGGGGCCTATAGGAAAGATGGGGAGAGACTCTTTATCAGGGAGTGTAGTCATAGGACGAGGTGTAACAGTTTTAAACTGAAAGCGGGTAGACTTAGAATTTCTTCCTTACATCTAATTGTTACTGTGAGAGTGGTGAGACACTGGAACAGGTTGCCCAGAGAAGTTGTGGATGCCCCCTCCCTGGAAGTGTTCAAGGCCAGGTTGGATGGGGCTTTGAGCAACTTGGTATAGTGGCAGGTATCTCTGCCCATGGTGGAGGATTTGGAACTAGATGATCTTTAAGGTCCATTCCAACCCAAACTGTTCTATGATTCTATGATAATTCTCCTTAGCGTTCACTTGGACAGATAGCCAGCAGCCCCAGCAAAGTCCTGTTGGATGTCCAAAGCATTTCAAATTCAGATCAAAGAAGTAGAGAAGGGATGTTTGGAAAGAGCAGCTGTTTGAGCAAAGAGGCAAAGGTCTGGCTTTTATGGGGGATGAATGGCAAAGGCGGTGTTGTTACCTGGAGCCAGCCAGTGGCAAAGCCTGAAGTAATGATCAGTCCAGACTCTCTTTTGGATAACAGGAGTGAAATCACTGTTCAATGTTATTAAGATGTGGTTCAGATAAGAGGTTGTAAAGGCATTATTTAGCTAGAATTTTATGAAGGAGCAGTTATTCCTCATCACAAAAGGTTACATACATGAGTTTTTTAACATAATTGCAATGTATGTGCTAATAAATTATAGAAACAGATAGCAAGCAGTACCCAGAGTTTATTTTATATATATATGATCCTTATATATTATTGTGGAATGTGTGAACAAGTTTTGTTAAGATATAAAAAGGGTACAAAAATGGCTTTTAGGACCTTTTTCCAAAAATGAAATTGTGCTTGCTATTCATCTTGTCCCTCCCGTGCTGGACTGTGAGTATGTCTATCTCTGTTGTATGTCGAGTCCTGTATGTAAAAGGATGCATCCTTTCTGGGAACTATTGTATTGATACCGCACGTAACGCGGAGGCAGGGGCTGAAGACTGTGAGTTGCAGAGTCCTTAGTACTTGTGAAAGTCTCCAGAAAATGTACTACAGCTTCATAGATGTATTTCCCTCTTGGATGCACTTTGGAGGACAGTAGCAGGGCCAAGAGGGAGTTGATGCAACCTGTACTGGAAAAGCCTGTCGTCAAGGCTTTTTGAGATGGGAGTACGGGAAAGTCTGGTCTGCTTCTTACAGGATTTTTATAGGATTTATATTCTTAACCCCAGGAATCCATCTATGTGCTGCTTTATCTTTCTAGTGCATCTCATTCAGGTTTGGATCATGTTTCCACAGGCAGCTCTTCTCCTGAATTAAACCTCCAAAGTATTTAATCTTGAGACAAGATTGTTAGTTCAGTTTCAGTAACGCTCGGTGCAGAACTGTGTTGTTGAATGGTATTTCATTATCTGTAACAATAATAACTGAGAGGAGAAACCATTGTGGGGACTAGAATTTGGTAAAATTATCTCTGCGGCTGACCAAAGCATGACAAAAGACAGTGTGTTTGACAACATAATAAAAGTTGTACGTGCCTTTTTTTTCCTCCAAGTGAATGGCGAGACACTGTGGTGTGTCTGAGGATTTACCGTCCATCCTCTTTGAAAAGTGGTGAGATGTAAGCCCTACTTATTAGCTACATGAGCTGCAGGCATCTTCTTTGGCCATTTCACACTCTTGAACCCCCAGAAGAGAGGTGCCATTTTGCGACCACAGGACTGCGGTCACAGCATGAAAGTACAATAGTTTTTGGTTCTGTGGGAGAATAAAATGATGGTGGCGATGAATCTAGCAGCTGTGAAAACAACTCCCATGTCCTTCTTTAGGAAAAAGTAGAAAAAATATATTTATTCTGAATCAGTGAGCTTGAGCATTTAGTCAGGTTGTAAGAGAAATGGTAAGACCAGACACTACTTATCTTTTATCATTGTTTAAAGACAGATTTTTGCGAATTGCTGGTCCACTCCCCCATGGTAGGTAGATAGATAGATAGAAAGAAAATCATTGTGGAAAATATGTTCTGCCACAGTAGCATATAATTATGTGACAAAAAATGTATCGGGCTGTGCTGCAGGCAAGACGTGTCTCCTTAGTGTTTGGTGGACTTGATCACAAATAACATGTTTCAAAACTGTCAACTCCCTCTAATTCTTCTTCTCTGCTTATACTCACAAACAAGCACGTTCAAAATTAGCCAATTCCTGGAAAGAGACTTCATCTGGCCAGCCCTGTTTCTAATAATTTGCTTGTGTAATTAAAGGGACATGTCCTT
Source organism: Gymnogyps californianus (assembly GCF_018139145.2). Lineage (NCBI taxonomy): Eukaryota > Metazoa > Chordata > Aves > Accipitriformes > Cathartidae > Gymnogyps > Gymnogyps californianus. The sequence goes on along the minus strand of NC_059474.1, from coordinate 62,027,851 downwards.
CAGCAGCTGCACTCCGAGGGACTAGAAGCAGGCAGGCTGTTGTCAGTAAGCGAGCAGTCATTTTTAACCAAGTTAATGATACCACATTGCCCTGTGCAGTGTGTTATGATAACTGGCTTAATGCAGTTTTCGAAGATCAGTGCTGGCCATACTAGGCAGTCCTGAGATGCACAGGCCAGAAAGCACTCACAATCCAAGAGATCTCATTTGAGATCCAATGTTTTCCTCTAGTGGATGAGACTGAATGCAACAAGAGCATTAACAACAGATTCACTTAGGGCTGTAGATCTATGCCTTGATCCTGATACGCTGCAGGCCATTTATGAAAAAAGTGAGCAATCTGCAACTGAGGGTGCAATCTCATTTTTTTTATTTCGTCCTTGGCCACCTCAGCAGCTGATAATTGAGGTAAAAATTGCCTGTTGAATTTAGCACTCTTTTGTTGTTGTTGTTATTAGGATTTGAGCATGCAAGCAAAGGGACTGCAATGGAATCTTTGCTGCTTCAGTTCCTCTCACTAGCTTTGCATTTGCAGTATTGCTGAAATACATGAAAGAGTCCATCATTTATTCCCTCTCTGAGTCCCCATCTGTTAAGGCAGTAGAGAGGAAACAGAGGGTTGTTTCTTGATATCCACAGGCCTTTCAAGATACACCCAGTCCAATAATTTTTAGCAGAGTCGATGCATGCTGATTGATTTCTCATTGTTTCTATTTTCTTGAAAGACCAGTGTATGAATTTTAACATGCCGTATACTCAGTGACAGACAATAATAAAGCATACTACTTTGACCTTTTCAGTTGCCTGCACTTTAATTTACTGGCTGTTCTCATTCCCCTTTGTTTATGGCCCCTCAATATAACTGGCAAGGAGAAAGTAGACTGGACAGCTAGTCAAGATGCAGATTATTTAAAAGGCTAAAGCCTGGCTTTATCGCCATGTTAAAAGTTTATGGTCTTTTGTAGGTGATATTAGGCATTAAAATGATGATAGCCCATTCTTAGCTATAGAAACACAAAGTGGCACAAGTTCAACTTCATTTGCAGTGGCTTGTGGGCTGGCATCCAGTTTCAGCAGTGGTGGTGTAATCTGGATTAAGCCTTGTAGGAGTTAATAGATTTTCTCTGAGTTTTGTGAATGAGCCTACGTGATTTGTTTAAAAGTGGCTACGTGGGTGCTCGCCTGGCCACTGCTCCTACTCTAAACTGCTGGCTAGTGGGAAATCAGGGGAAAAATAATCCCATCACTGCTTTTCCCCCTACTAGCTTGATTTGCAATAGCTAATCCCACTGCAGGCTGTGGCAGATTTCCTCCACCACACAGTCATGAAGATAGTGACTTGTCTGACTGATGCAGAGAGGTGAAAAGGGGTAATGGCTGCCTGTGATCTTTCTCCATGCACTCGTGAAATACAAGCCACAGTCCAAACTGCAGCTTGAGAGACTCGCTGTGTTTGGTTGTTATCAGCACACCACAAAAATTCTGATCATCCTTCAGCTTCGTGAAAGCCTAGAGGATATTTTCACGGTGAGAATGGTAAAAGGAGGACAAAATGCTCAGTTAAAAGACTTGTTTGTGCAGGGTTGTCTGAGAATTTAGTGATGCTGCAAGTGGGAAATAAGAGTGACAGCAGAGTCTGGATTTTCACAGCAGAGCTGTGTGTATAATAGATTGTTTCAGTTTTCTGGTGGTTCTGAAAAGCTGCAAGTGGGATCTATACATTAAAAAGAAAAGGAATGATGAAAGAGGAAAAGAGAAAAAAAAAGCAGCTTTGGTCATTTGGTTTGTTTCATTTGCTCTCCATCTAATTGTTTTGATTTCAGGCTTCCTGTTATGTTTTTAATTTTTATGTCTCTGTAGGGTTGCAATAAAAAATACAACTAGGACAATGAGGAAGGGTAGCCAAAAGTTGATTACATTCTGTTGCTCATTGCATAGATTTGTAGATTGTTAAGGTAGAAGGGACTGTGATGGTCTTCTAAACTGACCTACATGCATTAAATTTTACCCACTGAGTCCTGCACCAAGCCTAACAACCTGTGGCTGAACTGACTCAAAGTTCTTAAATTATATATTCAGTCTTGATTTAAAAACTTAAAAATTTAAAAAGATCTAGAGATCTTTAAGATTTAAGGAGAACATCCTCCAAGACCTCTGGATAATCTTCCACCAGTTAGAAACTCAGTTTAAAGAAAAAGCAAATGGAAACACGTTTCTCTCTCTCTCATTATTCTGAAGTTCAATTTACAGCCTGTAGAGGTAGAAATGATGTGCCTGATAGACTGAAGAGTCTTAGAAGCATTAGAAATGCTCTTTCTGCTTGGATGAATTAAGGCAGTGGTGAATTACTAACCTTTCACCTTCCTTTTTAGAAAGCAAAGAGGAAACCAAGAGGAAACTCTACCTCATGCATCCATAGAGCCCAACATCACTTGACTGTGCTCCCAGGGTGGCATGGCTCAGGCATTGCTGTCTGGCAGGTGCTGACTGCAAAGATGTCGCTTAGCTCCGGGAAATCAATGGGACTCACTGTGGAGTGAAGCGTTACTAGCAAGGTAAAAAGTCAGAATGAAAGGATGCAGATATTTGGTAGAGCTGGCTGAAAATGTTCCATCCTAGTGCTTTCCTACTGAAAACTGCGGTTTTGATGAAAACCTTTGTTTTCCTCAAGCAAAAGTTGTTGTGCAGAACTCGAATGTATCATTTTCATTCGGGCTTTGAAATATTCTGGTTTTGTTTGGGGCAAGACAAAATGAAGCTCTGTGTTAAAAGTCAAAGCTCAGCAAAAAACTTGAATAAATTCAGACACAAGGCATATTTCTACAGAAAGAGATAACTCTAACTTCCAATTATGTTTATTTAAGTTTTTATTAGCCAGTTCTAGTTTTCTTAAAATATATCAGGATTTTGTGGATATTCACTAAAGAACTGATGCAAAAAAAGGAAAGAGAATTCAGACTATGAGTTGTTTTTGAAATGTTTGATACTACAGTAAAAGGGAGGTCAGACCATAGTTTTACACATATAGACATTTGTCCCAGTTTTCTCCAGCGACATAAATTAGCTCAGCTCTCTTGCAGTCATGGGATCAAATTCCTAGCTGATATGAATCGGAGCACCTCTACTGCTATGAGTCAAATTTACATCTGGAATAAAGTGACACAGCTCTCTTCATGAGTCAGGTGGACCAGATCTGCAGGGGTATAAACCTAAATTCATGAAGTTACTTGATGCAGATCAGTGGCAGATTTGACCTATTTGAGGTTTTATTGAACAGTTTGAACCATTGCTGAGGAGTTCTCACCAGAGAGTTCAATAACTGAGAAGCTTTGAGCAGAGTGGCTTGGTCAGATGTTTCTAAAATCAGTCTTCGGAGGTGTTAGCTCTGTTAATGCTGTTCTGCGTAGAAGAGCTGAAAAGGGGAGAGAAAGGAATGGTGCTTGTTGATCATGCAAATTACAGTCTAAATAGTATAAAGATACAGGAAATGACCTGAAATCTAGATATTCTCTGCTGGCAATGTTTTATTTTCCATTCTATCAATTTTTTTTTTCTGTCAGATGACTTCTACTGCTGCACCAAGTGATCCACAGACACTGTCATGTGCATAGGATGGAGGGACAGAAAGTCACAAGTCTGACTTTGTGCCCTTACAGAGATAGCTCAGAAGGGGAAATACGCTTTCTTCCACTGTGGTTTCTGCTTTGTGCCTAAGCAGCTGTCTTCTGGTGCCTCACAGGGGATTTTTTTCAGAGTGTAGACACATATCCATTAATAACTGTTCTGAGGCTTCGCATCCACAGGCTTTTTCATAGCCACTAATCCTTAATGAAGATCAAAGAAATATTGGGAGAGGAGAAATTATTTTCCCACCCCAGCTCCTGACTCCCTCATTGTCCTGTTCAAAGAGGACTTCATAATTCTCACTGGTATAACGTGTCCAAAGAGCCCCTCTTAAAAGATTTCAGAACAGACAGTCCTGTTATACCTGACTGGGCACCCTTATATTCCCTTAACTGCTCTAGGAGGACTATGCCAGATACATTTAAGATGGAGCTTTAATCCTCAGCTGAGTCCTTCTGACCTCCCCTGCATATGTAGATACCTTTGTATTTCAGTCACTACTGCCTCTGAGGAAATAGGGTAAGGTCATATATAATTTTTTTTCTACCTATGGCAAATAACAGCAAATGCCATTGTAGCAGCAAGAGGCAGTCATGGCATGTCAGCAAGATTTTATTTAAGTCCTTGCCCTCCCCTGTCAGAGAGATATGGGTTTCTAGCTGTCAGAAACAGAGCAGCAAAACCCAAATTCAGAAAGCCACTGAGAGCCTGAAGGACCCAATGTTGGGTGCTTTTTTTGTCTGAGCTTATGTTACTGACCACACAGTTGAGTTGTACTGTGTTTAGAAAGGTCGCATCTCACTTTCGATCAAATTAGTGTCATTTAATATATTAATTTAATTTTTTCCCATGTTTGAACAAGGTTTTGCAGCCCTTCCATTCCAGTCCCAAGCCAAAACTATAGCTTTATAGTCTGTATTTATAAGCATTAATTTAAGCATTTGCCTTTTATGTATTGTCTTGATTAAGCAATGCAAGGAAATATAACAACATGAGAAGATCCCTTGTCAGAAGAAGAGTCTCCTATTTTCATTGGCAGCACTCAGAGAAGGTAAACTTTCTGGGAAAGATGATTGTGAGATGATTGTCTGTTGATGCTGTCCTCTTGCAAATCTCAGCCTGTGCTTGTCAAAGAAAAAAATGGAAATAAGTCAAACACAAGATGGTAAAGCATATAGAAGTGGAAGTGCTGCTCAGAAACTTTCTTGACTGTTATGACAGCCCTTGTGCTATGCCCATTAAATTTCCTGCAAGTCTCTCCCAAATCACTCCTGTACAATATCCTTGTGAAAGAAAAGGATTTAAAAAAACCTCACTATGAGGACATCTATTCTTCCAAAGTTATTCCTGCTTTTCTGACCTCTGCTTTCAGTAGGTGAGTTCATTTAGGTCCATTTCTGGAAAGGCTTGGGCTTACCCCTGCTTGCAGAATGATGTTGTATCCCACCCCCTGTACAGTAGCTCTCAAACTGGGTGGTGCATTTTCTATGATGGCACCCTGTTATCTTCTGAACTCCTTGGAGAATTTCTTTGGAGGTAGTTTGCTAAGATATACCAGTGCTGCTGGGTTTCAATTTGGTGCATTCTTTTAATGTGCCAGATAACTTGGACTTAAGAATAAAAGCACATATTCACATAAAGGCGTAGTTTTTCAAATGGGAAAAAAATTAAGGATATCCCTAATGAAAGGTCTGCTTGGCTGCTTCTACCTCCTTCTCTTCGGTTAAACTGAAATCTCCATTTATTAATACAAGATGCAGCTTTATTACCCAAAATGACTGCTGCTAAAATGTCATTATGTTGCTACTTTTGCACTGTAGTTGTCTTTCTCATTGTTCCATGTGATTGCATGGCAACTATTTTGGTACGTTTGGTGAAGACTTAACGACTGAGGAGTCCTTTCCTACCCCATTCCCGAATAGCACGAGATTGGCATATAAATTCAAAGAGTCTTAGGCTTTTTAAAGAATTTATCTAGCTCTTGGGTTTGAGTTCAGGGTACACTACAACATATTTTCACGCTCTTCAGAAAAACAATGGCAAGAATATTTTTCGTATACTTTCCTAATTGCATGGCTTCAGAAGCTGGGATTATAAGAAAGAATACCAACTGTCAAGACTTCTAATAAAATTAGAAGTGTTGGTCAACTACATAATCCATGTTGCTTTTCAATAACCTCTTACTGTAAAGTCACCAAGGCAGATAAGCAGGATGATGAGATAAAGTGTGTGTTCTGCTATATTAATATAGTTTGAGATTCATCTTTTCTGATTCATGAGGAGTTTTTTAGTGTAAATTCAAAAGAAAATTATTTTACCAGCAAAGTTTTTTAAAAAAAAAAAAAGTACTTCTTCCCACTCAGCTGACGTTAGTAGACGCATTTGCCTCACCTAGAATGCTATACAATATTCCAAATTTATTATGACTGTAAACAACAACTCTGCTTGCTTTATAGCTTTCCTGGGCTCCAACAGTAAAACACAATATCTCTATCTGGCTGGAATTATGTGTTATAACAGTTTTATGGTGGGGGGGGTAAAGCTCTGATAAAGATAAAATAGAGTTTTGCTTTTTTGTGTGACCTTGTCATTTGAAAAAACGTTGCACTCTAACGAGATATAATTTAAAAGACCTCTGGGAGCAAATTGAGTTTACTGAGATATTTCTAAGAGTAATTACTTACTGTGAGTTGTCAGTGCGCTCTGTTATAGTTCCTTTCCTAGCAAATGTAGATATCTGGGACTGTGTAGAATGGATTAGAGCTCCTACCATTAATGTTTGATGGGAGACAGTAGTGAAAAAGATGGATGCTTATATAACTGACATTTCCAGCATTTATGGCCATAGACTAAAATGCCAGGCGCATAATTTCAAGTAAAATGGCAGACCCAACTCAATAATATTTAATGATGTAGCAGACCTTGGCTAGGAGAATAGCTAACGGAAGTCATTGCACTGCATTTATCGAATTGTTAAAATGAGTTGAATAATAATTGTGTTTTGCGGGAGTTTTGTTTTAGAAATTTATTTCTGAGATCTGGTACTCTGAAAATAAATTATTTATCATTCCAGTCAACACAAAATATAGGAAAGACTTCGAGCTAGCTAACTGATGGCAAGATTTTTACGCTGACTTTGTCCTGGTGTTTACAGCACAGAAATATATTCAGTAGCTCAGGAAACAGTTTGGAAGATTGGGTGAGATTGATTTGAAAAGGTAGTGAAAGATCAAATTACCTCCCAGAGGAATCTCCTTTTAGTAGTTTGACTCTTTACAAAGTTGGACCTTTTTGTCTATCATCATACTTCTAGGAATGTCAAGATTTAGATTCTGCAGAGCGTATTATATCACAGAGATACTTGCGTGCCGGGACTATGATATCACTGATGATGTCAACAGAATGACTGACTGTTTCAACACAACAACTGACTTCTTCAGTACCCTTCTGCTAATTTTTTAGAAAGCCTGGAATTAAGCAGTAAGGACTTGAACTGATGGAGAACCTCAAATTAATGGGGGTCTGTAGGTGTCTTGATACCAGGTCTGCAGCCACAGAGTCTCCCAGGGCTCTCTCCCACGCAGAGCTTCTCCGTGTGGAAGGCACAGAACAAAAATGGACTGGAGGAAGAAGAGTGCACACCCTTCCATTTGTGGGCCTGTAGGATTTCTATTGGAAAGCCAATGCAGCAGTGTGTGAAGTTAGATCTTCCAGCCAGAGCCAGATGACTGTGCAGGCTTTCCAGAAGTTTACAAATGAAAAATAGCCAGTATATGCATTCAGGTTTAACAACAACAAAAAAAACCCCCAATTTTTACTTTTTGAAAGAGAATTTTGAAAGGATTTTCTTTCTTCCAAAATCCAAACATCTCGTTTTGAGTATTCTGAGTATTCTACCTATAAAAACGGAAAATTTGGGATTGGAAAGAAAAAAAAAGAGCTTCATTTTTCAAATGCCAAGGTAGAGTCTTGAATTTTTCAGGTTAAACCAAAACCAGATATGCTAGGTAAATAAACAGAACACTGAATCAGTGTATATACCTCTCTATCAGTATATATCGTCGTCTTTTAGCTGTATATGGAAAAGTCATCAAGTTGCACCGCTTTAGCCTTAAGACTTCAGGAGGCACAGCAATTGAGGACACGAAGAGGGTGGTGGGATAGAGATTCCCTAAACAGCTCCCTTCCTTTGACTGCATCCTTAACATGCCCTGTGCAGCCTGCCTTCACCAGTGTCCTGCACACCTGAAGATGCTTTTTCAATGGATACAATCCCCTCAGCCCCCAGCAGGACTTAGTGGGAGACAGAACATCCCACTTGATAGGGCTTCAGAATAGGCTTTAGTTTTTTCTTTGTGGAGTGTCACCTTGAGGAACCATTTCAACTCTATTCCATCATTGACAGAACTTCCCCCCCCCCCCCTTTTTTTATTTTTTGCAAGAGGCATACAATTACCTGAGGTAAATGTAGGAAATTTTTACTTGCTCTATCCCCAGTAGACCTCTTTACTAGCTATCTGAAAAGACTGAGTCCTGAATATCCAAGCTGCTTTCTTTCAGTGGAAGTTATGCTTAATTTTGTTTTCTTTCAAAAAGCCACCAAGCCTGCCTGTCATGGCCTTCAATATAAATTTGTCAAAGCAGTATTACTGTTAATGGTTCATGCCATAGCTCTTAGCAGTACTTAGTAGGTCTTTCTGTTCTGTGCAGAACTGAACTGGGGAACAGCTATGCTTCACATCCAGGAAGTAGACCAGGTTAATGCAAAACTTATGGAGACTTTAGCTTAACTGCAGAATGTTTTAAATAGTTCAAGCATGGGAGGAATGGAAAGGCTGATGTTAATAGATCTCATAGGTAGGGCTGCTATAAGCCCCCAAGAAATGGAGTGGTGGAAAGTTTCCAGACACTACAGAGTTGTAGGGGACATCTCAAGAGCAATGATTAGGTGCTTATTTTTGGCCTTGCTTGTTTGGTACTGAAAGAACCAGTTAGCCAATCTGAGCAGCTTTCTAAGCCAGTAAAACTCCTGGGGTAGAGCAAATGGTAGTCATAAGTGTAAATTCCTATCAATGGCAAAATTTCCTCTCACTTCAACAGGGCCAGGATTTTCCTGTAGTGTGAATTTCTGGAAATTTAAACTAAACCTCTCTTATTTCAGAACTGCCTAAAAAAAACCCCAAAGGAGTTGGAAATTCCCACCTGGAGAGTGTCAGCAGACGCCCAGAAGACATCTCCAGGGTCACTTAATTCTCTGGATCCTACCCAACTTCAATAGAAGTTAATTGAAAAAACTCCCATTGACTTGAAGAGGTTTTGGATCTGGCTCAAATGGCTCTTAGTGGCAGCAGATTACAAGAAGGAACCCCACTGTGCAGTTCCAGCCATCTGCCTATGGGTAAGCATTTGATGATACAAATGTATTTGCTCGGAATATGTCATGAGGCACTTTGCTTCCAATTACGCAGTATTTCAGACTGAAGGAGATCTCTCCCTCTCACCTGAGGCCTTTGTTATCAGAGATCTATTCTGAGCTGGTGATCTATAAAGTAGCAATACAAGCTTATGCACAGCAATTTCACAAGTTTCTTCTCTCTGCTCTGTGTATGTAAAAAGATAAGCTAGTGCTAGGTTAAGCTAGTGTTCAGATTCCTGTGTCTCTGCTGACTGGATGTAATGCTGTTTGCATGAGACAAGACAAAATGTCGTCGTTTCCATCTCAAACCCATGCTCAGTGATATCATTGTCATTATCAATCTTTTACTATATCAACTGTGGGGTTAGATAAGAGAACTGTTTTGGAAACAAAGCAGAGAAGTATGCTGATTGCAATATATAAGGACTCTCTTAATTTGCACACACAGCTGTGTGTTGCCCTTTTCATCTAAAACTGGTAAAGAAGGGGAATGATGTGTGTGGAAAGCGTATGTGAAGGATGGTTGTCTTTAGTAGTATTGCAACATACCAGAGAATCAAATGAGGTTTGATGTAAAACACAGCCAGAGACTGTGTAAATTGCCCCAGCTGATTGCTAACAGCTTCACTGTTTCCTATCCTGGAACGATGCATGTAACAAAATTGCTCAATGGTGTGAATTTGGAGGAGAGCAACTGAGCAGCCTTACTGCTTGCCAGGCCTCAGCGGTGTCCTGTGCCTGCTTTAATCATCAATTACTGTAATGCTGGGGCAACCCACCAACAACTTAATTATTGTCTGGAGCTCCAGGCCATAGGTGGCTTCTCTAGGCTGTCTTACGTAGTAAAGCAAATCAACCAGCATGCAGGCTAGAAGGGACTGTGCTGTAGCCTCTGTCTCGGGGCATAGGCGCTCCTTGAGCTTATGGTGAAAGTGTCTCAAGGTCTTACTCTGTCAGACTCTGTGCACATGAGGAAGAGACATTCCCTAGTCAGGGAACCCATAGCACAAGGATAAAAAGACAGGCAGTGATATATTTTATAGGCTTGGGGCAGCTGTGTACTACAAGTGCAGGCAGATGTAGCAGAAGGCACTTCTGGTAATGGAAGTCATTTTTTTTGCCCAGGACAGCGAGTCTGAGAGCAGCCTAGATTTTGCACCATGATGAAAATCAGAGCAGGAAGCTTGCAATGGAGTCTCACCCAAGCTCACAGGGGCTCCCAAGGCTCTTTTGATTGCTTTCAGTCAGTTTAGTCAAGTCCTTGGGCTCTTCTCCAACCTAGTGTTTGTCTGCCTCCAGGCATGAGAGTCTGCTACTAATCTCCTTTCTGTGCTGGGTTAGATTGTGTCCTTGATAGGAATTTCCAGTATGGATAATACAGACCTTTTGTTGCTTGTGTGGTTTTGCTTATATTGGTCAGAAACATATTCAACATCCATGGTTTTGACCAACAGACATTTCAATAAACATGCGTATAAGCAAGAAGACACTTCTCTGCAGGAGAGAGCCTTTAGCTCAGCTCTGCAAAACGGTTGTGATCATGAAGCCAGCGATATAATAGTTTCACTTTTTCTCTGGACTGCAGTTGCCCTACCGTACCAGGGCTCATAGGTCATAGGTGGATGTTATTTAAGGAAATCACTTTCCAGATGATATATGCTACAATACTCTGACATGGAGTGAAATGTTAGATTTCACCATGGTGCAGGCTGCTCTTCTGGGCAGGGACAGTGTGCTCCCAGCAAGCCCCGTGCCCACTCTTGCAGAGAGTTCATTAGTTCACAAAGCTCTGTCTAATTTTTACTTAAATGTTCTTAAAACTTGACTTGTCAGGGCACAGGGTATTGACTAAAGGTGCCTTTAGCGAGATGGGCACTTGTGACATAGTGGTGTTGGTACTGCCCCATGGAAATGGAGTGGAGCTAACTGAGGTTGAGCCAGTCTATGAAAGAGCTGAGTTCGTGGGATCCAAGCAAGATTGGCCAAGAGGCCTTCTGAATACATTGAGGTGGTGCTAACTGGAAAGAATAGGCTTAATTTGGGGCTAACAAGACTGTGCTGCCCCAATAGGGTGCTGCTCCTTGACATGTGTAACGGATAGGTACATGCACATGCTGAAATCTCATGGTAGTCTCCGCGTGTGGCATGTAGCAGGTTGTTTTTGTAGAGAACTGTAGCAAACTGTAGAAAACTAAGAGTTAATATGCAGGCCAGCAAGTCTAAGTTATTAAAATTCCCTTCAAGATAATAGATTGGAGGCGCTTGCCCATTGTGCTAAAATGCCCAGTTAATTTGAGAGCCAAACAGATGGGAAGTTTTGAGAAGGTAGGAGAGAAAAGGAGATAACAGAAGCTGCAGTTACATACACAAGATCTGCTCTGAAATAACAGTTATATATGGAAATGATTTGCAGAATATTGCCCATATGCTTCCCAAACCTGCATCCTAGCTGCAGTGTTTTCAATTACATCCCCAAATGCTGTCACATCTTTTGTAGCGCTGTAGCTGAGAGCGGTTTTGAATGTGAAGCTGGGCAAGCAGCAAGATTAATTTCAATATTAAAAGCTGATGATCTTTCACAAAGGTGTGCAGCAGCACCAGGCCACCATGGTCGCAGATCTCTCCATGAGCAGGTTGCAGGAACAGGTTGCCTGTCCATTTGTAGCTGGGTGGCTCATACCAGCCCACAGCAGCCTTGCCAGGAAGATTGCGCAATGCACACGCCTGCTCTCCTAGTGGCAGAAGAAACATCAAGCCACCATCTTCAGGGCCCTGTGCTGGTCTCCCCATTCCAGCTACAGGTCCTTCCTGTGGCTCAAGGGACTCCATACTCCCTATTCCATACTAATCAGCTGGCTGGTTACGAGATATCAAGATTCTAGGTGGTTGTTTAGATTTAGCTTGACTAACTGCTTTGACACACACTCTTGAACATCTTGGCATAAAGGACATAAAAGCCCCCTCCTTGTAGCCAATTTGTGTCATTTTAAGGACTTGTTTGGCTGTCCTTCCTTCCTTAAAATCTCTTGAATCTCATCTTCCATCCCCATGTTCAGATGTGGGATTTTTTTCCTTCTGTATACATGCTCCCCACTTCTGGAAGCAAAGGGAAATGGCTGCTTCTGTGTGGACTCCCTCAAACACTGCAGGTATACAAGAGCGTTAAAACAGCTTTAGAAGGAACATGTTTTCTCACATGGGGAAAAAGTGAGGATGCAACAGACCCATCTTTTGCCCTCTGCTCTGTTGAAATCCCTGTATAAGTCTTCATTCTTCTGTTCCTTATCTGTGAACAGGGGGGCAATGTCATTAACCTCGCTATTCTGGGTGGTTGGATAATAAAATATCAAATCAAATTCAGTGTAGAAAAAAACCCAAAGTGGCGCACATTGGGGAAAAAATCACTCCTAACTGTACACTCAGCAATGGGTCACTAGCTGCCTGTGTTAGCCTTTCAAGAGGAAGATGTTGGGGTTAAAATAGATAGTTCTGCCACAACATTGGCTTAATGATCAGTAGCAGTCCTAAAAGGAGGTGTAAGGTTAGGAATTATTATGAAGGAATAGACAACAGGGTAGAAGTCATTATTATAGCACTTTATAAATCCATGACTCCCACCTCTTGAGCACTCTGTATTTCTGGCAGCCTTACGTTTGAATAATGTTACTGCAAAAGACCCAAAGGACATATCACGGACAATCAAAATATGGAAGAGCTTCAGCACAGGGAGTGATCAAGCAGCTTAGGACTTTTCAGGCTGGAAAAGCAATGGCTGGAGGACTGTGAAATGAGTTCATGGTAGAGAATGGTTGTTCAGGGTTTCTTCCAGGACTTCAACTACTAGAGTCCAGCGACGAAAAACTATCACACAAAGGCTTAAAGCAATTCAAGGAATCATTTCTTTACAAACCATATAGTTCAGCCAAGGAAACTCTTGATGCAGAATGTTGTAACCACTGAAAGTTTACAAGCATTCAAAAAAAAAAAAAAACCCACACAAAAAAACCCACCACAAAACAAACCACTGGAAAAATCCACATGAGAGATGTGAAAAGCTAACTGTTCAAACAATGACAACACTTCTGCATCTGAGGTCTCCTGAGCTTCAAGTACTTGTGCAGGGAGGGGCTGTTATTAAAGTCTAGCTTCTAGTTTAATTTTATGTGAACTCTTTCTTTTATCCTTACTCAGGTCTGTAAAAGAGCTTTTTCTTCTCCCTATCAGCATTATGGAGAGATGGCTAAACTGGTCTTTTCCCTCTGGGAAGGTCAATGTGAGGACTATCTCAGAGAATGACCATGACCACCTGTTTGCAGGGTAGATGGCAATTTCTTTACTTCGTGAAGGACTTTCTCTCTTGAAACCCTGTCCTACAGTTGAAACTGATCTACGCGAGAAAATGATCTTTTCTGAAGGAGCGTTTTTTCCTATGGTTCTTGCATCTTTGAGAGGAAAGTCAAGAAGAAAAATACAAGAGTTCATGAAACACTTATTACTCACAGTGTGATTCAGCAGGAAAAGGGCAAGAAAAGAAAGTAGAATAGAGATCTCTCGAGAAGGGGCTGAGGAGAGGAGGCAGGAAAGAAGCCTCGTGTCTTGCAGGGAGGCCAGAATCACTCGCTTGTTTTTTGATCTTATTATAACCTGAAAAGGCAAACTGTGAAGTTGGAAGTAACGAATGCCCAAGGACTCTTTGCAAGCTTATCAAATCCAGCCCATGGCATGCAACTTGCACCGAATGGAGGCTCTTTCAGACTAAGGGAGTTGTAGATTGCTCATTGGCAATAGTGGCCAGTCTCCACCAAGTAGATTATGGCTTCATTCCCTCTTGTCTCTCAGATGAGTTTTGTCAGATAATTCCTAGTTGCAATGTGGTATAATTAGGTTTCTGGCTACTTTTTAGCCTGGTCTGGTTAATAAAACCTTGGGCTAGGACTCAAGAGAACTGATTTATATGCTGAGTTCTGCTGCTGAGAGCCAGGAGGTCAGTCAGTTCCTCATGACTGTGTTTCAGTTTCTCCAGCTGCTAAACAGAAAAGAAAACGCAGATGTTTTAGACATGCTTTGAGATCAATGAAAGCAAAGAAGTGCTAGATAGTCTCGGAGCTAGCCCCTGCACAACTATGTGCCCCTGTTGTTTTAGGGTCTAGACAGAGTGCTCCTGTGGGTCTGCTGGGAGTTGCTGAAGATGTTGTACCACTATCTGCTCCTTATTTTCCCTTTCTCATCCTTCCAGGAGGGATGCCTGTCCTCACAGTTGTGGTGTCTCCCAAACCTGTGCAAGATTTCTGATCTGCTTCAGTGCTAGGAATGATTTAAATGAATCTGTGTTACTTTGCACTAAAATGAATTGGGAGCACTTACATGAGCCACTCAAGTATGTTAGCTGTGATGTGTTATAGCCAGTCAGGGTGGTGAGATCTTAAGCTACTCCGGTGAGGTCTGCCAGCGAACATTTGTCTTAGCCTTTTTTTCCACATATCTGTGCCATTAGTTGTATGACAGACCTCTCAGCTGATGCTGGAACAGGCTTCAGCTTTCACAGCTTTAACCCTTTACACTCAGCCATGTATCTCCAATTACAGTCTTTCTGGGGGCCTCTAGCTAGGTCTTTTTGAACTTGCATGTGCTCTATCTATGACAAAATTCGTATTTGTCCTACATATTTGTCCTGCTTCCTATTTGGAAGCAGGCTCTGAGGAGCCTGAGGAGAAACAGTCAGGGAGCTGCTTAGCAGTGTAGGAAACTTTGAGGAAAGTCATTGTGTGAAGTAGCTCAGAGGAGGAGAGCTGACAAAACACAAACCTGAAATTTGCTGATGCTTCCAAATGCGTCAAAGCTGTGGAAGCTCAGAGCTGAGTTCTCTCAAAGTGAGGATGCTCGGGCCAACCATGAGGTGCCAGAGCTGTCTTGAAATGTTTTTACCTGGAGAAGCATAGAGCTTGGTTCAGGCTGCCACATGAGCCTGGGGACACAGGCTGCTTCTCCCTCCTCCAAGTCAGAGCAGTGGGGAAGGCTGAGCTTCTCAGGTATGTTTCTCCCTCATTCGAAACTGCAAATGTCAGGGGGCAGTGGTGGGCGACAGGCAAGGCAGTGCCAGCACGCGGCTTCTTGGCTGTGAAGGCAAAAGTGGACTTTGCTGCTCCCTAGAAGAGGGGTGATGGCAGGGCTCACCTATAAAAGACTTTTTTCTCTGCAAGAACTCAAAGGTCTGTCTTGTATAATTGTTTGAAGAGAGCTGATTCATTATATGCCTGCAGCCTAGGCTCGAGGTAAATGCCCATGATAGGCAGAGGGGATCCCTTCTGTAGCTCCCCTGAGTACTTTCTCACTTAAAAAAAAAAATAAATAAAAATTGGATTACTTTGTCGTTTGTAGTCATCTACTAAAATCAGATACTAAAGAAAAAGTTGAAGTTTAGTGATGAGAGCAGAAGACTGGGACTGAGGTTCCAAATGTTTTCCTGAAGATAGCAGGGTCTAGTTACTGTCCAAACCTGGGAAAAGTCTTACACAACTTGTCCATGTTGATGAGCATGCATGTTATGTCTTCAAGTATGGTATGTTCAGTGAATGATTATTGTGTCTGTGGTATTTACATAACTTCTTTTTCCAACATTGGAGCTGCCTTAAATTTTTTTCTAGACAATTATCTTTGTACCTCCCTGTGTTATAGCTCCTATTATTTAAAGGGTAACTGAGACGGGGAGGCTAAGCAGCTTAGTATTATTCTGTACAGCATACAGCTTTCAAACATATTCTTCTGAAGCCATATACAGACAAACACCCACCAAGCTGTCTCCATCTTCCTCTGCGAAAGAAAGAAATTCCCACTGAGAAGTGGTGAGAAGAGATCCTTGCAAAGAGACAGGCTGAGTAAAATGCAGCAGGACATGGAAGTCTGCTTATTGCTCCTCATTAGTGGAGGAATCTGTACGGCACATCACAGCACACACAGGCTCATGTGACAGCTAGTGCACCTCCACGCTATAATACAGTCAAGCTGGGAGGACACAAAAGCGAGAAATTTGCCTTTATTCTCCTAATATTGTTTTCAGCAGGTTTTAACTTACACAGTCTCTCAGAATATACTGACAACTGCTTTCAAAGATGAAATTTTAAGCGAGATCAAATTGCTTTGTGTGGGAAGATTTTGTGGCTACATTTTCAAATCAGAATTTTGAAAATCTGAAGCCAAAAAGCATTTCTTTCCAAATTATCTATTTTAATGTAAAAAATACCAAACCCACCCGCAAACAAACCCAACCCTGGTCTCTCTTTTCTACCAAAAGTAATAAATACTCGGTTTCAGCTAGTATTTTTTTTTTCTGAGATTCAGCAGTGATTTATTCAATTACAGGAAAGTATAAAGCTGCTGTTATTTACAGAAAAGGAAAACAAATGTTTGTAGTAGAATCATAGATTCTTGTGCTCAGAAATGAGTCCAGTAAACACTGTAAAGCATTGATACATATACCAAAGCAAGAAAAGAATACAGGCTTACAAACTGTATGGAATAGCTACTAAAAAGCTTGTAAAGGGTTTTGCATAGTATATATTTGACCTTAGTAAATGCATAAATAAAAATGCAGTAAGAAAATCTAGGAAGAATAAAACATCTACATGTTGCCTGCTCTGTTACCATGGACCTTTATCAGAAAAACTTGTGTGTTTATCACAGATTCCAATTTCTGATGACTTCCTTGGTACAAAGGACCAGCAATACCATTCTTCAAAACAGTTGTCATCTTTCCAGTGAAATCCATAGGGATTTTACCTTTGCAAGACAGATAAGCGAATAATTAGTTTTACTAGAGTCTGCATAAGCTGTGTATCATGAGTCAGTGCAATAAGAGAAATGTAGGCTGAAGTGAACTGCACTATATTTCTCTTAAAATTGGTAGGATTCACCCCAAGCAGTAGATTTGTTCCTGTATTGCATGCTTTAAAAAGTGGAATTTCTTTACCTGAACTGTGTACTTTGATCAGTGGGAGAAACACACGGTTTTGGTATTTGTATTGGTAAGTATTAACCTACAAATAGGCTCTCTAGTGCTATTTTCCCACAAAATACGGGTATGGCAGGATGTAAAGGTGCAAAAGTCTTGGGCTAATCAGAAATCTTGTCAAAATTAGGGTCTTGCTTGGTTTTGGTTTGTTTTATTTGACTTGATTTTAGGTATCCGTTTTGTGAAAGAGAGTTTTGAAAGGTCTCAGCTCACTGAAGTCAAGGAATTAGTTGCCACTGACTTTACTCTCACGGGTGAAGGATGCCCACATGGTCCAAAGGGCTTCAGCCTGGAAATTACTACTCAATCAGACTCTTGCCCGGAGAAATGCACTCATCAAAAAATACTTGAAACTCTGTCTCACTAATGCCTCTCTGTGAGTACCAAGTCAGAAAGCACTACTGATTTTCATCATTAAAGCTTGCCTCAAATCAGGAGGTGACAGCTCTCCTGTCAGAGAGCCAAGAAGCATTGATGCCATACATATTTATCTTCCTACAAATGGAAAAAACTACAGTGGAGTCATGTTTTCCCATTTATAGGTGGGTATCAAGGTTTCCAAAGCACACTGGAGCATAAATGTGATGCATTTAAGTTACAGAGTTGAAGGTTGGTCAAGGCTAGTGAGACACAGCTTAGGCAGGAACAGAAGAGTAAGCACATTCCCAAGCAGAAGAAAGAACCCCAGCATCATGCCTTGTAAATAGGCTGTCAGTGGCTTTTGTGTGTGCAAGTCTCGCGGACCATTAAATGGGAATCCAAGCTCATATAATTAAAAAAAAAAAAAAAATTAAAAGCAAACCCTTATGATATTTTCATGCCGCAACTCAAATATTTTCCTCCTCACTGTTTTTTATTTTTATTGGAAGAGTGAAACTGAAATCTATTTTCTAACAGCCCCCTGCAAAAAAACCTAAAAAAAACCCCAAACAAAATGAAAAAATCGCTCTGTCTCCCAAAAAAGTGTTTCACTTTGGTTTCTCTTAGGGCTACTGCCTGGGTTGGACCTGATTCAGTGCCCTGGATTTTAATACTGAAATGTCCTGCCATTCGTTTTGATATTTTTTGGATCAGGCTCCCAGATGAAGACTTTCAAATTGTTTTCGCTGCTGGAACTCAACCATTATACATTCAGAAACTCCACGGTGCTATTAGCTGTGAGACTAGAATCCCTGATCTATGGCTGCACAGTTATGGTGATAAATTAGCCAGTTGAGATCTATGCCTGAGAAAAAAAGGAAATCGGGGATTTGGTGGGTGACCTGCCAGTTCCAGAAAAGGATAGAGGGGGGGAAGAAAAAAAAAGAGAACATGCTCAGAGAAATAAATGTTCACATGTTTTCTGTCTCACTTCTCCCTGACATATATGTTTTGCCAAAGCCCATATTGAACTACTGTGTTTTGAATAAGACTTTTGAAATATTTAAAAAGAAGAAAAATTCAAGGATATTTCCAAATGAGTAACTGTTTCAAAAGGAAAAATTTAAATGTTTTGTCACAGATTCTTAGACAGATTCAGAGCAAGCAGTCTGGTTCAGGGTAAGGATTTGTGACATGCTTCCTAATACTGTGAAATCAGCAGTCTTGTGGTTGAAAAAAAACCCTTTGCTTGGTCTGGCTGGAAACAGAAGCACTCTGATTTCTTGTCACTAATGATAGGAACATTTTTTTTGTTCAGTGTCATGTATGTTAATGACACATGCACAGAGCTCTCAGCAGGCTTATTCTTCATAGAGTATTTCTGCTACTTTTACATAGTTAGATTTAGACATGAGCATCCTAATGTCTTACCAAACTTGTAGGTCAATGCCAGACTAATTTATTATTAGTTAATAATTAAAGTTGGGTACTTTCCTGCCAGAAGGGTTTAGAATCTTTGCTGGTTTTGGCTGGGACAGAGTTAATTTTCTTCATAGTAGCTAGTATGGGCTATGGTTTGGATTTGTGCTGAAAACAGTGTTGATAATACAGGGATGTTTTAGCTACTGCTGAGCAGTGCTTACACAGAGTCAAGGCCTTTTCTGCTTCTCACACCACCCCATCAGCGAGGAGGCTGGGGGTGCACAAGAAGCTGGGAGGGGACACAGCCGGGACAGCTGACCCCAGCTGACCAAAGGGATGTTCCATACCATATGATGTCATGCTCAGCATATACAGCTGGGGGAAGAAGAAGGAAGAGGGAGATGTTCAGAGAGACAGTGTTTTGTCTTCCCAAGTAACCGTTACGTGTGATGGAGCCCTGCTTTCCTGGAGATGGCTGAACACCTGCCTGCTGATGGGAAGTAGTGAATGAATTCCTTGTTTTGCGTTGTTTGCATGCACGGCTTTTGCTTTACCTATTAAACTGTCTTTATCTGAACCCATGAGTTTTCTCACTTTTACTCTTCTGATTCTCTCCCCCATCCTGATGCGGGGGGAGTGAGCGAGTGGCTGTGTGGTGCATAGTTGCTGGCTGGGGTTAAACCACAACAGAATCATACAGTAGTTCAACTGCAGTCTCACTGCATCCCAGATTGGGATGTGGCCAGCCATAGTAGCACATTTTTCAGTCCCCATTAATGCACAAAATCTATAAAAATGAAGCTCCTGTTAATATGTGTGTTCCCCTTAGGCATGATATATGAACATGTTTGAGGAGTTGGGGTGTAAGGATGCATCTTCTGCAAACAAGTAATTTTGTTAATTTTTTTAAAATTTTTTATTTACATTTTTTCCTTAATCTCAAGTTCTGAAAATCCACGCTGGCAGGTGTAGCAGTGAATGTGAACAATACATCAAGGTCTCTTGCCATTGCTCAAGTTTCAGAGTTGTTTGGTTTATTGACAGGAACGGCTAGAAGGTAAAGTATTTGATAACTTTCCAGAGCACTATTATGACGTTAAACTTGCCGCAAGAAAACAAGGAATAGAAATGAGATTGTAATGACAGCATAGGTGCACAAAATTGAGGAATTAATTTTTATTGGACTTAGCAGATATGGGGGTATCCCCTGAACATGACAATTATTTTTAGCTGAGGTGTTTGCACTGGATTGGCTTATTTACAGGGTTTTCTACTAAGGAAACTTAATGGGTTTAGGCCTAATATCTACCTTAGGCTTTGGCCCTTGAGTTAATTCCCCCCTAATTCTTGGCTCTGCCCCAGTACTGACATCTGGGGGGAAGTGTCTGGGTCACAGAGGAACAACAGTGCTGGTATGAGTTTCAATTTGCCCCTATTAAACTGATTAAGTTTTTAACAAATTATTCAGCATGCTGAAAGGTTACCTAATGTAGCTACTTATTAGTCACTTTTCAAATCATTAACAAGCTATTTATGACACCTTCATGTGCAGGTACAAAGCCTTCTGGAGGATTCCTCCGATTTAATTTCTCTAGCTTAAAGCCAAATGGAGAGAACAAAGGCAGAGCTCATAGTCACTAATTAAGAGGATGAAGGAAGGCAGAGGAGATGCTGACAGGAGGTGACAGGCTCATTGAAAAGAAAAAGCTACATCCTGAGAATGGGGAGATATTATAGACAATTCTTTGAGGCTTGCTGAAGTGCAAAACTAATCCATGAGTATCTCACTACCTCTTTTTGTTAAAAACTGTTTTGTCCTTAACTATTTACTTAATACTGCACAAAAGCAGCTTATAATTTCACATCTGAAGTAATACTGAGCACAAATTCTGTTTTTCTTTGCCAAAGAACTTTGGTAGGACATGTAGTCCCTTGATTACGAAATGCTTCACGAGAAGATGTCAAAGGAGCCAGGCTGGGAAACAGGATTTCCCCAGTCCCATGAACATGCTGTCTGAGGTTGACATACCATGCATGTCAAAGTCTCAGCAAACCTTGCTCTCCAGGTGGCCTGAGCGTCCTGGCCAAGTCCTCCAGCAGAGAGAGATTTCACTGGAGCGGAGCTGGCAATGAGAGAGCTTTGCTTTGTGGGGTGAAGATGGGCTTTTCTGTCCGCGCCCAGGGGCTCTCTAGCGTCAAGGGGAGGAAGACAGGAGGAATTTCTGTGGTTTTGGCAAAACTTCTTGGCAGTGTGGTGTCACCTTCTCATGTAAAAAGCTCTGATCAAAAAAAAAAAAAAGTAATACATTTTAAACAATCCCCACTCCCCTAAAAAAATAAAAAAAAAAGGAGAGTCACTGATCATTCACTTTGGCATAAACTCATTGCCAGCCTTTCTACTGCCCTCACCTGCTGTTCGTTTTCTCTATGGTTACTTGGCCTTTTCATTCCCCAGTTTTCTATCCTTCTTTTTTTGTTTCTCCCTTACTCCCCTGTTTTTTTAAATATTAAGTTACTGGGGTTTGTGCAGCTGTGATATTCACCAAAATAATTTTCTTGGCTGCGGACAAGAGAGTGATTCCCCCCTCTGGACCCACGTTTCTTTGGAGAGTCACCAGGGACTTTGCAGCCACAGTGCAAATGCATATTCTTCAATTTCATTTTTCCCTCATTGTCTTTGCTGCCTCAGACCTGTGGCCATGATGACTTTGGTGTCAACACCAAAACAAATTGCTTGAAGCACCCAATTCCTGCTTGGGAGGCTGAAACGGCCAATACTCCAACCTGTGCCATTTGGTGGCAATTATTGCCTTCCTGAAAGCTTTGGCAGAACAAGAAACACATTGACTACTTGGCTGCTGCTTTTCTCAGCCCCGCTTGTTAAATGTAAATGAAAACAATAGTTTGTCAAGCTACAAAAAGCACAAGGGTAGGTGCCCATCAGGCAACTGGGAGCTGTCTTGGATGGCCTCTGAGAGCCCCTGTTTGATCTGGCTGCCCTCCATCCTGGCGTGGGGTGCTCCGTTGTCAGCGCTGCCACGCACAGCTGAGTCCCCATAAAACATGGACTGTCAATGTCAGAAGCGGGGACCCTTGCTGCGTGTTCGTGCAGTCCATGACACAGTGGGCTCAGTTCTCAACTGGGGCTTGGACTCTTCAGGTGTGACTTTATTATAGTAATAGCCATAGGACTAACTTGGTTGTTCTTGGTAAATTCCTGTAACACTTCTAATTGGTTCATGATCCTGGGGAGAAAGAAATCAACAGTTGAAGTAATAAAGCTTAAGCACTACTGAAGTGCTGTTTTGTGGCACTCGAGTTGAATGGGAGCCCTAGCTGAAGAGGAGGGCTCATTTGTAAAGCTGCCTCTTTCTTTGCCAGTTTCTAAAAATTTTTATTAACAGAACAACTGTTTCATTAGCGCACTGATTAGCTGCAGAATTTCTCTGCTGTCAAAGACATGTGAAGGACAAGCTCTTAACACAAAATGAGCAATCAAGGGAAAGCAACTGGTTGCAGCATGCATAACTGATTACTAAATGCTCTTACACCATCCTGTTGTATTTTCTCATGTATAGAGATCCTGGCCCTCACCGTACAAGGGACGGGAGAGAGGGCAAATTGTACAAACAGCTGAGCAGAGGTAGAGAGCTCTGTGAAGCACACCTGCTTCTGAGTATTGCCAGTCTGAGGAGGTAAATGCAACAGGGAGAACAGGGGATGACATATACTGAAAGATCCTCATCGTAAGAGCCGTGGAGGCGGATGGGAAACGGACTGGAAGGGGATACAAATGTTGGTTGTGCTTGGGCTTGCTAAGGAGGCAGACTCCAACGAGCATTTTTGCTTTTGTGCGAAAAGCATTCAGTCCCCAGCGAAGGAAGCCCCAGGTCCTTATTTCTGGGACGATGCTGACTCTGACCACTGTCAACTCAGACTATCCATGCTGGAACCACGTATAATGCAAGACATACCTGAGCTAGTGTTTATCTTGCATATTCAAGTGACAAGCATTGATGAGCAGCTTGGGGTGCTGCAGGACAAACTGTACGTACCCACTGAGAACAGTGGGTATAAGCCCCGGCTGGCACATCTCAGGGTGTTCAGACCAGGTGTCCATGCCCAAGCTGCAGACAGTATAGGCAACCTGGGGTTTGGCACTATTCATAGCTACGGGCCATCCTAGCTTATGCATTTGACAAATAAAATGAGCGTGCTGTGGATATCAAGAAGCTGGCAATATGACAGAGACAATATTTGTCTTTACTTTTCTTATCTATCAGGCTTAGTGCAGAAGGACCGTCCCAAAAAGTGTGATTTAATGCTCATTGAATTCAGTGGGATTTTTTTGGTTCAATATGAAGTTTTTTTACAGCTTTTGAGTAATCAAAAGGGACATTTTCATTTTTTTTTTTTTTACAATGGCAACTAATGCCTAATTTTCACGTTATGCAAGCACTTCATTTTTGAAAGTCCTTTGAATTTTTCTCAGGAAAATCAACTTTGAAAAGTTATTCATTTCAAATTAGTTTAATTTTTATTTTCCAAAACTGAAATTAGATAAAAATTTTACCCAGAGGCTATACTACACTAATTTCAATTTTTCCTAGTAAAATAACATTCTCTAAAACGATACTGCTTGTTTCTGTTACAGAATGAACGTCAGATTCTCCATCCACCCATGTTTGTGGTGTCTTGGCATCAGAGTTAATGTTCTTCCTGTTCAGTACCTGTTACTTTCATTATCTATGCAATCTTTTTTTTAACACAATAACCAACTTTTCTAGTGTGTGATTAATGTCCTCAAACAGGTACAGCTATCAACTGGCATGTATGGGCTAAAGGTATTACATGAATTATGCAGACTGCTGGATGAAGTTGGCATTTGAATACAATTCTCTTTATAAAAATTGATCTCTCGTTTTCTCCCCTAATCAGTCATTTGTACTCTACTTATTTTTTTTTTACTCCGATCCTTCTTTTCTAATTAACTCTTTCATCCTCCTCTGAGAGCTTTTGCAGCTTGACTGGAAGCAGATCTACTGAGAAGGCCTGTCTACTTCTGTCATTAATAATAACTCCAAAACAGAAATCTGTATTAAGAATAAGATAAATGGGGGAGTTTGCTTCAATTAACACTCACAAGGAATGGTACATTTTGTAGGCCATAGTTTTAGAAGAAACCATAAATGCAGAAAAGTACCATTTGAGGAAATTTTCATTGCCAGTTTACACCGTCCTCAGCTTTTGAGCTATGCAAAGTGAGTTGTATAGGTATATACTATACTATACTATACTACGTACCAGAGAGCTTGCAGTCTTACAAGAGGAGAGGAGATGGGTGTGATGTGATTTTTGTTCATAGTTGAACTAGCTGTTTTTGTCCAGGGCCAACTAGAAACAGATTTATTTTTTTTTAGCTGCTGATCCTAGTGCCCCCAAATTAAATAAGCTGTGCACTGTGAGTAGAAGGGCTGTCATTTGGGGGGGGGGGGGGGGGGGGGGGGGGGGGGGGGGGCGGGGCGGGGCGTAACTCTTTCTTGCCCATTCTGCACTGGTATAAAATGACCCCAAGGCAGTGAGCAAGATACTCAGAAGATAGCTGGAAAGATTGTAGATGTTGTTTAATGATGAAAGGACACTTCGTGTTTGCAACAAAGAAGTATTTAATGCAATGTACTTAATATTAGTGAAAAAACTTGTTGTTTTAGCAGCTGCAGTATTCTCTATGCCAAAGAAATGCCAGGAAGTTTGTTTTCTGTGAAGTGGTGGTATGTGTGCACCATGTTTGTTTGAAAGCTGTCCAAAACAAATTAAATGCATGCATCTATGCTCATATTTAAAACTAAAGTGATCGCTATACTTGCAGTGTAATTATGTTTTAGTTACAAGATAATCACCTAATTATACTTTTTCATATTTGTAATTTACTGTTAATAATATAACCGAATGTTTTCCTGTATGATTTATAACAATTGCAGAGTAAATATACTTAACTATTAGCAGTATATCTCTTAGTTTGTCAAAAGAGTAATATATACAATGTTGTTATTACCTTCAGCTTCATGTATATCGCCTTTAATTACATAATGAAAAGCAAAACTTTACAATAGAACAAGTCTGTAGTTACATAAATCTTACTGAAAAATATGATCATGTATCTATTAATATCCATAGATAATCTTTACTTTCAGCTGATATAAACTCTGGCATATCTCTAGCGACTGCTCTGGAGTGTGGGTGTAAGGTAATAAGCTCCTTTGCACTAAGTGATAATCACTATGAGGTCCTGCCCTAAATTGCCTCTCAGCACTAGCAGATTATGAAATGTTAAATAAATGCATATAATGAGAGGAGAACTAGACCCTGGGGTTTAAATGAGACATGCTTATAGCAAATGAATAGTTATGTTGTGTTTAAAGCAGATTAAAATACATCTTAATGGATTTCATTCTTCTTATAGCCTTCTCTGCGTAAAGTTGCATTTAATTGTAAGTAGGTTATGCGCTAGAAGCCTGTGGGCATACAGAAGTAACCTTGTGCTCTTAACGCTGTGCTGCCTTCTCTACTGGTGACTCTCCATTCTTCCTTTTCCAGAGTCTATTGTTCTTCCGCCTGCTCCCGTTTTTGCAGGCACAGAAAGAGGTAAGGATCTGCTCTGGTATTTCGTGTCTCTGTCCCCTGGCTCTAAAGAGGGAATACTGACCTCATGCCAATTTTTTTATATGAAGAGAAACTTGTGGCTGTTTGTGAGGCTCTTATCTATTATGATAATGAAGGCTGTAGTACTTAGAGTAAGTGGAAGATGAGGGGACACATCTGTAGGGAAGTATCTTGCATCACAGGGGAGCTCCAATTAGAAGTTTTGGGTGGGGGAATGCATTTCACCATAATGGTATTCTGACCCTGCTAATATTACTGATGTATGTTATTTAATATCCCTACACAAGATAATTGGATAGAATTAAAGTGGGCAGACTTCTCAAGTAAGTCAAGATCCTCTTTTCAAAGGGTGACTCTAGCTGAGTAATCATTGCTGTTCAGTGCTCTTAGAAATTAAATAGAAATGTGGTGCTATAAAACTTACACTTGTGGATTTTGCCCTAAACTCAATAGAAAAGAAAAACTGTGGGCAGAACTGAATTGGTTGATCAGATTTGGGTGAAATTGTGCTAAGAAAAATTATAAAATAAAATCCAGCTTCTCTGCGTAGACCTTTTCATTAGTTAACCTTAGCTGGTCCCAGTTCTGTACATGGCAATCCCACGTGCATACCCTTGGAAGACATGTTGTGAAAAGGAATTGTGCAAGCCTAAATAATGCACTTTCTTGTGGTTCAATTTCAGAACGGTTGATGGAGCTTTTCTTTCTTTGATCCTATATAGGAGTGAAATGGCTTTGTTCACACTAGATTCGGGAAGTCAGTGACTGTAGAGTGTGAATGAGCTTTAGGTGCCTTTTTTTGTGGTTGAAAACCTGAGGTTCTTATGCCTACTTGTAATTTTTGGAAAACTTTCTCCTTTCTGGAGTTTGAGGGACACACCAACATTACCCTACATGGGTTTTCCCCAGACTCTCATTTCCCTTGCTCTGCAGACCTGCTGTCTCTATTCCTGGCTCAGCTTCATCTAGTTTGCATCCTCGTTGTAGTGACATGCTTCTTTCCTGCTTAACGTGTACGTCACATACAAATTATGGCACTTCAGCAAGGTCTGACTTTGTAGAGAAATCAGGATGTCTGTGTGTGTTTGAGCATGGGAATGGGCAAATGTATTTTACGTGCATATGTAAGAGATGGAAAAAGAACAGCAGCTCATTAATGAAATGATTCTTCAAATTTGTTGTAACTTTTTTAAGTCCAGATTTTCAAATATGCCCAAGATTTTAGGTGGTTGAATTTTAGTGGCCTAATTTAAAGAGGCTATATACTTACTCTGTACTTTGATATTGGACTCCTTTACAATAACTCCATTTGGAGGGCAAAAAGGGAAACAGCTGAAATCACAAGTCAGTGCTGAACTGTCAGCCCATTTATTATGGTTAATTTTTAACAATGACACCTTATGCCATTTGGAGAGGCAGGATGCTCTTGGTTCTCATGAAAACAGCAGTGCTTAACTTTTGTTTGCTTGGGCATAATTATGCCAGCTTTGGATGTATATTTTCATACCTCCCTTCACAGTGCTTGATGATCGTCAGATGCTGGTATCTGTCAGTAAGCCACTTCTTTTTGAAAACCACACAGTTAATTTCCAAAGGGTTCTTTCATTGACATGGCATAAATGTGATTAAATATACTATAGTTAAGTTACAGAATCCCTGAGCTTTTAATCTCGGTAAACGTGAAAAGTTAAACACCTCATATTGCTTTCAGAGCTTTATTCCATCCAGAAGAAACCATCTGCTTTCCACTGAAAATCACTCTGTTTCCTTGATCTCTTCAAATTAATCCTACTGTGATTAACTTCAATCCAATTAAAAAGAACATGTAGGCAGCTGCACAGGTCTGATTACATGTGGACATGATAGTAAGGCTCCTCATAGGGGAACCAGATTAAGGGCCAATATGTTAGGCTAGAGGAGGCTGGTAGCAATACTTCAAACTCTGGTATCCTGGCACGACATGCAGTATATAATAGTACCATACTTGCTAGCTATAAAGCTCCTTGCAGTCAAGGAACTCAGAGGTTTTCATGTGTATATATATCATTACACAGCCCTCTAAAGATGCTATGAGACGGAGCATTTACATCTATAGCAAGATCTTGAAATATGGCTTCATTTAGAGCAGAGGGCTAAAGCATGCCACAGGGGACAGGCATTCCCCCGCTGCATTTCCATAAGCCTGTGGCAAATTGCATCTTCCTTGTTTATTCTCAGTGAAACGGCCAAAACCAGGGGGATGTGGGAGCCTAAGAGTTGCTGGAGCTTTTTTCGTTTTCATACAAAAGCCTGCAGAGAAGGGGCAGACTTTTAGGCACAAATTCAGAGAAATCATCCTGCACCTCATCCTCCAGGCTTGTGCTTCTCATGAGCTGCCTCTGGGTCTTGCTGCAGGAAACACGGGGCACAGCGTCTGCAATGGAAATTTGTCTGTCTGAGCCTGTGTGTTCCTCTGCACAGCGCTTAGCAGGCTCCCAGCATTGCAAAGGCTTGTTCCATGTCACGGAGGAATTACCATCAGCTTGTGCCGATAATTTAATGAGAAGCACTTCAGAAACGTTTATTGTTATGAATCATATTGCCATGAATAGCCCTGCAGTTGGTGGTGGGCCAGACTTGGAAATGGCTCAGTGCCCAGCGCATCTGCTTTCAGATACCTAAGTGGGGAGTTTGGTGCCTGGGATTTGATTGTTCCCGGGTGGGACTGCTGGAGACTATTCAGCCTTGAAAAAGAAGCAAGAGCAAGCCCAATTTGGGAATTTTTTTAGCATATGTAAAGACAGGAGAGAAAATGCTACTGTCAATTTAATCTTTGAGGCATCTTTGAAGGACCTGACCATGGTGTGACCAAACCCCGGAAACATAATTATAAGACAATAGGAAGACAGAGCACTTTTGAGTAATGAGTCCAGCATAACAAATTAAGGCTGGAAGCTTTTATGATTGAATTGGTAGCATTACAACCTGGGCATTGGCTGCTTTTCTGTAATTGGAATAGGGCTTTTTTATTAAGGCTGTTTATATATATATATATCTCCGTAGCTTGTCATTAGTGGTTAGACACTGATTTGTAGCAGCACAAAATTATTTCATTGAATGTCACTGTAGGTCCTATTCTTTTTCAACTCCTCTCTCTTTCTTTCCTTCCCTCCCTCTCTCTCTTTTTTTAACTAAAAAAAAAGGTGGAGAAGACCATTACCACACTGATTTACATAAATACAGCCCTAATTCAGACTCGTGTTCCAGCAGTCACATAAAAATGATTCAGTGCCAAGCTGTTTGTATCTTTAATAGCTTCTGGGATGGAAGGAATCCTCTTCCCAGTAAGGCCACCTCTGAAGGACTGGAAATGTTGCAGATTTTTCAGCAGAGCTGCACTGAATACTGGGATGATGAATCAGTGACTACAGGAGCATCTAATTCAATTAAAGCTCTGCATCAAAGAACTGTGGTTGTCAACTTTAGCAACCAGGTAAGGATCCTGTTGACCTGAGTGTTTAAGATGATTTTCAGAGATTTTGAGAACAGGTAGCCAATATCCATCTACTATTGATCCAATATTATGCCAGGTAGAAAATATGGAGCTAACTAATTGTTATCTGATTAAATCTGATGATTAGTAAGAAAACCAGAATGTGCTATTTATTAGTCTAACATATTTTTATCTCTTTCCCACTATACTTTTATGTGGCTTTCTTATATGTGTCATAACCTTCGTTCTCTGGGTCACTTCTGTGTACAGAGACTGTAAACAGGATACACATAAATGAAAAATGTAAAGCATTACTTATAGGCTAATGCACCCAATAAAATGAGTTGGCTAAAAGACTGAGCATTAACCCACTCACTACCCCAATGAAATATTCAAACAGTCTTTACTGGCCAGGCCAGTAGGGCAGGGACATCTTCTCCCATTGCTTCCTGGATCAGGGCTGATCCTTGACGTTGCTGAGTTTCCATCTCCTGAGTCTTCCCATCTTCCCACCACCTTTCCCCGTCAGTGTTTTTCATATTCACGCTCTGGACTGCTTACTGACCCCAACTCAAAAATTACACTCTTTGTTTTCAGCTTTCTGACCTTGCATGGGTTTAGGTTCTCATGGACTTTCTCACACCATAACAACATCTTGCCCAGTAAAACGCACCTGAAGTAAAACACGTGCAGGTGCTGAAATACAGCCTTGCCATTAATATTTCCTCCACCTCTTCCAACTTTCCTCAAGCATTGGTTGCACATTGAATCAAACGATTTCTGGGTGCTTGTAAGAGAAAGAAAAGGGGGGTGACCTGTCGTGGTTTAACCCCAGCCAGCAGCTAAGCACCATGCAGCCGCTTGGTCACTCCTCCCCCTTCCCAGTGGGATGAGGAGGAGAATCAGGGAAAAAAAGTAAAAACCATGAGTTGAGGTAAGTACAGTTTAATAACTATAATATAATAAAATATAAACAATAATAATAAAGAAATATAATAATAATAGTAATGAAAATAAATATAACAAAAAAAAAGGAAAAAATAGGAAAAAAAAAAAGAAACAAAACCCAAGTGAAAGAAACAGTGATGTACAATGCAACTGCTCACCACCCGCTGACGGATGCCCGAGCAGCAATCTGCCCCTCCTGGCCAACTCCCCCTAGTTTATATACTGGGCATGACGTTCCATGGTATGGAATACCCCTTTGGCTAGTTCAGGTCAGCTGCCCCGGCTCTGCTCCCTCCCAGCTTCTTGCACACCTGCTTGCTGGCAGAGCATGGGAAACTGAAAAATCCTTGACTTAGGATAAGCGCTACTTAGCAACAACTAAACCATCAGTGTGTTATCAACAGTATTCTCACACTAAATCCAAAACACAGCACTGTACCAGCTACTAAGAAGAAAATTAACTCTATCCTAGCCAAAACCAGGACATTGCCCCTCAGTCCCCTCTGCCTTGGAGTTTGCAAGTCCTCTGCCTGGGCAGTGGGCTGCCAAAGCAAAGGGAGCTCTGCCTCCCTCAGTTTCGAGTATAATTGTGCTGCCTTGTACGTACTGTTAGCCTAGAGACATCTCTGTTATCTCAGAATAAGGGATAATAATGTTTCTCTGTGGAAATCAGCCTTTCTCTCCACCACCAGTGTCTTTATAGGGATATATTTCAGCATGGCAAGGTTCATATATAGAGGCTTAAATAGCCAGATTTCCTAAAGTACTGAGCTGAGATCCCTTAAGTAAAAATGATAAAGAGACTGGAGAGAATGCAGTATTTCTGGATTGGTTTTGGAGTTTGGTTTTTGGTGGGTTTTTGGGTTTTTTTTTTTACCCTCAACTCGTTTAATTGGGAGATAGTGGTTGGTTAACATTTGTAATAGGAACTTATCTCGCTTCTGAGCCTTATTTAGGCTGTTTAAAATAGCCTGGTTACAGACAGCAGCTTTTGCAGTATCTGGCTTCAAAAGTCATTAGATGAGGTTTTGTGAAGGTGGACGCTGTTCAGACAGTGCACCAATATTATATAGCTGGGACTTTGTAATATACGTTTGGAGAACGCTGAGAAGGGCATATCATATATAGCATAATATTTTAATACAAATTTTGTTCCAAGGAGGATATGCAGCTCACAGTATAAGGCAGCTCAGTGCCATTCAGAATCACCCAAAGAGCAGGCTTGGAGACCTTAAACCCTGACTGTTATTAGCTCTTTTTAAGAACAGTCTGGATAAGTGTCTATCCTGCATGACTGGTCTACTTGATGCTGCTGTGGGCAGGTGAATTGAACAGATGTTGTCTTGAGGTCCCTTCCACCTCTATTTCCTAAGATTTTCTAAAGGCCTTTCTAAAGGTAACAGCACTTGCAATCATGGAGAAAACAGATCTAGTGGCCAGTTATTTCTATGAGAAATTAATAATCTGTGACATTAGGTAGCAAGACTTGTAATGCCAAAATACACAGCGTGGTCTGACTCTCCTGTTCTACACATGGCAATAAAGCAGTGGTAATGCCACAGAAGGCTAGAAAGTTACAGTGACTTAAAACTGCTGTTCAAAATAATGTCTACATGGATCAGTGTTTCCCCTGCACAGACAATAAAGTGAACAAGGATCTTTAACCTTGTGCAGGGTCTTTGCCAAGTAAGTTCAAGAGATGCTTTGCTATTTTTGAGAGCTACAGAAGGACATTTTGCAAGTATCATGTATGAAACTCCTCCAGCACCTGTCTGGCAGAACTGGTTTTAATATCTATCTGAGTTATTAGGAGGTTATCAACAAGAAGGTCATTCCCAGCGGCGTTCTTTTCAGGGCCTGAATGATCCCAAGCAAGGGCAGATAAAATGAAGCCAAAGTGAGTGTTTGTTAGCTAAGGAAAACGTTCTTTTCTGATGCTGTCAATCACGTGCACAGAAAGAGAGATTCAATCATAGTGAAGGCATTGGACATTCAGCTCAGCTTGATTTTTCGATTTTATAAACAGTAGGAGGCTCAGGAAGAAACAATGAGGAAAAACAGGGCTATAGAATCAGCAAATAGAGTCAACTTTTGATTCTTATGCCATTTAAATCCAAATTATAGTCATTTACTCAGTCCAGAGAGCCTGAATTTTCACTGTTTTCCAATTTAGACAGCTGTGACAGCAGACTCCATGAAAAAGTCCTGCTTCAAATTTAATTGATAAATTCACACCTCCTACCCCCCTTACCCCTCCCCCCGCCCCATTCTGCTATGGCAAATGTAATCCCATGTAGTTATTTGTGTTAGAAACAGTACAGACTGTGTAATAACCTTTGCAGTTAGCAGGATAAAGGACATGTCATTAGTAAACTTATAGCCCCAGATTCCCATCCTGCTGGACCTCACATATCAACATTGCAGGGACACAGCCTTTACTTGGAGTCCTGGTTCCTGCCCTACTCCTGCAGGAGCTGCGTGGACAGCTGAGGTTCTGTCTTTCTTGCTGAAGAATAATTTTTAAAGACAATGACTATAATAGTGGTAATTATTTCTAATCAGATATTTCAATCTGAAAAGAAATATTTCTTTTTTCTTCTGTATTTTAAAAACTCCTTACAAAAAGGTGACATTTCCTGTACTTAAGAAACACTGCCTTATTTATCAAATGTTGAAGCCCATAGATTTATTCCAGTTAACATCCAACTAAACCAATTTATTCAAAATTGGAAAAAAAGTGGTGAAAAGCTTTGCTTGACCAAAGTCCTTGGGCAGTTCAGTATTTTTGGAAGTAAGGACATAATATTTTGTCTAAATGAGTTAAGCACAAATCCAACTAATTCAGAGTCCTCAAGATCTCCATGCTTGGTGTTTTCTGCGGACTGAGTGGAGACCTTCATGCTCTTTGCTGGTAGGATACATGGGCACAGGGATTTGGGTGGAATTTTAACAGTTTATGCCTAAAGTCTGGCAGGCAGACTCCCACATTTTTAAAATCTTATCCTGTGGACTTCCCTGTATTCAAAAATGTTTTTTTGACAAGCTAGATTAAAATCCCTTTAGAAATTTTAAAATATGAATTAAGAAGTCCTCTATTCTTCACGTTGGTTCTGGCAGTTCCATGTAAGTGGCTGTGTGCAAGCATCACTGTTGCCAGGGCATAATCAGTATACAGGACCTTTTCTAGTTATTGTTGAGCACCCTCTCCTGGCTCTCTGCTATTTGCACATAAGTCATCTCATGAATTGAGTGCTCTGGGATAACCTGCAGAGTTTAGGAGGATGCCTTTTCAGATGGTATGAGTTGCTGCTCTCCTTTAGCCTACCTGATTTTTTAACAGCCTAGCTGGTTTACAGCCGAGAAATCCTTCTAGTGGTGAAATTCCTCTGTAAGGATTTTTTTCTTTCCTCTAATGCTGCTTCTAATTGATCCCAGAAAAGCACTTGCAGACTAGAGAATACAATGCATCAGGCATAATCTGATAAGGGGATTATGCCCAGTTGGTAAAAGGTTGTTTATTGGGTGACTGAGCCTACTTTCACATCTCTCAATGGATCTTATCTTTCTGTTAATACCTCAGGAGGCCTAAGGCTGAGTCTAGGGATGAATTGGTGTCTCATAAAGCAAGTTTATTTGCAGGGATTATGGCAATAAACAGCAGCTACAATGAAAATAGGAGGTGAAGTTGGAGGATTACCACTCAGTTAAGAGTTACAATGTGAGAAACAGTCATCTGATTTTTGGATCTCATAATAAATAGAGTTGGGGCACATGAAAGTTTTCTTGCACTATGTGACTGTCTGCTTGCCATGACTAATGCAGTCCAAAATTCTTTGCACAAGTCATAGCAGGAAGGGCAAAAATTTTCACTCTTTATTGCTCTCGTGTTATTCCACAGTCATGTAGTCAGGCAGCATTATCGCTAAATTTAACGGTTCCCAGGCACCTAGTCTGGATCCATCCAGTAGCTTCAGGTATCTAATGAAGGCACCTACATTAGGTCTTGACCATCATCATCTTTGTAGTTTGTAGGAGTAAGGCATCCCTAGAAGGCCAGGTTCATGCTTTGGAACGATCTCCCTCCACTGGGTACAGCAGGAGACCACGGAGATGACGTTCTCAATTTTGGTCCCTGATGGACTGGTGGGGGGCTCTGCTGTTCTTACCAGCCCGTGTCCCTGATGGCTTCAGAGAGTTATTTGCTCTTGGTACATACTGTACCTTGAGGCAATCACCACTGCACAGCGTACAGAGTCCAAGAACCAGGCTCCTCCTAAAGGTGTTAACAAGAGCTTCAAAACAGCATCACAGCCAGTTCCCTGAGTGCTGACAATTTTAAACATGCAATTTAAGTGCTTCCAGGCTGTCTTAAAGTTGTAACATCGCCCAAAGTCTCTGAGATATTTGTTCTAATTATCACATTAAATAAAACATTGATTTAGCAAGGAGTTTCTAACATCAATCCCTCTCATCTTACTCTCAGGCACCATTCTTGCTCAACCCTAGGCATTCTCAGAGGAAAAGGACATTTCTGAGCACTGGGAACATCGTCACAGAGCGTGCACCAAACGGTAGGAAGCTAATTTGCAGTAGCTGAGGATTACACTACATCACTTTTTTATTGCACTGTGCTCTGTGGTTTTGTATTCCTGTACAGCGAGTATGACCCTGACTTCTGTGGAGGAAAGCCATCATCCTCTCCTGGATGTTATCATGGGAGTGTTTGGTGCAAGTAAAGATATCCTATTCAGCTCTTTGATTTCAGCCTTCTAGCCAGCTTTCATTTTGGATTACCCTCAATTAAGAGGTACTTTGAATTTTTCTGCTATTTAATTGGCGAATGGGAATAAAGAAGCAGGTAGAAACAAAGAGAATACAGAAGTATTTTCAGGTCATTGCAAAATCAGAGCAGCAGTGTTACTGAATTTGAGTGGATGTGAGCAGGGGCTGTTTCAATTTGTGTGTGACTTTGATACAAGCAAAGAGACCAAAGTCTTACAGTTTTTAAGTCAAGAGGCTCAAAGAATAAATTGACTGCAGCTGAGATCTGAAGCAAAATACTTTGTTTATTTCCTTTGTATGCATGAGAGTACACCTTTTAAACTGCCAGAGAAACTCCCTAATTTGCAATAATGAGATTAACTGGAAAAGAAAGAACAGCACAAGAAGAGACATCATATCACAAAGTATTCATATTTATTTATTTCACGCTGAAAACAATCATCCCAGCTTTCTTTTGTCTGATTCCTATATCACCGGGCCAGAGTTTCATCAGGAATCAATGCAAGTAGTTCCGCTGATTGCAGAGGGCCATGTTCACCAAACTATTTCTGTTTGATGCCAGCTCGAGTAAGCAAAGAATTCATAATATGGGGCCTCACTGTAGATGTGGCTTTGCTAGACAATGTTTATTGCTGTTGATTATCATTTTTGTCAAGTAATAGAAACAAGGGGAGGCCGTAATAGGCATGGAGCAAAGATGGCTACGTGGGAGGCTTTTGCGGTGAGGGTCAGGGTGGGAGCAGGTTGCTTGCCTGGCTGCAGGGATGGTGTTGATGATTCTGCAATATTTTTTTTTTTTTTTTGTCTGGTGTGCTGGTTTTGGCTGGGGTAGTTAATTTTCTTCATAGTAGCTAGTATGGGGCTATGGTTTGGATTTGTGCTGAAAACAGTGTTGTTGATAATACAGGGATGTTTTCATTGTTGCTGAGCAGTGCTTACACAGAGTCAAGGCCTTTTCTGCTTCTCACACCACCCCATCAGCGAGGAGGCTGGGGGTGCACAAGAAGCTGGGAGGGGACACAGCCGGGATAGCTGACCCCAGCTGACCAAAGGGATGTTCCATACCATATGACATCATGCTCAGCATATAAACTGGCGGAAGAAGAAGGAAGGGGGGGATGTTTGGAGTGATGGCGTTTTGTCTTCCCAAGTAACCATTACGTGTGATGGAGCCCTGCTTTCCTGGAGATGGCTGAACACCTGCCTGCTGATGGGAAGTAGTGAATGAATTCCTTGTTTTGCGTTGCTTGCATGCATAGTTTTTGCTTTACCTATTAAACTGTCTTTATCTGAACCCATGAGTTTTCTCACTTTTACTCTTCTGATTCTCTCCCCCATCCCACTGTGGGGGGAGTGAGCGAGTGGCTGTGTGGGGCTTAGTTGCTAGCTGGGGTTAAACCACAACATCTTGACTGCAACATTCCTGGCCAGGGCTCCCTGTGTACACACATGACATCCAGCAGAAGTGGCATGGCACCTACTGCTGTCAGACCTGGCCAGGTCCATGTTGCGATGTATCTTCTGACCATTTCTAGCACTAGCCTGAGTCAGCGGTGATGCAGGTTTTTTGCCCGCACGAGGCTTTCAAGCAAGCATAGGAGCTTTGCTACTTGCACCAAATCTACTCCCCTGTGTCTTTCCCATCCCTGTTATCTAGGCTGGGTAGATTAATACTACCAAATAACCTTGCATGGGATGGAGTCCTATTTTCTCTTTTTCCTGTAGGCCTAATGGACTGCACTAGTACCCTCCATAGGCAGAGAGCAGTTGCAGAGTGAAAAGAGCACATTATACTTTCTGATACACCTGTAATCATTTGCAAGATCACACCACGGAGCAAGGCTTTCCCAGCTTCCTTAACATCCACAAGACAGACCCTCGTCTGGAGTAACTTGGCAGTACTCCACAGAGTCAACAGAGCACAGCCAAACTACAGCAGCCGAGAGCTGGGCCCTGTATCTTGAAGGAAGTGAATTTGCTCAGCTAATTGCACGCAAGTGCTCCCTCTGAGCACCTGTAAATTGTTAAGTTTAATAGGGTGGCAGCTGTTGCTGGCTGCCTGGGTTCTTGCTGCCTTGGAAGTAGTTGGGAGACAAGAGCAGCAACTTGCAGTGTGATTATCTTTTTCTCCATTTCCCCTCAATTTCATTGTCATCTTCTTCTCTCGTAAGAGCACTTAAAAGCATTTGTTGCTCCTTATAACACCCACAGGAGCTGTTGTGAAGTGCACTTTTTGTGCTTAAGGTTTCAAAGCCTAAAATCTCTGACTTTAAGAGGTTTGGAGAGTGGCTTAGTTTGAAGTCTGCTGCCGTACAGACACCTGCAAAACATTGAACTTAAGCTGGCACAGCTGGAGGGAGGGATGGCTCATAATGATGGGTGGTTACATTGCTGTGTTTCAGTGCCCTCCTCCTGCAGGAATTAGAGTTTGTTGCTGACTGAGTGGGAAGTAGGTGCCTGAATATTTGGATGGATCTGGCCTTTGGATTTGAGAGCTTTGGATTTGATTGCCCATCGTGGGGCAATTGTTTTTGCAAACTGTAGTAGAGGCAACATAGAGTTGCTAGCAATGAATGAGAGAGATTTTTTAGTTGAACAAGATGATAAAATCAGGGGCAAAATCAGAGCTTTCTGTGGGAGTTGCTGTAAATAACCTGTCTGTGCAGTGGAAGGAATTTGGCATGTCTGGCCATGGGATTTACCTGGCTGGAGTGGCCCTCAATCTGCAGATGGCAGAAGGAGCTCAAGCTCTTAATGCAGGTACCTCCATCAATTCTTGACATGCGGTGGGGGAAGTGTATCTTGTGATGCATTAGAGACAACCAGGAAGGACTCTAACAGGAGATGTATTGCTATGAAGCCTAGTTGGGCTTATCACAACCCCTTCACTGCTCCTAAAGTAGGTAAGGACTGTTGGCTCTGCAGTTATAATGGTTGAGTGCAGGAAACTCAGCTACCTTACTTAAGAGTTAGGATGCTACGTACTTTCTAGTCTTTCTGGTTTTGCAGGGTAGAAACCTCTGTGTGTGTCTGGAGTCCTCCAGCAAGCATTGCCTTCGTGTGTAGCTTTGTGCTGCCGTGTCTCTTCTGTCCTAGGTTGTAAGGTATGTGTTGGCCCAGGCACATTTCCTTGTCTTGCAACTGCATCTGGGTGTGTGACCTATACATATAAATGAGTGTCGAGGTGTATGGGGAGATCCCCTGGTATAGGACCATTTCCCTGTAGTCTTACTTTAGAAAAATGAAATTTTGTGTTAATGCGCTGCTGGTAGCAGAGGAGCTCCTGACCCTGAGCAGTCAGAGCAACCCTCAGCCAGGGAGGATTTGCTCCTCCCAGGAATAACTAGGCGGAGCAGGAACATGCTCTGTCTGGTGTCAAAGCGAGGCCATGGCACAGCAAAATCCTCAGGAGCCATTGGGAGGGGAGAGGAGGGGGAAGGGGAAGGCCACATACAAGGACCTGACTTTGTAATGCAGTGGGTAGGATGCTCCCCTAGCAGGGTGTGGTGAAGTCTGCATGCCAGGCCCTGCTTCCCAGCACCATCAGCATTTTAAATTCAGCAGATGAAACAAAGAAAGTACAATAGATCTCATCCCCCGATCTGACACCAAAATAAGATGGCAACCAAAGGAAATGCCTAGGCTGGTGAGCTTTTGAAAACCTGTCCATTGGTTTTGGAATTGGATTTGGTTTTTTCCTCCCCTTTGTTTATTCTTATACTTGCCAAGTGGCCAGGGACTCCTCTCTGTTCCTGACCACAGATTGCCTTTCTTTGTCTTCAAGAGGGAATAAGTTTAAGCAGTATTTTAATAAAAGGACAAGGCCTGTCATGGTTAATAGTCACATGAAATCATGTGTGAAGAGCATTCAGTTATAGCTCTCCTCAGGAGAGAAGAGTTTCCCAAATATCTTAACAGAAAGAAGGAAAAGGGACAATTTGTCTTTCTCCCCAAACACTGTTTGGATCAGCTGCGCTGTGCTTGGTTATTTACAGAAATCTGGGCAGCCCAGCTTAGGGGCACATCAGATACAAACCCGCTAGCCCACTAGCTAAGACCCCCCAGGACCAAGCTCTTAGTTGCTGTAGATCCAAGAAAGCCAACTTGTCTCCACTGCAAATCTGGCCCCATTGCTGTACTTTGCTTTTTGACTTCAAATCTGGACTTGGCTTTGGCATCAATTAGCCAGAGTGAGGGGTGCTGCTTAAAGCAGACCCAGGAGACAAAAGTCACTTTGCACACAGGCAAACATCACCTGGTAAGGAATATTGCTGCCCGCAGAGAGAGTTTGGGGGGGAATTGGCAGTGAAAGGGTAAAAAAACAGTTTGTGAAACTGTTAGAAAAAGTTTGTCTTTTGCTAAAACTTGGAGTGGTGCTCCACTGGGAGCTCTTCTAGCCCAGGGGCCATTTGCTGTTTGAGATCATTAATAGCCGGCTCAGTTTCCTCCAGTGTGATTGGCTGAGCCAATATATTCCTATTAATTTGACTGAGCTTGGAGACAGAGAGGAAATATAAAAACCTCTTCAAGTTGCTGGTACCTTCTGGGATCTTAGGCATATAGAGGTCTTGAGAAATCTTGACAAATTCAGACTTGGGGGTACGTTTTCCAAGTGGTTCACAGGGGGTTAGCTGCATGTTAATGGGCAGTGTTCAGGTAAAATGTTGCAGAATTGTTTCAGCATAAACCCTGTGGTGTCTGGTCCTGGTTTTTAGAGGGAGTAATGCTATCTCCAGGAATAACCTAGGCTTTTATTTGGGCTTCCAGAAAGTTTGCTGATATTCTGCCCAATTCTTACAGTGTAAATAAAACTGGTTTGGATGTTTATAGCCCAGATCAGCAGCTGCTGTAAGCTATATAGCCCAAATAATAGTAGTGAGATCTATTGAAATGCCACTGGCCACGAGTAGCTGCCCCAGCCTGCTTCCTTCCCCTGTGTTTTGTTGAGTGGTTAGAAGCACTTGTGCATTGACTGAGCTCTTTCCTTTGCCTGAGATGATTCAAACCCACCCTAAAAAACCCCATGTGAATTAACAGAGCAGGAAGGTGAAAAATGACCCTTCTGTTTTCTGAATCATTGTGAGGTTTGGCACCTGAGTCTTGCTGCTCCCTGGAGCAAAGTGAGACTTTTGAATTGCTGAATTGAAGAAAAAAAAAAAAAAAAAAAAATTCCCCACTTTATCTGTCTCTGGATTTAACCTGGAATTCTGTCCTAGTCGAACTTCACAGTAATGTCCCTGTCCGTTTCCAGAAAGCCTTGAGCATACTAGCTCAAAAGCAATTTGTATCTATCATTCATGCAGGTGCCTTCATTCTTGGCTATGATAGTGTAGAAACCCCCAAAACATAGTTCCTGCCCAGAGAGCTGCTCTCCATGCCTAAGATGCCAG
This sequence comes from Gymnogyps californianus, assembly GCF_018139145.2. Taxonomy (NCBI): domain Eukaryota; kingdom Metazoa; phylum Chordata; class Aves; order Accipitriformes; family Cathartidae; genus Gymnogyps; species Gymnogyps californianus. The sequence continues at coordinate 61,987,766 of NC_059474.1, read as the reverse complement.
GCAAGGAGTGGATTCGGGTGCAGACACATCAACAGCCAAAAGACAGGTAATACCAGGAGGTACGTGGCACAGCAGCCTCAACACATGGGCTACTTCACTATTGCCAAGGGTGTCCTGAAATGATGTATGTGCAAGAAACCAGTGTGTCAGGGTAGAAAACAGTCCAAGTATGGATGATACAGCATTTATACTGCACGTAAAAGAGCTGAGATGTACATGGTTTAGCTGTCTACCATGAGGAACTAGCTCCAGAGAGGAGAATGCTTCACTGATAGAAGGGAGCAATATAGTTTGTGTGTGTGTGTGATTCAATTAATCAGCAGTGTGCAACAATTTGCCTTAATGTGAAACATGTACCTTGATCAGCAAATTATCTGCTTGCACATTAAATTATGCACTGTGATCTCTGAGGTGTATTAAATATTAAAATCAGAATTTTTATCATTAATGGAAACCTAATGAACAACAACGACATTATGCGCCTTAGTTGACTTTTGTCACAAGCAACCCATTGTAGTTGGAAGGTGACTTTTCTGAGTCTCTGGTGATAATATGCCAATTATTTCAGTTATCACCGCCCCTGGAGGCTCCAAATGCCTACCATGGATGTTTTACCTCAGACTGTGTATGGAGTAGGACACTCAGTACGTAGATAAAAGCGAATTTGAATGGACTGGAGGAAAGAGAGACCAGTTTTTACCATGCAGATTTATAGCTAAAGGCATTCTACCACCTTCTGTATTTCAGCTTCTTTCATCCTATGAGGTGGCTTTTAGGATGTGCAGTTTCTTTGGACTTTGGGTAATAAAAGCACAAGGTGATGCCTTCACCTGCCTTAATGTGTAGGTGCCTAAATTAGAATATATACATATGCAGTGCAAAAAGTGCCTGAGGATGACTCTAGGTAATTCTGTCTCTGAAATGTTTATTATTGGGATTATTGAGCCATCAGAAATTCCAGTCAAGATCAAGGTCCCATTATAGCAGACTGCCTCTCCTGTCCTTGCTCTACAGTTTAAACAGAGGGGTGGGAAAGCAGCGTGACTTTTTCAAGGTCACTCAACTTGTCAGTGACAGACCAGGAGCTAAATGGGAATTTTCTGCTGTTTGCTTTACATTGCAGTACAGGTGTTGGATTGCAGGTCATATATATTTATGTCCAAGTTAGCTTTTAACTAGTAGTATGGGCTTCATCTACGATAAGGGTGTCTGGGTGGGCTTGTTGAAGACCATGTCACTGCTATGCCTACCCATACAGTCCTTTCAAAGTGTCTCAGCAAGTCCGCATCATCCTCATTTGCACCATGAAGCCTTGCACAAATAAATCTGCAGGCTTTACAAAATGCTCTCACTGATGAATTAACCTGCTTGCTTTCTGCTCAAGTGGATAAGTTGAAGGCAGATTTGGATGCAACTGTAATTATCCACGACACGGCAGATGTCACGGGCTCACAGCTTGATGGACAGCAAGCTCCAGTTTCTGGTCTCTGTTCCTCAGCTGGTGTATTGGCTGCATAGCCGCTTCCCTCCCAAGTGCAATTTGATTAGGAACAAGTGGAGCCATGTCTCTCCCCCTTCTCTGCTTGGACCTGTGGAGCAAAAGTGGGGCCAGGAAGATGGTGGGCACTGTTCATCCCATTGTAACGAACAGTGTCAGCCACTGGGTGCCTGCCTAGTTGGTGTGTGCCTGTTGGGTGAAGCTGGATATTGGCTTCCCTGGGAGGCTGTATGCATGCACCAACCTTGCCTACAAACACAAAGTCCAGCCTTCTGCTGGATGAGACCATTTGCAGGGCTTAGAGATGTCTCACTTTTACACCCTTCTCCATTGCTGCACACTGTTAGACTCCCTTGTCTTTTATGAAGGTCCTAAATTGCTACAGAAAACAGTATTGTTTTCTGCTGGCTTAACTATTGCATTCCTTAAGGCTTGTTTTTCAATGCTACACTTTACTGCCTGTTAAGTTAACTGGATTTTTATCTTCTCTGCCTCCGACTGTCTTCTGTAAAAGCCCATAGTAAGCCACAGCTTGCCCAGGGGAATATTCCAGGAGAGGAAAGGAAGAATTCAGGAACAACAATAATGCAGCCCTGGCAATACTATTGCAAAATAATACTACAAAAACATTTAAGCATGAAAGAGTGGTTCCCCCCCATAGATATCTACTTACAGTACAAAAGAAATAGCTCCCCAGGGACTTGCTACTGCTTGGAAGAGATTGCAGGTCTAGTTTATCCTCTGTAGATGCACGTGCAGCTTACAGGTATCTTTGAGGTGTGCATTAATGGTGGTGGTATCTTCTCTTCTTTGTTGTTCCTGACCCCTTGGTCCCCAAATATTGGAGAAGAAATGGATTATATTCCATTATATTCCCTTGGATGTGATAATTGCCCTTGCCTGTGGTGAGGTAGGATTCTGCCCCCTCTTCCTCTCAGTCCCCAAACAACCCCTGTTTTACGTGGGAACAGAGCAGAGGTGCACGAAGGCAGAGTCGGCTTGGCAGCCCCAAGCAGCATGGGTGAGCAGGGGGCAAACGTTGTTCCCCACACCCTGTCTTGTAGAGGACAGGGCTGAAATGCAAAATGGGCATTTGATGCCCTAGCCTAGCGCTTTATCCCCCTCAATTCAAAGATACTGGGCTGTGCTCTTCCCTTGTTGGCTATAGTTTGCCTAAAGGCTTTGCTAACTTTACCCTGAAATATGTTCCTACAGACTGTTTATGGTATTCTGAGCCAATTAAATAACAACACTGTTAAAATGTTTGTGTTTCCTTGTGTAGCAGCCACTGGGCTCTTTATCCTATAGCACTAGCAAGGGCTGCTTTGGGAGGGGACTTCTGTGCAACGTGGGCCAAGGGCACTTACTGTGCCCACGCACAGCTGATCCCACCAGAACCCACCCCAAGACACAGAGACAGACTACTCTTTACAAGGCTTGTTGAACCAGAGGCAGGGATTTTGAGAGAGACACCTGTATAGATTGTCAGGGTCTTGTAATAATTTGAATAGTTCAGAGTAGTGAGTGTTGAACAAAGGTATCCTGGCATCGCTTTGATAGCTGAAGTTTGCCGTGATGAAGCTAAGGGTGCTGGAGAGCTGTTTGTATCACTTCTGTGGCTAAAGATTTTAATTTTCTTTTATCAGAAGTTACTTGTGAGCTAACGTAGCTGATCCAAGCAGCAGGCAGCTTGCAGAGAGGGGATGGTGACACACAACTGTTGGTTGCCCTACAGCGTGTGTTCAGTCATCGGCTGGACGATTAATGTGAAGAGGCATAAAAGAAGGATTCTGGTACCATGAAATTTAGGGAACAGTCAGAAGTATTACTGAAGCTTTTGTCTTATTGTTGCAGGAGTGTGAAGGATTCATTACTTCGCAGAGCAAATAATATATTATTTCACACAACAAGTAATAAATGATGAGGTGAGAGAGAAAGATCTTTAAATATCAATGGACTGTGTTCATGGTCAAATTGCCTCACATGGAAGAAGAGACAGAAATCAGTGCAGGAGTTTCAGGAACATTCAAGTAAACAAAAACTCAGTGAAGGGGTACAACCAAGGATAGCCCTAAACGAAGGCCAGATCTCAAATTAATGTTCCAAGCAATGTAGAGGGGCTGTCATGATATTTTATTCTATTCTGCTTCTGATAGAAGAACAAGAATTACTGCAGGAAGGAAAGGGCAATTTATATTGCCAAACACAATCTCTCAAGTAGTAGGAGTCTAAATCCTAAGATTTCTTCTTTGGTTTTGTATATTTGATAGCTTCTAATCCTTTAGCAGTAGCTTGCTTTGTGTGTTTCAGTTTTTAATTGCAGCTGAGCGAGTTACAAAAAAAGATTTTAAAAGAAAACTGAAATTATCTGATAATCATGAAAGTTAAGGGTTCATAGAATAAATATTGTGAGTCTTGCAATGAAATGGTGATACTTGTTCACTGAGAGGGTACTGTTTCAGTTCAAAGAAATAATGAGGCGGATGACACTGTGGCTGAGTGCACACTGCTGAAATCTTGTGCATGGAAGACTTTCATGTGCTTGGTATACAGGGCCAGGAACGTGCCTTTCCACCATGTAAAGGGACTGTAATTGCACTTAAGCAAGTTAAAATATTTATTCAGCAGGTGTGTGCCTTCAGATACCAAACTGCTTTCTGGAAAGGAGCAATCGATAGCTGATAATATTCCAAATGGTTATTTTCAAATATCGTCTCTGGCTTTTCAAGAGCCAGATGCGCATTAGTTTAGCAATACCCTGGCAGTTCAGGTTGCCTTTTTACTCACAGAACGTGGGTGGTAACAGATGGTGTCCAGTTAAGCTGAGTTGTCCATTCCCATCCTGTCGTCTCCAACTTGATAATTGTGATAATAAGATACCTTCTAACTTTAAATAGCCTGGGACTTTGTATCTCATCATGCGTTTCCTGCTGTTCAGCCTGCTCTTGGATGAAGTATTCTTCATCTTTAATGCTGAAGAAATCTTACTCCTGTTACACGTTGAAGCTGTTAATCAAAAATATTAGTGTGAGACTTTTCTACTTATTCCAGATGTTTTGTTGTAAAGATGCCTTCTTTCTTCAATAAAAGAAAAAGTAATAGGTAACAAGCAAAACATTCAGGTTACAGACCTGTGTTTAATCCACTGTTCCTATTTTTGTGCGAAGCTTTGTGATTGTATGAATGCTGAGACTATGGGAATGCAATGAATGCCCAAGTTACCTCAGGAAATAAATGCTACTTTTCTCTCTGCAGAGCAAATTCATTCACCAGCTAGCTGGGAGAGGATGCTCTGCCCTTGGACTTACTGCCATACGGAGGACACCAAGCTGACCAGACTCCAGCTAGGACAAAAATTGTTGATTTGAGAGCTGTTTTCTGAAGCACCTTGTAAGATATGGGATGTTATGTCTTCCCCTGACACTGAGGCTTGTAAGTCAATTTGGTGCCTTGAAAATTGTGCTGATCTGTCATAACACAAGTGTAGCAACAGTCTGAGGACGTGGAATTCCCCTGTCTTGTTTCTCCATTGACTTTAGAGTGAGCCTAGGCAGATGTCTGAGACTCAGCATCTGATTTTTAGATGCAAGAACCTAGATAATGTTGGCAACTCCCCTGCATGTCCAGTTGCACCACTGAAAACTAGACATTGGGTGGACTGACCCAAAACAGCTCAGTAAGGCTGCAAAGGTCTGAACGTGCTCTCTCCTGGGTGCCAACTTGATCTCTTCACATCTAGGAAGTGAGTAAAACCTTTCCCAACCATCAACTGTGTTTATTTTTTATTGAAAAGTTCTACTCTTCCAAATTGCTGAAAAGGGAGCAGAATACTCACCACACATCAAAGTGAGTCCTATCCCCAAACATGCTGGTGGCAGGTTACATGTTTTTAGTATTGTGCTTCAACTTCTTTCTAGCTTCTCCTCTCTACACCCTGGGTGTAGCCACATGCCCTTCTCACAGAGCGGGCCTACCCTGGTCTTGTGGCCAGGTTTCGTGACTGCTGCAAGATGGTGGGGCTCATCTCTCCTGTTGCCACTGACTTAATGACAAACTGGTGTTGTCATACCAAATGTGGTAGAACAGAAAATTCTTCTCCCTTACACTGGTAAGAAGCACCACATGTGCGTGTTTTGCACCATATTGCAACTGGAAAGGGGTAGTTGAACTGACTGACTGAGCTTCTCTTGGTGCTACTGATGATCTCTCTGTCCTTGAAATCTAGGACTGCTTCCTTGAAGTTTTTAATAAGAGCTGCTACAGGCTTGGCTTGTTGGCATTAATTTAGTCTTCACACAGGAACAACCTTTACAGACTTGCATAAAACACTAGTTGGAACTGACCCTGATATAAGTCTAGTAATTCTAGTAAAGAAATCATTAAAAACCTGTGCTCCTGAATCCCTTCCCTGCCTCTGTCCTATGACACAAATGTATTACTGAGGTCCACAGAGCTGGTGAGTGGTCACAAATTCCCCTGCCGGGGAACTCAGTTTGGATGGCTCTCACTCCCTGTCATTTGCAATCAGCCCTTGCTCTGCTAAACATCACCTTCATTTTCCAACATCCAGTGACCATGTTTCTACTTCACATCCAACAGGTGCTTTCTGGTTGGCTTTCTCCCAACTGGATAAAAGCTATTTTTGGCCAGCGTGCCCTTTTTGTCTCTGAGCAGTGTATTTCGAGGAAGGAACAGTCGCCCATTTCGATAGAAACTCGCCCATTGTCCACAGTGTGTAATTCAAGGCAAGCCTGCAATATTGTCTGCATGAAGAAATGCATCATCCTCTTTGTGTGTGAAACGGTGTCTGGGGCTGTCTGTGCAGCTGCCACTTGCAGTGATGTGCAGAGCGAGCAGGCCATAACACGGTCTTTCTAGGAAATGTTACAGCCAATTATAAAACTGATGGAAGTAAGGATATTTTTTTTTCCTAGGCTACAGACTACACAGAAATAAATATTCAGGCTCTGTAGCTGCAAGTAAGCCCTAGGGCAAGGTCAACCACAAATATTTCGGTGACTTTTTGGATAACCTGTAATGGCCTTTTCTACCTTCTAGCCTGTAAGACTCATCAGGCTTCTGGTCAGAGTATAGGGTTGTGCTTAAAGCTCATCTTATTTCTTCCCTTAGGCTAGATATTGTGCTTTGTGGTTATTCTACTATAAAGGTCAAGCTGCTGAGGCATTAAGTGCATCCCTCATTTTCCTGTATTAGCCGTTTTTTCTTTCTGGTTCTGCTTCCTCATTTGGGGTTTGTGCCTTCCTTGTGCAGTTACAATGTGTGTACATCAAAAGCAGGTTAAACACCTTAATGTACTCTCATTCTGTCTATTTTTTCCTCTGGTTTCACAAACTGTTTCCTACGTTGCATATTGATATCCCCAGGAAGGCGTTCTTTGTCAGGAAGCAAATTAAATTGAGTGGCAACACTTGACACCAAATTTATGGGTAATTGGTGATTAAGTTACCTCTGAGAAGCATTTGGCTCCTGAAGAGAGAAACGGTATGTTCTAAATATGCTCTAGTCTACTTCAAGGTTTTTTGATGTGGGGGGAGAGTTATAGGATCATAGTTAATACCTTATGATCAGCTCAAAGTTTGTCTTTCAAAGAATAGGATCTCAGCAGGAGCAGAGGCAATATGGCAGGAAATACAATTACTGTGCTAGTTTGGGGAGTTCGGGGGGGGGGGTGGTTTGTTTTGGGCTTTTTTTTCCTCTTCTGGTTTTTTTTGTTTGGTTGGTTGGGTTTTTTTTAGGGACAGGACGGATGGAAAACTACAGTTAATGTCCCATGTGGGAGATGATGCTATCGGGATCTTGGAGTAACTTTGGCACCACCCAGCATGGCCAAGGCATAGTCAAGAACTGTCCCCCAGGCTACGGCCATTAACCACGTATGGCCAGCAAGTCTCTTTGTGAGGACAGCTTCATTTTCTGTAACATGAGAAAGTTCAAAATTAATGAGGGTTTTATTAGGGGGTTTATATGTTTTCCTGTGTTCTGTGAAAATTATATGTGGAGATCATCCTTGTCTTTTCCTGTAGTCTGGCCAGGGTAAAAGGAAAAAAGCTATTAAACTATTTCTTATACACCTTTTCTGGCTCATCAAGGCAGAATCATGTGTACAGTGCTGAGCTTCCAACCTTTAATCTCATGATTAGCCATAGCAGGATTGCTTGTACCTCCATTTACTATTCAAAGGTTCACAATTTTAAGACTGAATAGCTGAATTTCTTCTGCCTTGAGTCCTGATTCTGCAAACAGTTCTTCTCAAAAGGGGATTTTGTGCAGGTCAGGCACTTGATTTGCTTTTCTATCTTTTAGGATAACCCTGAAAACTGCCTTGATGATTATGGCCTTGTGGTACAGCAAAGCACAGCAAGTAGGTTTTTTTTCTTAGATTGGTTGTTGCTTTGGTTTTTAGTTTGGCTCTTTTTCTAGAAGCTACTAGCCTAAATTGGTTTGGGAATTGCCAAAAGGCTGCTTTAGTGCTCTAAGCACCAAAACCTCAGTCCAACAAAACTCTTAGGCATAGATTTAACTTTGAACATGTGCTTCAGTTTCCTTCATGCAAAACGGACTTTTGGGAAACCCTTAGGGTTTTATTCAACTCCAGCCACATTTTGGGGCCAGTAGCACACCTGGAAATAGTGTATTTAGCTATGCATGGCAATGCTGGGCTGTATTCTCTTTCCCTGAAGATGGGGACTGGGACACAATTTTAGCTAGAAGGTGTGTTATTCTTACAGGCTGTCTACAGTATTTAGGATTGAGAGGCACTCTTCTCCCTAACTATGCTGTTTATTGGCAGTGCTGCTAATGCAGCTGTCTTCAGCTCACCAGTGAATGAATGAGAGGAGCTTGGAAGTGGTTTATGTCTGCTCAGACAGCAGCTCTGAGATGAGAAAGAAAGAAAGGAAACATGAGTTGCTTTGCACAGAGATGAAAAAGCTGCTGCAGACTGTTCTGCCCAGGACAGGATGTGGCAGCCTGAAAATGCAGAAATAAAAGTAGTTTGGGACTTGGTTTCATTTCAGCTGGTGCCAAAATCAGTATTTGGATGTGAATGAGTGATAGCAGGTCTTATATTCCTGCAGAAGGCATTGGGATGAGAGATTTTGGAAATGTAAGCTTCTTTTGCTTTGCTTAATAACAAGAGTCAGGTCACAGCATCTCTTTGTGCCTCAGTTTCTCACAAAATAAAGAGGAGACAATACTATTTATTGCATTAATGTGGTCTTTGGGATTGGATTTACCCCCCATAATACAGGAGTTAATCATGTGGCAGTCTCTCTGTAGGTAATAGAGACAGAAGAACCTCCAGAGAGCAAATGAGCCCAGCTGAGATCTGAATTGCTCTCTGGAGTTTCATCTCTGTCCAGTGGCTCGAGAAGACAGTTAAGACAACTGCATATCCCTTTTAGGTATCTTGATTAAATGCCTACAGGATAGTGGAATGAAACAAGATCTTAAGAGCTACAGATGTTATCAGATTTACACCGCCTGAAATATTTTCACTGGCTATGCAGGAATTTTGCAAGTGCAATATTCAAAAGGCCCTTTTCTTGGAGGCAGATGGACAGAGTGCCATCCGCATGGTTAATCTCTCCTAGTATACTGTCGCTTCTGGAGGCTTATGCTAAAATTGTCATAAAGAGGAGAATTTTTTCTGTTAACATGCAACCAGCATTGCATTTCCAAGTGCTAGGTGTCATTTGGGGTCATTAGACTGCTTTTCTGCTGCAAACTTGGGGAAAATTGTGACTGACCTCATGCAAAACTAGGGCTGGGATATTAGAAATCATAATTCATAATTAAGCAGTGCCCTGAGCACTGCACTTAATTAAAAGGTGTTTTTATTGGAGAGGGGTTTGTTATTGTTGTTTTGGCTTTTTGTTTAAAGAGTCTGAAGTCTATTTCTTTTTGGAAGGCTTGCCTAAGCACTTTCTAACCATTATAATGTCATTATATATGGGATTCATTACATTAAAGACATTAGGGGAGATTAAAAAGGATCTATTGGAGGCATTGGCTGAAAAAGAAAGGATAAAGACTAGTTGCAGTTTGAGCTTTTATTATGTGGCTTGAAACAAATGCTGAAATATTGTATTTAAGCTAAGTGTGTTTGTTGGAGGGAGCATTAGAAGGGAAAGCAAAGGAGCCAATACCACTCTCACCATTAAAGAAAGAAATCACAATGGCTGGGAACAGTGTGTTAATTAGCAAACTAATTTCCTTGTACTTTAAGTGCATAACAAGTTTTAAATGCCTTCCGAATGGCTTGATATCAATTGCGTTTTGTTCTTTGAATGTAATTGTTTCCATGGCAATGCCAAGTTCTGCTGTACGTGGATTATGCCTGTAAAGCCTTCCAGTCATTTATGGGAAGTCTGTATTAGCTTAGCAGCTGACCTGTATTCAGGTTATATTTTACTTCTGTTGCAGTTGTTTTACAAGCAAATGAACAAAAAAAAAGTCACTGGAAATGGGCCAGATCCTCACTCCGTCCCATTTGGCTTCATCTCACTGATTTTAGTGGAGCTGTGCTGCATTACACCAGCCCCTGTTCTTTTGAATATCTTCTTTATATATATGCAGGAAAAAGGGCCACAAATGTCATTTTCCTGCTATTATAGGCCATCGTTCAGGTCACTTTTAATTTGCTGCTTAGTGAGATGCTATCAAGTAAGCTCTTATTCCTTAGGGAGAGCAGGTAATGTCAGGGTATTGCTGTAGGGCTGCCAGCCACTTCTGGGCAGCTGGAAAGGGCCAAGAGGGGACTGTTGCCTTCGCAGGGCAGTAGTCACTGATTGCAGGGTGACCTCAGTGTTCCTCTTAGTGTGAGGGAAAAAGTCATACAGGAAAACGGCTAACCCACCAACTTCTCTGATCTCTTTTTGAGCAAAGAAGCAGCACATGCCCTTTTCTCTGCCAGCTGTGTCTTTTCTCCTTGACTTGTACACGAGGTGCTGTAATTACACCTTGCTCAGAATCCCTTTACCTTTTCCTATGCTCATTAGATTATTTTTTTTCTTCTGGTATCAGAAAGAATAGTCTGTGTTCAAGAATTCACTAGAAGCCCATGCTTTTCAGCTTGGCATTTGTTGGATTTCCCTCACCCCATTTTCTAATGGTCATGAAGTTCAGTGTTACAAAATACACTGTCTACTTCAAGAAGAAGGGCCAAATACCTACATTAAGATATTGAAGGGCTAAGTTCAAGTCCTAGCTCTGGCACAAGCTACTTCTCTAGCCTTGGGTAGATTAGATAGTCTCATAGCCTTGGTTCCCATTGTGTAAAACATTAATTTTTCATTCCCATCGCCATTTATCAGTCCTTTCTAGTCCAACAAGACCGATTGTTTACCGCTCTGTGGTGATGCAGCACTTAGTAGAAAGGAGCTGGAGATCTTAGAACTGTGGCTCTCATCGGGAAAAAAAATATTCTGTATTGGCATTTCATTTACGCGTTTCATAATTTACAGGCTTCATGTAAGATTCAGTCTCTCAAAACTGGCACCAACTGGACACTATAGTATCTACTATATTTTGGCTTCCTCTTTTTCATTTAGAAATGTGAGGCAGTTGGATTCATTGGTTTGTTTATATAGTTATAAAAGATTAAACAGAGGAAATACATAGCCAACTCAGGGAGCAAATGGAAATGTTCATACAGAAGACTCAGCGGTTTCTAGTTTAGTGCGTGTTTTCTCTTTCCCATTTACCTTTGTTTGCTCAAGACAAAGACATCAGACAAAATCCTGACCTTGAAGAAAGACTGATATGTATGACAGCATTCAGGAGAAATGTACCCTCTAAAAAAAAAGTATTGCATAAATGCTTGTGTCATAGAGGAATTAAACTCTATTTGGGAGTGGAGGAGAAAATAAAAGAAACTCAATTTTACCTTTGCACCATGTAGCTCCCGCACTGGCATGCCTCCTTACATCAATAGTCTTTAATCTTTATTTGCATGCAGCTATTCTTTGTGTAGTGTGTTGTATTTGTCTTTTATTTAGACCCAGATGCTCATGTTTATGACTTAGTTCTACATAAGGTGAGGCATAAAGATATAGTAAGGACAGTCCTTGCCCTCAAGCATCTGCTAATGATAAGACAAAATAGAGGGGGACCAAAGTAAAAGTTATCTCTGTTTTACATGTAGGAAACTAAACTATGAAAAGATTGAGTGATTTGCCCAAGGTACCATAGGAAAATCGTCCAAAGTTGGGAAGACAGAGTTCATGCACTGGGTAGGCTGCACTATCACAATTTGTAGCTAAATATTCAACATACTGGAGATTTAAGATAAGCAGGCAGTGGTGTCCAGGCACTAAACTGCTAGAAAGGTACTTATGCTTCCGTGACATAAATGTCAGGTAGAGCCAGAGGGCCTTTTTCACCTTCTGCCAAGTATTGTCCAGGCGTTGAGTTCGAGGCCAGTCACAAGAGCTCCTGCAATGCCTGAACACACAGCACTCGGTAATAGAGTGGGTGAGTAATTTGCAGCAAGCAGAAATCTAGCAAACAGCTCTTTCTTTCATGCTTGGGTAAAATATTGATCATCTCTAAAATATGAGGCAGCACCCAGATATTCCCCAAAGGATGTCCCTGAGGGTATTTCAGGGCATTTCTCCCTGCCTCTGGAATTCTCTCTGAAAATGCTCAACCTGGAACCAAAAAAGGCTCCATTCTGGGAATAGACCTGACTTTCATAATTTCTGCTGTCTGGCAGTGTAAAAAAGTATTACAAGCAGAGAAATTGAAGAAACCCTTGGTTTAAGAGCTGTTTATATGGCCAGACTCTAGTTAACTATGCTTAGTGTAAAGAAAAATGAGAGCTAACATTGTCTAAGACCATTACTCTGGTCCCTCTAACTCAACACTAGCCCAGGTTATGTTAGCTCTTATAATAACTGGCCTTGGGAAGTGTTAATGGACTGACAGCCAGTGAAGAGCTGTTGGGAAAATGGATTTTTATTTCAGCAGTCAAAATGGTTGTCTCAGACAATTTGTTTTGTTCTTTTAGGAGAATGGAGAGAAAAAAATAATTTTATATTGACCTAAACATTTCATTTGTTCTATTTTTTAATGCTTTTGCTTTTTAATTATTTCATTTTTAAAAAGAAATTTTGCTCCAAAATGAGAAGTTGAACACCTTTATATAAAAAAGGGTAAGACAATATTTCACACGTGGAATTCATACCTTCTCTCTCCTCCTCTCCATACTGTTTTTTGGCCATAACTACCTGCCCTGTTTGACCCAAACAGTTTCAGTTGCATAAAACTAGATTTTTGACATCATACTGCTTGGAGAAATTCTTGCTGCATCATCTCTGGCCACATGTTAGCTTGAGACAAGCTAAGTGCTCTGCTTCCATCAGACTCTTCCTCTCTCCATGCGGTCAGCCAGGGGCCCCCTTCTTCCCTGGAGCTGCCTTGATCTGCCACCGGTACAATATGCAAGTTTGGGCTCATTTAACTGTTACTGTGACCCAGAGCCAAGAGCAGGCAAAGTAAAGCTCCAGGTTAAAAAAATTCAAGCTCTGCATTTTCCTCAATAGCTTATCCCACTGAGGCTGTGCCCTGTCCCGGCATGGTCTTCCCGTTCAGCTAGACCAGGTACCAGCCTTTTCATGCCTCCCTCTACCTTGGCCTCTTTCAGTTAAGAGACATTGCCTCTTGCTGCTCCAGATGTGTCCCTGAGGCTATAGCCCTATTGTGAAGTGAGTTAGTCTGTGTGGCATCTAATTTCATGTACTAACCTGTGGTGTTTCATTCACCATGGTCTTTTCTTTCTCATCTTTCCTGCAGGTACGAGCAAGAGGTCCCAGCGTTTGCTTCTCCATTGCTCCCTGTGGGGTTCACCTGTTCAGCCTTCTGTCTACTAATGGCATTAAGGAGCTGTCAGGTAACCTAATGATGTGTAAGTCATTGTGACAGCTGCACCTCACCTGCAGTAGATTAAAGAAGCCTTAAAGTTTAAGACACCTTTCTCCTGAGTTAGTACGTTAACACTTCTGCCTGGCTGTGTCAAAGCCCTCTGGCTCTCCAGCATCCCGCAGAACAAGCACGTTAGCACTGGAGGATGCTGGAACCATTTTTGAGTACTTAGACATAAGAAATGTATGGAGAAATCAGTTCCAAGGTCTTTCTGCTCACTGCAAAGATGTTTCCTTCCACTCCTTCACCCCTTTCAGTACATCTTGCTTGGCCAGAAGAACAGCTGCATTCACTCACTGGGCTGCACTCTCACTCCTGCACACACTCCTGTGCACAGTCACGCACATACAGTCCTGTCATACACAGCCATTCTCCTGTGAACTGTGCATACATACACGCTTGCACGCACATACTGTCTCATGTATACACCTGGTGTAAATTTCACGTTGGGGGTGTTTTTCTGGACTTTGGGTTTCTTCACAGATTTATCTCTAGGTGTGACTTGGAGCCTATTAAGGTACTGAAGAAGTAACACATTTTCTTCACTAAAAGCGATGCTAACCACATCATCCAGTCCTGTATTGCACCCATGCTCTCACAAAGCTGGACGAACCAAATACCCTACAGGCTCCTTTACTAATGATCTGCTTGATGAATTCCATTCTCAAAGAACCTGGTTTCTTTCAGGAAAATTTGGGAGCTCCGTTCCCAGCAGGATGTTTCAAGCTCTGCAACTGAGAAATTTTAGATTTACAAGGAGAAACTGAGTTAATATATTTAGAAATTCAGGAGAAGAAGAATTGAAGTTAAACTTGTACCAAGTAACATGGAACATTTCAAGCTCCTGATAGTGATGACCTGAGGTATTAACGTATGAGGGACTGTGATGAGTTGGGAGCATCTATTCTGAATCCCTTTGAGTTTTGATCTGGGGCAGATGAGAAGGGGAAAAAAAAAGAAGAAGATTTAAAAATAGCTGTGTGCCTTCTGCAGTCAATTCACTCTGCAGGAAATCTGAACAATATTCAGGAAATACTATAACTTCCAGAAAAGCCTGTTGTTTCTGAGCAGAGCCAGTCTGGTCTTATTCATGCTGAGGAGTAAATGGGATTGACAAGCATGTAACAGAATTGAGACAGAAAGTGTGAATGTGTTTGAAAGCAGAGAGAAGCTTAGAGACAACCTTAGTTTCAGTGTGACTGAGAAAAGAAAGGGGGGAAAAAAAAGGGGGTTCCTTAAAAGAATTGAGTTTGCATTTGGAAAAGGCAGTGGGCACCTGAGGGGGCCTAAACAAAACCAAACTAAAAGGTGGACTTTTGTGCAAAATAACAAGAAGTTAGTGCATATCATTAAACAGAGCATGGCTGGCTTGGTGGAGCTGAGCAAAAGCCATCGGCATGGCAGCAAGTGACATCCACTTTGCATCCTTGTATGTATGAGTGAGTACATGAGGACTAGGAGCCAGAGCAGAGCCATGTGAGCAGTGGGAGGAAAGTCCCACCAGCTGATCACAACCCTCATGAAATTACTGCCTGGCTGAACATTCAAATTCATCACTGACTTCAGGCAGGACATCACTCAACTGAAAATTGAAGCTTTAGTTTCCAAAACTGCTTTGCATAGCAGTGGGACCTTGTCCACGCATGTGCATTTCACTACAATAGCACTGACATTTATGGGTCTGGTTTTGTCTCCTGGGTTTGGAGGGGGTTTTGCGGGGTTTTTTTGTTTGTTTCTTTGTTTGTTTGTTTTTAAAAGCCAGAACAAAATTTGCATGTTTACTTGTCCTGTAGGGAGGGATATTTGTCAGTCTGAGGCAAAGCTGTGCATACTTTTTAGGAGGTTTTTGTGATTTCTAGGAAAGGAAAAAGTCACCTTTGTTATGAAGCTCTCCCTTCTTCTCTCAGCAAAGGCGAAGGGATTTGGCTTTCAGGTAACTTTCAGACATCTAAGTACCGCTCAAGGAAAGTTTCATAGAAAGAGATGGAAAAATTGGGTAGTTTTTGTCAGAAATGAGTAATTTGGTGCCTTTCAAGCAGCTCTGCTGCGCTGAAGAGTGTCTATGTGGTAACACAAGGCTGTGCCTGCAGAGCTAGTCATGCCTGAGCTATGGCCAGAGCTGCAGCACCTGCTCAGGCCCAAACAACACCTGTGAGGGGTTTTTTTAGAGCTGAAGGATGACTCTTCAAGGCTATGACCTGCTCCTTCATTCCTTCTATCATCCCCAAGGCTAAAAATACCACCTGTAGCTTTGTACACTTTCCTAGTCCTCTCTGAGAAATGCCACCCATGGTCTGGCACCCCCAAACTTGCCCTGTTCTTCCTGCTGGGCATCTCTTTCTGTTCAGGATTTAACAGCTAGTATTGGGAAGCAGGAAAAAACTTGGCTAAACAGACAGGATTTGCATGCAGAGCAGCTGCTTTCATGAATGAGATGAGCACATGCAAAACTCTTCCATGTGAGCGTGTAACCTGCTTACTGCTCACAAATATTTAAATAGCGGTGATTTGTGAAAATCCTACAAAGTGTGTCTTCAGCTAAAAAAAAAAAAAGGGTTTGTTATTTTTCAACTTGGTTATTCTCCTGATTTAAGTGTGCTTAGCCATCTGTTGAGGGCACAAAAAGACAGAAGCAAACCAATTGCACTCCACAAATAACAAATAATTGAGATGAAGCGTTTAGAGACTGTTCGTAGGCTAAAAGTCATTTTTCATGACTAGTGAGTGCTTGTGAAAAATATATGCACTTGTGAGAGAAGGGTGGCTCATGAATAATATGCAAATCAGAAATAAGGTATCAAATCTGGAAAAGGATGTTTTGGGACTTTCTCACTTTATTGTGTTGATCTGAAAGTCTAACTAGACCTGTAGGCACTCTCAAGTAGTCAGCAGAGGTGTCTGTACACTTATTAAATTACTTGCCTCTCACTTTGGAGATGCTGTCCTTTCCCATTGCTCCTGGAAGGAGCACACACCCCAGGGTTGTTCAAGACATCTTACTTCAAACCGGGTACAGTCAGGGGAAAAGTGCTGCTCACAGAGTGAATTCCCAGCTCGGTTACAATCAAAGGCAATTTTGCCTTAGTTCAGTATTTTCTGAACAAGAGAGTTCCCATTTAGGAAGCAACGTCCCCCAGAAACTTAGAGTAAATGTACAAAATTATAGGGTAGGCTGAGTGCTAAACCTTAAGTTTAGAAACAAGCAAAAAGAGCAGCAGATAGCCAATATTTCTGTGCCTTCCCAAAGCCTCTGTTTGTTTGGGTTTTTTTTTCCTCCATAGTGGGCAATATTATTGAAACTGGCATAATCCACAACCTAGAACAGACTTTTTAAGTGAAGTGGTTGAAATCAAAGGGTATCTAGGATTAATTTTTTTTTTTTTTTTTAAATAGTGGTTTTTGGTAAAGTAAGCCATAGCATCCTCCAGTTTTGCCAGAGTGGATATTAAATATTACGGTATTTGAAGTGGGCCTCTGCGTAGCAGCACCATTGTGAGCTTGTCCAGAATGTCCCAGTAACACTGGCTGTGACTTTTTTACCTCTTTCTTAGCAAATTTACCCATCCTTAGGTTCCTGGCAGCTGGTAATATCCTCCCCATTCACTTTATGGAAGGAGCATGGTGACAGTTTGTGGAAGACTAACCACCAGTGTTGTGTTGGGAACTATCATGACCTGATTTAGTTGTCTTTATTTGTGATGTGTTCTCATACCACTTTGGGAGGTGCCGGTGGAGAAGGACACTCCTCACTCATGCTGTTGCCAAATTCTCCAAGAGTGAACATCCCCCACCCTGGTTGGGGTGTAATCTGGTCCAGCAGTTTTTGAGGAGCTATGTGTAAGTTTGCAGTATATCAGATGGTATCAACTGACGAGCAAAATGACTTATCAATGTTATAGTGGTTGCACTTTGACAGATATTCAAACTGAAAGATCAATTTACATTTTCTGAAGGAAAGAATATGCAGTAGATTAGTTTTCAAATGGTTTTTAGTACAAGGAATGAAACTACTTACATCGGTGATTTTCTAAGGTTACATTTGTTTTTGCTGTATTTTTTTTCTCCTCTTCTAGATGCAATTCCTATTTGCTAACAATTCTGAGCATTACATTAGAATAAGGAAGACTTGGAGGGCAATTTTAGAAAAATAGATATCCAAATCACTACCATAATCCTTCTGGCTCTTTGAAAATGAAAAGTAGAGTGTTTCAGAGAGCTGTTTATTGGAAAGATTAGTTTTATCATGAAATTATTACTTCAGCACATGGTTTGAGATTGGCCATTACCTTAGAAAGTTCACAGATGAAAACACAGGGCGAGTTGCCAATGAAAAAGACCTAATGACTGAAAGAGTCTTTTGCTTGTGTGCTTCATTTTTCCCCTATAGCCATGTATTGGCTTCACCTGGGAGAAGTAAACAATCTGTTAAAAAAGCCAAGGATAGAAAAAAATCTTAAAGCTCTACTGTAAATTTTGTCAATTGACTGATTTTGTGGGGGAAAGCCATTTTATTTATTTAATTAATTAATTAATAGTGCTAGGTAAATGTTGGAAAAACCCAAAATATTTATGAATGAATTATTTTTAAAAATAAACTTTTTTGTTCTTTCTTCAGGAACAATCTGGCTGTAAGTGTTTACATGGGAGCCTGGAAAAGAGCTCTTGGTCCTTATGAATGTGTGTGTGCATATATGAACAGCATGTGATGATACAACCCTTACATTAAAGGGAAGCTTTACATGCAAAAGGCAAAGACAATTCCTCTAAAGTTTGGTAATGCATTGACCGCCTTAACCTAGCTGCTTTATTAGAGGTAACCCCTTGGGGAAAACCTCATCAACATCACCTAAAACCAGAAACCAGCTGCCAATTGAATGCTCCAAATAGGAGAGGACCCTGTTTGTTTTCTTGCAGCACCACTTCACCATCTGCCTAGTTTAGTTGTGGAAGGACCCCAGGACCAAACCATCTTTCATTACGTAATGGAGATTCAGTTGCTGTTACTGAAGCTCTGAATTTATAGTCTTTTCACATACAGAAAACTCTGATGTCCATAGTGATGGACCGCAAATAAATATGTGAATGGATGTGTACTCATGTCCGTTCCTGATATGGAGACACATATTTTGGAAGAAGACTTCTACTGTTGTAGTCTTTCATTTTATTTTCTCATTTGCTCTTGTTCCATTTTAATCTGATTTTGGCCAGTGTAGGAATTTTCTTGAGTAAAACCTAAATACCTCCATCAGGAATCTGTTCGCCTGTGTTAAAAAAAAAAAAAGGAAGTTAAAGGAAAGTTGGTTTTGAAGTTGAGTCATATAGTGAATTTTCATGTCAATATAGTATTTTCATGATAAGAGGAAGGAGTCTTATTGAAACTTCAGCAGAGAGGGGTGAAAGGAGAATGAAGTCAGTGTCCCTTTAAATGTTTCACACAGGTTCCATGAAAGGAGGATTATATCAGTCTCAGGATGCCAAGGTTTTATTTATAAAAATAAATTCTTTCAGAAAATGTCCCAAACTGGTGTCATGTTGTTGAGTGCTAATGGCTACATTAGCAGTTAGCTGCAGTTGTACATATGTCCATCCATCTGCCTTATGACTTTGTATCCGAGGAAGGTGCTGTGCGTTACTCTATGTAAAAGTCTGCTTTTATGTGTGCAAAGAAAAGGATTGCAGGCGATGGTGATACACTGGGCTAAAAACACTCATTCGTGGCCAGATTAAGCCCCTTGCTGTAGGCACACTTGTCCCTGGGTAGAAGGAACCAGGGTTAAGACCAGGCCATAAAACGGATTTAATGGAATTATGGACATGTCCTTTTTCAATTTTTTTTCTCAGTCAATCCTACAATTTTAATTTCTAACTAGAACACCTTTTAAATTGGCAAAAGAACTCTTTTCTTTGAGCAGGTTGGTCTATTTGTCTTGCACAAGGCACTGGAGCATTCTCGCTGGAGGGGGTCAAATGCTGCAAAATGGCATTTGCATATTCTCATTGCAGTTCAATTGCAGTTCATTTTGCCTACACCTGGGGCTGCTTTTTACTTGCCACAGGTAAAAATTTCCCTTTTGGCAGGCAGCCAGTGTGAGATGATGCAGATTCAAATCTTAGTGGGACTTTGCACTGAGTCTTTGTGTGAGGCTAGAATTTATAATAGAAGACATACTGTTGCAATGGGAAGAATAGAAGTACTGCTTGATAAGGAGGGGTTACTGTCATGGGAACATGTTGTTTATTCATTTCTTACTATTTCTCTATTTAGGAAGTTTCAGTCTTCCAGTCAGAGAGAAGAGATACAGACATGTAAGACAGATGCAACTTCGATGTAACACATTGTGAGTAGCAAATGACTGCTTTGAAAATGTCTCAAATTCTACATTGTGTGAAAAATCTTCCTTATAGCCATCTGAGGAGCATGCATGGAATTGGGCTTGCAAATATATTCTGATTTCCAATGGTCAGTGAGAGAAAGGAGATAAATTTACAGCTAATGTTCTTTTCCATTAGTAATTCAAGCTTGTCTATACTGACTAGTGTTTGTTCCAGCAGCCTGAGAGGCCACAAACATGAGCCAGTTTGCTGTATGTGGTGGTTTATTTCCACAAAGTTTTTGTACATACGTCTCTGATCCAGCTTCAGTTCTGCAGTGCTCTTCAGGAGAACATCTGAGCTGGAGCACAGATTTTAGCTATTGGACAGTCATTATCATCCAAGAAAAAGTATGCTTTCTTCCAAAGACTTCCCCTTGTGCCCCATGCTTTTTGGAAACATAAAGCTTCTGAAGACAGGGTAAATATCTTGCATTCACTCTTTCAGTAGTTTCTGTTTGTTAAGTTGTAAACTGATTTTGCAGCGGTGGAGAAGAGAAAAAAACTCTGTGTAAAGCATTGTTGCCGGAGGTTATCTTGCCTGCATCCTTCATGGTCTGGCACAAGCCTTTGTCTTCATTTCCCTTAATGGGATGGAGTTTGCCCTCATCTCTTATTCCCAGCGTTGCCAGATGGCAAACTTCTTTAGCTGTTTATAAAATCTGCTTGTTGTCTGGTGGTATCTAGCTGGCTGGCTGGCTGATCCAGCTGTTTGTAAGCTTCTCCGTAAAGTGGAGTTTATCTTGCTTTAGGAAATAAAGTGGATAAATTTTCCCTTTTTGCAGAAATACAGGTCATTAACCTGTCTTCATGGCAACTTCATGCAATTCCATCCATCCAGGAAGATGTTTCCCTGTTGTTAATCATCTTTTATGTGGTGTGTGGTTTTCCCTTTGAAAAAAAAAAAACAAAAAAAGCAAAAGCTAAACCAAAATGGTCTGCTTTTTCTTCCTCTTATTCTTACGTAATTGCTCCTCCCGATCTGTTGTATATCTCTTGTAAAAAAAAAAAAAAGGGGGGGGGGGGAAGAAAATTTCACGTGATGGAATGGACTTTGCTAAATAGTGTTAAATTTAGTATAGGTACTAAATATACTGATGCCTTCCAATGAAAACCTGTGGATCTCTTGATGGGAACAGACATTTCCTGACTCTGGCCACCATAAGATGTCTGCTACTTGTAACACTGCAGTCCTCTCCTCCATCAGATCAATTCAAAATCGATTATATGAATCTAAGGCAAATCCGATGTAACAGGCAAGCTGCAGCTAAAACGTGAAATGAGCATGCAGGATTGCCAGCTGTGGCACTTAAATATCACAAATATGGCCACCTTGTGTCCTCCGCCACAAGGAAATATTTGGCTGGAATACTGTAAGAATAGATGCCCTCCTCCCAGTCCTAAATTTATTGGGTTTTCTTTTAATTTACCAGCAGTTTGAACTAGTTAAAGCTCTTCTAATTGCAGCTGTGATGCTTCATGCTGTCATTGATTTCTGTAAAGAAGGTGCTTCGGTTGGTCTGCGTTTCCCATGATTGACTATGGCTTCATCTGGTCGTAAAGGAAAGTCTCGATGGAAAGCAGAGGGAGCCGGCTTGGGGCCACAGCTTTGTTAACTGGTAGAGTTAAAGTAGATATGGTGCCCCCACGGACGACTGAAACAGTGAAATTTGTGCAGATTGGTTTTGCATTTGGTTCAGAGGGGTTTGAATTAAGTTGGAACATTAACGCATTCAGTAGCTGAATCTTACGGATAAAAGCATGTGTTGTAAGGCTTGGGGCATGACAGCCCTGCCTGGGTAGCTGTGAGCCTGAAGCCCTAAAGCGTGTCCCCAGGTGAGCACAGGCATCACCAATTTGTGCCCAGTTGCAGCAGTGTGGTTTCAACAAACCGTGAAGCAAGGACTAAATTTGTGGGCTCTCCTTTCCAAGGAAGACTTTCCCAATTCCCAGTACGGTAGCTATTTTTGGGTGGATTTCTGCTCTTCTCGCTCATTTTTCAAGCAGCAGCTTTGAAAGGTGTCTCTCCTACTTTTCAGAGGACCTTTTTAAAAAGCGCCGAATTTCACACAGTACAGAACAGGAAGGAAAAACCGCAAAACCCTCAAAAACTCTCCAAAACCAAAACAATTGTTTCCTGCTCAGCACTAATTAGGCTAAAGAATAATAATAGTAATAGCGGTAATTTCAAATTAATTTCTGTGCATACTTATGCATGTAAATTGGAATCTATTTCCTGCCAACGCTCCTGGTAAGATTTCAGAACTTGCATCTTTAGAGAGAAAAAACATGTCCAAAATGAGTTGATTTAAACTTTCAGATGTACAATTGTAACAGTCTTTCTGCATTATTTGCCCTTAATGAGAAAAAACTGTCACTGGCACCGTTTCCAGGCAACTACCAAGGAATGCTTAACCTTACATGGGGGTCTCACAAACCACACATTATGCCAGGTAAAGGATGTCTTTGCAATGAAACTAGCTCAAGAGGTCACATAGAAACTGTTTATTTAATCTTATTTTTAATTAGCATTTTGCCTGATTTTCTGGGCAATCATTTTTCTGTCAAAGACTTGCTTTCCTTAAGTAGTGGAATCAAGTAAAACATTATATTTTTCACATTCTGGTTATAATATTTATAAGCCAAGAAGTACTTTAGGCTACAGTGGTTACTGTGGGGTCATTTGAAAAGATTTTGACAGTTTGAGAGTGTTCCCTTATAATGAAAATGGGAAGGGCCAGTAAGCAAAGTATGATGGGCAATTTTAGAGGCTTCCATACAGACTGGAGCCTCATTATGCATCATGTGTACTGCAAATGCCCATCTCTCTTAACAGACTACAGCCTGAATAAATAAGAGATTGACAGAGAAATGAGGGTACAGTAATGAGTGACACAACTTGCAACAGGCTCCTCTCCTCCCAAGTCCCAAACAGCATCTCATGAACTGAGGGAGACTTCAAAAATTAATCCAGTCTGGCAGTGACTGAAATTACCTTTCACTTATGTAACGAAAAAACATATATGTGGTATCGAATGTTACTGTGCTTCATGTTTGGCAGCATCTTAAATCAATTTTTGTGGTTATATTAGAATTTGATCATCAAGATGTTTTCTATCCACACTTCTAAATGGTGCTTGATGACTAAATTGGCAAATAACTTGAACCTTTCTTTGGCAATTCGCTAAAGTTTACATTTTCTCATCACAACACTCTTCACTTTGAAAGCTCTTATTACTTGGTGTAAAGAGCTGATAAAGTGATGAAATAGCATGCAGTGAACAAACCCTACCTGCTTTTTACAACCATAGTCTGAAGATGGGTCACCCAACTCTGCCCAGCGTGCTTTGAGCCTTGACACCCACTGGGGTGTCAGGGGAGAGGTACACACACTAGCTTTCACCAGTGGCAGGTATCACTTCACTGGGCCAAGAAGGTGCCATTTCTCTCGGTGGGTACGTGGTCTGAAAGCAGGGTACACAGGAATGGGGAAGCTTTGTGGAGCGTGGCCACAGCATCTCTTCTTATGCCAGTGGATCTCAAAGATAAAAATTCAGTGAAATACCTTCCATTCTTTGTGATTAAAGTGAGCCTGAATGTGGCCCTGAATTTTCGTGCTGGTAGTGGGAACATGGATAGCTTTCTCATGCAAGGTGGCACCCTTTCTGTCTGCTGGGGATCATCTGGTCCCCAAAACCCTGGCTGAGGTCAGCCATCAAGCTGTTGTAGCTTGGACTAACACCTATTTACATGAAATCACTGCTGGGCTTGTTGTCTCTTTCCCTGTCATAAGGACTGACTGCTCTGGGAAGGCAAGCAGGGTAACTGGTGGGATATTTAATATTCCAAAGTGGAAATCACCAACAGCACCAGCAAAAGCTCCAGTGTGTTTTCTTACCCAGTTCCCTCAGCCTCCAGGGGACGTGGAGGAAAAATGGATAAAGGTTCAAGAGAAGATATTCTTGTTGACAGTCGTGGTCAAGTTATACTAATTGACATGCTTTTCTAGCAAGAGAAAATTTTCCGATGGCAACAAGTCCCCCAAAACCTGAAGCCAGAGCACCCTTGCTCTCTTGATCTCTGCAGAGATGGGCTTTGCTGTCGTATCTATGCCAATACACAGACATGATGTCTTTTTTCTTCTAGCGAAAGAAATTCATGTAAGGCCTGCACAGTGCAGCCTAAAGTGAAAGAGCTTTGTTATTTTTTTGACAATAATTCACATAGACTCCAAAACAAATGTACTTCTGAGCAGCGACTCCGTGAACAATAAAGCAAACACTCTCGACTACCTACCAGCCCATCCATCTTTTTAAATCATGTCAGCAGACTTCAAATTGTTCACCGAGTTTTATTGTTTCCTAGAGAAGGAAATAATTTGTGGTGAAATACACTGAGCCATTGAACTTTGCAATTGTTTATTATTTGGTCTTGATTTCTTGCATATTGCCGCTTCATCGTTTACCTGTCATTTGTTTTGGATGACGTGGTTTATCCTCTCTTCATAGCTATCTAGATTGCATAGGTAAATTTGTAAGTTGAACTGCTTAGCTTCTCTGCTTGTAATAGCACCCACCTACTGTCTGTAAAATTTGCAATAGTGCTGTGTATGCAATTTCGTTGTAGGCTAGGTGTGAATTCTTCCTTCTATCAAGAAAAACACTTTTATGCAGCCTGATGTGAAGCTTGCTGGCAAGGAGATGAGTCAGGCTTTTGTTTGAACTGGAAGGCTGATGAACATACTTTTTAGAAAGTGAGAAGGTACAGACAACGTAGCAGATGGATACAAAGCGGTCGACATGGCAGGTAAGGTAGGCTTTGTGCCATAAGCAACATCTTATGGTATAAGAAGCGCTCAGATATGGGTCATTTCTGTGACATGAGGGAGAGAGAGGTGACTGTATCTGAGCGAAGTCTGCTGTTATTTCTGCGGTGTTGTTATTGCTGTTATAAATGAGTGCCCTAATTAGAACCGAGGGAATTTACGGGCAGATATGAAAATGTAGTTACTATAGTTACCAGGTGCTCCAGCTCAGTCGGGAAATGTCGCTATTATAATGATAGCCCAAGGGTAAACACAAGGTAAATGATGAACAAGCCCCGCTGCTCTAGGAGAAAATCTTTTTCTTTACACTTTGTTTGGTGGCTTGTTCGGCAAACTAACATCTACCATTACAATTCCTTTTCTGTCCTTCCCTTTCTTTCAACAGACTGGTTTTGGTTAGACTATAAGGAGCTCTGGGGAAAAGATAGTGCAAAAATGAAGTAGCATTTAGAGCAAGGATAAAGATCTAGTTACCTGTCTTTCAAAGCTCTCTAGTAAAATCCCTTCCCACTCCTCTGTACGTAGGCTAGACAGCAAGGTGAACTATGTGTATTTCCACAAGTTCAGAAATAGAACTTTTCTTGTGTTTCTATTTTTTCTCTCCTGACCCTAATTCCAGCAGTGACCCTTGATGCCCATCTCAGCCTGTGGACAGGGAAGGAGGAGAATGAGCAGGGAACCTGTCGGCTGTCCCCTCACATCCCTTGGCTGAGACGGGGGACATCTCAGTGCCTTGCTGCTTCTGTCCAACTGCTAACATTAGCTGCCAGATGTGGGAGGATTCAATGAGAAAAATGGCATTTCAGAGGGATCAAGCCTCACAGATATGGTTGGAGTGGCCTCTTGCTTGGTGCAGCCTACAGGCAGGATCTACATAGGTTATTCCATTTGTTACAGGGAAAGGAAGAATTGTGAAGTCAGATTAATTCCTGCTGCAATTTCCCTGAAGTCAACGAGGTGACACTACTGATTGCTTTGACATAGATTTTTCAGTCCTGAGTAATTACCTGGCCTTTTAGAAAAAAATACAGGAGGAGACAGAAAATCAGAACAGCTGCTGCTAAGGGAGCTGATCCCCACCACCTTAAACAGTGCTGACCATGAGTTGCTCTCTGGTTTTGGAGGAGGCATGCAAGAGGAGAAAGAAGCCTGAAGCATCTATATCCTGCTCAACCAGAGATAAACTGCAACTATACTTAGCAGTATCCAGCATGTTGCCTCCTGCTACTTATTGATGGAGACAGCAAAATTATTGCTCTGTGATTCCTTATGTGAGTGTAGGGCCGGACTCTGGTGGTGTATAGAAAAGCAGAGCCACAGCTGCAGCAATGAGAAGGTCAGTGTTACCACTGTCACTGGCCATGCAAGCTCCAGCTCCTCTCTAGGGATCACTTCAGGCTGATGAACACTAAGATTCTGGAGCTTTCTAAAACCAGAGCGCGTTGCCTATCCAGTTTAGTCTCAGATATCTTGTTGAGGTGCTTTAATCAGACACCATAACCTCTGTCTCGAGCCTTAGAGAGAGACAGGATCTCCACAGTAATTTGTTTCCCCTAGGTCTGCAGCCTGGCATCTCTGCCTCTCCCTTGGCAAAAGATGCAAAAAGCCTTTGAATGTGATTGCTTCAGCTAGGGTCTTAGTCACAGTCCTCGCTCTCTTGATGAACTTGGCCATCCTGAATGGCTTAAATTACTTTGGATGATGGTTTTACTTCATTAGCAAGAAGGTGACATACCGGCTCTGTCACAAGCCTTCCTGCAGGAGGACTAGATGTGCTGAGGTGCAATGTCTGGGCTTCAACATTAGCGTTGCTTTATAAAATGAAGCAAAGTGCACATGAAAAGGCATCTGATTAGGCAGTGCCTCATGTCTGCAAACACTTTCCTTTCTACCCAGAGCTTTTTGGAGTGCTGTGCCAGTGCCAAATTTAGTTGAATCAGGTCCCCACTGGAAGTAGCCAGGCAGAAATTGCACATGGATCTATGTCCGTACATGAGCTTCTGCTTTGCTGTAGGCTACAGACGTCACTGTGGCTGCACAGGGCTCATGCTGTAACCTGCCCTCCTGTGCAGAGGAGAATACCAAGCTCATCCTCTCTGAAGATGGTCCTTCGCTAAACATCCTGGCATGTGAGTGGCAACCTCGTGGTCTGTTGTTATAGTCTAGCTGCTGTTCCTTGTCATCTGCTATTTGCAGTGAGGCACGGGTTTCCCACTGCAGCTTGTCTTTCCTGCAGTGGGCCTACCGCAGCTTGCCCAAATGGAAGAAATAGAAAATATCTAGAAAAAAGACTTAAAAAAAGGAGGGAGGGAGCAGACAGGTGAGATATGCCCTAGTGATGAGGAAGAGGTTGCTTATACTTTTCTTGTGATAGAAGAGATACCAGTGAAATTAAAAAGCCTCAAAGATGCCTGCTGTTGTAGTATTACTTAGACCACTGGTCTGACCCAATGTAGCATGTTTCCCTCTCTTTGATTTTAGAAGCTGAAGAAAGTTCCAGTGCCCTGGGAGTTTGGGTTTGTCAGCGTGGCGTTGCTGGGCTGGACAGTCATAGCCTCAATGGGACAGAGAGAAACAGGGACCATTAAATCAGATGTTTCCCTGGTCAGTGAAAAGGTTCCAGGCAGTAAGCAAAACAAAGACTTTTGTGCTTCAGCTGGATTTCAGGATTTGTCTTCTCTGGACTGTTTTTTGTCTGATCTCTGTATGGCTTAAGAAACAGCATGAGAATCCCATCCTACCCCCTTCTCCATCTGTCTTTATTGTGTACCCCTTACCCTGTTGCTGTAGTAGTCAAGTGCTTCACAGCTTATATGTATATTTGAATTTTTGGTCAGGTTTAAAAATGTTCTGTTTTCCAACAAACCCAGAGTAAAGAAATTTTATTCTAGTTGTTTACTTTGGGTTTTGATTTTTGCATATTTTAAAATGCACACTGAATAGTTAATTTTACGGAAAAAATGTTATTTCAATCTGAAAAAAACCAACAGCACTTCCTTTTGCAAAATCTTAACATTGACTCTTTTGAACTTCTTAGGATCTCGAATCTGAATGAATTCAGCAGCATTGACACGTGTATTTTGCGGGAGGGATAGTGATGGGGGGAAATTGTTTAAAAATGTTCAAATACAGAAATCGTGCTTGGCCACAGGAATCCTCAGCGATCCGTACCCTTGTGACAGCACCAGAGAAATCCCATCTTTTTCACCTCATTAAGACCAAGGGCAACTGCTGCATGCTGAATCTCTGAAAAAAAGTGAAACCTGGTGCTTCAGATCTCCCTTTCTTTGCTAAATTGATTACATAGATTTCCCCCCTCCATAAATTAATACCATGTTAAAGATACTCTAATCACAATGCTGGTTTTCTTTTTGCTGCAAGAATACAGCACACAGCCTTTGCCTGGTGGTAAGTTTCTCCCTAATTGCCTAGGCTAATTCCACTGTTTGAATTTTAGATTGGGCAGGTGGCATGAGCCAATTTTTTATGCTTTGGAGTTTTAGCGGAGCCCACCTTGCCAGACTGTGGGTGAGCTGTGAAAACACTCTTCTGTAGAGCTTGGCTATTTATCTTGGCCACATCTTTAATGCCAAAATGGTCCAGGAGCATCTAGCTCTCCTGTGGTCAGCCTTGAAATAGCGCCGTGGCTCAGACTGCAGAGGCAATAGAAGCAATTTTTTCTGTACAGTTTCTATATATTTTGTTCTTGCAGAATTTTTTTGGAAGTGCAGTTTATGTGGCAGCCTGAACAGCAGTCTGTCTGTCTATTTTCCCTCTTTGGAAGACAAAATCCAAGAACCCTTCAGTCCTTCAGGACCCAGAAAATGGGGTTTTGCTCTGATATTATTTGCTCTGGTATTATAATACCATGGACAAGGGTTACTATTAGAAGTCAGTAACGCAGATTTGCAGCCTGCCAAGTTTTCTGGGTTAGCACGGAGTACAGGCTGACAAGCCTGATCACTAAGATTGGATAAGTACATACCTCATTTTCACACCTCATGTTAGCACCAGGATAAACAAGCCTGGTTTTGAAAAACAATAAAACTAGACTGGAAATTATCTCCCAGCTCTAAAAATGTTCAGGATGTCAACACTTCATCACTTGCTCTCAGCCGGAGCTAAGGACACCGCAAAGTCCTCTCTCACATCTCCTAACATCTGCTTTTTCTCATGTGGTTTGGGCCACATGGATTCTTCAGCTGGAAGAAGGAGTTGCTATGAGTGGCAGTTTCAAAATCAAGCCAGTTCATGCTGTAGATGTACTTAAAGATCAGTGATTTTGAAAACCACTCTAAGTCAGGGATCTGGTTGTTTGGACACGCAGAATGACCTGGATAGAGCCAAGAGTTGTGCAAGGCTCATGCAGACATGGTAAGGACCTTGTGCACCAAAGTATCAGCTGTTGTGAAATTAAAGAGCGACACTCTTCCTTGCCTTTCTTCTGGAAGTTTCTCGAAGAAATGAGCTCAGGCACACTGAACTGTCTTTTTCTTCAGTCTCCCTCCTTTAACATATAAGTTTTGAATTCTTTTGCCACTTTTAACGAAATTTAACACAAGGGTGCACAGAAGTAATTAAGCTCCTATGAGAAAGGTGGTCAGACATCAAGAGAGTGAGATCCAGTATTGCTCTGACCAAAATGACACCACTGATTGCAGTGAAGCAACATTGTACAGTGGCAGCCTAACAGTAAGAAAACTTACATCTTATCAGACATCAGCGAAGCCAGCCAACAGGGTGGAACTATGCAGGAATGAGGATTTTCAGTGATGTTACTTCTCATTGAATGACTCACTTTCAGAAGAGATAATTAAAAACAAGAAAAAACATCTTAAATAAAATAATAGTATATGTCACCTGTGACAATACAATAACTATGAAGTAATACACTCGAGTGAACTATGAAACCAGGCATTCACTTAGGGATGCTTCATAGAATTTCTTCTGAAACAGACTTCTTTTTTTTTTAAAGTTAAATGCTGTTTTATAAAGAACTTGAGAGGTTTGTGGGAATGTCCTCAGCATGCATGTCATTCTGCTTAATTCCTGTTCCTAAGGAATACCCCCAGTATCAATACAGGCTGGGGGATGAAGGGATTGAGAGCAGCCCTGCAGAGAAGGACTTGGGGTTACTGGTGGGTGAAAAGCTGGACATGAGCCGGCAATGTGCACTTGCAGCCCAAAAAGCCAACCGCACCCTGGGCTGCATCAAAAGAAGTGTGGCCGGCAGGTCAAGAGAGGTGATTCTGCCCCTCTACTCCGCTCTTGTGAGACCCCACCTGGAGTACTGCATCCAGCTCTGGAATCCTCAGTACAGGAAAGACATGGACCTGTTGGAGCGAGTCCAGAGGAGGGCCACAAAAATGATCAGAGGGGTGGAACACCTCTCCTATGAAGAAAGGCTGAGACAGTTGGGGTTGTTCAGCCTGGAGAAGAGAAGGCTCCAGGGAGACCTTATTGCAGCCTTTCAATACTTAAAGGGGGCTTATAAGAAAGATGGGGATAAACTTTTTAGCAGGGCCTGTTGTGATAGGACAAGGGGTAATGGTTTTAAACTAAAAGAGGATAGATTTAGACTAGAGATAAGGAAGAAATTTTTTACAATGAGGGTGGTGAAACACTGGGACAGGTTGCCCAGAGAGGTGGTAGATGCCCCATCCCTGGAAACGTTCAAGGTCAGGCTGGACGGGGCTCTGAGCAACCTGCTCTAGTTGAAGATGTCCCTGCTCATTGCAGGGGAGTTGGACTAGATGACCTTTAAAGGTCCCTTCTCACCCAAACTATTCTATGATTCTATAATAATGTGCTATTTGCCAGTGGAGCAAACTGGTACATTTAATGGATAAGAGATGTACAGCTAGCTGAAAGGTGTTAAAATGGGCTTATTCATCATTTCCTTGATTTTTCTATTCCTTGAATGTTTAATAGTTTTTTCTGATGGTGTTCCTATATACACCATACTGACTGTCACATATCTGAAGTGTAATTAGCAATTAGTCATGGATGCATAGGAATTGTAATGAATAGCATGAGCTCAGTGGAATGATGCATCTTATCCACATACTTCTAAATTGATGTCGTGCACAGTCCGATCCAAAATCTGGTCTCAACTTCCTCTTTATTATCTATGTCACTCTCTCAAATGTAGCTGCATGACTTGTGATATGGAGGTTAAACATACCAAAATATTTCACTTTTTGTTTGTTAGGTTTACTGACTGCTTAGAGTCCTCTGTAAGCATTGGCCAGTGGTGTCTAGCTATATCAGGTTGTGCAGTTACTCCTTGGAACTACAAACCAGCAAATTTTCCCCCTATATGTGCAAATCGGATTAAAATACAGCAATATAGAGGCATCTAGATGAGCATGATAGCAGACAAAACAGCAGCATCTCTGTAAAATGTTACCCACCTTGTTTGGAAAGGGAGGAACTGGGAAAGGATTGGTAACTACCATCTAGAGAGAAGAATTTTTCAGTTGAAGTTGTGTTTTAGGGTGGTTTTATATACGTGTTGGAAGGGTAGGACACTATAGGATGGTGATCCTTAAAGAACGGGACATCTTTTCAAGGATTCAGGTTGGAGAGGGTAAATGGTGGATGGCACGTGAGGAAGCGAGCCCTGTCAGAGCTCCCATCAGCTGTGGGCTACATCTGTGCTAGTAGATTAAACAGTAGCAGAGAGCGGTTTTTGGTTCTCAGGCCAGCTGGCAGGACTTGACCTTGTCCATACTGTTAAACTCCTTCAGCTGAGCTGCATGCCCACATGGAAACTGCCTGTTGGATGTAGTTCCTGGGCTGTGCTAATGGCAGAATTTGGGAAATGCCTTGTTGGCACAGGCTGAAGCATGCTGGAGCCAATCTGCAGATATAGTGTAACTGACTGTCAGGCTCCCATGCCCAGAAGTGGTTTCTGGCACTGTGGGTTTGACTTGTGCAACTTCAGCCCTCCTGTCTGCCTCTGGATACTTGTATTTACTCTACCAGTCTGTTATTTCAGAGTTCAGAATTATCATACATGCAGATATTTGGTGTGGTGTGAGAAGCACTTAGCGTTTGAAAGTACCTTAAACTCTTCCCTGACTTTCTGAACCTGACTTAGGCAAATCCTCATTAGCCCTATTAATGACACGAGATGCCAATGGAGCCGGGAAGTTGGTTTGCAATAGTGACAACTCCTGTTTTGCAAGTCAGACTTGTGTTACTGAGCTGTGACCTTCGGAGCTGGCAGCTGCTTTCCCATCAGGAGAGGGCAAGCACTTTACAAAAACTTACAGGTAGTGTGGAAGAGTGTCATCAAGCAGACAGTTTCTGGTTGCCCCAGTCAAACAGCTGTCTTTCAAGACATGTCCTAGATTTTAACCTATTGAACAAGAACACAGCAAATTAAATGGAAAACACATGGTTCACTGCTCTCAGTTTTGATAGCATCAGGAAGGTCAATCAAAGATTAATGGGTGTAACTATTTTCTAAGCCTATCTATAATGCTTTTAGCTTGGTTTCCAAAGGAAACGGGGCGTATGGAGTAATCCTCTTCTGTTTTTTTCCTTGCCAGTAATTCTTACTCTGAACAAATCTGACAAGTATGTCAATTCTTACAAGTTTTGTCTAGCCAAGTATAAGAGAGAGTCTCTGTCAGTGTCCTCAATGAGGAAAGATGGTGTTTAAGCTCAGCAAAAGACAAGCAGAGATTGCACAAGAAAGAGCACTTCTATAAACACCACTGCTGAAGGAACAGCTTCATCCTGAGTTTTCTCCCTCATCAACAGAGATCTATAAGAAAGTAGGGCTCAAAAACTGCCTTTCGGGTACTTTCCATCACACCTCCATCTTTTTTCCAGGGCAAACATGTTGCAAATGGGACAAAGTAAATAAAAGATACTTGGGAAGGTGAGGACTGGTGTTTGCAACTCTGCCTTGGAAGCTAAGAGCATTAGTTGCAGAAAAGGAGGGTCACATTATCAGGCTTTGCTATCTAGAGGTAGCGCTGCTCGACACAGCAAGCTGCAAAGAGATCCAGCTGCCTGGTCCTGCAAAATGCTGTGTGCTCAGAAAACTGTGCATGCTGCAACTTGTTCACAGTGGTAACAGACATGAACAAAGAATGTGTTTTGCCTGGAATGGGAGATTTTAAGACACTATTTTTGAATGTGCCCTCTCATTTCTGTGACTTCTGGTGTTTCATTTAGAATAAAAGCCCAAATGCAAGGCCAGGGTAATAGAGCTGCATGCAAAACCTCGGATAGGTTTCAGGAAGGGAGAAGGCAGTAGTCAGAGGTATGGCTTATTTTCCAATTTTTTCTAAATTTTCTCTTGTTTTGTTCCTTTCTGTGTGTCTCAGCTTTCTCAGTGCCCCCCAACCATCTTCCGTTTCTTTCTTTTTCTGAGAACTGCTTTGCTGCTCACTCTGTATTTTTTCTCCTCTCTCTTTCTCCCCATTACTTTGTTATTCCAGGTAAATCTCATTTATCTGTTTTGAGCCTTCTCGCTCCATTTAACTCTTTCCTGAGACTTTTTCTTCTCTTTTCGCCTTTCTGTATTTTGTCACCTTTGTCTCCACTGATACTGCCTGAATTCAAACACTGTGACTCAGGTGGACAGCAGACTTCCCTGGGTACTGAAGAGACCCGTCATTTGATGGGGATTGACTAAAGACCAAGCTTGAGCATCTGTATTCTAACTAAAACAATGTCGCATCTTTCCCTGATCATGGCCTGACTTTTCTGCAGCCCTAAGTGGTGTGGAGAATTGAGTGCTGTTAGGACCGGTTGTCTAACTGGAAATAGAGCTGAGCTCTGTCAGAGCAGAACTACGGCTACCTAGTGTCATCTGACACAGGCGTATTGTATTTGCAGTACGGTGAACCCAGGAATGCTAATGGCACTCACATCCAAGAGACACAATGAAAATGAGCACTTGCTCTCAGCTATTTCAGTTTGCTATTATTTTGGACCATTGGCTGTGAATGAAGTTCAAGCCAAATTGAACACAAATCACCCAGAATTGCATGTAAAAGGTCTCAGATAAAATTAGCAATAGAGCTGCCAGCCTCATGCAGCATAAGTAAGCCATCATTGCATATCTGCCCCTAAATGTCAATACTGCTCTTCCTGCTTCCGTGCTGCTTTACATTTGAGAGCGTATAGCCTTGGCAATGCTTGATTGCCACCGTACACTCAAACACTGGCTATATGGATTGCTTTCCTGTATGGCATTTTGTGAGCATGCCGAGTGACCGCTGAAGATTAATAGGACGTTGACAGTGGGGACTGATGTTTGTTCTGTCTCCAACTGCACACAGGTAGCGATGGGGAGGCTCTTCTGCATTGTCCTTCAGGTGACCTTTCTCCTTCGCACAGGAGGAAGGCTCATTCCACTGGCTACTCATCAGCAACACAGGAGGGCTCTGAAATTACAGGCATCAGCCACAGGGACTCCATTTCAACAAATTTCTGGCTGGGGGGGGGAAGGACAGTAAAAAGAAATGCAGGAGTTTGTATGGGAAATGTTAGAGGACTAGATGGCTTCTGTTCCAGACCCTGGAGCTGTGTGGCTTTGTGTGTCTGTCAGTAATCAGGAGCGGGAAAGAGCCACTTCTCTGTAATTGTCCCTTTAATTTTCTTTAATTGAGGAAATGGCTCTTTTTGTGGATGTTTCTCTCTGTTGGGCAGGTTAATGCTACCAAAAGCTGCTTCAGGCATCTTGTGCAGTGCTCGAATGAATGGGAGAAGTGCCTCTGGCTGCATGGCATTTATTCATTGCCTCCTCCTTGAGAGGGAGGTTAGTGTATCGCAGCATGATTAAGGGCAACAGAATCTTGCCCTAAATCAGAGAAAGCTTAGGAAGAAATTAAAATTGACTTCCTCAGGCCACATATATTTGTTTTCTTTCTGCTGTCTTTCCCCCATCACGGAGCTCTAGCATTGTTGGCACGTACGATCTAATGGGTACACCAGGGCCAGCAGTGTGATGGATTTTAATGTCACAGAGAGAGTACTGAGTGAAGCACATAGAAAAAAAAGAGAAAAGAAAAGATCCTTGGATTTCATTGCACAAATAAATGTCAGAATGAAACAGGTCTGGCATGACTTCAGCTCCCTGCTACCCAAAGTCAATCACACTGAAATGCTCATATAAGCAAGAAATACTGTACTGCATGGATGAAATATGGGGTCTAGAACAAACCTTGTTGACCACTTAAATGGCATTTAAAACTTAAGAATAGGTTTAGTAGCGCTTCAGTGGAGTCTGGGACTTTCCACCCAGCCTTCTAGCAAGGGTCACCAGTACTGTAGGTTATCAAGCCTGGCTTGGAGGGGCGGGTCTGATGCTGTGCTGTGGGACCCCAGCTGAAGCTTCCGTCACCCTTTTTAAGTCCCGTGCGTTGAACACAAGAGGTGTGTGTCTTACACTGTGCCATCACCAGGTCTTGAGCCTGTGTTTTTGTGCAGCACAGGTCCGTATTTCCTAAGCTGAGCCCTGGCATCCCCAGCTGTTGCAGTCAGCACCTCCAAGAACCAAGAGCAGGAGTGCATCTCTCAAAGGCAAGGCAAAGGTGACTTGGCGCCTCAGTGTGATGCTGGCTGAGATGGAGGTAAGCATATGGTCACAGAGGAATTTAGCAATGTGTAGTGTATTCAGATTGTATATATGGCCACCTCCAGATGTGCTGCTTGCAGTGCTGCTGTGTGACAGCAGCTCAGGTCAGCTCTATTCAGTAGAGATTTAGCCTGGACTTACTTGGCTCAGGAGATCAGCTATTGCTGTTTAAAAGTTTTCACTGGAAATCCTGTAAGTAGAAAAAGGCTGGGCTTGCTTTGCTTTTTGCCTTTTGCCTACCACTTTCCACAGGCAGGCTCTTTTCTCAATTGGAGCAAAATAATACATCTTTAAGGAGGAAAAAAAAAGTCAAAAAAAAGCAAGATTTAGAAGTACAAGAAAGTCTTTCTTCGTGTAATAAATAGCCTTTAAGACTCGCCAAAAATATTTTTGAGCTTTTACTTAAAATATTGCTTGTTACAGCACAATCTCTTGTGATTTCAGAGTCTTTCCAGAATCTGCAGTTGTTGGAGGGCAGGTATCTAGCAAAAAGCACAAAGCAGCAAAATATTCATTAAATACCTTGGCAAGGGTATACTTGTGGCCAGGTCTAGATCCCAAAGATATTTTTTTCCTTCATTAGTTCCTCCATTTCTGCAGGCATTACAAGGGGGCTTAGCACATCCACCTTGGTCTGGAAACAGTCTAATCTTTATTTGCCAAAATGATAGTTTAAAACTAGAAACTAGCCTAAGAGGCATCATGTCAATTGAATAAATAATCATAACAATTTCCATGTCTCCTGCAAGGTTTTTCTTATTTAAAAAATAATAATAAAAAAGGTGAAAGCAAGCACTGAATCTTTGTGTAACCCAGTGAGTGCACAGACAATAAAATTGCTTTATATGTGTCCCTCTCTTACCCTTATCTTTCTTCAAAGTATCAAAAGAGGAAGGCAATAAAAACAAATACTTTAGAGCATAGTAACCTCTGAACTGCACTGTTTTAAATGAGTAGCCATATAATCTAACACAATATGATGGTGCTGTTTCCCTCACTGATGCCAGGCTGAAAGGTAAGGTGGGGGCTGTATCCTGTATGTAGCTTTTGAGCTGCTACTTGAAAATTTGGTTTAGTTACTGTGGTACAGATGTCTGGAGTTACTTGTATGGCGATGCCCTTAGGGGTTGTTTCAATTAAAATACTACAGTATAAAATTAAATCATTGACTGTTTGGGATGGAAATCCCAGCTCCTAAATAGTTCACTGGTACAAAACCTTAATGTAGAACAAAACTGTATGAATACCATGGGTTTTTGTTCACAGGCCAAAAAAGGACAAAAGGGTAATTAAAACCTCTGGTCGTTTTCATTGAAAGAAAAGACAACCCCAGTGTGTTGAAAGAACTTTATTTGTCCTAAATCACTGAAATTTTGAGTTTTAAACATAACATTTATCTTGAAATTTAAATCCTATTTGCGGTCATAAGAAGCATTGTGTGGAAAACAACCTCCTGACTCTTTTCAAATACACCTAAACAAACCGGGCACTTACAGTACTCACCCATTCCTCTTTCCTCCCCCCCCCCCCCCCCCCCCCCCCCCCCCCCCTTTATTTCTGTCAGCATCATCACGAGTTTGCCACATTGGCTGTATGGGGCACCCAAGAAAGTCTGGCTCTTTTTAGGTAAAGCATGGCATATCTCAGAAGATATCCTTTCAAAAGTGCTTGTGATCACCTGGTCATACTTAAAAAGTCATTCTTTTCTCAGTTTCTTAAACTGTACACTTACTCTCTTCTTGTTCTCTCCTTTGAAAGACAAATACCCATTCATAACTTGTACATGCTGTATAGGGACAGAGCAATATCTTCCCATGAGGTCATGAAATCCTTCATAAAAGAGTGCCTCCAAGCTGTCTGATGCACTTTGCTGGGATTATTCTTTGCTGTCTGGATGAGTTTCTGTAGCATTGTTGCTGCTGAATCCCTGGGTGCCTCAAACATGGCGCTATGGGACATGAGAGGTGAGGGGATATTTCACACTCTTCTGGAAGCTATTTTGGTGTGAAAAGAAATGGGCCAGATTTACCCATCTCCAGTTTTTTATGAACCTGTATATAGGAAAAGAGGCTGTTGATAGCACAGCTTAAGAGAAAAATATGTTCTTTGGTAGTGCAGCCCGTCAACATCGGGCAAAAGTAGAATTGAGGACATTTCCAGGGACTTGCTAACAATTTATCTTCAGGGGAGAGACATGTTATGCCCACGCTGCTGTTCCTGACCACTGGAGAAACTTTCAGGCTTGATTCTTTTTTTAATCTGAGTTTGGACAAAAAGTACTCTGGAAGAAACGTCAACCTGGGAGGAGTTTTGGGGGTGGTCCCTTATGTTTCTTACATTTCCCACAGAATTTTTAGCAGAGATGTCAGCTGCTTCTGTGGTAAAAAGCAGAAAGTTAGGACATGGCAGTGCTTGGTTGGCATCTGATCTTAGGTCTCTCTTTTCTGATAATGAAAGTCAGTGAGTTTTCACACGTCTTTGGATTCATCAGGTGATTCTCAGTGCTCTGGGATGCAGGCTTCAAACCAGTAATCCTCTAGCAGTAGAGAGATTCAAGTCCTTCAGATGCAGCTCTAGCAATATCTTTTTTGTTTTTGCTTTGGTGACATGATGGCATCTTCACCTGTGAAAAACAATCTGGAAACTTTCCAGCATGGTAGTTCCTTCAGAAGAAACTTCCAGCAGAAAGGAATCAAATTCATGGTTGGTACTTATGGACAGTGTCAGTACAGCAACCTATGTCTCACTGATAGCAAATGAAAAGTAAATATTGTGAGTGATGGGGTTGTTCCAAGGGCTGAAATGAAGCTTTGCTCTGATTCTCCAACATGCCTTAATTTCCTGGCAGAGGAAACCTTTGCCCGCCTTGAGACGTGCACCAAGAGCAACTTAGGAGACTGGAAGGAAAGCCAGCCTCAAAACTACAGTTTTGTTGCTCATAGGTCCATTCCACAAAGAGGAACAGTAATCAGAAGGTGCTGCTGGTGTTTGATGGGATGGCTTGACTGTGAGCATCTTATTCCTGCCATTGCTGGGTCCAATGCGGATCCATAGCTGTTAGAGTCTTGCAAAGTTCTTCCAGCAGCACCAGAGCAGTCTGAGTGGTTTTTAAAGGAGATGTGATAGAGTAATAGCATCTTTGTTTGGCACATGTCTGTGGAACAGATTGCTTCTGCAACCAGATCATTTCATTTACTTGCTTTCAGTCCATGTTCTCATCTCTTTAAAATGGGCACTATAATGCTGTCTCATTATGCACAGATTTTATGGGAGAGGTTCAGTAATCATTATGAAAAGGTCAGATGCTTCTGTGAAGGGCACCTATAAATGAGTCTATAAATAAATAGTCTGGAAGCCTTTAGGAGAGGCTAACAACTTATTTATCTTTTATCCTGCTGGTTGCAGGGGATGTATAAAAGCACTAGCATACTGCTAATTAGTTTAATGCTCAAGTTTTGGTTTGGGGGCACTGAGACACTGCTGGGTGTAGCAATTGGCTTGATACAAGACCTGACCAGCACTGAGCTCATACCAATGCAGACTGCGGCTCCATGAGATCTGTGCTACGCCTCGCTGGGGACCGCATTTCTTAATTGGGAAATGCCTGTATTTTATTGAGATGATGCTAGCTGCAAAATATATTCTCGGCAACAATGTGGCACTGTTTTTTTCCACTTAGCTTAGAGGAGAAGAGCAACTGTTAGTAATGCTTTTTATTGACTAGTCTGAGTGCTGCTGGTTGTTCGGGTGGTGTTCAATAGTGTTGGGTCTGGACTTGAAACACTCAGCTGTCTAGCAAGAAGCTGGTTTCATTCCACGCTCTAGTGGTGTTTAAGGCAGGTAGTAACAAACACCTCATTTGCTTTGAGGTCATTCCACTTTTTATTGGGGAAGATGCTCCTGATCTGCCTGTATACCAATGGGATAGTTAGTTTTGTTTGCCATCAGCCTGTGCAAGGGGTTTTGGCTGCAACAGAAAGGGCTGTGGTGGAGCACAAAGAAGGTCCCAGTTCTGAGGGATGGCAAGAGATGGGGGAAGTCTCAGGGCAACTGGGGTGATGCCTCTTTGAAAGGCTTCTCCCTTGGGCAGCTTATTTAATCGCTTCAGTATTGCTTAGCATTATTTTGTCACATGAGATTCAGCACTTCCAGGTGCAGAGAAGCCAACAGTCTCAGTGTGGAGGTTTTCAGAGCCTCTGGCACCTGATCCTTAATACACAGCTCCTTAGGAGATCCTATCCGACTCCCTGATCCCTGGCTGCAGACTGAAGCACAGAAAAACTGCTTTACTTGAACTGTAGGACATAGAGTGGCCCCCTCCTTTTCTCTCCGACCAAGGAGACTGGAGTTATAAAGGGAATTCAGTCCCAAAACATCCTGGTGCTTCTGAATCCATCCTGCTCCAGGTTGCAAATCTGCTTAGGCCTCTGACTGTTCCCTGTGCCACACAGTTTAATGCCAGGTAAAGAGAGAACATGGCAGTTACTCGTTGTCTTACCTTTGCAGTCTTCTGCAAGCATTCAGCCAGGCTGGGTGTTTATTTTCAATCTGGTTTAAATAACTGAGTTAAAAGAGTGGCCTTTTTCTTTGACAGCCTGATCCCACCTGGGTTTGCTTTTATCAGCAGTCTGAAGGGAATAGGGCTCAAACCTTCAGTTGCTTCGTGACAGACAGGCCCGTTTCTACCTGCTGGACTTGCACAGGATGGTACTGGGTGTTGCACTCTTTGCAGGTGGGATTTTAATGATTGCAACCTTTCTTCTGTTGCAGTCCTTCCTTTCAGAGAAGTGGGAAACACATGTGTGTGTCCATGAAGAGAAAGAGCAGGGACTACTTAAAAAGGGAAATGCACCGATGCACTAGGAAAAGAAAAAGTGAAGCTGAAGACTCTGTTCCTCACTGCAAGATGATCCATCTTAGGAAGGCAAATTTGGTAAGTGGCTTATTTTTTTTCAGTCCACTGTCTCTTCTTATTATCTCAGAATACAAAATATTCTCCTGCTTTGGCATTTGCACCACTTTGATCGGGCTGGAGAGAACTTCAGGGCAGCCCCTTTCTCTGATGAGGGGCTGAGACACTTCAGCCCAAGAAGCAGGAGAATGCCTACTCCAAAAACATATAGGCAACAGGAGCTACAGCAAGAGGTACAGCGTTCAAGAGGGCTCCTGCCCTGGTGCTAGAGGAAAGAATTAAACACCATGTTATCATATTGCCAGTTAGTCTAGCATCTGGCCAGCCTTCCTGAACACCCAGGGCAAGCGTGTGGTTGGGGTTCAATTTCTACAGACTGGCAGTGCCTGAATTGATATTGTTATATGTATTAATTCAGCAATGTAGGAGCTTTTCCACTGGCACATCCACTAGAGCAGCATTATTCTGTGTAAGATACAACAATATGCTGGACTCCTAACTTTGTTAGAAAAACATGGGGCTGAGAAGAGCCTAAGTTTGGGCCCTAGCTAGCAGGGCAGTGCCCACTGTGTGTTGCCTTTCAGTGAGATAAAGGACTCCGTCTTCAGAATGACTTGGTCATTTGACCTCTTTTTCCCTGGAGGTCTCCTCTTCTCCCCTGATTTTTTTTTTTCCCCCAAATCCTTTTCTTACAAAGGACCTCTCCATTTTACTTCATGCTAGCCTTCTGAGAAGAGTTCAGACATGTATGATGAGGTTGGACAAGCCAAAGAAGAGCATGGATGATGACTTTCTGCATAAATAGGTCACCAGGTTCCTTAGAAGCTTACAGCAATCCTGTCTCTTTCTCACATGGGTGTAGCCTGTTTCTCCTGGGGCTTATTCTTAGTCCAGAGCAAGGAGGTAACTCCTCTTTGCAACTGTAATCACCACTGAGGAGTATTGGGTCTTCCTTGAAAGGAAACAAGATTCTTTGCAAGCAAAGAAACAAAGTGCCCTGATGACCACTGGAATAGACTTTCCTTTCAAGCAGAACAAAATGTTTTTGCCAACCTGAGGCTGCTTTGCTTTGGGAATCTCTGATAATGGGGTTTATAGTCATTGCTAGCTGAAATATTGTCAGTCCTCCAGGCTCCGTTTGCAGGCATTAGTATGCACGTAAATGAGAGTTTTCCAGACCAAGCCTCACACCATATAAAAGTGTATGGAGCCAGGGCTAGACAGGACATAGCATTAGCTGGACTTTCATTCACGGTGTTACAGTTGTAGGGATCATTCATTCAAGCCCAAATTTTTGCTATTTTTCATTACTGCCCAGGTGCTCTCCTGGACAATTTTCACCTAAAAATTTCACCTAAAGAACTAGTTAATTCTTTTTTTATATGTTTGGGGTTTTTTTTCCCCCTAGTAAGCTAGTGAAACGAGAGCAGTTTCCTCAACATCTTTCCCGTGTGACCTTTTTTTCCTGCAATACCAGCAAGACACTTAATCATTCTTTGTTTATGTTTCCCCCTTTTGAAACAAGCATTAAAGTGTTGCCTCGCTAGGCAAATGTGTGAGAAGGATGAATTCAGTCATACACGTGAAGAAGTCGGATACTGAGTAAGGAAACACTGAGCTTCAGCTCAGTATCTCACTCACTGCCCAAGCTGTGGCCTGGCCGTGGGAGATACCAAGCAGCTCCTATCAGCCAAGGTATTCCTACATAAACGATAAATTTTTTGTCTCTGGTGAGATGATGATCAGCTTGGTGCTGGCTGACAGTTAAACTTGCAGCCTTTTCATTTTTTTAAGAAAGATTTTTTTTTACATTTGCTAAAGGAGGAGAAGTGGGGATATTTGTTCTACAAGTGCTGCTCCAGACAAAATATTTCATCTCTATTTATATTCCTTCTTTCTACAATGGGCGCTGTTATTTTTGTCTCATTATTCATAGACTTTTGGAGGATTAATTAAGCAATAATTGTGAACAGGCCAGATTTCTTATTTAAAGGTTCTAGATCAACAAGGCAATGAATAAATAGGACAAACAGATTTAGCCAAGGCTTACAGTGTATTAACTTTATCTCATTTCTCATTAGTTTGGTATCGAGCTTGTCTTTTAGTCTGCTGGAGTTGCAGTGTATATAAAAATCTGCTCTCAAAAGCAAGTTGGTAGTTTCTGGGGTTTATAAATATTGATGGCTGAATGTGGCTCCCACTCGTGTCATGACATTTCACACTGGAAAAGAGGAAAGTTGCAGCAGCTGTGCAGCACCCCAAGATCCTTTGTCACCAGCCTTTTTTCCTCCACTGTTCAGCCTTTCTTTTCAGCCCTTCTGAGGACAGAGACATCTTTTTTTTTCATGGGCTTGAACCTACTTGGGAAATAAACACTCTGCGTACATAAAGGCTAATAGCTAACTGTTAATTTTGTGCTACTCTTGTTAAAAACCCTGCCTCTTACACATGCCTTTATGCTGTGTCCTCAGGCATGATTGGAAGTTGTGCTCTTCCATGGTCTTGGACTGAGGGTCAGAGATGTAATGGTTCAGTTCTGTGAATTAGCTGCTTGAATTCTTTCTCAGGCCTGGAAATGAGGAATAAGTGTGTCGTGTCTCTAAGAAGTGAAGCACACCTCTTTCTGTCTCTCTGCAAAGCTCATCACATTTAAGAAAACAAAGCAGAAGATACTTGCATGTATCTTGCATACTTACTGAGATAGAAGTGACACTGTTCTTAAAAGCTCTGCAGAGAGCAGAGAGCAATCCAGGCTATCGATTTTTGACCCAAGTTCTTTTGTTCCAAGGGAGAAGGTAATCCATCCTTACGTTAAAATGTGGTTGCATTAGACATTGGAAATTTGTATAGCAAGGTGAAAAGGAATGGCTGCCCTAAAACTTCATATGAGTCTGCATCCTCTCTGGAAAAATCCCTGTTGTAGCTACAGAACTGGTGACATCTCATCAGCTCTGAGCAGGAATCGTGCCAAAAAGGGGGTTCTTGTCTGCTTTTTCTTGCAAGCTTGCACCTTGGAGGAGAGCAGCTGAACACCGGTCGCTGTCTGACAACTGCCTGTGCAACAGCTTTCTCCGGTAATGAGCAGCTCAGGACATTTTGTATGTTTGTGTTGATATATCTCGCTCTGTCTCAACAGCTCTTGTAACATGTCTCACCGTGAAAACTTGCTCTTACGGCAAATGCTGTAATAACTGCAGAGATCAGCTGGTTTAGGAAGGAGCTCCACTTGTACCCTGATAAATAAA
This sequence comes from Gymnogyps californianus, assembly GCF_018139145.2. NCBI lineage: Eukaryota > Metazoa > Chordata > Aves > Accipitriformes > Cathartidae > Gymnogyps > Gymnogyps californianus. The sequence continues at coordinate 61,944,372 of NC_059474.1, read as the reverse complement.
CAGAAGGGCTGTTTCATAATGCTTTCAGGGGGAGAACAAAGAAGTCCTGTTTTCCCTCATTGTCTCTATCTATGAAAAAGGTTATCTTTTTTTCTTCTTGTTTTTTTCTGACCACTAGACCACCAGAGCAGCACAGTATTTGGGAAATTTTCCCAAAATGTGTTGACACAATCAGCTGTTGTCTGCCAGTGTCCACAGCTGCTGTGCTGGGAAAGGAAAGGGACCTCATTGTTATCCAGTAATAGTTTGTTGCAAGCTTAGAGGCAGGGATACCTGTTTTTTCCGTTCACCTAACCCTTTCACTTATTCCTCTGAGGAGAAAGCAATCCTGTTTGGGAGATACGAAGGGGATACAATAGGGCAGAGTCAGGATAATGCTTTTCTCAAGGTAATTCAACCCTTACTGCAAGAGATATATCTTCATATGGTTAGATGGGAAGAGCTTTCTTGCCCAAGTGCTGCTCAGTGGTGTGGGGAGTGCAAGATTAAAACCTGTGACTGTCTGGCAGCATAGTGGTTCAGTTTTGTCTCCTGGTGCCAGTGAAGACTATAAAAAAACACTCTGGATCCAGAGATGAAGTGGCATTTGTTGCCCCATCTTGTCACACATTTGTGTGCATGTATACCTGTGTCTGTCCCCCCTTAATTACAACTATATCCACTGTATGGATGCAATCCAAAACTCTCACAAGTGCTCCTGTGAATTTTGTGAAAATACGTGTCCAGATGGAAAAGAAGTGCCCTGCTGAGGGAAGGGCTTCCAAATTCATGCTTTATTAGACTTTGGGGAAGACAGTGCAGCCTGTTGGGTAATAGGATACATTAGCTCTGTTGAACTCAAAAACCTACCTGTTGGGTGTGTTTGGTTTCCAGACTGCCAACAAACCCCTCAAATCAATTAGTCACACAGCTCTACTTGCAGTGCATGTTTTCCTGCTGTTTGCAGGGAGAAGCCGTTTTATGTTATCTCTAATTATTTTTGCATTCAGCTTTCCTTGCTGGCTAAGGCAGGCATTGCTTTTTGTGGGGGAATTAGATCCCAGGTAGCTCCTGGGCTTTTCAGATCTGCTGTAATCCACACTGAATATCTGCACTGGTATCAGACACTGTTTGTATTGCTGTCTAGCACACTTAATGGAGAAGGAGAGGGGGTGGCAACTGTTTAGCCTCCCCCAAAAACCTTTGACACTACTCTTTAGGGTAAGCAGAAGTACACTACTTCTTCCTATGGCCAGATCTCTATCTCTCTTTCCTAGATTCAACTGGAACTTCAGAGTTCAGCTCAGAAAGCAGGAAAAAGTGATTGGTTGGCTACATTGATTTCAGTAAATTGTTTTTATACGTATTGGTATATGCACGTGTATTGCATGTGCATTGCAATCTGTTGTATACATGAGCCTCATTTGCATGGGCAATGGGCTTAGCACCTGCAGGTGGTTTCCTTTTTTGGGTGCACTCAAAGTTTTTTCTCTCCTCTCTTTGAAGAAATTCTCAGCTGTCAAAGATGCTGGCTGTTAGGTCCCAGCAGGAAGAGGTAACCCTCTCTGAGCTGCATTGGGAAGCGTCTGTATTATCCCAGAAAAAAAAAGTGTATCCTGGTCTTACTGTACTAGAAGAAAGTGCCACTGCGGAATTTCGTATGTGATCCAGGCATTAGCAAATGTTTTCTGTCCACTAATGGCCCATGTTTTAATCTTAGCTTTAAATCAAAGAAGATGATCCTTTTCTACCACAACCTTAAGGGATCTGAAGGACGTGGAAATTGCCACTTGGAAAGCTGGACTTCTACAGGGAGCTACATGCCTGTTACACGTGAAGACACAATCCTGTTTTCTCCTGTACATTTTCTTCACCAGCCCATCCTATCTTTTTTGGCCTTATTGATTCTCACCACAATGATGTACACGCGACATTTTTTTTGAGCCCATCACCGCAGTGTTCACAAAGACTGCGCCTTAGTCCAAGGAGGTTCATTGCTTTAGGCCTCCTTCACCAAGGCGAGCGGGACATGTATGGGGGCATCACACGAGCAGTGGCACTAAGATGCCAGACAGCCCAGTGAACGACTGCCAGCTGCCAACAGCATGCACAGGCAGGAGCCAGCAGGTATTAGCCAAACATTTGGTTTGCAGTCCTAGCAGTAAAATTAGAATTTTAGTCACTGATTTTACGGAACTATAGCAGAACTTTTTATTTATCATAGCTCTCTCCCAGCCACCAAGCCAGCATAAGAAATAGAAGAGATTTATATTGAAAGCTCAGCCAAACGCACTCCTGTTCCCCCAGCATTCAATGGAATAGTGTTTGGCAGTGTCCCCCTTGGTAGCTCGGGATACACACTTCAGGTGTGTTTTCTCCTTTTTTTTGAAGGAGGCTCTTCTTCCATGAAAGGGAGCTAGAGAAAAGGGCTTGGTCCTGAGCGTGATGGGAAAATTTCAGGTTATGCATTCTCTTAATTAAGTTATTATAAAGCATGGACTTCTAAAGAATGGCTAAACAGTCCTTGCTGGCTTCTTGTAGGAGCAGCAGTAAATGCAACAGTTAGTAGGGCAAAGTTTGCTTGCAAAACAAACTGGCAAGTGATGGTCTTTTTAAATCTGCAGCAATCCTCCTTTAAGAAGCTGCGTCAAGCTTCCACATCACAGGGCAGAACATGGCTTTTGTTCAATAGCTCATGATCCTCTGCATCTGTGCTTGAGGAGAGAGCACACATATCCTTTATTTTAGCCATTTAGTCAATAAAAAGATAACAATCCTTTTAGTGAGATGAATCCTTTTGGCCGCTATATATTTCACATTGGTAGAATTCCTTTATAGAGGGATTATATCACCCTTATTGGTAAGATTTATCTAGGATGCACTTTACATTCCTTAATGTTAAGCATTTTCTTTTGCTGTAGAGATCTTCTGTCGTGTCGGGTGCAGGCTTCAAATCTGTGGCTGTTTCACAATGGGGTGGTTCAATTCCTCCTCTTGGAGGAAGCAATGTAAGGCTGGATGCTAATTCTCCAGCAGTTATGCCGGCACTAAAGTTTGGATAACCCAGGTGAATTTGGCCATCCTGTGGCTGTGTCTCTTGCAGACTGTTGTCCTGCTAAGGAAAATGCCATAAAGGAGAATGTTTCAAGTTAATTTGATATGTTTTTCCCCCCAAAAATCCGTTCATTTCTTTATTTGCAAAAGTCTGTTAACACTTCTCAGTGCTGAAGGGGATGCTCCCCATTACCTCTCACTTTCGTCCACCCACTTGCTCCAGTTGTTCCTCATCTCCCCTACCTCCTTTTTTCCCTGTCCTCAGCTCCCTGTCCCTAATTTCATCCTTCTGTTAATGGTTGCCCAGGCGGGAGGCGGCACATATTGAGGCTCACTCTGAGCTGCCCAGTGGCTGCTCAGCTGCTTGGCAGGACGCGTGGCACAGGGGCCCTTCTACTGAGCCCCAATTTTTGCAGTTTGCTGCGATTCATCTTTGAGATTTCTACCCTCCCTTCGAACTCGGTTGAAACCGGGCGAGCAGCTCAAATGGTGTTAGGAGGGGCCTTTCACACAGCCACAGTGCAACCATGCAAATGCATGCCCTTAGAAAACCAGGGCCAGAAACATCCTGTTCCAGCTAAAGAGTAAGAACATAATAGGATGTTCTTACCCCAGCGGAGTGTTTCAGGGTGATCTGAAATAAGAATTGGAAACGCTGCCTCTATCTCTGCCCTGTCCAGTAGCTTTCCTAGGAGCAGCCTGGAACCTGAGATAATTCGGTAATTTTATTCTTACGACTTCAGCTCCCCTTAATGACCTTTAAAATTGATTTGCTTCATTTGCTTGGGTTTTAAGAGATTATGCTTAAGTAATGCTTTGCTGCATTTAATGTTTTGTTGTATTTTAATTTACTGTGTAATGACTCTCTATATTAAATAATAGTAACAACATCTGAAATTATTAATCAACAAAAGATGACAGATAATGCATGTTAAGTTCTTTCTACATTTTGAATCATTTATCTCCCAGGTAACATAAGAAAAATGTTAAATCATACTGAAACACATTCCTCAACTGATATAAATCAGCTAATGTACAGCAGCTGAATTTCTGGCCCATTATGTTTTTCCATGAAAGATGTCTTTGCCTTTGGAGTATTAATTATCCATGATTCTTTTACTTTTTTTGTTTTCTGCCTTTGCAGGTGCTGCTAATTCTCCCAACTTCTTCCAGAAATGGGAAAATTTATCTATATTAAGAAATGTGTTCTTCCTTTCTTCAGTAAGCTGCATTTTCATTTTTGGCATCTGTATTTAAATCCTAATGCACATACACATATGAATGATGTGGGGTTTACTGCTGACAGTTTTAAATCCTACCATGTATCAGCTGCATAGACAGCTTAACCGCTTCATGCTTTAGCAGAAGACGATAGTTTTTTTGCAAAAGAAGACCATGGCATACACTTTGTCACACACTGCACAGAGGTCTCTGTCAACAAACCGTCCCCATCTTCAAGTCCTACCCCCCAAAATCGGTTAAGTCAGGTAATAAATGATGCACCAAGCCTGGTTGCTGGAGCGGGGGTGAAGAGAAGGCTCAGAGCCCATTACCCCACAGCCTGCTGGCACTGGCAGATGCACCAAAAGCTCCCACCCAAAGAGACATGGTTTCAGAGGCTCCTTTCCACCTCCCTGATGCCCCCTTCAGCAAAGCTCAGGGTGAAGCCCACAATATCTGAGCTCTGGCATAACTTTTCCATGCCCCGCTGCTGTATGTTGGGCAAGAGTGGGTTGTATGCCAGGGCAAGGAGCATCCCATGCTGCTCCGGAGTAATTCATCGCTGGTGACCTGCATCCAGCAGGCATGATTGGAGCCACAACCGTGGGGGAGACCCTCTCCCTGTAAGCCTGTGGGTGCGATTTGCCACCCCGCAGTGTTTCCCCTGGGAGCCGCAGGGCATGCAGCCTGGACAGAACAGTGGAGAGGATTAATCCTCCTGTCTCTACTAGATTTTAATTGGAAGGGAATCTGCCTTTGACTTAATTTCCTCTCTTGTCTTAGCTGAAGTGTAGTGGATCAAAAGAAATGCAAATTGAAAGGGAATATTTTGGATGTGCCTGATTTTAAAGTTGAACAAGTATAATCTTTCATGCCTCTGACTTAATGTCTGTACGATTTTTCTCACAAAAGTCTTGAAACAACAAATATTTCCTTGTGTGACAAAAAGAATTTGATTTTCATCAAGAGAGGAAACCTGAATGATGTCGCAGTATTAGAATATAGCTACTAACTGCCTCATGTTATCAAACCTGACATTATCCTTTACATTAAAATACTGTATGTTTTATTTTATAATGAGAAGGCAAAGACCCAGTTACTACAAAGTATCAAGGTACTGTATGTGGGCTGCCATTATATAGCAGGGGTTATTCACAAAGAAATTCAATTGACTCATTATTAGATTATTGGCTAATGCAATTTAATATAAAATCTTTCTTTTCCTTTTTCTTTTCCTTTCTTTCTTTGTTATTTTGAATTACAGCACTAGGAAAGTATTTTTCAAGTGGTTAACTTGAGTTTTCTTTCCAACATCTCTTTATTTAGGAAGAAATGAATTCAATGGTTCTATTTTCTTTTTAGTGCTTGTGAAAATGAAGGATAGTTGTGCCTGCACTACAAGAAGGGTGATTTAGGTAAGTGTCTCTGAGGCAGCTTGAGCCAATTTACCTTAGACTTGCCCTGAAATTCTCTATTGCTTTGCTGCAAACCTTCCCAAGAGAAAAGATTTACTCTTGCTGAGCTGTATTGGAGTAGAGGGTGGTTTTGCTGGTGTCCTACATTATGGCTGAAGAAAAGAGGAGAGGAAAATGCTACATTGACAGAACCACATCAATGAGGAGGAAAAAAGACTTAATTATTTTTTGTCCACATATTCAATCTGGGGGTGATGGATATCAGTAGTGTCACCTGGAAAATTCACACCAGATTCAGCCAAGAAATCTATAAGGATTTTTTATTACAGGTCCCCCTTATTGCTGGTTTTCCAAGAATTCCTCATTTACAAAATGCAGACGAGATTTTTCTGCGACCACTTGCTGCAGATAGTAGAGCCTTACATGTTGGCTGACACGTTGGTAGAATAAGTGCCCAGCCTTCTGCTCAGCCCTAGCTTGGGAATGCCCAAACATATAGATGGAAAAAAAAAACCACCTATTTTCTCTGCCATTCAAACCATACTGTCCTGAGCACTTACTCCAGATCTGCCCCATGGAACGTATGGGAACGCAAAGCCCTGAGACGAAACAAAGGGAGAAGGTGCAAGGGCAAATGCTATTTTTCCATCACCATGGCACTTATTTATAGATTGGGAGGAATAACTTGTGCCTGCTCTCTGAACAAAGCCATTCCTTTGCTCATGCAGAGACATCTCGCAGGCCAGCTGTGCTGTCTCTGAGTCACTTGTTACCAACTCTTACAAGTGTCAGGGAAAGCAACAAAATCATGACAATGATAAATACTGCTTCTTTACACGCTTACACGATGCCAGCCCAGTTTGTGGTCCAAAAGCACCACTGTGGTCTGGCTCCGAGTAAACAGAGTTATTAGCAATCACAGGAGGCCGACAGGTTGCAGGTTTGAGCTGACCAGTTGTTACAGAAAAACAACAGATTCCTCCTCTTTTTTTTTTTTTTTGGGGGGGGGGGGTGGGTTTTTTGTTTGTTTGTTTGTGGTTTCTGTGGGTTGTTTTTTTTTTTTTCCTGGGCTCCTTTTGTTGCTGAATCTTTCACACTCCGGAGAAGAGCGCTGCTGTTGCCTGGTGGCTAAAAGCAAAATCACATAAAGGGGGAAGAGAAAGGATAATAAAACAAAGATGTCTCTCGTTCCCAGCTCAGTAACAAATGCAGCAAGCAATCCTGTAGGCACACCAGGTAGTGCCCCTGGGCTGGCACAGTGCCTGTCTGTGCCATCTGCTGAGTTTCAAACCTTCTTCTGCTTCCCATCCTGCAGAACCTCCTGCAGCCAGGCACTACTTTTCTGCTGAAATCACTGCGGCACGCAGCCAGCCCAGGTTAGCCGTTTGATAGCATTTACTACAAAAAAGGGAAAGAGGAGTGCATTACATCTTCGTGTTTTTGCAGTTATAATCTCTGTTATGGTATTTGTGAGTATAATAGGACATTTCTCCAGCTATTTACAACAGGTCGGGGCAAAAGCCCTGCTTCCCATATGCCATCTCACTGGAAATGTGGATGTTTGGCTATTTTTGTTTGCTGAATGCAACTTTAGATGGAGGCTAGTGAAACAGCCACATTGGAATCATTGATGTGATTAGTGGGTTGAAGGAGAACAATAAATAAAGATATGTTATATATATTATGAGATGCAGGACTCAAAATGATGGGCTGTCATATAAAAGTGGGAATGAAATAGGAAATTGAGACCCAAAAAAAGGCAGTAATAAAATGCTTAGTATTTTATTCCATGTCAGATGGTTTCTCTTCTATCTAAACTGGCATATTTCCTAAAACAATATCATTTAAGGAAACAGCTGGTCCATCAGAACGTTTTCCCTCTGCTGTGTGTCATCTGCCCAGCATTTTGCTCTGATCAGAAAGGGTAAAGACTATAAGCACAGAGCGAGGGCTGAAGGAAAAAAAATTTCCATGCCCCTAAACAACAACAATGCAGCAACTCCAAGCAAAGTCATAGCAGTATAAGAGAAATTCTCTGATAAATCAAGACATTTTCAGCAGGAGAAAATATGTCCCAACTCTCATAATTTCTTTCAGGTTTTATGAGGCCAGATCATCAGTACTTCAAATTAGTAAGAATGTAAGAATAGTGTCTGAGATTACTGTAAAATCATCTGATTTTCCACAGCACAAGAGAAGTCCAAGAAATTTTGTAAAATTCATAAATAGCAGATCTAGAAGCCTTCCATGTGAACAGATTTGCATTGCTCTAGTCCTTAAAATTGCAAATATAAGATCTGGTACAAGATATTTTGAAGTTCAATGTGACTCTCCCCTTGGATCAGATGCTTTTAGGAAAAGCCTGTTTAGGGTTGGAGCATTAGGTTTTAGTTCAACTTCTGCTGGTCTGTGTTAAAGAGGAGTTTGATTTAGGAGCCCTTCTGGCTAAAAAATTTACTAAAACATTTGGGGCAGTCCCCTGTTTCTCCACAGAAGAGTTTAATTTCCAGTCTCATAAGCCTGGATTCTTCTGAGAGCTCTCCCCTCTGGCATTTTACCTTTTCAGTTTTTTCTGTTTGCAAAGTTGGGAACCTTGGAGACATATCAAAATTAAAAGCAGGGTGAACCAAAGAGGTGTTTTGCCAGGAATAGTACAAGTTTTACATGATGATGCATTTAGACTGCTTTTATTTTAACCTGAATGGGCTCACCGTATTTGAGAGCAGATGCATTGGCAAGAATAGCACATACATTTATATCTGATGTTGGGTTTGAAGTGTTAGATAGACACCTTAATAAATAGCATGGTATTCAGAGAGGATGAGTACCGAGTGGCACCTAGTGAGTTATTAACCTTTACTTTGTTCATTTTATCATCTATCTTTCTTGCTAAATTTCTCATGATCTCAAACGCAGATCCACTAGTTTAGCTGATTTTCTTCTGCAGCAGCTCTGCTTGATGAAAACCAAGGTTTTCAAGGCAGACTTGCCAAATTCGCCAACGCTGATTTGGAAGTCAAATACCCACGTGTTTTGAAGAGTGGAAATGCTGGAAACCTTAGTATCTCACTCAGAGCTGTTAGCTCTTTTCAAAATCTAGCATCTATATTGCCACCTCTGCTCAAAAGCCCCGAGTTCTTTTGAAAAATACAACTCTAAATGTGCATGCTGAGCATTTAAAAACTAGACTTTGAGTTCTTTTTTGGAAACGCAGGTCTGCAGCTCATTTGGATAAGGATAAGGTAACCACTGCATATCTTAAACTACTGACTTGGTGCAGATAGATGGGAAAAAACAGCAGGTAGCCTTGCATTGAGACACTTAATTGCACTTGACTAAAGCACACCTATTTGCTAAAAGCATGTCCTCCAAAAAAACATGCAGATGTAATTTTTAAAATGTTGAAATGAATTGTTTTGAACTTTTTTCTTTTGTTAAAATACAAGTCAATGCTTTTACATTTAAAAAACATCATCTCAGTTTCCAGAGGTTTGTTTGAGGCTGTAAACAAAAATACAGAACAGCTGTATTACACAGGCACAGGAAAGAAACTCTCTATCTTTTCCCCCAAAATACATGGAGAAGCCGTAGTTTCTGGTCTTGCTACAGTTGATTTACTGTAGTTTTAACTTGGCAATCTAAAGTCATATGTCAGAGGCTTACATTGCTTTAGTTTTGCTAAAACTCTGTCTCTTATGCAGCTTGGTAGCAGCTAACGTTGTGTTCACTATTTTTCAAAAACAGGACAACAGGGCGAGGAGCCTCCCAGCTCTGTTGGCTCCGCGGTGGCAGCCGCTGCTTGGGCTTGATGCCCAGCTGAGGCAGCAGCCCCAGCAAAGGTTGCTCAGGGCACTTCGTCAGCCAGCCTAGCTGCAGCTGCAAGAAGAGCCTACGTCAACCCCAGGACTTGCTTGGGGATGGCCACGCTGCCTTTGGAGGAGCTTTATAAGGGGCTTCAAACTCTCAAGATTACATCATGGTGAAATCAGGTATTGCAGTTATTGTGGAGAGGCACAGCATTCAGTCTGGGCTAACTGGAAATGGTTCACTTTTTTCTTTTCCAAGCAAAATTTCATTTCAGCTTGGCTTAAGGCATTCTGTTCAATCACCACCAAGTGTTTAAAGTTGCTCGTTTGGGGGTTACTGCTTTAGGTTGTGCCCTTTTCAAGTGCCACCTCCAAACGTTTCTTTTTGAACCCAATTGGCATGCAGTGACCCAGCGTGTCTGATTTTTGCTTGCCTCTTTTCTAGGCAAAACTGCTCATCAGACAACAAGAATTTGCAGTTTCCATCCACCACAAGCTGGGCCTTGGGCTGGAGAAGTAGCTGCAGGCTGCCACTCTCCGAAGGAGCACAGGATTTAGGATCTATCTGCACCACAGTACCAAGAGTTTGTTTACCTCTTTCTGGAAAGCACATGCAATGTGGACACACCTGTAGCTTTTATGTAGTCATCCTTTAGGTGAGCATCTAAGGGTCTTCTCCAGAGACTCCCTTGAGACTAAGCGTCAGGTGAGTACATCCCATAACAGTCCTAGTACACACTGGAAATGTTCATATAGTAAAAGCTGCTCAGGGTTTCTACTAGTTGTGCTGGACACTTCACTGAGAGCTAGATGGTGTCGTGGAGAGCGTGCAGCCTGAGCAAGGTTGCGTGGGGGCACTTGGACTGACCTGTTCTGTCGGAGCTGAATTATAGCCTCAGAGCTGTGCGCGGAATAAAATGCGGTTGAGAGGACTGCAGGGCTCCTTTTCCTGAATGTTAGAAATCCCTCTCGACAGACACAGGGAAGCTGGAATTGCTGTATGGCCCCCTGTGCTGATACAACAGCGTTTCTAACGTTTAAACAACAGTTTAATTTTTCTGGGGAGAAAATGTCTCTAAAATTTCTGGGGAGAAAGCAAAGTAAACCTTCAGAAAACTGCAGATGGAAAGCTTGCATTTATGTAAAATGGAAGCATGCTGCGAATCATTGGAGAAAACCTATATTTTCTTGACAATTATAACAATATTAGGTAGCAGTGAAGGTTTCCAAGGCAACCTGGCCACGGGTGCATTCATGTGGAGTGTGTGTGACTACCTGCTTTGTCAAGCCAACGGACGGATGTCAGAAGGCGGTGTGGTGGGGGGGTACATATCATTTCGTCAATCTACACTAGGAACGCTATTTAAAAGCAGAGTTATTTTTTTTTTGGAGTATGTCTGATTGCACTGAGCATCTTGCTGCTTTTGTTTCTAGAATAGGCAAGACAAATGCGTGGGAGCCAGGCTGAAGGCAGCTGGCTGGTGAGGTGTCCCATGGTTATAGGAGACCTTCTGGGCAAGTTAATGTGGAGTCTGCTCATAGATTCTCTGCGGATGTAAATAAATGTACAGCATTTTCCCCAAATAAGCTTTCTTCTTCCTTTCGTGCCTAAACTGACACCAGCCTGTACTTCCTGAGGTGCTAAACCAAAGGAATCCTTCCAACACCTCAGGTTTCTTGCCCTCAATTGCAGTGCTTGGTACCATCTCGCCTTTGCCTGTCCTTCCTCATTCCTCTCCACCGCGTCTCCGTTTGGTGTATGGGAGCTTTCCTGGCCTCTCTGGCTGTCCTGCGAAGCTCAGAAAGTGCAACACACAGTGTGGTCTCCCATATGTTGTTCTTCAGGCCATCACTCTTGTTCCCTCTGAAGAGTCATTGCATTTAAATGCTGTGTGAGGACCCCCACTGTCAGTCTCCAGGGAATTCACTGCCTTGTCTTTGACCTTTTAAAAACTTCCAAGAGTCACAGATGCAGTTGAATTAGAAAAAACCTCAGGGCTGCAGAATACCTGATACAGGTGTCAGGAAGATAAAAACCCACCCCCTAGCCACCCAAGGGGACTGAGAAAGGAGTGTGGGTCATGTTCATCAGTCCTGACTGCTTTCCAGATTGCTGGGGCAGGTGCGACACAGCCATGATGTAGAGCAGCCTGTCCCTCATTTTACCTGGTCGGGTAAGCTGAGCTTGCGGGTCTGTGCTGACATCACAGCAGTGCGGGTCACCGGGGGATGCAGCCATAGGCTGAGATTTGGCTGAGTGTTTCCACTGTTCTTCAACAGCAATCCCCTTTCCAAATTAGTTTTCCTTCAGAAAAAGGCAGGGAGGATTCCCAATTATCTTTCTCTAAACCAAAACTATTATAGTATTGAGCTGACTGAAACTTTGCAGCTGCCCCTGGGAATTAACCAGTCACAGGAGGCGTTCAATGGAGTGGTTATTCAGGTATTGAAAACTGCCTGCACAATCCCTTTCGGCTCTGGCGTGAGGGCTCCAACCACATTGAAACTCTGATAACGTGCACGGCCGCATCCCTTGCTCTGCACTGCTTTCGGAGTAGCCATGGCGGCTGCTGTGTGCAATGAATGTCAATCACACCCTGAGCACCCAGAAGTAAGCTTGAGTGAAAAATTAAGATTCTGGGAATTTGTGACAGCGGCTGCTGTGTGCAATGAATGTCAATCACACCCTAAGCACACAGAAGTAAGCTTGAGTGAAAAATTAAGATTCTGGGAATTAGTGTTTAAATTATTTTACCTAACCATTGCTTTTTACTGTGGATTACAAAATGTCCTCTATGCATGCAGATGTGCTCACAGCTAGCTCACGCTCAAGAGCTCGCACTTTCGTGCTTACAGCTGTGGTTCAGATTTGCATCGTGCTGGTGCAGCGTCCCTCTCCCTGCACCAATGTGTATAGTGCCATCCAGAGGTGCAACAGCAGTATGTGCAGGTACCCCCAAGCTAGCTGTCAGCTCACTGCCACGGTGCAAATAGCAATGAAACCACACTTGCAAAAAGGATTTGCAGCTGGCAGCCTGGGACTCCCAGCACACACATATCTGACGGCCATGCTGCTTTCGCACCCAAAGCGGCCGAGCCATGACTGGTGCCATTAGGTGTGTGCACAGCACCCCAACTGCAGTGTGGACATCAAGGAGTCTGCAAATAGGATCCTCTTCCCAAAGCGGTTGTTCAAGCAACTGCCAAAGCCATACAGGGAGGAAATAAAGAGGGGAGGATGCAGGTCAGGAATCCACTCAACTGGCCAAGCCAGGAAAATGTACCTATCTACTTTCACGGAGATTTTCCACTGCATTGGCGGTCCTGAAATTTTGGGCATAAGCCCATTTTTCTGCTCGTGGGCAAGGAAAGAAGAGACTTGGAAACAGCCAGCCCAGATGTCAGAGCCCACGTTTATGGAAAAGGGTAAACTTAGGTAGCTTGTGCTTAAGCTAGCGGAACCTGAAAGCTGGGCACCCAGCTCTGCCGCAGTGCAAGCGAGTATCCAGACTGCCAGGATGTGCACCGGTTGTGTTTGTTGCAAGGCACTTGTGTTTCAAGAGATGAAGTTATCTGCTGGATTACAGCATGAGTGAGCTGCTCAGTCTGCTTAGGGCTTCTAAGCTGGTTTTCAGCACTAGAAATACGAGCATGGATACAGCTGAGACATCGATGGCAGGCATCTAAAGGTGGCAGTAGCTCTTAAGCATTGAATATGTTATTGAATATCTGGGCCCAAGTGATTCAGGCACTCCTGACACTTAAGTCTTGTGTTTAAGGCTCTCAACCACCTTAAGGCTCCGCTTTATTTGGCATTTTGGGTTCCAGAAAAAGGTGTATCAAGCTGTCGTCTCTGGAGGCAAAATCAAACACTGGATTGAATTGCCTTTCCTTTGTACTATATGGGACACTTGACAGAGCTATAGAAATCCCATTTGAAACATGATAGCTGTTGATTTTCTGCTTGCTGAGAATTATTAGTATTTTTCTATCCTGCAAAACCAGCCATTAAATCAGCAAAATGCTTCAGCATTAGAGCCGTTTGGAATGTAAAAAATACTGCTGCTTCTTGGTGAGCTGCAAATGTTCAGTTGCAAAGTTAAGGGAAAATCTAAAAGGACGAATAATGATCTTAATTTGAAAGACATTTTACAAGTAAACATGCTGCAGTTGTAGCTACAAATCAGATAATTGCTGAACGTTTTAAAACCCAGGAGTATAAAATTAAAAACAAGAAAATCAAATTTAAGTGCAAACAAATAACAGGGGAATTCTAAGTAGGAGGTTCAGTTTCTTTCTTTTTTTTTTTTTTTAATGGACCGTTTCTTTATCTCTGCAACCTCAAATATTGCACAGTGGTCTCTATTTAATCAGCCAGGTTATAATATTTAAATGAGCAGGTACTTTAATATAAAATGGTTTACAGTCGGTTTTTCTATTACTCTATAAGAAATGTACCCATGAAACATAAAAAGGTCAACCACTTCAATGAAATAACTTATAAAAATAATACAGTTTTACAGCCATACATAAATATATGTATTCTATTATGTCAAAGAATATGAAATAATATAGCTCAGCGTTAAGCCGCAACTTTTTCAAGGCGGATACATTAGCTTTAACTGGGATATATGATCATTGAAATACATTATTTCTGCTTTGGACTTTACATTTCCAAGTGAAAGGTTTTTCTTCTCCCTACTTCCCATCTTTGGCTACTCTTTTTCCCCACTTGTAATGATTTCCCTATCAAAGTACTAATATATCTTGTCACTGTGTATTTTAGTAATGTGCAATTAGGAACTGGGGGCTGTGCTAGCCCCCTGCATGCTGTCCAACTCCGTGGCCCAGCTCTGCCATGCCAGGACAGCCCACCTGCTCTGACCCATGTTTCGGGAGGGTGCTGGCAGCTGGGTGGGGGAGCAAAGCTGAGGTGTAGCCATGATGCAGGTGGCAGAGAGGCTCTGGATATATCCCCAGGTGGGATGGGACTTTGGCTGGGAGGAAGATGCGAGGAGACAATGCTTATGGTGACACACGTGGAAAATTGTTCATCAGACCTTCCTGAGAAGGTAGAAGGAAGGGGAGAAGAGACCAGAAAATATACTTTGTACATGCATCTGGTCCTCCTGTCTATCTGTGACAAAGTATGGCTCAGTCTAAGCTGATCCTCAGAGAACTTCGAAATCCCTGGGTAGGTTCTGCAGCTTCTGACAAATCTGTAGTAGCCCAGATATCTGCACTGAGCTGCAGGCTAGCTCCTTCCGTACAGCCTCCCAGCATGTCCCACTCAACTGTGGGATCCCATGAATACAGATTTCCAAAGCATCCGCTGTTACACAGTTAACTAACATCTCTAGGCCATACCTGACCTAAATTTTATGCAAGGAACTAAAAGGGTAAGTTTATTTCTGAGGAGCAGCTGTTCACAGAGTCGGGAGACAGAAGTAAGGTAAAAAGCATTCCCATTCCCTACACATCCTTCCTCTGAAGCAATCAATAAGTTTAATTAGAGTGGTTAGGAATGAACTATGAAAGCAGCAAAGTTAGTACCAGATAAATTAGGGAAACACTGGGACAGAAGATATATGTATGACGTTTCTAACAGAAACCTGATGTACATAATTGCCAATGCTTGTTGTTAGGAAGTGGAGGAGTGCGTGCATCAGGACCTTGCAGCAGTGGAGAGACAGTCCATTATAATCCCTCCATTTCACACACTGTAACTGCAGTCTAGATAAGTAATTGGGGGTGAGAGTGGTATAACACCTGCACCACCCTGCTTCCCCTTTGAGAAATACTGGTGTTCTCTTGCTGACTAGCCCCTAAAGTCAATGGGTAACGTACAGGTTTGATATAATTCTAACCCTCCTGTGTGCAAGTCATTACACTTAGCATGTACACTTTGCTTCTTTCTAGTATAGAAGGAAATCTGCTGCAGCAGTCCTTTTCTGAGTACCACGTGGGACAAAAGGAAATCCCAAAAGATACAGACACCCCTAGATTCATCCTGCTATTTCCCAGATGCCTAGAGTTAGAAGTCTGGTTGGCACAGGAGAGCGAATGGTACTTCCAGCTGCCCACCTACAACTTCATTCCCCTTTGGAGATGCCTGTTTCTCTTTATTGACCATGAAGGCCCTCCCAGAATAAAAGTGCCATGAATCTAGGCCAACATTTATATCAAGTTTCAGAGGATATCTTGAGTTATTCAGCACAGCTGTCATCACTGGACTGGGTCATGCGAGAAATCCCTGTGCCCTTTCCAGCTTGCATTAGTATTAACATCAGCTCCACACACAGTTCAAAGTAAACCACATCTCTTCCATTCCCTCTTGCTGATGTGCTACACCATACTTCTCCATGGAGGCATGCTGACTGGGGGTCCTTAAATATATATTTTTGGGGAAATAGTCCCTCAAATGATTGACACACTTAGTTCTAAGGTGTGGAGGCTTCCACAGTAGGGATCATTTGTAACTACAAGCACTGGCTTCCTGGAGAAAGGATTTTAAGAAAACACTTTATTTCTAAGTTGGATTTTGTTTGTTGTGGGGCTGCTCATACTTTTGAAGTTAAGCATGTTCTTAAGAGCTTTGTTCTGTTTGGGTCAAAGTGATAAGTGACAGAGCTGAGAGAAGCTTTCATAGCAAGCATCTTTGTGAAAAATGCTACAGATCTGTCGATACCAGAATGTTCTGTGGGCACATCCTTTTAGTTGTTTTGATGCATTAAAATATCTGAAATTTTATCTGAGGCACTGAAATTCAACATTTTGTTAGCTGAAACATCTGAACATTTGGTTTAAAATAGCTCCTCATGTCAATTTTTTTTTTCTTTTATTCAATTGAGACACTTAAAAGCAAAACATTTGGGGATTTTTTTTTACTGTGAGGAAAGGGTTTATTTACTTTGGAGGAGAGAACAAATTGGATTACTTAGTCTAAAGGAGAGAATATGATGGAGAAAATCCCGCCAAATAAACAAAAGGCTGCTGCAGGGAGGAAGGCAATAAGTCTGCTCTCCATGTTCGTGGTGGGTACATGAAAAAGTAATGGGGTGCCAACTGCAGAGCAAAAAAAAAAAAACAAATCAACCTAAGCATTAGGAAGACTTTCTACTGGTAAGGCTATAGCTCTTGGAGAAGACTGCCTGACTGGAGATCTCCACCAAGATATCTCAAACCTGTTCTTGAGGACAAGCACCCTCAGGATAACAGAAAGGACTTGTCCTGCCTGAGGGCTGGATGATCTCTGGAGTCTCTCCAAGCCTTGGAATTCTCTGATGTTGAGGGCTGTTTTCTTAAAGATAAAACACTATCGATACGGAAACAGTCTAGTAAGAGATTGTAGATGCAGCAAGCAGACTCTCAAGGAGAGTTTCCCTCAGACAGTACTGGCTTTGGCAGGCTGGTGTGACCGTCCCCAGCCTTTGCATGTACCTTGCCCGTACGTGGTCTGCATGTGCACGGGCACAGATGGGGCTGGCAGAGGCAAAACATTTCTTTTAATCCTTCTAAGAAATGACAAATTAAGATGTGATTATAGAACTGTTAAAAAGGAATTACCATAGAGGAATTTCCAGATGGTCATGCAGAATAACTATTGAAGAATGAACAGCAAGGCTGAGCTATTTATCCAAGTATGGTTCTCTCTTCTCTTTGTTTCCAGTTGGCGAGTCCTGTTCCGTCTTCCAGTCGGCAAGTCCTGTTCTGTCTTCCAGTCTGTGTAATAATTTCTTTTTCAGTCCAGTTACAACTACCTTTCTGCCTGATAGTTCATTTTCTTGTCCATTGCTGATAATATTCTTTTAAACCTAATTCCTCAGGAAAATAAAATGTATGGGATCAGTTTGTCCCCTGCTGTGGAAAATAACTTTGGGACTTCTTTGGCTGGTGTTAAGCCTATTTGATAGTGGATAATGGATGCTTCAGTACTGTTCTGTGGAGCAGCATGCAATTCTGCATGATAGGGTATCAGAACAAATCACTGCTGATAACTTCCTAGGTTAATTACCGTGCAGTGAGTGACCCTCCGCTTTGAATCAACACATTATGTTTAATCCGAGAACACACTATGGCTACCTCTTTACACTGACTCAGTGGGGCTTCCAATTTTTATTTATGTGTGATGGGTGACACTTGTTTCAGAGCCATCTAAGTGATTTAGATACAAGTTTAACCATTTTGCAGGATCTCACCCCTGTAGATGTACATTGCATCCCTGGCATAATGTACATTGCAGATGTTTCTATACATTCCAGATAATGCCTAGATAATTCCCTACTCCCCTTTCTCATCAAAGCTTGTAAATCCTTATTTGTTCTCTGCACAGTGGCTAGATTTTTTAAAATTTTTCTTTAAGTGTTGAGCACTGCACGTAAGTCGCAGGGGTCACCATGAGATCCTGATGGAATTTGTCATCTGACTGGAGGTTTCTGTGTTTGATAGAGTGGGCAAATGTTGTGTTTGTTCTAGATGGTCCTCTGGGAGATGATCCCAGGGAGGGAGGAAGATGTCAGTCAAATCAATGGGAAGATTCTTCTTGTCTCTCCTTCGGCTCAGGCCCTTAGAAACTGTTCAGAAGTAAAAAACCTTGAAGAGCATGGGATTTGTTGTTGCTGCTGAGGATTGGACTGGATTGCAGTTTTACTAAGGGAAATTTCCCAAGGTGTTTTACAGGAACTAGATCCACATTCCTATTGAATTTTGCTGGTAATTAGATTTTGGTACTTCTGAAAAAACTTGCCTTTGTGATCTAACTGGAGCAAGGCTATTCTAGTCCTAAAAGGCATGCTGCTAACACAGCATCAAGTTTCCCTAGGTTAAAATAACACAGGGTAACAAAATAATATACTTAACAGCAGGGCTGAGCAGGTTCTTGTTCACAACTTCACTGACCGGTCACAAGACAAGGGGGACTCTGTAACTTGCTCAATGCTTCTTCACTATCCACGTTGCTTGTGTTCAGCCTCCTTTTTCATTAGGCCTTGCACTTCCAAATCACAACATTGTTCACAGCCAACTGACTTATTTAAGTATTCTTGCCATGGAAAACTGCAAGGGAAGGCGGCTTCCGTTCCTCTTTTAATCTCTTTCCTGAGAAATTGTGCCTCTGCAATGCTTTGTCTTTCATTTATCACTGTATCACTCACAGCTTCATTTTATGTTGTCTCACACCTCCATGTTTGCAGTATTCCATCCACAGTAATCAAGGGTGTGACTGAATTTACATCACCTTGTAATGTGGGGAGTGGGGTAAGAAAGGGAGACAATGCTGTATGCACCCTGCTCATCTAAGCAAAATGAAGTCTGTGTACACAACATGCAGTTACTTCAGCTGTAGCAAAGACCAAAGAAAATGTTGTTTTCTTACATCGCAGTCAGCTAGGAACTATTACAACAACTTCCACTATCGGCATCAAAATAAAACTTTGCTTCCAGATAGAGCAGTATAAGTTTTCTTTGCAGGTTCACAGAGTAGCTCTCAATCTACATCTTATATATGGAATCTGTGGAAGGAATGTGTATTAACTGTTTCATCAAAATGCTGATCTTTGCTTTGTAGTCTGTGAGGCTTTCCATTGCTTCTTCATTGCTTTCAAGGCTGGTAGTATGCTGACAGTGCATACTGGTAAAAGTTATTTTTCCTTAATCCTTCTCCATCACGTGCTTGGACCTATAGTCTAAGCCTAGCTTACAGGCTTTAAAGTTAACCTTAAGTATCCATGAAAGAAACTTATTGCAAATATAACAGTGGTGTAACTCTGTGACTTTTCCTTATCACTTAAAATTTTAACTATTTTTTAAATGAGGATTTAAAACAAAATATCATCTGAACTCATAAAATCCACCTCTGTGAAAGAAGGCATGTGTCTCAAAATATATGTAGACACAGGAGTAGACAGCTCTGGCAAGGAAATGCTCTCAACAGCCCTTTCCATGCAGAATAACTAACCTGCTAAAATCATACTTGCCAGCTCATACAAATGAGCAGATAGGGTTCAGTAAAATGCAGGATTTTTCTGATCAATTGCCAACATTTCCATGGAAATGACAAGGATTTTGCTACTCAGGCTATTTCTGTGTATCCTTTGTGTCACTGCTACATATTCTTCTTTTCAAGTTGTACTTGTGTGAAAGATTTTACTGGCTGGAAATCATGATTTCTTGTTTGAGGAAGGTTTCTGTAGAGAACATCTGCTGATCCTGATCACATCTTGGCATAGTACATCTCTGTTATTAAATCTAGATCTTAGTCTTGCTTACGCATTAGGCCAGGGTTGAGGATACATACCCATAAAGGATAATTGTGCATTATAATCTGATGGGAAAAAGAAAAAGATAAGAGGCTGGCATTCACTAGTAAATTAGGAATATCCTTCATTTGCAATGAAAGCTAATGTTGCCTTTATGTATAGAAGTATATACAGTATATACCATATTATCGATTGTTTTCTTCTTGTACCCTGCATATTTCTCCATACTTTCCCCTACCCCTCTATTTTTGTAGAACATTCCTGCAAGAATTTTTCAAGTGATTCTTAATTACTCTAGAAACTGGGGCCTGAGACTGGTCATTTAAAATTGTGGAATAGGACAGTGTGTTTTAAGTGCTGAGATTTTTATTTGGATGGATGCTTTCAAAGCAAACTTTCATCTGTAGTAAAAAGTTTTCAGCATGTTTGGAGGCAGCAAAACATCATTATTTGTAATAAGCAAAAAAGAGAAGCCACTGTTTTTGCCAGAATTCAAAACAAGTGAGGGGGATCGCACAAGAATTTTGCACGTTTTAAAAAGCATGGAAGAAGTAATCCATGATATGTGCTGGAAATGACAGGGACAGAGGATCAATCGGCAACATCAACAGCCTGTCCTGTGTCCTTCCCTGCTGCCTGAATGGAGACACCAGACATGAAAGCTGCTTCCACACCATGTTCACAACATAGAGGGTCATTTGTAGGATATTTGCTGGTGTTCCAGAGAGAGCTACAAGTTGGTGGGTTTTGCTGCTGAAGTCAAAGCATTTTGGTCTGAGGTCCAGCTTTTCTGTGCTGTCTCTTTGAAGTGTGTGTGTGTACCTAGGCAGTGGGGGGTATCTGTGCATTCACACCAGTGTGCAAACATTGTTCTGTATACGTTTGTGCCATACATTGCTGCTGCTGCAGCTGAATAGGCAAAAGCAGAAAATGCAACTGGAGGATTTTGGGGGGGCTGGGCATTTCCCAGGTTCCCATTATTGCAGAGCCCTCACAAGGAGTTCACTCCTAATCATGCAAAATTCACTCTTGCTTTTACTTGTAAGAAATCTTAGCTTTTTTGAGGCAGGTATGGCTGGAAAGGTCCCAAAGGACATTGCAGCTGGCACTGTGGGTACAGAAATGCTGTTGTGCCCAATGCCTCCTCGATCACTGACAGTACTCTCCAGTTAGCTGAAATGATGACTATGCCTTTGCCCACCTCAGTGTCAAGTACTTCTATAAGTTTTGGAACACAGCGAGCTACAAGGAACAGGCAACCATTGCTCGGGGCCCACACAGCTCACATCTACTCCAGTCCCATTTTAGGCTGTACTGGCTAAAGCCTGAGGCTACATTGCTAATCTGTCTCAGAGCTGATGCATGACCCTGCGGAGATGTATCTGAATTAGCTACCTGAGGGTCTCTGTGGTATTGCAGATTGCCTGTCATCTTTGTCGGGCTGCTTTAGCTGCTGATATACTGTAGGACTTCAGTGTCCACATTCCGGTTTAGAACAGTTTTGTGACTGCTCTGACTCTCTCGGGACTGGCCTTAACACATATAACCTTCTTGGGAGGGAACAGATCCTGTTCACACTCAGATATCTGAGCTCCTCATTACATAATATCTCTAAATTCAGCTTTACAGGGGTGGGAATGACCAGAAAATTAATACTAAATGAAACAAGGAAGAGAGAAAAGACAACAGCATTTTTCATGTATGGATGTGTCTTCAGAGGAATGACCTATACAGAAACTGTGCAGTGAAAGGAGTATTTGATAATGGCTAAAATTCACTGAGCAGTCAAATCCAATGAAGACATGCATTAGAAATCAGCTGTGCTACATGAGAGAGAGGTGCAGAAAATTAATGATGCATTCCTCAATATAATAAATATTTTTTAACAGAATAGGCAGAAGATGATGCTGCGCAAGGACCAATCTTTTGTTGCTTTTGTCTTTTAATGAAAGCATAGCAACCACCTTTTGTCATGAGTAAAAACTGCTTTCTTTGAACATAAGTGCTGGTAGTTGCATAATATGAAACTTACTGATGCATATAATGGTAGCAGTGGGCCGTCTGAGCACAACGTACGCTTTAAAATTAATCTCTGCACAGATCAGCAAGCACATGCAGACTCTCCCATGTTGACAAAAGCAATGTACTTCTTCAGGAGAAGCCAAACTTTCAAAGCCTGGCAGCTGGAGTTTGCAAGCTTGTCGTTCCGTTATTAACTCTGTAGGCCTTAGGGAAGGGGTAATGGATGAGATGATCCCATGGGGTCCCTTCCAGACCTACTTTGTTTGGTTTCATGGTTCCTAACCAAGCAAGCGATAAGCAAAAATGTTCTCTGAAATGACCAGAGGGAAAGGGATGTGTATTAATTATGCAAGATGCTCCATCCAGTTCAAAGCAATGTAGCTGGTGCTGGTCAGAGTTCAGCGAAGGGCGGGTGAAAGGAGCCACAAGGACGGTGTTTGCTAGGGACCCCTGCAGCCCCCGGTGTTGCTGGATGTACATTGAAGATGAACCACAGGACTGTAAAGTATGGGTTTTGAGGGAGTGAGTTTGGGCAGGAGAAGACTGCTAGGGAAAGCGTCTGCCAAGAGACCGGAGGCTAAAACAAACAGACCTTGCCAACATGGCTTATCAAAATCTCATTTCTTTTCAGCAAGAGGAAGTGGCATTTTACAGTGATACCAAAATCACTCAACCCATACTGTAAATACCGGGGATTTGAATCACAATGGCAGAAACTTACTGGATTTCTCTGTTGCTGACTTGTGTGCTCTGATCCTTTAGAAAGCGTGAGGCTGGAGGGAGAGGTCAAGCTCCCGCTCAAAGCAAGGCCAGCACTGCATCCAGGCAGGTTTGTTCAGGGGTTTGTCCAGTCGGGACTTGAAAACGCCTGAGGTCTGAGATCCTGCAGCCCCTCTGAGCCCTTGTTCCTGTGCTTGGCTGTCCTCACAGTGAGCACGATTCAATCCTAAAAGCAGGGGAATTGTAAAAGGCCAGCCCTGAGTTGGGCAGATCCATTATCTGCTCTCAGGACTGGGGTTGCCAGAGGTTTGCTGAGCCCAGCAGGGTGAGACCGTAGCTGTAGCTCAGCTCTTTGCAGAACTTTTGGTGCTCCAGTTGTCATCTTCACTCACCCCTCGCAGCTTGTCTTGAGGAGACTTTTCTTGCATATTTGGTAGTTTCAAATAATATCTCCACTTCCTTTTGGAAGGAGAAGGAAGGGCACCTTTCTTTTGAATAAAATCTGTCCCAGTCTTTTTGCAGTGCTTTGACTAGAGAGAAGCTACAATAATGCATTTGTGTGTTCCTCCCTTTGCCTTATTCCAACAAATCAAGCAAGCCCTCAGTTCACATTTTAAATGGAACCTAGATGATCTGTAGGCATTTTAGTTACGCATTGTACAGTGTTTGTAGGTTTATGGGTCCTGGTTGGAATTATCCTTGTGTCTAAAAGAATTAGATATCCTTCCCTCATCAGCTTTCAGTGGGTTTCAGACATACATGCAAAAGACCCTGAGTGATTTAGGTACCTACTGAAAGTCAGTCGGGCAGAGGACTCTATTGTGCTTTTGAAAATGTAACTTTCTTCAATGTGTTAAAAATCCCAGCTGGGATAGCTGTAGTGATAAGGCATTAAGTTGAACTGTGCCTTTTTGTAAGACGGGATAGTTTTTCTCTGTGTTCTGGCAGATTTACAATCCAGAAAAACAAGTCATTAAAAGATTCATTTATAAGGATAAACAGAGTTGACAAATAAAGGTGGCTTTTGAAACTAGGCTGAAAAAGTATTTTTTCTCAAGAGATGATGATAGATTTCAAAGCTGAGTCCATGCTACTTAATGCCTACACCATAATTCCTCCCCCAATTAGCCAGTTGTAAGGCAGTGCCATCTTCCACTTGTCACATTATAGGCTTTATTCAAATGAGATGCAAAGGGAAGAATGAGCCGATACCGCTGTCATTACCTCAAAGAAAAACCTCCAACCTGTCCAGTACCACTGAGCAGAATTCTATTATGTAAATCTACTTCCATATTTTGGGAACAAATGATAGGCAGGACATAAAATGGAAAAATAAATTATACTCACACGAGTAAAAGATCAGTCAGGCAATGTACTGAGATATCATTAGGGCTGATGAATCACTATTATCATTACCAAAATAACATATAATGCTTCAAATCCAGCATCGTGGTTGACTTCTTTACTGATGAATATTTATGCAGTTTCTTTTGTTTCTTTGTGTGTCTAACAGATGCCAAGCTAAGTTCAACAGACAAATTGCATCTCTGTGAACTGTCACAGCCTTGTCCTTGGTTTTTTCTAGCAAACTGAAGTTAAATAGCAAAATGGAATAAATAAGCAGAGGTCAGAACCCCCATCTCCCTACAAGATTCAATCAACTGATAAATAATCTGTGGAAGGATTCAGTTCAGATCAAAGGAGGAATGAAAGTTAAATCTTCTTTATTTGAAATGAACAGTTTGCTTATCTGTACTCTGAGGATCATAAATTATTTAACCAATGTGTATGTCATAATCTAATTAGTCACTTACCTCTACTAAATTTCTCAATATTCCTTGTGTCTGTGGTCCTTACCTGCAGTGCAGGATGGGAGAATTATTATAAATGTATGAGTTTTACTAGCAAGTAAGGCTTTTAAATAAATAAAAAATTACAAGGAGGAAAATAAAGATGGTTAGATAATGGTATTTGTGGGCACAAAAGCTGAGGTCAACATCATTTACTACCTTTTTCAAGTGGTAATAAATCAGCTCAATTAATTCAGTGTCTTAGCATAATCTTGTTCCAAAGCAAACTTTTATCTTAGCACGGTAGTATTTATGGCAGGTGATTTTTTTTTTTTTTTTTTTTAGTGCCAGGGACCTCAAAATGTACAGTCCTATTGATTTGCTTTGCAAGCTCTCTGTAGAAGGGAGAATCGATGGTGCCCTGTCACCCAAACAACTCTGAAGTAGAATTTATAGATTTGGGGAAATGGCTTAATGCTGGAATGATGCTTGCAGCTAAGCCTGGCCACTTGAACTTGCGCAACTACTGTACATTATAAAATACATAACATATTTTATGCGTAACAATACGCATAAAATATAACAGTATATAAAAGTAACTTGAAAATAATATACATATTTTTAGAATGTCACCACTCTTGTGAGGTCTTACACCACATTTAACTGATGCTTACACAGGGGTACAAGCTCTGAAGTTTCTCCCTCATTCTGCCTACAACAGCCTTGAGTCTTTTGACGTCTTTTAAGATACACAAGGCTTCCCACAACTAACTTATGCTGTACGAAAGCAGAGTTTGCCATTTAAAAACCATGCCAGGCAGAGTTAGGTTAAGGATTTTCTCCTGCCTCGGTACTAACCATTTCTTCCTGTCTTCATGTGGAAAGCCTCCGCTTGCAAGGCAGTAGATGGGATTTGGTAGCAATTCAAAGGGCTAAACAGGTACATGCCTTCTAAGAAGCCTTTAGCTTGGCATCGCTTGGCTAAGTGATACATTTGTAAAGATCATGTGTCTACTTTGATAAGCAGAAACTCACACAAAAGTTGATTCTCCCTTGTCAGCTTGACTGTTCCAGTGCCCATTTTTTCAATGTAGGCAGTGCCCATCAATACAATTCCCACTAGTCATTGTGGTTACTTACAGCCCAACCTCTTCTCGCAAGTCTTGTAGTCCCTCTGCTCCAACTTCTTCAGAAGGTGAACTTGCTGATATTTAGCAATGACAAGACTGCAATCAAGCAGCGAGTGGGGTTTTTTTGTCTAGTAACGCAACACCAAATATACCATCCAGATGACTGAGCAATACAAGGCATCATATACATCTTTTGTTGAGCTTTGTTCCTCTTTCTGACAAGGCCGTTATGGATCAGGCAGGAGTGCCTCTTGTTTCAGGCCAAGATTTGAAATGTTCAGCTAGAATTGAATGTTGTATAACTTCTCACAATCCTGTAGTAAGAGAGTGTAGCTGCTCTACATCTTTTGGGCAGCTTTGCTCAGGAAATTTTAATACCTTCACAGAAATCATCACCTGCCATACCCACCTATAAAGAAGGCACTGAGCCTTGCACTGAACACCTAGTTGTTCTGTGCTTGGCCACTGCTAGGATGTTTTCCAGCGATGCCTTTGCCAAGGGATCCAGCAATGTGTAAACCTACACCGTTTGCTAGCGCTTCAGACTCCTGAAGAAAACATTAGGTCTGGAATTGGAGGAGTGTTTTTTATGGGGAAATCTTTTCATGCACCTGCATGGTTCTGCCTTAGCCAGTAGCTCTTCAAGTGGCAATGTAAAGTCATTTGATTCACTTGCTTGGCCAGTTTCTAATTGGATATAATGAAGCAATGCAAAATAGCTGTATACACCCCCTCAACCACTGCTTGATTATTTCTTACATCTCTGTGATAAGATCAGCAGGACCATTTCATACATGCAGGGCTCTCTATGCAACTGCCAATCCCACCCAGCTAATCAGGCTTTACTGCTATTTCAGTGCCGTTACATTTTTGTTCACTCGTCCTTAGATTTACACTTCACATTAGCCTCTGCAAGTACTACACAAGCGTATTGGCTTCTTAACGCAAAACAAATACATGGTCTGTAGGTATCTATTACACGTATATACCTTTTGCTAAAAATCAACTGTGCTTTAAATGGATGGCATTTCTATTTAAAACAGCGAGCATGGTCTGAACTGTCCGAGATAGATACACTGTGACCAGGTTGCCTAGGCAACAAAATTCCTCAAATTGGAGAGGTCTGTAACAGAAGACGTTTAGATAGCTTTAATTTTGGGGCATGGTTTCTGAAAATCTTAATTGACTCCTTTCAAATGTATTTTATCTAGTGATAATACTGTGTTTCATGTATCAACTGGTACGGCTTCATCTACTGTATCTCTGCTACAAATTATAGCTATAAAATGTTTAAAATAGAGACAAAGGTTAAAGGGTAACTTATTTCACAGTTTGGCAAGTGTTTAGATGGTTGAGCCTTGCTTGTTAGCTATTATAATTACTGAACATTTGTTTATTTTCTTCATACATATAAAGCATCAAAAAGTACCTTCTTCAATTTGACTGCTGTTGGGCTATCAGATACCAAAATCTTGACCTTGTTTTTGTTAAGTTCTGTATTTTCTGTAATTGTTGCTGTAAGGCTCCCTGCAGCACGCTTGCTGTCTCCACATAATTCAGCACCACGCAGACTGGCGCGCTCTAATCCTGGAAATGGTGTTGAACCCATTATCGAGGTATCGTAGACAGTTTTGTCTTGCCTCACTCTGCTTTTTGGATAAGCGGGACAGGCCTTTTCCTCTCAGTAGAGCATGACTGCTGCCTCCCTTAATAATCCCTGCCCCTCAGATGGATATGGGAGCAGGGTCGCATGTTAACATGGCTTTGCAGCAAGGCTTTGGGGCTCAGCGTGGGGCAAGCTCCCACGCCAGGGGCTGTGGATGTTTGTTCATCCATGTCAGGGCAGCCATACCACTGCCAGGGCTGGAGTCAGCTTGTTAGAGGCTACATCAGGCTCTGCTGCGAAGGGTGATGTTGCAGGGCGTAGCTGTTGTGTCAGTGTGACGGTGAGGCTGGCTGTACATCTAGCTGAGGGGATGCTGCAGCACTGTGTTGGGGATAACCATTTCCAAGGTATTCCAGTATCGGTTTCCCAAGAGTTTGGTGCCCACAACTGGAGGGAAAAAATGCCAAAAGGTTTATCTCCCACTAGTCATTAGTTAATTGATGAGATAGGTAGCCTGAAATATTCAATATTAGGTAACATCTGTTGTTCCTGTAGCACCCAAGGCCTCTGTAAAACCAAGCATGGCAGCACGGGTACATCCTGCAGGTCTGTGGCAGCCGACAATTGCTTTCAGAGGCGGCTGTTTGCGCAAAGTTGTCCCCACTCAGGGGATCCCTTGGGAACTAGGTTTGATGGCTTTCCAGGGGCTTTGAAACGAATGAAAATTAATAGGAAGTGAGCATTCAGATCTCTTAAGAAGCAGTTTCAAAAGCACAGGCTTAATGTTTCTATAGGTGATTTTTTCCAAAGCACTCAGGAGATTTGAGAGCACAAGGCTCCCCGCAAGGCAGCGGGACTGCGCTCCTCAATCCCTTGAGGGAGAAGATTGTGGGCTGCCTACCCAAAGACAGATAGAAAATATCTTTCTCTGAACAAGAACAAGAACTTTGAACAAGAACATTTTCCCCCTTGTGTTTCCTTTCTGCTCACCTGGATTAAACTGATGTGCGCTTAAAGAAAATGTAGGACTGGGAATCAATAACACATAAGCAACTGATGCTGTCTCGATTTAGGTATTTCTTGGTCTCTGTCTAGAGCTGAGGTTTAAGGGCAAGGATGTATGGTTTTGTAAATTTTAACTTTGGGAGAAATGAATTTGGCATGCGTCTGCTCTGAACAGCAGAAAACTTGCGCAGATGATGGTGATATTCATCTTTTTTGCCTTCCCCTCCAAAATTAAATCTATTGCCTCTCCCAAATTAATACTGATGTCACCACTGTAGATTGAAATTTCTCAGCACTTTGTTTCCTGAGCAGATATTTTTGCTTTTCAGCACTGTTTTCCACAGATGTTTTTAAAAACCTTTGGTAAGTGTATCTTGAATGCAACACATGGAAAGAATTGTGCCCACTTGTGCTTGTGTCTTCACAAAATAGAAATTAAACTAGTTTGACACTGATTTGAGGAAAACTGGTGAAAATAACCTGTCAAACATTACCAAAGTGCCAGTGCCAAATGCAGGCAGCGAAACGTTTTCTGCTCAACTGAGACTGGCTCATCCTCTTCTTGGTGAATGCCTCTGTGCTCTCTCTCCTGAGGGTAAGATCTTTCTCACTCTCATTAGGTTTCCCTGAAAATTCAGACAGCGTTGTTTGTTATCCTCTGCTGACAAGTTTTGGCCTTTTAAAGCTCAGTCTTGCTGTATGATTATGAAAGCACTACTGAACGTTGTGATTCTGTATTTTTATTCTTGACTGCCCATCATTTTTTTGCATCTGAAAATCTCAATCATTTAGGCAAGAGAGAGATGTCAGGCTCAGCTTAAAGGAATGGATATGATAGCATTCTGTTAGTAGGATTTCTCAGTGACTCGACACAAGATGTTTTGTTCCTAAGCTTTCTTTTGCATGCAGCTTTGGACGTTTATTGTGAGGGGTCCAGCTTAGATGGATGTGTGTCACATGTCCCATCTTGTTCTTACAGTAAACAGGAGAGATGAAAAAATGTACAACTAATTGCCAATGGGGTAATGAAATCTCCTAATCCTTTGACAGAGCCTGTTAATTCAATTGTGATCCTGTGGGTTGTTTAACCAATTCTGCTTGGAAAAGGGTAGAGACAGAGCAGCTGGTACTGGGACTAGAGAGAGAGCTGCTGAAGAGTAACTAGAAGGACCTGTTACCCACTAGCTATTTTAAACTAAAATTAAATTTCTATCTAGCTTGCTGGAGACACCAAGTGAAATGAGGGCTTAATTTCACGAAACCTGTGCATACAATGAATATATGTATTAGTGTAAAAAGAATAGAGAATAAAAATGGCAATAATGGGTTGGACTAATAACTCTTTTGTAATATCTGCTTCACCCAGTATCCCCCATTTTATACCAGCCAAAAGTCAATGCATAGGGAAGAGTGTAACACACACGTAGTTTCCCCATATACTTGTATCCTCTGAGACTTGGAGGCTTCTTGAACCAAAACCATCGCCTTTGGTTTGTTTTTTGAATCTGCTTTCTTTTAGTTTTATATGGCACTCTGTCCTGGTTTCGGCGCCAAAAAGGACTGTCGTGGTTTAACCCCAGCCGGCAGCTAAGCACCACGCAGCCGCTCGCTCACTGCCCCCCCACCCCGGGGATGGGGGAGAGAATCAGGAAAAAAAAAAAACTCGTGAGTTGAGATAAAGACAGTTTAATAGGACAGAAAGGAATGAAAAACAATGATAATGATAATAATAATATGACAATAGCAATACTAAAAGAATTAAACTATACAAAGCAAGTGGTGCACAATGCAATTGCTCACCACTCGTTGACCGATGCCCCATTAGTTCCCGAGCCGCGATCCCCCTCCCAGCCAGCTCCCCCGGTTTATATACTGGGCATGATGTCATATGGTATGGAATAGCTCTTTGGCCAGTTTGGGTCAGCTCTCCTGGCGGTGTCCCCTCCCAGCTTCTTGTGCCCCTCCAGCCTTCTTGCTGGCTGGGCATGAGAAGCTGAAAAATCCTTGACTTAGTATAAACACTACTTAGCAACAACTAAAAACATCAGTGTGTTATCAACGTTATTTTCCTACTAAATCCAAAACACAGCACTATACCAGCTACTAGGAAGAAAATTAACTCTGTCCTAGCCGAAACCAGGACACATTCCCTTAACTGTCATATTGGAAGAGAGATTGAACGATCAGTCCCTATGTACCCACTCCATGCTACTCAGCATTAAAAAGTAAGAAAAACTCTGTTTCAGGTTGATGCAAAATAAACACAAAATACAAAGTTTTAGTCAACTAAAATCTTTTAGAGCAAATGTTCCCTGCTTTTTTTTTATTATTTGTTTGGGTTTTGACTGAGGTTTTAAGACATTTTAAAGTAAGATGGAAAGGAACTTTTGGAAAGGAACAGTCGCTTGGAATTGAATGACAGAAGTACTTCTTTAAAAAAACCAAAACAACAAAAAAAACCCCAAAACCAAACCCAACATACCAACCTGAGATATCTAGATCATTACCATCCTGTATCTCATTCCCTCTCTAGCCCCTTGCTGGCATGAAAAAAAAGTGGAGGTAAACTGAAAGGGTTTTTTTCCAAAAAATATTGTAGTATTACCAGATCACCATTTTTCCCCCAAAAGCATTCTTTGATAGAAAAAAAAAAATGCTCTACTTTGTGCTTATCTAGGAGCATGTGACATCCATCTGAAGTTGCAGGTGAGCACAAGGAGGGCTACAGATCTTCTGCTATCAGCAAAAATCAGCTTTAGAGTTCGCTCCGCACCGGAATTGCTGAAATCCTCTTCAACTGAAGGCAGCGGCAGCACAGTCCTTTAGGATAAAACCAAGCAAACTGAAACCAGTCTGTGGGGCATTTATTAAATCACAAAGCCAGAATTCATGCATACAGTACTTAAGTCAGTAAAATCTGCTTGTGGGAAATACATTTGGGAGCAAAAGTACCTATGATTTCTGAGCATCATTTTACTTAGCTTTAATTTTCAAGTTAAATTTGGAATAGCTTAATACTTTTTCTGAAATGTGGTAGTGCACAGAATCTAACAACTGAAAAATGGCAAGAAACCTAGAAATGGAGGTAAGAAGCATATACAAGTGACTGCTGAACCCTTGTTCCTGTCCATGGCTTACCTGAAAGCCAGGCACCTAATGCTGCTATGATATATGCTTATCTGCTCTTAATGGCAGTGGAAGTGGAAAGTGCTAAGGGTGCTCCCACTTTTTTTTTTAATCATCTCAAGTGAGGGGAAATTTATTTTGATCCATCATTTGGCAGTACTGGATGGTTATGTTGAAATCTGAGCTGGTTGGCCTGTCCCTGCAGTAGCAGATGGGCCAGTCTAGCTAATCACATTACTGTTTCACGTTTTCTGCTGGTATTCCCCCTCTTAGGACCCACAGTGTCCACTGTGGTTCAGCGGGTTAGTCCTCCTCCACCTCATCCCCATGCTGGCTTAAGTGCAGACCCAGACGTTTCTGCACACAAAAGGCCCAAACCCAGTCACTTCTCCCAACTTCATTTCTAGTGTCTGTTGCCATTGGTTTGACAGAGTGCTTCTCTTTTATAACCTGACACTGAAAACATGAGCTTAATAAGCCCCACTGGTGTGCTAAGTCACCTCCACAGATGTTAAGGAAATGCTGTGATGAAACTTGGAGCTTCTGTAGACTGCTCCTCCTTTTGCAATAAGCCTTCCCCACTGCTTTTTCCACAACCCAAATCATCCAACAGGTCAAAGACCTCCCTACGGGCCATACTTACTCCCAGAAAATGCCTTCTTTCCCTTCATATCTCTAGGAGACTAGGACAATTCTTGGGAGTTTTAAAGAAAGGTGCCTACAGGTTGGTGGGCTGCAACGGTCCCATCACAGCACAAAAAGGAAGTGAGAAGTTTGTCCTGCAGATTTGGTGACCTGAAGCAAGGTGAAGATCCCAGTGCCAAGGAGTTCTGTGAATCCACGCTGGGATCACTTGAATCATCTGCAAAGTCACCTGCAGAACAGCTTAGAAATCATTTCCTATGTTCAATATTTAGCCTGTAGCAATTGCTTGGGGAGGAACCATTTCAGAAACTTTACAGTCAACGTAAAGTTAGGCCTAACTGACTAGAGAAGGGTCTCTCCAACCTCCATGTGTAGCCAGCTCACAGAAATTTGGTCTGCTCATCTGGACAGGAAAAATACCTTTGAAGCCCATTTAAACCAAGGGAAGTGGCTGTGGTTCAGGCAAGTAAATCAGGGCAAATGTTCCTTGAGGGAACGCCATTCTGGACTGGGAAGCCTAACTAACTACAGGCAGCTGGATCTGGGAATATTCGCAGTGTTGATCTGTTTGCTGAAGAGGCAAACTCACTTCTTGCATTTCAGGGATTTTCAGATGTTTGTTCTGCATTTATCTCAGCTGCCTGAATCCTCTGAGGGCTAAGGTAACTTCATCCTGCTCAGCAGGATAGGGGACAGGGTTTTATGACCTCTCATGCTCCTGGTTGCATCTGTCCTCTTTCTTTGTAATCATTTTTGCTTTCTTTCCCCATTTCTATGGCAACTTTTGACAATGTCCCCTCTATTATGCAGTTCAGCGTAACTTGGAAAAAAAAAACTGTTAAATTTTCAACAGGGTCAGATGTCAGGCTTTTTAGAATGAAAATGAAGATTTGGCTTGCAATGCTCATCTTGGCAAAGTAGAGGGAAAATTGCTTTGTGAGGAAGCTTTTTCAAAAACATACAATATGGCCTGTGATTGTGGGTGATATGTCTCTGCATTGTATTCCCAGCATGAAGTAAAGGCAGGGTGACAACAGCAGAAGGGAATCAGCCACCTTTCTGGACTACCTGCAACCTTTTAGGCAATTGCATGCACTTCTCTCATTGTGCTGCTTCATGGATTTCTCTGCAGGAACAAGGCAGTCCAGCCCGCTTGCTCTCCTGGCACTGTGACAAGAGGACAGGTTAGATCGAGGCTTTACTTCTCATCTTGCTTTAATGAGAAGAATCCAGAGCTGCCCAACTGCCCTCCCTCTTGCTTGCTAACAGCACCTCAATCCTGCACAGAAAATTGCAATGGGAAAACTGAATATCCACACAGCACATGTTACGCTCATCTGTAATCTCAGCAATTACCATGTTACCCATGGTGAGCCACCCAGGCAGTCACTGCACAGGTATGAATGACAATATTTTAGCAAAGGTCTTGTAAAAGTTGCTGGCATAGTGGTTGGTTCTTCTTCCCAACCTTAAGAGAAGCTGCAGGTGCCAGACGCTCTTGAAGAGCTAGACTGCTCAGTATAGGACCAAAATATTGATGGGGGTCTTCCAAAAGTCTGGCCCTGAGTAGTTTTGCCTCTCTAGAAATGAGATGGCTAGAAGAGTCTCTGACCTTGTATGTGCAGTCAGGAAAGAATGAAAGAAACCCTTCCTGCACACCAAGCCTGCAAGTGAGATCAAAGGGGGCTCAGAGATCAGAGTTTAACTGGAGTTGGCGGAGGAGCAAATATCAGCTGTTTTTAAAAATTCAGATATGTAAGATGCAGATCAGCCATTTCAGAAGATGTCATGGTTATCATTGATACACTTTATTTTTGTCTTCTGCCCTAGGAAATGACAATGATGTGCTAAATGAACATAGTGGAGAGGATGGGCAGGCCAATGAAGACACCTTAAAACAACTGGTTTCCCTCAGATGAGCGGAGGAACAAACGTGCGTTGTTTACACACTGTTAATCAGCCTTATAGTACTGAGAGGTGAGTGATGGGCCGAGACCTAGACCATGCCTCCCCAGGGATGGGAGTTGAGGTCTGTGCCTGGAGCATTCCTGGCAGGAGATGGCAACACATGCCCCCAGCCAACTCCTGTGAGCTGTGAGAAGCAGAGGGGTTGCACTGGGGTAGCTGTCTCCTTTGCACTTGTGATGGTGTTTGGAGGGAGACAGAAACGTGGCAGGTGTTATTTTGAAGCAGTCCCTCCCTCCGTTGCTTTGAGGAAAGCAGAGCAGCTGTCAGGAGGAATATCCCTATTCCATATGGCTGTTCCATGTAAATATAACACTGTAAACAAAGACCTACCTGGGAATTAATCCCAAAGTGACTAAAAATACACGGGCATGTTTTTGCTGGCTCTTCTGCCACTTAGCACAGCACTTTTTCCAGTCATAACTGATAGATATTTCCATTAATGCATGCACAAGTAATTCAGAGAGTTGCTGCTAGCAGAGCAGACTGGGACTTTCAAGTGTCACAGACCTGAAGCAGAGAACAGAAGTCATGTCCACCAAATGCCAAGCTCGAATGTTTGCGTGTGGTGGTGCTGGTGAAGCACTCAGTGCAGGGAACATTAAATGGCACAGAAGGGTCATGCCACCGCACGACCCCAGGCTAAGACAGCTAGTCAGTGCCTGGCCAGCCTGTTTCACTCTCATGGGGAAGCGGGGTGTATCACAGGTCTAGAGGCTGCAGGGATGTTGTTTGCTGTGGGTCTGGTCTGGGCAATAACATGCCATGGTCACACACTGCCTGGTTTCGGAGGCCATCCTGCCTCCTTGACTACCCAGCCCTCAGGGGTGATTGCTCCCTGCCTAGCTGCGTTGGTCATTTTTTCCCCTCAAGAGTCCATGGGAAGAGGAGTGAGGAATAAAGACTGGATTATCTATTTCAAAGAGATTCATTGATACTTTGCATGAAAGTCTTCATATTTTTGTAAAAAACAAACCTCCTTCCCCCTCCCCTTATGAAATCACAGCCATATTCTGCTGCTTCTAGAGGAAGTTTGCGTTTTTTTCAGTGCTTTGAAATTAACTTTATATTCAAATAACCCCTTCCTCACTCAAGAACTCTTGAATTTTTGAAAACTAAAGAGAATGCAAGGGTGTCGGC
The DNA here is from genome assembly GCF_018139145.2 of Gymnogyps californianus. NCBI lineage: Eukaryota > Metazoa > Chordata > Aves > Accipitriformes > Cathartidae > Gymnogyps > Gymnogyps californianus. The sequence continues at coordinate 61,909,492 of NC_059474.1, read as the reverse complement.
AAGTGTATTTCTCCATAATGGTCCCATGGTGCAGATCTGGAAGCATTTATGAGCTGTTTTGATAATCCCTCTATAACTCTGGGTTCCGAAGTACTTCCTTGACTCTGGCCCAAGTCACTTCAAAAATGGAATTCAGGCACTTAAATCATTAGGAGAAAAAAATCCTACCAATAATGTGTAAGCCCTTTTGAGAGTACGACTCCATGTCTTTGGCAGCAAGTCCATAGAACCTGCATGTCAGACAACAAAGCAGGTTTTGTTAACAAGAAAATCCCTCAACTTCAAGAATTAAACCGCCATGACACCCTACAAGTCCTACGCTTTTTGCAGCAACCTGTCATCAAAGCTCAACATCTTGTTCAGATCTCGCACACCGGAAAACAGTTGCCTAAACCAGAAGCCACACAGGCATCCCTCTAGAAAGAGCACAGCGTGACAAATCTCATACAGCAAAATCAAGAAAGAGTCTTAAAGTGGTGCACAAAAACAGAAGCAAAAGTAATTGGTGTAGACAAGTTAGAAGACCTACCTAATTACACAGTAAACAGGTAATGCCTTTGTATGTACACATGGGAAAGGAGTTAAATACAGATCCTGGCTTGGATTCTTCAACAGGAGAGCGTGGTTGGGTTTTTTTTGCAAGAGAAGGGTAAACCGCACAGTCAGGCAACTGCAAATGCATCACCTCGTAATTCTGCGCGTGCCCTGCGCTAAGGTTGCACCTAGAAATAGTTTAGATGTTCATTTTGCCTAAACCTGGATGCCTACTGTCACAGGGCTGGCAGACGGGAAATACGACCTGCAGTAGACAAATGTTTCTCTGGAGAGATAGCCCACTGCTTGGCTGGGTACAGAGCAGGGGAGCCATTTCTACCCTCTGTCCGCAGTCTGCCTAAGGGGTTAGTTGGAACATCTCACCACATCACAGACTACAACATTTACATAAAGCGTTACGGTAACGTCCTTTACCTGTGCATCCCCATCTGTACTTTTCCTTATGTGGCACATGATGGATGCATCCCGCTGGGATTCCTTTTCCAGTAGCTCAGGATCTTCTTTTACTTTCAGATATTTACCTTAGGGGGAAGCAGGGAGGGGGAAAAAAAAAAAAAGCATCAATAATTTCGTATTTCTCCTGTATTTGTAGTATGTGCTTGGCCTGGTTTCCCCCCGCCCCCTTCTTTTTTCAGACTTAGTGGTGAATGGATGACATACATAAATACGATATATAACATACAGTTACTGATGGAAGTATGATTTGGTTATTGAGCATTGATATTTACAGTGGATTCTTTTCCCCACAGTACAGACTGCTCCCATTACCGAGTCCCTGAGACAGTTCGCTCCACAGAGCAGGCATGGAACAGCCTCATTTTGAGTCCTTAAAATACCGAGTTCATCAGTCAAGAATCAAGGTATATCAGTGTAAAATTGGACTTACCCAGACTTTTACGAAACTCAGGAGGGGAAGTTGAACCACATTGACCCTATTCCCAAAGCCATCTGTGAGGCAATCCTGAGGTCCTCGAAATGCAGTGCCCACAAAGTAAGTGCAGGAGCCACTCGTTTCCTCTTGGTTACAGTGATCTCACAACTGTGACTTGCCCATGGAGAACTGAAATCCCTGAAAAAGTTGATGTATTTGTTTACCCCACTTGACCAGTATTTGTTGTGACCGATACACACTTAAACAGAGTGTTTCAAAGTCTTATCTGTTCATCAGTCATATTATTCACTCCTCTTAATGCTTTTTCTGTGTCCTGGATTTTACCGATCAAAACCACTGGTAATACTTCATTTCAGGCAGATTTGTAGCATTCACATCACCTCATCTCCTGTGATTTGCTTGTTCCTGGTGCACAGTATCAGATTTTTAATAATGCTAAACGTAATACAAATTAAAGCCTGGAAGTTCATTTGCTGTGGTGCAAATTGATGCAATGGATCAAAACTAAAGACAGTGTTGCAGATCTGTGTTCATACAGTTTCTTTAATAAAGTAACACTGGGAAGTGGCACTGCCACATCGTATTGGCACAGGATGATGGATGGCAGCATTAATCTAACTTAGTGCACAGGGATGTTTTGATGAGTTTTAATTCACTTTACATTGCCCTCCCTATGAAGGCTCTCAGGTTTGATCAGTGAGCCCCTTCTGGTGCTATCACGCTGCAGTCTGGAATCTTCTGACTGAGGTATTTTGAATGTAAGTTTGTTACACAGATAAATGAATTACATCATCAATCCTAAAATGCCACACTTTTCACTTACAGCTGCAGTAGCAGCATTACTTTCTATAGGGGTTACGAGTTGGCAGCTGGTTTGGTGACTGCCTGACACCGCACGTGCAGGCAAGGACAGGAGGCTGTGCCCTGGGGTGGCCAAGTCCTGAGGGACCTTCTCCCAGCAGCACCAGAAGTTGTACTAAGATGCTGTTTGTGTCCTCCTCCCTACCATCACCCCCATTTTTGTTTTAATTTCCTCTTTTATCACCTTTACAGCAAAGCTTCTGCAGTGTGAGTCCAACCCCTCAAAATGTTTCATAAAAAACATTTGGGTTGAAACTGCTCCTGTTCCTGTTTATGTGCAGCTGTGGAGTTGAGAGAGGCAGTGTCCTTACCAAAGTCTCTGCAGTCTCTGTCTCCTTGGGGGTGGCTGGAAGACAGCAGCGACCAACAGCAGGGATCCTGCTCTGCGCAGCACCAGAGACACAGGGTGTGACCTGGGGTGGCTGGCACAGGAGCCCTCCCTGATTCCAGGCAGAACCAGCACCTGGGTTTTAACAAAGAAGGGGAATGCCCTTGCAGGTTGCAGGGCTGCTGTGATTTCCCTCATGAGTTGTCCATCGCTGCCTTTGCCATGAGCTAGAAGCTGTCAGTGCGGTCTGGCCTGCTATTTCCATTGCCAGAGTCACGGAGCTCCTCAACTCTTGTCTTGCTTAGGAAATGGCAGCTTCAGGCCATGATTTCTGCTTACAGAGGTTGCTTTCCCCTTACTGCCCTCCTCTAGACCCTCTGAACAGATTTTTCTCTGAAGGGCTGTGTGTTGTTACAAACAGCAGTACCAGTAGTCCTAGGTAGCTCAGGGCTGACTCCGGGTGTATGTTATGACTCCAGTATTTAACTGAGGGAAAGGCACTGGAAGCTGGCTGGTCCTCCTCACGTTTAAGGATAAGATGCATTCTTGGCTTGGCAGCCAGTCTGACTACACAGTTCCTTGGTGGAAATTTATCAGCACCAGTAATTTCATGGTCCCCATTTACTTCAGAGACAGTGTTGTAGCAATGCGAGGTGTGCACCAAACTTAACTCTGCTGTGAGCCAGGTCTTCACTTCTGTTGTGCGTGGGGTGACTCTTCTCCTTTGTTCGGCTAGCTGATTTGGTGCGATTGTCTTTTCATTGTGGCAGGCACCTCACTGCAGAACAGCTTTCCAACCTGGGAAGGCTTCCCAATAGGTATGTTCCAGCTTTTGGGTTTAGGGCCGCCTCATCACTTCTTTCTGCCCCATCCTCGTCTGTTCAGGGGAGGTCCTTTACTCCAAAGTCTCTGCGTAAAGGCGTGTGGATGATATATTTTTGCTGTCTTTGCCAGTAGCATTGTAGTAGCAGACAGAGGTCCCATCTCTCCTTCTCATGAACCTCTTCAGAGAAAGGAGCAAGTATTGCTTCTCCTGCATTGTCCTTGAAGCTCCAGTCAGCTTGCAGTAGATGCGGCACATGGGCAAAGTAGTCTCCTTTCCTCTTGGCTGCTGAGATCCTTATTCTGTGGCCTTCCAGTCCACTTGGGGAGCTCCCAGTGAAAGCAGGTAGCTGCTTGTTGGGCTGTAACTGGCAGCTCTTCACCAGCCTCTTGTCTCACTGCTACTTCCTAGAGTATTTGGTGGGGCACAGTTTTGCAGAGATATTTACCTCCTTCAGCAGTGCTAGAGGCACTGAGGAAGTCCTCTGAAAAGGGAAGGAATCACATGCCAACTAGTGACAGTAGCTACCTGCTGCTTCTGTACACACAAACTGTGTGCAGTAGATCAACTATTCAGTGAAATGCAGAGCACGCATGAAGAGAAAACCCAGGTTTTCTAGGTTTTGAAGAATGACATCAGCAACTTTGCACATCTTTGTTATGGCAAGATAGCTACTGGGATATTTGGGGGGGGGGGGGGGATAGCTAAGCCTAACAGCAATAAACATTTAAGAAACAAGGCTCTGAATAGCTCCTTGAGTTTTCCTTTGGGGCTGTTATTTTAAGGTAGTAAAAATAAGAAAAGAAGTCTTGCTGGGGTTGGTTTGGCCCGCAAAGAAGACAGGGTGATGGATGTGTTTGACAGAATGACTATTTCAACTGCTTCTTGGAGTTGAAATATTGATCCTAAATATGTTTGAAAGAAGGGAGAGTCTGACTGACTACAGCCCAAGTGACAGGAGAACAGAGAAGTCCATTTGGTGAATAATATCTGGGCATTTCACCTAAATGTTGTTCTTCCTCCCCCATAAAATTTTCCCTGAACTCAAGTATTAGTTGTCTGAGGTCCTCAAAGCAACGTATGGGGGCAGCTCACCATAGACTTCTCATCTGCAGTCTGACAGGCTGTGCCTACATCCACCACTCCATCTGCTTAGCCTTCCTAGGAAGCTGATATTCATCTGGCCTGTGCCAGCCCTACTCAGGTTCCTCCAATCGTATCGTTCCAGCTTTAGACTTCTTACAAAAGAGGGGCATGTACACACAAAACAGACCTGAACACATGCTGTTAGAGATCTTTGTAAGCTGAAAGCCAAGTACTCAGGCTTTTGAAAAGCACCCTAGTTTCATCAGGCCCTGCTCAATCTCCCTATCAGTTTCTCTCACCTACAAGGCTAATAGTGTTGACTGGAGGGAGCATGCTTGATCAGCACAGAAGCTGCAGCACTAATTGGCTGTTAAGCTTTGTGCAGGTGCATTGCTGGGACATACTTATTGGCTATGTCACTTATTAAGTGACTATTAGCTACTAGTGTATCTTCTAAGCTCTATTCACTTCCTAGCACAAGGGTCTAAACTCAAAACACCAGCCAGACCTGGAAGAAAGGACAATTCATACATTAGGGACAATACTAGCAAGCCCCCAGCCTTCAGGATCTGCCAGCGCAAGGTGATGAGACTCCAAGGGGGGAGGCACAGCACACGGCACAGGTTAAAGCCCTGCACAGCTCTCCGGTGGGAATGACCCTAGCACAGCATGCTGGCCCTTGACACAGCTGTGACAACACCCAGCATTACACCCACCCACTAACCTGTTCTTGCCCACTGCTGGGATGAAAGCTTGCACTGTGCACATGCAGTAGCCAGGATGCAGCAACACAACCATCAACATACGCTTCACACTATGGCAGATGTTAGTGACAGTTTATAACAGAGTACAAGGCCAAATGCAACAGTCCTGGAGCTGCGAGGCCTGAACAAGTTGCACTACTGGGAGGTTACCATGTCTTGTAACTGACAGACTGTACAGACTAACATTTTGGCATGGTGGATAACCCAGGGTAACTTGCTAGAAACAATTTTATCCCTGAGACCACAGTGCTGGCTGCTCCTCTTGGGTTCACAGATTCCCACAGGTTCAGTCGCTGGTGGAGTCTTTTCTACTGCAGGTACAGTGTGGGTGGCAACTTCAAACTGTGGTCTTACTGCAAAGATGACACACTACATGTTTCACTGACTATCTTGCTGAAAGGATTTTAATGGGAAAATAGCAGCTAGCATTTAGAAAAGGAATATAGTAACTTTATATTTTTACAATTACTTGGTTAGTCATTTGATAACACTTTCCTATAAAGTTACATGCCTACATACTACAGATTTAGTTTTTTAACAACTCTAATTGAGGAAGCTCTTCTATCTGCCAAGTACTACTTTTAACCTATTTTTACCTACTCCTTTTTACCTATTCAAGGACCGTTAATTTCTGTAATGATTTTCTGAAAGACATGAAAGTATAGTTCTCACTTCTGAAGTTGCAGAGATAGCTTAATGATAACAAATTATACTGTACCAGATTGCATGTGGGAAACATTTGGACTTAATTGAATCACTTGTTTCTTCCAACTCAAGCATCATTTGCAAATACATATATCTACACAGACTTATATACACACTTCACAGTTTGTACATAAATATATTCATGATCAGGTCATTCTGATCATATTTAGCAGTGGGAGGGAAACAGAGTTTTTCTTACTTGGACTCTGAGACACCCTTGAATTTGCACCATTTGGGCTCCTTATTTTCATCTTTCCTGTAACTTCAGTTATGGCCATGAGCTAAGTGTTGCATCTTTTCCTCCTCATACAAATATGTGATAATGGAAAATAATTAAAGCAAAGTTAGGCAGCAAGTACTTATCAATATCTATGGGGTGGAATGAACTACTTGCTCTTCTGTGATACTTATGGAAGACATTTAATAATAACATAAAACTGGTGTTAATGATTATCTTAGTTACCCAGGCTAGAACATCTTCCTCCATAGCAGTCAGATGTTAATAGCCTAGTCAGTAGATTTTTTTTCCTCTTTTATTCAGTTTATTAGCTATTACTCTTAAACAGCTGTTCACCAGATTGATTGTTATTTCTTGGTTCCATCTCTCATGTACAACAAAGAGATAAAGTTTATACTTTAAAGTTGCAGTTGCTACATTTAGGCATAGATTTTTACCATCTTTTTTCCTTCAGAGGAAAGGTTTTAACCCATGACTTATAATCATGTGCCATAGCGTCAACTTCAGGAAACATGAAATGCAACAGTTAAGCCTGAGTTATAGATAGGTATTATTATCCTCTACTATTTTATTGGTTTAGGCCAGGATAGAGTTAATATTCTTTAGTAGCTTGTATGGGGCTATGTTTTTGATTTGTGCTGGAAACAGTGTTGATAACACAGGGATGTTTTAGCTACTGCTGAGCAGTGCTTACACAGAGTCAAGTCCTTTTCTGCTTCTCATGCTGCCCTGCCAGCGAGTAGGCTGGGGGTGCATGAGAAGTTGGTAGGGGACACAGCTGGGACAGCTGACCAAAGGGATATCCCATACCATGTGACATCACAGTCAGCAATAAAAGCCGGGGGAAGAAGGAGGAAGGGGGGACATTCAGCATTTGTCTTCCCAAGTAACCGTCATCCATGATGGAGCCCTGCTCTCCTGGGGACGGCTGAACACCTGCCTGGCGACAGGAAGCAGTAAATGAATTCCTTTTTGCTTTGCTTATGTGCATGGCTTTTGCTTTCCCTATTAAACTGTCTTTATCTCAATCCACAAGTTTTCTCACTTTTATCTGTCCAGTTCTGAGTGAGCAGCTGTGTGGGGCTGAGCTGCTGGCCAGGGTTAAGCCACAACAACTGTTTTCCTTCAGTGTTACTTCTACTCTGGAAGAATCCTCTTGTAGAGGATTACTCTGTACAACAAACCAGAGAGCTCCACCAAGGACATGAAGGTGCTTGGTTTTGGAGCATTTTCCTAGCAGTTGATGGAGATTTATGGAATCACTTTTTAAGACCATCTATTCCTGAAATATGAATTCTTTGTCAGTGTCTTCATTTGCATCATGATTTGGACAGCCATCTCTTGTTCCTTTTGTTTTATAGTAGGTTTTGGGTTTTCTTTTTTTCCAATTAAAGATACTATTAGTTTCTTGAGCTTGCAGTCTTTTCCTACTTTTTAACTGGGCTTCCTGGGCCATTATCTCATTCTTATTTTTGTGACTAGCCTCTGCAGCAGGCCATCATTACTAATTAGTATTTGCACAAGAGCTTTGATGTATTCTACTCGCTTATTCAGCTTCTCCCTCTTAATTATACCTGTAAAAATGCTGTAGCACTTCATCCTGTATTTGAGTAGTGATTTGAACGGCATTTCTTACAGCCTGCACCTCCCTAAAGTTTCTACATTATGTTGATGGATGCACCAATATCTTACACTACCCAAGAAGTTTTAGTTTAAGTCAGCTTTTAAGTTTGTTAAACTTGAAACTGCAAACTGAAAAGCTGGGAAGTAACAGATTAACTTAAACTCACAGAGTTGCTGCTACTCCTTCTTGCTTTGCTAATCACCATCTTATTTTTAAGAATACTGGAAAGTCACACTGGTAAGGGCAACAGTACCTATAAAAATCAAACACCCTACTTGTATTTCTGCATATTTTGTTTCTTTTGAGGAGACCAGTGATTTCACTGAAATCTGGGCTGAGCCCAGAGGATCTCTGAGGTAGGTCCTGGCCCTGTGGGCAGTGAAACCGTGACCCACTGCTGCCCTGCTGCCTCGCCAGACTCTACCCCGTCATGGGCTCCTCGTTGGGGAGGTGACTTCAGGCTGAGCCAAAGGGGCTGGTGCATGGCACTGGGCTGTGGCATGGCTGCTGGCAGGAGCGAGAGCCGGAGGGAGCCGCAGCTGCGCCAGAGCAGCGCCTGGGGCCTGACTCCTTGGGGATGAACCCACGGCTGCTCCCGCTCCCCTGAGGCCACCCCCTGCCCAATGCTGAGGGGAAAGGCCTGTGCTGGGCGACCTCCGGGGCGCTGCCTGATCCTGCCTGGCTCCTGCCACCTTCGTGGGGGTGGGAGTGCAGCCCCTGCTTGCTGCGGCGCCAGGGGGGCTCTTGACAGGGTTGTAAATAAATTGCTGCCATCACTTGATTATAAGTATCATAGTTAATACTGAGTACGTGTTGAATAATCAATTTACAAGTATTTAAATAATAATGAATTACTAGTTTACAAATATTGTCTGATTATTGAACACTTAATTAATTAATAAATATGGAAAGCATTGTATAAGTGTAACATGCGAAATCAAAGATGCTGTTTGGCTGTCTCCTCGCTGAAAAGTGCCTTTCTCCCCTGGGATGGAGGAGCCGGTTCAGTCCTGGGTTCGTCTGCGGCGAGTGAGGGTGATCGGGCTGGTGGTGCTGCCCCCACAAATTGCCGAGCAGGAACCACGCGTGTGCTGGGACACATCGTTTCTGGTCCTGAAAGGAGACAGGGAGAGACCTGCCCAGGGTTTACTGAATCCCTGAGGAAGAAGCCGGGCTGCCTGCGCCGAGGACGATGCTGCTGCCTGCCCTGCTCCTGGCTGGGGACAGACCTGCCCATCCTTAAGCTAATTACAGCTTCTGCTCATTATAGCAGTGTGGGCTTTGACAAGGTCATAAATCAATCACTGTCATAAGAATATGAACTGTCATAATTGTACATTGTCTAAATATGGACTAATGAGTTAATGACTATTCCAGCTGTTGTACGCACCTCAAATGAAGAGTTGGACACCTGAAGATAGTGTGAAAAGTGCTTTTTCCCCCAGAGACTATCTTCTCAGACATTGAGTTCGGCCTACGAACCGGTCTACGCCGGTCTCCCAAGATTCGGGACCGACACGACTGGACACCCACTTCTGGCGGGGCTGCACGCACCCTGCCCACCTCCCACCTGCCTGGAACCCAACACCCTCCCACCCCCTGCACAGAAACAGCCGACTCGGTCTCTGTTTCTGAGCCCAAACACGCAGGACTTGGTCTCTGCTCCAACCCCCCAGCCCCAGGAGCCGGTTTCCCAGCCCCAAAAACTCAGGACTTGGGCTCTGTTTTCAAGCCCCAAAACCGGCCCCATGAGCCTGTTTTCAAGTCTGGAAAATGCAAGACTTAGTCTCTGTTTTCAAGTACAGAAAACACAGGACTTAGTCTCATTTCTGAGCCCCAAAACCAGCCGCATGGGCCGGGTCTTGACCCCCAAGGACACGCGTCTCCCTTTGAGGCCCAAAGCCCATGACTTTTCCTCCCTTCCTGAAGTCAAATGAGCCGGGGTTTTGCACCCCCAAAACAGGCGCCCCTGAGCCCATGTCCAAGTCTGGAAAACGTAGGACTTTTAGTCTCTGTTTTCAAGTACATGAAAATGCAGAACTGAAGCCTGTGTTTCTGACCCTAAAACCAGCCAAACGAGCCTGGTCTTGAGCCCCCAGAACAGCCCCTGAGCCTTCTTTCAAGGCCTGAAAAGCACAGGACTCGACCTCTGCTTCTGAGCCTCGAAACCGGCCCATTGAGCTTGTTTTTGAGTCCCAAAACCACACACCCCAGTCTGTGTCTGAGACCCAAACCCACCAAATGACCCTGGTTTTGAACCCCAAAAACATGACTCAGTCGCTGCTCCTGAGCCCCAAAACCAGCTGCACGTGCCTGGTCTTGAGCCCCAGAACCCCTCAACTCAGCCCCGGGGCTGAGCGCCAAACCCCTGCTGGTGCCGGCCCACGAGTGGGGTCGGGGACAGGCCCGGGAGCATCGGGCGGTGCCTGGGAACTGGCTGGGGGGACCCGCGGGTGCTCCTGGCCCTGCCCCACTCTGTACAGGTGCCCTGAGGCCCTGCCCCACCCAGCCACACCCTCGCACCCCGCCCTGCCTGGTGTGGACCTGGCCCCCACAGCCCGATTGGGAGGGGCTGGGGCGGGGCCTTGTTCCACCCTGAGGGGGAGGAGGCGGGCGTGACCCGTGGATGTAGGGTTGCCAAGTATGAGTATTGAATCATTGTTCCACAAGTATTGACTAATTAGTTAATAAGTATTGGAAGTATCGTATAAATATTGAGTAAGGAGTTGAACTCGGGGATGGTGTTTGAGCTCCGAAAATCACCTTTCACCCCAGTGACGATCGTCTCCTGTGTTACGTCTGGCCCGGTGCATGCCGTCCTCCCGCATCTCGGGCACCAGCATGACAGCCCCATTTCTGCACCCAAACCCACAGGCTTCAGCCCCGCTGCTGCCCCATCCCAGGTCCCGTGTGTGATGTTTGGGGAAAGGGAGGGGGGCCACCCGCAGCCCCGTGTCCCCCCACCCCACTCCAGAGCTGGGACGGGGGCACCCTCCTGACAGAGAGGGCCCGGCCCCCCGTCGCTGACCCCAAACCCTGCCAAGCTGCGGCAAGGGCGGCTCTGCCCCTTCCCCGGGGAGCCCTGGAAACGCAGCCGGGGCAGGCGGCAACACCTCCCTCTGCCCCCATGTCCCGGGGAGGCAGCTGCCCCCAGCGCCGTCCCTGCCCCGGCTCCCTGCGGCGTGGGCGGACCGAGAGCTCAGCCAGCGGCCCCGCGCGCGCTACAACCGCCTCACAGGAACACCGGCCCCGGCCCCGCCCCGCGGCCGCCCCCGTGCGGCCCGCCCCACGACGCCTGCCTGCCCCCGCGCCGGGGCCCGGCTCCGCCGTGCTTCTGAGGCGTGGCGCCGGCAAGGCAGAGGCGGCTCTCTCCAAGCACCGCCCACAAATCCCCGCCGCGGGTGCGGCGCCGGCGGGTGGCCGGCAGCCGTGGCGGTGATAGCCGGTGCGTCAGCTCCCCGAGGACAAGCGGTGGAGGTTCGCGGAGGGGGGCGGGCGCAGTCGCTGGGCGAGGGTCTGTAGCACCGGCAAGGAGATCACGCCGGTGCGGGGCGGGGCTCTGCCGCAGAGCACAAGCAGGTGACGCACAGTCGTGCATGAAGGCTGCGGTCGCAGGAGGTGGGGAGGCTCAAAAATTGACCTCTGAGGGAAATGCAGAGTATCCCTGAAATGACATTCCACGTCTATAAAGCTAAAAGAAAGACGCGTTGTCATTTGTTGTGGTTACCTCAAACCCGCTGGCAGCAGGAGAAAACCCGGAGTCCCCAGCACCCTGCATGCTGGGAACCCAGCTGCTCTTCAACATTTCGTGAGGAACAACTTCCAGGCAACAGGCAGTGCCATTGTCCCCTGCCCTCAAGGAGCGGGAATGTGAGCAGAGCACGGTCCTGTGAGGAAGCTATGTAATGGGGACACCCCCACCAGCTGGGGATATATATTTTAAAAACAGGAATTACCATGCTGGGGCCAAATCCCCAGTTGTGGGTGCCTTGAACTGACAGCACTACCGACCCGTGGGTCTGCCACAGCATGGTGATCATGGTGGGGGCAGTTTGTGCTCTGCTGTATGATCTGCTGCTCCCTGGTGGGGGGGACACTGAATGGCTCAGCTTGGCCCTGGCCAAGGGAGCTCTGCGACGCGCTTTCTGAGAACACACACACACACACAGCAATTGCGCTCCTGCTCCCTGGACGTCACCACACGGGAAGCATCTAGAGACCCTCAAGTTCGAAAACATTTCAAGAGAAATCAAAACAAACGTCCAACAAATGCTAATAAAGCAACAATTACAACCAAACAGACAAAATGAAAACAAACAGAAACTAGAGGGAAAAAAACCCCAAACGTCCCCGTGTCAGACTCGGATGATCAAACATCTGAGTTGGCTCTACTAAAACGACCAGGCCTCAGTGCCCTGGGCTGGGGTAACTGTTGCAGCGGTTAACTGGGCTGCACCAGTTACCCCAGCCCCAGCCAGGCTGTCGCCTCCCCCATTTCAAGGGCCACTCAGTTTGGTGGGTGCCACAGAATGCCTTCATATCTGGGAACTGATGTTTCTGAGAGCAAAAAACAGAGTAAAAACAACCATAATGGTCCGTTTCCACATCTAGGGCAAACCAGAAAGTTCCCTCAGGGGCATGGATACTGACAGCAGCTCTGGGTCAGATACTGAAGGTGTCAGAGCTGCTGTGAGAGCACACAGATATGTTGGGAACCACAATTTCCCTGGAGAGCACAAGGCTGGGTGCACAGGACTCTCACAAATAAAAAAATATTAAGCAAGGAGAAAGAGAATAACAAAGAGAAGCCCAAGGAGCTCCCTGGCATCACTTTCGTGTCTCTTTTTCTACAACCAGATTTGTGCACAGGAGTGTGGATGTACAAGGGGACACACATTGTTATCTGCTTCTTTTAATGTGCCTGAAGGACAGACACAACTTAAAGCCTCCTGCAACTCTTCACTGGAACAAGCATCAGGAGAAAAGGCAAGTCCCGTTCACAGAAACTGAGCCTCCAGCCCCAGGCATTGATAAAGGAGGACCCCAGACGGGAGCGAAGGCCGGGGCCCTCGCAAACTTGGCGTGGCAGGATGCCACCAGCCTGCTGGTGGGGCTGATTGATAAATCCCAGGCTGGACAGACCCCCTCCTTTCCCTGCAGCCGTCTGGAGGGCTGCAGGGCTTCAGCAGCCACCAGCCTCTGCTCCTGGCTGCTGTCTCCCCGCTGCCTGCACAGCAGGCATAGGAGGGAGCAAACCTCCCCACCAGTCCCTCAGCACAGATGGATGCTGCTCACTGAGGAGGGGGCAAGAAGCCTGGATGTAAAAGTGACTTCTCACGTATTTCTAAGGGAGAGGGTGTCGTGGTTTAACCCCAGCTGGCAGCTAAGTACCACGCAGCCGCTCGCTCACTGCCCCCTCCACCCCTGGGATGGGGGAGAGAATCGGGAAAAAAACCTCGTGAGTAGAGATAAAGACAGTTTAATAGGACAGAAAGGAATGAAAAACAATAATAATGATAATAATATTATGACAATAGTAATACTAAAAGAATTAAACTATACAAAGCAAGTGGTGCACAATGCAATTGCTCACCACTCGTTGACCGATGCCCCATTAGTTCCCGAGCCGTGATCCGCCCCTCCCAGCCAGCTCCCCCAGTTTATATACTGGGCATGACGTCATATGGTATGGAATAGCTCTTTGGCCAGTTTGGGTCAGCTGTCCTGGTGGTGTCCCCTCCCAGCTTCTTGTGCCCCTCCAGCCTTCTTTCTGGCTGGGCACGAGAAGCTGAAAAATCCTTGACTTAGTATAAACACTACTTAGCAACAACTAAAAACATCAGTGTGTTATCAACATTATTTTCCTACTAAATCCAAAACACAGCACTATACCAGCTACTAGGAAGAAAATTAACTCTGTCCTAGCCGAAACCAGGACAGAGGGATAGTTATTTTCTAATGCCACAGAATGTCATGTCTGCCACTCCTTCTGCAATTCCTAGTGTGGGAAGTCTTGTTATGGGAGCAGCTGGGACTTTTGGTAGCCTTGGCCAAGTTGGGAAAGGTTTGCATGGCACAACCAGCCACTGAGGTGACAACTAGTGTGTGGGACTTCAGTTCATCAGCTGGGGAAGGGCTTATTATGAGCATGCAGTGCTCGCTTCTGGTAGCCTTTTGCTAGCACTGTTTTTTCACTGTCTCAGAACCTTATCATCTGAAGAGAAGGTAAAAGCATGTTTCTTGAAAAAGTTCCATGTGACCTGTATTTTCACCTCTTTACTGAGGCTGTGGAATAGTGTAGCTACTGAAGCTTTGGAGCAGTGAAACTTTCAAAGATACAACCTGTCTGCAGACCAAAAGCTGTATCAGTTATTTCAGAATTAAGATCGGACATGTGTTTTAGATGACACAAGCACAGAGCTTTTGACAGCAGCAAAGCTTACATTTGATTCTGAAGTTAAAATCACTTCAACTTTCAAATGGCTGTTGTAACTTTCACTGGAGAATTTAATATCTAGCAAAGGCTCTTGGAAAACCTTTAAGGTGACCTGTAATGAAAAACAAAATTGCAGTTCTAGTGCTGAAAATAACTTGATCAGTTAAGAGGTCTATTTCTTGCTTGATTTCCCACCTACCCCTTTGTCCTTAAACAAAACCTGAATTACGGTCCTCCTTCCAAGAAGAGAAGAAATCTTTCCACCTTTAAGACCAAGAGGTGCAAGTATCATTTAAGTATGTACTTTGAAGGTGGTGCTTATCATGAGCTGTGTTTTCAGAGCTCTGAAACAAGGATGAGAAGTACAGTATCTTATTTGCTGGGCATTAGTCTTGCGTGCTTGAAATCCAAAACAAGTAGTGCAAGTTAGTACTTTTTGAAGCTGTTCCATAACTGGAAGGGAACATGGTTGGAAGGATCAACTGCTGTGTATGTCAGTCTGGCAGGAGAGTTCTTGCTTTAAGTCAGCCCAGCCTCCTTACATGCACTACTGAGAGCTGCTGTGTGAAGCTCAGCTTGGGTAGGCGCTGGTCAGACTGAGAGTGCTAAATGAATCCTGCAAAGCCGCATGGGTATTTCTTTTGGTCGCTTGTGCTGACAACTGAGCTTGAACCCAAGATGTGCTGTTGCTGAAGTCTGTAGAGGCATAAAGCTGTGCTGCCTTCCCTATGAGTGAGAAATAGCGCCACGTTAAAGAGCTAATGATCTGAACAGACATGGCCAATGGGATGGTAAAGGAACAGCTGTAGAGACTAAGGAAGAAATGTTATTATCGGTGCTTTTCAGCATTAGTAACATCCCAGTCCAGTGATCTCTCACATATACCTGGAAGTAAGATGCCAAATGCCCCCATTATCCTGGATGTGTCAGAGTGAGGGGGGCATCAAAGGATGCAGGTATGGAAGACGTGAACAGGCATTTGCTTGCTGTTATGTTGCTCACTGGTTCCTGGCTGTCTGGCCTACCTGTAGAATACTTTCCTGTCTGCAAAAGTGCGATATTAAACTTTGAGTGGACAACTGATAATTTAGAGTGTAATTTATAGTGTTTTCACATCCCCTTAGTTTTAGGTTCATATAAAATGTCTTGTTTATTTTCTTGATTATTCGTTTCAACTGTACATATGATTAAAAATAATAAATGGTTATTAATTTTATCGTTAGTACTATCATTACACCTACTCATATCCTTTGAAATTATTGCGAAAATTATCTTTAATAGTTTTAATAGGAGCTATTCCCCCATGCTAATGAGGATATAAATCAAAGTATTAAACAAGATAGAAAGTACACTTTTGGACTACATTCTGAAATTGAATTCCCTCTGTGGAGTGGATACCTTCAGGTTTTGCTCAGAAGAATAACGATGTATGTCTCTTCCATGTGCTTACACGAGATGGGGTTTAATAACTTGACTGGCATCAATTAAACTGTCTGTGGCAGTAGCAAGACAAATTCAAAGGTAGGAGAAAGAGCAGCTAGGCTGTTGCATTGCTGAACTCTGTTCTTACTTAGGTCAGGAGGTTTTATGCCACTGGCTGCAACAAGGTGGGGTATACTGAATACTCTGGGGAATCCCACATGAAGGACTTCAGCACGGGGTACAGGGCAAGAAGCCTGTGCTCTGACATTGAGTAGATATCAGTCATTAAATTTCATAGGAGCACACAATAGAGTTTCCTGTTTAATTACTGGAATGCCAACTCTGTTAAAGCTGAGACATGGCAAAAAGGAATAAATAATCTCTCTGGTAATCTTCCAAAGGATGTCTTCTAAACATGGTGAACCATCTCTGCCCTCTTATTGTCCTCTGTTGCTTTGCTGCTTGTAACAGAGTAAAGCCTAGCAAGGGTATGGTGCTGGCAATGGATCAGAAAGTCAGGCTGGCTTCCTGTGCTTTCTTGTTTTATTGGGTGTTTCACCCAGCTCTAGTTAAAATGCCATTAATTTTTGCGAGGCTTTTTTTTTGCAGTGAATATTGAACTAAAGCTCACTTCATACAACACAACGCTCTTGCCAATATGAGCAAAAGCAATATAGCAGGATAATACTTTGGCATGTTTTCTGTATTCCTGAAATTTCCTGTTCAGAGTTGAGATCTCTGCTTTAAGAGGATTGCAGACTATTTGCTGCGGATCCTGCTAATGAAAGGTCTTTAGATACACAATTTAAGCTAATTGTTGCTAGTCTTGTCACAATTTTTGAGGCCAAGGACATTGCTGCACTGCATGGGGGAATCTGTTAATGCATTGAATGAAGCTGCTAGAAAGCAAAAGTGAAGAAGTGCAAAGGAGAGAGAGTTGTGCACCTAGCCTGTTGCTGGCCAAATACTCTGAGCAATTGTGGGGTTTAGTGACTTCAGTTGGAGTCTGCTGGCTGCATCTCTGAGGTGTTGGCTTTCTCCTCCATTCTGTGGTGAAACCCTGTCCTGGGAGGACAGCAGTGACGGCTAGTGTTTAGTGCCATAGCTGATAACTGGACAGTGGTTTTGTTTCTGTATGTGGGGTGGAGAGTAAGAGCTGTTGAGAAACTTCTCACAAGAAGAAAATAAGGCAGTAAATGGAGTTGATGGGTGGAGAGTTTAAAACTATTTTTTCCTTGCAGTTCTTAATTAACCTGTGGACCTCACTGCAGAGAATGCTATGGAGGGTATTAGTAAAACTTCAGAAAGGTTTAGTGAAGTTAATGAGCATGTTGAATATCCATTAATGCAATTAATGCTCTAGATAAAATCTTTCTTTTACCTATCAACACTCATCTCTTACCTGTCAAAGTGGAAGGATGTAGTGGCGTCAAGATCTGTATTGACTCTTGCTCTAAATAATTGCTAGCTAGAAGACATCAGTTAGCTGAACTTCAGTCTGATCCGGAACAGGTCCTCATAGTTTCCTGTTCCTAGGCTTTGAGGACAGCTTGTTGTTCCTCAACAGTTTAGGTGCCAGCCTTTAGATGGGTCACTGAGAAAATAGCCTGAGCCTGGAAAACTGGAGCTTGGTCCTACCTAGAACTGCTACCAGCAGTGCTGGGAGGCAAGAGGCTATTGCAGGGAGGGTGACCGGAGCTAAGTGACTTGGCCAGGGTCATGTTGCAAGTCTGTGGCAGTCAATTTGAACCTGGGTCCATGGTGCCCTGAGGAAGCATGGGACATGCCCCTTCGTCCTTTCAGTCTGCAACCCACTCTGTTGGTCCATGGTAAGTGCTCCCTTTACACTGGTATAAGGCACATCTGGGGATAAATGCTTTCAAATCTACTTGGCTTTGAATAATGGTCTGTAATTGAGGCAGGCCTGAAAAACTTATTTTTAATGTTATACAACACTTCAGCATTACTGTTGGTGCTTTTTTCCAAGAGATGATGAAAACTATACAAGCAAATGGGGGGAATTACAGATGCATTTTCTCTTTGACCTTAGTAAATGAGGTCTTCGGTGCCAGTCATCTTTCAAACTGCTTGATTATATAACATCATGTGTGTCTGTCCAAGAGCATCTCTCGTTTGAATAGCAACAGCTCCCTCTGTCTGCCTTGAGTAAACAATGGACTGTCACATATCAACAGATGATGCTATTTTCTTGTTTCCTGCCCAGTGAAATTCATGCTCTCTAGATATGTTTGCAGCTTAAATGGATTACCTTTGAGATGGTTTTAGGTTTTCTTCATATATTTTTAGGAGTGGTTGTAAAATTCTTGCTATTACTTCAACTTCCAGTTTATGAATGGAACAACAGTGTTAAAAGAGGGAGGGGCTTGGGTTAGTGCAAGAGACTATTTTCTGTTGAAAGTGAGCTTTGAACAATGCATGAATTACTGTCACATTGAACATGTCACTGGAGATTTGAAAGTTTTAGATCCTCTTCCAAAGTGCTGCTATTGTCCGTGTAACAAATGTGAACCGAACTGTTCTGTTAAAAGTAAGTCATGCACACTTAAGAACATAATAGTAGCTCAGTATTAACAATGCTGCTACATTCATTTCAGCAAACTCTTATTGTAGTACAGCTGAAGCTCTAGCAAGCCGTTTGCCTTGTGATGAAGAGCCAGCATGTGATTAAAGGCATGCTACTAACATTTCCTAGCTCTTTTCTCACTTTGACATTTGTCCCGTATTAGGTTTTTTGATCACAATCTCAGCAGTGGACTTTAGTGTGCGTAGCACTTCAAGGTTTCACAAGGCTGCCTGTAAAGGGTACATCATATCTCATCTGGTATTTGCTGCAATAGGTAAAGGAGAAACAATGGCTGAAGTTTGTTTTGGCTTAAAATATTTTGCCCAAGAACTTCCTTTCTTTGTTAGTTTTTTTAACATATGAAAATAGCTAGGCTCCAGCTCCAAAGTACAACACAGATGATGGCTTGATGCAGCTCTACTACTAGGAAGGTGTTTGCAATGCATTAGGCTGCAGGGTGTGTTCAGATGACAAGCCAAAAATTGTTATTCTCCACCGCAGGAAGAAAGCTTGTGAGCGTTTGTGGGACATGTAGTCCAGTGCACTGGATTCAGGTGGCACATACAGTCCTTTGAGCTGGCTATGGTTCCTGTGAGGTTTTGCTGCAGTCTTTCTGAATAAGTCTTTCAGTTCTAGTGTTTCAGTCTTTGAAGGATTTTCCTCTTAACATAGAATTCCCAACTGGATGGGGGAATAAGTTTTTCTGTCAGGTTACTACTGCCTCCTTACTGAATAGGAACAAGATGCCTTCAAGTGTTTCCCCAAGCAGCCAGATAAAAAACAAACAAACAAAAAAACCAAACAACAAACCAATGAAACCAACTATGTCAGTTTGTTGCTGTTGATGAGTTCTGCTTTTGGAGTGAAATACCAAGGTTGTCTTTGCATCTATGTGCATGGTCAGAGGTGTAAGAAAAGCTGCAATGAATGTGGAGTTGTGTTTCGTGGCATGGCTCAAACAAGTGTGTATGCTTATACTTAAGAAAAGTCTTGTATAAGAGCAGCCATTTGTAGAGTCTTCTGATCTTTCATGCTTCATAATCAGGCCTGAGAGATGGGTTTTAGAGGCATGTAACTTGTGGAAGACAAAGTTAAAGCTTTGTCAGACTTAGAATGTGCTCACAAGTTTTGATAGCGTATACCATTAGCTACTGAAACTGTGTTAGCACCCAAGTCTCTCCTCAGAGGTGACAGTCCCACTGTAGATGTGCTTGTTCGATGTCCCCTTCTGGATTTAACTCCTATACTTCAGAGTCTCTCTAAATATACATATAAAATAAAACAACTTTACATTTAAAAGGTCACTTCAAATTCATGATGCATTTTTCTTTTGTTAATAAAATATGAAATTCTTTCACATGATGAAATATTTCATGGATTTTCTTTTCCTTCAGTAAATGTCAAGTTCAACAAACATTCTTGAATGAAAAACAGTAGCTTCTGTGGGGGAAAAAACCTAAACAACCCAAGCTCTACAGCTCACTGACAGTCCACTCACTTAGCCCCAGGGTACATGGCTAAATTATTAATTCAGTCATTGCTGACTATTCAGTCAAAGGCAAACGCCTGGCCCTTCAAGTGCTTTGGCTCCTCTTTTTATTTTTTTGAGGCCCTCTGTCCAGCCTCTGCTTGCCAGGAGGTTGACTGCAGCCCAGCTCGCTGGCTGTGGTCATGTCACCCTGGTCACCCCAAGGTCACTGTGGAAGGCTGCTAGTTTTTGCTCCCTATGTGCCAGCTTGAGCTGAGACGACTGAATCTGGTTCTGTATCCATCAGACAAGTCTAGTCTAACACACAGTATGCTCCATTTAGCTCTCTAGCAGGGACAAAGGTCTCAAATTGTTCCCTGTAGTCAAAATACTCCTTTCACTGGAAATCTTTGCTGAACCTGTACAATTTCTCCCAGTGAAACTCTCCTTAATGCAAGCTCAATGAAACAATGCTTTCTTTTTTTAATACATACATACATAGATAAAATAATCCTAACTAGCCTTAATTAGAAAGGAAAGTGTTATTGTCTTAAAAGAATTCTGCTCCTATGAAACTTAGTTATGCTTCACTCTACTAAAAGTTGTAATGTAAATTTGCCCAAAGAAAAAAAGCATGTGGTGACTGCAAGACAGTATGCTTGTATGTAAGAAATCATCCTGTTGTCAGTGGAGTTGATAACAGACCTGCTAGTTAAAGCAGGGGGAAGTAGATGAACAGCACCTTATTAATGACATAATGAGGGCTGTTGGGCTTGGTGAGCTATTCTGTGGTTAGTTGCATGTTTTCAAAGCAAATGATTCACTGTTACGTTATTTCATGTGCAAAATAACTAAGTCTATGGTGAGTTCTGCTCTTTTTCTGTTTACAAATAACCCCATGGTAGTCACAGCATTGGTTGTGTGAGGCTTGGTACGTTTTTGAGAGCAAAGAGCACATGCTATAGGGAGACAGATACTTTGCTGATATGTACCAGTTAGGTGAATCTAGCTAGACAGATTGGATAGATGAATGTAGGAGACAGCTATGTTCCCTGTGCTGTAATACTAAGCCAGATGTCTGGCATCTCCTTCCTGTTGTTTTGGTGCCGCTTGCATGAGCACCCGCTTGTTATCAGAGCCAGCTGGCCACAGGGAATCCTCTGATCTGCCCTTTGGGCTTACTGGTCCCAGAGCACAGGCTTGCTGTCTGCAAAGCCTGGAGAGCCAGCCAAGAGGCATTGAAGTCTGCGTGCTTGGGCCGTGGGTGTCTGAGGCCGTCTTTAAAGCCCAAGGGGATCGTTTCCAAATCTAATTGGTATTTTGGGTCTCCCATGAAGTGTTTGGGTAATTGGAGCTGTACTGTGTATGTTTGGGTGGGGATGGTGGGGAGAAGGCTGGGTTTGTTTGTTTTTCAGGTCAGTGAAGGACTGTTTTGCCATTCCAAGGGGAAGTAAATGTATTTCCCAGCTGGTTTGGTGTTCAGAGTTTTAAGGGCCATTTCTGTCAGCTGCAGTGACAAAGGGTCATCAGGTCCTTCCCATGTGCCTTGGACTTGTGTTGTGGGACTTAAATTCTCCATGCATGCAGGCAAAGCAGGAACAGAGGTGGCTTGGACCATGCATGTTATGTCTGAAGGATGGAGAGGAGAAATGCTTCCCTCATGCTCATTTGATGATGAACATAAGGGAGCCAGGGTGAACCCATCTGTCCCTTACAAAAGACTTTTGCAGTGAATGAGGACCGAGGGCACTAGAAGGGAAAGGAGGTATGTCCAGGAACAATGTCTGAGCTGGCCTTTTAGAGCACCTCCTGGCTGGTGCCACCACCACCACCGGGGTCTGTGGCACACTGGTGGCAGGCAGCTATCCAGGCTTGTCAGCTGCTGCAGATAGCAGGGAGGAATTGGGCTAGCACACAGCCTGTCTGTCTTCCACCTTTGGGAAACACCCAACTTTTGACTTCCAGCCCTACATAATGGGGTTCCCACACACAGCTGGGAGCACCATGTGAGGCACAAACTTCGAGTGAGGTCTAAACTGAAGTAATAGCCAGAGGCCTTAACCAGTCTCTGGTTACTCCATGAGTGCTGCCGTTGTCCCTGGCCTTCTGTCTACTCATCTGTACCTGCAGGGTTGAAAGCTGCAAAGAAATCCTGCTCAGTCTGAACCAAAAAGTACAACTGGGCTTTGTGTGCACAGAGGGCTTTATAAAGGTCATGAATTGAGCTCTTGTTGCCAACCTTTTTGTGATTTACTTCTCATTGTTTCTCCAGGAATTCCTCCTCTGAATTGCCATCTGCTGGCTTTTTTAACAGGGAGTTCTGTGTTGCAGGTTTCCTATTAGTCTTAACGCCTTTGTGCAGGAAGGCTGGACCACTGTGGACGTCTGTCGCTGCCTCCATGTGTTGCTAAATCTACTGGAGTCATGCTGGAGAGTTACCACTTGGGTTTTGGAGGGGAAAGAACAACTAGCTCCAAATAGTCTGCAGCACTGGGCGTAAGGTAATCTCCGGGACAGCAAGGAAATCCAGGGTGTGAGAGACTGTTGGATCAAACATAAATTCATTTGTTTTTACAATCAATTCTGTGTTTTAGGTCTATGGAGAGGTTCATCCAGACTCATTCATAAGTCTTCTATTACCAGTTCTGAACATGTTTTGAACCGCTTTCACTCTGATGCTGTGAAAAAGGATTAGGCACAAAAGACCAGCGGCAAAGGTGCTTCTTCTGGTCACTTGTTATAACTTGGGTTTACTGCTGCACTCAGTCCTGCAGATAGCTGATATAATAGACTGACATGGTTCTGTCTCTCACTGCAGTAACAAACACTATAAAATGCTCAGGATGCTTTTGATTAGTAGTGAGGTAGTTATGGCACATGTGCAGCCTTCATATGTATTTCTTTCAAAATACTCAAGGTGATTAGGTCACACTATTGGCATTAAAAGTTCTTTGTAATTCTACTCTTGGAAGAAACCAGCATCCCCTTCTGTGCAGAAGAGCGAGGGAAGCTTCTGTTGAAACTCAGCCAGGTACTGTTTCTGTTTAGGAGCTGAAATGCATCTGTTGTAAATAGAAGATTGTTACTACTGCTTTGTGGTTTCAACTATGGCAGAAAAGCAAAGGCTAGGCTATGCAAAGCAGGAATCCTAGGAAAGGATTAATTTGCCCACCTGCGGGGCAAGTGTCTAAGTAATGGTTTAAGCTCCCTCTGATATGATAGATTGGGTTGTCTGCGAGAGGCACTTGATTTCTTTAAAATAACTAGCTTAGCCTAGATGCGTGAATGTTAGCCATTCAGTGTTGGGTAAGATGATTCTCTCCTGCATATCTATATTAAGAAACAAGCTGTTGATTTTCAGTTTTCTAGTCTTAATAATTACAAGATTTCAAAGGATATCCTAGCAAAAATAGAAATCGGGGTGCAATGTGTGCACTCACCTATCCCTTCCTAATGCCAAAGCCCACTTTGCAGATGGAAGGCTGAGAAGATTGGTGAGTTCCGGGTTGTGCTGCACCCCAAGAAAATACTGAATGTCAATATATTTGAATAGCGAAATGCAAGACAGAAGTATTATTAAATAATGACAGGTGTCTGCACAAGGTAATTGGTGATCCTCAGGGAAAATGTATTGCATCCCTTGAATGTCAATAAACCCCACTTCATCTGTGGAGGTTTGAGGAATCAATAAAACCCAGCATCTCCTTTGCTTTTATTCTGACAGGTGGTATGTCATCTAGTGCTTCCCCTGAAAGGGTCAGACCCCTTTGCCTTTTGTATCTCCTGGGGTCTCTGAACTCCAGTTTGTCCCTAGTTTCCTAGTACAGACCTGTTTTGAGGCATGAGTTAATATGATGCTGCTTGGTCCCCCAAATGTCTAAATTTGAGTCCCTCAGATTCACTTCCCAAAAGGTAGGCTGGAAGCTGTGTTCAGCTAGGGGAAGGAACTGGGTAATCTGGAAGTGGTATATGCAGTTAGGCACCCTAGTAGCACAGAAAATTGGGAGGACCAATTATAATCAATTAGCTGCCATCTATCTGAAAATCCCATCTTTAAAATTAAGGACTTTTAAAACCATCTTTGAAAAGTGAGAAAGCATAGAAAGGTGGTATGGAAAAAATCCAGGCTGCTTTTCTCTCTTGCACAGGATTGCTTATTCAAAGTCTCCCAGAAATCCAGCAAAAATAAAATGACTGTAAATAACGAGGGACCTATGAAGGCTTCTGCTGGCATTGGTAAGCTTGACGTTGAGTCCTGTTTTGTTTTAATAGAACACAATAGATAGACTGGAACAAGACAACCCTATAAATAGTAAAAGTTTAGGCGTGATGGTTGAGACAGATTAAATGAGGCTTTGTAGACAGTTCAGGCCCCAATAAAGACATGTTTCGGTTCTTGGGTTTGGGGTGGGTTTTTGGCTGTTTTTTCTTCCCTGGTTAACACTGCTTCATTCTTCTGGATTCATAAAAACTGAAACTGAGTTAGGACGTTGCTGGGTCCCCAAGATCAGCCTAGAACTGTAAGTTGTGGCTGGCTGTGCAGGACTTTCCATACCAATTTTCACATTATTCCCCCTTTACCATCACAGTTTAAACTCTTTTCACTTTCCAAGGCAGAGAAAACTTTGTGGGGCTCAGGTTTTAATGTATAATGTGACTTTCAAAGTCCAAAAGAAGCATGCAGAAATCAAAGGCTTGACATGAAGTGATTTGATTCTGCAAATAGCAATGCAGTTGGTTCTTCCGTTGAAGAGGCTATATTGCCTTTAGGATTTACTGTAATCAAGACAGCCACTTGCTGGATATTGATAATTGAGCTGCTGCCACTCTGGAAAAGGTAATTCACTAACCACCATATAACAATTTTCTCAGGAGTTGTTCCCCAGCTGGCTACGTGCGTTTCTCAAAGGGTTTTTTCTTTCAGTTTTACATATGTTAATATATATTATTTTTCTTTTGCATAAGATCCCCAACAGCAAGTGGAGTTCTCATGCTGGAAAGCAGTATTTCTATTTTAAATAGTCATAAATTCACTTTTTGTGAAGAGGCAAAGGCAGGAGCACAGCACTATTCACATAGCTAGACCACTGAGCAGACATCTTCCTGTGCTTGCTGAGCAAGACTGGCTGGGAGTGGAATGACAACATGGGACTGACGCTAGGCAGAGCTGCCTGCCTCAGAAAAAGAAATCCTGGGGTTAGCAATTATGATACAACCTACCTAAATCCCTATAACTAAGGGGTGGCTTTTATACATCAAAGTCTGATGATTTCCAGCCGCACAAGAATTTTTATTTTAATGTTGTTTGCTAGCACTTCTATGCCAGGTGTATTGCTGTATATGTCAGATTGTCTCTTGGTTCCAGTGTTGTCGGATATAATCTTGTTCCACAGGCTCAGGGCTAAATGCTGGCCCTGCAGCGTACAAGTTCACAACTCAAACAGGAATTGATTGTTGTAACTTGGCTGTCTAGTCTGGCAAGTCCAGCTAGTCCTGGCCCTAAGGGGCCAGTTTGGCCATGCTTATCTTAAAGCATTTCTTGAACATATTCTAGTATCTCCAGTGGTAACTGTCTTCTAGGGGCACTGTGGGGCCCAAGTGAAGCCATGGCATGCCACTTTCTTGGCGTACCTCTCCTCCCACTGCCAGCAGGTCCAAGGGGCCTCTTGAAGAAAGATCTACTTATTGCAAAATACTCCGTGGTGTGGGAAACTGCATTTTGTTAGCAAATGCAACATCCTCTCACCCAACATGTGTGTGTTGGTTGCCATGGGTGGGAGGACTTGCTGTGCTGGGCTGCCAGGGGGTTGTTTCTTTGTTTGCAGTGCTCTTTCAAGTGCAGGGCCCTGCTGAAAGGCAAAGGCCCCGAGCTGCTAGGCAGCATCATGTTTTTCCATGCCACATCTTCAGCGTTTGCGTGATTTCTGGGAGGAATAGAAAGCTGGACTGACATGGTAGTAAGCAGACAAGAGCCAGGCACTGCAGCAGTGGGGAGCAATGGAGTAAGTCTTGCAAAGAACAGGCAAGTCTTTGCGGGTCTGAGGTACACCTGATAAAGCAGGAAATAGCTCCATAAAAGCCCAGTGGACTGGCTATGGTACTATGCTTAAAAGGGCCCCATGTTCCTCCCTGAGATTGCCATGTACCTTTAGTACATGTACTCTCCTGCCTGGTCTGGGGAGAGGTGGGAGAGACATGTTCCTGCTGATAGTCAGGAGTTCCTCTCCTGTCTGAGGCGGGTGAATTCATAGCTCTGAGAGACATGCTAAGGCAGAGTCCTCAGTCAGTTTTAAATCATTTATGCTTTCGCAGTCCTGTGCTTCCCAGACCTCAATAATTTCATCGTTCCAGCTGAACAGGAGTTTTACCTTGTTAAATTCAGGGAGTGCCACTGATGGCAGCAGTCTTTTATCCTGTCCTTCTCATTTTCTGCCAGACCCATAATGAATGATTAATCTCAGTGTGTTGCAAACAGTGCAACTACCTGTTTCTTTTGCCTATAATAATATATATGCCATTTGATCTGATTGTGCAGCATCTGTATTTGGATTTTTTTGCCATTTCATCGTTTTATATTGTGAACCCACTTAAAGAGCTGTACTGTAACTCTGGAAAATGTAATTTTTCCCCTATTGTCCCTCTTTATTTTTAATGAACTGATTTCACTGTTTCTAATGCACATCAGCTTGTGTGCCTTTACCACCCATCCATGCTAAGACTCAAGTTTATTAATTCTAAATATACATTCCACTAGTCTTCATGCTTATTGTCAAAAATCAAAGCAGCCAGATACATGGTCTACAAGCCCAGCTTTTCATGGAGATATCACTTTGAAAATCAAATCTCCCCTCTCTATTCATGGTCTAGAGCAGATCCACCATGGGTCTAAATTGCTACAGCTCCATGGGGCTATTCAGATGGACACCAACAGGGGCTGTGGTCTTCCAGAGCAGCACATTTTCTGACATATCTGTATATTGGAATCATGCAAGTCAAACGGTACTTAAATAATTCAAGGGCGTGGAAACACTGGGCCCATTGATTTGTCCTCTTTCTTGAAGTTATTTATACTAAATTTTTCTTCCAATGCTCTTTTTGGAATGAAATACTGAAAGCACAGTAAGATGGAAAATGAGTTGTACGGAAACATCTTCATAGGAGGCTTGATTGCTGTTATGCCAAGAGCAGCTATCTTAATTTACTAATGTATCATTCACTTCAAAATAACCCTGTAATTTTTATGTTGTAAATTCAATACTTGCTATTTAATATTGCATAAACTATATTGCTCGTTCTCAAGACTAAACTTACCATAATAGCTATATCCAATATATACTTGTTTGGATAGCTTGAAAGTCTAGTGGATTTCTTGCAGCAACTTAACAGACGCATTGTGCACTGACTTGCTTCAGTGTGGTTTGTCACAGATTTACTCTTCAGATAACTGGGGCTCAGACTTTACAAGTGACTCTGAAAAGCCCAATGACTATGTAAACATAATTCTGCAGCTCACTTGAATCTTCCTGTCCTCAGGAAAGCTTACAAAACCAAAGTGGTCACAGTTTTCTTACTGGTCAACCCATGTCCCCAGTACAGTGACTCACTAGTGTTTTTTTTTTGTTATTGAAATGCTGTCTCATAAGCTGGTGGGTTTTAAGGCCAGGAAATGTGTGGGGATGTTCTTAGTAATGGTGGTGTGAACTTTAGTTCATAGCAACTCACCTGCTGTCTGTATAACCACCCTTGGCATTAGTGATGCTTTTTTAGAAATGTGCAGCTGATGAAATGCTGAGCTGATGCACGTTTTTCCATCACTTATGTTCAGATAGTACGGATGACCTCAGAGGTATCTACTCATTTTATGGGCACCCTACCTTTGAAGTCATTAGTGCTTAATTTTCACTGCTGCTTGCACTCAACAAGTTAGTAGTGGCTTCATGAATTACTGATGTGGTGCTTAAAGGTGAAAGGTAAAGACCTCATCAAATTCTAGATATTTGCATATACATTGCAGATAATTAAGTGTCTGAGAGGCAATGTTTTTTTCCTCTCTCCCTCTTTGCTGTTAGGGTATTCAATAAGAGAGTCCATTTAATATCTTTTGCTTATTAAACAAAGGATTAACCTTTGTTTAATGCTGTCTGGTCCTATATGGTATATCATATGCTGCATTAACCCTCATTTGCAAAGCAGCTTCTTGGTTTCTGTTGTGTTTACACTGGCAAGCTCCAACAGGTAATTACAGAGCTCTTTTGTTAGAAAGTAAGTGCTGCAGATGAAGTCTTTTCCACTAAATCAGAAATCACATATACAGTTCAGTTTAAGAACTCGGGGAGACCGTCTTTTTCTTTTCCCTCTGAAATTCTTCTCCATCAAATCAAAAGCAGTTCTTCAAAGCATTGAAGTGTATGCTTAGCATTACACTCTTGAATTCAATAAGACACTTCTGCCTTTACTAAACTGGCATGTCTTTAAACAAAGCAGTTAAACACATGCTCAATTAGTTATTGAGACAAGAGGTATAGTGTATATATACTGTTCACATTTTAAAAAGGGGATTTTTTTCCCGGTATAGGAAACATGCTTCTAGCTTGAGTAATGGCTCCTTTTCTTTTTCAATGGCATTTCAATTCAGTGTAGATAAAAATGATCTTTTAAGAATAGTCAAAGGTTTAAATGCCTGTTTTGCCCAGTCCCTTTTGAAACCCAGTTCAGACACACAGCTTCTTTGAAATCAATAATTGTGCCAGAAGCTATGTTCATCAGGAAACTGTTTTTAGTATCACCTGCATAAACTAAATCACAGATGCTTCAATCAAGGATAATTTTTTTAAAGAAAGGCTTTAAATTGCCTACTCTGCAGTATCACATGCTTGCCTGTAATTTAGTGCCTTATCCAATGGAGTGTCAGAGGGATTAGCTTCTTCTGGAGTGTAGAAATTATTACAAGATTAAAAATCTATATAAAATTCCCTGATTTTTTACAGAATACTAAAAACATCTGAAAAATGTTTAAATTATTATAAATCTGATAATCATATTCTAGACATTCTTTCTGCCTTCTATTGTACAGTGTATTTTTTCTTTTTTTTTTTAACCAGAATAATGAGTTAAACTTTGGGTTATATATTATTTGGTTTTTTTGAAGGTGCTCTTTGTTTATTAAAAAGGAGACAGGTAAAACTGGCATTGTGAGCGGAGGTGTACTGCCACTCTGGCATGCATGGGCACTCCAAAAAGCATTACTTGAAAGAGGAGTTGTGAGGGATTTTAACTCTTGCACATCTGAGCCGATTGCTTTAGGAACAGGAGAACTGTGATGTTCTCCATGTTTCCAGTGACAGGTAACATCACACACACGGCATGAGACTTTCAAAAGGGGTCATTCTGTTCTAGCTGTTACATTCGGACATCATAGCCATCAGTTGACTTGACGGGATTAGAGTGGGCAAAGTCAAGTGTTAGTGTAACTAAACCACTTCTTGTTTTAAATTGACTTCACACTGTCTGGTTTGGTGGTGCTAGTGTACAACTCTCTGCAGCTTCTTCTGTTGGTGTTCTCTGCTGTTGGTGCCTTGTGTCATGGACCAAGACAGCCCGTGCCCTCTATTACTGGAGCATCTATATGTAGTGAAGCATAGGCCTTTTGGTTATGCAAAAGGGAGGTGAATTAACACAACTGCAGCATCTGGAAGAATCATATTGAGGGCAGTTCTGTTGGTTCTAGGGCCATTAACAATTTCGATGGTGTGTTACTGGATGGACTCGTGCTTTGTGAATGCAAGAGTGGATATCGTTACCAGAACCCTTCAGGAAATTGGTGGATAGCAGTCTGTTTGGTTTACCATAGAACAGCCAGAGGAGTGGAGGTCCAGGACACTATTTCTACAGATGATGCCACTCTGCCTGTACTATTGCTGATATTAGTAGGCAGTTTTCAACTGGCAGATATCCAAAAGTTTTCCAGTCATTGCAAACCTATTTTTAAAGTTCATGTGCAGAGGAATATGTAGACTTTCTGGTCATTGTAGTCACCATTCATGGGTTCTAATGTCGTGGTGAAAATCACTGTTAGTAACAAGAGCATTGCATCCTGAGTAAAACTGATTGTTCAAAGCTTCACTAGAAACTTGTCCTGACCTGCGTTTATTTGTAACAGATGCTAGAGAGAAAATTCTCATATGCAAGTACACACTCACCTCCCTGGACTTGTTGATATAGAGACTGAATCATGTGTTCCTGAATCTGTAACAGTGAAGCTCAGACTTAACCACAGAGAAATTTAGGGGCATTGATTGCCAGTGTTGAATGGACATCACGTTTCATTTGGAAGTGCTTCAGCCTCTAATTCATCTAGCTGTGACTAAACTGTGAGCAAGAGCCATGGAAGGGCTTGCATGTCCTTTCATCTAGTTAAAAAGCTAGCCTGGCAATAAAGCCTGCTGCAGATCTGCAACAGCCGCTTGTGGAGGAACAAATGGAGTGATACCGAGAGTGTAAGCTCCATCAAATTCAGAGGTGTTCATGTTTCTACATAGTTGCACCTCATGACTAATAGCTAACAGGCACAAAGGTCTGTTGCTCTTCCAAGATATATGGGCATTTTCATTGTTTTTGTTGTAAGGCACACAAATATCTGTGTGCATTACAGACAATTGATATTACTGAAAGAGGTAATTGGCTGGAAATACTTCATACTTATGTAGAAGTTGTCATAACAACTTCGTAGTTAAGTGAATGTTTAACTATTGATTTTCCTCCTTCCAATCTACGTAGAAGTTCCTAAACTGCCCTCTGGTTTGAAGCAGAAAGAATGACGTTTGCTCTGTCACATGAATTTGTCTCCTGTTAATATGAGGATGTAGGTCTGTGTTTGGCAAGACTTTCTTTTGTGATGCATGAAAATATCAAGGCAATTCAATCCTATGTAAAGATTAGGTTTGGGAAATAGCAGTTGGCTATGCTTTGCTTTCACATTCTTATATTCACCAGGATAGCCCTTAATTGCAGATGCAGAGGTGACCTATCACCTCTTTGCAGGAGGCTGCAAGATCTTCAATCACCACTGTATCTGTGCCTCTTGCAACATCTTTGGGAAGCAAAGGAGTGCCATTATCCTAAATCATTTGTCCAAGATCACAGAGGAGGTGAGTGGCGGAGCAGGACTTGAACCCACGCTAGCACTCTAATCTCTCTGCCCTGTCACTGCCTTCTGTTTAATGACTTTGAGGGTCGATAGCAAAACCTTCGGAGCGCTGCTTTGGTGTAGAGGATCTGTCTAGTGTCCAGTGTGCAAGCCACCTACTTGTGCATAATGTCACAAAACCTAAAATGTTTTTGATGATTGTAATGTGTGGAGGTTGTAAGCACTGAAATCAATTGACTGTAAACACCTGTTCAATGGTAAGCACGTGCTTAAATGTAGCCTTGCATAGGAGTGAATGGTGGCAAAAGTTGCCAGGTTCTGGTGTTGTGTTTAGCAGCAAGAAGTTTAAATATCAGGAGGAATAAATAGTTTTCTTGTTTGTAGATGTGGCTGTGTTGCGGTATCAGGGAATGTGTTGAGAAGTTATGCTCAACAAGCTGTCCAGCTCCTACCCGTACTCTTTGCTCTGATAATGAACTCAAAAATTCAGTCTCAGGAGGTTTAAGTCTGTACCTTTAACATGAAATTCACTTAAACCGTTGTGGAGAGGGTTGGAGGGGGAGGAAGAGGGAAGAGAAAGGAACATCTCAGCTCCAATCTTAGTTTTCAAAGAGGCATATCGGCACCTAGTAAGTTTTTCCATCATATTCAAGTAGATGATCATTATCTACCTTGCAGTAAACATCTGACTTTAGGCAATTGTGAAATAACTTGATCCTTAACCAGCGTGATGTAATGTACAGGCATCCAGACAAAAGCAGCCTTAAAAGTCAAATGTCATCCTCGTCCTAGCTTCTATTCCTCTGCAGCAAGGCTACCCTTCACTTGGTCATTTCCTTGTCTAATCTTCATTGAAATAGTTCAGCAGAAATCAGAGCTGCTTTGCTGATTTACACCAAATCAGGCTCTGGCTTTAAACTCTGAAGTTTGTAACAAAAATCTTGCAAACTTACCTTCATCACCCAAAAAGCCCTCCAAAAGACATTAGAATTTCTGTGTCCCAATTCCCATATTAGGGATGCCATTTGCCAACTTGGACCAAACCTGAGAGTGGATATTCATGGACTCAGGTTGGGCTTGGAGGCAAAAGGCCTCCTGTCTCCAGCCTTTCAAGCCTGTCAGCAGAACTCTGCAGGGTAAGGGAAGGGTGGAGTAAATATCCCATCAAACATCTTACCTTTTTTTCTGAGCCTTATCTAAACAGGTTCAGGTTACTCAAAATTTTATAACCTTTCAAAACCTTACAAGCCAGATGTAAAGCAAGAACTCCCTATGTTTAACAGCCAGCAAATCAAGGTGTGAAGCTAAGGACATGCAGTAGCAAGAGAGATAAGAAATGTACCTCTTCTGCTGCATTTATCTTTAATAAGAGGATGCCTAAGAGCTTCAGCTTTCTCTTATCTTTCACAAAGATTTACCAGAACAAGTAGTACTAAGCCTTTAATGCTGTTGCTTTACATACACAAAAATGCTAATTTTTGTTTCCATTTTCACTCAGCCTGATTTGAAAAATTTCTATGTTAAATAGCACTCTCTCATTTTGGAAGTTATTTTTTTGAGATGCCAAGCAGTACTGATTATATCAATGGAGTACATTGATTTTTATTTTTTTTCCCCTTGTATTTGACCTATATAGCCGGTAAGCATGATATTTGACATGATTTATTTTGTTTCTCTCTTCATCTCCAAATTTTTGTGGAAATAATCAGAATTACATTGAAACCAGCATCAGAACTTCATTGTGACAAATCTCCTGTGCTTGTTCAATCTAATGCAAAATATACAAAGTGGAACTTAAAGCCTTTGTCTGACTTCAGGGTCTGTTTATGCCAATGCTAACTTGATACTTTTTCCTCTGGCCTGTGGTTGTATGGTAGATGATGTTGTTCTGCAAGTTCTGAGTTTTGGAGGTGAGGCACAGCCCCTGTAAGCAACTTCTCTAACCCTTTGGTACTGGTACAGGTCTATGGTAGGGCAAGGACAGTTGACCAGAGGATGGGACTGGGCCACCCTGGGTTTGTGGTGTTCCTTTGCCATATGCTGGGACCAGTCACTGTAGACATAAAGTCTACATAGAGTAGAGTAGACATAAAGGGAAGAATTGTGCTATATATCGCCATATTTTCTTATCTCAACTTTTACAATGGTCTGCCATGGTCTTGGTTGGTGTATATCACTGTGATCTATTGAATTTAATCAAGTGATAGTAACTTATGTTATCCAGATCCCAGCATGATGAAACTTGAACCTTAAAGCTGGTCCTCCAGATCTGTCTGTTATACAGCTTGTGAGATCTGCTAAAACCCAGCAGTTTCCATTCCTGACCAGAACTGCTATATCTGGCACAAGCACGTCAAAATGCTTTTTATGCTATGACAGAATGCCTGTCCTCTTGTCTCTGAAACATGGTTTGCTTGCGAGGATTAACAAAACTGGTTGTAGCCAGGCTACAGTAGTTTGTGTGGGAAGTGTTGTCTCCTACCCAGAAGCCACAGCAGTACTTCCTACTACGTAAGAAGATTCAGATTTTAATTTGCTTTTCTTTACTGGAGAGAAAAAAACCCCCACAACACAAAAACCAAATTAACTGGTCCTGCATTGCACAGAGAGAATGATTAATCTCCTGCATACAGGAGCATCTGTCTACTACTCCTGCTTGAATTCCTCAAAAGGCTAAGAGTGTTTCTAATGGTCATTTAAATAATAAATGCCACCACACTCATTAGGGGTGTATCAGTCGTTCTTTTTCTGCTCCGGTGCTTGTTGTAGTCTATGAATATTTATTAAATTCAAGGAAATTCATCCTGAGCTAGTGGTCCACATTTCTTTTCAAGGTCACCAAATATAAATATTTTATTTATCTAATTTAGAAAAATGACATTAGATGCGATGCAGCAAACATGACAAGTGTATGAATTAGTGGAAAGCTTCCCTCAGGAAATGTATCCAGGTACCAGTAATGGATAATTATAAGTCCAATAGCTTCTCTCCAAGCAGGTAATAAAGATACATAATGGCAATACAAACCCTCACCTGAAAGTGTGCATATGGCAATAGCAGTGAGTGGCAAAATAGACTATTTACTATGAGGGCAGTGGAAGCATCCAAATCCCTTCCTGGTATTTGGGCCCTAAGTAGACTTATTAGAGCTTCAGCTTCAAAATTTTACATGGATATGCACGTAGGCTATATGGCAGATTTTCAGTAGCCCTTTGGGAATGAATATGCCTAAATCCATTAGATGCTGGATGATGTGTCTTATGTTGGCTCAAAGGTCCTGGCTAAAAAACATGCCTGTAGCAATCATGTGAGTGGCCAGAGTAGCTCATCTTGAGTATTGCACACTGTTTTCTTACCCCTGGCAGTCTACTGTTCTCCCTTTGAACAGGGCTGCGTTATCTATTTGCTGTGCATGTGCACCCAGGAAGGTCCTATTTCTTTCCCACCAGTTATGAGATGAAGAGAAGATCCTGCTGAGATACTGTGTTCTGAATGTTCCTGTAGATTAAGCCTTCCTCGCCCTTTTTCTGCTGGATATTCAACTTCTGCACACTTGGAGCCTGTCGTCTTTGCGTTCCCTGGAAGTGTAGAAATTCTTCTTTTATGATTATTTAATTTTGAGCAAGCACCATCTTTTCTTTACATTCATCCTACCCTCTCCAAAAAGAAGGCGAGATGATGGGGTCTACATTTTAGAAATTAATAATTGCATTCTTGCAAATGCTGGCTATAAGAAAACAATGCTTCAAAAAGGAAAAAGCCAGTAGATTGTGTTTGCCTCCTCAAAATGTTCACCAAGGAACAGTTCCCCCAAAGTGAGTTTTGAGCTGTCAAGAATCAAAGAAAACAAATGAAGTGGCACTTGATTTAATTGAAAATTGTGCTTGTGGATTTTTGTGTCTGCATTCAATTTTAACGCATTGTAGTCTTTTGCTATTGCTAAGGTTAAAATTAAGTGTTTATTGCTATTGTCTAAAAATATTGCAGACAAAGCACAGGCTCTAAATAAGTGGGTGTTGAATAACTTGTGTCTTTGTAGCAGTTCTGTTTTTAAATAATACACACACAGTATCTAAGGGAAGATGTTACAGGAGAAGGTAGTGACTCTGGAGCTTTGACTTAAGTGGTGTGTGACCTGTGCTGCTTTCTGACTTTCCACGTAAGCATTTCTATGGCCTATTGTATTGGGTCTGCGTGGCAAGGTTTTGGTAGCAGGGGGAACTACAGGGGTGGCTTCTGTGAGAAGCTGCTAGAAGCTTCCCCTATGTACCATAGAGCCAATGCCAGCCAGCTCCAAGACAGACCCGCCGCTGGCCAAGGCCAAGCCAATCAGCAACAGTGGTAGTGCCTCTGTGATAGCATATTTAAGAAAGAGAAAAGAAGTTACAGGGGAGGAGCAGTTGCAGCCAGAGAGAGGAGTGAGAATATGAGGGAGGACCAACTCCGCAGACACCAAGGTCAGTGAAGAAGGAGGGGGAGGAGGTGCTCCAGGCACCAGAGCAGAGATTCCCCTGCAGCCCGTGGTGAAGACCATGGTGAGGCAGGCTGTCCCCCTGCAGCCCATGGAGGTTAACGGTGGAGCAGATATTCACCTGCAGCCCGTGGAGGACCCCACGCCGGAGCAGGTGGATGCGCCTGAAGGAGACTGTGACCCCGTGGGAAGCCCACACTGCAGCAGGCTCCTGGCAGGACCTGTGGACCCATGGAGAGAGAGGAGCACACGCTGGAGCAGGTTTGCTGGCAGGACTTGTGACCCCGTGGAAGGGACCCGTGCTGGAGCAGTTCATGAAGAACTGTAGCCCGTGGGAAGGACTCACATTGGAGAAATTTGTGAAGGACTGTTTCCTGTGGGAGGGACCCCACACTGGAGCAGGGGAAGAGTGTGAAGAGTCCTCCCCTGAGGAGGAAGGAGCAGCAGAGACAATGTGTGATGAACTGACCACAACCCCCATTTCCCGTCCCCCTGTGCCACTGCGGGGGAGGAGGTAGAGAAAATCAGGAGTGAAGTTGAGCCTGAGAAGAAAGGAGGCATGGGGGGAAGGTGTTTTTAAGATTTGGTTTTATTTCTCATTATCCTACTCCGATTTGATTGGTAATAAATTAAATTAATTTTTTTCTGCAAGTTGAGCCTGTTTTGCCCGTGATGGTAATTGGTGAATGATCTCTCCCTGTCCTTATCTCGACCCACAAGCTTTTCATTATATTTTTATCTTCCCTGTCCAGCTAAGGAGGGGGAGTGATAGAGCGGCTTTGGAAGGACCCTGGCATCCAGCCAAGGTCAACCCACCACACCTATTCTGACCTATAGAACTGGAGATTTTATGGCCCTGTCTCACTGTTGACATTAGTGGTATCAAGCTCTGATAATATACCACTAATTGACAGCTCATTGATATTCTCAGTGGCAAGGCCTTGACGAGAACAGGTATGGGGAATAAATCACTCCATGTCCCTTCTGGCAAAGCCTGCTTCGCTCTGTAGGAAGCAGGTCTGATCTGCTGAATCCTGATAGAAACCATATCAGATGGGGTCCATGGAGTAAAAAAGAGGAGAAATAAGGCCCTTGTATAGTCATGGGAACAAGCAGAGCTCTGATAAATATAGAGCTGAGATGCTAATGTAAGTGTTAAAAGCATGGAAGCTCTTATGACTCTAACCCTGAGTAATGGTGACAGACAGGCAGCAACAGGAGCACAAGATGCTGAGAGAGGGAGAGGAAAGAATGAGAAAACTGAGCAGGAGAAATGGAACTAAATAGAAGAAGCAGGTACCTCTGGAGCTGCATGTGTAATCAAAACATTACATCAATGACTAGTGGGCCTTTGTCGTGAATAAAATAGATCCTTATGTACAGGGGACACAGGGCAGAAAGCGTAGAGATACCTGAAGAAGTAGCATACAGGTGACCAAACAGCTCAGTAAGCCCCTAAAATGGGTGGGGAAGTGTGACAAGAAGCTGAACAACCTACATGGCAGAGCAGGACCAGTGTACATATGGCAGGGGCACAGAGAAGAGGAGTGTTTTGGGGACTGCCAGCGGAGCAAGCCAGGACGGCAGAGCAGCAGCAGCTTGTTGAGTGGGTCTGAGCTGGAAACGACTCTGGAGGTGGGCCTGTTATTGCAGGAGCTTGAGAGCGTTAGGCTGGAGAGGGAGGAGAGGCTTAATGTGTTTGGCAAACAGCCATAGTAAGGCTTGGAGTTAGTCACGTGCTTGAGCAGAGCAAAAATAATCGTGACATCTTCATTGTTGCTCTTCTCTAGAATTATATCACAAATTATGCCTGCTGCATAAATGTATATATCCTTGTGCGATACACCACATCCTCCCCTTATTTGAAACCAACATGGAAAATATGCATGGCAAAAATATCTTTGGCAGCAAGCTAAACAAGTTCTAGCGTGACAAGCTCCTAAGTAAATACTGAACAGTTGCTAATTAAAGTTAAGTGCGTAGTCCCTGATTTTTCAATTAACACGCTCAATATATAGTGATGCCTTAATTATTTTTGTGTCTAAATATACTTAAAAGAAATCTGTAAGTCTGGAGGTGAACTTTACAAGGCAGATGGTTCTCTCTATTTTCAGTGGTAGGATGGAGGTAGATTTAACTGAAATTGAAGGGAGGCTTTCATGGAAATGTATCATTGTCTGAAAAACTTCGGCCTTACATAACCTTGGCTGTTCCTGTCATCTTCCATTTATCTTCACTTTAATCTCAGATGAGCCTTTTCCAAGTAATTACTTGCCCCTTAACTAGCCATGGGGGCAACTAGTCTGCAAGAGAGCATGTTGGCCTTTGTTAGATAGTTCTGCCAGTTACCCACACAGTGATCCACATTCTCTGCTGTGAGCTGTGGAGGTGCTATGGCATTTTGTTCAAAGCAGGCAGCTGCCCTCCTTCTGTAGTTGATGTGGAGGAGGCTGAATAGCCCCATCATGAGATCAGTGTTTGATAGATGAGATTAATTGCCCTCCGGAGGTGCCTGCTCTCACTGGGGACGAACAAGGTAACTACCTTAAACAGGTCACCTAACAAGCGGATATATAAGGGCGAGTGGAAGCAGGGAGATGCCCGTGGCTTAGCGGCTGTCTGGACTCCCAACTACGTAATGATAGCCTGCTGCTACCCTGTTCCCATGGCAGCACCCGTAACGGCCATTCATGTAAAAACTGCTGCTTCTAAAAATATACACCTATACAACTCGGGGATAATGGTTTAAATCACTCGGTACTGGAATTTTTCAGAAGCGCTTAGCATTGGAGCTTGTCAGGATTTTCTCAAATATTTTTAATCAGAAAATGCCAGCTTATTTAAACACCAAGTTTGGGGACAAAGGTCTGTTTTCAAGAAGTCAACTACAAAATTTCAAGAAAAAGTCCACATTTAAGGTGTTTTCATGGCAACATGTGCTGACTGAAAAGTTCCTGTCTTCTAGCCTGAAATGAATTTTAAAAGCATGTGTTACTTTGGTGATTTTTATTTTGATTACTGATCAAATTTAGAACAAAACAATGCAAGTCTTATGACATCAAATTGACTTGAGCTGACACTGTGCATTTAGTTTAGGGTGTGTTTTTGTGTTTTTGCAATTTCAGTATTAGTGTCAACTTGACATGGGGAATTTTTTTTCATATTTTGTATATTCTCCTAGGCAGGTAAAATAATGTCCTATCTATCTACCTCTATTGACTGCTGGTCTAAATGTGTTCCATTTTAGTAAAAGAGTGATTTTTTTGAGGCCCAACGGGAGAAAATGTTAGGAAAATTCAGAATGCTTTTGAAAAACCTTTCCTATATTTTACAATGGGAGTCCTACTACATTTAGGATTTTAATGCCAGGAAGTGTATTTCCCTTTAAAATGAGGGCTGTGAAGTTGTCTTCACTTTGGAGGGACTGGGGAAATGGGGACACATGTCTTGGAGGATTGACGTTGGTTCCTACTGGTAAGAAATGTAGGCTGCCATTAAGCCATGAAATTCAAACCTCAAACCAAAGTAATTGGGCTGAGAATTGCTCTAGCAGTTGGCTGCTAATTCTGAAAAATAATCTACCACCTGTTGTTTAGTCTGTAGGATTAAAGAAGGTTTAATGTTTGAGGCAAGAGAAATTTATTGTTCCAGATGGAGCACAATTTTTAAAAAAGTCTACGGGTGAAGATCAGCATTCAGTGCAGTAGCCTACTACTTTTAAAAAGGCAGCTTGGTACAAGCCACAGCACTCT
Organism: Gymnogyps californianus; assembly: GCF_018139145.2. Classification (NCBI taxonomy): domain Eukaryota; kingdom Metazoa; phylum Chordata; class Aves; order Accipitriformes; family Cathartidae; genus Gymnogyps; species Gymnogyps californianus. The sequence goes on along the minus strand of NC_059474.1, from coordinate 61,870,337 downwards.
TAATAGCAGCCTACGGACAGAGCTGTTTTCCACCTTCAGAAATTTTTTTCTCTATTTGGAAGTCATCACAGATGAGTTTATCACAGTTCTTGAACAGATATGCTGTGCAATTGTCACTTTTTTCCCCTGTGTACATCATCAGATTTTAATAAGAGGCGATAATTTTATTGTCCCACTGAGAATGTAATCAAAGATGTGTTTGATACACAGGATAAATAGTTGCTGGAGATGGAAATGTGAAAATTCAAGGGTTATTTTGTTTGTGTGCTATTTACTGACCATCTGGAAGCAGGAAATACTGGCAATGAGAGACTTTCAGAAATCAGCGGTATGAAATAGATGAGAAGACAGGGTAAGGTAAATCTATCGGTTGGACAGACTAGATCATATTGCTGGCAATATTTCTGCTCAGAAAAAAGCAGACAATACTTTTTTGATAGATGTTTAATTTTTGTGACAAAAATGTTTTCGGGAAATATTTCCCAGTGTGGAGAGGAGGGGGATGGGGGGATACTTTCTGGTAGGGCTAGAAGAGGGGACTTTACTCTGAAACAGTCATATGTTCAGGGTCTGGGGAACTTACAGGGGCACGGAGATGTGGGTTCAATTCCTGCTCTGGCTCAGCCTGGGATATAAATTTGAGCTGGTTGCATCCCATATTAATGCCCTAACCAGCAGATGTGTGGCTGTTTCACTTGGGGCATTGGACAGATTGGGAGAGTTGGATTTTAACGGCCTGCTATTAGGGTATTTGGTGGGAATAGGGGAAACTTGGTCAACTTTGTGCAGGGGTGTATGTTGTCACACCAGGCATGTTGGTGTACGGCCATGTTGCAGAGGTGATGGTCCCCTGGAGCTGATAAGCAGAATGTGCAGCAGGAGCCCCTCACACATACACTGACACACCCTTGGGGCAGATTTGGGGATATATTGAGTGGAAAGGGGAAGACACGACACCCTATGCTGGATAGGATTCATCAAGAAACTTGCCTTGCTTCTGGTCAAGCTTTGTGTTGAGACTTCTTTCCTGGCTTGTACTTTTAGCTACTGCTTCCATTTCCCCTCAGTAGTATTTTATTCTCCTTGGCTTCAGTCATCTCCTCCTTGCTTTTTCCCTCTTTGGCCCTATAATTCTCAGGACTGTTGGATGATGCAAGTTAAATTTCAGAGAGTAAATCTCTGATTGGTCCACAGAGCCCTTTCAGGGCAGGTCCTTTATTCCAGTCCAGGAGTTTTCTGGGGCATCCTGGTTTTTTTAACAAAACTCCTAGGGAGTTCCATGTCTTCTTTCAGTCATCCCTGCAGTTTAGCTATGTAAGTGCTGGCTGTCAGCTGCTCCCTGCTGCCCTCACAGACTCCGACTCTCACACCTGGTGACTCTTTCTCCTGTTTTCCGCAGTCAGGTTCATCCAGCTGAGTATATTACAGCTGGAAATCCATAGTAGCCCAGATCAGTCTAATCACAGCAATCTCGTTCTTTCTGCCACTATTCCCTGGCCATGTGGTCCTGGCACCTCCCGTGCACTCATTCTGTTCAGTTTGCTGAGCCAGCAGAAAACGGGGGGCTTTTTTGGTTTGCCTTTGTGGGATTTTGGGGTTTTTTCAGCAAACTGAGCAGGCTGGGCACAGGGTCAGATATGGGACTTCACAGCATGGGGTGGCACTGTGGCACTTAACAACTGGATCCATTCAGTCTGCTTTAAAGCCAGGGATCTCAGCTGCTTAGGTCAAAGAAGTGATCCCTGCCTGCTGGATGGGTCCTACAGTAGCCAGAACAAGGCAAAAACCTTCTTCCCTTTTGCTCAGCCACAGCTTCTGTAAGAAAACATAAGGTAATGCAAACTGAGAACAAATTAAACAGTGCTACCATCTGTAATAGGTGTATGGAGTGGCAACTGGTGCCTTTTGGAAAGCTTTGTAGATAGTAGCTTGACCAGCACAACCTCAGAGTAGACATGATGTAAAATTTTAAAGTATTGAATTTAAAGGATCTAGTTTTTCACCACTAGCATTTTGCATTTCAGTGGCAATAAATATTCAAAGGTCCTAAGACATGAAGAAACCCTAGGGATGCTGTAATTCTCCCTTGTTTTTCTTTACCACAGACATGAACATTAGCATAGCTGGTTAAGAAGCAATAGCCTTGTCTAAGTGAAATCATTAAACCAAAGTACTTTTGTTTACTCAAGTACTTGGTTTTCTTGAAATTTTCCAATAGAAAAGATTTTTTTCTTCCTTGGGTTGTTATTCCCACCTCTCCAGGGAACAAATTCAGGCAGGACTGACAACAGCCCCTGTGTCTATTATGGTGTCCTACTATAAAGAGTGTTTGTCATCTTCCAATGCTTCAAAGAGTGTTGATATTTTGAAGTGAGCTATGTCACCCAACAGCGTATAAACAGAAGGTTTAGCAGATCAGTGATGATACTTGAGAAATTCAGTGGAAGGAGGCATCTTTTAAGCCATTTTTTCTGTCTGAAGCACCTTCTGGCAGGCTATAAATGTTTGCCATTCTCAATGTCTGACCCACCTCAGGGTTATGGTCTGGTAGTCGTGTGGTAGAATGTCAGTGGGGAGGTACGACTAGTGTGCTTTTGTTCTGGATGACTTGCGCAGTTTGCAGAGCTGGGTCCTACTCTAGTATGCACTCTTTCTGCCAGCTTCTCCTTTGGAAGTGGCTGCACACTCTCATTAGCAAGGCTGGTGGACACATTTATGTAGCAGTCCTTCAGGCTGCTGCAATTGCCCTATGCTGTGAGACTTGTCTTATACTGCAAGTAATACCCAAGCCACCTTTAGGGAACTTCTACCTTAAGGAGTACTTGCAAGATTTTGAGGGAATTCAGAGCTTTGAAAAGCAGATCCTAGGCAGTGACTAAGATGCCAAGAGAATGGGTAATGTTGTGTTATGCAGAATATTTGCAAATACTTCTTTACAGTCACACTGATACCACTGTAAGAAAAGCCCTGTGAATTAAAGATGCAGTCCAGGACCATAATATTTCTGCTGCCCCAAAGGGAAGGAATGGCCCTTATTAGAAGTATTTGGTGGACTTCTCCTTATCGATACAATGCAACAGATAAAGACCTAGTGTTTGAAGGTCTTCAACCAAAAGACTTGACAATGTAACAGCATCTAGCAGTAATATTTTATCAGATGCAAGTGCTTCACCATGGGTGCTAGACCCTGTCCAGCTCTTTCAGTTGATGTCTGAGAATCAGATAATCTTAGCACAAAAATCTGCTGAGAAAAGAAATCTATAGTTAAAGTGCTGCACGTGGAAACTCATGCATGTACATCATATCTGAGTTAATCTCGGAAATGATAAATGAAAAAAATCCCTAAATTGTCTAGGATCACCCCTCAGCTCCAGTCTTTTCTTAATTCTTCATTTATTGTAATGACAGTGCAATTCTTTGTGGAGACGAATGTTATTTTTTTAATGACTAAACTGATAAACATATAACAGTATTTCAGGTAAATGGAAGGAAACAAATCCATTGACTTTGCCTTAGAAAACTGGTAAATGCTGACCTATGCAAGGTGCCAAATGTTAAGAATTTTCTCCCTGACAGAGCTGGATGGAAGACAGAAAACCTGAAAAAAAACTTGAGCCAGTAGTACATATAAATGCTGTGCTGCTGCATTTTGTCCCTCAAAGACAAGTCTATTATATGCCACACAATATTAATGTGTTCTATGTTTTCATCTTTATATTTAATTCACAGATAATTTCACTCTGGAGACCAAAAGCCCTCTTAAATTCTTCAAATGAATAGTGTGTGATACAGATAGTGCTCAGGGAAAATGCCAGCCATCTCCTGGAAGGTTTGCTTCCATGATGTGCGTGGAGGATATGTGGTGTAGATTGTATGTAGGCACATTGGTGTGCTTCAAGCTCGAAAGATTTGTCTGGAAGCTTGGAGGAAGCACTGGTTTGGGTTTGAGAAGATGTGGTATTTCATGACTCTGCTATATAATGCCTTTGGGAACTTGGCAAATCCTTTAGTTCAAAAGTACTGGCAGTTCAGTGCCTGAATACCCTAAATATGGCCCCAAAATCTTTGTGTCTGTGTTCCTGACACAGCAGTGACACAAGGTGTCAAGCCTTTTCTTCTGTATCTTATTGAGACTATGAGGTCTTTGGAGGTGGGATTCTTTGAGTCAGAAGGTTCAGAGCAATGTGAATTAGGCTTATCAGTGCCTTTGAAGTTTATATTTGGCATCTTTTAGCATCTGTAGGCTGCCTAGCTATGTTTAAAATCTGGCCTCTCATCCATAGCACTGCCATAATAGGATTGGTTCCTTAATAATATTTCTTCAAATTTTTTGTCCTCACTCTGATATCCCAAAGTAGTAAATTTTCACCATTCCCCTGGATAGTTTAGGATTATTTCAGAGGCTGATGAAGTCAGAAGAGATTGATACCAATCCTGCAACTTGTCTTGATGTGTGTACGTGTGGCAAGTATCCTGCCAAACTGTGTGACAGCCTATTGAATGGGTCTGTTGCTAGCCGCACCCAGAACATATAAAGTGCTAAGAAGGACTCAGGAAAAAGTAGGTCCAAAGTTTTTTGTTCTTCTCAGTCAAAATGGACAGTTATCATTTTAACCTTACTCTTTCTGTTCTTAAGCTGAGGTGGATGTATCTAGGTTGGCTCCACTTCAGCTTCCACAGTAACAGATCTTTTTCTGGCATCAGAAAAAGATGCAAATTATTTTCATGTGGCAGGTGTTTCAACCAAATATCCTGGGATCAAACTAACATTTATCAAGTACCTTGAATCACAGCTTTATGTACTCGATGGGCATTGCCCACGGGGAGGTAATGCATCAGCAGGCAGAGAAGCTTAGAACACAAAGAAGGGGAATAACAAATCACAAATCAACAAACTCAATTGTATTAAACATGCTGCCCAGGTTTGCTTTCCTCTGGCAAGAAAATGTTCAGATGCAAACTTACTATTATGAGTTTAAAAAAGAAACCAACTCTAGGTAGATCATAGTTGTTTGGTAACATGCAAGCAGTCAGGACCCTGAGCTCCATTTCAAATTCCTACTTGTCATATCCTTGGTCCTGGAAGCGATCGTTATTGCTGTTCAATTAAACTGAATTGGGTGTGACAGAATCTTACCAAATACTGGCCTCTGAGGGCGTTGTTCTTGCTAAAATTTGAATAACATGCTATTATGAATGATGGTATTTTAAATTAGTAAGGATACTAAAAGAAGTAAAAATAGACAGGACATTGTGAGATTTCCCAGCAGCTGATGTGTTTGGCTTATTATTATATAGCTGAGTTCATTTGAAAAGACACGAGTTTCAAGGAGGCTTAAATGCAGTGCCAAATAAATTAAATAGATGGGAATGAGCTTTGCAATGTGTTTTGGTTAGTCAAAATCGGAAAACTTTGAGATGTTTTCTTTTTAGAGGACGCTTTTTAGAGCGTCCAGAAGGATACTGAATTTAGATTCCCCATAACTACATTCTTTCACATGGCCTTCTAATCCCTTATAGTTTTGTGCTGGGATCAAGCTCAACACAGCCAATTAAAGATAAGGTGATATAGGGGGCTTTGTTGTTTTTGCTACTCTCAGACTGGGTAGCCAACCTGCTAAATGAGGACTACTGCCTTGTTACTGCTATAGCTAGAAGGTCCACAGCGGCTGGGCAGGGAACTGCTGCAAGAGTGAGGATATCCTGGGGGCTCCCACAGTCTGTGGGAACTTAGTAGTTCCCTGTTCTGGACCTGTCTCATGTCTAAACACATGGTTCCTGGCATCTCAGCCTGGCAGCTCCAAATTTCTGGCATGGAAGGTAATGAAAGAATGTAATATCTCTGGCAGTCATATAATGTGACATCAGGAGTTGGTAAAAGACATGGAGAACACACTGAAACCAACCTAATGCTTCCCACATTATAGTCCTGTGTGTTTTTCATGTGTTCTGTTTCTGGAGGAAAAGTAGTGTGTTAGGTGGCACTGCTCAGATGGGATAGATTTGAGGCTGTTCGGACGTATGACATGAGAGATCGCCTATGTTTTCTCCAACCTGTTTTGTAGTTTTCTGTTGTCTTTACCTTAGTTTGTTTCCTCTTATTTCTGAGGTTGAAGCACTGGAACAGTTCTCACTCTGGGAGGCTAGGAGGCACTGTTGCTTATACTTTGCACCTCAATTAAAACTGCACAGTGAAATAAAGTTAATAGTAAAACTGTTTGCCTTTGTTTTCTGGCTCTGACATTCCCCACTTTTTCAGAAGGCCTTCCCTACCAGTTAGATACCATAGTTTCTGTCAGTGGCAGCTTATAACAAAGCCTCTATCATCAGAACGTCTCTTAATTGAGCATCCTTCAGCTCTTTATTTTCTTTTTCATTTCTCAGCTCCTTTAATGCTGTCTTAATAGTAGTTTTCTCTCAAGACTTCTTTTCAGGGCTTCTTTTCAAATAAATCGGTGTTGAAATGATCATAACATAGCTTCTCTCTCTTTTTTTTGGTTAAACGCACAAAATTATCTCAATTGGCGTTAAGCTCAGGGAGTCACAAGGCCAAATGTGCCTTCATAAATCTGAGATGACTTCACTGAAGTCTTTGAATTTACAGCCTCTTAACAGAGAGCACAGGTTGACCCCAGAGCCCACAATATTAGCTCTAATGGGAAATTTAGAATTTTCTGGTGCACTGAATTCAATGACACATTGGTAGGATTATCTGAGGATGGAAAGCAAATGTTTGCTGTACCATAGCATTCCCATCTCCTCTATATACATGTCTGCTCTGTTTGAATGGTGAATTACAGTGACTGAGATTCAGGGTGATCATGTTAATAACCAGGGCTGAATTCAAAATAGCACTTTTGCTGGGAGGATTTTTCTTTCCTCTTTCAAGTGGAGGTGCTGGCCAGGGTTTGTTTTTTTTTTTTTTTGTTCTTTCAGTACTAGTCTTCCTAAGGGCTTGTCTGTTGCCACAGCACTGTCCAGTGGCTTCTCACCATCACAGCCACTTCCCACAATGTTACCCCAGTGATTACTTGGGAGCAGCAGTAACCAACAGTAAGGCCATTAATACGGGATGCATGGGGTGAGGGGTAGTGGTGTGTGGAGTCCTTTAACTTGCACAATGGTACTCTGGATGGCAGTACTCATCTTGTGCTCAGCTTTTTTCATTAGGTTTTTGCTTTTAGACTGCAATTTATTAACATGCAAATGACTGTCTTTATGTACCTTGGTCACGGAGGTTTCCAGGTAAAAGTACTTTCTTTTTACTTGTTAACTTCTTCACAAATGGAATTCTGCATCTGGAGTGCCCCATCTCTTATTTGTTTGTTTACAATATCAATCACATCCTTGTTTTACCTTGTCTCAGGGCTATGTGTTTGTTTGCACTCTTCTATCAATGATAATCAAGGATCTGATCAAATTTACATCTCTTTGTCTTGACTTTGTGGAGCTTGCTGATTAATGTGGGAGGGATAATAGAGAGAATGTAGTAGAAAGGCTGTTCATTTAGTGAGGTCTGTATACACAACATGATGTGTTAAACTCCACCCCAAACATGCTTTCCTTCCATGTCCTGCTGTCCTCCATTTATCCATTCATGCCTTTCCCAACTTGGTTTTCGGACCCCTGCTCAGAGCAATGTTGGCTGCCTGGGCAGGACTGAGGAAGTCAAGACTGCAGTCCTGTCTCTGCCAGTGTCCTGCCGAATCCCTTCTTCCTGCTGTGTTGGCTGGAGTGCTGCAGTGTTAGTCCCTCCTGCCACGTCTGTGTCATATTGTTATATGTGATAAGAAGACCGGGTAACGTGGGCCAGTGCAGCTGATCCGGGTGCCTGCGTTCTGCTGTGTCAGTGATCTGCTCCTCTTCTGACCAGGCTGTGGGGTACCTGAAACCCCAGGACAGGCACTGTTTCTATACACAGCTAGTCTGTAACTGCAATGCCAGGTGTCAAAGGGTCCAGGTAGGCCAGGAATACCAAGAGCAGACCTGCCAAAGATAGCTGGTGGATAGGACATGTTGCCACCTGGCATATACTGGAGAAGTATCCAAGCTACTATAAACCGTTGCAGGGCCCATATGAGGAGCAAAGGCAGGCTAAGGTCAAGCCTTGTTTTCTTCAACGTACTGAACAGAGTTTGGCCACAGCCAAATGAGGTATAAAACTTGACTACTACAAAGCAACCTCACGCATGCTTTGACCTGCATGGTAGGGCAAATGCCTCCTGCGTTATGTAAACATCAATCCAGCTCCCATAGCAACAGCATCCATGGCACCAATTCAGTGGTAACCACATTGTAGTAATCTGCAAATATTTAAATTATACACGATTGGCTTGTCAGTTTTGTCACATATGTTTATATGCAAACAGATCTTATGACTAGCACTTCCAGAAGTCACTAGGAATGTGTCAGTGCTGAACACTCAGCAGGTTTTGTTGATTGGGTCTGACCTGAATGTTGATCATGCTTTTCCTTAGATGAGCATTAAATCTCTTCTGCTTCTGGAGACCAACATCAAAATTCAAATATTTAATTTGCTCGCTGACATTTATTAAAATAGCTTCGTGCTTGAATATCAAGTTAAGGCAGTGGTAGCTAATTTTGTTAGTCTAGATGACGTTGGAAGTAAATTTAAATCTGATTGAGAAGCATTTAATACTCACTAAGAAAAGGAGGGAATGAAAGGTCAATGGTATAAAATGTTGATATCTTCAAACACAGCAGAGTTTAAGTAAGGTTTGGCTTTTGAAGTAACTGAATGAAGTCTCAAAAACAGTTGCAATAGGGATATTTCAAAAGGTTAGGAGAGGGGTCTTCTAATGCTTCCCAAAATAGGTCTCAGTGTCCTAACAAGGCAGAGACCTCCTCTTGCCTAGAGATGAAGTAAGGGATGTTTGAAGCCTCTCAGACCATTTATGTTTAAGTCTTACTCTTCAGCCTGAAAATTCTTGGGTTGGGAGGTTAAATGTGGATTCAGTAGGGATGAATGTGTCCTGTGAGCATTTCGCTTTACCAGAGAAGAAAGTTGCTAATTCAAAGGCTGCAATTCAAGTGGGAAAATATATACATATATATGCACATATATTGTAGAAAGGCCTCATTTTGAATGATATGAAGTACATAAGGTCCTTCAACTTCCAAATAATATGAGGAAAGACATTTACAGGTATAAATGGGAAGGAAAGGCTGCGTTTTTCAGGTAAGTTGAAAATAGGAGAAGGATGGACAAGAATACTTGTTGACCTCTTTAATCACCTCTTCAAGTAACTGGCTGGTGTCCTATTAATAGCTGGCTTGTTGAGTATAATTCCAGTTTTACACCACTTGCTTACGTGATTACTTGTACTGTTGGCCTGGAACACTGAATTGTGAGTTTATTGTTAAATTCCTTTTCATTGTGAAACCATGCGGCTGTAACTGAGAGAAATGTGTTTAATCCCCTAGGGGCAGGGATCAACTAGAGGCATGTAAGTACAAAGGATTATTTTTTCTCTTTTTAAGAAAAGCTTCTGTATATTTACAGATCAGTAGATTGGTACATATTTATTCAGTAAACAATGAAGGGCTAGTCCTTTTTGCAAACAGGGTGAGGTTTGTTTTGAGGGTTTCTGTTTTGGTTCTGTTTCATTACATTTCTCTAGAAACACTTCTTTTGGACCCCTCTGGGGGGGTTTTGCTGTTTCCTTAATCTTGACTGTCATGCTGAGCTAGCAATGACCTGCTGAAGAGGAGGTTAGTGTTAAGTGAAACTTCCCTATCTTAAAATACAGCTGTTAGCCAATGTGTACAGGGGTCCAGTGACTAACACCAGTTTGAGTAAAGCTGGTTGTTTACCTAGGAGATACTGTTCTGGATTCTCAGTGGAGTGTCCTACAGAAAAGCCTGAAAATTCATAGAACTTCTCAGACTAGGAGTCAGTTTGAACTAACCCCAACTGGGATTTCACACTGGAAAGTTCTTCCTAGGTGCGCTATTTCAGGAGTGCATGAGAGGTAGAATCTGGTCATATTGAAGAATGCAGATGACGACATTGCTGGTGACAATTAGTTTGGTAAATGCCTGCCCTAGCAAAAAGTGACCATCCTATTTTGCAAGCAATGAAAACACAGACACCAATCCCAGAACGTTATGTGAATGAAACCTGTTGCTTGTTTTTTGGCAGACGTGGCTTTTCTCTGAGAACTTGGAATTCTGTGTACAAAGTTTGGGGTCAGAAAGAACTTCTGTTGATAATATTGTTTTGATAAAGATGCCTTGAAACTCTTTAAGCAACTTTATAGATCAGTATGGCTTTCCAGAGAGTAATTTTGTTCATTTATTTGTTTCACAATTGTATGGCAAAGTACAGCAATACTTTATTGTCGTTGTGGTTTAACCCAGCCAGCAACTAAGCACCATGCAGCTGCTCGCTCACTCCCGCTGCATCGGGATGGGGGAGAGAATCAGAAGAGTAAAAGTGAGAAAACTCGTGGGTTCAGATAAAGACAGTTTAATAGGTAAAGCAAAAGCCGTGCATGCAAGCAACGCAAAACAAGGAATTCATTCACCGCTTCCCATCGTCAGGCAGGTGTTCAGCCATCCCCAGGAAAGCAGGGCTCCACCATGCGTAACGGTTACTTGGGAAGACAAAACACCATCACTCTGAATGTCCCCCACCATCCTTCTTCTTCCCCCAGCTTTATATGCTGAGCATGACATCATATGGTATGGAACATCCCTTTGGTCAGTTGGGGTCAGCTGTCCCGGCTGTGTCCCCTCCCACTTCTTGTGCACCCCCAGCCTACTCACTAGTGGGGTGGTGTAAGAAGCAGAAAAGGCCTTGACTCTGTGTAAGCACTGCTCAGCAACAATGAAAACATCCCTGTATTACCAACACTGTTTCCAGCACAAATCCAAACCATAGCCCCATCCTAGCTACTATGAAGAAAATTAACTCTATCCCAGCCAAAACCAGCACATTCTCCACCCCTTATTTCATGCCATTTATGTCATGCTCAGGTCCCACACTATCCAATACATCCTCATTACCCACCCCCCCCCCATCCCATCCTTTGATATAATACACAGATATCATTCCCCTAGTCTATGGACGACCCCTGTAAAATGTCTGTAAAAAGTCCACAAAATGTCCACTGACTTCATTTAGTCCATGACTTTGGGCTCCATCTGTTATGGTGGTCACTCAGGACAGGAGAGGCGGTGTGTTGCACGGAGTTATTGGGCACCAAAGCAAGCTCAGGTCAGGTCTCTGCTGTACTTGCACTGCTTCTTGTATGGCTTGTCATCCATTGGTTCAGGTGGTTCCTGCTATAGTAGTTCCTACAACATGCAACTCAAATCCCGGGTTACAACAATTTAAAGGTATTTCCATTACAATCTCCACCCCTGGTCCCTTTGGGCCAGGTTATAGGGTTTAACATTGCAATCAACTCCCTGCTCCAGCTTGGACTTATGCACAGACTGCAGTCCCTTAGGGGTGTACCTGCTCCAAGTAGAGCCTTATCTATGAACCACAGTCTCTCCAGGGGTATACCTGCTGTGGTGTAGACTTATCCACAGTCACAGTCGCTTTGAGATGCACCTGTACCAGCATGGCCTTATCCGTGGGCCACAATGCCTTCAGAGATATACCTGCTCCAGCGTGGCCTTACGCATAGCCACAGTCCCTTCAGAAGTAAACCTGCTCCAACGTGGCCTTACCCGTGGCTGCAGTTCCTCCAGGGGTGTACCTGCTCTGTTGTGTGCTTATCCAGGGCCACAAGCTTTGAGGTGCTCCAGCATGACCTCATGCACAGCCACAGATGCTTCGAGGTGTACCCTTCTCCAGCATGGACTTATGCTTGGACCACAATCCCTTCAGAGGTATACCCGCTGCGGCACAGACGTAACCACCGCCACAGACGCTTCGAGATGTACCTGCTCTGCTATGGGCTTATCCATGGCCACAGACACTTCGAGGTGTCCTGCTCCCACGTGGACTCATCCACAGGTCACAGTCCCTTCGACTCGAGTTCACGTTGGAGTTCCAGCCTGTGCAGTACAGTAGCACAGAAGCAGCAGCGATGCCCTGGCCACCTGCCAGCCCAGGCACATCGCCACTGCTGTTATCAAAATGTTCCCAGGCACAGCAGAGTAAGATGATAAGCAGCACAGCAGCACAGCACGCAGTGAAAGCAAACAGCAGCCACTAATGAGCACAAGGCTCTAATATACAGTGAGGCAAGCAAGTCCCATGGCAAGCACAGGAGCCTGCCAATTAATAGCTAAACAGCAATAACAGCTACAAATTCGATCTAGCACATTCCAATCGAATCTGTTGTTATCTCGAACCCTTCAAGTCCCACGTTGGGTGCCAAAAAGGACTGTCATGGTTTAACCCCAGCCGGCAACTAAGCGCCATGCAGCCACTCGCTCACTCCCCCTGCGTCGGGATGGGGGAGAGAATCAGAAGAGTGAAAGTGAGAAAACTCGTGGGTTCAGATAAAGACAGTTTAATAGGTAAAGCAAAAGCCGTGCATGCAAGCAAAGAAAAGCAAAACAAGTAATTCATTCACCACTTCCCATCGTCAGGCAGGTGTTCAGCCATCCCCAGGAAAGCAGGGCTCCATCACACGTAACGGTTACTTGGGAAGACAAAACACCATCACTCTGAATGTCCCCCACCATCCTTCTTCTTCCCCCAGCTTTATATGCTGAGCATGACATCATATGGTATGGAACATCCCTTTGGTCAGTTGGGGTCAGCTGTCCCGGCTATGTCCCCTCCCAACTTCTTGTGCACCCCCGGCCTCCTCGCTGGTGGGGTGGTGTAAGAAGCAGAAAAGGCCTTGACTCTGTGTAAGCACTGCTCAGCAACAATGAAAACATCGCTGTATTATCAACACTGTTTTCAGCACAAATCCAAACCATAGCCCTGTACTAGCTACTATGAAGAAAATTAACTCTATCCCAGCCAAAACCAGCACAATTGTCTGTCTTTTACTCTCAGTTTAGTTGAAGGAACACAGAACAGTTTATTAAGGCATCTAGGTTCTCATTTTTTTTAATTTAATATTTGAAAGGAAATGACAGAGTATTCATGGTCTCAGTCATTCAAGAAGGGGAATTTGGACCAACACCCAGTTGCTCTCCAAGTACAGTTTCCCACTGGTCTAGTATTCAGCTTCTCTGAGAAGTGATGCTCGCTGCTAATTTACAGAATACCTTTAGCAGCAGATGAGCAACTTCCCATACGCTATTTGAAGAACATGCCTTTCTGCAATCTGGAAAGACCATATGTAGGAGAAAGCTGAGTCTCTGTACTCTTGTAGTCTTTGAACTGAGTCCAAGCAGTGTCAGTCTTCCTGGGGCTTTTGTGCTGAGAAGGCTGCTCTTCGCAGCTACTAGAAGACAACTGAAAGTAAACTGCTTGGTCACAGCAACACGCTCTTTGAGATGAGATCTAGAACTGATTAGGAGAATCCCTGCCCAAAGCCACACAACATTCAGTTTTGTAAAACCCAAAACTTTCCAACAACTGTCACTCTCCTTTCCAGACCCATTTCTTGACAATCTGGCTGAGACCTCCAGGTTCAGTAGCTCTGTGGAAGTCAATCATAGGAGTTTCCGGAGTATTTGGGTTCCCTATGTCAGGTAGAACCTAGGGGGCACTTCTGGGGTTTGCTAGGCCTCCCACTAGCCTGATGAGTGATCAAACTTCTTGGATCTGTGGTCCTGGCTGTGTGGGGATCTGAGAGTGATTGGCTTGTGCTGAAGGAGGTGAAAATCATCCCTGAAATCAGGATTTCCAGGCTTTCCATGTTCTGTGCTAGGTGGCAAAGTGTGTGTGCAAGCATGTTTATGCAATTGTATGGACTGTGGCTTTTCGTTTGACATAGAAGATGTTGGAGTTTGGAACTGGAAGAAACCCCATATTGAAAAACAATTTGCTTATGAAATCATATTTATCTTTTGTTTATAGCTCTATCTAGGGTACCAGAAAATGAAGTATTTCTAGTTTGAGGCTGGATGCAAAACAGGTACTCGTCAATCTGTCTTTACCCTCCTCAGAGCACCACCACACTCTGTGACCAGTGAGACGGAAGCTCTGTGTGAATACCCGTCTCTATTTTGCTCCCTTTTAGCTAGTTTTTAAGGATTTTGATTTGGGGATAGCCTATTTTTTTAGTTCTTAATTCTCAGTTTGAGAGCACTCTGAAATGAACTGTTCATTTTTCTTGAGCATGTTGAAGCTCATGATCTTTCTAGCCAACTTCACCAGAGAGTTTCATAGGTATTAGCAAACTGCCAAGAAAACTCTTGTGTTTACAGCAAGTCTCTACCCTAACAACAGTGGGTGCATGAAGAGTTAGTGTCAGCTTCTTTAGGTAACACACCTGCTCTGGTCATGCAGGGCAAAATGGTCCCCCTGAGGGCACAGCAGTCCCTGGAGGACTTGTCCCTAGGACTGCTGCTTTCATTTGGCTTCTATATGGAGTGAGAAACCACTGCAAGCAAGTCAAAAGAAGAACGATTCAGCCTGTATTGTTAAATATTGAAAGTGTTTTGAGCCCAAATGGATTGTTGAAGGTTACATACCCTATTTTCAAATACAAAGGCAAAAAGAACTACTCAGTTCTTCAGAAATGATTCACTCTGACGTGCGTCTGGGGACATTTGCTGTAGGAAGGTGTTGGTTCCAGCAGCTGTGAAGAAAGAAGCATCACACAAGTCTTTGTTTTTAAACTAATCTTAGATAATAAGTGGGCAGATTTTCTTGCCCACCTCTGTTTGAGGGTGGATGTGATGTCTTGGTCCTCTGTAGGCAGGAGAAGGGCTCATCAATAAAGAGCTCAGAAAGCAGCTTCTAGTGATCTTGAATTCAGGCACGTGTAAAAGGAGAGATAAACATGGTAGCTGGTGATACATAGTGAAAGCAAGCCTTTTAAAGTTATTTCTGGCTCCTCCTTTTGTCCTGCTTCCTTGTCATTTCTCCAGCCATGTTCAGGCTTACATTTATCCAATCTTTCTCCATCCAAATACTTGCATTTCCCAAGGACTGGCACAGCTAGGAGCTAATGCTGTTTGTATTTGATATAATAAAGATACAGAGCTGAAAGACCTGACGTTTGTGCCAGCTGGGTCTAAGCTTTCTCGCTATCTATCTTTGCAGCTGTATGTAGATGCCAGACTGGATAGGGAAGGAGATTTGCTCATTTTTATGGTGCATTGTTATATGTTTATCAGCTCGAGCAAGAGAAGGAAAATTTGCTAGAACTGAGTACTTTTATGAACACTATGCAAAATCTTGGCATCACATTGTGGTTTTTCTCCACTGTTAATTAAACTCTCATGATTGTGACCAAGCCCTTTGCCTTTGGGACAACATTGAAGATGTAGGCTTAAACATGAGCTAAATCCTTCTTATAAACTACACAAGAATCACAGGGCCATGGATAGCATGTTATATGTCTATTGAAAAAAATTCTTAGCCATGTAGTTGCTGCCTTTCCATAACTTGTCCGCTTTGGCAGGCAGCAGGAAGCCCACAGCTGTCTCTAAATAGGTGTTCTCTCTTGCCATCCATTGTAATATACGTATGTGTCCAGCTTGCTCTCAGATTGCGAGGTAAACTGTTTTTAAACTAAGGCAGGTATTGATAGAGCTGGTTAAAATGCTTGGCTTTTTTAGGCTTGTTAGGTCAAGTGTTAGGGAGAGGTGAAGTGGGTACATTAAAGAAAGCTAGGTTTTAAATGTTTCTTAGTTCCCAGGTGGGCAGGGTAGGCATCGGATCCTTAGCTAGCCTCTTTATTCTCAAGTGCTTAAGTACGGGACACAGGTCTCTGCCCTTGGCCTAGCATATGCCATTCAGAGTATCGTTCATGTTATCATCTCAATGCCCAGATGGGACCTGTTGCCTGTGAACTCGAGTAGATTGTCCCAGCTGACTGAATCTATTGTATTGCACATACCTCTGTGGTTGCAAAGAAATCTTTGTGTTTGAGGGGAGAACTTGATTTGCATATGCTTCATTTTTATTCTTGCAATAGCTGTGCTCTGCCAATTATGCTATAAATAAACTGGTGTGTGGGAAGGTAATATATAGTGTGTTGCTGGCTGTCCTCTCTGTAGTGGGAACTGTGTAGGTACAGTGTCAGAGCGTTTCAGGGATTACAGTTCGTTTTGCAAGCTGGTCGGGGAAAATAATTGACATACCTGCATGCCTGCAGCACTCTGAGTATACAGCAGGAGAGTAGATTTCATGGCTTTAAAGCCACATGCTGTATTTTGGAAACTCATCACTGTCTCTTCAATCTTTGCAAATGGGCACAAGCAAGGACCTGATGGATTGTTTTGCCAAGAGCTGACTGTCATATATTGGCATGTCAGACTATATTCAGCTTCCTTAAACCTCTGCTTTCAACCAAGACAAAAAAAAAAAAAAAAAAAATCAAACCAAAGTTTGCTGTACAGATAAACTCTATTCGACTCCAAGGATAAGGGGATACAATTTTCAGACACACCTCTGCCAGTAAGGAGTCTGAAGGAAAAGATTTGTAAATAAAGGATGCAGATAAATGGCTGAAGGGATATATGGAAGCACAGAAGTGGGTGAGTTGCTTTGGAAAATCCTACTATATTCCCAGTCATGTTTCAATGCTAGCCCATGGCCTATGTTTCAAACGCTACCTGAAATTAAAAAGCAATTTTTAAAGACATTCTTAAGTCAAATAGGAATCTTCAGTAGAATTTAGACTCCTAAGTGATTTCCACAAATGGATCTTAAGCTCCTAAAGCAGGTAGGTGCTTTGGAAAATTTTACCCTGTGGGTCTTATTATTGACACTTATTTTGAGTTGCCAGGCAACAAAATGCTGGTTCCTTCTTCATGGCTTAGACCTATGCACTGCTGGGAACTTAAACAGAGCAGTCCTCTTTCCTGAGAAGTGGCAATGCTTGACGACACATTTCAACTTAGGGAAAGTGAATGTGACAGGGAAAGTGAAGGGGCAAAAAAGGAATTGGACTTTCTTTCTAAAAATACTTAGGGAACTAGTTTGAGATAGTGAAAGGTAACCTAATCATCCATTCCCTTGTATCAATGGAAGAGACCCCTTTGGAGACTCTTTATAGCCTGTGGGGAGATCGAAGGCAGTGTGGGGACACATCAGTATGCAATCCTTACAGGGAATTGGGGTCACAGGACCATCTCCTCTGGTGTCCTTAAGCTCTTTCCTAATCCTTCAGAGCTGTTGTTCAAGTCTGGACCCCTAACAGAGGCTGGCTGTCCCTTATAATTTTTCTCACACTTAATCATTCCATGTCTTATTTGCTCTGGTAATGCACCTACCTTTCTATTTTTCTGTTTCTGTTTTAATGTCTTGGTTTTATCCCTCCCCACTCTCTCAGGATTTTTTCCCCCAACCCCAAATCCAAGCACAAAAAAAAAAAGTAATCCTGTAATCAATAAACCTTTTTGTTTGACTGACTGACTTTGTTTAGACACTTTCTTCTCTTCCATAAGAGAAAACTGACACAGTTATCATTTGCTAAATGCATTAATTATTTTTCCTGTTGCTCACTTCAAATATATTTTGCTGTTCTGGAAAGGCAAGTAGTTTTTCACTTTAGAAGCTTCTGTGTTCTAAGTCATAAACAAATGGAAGGTTTCATATTGTAACAGCAATGAAAAGGTATGACTGAAGAATAAAAATTCGACTAGAAGTGAATGTGTGTGTGCATGTGCATATGTGTATCTATTAATAGATGGTGAAGGGAGGATAGGTTGATGATGTAGGAGATGATGGTTGTCAGTAGGCTCTTAGGTAGCTGGTATCTAGTTCTTTAGTCCTGATTTTTTTTTAAGCTGTTTTCCAGGGGAGAGACTCAGGCAATTACATGGTTAGGCAATTCCTTCAATAATTTTAAAATCTCCTGGCCCAGTTGGAAAGAGGGATATTTAAGGTCATTGTGTTCCTATGTGATTCATGAGAACTGGTGGCTGGAAGAGGTGAGCTATGCAGATTAGTGGCCTTGCTGAGGGCAGGACAGCAAATTTAGCCCTTAGAAATTGTTAGGCAATAGCTAGCTCAACTGCTGGCTTGCTTGTACTGGATAGTGTAACCTGCATAAGTTTTGCTCTAGATTAGCCACAGTGTACCTGTACCTGCCAGGCAGGGTTGTTCAAGAGAAAAAGAGGTGTGAGGGATGTGCAGGAGTTACTATCATGGGACACCCATCCTATAGGTGCACCATACCCACCTTCACTGGTGTCACTGCTCACTGGACGGCTTGTTTGGGTTGTGTTTTGTTTTCCATGCAACTTCAACAAACATCAAATTATTGCAATAGTATGTAACACTGCTGAAAGGTATTAATGCGATTCACCCACAGGAGGGCTGGCTTGTGGTTTTAAACTTTCTCACCTGTTAAAATGTGGATTATAGTATAAAATATGCTGTGCACTGAATGCACTAAAAACAACTATGGAGTACAGCCTTTTATTTCTCCAAATAATTCACCATGACTTCTTGGGTATCTTAGAATAAAGTTGGAAATACTTAACATGGAGGTAGAAGGTGGCAGCTTTTAGGTGAGATACAGGTCCTTACATGGAAGAGCAAAGCAACAGTTGGTGACATTGTTAGGTGGAGTTACAATACAGGGTGAGTTACTGGGTTGCTTGTCGTTAGAAAGATCATCATGTAGGAGATGCACTTTACTTGGACTCCAGGAGAAATTAATCACTCCAGTTACTCTAAGAATTTCATAAGGTGCTATCAAGAGGCACCAGCTTCTTTCCACTGGCACAACAGCAAGCCTGATGCCCACTTCTGACAAATTTTCCCTTGCACTGGAGAGAAATTCCACTGGGCAGAAGTTAAGTTTTGTGGATGCGGGATTTAGCCAGTGTAACCCAACTGGACATCTTAGTGAGGGGGTAGGATGTCTTAGTGAGGAGGTTTCATTCATGCTTCTGGGTACTGTACATTCTGTTTAGCTGTAACTATGGAGTTTTCTACAAAATGTTTGGCTTCTTTATTGACGTGTGGTTTGGGATAGTGCCATATTCTATGTAGGTTAGCTTGCTACTTCTCTTATTCAGTGGAGCATTAACCTGCTTTAGATTCCTCGATATGTTTCTTCACTGCTGTTAAAAGCAAGTTGTACCACCACCTTGAAATCTTCTTCTGTTTTATGAAGTGCTAGGTCTATTCCTAGAAGCATTAATAATGTATGCACTTTGCAATTTCAGTATTCAAATAGTGAAGACACCTAGTATGTGAGAACCTATTTAAGTTGATAAGGCAAAGCTAGATCCCTATTGGATTATCTGTTTCCTAAGCGTACTGAATACAATGGCATATAAATCTTACACCTGCAATGCTCTTTATGAAAATGTCTGAGAACATGCATTAGTTCCCACTTGGAAGTACTAGAATTGGCATTAAAAAGCATAGAATTCTTAAATTAAGAGGGATATTAACAGTTAGGTAATTGTCCTGTGGATATCTAGGTTGCCAACACCTTTTTGGCATAGCTGAGCACAGGGCATGGAAAAAGTCATAGAAAAAATGCAAAAGATAGAATGAGAAGGTTCCCAATGTTGGATTTTTTTTTCTGGAAAACCAGAATGCAAATCCTTCTTCCAGTTTGGGAAGTGATGTCAGACCTTATACTGACCACTGGGGCTGCAGAGAACCTCAGCCTGAAAGACAGCACTGCTATTTGGGAAGTGCAATGTACACAGGCTTTTTAAAGTCAGTACCTGTGGTTTTTGTGAAAAGCACAGCAGGGCTGATGCTCTTTGGATTGTGCACAATACAGGCTTAGCTCCTTAAGCTCTTACCTATCTCATACCAGAGTGTGTTCTTCTGGCCAGTGTCACCAAACTGGAATCACAACAATGTAATCCTGCTCAGGTCTTCTAGGTTTTAACTATGATTGTTATAACCAGGTTGTTAGGCAACGGAAAGAAGACGAGGGATAAAGGAGACATGCTCAGAATTCAAGTGGGGTTGTGGGGAAAGCTGTGGAATGAAGTAACAAACACATCCTGCCCCTTCTGTATACCTGTCATTATAAAAGCAGCATCACCTCCCACAGTCAGAAAATGAGTGAACTGCCTGCTTTCCTGAGGGCAGCTGATTCCTTCAGGAGCTGAAATAAGGTCGGGCCTTACTTCAGAGAGTAATAAGAGAAAATGCCCATTTGGAAAGGAAAAAAGCTCCTGAGATCTTTGCTGAGAGATAGGAGAACTTTAAAAACCAAATGGCAGCAGGAACAAAATACACTGCAAGTCACAGGAGAATTTTAGCTAAGTCCCTACCACTGCTCTCTTGCTTCCACAAACTGCCCCTGCCTTCTGGCTATGCTGGGAGGAGTGCTGAGACCATGAGAGAGCTCAGCAAGTGGAGACAAGGGTCAAGGGGTATTTTGCCTGTCAACCCACCACAAACAGACCTGCAACTCTAGGATTTGTGTGTGAGGGCTCTGAAGAAGGGGAGCATGGCCGTATCCTTGCTGCGGGCTGGCTGCATGCCTCTACAATGTGCCAGAGGTTCCTGTTTCAGCCATAGGCAGCAGTGATGGTGGCAGCAGTGTTTTTTGCAAAGGGAAGGGACAGAGAAGCTGCTGGCTGTTGGATGCTTTGGAACTTGTCTGTAGGTACCTAACTGGGACTGGAGCTCCCTAAAAACTTTGTCCTGTGTGTGGTTAACGTGAAATCTGGCTCTCAGCTCCATAATATCATGATCCAAGGCAGATGCTTTACAGCATTGCCTGTAAGCTGATGTTTACAAAAATACATCATGGAGCACTTTTTTCAGTACCTATGACTGAAAAGGCATTGATTTATTATATCCCAAAGTACTGTTAGTCGTCACCTCTTTAAAATCTTAGGTCTGATTCAATAGACAATTCCTTATCTTGGGCTAAAACTTTCAGTGTTAATTAGAATATTAATTTAGTAAATAAAGGTCAGAACTTTTTTAATGCTTTACGTAAGGCATAAGAAAACTTAATCTCAGGGTTGTAAACAGTGTTGCTGTTAAACAGACAGGAAACACTTCCAGCTGGAGTCTCTGAAATGTAAATGAGCCCATTTTATCCCTTGATCTTCACAAACCTCTCACCATGTTGTCACTACAGAAGAGGAGAAAAATAATTCTAGTATCGCTTCCAAAGAGACCATGTGTTTATTGAAACCAGCCTAGAGCTAGGTATGGGCACACTGTTTAGTGCAATTTGTAGCATTATTTTTAATATAGATTCACCACAAATGGTAGCTTGCAGCAAAATCTGTTTTTGTACTGACTCAGATGGAATCATAATGAGTCCAAGCTGCTACTTGTGTATGGATGCTTCACAGTGGTGTTGACACAACTGCTAAATGTACACCTACCAAGGCATCCAGTGTCATTATCGTACATGTAGA
This sequence comes from Gymnogyps californianus, assembly GCF_018139145.2. Lineage (NCBI taxonomy): Eukaryota > Metazoa > Chordata > Aves > Accipitriformes > Cathartidae > Gymnogyps > Gymnogyps californianus. Next base: position 61,848,923 of record NC_059474.1, on the reverse strand, counting down.
TATTGAGTAAGCAGAACACAGCTTTGAACTGATGTTCTTGTGAATGCGGAGAGCAAACCGAGGAAACAGCTGAGTAGCCTGACTGATGTCATGAAGTCTTGCAAACCTTAGTAGGAATATACCGTTGGATCTCACAACATCCTTTGATTCACAGCTTAATCCTGTGAAGATCCCTTAGTTATGTTGCAAGGTTGAAGAGCAAGGCAAAATATGAGCCTTTGTGGGTAGATCAATGAAAAGGAACAATCTACGAGATGGACTGTGCTATATAGAGCTAAGAAGGGCAAAACTAGAAGGGTTGAATAATCCTGATGGTTTTACAGGACAAGTGAAGAGTCTACCCAAGGTCTGGAGCTACTTGTATTTCAAAGGGCTTAGAGGTGCAAGGAGCCAGTGAGGGGCCTGGAGAAGAAGTAATGTCTCAAGGAATGGTGGGAAGCTAGGGTTTTTTAAGAGAAGGAAACACTAACATTTTTGCCTTTTTTCCACTAGAGGGTAGAATCTCCTGTGGTTTGCAGCAGTTATGGGATTGCTGTCTCACAAACCCTCTAGATATCTCCACATTTGGAAGCTAAATAATCTTTCACCAGTTTCACTTGCTGGATTGAGACTGGGAATTTGAATGGCAACTGAGCTGCAACTTCACTGAGGGGGACTGTAGCTGCTCTGTGATAATCAAATTTGGTTTGCTTGACACATAATGGGATTATTGATTAGACACCCGCAGCTTGCCATTTCAAATCACATCTCCTCTTCATTTCCAAGGGATGATTGACATAGCCTAACATGCTCAGCATCGTTAAATGGAAACAGTTATTTACGGTGTTGCATCAGAATTTATCACTAATTCCCAGATCTGACAGAAAAGAATCACTTTGTGTGCAAGGCATTTTTATCTTGCCATTAAAAAGTGTATCAAAAGCTTTAGATAAGAAGTGAAGCTGAAATTCCTTCCTAGTCTATATCCAGATAATCTCATCTGCAAAACTGAAGCAGGGAGTGGCAGGACATGTGTTAAACACAGTTCCTGATCCTTCAGTAACTTCTGACGTATTGTGGCTGCTCTAGATGTGGATCTCAAGTCAGAGCGTGCTTCAGCTGAATGTCATCTTTGTGAAGTTCTCTTAGGCCTTACTTTTCCCATACACCACTAGGTACAAGCAGCACCAGCCATGGGCAGATTTTAGTGGCCAGATAATGTGTGCTATGTGAGTCTTCATTTAGGAATTCATAAGGCATTGCTTCCATTCAAAGGAGGTGATATTTACCAGGAACAGGTTTAATGTGCTTTTATTACCTCCTCATTTTCTTGAGGAGAAAGGTGCACGGCACCCAGAATTGTAAAGGAGAGGCTGTGAAGGGGCACTGTGCTTTTGCTACTGACCCAAAGCTGTTGGATTTTTTTTACCCTGAATCTCAAGCATTTCTCCTTCAAAATCTCCCTCTGATAATTTGAAAAAGCTGAACTGGAATCCTGCCAGACAGAATGATTTTACTTTAAAGTAGCTGTACATAAAATCATACTGTTCACCCAGTTCTGTTGCAGATGCTTATGCCGTATGCTGCCAATGTAGCTAAATAGCTCTTCTTGATAAAAGTATATTTGATATTTCTTGTGAAGAGCCTCCTTGAGTTTGTGATAGTACCTCTATGTATGTGAGACACCACCAGCCCCGCACTTGGACTCGTCTGGAACACCTCTGTAACACAGAGTCCCATTCTAGACTTCATACTTCCAGAAGCGTTGTGAGGTTGGAGGATGTCTGAAGAAAACACACATGGTTAAATGGGCTGGAGAAATATGCATTATATAGAGAGACTCCAGGAGCTCTCTGTATTTGTCTCATCAAAGCAAAGATAAATGAGCAACTTCCTTGTAGGCTATAATTACCTCTAAGGGGAACAAAAACATCGATAATTGACGGCTTTGAGCTTGACCCTAGGAAATAACAAAATCCAGTAGTTGGAAATTGAAATTTGGAGTGGAAATCAGATACAAAAGTTTAACCCTGTGGTTAACAAAGTATTGGAGTAATGAAGTTGAAGTTGTGTGATCAGTGATTTTAAATACAAATTGTGGGGTTTTGTTTTTTCCTTAAAACGTACACTCTTCTTCTAATATAAGTTTAAGTCTTTGGCCTGTATTCTCTCAAAGAAGGGCCCAAGAGATTTTAAGAGCTTAGCTCTTGTTTTGGCAAACAGATGCTGTGCAGGTGATAATCCTGTTTGAAAGGCATCCTCCATCTTTAAGCTTCTAAAAGGGGTAAGGACTGCACTTTCGAAAATCTGGTCCCAACTGTGGGATTTGAGACTCTGAAGGGTTGAAGCCATGAAGCTGAAGAGCAAATTCATTTCTCTCTCTTTCCATCCATCAGCATCGTAATGGGTCTAGAGCAAACCAGACCCTATGTTTTGAATTAATCTGTCATTTCCTGGCTTGTATTCTGTCATGCCTGGAATTTCCACAGCTGTATTTGCATTATACCTGAGATTTAAGCTGCCTACAAATCCCACCTACCCAAGCAGAATGCAAAGGCTAAACCTAGTCACACAGCACATCTGCATCTCCCCTAAGCAATGGATATGTTTCTTTGCGTACTCCATGAGCTCAGTTGCAATTGCTTCCTACAGGATGATGTACTTTTGCATTCCTTCTGATGTACAGCAGCTGAAAGGGACTGGCAGGCATTCTTTTCCTCAGTTCAGTTTCCTTTGCCCTAAGTGTCCCTCCCTGCATTTTTTTTTTTAAATAACCCATTGGACAAAAAGGGGTCCTCTCCGCCTTTGGTCTGGGTTTATCAACATCCACATGCCTACGCAAGGCTCAGCTAAATTCCTATTTTGCATTTTTTCCCAAACTGTAGCTGACTCTTCACTCACCTTTTAAAAAAACAGAGCTTTTCTTTATTTAACAGGCTTCCTACTTTCTGTATAGCATAAACTCAAAGTGGGACCATGGATATGCAGTTGAATCAAGGTGTTCTCTACGCTAACTAACACAAATGACAACTTTAGATTGCCCTGTTCTTCAGATGCTTCCTCAGGATCCAAGCCAAATGAGTATCAGAACTGATGCAGCTGGGCTTTCACTCATGGTGCTCACTTGTTAGTTTTCCCCTCTTTATGAATCAAAAACCTCCATGCGATAATTGCAATATCCTGCCAATATTTATGTTCACTGTCAAATTTTAATCCTTTTGCATCCCTTTTTTAGCTAATACAGAGTGTGAGAAAATCTCCTGCACATACCTCAGGCTCAGTTCTAAATCTCCTGTAATAAGAAACGTCTGCATAATTTGTGACAAACTCCGAACATTTTGTGACAAAGATAAAATAATGATTTTTGTTTAGAACAGAAATGCCCGCCTCACCCAAAGTGCAATATGATTTAAAGTGGAAGCTCTGAAATCTCTGGAGGTAAATGGAATGTGTTACTGAAATCAAACCCTAGGTTTATTTTTAGGGAAACAAGGAAGATTTCAATCCCCTAAACAATGAATTATGGTTCTAAATAAGTGGAAATAAATTTTGCTCTCTTATGTAAGTGAGCTTGTTCTGTCACAAAAACTGATTTAAAATGGTCATCTGATTCCTTGAAGGAAAAAACCAGCATTTTAAAATTGCCACTTATGTTTTAAAAGCGGAGGAGAAAAGTATTTTGAAAACAGTTTGTGACAATTGAAATCCCCCAATTTTACAGGCTTTTAGTTGTTGAAAATAATGGGAGAAAAATGTCCAGTTTGGGGTAAGGGGCGGGCGGGGATGGGAAGAATCAAAGGAGAGATTTGCTACGCTTCCATTGAAATGTTCATTCAGGTATCAAGTGGCCTTACCTGTAATTTTGGGAAGAGAGGAGTCTTACCTCTATCATATTTGACAGAAGGTAGACCTAATTTTCTTCTTGCTAGAGGAATGCACCTGTACTATGGGATCTTTGCTGTGAGGACAACAGACGTATCTACAGTTGACTCCAAGCCCAGACCTTCTTACTAGCCTTTTTAGTGGCCCCCAACCAATCTAATTATCACAGCTCTGCTGAATTTCTAGGTATAAAGTTTACCCAGCTGTGCCCTGCCCTGCCGTGTAGCTGGAACCTTTCTTTATGCTGCACAACTTGAGTGCAAAATGGAGTCTGCTGGAAAATCAATGTTTGTATGTTAAACTAAGATTGTTTTCTTCCCCATGTGCATCACTTTGCAGTCTACATTGAATTTTGTCTGCTATTGTATTGGCCAGTCATCAAGTCTTAGATGTTCTTCCTCTGCGGTTCCTCATGCAGTCCTCACCTCTTATACTGTCCTGAATGATTTGGTAGCATAATTGGAGATGAGAGGAGTTGTTTCCACATGAGAGAACTTGGCCCAGTGTCATTAAAATGAGAACAACATAATAGCATAAAAAGCCAGAATCCATCAGAGTTGAACTGGCCATAAGGGCCCAGGCTGGGATCAGTGAATTTGATAGGAAGCCTTCCTCTGAAAATGCTGGGCCTCAGGCTGGACCTTGCATGACTTCCCAGCCAAACAGGGGACTTCTCTTCAGTGATCCGCAGGAGGGATTCAGAGAGTGTTTTGTGATGCATCACCATCCTTTGGCTTCCCGGACCAGTCTCAAGCTCATCCCTTTCTGCTTATCCTTAGAAATGAGGTCGCCACATGTTGTACAAAGTGAAAGAAACCCTTCTGAATTACTTCTGAATGATTTAGGTTAAACCTAAATGCCATTCCAGCCAGCCTGCTCTTGCAGTATGGCTTTCTCAATTGCCCCCAGCAGGGGATCACAAAATGCAAGGACAGGGTGTGCTCATCAATTCTTGCATATTTACAGAGAGCTCTTCCAGCTTTTTTCGTAACTTTTTAGTTGCTGTAAATAACATGCAAGCCAAGGGTGAGTAATATGTTAGTATTTTAGACTCTGAAACTCATTTTGTGAGGATACCAAACAGGTTCATGATTCTGCCAGTCAGAAGTAAAGGTTTCTTTTTGTCTATGGAGAGGTTTAGTGGGGGTTTTTTGCCTTTCATTTAGCTTTCTTAAAATGTAGGCTTCTGACCTTGATCTTGTTGGCCTCCTTTCTTTTCAAAGGGCTATAAAACAGCTGTGACACACAAAAAATATCTGCAAGAAACCTGACTGCCTTCCCAGCCAACCTTGGCAATGGGAGCCATTGAGTGAGACTAACTTTACCTTCATCGGAAAGGGTTTTGTTCAGTAGTGCCTATGTGCAGCTTGTTGGGGCCACAGACACTTGGTCATTTGGCTCCATCTTCTGGGAGAAGATAAAAGAAACAGAAGCCACTTGAGCTGACATTTTGCAAGTCCTGTCACAGATCATTTATTGGTCTTTTATTACTCTTCATTAATGCTTCCATGCAAACTCACAATAGATACAAACTCAGTGGGAAACCTTTTGCTTTTCTGGAGGCTTTTTAATGGGAGCAAGAAGTCAGCACACAAAAAAAGTGCTGAAAATCAATAGCTTTTTTGTTTTCGAAGGCTAAGAAAGGACAGTTAGTGAACGTTTGACTTGCAATTTAACAGTGATAGAAAAAAGCAGAGCTCAGGTAAATGGCTTTTTGATTCCTGTACAGTTTTGCAGAATTAGCTCTGACTCTGTTTCAGGCAGTACACTGTTTGTTCTCTGTTGCTGGAGCTTTGAATAAGAAAAGGGGATATGGCATTATTGCTATAGCAACCTTCAAGTGGATGCTGAAGATGGTCAAAACGCATTATTTGTTTGGGATAGAGGTTTTGACCATCACAGTCTTTCCATGCAGCATCCAGAACTGTGGGCCAGCTAGCCAGGCTGTAGTCACTGACTTATTTGGGGGATTATTTTCAATTTTCTGTTCAGTCTTTGAGTTTCTCCACAGTTCCAAAATTAACAAAGCCTAAAAATCTCTTCAACCAGATATTTTAAGACTTTCATCTCTGAAGACTTTTGCTGTGCTCCTGCTGTTGCTTAGATAGCCTGGCATTAGTCCCTTCCTGGGGGCAGCAGCGGGATCCAGCACAGCTTCCCCGCACTCTGCTCTGGCTTAGGCAAAAGCAGCAGCTGGACCACAGCCATTCGCTGCATCCGTTGGTCGGCTGCTTGAGCTGCGCTTGCTCCTGGTGCTCAAGATGTTGCTGAAGCATGCATGTGGTGTCTGTTGGGTGGTAGCTGGCAGGCTGTGTGGCTTTCCCAATGGGGTTTTGGGCTCTGGGTGACAATCATGGATGCAGTCTGCATGCAAGCCAGGAAACGGTGCCCTAAGGGTGAGCCCAAGGAAGCAAGGAGGTGAGGTTTTGCTGAGGTACTGAGAGGAGGTGAATCTCCAACGTGTGTGGCTTTCCTAAATGCTTTTGGGGAGGCTCATGGGGGCAGGAGAGGGGAGCTCAGGCCAATGTTGTCTCCAGCTTTGCAGAACACAACCAGGCTTTTTCATTAATTTACCACAGACAATCTGAGCAGTATTTATAACAGAATTGCCATGTGTGTCCTCTGAAACAATGAATAAGGAAAAATGAGTTTAATTTCTAAAGCAGCCCAGCTGTGGGGTGGTGGAGCAGGGCAATGGCCACTCCCCAGGGCTTGTGCACGTGCCCAGGATAGGTGCCCTTCAGGTGTCTTCAATTAGTGGGAGGCCAGGCATGGCTCATCAGGGCTAATGAGGGCACCTGTGGGCCCTGCCAGTGCCCAACACTGGGGGACAAACTCACTTCCCCTCAGTAGGGGGCTGTATAGAGGGGTGTGTGAGGAACACAGGCAAACTGCTTCATCCCTGGAAAAGCAGTAGCGTCTAGGTAAGGGAGACATGCTTTAGAGCTGCTTTTTGCTGTTCCTATTAGGCTTTAATTCCTGTGTGAAGCTTAAATAACATTTGGCTTTTGAGACTGTGTGGATGGTGACTTGTTGCTGGCAATGAGCTCCTAGAGGAGGTGTCTGCTGATACTTGACCAGCTCCAACCTGTGGATGGAGCTGGTTTGTCCCGAGTACAGGTACAATAGCTGCTTTCACCTCGGAGTAGTGATGGCAATGAGAGACCTGGGAAAGAGTAGTGTTTTGTGTCCCCAGTATCAAACTGTGCTGGTTATTGGTGTGTCAAGGGGAGTTCACTTCAAAGCAAACTCACAGAAAAGCAGTTAAGTGTTAAATCAGACCTCTGTTCTGATCAAAATTCAGTGATGCTTTATACTTTGCTTCTATTCTCTTCTGTGTAACTTATGAGGAGTGACTAAATTGGTAATGTACTCTTAGATAAAATGGCTTGACATAAGTTGCCTGAAATCATGGTTTATATTTATGTATACAGTATCTACTTCTCAAGTAACATGCTTATAATGTTTACTGTGTATTTATTGAACCTTTATGAACACGTTTTAACAGGAGTCCTGATATAAAAGGGAATGCACCTCTTCTTTTTTTGTCTTCTGTGGGAGGCAAATTTTGTTTAAAATTTGTGGTTTTGACTTGAAAATGACTTCTTAATGTCTAAGATGAAGCTTGTTAATGAAATAGTGTGCACTTTAGTCATAAAAACCTGTAATTTTGTAACTCAAGCATGTACTGAGTAACCTTTAATTTAGAGTAAGTGAATTATCATTTGGAGGAGAAGGAGCTGCCCATACAGCTGCCTCAAACAGCATAGGCATGCAGGTGAGGGCTCCTTAGCTCAGTCCTGTACTTTGGACCTCCGGAAGCTGTCCTGCTGTTTGATTCTTTCTCCCACTGCCTCAAAGGAAGACCTCTGTCCTACAGCCTTTGGGAAGGCAGGAATCTGCTGCTCTCTGAAAGAGGGTTTTGGCCTCTATGGTTTGTGGCAAGCCTGGTAGGCTTGGAGAAGGCTTCGCAGGTCAGATCCCTTGAGAACTAGAGCTGGAGGATAGGTTGCTTAGAACAAGAGGCATTGAACTTCTAGAGATGTTGGACCTGTCTGGATTTAAAGCTTTAGGTACAAGTGAAATTTTGGAGGGAGAATGTGTGTTTGCAGACTTCACGCCCGTTCTGCATTAGCCAGCAGTTGATACAGGACTGTGCAGTTTGGGATTTGTAGGTATAGTTTGGGGCTTTCAGATGAGATGTAACCATCTGAGTCTTTTAGCAGGGCTTGCCTTCTCCTACCCTTTGCATTGAAAGATTGTTTGACGCTTTGCATACTGTAAGCTTTGGTCGTCTCCATCAGGCTGTTTAAAAAAAAAAAACAAACAACTTTTTTCCTGAGCCTAGAATTTCAGCCTAGAATTATAAAATTGATGAGGATAAAGACCTCCAATCCCCATACCCCCATGCCTTTTGCCTTCATGATTGCTTGTGCCACAGAAAGCCAAGGTGATTTGTACTTGTAAATAACAGTATTATCCAGAAAGACATGGGCAACTGGAAGTATAGCTGCTATGTTCTCCTTTGGGTTTTCCCACTCTTCTCAAAATTAACCTAACCTAGACGTTTCTTCAGTCAGATCTTTGAAGATTTCTCTCTGGTGTCCTGCTGGTCTTAATGCTAATACCTTATACATGCTGTTGAATACTTGGCTTTACCACTGAGCCATGAGTGCTAAACTGTGTGGAGCCATTGCCCTGCAGGTAGCCACAGTTACAGGGAGGTGAGAGGGTCTTGTTAGGGGTGAGGAGAGCAGGTATGGGTCCTGCCTGGAGGCACCTGAGGGAGCTGGCACCTAATGGTGAGGGACAAAGTCACTTTTCCTTGGCAGGGAGCTGTATGGAGGGGTGTGCTGGGGGATACAGGCAGTCTGGCTCTGCTCCAGAGGAACAGCAAGCCCTAGGTAAGAGGGAGACATGCTTGAAACCACTTTTTGCTCTTCCCTTTTCTGCTCTCCTTTAATTCCTGGGCAAAGCCTAAATAACACTTGGCTTTTGAGAATGTATGAGCAGCAAATCACTGTTAGCAGTGAGCTCCCATAGGAGAGGTCTGCCCATACCCAACTGGCTCCCAACTGTGGGTGAAGCGGATTTGTCTCGGGGCGCTGGCTGCAGGTGCAATAACTGTCCACTTTCCCAATGCATCCTTTGACTAAGCCTAAACAAATTTCAGCCAATATTCTGAAAACAAAGATGAAGAGTGAAAGAACTTCTCCTAAAAAAAGCCGCAGAGAACAACCCCCACACACACTTCTTGCTTTAGATAACCATGTTTGCAGAAAGGCAAATGAGTTTTGCTCTCATAAATAACAGTATAAAGCAGAAAGGCGTAGGCGACCTTAAATATAGCTGTTACTTCCTGCAATAGTTATTTTATATGCACAGACATAAACATGTAAATGCTGAAAGAAAACTGAGCAGTGCTGCTATAGATATACAGTATTTGAATGGAGCAGTCTAAAAACTCTGGCATGGGACATGTTTACCCTGCAGTCCCGTTCTGGAAAGTGCCAGGATACACACTGCAATTTCTGCAGTGTCTTATTGGTCTCTGGCCCATCTGGAGTGTTCCTGGCTGTACCTGTGCCGTAAGACATGTATTTTGCCCCAAGGTGGTTTTATTTCACCAGTTCTCTGCATTGGGGACTTACTAAAGCCATTTATGATTCCCTCATCCGTGTGGATACCTAAGAGTTTTCCTTCCAAAAGAAGCCAAGGCATGCAGGGCATGGGATACTTGGACTAAAGGAATGCCCCGAAGACAACTACCCCATGGGTCATATGTGCCCTGCATGTAGACACAGCCAGCTGATGTGTGTCATTTAGTTCCCTTTTATCTGCTGTTGAGTTGTTGTTGTGTTCTCTTTTAATACTGAAAGACAGCAGATCAGGAGAGAGTTGGAATAGATGGGCCTTGCCTTTTATTCTCATGTACTCCAAGCCTCTTGACAACAGGAAAAAAAGAGAAGACGAATTGGCAGTGGCAGTCAAATACCTAGCCCTGGTGTGAACCGAGGTGGATGAGACAGTAGCTGAGTTCTCTGTGATTGTTCCCATTGCGTTGTGTGGATGCATCAAATCAGACAAAGCTCACCAGCAGTGAGCACTTGACGTACTTGGTTTGCTTCAGGCAACCTTACAGTAATAGCTGTTATGTGCACTTATGTGCAGCATTTCAAATGCCCAGTTCAACCCCCTTATCCACATTGCAGTCTGTGATGAGATAATAAAGTATTTTGCTTTGCTGCAGATATTTAAAAATAAAGGTAAAGGGTTGGAAAGTGGATAAAGTTTCTGGTCAGATGTAGTGAGAATTTACTTGCTCTTCCAGATGGCATTTGGAAAAGCACAGAATGTCATGGTTAGTATCTTAAATTGAATAACAAAATAAGCACAAGTTATTTTACAGCTGCTTTAATATCTGATTTGTAAAGTGTTTGCCAGTTAATAACAAATAATAGTTGTTATAATTAGGACTAAGTTATTGGTAATTATGGAACTCTGGAAGACTATTGAAGGAAGTAAGTAGAAATAACTTATCAATTGAACTCAGTAGCAGTGTTTATTAGCTGATGAATATTAATGAATTATCAATTAACTAGTTGTTACCTGATATAAATTATTTATAATTGAAGCTGAAATATGAGTTTGTGAGTAAGGATGTCTTCGTGGCCAATCCAGAAAGATCTGAACAACAAGCTGCTTTTAATCCTGTTGGCTTCAACTAATAGCTGAGGCTTCTTGAGTAAGGTCCATATGCACTCCGTGTTTTTTGATAATGCAAGCTGCTGGACTTTGCTGGCTTCATTGAGTAATACAGTTTCCCTGAGAGCATAAAAATGACCTAACCAAATTAAACAACAGGTCTGGCAGTGACATGTGCCTGGGGGAGCTGCAAATGGAGGGGGAGTGGTGGTACTTCCCTGGGATGTGGTTTCTAGCAGCCTGGAACTAAGAGACTGCTTGAAGCCAAGGTGAAATTCTCATCTAATGTTTTTTAATGCATTGGCCTTCTATAAAAGTGTTTAATTGCTCTTTGAACCTGTGTAAAATTTTGGTATTCACATAATCCTGTAATAATGACCTTTTACATTTTGACTGTATGTTGCATGGGAAATTGTCGCCTTGTCTTTATTTTGAACCTACTAGCTGATGATGTGGTTTGATGCTTTTTAGGCCTTCTCTTATAACAAAAAAGTCAATATTCATTTCATATTCATTTTTAATGCCATTTTTTATTTTAAACCTGTATCATATCATCCCTCTCACTTGATTGTATTCTAGGCTGAAAAGCTGTAGGCAATCCAGTTGTTCCTTGTATTGAAGGCATATTGTACCTCTGGTTACCCTTCCCCTTTCTAGTTCTACAGTGTATTTTTGGAGATCTGGGGAGAGGCCAAACCTGCAAGCAGTATTCAAAAGTCAGGGTCACTTTGGATTTATACAGACGTTTTCTGTTTTGTTCTCTGCCTTTTCTCGCCTAGTAATTTCTAGCATTTTGTCTGCCTCTCTGACTGCCACTGATTACTGATCGAGTGTTTTAATAGAACTCTCTCTTTTAATTCTGAAATCACTTTCCTGAGAGGTAATAGTTTGTTCAGATCCCATTGTTGTGAATATAAAGTTAGCACTGCTTTTTGTTATGTGCATCACTTTACATCTCTTCAACTTCATCTGCTATTTTTATTGCCCATTTACTCAGTATCATGAAATATTTCTGCAACTCTTTGCGGTTAGCTTTTGGCTTCTTTTATCCTGAACAGCTCAGACTCTTTCACCTTTGTGCTTACATCTGTTTCTCAGACAATTTAGAAAATGTGCAACAGCCTGTTGCCATGTGCTACCCTCTCACCTCCCGTCCTAGGACAAAGCAGCACTCACTGACAAGAAATAGCATACTCATTTTGGTGTACAGCCCCACTCTGAAACCATATCGTGAGGCAAGAGGGATACTACCAGGTACCTGTGTTGGCTTGTTCTGCTGTGGATCAGGGCTAGTTAGCCATTATGAAAGTATGACTGAATGGCTCCATGCCTCACAGCTAGGATGATCAAGAAAGTGGAGATGGATTACTAGTGGACCAAGCATGTCAGCAAGTGTTCTGGTGTGGGTTGTCATATCAGGCCGTACACCTGGGAACTTTTCCAGATATTTATCTGGAAGCATGTGGTGAAATCTGTAATAGTATGTGGCCTCCTCAGCTGCCAGGGGCAGGGGGGCAGCTCTAGCTCCATCTTGGGGTCTCTTCTGCCTCAGCTCCAGCTCTTAGCTGGGAAGAAAATGGTGAGAGCCCTTCCTTACAGGCTCTCCCACCTCTTGGTTAAATGAGTGCTACCTAGAAGTTGCCTGTGCATAGAGTTCATCCTTCTGGGAATTTGTTGTTGTGGTCAGTATAATGTCTAAGTACAGTGTAAGGTGGGGGTGGGGAGAGGGGGTTGGAAAGGCACAAAGGCTTATGGAATAGGCACTGAGATGGGGATTTCTCCAGGGGATAGTTGGGTATGCAACCATTTCCCTCTAACTGAGAATGGATATTGGTTGTTTGCTTCTGCTTTGCTCTGCCCCACTGAATGTGTCAGGATTGCTTCCTCGGCCAGATGTTTGTATCAGCTAGATTTCCATGTTCACGTGTTAAGCAGCTGTTTAAAAAATGACAACAAAAAAACCCCACTGGTGGACCTGAGAGATAGGATTTTTCCCTTGCAAAAGCCACATAGTGTCTTCCTAAATATACTTAGCTATATGTCCATTTTGTCCTCATTATACTCCATTCAGCTGATCCCATTTAGACAGCAGGGATGCTGGCTTTTAATTCTCTGGATTCACCCCAGAATATCTGTTTGAAAAACTGGAATCATATTTTCCACTGTCCTCCTCTTGTCAATACACGGTTTTAAACAGTTATCCTTTTACTTCAGGCTTCATCTTATAGATGAGAAGAGACAACAAGAAGGTTAAGTTAGGAAAACATTTCTGTTAAGAATATATTTTAATCATGGTCCTAAAAGGCGCTGCTTGTTCTGGCTTTTGGTCATGATCAAGTAATTTTTCTACCATTGGAATGAAGTTAGAGTCCATCTTTTTGGGAGTTTAGGAATGAATGACCTGTGCCCCAGGCAGTGATCAGAGATGCAGGAACTCTATGACTATCCAGCATCAAGAATGAGCTGATGTTCAGACTACATTTCCTTAAACCTGCTCGAAACTTCCCTACCGGGGGTGGATTTTTCCAGATCAGAAGTGGTGACAAATGCATCTGAAATGCCAGTGGCTCTGTAGGAAGTTGGATATGAGCATGCGAGAAGAGACCCAGCCCAGGGACAGAGCATAGGATCCTGCAGGCCTCACGCTGTCTCTGTTGCCCAGGGAAGTATATTTAATACAGTGAGCCATTGAGCATTGGTACTGTGAAAACTGTCCTTTCAGTTTGAGGGCTTCAGACCCATGTCTACCAGATGCCAACCCCAACCACAGAGCTGTAAGCTTGACTGGAAGGCATCAGCCAGCCCTTCTGTTGAGGAAGAGCTTTGTAGCTGAGTTCATTGACTAGAAGGAGTTGCGTGCTCTGTTTCCTGCACTGTTCATACATTTTACGTTCAAGTCATTGAATTAAGGGAGGGAGGGCAGGAAAAAAAGACAGGGCACAGAAAATCCTGAAAGCAGGCATTTTATTAAAATGCAATTAAATGAGTCTTTTAATTCCAGTTTGCAAATTTAAAACAAAAATTATTTGGCAAGACTCGTTTCTCTACACACACACACCCCCTCTCCATCCAAATTTTTCACCATGGTTACTGTAAATAAAACAAAGTAGGTGCAAAAAGTTTATTGGCAAAAATTTGTATTAGTTCTGTTTCTCTGGGGATGTATATCTTGAGGATATAGGCAATTCTAACACTTAAGGGACTGAAGAAGTGAAAGTGATTGTACCTTTAGAAGCAGGATTATTCTTTTAAAGAAAGTGACATAATTATTTATTTTTTTAAACCCACTGCGGCATTTTTAAAATAGCTGTATTCATATTTAGGCTGATTTCTGTTATGAATTGCTGAAAAATGTTACTAGCATAATGTGGATAGATAGCTGTTTGGGTGTTGGGAGAGGGGAATAACTCAAACTTTACATATATAATGATAGATTCTGGACTGGTTGCTACTACCCAGGAAGTGTGTTTGGGATTGTAATATTAATTTATAGTAGTACCAAAAAAGGACATCAACTGTTAGTAATTAATTATCAGGTGAAAAAATGGAGAATGAACTGGGTATTATCATGTACTGTTTAAATCTGTAGTGTGCTTACATTTTGACAGGGCACTCTGGTCCCTCAATCTCAAAAGGGATATGGAAGGGAAGTATGGGCAGGCTTCCGTGCTGGTGCTCATCAGCCAGGACAGCGGGCAATAAAGGGGGTATGACAGGGGTCTGTGAAACCTTGAGTGGGATACAGGAGGTAAATACGGATCGTTTGTTCTTTTCCATGTTGGAAAAGAAAGTACAGCTTGGAGGCAACTAGCGAAGCTAGCAAGTGTCAGGTTGAAAACAGGGTGGCAGCTTTTTACGTTTTTGCAGATAATAAAAGTTTACATGAATTCCAGGGGCAATTTAATGAAAGAGATGCCTCTCAAAGGACTATAAAATAAAATTTGAAAAAGCAGCACCATCTCTGAATTGAGAGTATCTGAACAGCAACTTGTTGGTTGTCTGCAAAAATCGTTCTGGGACATAGTATGCCCTTACCTTAGACTTTTCCATAATTATTTGGTTTTGCCTCTTTCACTTGATCTGACATAGGCGTTCTTACCAAAACACATGGGAAGGCTCCCAGTGCTGTCAAATCTATGCTATATGGGTATCTTAACTTATAAGCATGCTCCAACAAGTGCCTTACACTTTTGTGCATCCATATGTGAAGATAAAACATAGATGGGCTAAAAGATGAGTAGTATACCTCCTGTTTCAAGTGTGAAAAGCAGGAAGGACTTGAGCTTTGAGCATAAAGCTATCCTGGTAATATGTTTTCACCTGAAAACTAGATTTTTCGCCCCTGTCACTCTGGTTTTTTTAAGGACCGAGTTCAAATGTTAGCAAATATCACTCCACATCTGTAGATTTGAAAAAAGCAAACATGCTTTTTAAAAAACAGCACAATCCCACACCAAAACAAGTGACCTGCTGTGATGGTGCAGTCCGTCTTGTTTTTTTTTTTTTCTGAAGGTTTATTGTTTTAAAATGTTTTGCATATCCGTGCCTGTATTTAATGTGTTCCACTCTAGAAAGCCATCAAGAAGACTTGCTGTCAAATTGTTGGAGTGATGTAAAGGGGAAAGAAAGAATAGAATTAGAATATCACCTACTATCTGGATGGGCTTAATGCAGGGAGAGGTAATGGTTAGAAGAAACTGCCATGCTTAATCCCAGGGCTCAGGCTTAGTTCCTTATAAGTGTATGTGTAGGTCCCTGTAGAGCTGGATCCTACAACGTAAGCCTTGACCTATTCCAGATGCTGAAAGGAATTGGGGAGATGCTATACCTGAACATGCATAATAACACACAGCGTACTGATGTCACTGGTAGGGTGAAATGCATAGCATTGCCTGATGTAAATGAAACCGTGCACTGGGTGAAGTGCTACTCTGCTACTCTCAGTAGTGCTACTTAGTTTATATGGAGCTCCTTGCCTATGTGGATAGCCTGTTTTCAGGACTGAGATTGTTCACGTTGGAGGGAGCGATCTTAATGAGGCATCTCCAAGCTCTTTGGGGTCAAAAGCTATGTCCAGTGCTCCCCAGGTTTGTAATGGAATCTCATCTGATACGTGACAGTAAATTTTTTTATGCGGTAATGATCCCTACAGCATATCTGGAAAAACTTGTCCTTCCCTTATCTGAGCCTGCAGCTCCAGTCCTTGCTCATCTTGAGCAGTACTTGCTGAAGGAGGCCAGCTATAGTCATAAGGATTACTTATGTGAAATGCGCCTGTTCCCGAACAACTGCATGGCCAAGTCCTGTGATCGGGAGGCCTGCACGTGCAAGCAATCACAGAGTTCTGCCTAGAGTTTCAGAGAAGTGGCAGCATTTGTTATTCAGTGTCTTCCTTGGGACCACATGATGCAATCTAGTGCCCTTGTGTACCAAAGCGATGGGGATGGGATGAGAATCTAAACAGCATTGAAGGCTTTTGCTGGTTACTTTATGTTGGCATCAAGCTTCAGTGCACCTCACCCCAGTTGTGGATTACTCATTTCTAAACTATTTCTTATGCTCTGGTGCAATGGAGGGTCAGTCTTCTGTTTTTTAAAGTTAATTCAAAAGTTTATGAGAAGGAAATCGAGTAAGTGAAGAAAGAAGGAAATAGGATGGTGACATTTTGAACTGATGATTAACTCTGCAGAAATACAGTGAACCAGCTGACATTTTCTTACACTGCTATCTGGGAGACCTGCCAGTGTGGAATTATATTAGTCAATCTGTGAACTGACAAGATACGTAGTCTGGTGTTTGCAAGAGAGAACAAGAGTTAGATTGCAGGTAGAAACTTTTATCACCTAATTCCAATGTGAATCAAAAGATAAATGGAAGTCCTTTCATAAAGACCAACTAGTTTTCTACCAACTAACACAGGAATTATTGTCAAAAGCTTTACAGAAAAGATTATGCCATTATGAGTATTTCCAGTTTTCTAGGAATCAAGCAATTAACAGCAGCTGGTTTTAAGAATCTGATCCCAGAAGGATCATAAATGCTGAAGCAACAGAGGTATTAGATGTGCATGGAGAGCAAAGAATCTGATCCTCACCTAGTTAGAAATTAGTATTTCTGTGACAGCATCATCTAAGAATATAAAAATCCCAGAAGCATAAAGTAAAAATGATGGGATCTGAAAATAATAGAACCTGGAGGGCCATCAAACTTCTCAGCAATTTTGCATTGCATGCAGTAAGAGCAAAGTGGTCCAAATACTGACCCAGTGCAAGTGCTAAATGAGAGAAATTGCTAGGGAAAAATTGGTTCTTGGTGGGATCATGTCCTTTTTAGGATAATAAAAATCACTGTGCAGCTTCAAAACATGAACTGAAATTACAGTGAGAGTTAAGGGAGGTGCAGATTAGCAGGGAGTGACTGAAATGTCTGAAATCTCTGTATTTTCTGCTGTTGCTATTCTAAAGCTTGGAACAAGAAGTATACTATTTCAAGTAATTTTTAATTTACCTCGTGAAATAGTCTCATACTTTCTTTTCCGAACATGAGCATATTGCTTTTTCAAATATGTATTTCTAATCTCTCAGCAGCCAGACAGGCAGAAATGGGAAAAACTGTTGTTATTGAGGCTTATACTGCCTTACCTCTCCCTGCAAAGCAAACTGCTCTGAGGGTACTGTCGAGAATGAGAAAGTTGCGAGTGAGGTCTGACAGCCTGCCGGCAGTCAATACTCTGTAGGCAACAGGGTCCCTTGGGTTTGAGTGGTATGGGTTTCTGTAAAGAGGATTTTCCAAAGGGATTCTCGCATTTGAAACTAGAAGAAAAATGTAAGTTGGGGAAATGGCAGGTTAGAATGAGTTGAATGGCAAATAGCTATGGATGTGCAGACATGCAAATAGGCTGGTAAGTGGGTTTTGTTACCAAGGATGGTATAAACAAGTCTATTGTTTTCTCTCTTCTTTTGCTGCTTTTCATGGAATAGTCTGACTTCTCTCTCTTTGTATTCTGAGAATAGAAACATTTCAGGTTTTGGCTTTGAGAAATTAGTTTATGGTACTTCTTTCTGTGGATAAAATGTTGTTTCTTTTCCGGTGAGAATGTCTTTGACTTCATAAAGAACAGTGATTTATTTGTGTCCTGTTGTTGATTTATTTCCGGGGGGGGGGGGGGGGGGAAGAAAAAAAAAAAAAAGATGTTGAAGTAGGTAGTTGTCATGGTTTAACCCTAGCCAGCAACTGAACACTACACAGCTGCTTGCCCACTCCCCCCCGGTGGGACAGGGGAGAGAATTGGAAGAGTGAAAGTGAGAAAACTTGTGGGTTCAGATAAAGACAGTTTAATAGGTAAAGCAAAAGCCGCACATGCAAGCAACGAAAAGCAAAACAAGGAATTCATTCACCACTTCCCATCGTCAGGCAGGTGTTCAGCCATCCCCAGGAAAGCAGGGCTCCATCATGCGTAATGGTTACTTGGGAAGACAAAACACCATCACTCCGAATGTCCCCCCTTCTTCCCCCAGTTTTTTATTGCTGGGCATGACATCATATGGTATGGAATATCCCTTTGGTCAGTTGGGGTCAGCTGTCCCAGCTGTGTCCCCTCCCAACTTCTTGTGCACCCCCAGCCTACTCACTAGTGGGGTGGTGTAAGAAGCAGAAAAGGCCTTGACTCTGTGTAAGCACTGCTCAGCAACAATGAAAACATCCCTGTATTATCAACACTGTTTCCAGCACAGATCTAAAACATAGCTCCATACCAGCTACCGTGAAGAAAATTAACTCTATCCCAGCCAAAACCAGCACAGTAGTTCATGATTGCTAGTGAGTGACAATTGCAGAACATCCAAGGTTGGGAAGGACTTCTGGGCTTTGCCTGGTTGGGTTTTGGATATCTCCTGGGATGGAGACTCCACAACCTCTCTGGGCAGCATGTTTAGTGTTTGATCACCCTGACAATAAAAAAGGTTTTTTTTCTTATGTTTAAATGGGACTTCCTATATTTCCATTCATGTCCATTGCATCTTGTATTGTCACTAGGTACTACTGAGAAGAGTCTGGCTCTGTCTTATTTACCAGCCTCCCCCCCTGCTTCAGTCAGGTACACACACACATAATATCTCCCCTAAACTTTCTCTTCTCCATGCTAAGCAATCCCAGCTCTCTCAGCATATTTCAGGTGCTCCAGGCCCTTAGTCATCTCTGTGGCCCTTTGCTGGACATGCTCCAGTATGTCTATATCTGTCTTGAAAGACAGCTTAAAAAACAGTCTTTAGTCTGGGAAAAGAATGACAAAAAATACAGACTTCTAGAGATAGTCTTTGTAGGTATTAAAACCAGGGTTGTCAGATACTCAGATGTCAAAACTGGAATTTGAGGGAATACATCAGTAAATCATTGTAAATCACTGCCTTCTCTAAATCCCCCTGCACAGAAAGAAATTTGTTATGCCTTTTCAGTAATATTGTTCCTACGTGAGACCTGATAAATTTCTTAAGGGAGGGAGAAGGGATGGAAAAAGAATAAAAAAACCCCAAACTTCACACCAAACTATGTTTTTGTGAATGTATTACCTTAATTATCAGTTATTGCAGTACTAGAGGAGTGGTACAGAGTCCTTGCTTTGATATTTTCAGAATCTTAAAAGTTGGACTGCTAGGTGATACTACTAGAGCTAAATAGCTGATAATATGTTCACTTGAGGAAAGTGATATTAGTCTCTGGACACGTGAGCTACAGTAATATTGAAACAGTGGTACTGAAGATTGAATTCTGAAAAGCGTGCAGCTTCCAATGATTGCTGTAAACAACGCCATTTAAAAAAAAGGCAGCTTTTTGGAGGCGAGAAAACGAGAGCTAAGCTTTATAGAAAATCTATTCTGGATTACTTCATTATTTGAAAAGAAAAAAAGCTGGTAGTGCTTTCACATTAACTGAACAATATAAGCAAAATATAAATATTTGGATAGCATTTGAACACAAAATTCCTTTGAATTTCTCCAAGAGCTGAAGGGAAGTTGGGAAGTGCTGTTAGAATAGGAGAGTAAATAGATGCCAACAAACATGGAAGTGGTGAGGCTGGCTTTCCAGCAGGAAGGCAGAGTGGGAACTGCAGCTGAATAGAGAATACCATTGGTCCTGGCCTGGGAAGAGTAACATGGCATGTGGGATTTTCATAGACTTGCTTTGAGGCAAAGTGAGGAAAAGAAATGAAGTTGCTATTTATGGCCCAAGGGAACCTTATCCTTGAGGTGTGTGGTATGAAAGATTATTTGCACATTTCCAAACTGCAAAAATAGTTACAGTTCCCAGAGTTGGAGAAATCTCTGTGCTATAGCTCAGGGTGGGACTACTGTTGTTATTGATGCTGAGATACTGCCAACTTAACAGCATGTTGAGGGTTTTTTGCCTTTGAAGTACCCCAATATCCATGAACTCAGACTGTCTTGAAAATCCCTTTGTAAAATGCAGTCCAGATGTGATGTCAGGTTCCCTGAGATATAAAGCTCCCTCTTTCACAAGGTACCTTCCCTTCCATCCCTAAAGGGTTTGGTGGTTTCAATCTTTTTCCTTCATACATCTGCCCACATAATACACAGAATCAGTTGCTCAAACCTCTGATCCACCAAGTGAACCAAGACAGTGTATGGGCCCTTCCTCCCACACTGAAAAGTATATCCAGAAAATTATTTGAGGGGGAAGAAACAAGTGGGGGAGGTATAACTTGTGTTGAGCTGATTAGCTGGAGAGGAGCCAGCTGAAGTCCAGGAGGAGCAGGCTCTACTGTAATGTTTGCAGACAGCTTGGAGGCAGCATAAAGAGGAGGTTTCTAGACCTGAGGAAAAGTACCAATATTTCGAGGATGGGCATGGGATTAATTTAGACTGACACAATAGGTCTTCAGCAAAAGGATTGGCTCTAATCTATTGCTTAAGAAAAATACTCCCAGGCTAGAGCTCTCAATTTTTATGGTAAACCCTCCCTTTTACAGAAGTTGCAGGTGCATATGTTTCTTGAGTACACTCAATGGCTTGCAGGCTGTTATAGGAAGGAGGGCAAAAAACTAATGGTGAAAGCAGTTACTTATGTGATTCAGTCTTATTCTTTCCAGAAAATGAAAAGTGCTGTGCCTGAATAGAGGAAGAATCAAACAGCAGAAGGAGGAATCAAATTACGGGAATGTCAAAGGTCCTAGACCTCTTTTTTCTTCCCCACACACAATACTCAACCTAAAATATTTTCACACTAGGATTTCCTCGAGGCTTTTTTTGTTTGTTTGTTTTTATTTGGAGTATTTCTGTGCTTCTCTAGATTTGTTCCTACTCGCTCGCTCTACCACACAGGCATGTCCGCCTAAAGTGATCAGTTTCTGGAAGATTTTAGTCCGGTTTTTAAGAGCATTTCCCATCAAAGTTTTGGGCTTTCTATAACACCAAGGTTTAGTAGTAATGTCACACTCAAGAAAAGCTTCATGTTCTTCATTTTTAGCCAGTCACAGGAAACGATTTTCACTATCGACATGGTACAGGAAATTAAGTAGCATACAAAATATTTAAAACATTTTGGACATGTATTGCAATACATTTTTTCCCCATGAATTCTTGTCACCTTCTTTAATGAAGAGGCTTTTGCATGTTTTGGGAAGGTTTTCTTTGAGTGAGGTTTTATGGTACTGTGGTGGGTTGATCCTGGCTGAATGCCAGGTCACAAGTCCTGCCAGCAAACCTGCTCCAGCGTGGGCTTCTCTCTCGCCATGGGTGCACAGGTCCTGCCAGGAGCCTGCTGCAGTGTGGGCTTCCCACGGGGTCACAGCGTCCTTGCGGCACATCCACCTGCTCCGGCGTGGGGTCCTCCATGGGCTGCAGGTGAATATCTGCTCCACCGTGGACCTCCATGGGCTGCAGGGGGACAGCCTGCCTCACCATGGTCTTCACCACGGGCTGCAGGGGAATCTCTGCTCTGGTGCCTGGAGCACCTCCTCCCCCTCCTTCTTCACTGTCCTTGGTGTCTGCAGAGTTGTTTCTCTCACATATTCTCTCCTTTCTCCAGCTGTAATTGCTGCTGTGCAGCAACTTTTCCCCCTTCTTAAATATGTTATCACAGAGGCACTACCACCGTCGCTGATGGGCTTGGCCTTGGCCAGTGGTGGGTCCATCTTGGAGCTGGCTGGCATTGGCTCTATGGGACACAGGGGAAGCTTCTAGCACCTTCTCACAGAAGCCACCCCTGTAGCCCCCCTGCTACCAAAACCTTGCCACACAAACCCAATACAGGTACGTTGATCATTCCTTGGTTTTTTTGACACTGAAATTTCTCTGTGTCCTACTGCCTGAATTAGCCAAAGGCAGCAATGTACAACTAAAGGACGAGCAGCCAGTTGTGGGGACAGCTAACAGGATCTCAGGCCAGAGCCACTGAATGCAGTGGGTTAGCTAGGGTGGCTTGGATCAGGTTATGATCATCATAACTTTTTTTGTTGCAATTGTTAAATGTACCTACAAGTCCTGCATGAAGATCATCACCTTGCTATTCTCAGTGGACTTCCCTTTTAACCCCATCATTGGTATATGCAGATGGTTTTGAAGGAATAAGAGTATGTGAAACTGAGGGGTGTGTTTTTACTTCCCTTTGGTGAACTAGTCGCGTTGGAGATTTGGCTTTAATGATGTGTTTCTTTGACATTCTTCCAAACAAAGTAACTTTCTGCCTTGTGAAGTTGTGTCTGTGTACCAAATAATTTCTTGCCTGGGAGCCTCATTTGCCATCTATGCTGGTAGCTAGATATTAGGTAGGCATTTTGCAGCTATATGAAAGCTAAATCAAAGTCACTGTGGGTGATTCATAGAGGGAATATTTCCCTTCTGTTTAGATACAGGGAGATGATTTCTGATTAGCTGGCAGGTCTTCATTTTTGTATTTTAGGAAGATATCGTTCAGGCCCAAAGTAGGGCAGCTGCTTATTGTTACAGTTGGAATTAAAATGCAAACATGTATTAAAGTTTATGTTCCCACTGGGAGCACAGAACACAGTAATTGGAGGTCATAAACATGCTTACCTTAAGTGAGAGAGTCAGGGCATAACAAAACCCAGCTATGTCTTGTCTCCTGGATGCAGGTAACTTTTACTGTGGATACAGTTTTGTTATCCAGCCACCCCAGAAGGGAATTCTGCAGAAGAGTGTAGGTATGGAAAGTGCGTGCTCCACAGGACTGTGGAAAACTTCCTGAAAACATGTGAATTAATTAATTGCAAACTTACCTATTGTTTTCCTCATGTGAAATTGTTTACAGATGGATTACAAAAAGCCAAATACTAAAGCTTACTAAGGAACGTGAGGGCAGCAGTGATGCTCAGGTCATATTCATTTGCTGCTCAGAAACTGTGTGTACATTTTGTGGTTAATGTTGTGTTTTGGGGTTGATTTTAAGATGACACATGACGGAGCTTTGAGCAATGCTCTGCTTCTTCCCCATCTCTGAGATTGTTTATGCAGTGCTGGTACTAGGCACAGAGCGAGCTGCACTGCTTTAAAGGAGACATCTCTTGCTGCTTTTGCACCCTGTTGCCCAGCAGCTCTGCCTTGGGAGAAAGGAAAGCATCCACTGGAGTAGCACAGGTGACTCCAGGATGTTCTGCTGCAAAGCAGAGAGGGTGTCCAAATCTCACTTGCTCAGAAGTAAACAGAGGTCAGTGGAATGATTCAGTACTGATGAAATGGGAATGAAGTTCCTAATTTATCTTCCACAAGCAGAATATCTCCAGCTCCAAAGAGCAATGCCTCTTTCTGACTTCTACCCCATCCTGTGGTGGCAAGTGGAGAAGGCAAACCCCCTTCTTTGTTATTGTTAGTAGCGCTGCTCCACAGAGTGTTAAACAATCCTTTTTCTTAGCATCTGGAAAGCCTTTTGCTGTCAGTGAGTATGTTAAGTAATAGTTTGCTCTCAATGAGAGGATACCTCTAGGTGGAAATGGAATAATCTAGCTTTCAACTGGGACGTGGTGGCACAATCTAAGTGCTGGACTTATTTAAAACATTCAATATTTTAGACTTTTTGTTGCTTCAGGCAAACCGTGAACAATGTGTTGCCACAGCAACAAGAGTCCGATGCTTTTTGGGATTCAGCTGACAATGTTTTGAATACGATTTTCAGCTAAGTGCATGTAAAATAACTGCAATTTGTAAAAGCTGTAATAACTACTTTAAATGCGTTTATGCCTGAAGAGAATTTTTTATACATATGTATTCCTTTAAACTGGAAATTGTTTTAAAATGCTCATTACCAACATATCTAGACTATTTCAATGGTTAAAATGTATCAAAATAATCTTTCGGCAGTCTTCAATTTTATTTATTCTTTGCCTAATATCATGTACTTAAAGTAATCTTCATTCATTTTTAACTACTGATAAAAAGTACAAAAAATGAGAACTGTTAAACATCTTCTATGAAAATTACTTTCTAAACCTCACTTCAGTCACATGTAAAAGAATAAATTGTGTGCCATTTGCACAGTGCAATTTGGCACCCATATCCACTATGGAAGCAAAACTAGGTCAAGAATACATCATCTTCATTTCTAATCAAACTATTTATTTGAACGTGTTAGTTCACTGCAGAGCTGATGATCTTCCTCGTGGTTTTCACACCTACAAGCTGTTACAAATGGTATGAACGCCTTTTAAGCTGCAGTAAAATTGTCTCTTGCCAGAGAGGGTAAAAAGCCTAATTTTTAATATTCTAATGTTAAATAAACCTGGGCTTCTTCAGTGTACTCAAAGGCTTGCTTTATTTTAGATTTCCATTTGACTGAGCAAGGAGTGAAGTTCAATAATGTGCAGTGTTGGCTTAAGGTCTGAGCACTTCTGAGTCCCTGAAACAGAAGATGGAGGTGCAGATACCCAAAAGAGATGATGGTGTAAGATCACTTTCCTTGACAAACCTTAAGCAGACCAGAACCTACTGGGTATGGAGAGTATTGTTGCGGTCGTCTTCTGGACAGTTTCAGCCAGGCACTATACTGTCAAAGTGGGATGGGGGCAGAGAAAGGCTGACCTTCCATGAGATGCACTGATCACTGGTGGTATGCACGTGTGGTTAGGAGACTCTAGCACTTGCCTTCACAGCAGCTTTGCAAACCCATCTTTATTGAGGAGATTATTAGAAGGTAAGACCCCAAAGTCCTGTATGAGGGTGGGTGAAAGCAGAGCTATGCTCTGCAATCAGGGTAGATGTTTCTATATGAGTATCTGGCCATTTCAACTTGGAAAATTATGGTATTCTATAGATGTGTGGGTGCTCAATTTTGATTTTTTCTCTCACTGCTTCTGAGAATCCACCTGTGGGCAAAACAACTAGTATTCAGATATGGCAGGCACAAAAATACCTCATTTGGCTACCAGTGACAGCTATACTGAAGCCTCACAGAGTCCAACACAGATTAAACTCTTGTTATTTGACTAATTTTGTAGCTGTGTTGAGCTGAAAGTAAAGTGCAGCTTACTACAGGCTATTTTAATGCTAGGTTGGGCTTACTGGAGTCATGTCATTGTTGCAGAAGACCATAACTATAGAAATTGCACAAGTCACTTCTTAGGATGTGGCTTGAAAAAGGCAATTAGTGGAGAGAACAAAAGACCATGTTTCCTTGCAAGGAAACTTATCTTCTAACAGAAGCATTCCTTGAGAACATCTGGCAAACAAGAATGTCTGTAGAAAGGGAATTAAAGCAAATTGATTTTATTTCTGTTCTTAGGATGACTGCATGGGAGCCCTTTGGGTAAAGTATTCTCTGAGCTCCACAGTACCTTATGATGTATGTCACTGCAAGGCACTAATGCACTTCTTCAAGGAGGTTGGTGTTTAAGCTGCGGGAGCAGCTCAGGCTCTGAACAATCACATCTCATTCCTGAAATCTGACAAAACTAAGAAGCAGCATAACACATTATGAGCGCTAAGTGAATACGAAGGGCAATATTTCTATGTAAGCAGGGACAGGGCAAAATTTAGTGTTTTTTCCCTTTCGTGTGTCTTTCTGAAATTATTCACTGCTGCTCTGTCAATTAACTTGCTCATAAGTTCAGAGGTAGAGCCCTTCCTTGGAATGACTGTTGCTATGCATTGCTATGAATAATCAAGGGTGAGGTCTACCTTGCGTTTTTCCAGCTTGGTGTTGAAATAATTGCATTGATGTCGATACCTATGGAAATGGGATAAGTCAAAAGGTCCTTGTAGGTTCATAAATCCATGTTTACCCCAAAGGTAGCCCTTCTTAATGGTTACAATTTTCTTTCATGATCCTGTGCTGTCCTCTGACTTTTAAACAATTATCAAGAATAAAGCCAAAATAAATAGTGTACCTTTAAGAAAGTCATCCTTCAAAAGGACAGGAGCTTTTCTTTTTTGAGGAAAAAAATGCCCAATTGAAACTTGAAATGGATAACTGCACAGAACTGATTGAGTTCCTAATTCTTGAAAACACATCAAAGACTCCTGACCTTGTAATCTTCATATTTTATTCATGAGCTCCTTAGAAGGAAATGAATCAACATCAGTGAATTTACAAAGAAGACACAAAGGAGGAGCTTTTAGAAAAGAACCCTATTTTAATGAGGGATGGGGAAACCTACTATAAGAAACCATCGTAATCAATACTGATGTAGGAGAGGAGCAGAGTGCCTGACTAGATTAGGAAGTAGTTTAGCCTTTAACCGCTGAGTCTTTGTTTGCAATCCAGACCTGATGAACGGCAAGCCCGTGTCCGTGTGATGAGTCAGCTGGCAAGGCTTCAATGCACTTTTTTCTACTGCAGGGACATCCATAAAAAGCAGGCATTTTATGATGTGGGTCTTGACTCCACTGCTGATTGAGGTTGGAGGCTGAATTTTTCTTTCAACCGGAAGAAGTGTGTCAACATGTCCTTGATCCAGCGCTGACATGATTTCTGACCTAAAACATTTTTGGAATGACAGGTTGATCTTGATCTTGAGAGGTAGCTCGCTACCTGGCGCTTGGGGCTCTTCTCACACTTCAGTTTGTGTGAAGTTGCACAAGTCACATTATCTCCATTCTGCAAATTGGATATTCGTGCCAGCCTTGTGTAAGGCACCTTGAGATCTAATGAAGGCAAATGCTGTGCAAGAGATCTGATTTCTTCTAAATGGGCTTTTTTGTGTTCTGAATTTGTAGCTTGAAAACTTAGAAGATCTACAAGCTCAAGTCATTCAGAAAGGAGGTTTTAGACAGCATTATCAAAAGGTCACCTAGACCAGTCTTCTGTCTAAGGCAGGATGAACTATTCCTTTTTCCCAGCAAACATGTCTAATCTGTTACAGATACTCTGTGAGAGACTGATCTTCCCAGTGCTTCTTAGTTCACATAGGTATGAGGAAAAAGCTTTCTAACTTAAAATGGACTGGAACTGCCACAAGGAAACCCTTCGTACCATATCCACTGTTTGCTCAGAGATCATACTTGGCCCTTCTAAAATCTGTTAGAAGAGGTAATTGGAATAAAGGGAAATAATTTGGGTTTGGGGTTTTTTTTTTTTCATCCTTTTTTCCCCAAGTTTGGATAACTGTCACCCTGGGCAATTTCACTGGAGGATCTGACTACATCTCTAATTTTAGTCACTCAGTTTGTTAGTTGACTGCACTGCCTACGGTCTTTGTGTGGCTAATGTAGGGTGTGGATCCTCCATGGTGTTCTGAAATATGCCCAGTTTCTTCTTCTTTGAAATGGGCTCTGAAGGAGCCCTGATCCCCACCTCTACCTCTAAGCTTCCAGAAAAACACTAGAAGATGAGCCAACAGGCTTTGTCAGCTGAGGTGGGTCAGCCAAGTTTGGCTGGTGTGAGCACTTTCCTGGAAGAAGCTATCAGAGGTCCCTGCTGCCTCTTCCTCAGCAGCTTTTATCAATGAGGGTGCTGTTACTCTCTGAAATGTCTTTTCCCACTCTGTCCTTCTGCAGAGAACTTTTAGATCCTTTTTTCCTATTTCATGGACTGATTTCTTTGTTTACTGTAAATATTCTCCTTTTTCTACCCACTCCCAGGGCTTTTCTCCTACAGCAATGTTCTAAAAACATGGAACCAAGCAATTAATGTCTGCTTACTTCCATGTCCCCAAAGAAGAGTGAAAATCAAGATATAAAAGCAAGTCTTTATGCTTTGTTCTTCCCCATTTGTTCTGCAGCACTGAGAAATTGAGATGTTAATGGGCAGGGCAGCAGTCCAGATATGAGCGTAGTGCAGAAGGTGCTTGCTGGAAGTATATATGATTTTATACCTATGTTTGTCTAAGGAAAGACACTACATTTTTCTGGGAGTGTAGCTGATTGATTGAAAAACTTGACTGCAAATAAAGAGGTCTGGCACATGCTGTTCCAGAGACGCTAACCTCCTTTTTTTTTAATTCTTACTCCTCTTTCATCTTGCAAGCTTAGCCACGGTCTTTACCGTTTGTCTTAAACACTTGGAGAATGCAGCCTTTCTAAGATTACTGTCTTTCAAAATGACTGGAATTTCTAAAGCTGGCTATTCTAATTGTTTAGGAAATCCCGTAATCTTTAATTGTTCATTTGTATAATGAAATAAAGCTCTTGCGGATCTCGGGGAGAGGAAGAAAAGGTTAAAATCGGAGCAGCTGATAATTGCTGAGAGGGCAGCACCTTCCTTCTCTGCAAAGAGCTCTGGATAGGAAAATGTTCAGTGAAATCTCTGCCACCTATCTGGTTAGGGAGAGCTGTTACTTTTAGTCGGGATCACCAAGTGGAATATTGGCATATATTTTCTTATGAAAACAAATATGGTTATTCCATATTCATACAATACTTTGAGGTAGATAAATGATTTACTATCAACTTTTTTTCATTGATAGGTAATCTTTTTTGCATTACCTTAAGGTTTATTAACAGGTTCTCACTAAACTTTGTTTCACCTTTTGATTTAATGTCACAGTTCACAGTTGACAGAATTTGCATATACATAATTTTTTTCAGAGGTCTTAACATCTGAAGGCTTAGTAAGGACCCCAGACCTTGCTGGAATGTTATGCAGTATTCATTGGTTGTCTGATATTGCCAGTGAAATCTCTGCCTGTAGCTTTTTCACACTTTTGTAACACTTCAGCCTAATTGCATTGAGCATGTTTTCACTCTGTTGGGAAATAAACCTAGAAATCTTTAGACATTTCAGTTTTGCTGAGGAGTGCATATCCATTCTTCTCCTTTATTGTCACTTTTTACCTCCACCAGCTGAGTGTGGTAAGTGAACATATGCGATAAAAACAGTTGTCCTGGTTTCAGCTGGGACAGAGTTAACTCTCTTCTTAGTAGCTGGTATAGTGCTGTGTTTTGGATTTAGTGTGAGAATAATGTTGATAACACGCTGATATTTTAGTTGTTGCTAAGTAGCACTTCTCTTAAGCCAAGGACTTTTCAGTTTCCCATGCTCTGCCAGCAAGCAGGTGTGCAAGAAGCTGGGAGGGAGCATAGCCAGGGCAGCTGACCTGAACTAGCCAAAGGGGTATTCCATACCATAGAATGTCATGCCCAGTATATAAACTGGGGGGAGTTGGCCGGGAGGCGCGGATCGCGTCTCTGGCATCGGTCAGCGGGTGGTGAGCAATTGCATTGTGCATCACTGGGTTTTTTTCTCCCCCCCCTTCCTTTTTTTGTTATATTCCTTTTCATTACAATTATTATTGTATTACATTATTACTATTGTTAGTATTATATTTTACTTTAGTTATTAAACTGTTCTTAATCTCAACCCACGAGTGTTACTTTTTTTTCCTTTCCTCCTCCTCACCCCACTGGGAGGGGGAGGAGGAAGCGGCTGCGTGGTGCTTGGCTTCTGACTGGGGTTAAACCACGACAACAATGATAGACTGTCCTGTCTCTCCCAGCCTGCCTTGTGTCTGTTTCCTCTAGTCCTACTTGTCTGTCTTCTCATCTCCTTTCAAAAGGAGTCAACTGGCTGATGTTGGTAAGTACTAGATACTGCAAAATAGTAACTTTGATATATAAAGAGCTGTATCTCCATGGTGACCTCTTCCCTGAAGAGGCATGCCAGCTTAGTTGTCTGAAGTGTTCATGGCTTGTTCTGGAATAGTTATAACCAATCTTTAAGTTGGCCTTGTGTCACCTTTCTTGCAAGCAAAGCATTCCCATGAGATGAACTGTGTCTTGTGTCCTTGAAGCTGTTTCCCCTATCCAGTGTGGCATTCATCCCTGCAGTAAGGGTCTCCCTCAAAACACAGCACATAGTGAATTGTGCCCAGTAAGATGCATGATAAACATTTTTTGGTGTGTAGAGTCCATATTGGATGTGAACCAGCAAAGCAAAAGCCAGAAGAAAAATTAGTCTAACGTGTTGCATCCCATGTGTTTATTATGAAGCTACAGGGATATGACTTCTGTGGGCTTGATAGGGCTGAGAATATTGTAGAGCGCACTGTGTAACTCAAAGTGGTGACATGTCTGGAAGGTAGGTCCTTCCACATCTTCACTCTTCCCAAGCTGCTTCAAGGCTACTCACATGGCATATTCCATTCCCTTGAAATACACCTCTTTGTAAACAATATGTACTTTAATTCATCCACAATAGAAACCTGTATTGTCTAGCCTTGTGCTTTTAATGATTGCCTGTCTGGATGAATAGTGAAACACACCCGAACAAGACTCCTAAACTTATTTCGCCATAGGAGCTGCTTCTACCCATTCTGACAGTTTGTAGGGTTTGATGAATGATTTGAGTGATAGCTGTAGAGAAGAAGTTTGTCTCTGTAGTACAGTGGATTTCAAGAAGAGATCTGATCCATAACACATGCAGCTCTTACCCTGGAGGTTATGTGTAAAAATGAAACCCATGCAACCAACCATTTCCCCAACAACTGCAAACTTTTGATGCAGCCTTTTCAGAGCTATTACCCAGGGTCAGAATAAGACTATTATATGGCTCTTAAGATAATACTGTCTTTAATTGGGGAAATTGCTATTACATGGAAAAGCTTCTAGGCTATCTTAAAATATTTGACAAAATCATTTGGCAGTCTCACTTTGTGTGAAACTTCAATGGCACATTTCACTTTTGACTTCCTAGTAATGGGATTTTCTTTCTGTCACAAAATGTTACTACTTTTTTGCCTTGGCTGAGAACAGATCCAGCTGGTGCTGGGTAGTGGAGTAAGTGCAATGTTATTCACTGGAGTCTGGTGCTAGATCTGTTTCCATGTAGGGATTTCATGGGAATGGAGTCTCTGAAATATGTGCTGGCTTGGTTCTTCCCTTTTCCCCTACCCTCACTTTCAATTGGAAGTACAAATTTTCCATCAACTGTGAAATCCCTTGTAAAATTTAATATTGCAGATCTGTGCAAGTAGTGAATCTACCTTTAGTGTAGATTTTAAAAGAAGTACTGTTAAAGTAGCTAGCTAAGTGGGTTTAGTATGTATGTGACACTGATAGGCTCTTACTGCTGTATTTTAGTGCTTAAAAATGTCTGCTTATCTATGAAGAGGTCTGTCCATTGTATTAATATTTATAGTCAAGGCCCTGCAAATGATTCAGGATACAACTGATGTTATTTCCTGTAGATGCACTGTTGAATCCTTTGTAGCAGAATGAAGTCAGTACTTGTACATGGCCGGATATCTAGAATTGGAAAATCAACCATAAAATTCAATCCATGTTGGTATCTAGCTTTCAAAATAATAGTCACAATTATATAAATTACTTTGACAGCCATAATATATCTGGCTGCAGCCATTCCCTTTATTCCATACCAGATACTTGCTTCCAAGAGGAAAACACTGCAGAAGATCTGCAGGGAGCAGAGAAATAGGAATTAATCCATTTGATAAGGTGGGTGGAGGGAAGGAACACGAAGGTTGCTTGGTACTCTGTAATTAAGTATTTGCAGTCATTATGGGGAATAACTATTTTAGGTTTATTGTGGTTTGAAACTGAATTTCCTCTGTGTGCTTTAGGAAGTATTGGCAGCTTAACGCATCTGATACTTGATACTAAGAAAGTGACATAGAGTATTGAGGAATTAATGAAGTGTCTTAACAATTGGAAGCACAATGATGTTTTTAATTACTTTGCACAATGATTTTGAACTATTGGAGCAATTCATGCTTTAACAGCTCTCACATTTCTATCAGATTAAGTGTTAGGCATGTCTAAAGTAATTTTGCAGTCAAATGTTGCAGGTGTTAGTTAATGTGAGAATGACCAAGCTTTCTTGTGTACTCAGCAGAGGCCTGAACTCAGATCAAGATAAATTAGAGAAAGCTGGGTCAAGGCTAGTACCACCAACTTTACAGCAGACTGCCCATCTGCAGCTCAGGCCCAAGGCATCCAAACTGTATTATAAAAAACAAAAAGCAGTAAAATGCAGCCATCAGCACAAACATTGGATTTGATGCATTTATTTTGCTGTCAAATGTACTTACGTTGCAATGCAGGTGGCTTGTGGAGCTTTCTGTCATCATTTTGTTTCTCACTACCAGGGTGCTGAGCGAGGGGGGACTACGATATTTCCTTTTTGCCCAGATGGTCCCAGGTCAATAACTTGAATTCCTGCTTTCAGGCTCACATTTCTCTGGTTAGACTCCTATCTAGAAACATTCCTCTTGACTCCGTAAACTATGTCAGGGAGACATATGCCCCGTCTCAAGGGAAGTCTTGGGTAGGAAGCCTCTTGAGAACTCCTAACAAATCTTATCTAAGCAGCATCTGAAGTTTCTACCCATAAGCAGAGCTGTTGTTGCTTTGGCATGCTGATCCCTCCTCTTCTAAGCAAGAATTGACAAGAAGAGATAATTGATAGCTGGGTAAGTTGCTCTGCTTATGTGATATAATTGCTTGTATGGAAGAGAGAAAGAAGGATGGGTTCAGTGTGTGAAGGGAGGGAGAAATATCCTTCAGCAAAGATGCCAGCCATATATGAAATCCCAGCTGCTTTCTGCTGGCCTGTGAGTTTTAGAGGAGCCAAAGGATGAAGGAAGTCCCCTAAAGTCTTAACTGGGGGATTGTTAGTCCTGAGGAGTGTGGAGAGGAATATGGATGCTCTGAGTGAAGGACTGGTGGTCTTTAATGGAATAACTATCTAGCAAATCTAGGCTGCTGGCTGGCTTCTAGAGGGGCTTAAGGAGAGAGGTTTCTAGCACAGCAGTTTATCCTGTGACCCAACCATGATACTGTGATACCAGTGTAAAATGTGAGTAACCAGATTTCAAAAGGGACTTTGATTATCCTCTTATTCTGAGAAATCAGGAGAAAATAGGATTTTATCTCAAGTTACATGAAAATGATTGTACTAGAAGAGACCTGGGAGTTTAGCCTGGGAAGCTCTTCACAGGGTCTGAGGGATGAATGTGGGGCCACCTGTGCTGATCATAAGGCAGACTGTCTGGTGGGAAGCTACATGGGACGGAGAGAACAATACCTTCTCCCTAGCTGATGCAGTGACTTACTTTCTGCCAGCTTAGCAAGCTGAAATGGCTCAGTGCAGGGTTGGAGGAAGGCCAGTGCTGGCACAGAGGGGTGCAGGGCCACAGTCTGTGATGGACAAAAAAAGCAGGACTGTGGCAGCAAGTGATTAGATTGGCTCAGGCTGCTTTGGAAGCAGAGGCTTAATTTTCTTAATTTTTTTAGAGGCTTTGCCTGGTTTCATGGTTGTACCTTCCCCAAAGGTTTCTCTCCTGCTTCTTGAGTCCTAGTGAGCTCACTGTCCTCTGTGCAGCACCACATGGCTCTGGCTGTGCTGCATTCCTGGTGCTTTCCACTTCCTCAAAGTATGTATGCCTGGTAAAACATCTGAGCTGAAGGTGCAAGCTGTTTGGCTAAACCTACCTGTGGAAGTCTAAAAAGAAGCATCCTTGAAACCGTGATTTTCCTAAGTAGACAGTTTTGGACCTCAGAGGCTGCAGAGGTGGCATGTACAGGGGAGAGAAGTAGTATGGGAAAGAACAGAAGTCTGTTGCTGAGATGATCTGCTGGTGATACCACGTCAAAATGGTCTCTTAGGCACACAGGAAAGTACTAGTTGGATTGGAAACCTCTTCAGTCAAGTGCACAGGAGGTGCTTTGAAGAGGTGGTGCGGCACACGGACAGCTGTTCCTGCATATGGCCCTGGGACATGTAGTTGAAGTTCCCATCTCCGTTCCTTCTGCATGTTCTCTGCCAAGCTTCAGTAATCCAAATTGCTGTTCAACTGGGACTTTTGGTGGCTTATACTGTCCTGAGTCACGTGAACAAGAATCACATCTGTGGTGGTTTATAGCTCCAGGCAATTCGGATAGCAGTCCAAAGTGGATGTAGAATAAATAAATCATGGGCTTGGGGAAAAAATAGGTGCATGGCTGCATTTCAGAGGTTACTTGTGTTGCAGTTAAAGTGGTTGTTCACTGCCAGTAGTTTCTGGCTGTCTCTTTGCAGTTGTACATAACTCTGTGGAAAGCCACTGTAGTGCAGCAATCCGTCTTTATTATATGGCTTCCCCATGACTAACTAACAAAGGATGGAAGTGTGGTATGTATTTGTGGATGGTGATATTGCAGACTTTCGTGACTTGTGCTTGTACCTCTGGATATTTGTATGTGGCCTCAGTCAGCTTCTGGTACTTCCTTTTTCTTTTTTTATGTCTGTCACCACTTCTAAATTTTGTTTCTGTTATATTCAAATGCCCACACGTTTTATTTAAAGATGCTTGACCAGAAGATCAGTTACTTTTGGGTGTGTAGAATAGTGATTAGAAGAAACTGAAAATGAGCATGCACCGTATATATAATGCACACTTCCTGTTTGCAGGACTGGGGCAGTGATAGCGGTTAACACAAGATAAGCAGGTCTGGCTGGCTGCTGATGGGAAGGCCTTCCTTTGGATCGGCTCTTGCCATGTCAGCAGGAATCTGTTCCCTCTTTGGTACTTCAAAGGACAAGTTGATAAGCTGCCTGTGCTGGGATATGATAGATGACTCACACTGCCCATATCCAACAGCTATGAGCTGGGATGGCTGTTTGCCAAGTTGGGGCTGTAGGTCTTTGCTGACCTGCATGCAGAGACTTGGGTAATGACAGTCTGATCTGGGAGATGGTAAGCCCTTGCAGCTCCCTTTGACCAGAGGCGGGATTTGTAATGGATGGTCATTCCCATCTACCTGCTGTGGTTGTGGAAGTTACCGCAGGGTTCTAGGTAGCATGGTTACCTGAGCAGGGTGCTCAACCCCCATGATAGCACAAAGAGAAATGTGTGAATTGATGAGTATCGCTGAAATGATGCAGATCCTTTCAAGGTTTGGAAAGATTTGACTTAATTTGGGGATTTAACTGCAGCTTTGCCCAGGTCCGTACATACAACATGTGGTAAATAGCTTGTGCCAATGCGTGTCTCTCTAATCTCAGTCTGTGTTTTTGTTCTGCAACCTTTTCCAATGAACATTTGGCTGTTGGTTTTGAATTTACATGTTATATATATGACTTATACACAAATTCCTTGCACTGTGCCTTTTCCTAAAGGATGATCAAGACTGGCTGTAGGAATGATTAAGTGTAATATGTATACAAAATATGTACATATGGGTACAAATTTCAACAATAGCCATCTGAATGAAGAGGCTCCCTTCCTGGCAAAAAAAAAAGTACGTGTGTCTAATTAAATGTTGACAAATCTATATTATTGTCATGCAAACTCCATAATGGAGTTCTTGGTCTTCAGCTTCACTGAAGAAACATACACAGAAAATTAACTCTACCTTTTATTGTGCTGTAATATTTCTTCATTAAATTCCATTGGTATAAGGCTTATTTTTGTACCAGTAAAGTAATAAAGGCATAAATGTTTTTACGAAACCACTGTCTTGGGTTAGTAAACATCATTTATTCCCTCAAAAGAGATGCTGTGGTTTACTTTAATAGACCAACATCTGTTCTTTCAGAATTAAATGAGTTCCCTGAACAATAATTAATAAAAACGTTGCCACTAAATACAGCTGGCATATTGTTTATAATAATAATAATATAAAACCATACAATTGATGGAAACAAGAACACAGTAATTGCCCTTGTCTGCTCCCCCCCACCTCCCCCAATGGGTCTCTTAGCAAAGAACTTCGCTAGATAGTTGAGTTGTTGGTCTGAATGCTTCAACACTGATAGTTCATTTTGCTGGGAAGAGTTGATGTGTTCCTGATAGCAATAACTGTAGAAAGATTTCTAGTTCTTCTGATTGTGTGATGCTATGGAGTTAATAATCTGAAAGCATTGCACTAAGATGCTCCAGAGTCTGAGTGTGCAAGAAAAAGTCCTAATGAAGGTTTTTCTATGTTGTTGCTCCCCAGTAGAGTTCACTAGTCATGAGAGCACATCACTGGCCTTTCATGCATCAGCACACAGCAGTTCCTCATTCTTTAGAGTTGATTTTGAGAGCTGCAAATAAAAAGGAAATTCCTCAAAGTATGATAGGAAAAGAATGGTGAGTGTACTCACTTGATTTTTTTTTTTTTTTTTTAATTCTAAAAATATTAAGCTGCATTGCAGTCATGTTGAACATCAAATGGTAGAGTGTTCTTAAGTTTGGTAACCATTTCTACTGTATCTTTGCTCCTGGTCATTCATTGCAAAGAAGTTTACCATCTCACACGACAGCTAAACAGGACAAGTTAACATGCTGATGGTAGAATTAACAATGTTGTAGGAAAGGTATGTTTTCTGTAAACATTTGAATAGTATATCCATGTTAAATAATGATGGTGGAATATGTTTTCCTCTATTGGCAACTAAGGAGAATTACAAGTTGGTCTTTATCCTTTTTCCGTTGGGTTTTTTTCTCTATGGGCTTATGCTATTAAAGAGAAAGGGAAGACTGGGTAGTTGATTTAATGATTAATATGAATTATTTTTAATTTCTCTGGCTGTAACTACTACTTTCAGTAACACCTTTGCCCATTACGTTTACGTGTCACTTGATCTAAGACTCATGGCATTTGTGTGCAGGTCAGTTTTGGAAAGAGCGTGCTGGGATTTAGCTTCCCTAGCAGCATGCACCTATATTGAAAGGGAAACAAGTGGTTAAATTTGGTGGTGGTAGGAAGGTTTTATGTTCCATTATGGAGGAAAAACACTTTCAAATAGTTTAAGCTCCATAACTGTTAACAATGCAGACTATTAAAGGGATAGCAATCAGCCTACGCACCAGACACACAGATCGAATTCTTGCTGCTTGTCATGTAACGAGAGATAAAAGTATTTTCCAGTGACTCTGATAAAGTAAATGCTGTCATAATGATTCTGAGCGAGCCTCATCCAGATGTTGCAGACTCCTTGCTGTGGTATTTATTCATAAATCTCGTTAAAATATAATCAGAGAAAACATGTCTCAATTATAACCATCAAAACTCTGTGACAATGTTCATGCAAATGCAGTAATAATCCTAATGTGTTGACACAAAATTTGTGCAATAAGTTACTGGTATATCTGAGCCTGCTGATTAGAGCTCACCAATTAATAAAAAACTAACTTCTTCCATGTGAAAGGGGAAATGTGTGTTCCCCTGGTCATGAAGCATTGGATTGTGCCCTTTTTGTGTGCGTGCATATGACTGCTGGGACTTCTACAATACTTAAAATTCATAAAGATTTTCATATGTATTAACTCATACGTGTGCTCAGAACTTACTCTTCTTACTCATCCTATACAATTGTTGCTACCTGATCACGGTGCATAATACCATTTCATTCAAGAGCCTGATTGTGTAACATAAGTAGAGAAAGGAGACAAAATGGAGTATGTGTGAACAACCTATAGGACAAAACAGTTTGCATAAACTAGGATATCACCACTCTTCTTTCAAACATTTGACAGTGCAGCCACAGCAGTCTCCTTTTCGTTTCCCTATGGTAAGCTGTATTTAAAGAAGCAAAAATTACTTTAATACTGCTTTTCCCTCTAAATAATCTGATGCTCTGCTATAGGAATATTAGTCAGTTACCACTGGGAGAGGATGGTTCTGAGCTGATGATTCTGTTAGGATGTGATTGTGCCATGACAGATATAACTGTGAAGCTTTAAGACTATTTGTGAATGCCAAAAACAACTCTAGCCTGGAAATTGTCTTAAGTATAATTTGTAAGCAGAAAGAGCACAGGGATAATTTTTGAAGTTTAGGCTCAACATTATAGCTGGATGAGCTTTTTGGGGACTGAAGTGCTACAACAAACTGTTGAGGGTATCAACAAGTTAAGGCATGACTGGCCAAATGTATCTTAGCAAGTTCAGGAGAATTCAAAGTAGGTGGATGGAAGAAGGCTAAGCACACTTGGTTATTTGACATGCAGTAGCTTGTTGCGCCCTAGTAAATTGTGAGTCTGAGCCCATGGTGAGAGACGTTAAGACTCCTGCTAAAAGTTTGTAACAAACTTGATAGAAACAAATTCTCACACTGCAGGACAGAAACCACAGAGCTGAGGCTTGTAAGTTGCAAATAAATTCTCTAAGCCACAACTGTGCAAGCCCAATGGCTTTATCTTTCAGTAACATTGTGTACTGTTGCAAATGGTTCCCTGGGATTCAGGTATGCTCTGGTTGCTTTACCCCATACCAGTGAGCTTTCCTGTCTGTCTCTGATCACTGGCAGGCACTTCTTCCTCTCCCATCACTACGAACTTGACCTACACAGCTTCTGGGTTGGCACAGACAGCTACCGTTTTCATACTGTGGAGCAACGCGCAGAAGAGGTGTGCAACTGTTGCGCTAATACCTGGGTTTAAGGATTTTTACATCCTGTCTTGATGCTAGCCAGACATCAGAAAATTCTCTTCAATTCAGATTAGGTGAAGGTGAAACTGGAAATAAAAGAACATAAAACATCCCAAATGAAATCTAGCTTACAAACCAGATGAAGTTACAAATCCCTAATGAATTATAGGTGAAGGAATAAAAGAAAACCACACTTGATATAAATTCACTGATCTACAAACTATCTCTCCTTGTACTCAGAAGAGTTCCTTTAGACTCTTTCCTCATGAGAGATTGTGTCCTCCTGCATGCCCTACATCTCAGCCTGGCTTTATGCAGAGAGCTCTTGGAAAAGGATTCTAGCTCTTACACCTGACGACTTGTACTCCTCCGGGGTTCCTTTTAGTCATCCTATTTTCCCATCCAAAATGCATTTACCTTTGAGTTATTCAGGGAATACACTTTTAGCTTCTGCTGGTAAAAGGACTTTCTCACTTTTTTGAAGATGCAGGTGCTACTTTTGCAGACTGGATGACATTTCCTGTCCTGGACTGGCCTAGGGGTCATTCCTTGACTCCGAGAGTTATTTTCATCCCCCTCACTCCCACAGTGAGCCAATTTGTACGCTTCAGTGTGAAGTGTCTCCATCCACTAAGCCTGTCTGTCTTCATGCACAAGCTGATGTAAAATGTATGTAGCTCATTTTTTCTTTTGAGAGTGGATGCTTTGGGTGAAAAACAGATTTGGAGTGATTGACTCTTCAAATCAATCTTTGGTACTGTAACACGCAGAATTGAGCTGCATATGTTTCTTTGTCCTTGCAAACCACACTGCGAGGCAGAAAAGTGCTATTCTCCATATTATACCTAGCAAACCAGAGTGCGAAGAGGCTTAAGAGGAGATTCCTCCAAAGATTTCAGCAGTCAGTATTGTTTAAGTGCCCTTCTGTGGCTAAATCAGTGTGCAGGCCACAAGCCTCCTACTAAGTACTGTAAGTGCCCAAACTGCCTTTGCATCTTAAGTCCTGTGTGTTCCCAGACCTGTCCTCATCCCGCCTGGGCACAGGAAATGAGCAGCCGTCTTCAGCTTGACATCCCTGCCTAAGCATTTCTCTGCCTGCGTTTTGAGGGCCCAGGAAGAGACTGAAGGGGGTGGAGAAGCTTATGTTCAAAAGCTATGGAATAGCAGTACAGTGGCCCGCTGCCTAGGCAGTACATTTGGGATGTGGAGAAAGAAAGGTTTGATGCCCAGCTTTGCTTAAAAGGTTCAAAACCTTTAAGCATTTAAAGTCTCCCAGCAGAATAAGCAATAGCCTGGCAACTAAGACATTTTATGGTGGGAATAACTTGTCCTCTCTCACAAAACATCCGAGCAGAAAATAATGCCAGAGTTACTGGGCCAGAGTGGAGTGGACTTGCTGGTGGGTGGAGTCAGTTTGGCAGAGAAGGGTCAAGTCGCTGCTACACAGACATCATGTGCCCTCTGTTAGACTGTCATTCTGTCAAAAAGGTGCCTCCATCCCCTCACGGTGCTGGCTTCTGCTCTCCTTGTCCCTACAGCTCCAGTGTCACTGTGTTGATCACAGCAATTCCTAGGTCTCCTGAGTAACTTGTCTCCTACCCCACAAACAAGAAAGCATAAGGTTGAGCAGGGAGTTGAATCGACTGTAAAGCTAGTGCCCTGCAGGCTTAAATAACCATCTTCCAGTAATTAACTTGATATTTTTTTACCCCTTACTTCTTTGGGCTTGTAGTTGTTAGTCAGGATATCAAGGCCAGAGGTGACTTGGTGAAAGACAAAATAGCAAGTTGTGAAGAATTGGAGAATGGAGGTTTACAGCAAATGTGAAGGCTTGGGCACTCTTACAGGAGTACACGTGTTCAGTATGTGCTGAAGGACTTTGCAGTGATGTGGCTTGCTTGCATGCTAGTTTGGATGGCTATTATCTCCAGTTGGCATTGAGCACACTGTGCACCTGGGGTGGTTTCAGCCAAAAGGAATCTTTCATGCTCTGCCAAAAGCACCCTGGGATCCAAACCAAAAGTGGAGATGACCTCTGAAAGTGAACTAGCACTTGCAACTGAAGTGTCACGTTCTTCAGCTCCTCTTGATGTTGCTCTGTTGCTGGTGTTGGACCATGGGTGGGCGCTTTGGGAGGAGGTGGAAGATGTCCCGTGTGAACTGCTATGTCTGCCATCTTATGCTCCGAAGCCTTTGATAGTCTGGCATCTGGATAAACAGTAGCGTGGCATTTGCTAACGTCTTAGAGTCACCTAATCCATTTGGTTGATTTATGCATCTGTCTTGCTCTTAAAATCTTGGGGTGTGGTACTGCTTCTCATTTTCATGCTGCAAAAAAGAGTTGTTATTTCCAAGGCTATGAAGCATCTGCTAGTTAAAAGCTATAAACTGTATTTCCATAACCCTTTATTGTCTCTAAGTGTATATCTAAGGAAATATCTCAGCAGACGGAAGTAGTATTGACTTATTGTCTAATGGATCTACAACAAACACTACTGCTCTAACGAGGGCAATGTAAGGACTGTGGCCCAAAACCTACAAGTAATAGCTGAAATTTAATCATCACCAGCAAGGGAATGAATCTATGCTGGGAATGCAAACAAATACTTCCTGAAGGATGGCTGCATGGCTTTCTGCTTATGATTGGGAAAGTTCAAGTTAAGTTTGATGAGGGGGATATTTCTGTAAAATCTCTCTTGATGAAAGTCAGGTCCTTAATTTAAAAAGGCTGTCATACTGTCTGCAATCTATTTATCAAAGTAGGATGGAAGACACTTCTCTTCAAATTTATAGCCTTGTCAGCTTGTAAATGTAGAAATAAACTGAAGTAGAAAGTGTTGTGTTATTTTAAAAACTGATTACTTTCTGGAAAAGACCTCTGTCTCTGTTTGCTTGTCTCATTATTGTGACAGCAGTTCTCTGATAGCAGAATGCTGCCACTCCTCGTTAGACAGGCAAACACAGGTGTTTTTGTGGGGGCTGCTGTATTGTCCTCTGAATGGACTTTGTCCTC
This sequence comes from Gymnogyps californianus, assembly GCF_018139145.2. Classification (NCBI taxonomy): domain Eukaryota; kingdom Metazoa; phylum Chordata; class Aves; order Accipitriformes; family Cathartidae; genus Gymnogyps; species Gymnogyps californianus. The sequence goes on along the minus strand of NC_059474.1, from coordinate 61,807,590 downwards.
TGTCTTCTCAAATTAACTTCTGTGGGCTACTGCAACTGAGCACTGGGAAACTCTTGATTTCAAAGGTGAGAGCCTTGTACTCATGGCTTCAATTTTCAGCTGTCGGAGCAGCCCCATAATCTTCATCTACCCCAAAGGTGTGACATGCGATCCCTGTGCGCTAACTTTTTGATGTTTAAATAATCCAAACTACTGACTGAAGCCCTCTTTGTAATCAGTGAACCACCTTTGGAGACTGATCTGTTTAGTTCTATTACAGTGGTTGTAAAGTGACAGGCTCACATGTTTAAACTTAGGTGAAAGCAATGTCACTTTTTTTTTTTTTTTTTTTTAGACAATCCTGGAAAGGGTTATGGGGCCAGGCATAGAGAACCAGATGTTCAGAGGAGCTCAGCTCTCAGTTTAGGCACTTAAATGAGGTCAGTTTTTCACCTTTGTTTCTCTCAATATAAACTAGGAGATGCTTAGCAGGGCTGCAAAGTGCAGTTTTGAAATCTCAGCTAAATGTCAAAAATAAAGCAATGACAAAAGGAGCTGGATCTGATGTCTCAGGAAATTGCAGCATTTTACCACCATTGATCTCAAGTCGGAGAAAGAGCTGAAATGTTTCAACAGAAAGTTCATAGAATGCAGAGGTCTTCTACTTCATCATTTTGTAGTGATAACAGAATATTTCAGCATTTATAAACTGTACTGTTGGTTTTGTTAATCTCTTACGGGCTGCAGGGCCCATGGGGATGTAGTTCCAGAATATTTTGTGCCTCTTTATCCTCCAGAAATGGAGCACCTTCTGCTCATTTTGGCTGTGTCACGTGCAATGCACTCCTCTTTGTGATGCTTCTCTCTCTCCTCTGTCCCAAAGCAAATGCAGAACTGGACCTTCAGTGTGTGAGAACTGCCACTGTAATAGAGACAATACAAAGAGAAAGTGCTTGACTTAATGCATATGCTAGACCAACAGATGAACCACGTGCTGGAAAACGATCTAAGTGGGATGAACTGTAGTTATAAATAAATCATTGCTGGTGCTTGTATGGCAAGTTTGGAAACTTGTCATAGCACCTGCTTCTTACTATGCTGCTCTTTGTGAATGTTTGACACATGCCCTGACTTGTACAACCACAACATTTGTGTGCTCTTTTTCTTCAGGCAAGCAAGGAAGCCTGCTTTGTTCTGTTCAGGAAACAAAATCTGTAACCATGCATTAAAAACCTGAGGAAGGCAAAGTGCAGCCAGCCTTTACCCTCTGGCAGCCATCTTTCAAAAGGGATTGGATTCTTAAATACACAGGAGTTTGGAGGAAGTCTTCAACAGTAAGTGGTTTGTCAGGCCTGTGAATTCCACCAAATCTCACTAAAGATAGACCACGTTTATAGCAGCCTCCTCCTTTTGGACGTGCAGATGTCCACAGTAAACAGCTGCTGTATGAAAAGAATAGGGCATGGGATTTGCGGCAGCTAAGAAAGGGGTGTCCCCCTGTCCTGCTGCTGGGGTGCAGCAGCCACTGAGAAGAGGGTGGTCTTGGAAGCTGGAGCAAACAGCATCTGTAGTCAGCATGGGAAGGGTTGGCAAAATCTGTCGACTTGAACCAGGAGTTCTTCCATAAGTTCTGTGGTGCCTCAGGAGCATTGCATTTAGGAGAAGCTGAAGCAGAAAAGCACTTTGGCCAGAAGAGCGAGCTGCTATTGCTTTCTCCCCCACACCCCATCAGCAGTTAGATATGCTGAATTTGCAGTGTGCGAGGCCACAGTGCAACAATAATTGTTTTTCTACTCACATAGAAGGCTGGAACCTTTAAAAAGGGTGGAGTGGATGCTTGAATGCTGGGTATAGCACAAGGTCTTGGTTCTAGCTTTTTTTATTTAGAAGAAGGTAAACATTTGTCCCCATAACAAGCAATGTTTTATTTTCTTTTAAATTTCTGTACACTAAATGTAACTTATTTGTATCAGTGGATAGCTAAACTGTATCAAATGTATGTATATCCAGTTTTGGGTTTTGCTTATTAAGGTTATTTAGCTAATAATTTTAAATTATTTTTCACATTAGTACTTTGCTTTTTTTCACAAGCTATTTCTATTTGATTTTGTGTTGTTTCCTTGAGCATTAATAAAAATTGATTTAGTCAATAAACTTTGTGGTGGCAATCCAATAATTAAGGGAGACCCTGTAAAGCAGTATCGAAATAGGAGACTTACGGTGAATTGCTTGAGCAACAACTTTCCCCTTCAGGTGCCAAACTGTCAACAAGTAACACTAACTTAAAGGCACATCCATGCTGCTGTAAGGTAAGGACAGACTGGTTCTTTCTCCCTACAAATCCAATAAGATCTTGTTCCTTCTAAGAAAGGATTATTTTAGGGTGGTATGGAGGCAAATATGACACATGATAGCAAGGTCTAGTTGGGGGCATCACAACCAGCTCTCTGTGCTGTAGATATAGCACAAAGTGCTTTGGCACAGATCTGTCATTCAGTCTGCTTCTCAGCTGTTTCTGAATTTGTGTTAGAGGAGAGAGTTTTGGGAAACTGAGGTACTGCACTTTTTCTCCCTTTTTCTCTGTTAGAAAAAGTGATGATGAGAGGAAACAAGGGTACCCTGACAGGGTACGGACAAAAGAGCTGCAGTACAAAAAAAATTGTGTTGAAATGATAAGGTACTGCCCACTTCCTTTAATCTAGAGTCCCTGAATTCCTCAAAAACAAGCCTGAAAAGAAGAAGAATAAAATACAAGTAAACAATTAGGCAGTGACATTTAAACCTTAAATGCTGACTTTTACCAGGAAGTCTATTTCATGCAATGCTGCACTAAGGTGTTGGCTTAGTCCAAGTGAGCGGTCTTTGTGCTACATGCTATGAAGGTCAAAGCAAAAGGATTGACGGTGTTGCAAAGAGTCCAGATAGAGTACAAGACTGGGCTGCAGAAGGACAGACGGGTCAAGTGAGAGAGAGATTTGGATGGTATGGTAAGTGGTTGGTCCATCCTTTACCTGTCTTCCCATTCTCAGATGTTGTGTTAGTATCTAGTCAAGGAGAATTCTGCTGAAGATTTCCAATGAGGTTATTAGTGAGGCTTTGCAAATATTTACAGCTGCTTTCGAAGAGAAGTTAGGACAAAGAGGCAATTTCTTAGAAAGTGAGGGATTGAAGCCACTGTTTTTACTCCAGATGGCAAATCTCGCCAAGTTATTCATGACAAATGGGTGGAGTTTCCCTTTCTTCTGCATTTTGTTGCTTTGTAATTTTTTCTCCCATGGAAAATCATTGTTTCTTTATAGGAATAAGTCAAAAGGGTGTTTTTCCTGTTGAAACTCTGATGCCTAGTTTTCTACTGACCCTAGCTGTAATGAAGTTGAAAGTTAATGTTGCTGTTTGAAGGAGCTGGTCTATTGCAACAAAACTCCTGCAGGGTCCTTTGAAAATCCCTGCCAAAATTTCTTCAAAAAGTATTTACATAGTGTGTGTAAACAGTGATTTGCACCCATGAATGAGATCACTGGTTCTGTCACTAGTTAAAGCATTATAAACAGCTCCATGCTATCAGGACAGATATCCAAGAACTGTTTAAACTTTCTAACACGAGGAGTGCATCAAGGTATGTCATCTTGTACTACACCTTACAGATCAATGCTTTAAAATTCATAAGACTGCTCTCCTAGTGCTCTGTGACACGTCTGTGAAGTTGAAGTGCTGCCTACCCTGTTGTGGGGCTAGTCCTGTTCAGGATGACTTAACCAGATTTTAGCTTTCTGTGGTGCATAGTAGAAAATATGAGATTTGAGGTAGGGTTACAGGTAAAGTACTGTCAGAATCTGAGATCATCAGTTAAAGACATGAATTTAAAAACTGTAATTTGATCTGTCTGCAGTGACAACTGTAAAAAGCGTTGCTCTAAAAGGGAAATCAGCTTGAAGTAACAAAAATTTAATGAATATAAAAATGTTGGAATGAGGATGGGGAAGTAAGGCAAGGGGCTAACAGGGAACCTGCAGGTGAAACAGGGAGAATGAACTTGGAGCAAACACCTCTGCATCCTTACCAATCAATGTATGGTATTGCTCACCAGTGATTTGGTTTTTAGTAAACTAGCTGAAAAGCTTATGGGAATATTTGGACTGCCCAGGACTCAGCAGTGCTTGCTGTGAATGGCGTAACATTGCACAGTGCTTTGGTAGGCCCTGTTTTTCACTAAGAGCCTTTCAAAAAGCAGATATCTTTGTGCCCCTGCCCACTACAAACCCACACAGTTGTTCAATGTCAAGCAGCTTCTGTATGTGTTGGCTCTCATGTGATGCTTCACATACTGGGCAGGTGAAATGCCTGGAGACGTAAAGAAGCAGCATAAGGGAGATGCTGGTCTGGCAGAAAGTTTGATGGCAAACGCTGTTTGCATTCAAACTGTGCAAAAATGCAATGACCAATGGCTCCCAAGAGGGGAAACATTCCTTTGGATGGAGGAGTGCAGAGCAGAACCTGTGCCTAGCTTTGGACATCAGCTAGCTGTCCTAGCACAGGCTCAATGTAGGTGCTGGAAAGAGCCAAAGAGGTGAAGGAGGAGGAGCTCCTCTGGAGGGAGTGGGAGGTTAGGAGCTGTCTGCAGCCCTGCGCTATTTGAGCAGAGGACGAAGAGCTTAACCCAGTGGGATACAGATAATTTCCAGTCATCTCAAGCAAGCTTTGACTACAAAGAGATTGGGAATCCCTGATCTGAGACTTACGCTGCATTAATGTAACAAGCCCATTCTAGCTAGCGGAAAGTCTACGGCCATGGATATGGCCTGTGGTGCTGGATGTCAGAGAATATTTAAAGCCATAAAGATTTTATTTGAGCTAGAAGAGTTCACAGTGGAGTAGCCCAGACAAGGGAGCATTTCTAAAATGAAAAAAGAGAAGATAAGGTAAAGATAAAAAGAAAAAAAAAAAATTAAAAAAATGAGATAAAGGGAATGAGTTGATCTGTGTAATGATGTAAGCACAAAGGACGTTAGAGCTGTGTGGACTTGGCTTGAGAGGCAGAGGAACAGCAGGATTTAAGGATGTAGTAGCCTAGCAAAAACTTTACATCCACTTTTACTTGGGAGAGACTTTTCTGGGTTCTGGCATGGATATGAGGTGTCAGCGAGTTATTGCACAAGTTTAGAGACACTGACTTGGTGGGAGTGGTAATGGCTTGTGGGGACAGGCAGTAGGGGAAGAGTTGGAGACTGCAGTTCTGCAATTGTGAGCACCCTGTATGCGAAGAATCTTCTCTAATAGTGACCCTGCCCCATTTTCAGCTGCGCTGCTAAATGCAGTGCGATAAAACAGACTTAAAACATGAAAAATCCAGTAACAAAGAACTTTTTATCCTCCTTGTCTTGATCCTGAAAGTGGCTCCCAGCTTTTGGGAACCTAATAAGGGAAGAACCACTCTACTCGAAAGACTTGTCCATGTCCTCCAACATCTCCCCAGTTCCTTGAGCTGCTGTAGCAGCTGGTTTTTGGTTGTTTCTCAATGTATTGCTGAGTGTCTAGAGAGTGAAATGTAGCTTAGTGTAAAATAATTATTTTGGAAAAAAAATAAGACCTGCTGTAGTTTTACATCTTTCAGGCTGATGGCTCTTGTAGTGGCTGGTCATAAAGGAGAATCAGATTCTTAGCATCTGAGAAGAATGTCTTCCCCACATTGCTTTTAACTGCAGAAAATCTCTCATCAGTTTCTGATAGGGAGGGGAGCACAAGTGCATGTGCTCAGGATACGCAGTAAAAAGCAGTAACCAACTGTCTGAAAGGTGACAGTGTAAGGCGCTGGGAAGTGTTGGTGGGGGCAGCCAGTGGTCTTGGTGCTGGATTTCCAGAGTTTTTGCCTTTAGTAAGGAGAGGCTGATGGCTGCATTGTGTTGCTGAACTTCACATCTTTTATCTGAGTGGAGAATACGTAATTAATCCTTGCGTGGCAACCTGTTCTGTCCATCCACAGACCTGCATGTGCAGAGCAATATGTACCTTTATAGGAAGAAAACATTTTCTACTTTTTCTTATGGAAAAGGAGTGTGAAACATGTAGATCCTGTGAAGAAATACAGCTAATGCCTTGCCATTAGGTAAATTGGAAGGGCAAAATTCTGCCTGTCTGCCTCCGGACAATCCCAGGCATTGTCACTATTTTTTTTTTTTTCTCCATACAATACCTATAGGGACTTGGTTTTCAGCTTGGCCAGTCTCTTAAACAGGTCATATCTTTTGCAATTCCTGCTTTATAGTCGTTACATTGGTAAATATCTGACCAACCCCAGTGTTTAAGTTCAGGGTGGGAGGGAAAGTGTCTTCCTAGTCATCTGTCACTAGATGAAAGAGATTTTGAGGATGTCAGTTTGTACAAAATATTTTCACTCCTTAAGGAGTATTTCTAGATTATTTTTGGACTCTCAAATGAAAGTCAGACTTATTGTTTTGTCAAAATGGTTTGGTCACTGTGCTATTCCGCAGAATTCTGTTTGGAAAGAAGCTTTGAAGGAATTTTTTGAGAGGGGACAGTAAAGTGTCAGCATTCCTTGCTGAACTTACACTGCTCCCTAACAAGTGTCTGCAAGAGGGCTGTGTCTCACTGCAGTTGTACTTTCTTGTCAAGACAGGATGCCTCTTGTCCAGAAGAAAAAAAAAAAAAGAAAAAGTCCTCTACTCCTTGAAGACAATACTGTTTCCAAAGTATTAGCTATTTGCTTTCTTCAAAACAAATGCAACTTGCTAAGTGGCTTTTGGGGTAAATATTGACACAATTAAGTTCCCTGCAGTTTTCATTCTACAGTGTATGTGTCTAAAACAATACTGCAATATAATGACTAATTTTCTATAGTATAATGTAAACATTAGAGTGGTTCTTACTTTTTGTGGTTACCTTTGACAACCCAGCCATAAACTTCAATTTAAAAGGTACTGAATGAGCTCAGGGTATTTTTTTCCAGGGTTTGTTATAATAACATGACTTTCATATAAGAATACCTCACTCTTTTCTTGCAAATTCCTGAGCAGATTTCAAGGCATCCAGTTTCACTGTGTTAAAAAAACCAACAAAACCAACCAACCCTGGGATTGCCCTCACCCTTTCTGAGCCCTGTCTCTTTACAGTTTCAGGTACTGATTTCTGTTGGGCAAAGTAAATGCTTGCTGTTAAATAATTAAAGGCTTTTTTTTTTTTTTTTTCCTTCCTTAAACCAGTATTGAGCACTGAAATTTAGACTCCTTTCCAGCAAGTTTTTCTCCTCTATATTCTGGTCTCCCCACAGACACTTTAACATTTCTGCACATTTTCAGTCTTTTGGTTTATTACTTTTATACTAATACAGTTCTTTGCTAATTGTCTAATTGCAAAGATTCCCAGCACTGAGGAATGCGGCAAATAGCACACCTTGAGCCATGCAGTCACGCTAAGACTTCTGACTCCAGGAGATGGTCTGTATGACTGCAAATACTTCCTTTTCGTGACTGTCAGATCTCATAGTAAGTACCTCTGCATGGCATGATTGTCCATGTTCAGGAGGGGATGGGCAAAGATTTGGTCTGCTTAGCAGAAGGAATCATATGTTTCCCTTGAAGCTGAGTGGTTTAGGAGATTTGAATGCTATGTTCAGGTAGATAAATGGAAGCTTAGCAGCTTCTCTCTTCTCCCTCCCCACCAATATTTGTCCCCACTTAAAGGTGTGATCCGAACTGAATCTGTGATTTCTTCAGAGTGCGCAGAAGTGTATTCATTGGCTGTATTTGGATCAAAACTGTGTGGGAGAGTTTGGCAGAATAACAAATGTATGAAATTATTCCTATGCCATAGTGTTTGCACGATTAGGATTTCTATCATATTACAAAAACAAAAACCAAAAAAAAAGGCATACACTTAAAAATCCCCAAGAACTTCAAACAAAAAAAAAATCAAATGCTTCTGATTAAAAGGCATGAAGCTCCTCTCCTAAAGAGGAAAATCTGTGTTAAATTTGGTTGAAGTTTGGCAGCCTTCAAGCAAGTGAAGTACACATTAAAATATTAAAATATTTTCTGGCATTTCATTTCTGGGTTATGATGCACTGGCAGTTAATCTCGAATGGTAAGTAGTTTTGCCGGGGATGGTCTTTTTCTTTATTTGCACTCCTTAATCACAAAACAGATGCTTAAGTGAGAAGTTCACTCTAGAAAAGCATTTGCTGTTTAGAAACAAATGCCAGCTATATCCTTTTTTAAGTAGTCGTGGTTTCTGGTCACCTTGATTTCAGTTTGACTCTTGAGTAGTTGGGGTGCTGAACAATGGCGTTTCAGGTCACTTCCTCAAACATAACCTATGTTCTTGGCTCTTGTTGTTGGTTAGATTGTAAAAACAGTCTGAAAGCTTTTGTAGTTGAGAATAATTAAATCTTGAGCTGGGAATTAGGAGTTTGGAGCTTTGCTCCTAACTTTGCTACTTGGTTGGCTTTTATGGCCAGGAGTTACATATTCCTTTTTGGTCTTGCTTCCCTTTCCAGGGTTTAGCTAATGGCACTACAGGGACTTTTGAGTTCTCTGTATGTATGCAGAGTGCTTAGTACAGTGTGGTCCATTTTCAGCGACTCCTCTAGATCATGTAATATAATAGTCCTGATGAAAGCAATGGGGTGGAATAGCTACGTTGCTGGCTTGTGGACACGCTTCCTTTTGGCAGGATAACTCCTCCAACATGTAGTGTATCGTGCTTTCTTTCAAGCATCTCTTTCAATACAGTCTTAGAAATGGCTGCATGCCCAACAGTCTTGTTCCTCCGAGTGTGTGTGGGTAGTGAAGACATGCTGCTGTAAGATAATACTTATTTTTGGGATACTAATTTCAGAGTTCATCGATAAGTCTTATTATAGCTTTGGAATAAATTGGTGTATATGTGCTGATTATTATAGCTGAGTATATCTTTTGGGTGAAAAGTCCTTTTGTCAAAGATACATTTTGGGATTGACTGCCTGTTGCAGCCAGTAAAAAAATGAAACTGAAAAAAATATGTTGTTGATTTTTTTGGAAATGAAATATTTCAGTTTTACTACTGAAATAACTTGTGTTGTGGTTTGCTTGTATTTAACACTAAAAAAAAGATTCAAAAGTGACATGGAACAAGAACCATTGGTTGATTTAAATTCTTCCCGCTTGTCTATAAAAACAAAAGATGACTGAAGGTTTACTTGAAGTATGTGTGGTGTTCGTTCTGGGTTATTTTGTGGTGGTTTCCAGGAAAACAAAAATCAATTGTTTGCTCATCTTTTAATGTGGGTTTTTTCTTATTTGATTAGTCAGTTCTTACAGGATGAGCTTGGTGTCTGCGTTTCCAAGACTACCACTGAAAATAGAATAAAAAAAGGAGGAAGGAAGAAATAGACAATATGGAAGAAAGTGGTGTTTTCTGCTACTTGCATTTTGCATATATTTGTATATAAGGGGGCTTTTAGCATAGTTAACTAATGATCAAGATCTTCAGGGAGTTTTTTCACCTTCTGTTAAGAAATATGTCTGGAAAGTGTGCTGATTGTGCTTGTCATACAGCTGAGCAGTCATGTTGTGACAGGTATTAGAGCATATTTGAATATACTTCAGTAAGCATACAAAACTTTAATCTAGGTACATTGTTTTTTCTTTAAGAGAGTTACCATGTTATAATGTTCATCTACTATTTCAAACCAGGCTGTTGTCCAAAGATTCAGAACGAGGGAGGGAAGGAAAGGAGATGTTGAAGATGAAAGTCATATCAATACCATAAATGAGAAACTTGGGCAGTGCAAAGAGAATCTGTAACAATGTTGACATCTAGTAAACTTTGAAAAAATATTTTTCACATTATCCCCAACTTAGAATAACTGAAAAGTTGTCAGAATTGTTTTGTGAAACTCCCAGTAAAAATTCATGAAAACTCATGGATTTATTAATTGTTTTGCTATAAAATCTTGGGAGACTGAAGATATCAAATAAGTGTCAGAAAAAGATACTTCCATACTCATCTGCAGTGTTTGGGTAGTTTCTGCCTTGAAAATACAAAGTAGATAAGAGACAACCCTTCTTGGTCTCACAGGTGTAATGAAGCAAGGCTTTTTGCTGTTCTACCTTGTAAATCAGAGCACTTCCCCATTTGCAAGTGTATAAATATCCCTTATGCTATAGCTGACTGATGCTTTTTTCCCCTTCATGTTTAAATGATGCATGTGATGGGTATCTAGTACTGCCTTCGGGAAGCTTCTTAATAATTTCTTTGCTCTGAAATAGTGTCCAAGCTTTAGTTCCCTGGCTTCCATTCCAGCTCAACTCCCATGGCATGCCGTTACCTATTTTTTTCCCATCATACTGGTCCAGATTGTGCTGCCCAAACTTGTACAGTATTTTATCGAACACACTGCCCTACTGACTAGAAAAGATTTGATTTGCTGTGGTGGCACTTGGGCTTTGGAGAACAATATTGTATTTCTTTTCCACACCCACAGCACCTAGCTTGCCTGTTTTTGAAAAGCAGGCAAAGAAAAGTGATCCAGTAGCACTGCAGGTTCTCCACATATGTGGGGAGTAAAACAGAGGCCCCACTTCCTCATAAGCCTCTTATTTTTCTCTGATTTTTCTATCTTCCCTAATCTCTGTTCTCACAGCAGCCTGTTTTGTTTCTCTCAATAGGTCTTTAGCTTTTGGCTCTCTCTTCCCTCCCCTGACTTTTATGCAGGTTATTTAAGGACTGACTTCCAAGTTCCAGAACTTCGTAAGAGCTTTGTTATCCATAACACAAATTATATGCTTAAAAATATGATGGATGGCGACCAGAAACAGAAGTTTCATTTCTTTGCTATGTTTTCAGGTAATTCCTTTATTTCTTTCTTTCTGAGATTGACTTAGTGGTTTTTGAACTGGTAGAATGTGGTGATGTTTTCAAAAATATGTAAAGCACTTGGGCAAGGTAGCAGTGTGGGGCAGTCCATAGCAGGTTGAGAGGTCTCAAGACTGTGGCTGTGCAGGGCAGAGTACAAATGAAGGGAGAAGCTGGATGTAAGGGGGGACTTGGGGGTGGGGTGGAGTGAGGATACACACAACTCTAAAGCCAGAAACTCAGAGCTTTATTTCTGTTTCTTCACTGGTAAAGCAGCCCATCATGTTATAAGTGCTTCAGGAGGAGGAAACAGGGCTGGAAAGATTCCTGCTCCCACAAGCAGCAACATAGTAGACCCAGAAGGGCCCTCAGAGTGTCTATTCTCTGTTTTCCTACAGGCTACAGCGCATTTGTACAGAGCACTTTACAGATGCTGTTTCAGCTGCACAGATGTGAGGCAGCTAATGCCAGTTCACCTTAGGTGACGCGGGAGTCTGTATCTAGCAACCTAATGCACGTGATGTAGAGGCAGCGGCACAGATGGAACTGGACTTGCTTGTGTTTCTCAAGAGTAATAGCCTACTCCCGTTTCCCAACCAAATGACTCTTGGACTGTAGTTTCCAGGCCCTGAATTAGAAAGTCGTGATCCCTGGCATGCGTGGAGCTCTGGTACAGGGTGGATAATTATTCTGTTGTATATCCATAAGTATAATATCTGCCAAGTTCTCTGTGTACATTGACTTTCTGACTGAGCTGGCCACATTTCAGATGCCAGCCTTTGGTCCGGATGGAGCAGGTAGGAAATGAAATTATGTTCCTTCGTCAGTATAAGAGCTCCAGGACCTGGTTTCAGTCTCTTTTTAAAGGAAGCACCTGTATAACTCAAATCAGCCATCTCAGGATCCTAGACAGGACAGAAGGCAAAATGGGGAGAGATGGGAGCCGGCTGGAAGTAAGAATCAAACTTGATGGTACATATTCGATAGGTTACATCAGCATCTCTTCTCCTCCCTCCCCTTATACTCAGTGACATAAGGAGCTGCTTACAGCCAAAAAGAACCATAATCCCCAATTCACTTTATGAATCTGGCCCCTTGGTATTCATAAATAAAACCCAAACAAGGCTTTATAAAGAATATTTTCCATCACTTTTTAATAAAACCTGAGACCATAAATGTGCAACCCATAGCAAAACTTTATGCCAGCTATCACTGCTATAGCCAACTCAGAAGGTAGAAATGTAGCTCAAAGGTTCCATCCGTGATCCTCTCTAGCTGGAAGAGTCTTGCTCATTTATAAAGGTATGGACAATTTCCAAATTCCCTTAGCAAGAATGAAATCTAACAGCAGGAAAACTTTCTTGCTTACAGGCTAAGGCAAATCAGTCGGTGGCTTTCCCTATGTACTTGGGCTATGCATAGTCCTCCAGGCTGTCTGAAGGTTCTTCCTTTTTGCCCGTACTCTAATAATGTCCAGCGAAGCCCTCCATCTCTCTCTTTTTGAAATTTCTCACTTAATTCACTTGACGTCCTTCCTCTTGGCTGTTACAAAGCTGAACTGTGGTTGTTACCCTTGCCAACTGCAGCAAGGCTTGCTGGAAGCTGAACAATATTTATATGGTTTCTACTTAACTGTGTACTTTTCGGATATGCTCAACTGAATTAGAAGCCAGTTGTATTAAAAAATAAAAGTCACTAATGAAACTGGGAATTAGAGCCTTTTAAAATGTTAAACCAAAACCCCTGTCCAGAAAGGGCTGGAGTAAATATAACTTCAAAACCAAATCCCAAAGGTTGGATATTTTCCACTCTTTTTTTTGTTTAAGCTGTTCTCTTGCTTCCTCTTGTAGAGAGATATTTCTTTTCCACAAGAGAAAGTGTTTGTCTACTGCAACTTTCAAGGATTTTAATGCTCTCAACATTAGACAACATGGTCTGTGAAGGGGCCTGTTATTTCTCTTGGGTCCTCCTATAGAATTTTTGCTTCATTCTTTGCACAGTTAATCCCCTACTCATTTTGGCTGAGAATATCTCATGCAGTCGTGTTTAAGTCAATATTTGAATCTGCTCCAGAGAGCACAGGAAAATGCCAGAATTTACTTTGTGAACTTGAGTCGTCATTGCCGGGGGATGTTTTTGATGTCTCTTTTTGGTCTTTGTTACAGATGAAACTTCTGGATGCTGGTGGTTGGTTGCTTCAGAGATGTCAATGCAGTGTTTCAAGGGAGGCAGAGTTGGAGGGTCATCTGAAGGACATCTCTGTCCGAGAAGGTTTGAGATGGTGCAGTACTGTGTGGTGCCACAGAAAAGTTGTCATATCTGGATGGCAGAGGAATTTTACTGCCATGTCATCTACAGGTGAATTGACTGAATTTGGCAGTACTTTGTTTTTCTCAAAGACTCCAGAAACTGGGATTTTATGTGAGACTGGCAGCTTTCATTTGAAAATATGTCATGGCATGTTTCTAACTGTTGCCCTCTTCCTGTCTACTGATGGAAGAAACAAGTGATGAGTGAAGCATGAAAAAAACGAAGAGGCAGCTAAAACAAACAACCATCCTGTCACTTTTTTATATTTTAAATTCTTGCTTTTTAAGCCTGCTGCATGTATTCTTGGAACGAGACCCGAGATTTGTGAGCTGGGTGTTGGCAGTGCTGCAGCTGACATCCTGCTCTGTGCATCATCCTGCATTCTCTCTGTTTTCATCTGACACACAAATTTTTAAGGCCAAAGGGACCATTATCATCACCTGCAGATCACAAATGAAAGAACTTCACTCAGTAATTCCTGCAATTCATATTAACTGGGTAATGGAAGGGTAATTAAGACACAAGTGAAATACAGACCATGACTGTTTGGGATTAGAGTAAGAAAAGAGAGCAAATCTTTTGGATAGACACCGGACTGTCTCCTGTATGTATTTGTGCAAGCCCAATATATGTATTAGAATGTGTTTTGACTGGAAAATGTTTTTCCTAGAGCTATAAAAATGCCATATAAAATAGGATTGTATTGCATAAATGGAAACATTAGGAGACTTAGAAAGCCATTTGGCAAGCAGATGTGTGGAGTTCTATTTTATAGATCTCTCCAATGTTATTAGGAAGCTGACACCTAATAAAACTTAATTCCATAACATTAAAATACTCACTTATTTGCCATGGCAAAAGCCTTGCTTGTGGGAGAAAAGGGTGGAGGGGAATGCTTCTGGTCACTAGGCAACACGTTGCCACATTTCCACATTAGTGCAAATGAGACATTCCAGGGTGAGCGTGGATGAAATATTGTGATTACAGGAGTAGCTTTCAGCTTGAAGAAGTTATCATACGCAGATAAAACAGGAAAAGAACAGCAATGAGCACATTATTAATGTGATGGGGAAAAGGAAAGCTGTGACACACAAAACTCTCAAAAGCTGCAAAGCCCTCTTAAGGGTTATAGCCAGACAGCCACTCCTGCCTGTATTGCAGAGAGCATCATTAGTGCTGGTCTTGTCAGGGGCAGGCTACATAGCAAAAGCTGGCCACACAAGGACTGAAGATTTTGCTGGTGAAAAATGTGGAGGATTGACTTGCTTTAGCAATGGGAAAGTCTCTAGTGCAGAAGGTCTGGTTTGAAATCAAAGCAAATTGAGCTGAAGGGTAAAGTGCTGCAAGGCAGCTGACCCAACGTTTCCAGCTCTAGGCATCTGCGTCCAGGACCCCAAGCATTTGGGAACCACAATAGCCTGCCTTCCTCTGTCCTCACTCCTCTAGAGAAGCCCCGTGACTGATGGTGGCTTGGAGACAGAGAACTGGCCTGTTCTATCTGCATGCGTGCAAAGCTCCTCTCAACAGGCAGAGGGACGACTCCAAGCGTTGTGGGGTAGGTATGGAGGAAGTGTCATCAGTGACTCAGGTCCACTGGAGGCGTGTTTCAAGTCATGGTGCCAGTCCAGTGGGAGAGGGGCAGTGGGGTCAGGGGTGGATGACAGCCCACCACCTTTCTTGTTCCAGGCAGTGCAAAGTCTCAGGCCTCATCTGTTGTTGTTTTGGGATGTTTTTTCCTAGTATAATTTTTATTCTTTAAGCCACATATGAACTACTTGAATGGAAGTATTTTCGTATTCTTTTCCTCTTAGAAGCACTGTTTTCATTTAACTGATGCTTGCCCATCCTTCCAAGGGCTGCTATGAGAGCACACCGCTTTGCAGGTGGAAAGGTCCAAACCTCTTAGTCTGATTAAAAAATCATCTTCCACAATGTGTGGTCTATCAAGAATATGCAACTGTACAGTACAGTAGGAAGGGTTTATTACAGTCACATAGATTATGTCTATAATTTCTGGGTTTTGTGTCTCATTCTCAACTTACATTGCTAAAGATAACACTCCATACTATCATGCACTTGATACATGCTACTTTGTGTATTATTTTGACAATTACATGGCAATAGCACGTTCTCTGTGATAGCAAAATGACAATAATTTTTTGTATTTATACTTACAAATATATCCTGACCTGTGAAGAAAAATGCCCATGAATTATCTTCTTTGTCTAACTGCAAATGCTACAGTAGTTGGTAATTTAAAACAGTATCTCCTAAATTAAATTCCTGTCGAGCAAAAACGTTATTTACTGGCATTTAAATTTCATCATGCTGTTTTCATATAGTCTTTACTCAGTTTACAATTATTTGCTTTGGCGCCAAAACCACTACTTTGGAGATCCACTGTGCTTAACAGCTTTGGATGGCTGGCATAACCTTAGCTTACAAAATTATTATTTTTCTTCTCTCCTCAAACTACGAGTCTAATTTCAACTCCTGTGCTGTGGATCCAGTGTTAACCAATAGCACACAAGCTCAGTGATGCATTTTTTTAATCATGCAGGAATGATGCAAAGCTGGGAGCCACAGCTCTGAGCATTTAAAACATTTTCACCGGATGTATCCATGCAGTATCTGGTTGTGGCTTTTGTCTCTTCAGAAGTATGTCCCCTACCTGTTTTTTTAAGGAAGGTTCAACTATCCCTTTCCTATTCGTGGGGAAAGTGTGTGCAGCATGTGTATGCTCCTGGCCCGGAAGGGCTGGAAGTGCAGATCTTCCATTGCTGGGGCTAGGCAGGGAGTCAGGGCTGTGGCAAGCTGGGAGCCTGGCTGAATGGCCACCTGGGATCCCACAGGGTCCTTGTACAAGCAGGCACAATGGAGGTGCAGCAAGTCTGCAAGCCTTGCAGACTTGCAAGTAGGTGACTACTGCCAGCAAGGCTCAGTCTGGAATAATGCGCATCTTGGTGTTGCTTTGCATTAGTTTTTAGCCTTCCAGTTTCATGGTTGAATGTGGTTTTAGATCATGAGGAACCAGTTACTCTAGCATTATGTAAAATATGGTAATAATGACAAACATAAAAGCTCACCATTGTTTCTAATTTGATCAAAAGTTAGTTCTTTTTTTCTTGCAGATGTGCTTTTTGTGGAAGAAGCTGATGTGCTAAAGAAACCACTAGATACCTAGGTAAGCTGTTCTCATAGTTGTGTCCCCACACCATTGGTTGGTACTATATGCCTAGTCTAAACTGTCAAACTTCAACCGTTAGTCTTATACTCTGCCACATATAGAGTTACAGGATAGGGTAAAAGGGTTTTATTTCTTCTCTCTATGCTCCACATCACTGCCTTTATTTGCTGTAATGCTGACAACCCACATTGCTCTGCGCAGTGCAGTGATGTGGTATCTCCCTATCTCCTCTGAAGGCAGAGAGGCACTACCAGATGTGGTGTGTAGCCCACCTCGTGAGCCTGTGTGTTCAACCTTCTTGCCACAAGATCTGGCCTGACATGCCGGGGGAGGGAGGGTGGCACTGCCTGAGGTGCCTGCTGGTCCCATCACTATGGGGCTGTGCCTGTCCTCTCCTCCTGTATCTCAGCTGCTTTGCCTGCTAACTGTCATCACCCCAAACTGGCAAGGAGACCATTAGCACTGAAGCAGGCTTACTGCTTCCAGGTATTTTTCTGTGTTTGCCACCAGCAGAAACATGGCTCTGAAGGAAGTTCAGTGAACTTTTCCAGAGAATGGTTAAATAACAGTGGCAGAAAAAAGAGCTGATATAAAGTAATAAGCATTAAAGTAATTTGAGAGCCCACGTAGAAACATTCTACCTTAATTTAGCATAAGAAAGTACATTTATATGGATTTCCAGGTAGCATCAAGCTCTTAAGATGGTGTAAAGGGTTGACAGAGCTTAAGAATAGGAGAGCTTCATAGTTAACATACTTAGCTGAAGAGGTGCCAGTTGATTGGTTTGAGCTGCCACTGCCTAATTAGATTTACATTTAAAATAGAAAATAAAATTCAAGTCTGCCTGTCAGGCAAAAATCACAGGTCTAGAAAGAAAACAGATCAGAAGATTGAGATCTTTGAAACTGGGCAGGTATGATGGAAGTGAGGAGTATGCGTTTGCAGGGGGACTGCTAACATGCTAGCACTGTGGGCAATAAAGCCAAGGTAGCTTTATGGATAATGAGAAAATGACTATCTGTATGACTGCTCATAACTGTAGAGGGGAGAAGATTTGAGAGGTAGGCTGGCTGAAAGCACTGCAGAGATGCATCCCCCATAAATGGATTATTCTGTGCTGTCAATCATGTTGGTTTTGTGCTTTACCTATGAGGCAGCCTGCGCTGCTGTGGCCAGGTTCAGGACACTTGATGAGTGTAGAACAGGCTTAATGTATTCTGGCAGTTTCTGTGTTGAAAAGCATGAGAGCCATATAGAAAATTAAGCTGTGTCAAGTAATTATGGGCATTATTATTATGTTTTCAACAAAACAAAGGTGACTTACTCAAGATGCATTTCAAACTCAGGATAAATCTTTCTTTCAAAACTGCATTTCAAATACTTGATAATCCAGTATCTAATCCAGTCACTCATTAATTTAAGACTATTTTCAAGTTTGAGCATTCAGGGAATTGATTTATGTAGTACTTAGCAGCAGAGATTGCTGGTGAAATTCTGACACTCCTATTTCTCATCTCTAGGCCCTGCAGATAATGATAAAACTTTCTCAGAACTCCCTGGGCCTCAGGCTTTACCCGCTAAGCCCTGGCCCCTCCATGAACCACACATCATTGAAGAGGTCTGTTCTCTTGTTGGGCTTATTTGAGGATCAAGATTTAATTTCAGGAAATGTGTGTTTTTCATTTACTTTATGATATGGAAAGGGGCTAGGTATGTTCTGAGAGCCTTTGAAAATCCTATTCAAATGATCTCCTGCTTGGACAGCCCTAAAAGCTCAGCATGTACAAACACAAATTCAGAACTTTTTAGAGGTTGAAAGCTGCTGCCCTGCTCTGCTGATCCTTTAATCGCTGAGCAGAGGACATCTGAGCACTGTTTCCCAGCCACTGATTAGAACTACAGAGCAAAACTCTCCGATCCCCCTGAGACTTGTATCCGTGGATGTGAAACCATCACCAAACCGAGGCAAATATATTCTGAATTATTCAATTCATTTCTCCTTGTACATGACCTGCGAAGTGATATAGTTCAACATCTTCGCTTAACATTTTCAAGATCTTCCCAGTTACTCAGCACTAAGGTTGCTAATTAATCAATCCCTCTTAGCAGCTTCTCCCTTTTCTGTCCTATTACAGCTGTTTTGGAAGTGATTCCTCTCCTGATTTTATTGTATTGAAGTGTTTTTCTTTTTCTAGTTCATCATGCAGTAGAAGCTGCTGTATGTTCAGTGTACTGCATTGTCTCTAGGTAATGTCATTAGCGAGTACTTCGATGTTGCTGTTTATATCAAACTGAGTGGGGAAAAAAATTTGATCCAGAAAGGTTTTCTTTCTTATCAAACTCTTTTTGATGAAATGACATTGGCTCTAAATGCAGGCAGCAAGAATTGTCCATCCTACAGATTACATGACTGTGGTGAGGAAAAAAATCCATTTCCAGCTACTACTAAATTCTTGTTTTCCTCTCACTTATAGAATCATTGAAAGACAAAAAGCTGCTGGCAGCATACAGCTTCTTATATATCTCTGCAGGAGGCTTCTGCTTCCTGCATCTGAGAACGAGCTGTAGGACTGGGAACCAGACCCTAGGATGATGCTGATCCTCATCTTCTTGTTAATCCCTTCATTTTGCAGTACTTTGGGAAAACAAAAAATTAAGAGAGGTCCAGTATCTTTTGCTCAGACATTAAGTTCTTCTTCCCAAAGCAAAATTTTGCTTTTCAGTGGACTAGAGGAAGGAGGAGAAGGGGATCTGTACTTTAGAAATGTTCCCAATTCAGAATCAGCTCCACATGACTCTGACTCTCTCTGTCTAGTCCGTTAAAGGGACAACAGCTTTCTACTAGAACATAGATAATGGAGGGGTTGCCTCTACTCTGTCTGTGGACTTCTGGGCTTTGCTACTTGGAGATGATTTCCCCAGGGATGTGCTGACACTCATTCCTCTAGAAAACTTTACAGCTGCTCAAGTATGAATTTAGGAGTTTAATTTTGGGTTTAGGAAGTTCATTACCCCTTAAAGTAGCTGTAAAATGCTGACTTTTGCAAGTAGTGCACTTTTGCAGCAAGGACTTCACTTCTGAATTGCTGCCTTGGTCATGGGTGATTTCAGTTCCAGTAGCAAGTGTACAAAGCCTTTCTTTTGGGGAAAGGTTACCATGGTATATAGTTAAAGGGAAGTTCTCAGAGTACCTTGGAAAAATAAAACCTCATCTGCAGGTGCTGTCTGCACCTGCTTGCAATCTGCTGTCTGCAAGCATCTTGGACAATAACATGTTCTGCCCTTAGTTTTCTCAAGGAATGCTTAATAATTTGTGAGGGATAAGTTACTCTAAGGGAAAGTACTTTTTACTTTTTTGAACCACTCTTATGACTGCTTCTTTAGGAAGGCTCTACAGCACCATGACTTGACAAGGCTCCCCATATTTGAGGACTGCTATCCAGTAGTAGTAAAGATCAGTTACTCTATTCAGCTTGTAGCATATAGCCTTTGAGTCAAAGGTCTTAATCCAAATGGTGAGCAGTGTGAGCTTGACATGGTTCACACAGTAGGCTGTTGGTTTTCTGCCTCAACAGCTCAAGGTTGTAAATTGTAGCTGATTGGAAAGAGTCTTAATGATAAAGTGTTTAGGCAACTCGCCTGTATATCCTGAAGTACCGTATCAGCTGTATAACATGTGTGCTATTCATTCAGATCTTGTGTATTGCTGCACATCACCTGGAACTTTACTGTGGATATGTGATAATATACCTCAGTCTTGGCACATGAATTGTATGTTCAGTGCCTCTTGCATAACAGCGTGAGCATTACAACATAACACGTTTATCCCCATTAAAATTTTGTTCTTCTATGTTAGTGCATCTCTGAAGCAAGGGGGTTAAATATTTATCCTTCATTTTGAGCTGCTTTGGTAATGGTATCTTAAGGGAAACTGAGCAAAACCAAGAAATTCAAAACAGATACTGTACTATTCCAAATAGCTGCAAATTTTATTCCCTCTCCTGGCTAGGTGGTAGGCAATACAGATGCATTCCTGTGGGTACCACGTTTTTCCCAACACATACTGGAACAACGGCAGCAGCGTTGCCTAGCATGCTCCACTGGTACTGTGAGCCCATCAAACTTTTGTTCAATTTGGCAGCCGATAAGCATCCTGTCAGTTTGGGCACTGATGGAAGTTATTCACCACTTGTAGCCGTCATACTCTGCAAGTTGTGCTGCCGCTCCCTTTTGCAGGATAGTTGGCCTTTGTTTCTCTGTGTGCCAGAGGCTGGGCACAGGAAAAGGTACCATTTAGTTTGGCAAGTAATCTGTGTTATTCTCTATGAGATCTCAGAAGGGAAAGTACGAGATGCTAATGTGAATTTATGCTGTCAGATACAGACAGAATTTAATAGGGATTATGGACTGCGAGGCCAGAAGGGTGCAGAGCCGTGTGGAATCGCTGTATGAGAAACAGATGTGGCTGTGGTTTTATACCCTGCGTGTGATTTGGACAGCCTGTGCACAGCTTGACCCAAAATTGAATGGAAGCAGTTGTATGGGTAGGCTCTCTTACACAGGGGAAAAAATGGCTATGTGGTCAAACATCCATTCCCCTGATTGGCAGCGGTGTTAAAACGTATAGCTCGACACGCAGCCAGCATACACCCTTGCTCCTGCTGTCCGAGAAAGTTAACCCTGCTCGCCTTTTGATAGGAAACTGGTAGAACAGATTTGCCCAGCCCTTGTCCATCTCTTCCAGGAAAGGAGTCAACAGCTGGCCCTGGAGATGTACTCCTGCAGAGCTGTGGTGGGTTGACCCTGGCTGGATGCCAGATGCCCACCAAAGCCACTCTATCACTCCCCCTCCTCAACTGGACAGGGGAGAGAAAATAAAATGAAAGGCTCGTGGGTCGAGATAAAGACAGGGAGATCACTCAGCAATTACCATCACGGGCAAAACAGACTCGACTTGGGGAAAAATTAGTTTACTTTATTACTAGTCAAATCGAGCAGGATAATGAGAAATAAAACCAAATCTTAAAAACACCTTCCCCCCCACCCCTCCCTTCTTCCCAGGCTTAACTTTACTCCTGATTTTCTCTACCTCCTCCCCCCTCAGCGGTGCAGGGGGATGGGAAAGAGGGGGGTTGGGTCAGTTCATCACACGTTGTTTCTGCCGCTCCTTCCTCCTCAGGGGGAGGACTCCTCACACTCTTCCCTTGCTCTAGCGTGGGGGCCCTCCCACGGGAGACAGTCCTCCACGAACTGCTCCAGCGTGGGTCCCTTCCATGGGGTGCAGTCCTTCAGGAACAGACTGCTCCAGCGTGGGTCCCCCACGGGGTCACAAGTCCTGCCAGCAAACCTGCTCCAGCGTGGGCTCCTCTCTCTCCATGGGTCCACAGGTCCTGCCAGGAGCCTGCTGCAGTGTGGGCTCCCACGGGGTCACAGCCTCCTTCGGGCACATCCGCCTGCTCCAGCGTGGGGTCCTCCACGGGCTGCAGGTGGATATCTGCTCCACTGTGGACCTCCATGGGCTGCAGGGGGACAGCCTGCCTCACCATGGTCTTCACCACGGGCTGCAGGGGAATCTCTGCTCTGGTGCCTGGAGCACCTCCTCCCCCTCCTTCTTCACAGACCTTGGTGTCTGCGGAGTTGTTTCTCTCACATATTCTCACTCCTCTCTTTGCCTACAGTTGCTACTCCCTGTAACTTCTTTTCCCTTTCTTAAATACGCTATCACAGAGGCACTACCACTGTTGCTGATGGGCTCGGCCTTGGCCAGCGGCGGGTCTGTCTTGGAACCCGCTGGCATTAACTTTATCAGACACAGGGGAAGCTTCTAGCAGCTTCTCACAGAAGCCACCCCTGTAGCTCCCCCCGCTACCAAAACCTTGCCACACAAACCCAATACAAGAGCTCAGCCCAAGTTCCAGCTGCTTGTCCTCCCATGGGTGCTGGATCAGGCCCAAAACAGTAAAGAAACTGCACAGGTTTGAGAGGGGATTCTGTGCAGCATTAATGAAGGCCACCAGTCCATGGCAGCAGGCTGTCTTTCACTGGTTTCATGGGGCTTCTTTGGCTGTAACAAGTATCTGCTGCTCTTGTTTTCTTTCTCAACTGTAAGCCTTACTGCACCATTGTTTCTGATCGTGATATTTGTTTGGCAGGATGTACCAACAGCAGCCATGTTACACTTTCTCACTAGTTCTGTTAAAACAAACAAAAAACCTCCAAACTCCCACCTCAACACATTTTTTAAAAGTGTATAAATGTGGTGTTCCTCCTTTTTTGCAGGACTTGTAAGCGTAGAATTTCCTCTTTCCTTCAGTCTTTCTAGAAGGGAGCTATTTCTTGAGTCAGAGGAGTGTCTTGGGAATAGGGTGTAGAGGGAGATTTGAAATTTCTGTTAAAAGGGATCGCTGGTATGTTACATCCAATTTTCTTTGTGTTGGGCTTAGTAAATAAAATGCACAGTAAGTTGTAGTAAGAATTATTCGTAGAATTGTCATTCACTTCTCTGAAGACAGAATGACCCTAAAAGCTCCTACTGTGGTGTGCTCAAATTCATGTTTTGAGTGAGAAGTTAATGTACAGACTTTGCTAGTTGTTGACTGTTTTATTCAGCACTGTCATTGCTGCACTAGCTCTCTTGGGTTTTTTGTTTAATACACTATAAATAACATCAAATGACATGAAACGGTGGGCTCTCATTTTCCAGGTGGTATGCAGAGTAAGAGAGATCTATTAATACCATCACGAGATACTATCTCTCTCCTGAACAGCAGTCAGAAGGAACAGCTGTGTGTTATTTCTGCCTTGGGTTGGAGCTCATTTCAATAAGCTGAGATTGGCTGCATTTTCCAAGACTCTGCTAGCTGGCTCATTTGTAACAGCCATTCTTCAGAGCTCTCGCATCTGTCAAACCTCATACAAATCCTCCCCTAGAGGAAGCAGATGTTAGAAAGTTATAATTTAGATGTTTGTTTTGCCTCTTAGAAGAATTCTGGACAGCAATCACTGTGGTCTGCTAAACATCATTAGCAAATGCAAATTGTTGATGAACCTGGATTAGTTTGTAAGTGATTTTTGTAACAACTCTTCACCTCAAGAATTAGAGCTAGGGGAATAAAATGGTAATCTACTATTACAAACATCTAGAAATGTATAATCTATAGATTCATGCACAGAGTTTAAGGAAGCTAGCTGAGTTATAATGCTATAAATATATTGCTGGAGTCATTAGTAGTGTAGACTAAATGGAGATATCAGTCCTGTCACCAGTGTTAGATATGTGAGCACTTTCCAGAGAAGACCTTTCCTTCCCTTCTTTTTTCAGGTTGGCTTTTTGGCAAGCTGGTGCTTACTTTAGTGGTTCTTCTTTCCTGGGGGAGTTACAGCAGACAAGAGCGTCTGCCTGGCAGTCTGAGAGGCTTGTTGTTATTCAAGTGGTCTGAGAAGCTCCAGAGGGAGATCTGGTGCTTGTATGTTGGGGCTTGGAGCGGGGAGCGTGGGCTCAGCTTGAGTGTGTGTTTTCAGAGTTTG
Source organism: Gymnogyps californianus (assembly GCF_018139145.2). NCBI lineage: Eukaryota > Metazoa > Chordata > Aves > Accipitriformes > Cathartidae > Gymnogyps > Gymnogyps californianus. The sequence goes on along the minus strand of NC_059474.1, from coordinate 61,783,739 downwards.
CTCTGTGAGTGCACTCTGTCATGTTGGTTTGCTTTTAAAGGTCATATGAAAAAAAAAAAACTAGTAGTGGGGAGGGAGGAGTGCTTGTTTGTCTTGACCTGGCTGCTGCCCTTTGGGGATTAAACAGATGAACAAAGAGGTATTTATTTCAGCTAGCTGGAGTTCAACATTGCAGTGAGCAGGATGGATCTCTGCTGAGGTGGGTTGAGAGGGATGAGGCCATTGTCATGCAACTGTCAGATTTCCTAGAAGATCAAACCCTTTCAGAAACATGAAATGCAAGAGAGGTTGGACCTATTTTGTGCTCTGGCAAATGTAGCACCTTGTTATGTACTTTTGTAAATATCTAGAAGATGTTAAAAAAACAAAATGGCAAAATATATTGAAGTAGCACACTCCTGCTCTGGCTACAGTGAAATATGTGCATCACAGATTCATTAAAAAGCATATGCTGCACACACAATCCAATTATTACGCTACCTCTGCACTTCAGGCCTTGGTGTACTGAGATAGGGTCACAGGGCAGATTTTAATGAATGAACAAAAAAAAGTCCTTTTATTCATCTCTCCCAAAATACCACACAGTTGTTGAATCTGATCTTCTCTATTTTTGCTTTTAAAAATCTTAGAAGATAGAAAGTTTTCTCCAAGAACACTAGCTGTATTTTTTCTTAAAAGGATGATAATATGTTCTGTCTGTTCACATGCAGAATTATCATAGACATTTTTCTAAAATAATTATGATCTGTGGAACGATTCATTCTTAATTAACAAAAAAAAAAAGAGAAGTGCTGCTATTAACTGCCAGCACATTTTGATGTGGGAAAAATTGATTATCCATGCTACAGGAGATGAACAGGTCAGATTGTCAGCTGAGATAAGGTGTCGGAACTCCAGCTGTTTCTCTTGTCCCTAGTTTAGTCTTTCTACTAAAATAATTTTAAAGGAACATTTTATCAAGAAATGTTTCTCTGATCCAGCAGATGAGAAGTGACACTAAAAGTGAATTGGGCAGAACCTACCCTGTTTTGCTCTGTTGCATAAGCCTGAGCAAGCTACTTTAACCTCCCTCTGCCTGGGATTTCCCCCCAGCACCTAATCCTCTCATCTAATTAGACAGAACTCTTTCGGGCAGAGTTTATGGTGCATTTTGTAGGGTGCTCCATCACACTTAATCACACACTGCAGGTATCCAGTCATCAGCAGTCCCTCAGGCTGGGATTGATCATGGTAATTCTAGAAGTGGGTAGCTGTCTCCCCAGGGAGATGAATGAAGCTGAATGGGGGATAACTAGGATAAGCAGAAGGTAAACAGTCCATCATCTGTATGAGGACAGCTTACAGTTTTGGGGGATACAGGACTTAGTGAGGCACTTAATCTCACTGTAACTGAGACGGTTATCACAAACTGAAATTCTCTTGCAGATGCAGAGGCTGTTCTGGTCAGTCACATACTCAGTCTCCCACGCAAGCATCCAGCAAGGAGCAGCCATCATTGCCCTTCTGTAGCTGTCTGAAGCTTTTCCAGTTGCTGCCTTGCTCGCAGAGCAACGATGTTTAGGACCATGCAAAACTATAACTCCACCCAAACTGTTTCTCTGTGCTGATTCTGAAGATTAAGTGTCCCATCTGCTAAATATATGTACCTAAAATTACGTCTGCTAAATATATGCACCTAAAATTGACCTTATTTTACTTTCTGTTCTTCTCTCTTCAGTTCCAGTTACGGATGATGTTATGACTTTCCTGAGGGATTAAAAAACTCTTCTACTTCAGGTTATTTGCTTCCTATATTGGCACTCAGACATCATGATCAATTCACTTTACATACTATCTCGTATTTTACCAGTTTATTATTCCTGAAATGCGCTTGATGAAGAGAACTGCCAATATAGAGTGTCTATTTGCAGAATGGATTGACGAACCTTTTAATGGTTCCTAGAGTCTGTCTCCGTTGCCTGATGGCAGAATTTATTTCCTTATCTTTCAAATAACCCTTGTAGGTGCATATTGCACTCTGCAGCATCCCAGAGCTTTAGATTCATGTGGGAGTGAATTCTAGAAGATCATCTCCTTTTTTTAATTTTTCTTTTAAGCAGAGAGAATTAAATCATAGTACTTTTTAAAAACTGTATATCTTGGTGTTTTTTTGCACTGGGAGGATAGTATTCTTCTGCATTATTAAAGATAGATGGGTCCCAGAGACTCGTTTGGATCACACAGCAGGGCTGGATACACCTTTGTTCTACAGACTATCAGCTGAGAGGTATAACATCTTCCATGACTGGTAAGGGGGGAGGCAGGCAGGAGAAACTGGTCAAAAGTATAAATGAATTAATGTTTCCCAAAGGAATGAAGTTAAGAAAGGCTTAAAGTTGAAGAGATGCAAAGATATAGGAAGGATAAATGTGATTAGATCAAGCTCTGGCACACATCTTGAGATAAGTCAGATCCTTTCTGAGGCAGACGTTTTGCACAGCCTCAAAGGGTCCACTCAGTTAAAGCAGAATCCACAGCCCCTAGCAAGTAACTTGAGGAAGGTACTTCCTCTTAAACAGGGGTTAAGAGAACAAATTTGAGTAAGGGTTGGCCTCTGGTGCAGCTGTCAGGTAGGTGTTTGTAAGCTGTGAGCACCTAGCAGGAAAAGAGGAGCATTCCTAAGAACACAGCTACATTAACAAAGAAAAGGATGTGTGACCGTAATGCTGTGATGAGTATTCACAAAATATTTCTTCATCAACTGCTTGCAACATTTTGTGATGCATTTGCCTGCTCTGCTGTTTGTGCTGATACGTACCTCTGCAGCACCACATAGCCTTGGTGCTAGTGATATTGGGAAACCATCCCTTAAACACCGTAACTAATTGTGGTTTCTTTCTGGGGGACTTGATGTATTTTTCTGGAGCATCTGCCATAGGCCCACTAAGCTACTTGGCATTTCAGTATACCAGTTCTGTCTTGTTTTCTGTACAGACATCTCTGATCTCGTATAGACACATCCAAATTTGTTTTAAACTCACTGTTTGGGAAGAGATGGCGTATCACCTTGGGAATTTTAGCTTGGCCTCCAGTGTGGATACACCAGCCTTACCAACCCTGTGCATAAGGGGACTCTGACATCGGCGTTAACACCATGTTGTGTGTTCCTACATCTGCACAACAGCTTGTTTGGCTTCACAGATTCCCCTGATCCTCTTTATTCAAAATGGGATTTAATCTGCTCCGGAAAACTCATTTCTAGTGTCTGGGTAGCTAGCCAGTACTGAGCTCTGGTGTGGATATCAAGTCCCAAGTGCTTGTACTAGCCATTTAAGGACTGGAATACACGTCCTGAGGACACATGGGTCTGTAGCATGGCTAACGCATCCTAGGAGCAGCATATCATGGCTAAGAATGTTGTAGAAAGGCCTTAGTGCAAATATGGGTTAATATTTTTCCTTGGTCATGCTTATGTATGCATTGACCAAAAGATTGAATCACAAGCCTTGAGAAAACTTGACTGTGCAAAATGGGAATTGTTTAGCTAGAACCAGAAGGCAATAGCTTGTCCCTAACATGAAGATTGTCTCGATTATTTAAGCGTGCTGGGTTTAGGAAGCAATTTTCAACTTGATTTAATATGCCAGTCAAAGAGGAATTTGTGGGTGATAAGTGCTGATACTGCCAAGCTTAAGTGTATGACTGAATTGGGTCCAGGTCTCTATTTCATTACTTAGTTCTCAGTTAGCTAAGTGCACGTTCCTCCACATAGGTTATTGGTTTGTTGTTTATATGTGTTAAGCAATAGGTACATCAGCTTTCCCTCCCTGGGAAAAAGTTTGCAGAAAAAATGCATTATTTAGTTATAAGCTGTATGCATCACAGGCTCTCTAAAAGTCTGGCCACCTTAACATGTCTTTAAGCAAAGGTGTACATTTTTTTTGCAAAATGTCTGTGTCTGGCTGCACCAGCGGGAAACCTGCAGGGTGATGTAGGTAAGGTTCAGCAAGAAACTACCCAGCCACCACCCAGGGGTGGAATACTCTGCAATAGTAGTGCAGCAAGGAAAGTGCAATTGAGCCGACGGCGTTGTTAGCACTTGCAGTTTCATTGTGAAACAGCAGCAATTTTCCACTGAGAGTCAGAATAGTTACATTATTTGTTGTTTGTTTGTTCTTCCCAGTAACATGTTCTAAAAGCCTTAATATCATTAGATTGTGATTACAGTAAAAAAAGCAACTGCATCAAGTGGGATCTGCTTAATGAATGTGTTCCTTCTGTGCCTCTAAGTACTGTTGGTTACTGTACTGATGCTGACATACTGTGCAGTACAGAGAACGCCTTCCCTGCACTGGAAACCTCATCTAGCATTTCTTATTTGTTCTAATTATTGCTGTTAAGATGTACTTAAGCATAGCAGCTGGCAGCTCCAATCAATATCAAGGCCCTATTACGCTATTGATTGTGTAAGTGCATTGTAAGGGACAGGTCCTCAGCCAGCGAGCTCCCAGGATGGGGGAACTGAAGCAGTGACTTGACCAACACGATGTAACAGGCAACTGGCAAAGGCAGCACTAGTGTACAGGTGTCTTGGAAAGCAATTACTTTCTGGGTTCTCATTCTGTCTTCTGCTTTTGAAGAATGTGGTCTCTTGTGGATGACCCAGTAAAATGAACAGGCAAGGGCAGGGAGATGAGCAAACTTGTGAGTTTTCATCCAGGAATGAGTCTGGAGCGAGCTGGAGGTTGAAAACTGTTTTTGCAGAAAAAATCAGCCAAATCATTGCAAATGCAAGCAAATGAATGAAAATCATGACATTTTTTCTGGCATGTTGCAAGTCTGTGAGAGGGCTCTGTATGCCAAGCTAATAAAACTTGTTAGGACTTTGCCCGGATCTCAATAGAAAAAACATGTGTTCAATTTGTTACTTAACATTTTCCAAATAATATGGCTGCTACCAGAAAGTAGAGATTCAATAACTATGAACCTGGTCTTCAAATGTATTCTGATATTCAGGTCTTCACTTGGTAAATTAAATAAATAAATCACCATGTCATTGAATTTAGGTGCAAATACTGTTTTTCCTGTGTTTCCTGTCGACTGAGAATTTTTCAACAAGAGGTTTAAACATCATTTGTGTGGGAGTTCATTTTGAAAAAAAGTTTTGATTTTTTTTTTTTTACTCAAAAAACTTTCAGAATTGCCAGAATACATGCATATTCTCTGAGCAAAGCAATTATTAGTTTTGGAGTTCAGCTAACTATGACTTTAAAATCACCACAAAAAAAATTAAGATTTTTAAGTAGTAACTTTTGTCTCTCATGGGTGAAAATTTCTTAGAATAGAAAACCTCCCTTGAAGTTCAGTTCAACTCTGACATTTACTCTGAGTTAGATGGCTAACAAGCCATCTTGATAAACCAAGATGAACCATTGTGTCTCTGCTGATCTGCAAATCAAATCTCTAACGTATAACTGCAGAGGTAGACACAGTGCCATGAAGTCTTTGGGAATTCTGTCTTTTGTTCTGTACCTCGCTGAACTCAGTCTGGACAATGGAAGTTACTGTCGGGAAGTACAGGCAGAGCTCGAGCTTTATTTTTTTTTCAATGGTGATGAGTTATAGGTAGAGAGAATTGCATGTTTTGCAGCCTATCTTGCATTGATGCTTAGGTGAAGCAGCAGCTTATCAGTGTATTTTTCATTAAGTTTTTCTTGTTGCAAGGAAGAAACAGCAAGGAAGGGAACCTTTTTCTTTGAATTTATGGCTTAATTTTGAAATGAGCGCTTGAATTTCCTGGTCTTAAAGAATTTACTCAGAGGTACGTCACTCATGATCTTGTTACTTTCATCTCATGGATGGCTAGAGGGATCAGATCAAGGATCAGATCAAATGTACCATTACCTTAATGGAGGAGCGTGGTGAACATCCCTGTGCCTGGTGCCTACCTGCCCAGGGGAATTCCCCACACCTGCATCACTCCAGTGCCTACATGTTGCCACGGTGAATTAGAGCTTTCTGATGAGGCTGTCAGTAAGTATAATCAGTTCAGGTCTCCTCAAAGTGAAAGGTTGTATCATTTTTCCAACAAGAAAGGCAGAGGAACTCTCTATGAAGCTGCATAATAAATTATTAATTAATATTAATTACATTATTATTATATGCATACCTGGGACCCATCCTCGCTATCTTGTACTGATGTCAGCAGGCTTTTTTTAAGCAAGTAGACCTACTTAGGTCCGTGTGACTCCTCCTGAGAGAAAGACTTGCAAAATCTGATGTCAGCACTTTAATAAATTAAGTCCCATAAACAAAAATATACTTCCTGTTTGCAGGTACTGAACCTATGTACCAGATCTATGTCAGTGGGGAAATATGCCTGTCATTGAGCAAATGTTCTAGTCAGCAAAGCACAAGGATTAATGATGGAAAATGCTAGATGAATGAGTATTATAAAAGCTGCCAAAGCTCAGACTCCCATATCAGTTACATTTTACCTTACACATCTCCTTGGTGTAGCAGTAAATTATTAATGTTGAAAACTGTTATTTCATTCATGAATAATTTAATATGGCACTGGATGGGTGATGGGGAGATAGTACGCAGTGTAGGAATAAAGGCAGCAACTCCTGCCGATCCAAGATGCTATATGTGCTGAGCAAGATAAAGCCCAGATCGTCAGTTGTGCACCTAGTAGATAAATAAGAAGAGAAGGGATGGATCCTGGAGCCCTTCAGAGCGCATCTGGCCTGGGCTACTGAGTGATACCAGGAGCAGTATCTGCAGAGAAAGTTTCAAGGAGTGACATTTAAATGTGAAACTCCACAGGGAGAGTGTGTTTGTCTCAGCTCAGTATTGCATAGCACCTTCTTTGCAAAGGGTGGAGAAGGAGAACTGGATTTGCACCATCCAACTTGGGAACCTGAAGGAAGAGCTGCCTGAGCTCTGTGACAGAGCCTGCCTCATGTTCTCAAGGAGGCTTGGGGGGGAATTCGGAGTACCCCGGTGCTTTGCTTGAGTGCTGTGAACTGCTCTCTGGAGACCAGTAGCTGTCTGGGGATCTCAAACATGTAGATGCCTTCTGTTAGCTCCTCGAAGTACTGCCTGGTTCTTGTTTTTGTTGGTCATAATCCTTTTCTTTTCTGGAGCTGCTCAGAGCATGGTTTCTTTAAGCCCACTGAAATGCTAACTATAGCATTTATATTATTAAATATAGCATTTCCTTGTCCCAGGAAATTGTCCCAAACTCTTGTTGGGCCTCTAAACCCCATGTGCACTAAAGTGAATTAGGACTATTTTGAGAGTTGTAATTGGAAGAAGTTGTCAATGGAGGCAAAATGTTAAGTAGGCAACACTATCCTGTGCTCTCTGAACTCTTCTGAATGTCATTTAGCATTGAAAATTATTTGATCTCTGAGGATGCAAAGCTCTGCTTAAAATGCACTTGTTTGGAGTACATGCTTCTGCGTTAGTCTTGGCACAAGGGCAACATTAAGCGTGCTGTAGGGCTATCATTAGGTGCCACCTTCCGGTCTAGTCACCAGGGTGGGGTGTTGGTTTAAGTTTTCAGGCTTCATTTATCTTTTTAGATGTATCATGAAACACAGGGTAAATTACCAAGTTGCTGGGATGAGGTCTCTTTGTAGAAGTTTCACAGCTTAGTTATTCCTAGCTGGCAGGGACAGAAATGTCAAAGTGTTGGGGATGAAGGAAGGTTTCTTGCTGTGGTATGCCAATTAATTGGTTCAGGGCTGAGTTAGGACTCGGAGTGTTTGATATATGAGAAGAAAATGGGGGAAAGTTTGGATTCACCACCAATTCTTTTTTTTTTTTTTTTGCTTGTGGAGTTACTGATAGCTGTGCAGAATCTGCAATTGAAGAACCAGGAGCCTGACTTTCATGTGCGGTTTATTTCAGGGTGATTTCAGGGGAAATAGGGGGCCCACCTCACCTTCTCCTTGCATAAAATGAGACCCTATCATGCATGTGTGCAAAAGAGAGGGGAGTACTGAGAAAAGCTGCTTCCTTGAGTGAGGGAAAAATGAGCTAAAATGCAGTTATTCAGTGTCTTCCTCCATCTATTCTCTGAATATTTCTACCTCCCTACTGTTGTTCTGTCTGCACGTTTCTTTACGTGTGCTTATTAATATTGAGTAGGTGTCTTGAGTAATGTCCAAATCCATTTTCTGTCACCTTCAACAGGGAAAGGACTTTTCCCCTTAATTTTGCTATCAAGGCAGTACATCCCATGACTCTAGTATTGGAGAATATTATTTTGATGCTCTTGGTTTTGTTTAGCAGCGTTTATAGCTGGCCCAAGTTAGACCATTCTGGGAGTTAATTCCTGACTTCGGGAGTATTACTTATCCTAATGAAGGAGATGCATTTTGCTTAACTGGTACTGTTCATAGTACATGATGCCATTGATTGTAAGTGACTAAGCCATAGATATAGGCTCATAAACAAGATATGGATGAGAAGACTAGCTGATGCCTTTTTTTAATTTGCAGAGATACGGTGAAGCTACATAAATTGATTCATTTATGCTAATTTCACATGCACACCAAATAATGCATGCCACTTTTGTACTTGATTGTAGTATCTCTAATTTATGGAGATTATAATGTAAAATCAGCCATACTGTGACTCGAGTCATTGGTGGAAACTCCATGGCTCTCAAAGGGAAAGGAATCTGCCTCATAGTAGGGCCTTCTTTAGAAATCAGAGGGGGAAAGAAAGGGGAGGTGGGCACATCCATGGCATAGTTAAAAATCTGTTTGAATCAGGCAAACAATCTATAACCAACTCACTTGGAAGAGAACAGGGTAAAATAACCCATCTGATTTTATAGGGGAAAACGAATCTGAAAAAAATTATTGACGTAGCTGGACCTGCTTTAGGCTACACAAAGATCTGTCCTGCTGCATCAGTAAAAAAAAAAAAAAAGCATTGTTTTTTTGCAATTCTTGCCTTATATTAGCATGTTAGGGGTAGAAAGTAAGAGTCTGCTCTTGCTTGGTGCAAATCTATTTGTTTCAATGCAGTTACTCCACCGTTATAGAAATGTATGTAATCCAAATATCCTGCTTACCTGAACCTGATCTCCATCTGCATGACAATTAAAAGCCTCATCGAGCCAAAGAGCTGCAACTGAATGAGGTTGTGAGCAAGGTAGATGTGAGGAATGACTCCTCTTGCTAACATGGCTTGTGGAAAACATAAATATCCAGATTTCATCTTTGGAATTGCTTACCATATTGGTAAAGGTTAGTTAAGTTCACTATCATCAATTTCATGAAATGTTTGATTGGAATGCTAATTTGTGCTTGTTAACTAAAAATCACATTGAAGCATGTTGTGACCTAGGTATCAGGACAATTTGCATATAGAGGCCTCTGCATTCAGTAGTGCCGTAAACTTAATGATTTTAGATGCAGCAATAATAAAATTATAGTTCTTTCTGTATGATATTTTCCCCCTTCTCATGTTCTCTCCTCTTCAGACATATAATCAAAATTATTACCGATGCAGAAAAAATCTGAAAATTACCAGCACAGCTCTGTGACAATTATATTGCTAGACCGTTGCCAGCTTAATCCACATGTGAAAACTGCATAGACTTGTGTTTATTAATAAAAATGACACCACATGTTGAGGACAGGAATCTTTCATCCACAACTTTTCCCTTCTTTTGTCATTAATATCCTAGGTCAAACAATATTCACTCTGATGCAGCAGGACATAATGCCTTCTTGAATCATTGGCAAACATTTAGTGCAGAGACAAGAAAATTCTGTTTTGGTGAAATGAAGGATCTTGTAATGGGAGCATTACAAATTGGTTTTTCTGTCTGTAAAATGTTCAGATGCTTCAACTTTCTCATCATGACACAGGCTGGTGAAGTGGAACTGATGTTAGTTAGCATGCAAATGCTGCTCTGAGCTACTTGCACACATCTCAAGGAGTTGCTTGTCTTTATCTGAGCAGAGCACTTGGAAAGGGTTCTCACCCACTTCATGCTTCTGGGCTGAAGAGTAGCAAGGGGTTGATACTGAGAGAAGACGGATATAGTGTTGTGTAGCCCATACTCTGACTGACTGATAGATGGATCCTGGACACAATCCCATCACAGAAAGGTCCTCTGGGAAAGCAAAAACTGTGGTAATGGTGTCTGGCTAGCTACAGACCAAAGTTAGACTTTGTAAATCAGTGTGGCCAGGTCACCATTACAGAGGGAATTGTCAGGAGTTCTGTATCCCTTTACAAAAATGCATTCCTCTTGGGAAGGCCTGAGGAATGGAATTGTGGTGTTCTCCTGCTGATGCTGCATTTTGAAAAGTGGGTGAGGAAGTTTGAGCACAGAGAAGGCAAAGGGGGAAGTCCGTCCTCTCAAGAGGCAAAGACTTTTTTTCCCCAGCATCTGGTTTGCTTTGTTTCCCTTCTGACATGGGAGGAAGAAGTTGAGCTGATTTCAGTTTGAGCTGTGGCAGTAGTGGTGAAGAGCAGAGTGGGTGTTATACTGGATCATTAGAGTTACTTTTCCAAGTAGACACTGGTTTCTTTGGTGTTAAAAGAAGCCAAACTCCTCCCAGCAGTCAGGCTCTACGCTGTGCAGCTCTGGGAAGACTGGGAAAGATGATTTGATGTGGTGTGGGATACCACATGTAACTGCCTCAAATGTAGAGGCTCTGGATGTGTGGACTTGCAGCTATTAAAATTCTTCTGAGATTTGCAGGGGAAGTTTTGAATGAAGAACCAAGTTTTCATATTCTTTATTTGAATCCTTAGTTTCAGTACCCATGCCAGCATGTCTTCCCACCTCTCCACCTCTTCCCAATTAAAAAGTCTTTATTTCATATCCTGAAATAGACCCAAGAGTGTTTGCAAAAGGAGAACTACCAGCTGGTAGGTGGGATTCAGAGAAAGTCTCCATTAATTTTTCTGGAGTGGAAATAAAATTAAAAGTGCCCAAGGGCTTGATCCAACTGTTTTGTTACCTTTTGAAGATGCCCTGAAGTCTTAAACTGAGCCCTTCTTACTGTCTTCAGCACCTGGTTATAAGTATTAAGCAGGCAAATCTGCTACCGATTCTTTTACTTTATTTCAGTAATCAGTAAAGTAGTGCTGGTATGCAATTGGGATGTTTGGAAAAGAAGGCCCATTTAGGACGTTTCTCATTTTGAGAATAGTTTTAAAACCCAACTCAGGTTTATTAATGAATGGCTCCTGATTTACAGCAGTGTGTCTGAGACCGGTATCTGCCCGATTCAGGACCTAGGCCATAACTAGATGCAGGTCGGATTTTAGCTACTGTAAACAGATATAGTTTGAAGGACTTGGCTGATTAATGCCATGTAGGTACCTTAGGTATCAAGATAGGGCTTTCACAGCCTTGTGGCAGTCACTATGCTTCTCCTGAAGCCTGAATGATGTAAGATCAGTTCTGCCACAATTTAATTTACATTTTACTGGTAAGGCCCGAAGGGAGCCTTGTTCTCTGACTGCACAAGACTCGAACTTTTTCCTTTGTCCTTTTATTGAGAACTAAATAAAGCCGAGCAGAACTGCTGATTCATAAAAAGAACAGTTGTTTTTGGAAAATGTTAATATCTTGTGATAAAGCAGCCATTGCCGTTTTATGATACCTGACAGAAATTACCCAGTTTCTTTGCACACAATTAAATGGAATTATCAGCCCATTAGGTTAGATACATTTCACAGTAGGAAAATCAAACCTAATGTTTACTTATCGATGTTTAAATAAATTGTAATTATCATTCCATGACAGTCTTGTACTACTGTAATTAAGCTTTAAAATAAAAGGTAATTGGAATTAAGAGGGCTTATCTACATTTCATTCAGAAGTTATTGTTGAAGTCAGCTGTAGTAATGTGCAATAACTTTCAGAAAACAGCACTCACCTGTTTCTGCCATGAATTCCGTGCAACAATGCTGGCACTCTAGGAGAGAAATTTGTGTACACCTCATTGAGAAAGGAGAATCAAAGCCATGAGGAACTGCAGGTTTAGGGGAACTTCCTCACACTGAGCACTGATTTTTTTTTTTTTTTCCTTTTCTTGGGATTGAGTGCGTTTTGAGACTGAACACCTTTTGAGACTGAGCTGAGCTGCTTTGTTTTTCTCCTGCTCTTTGATTTCTGTTTCTTGCAAGAATAGGTTTTTTGGTTTTCTTTTTTTCCACCCAGCATGGCAAATTGAGTGATATGGATTGCTGGCTGTTTGATTCAGCAGGCTTTGCATACAAACCTTTGATTTGCCAAGGAAACTCAGGGTCAGGGGGAACAAAAAGGGCCCAAGCCTACTGCTTGGGGACTACTCAGTTCTTAAATTTGATGCAGACAACAGGATTGGGACCTTCAGTGCGGTGAAAGTATATATTAAACAGATATGGGGAGGATGTGGGGAACGCCATAGGGAGAGAAATTGGCTCTCTGCTCAGTAAGAGCAATAGGATAAGGGTAATGTGTCAGCTGAGACAGCTCTTGGCACTGCCCCCTGAAGAGAGGTGTGTTTAGGACTTAAAGGTTCCTTAAAGACTTCAGTGAAAAGACATTAAAGGAGCTTGAACTCTTCTGAAGACAGATGATCCAGAACACACTCAGAACAAACAGCCTTCTGCCAGAGGTGTCAATAAATGGTGCATTCAGGTTCCAACCAGCAAAGGGATGTTCAAGCATTAGAAAAATTGTGGCCTCTGGCTGCTTAGGTGAAAATGCTTCTTTTGAAACTGTGCCAGATACTGGGGAAGAGTGTGATCAAATCTACTGTGTGACAGCAGGTTGATTTTTCTTTTAACGTATGTGTCTTTTTTGAAGGGTTAGAGAGGCATACTGTTTAGTTTTCTTTAAATTTGATTTGGATATTGGGAATATTTTGCATAAGCAAGAGAAAGCAGTCATTAATGTACATCAGTCATTTGTTTGAAGCTGTTTGTTCTGGTGGATTTGGGGTAGGTCTTGTTGCCTTTATTAAATTATTCTATATCAAGAGTCTAAATTGCCTAATTAAAGACATTATTTGTTTGAGTTCCTCCTCAAGCCCTTCAGTGCTCAAAGGGAGTGGGCAGATCAATAGCCTCACAGGCAAAATGCATTTCCCATCTGATAAGCTCCTTTGCTTTAGTTTCTTATTGCATATGAATGCTGATGATGTTTGAACAGTGTTACACATAGTCTTTACTCCTTGTTCTCTTCTCATTGCAAGTAGGATGAATTTTCTTTTTCCTCATGCCTGTCTGTTCCTCCGTGAGTCTGTGGGATTCCTGCCACACTGTCAGGGCACAATAGGAAATGTCCAAGTACCAAGAGGTACATCTTGAACAGCACCCATATTCAGTTGTTAGGATCTCAGAAGCCTGACAGAGGCCATCTTATCTGATGTACACACTCTCTCACACCCTGAGCATCTCATCGTCTTGTCCCATCTCATGAGAATAGCCAGAAGGAGCCTCTCTGCTCTGTAGTTACCTGTAGTAATATCTTCATTTGAGGAGTACAGCCTATGCCAGGACATGAGGTCAGGACTGAGAAAGCACTGCATGCTGGATAGGTGTTAGAGTTAATTTTAATTGCCCAGATTGGTATTGTATTTTGTTTGGCTTCTCATTGTTAGGTACTAATATTTCTCACAAGCCCATATAATTTTAGGGAGACACTTTAAACTATAGATTTAAGACCTATTTTTTTAAATTTGGTAGTGGTCTTTGGAACTCTTTTTAGGAAGCTGAGTCTATAAACATCCAAAGTGCTCCGATCTGAAACTCAAAAAGGAGCTTGTTTTAAAAAAAATATTTTGAGGATTGTGGTTTTTTAGTATTAAGGGGGAGCTTTTTGAAGAAGCCAAAGCTGAATCAGACTTCTTTTTTTTTTCTTGAAGCGGAGTGTTCAACTTGAAGGATTTGGATTAAAGCTCATCTTCAGCTTAAATGTAATTTAAGAATGCAGAGTGAAGACACATAAAGACATTCAGGACTAGCAACTATGTAAGTTTGAAAACTAATTAGGGAACAAATCAAGCTAGAAGATCCTATTAGTTATGCAGTACTGCTATCTAATAATTTTTTTCGTAAGGAAAATAAACACATGAAACTATTAGTCAGCCAGGGTAAATCAAATTTGTTCCTGCTACTAGGGATTTATATTAGCTGTGGATTTAGCTACTCTTACTTTTCGGTGGCGTGGTTCAAAATCATTCCTTTCTGATTACCTTCAGATTTTTTCAAATTTTGCATGGTATTTTATAGGATTCTGTAATGTATAGATAGCAGGAATTCAAACTTGCAGCCTTGCCTTTGGAGTGAAGATGTGGAGCTCCACAGGAGATGGCTTTGAAGAGAATTGTCACATTTTTTGAATCTATATTCTGAGGCTGGAATGGTGGGAATTAACCACCTTTAACATACAGCTGAGTTTAATGCAGTGTGATTTTTAGGGGTCAGCCTTTGATATTTAAAGTATTCAGGAGTTTTTTGTAACATCAAGTAATTCTGGAGTTCAGTTGGCAACAATTTCAACATGTGTAAATTAGAAGCCCTGACCTGAATTTAATCCCAGTTTATACCAGGTAGGAATCTGCCCATGAAGTGGTGGCCAGAATTCAAAATATTTGGAAGTGAGGTTTTTTTTTTTTTTTAAATTATTTTCCTTAAACTACTTGTTAGCATATTCCTGGTTTTGCTTCTCGATTCCCGCCCCGCCCCCCCCCCCCCTTATATAAGGAGAAAAACAGTGCCTAGATGAACCAAATAAAAAGAGAAGGTATCATCTTGCAGAAAAGTTATATTAAATTTTAGTGTTTAAACTAGCAATGCTGCTGCAGACAGCCAGCTCTGGAAGTTTTAGTTTGATGTGCTAAGCTAACATAATTACAGTGTGGTTGCAGATCCACTGAAGTTAAAAGTAAAGTTTCCATTGTTAGTGGGCTTTGATCAAGTAGTTGAAGAGGGGGATTGTCAGACACGTTGATCTCAGTGTTAACTCTATTCACAGTTAAATTAGTGGGTTGCACACAGTTTCCTAGGTTGGATCTGCAGTTTTGTGAATGCCAAGTTAGTGCCTTGTGCTGTGTCCTTTCAAAGACAAACATCAGAAAGAAACATGGATCATCCAGAAAGCATGCTGAAGAGGAAAAATTATTTTTCCTGGAGTCGGTTGGCAAGAGGGGCAGCTGAGGGTGGCAGGTTTGCTAGTTCTCAGGAGCTGTGTCTGTTTAGCAAGGAAGCTCTTGTAAGAGTTGTGGAGCTGTTGCTCTGCCTTCCCTTGGGACCAGGCAGTGGTGCTGTGCCTGCCTTTTTGCACAGGACACCTTTATTGTTGGAAGCTGAGCAACTTGTGGAGTAAGGTCCTTCTTCCTATGAGTGAGGGCACAACAGGGTAGCTCTTGGATGCTAACCCTCGTGATTTGTTTTGATTTCCTGAAAGGTAACAGACACACAGAGTCTAACAGACTCGAACAACCTTAACTGCACTTTAACAGGCTGGGTTTTGTGAGGGAACATGTTGTAATATATATGTTAGATAAAACCAATTGAAACAGTAAAAGTAGTTTGAAAACCCCAGTGCTTGTTTATTTTCAGTTTGTGATCTTTACCTTGGAGAGCAGGTGACATAACACCTCTGTTTTAGCCTGAAGCGGTGGAGTGCAATCATGCTTTCCTATTCCACTATAAAATTTTACATTTGATACAGTTGACATTTTGGTGCAATGGTCCATAAATTAATGCAGGTATGAGCTATAAAAGGAAGGACATTAGAATAATCAAGTGGTTACAGTAGTAGTTGAGTGTGTGAGTGTCTACGGCACAGAATTTTTCGATTAGCTTACTTTTATGAGCCTTGTCTGTTCACTTTGTCTATATCCAACATACCTTAATTTCATTTTCTCTTGAAAGTAACTCAAGGGATTGCTGAACCTCTTGAGTTATGAGATTTCTGCGTCAACAGAAATTTAATTACTTCAGAGAAATGTATCACTGTAACTCATCTATAATAAATCTCCACAATATAATATTCTAGAGAATACATTTTCTGTTGAACCATAAGGTGTAATCTCTGTCAGCATTTGTCTCTCCATTAGTATGATCGTGTTAGAGACATACTTGTTCACTTTTTTGTTTTTTTTTGTTTTTTTTTCTTCTGTGTGTGCTTTCACTTCTGTTAGGGTAAATCTCTGTTATGAAGGCAAGGACCTGTACAATGGCACATCTCCCACACTGAGGTTTGTATTTCACAGACAGTGTTAGCACTACTGAAGTGACTTGCCCATGTTGTGTTAGCCGTTATGAAGCAACTACTTTACACTGGAGCTGCCAGTTTTTTACCCTGCCAATTATTTAATCAATGTTAATGGCACATTGAATTACTTTAAGTTGCTCCTGTTGTTTTAAAGATTAAGGCCTGGACTTGTTTTGTGTGGACTGTTTCCCATGGCATGAGCATTGGCAGGAGTTGGGGGGTAAGGAATTAAAATGAGAGGAAGGAAGGGCTTTGCTCTGTGCTGCAGCTGGGAGGGAATGACGTGATCTGTGTCCATTTAAAATTGGTAATTCAAACTAAGTGAGTTCTATGTAGTAACAAGATAACAAGATAAGATTTTGCTTTCTAGCTACTGAGTGAAATAATTTATTTCTCTGGTGTTAAAATTTCTCAGTCACTGAAACAACCTGAGCAAGAGAAGTGTGGTGCAGGTGTTTTGTTTTGTTTGTTTTTTTTTTCTTAATCACAGTTCAAAATTGCAAATAACTAATAACCTAATACAGGGAGTCAGGGGTTCTTTCGCATTAGTAACTTGGTAAAAACTGAGTAGATTTCCTTCCAATTCAAAAAGATGGAAAAATGACTTTTGGGTAGACAGTAGATGTGAAAGCTTCAGTCCCCACACTGATTTACAGGGAATGTTTTAACTGAAAAAAGAAATTTAAAAATTTTCTTTTCTTTTTTTCCCCATGAGAAAGATCATGCTGCTTTTCCTTATAAGGAGTCTTACTGAACTCTGGGTAACTTCTCAAGCCGAAGGAGTGAAACTGATAGTCTTGTGGGCATTTTGCTCAAATATCTGCCTTGGCAATACAACATTGATGTATTTCAAAGATATTTTATGTCATCAGAATATCCTGTAATCTGCTCTGAATCAAATTTGTTATTACTGCATTATTTCAGTGGCAATGCAACCTTTGAATTTGTGATTGTCCTTACAAGATGATGTCATCTTGCATAACCCATCTAAATCATGTTCGTTTTTGATCCCTGTGAAGTTCTGTTTCATTCCAAAACAAAGTAATCTGTCTCTTGGAGATAAGGTGTATAAACTGGCCCTGTATAAATTGCTTTCACATAGGAATTCACTCTCTTGCACATACTTTGCAGCAAAGATCCTCTTCTTTACACTTGGTGACCAACAGCCCCATGAATGTTATTGGAACTGCTGTCATATCTTTCCATGCTGTTGGAGAGGTTTCCATGGTTTGGTAGGCTGCTTGCAGTGAGCTCAGTGGGATCAGTTATGGTTCAGAGAGCTGCAAGGTTTGGGGCAGAGAAGTCACCTGGCTCTGAAGAGATCTGGGATCTACTGTTTTCTGTTCGTGACAGGATATTTATCTGTCCTTATGTTCAGGGCCTCCAGCGGTGAGGATTATTCACCTTTCCCAGGAAGCTTTTTGGAGAGCATCATGTAGAAATTTTTTCCTATATCTATCCTGAAACAGTAACGCTGCAGCTTACTCCCATGACTTGTCTGCATCTTTAAGGACACGGAGGACAGATTATTCCCATCCCCTTGGCATGTTTTACCTTTGGATGTTTTACATTTATTACTGTTATACTTCCCCTCAAGGCCTTTCCTTTTAGGTTATACCCTAAACTCATTCTGTCTTGTCGATAGGTGCTGTTTTCTAGACTTTAATTATTCTCATTGTTCCCTTCTGGATTTTGTCTAGCTGCTCCATTTTTTTTTTCCATCTAGTATGCACAATTTGTCAGGATCATTTTGGACTCAGATGCTGTTTTACAATGTGGATTATGTCTGTTCTAGTTCAGTATGATCCTCAGTTGTAAGTTTTTCTCACTGTTGCATGATTCAGATTGTTTAATGAAACTACTGTCCTAGAACAAACCCTGTGTGTGAATAAGCATAAAAACATCTGACTCTAAGAATGGGTATGAGAAGACTCTAATACCTGCTTCTGTTTATCACTAGATGAATGTTATGCCTGTTTGAAATTGTGCAACTTAGTTACAAACGAGTTGGGGGGGGTTGATTATTTTTTTTTTTAATATTTCCCCCTTCTTCCTGTGTGTGTCAGTGCTTATGCTTCCATAGGAATGGTTCCTAATAATTGCCAAGCAATTCATTTTCAACCCATCAAAATAAAAATGCTACTGAAGCAGCTCAAACTTGCTCTTAGCTCTTAAATAGGACTAACAGAACTGTTCATTATTGCTATTCCTAATGATACCAAAGACACAAAACATTTAGTGTACCTACGTGTACACAGAGAAAGAATAAAAATGTTCCTTTTGATGCAAGAATAAGACAAAAGAAATATGCAGACAGGCAGGTGAATACAAAGGGCCATAAAGATGTGCCACTCTGCGAGGAGACTCTCCAAGATCTTTTGATAAATCCCTGCTGGGTGGCCGCAGTGGAATGAGTCGTCTGAGGACATCAGCAAGCTAGCAGTTGGGTTTTTTTTAATTAAAGATGGCTTTGGTACATGCATGCATATATATATATATATACACACACACACGCACACTTGCTGCAGCTTACATGCACACTAAACAGGTATGAACAAAAGTTCTAGGTTTATGTCCCCACTGTTTAGTGGTTGATAAGACTGACTGTTAGCCCTCACTTACGAAAATACAGCTCTTTCTCTCAGGCAGCTGTAGCTTGGCTTGCTGTGACCCTGCTTGATCCCTCTAGCTGGCTTTAGGCAGTATTTTGAAGTCTGTTTTTTAACGCGAATAGCACGGTAGCCATTTGTGGGCATATATTGGAATGGTTCTTTGCTAAGGCTTATCTTCTGCTCTGCTTGCCAAGAATGACATTGAAACAAAGCTATGTTAATATAAAGTAATTTACTGCGCATCCACCATTCTCAATCTTTCAAAAATGCGTGCTCTGTCATTGTGCAATACCTTTTCTGTTTAAACGTGTCCGTGAGATACTGACAAAGATTGCTGCTGTTACAAGCCAGGTCCTCACTTGCTGTAAATCACTGAAGTTAATAGAGCAATACCAATTTCTCCAAGCTGCACAGAAATGATGAAAATACAATTTCCCAACAGAAACTGCTTATTCAACAAGATCAAAACGTTCTGTGAAACATACAGACTTCAATCAAGCTCCATTTATAAAAGAAATCAAAGTGAAGTAGCTTTTTACCTCATTAAAAGATAGCTTTTTGATTTTTTGCTTTGAAATTTAGATGAGAAATTACAATATGATATTTTAAAAGATGTTCTGTTTTAATTGATGAAATGAAATCTTTGCACAAATACATACTTTAAGGGATATTTTGAATGTTGGCAGTTCATTCTAACTCTGAATTAAGTGCAGGAATAGTGCAAATTCCTGCATGGCTGAGGACTTTTGCTAGGCAGTCAGGTATCCAGATCAGAAGCCATTATCACTGATGGTTTCCTGGTATTTTCAAACATAGCTGAGGAATGATTAAGAATGGAGAAGCAATTTATCCCTAAGGTAGGAATGGTCCCTATTGGGTCTTATCATTAGGAAAGTGTAGGGAAGTTTTCATTTCGTACAATATATTGCATGCTTGTATACCCATGTGTAAATGGCTATGCATTTGTGGATGAAAATGATGCAAGATTCTTTCCAGATTTATTTCTGTATAATATAAACACACAACATGATAATCATGTCTTTAAGTATAGCTAATGAAACTTTACTAGCCTGTGATAGCTATGTCAATAAAAATGTGAAGGATGTGCAGCTGTTCTGAAATAAGCTTTGAATTGTGTGTGGTAATGGACTTATTGGCATCTTTGCTGCACGGCAACACCCTAGAATCAACAGAGCTTTGAGGAAATGAGCAGGAAGTTGAAACTCTGGCTCAAGATTTGCTGCTTTGCTGTGAAAGTGTGCACACTATTTTGGAAGAGAAGCCGAAATGCTGGCTATGAGACTGTGGTTTAGCCAAGTGGATGATGGGGAAGGTAACAGGCAGGCAAATGGAAAATCTCTTAGGAGGGTATTTGCTGGGAACTGCTCGCATCGAGGCTGTTGGAGGTGTTTGGCTTCAGTGCTTTCCTGGGACTGAAATTCTGATGATGAGATAGGTAAGTGAGGTGGGCACCATGTCTATGTTCCTTTGTAAGATCACCCAATGCTGCAGTTGTCTGGCCGAAATGGGACTTGTTGGCATAGGCAGGTACGTTTGTACCGTAGCCAGGAATGATTAGGCTGTAGAAAGACTTGGAGAGAGTAATGAGGTGTGTGGTAGCTGCTCCTGCAATCCTTGGAGAAATGTAATCTTTATCTTTGATTAATTAAGAAAAAGAAGCAACACTGACTCTTCAGCTCTAGCTGATATGTGATTGTAGTCCACTGCATGTCCATATAAATCTGACAGCCAAATAAATAAGCAATAAATTTGGTCTATAAAATCAGGGAATGAATGCTCTAGTGTTGAGCAATGCTTGGGTCCCATATACTATAGATGATTTGTGCATTATAAACAACTAATAATCATATACAGTTATTTGAAAATATTACCTTATGTAATGGAATATGTGTGTAACATTTTGATAATATTTGTAACTTTGGACAGTGCTATTTACCTGTGGTTCAGGTCCACTTCAGTGTGTAGAGATGTGACTGCACAGGTTTTCAGGCTCTACTTTTCTAATTGCATATTGGTTTGTATTATATCATTAGTGTGGTATGGGCATTTCAGAGAGGACGAGCGCTACTTTTGCCACTTATATTATTCCATCTAACTGCTGTTTACCTGCTCCTGGATTCCTCATTGCCGTAGGACGCACACAGTTTTCTTTTACTTTCATAACACTAGTCTAGTTGACAGCAGTGAAGGATCCAACCCAAAATGTAAGCAACACCATAGTGTAATGAGAGGTATAACAAGTTTCTTCAGAGCTACCTTGGATGAATTTCAAATTATCTAATGCTGAGTCACACCCACACATAAGCCTGGCTGAAACTGGGTACCCTGAGAATTGAGAGATGCAAGACAAGTTGATGCTGCTCATTTCATTGCTGAGTTTCCATTAATCTTAGAGATCTGCAATTTTGGCATTTTTTTGCAGGAAGGAAGGAAGTAAAACACGTCAGAGTACATTTGCACATATCTTTGCAGTTGCATTCTTTTATTTTTATAGTCACTGTGGAACTCAAGGTTCACAATACCAACCTGTGCTGCAAAACATAAAAGCATTGGTAGCAAAACATATTACTCAAGGGCCCTTCCTCTGTAGGGAATTTTTCTTCCTGAAGAGAACAAATCTGTTTTCTTTCCAAGTACAAATTAAAGAACAGGTGTCGCATTACTGTTAGCAGATGAAAAGATGGCTTTTTCTCCACTGTGCACTGATCAGGGTTTAGAACGTGAAACTGAAGTTACATCAATTGTTTCAACACAATTCCTAGGCAGGGCAGATTTTTCCACTATGTTACAGCTTTTTCATGACAGAGAGTGTAGTAAATGCTTTATGATTTAACTTTCTTTGATGTTTAGATACTGGAGAGATAAGTGACTTTCTAGAAACTTTCCTAGACTTGGTAAGCAGCATACAAAAACAGTACCTCAGCCTTCATTTATAGCCAGGTATAGCCTCTGGATACTATCCACAGTTGTTAAGCAATTCAGAATATTTTAGCACGTCTTTGCATTTTTTCCGTCCCTTCAGGTTATAGTATTCATTAAAAAACAGTTCATTAATTTACTACTGTCCATGCATTCTTTCTAAGTGGCAGCACTAATATTAAAAGTTATCAGTTATTGTTTTCTTCCGAAGTATTTTGTTGTCTCAGCTTTGTACAAGCCAAGCACTTTAACTGCAGCTCTTAATCTTTTAAAGTGCTTTGCAAAGATGAATTAATTAATCATCATAACACCCTTGTTGAGCAGGTACCGTTGTATTGGGCGTAAATTGCAGGACTCTGTGCTTGCACCCAAGTGCCCAGTTAGCTCCCACATGGGTGCCGTATCACGAATATGTCGGAGGATTTCAGGCAGTCGGGTTCTCCAATTTCCAGTAATTTACTTGGGGGAACATAGAGGCTCTGGCTGCAAAGCTGAGGTAGCCTTAGGGAGATGTGCCCCAGAAGAACAGGGTCACTGTGGACAGTGGATGGAGACAGTGATCTCTGTCTTAGAGCCCTTAAGGTTTAGGTAATGTAGTGGTACCCTTTTCTGTGACATCAAATATTCTTAATTTAGTGGAAATCATGCCCCTGCAGGTCTCTTGTTTGCTTATAGTGAGAGCACACTCCTTCCCCTGAGCTTCCTTGCCCATAATTTAGCTGGGGGGCTGGACACCCTGCTCCTACACTGGCCAGCCGCAGGGACTGAGAGGTTCACCTAGGTATAAAAATCAATCTATGTCAGCAAAAGCCATTTCCCTTGCCTCTCAACAGTAATGCTTGCACCTAAAGTCTGCTGTGGGAGCCTTCTACATGAAATGCTGTTTCTGGTTGAAAGAGCAAATTGGAAGCAGTCATGTGTCCTATAAATCTTTAACTAAAAAGATAGGTTGTCAATTTTATCAAAGTTGCACTGCAGAATAGCCCTAAGCAGGAGTCTCTAAAACCCTACTTCACATTCTACAGATGAGGATAAATTATAAGCCTCCTTGCTATATATTTCTGAAATATAATGTACCTATGTCTGTAACACAGGCTATAAAATGGAAATGAGATAGCCAGCATTCCGGTGTTTTTCTGATGTACAGAGGTTATCCTGGTAATATATCTCAAAAACCTCCAGCAATATTTTAAAAGATCGGCAATGTCGATTTGCATAATTTGGTATATAATTTTTTCATTTTTTCCTAATGGCTGAGGAATGGTGAATAAAATTTCGCACTATTCTCAATAAGGACAAATAATTTAATGTGTGAAAATGCAGCTGTTATCAGTTACACAAGAACCAAAGTGAATATACTATACATGTGACATTCAGAAAACCATCAAAATTATTTTGGGCTTATACATTGTACCTATAGTTTAGTTACAATTGGAAATTATTAAATTATCTCTTCTGTCAAACTGAATAGATGTGGAAATTTTGTGGTTGACCTTTGATGTTTTGCTAGACTGTAATTAATTAGGTTCAGCATTTAATGGTGTACTTAGTTTGGATTAGTGCTGTGGTGGATGTATGCAACTTCTTTGTAACAAATGTGGGTTACTCAGTGTTGGGGTGCAAAATTCAGTGGGACTGACTACTGCGAGATTTTTTTTTTTTAAACTAGGTCTTCACAGGGTGAAATCTGTTGAGCTTCATTGTCCATGAGGACTTGGGGTTTTCATTTTTTCCAACAGACATATTTGGATAAAAAATTGCAGTTGTTATTCTGTGCAAAAAGCTTTATGAAAGAGATATTCTTGGTTTTGTGGGGAGAGAATTGAGTATTTGCAAAACAATACAAATTTCAAAAAGAATTAGCACCAACCTCAAATTCAATGTTTTGTTTTCTCAGCAGGTGGGAAATAATTTCTTTCATTTTGAATGAAATTTTAACTGTCTGATTTGGGGGCCAAAAATAGAAAATGTCATTTTGAAGTGAAAAGTCAATAGCTCCATTTTAAAACATGGAGACAAACTTCTGACTTGGGCTAAACTTTTGACCTAAATTCAGAGAGATCGACCCCATGTTTTCCTGTTAATATGCTAGCTGTCAGAAAACTCTAATCAGCCATGCAACCAGGTGAAACTTTTCTGTTGAGTATAGCTGCGTTTGACCTATTGATATGACAGGCTGTCTAATCCACAGATATTTCTTCTACATCTACCTCTCTGGAAATATTTGTTCAGCAAGTTAAACTTATTAACTGATTTTTTCCAGCTCTTGAAAGCCGATCAATTCCTTGGACTCAAAGTATATAAATTCTCTCTTGTACATCATCTTTTCATCTCATTGATCCCAATATTATAACTCCCTCTGTGTATTTCATTTGGGGCTGTGTTGAAAAAGAACAGACCAATTTCAACTGGAGGTTTGTATTTAGCGTTTGTTTGCTCGTGTTTTGTGAGAGTCTTCATAGCTGCTGTTGCCCTCAAGCTCCTGCCATGCTACAGGGCAGATGTGCCTGGGTAGGAGTACTCCAGTTCTGCCCAAATGAGGCTCTAACAACTGACTGTGCAAATGTATTTTCTACAGGACTGTGTCCATTCTTGCATACAGTCACATTTGGAAACAATGCCAGTCCCCTTTTTTATAGAGTCTCCTATAATTCATGATATATAAGGATATTGCAATTTTCTTCTTTTCCCAAAAGATCATTTTCACAAACTGAATCACGCCTGGGAAGATATATCTTGGTTATCTCCAGAGCAAATGAATACAGAATGTAGTTTATTTTTCTGGCTAACTATTTCGACCAAACCCTATCTACTCCATAATGAAAAGTTTTGATGACTCAATTTATCCTTTTTTTAAAAAAATAATAATCTGCCTAACTATTTTAACGCATTTATTATTTTGTCTAGTTTAGAGTTGATGTGAATGCTAAAATGTAAATGATGTGCTCACATTTGATCCTTGTTGCAAAGTGTACTAGGATGGGATTCACACAGTTAAAACTTATTCTCTTTCTACTTCATCTTAAAGCCCAGAGATTTGGCAAGTCTGTGCTGTAAGGCCCAATAAAGGAGTGAACTGAGACTGAAAGATCTTACTGCATCAGCAAAATATCACCTGCATATTTAATGTTCCTCTGGTTTAGCTTTACTGCCATTTCAAACTGCTTTTTCAGGTAGCTTCTCCCAAAGGCTCAAGTGCAAGCACCGATTGTAATGAGAGAGCGGGCTGCCCTGACTTCTCTTCCTCATCCCAGAACGACGAGGTCAGGCACCCATTAGCAGTTTCTCAGAAGACTGGCCATCAGTTTTTCATGTATCTGAGATTTTGTGGTTGGTCCTAAGCCAATCCTTTCAACTGTAAAACAAGAGGCACCCTCATGTTACATCTAGTATGAATAGCAGAAGTACTCTGTATGTGCCCTGTTGCCTTAGTCCCCAAGAGGCCGGATATGCATGTGCTGCTGTCTCGTCATGCACAAAGTCCCCAGCTGTCATCATTTGCACCTAACTGATGCCTGATGCATCCAATAGCATCTTGCATCTGCGCTGTGGGTGTTCGCTGCACAGTCACTAGTTATTTCTTCAGCACCGTATGTAGCCATTTCTGTGTCAGTGGTGTTTGCTTCTTGCTTCTGACCTCAGATGATGGATGTGGAAAACAGTTTCTGCTTCATCAAGACCTGTGGCTAACAAGCCTGACTCTGACCTTGGTGGCAGCACTGCCACTGATTAAGGTGGGTTCAGGAGTTGATCCTAAAGTTTTTATGGGATGCTTCTTGCAACCCGTAGTCCTGTGACCATACCCATCTTGACACTAGCCGTATACAGGAAAGAGTCCCTAACAGGGGTGAAACATCTGCAATGGTGCTTTTAATAGATGATGTGGTTTGACTTATGCATTATTTTTGTTAGTGCTGTGTTTCGTTTCATCAGGCAAAGTGTATTAGTGTGTGCAGGGAAATCAGTGGACTTGTTACATATGAATAAGCACTTACTTGCCTCTTTCCTTTTGTGAATGGTTTCTTTATTTGTGGAGGCAGAGTTGGAGTTTGGGAAATGAGCAGACAGCATGCTGCCTTACAGGTGCATGAGATGGGAGGGACAGGAAGGTGCCCCTGCACAAAGTGGGAAATTGGACTATATCTAAACCTCTTCTGTTTCAGACCCAGTTCCTTGAAATTCATCAAGACTGGAATTTCTTTTTTTCTTGTAGTTTTTTTTTTTAGTCTGTAACCAAGAGTTTTACTTCATCGTTACTATGCACGCGGTATCTTCAGTGTTGAGGATATGGTAGATTATTGCATCTTGTGTTAATAGTGCACAATACACAGAAATCACAATGAGGTTGGGTATAAAGTGTTTTCAGTACAATTTATTCCAATCAAATACTCTGTTTCCATTAGCTGAATTCAAAAGTCTCAGTTGTCTGACTTGGAGATGAGCAAGTCTGGGGGCCATCAGCTTTCCAGAACTTCTAAGCCACATGTCAAAATCTTTGTGTGCCTGAGATCCGTTCAGCTTATTTCTGGTGTGTGTTGGGAAAGGAAGCTGTATTTGTGGTTGGTGGGTGGGATATCCATGACACTAGCTTCCTAGAGGTCCCGCTACCCTGCTGTGGGAAGGTGCTGGCCTGTTTAGTAGATCTTGGAGGACATTGGATGCTGGCCTCACCAGCCTCTCCTGACTCAGAGCTTCACTTGAGAGCAGCTTTCCAAGGGCCATCACAACCTTTGGCCATGTCAAACTCTCAGCCTGAGCTGAAAACCTAGTCTCCTTGTACAGAGTTCAGAAGGGTAAGGCAGCTAGGAGGCACTAATGAGATGAGCAAAGAGCTGCAAAGGCTAATTTCTGGGGAATGGCACAGGGAGGTGAGGGGCTTGAGCCCAGATTTTGGACAAAGCTGGTAAAGTTGTTAGATAGCTACTTCTGTGCGTTTGCAGAGTTAGTCCATGGATTGTGTCACAAGGTGTCTTGCAATGAACTGTATCTTTCGAGTATAAACTCTCCCAGGAGCTTTTTGGGGCCAGTTGTCTTCTGAATGCACTTATGTCATGTAGGGCAAGGCACTTAGGAGCTGAAGCAATTCTTTCTCGGAGTCCTTGGCTCTTGGTGATTTCTGTACGGCATTTGATAGTGGCAGTGGAAGCGATGCATGGAAACACAGTGTGCTTAGAAAACCTTACCAGAACTAAAATTCATTGAAAGTCCATAGAGTAAGAGAAGAACACTTCAACTACACTTTACCTTCTAACTGCAGAGACCAAATGCAAATAAAGAGAAAGACAGCCTCTGAAGCATTTGAAGGTTTGAAAGGTCTCTGTTAACTTGGCCAAAGAGGTTGTCTCTGCAGGCGCAGCACAGATCTGAGCACTTAAGACCGGCTTTGTTAGAGATTTCAGAAGGGAGGGGAAATGCAGACAGTGGATCCCGGTAAATTACCTAAGCCAAGTCAACAAAACCTAGCAAAATCTAGTATTAGAGGGGTTTGGGAAGGCTCAGGCCCTGCACAGATAGCCTTGCTCTGTGTGACTTTGCAAGCATTAGCACTATGCATAGATCCAGGGAGAAGATAGCCCTACATTTGAAGGGTTATTCAGAGAACAGGATGGTGTGCCAGGACAAGAAAAATGAGCTGCCAGCCTGAAAGTAAAGGGACACTTATTAGTTTGAAGTTGGACACAGGTTCAGAAGCCAATATGATGCCAGAAACCGTAGTGTTAGCACTGCAGAAGAAACCACCGATGGTTGAGAGAAAATAGTTAAAACTCCAGGCTGACAGCTGGGATCTGGCCTCTGCTTTGGAAATACATGAGCCAAATGTGAGGCTAACAAGGTGAAATAGATACAGTTTGTAATAGCATCTGGGAATGAATCATCCCTGGGTTAAAAACACACCAAGTCCTTGGTTACATATGGAAAATGCTGTTTTTGACAGGGTAGAATAAGAGATTTACATATCTGTCCCCTTGAAGATGTGCTCAAACACTTCTCCTCAACCTTTCTGCACTCTGTCAGAGTTTGAGCATATCTGCCTGGGGATCAAGATGCATTTGAATTGTCAGCCTTTGGCTCAGAGTGATTATGGGATCCCTTGCCACAACATGCAGAAGGTACCTGATTTTTTTCTCGTTAATCAGTGCCTGCCTCCATACCACCAGGATGCAGTATTTCCAGACTAGGAAATATTTCCAGAGGCAGCTAACCAGGAATGTGTGGTTGAGTGTTTTCATACTTCCCCACTTTAGCATGGGAGTTAAGGGAGTAATGCTGTGCAAAGATGGAACAGTCACCAGACAAACTCCAGTCTGTTCACCTGTGACTTGTACAACTATCAGTAAGTGTCTAATTCAACTTTGCCTTTTATTAACACGTTTTTTGGTAGTTTAATTGTTCCAAGTAAATGTTTGGGGGAGCTAAGTAGCCATTGAAAAGAAAGCAATAGATGGACTGATGTAAAAATAAGTTTTATTTCAGTTCATCAAGCTTTAGTTTGGGTGCTGCACTCATGCTCTTGCAAAATCAAGAGGAATCAGACTGCTTCTTGGCATTTGGTGAAAACAGCACTTAATTGAAGACCCAACCAGTAGTTACAGATGAATACTATTCCTCATTTTGCTTCTGGACACTTTAATCAACCTGCCTGCATGTTGGGATCAATCAGTTTCAGCAGTTGCGTTCATTCATCTTCGTCCTGCCATTCATCTCATGGCAGCAAGGAGAACACTGTGTAATTGAGTTTAGTTGAAATCTAATACAAGGACAAACTGTGACAGTCCACCTCTAATCAGCTTGATTCTGAATTTTCAGAACAAGCATTAGCTTTGTATTTCCAGGAGGAGCATATCCAGGGTCCCGCAGAGCTTCAGTGAGAAAGCTGGCAAAGAATATGGAAAACTGGAGATGTGGAGTCTGTTTTGTGGTTTGGTTTTTTGTGGGTTTTTTTTGTGGTTTTTTTACCATTTAGAGTTGGTTAAGAAAGCAATGATGATATCTTGTTTGCTTTCACTCAGCTTCTACAGTGTTTGCTTAATTTAGAAGGGAAATCCACAACTTGGTCCCCTGTGTAAAATGTATAAAAAGACATTTTGTGCATGTTTTGTTTTTTTAAAGCTACTGTAACAAACCATAGAGATACAATCTCAAAATATTTTCACTGAAGCAGATGTAGGACTAGATTTTCAGTTTTTCTAAAGTGCTCACCATTTGATCTACTTTTCCACATGGGCTCCCTTAGAACTGACTGCAGTAGTGTCATGTGCATGGAGGTATTGCTTTTTTGAAAGCAGGATATTAGCCGCTTGGGTTTAACATGTTGTAAGTTTATGTATATTGTCTTTAGAGTTTTGGCTGATCTGACTTGACCGAGTATTCCCATGGAGATGTGGCTTTTGTAAGTCTTTTAACATTGCAAATCTTTCTGACAGAATTGGAGGACATCACTATAAACAGAAACCAACTTAGGAATACTCAAAGGATTTCCCACTTTCTGCAAATTCTTTACTTTCAGCAGTAGTTTTATATATGAATCATAAAATGTATTCATAATCTAAAATAAAGGAGCTAAAATTTGGGGAGGAGTGATTTCTATATACATACATAAGTGAAGGAATTGCAAAACAGTTGATCAAGGACTTATTACAAGGGCTTATAATGTTTTCCTTAAATATGATTTTTAATAAGATGTCTCTTTTCTTGGAGTGTTATTACAATATATTGCCAAGCTCTTACAGCAGAGTTAAACTCCTGGGAAGTGCATGTGTGACCATTTTTTCAGACCAGATGTGGTGAAAGGACTGTGTATCAGGAAACAATTCTGATTTTTCCAGCTATAACAGCTAGACTCCACAAACCTCACTCTCCTTTCAATGCATAGACAGCAATATTTATAGTCCTAAGGTGGTTGGAATATGTCATGTGTCCTGATTACACATATATAGTTAAAGCAAAGTCCTTCAAAAATACTGTCAGTTGGGGCAGAGGGGTAATAAGTCTATTCTTCCCATACTGTTTTAAGAAACCTAGGAAAATCTCTGCTTTTGCTGGGTTTTGACTGCTGTAGCTGTGTCACTGAATAACAAACTTATATGCTCAGAATGCAGCATTTGGATTTTTGGTAATTCAGATTACAACATCCATGAGTGCCTTAATGTTTTAAAATTAAGAATGTCTGCATAACCACGCACTGTGTAGCATTTAACCCTTTGGCAATGTACAATTTTTCACTTGAAACTTCCCATGTTTCATGCGCCATCTTAGACTGGCAAGAGGCTGTTTTCAAAATATTTCAGTGCAAATCAGTATGAAAAAATGTAGAAGATTAATCATGTCAAAATACCATTTTTGCATGTTAAAACACTATTTTAACAGTCTGTGGCCAACTGACCAGTCGTACCTGGCTATAGGAAAGAAGCAGCTCTGCGTACAGCCATTTTTCATGGGGAAATGAGGAAAGCACATTGACATGGACATGTGCTGGCAGACCTGAGTTCCCTTTTTCTGACCTGGCTGGAGACAAACGAGTTTTGGACTAAGGCTGTGCCCAAGCTAATAAGCCTCATTCAGCCTCTCTAATTCAATTACCTGAATTTCCCAGGTCGCCCAGCTCTCACAAGCCCTCTGTCTATTGGACATCTTTCATAGCAGTCAGTCACTTCAAGTAATGGGGAAGAGTACATTAAGTTGTAGGCAACTCTTTTCTGTACCAAGAAATGAGATTCTAGGTTTTTTTGAATCATCTGTGGTTTTAAAAACAAACACACAAACCTTCTTAAATAGCAGTACAGGCACAGTCGTTAATTTTCTCTCATTTTAATCAAAAGTAAGATTAATCTTAATTGATTGGTGGTTATACTTGTTATTTCTCTGCTCTGGGGGTAAGGTCTTCTGTAACCAGCCGAAGCAAAAAGGATCTCAGACCCAAGGCCTGTTAACTTTAGTGTAAGATAAGCCACAATGGGAGAGTACTACGGGGTGGGCAGTGAGCAGTGCACAGGGTGCTAATTAGGTCAATGTGATTAGCGCAATAAACCCTAGCCAAATCGTAGTTGTTTCCTCTGTGCCAAGAAGTCTAATGCATTTTTTTCCTATCATGTGAAAAGCTGTGGTAAGTGCCGAAGCAGAAACATGGCTCTGTTTTGATTTTTAGCTGAAATTGTTTGCTTTTCTTCACTCTTAGTAAATAATCTTTAATTACAATGTACTTGTGGGTACTCTCCTTGCTGCTTTATATTAGTGTTTTTGAAATCAGTGGGATGCTAGGAAATTAATTGAACAGAACATCCAGGATGTTCTCATAGACATAAATATTATGGGGGAATGAGGCTGCTGAATCTTCTTTATCCACAAAATTGGAAATGTGTATAGATTATATTCTGAGACAGAACATAATTTAAGGGGGATGTAACGCCTCCCACTACAGACCTATTAACCAATATCATAAACCACTTCCCACCTGTGGAAGATTTCACAAGAATAGGCTCCGGTATTGTATACACGAGATGCTGTTCACGGTAGTGATTAATTCCTGTAGTTTCTGAGGTATTCTGAATACGTACCTGACCTGCGGTGTCTCCAGTGTTACAAGTACCTGCTTTTCTTTCCTAATAACTCACTATAACAAATTCAAATTTTCAGTCTCTATTTGGGTGACAGAGTTGTCCTCTAACAGCTGCAGGTATAATTGTCTCCTGGTGACAGCAGGCCACTCCAAAACAGAGCAAGTTCATTAAAACAAAAAGGCTTTTTTATATTGTAAGGTTTAATGTGCTGGGAGAGGAAAGGGGAAGAACTGGAGTACTTTTTTTAAAAAGTTTTTTAATGAAATTAGCTGAGTTATCAGCGTGCTTCAGCCCAGTTGAAAAGGATTTTTAAAAAAGAAATCCTTCCAGCTTCATTCTACCACTGATTGTTTCATATCTTGTAAAATTTGTCAAATTTTACCAGGGCTCTTATAGTGTTTCTGGATACTTCTGCTGACATCAGTGGAGTTTGCCCTCCACTTATTGTGTGCTTTTTGCCAGATTTTACTAATGTTGAGATTCCTTTTAAACCCTGAAAGGATTACTTCATTATCTGAATTTATCTGCAAGTAAAATACTAAGACATCCCCTCTGTAATGTAACCCAATAGTAGAGTGGTTTTCTAGGCCTGAGGAGGGATTGGAAGAGGGGGGTCCTTGATCCTGATTCTTTTGCTCTCTGTTTATCTGTTTTACACTAAACAGTTACTGTTTTCTTAAATCCACACAGCAGAAGAGAATAGGGACAGGAACATGGGTTTTCCCCTCTTCTCAAAGGAGGCATTTCATACCAGCAGCCTTTCATAGTACACTGTGTGGAGAAGAAATTTGGGTCCAGAAAGTTGGTGGGAGTTTAGCTAGTTGGTCTAAAAAGGCCAAGATTTTGTTCTGTCTCTTATGGTTTAATTTACTGTAAACAGCAAAAGCATTCCTCACTTAAGTACGTGGGAAGGGCTATATCATTGTAAGTCAATGCAAACAGAGGAAAACTTTATATGCAGCCTGTCAACAGCAAATGTCAATGGAAGAGCATTAGTAATAAATGTCATGGTGTGCTCTAATTACCTCCTACAGCTCTGCTCCTTTAGGGCAGATGTTCTATCCATTGAGGTCATGCTGTGGTACATATTAATTAAATCTCTTCAATGTTATCTGCTGTTTCTGGAAGGCAGCAAACGTAATGTGCAAAATAGTGGTTTATCTGGAAAGAAAAGAACACATCCCAGAGCAAGGAAATATCTTTATCTTTTGAAACAGATATCATCTATTATTAAAGCAAAAAAAAAAAGAATGCCTGCTAGATTTTCTGCTCTTGTTAATAGCATGTTTTAGAATGAAATATTGACTAGAAAGAGGAAAGAGAAATATGCTCAGACATGAAAGCACAAGTGCTATAGTTGAGTAAATATGTGTTTCTATTAAAATTATGACCCTGTGTAACCAGTGGCTAGTAAAGAGAGGCTTCAACAAGCATTGGAAACAAATGCAGCTACGAGCAGCTCTTTGCCCTTTGCATGGAGAGATTCCATTGTGTCTGATGGAGAAACAAGTTGTTCCAATTTAAAGCCTGCTAAAGTCAGCCAGTGGAAAACTGTGAGGCTTTCCCTTGATGCATGTGTCTGGCTCAGGTTTCTGATGACTGTTCTCATGTATATTAACACTTACATAGTCATTTTTGACAGAGCTATTTTTAACAACTACTTTTGCATCTTCATTTCAGCTGCAAAAATATGTATCTGCACAGGCAAAACCACCTATTTGTCAGTCAAGAAATAGGATCACTGCTTGATGACACAGTAGAAAGTGGAAATTTTTGCAAAGCGTCTGAGAAAAGCAAGAATACACTTTGAGTTTGAGGCAGCTTGCACTCTTATGTCTTTTAGATCCTACCAAAAACATTTCTTAAAATTTTGAGGCCCTTCAGAATCACTAAAGAGCAGCTTATTCTAGGAGCAGGGAGTTGATTCAAAGTAGGTGAGAAACCCACTATGCTTAATTAATGAATTTAGTATATTCCAAGAAAAATGAATTAGAAGCACTGCAATCCAGTTCCTTTGGCTGTCTACTATCTAGGCTCTTGTGCCTTACTGAAGAATTGGGATGAATGCTCTGTGGCAAGAAAAAAAAAGATTGGAATTTCCATTACACTCAGTTATAATGCCCATCTAAATCATTAAACACAGACATCTTTTACTAAAGTATGTTTGCTTGGGTTTTTTGGGTTATGTTTGCAACACAAACACTGGAGAACAAATATTTAGAAGAGCTCAGAGTGTTTAAGAACATAATTCCCAGGAAAGCTCAGGAGCAAGCAGTTTCTGTTGTTCCTAGATGTGCACAGCTGTTTTGAAACCTGGCTACTACTTTAAGGTTTTGAGGGACTAATCATTTGGTCTTTTAATTATCTGACCCACAACATTTTGGATGCAGCATCTGATGAGATACAGAAGTCCAGCTCTGTTGATAGCATGAATGTAACTCACATATTTTACAAAAAGCCTGGATCAAGCCTGGGCTCCGTTAAGCCTAGAAAATACAACTTAGGTGTACCCTGAGTGGAGCCCTCCACTACATAGTGATATGATATGTGAAAGAGCTGGACTACTGGTCATCTCAAATGCTGATAATCTTGGGCTTGACAGACACAGCTCTGCACCCACATGCATGTGTTGGCTGAGCACAAACAATGTGAGTGTGCATACATACAACATGATCGTGGCAAACCCAGGGTTACTGAGCATGTGCTTACACTGGAAGAGCAATGCTGAGACTGTTCCCTTCAGCTTGGCAACCTTAGATATTAGATGGTGACTATTCAGGGTAGAGAAAGCAAAGCTTGAAAGGGTCTCTGCAGGGCTGCTGAGACTGTGGTAAGCTATTTGAACCATCGCACGTACCTGAGGTGGTGTTTGGATATTGAATGGCAACAGCTAGCATAGTACTATTAGCATAAACTATGACTTTAAGGGAGATACTTTGGTCTACTGCCAAGCAATTATAATAAGTAATATTTAACTAGGTGTTAACATGAAGGAGAATTTCTTTCTTCTCTGTTGTATAATTCAAGCGTTACCAGGTAAAGTTCAAAAGATGAAATA
Source organism: Gymnogyps californianus (assembly GCF_018139145.2). Classification (NCBI taxonomy): domain Eukaryota; kingdom Metazoa; phylum Chordata; class Aves; order Accipitriformes; family Cathartidae; genus Gymnogyps; species Gymnogyps californianus. The sequence continues at coordinate 61,749,341 of NC_059474.1, read as the reverse complement.
GAGACAAAGAACACAGTGGAAGAGGATCCCATTGCTCTGTTACCACTTGGCTCAGGTCTCTTGCTCAATCTTCAAAAGCACAAGGACCAAGTCCCTAGATGGGTTGCTGGTTTTAGATCCAAGCGTCTGTACTGAACTTTTTTCTGCTTTAGGTCAAATCCAAATTTTGGAATTTTGGAGAAGTGTGGACCTGGATGCAGAGATTAATATCTGGTTGCTTTTGAGCTAAGGTGTTTAGTCTAGATGTGGTGTTCTGATGCAAAGTTTTACTTCAGGCCTGTTTCTAGTTTGAAATGTTTTCAGATTGGACTTGTTTCTTTCTGAGGCAGGGAGGAAGCAGAGCAGCCCTGGAGTAAGGTGTTGTTTTCACTGTATTTCTTTTCTTTACATTCTCTGTCATCTTGACTAATAAATATTTAGCTGTGAATATGCTTGACAGCTTATCTTTATCCTGTGCCTAGACAGAAGGCTCCTGCAGATAAACACCACCACTTGTGTGCCTTAGCCTATCAGCCCTGAATGTCCCTTAGTGCAGAGATGTGCTTTAAAGGGTCTGGGAGCTACTTCAGTCTCTGCACACATTGCAGGCTCTCAAGCTCTGGGTCACTAGCAGGTGATCAGAGGCCATGGGCGCCTTAGCCTCCCGCTATTGGCTGCATTTCTTGATCAGGCAATAAGGAATTTGTGTGGTATTTACATGGAAATGGAGATCTCATTATGGGAAGAGAAGAATATCTGGATATCTGTACTAGCTCTTGGCTGTAGTTCAACACTCATTGGTTTTCACCAGGGACTGTGGACTGGCATTGTCCTTTCTCAGCAGACGTGAGGTGAAAAGGTCACATTAGAGAAGCTAAACAAAAAAATTGCTTTATATTTTCAAGTGTGAGTATATAAATTCTCTCTCCACAGCACCAGGGCATAGGTATATTACAAGTAATTGGAGGTTTGCATCTGTTATTTGATAACAGATAACTTGACCTTCTCAAATAGTGGTTTTCTGCTGATTTCACATGCTCATAAAGAAATTATTTTAATTACCTAAAATAAATAGATCTTCTCTTATATCAGTACCCAAATGTAGCTGTATGAGTGTTAGATTCCTTTTCTGTCAACCTGAGGTAGTAGCAATATGCAAGAGAATCACACAAAAGAAATTTATGCCACTAATGATGCTGCAGCTGTCCAAAGACATCTGCTCTTTTTATGACTACATCTTTTAGTGATGTGACAAATGATATAGTTAAGATCATGGCACAGAAAGATAACCTGGATGTCAACTTGCACAATGATAAGAGCTACTTTCTGCCAACGGTTCATTAGAAAGTCAGTGAGCATACACAATTGCACACAAATTTACAAACATTGCTCTTTATTACATCAAGTTGTGTCTTTGATATCACTGAGGCCACTCCAATTGATTGTCCAATTGGTGTTTGTACTTACTGGGACACTGCACCATTTTGAGTGAGCAGCATCAGACATCACAGGAGCTTCATGGTCAGACTACTAGGCTGTTTATTTTGCTCTTCTCCCCCCCACCTTAAACATCCATTTAACAGGAGATCTGACAACTTCACATGTGTGACTGAAGTAGACACACCTTGTGAGCTCCCCTTTTGCTCTCCCTTCCCCCCATCATTTGCAAAGTAACATAGTCCAGCTCTGTGTTTGTGTTTTATTGAACTGGTATTCCTTAATCTGCTGATCATTTCCACAGCAACCATTCCTTTCCCAGACGCACCATTGCAAAACGTAGTACAAACTTATTTGCTTGTCTGTATTTCAAGAAAGTGAGCCTTAAGGAAGGGCTGTCCTTTGTTTTAGCTCAGCAATGCACAATATTCTTTCAGTGCTGGTTTACCTTAACAGAATAAAAGGTCTACATACAATGGCTCATTTCTTATTCTGTGGCTGGACATGTGCGTCGCAGCTAGGTATGTGATTTCAGCCTATACACACACACCCCAGCGTGTGATCGCACACACTACAGTTGCACAAGCTGACAGCATGTGGCTGGTGTGAGGCTGAGCATGAGGTGGGGGCAGCAGCACCTAGACAGCTCCCAGCTGGGTCTCCACCTGCACTGAAGGCTTCCTTCAGGAAGACAATGGCAATGAATGATCTTCAAATCCAGTGAATTATTCCAACAGTGTGGACGGATAGGAACTGGGGCTCAAGACCTGCTTTAGGTTGCAGCAGTGTTTTCAATAGCTTGCAGCCCTGCTGTTTGCTTGGGATTGCTGGTTGTGAAACCACCTTGTACTCACTCAGGGACACAGTTACCTGTAGAGAAACACTGGGAAGTACATAGAGCAAAGTGCTGCCAAAGTGACCTGGGTTTTAACTCCAGCTCTGACATGACCTTGTAGAGAATCTTGAGGAAGTCATTTTGCCTCTATGTAATTCTGGAGCTGTGCTTTTCTTATTGTGTCTCAAGTTGATTTTACTCTCTGGCATTAGTTTGGGAAGTTCTTTTCAGTCATGCAAGCAGGTCAATGGTTAAATCACTTAAAAAGCAAGCAGAAGTGCAATGTTGATGTGAAATAAAATTGCATCTATGCATGGTAAATGCGTAAGAGACAGATAGACCACAAGGCAGGAACTCCAGTTGCTTATGTTCTCTTCCTAAATCTATCATTTGCTGTCGTGTGTCCTTGGCACTCACCTGTCAGGTGTCCAAAATGCCTGCAGTCCTTGCCTTGGGACAGGCTGTGTTCAGTATCATAGCTGTGAAGGGCTGGAGCCTTGAGAAAGAAGCACTGGAGTAGCTTTACCATGACCACCACAGCTCTCTGCTCAGTTCCTGCTGTCTAGCCCTATAAAATTACCTGCATGGCATGGTTCCTCTTCTCACACTTTGTCTTTTTGCCCAAACATACAATGTCCCTTACTATGTGTTTATAGACTGCCTGAGAGCAGTGGAAGGCTCTGTGCTTGATGCTAGAGTAGTATACATCATCTTACAGACAAAGATCTAACATTTTTGTGCTTGCAAGGCTTTATCTAGATTTTTTGGTGTATATAGTAATTTTAAATGCTGCTTATAGAGGTTGCTATTAAAAGGACAATGTTGATAAACAACTGCTTCATTATACTCTTTGAGATAACACAGCTGGTTTACAGTCATACTGCTTACCTTGGTGTGTTTGGGAAATACTGGGTTTTTCAAGGCAGTCTAGGTAAGGTGGTTCTTGAGTTAATCATATTTGCAGCACTGCATCAGTCTTGCAGGATGAATGTCCACACTTAAGTTACTAAGTAAATCTTCAGGCAACCAACCGATTTGCCTCAGTCTTCAAAAATCCTGAGTTCCTGAAAGCTCCTGCTAATTTCAAGAGTGTAGATTTCCAGAAATGCCATAGAAAATCGAATGCAAAAATCTTTCTGAATATCAGGTTGACTTTAGATACCATATTTTAGAAAAAATTGCTTCAGCTTTGCTCTACCAAACCATTCAGTGAGTTTCCTAGTTATATTGCACTGATTGTCTTCATGCCATTAAGTTTTTTACAATCTCCCTGCCCTTCCATTTTGCTAAGTATTGATTATTCTTTTTTTTTAGGTGGAGGAAGGGAAGGAGGAGGAAGGTATTTTAAAAAATGGAGATATATTCAGTACTACTTTGAAAAAACTGTCACTTGCAAAAAATTGTAAACATCCTTGGTATTTGTATTTATTGATTTAGCAGAGTACTAACAATAGCATAAAACAGATTCATAAAAGACAGTATTTTCCTTCTTTGACAGAGAACAAACTGTAGCTCTTATAAAAAGGAGGATCATTTGTATTGGGCACTGTGGTTTTGACAGATTAGTAATAAAGCTGCAGAATTTTCCCTTTGAAATCTGTGGTTCCAGAAGATTTACGATGGGACAGAGAACTCCATTTGATTCTGCTCAAAATTTTGGGCATGAAAAGCTTAAATGTAAAATTTTTTTGAAAAGAGTCCAAAGTAATTGAAAAGATAATTTTGAAGGGGCTATGGCTTAAAAAACTATTTGTTCTAGAGTTAGGAGTTCTGCAGTGAATTTTGTGCTTTTTGCAGAGCTGTAACGTAGTTCTTCTGCAATGACTTAAGGCCAAATACTCGCCACTACTTTCAGGTAAGTGATTTACAATGTGGTTGTGCCTTTAAATAAGACAGCTTGACTTCTCTCTGAAATCTTTCCTGTCAAAACCAGTCATTGCCAGTCTTCAAGTGACCCACAATATATTTCTTTAATCAGCTACCTTTTGGATTAGATTTTGCTACAACTGGTTTTGTTATCTCCCTGTCAACCTTCATAGTATAGTAGCGTTAAAAAACAGCAACATTTTAAAAGGGAGGCCTTTAAATCTGGCTGGTTGGTTGTGTTATGTCTTTTTGCTTGTTTTATGACTGTTGAGGAACAATGATGCCGATAAATATATTTTTAAGCTATCCTTTAAAGGCAGTAGCTCCTGCCAAACCATTTTCTTTAATGCCATTTATTGACAATGACTGAATGTACCATCTGTGTATGCATGTTTGGAAACACTGTTATATTCAGATGATGAAAAAATTCAGTTCACCTCTGTGCAGTAAGGATTGTAGCACATGTGAAGGAATAAGAGTTGTTATGGAGCTCTGAAGCTGGTTTCTTTGGGACAGGGAGTATCACAGGTGGGATCTTTTGAATGTTACTGCGTGACTAGTCCTCATGCTCTTTAGGAGAGGAGTTCTGCTGAAGTTGGGCGGATTCAGTTCTCACCTCAGTTTTGATAGCCTTAAATACTTCTTGTACCACGGAACTCATTTTTTTAAAGTGATCTTTTACCCAAATTCAATGCTGACAAGTCTTCATCCTCTAGGATGGAGTGGACAACATCTATCCTGGTCTTTAAGGAGTCATTTTGAGGACCTGCATTTAGGTCAGAAAGGTGAAGCGACACAAGATTTTGAAATACAGGAACTACATCCTTGAGAAAGCTTGGTGTTAAATAGAGAAGACATAGGTGGGACTGTCAGAAAACTTAATGAAAGTGGTAAGATTTAAATAACAATACTTCTACTTCCCTTATTAGTGCTTTATTAAGAAGCAGGAGCATAATTTTTATGTCCAAAATTTTCTGCTGCTGTTCTTTGAAACAGGAGGGATGGTGTAGATGTTGCCTTCTCTGTAAACTAGATTTCCAACAAGTGAGAAACTCCATGGTACTCCCTTCAAACACAACTAATATCTGCTTCTCAGTCCTTCTCTTGTCCTCACTTTAACCCATCCGCTGTCCCTTCGAGTCTACGGAGCAGCAGTGTCCTTCAGGAGTAAAAAAGACTTGATAGACGTGCTTCTCAGTTTAACACTGAAAATCTGGTCTGCAAGTACTTAGAAAAACAACTGCATTTGGTGTCAACAGTGAAGCAAAGTTTTGCCCCTTTCCCTCCTGCCTTGGAACCACGGGCACAGCTTTGCTCATGTTTGCAGTTTTCCTCCTGGATAGACACTTCTCCCCAAGTTTGTTCAGTCTACCTACTTTACATCTGTTTCTACAGTGACTAATTCGTGTGTCCTCCAGGGCTTCATTCTTGGACCCAGGTTTATTTATTTATCTCTGTTTCCATTTACTGCTGTGATTTCCTGTCATGGAGTAGATTTCCAGTTGTGTCCTGATTTTATGCAAATTTATTTTCAGGTGGCTGCCAGAAAGCCAGATAATATATATTGATTGTTATGATTTTGCTGGACAACAGCATCTGGATGTCAAGCAGTTGGTTATCTCATCTTGTAAGGATGAATAAACCACTTTTTTAAAGCATTTGGCATCACCTTTCTCATCCTTTTTTCCCCTGTTGCGATTTCTTTTTTCTGTACCCCAGGCTGTAGTATTTAGGCACTCTTCTGTGCTAAGTTGCTTGGTGTAGCTCGTCATACAGTGCTGTTTCTAAGAATGGCTTATTATTATCTCTGTGCTGAGTGTCAAGATGCATAGAGAAAGGAGTTTATTTTTAGAAGGTAAGATCCAAATACGCTTACAGTCATTCCCAATTCCTCTTGAGTGCTAGAGACACACCACTTCAAACAACCATAGAAGTTGAGAATTAAATATTTCTGCTTTGAGGCAAATGTGTGTCTGTGGAGCCAAACTCTGTCCTCAGATGCTTATGTGCTGTTCCCACTGGAGTCTGGGGCCTTCCTGCCTGGGAATGCAAGGCAGATTTTGGCATGACACAGTGGCTTGGGAATTAAGACTTTATGAATTGGCACTTTTGTTCTTACTGCTTTTGTTTAAGACAAGGGTGGGAGAAAATTATATAACCGCTGTGAGGCTTAACAGTCACTTTGCTTTTCATGGAGCAGAGATTGTCTGTTGGGGAGATTTTAAAACCTGCGTTTACATTTTGAAATAAGTGGTCTGAATTTTATATATATATATATATTGCAATATACATTGCTTTTTTAAAGTCTTACCCTTCTCTTTCCTGCTGCAGCCTTTGCTGTTCTTCACTGTCCACGTGGTATTAGCTTACCACTAATGAACATAACTGGTCCCATGCCACTTATTGTTAGACTGGAGGCTAAACCAGCATGCAGCCAGATCAGCAGCCATAACATGAAGCATCCTTAGTTTTAGGAGCTCAGCTTGTGTTTTGCTTCTCCTCCCGTTCTCGCAAAAGCCTTTTATTAGAGAAAGCTCATCTTGGTGATCAGGCCACTAGACTTGCAATTCCAGGCTCTACAATAAAAATGGGCTGGGTACCTCTGTCATATCATTTCACCTCTCCTGCATTTGTTTCCCCCTACTGGTGTGATATTTGGACTTTGGACACTCTACAAACAAGCTGGGCATCAGGACCTATTGCAACCTGCAGGACTGGTCAAATGGCCTCACCTGAATGACCTCACATTAAGTTAACACATTGCACCTTCCTGAGTGAGATATGTCTTTTCCTTCCTCTGTAAATTATAAGTGGTGGTGGTTTGGGCAGCGTTTCTCCCAAGTGAGAGCACTGCCAGCTCAGTATTATGACTCGATGAACAGCACGTTCCTATAATGGTAGGCTTTTAAAATATTTTATAGGGTATTTGTATGGGATGGAGTAAGACTAAATAGAATTGCATAGAGCATTTTCCATAAAATTTGCTATAAACCTCTAACAGGGCAAAGCTCATTGCAGACTAATTAAAGGGATTCTGCTGAAATGAAATTTGTCTTTATTGCTCTCACTTGAATAGCTTGGAATATAGCAATATAAGCAGACCATAAGATTTTTAATCTTAAGATATAGTAGAAGTATTTAATATTATTTCCTACTGTTTAACTAAAAAGACAACAGTGTACAAGTTCAAATCATCAAAGGTCATCTTTTAAAGCTGATCCAGTATTTGGAAACAAACTTTCCAGGCAGCTCCCCACACTTTACATCACCTCCAAATGGTGGGCACTTTCTCTGCAGGTGTCAGCACTCAGCAACTCTGCTGAGCACCCAGTGCTGTGCAGACTGGGGTTTGCTGTGTCTGTCACTCCAATGGTTGCTGTCTTTATGTTAGGGTTTGAACACGTTCTATGTGAAGTCTGAAGCTGTAGCAATATCCTTGTGCTAAGAGATAAGTAAGAGATGGTACCTGGCTTTAAACAGACTAGGTGCAGTGCTCTTCCAACTTCTCCCTGTCTTCAGACTTTCCCAAGTGCCCATGCTCTGTCAGGAGAGAAGACAACAGATGCCATAATCTTGATCTGCAGGCCAGAGAACATATCTTCATATCTTCCATTTTTTTATATTTCATCTTGCCTTCTGAAATTTGGAAGAATTAAGCAATATGTGTAGTAGGGGAGAGAGAATTTTCTTTAACGTGTGTGGTAATTGCAATGTCTGCCGTGGTGTGTACTTCATTAGATGCTGATAGTTTATTCATTAAGAGCTTTATTATGAACACAGACATCTCTGACACTTTAGTTGAAAAAAATGGAAAAGTTTGAGAGTTGTTTTGTGCTGAATTCTCATGTAAAAATTACAAACAATTCCTCTTTCTGATATATAATGCTGATTTTTCATGCTGGAATGCTCTACCTGCGAAATTTCATCCAAGAGTGCATTTTAATAGCTGAGTTCTTAACCTTTCCAAATAAAAGTATATAATGGGAATAATGATAGAGTGAAATTCCACCCTTAATTTGAGCTGTATTAGAAAGCCTGGGTATAACATTATTCTATTACTTTTTCCTTTTTTGAAAATGAGTATGTACTTCTGTCACTGGGCTTTACACCTATTCATACACTGTTTAGCACCCTTTACTCAGATGGATGAGATATTACCTAGGTAATCTAGCTCATTTATCTTCAGCAGTGCAACTTGTGCATGGCATTATTCACCAGTGGGACCTGTTAGACTGGAATGGATGATTTTTTAGCAGTAATGTGTATGTTTTTTCAGTTGTAATAAATGCTGAAAACTGTATATTTAGACGCCAGTGTATTTCCACATGACAAAGCCCAGCTCAGTTCAGGAAATACCATTTGTAGTGCTTTACAGACCCTATTCTCCACTGCATTGTCCCCCTTGTCTGCTAGCGTGACCATGGACGACTTTGGTGTAGGAGTGATGGGGAAGTGGTGTGATAGAACGGACCATCAAATTCTGAATCCCCAAGTGCTTGCCAATCTGTTATGAATGAAAGCTCATTACTGGCAGACAGCAGTGCATGTGAGCTCTAGCTCAGGTGACTCTGTTGCACAGGAACTTGGAGAGAAAATTTGGGAGACCTTGTTAAAGAGGTTAACATGAAGGAATTGCTCAGTTAAAGCTGACTGCAGGCTCCCCACCTCAGCCCTTTTGAGAGCCCTTAGGATGTAGCATCTGATACACATACCTTCTCCAAAACTCTTGTTACCATTATGTTCATGCAAGCAACTTGGAGTTCAATTGTAAAGTCCTGCATGTCGCAAGCTGTTTGTTAGTATTGTTCCAGCTAAGCTGATACAAAGTCCCTGTGAGCCTCTTTTTATACTCTGTCTCAAATTCCTCACTGGAAGACTGAGTGGGCTTATGGTTTTGGACTCATCTTCAGCGCCACATCCTGGCTTCCAGCTCCAGCATTTTCCTGCTGCTCTCTCATGATGCCAGGGAGACTCAGGGCTGCATAAGACCACAGCATGGCTTTCTTAGTGGCATCTATCTCACCCCAAATGCACAGGGCCAAACAGACAGTTGTGATGGCACAGCTCTGAGCCAGTGAAAAGCCCCTAACCGGCATGTGCTTTGCAGTGAGAACGGCGAAGTCTTGTCCGATGGTCAATGGTAAACAAGGGAAAAACAAGGTCCAAGTGCCTTTCTTCAAGTAAAAGCAGCACATAGACTGGGGACTTGTTTAGAAGAACGAAATGAGTTTAATTCTACCCACTTTGGGCTTCTCTGTCAGGTTCTTGCTTTGACTGTGAAACAATTTATATGTTCTTTTGTCCACCAATAAATGGCAATGGAAGGGGGAAAACAGGTTTCAAGTCCTCCTCATCATTAAAGTTGAAACGGGAAATTGCCACTTTTGTTTTTTTTTAATAACTCTCTAAGGTTTTAGTCTAATAGATCTCACAGACTACTGAGGAATGTTGTTACTCTTTAGCTTTAAACTTAAGGACAATCAGTGGTTTATGCCCCACAACTTAAGAGCACTTGATTTAGACAGAATATTCCCTGCCACTCCCTAATAGAAAGAGGATATTAGAAACAAGCTGTGTCCCTGCATAAGGAAAATATCCTTTTGATGTAAATGTCTCATCAACGTATGTCTGTCAACCTACGTTTCAGGAAAAATGGATGCTTTCTTCCTCCTCCCCTCTAGGCAATGGTGAATCATTAAAGAGCCTTTTGTTTGTTTACAATGGGGTTGACCCCATGGGAGCACAGATGTCACACATGATAGATTTATTGACAGATAATCCTTTCTTTGGGGGGTCTACTGTGAAAAATGGTTTCACTTCATAAGTATCACCTTCAGAAATGATTTAGTGCCTTTTCTCTTTAAATTATGAATCTTTTGCAGCAGGGAGAATTCTTGACAGAAGCTGTCTGTAGGAACAGGAAACCTTCTCATATATCAGTAGCGTAAACTCAACAAGTAACCTCCCCTAGGGTACATCTACATGGCCCAGCGCTGTACAGCAGAGATACACATGCTGGCTCAGAACGAGCTGCAGTAATGTAAAATTGTGAGCTGGTTTCTATTCCCTTTTAAGTATGTGTATACCCTGTGTAGCTCAGATAAATACACTATGGAACTGGTCACAAACCAGATGCCTCCAGTACCTGGGCTGCAGGGCTCAGATCTGGCTTGCATGTTATAGCTTAGCAGTGAATTAAATCAGATAGGAAAAAAAAATATATACATACATGTATCTCTCTCTCTGTGTGCCTTAGTCTTCTAGGAGACTTAGAAAATGTGAGCTTAATAAAGAAAAAAGTGAATGCTAATATTGAAGAGGGAAGAACTGGGCCTATTGGTCCGTTACGGTCTCTGTATAGTTAGTAGTACATGTACAATTCAGAGTAGCTTAGCTTGTCATGATTACAAGACTCTGAAGAAGAGCTTTACGTTGATGCTTCATGAGTCACTAAAACCTGCTGCTAATTGCCTTAGTCTGGAGGGCTCACAGGGAAATCTAAACAAAGATCCTGCAGGTGTTTTAATCGGTGTTCACAGAGCAGCCCTGTTGTGCTTCATGGATTTGATTCAAGCTGTTCTCAGTAATGAGATGTGAGGTGGCAGTGCTGTTGCTATCTACACTTGGTGGGTGCTGCAGCCTCTCAAGGAGCCCCGGCAGGCACTAGGGTTTCAAAGCAGCTGGTGCCGTGCAGTCGAGCAGGGCAAAGGTGTTCTCCTCCTCCAACAGCTCGTGCTCTAGGATCCTGGCAGTGTGCAGCAGGTGAACAAGCAGGTGATGCCACGTGGGGAAAAGTGCAGAACAGCAGGTTAAATAGCATAGACAGTTGCAAACACGAAGGAGTAGTTAAATCCGCATCAGTTAGCACCATAACTGGTACCTGATGGCAGTGCTTTCTAGGCACTGTTGCAGTGAATGTAGGTGACTTAAGGAAGTTATCTCTCCCAAAATACTATTTTCTTTGGGGGTTGTTTTATGTCCTACAAAATCTAGTTGATCCATTATGAACAGCTCAAAGAAGTTTAATACAAGCTATACAGCAAATGCAGTGCTTAGGAACACTGTGTGGATATTGGATATATGCTCACAATAATAGTGGCAAATAAAGGTAAGGCTTGAATACTTGCCATTAGATATTACAGTATTTTTGTTACAGTACATTATCTCAATACATTTGTGTTAGAGAGCGTTTTGTTTATCTGTCAGGCATGAATTGTCGTTACAAGAGAGAGGCAAGCTAGTCTGCTGGAGTTAGCTAGAAATTAGGTAATATTAATTATTGTGAAAACTGATGTTTAACTGCTCCCTTTTGTTTCTTACAGTACAGCGTGCTCTTGTGTCCAAATGGTTATAGATTGATTCAGTTGTGCATGAATAGTGCTAAGTGCTGTTAAAATAAAACAACATTATTTGGCATTTACACACCATTGTGCATATTCAAAGCATTAAAAAATATAAAATTTTAGATTATGATCCACTGCAGCTAATATCAGCCCCACATCAGCCACGAGTCACCGGTCAGCAAAGAAGGCAACGCAGCACAAACATTTCCCTCCCTGTGTTAAAATTCTTGTTTGCCACATAAGTGGGAAAATTATCATCAAGTGATGTTTATAGGTCTCTAGGGTTGTATGTGCTTGGAATGTCACAAGGCTGACTTTTGTATCAAGAGTCAAGCCTGTTCACAGAAAATGTGAAGTGCAGTTCTTATTTAAAGTGAAATCAAAACAGAAATGGGTCAAACTCTTCCCATTGAAAGTTGACTGGAAATGTGTGCCTGAATGTCTCCTGCCCGTTGAAAATCCAACCTAGATATTTTCTTTTAGGAATTATAATCAGTTAAACTTGCAGGGTTGAGGTGTGTAGTTTTGGATGTGCCATTTTCTGTAGGACTATTTTATAGGCTCGTATAATCCTACACAGTTCTATAGCAACCTGACTTTATGGTGATAAACTACTTCACTCAAGTGCTCTATAGGTTAATATTATCTTAATTTCCCTTTCCTGTAGCAGAAGTGTAAATCTGATGCTTGCTAATTTTTTTTTTCTAATGGCAATTTTAGACCTCCCAAGAACATGACTTCAGGCTAGTGGTCACAGCACTGAAATGTGGGGTCTGCCTTAGCTGTTAGACTGCCATGAGTGACTCATTTTGGTGTACTTTGGCTTCTGTACCTGGCTGGGTTTCAAAAAGAGAGCAATGATTTTGGCCTTCTCTGTAAAGTGCTTTGGGAGTGGTCTATTGGTTAACATTTTTTTTTTTCTTGTTGTCTCAAAATCTAATTTCTGTAACAAAAGCCATGCAACCTTAGTGCTTTTGGGGCTAGAAAAGAAACTATTGGAGTAGTCATTTTTTTTCTTGAAAGCTGAGGTTTTATAAGAAGAAAACAATGAACTAAAAAGCTACACCAAAACTCTGAACTCATCTCCTTGAGTTTCTGGCTAGCTTTACATCTGCTAACATTGGGTAACTTCCCCTCACAAAAACACCCATGTCCCATGCAACTGCTTCAGGCTTGCTCTTGTGCTGACATATTTAGGGCACAACACTTTTTAATGTATGGACAGGCTCATACTAGCGGAATATATACACAAAGAAAATGGTGAAGACTACCAATGCCAAATTCATGAATTGCATTATCAATGCCTTATGGAAAGAGCCATGAATCACATTACAAGATAAAGAATGAATTTTTCCCCTCTGCTGTTGAAAGAAAAAGCAATATATGGTCTGAAGTCTAACTTTGATATTTCTCTCAACTGTTCTCCCTCTCAAAGCTTTCTTATAACCAATAAAATTCACAGGTTTGCCGTATCTTACTCAGCGAGAAGGCAACTTAAAAACTAATATGCTGCGTTGGCACCAAGTGAAAGAAATTGATTTAGATGATGACAGTGAAGGGGCCATGCTGAAATGTGTATAGCCAGGCAGTGTCACACATCCTTGGAAAGCATTCAAATCGATTTCTCATGGAAATGTATTCCTGAGGAGCTGTATCAGACAAAAAAGCTTCCTTCAGGAAGTGCTGATGAGTCCTGTGGGCTCCCACCAGTGCACTACCACAGTGCCACCCCAGAAAGATTTACGGGATTAAATGTACTTTGATGTTGCTCTGCTATGTTAGTGCAGTCTGCCTGAGATGGCAGATTAGGCTGGAGCCCAGGACACCCGGTGCTGATCTCAGCTTAACTCCTGGTTTGTCACTTGGTCAGGGGCAAGACACATCTTTTTTAATGCGCTCCAGTTTCTCCACCTGCAGAATGGGACAACTGAATCCTTTTGCTCAGGGATGTGAAGTGCCTGAGGAAGAAAGGATAAAACAGCTAGCTGTTTGCTGCTGCTACAATTGTTACACTTTAGTTCAAAATATATCTGATTTAGATATCAGTATTTAAGACCCAAATAGACTAGATACTCTTTTCTACTCCTATGCTGTATCATTGGCCATTCCAAGCTTCAGGCTTATACAGGAAGGACCAAATTTCTGAGGGAAATTGGGGGATTTGTGGATTGCAGTATGAAGTAGACCACCAGCATTTACTTTTCAACATTAGTGTCACCAGCCACAAGAAGTCCCTCTTAACGCATTAGGGATCACTGGGTTTGGACTTGTACAATGGCCAGAGAGCCAGGAGATTCTCACAGGAAGTAGAAAGTTCTGGTAAACTCACAACTTTGTGACAAAGCCTGTTGGTTTAAAGAGTACAGTTGAGGTTTCAGGCAGATAGGCAATACCTAGAGAAATGGAGATTACATCCATAAAGAAGGGCAGTGAGATTAGACTGTTTAGAAACTTGCCTTTTAAAAAATAGTGGCTGCAGGTTTCATATTCCCAGGAAATGAGACTGCATGCACACTGCAATACAAAGAAGGAATAATAATGTAAAATGGAAATAGAGCAGATGAGCGTGAAGGTTTTCTGGTTGCTGCTCTTCACTTCCTCCTTTGAATCATAGTCTGTCTACAGGAGAAAACATTAGAAGCAGTTGCTGCTGTTTTCCCTGGCAGCCAGAGTTTAGTAAGTCACTAACTTAGAGGTTGTAAGTCTTTTGCAGTTTCTTAAGGTCATAATCATTCTTCACATGGATGAAATCCTGTATATCAATTCACTGCTGCTGAACTCGCTGCTGCTTTGGAGTTCATTATTTGGGGGATTAATTTTCTGTTCAACTTAATGGTTTTGTCTGTGTGGTTTTTTGGGTTTTTTTTTTACTACAGTAAAATACACTTGAAAGCATTTCCTGTATCTTCAAAATAAACTGTTCAACTCAGGTGCCTGTGTAGCATCCATTTGGATACATAGTTCCCTTCCTTCTTCCCCTTTGTTCTTAGGGAGACAACCCCTTGCTGTTCCACTAATCAAATTATAACCTTTTCTCTTTCCCATAAAAGCCTCCTACATTTATTGTATAAACCGAGAGGTGGGCTGGTGTATTAGAAGTTGGGTTTTGCTTGCCAACCTTCCTCTAGCCTAGCTGGTGGGGAATGGCAGCAGGCTCTGAAGGGTCATCTGTGTAACGTATAGAAGGGACTCAGTTTTCTTTATGCCTAGGCTTGGGGATCTTGGTTTCTAAACAGCCCAGACTTCCTGTATGCTGTTACGAGCTACTTGCACCCTTTCAGACTGATGTCCCCATGCTCAGCAACCAGTTGTCTACAGTGGCCAGTTTTTCTTAGAAAGTGGCAGCTCACGGACATCTCATGTGAATCATGATATAAACCTTCACAGGGAATTGTATAGACTCTGCTGCTATGACGGGAGTCAGGAGGATAAGAACACAAGTGTGACCAAAGTGGTCTGACTAAAGATGTGTGCATTAGCTCCTGTCCTGCCACAGTAACCCCAGCCAATTCTGCAAATGCTTTAGCCTGTTCAGGACAGATCTATCTTCAAGTTACTGGGTTCCCTAGGAATCTGCTCTGAGGTGGATCCCACTCCTGAGCAATTACTGTGCGTGTGAAGGTCAGTTGGTAGTGAACCAAAACAGAGTCACTCAAGGACCAGCATCAAGCATTCATTTCTTACAAAATTTTTCTATGTCCTCTATAAGCACATTTTGTAGGTGGCTCACATGCGAATGCATTTGGAGCAGCTGAAGGTACTGCATTAGTTAATTCAGTTACTAAAAGAGAAATGAAGCTTTTAATAGGGCCTCCCAAAAAAGTGGGTTGAGCTGTTGTGGAAAAAAATATGAACACTATGAAAAAAAAGTTTCAGATTTTGTTATGCTTTTTCCTTGTTTCTTTGAGCAAATGAATTGAAAACTGTTGTTTTAGAATTAAACGGAAATGTAACATTTTCGTTTAGATGCTTTTTGAAGGGGGCTGAAATGTTTTGGTTTTTTCCCCTGAGACTGTCGTTCCTTGTGTCTAATTTTTATCTCTTATCTCAATCCACTTTTGTAATGATAAAAAGGAGAGGACAGGGAAAGAAAAAAAATGCAAAACCTGAAAACCTAAGCTATCTTCTGATTTGTATCAGCACAGAATTTCTTTTCATTTGAAACATTTTGCTAAAATTACACAAATCCTTGAGCCACAAGAAAACTTTTTTAAAATGAAAATATTACCACTGAAAAACTTACTTTAGTTCTATCATGGTTTAACCCCAGCCAGCAACTATGCACCACACAGCCATTCGCTCACCCTCCCCCGGTGGGATGGGGGAGAGAACTGGAAGAGCGAAAGTGAGAAAACTTGTGGGTTCAGATAAAGACAGTTTAATAGGTAAAGCAAAAGCCACATGCGCAAGCAAAGCAAAACAAGGAATTCATTCACCACTTCCCATCGCAGGCAGGTGTTCAGCCATCTCCAGGAAAGCAGGGCTGCATCACGCATAACGGTTACTTGGGAAGATAAAATGCCATCACTCCAAACGTCCCCCCCTTCCTTCTTCTTCCCCCAGCTTTATATGCTGAGCATGACATCATATGGTATGGAATATCCCTTTGGTCGGTTGGGGTCCTGGCTATGCTCCCTCCCAACTTCTTGTGCATCCCCAGCCTACTCGCTAGTGGGGTGGTGTGAGAAGCAGAAAAGGCCTTGACTCTGTGTAAGCACTGCTCAGCAACAATGAAAACATCCCTGTATTACCAACACTGTTTTCAGCACAAATCCAAACCATAGCCCCATCCTAGCTACTATGAAGAAAATTAACCCTATCCCAGCCAAAACCAGCACAGGTTCTCAGAAGGTTTTACCTGCAAATCACTCTTAACCAACTCTACCTATTGGTGAAGCGAATGAGGCAAAAGTGTGTCAGCTGAATATGTTTGAAATAAGGTAACATTCCTTACACTATAATATATTTTATAAGAAAACACTCTGATCCTTTGTAAGCAAATGGAATAGTGTGTGAAGAGTATGGATAGTTATTGTCAGTTTTCAGTCTGGTAATCATTGGAGTGTAATGTCAGCATGTCATTTTTTCCCTGAGGAGTAAGTAAGGGGTTATTGGGTTTGGCAGCATTTTGTTTCCCAAGTATTATAGGGGAAAGGTCTGCGTATTTTCAGATATCTGGCAGTCAAATATCGAGGATTTAATATCTCTATAGGTGTGCTATCAACAGGTGGACTAAATGTCTGGAGAAGGATTTTGTTCTGTATTTGTATGGTACCTGCGTCATTGGGTTCTGGCTGGGCTCTCCTGTGCAACATATGCTGTCATTGCTTCAGGACCTGAAAGGCAGTAACAGCTCTAAGCCCCGATAGAGACAATCCACTGTCAAGACTAGGATGTTAATTAATTTTAATGAACCTTGGAACATGTAGTATACACGAAAATGCTGTTTTCAAAAGCAGTATTTTGTAAAGTAAACAATAAAAGCAGGTACTTCAGAAAGCCAGCTCTATTTAGTAAAATATGTTTTCCTGTATGTCTTTATTTTTGAAAAAGAAAATAAAGCCTCCAAACCAGACTTTTTATTTTATTGATTTTTACTCAGCAATTCTACTTGCACCTTGCAGTATCATTACTTAAAACAAGAATTGTATTCTTGAAATATAATTCACCATTTGCCAGTCTGGCTTGATGCACTCACTAGACAGCAGGCTTTTCCCTGGGTGGGCTTTGCAGAGGCTAATGGGTTAAGTGCTTGAGCATGAAAAGACTGAACTGAAAGTTATCTAAAAATTTGAGGTGTCAAATACAGTCATTCACTGATATATCTTATCCTAGCAGGTGGGTGAGGTAGAAAAAGCGGTCCTGGCAAAATATGGGGTAGGATCCACTGGCTGGCTTCCACTGCTTTCCTCGAAATCATCTTGGGCCATTTGAACATACCCCCACTACCTGCGCAGATCTGGCTGATTAGGCCTGTTCACGTGTTTCTCTTGACTAATGGGCATGATGGTGGCCATTTTAGACTCTGCACTGCTCATGAAGCTCAGGTTTTATTAGTATCAGGCTGAAAGCTGAGTGGTGGCTCCTGCCTTCCAGTGCAGAATACCAATGTGTCCTCAGCGTCCCCTTGTAATTGTGCTGCAGCAGAGCTGGACTATGGGCTATCGATACTATTCGGGGTACTCAGATCAGCTTCCCATTTGCTCTGGTGCTGTATGATATATGACACTAGAGATGAATAGCTTGTATATTTTATTTAACAAAGACTAAAATAAATTAGTTAGCAATGTACTGCCTGGCCTGAACACCCAGTAAGTACTAGTAGTTTTCATTATCCCTCAAGAAATCATTGACTATTTTATGTGATGCAGTAATGTATTATTCATAGACAATTTCATCGGTAACATTATTGCAGATTCTCAATGTAACAAGAATGTACATAAAGCCATGAAATCCTTAGGAAGAGAAAGATGGGTGATCTTCCATAAAAATGAGAATATACGTGCGTATGCATACACACAGAGGACTACAGGTCTTCGTGGAATCAGGCAAATGCCTTTTAATCATGGCAGTGAGCCTTATTCTTAAAGCATGTCTGCTACTACTCCTTATAATCCACTAATCCCTCTCAGTTTATTAATGATAAACTTTAAATATTGAGCTGAAATGTTGTTCTCTGCCTGAAGATGAATATTTTCAGTCTCATTGTTAGCAATTCGCCTGTATTTATCGCATGGATGGGTATCTGCATTTCCAGCCAATGTATTCACCAGGCTTGATATGTAAGATTATGCACGTGGAGAAAACCCATCTGCATAGCACAAAGTCCCATCTTCTGCAGTGACAGGACATGGTACACAAAATTGTATACCCCACGCTGTCATTTAAGGCAAAGGACTCAATTTCATAGTTTCTCTTTGGCAACATAAAGTAATAGTGGTAACAAGACACTTGTTCAGCCTCTCCCTGGTGTAAAAAGGTGTAACTCTTCTGGCGTCAGGGAGGTTCACTTATCATCATTTCAGGCTGTGTCATTAGCCATAACTCTGCCTTTTCTACTCCTTGAGTCTCAGGTTTCCCAGCCCGAACGCTACATCCAGGGCAACTTCTTGTATTGCCACAGCAGGTTTTTGTCAGGAGCAGGCTTCTTTCTAACCTGCAGTTCCTCCGGCATTGCAAAATTGAGGAATGAGCCTTTACTCCAGTGGTAGTAGATGGCACTGCTACTTTATGATTCCACCCTGAATCACTACCCAGCTGGCTTGGGCCCTGCTACAAGGAGTGAACTGAGCTCTGCCTCAGCCGTTGCTGCTGCACAGTGTCCACCTCAAAGCTTAGCACATGGCCTTACCTGCCTTTGGGGACCTTGGTGCTGTGGCTGCACAACCAGGATGCTCTAGAGCTACTGCCATGGCCAGTATCAGACCAGTATCTGTCTAAAGGCAGTGGAGTTTGGGTTTCACAACAGCAGCAGAGGTCAAAAACTGGCTTTATATCCTCCCCAGTGTGTCCAGACTGGGTGCTTGTGGCATGGACTCATGAACAGAGACCTTGTGATACTTGCACTGAGTGCAATGTAAAAGCATATTGTGTTATTCCTTTTCTTTTTGCACTATGTCTTATGGTTGTCCTTGAAACTTTGCAGGCAGTGTTGTTATCTGAGATATATTGCAGTTAGAGCTTGCTACGCTGGGTTGGGCACTTTAGAAAGCTTTTACCACTTCATAATTTAAATGTATGTTTGTCCCTCTTTAATTGAAAAGTTGTAAGGAGTGAAAGGTTTGTGTGTTTGCACTGTTTAAAGGCTGCTTTGACATTTTGTTACCAAGGAAACTGCTTTAATGTAGAATCGGATTCCAGTAACCTCAAACTCTCTGTTCTGTTGGGGTTTGTGCATCCTTCAGGATGGGAACTGTTTCAATGGGAAACTGTTTCAATGGGAAACTGTTTCAAAGCATTTTAGTCCAATCTGGGCTTTGGCATCTCTAAAGAGTGCTGATGGGGCTTGAAGTTCAGCCGGCACTGAAACTTCTAGCCCAGTTCTATGTTTGTTATAGATCCAGGGCTGGACCTGACACCAACGTTGCTGACTCATGACTTCTGAATACATGCACTGACATATTACCCTGTATCCTGACTCTTATCCTCAATTTCTTGTCTACTCCTTTGCCTGTTCATACAAGTGGAGTCTGCACCAGTGATGTCATGGTTTATTGAGTGGTAGTTAGGTGTGGTATACTGGTATTAAAGCAGCTATAAAGCTGGGAAAAGTGCCTGCTTTGTACATTTAATGCTAAAACCTTGTATGAAGAAGGCAAAGGAGATGATGGGTCTACAGCTCTGCAATTCTCATCCATCTCGTGCTCAAGGTGTTGAGAAAAAGAACGAAGCGATCTCTTAGAAAACCGTGTTGAGACTAGGATGCCTCTTAACTTTCCTTTCAGACAGCTGTGTTGTTCCCAAAGACCCACAGCATTAGTGTACAGGGTCTTTCATCCTTAATTTAGAGCTGAGCCATGAAAGTGTAGACTGTGGATTTGCTGACGCCCTCAGAAATATTAGCTTGATTCTGGTATTTCACACGCAAGTCATGGGACATCTGGGAATGCAGCCTCTGTCTTGGCTGCTAATCTCATGGCTCCTGAGGCTGGGAGTGAATAGCCGCCTAACTCACCTGAACTCCACTGGCAGCAGGGCCTCTCTTCTCACAAGCTGTCAGAACTGCAGAGCAAATAGATGCTGTGGTGTAATCTCTGGGGCGGGAGGACAAAATTAAATGCAGTTCTGTAGTGGAGGCATTTCCTTTTCATAGCAAGTATCACAAGGTTACATGGTAGACACCTCTTGCCCCTGTTGCGGTGTTTAACAGACTACATGGGATGGTGTAGGAAGGAACTTTGTACTCCATGGTAGTCAAGGCATTGAGCTGAGGAAAAAGAGTGGGGCGAAAAAACTCTTCTATCTCAGCAGCCCAGCCATCTGCCAGCCAGAAGCAGCTTCAGATCATGCAAGCTGCAAAAGTGCCCTTCACCAACAGTTGTCTCCCAAGTCAGGAAAAGACAAAGCTTATCTATAGTGGTGGTTATGGGAAAAATAGCTAAAAAAAAAGTATATTTTCTCCTGGAGGCACATCCTTATATACCTTTTATGTGGAGCATGAATACGTTATTACAGAGGAAGCACTCGCTTCAATAGCAGGTTCTGCTGAGCAGCAAAAGGCCACAGCTGGATAGGCATGAGCCTTCAGCCCAGAAGGGGAACTGCACATCAGCTTTGGAGGCTAATAAGGGCATGACCTTCTCGCCTAATGAAAGAAAGATTTCCCAGGGGATGCTGTTCCCTGCTGGCTGTTCTATGTTTTTCCAGTCACAGGCTGCAGTTCTGGCCCTCCTTTGCAATCAGCAGCACTTGTGTTATTACCCCAGCACCAGCTTTGGGAGGGAGCACGTCTGGCTGGACGTGGAGCTCTGGGTGAATGATCAGGAAAGATTTTGCAGGCAAAGAGGTCAAGAAAAAAATCAGTTACTGCAAAGGAAGCATAGGACATGAGGAAGATTAGCAAAGAGAATTCTTGAAGGTGGCTGGGAGGAGGGATGTGGGCGATGAACCCTGCGTGGCTGAATGCTTTAAATCTCCCGGAGTTTATGCCATCTAGAGCAATGCAAGTAGACTTCAGGACATGGGGGCAATTTTTTCAGTCCTGGTAAAATATAATTATTATTGCATTAAATGAGTTTTGAAGGTTCAAGGGCTGAACTGGACCATAGGATGGGGTGAGCTGGAGAAACCTTGGTGAAACTGATGTATTCATTTTGGTGTCATCACAATCCAAATACTTCCTGAAAATGAATTGATTTCTGTGCTGCTATTTTGAAAGGAGTGAGGGAGGAAAAGCTTGAACAATGTCAAAACATCTCATTCTGACTCTGGGAAGTCTCCTTTTTTTTTTTTTAAATGGCATAATCTTTAAGTTATAATGCAATGTATAAATGCAATCTAAATTATTTCATAGCACAATGTTAGATCAGTCCAAAGCAATTCTTTTTCTCTCAGAATGTCATGTTTAATTTTGCTTCTTAATGACTTCAGAATTGGAAATCTCAAAGCTGTTGATGAAACCAAATGTTCATCATATTTTCGATAGTTCTCTTCAGGTGCTCCGCTTCTGACTGTGGTAGAGTCACTCCATAACACAGACTGCAGTGTCTTCCTCCTACCTTGAATCTTTTCTAGTTGGGGTGAAATCCCTTCAGAAAGAAATGCCTTTTCCTATGTAAACTGTGAAGTAGAAAGGAGTAGTAGTTGTCATCAAGTTTTCCAGGGTCTCCTATAGTACTAATTCAGACCATATATCTTGTAGCAGGCATTAACAACAACTGTATATATAATAAGTTTGACACATTTGAGTTCTAACAACCTTAAACTCCAGGGATTCAAGCCAACTTCATTAAAATGGTGGGAGAAAATATTGGCAAGTCATTTTAAATGGAGTTGGCATATATACACCTTTTGACTTGAATCCCAGTAATTTAGTGTGGGTCTTCTGGCACACTGTGTGAATGTAAGGAGGAAGTGGTACGGTTTCCTTAGACTTGCACTGATGCTTTAGCTGTATCTTTGCGGTACTTGCTCCCTGTATATATGTGCGTGTGGATATATATATGGGAAAAAGCTTGTATTTTCCCATATGCAAAGTGTTGTAAAGCATAAGCCTAGTTTTTGGTGCCTAAGTCTGTTAGGTATTTTACACCTTGGTTGCTAAGGCAGGTAGTGGGGCTTAAATAATTCTGCTATCTGGACATGTATAGTCGTCTGTTTAATCTAACAGTTTTTGAAGCTGCTGGCCAATTTTAATTATATTTGGAAGAGAAGCAGAGGTGTCAAAGGGACTGCACTCCTACAAGTTTTTAAGTATTAGTGGCTCATAGAGGAACCACAGTCAAGAAAAGCTAACCCTTTATTAGACACCAAGAAAGCATGCAAAAGAGACTTGTGAACCTGATCTACTAGTTCCTAT
This sequence comes from Gymnogyps californianus, assembly GCF_018139145.2. NCBI lineage: Eukaryota > Metazoa > Chordata > Aves > Accipitriformes > Cathartidae > Gymnogyps > Gymnogyps californianus. Next base: position 61,726,864 of record NC_059474.1, on the reverse strand, counting down.
GGCTTGTTCAAATTATTTGTTTAAACCTTAAATATACCTAATTTATACAGAGTGCAGTGTGTCTACACACATTTGTCTGTCTGTTATACACATGCATATTGTTCACTGAAATCCTTCCAGAAATTAATTGTGCTCCCCCTTGTTAAAAGCATAACCTCAGCTCCACCTGGTGGCTCTGTGAGACAAAACTGCTGAAATAGATCTTGTCTGTGATTTTGCTTTTTGTCTAGTGAAAAAAGTAAGCATAGCACCAGACATACAGATATGTATCAGCTCCCTCAAGATAGATATGATGTATATAAGAGAAGACCCTTATCTTTTGATTCCTGTTTTGAGGGGTTTCGTATTTTCTGGACTTCATGTCTTTAGAGATCAGGGTTTTTTTCCCTCAATCATGAGAGCTAAAAAAATATTTAAAAAAAAATCATATATATATATGAAATTTCCCTCCACCTCACCCCTTTGTCTCTTGAGAGCAGGAGGTAAAGCTTTATGAGGAAGGTCAAATATTGTATCTGAGTTGCACTGCCTTCCTGATTTATAACTCTTGAAGTGTGACCCCTGGAATAAAGCTTCAAGCCAGCTCTAAACCCAGAAATACTCATTGACTATCCCATGCAGCTAATTCTTCACTAAAAACCTATTTTGCTTAACTTAGTCAAGTTTATTTATTTAACTTAGTCAAGTACTAAGATCGGGTATATTCTTGCTTCATTGCTTTTTTTCTGTTTATATTAGGAAGGCATTGGGCATAGATTTTCTGTTATGCAAGCTGTTTTGTAGTCAGAAATTATTTTTATTCCAAGCGGGATAACAAAAAGAATTCTGAAATGAATTTTTCATCAAAAATTAGTGTTAGATCTGGCAAAGTTTTTGTTTTTATTTTGATCATATGTTTTAAAGAGAAAAAAATGAGGGCAATACTCAAAATAAAAAGTGAAACTGTTCTGTTCAGATAGTGCAGGTCTGGCTTCATGTTTTCAGCAAAATAAGTGATGCAAATGGATGAAACAGCTTTTTGGTGAAAAATAAAATGGCTTGCAGCAGTGAGTTGTGGCAGTGAGCTGTGCTGCCTCTGTCGGCTTTGCACCAACACGAGGGCCTGGAAGTAGGGCAGTGAGAATTAGTATGGTCATGTGTAAGGTCAGCTGAAAATTAGATTCTTTGTGGTTTTCCCATTGTGAAATGATACAACAGCACTCCTGAAACTTTGGGCTAGTTCATATCATTTAAATGCATTCTAAATTGGAAGGTTTTGTTTTAAAAATGTTAAAATCAAACAACTTTATTTCCCTCTGCCTTCCCCTGCCTTCTGAACCTGACTTAAACTCTATGACAGTTTGGATAGCCTCAAAGACATGTCTTTGATGAATTTTAGTAATGTGGCTGACATATATAATTCTTCACCCCCATTTGGCAATTAGCAGAATTGGTGGCTCTTTGTTCAGCTTGCAGATCTTGTTTTGTGTATTGCGTGTGGCCATGAACTTGGAAAACCATTACACGTAAGGTGCTGATTGGAGTAGGAAGTTGTGAGCTAGTCTCATGAGGGGAAAGCCAAATCCAGTTTCTTCAGCTGATACCTGCCGAGAGAAGCAGTGAAGCCCAAGGTTGTGGTATGGAAGTGGTAATCCAAGACTGGAATTCACTTATTCCTTGTACCTTCTTAGTCCTTTGGGCCATGCAGTCTCTGCTTTATAGCAACATCCCCAATGCTGTTAGTACTACAAGCAGTGAGCAAACCTGAACCTATACAGAGGAAGAATGGGGAAGACTAGGTCAAGGCATTGCGAAGTGCAGCAAATACATCCAGGTAGAACAAACTTCAGAGTCAAGAGTCTGTGCAAAACAAAGAAATCTTGCAGGCAATTTTAGTTCTTAATACATTCAAGTTTGCTACAGAGGTCTCTTCACAGAAGTTTACTGTCTCCATGCGCTCTTGGCTTATGTCGCACTTACCCATCGTTAGGCATTTGGGAGTGGAGCAGTTGCATATTCTCTCTTTTTTATACTTTGCACATTCCTATTTCTAGTATGGTGAAGAGTTTTATATAGCCACAAAGAGTTTTATATGTCTTAGTGACATTTAGCCTACATACTCTCCTCTACTTCTCCATTTCCTAATGAACAAGCTGTAGGCTGCATATTTGCATACATTAATGCTTTGTCACTTTGAACTCGAGGCAGAAGACTATTCCAGGCAGAAATACCATCTTGTTCCTGTCAGAAGTCTTAATACAGGAGAATATAAAAAACCATAGCATTTGGAATCTTTTAACCAATTCTTCGCACAGGGTGTTTTCCTGCCTCAGCTGTTTATAATAACGCTTAAGATCTCAAATGAGAGCAGTTTCTTGGTGCGTGAAGCACTGAGTTCATTAATAATTAAAGACAGCCTTTCTCCCTAAGCTGTGTGCACTCATGATAGACAGAGGCCAGGAAATGACCATCCCTCTCTCCAGGAACTGTGCAAAAATCACCAGACCTGCCCAAGGTTCCACAGTGTGGTTCTGTCAGAAGGGAGATTTAGTCTCTGCTGCCAAAAGTAAGGCCACACACACACAAAATGTACTAAATTACTTAAGACCGAGGCTAACTAAAACTAACATGTAATCTACTGCTAAGCAATTTACTTCAGAAAAGAAGGAAGCGGCACCAAAATGTTTACGAGGCCTTTCCTCTTGCCTGGCAGTTGTAAATGGTGTGCTCCAGAGAAGGGAGATGTGCAAAAGGGTAAAGCAAATCCCATGTGACAAAACTGCTCCCCCATTTCTGCCACTTGCACCCTTAAATTCAGTGCTGAATGCATGTTTGAATGATGGCATCTGCAAGACAGTGTTTTGCCAAGAACAAACAAAAGCATGTTGGGGAGCAGAGCTGTTCAGTATTTTCTATTCCACTCACGAAATGCAGGTGAACTTTCTATGGCATTTATAAAAAAAATCAAAAAGACACAAGAGAGCAATCATACTTGTGTGTGTCTGTGTTCGCATTCAGGTGCAGTGGGGGATTACAGTATAACAAGGCCAGGTATTGGTCTGGGGAGCAGACGCTTCTCGGGAAAGGCTGGAAGGATCCACAAAGAAGCATCACAGCCCCTGGGGATCCCCTGGCTCTCCCCCACCTCTTTTGAAATGAGCAACCCCACTTCTGCTTCATTGCATAGGGGCACAATCCCTACATGTGCCTGTGTGCACTTCTTAAATGTGCCATTCAGGAGCCAGACTCTCTATGTATGGAGGCAGGATTTGCTGAGGGAGCATCCCGTGATACCTCAAAAAGGGCACTGACTTACAAGCTCACCATCACATGTCCCCATAGAGGCCCTGAAATGTCAAATCATTAAGGATACAGTAAATCTAAAATATTTGTTTTAGAAGGAAAGTCGTCTTGCCCTGCTGATCTGTAAGGAGCATGGAAAGGAGGATGACTTGACAGGTAGATAAACACATAGCATACACCTCTCACATACCCTTATAGCTAATCAGACACTTTTCAGTGGTAGGGAAGCCTCTTTATTCTCAGGGTTTTTTTGTTGTTTCGCTTGTGCAAGCAGAGAAATGGGCATAAAAAGCCAGAACTGCATGTTCCTAGCAACACTGCATATCTGTCGTATCACCAAGTTTTTTGTGGAGATTGCAGTGTTTTTTATCACTCCTTTACAGCAACTCACAGAGAATCATTAGCTACAGATCATGGGATTTATGTGGCAGCGGAAGAAGTATTTGTTTTCTTGTGTTGTAGTTAGCTAAAACCTGACCTTTTTATCTTATTTTAACCAAAAAGGGCAAAATCAATCATAAAATGAATATATATTCCCAAATCAAAGTGTGTGCCTTAATAGGAAACTTTTACTGCGGTAACAGCTTTCAGCACGTTTGATGCGATTTTGACATGTTGCAATTTGGTCTGTGGATTTTTAATGATTGTACGTGAGGCAACATTGTTTTTAGACTTATTTTGCTCCTTTGCTGTTTTTCTTAGTCACCTGCTATGGTATTTGAATCTACAGACATAAGATGAAGTGTTGTTCAATCTTGCCACAGTCGTGGCACTGTCATTCCATGCAAGCTTCTCCCCTTTGATGTTAAGGTAGCCTGCAGAGACCAGGCTCCTGGCTTAAGCGTCTGAAGATAACTGCTTAACACAGGCTGTGTGAATACCCCTTTGCTGCCCCTTGTCGTTTCTTGTAAGGCTTACTTAAAGTCAAGTACTTACTTGATTACAGCATTTTTAGAGGAATCTTTAGCATGGACTCGGTGGATTTCAGGTTGGGAGTATCTCTGAATACCATAACAGAAATATATTGTAGTTTTACATGGTTATAGAGGAAGAAGAGAACAGTTGTAATGGTAGTTTGGATATATCTGTCTCACTGTTTGTCTGCTCTGCGAAGCTGCTTGAACTGCACTAGATCTGAGCAAGAAGGATGACAGTGGGTGTAATGAAAACATTGGGAGCCTTCATTAGGGCTAGCTAACCTTTCCATCCGAGCTGTGCATCTTCAGCAGGTCCTGTTAGAAGCAAATGTCCAAGGACCTGATTAAAGTAAGTGGTCATGTTACAACAATAGTATCTCTCTGCTTTGTAGGGAGCCTCACACAGGCACTTCTCAGTCCATAGAAAAGTAATTTTTCAGGATCACAGAAATACTAATTTGGGGACTGGCAGAAGGTAGAACATTTTTCACAATAGTGAAAAAATCGTGGTGCTTTGCCTAGCATTTATTTAATCAAAATATCAGACACACCAAGTTTATGATTTGACCTTGGCTTCTGAAAATTTTGGGATGACCCTAAAGAAAGCTTTGGCCAGAGAAGATAGACCAGACAGTCAAATTCATCTAAACTGAGCTTTTGAATAGCTTGTATTTGTACCGTGCTAGTTGAAAAGCTGAATTTTTACCTTCCTCCCCTAGAACAGGTTGTTATTCTTGGCATCAGTATTCATGTTATTGTCAATGATTGATCACTTTGCATGTGATAGCCCCACTCCTCTTCTCCTGGTCTATCACATACACTGCTCTACTCACAGACGCTTGGGAGGGGAGGACTTGGTCCCCAGTTGCAACAGCAGAGAGTCTTCCTCAAGGAGCTCCTGATTAAGATCACAAGGCAAAGTGTTGCTTAATTTAAGGAAAGATATCCTGCCCAGAGGTGATATATTCAGTAACAGCTTAATTGAAATCAAATAGCATGCAAAAAGGAGAGAGAGACAGCAGACAAAAGGTTAAACAGAGCACCTTGTATCAAATGTTCAGCTGAGGATTAACTATTGATTGTGGAGCATAAGCCAAAAATCAAGTTTTATTGTGTGCCCTACAGTGATTTCTGTGTTCAAAATGAAATCTGAAAAGCAGGCACTTGTTTATGTCCGTACGTTACTGCAGCATGTGTGACAAGAAAATAAAGAAGTCATGAAATATCATTAGTGTTTTCTTTTTGTTGATTACTGAGTTTCTTTAGCTGCAGGAAATACTGGAGAAAATTTATGGCTCCAACCTTTAGTTTAAAATTAATGTAATTGCTAAGCTTTGGGATTATGAACAGCTGCTTGTCGAACAGTAACAAGAAGACAACCTTTACAAAAAACACCTAATAAGTCTGTCTGCATCAGGGAACTTTTGCATAATAAGAAGAGTTGATCAGTAAGAGTAATAATCCGCTTTAAAAGGGGAATGTAGATGACGGTAAATAAGAACAACTGTTGAAACTGGCAGTGCAAGGCACACAATGAAGCTGTTTCAAGGAGGTTTGCAGTAAATACCGCTTTTTTTAATAACAGGATGTTTGCAAGTTCCTCTCACTTTTTACTCCTGACTCCAGCACAGTAATTCCACTGGCTTAGATGGCACGGTAATATAGTCAAGCCTGATGAGAGCTAGATTTCTGTTCTGTAACTAAATCATACCCACTTCATCCTCCTAGTCCACTTTTGCTTGAAAATGTCCTCTTCTTTCAGAAGAGTTAAACAGTGGGGGCAGTGGCTTTACAAATAAGACGTTGGTTTATATCAGCTTTTGGGATTGCCACCTCTTCTGCTCATAACTTTTTAAGCTGCCATTACAGTTCCGTTGTCTCTTCAGTGGAGTGGTGCCTCGCTTTGCCCCATCCAGAGTGTCTTGCCCTTACACGAGTTCTGTCTGCAGGGACTCAGGAGAAATTCTTTGTAAAAAAACCCACACAAACATTTTTAAAAGGTTGTTTCTGATTTATTTTATGATTTTTCTGTTCCTAAGGCATCTTTCATCTGATGATTAGCATCAAAGCATTTTGTAAGCCTTGATTATTTAGCTTTCTCAGTAGTCTCAGGGTATTTTGAGGAAAAGGTTTTGCGTAGCTCACAGTTGAAACTTACTACTTAACAGCACAGAGCAAGGTGGCATAACAGCTTGGGCCAGAATTAAAAAGATGAGTGATGGTTGGCTAAAACTGTGGGAGGAAGCTGATGTGCAAGGACAGTAAGAGTTGAATGCTTCACAGACAATCAAGACCTCCCTTTCTTTCACCTCTGTCTTATTTTATCTGTAAAGTTTTGGAGAAAATAAAGAGCTTGGGCACTGAGCAGAGACTGCAGAAAACCTTGTTGAGCTAGAAAATGGAGGATTGGTTTCGAGAACATCAGTGTTGGGTCTGGGGCCATGGCTAGCTTGTGAGAAACCAAGGGGCTTGAGATGCTAGCTTTCTCATGGCCAGCAGATGAATTGGATGAGCAGCACCACAGCTAGGATCTGTGGTCCTTGAAAGTCCTCTGTGTACTGGTAGCTGAGAACTGGGAAATCCAATAGCTCACAGGAGGGCTGCTGAGGATCTGATAAGGTAAGCCAGCCAGGCAGGCAAAAAGCAAGTGATCATCCTTCGTCAAAAGGGACATGGTCCACGAAGGCTTTCAATTCTGGCCATTAGCTGTTTCTAATGGAAACAGTTCTGCTGAAAAATAGCTAGCCAATGTTAGCTACAAGCTCTCCGAGATGTTTGCACATGCTTTTTGTTTCACACTAAGTAGTAGTCAAAAGAATATCATTGAAGTCATTTATAGTAGGAAAATTGAATGAGCGCCCAGTCTCTGCAAGATTGAATGAGCAGATATGACCATGGGATTAACAAATACCCATCCAGTTAATCACCTTGTATGCCTGGTTTTCAGACATCTATAGCACCCATACCAGGGATGATTGGTTAAAGAGCTCTGCACTCAGAGGGACCAGATTTCTGAATGGCTTGGCACTCTTTGGGAACTATCTATTCCCCTAGCGTCATGAAGAGATATGCACAGCGTGAGCTGGCAGAGCATGCTCTGACCCACTACAACATAGGCATGTGTCTCAGCCTTCAGTAACTAGCTGTAAGTCCTTAAAGATGGTGTTGAAATGGAAAAGGATATGCAGCCTGGGAAAATAATGGCCAAATTTGTTTAACATACTTTACAACAATGATTATGTCACATAATTTTAAGTGAATCTTGTTCATTAGAGGCTGAGCCTCTTGCATTCAATGCTGTAGAAGTCTGAAGGAATCATGAAGAATTTGTCTAATTGGCATCATGCATGAAGGCTGCTGAAGCATTGGGAAAGGCTAGATCTTCTGCACCAGTAATGATCTTATTGCCATAGTTACAGTTGTCTGATTCTCCTTCTCCTTGCAAGTTGACAAATCACATTAAGAATATTTTCAAAAGCCTGGAAGTCTCACCTAAGATACAAATAGCTGAACAGCTGCTTTAAAAGCCAGCCCTGCCTATAGTCATGCCTAATGTGGGTGAAGCCTTCATTGTTTGTAAAACCAAAACATCTACCCACTCCTTAATCCCAGGTACTGCCACCCTAGGGACTCCTTGAGCAAATACTCAAATGTGCCTTCCTTCTAGGGAAGGGAATAAGTATAATGCTTGGGAACCTGTTCAGATCAGGAGCCCGGGTTATGTGTGTACAGCTGGGCAGAGACAGTGTTTGGGATCAGGGTGAGTTGCTGTTGACTTGTCTTGGCAGGGCTGAAATGCCTCTTCTCTCCATGAGAAGAGAGCAGTGATTCCAGCTGCCTCTGAAATATGGGCAAATGGAGCCATCTTTCATTTCCTGTCAGGAAGCTGTGCTCTACCTGAACCGTACAGGTGTATAATAGCACAGGCTGTGAGTAAGAGCCAGATCAAGGGCATTTATCACTTTTGACTGAAGAGCCTTGACTCTTGTTCCGTAAATTAAAGAAAAAAGGCTCAGAGGAATGTGGTTGCTAACCCACTAAGGCACTTTTAACGCCAAGTCCTATTTCAACCCTCCTCATTTGATTCCTTTCTTTTCCTCTGCACCTTCCTGTTAGCAAGAAATAGTAGCTTATTTTTTTGCTTTTTCCTTTTCAGCCCCTCTTGGCTCAAACTAGGTGGTAAACATGGGGGCCTGACCTAGCCAGGTGCCTGACAGGTGTTAAGAGGAATTTTCCCTTCCAAAGCACCTTGTCTCAATTTCCTGGCCTGCAAGGATCTGTGTGGTGGTTTCAGCATACTCTGCAATCCACTGGCTGTCTTTCTCCATGGAAAGTGTGAGGATGTCATTGTGTGCTGTGCTCAGGAACTAGACTGTCAGGCATTCTTGCGTGTATTTTCTTCTTATTTTGTAATCTGACTTGATAAATTAAGAGTGGTTTCCATACAAACAAGTAAGCTAGCAGACTTCAGAGGAAGCGCTTCCCGATGCCTCGCTTAGTATAATTAATGGGATGGGCAAAGGGTCTTTCTGTCAAGCACATTGCCTTTGTGTTCATCTGCCATCTCCTTTTGCAGTCTCATTTAAGGTGAGTCTGAAACATGTTCAAAGTTTCAGGAGAAGCATCCATTTGAATCTTTTAAATGAGCTCAGGAAAGCAGAAGCAGCAGCAAATCTGGAAAGGGATAAAAACGTCAGTTTGGGTCCGAGGCGAGCCTTGTTGCAAACGGACAGAGGTTTGGTGAGAGGCAGGACATGTTTTTTTCTGACAGTTTGCTGTAACTCTTGTGGAGGGTGGCAGTGAGCCTCTCCTTCCCTCTCAAGGACAGAGCTTCCCCTCTGGACCATGTGTCACACAGGGCTCTGAGGCCACAGCAGCTCAGGGAGGAGGAACTTTTCAGCATCTCATGGGAGATGTAGTCCACTCAGGAGTGCCCAGCTTGGAGGGAGAGAGGTTCTGGCACAGAAATACCCATGAGAATCCGCAGCGGTATTTCCAGTTAAGTGTCAATGGCACTTGACAATTGTCAGTGTTTAACTTTCCATAAAAAAGAAACACGTTTCAGTGAAAAATGCTTTTCTAAAGTTTTTTTTTACAAGCCTTTGCCTACATCTTCTGCACAATTAAACCTTATTATCCAACAGTGTGGAAGGGATGAATTCTGTATCTGCCCAACATGCTCCACACTAACTGCATTAGCCTCTCCTCCTTGACCTTATGGATTAAGGTTCTGAACTGTCATGTGTAGCAGGTTTCATAATGGCTGTTAATAATATCTAAAAGTACATGTGTATTGAGAAGGGAGGGAAGCAAGCACTCTCTTTTAGTTGATTGAACACCTGCATGGTATCTGTATTATAGGGGCGCAGTGACTATTTTCCTCTTAAACTATGGCTTTTTTTTGCTTGTTGAGTGAAGTGACTAAGGTTGCATCAGGCGTGACTTAGAAGGCATTAGACCAATGAAATACGGTGACATACTATATTATTCCATTCACAAGTTGTTTGAACAATGGGTCAATAGTTATTAATAGTTTGCAATGAGAGATCAGGCTGTGGTCTTCCATATGGTTTTTAAGTTGAACCCTACTGATTTAATTGTGCATGCAGAGTATACGTCTGCAATCGCATCTTCAATTTTAAGTTATAACCAAGCTGTAGGAAATAAAAACTCCATACCAAGTAAATTATAGAATACTTTATTTTACTTAATCTTGCCCAGCAAGCTAAAATAAACATGCATCCTTAGATGTATCAGTAATTCATGTAACATGTTAATTACTCAGTGTGCAGTCATTACATTTCCAGTAGCACTCATTACTCCAACAGCTCTCAAGTGCTTCTGCAGCAACACTTGGCTTGTAGCTATAATCATACCATTTCGCAAGTTTCTGAGGGCGTTTTTTTGCTCTGACTTGCATTGATTGCGTTTCATTTACCTTTTTGCCACCACTATTGTTTATTACCAAGAGCTTATCAATTAGCTCAGTCAAGATCCCAACGAAAACTACTGTTTCACTCACTAAAAATCAATAGGGAAACTCAATAACTCCTTCCAAAACCCAATAAAGAAGCAGCAAATTAAAGTGTTCACAGCACATATGTGCACAGTGCTTTGGTTGAATAGTTTATCTGATGAAAAAATGCTGGTTTTTGTTAACTGTAACTATCCACTGAATGCAGCCTGAATCTGCAAATAATTTGTTCCTGCCTTGCCCTTTTGCTTTTGCTTAAAAATGCTGGAATAAAGGTGACATTTTCAAAGAGAAAATATTTTGATTGTTTAGAAATCATATCTTGCGATAAAGTTTATGGAAATGTGAGAGTACCATTTTTGAAGGTTAAAACTATGCTAAAACCAAACTGCAATGTTGTGTGCATGGATGACAAGGAAGAATTCTAATGCAGAGAGGCAATGTTATGGTGCTCAGCTCAGACCAAAGCAACCACTCTTTGCTTCTGCTTCCCATGTGACTTTGTAGTTGTCATTTTGACCTCGGTGAACATCTATTTTTCATGTTTAAAATAGGAGTCCATCTGGAGTACATTTTTTGGGAGATGGACTGAATCATTTGTTTTGTTTTGTTTATGTTTTGTTTTGTTTATGCTAAGGCTAATGTAGCAGCCTTCATAGCAGAAAGCAATAAGAAATTACTATGCATTTTAGTTTGGGATGAAAAATTCAAGAGGAATATATCTGATGATGAGCTAACTAATTCTAATGCAGAAGCAGTAGGGGTTTTCAGCAGAGTTACAGCAGGATCAGTTTTCAAACGCCATTTAGATATGGCCAATAATTCTTACTCTTTATACTACTGTAGCAGCTAGAGGCTATCAGCCGAGCCAGGATCTGGTATATTGTGTGATGCTGTATTGTTTGTGCACACAGTGCAAGACATTCCCATCCCAGAAGATGCACTAAGATAAGTAGATAAGACAAAAATACTGAGAGAAAGAAAATATTTTTTTATTTTTGCTTGGTCAACCCATGGAGATAGGGGAGAAGTTAAGAGATACTTTCTGATTACCCATGGAGTTGCAAGCACAGCCCTGAGGCAGACGCTAGTATCTTGGTTTCTGGTAGGATACTTTAATCTTGTGATTATCCTTCATGTGCACAGGAATTGGAACACAGCAATTGGGGAACATTGTGTTTCTCACATTTTGAAATGGTCCAGAGCAAGCAGCCATTTTTGCATAACAAAACTGCTTAAGGCTAGTCAACAATTAACAGCATGTGTAAAAGGGAAAACATTTTTAAAATCTACTCCACTCTGATCAGATTAGGAAATACTGTCAATGCAATTAGAGGAAAATAAAGAAGGATGAAACTGCTCTCAGAGTAATGGAAAAATAATTATCAGTGTGCTAGCCGGTTGCATGTTGTCTCTGCTGGATGCCAGAGGAGAAACATATATTTTCAAAATGCTTTTTGGGCCTCATCCTACATCATGCTCAGCTTGCTCAGTTCCCATGCAATGTCGATGGAAACTAGAGGCACCCAGCACCTCAGTGGCTGCCCTGAGCCTCTTCCAGGTTCAGCCACCCGTCATTGACAAGAGCAGCTCACGTGCTGACAATGAGAACAACACAAAGGAGTTGAAAACACAACAAATGAAAATAAAATGTGTTGGAAAAACGTGGTAACTAAAGATGAGGGCATTTAATCATGATTTATTAACTTGGTTGCTGCCATGTTTCCAATGATTATTTGCTGTTTTGGAAAAGTGTCTCCTTGGATGTGCTTACACATTCGTGTCTGTTTGTCGTGAGAGATCTCCACAAAACAGCTCAGCAGCTGGGAGACTGCTGGTACACTGGAAAGTGTGTGCATCTCCTGGTGAAAAGTCCTCTTGACTTTAGTGAGGAGTGGATGGAGGTTATCATGGAGAGACTGAAAAACCTTGTCCTCCTGCTCACAATAAGCTACGCCTAGAAAGGGGCATAGAAAATAAAACGGGAGTATGGGAGTGGCTGTCTTTGAAGGCCCCTACAAAAAGACTAAATATATTTAGTCACTGCTGATAGGAAAAGAGTAGAACTCAGGGGTTTGTTGTGCTAGCTGTTGTGCAAGCATAGTTAAGAGATCGTCCCTTCCCATGCTGGTGTGGTTATCAGCATAGGCAGTGGTGCTGCACAGGCAAGGTAAAAACTGAGCAGGGAAATGACTTGTCCAGGACCCCAGTGTCAGAGGCAAGAATGCATTTGGAGGTGAAATATGGGCCTTACTGAAGTTAGTGGACCTCAGAGTTTGATCTGCATCTCATCCCAGTATCCAATAGTCTCACACTGCCTTACACCAACATGGATACTCAGTTAATGGCCCTGACTTTAATTTTAATGACAGCTTTAGAAAGGTTGACCTTTGCTATCATGGCCTTTGGTTTACAAACTCTTGCAGCAGCAAAGGGAGAGGCCAGAAGAAATACTGGGAAAGGGAGCTAGCACAGCTGCTGCTTCTCATGGCAGGAAAAAAATGTAATGAAATTCATGAAGCCGTTGTTTTTCTTCTGCCTTGCTGCTATTTAGCAAAGTAAATGCATTTTGAAGATCAGGGGCACAGCAGTCACATGCTCTGGCCCATGACATGAACACATATCAAACCATTCTGAAGCCTTCCCCATCTTAGCCCAAAAAGACGATGGCAGCAGAAGTGCTTATGCCTTACCCTCCTGCTGTAAACGTTCTTAGGCCCTTATAAGTAACAGCCAAGGGAAGGACTTTCTTAATCAACCTCACTGGTGATCTGACTGGGAAGGGCTTTAACAAGGTTTGTTATTTTCTTCATCTTTGGCCTGAGCTGGTGAGATGGGTAATTAATTATAGTTTATCCATTTGTCAGGATGATTAAAGCAGCTCAGCTGTGTAGCTTGACCTTCAGGTAACCAGAGTACACTTTTCACTTAATGCTACCTATTATTGCATGAGATTTGTGCAGCATTTTGCAGGTAATATTTTCCTCTACATTTTTCTGAATGTTTGTAGTCTTCTAGTAGGAATTCTTTTTTGACTGGAAAATATATAGAATCATTTCTGTTAGGGTTGGAAGTTGGAAGAATTTCTGGGGCCCACAAGAAAATTCACAATGCATATTGTGGGCAGTTCTTGTAGGTTTATCAGCTTCTCTACAGATCTACAACCCTTTTATTGAAACTAATATGTAAAACTGTCCTGCCTCTTAGTAATTCATACTCTCTCTCTTTACCAAAGATAAAGATACTTCTTTTGCGATCCTACTCCCAGAGGTTTCATTGAAGACTGCACTTTTGCTTATAGAGGATGCTGAGAGAACCAGTTTAAAAGCCTGCCAGAGTGGTGGAGGGTAGTGAGGTTTTTGTGACTGCGAGTCCAGACTGATGCTGGAAAGGGCATTCCTGCAGTCTTCCATGTCATCCTCTTGCTTGTCCTGAAACAGTAAAACAAACTAAGTATGACTTACAGATTTTCTTTGTCTTCACCATTCCTTGACTTGAAAAGTCTCTCAGTTTCTTTCTCCTTCCAAATTATCTCTCTCAACTTGTCTAACTAGACAACTCCAGCAGATGCTCCTGTTTCCTTCTTGGGAAGGACTTTTGATCTAGGATCCTAAACTGTAGCAAAACAGAGCTGGCAGCGTGATGGAGGACAGTAAGCCTGAAGCCTGGCCGCCTTCCCTCTGGTGTGCTCCTGAGAAACTCCTGCTTTTTATTCCCTAGCAACTTTTCTTACAGTACCATTGTGTGTTAGTTCACTGCATTTCAAAGGAAAATGTTCTAATTTAAAATACAATAGCACCTGGTGTTGATACTGTAATTGTGTATTCATATTCATAGATTACTTCAGAACAGTTTGCTACTTGCCAAAGTAGAGAAATTGAGAGCAAAGATTCCATAAGTCATGAGATTGCCTTAAAATCCTGAGACTCCAGGATGTGTGCATGTGTATTTCTCTTGGGTATTTCTTTAGGGTTTACATTTTCAAGCTTTCCTCTGCAAGCTGAAAGGCAAGTCACTTATGAATAAAAGAAAAGCTGAGAATTTCCTTCATGTTAGAGGGCTTCAGGAGCCACAACTTGAGCATGAAATGTCACTGGATTTGTAATTAAATCTTAGGAGCTGGAAGGACTGCCAACTTACTGTCCTTTGCCTACTCCTTAAAAACTCCCCTTTAAAATTGGACTAGTGTTCCTGGAAAATTAAATATTACTGTCCTTTAATACATTCCTCCTGTTCTGTGGACTCATGTTTAATTATTTTGCATTAAACATATGATTAGCAGCAGAGTAGAGGTGTTTAATAATGATAAATATCTGAGTATTTGATGTATATCATAGTCCCATTGGCGTGAGTCCACCTCTTGTTGTTGTTGTTGTTTTTTAACTGCTGTTACACATCTGCAATAAAACTAGTAAATACTTTGAGGAAACTTTTACATTATTTCTTCCAAAAGATTTTTCTCCACATTCCAAACTTTTGTAATTTAAAACCAAACATATGCATTGTCCACACATTTCAAGAGGCAGCTGGATTAAAACCTTTTGGATGAGATTTTAATGAATGACTGTGTTCTCTCACTGAATCAGTGCAGGGAGTAAATTTTTAATGACTCATTAACAAAGTTAATAGTTTTGAAAATCATTACAGTGCAATTCCATTATTTTGTTTCTTTTTGCAGTGCGACTAATGCTCCATGCATCATAGTAATGTTTTTTCTTTTGGCGCTTCCAGCAGAAGTTGTTTTGACTCAGAGCTTCCTCTAGGAAATATGTTATGAAAATGGCAATTTAGAAATACTCTGAGATGTTCAGGAGTCCTTAATGGATTTAGGAGCACTATAGACCTACTCGAGGGCCAGACACCACAGCCTATATGGGTCCCTTGAGAAGCAGATATATACCTAATACAATTTTCAAAAGTATTTTAGTAGCCTAACATCTTGATTTCAGTATGAATTAGAGGCCAAATCTCCATAGGCACTCTATATAACTTTATAAGCTGTCTAGCTTAGTTTTCCTTCTTTCACTGTTTGAAATGTTTCAGATGGTCCTAGGTCTGCATTCATACAGCTGCTGACCAGCCGCCATTTGCCTGGCATAACAAGAGCTTTATACAATATTATGTATTCCCTTCTGTCTACAGGCAGCACTTTCTATTAACTATTTTTTATGTACGGACATATCTTTTATAGGAGCCTTTTTGCTACAGCTGTCGCCATGAAAATCATTCTGTTGCATTCAATTCAGATTGACTACTTCTAGTGGATAAAAAAATTCCTAAAATTATTTGCTGTACTTTATCTCATAGTCAAATGTCTATATAGTCCACTGCCCGCTGAGTGAAGAGTATTTATAATACATGTTAGTTAACAAGCTCCTTCCTTGCTAACTAGAGCATTAAATTCATTGACAAATGTTTTCCTGAGTTGGTTTGTGAGCAAATAAATGGAGTTCAGAGGTAAGGAGAAGAAATATGAGGCCACAGAAAGGGTCCTGGAGAACCCTTACAAGCTTAGCGTTTGTAAGCCTTAGAGAAGACTTTTATCCTGACAAAAACATACAGGATAAAGTTTTATAGTGATTAACAGAGAAGGTAGTATGGTCCCCCACCCCATAGTGAAAGGTATATAGGTGTTCAGAGACACCAAAAGAGGTGAGTTTAAAACTAAAACAGTGATTCCCATTGATTTGAGAGCAGTTTATGGTACTAGATTAGATAAATATAGTTGGTCTTATTTTTTATGAAGATTGCCTCCCATATGGGCTCATGGCCGAATTACTCAAGAAGTCTGTGGGTATCAGGAGCAGGTATTTACTGTTTTGCAGACACCACCAGTATTGAAGCCTGCACTTAGTACACCTTGCAGCTTGGGCCTAAATGTATAATAACCATAAGCAACTGGCTTCCCCTCTTGCCTACTACTGCCTGCCAAGCATTGTGTAATTTTGTCTCTTTAGATTACAAGATCTTTGGGGTCAAGGAACCTCCTAGCCTGCAGCACATACCTCTGCTGAGGCCTTGAGGTGCTGCTATGGTGGCATTATATTTCTGAAAGATGCTAAATTGTAATTTCTGGCCAAAGCACCTTGTCTCTGTTTTACACATTTCCTGCTGTTCCTAATAGTCTTATTGCAGTGTTTCTCCTTGACCTGCATCATCATCTTCATATGCATCTGTGTCATGATGGGGACCATCATCCAGCAGATCTTCATGGATGAGATTTCCTTTGTCTGCAGGAGAAAGACCCTGCAATAGTCTCAGTCTTGCTGTTTTGCAGGGACTAAACCTGCTGTTGTAACAGTGAATTGGGTTACTAGCAGAAATGAATTTGAAGTGCTTTCATGGACAGGACTACAGGGAATCAAGGTTTTATGAAATGTGTAAATAGGAATTTGTAAGAAACACTACATCCACTTGCTTTTACCTACTGATAATAAAAATGTGTTTCTTTGGCTGCAGGCATATTATCTTGCTTGTCAGTTATATGTGATACTCTATTAACCACTGTATTTAGGGTTGCCGTTCATTCAGTACTTTTGTTCTCCTTTCATTAAAGGTATGGGGGCAGAGTATCTTCTCAGTGTGTATATGTGTAAAGCTCTTTTGTGCTAATGGAAGATACACATGGCTGCTTTCATGTAAAAAGGAGCAAGCACCTGATGCTCTTTTATTTCTCTCCTCCCCGCAAGAACAGGTGACCCCATTTATTTAACAAGGTGACTCCACCTAGAATATATGCTTATGAACTGGGGGGAGGGAGACTTGCAGTCCCAAGTCTAAGCTGGGCTGCACACTTGGCTGTCTCTGAGTGTAACTTGTCCTGTCACTGTGCTGCCTCTCAGCCCCATGAGCCTCAGTGGGGTGGGTAGCTGCATAGGCAGCGTTGCACCACAGCCTTGCCTTGGGCAGCACCTTCCACTGTTCTTCATGCTTTTGGTTAGGCTTTGGTGGGGTGGAGGATGTAACACGGAGTAATTGTTTAGAAGGCAGCTTTCAATGCATCAGGCTTGCAGCAGAGAAGTTAGGTGTGGACTGCATAAAAGGTATGCAGTTTTCTCCAGACGTTCCTGAGCAGGGTCTGAGCAGAGCCCACCATTGTTCCTACCTACCCAAGAAGCATTTGCAGATCCCACAATTTCAGTCATAACTGGGAAGGTACCTATGTGTCACTTATCCAGTCTCACTCCTGCTCCTGATGCTCCCCAGGTTTGGTTCCTTTTGACAAGGGCACCAATTTCCTCATCAGTCTGTTGGAGGCAATACCTAAAACTCAGAGCTGGCCCTGCCTGTGCCAGGAGCTCGGTGGTGCTTAGCATGACTGAATGGGTCTTCAGGTAGTTTGGTTTCAAAGGAACAAATTTATTTTTTACACTGGAAGTGTCCCTTGATTTTAAGGACTATAAAGAGATCCATGGAAAAAGGGTAACCATCTTGAGGGGTTAGACATTGCTGGAGAATGTGGACAGAGAAGAAAGAGAACCCATATTTTGGGGCACCAGCCTGCAGCCATCAGGCCTGGCTGCTTCTGCAGGTGCGCTATAGTTTCTTAACAGGTTATTGCTCTATTATTGTAGTTGCTGATACAGGTTATGCTTAACCTATGCAAACAATCATAAAATGTGGACTCGTGTGCATGCATGTTTAGGTTAATACAGAGTGAGAGCGAGCAGCATTTGGAAGGGAGGCTCCTTAGTATGTGCTGCTTGTTAATGGACATTTAGTTCAAGAGGAAATTCGGTGTGCTTTGTCCTCATAAGAAATCAGTGAACTATGCTGTATACTAAAAATTCTGTGTAGAGCTCTTAGAAATGGCAGTGCTTAAAAAATAAAATGGACTGATAGTATTGGCACATTCAGCATTGCAGTGTTTTTAAGAGTACTTATTGCTAATATATAGATTCTAATTGGTAATTCCCACTTTTAATTATCTTACATTTAGTTACAGCAAATGGTCCCCTTGTTCTTTAAATGTAAATAAATTTGTGTGAGCATGTGTTTAATGGCCTCTTTCATATTTTCCTTTTCACCAACACTGGAGTTTATCCTACTCAAGCTAAGCACCTCCATATTTTGTGGCTGTTTACTTATCTATCCTTCTTCTGAAAGTATCACAGTCAAGATAAATGGATTGGCACCAATTTGGTACTTGGGTGATTAATGTGAAAGCTATTTCTAAACCATTAGTTTGTTGTACGTGGCATTTTATCTTTGTTGAGGAAAAAAATGCATGAAGTGCCGATGCTAAATATAGATTAAGCAAACTTGATTTATTTTGAAACGTAACAAACCTTGGAGAGAGGATTGCCTCCAAAGGTAATGCCCTCACTCATAAGTGCTCAGTGCATCAAATAGCTTTATTTTAAACCCACTTTTACTTATTAGTTTAAGGTGTTTGTCCAAATAACAATGCACTCCAGGAACACCAATTTGTGTTTTGTCTGAAAAAAACCCAAACAGCACCACCACTACTCAAAATGCATCTTTCTGAAATACGCTTTTACTCCTGCACATCCCCAGCAGCTGAAGGCACTGAATAATTTGATATTCAAATTCCAGTATAAGATTTTGTATACTTCACTTCTGAGTAAAGATGTTTCATCCTCAGCAGTTTTTGTTAACACTTTTCATCTAACAAAAGCTGAAGGCTGTCCTTTAATGCTTTTTTCACTGATTTAAGTTACATATATGATTTTATGTCTGTACACAGCCTGGGTAAAGGCTTGGGTTTGGGTCCCGTGGGGCCTTCAGTTTTACCAGCTGCAATTTCTACTGAAAGCAGCAAAATTTCCAGCCAGTTCATGAGGAATGAACTTCAATCCTGAGTGTGTAACTGATCGGTGGATGTCACGATGGCCAGCTAAGAGCATCACACATTGGAAAACTTTTGGGAGGGAGTGATTCTGGGTGATACAAACTATAATACAGATACGCAGTCACTATTTGGAGTATGTCATCTGAATTTGCAGAGTAATAAAGCAGGGAGATGGTACTATGAATTACCATGGGCAGGGAAAGATGGTCAATAGTGCAATATTAATGAGATTCATGGTATAGATTTCCATTTGCAACCACGGTGCTACTGATAGAGAAGTAGTAATAACTGTGTTGTCTCTAACAAAGATTAGATCTCATGTGCTGTCTATTTAAACCCTTGTTTTGTACCCCAGATCAGTTCTTGGTAGAGTCAGTTATTCAACAGCCCAAAGAGAAAGAGGTGACTCTAGTCCTTGATTAGATGGGAAATTGAACTCACAGAGCTAGTTGCTTTGAGTGATGTCTATGGCAAACCAATGCCATGGTTTGGAATAGCACAATGTATTCTGGCTTCTACCCTTAAATATTACTTTTTTCCTTCCATATTGTGTCTACAAAATATTTTAAAACTTCACTCTTTGGGGATTAATGTGGCCTGATTCTTGAAAGTGTTCATCTCCTAGCAGCAGCCAGGGAGATGGGAGAAGCGTGCCACATAACTGATCATTAACACTGTGAAGCACAGTTCCCCAAGGACAGGCCTCTTTAAAAGCCCCGATTTCCAGGAATCCCAACGGAGATCAACTTGTGTGTCCCAAACATCTTTGCAAATCAGGCTGCATGTGTTATCCGTGAGGTATCCTGGTGCAAATTTGAAATGTTGATAGTCATGTATATCAAGTTTCTGCAGAGTTTACATATACTGACCTCCTGTGGACTTTGGCCATTCAAAGAATACACAGTCTGTCTGTCATGTAGCATCTCACGTCTTAGTACCCAATGAGATAATTCTTCAACTGAATAGGAAATAATTTTGCAAAATGAGAGCTAGTGAGAAAGAAAACTTAACACAGGAAGATAGAAAACAGCATGATAGAATTAATAGATTAATCTATTCATCAATTACTTTTTGAAGTATATGTCAAGTTCTTGTCTTTTGATTTGTATCAGATGGTTCAGCATTACTTCCAGGAATAAAGTCATCGTCTTTTTGTTCCTTTTGCTTTCTTTCCTTTCCTGCCTAGGACACATAATCGATATCTATAAATTTCTTCATTTTTATTGTTCCAATGTAAAATCTTTTTTAAAAATACTTTTAGCTAAGGCTTAATAGGCAAAACTTTTTTTTCGCAATGACTGCTTGAAGGCATGTTCTTCATTCCTGCTCAGCACTTGCAGTGAAAACTTCACCTGATAAGAGAGGAAAGAGGGATCAGTGACTAAGCCATACCTTTATCTTATACCTCTACACAGGAGCCTCTTTATTCCTGGGTAGGAAATGCTGCAGGTTTGTTAACCACACAGATATAGTATCCTGAAAATACCACAGTAGTTCAGATTTTGGCTCTGTCAAGGACTCCTGTGCAAGTGCGGGGGGGGAGCCTTTTCCTCTTCTTGTGTCTAGATAGAAGTGGTCCCATTCTCCCAGACTTTAACTTTCTTTTCCGGATGGACTATAAATCTTACATAGCTGGGACCGCCTTTCTCCTTCTTTTGATGTGATTTTAGCTAATGCTTGGAGATTTGCAAGTGGTTTCCAATGGATGGAGAAACTGTTGATAGGCTTGACTCTGTCTTGCAGGAGCAGCAAGACTGACTCTCCTTTCCCTCTGATCCTTCCAGTGCGCCAGAGAAGGAGGAACAGTCACTGGGTTAAAATGTATGAGGAAAATAATGGAGGTGAACAGAGAATGCACATGATGATGTGGGCCTATTATTTATTCCTAGATTGAAGATTTCAAAACCAAGTAAGACTGTTCGTTTCTGACCTTCAGTATTGCTCATAGATCAGAGCTCATAAATCCTGCACGGAGCCTGTAGTTTTGGCAGAGATGCTGCCTCTTCTAAAAGGAGACATTGGATCCTCATTTAAATGCTTCAAATGGCAAAGAAACCCATGTCATCCCTTAAGTAGTCTGTGATTGTTAATTATATTCTCTGCTAAATAAGAACATGCAGTTCTCTCCAATATGCGTTCAACTCACCTTTCAGCCAAGTAATCCCACTGTAGTGTTGCTGGCTACATGGAGAAAACCCCAGCAATCAGTTGTTTTCTCTATTGGTGTGTGATTAGGGACAGCAGGGTAACTCGGTTCACTGAGCCTAAGATGCATTTTGGTGTTTCCATCATTCAGTAGTGGTTGCTGTCTACCTCAGCGTATCAATGTGGGATATGGGGCATGGGGACAGTATGTTGTGTGGGCGTACCCCTTCGTTTATTTTGCTTCAAGGAGTAAACTTAGGCAGCTGTTGGCAGAGGTGGCATCTTTCAGTGCTGTGAAGCCTGGGCTGTGACTGAAGGATGGGAGATCCTTTGTGGTGAGAGGGGGAGATGCTTGAAAAAGTGATGACCAGTGGGCTGGAAATCATTCATTGGCATTAAACCCTGTGATAAAATAGATCTTGTAATGCTACAGCAGATTGTACATCCTAGGAAAGTATTTTAATAAGTGTCCATTTAAATTAGTCTTTTCAATCTGACCTTACTAGAGAAATGTCATATGGATACACTTAGAGTTGAAAAGATGGCTGGTCCAGAAGATTGATGCTTCTTGTTCCAGACATTTAGTGGCATCAATGTTACTGGATTTTGCAGGTTCTAGATGTCCTGGTTTTGGCTGGGATAGAGTTAACTCTCTTCTTAGTAGCTGGTACAATGCTGTGTTTTGGATTTCGTGTGAGAATAATGTTGGTAACACTCTGATGTTTTAGTTGTTGCTAAGTAGCGCTTATCCTAAGTGAAGGATTTTTCAGTTTCCCATGCTCTGCCAGCAAGCAGGTGTGCAAGAAGCTGGGAGGGAGCATAGCCAGGGCAGCTGACCTGAACTAGCCAAAGGGGTATTCCATACCATAGAATGTCATGCCCAGTATATAAACTGGGGGGAGTTGGCCGGGAGGGGTGGATTGCTGCCCAGGCATCGGTCAGCGGGTGGTGAGCAATTGCATTGTGCATCACTGGTTTTTTTTTTCCCTTTTTTCCCCTCTTCTTTTTTTCTTATATTCCTTTTCATTACTATTATTATTATTGTATTTCA
This sequence comes from Gymnogyps californianus, assembly GCF_018139145.2. Taxonomy (NCBI): domain Eukaryota; kingdom Metazoa; phylum Chordata; class Aves; order Accipitriformes; family Cathartidae; genus Gymnogyps; species Gymnogyps californianus. Next base: position 61,704,683 of record NC_059474.1, on the reverse strand, counting down.
TTATTATTATTGTTAATATTATATTTTACTTTAGTTATTAAACTGTTCTTATCTCACTCCATGAGTTTTACCTTCTTTCCCGATGCTCCTCCCCATCCCACTGGGAGCAGGGGGGGAGTGAGGGAGCGTCTGTGTGGTGCTTAGCTGCTGGCTGGGGTTAAACCACAACACTAGATTAGCCATTTAGGTGAAGAATTATTCTGTGAAAAACTTCCCGGAGAAAAAAAGAAAAGAAAAAGAGCGGGAGGAGCTACAAGAAGGATTGGTGGTTGTGAGGAGCCTTGCTTGTAGGCAGAGCTGTCAGTTTGACTGTATTCAGTAAATAACACAAGTGTATTCATTTTTGGACCATTCTTTTTCCATCTTTAGTACAGACTGCATGGGTAATATACCCAGGCATAGGGTTATGCTCATCTGGTACCTACTGGCACAAAAGCAAAGATGGCATCACCTGTTTCCTGCAGTATCAGATCTTTATTAACAGATCACAGTGTTACTGAACAGAAAATGCATTTCTGAAGGATGTTTTCTTGTTTATTGAACTAATTTATTTATTTATTTGCTCTTTTTTTTCCCTTTTTTTTTTTTTTTTTAGAGCAGATTGTGAAGCCACATTCTCCTGTGCAGGAAAAGGAAAGGAGCTGTCAGACTCACGCAACCTGTTCTGTCTTACGATGAAAAAGCATAGGCTTCGCATACCAGTGACAGCATGGAGGACTAAAAGGCCTGGTAAGTCCATGACTACATAGCAGGCAGAACTGCAATAGCAGGTCATCCACAGCATTTAAAGCACACCTGTAGATAGTCAGATGCCTTCTTATAAACACTATCAAGTAGATATGGAAATATTTTTTGAATGAACATCTGGATTGGCAGAGGACACATTACTAAATAGTCATAAGTATTGAAGTCTCTGCGTGAAAGAGCTGAAAATGTTTGCAGATCTTGAAAGTACAGCACACTTTAACATGAACTGAATTGCCGGCATCTTCAGTTTCCACTTGCTCCTTACTGTTTGTCTTTAAAATTGGGAGATCTACTCCTCAAAGTGCTGCAGCAGATACTTGTGAAGAGACAGACTGCATTCTGAAGAGCATAAGCTATGGAAAAAGAAACAAAGATGCTATGATCAGTATTACAGGGCAGATCAGCAACAAAGCTAAGTATAGAGGCAAGGTTTCTCTTCAGCATCTCAAAAAGCAGCTTCCAACAGCACCTTGTAAAGTGTCTTCATTGTTGTTTCCTATTTAAAATGTGATAATCACATAGTCTGTCAGTAGCAATGCCCAGTAGTTTAGATTATCAACCACATGGACAGGCAGCAGCAAATATCCAATGGGAAATGCTAAGGATCGATGATTATAATAATGAAAACTTTTCTCAAAGTTTTTCAAAAACAAGAAAATGAACAGAGGGATATCAAGCTTGCTAACCAAGAGAGACAATATTTGTATTGATTAATATTTTGTAATAAAGTTTCAGTAGTTATAATGGTAGATAACACTGGATAAGAACAGGCACTTTCAACATCCCCAACACCTTTTTCTACCTTTCTATATGGCTATATTTACTGAAATGACTGTGTGTCTCCAAAATATTTGAATCACTTATCCCTCCAATGGTTGTGTAGGGCAGGAAACTGTGTTACTTGCTGTCTGGCACACGGGAGAGAAGCTCCAGTAATAAATCCATGCAAGAACATTTGCAGGAGAAAAGCTTTCTGGCTACCATTTATGTAGTTTGGGCATGACGTTCTGTGTGTAGGAGTGGAAAGAGGGGTCTTATAGGAGATGTTTAAGTGCCACATAGCGCCCTTCTGGCTTTGATTTCTAGTATCATGTTTTTTGTGGCAGCCTACAATAGCTGAAGCAGGCTGGGATATTCTGTTTGCTTTCATAGTATGTGATTTCAGTGCCTTCAGCTGAGCCGTGTTCTCCATGGTAGCTGAAATGTTATTGTTTAACAGCACGTTTACCAAAATTGCATATTCCACACCTACTACAGGTCTTTTTTTATGTTTTACATTTTAAGTCTTAAAGAGAAGGTGATTTTTTTCTACCCGAGATGATGGCATACTCATTACAGACAAAAGATGATTACAGTAGATGTCTTCTCTTAGGCATGCTTCCTTTCTGAGATTATTTTGAAAGCTGTGATCGTACTGATAGTTACTCCTATAAGCAAATCTATTGACTTCAAGGCTTGAATTCTTCTTGCCAAGAGTGATGCTCATTACTTTTGGATTGGTATAGTTTTAACATTTTTGTCAGAGGTGGTTAAGAAATTCAGTTCTCAAAATAATTTCCATTTTCACTGATTTGTTTTTCTATTAAATTTTAGGGTTTTCATTGACAAACTGACAACCAAACCATATTTGCCTCCCTGTATGTATTCCTGCCTTTGGTAGGAATCATACAATTATAGGATGGTTTTGGGTTGGAAAGGACCTTCAAAGTCCAACCCCCCTGCCGCGGGCAGGGACATCTTTCACTAGATCAGGTTGCTCAAAGCCCTGTCCAACTTGACTTTGAACACTTCCAATGATGGGGCATCCACAATTTCGCTGGTCAACCTGTTCCAGTGTCTCTCCACCCTCATCATAATGTCTTCTTTATATCCAATCTAAATCTACCCTGTTTCAGACCTGGAAGTTTTGAATGTTTGTATTTGTGTTGCAAACTTGAACACATTTAATTAAAATAAGAACAAAACCATATTAGTATTTCCAGTTACTTGAGTGTCATTTCTTTCAAACCCTTTTGGATTAATTTTCTTTGAGCAGCTGTAATTTCCATGAGATGCTATTGAATAGTGGTTGTCTGGACTGTTGCATCTAACTAGGTAGCTGCTGCAGGAATGTGGTAGATGTAAGCTGGAGCACAGATGATTGTTTGGCTCAGTGAACAAAACCCGAGTCGTATGCTTGCCGTGTCTTGTCTGGCCAGCTCATTGCCCAGTTGTTATTCCTCTCTTTAATTAGCACAAGGGCAGATACCTATGCAATTATCTCTCCTATCCAATGTCTCAAGAGCGCAATATAAACTCAATTCAGACATTTACATGATTAAAGTAATGAGAAGTAGTATGCATAGCTCACTATGTCCCCAGGGGTTGACCACTTGGCTAGCAACCTACCACTTTACACACGTCCACTCCAGGGAAAAATATGTAAGACCGACTCCTGAAGAAGACACTGATAAACACTCTGTAGCTGAACCACATTTGGGCAGCGGATTTACACACATACACAAGCACTTTCCTAAGTGAGTTAGAGCCTTAATAGATAAATCTGATCACTAACTGAGAGAAGCTATGTGGGCGGTTACTTGCAGCAAAATGGAGGGGATGGCACCATTGATGTAGGATCCTGTTGGGGAGAGGAAATCAAGTTGAAGAGTGTGCATTTATTGCATGGTGGAATACAAAAAGGAAAATAAGAAATGAGAGAGCATGAATATGTGCATGTCTGCATGTGTACACTGACCTCTAACTCTAGAACTACTGCACTCTCTGTGGTCAGGATTCAGGTATTCAGGGGATCTAGGAAACATCATCCGTGTCCCAGCTGTGAGTCAGCCTGTGTTTGTTGCCCCCCAGCAGAACACTTGACCTACCAGCTTTTATACTGAGTTGCTTTTTCCCTCATCCCTCTAATTACAGCTGTTCCACTTTGAATGCATCATTAAATATTCCTTGGAATAGAGAGCGCCTATTGCTCTCTGGCACATCAGGTCATTCCTAATTCATGCCATAAGAACAGCTGAGGAGAGTTTGCCTGAGAAGGGACTGCAAGCACATGCGAATTCTCTAGCCACTTTATTGTGTGACTGTTTTGTTTGCTGTTGTGTGTTGCATCATATTTGAAGTTTTCATTGGGCTCAGTTTCTGCTCAGGATTTTCCTCAGTGTAGAAGAAACAGATACTGCAAAGTTGTATCATTTCTGGTTGACTTCTTGGAGAGGCAGTAGCTTAGATGTGAACTACTTGGAAAAAGCAAGATTGTGACAGTATGCTCAAGGATTGACTATCAGACTGGAGTGAATGAGTGCACATAGGCATTTGCTGTGTGAAACACTGTAGGCCTGAAGTATATGCTTGTAAGTTTGTACAAGATATACAGCAGGCTTGCCTGGGTAAGGAATTTCTGAGGTTTTGTACAGGGAGCTCTTATGTGCACTGGTAGCTGGCTCTGGAGGTGTACCGTGATCTCCTGGCTCGCTCTCTGCAAGAAATTCCACATACTGCTTTATCCTGCATCGGAGCTGTGATACCACTGAGGCTATAAATGCAAACATAAATGTAAAGGGGAGGTGGAGCAGCTCTGCGCTGTCACTTGCTGGTCTGTTTGCTGCAATGGCTGGTGTCAGGTCAGTGTGAGGGTAATCCTTTCCTCTTTCCGCTATGTATGTCCAAAGGCAGTCCTCGTCAGTGGCCACATGATAGCCTTTCTCTTGTGGAAAATGAGTTCATTGTTGTCAGTCCCACTACATGGGCTCTAAAGATGGCATTTCCTGGCAGTATCTTCTGGGGTATGCGGGGAGGTCAGATGCCACGAAGGAATGTATTCAAATAGAAAAAATAAAGACCAAATTATCAAAGGCAGCCGATGGCTTTTTTTCTTTATTTTTATTTCATAATGTAACACTTAACTGCAAATACAGTACAGACTGTGCCAGCTAGGTTTGGGTCTGGAGTACGGGCAGGCTCATTTATATGTCCGTGTGTATGTGCCTCTTAAGGATTCAGGTCAGCCTGGTAGGCTTGGTTTGGTTCCAGCTCACATTCCAACAATCTTCAAAACAGACTTATGTGCAGTTCTAGGCCAGGAAAAATGGGAGACTTGAACAGTTTTCATTTCAAATTTGATCTGACTTTTTGGTGCATGTGGATATATGACTTCATTTGTATCATTTTATGTGTGGACTGGTCGGAGGCGTGATATATCCCTTACCGTCCTTCATGGAGCACCATTTCAGGATGCAACACAAGATGTGACGGCTGCTGGGAGGGAAGGTGGGTCTCTGCAGCAGATGGGAATCAAGCTGTCATTTTGATTTCCCCATTCTGTGGCATCAGCCCAAAGAGAGAAGGGAGCTGCTGCAGGCAAAGGCTACAGAGCCATGTGGCTGCTGAATTAAGAAGGGCTGGAGGAGGGATCAGCTGGGACAGAGTGACTCTGCATTATACCTCCACACACTTTTTGAGGGGATTGAGTAATTCTTTGTGTGTGACTGAGGCCACTATATAATCTTGTTTACAGTTTTCAACTGTGATGTAGCATATTCGCACTGGATCCTGAGGAAACTATTTTAGGGCCATATTATAAGAAGTATGGTTTGGAAATCCATATAAATTTGCTGCAGTTCTAGTATTGTACCAGAACATAGGTGCTCACAAGACACTTCTGCAAAGCAAAAAGCTAAAAATATGGAACCTTTTTAGAAATATATGTTTTTGATCAAGAAGAGGATGAAATATAGATTTAACAGTATTTTCTTTCTCAATTTGCAAAGGCTGATGAGATCATTTCAGTGTGAATGGCTTTCAAACAGGCAACAAAATGAAAACAGAAGTCAGATTTACAAGAGATTTATGATTTCAGAAGTAATTATAAGGAGTGGTACTAAGACAGAGCACCTAAAACAATGCAACTGAATTATCTCAACAGATATGTATAACAAATCCTGTCAAGAGTAATTAAGGTCACCAAACATCTTATACTGAAAAATCTCACACAGGGTAAAAAATAGGAAGGTTCTTTAGTCATTAATCCAATTTTAAACCTGAAAGACCTTATAAAAATAAACCCAACAAGAGAGGAGGACAGAAAGAATAGGAATGAGTTACCCATAAGGCACAAAAGTTGCAACATGGAGTTTGAAGTCTTTGGTTTGGGGTCACTTTCATGACTGTCAGAATGAACCTTTTCTACTCTTAACATAGCAGCAAACTCTTTACAAGAACTGAAAATTCAGATATTATTAGTGTCTTTAAAAAGACACCCCTTTTGTGGGTGAAAATTCAGTGTAAAAAAAAATCTGAAAATAGTGATCAGTATTGGTAATCTTGTTTGTCTGCTGTCTTGACTGCCGTTAGCTCTTGTGGAGTCAGTCCATGGTAGTGCCGTGAGCTGTAGCATCCCCTCTCTCCTATCTCTTCTCCATAAAACATGCCTGGAGATGTGGAAGCTCCTTTCTGCTGTTCAGGTCAGGATTGCATGTTGGCTAAGACCTTGCATCTCAGAAGGGCAGCTGCCAGGATTGCTGAGTCAAGTTCCCAGCATCATGAGATTCAGAGTCATCTTGGGCAAGCATGTGGCAGCAAGTCTACTCTGCGCCTTGTTTTTTTCCTTCTGTAAATGGAAAGTCATGCTATTTGCCATCTCCTGCGTGTAGGGTGTATACTCAAGTAATGCACCGTGTAGGAGCCAAATATCTTCACTCAGTGCTTGGCTATAAATATTAATAGGCCAGAATACTTGACTTGGTGACCTAATATGGGCATTAACTCAACAGGTTCACTACTGATAGCATTAAAAATGTGCACCCCTTTAAAAGCTTGACCTTTTAATCACACACCATTTTGCAGGTTAAATAATAACCTTTTGATGGGTATAAGAGACTTGGGATGATCTAGGTTTTAAAATTCCAAGTGGTGTCTTCAGTGGCAGCTTTTCTTTTCATTCAGCTTAGCAGATCCTCGCCTGCCCTAGCTGACAAAGAAATCTTTTTGCCAAATGAGAGGACGCTCTCACTTTGTGTGTCAGTGGCCAGAAGCTCTGCAGGAAAAAGCAGCCTGAGAACATCAGTGAGATACTTGGATTTATCAGTTGAGTGTCACTGGATAGCTGTAAAAAGCCTCACCTGAGTTGACAAGTTGGAAAAGGAAGTAGAAGATTGTAAAAGAGCATTATGGTAGGCTGTGTTGTGCTTAATGATGTTACATTTTGAATTTGGGAAGGTCACAATCTGATATGGACTTTTAGTGATATTTATTAGGATTGCTGCTACTAAATCCCCATCAACACATCTGAGTTGCATCTGGTCCCATCAAACATGCTGTAGCTCTTAAAGTTCAACTAAACAGAGAAATTTCCCGGGCATAATCTAAAGATTTCTTGGCAAATATTTATACTTTAAGCTAAAAGTGACACCATTTCCAATAGACCTCACCATCTACTAGCTTCCACTGCTCAGATAAGAGTTGCAAAAAAAGGGAGCACTTACTATCATAGCCAGTTTGCTTACTGTGGTGGGTTGACCCTGGCTGGATGCCAGGTGCCCACCAAAGCCGCTCTATCACTCCCCCTCCTCAGCTGGACAGGGGGGAGAAAATATAACAAAAGGCTCATGGGTTGAGATAAGGACAGGGAGTTCACTCAGCTATTGCTGTCACAGGCAAAACAGACTTGACTTGGGAAAAAATTAATTTACTTTATTACCAGTCAAATCAGAGTAGAATAATGAGAAATAAAAACTAAATCTTAAAAACACCTTCCCCCCACCCCTCCCTTCTTCCCAGGCTTAATTTTACTCCCAAATTCTCTAACTCCTCCCCCCGAGTGGCACAGGGGGATGGGGAATGGGGGTTGCGGTCAGTTCATCACACATTGTTTCTGCCGCTCCTTCCTCCTCAGGGGGAGGACTCCTCACACTCTTCCCTTGCTCTAGCGTGGGGTCCCTCCCACGGGAGACAGTCCTCCACGAACTGCTCCAGCGTGGGTCCCTTCCATGGGGTGCAGTCCTTCAGGAACAGACTGCTCCAGCGTGGGTCCCCCACGGGGTCACAAGTCCTGCCAGCAAACCTGCTTCAGCATGGGCTCCTCTCTCTCCATGGGTCCACAGGTCCTGCCAGGAGCCTGCTCCAGCATGGGCTTCCCACGGCATCACAGCCTCCTTGCGGCACATCCACCTGCTCCGGCGTGGGGTCCTCCACGGGCTGCAGGTGGATATCTGCTCCACCGTGGACCTCCATGGGCTGCAGGGGGACAGCCTGCCTCACCATGGTCTTCACCACAGGCTGCAGGGGAATCTCTGCTCTGGTGCCTGGAGCATCTCCTCCCCCTCCTTCTTCACTGACCTTGGTGTCTGCAGAGTTGTTTCTCTCACATGTTCTCAATCCTCTCTTCTGACTGCTGCTGGTGTTGCACAGGTTTTTTCCCCCTTCTTAAATACGCTATCACAGAAGCACTACCACCGTCACTGATGGGCTCGGCCTTGGCCAGCGGCAGGTCCGTCTTGGAGCTGGCTGGCATTGGCTCTATGGGACATAGGGGAAGCTTCTAGCAGCTTCTCACAGAAGCCACCCCTGTAGTTCCCCCTGCTACCAAAACCTTGCCATGCAAACCCAATACAGATATGCGTGAACAGGGTAGTGGAGCCTTTTTTTGCAGCAGACTCCATATTCTATTTGTAGAAATAAGAGCAAAGAAAAACGTGGCAAAATGAGTTTTTTCCATTGGAACAGTGCAGTTTCAGCAAAGCAGAAATTTCATGGGCACATTTACATTTTGATGCCATTTTCAATGGGAAGGGGTGGAAATACGTCATTTAAGTAATGCTGAATTGCTTGTCTCAATGAGTTAAAACATTTAATTTTCATGCTATTTCATTTAATTCCATTGAGACTCTTGTACTATAACATTCATTTTATGCTAAAATGCTCTTTATTTTCTTTTATACTGCTTCAATGTTGATTCAAAACATCTTCCCTTTTTAAACAAAAAGACTCAACATTATGAAAACACAGCCTTTTGGTATTTCCCAATTTTTAAGTTTCATAAGAAATCTCAACTCTTGTGCTATTTTACAATACAAATGCTTTTCAAACTGTTGGAAGATCCCACTGAACGGAAGTATTTTCTTCCCAGTTCTAGTCGATAAATTGTTTTTGGACTGTTACAAGTACTGACAGGATGTATTATTACTTCTGCTGGGTGGTATTTCTTCATTATGTCTACAGTCTGAGTTCTATCTAGAATATGTTTAAGTGATCATCATATTGGTCTTGTATCACAGGCTCTTTCTTTACATTTAAAGAAAAGAGGTATGCATTATTCAGTGTTTCGGTGATCAAGACCTCACACCATGTATAAAGGAGGTGGTTGATGACTTTCCAAAAAGGTATTTTATGCAGTTTCTATTCAGGTTGTCCTAGCATAGCACTCATTGCTGTTTGGTTTTTGCTGTTTCTTGGTTGGTTGGTTGTTGTTTTTTTTTTTTTTCTCTGGGTGGTGTGTTATTGTTTCTAATCACAAACCAAACTGCTTTTCCCATTAATCAGCCAGCTGGGCTTTCTGTTTGTTTCTTATTGCTAAGTTTAGTCCCTTTTCTTGGAAAGGGCTTGTTTTTGTCATTCATCTAAATGATTCCTTAGGATACCTGGGGTCGATATGGTAAATGGGCTGGTTCAAAGCAAGTTTAGGCAGCATAGCCAACAGCTATGGAGTTCAGTCTGGGCTAACACCCAGGGCATCTGGATGTGTGCAGTTTTTGGATGTGCGCACTCTTTGAGTGTGTTCTGCAGCCTACAGTCAGCTTGAAGCCTTCACAGACACACTGTTATCAGCAACACAAGTAGCTTCTGTACAATGAGCTTGATAAGACTTACCCACAAAGTAACAGGTCATTTTAATATCAGGATGAACTATTGTGGTGGTGATTGTGATTTTATTGTTTCTGGTCTGTAATTTATCCTACACTGTATTGTTTGGAATGGCATTTGCAGGTGATGTTTGCCCTGTCTCTGAGGACATGACTCTTAATTCCAGTTTGCTTCTACTGCAAACCTCTTGCCTTTGTGAATCACACTTTTGTCTTGGATATTCCTGACCAGTACTAATAACTGTTTTGCGCTCTCTCAGAGCAAAGATAATCGGAAAAACACTGAGACAGAGTGGAGATGAAGTCCTTTACATGATGCAGCTGTGCAGAAGCAACTGTAGTAGGCAAATGTGCACTAAGTCTGAGTTGCTAGGCTGTAAGGACTGGCATGACCAAGGGTAGACCCATAAAAATAAAACTCATTGGGACTGCTCACGCACAGCTTTTTGAGGGTGAGGACTATGTATTAACAGCTTCAGAACAGCTTGATGTTAGTATTGCATTTTGAAGTTTAGTCTTCATGCAGTGTTTCTGACTGAAGATTTCTGGATTGATTTGGGTCTGTGGTAAACAAGAATATAGCCTTCCCCCTCCCCCCCCACCACCACAGTGGCTGGTAAGAAGCAAACCTACAGGAGGTGTGCTACAAATGTACTTTCTACCCTTTTACAATCTTTGTAATCCATAAACACATTTTGACTTTGGGTGAGGTACATTTTGATGGTACAATTATCAAGAAAGGATGGATCTGCCCTCCTGTATGATTCCTAGGATGGGGAGAAATGTTACAGCTTACTTAGAGCAGTACAACCAACGAGGCTTTTAGTGAAATGTCTAGCTAAATATCCAAGCTTCTTTAGATAGCCCTTCCCTGTATTCCTGTTGTGAACTCATCTCTAAGCCTGCATTGTTGAATGGTAGGACATAGAAGAGGGAAGAAGAGTGGCTGCAAATGTAACTGTTATCCCTGTTATCCCCACAACAGAGAATCTGCAACCCCTCTCTCTGCTGTCAAAAAACAAGTACCAGGGATGATACGCTCCCTGGTTACTGGGAAATTGTTTTCCCATTTATTTAATACTCTAAGAGTAGCTCTTAGGACTGTATCAGTCCTCTGCATTAAAGAGGAAGACTAAAGAAAGACACAGTGTTTTCCTTGACTTGTCTCCCCTGCTAAAAAAACAAGCAAACAAGAGGGCATAGCTTGTGTAAAGTCCACGGAATGCCATGTCTGTTACTCCTGAGGTTCTGTGTAGGAGCAAACCAAGTGTAAAAAAAACCTGGAATGATAAAATAAGCATTTCTAATGGTGGTGTTAAGGGATCATTTGCTGTCACAATGACACTCCATCAGCAGGTCTGAAAAAGGTGAAGGATTCTTTGGTCGTGCTGGTCCAGATCTTTCATGGCACATTGTCAATTGCAGATGATCATGTCAGAGCTGGGGGCAGCCGGGACAAAAAAAAAAATGTGCTACCCACCCAAACTATAATTTCCAAGGCTACAAAACTGAGAAATAAAATCAAAGGCGTGACTGTCATTTGATGACACTGAAAATGTTTTGCTAAGTGTTCCAGTAAAGATGATACAGTAATGGTGTCACATTGTGCATTTATATGTCACAATGCTTTTTACAGTAGCTATAGACTTGCAGATGCACTCCTTGATAATCCTGCAATTTTATCATCAGGGAGTGATAAGCTCTCAGATATGAAAGCTGATGTCAGCGTCTTCTGCCACTTTGATCTGCGTGAGCTGATGCCTTGAAAATTAATGAGAATGCTACATGTGAAATCAAAATCAATCTACTGCGGATTTTTTTCTCTCTTCGCCTTTCCAGGAGAGCTGGCAGGGGGAGGGGGTGGGTGGGAGACATGCATTATCAAATCTAAAGCGTGGCAGAGTATAAAGGCTGTAATCTCATCTCAGGATTCTTATGGCTTTAATAAACTCTTCATGCTTCATTCTTGCAGTTTACTGCATCATAGGGACCCCTCTGCAAAATTGCAGCCATAAATTTTCCCTTCTGCTGGACAGATTTTACTCCCTTGCTTTGGTGTATATGTCATCCTGCTTTCAACAGAGTCGAGACATGACAAAACTGATTAAATATTTGTATTACCTGTTCAAAATATATAAAGAACTACAGTTTCTTAGATGGAGGGAAAGAAGGCAAAAGCGTTGTTGAGTACAGTTCATGGGTACTTCCTGGTGCTTACAAACACACAAAGAAAAGTAAAATTCAACTCCTGTCACTTCTTGGGATGAAAATTCCTTGTCACTTGATCTAACATGGGCAAAATATTTTTATTACCACTGGCATTTGGCAAAAGGTGTTAGTCAATCTTCCAAAAAAGCATTATTGTCCTGCCATCTGCTCCCACATCTGCTTAAGTCCTGATGGTCCCCAAGAAACTGTCTGCTATTAGCAGTGATCCCTAAAAATAAAGTCCTTTTTACTATGGATAAGTGAGCTAAGTAGACCACGTTCTCCCTTAAGATGGTCGTCTGGGTGTGATTGCACATTAATTATGTTTGGGGCTGGCAGCTGTAAATTGCAGTAGTTGTTTGCCAGCTTCTGCTGGAGGAATTTGTGGGGTGGAGCCTATTTCATCTCTGTTCTTTGTCTCCAAGGCCCAGGCATGGTCTCAGCTCACCCTGCTACTAGCAAAGCTTTCTCCTGTGCTGTGTGTACGGCTCACTGGGGCCAGCTTATGTGGCACAAGGCTGGCGGTAGCAATTGCTGTTGAAATGAGCACAGCGATGGAGCTACTTGCCAGGTGTGACACCTTTGTGTCCCTGCTGCTGTCACCCAGGCTAAGCCAGTGATCTTACCACTGCCTGCAGGGCCCGTTCCCAGGAGGAGGCAGGCACCGAGGGCTGCGGTTTCCTCAGCCAGGAGTGCCAGAGCATGGATGGTTTCTGTGTTCTGCAAGGGTGGAATATCTGTGTAGGGAAGAAAACTGTTTTCCAGCAGGGAAGGCATCCCCAGAGCTGCCAAGGGAGGGAAACTGCAGAATGCAATTAGAGTCACTACAGCTGGGAAATGTATCTACGCCCATGACAGCAGTTTGGTACACACAAGTGAGCTAGTATCAAATTAACAGTCGGAACTGGAAGAAGGCATCTCTGGGCACTCTGTGCATGCATTTAGGTCATGGTCTACACTACATGGAAACTGTACTTACAGCTAGAAGTAAAGTTTTATGTGTTTGGTCTTCATTACAAACTGTTTTGAGCAAAGTGTCATATCAGCGTTGAAATGGGGTGACAGTGTGACGTTAGTAAAACCTTTGCTTTATAACATTTTGACCCCTAGGAAACAAACTAATCAGAACCTAGCCTTTTGGGATTTGAGATGATCAGAGAAGCTTTTAAATGGACAAAGACTTTCATCTCCATCTTCCTAAAATTCTCAAGTAAGCTGTACAAAAGGTAGTATATTTCCATTACAAAAAACTTCTTAGTACTGAAACTTAAGAGTTAGAGGCATTCTCCTTGCTTTTCTTTTGTTTCAGGGACTTGTGTTCAAATTAATCATGACATAATATATTGAAGGCTCTTTTGCTGATAATGAAAAATAAATTCAAATAACCCTGGTGCCTTGGTATAAATGTCACGAAGTTTGAAAATGCAAGTCTAGAGTATCAAAACTCAAAGGTCTTCAAATTAAGAACCCATTTTAAATTTGCAGCTATCATGCTGGTTTCAGCAGGGAGCAAGTCTAAAAGGATGCAGTGCATGAATTGAAAAAGCAGTTAAGATTTATGTGTCTGCATTACCATTGCCAAAAAACCTTTTCCTTTTTTTTTTTTTTTTTTAAATGGCTCATATTAAGTCTGTAGATTCCTAAGGAAGGGAAGAAAAGATACTAAGCCTTAAATATGAAGACAAGCATGAGACAAACATTTCATAGTTAAGGAGGACTGTAAGATGGATGAGAAGGAAGATAGAGAGACAATTACTGGGAGTTTCTTCTGGCCTTATTTCCAGTTGTCTTACAAATCTGAGAACTCATTCTGATCATCCGTATCCATGGTGGGACCCAGTGGTGTGTGGCAGTGGAGGTGCTCCTGTAGATTCCTGACTGGGTCTAGTTATATTTGTGTATGGACATGACTTGAGGATTGCTGTCTTCTCTACTGTAAATGAAGACCAGTGATAAAGCCCTTCTCTTTTAGTTAGGTTTAACCCACATTGGAATAGACAGCTCAGCAGTTAGCTTTATATATTCACATGTATTCATGGTGTTCCCAGGACCTCTGTCCTTCCATAAAGAAAAGTGAATATTTCAAATGAGTTCATATTTTTTTCATGACTTCCCCAGTTCATTATTTTCTTGCCATTAGCCTGTGGAAGAGTTTGAGGCATACAATTGTCTACGATTACCTTGCTGAACTCTTTACATATATACCCACAAGGAGCACTTCCGCAGTGTGTTGCACCTCTAGTCTGTAGGACTCGATACTTCTTGTAATCCAGAGTGCTGAACATGGAACATAAAGCCCTCCCACAGCATGTGTGCTAGCTGTATTAAAGGTCCTGAGATGTATATGCTGAAAAGACTTTGAGGACCCTTATAGTGTCTCACTGATGTTTTACCTAACAGGTTGTAGCAAAAAAGGTGACTGAAATATGGAACACCAGATTTTCATTCTCAGTGGGTAGGAAAAAAAACCAAAATGAGGCTTTCCAAAATAGTTATGGGATTTAAGGAGACTGGTTTCTTAGGAGTTCATTAGGAATTGATAGATCTAGCCAAGAAATTGATATCCAAAAGATATTTCAGCAGAAAATACGATTCCTGCTAGATTCTTAAGGGCATTTTATTTCCAATGGAAAAGCTGAAAAGTCCATTTCAGGTTGCTTTCGATATTTGACACTGTAGGGATCTATAGAGTTTCATTCCAAGCTAATTCAATAAGAGGTTAACGTGTACATTCTTCTGGTAATCTGTATTTCCAGCCCATTCCATCTCATCTGGACAGGGTCTCCTGAAGTACTGGTATTCCGAAGAGATACTATGCTAAAATCTATGTAACCAAACTGTACAGCACAGCCTGCTGCCAACATAGTCGTAGTGCTTTAGGGAAGATGTAGTTCATAGTAGGAGCTTGAGCCACAAGCAGGGCAAAGAACTACAACTTCCATGAGCCACATTGGGGATCTCAAAGGAAGAAGCAGCCACTGTAGCTTTTTTCTGCCAGTTTTAGCCAGACAAGGACTATGCTCATTAACCTTCACATCACATTGCAAGGTCTATTTTTCTCAAGACTTTCCTTGAAGGAGAGAGGTTATATGCTGAGCTGACTTGACAATGTCGCGGTTTAACCCAAGCCAGCAACTAAGCACCATGTAGCCACTCCCCTCTCCCCCCTCCCAGTGGGATGGGGAGGAGGATTGGGGAAAAAAAGTAAAACTTGTGGGTTGAGATAAGAACAGTTTAATAACTAAAGTAAAATAAAATATAACACTAACTAATAATAATTAATAATAATAATAATAATAATAGTAATGAAAAGGAATATAACCAAAAAAAGAGAGAAATAAAGCCCAAGAAAAGACAAGTGATGCACAATGCAATTGCTCATCACCCGCTGACTGATGCCCGAGCAGCGATCTGTGCCTCCCAGCCAACTCCCCCCGGTTTATATACTGGGTATGATATCCTATGGTATGGAGTATCCCGTTGGCTAGTTCGGGTCAGCTGCCCCGGCTATGCTCCCGCCCAGCTTCTTGCACACCTGCTTGCTGGCAGAGCATGGGAAACTGGAAAATCCTTAACTTAGGATAAGCGCTACTCAGCAACAACTAAAACATCAGAGTGTTACCAACATTATTCTCACACTAAGTCCAAAACACACAGCACTGCACCAGCTACTAAGAAGAAAATTAACTCTATCCCAGCCGAAGCCAGGACAGACAATAAAAGCGTCAATGTCAGTTCTGCATTGCTTTATGAACTCATAATGTTTTAAATTGAAATACATTTGCTCAGAGACTGCCATGGGTATACATCCATCAGAGGGGAAAATAAAGTATCACACTATTTCTGATTTACCAGCATCAGAGCATCAGAGGCTGCTGTTCTATGTCAAATGTGCTACTTAATCAGGTGGAACAGGGGAAACAAAAGTTTTCACAGTTGCATCCTCCTTCCATTGTCCTGCTGTGTTGCTTGCTGTATTGCCAAGACGCTGTGTTCCTAGCCAAAACTTGCCTGAGCATTGGAAAATTTCAAAGACTTCCAGGACAGCTCATTGCCCAGCTCCCACACCAAACCCTACCCATTTCAGGATCCAGATATGAGTCTACCCAGTCAGATAAGATGTTGTTTCTTGCAGGTTTATTCAGTCCCTGTAGTTGTACATACTGGAAGGTGGAGCAGAAGCAGAGTAGGGTGCCAGAACGAGTCAGTGCTGGGGCCAAGGGAGAAATGAATGGACATCTGCTAAGCAAGAGGATGTCCAGGGGAATGTATTGGCCCAGTTACTCCCCAGTACTCTGACCAGACCTGTTTTAGTGAGATTTGTGATGTGTGCTGTGTCCTAGAGCCTCAGAGGATTCAGTCAGTGTAAAGCAATTTCTTGTTCACAGGAAACATTGCACTGGAGTTGCAACCTGTCTGTGCTCTTGAGCTGGATATCTCAAGAGCCAAAGGCAGGCAATAGGTTTGGTAGCAGTGTTTGGACTGTCCTCTTTCATTGTCACGCGTTATCCCTGTCACTTGGGATTTGCTAGTTTTCTGCCCATTTTGCCTGCTCAGCTACTTAATCTGTTCTCATAACAAAGCTACAAGAAACAGCTTAAGCTACATATTAATGTTTCAGTGCAACACTGCAATTTGATAACAATAAACAGAAGCTTTTATGAGGCTGTAAATGTCTCTTCCATTTATAAATATTGTACTATAACTGCAGGCTCTGGGGTTATCAGGCAGTCAAACCTTTCATCAAAGCCAAATAGTTCCTAAAGTACCACTCTTAAAAATCTTTTGCAGGCATTAATGTTTCATTAGTTCTCTCAAACGAGTCTCCTTGGGAATCTGTATAGCAAGTAAACTCCAGCTCTAACCCATGGAAAAATTAACTGCATTTTTAATCCATTTCTTCAGAATTTAATCCACATAGCTTGTGGTGGTACATAGCTGGTATTCCAAATGTACTCAGTTTTAAGGGGTAGCAATAAAATTAATAACATGTGTATGAATGTACATGGTACAAATGCGCATTCACCCTCCAGCCAGGTTTCTTTCTGTGTGCCCATCCAGCTCTCCATATATCCACTGCTTTTCCATGGAGAGGGGCTGTGTCTACCCCGAGTATGTGTGTACTCAACAGAGCATATTGCAAAGCCTGCCAAAGCCCCGAGTATACTTATACTACCATGCAGCACCCTGCAGGGATAGTCCATTTCATCTTGAAAAGTGCGATACAGCTAGTGCGATACAGCCCTGTAGTTTGAAAATCTGTCTATGCAGGGTATAGCTCTGCTGCTGCTAGTTCCAGATCGGTCTCATTTTGCCCAAACTGGGGAATCTGCATTGCGCGAGGTCGGCGTGTGTGCAGGCAGGCAGGTCTGTATGTGCATCTCTCCAAACCTGGTGCTTCCTGTCTCTGCTTAGCCAAGCCAAATTTCCAGAAACTACAATGAAGTTGCACCCGTGGTGCAACAACTAAAGAAGCACTGTCCAGGTATTTGTTCAATTGATTAACAGATTTTCAGGTCAGCAGGGACCACTGTAACTGCCATGAATACACATATTACCTCCCTAATGTACTACTCGAAACAAATTGTGCCAGCAACACACACAGCCTGTGTATTCACCATTCCTTTTTTTTTTTAACTCTAGCCTTGTAAAATATATATCCTCAGTTCCTGCTCAGTGTTTAAATGTGAGTAATTGGCAACCTGTTGTTACTGCACATTGGCATGGAGCTTTATAATTGGTGTGAAAGAAACTGATTTTGGCATCTCTAGTGGCTTTGTTTGTTCCAGTTCGTATGTGGTCTTCCAAACAGTGCTTAATTTTGTGTAGCTTATCCAGTATACATTTAATATAAAGTACAGCCAGAGTGCAAGCGGGTAAGATTGAACCTGCATCTTTCATTTCACAAGTGACTGACAGTTTATCCTCTCTGGGCAGGCCTCTGGGACAGTCAAGGCCTGAACTGATCGGTAGATGTGCTTTGTAAACATTTATGTCTTATAAGGCCTCTTAGAAGTAGAAACAAAAGGAAATACCTGCATGCTGCCTTTGTTGGGATGTTGGGAGTTGGGATGGCAGGCACTGGAGGGAGGAAAGAGGTAGGGGAAGGCAGGAGCACATCAGGGAGGTGCGTCTCTGGGTGCCTGGGGGGCTGCAGGTGTGGAAGTGGGCATGAGCATGTGAAGTCCCATGGTTTACACTGCTGTTCACATTGTTGGTTTGAACAGGGTTGTAGTTCAAAGTACAGTGAGCTGAGCTGTTCCTTGCTTGGTCATGTCCAGCTCAGTGTGACCTTGGCTCTTCCACTTCAGAGAACTTTGGATTTGGGGCTGAAATGAACTGTTAGCATTGGGAAGAAGTGTGAGTCCGTCCTTGACAGTGAGCTTGAACATGGTTATACCTGATGTCAGCATGCCTGTAGATTTCTGCAAAATGCTGACATTCATCTCATTCATCTCACATCTCTCTGTTATTGAACCACTTGCAAGTGTGTTTACTGATAGTTACCCAAAAGCATTAGTAAACAGGGAGTCAGCAACAAAATGGTCACGTATCTGATGGGTCCCCCAGGAACCTGTTTGGACTGATTAGTCTACATTATCTGTTCCTGTGGTCTGGAAGAAACTGTCCAGCCTTTGCTGGAAAAAAAAAATTGAAAATTATAGAATTGGTAGAGTGAAAAATAACAATGGGGACAATCAAGTTGTATGGGGCAAGTGAGATTGTATGGTGCCATTTCTTGAACTACCTCTTTAGCATAGTCAACACAAGATTATGCACCCAGGAATGCACACTATAGTTCCCATTGACTAGATGGTGTTGAGTATCTCAGAAAACGGTGTCTCAGGAAAGGAGTTGAGCATCACAAGAGAAGTAGTCAACAGAATGTGAGTTGACAACTTCTGCAAAAACCTACCTTTGCCAAATCATTATAGTAGGCCCACAGGGATGCTTTTCTGATCCACGTGCTGAAAGCATTTGTCCTGTGATATCACATGGTCATTTGCAGTGAGTACAGAGGCCCAATTTGTGAATTCACTCCCCAAGTTTTCCCTCTTTCTTTCTCTCACACTTTATAAAATTGCTGTCTGTGGCAGTGACAAGGCAACATGCAAATACATTGCAGAAGAGTTATTCATCATTAATGCAGACAGTTTGAAGACATAAGCAAACAGCATTTGGCAGGAAAAACTTTTTAATGAGAATGGCATTAAGGAATTCAATTTAAAAACTGTGAAGGGATTCTTTGCACATGCCTCCAGCTTCTCAGCCTTCCAGTTCTTTTCCTGTCCACTAAAGATTAAAAAAAAAAAAGGGCAATTTGAGGTTCATTTTCCCAAATTCTGGGCGTCATTGATTTTTACATGACGTCTTTAACACTCAGTTTCTCACAAACAGGACCACAAAAAGACTTTAGAGTTAGGGGGAAATGCAGCAGGGATTTTTGATACGAGAAATCTCTAGAAAAAAGGCATCACGAAAATAATTGGCTGGAAAATGAAGCTGGCCAAAATGAGTCTATAAATAAAGTGGAAATGTTTAACAGGGAAGGAACAACTAACCTCAAGTTGGGGTGAATGATCTATCTCTTCCTGTGACATCTCTCTAAAGCAACTGCTAGTGCTCAGTCAGGAATTACAGGGTCGATGCAGAGATTATTTGGTATTGATCTTCGGACTGGCTTTATGCAGAGCATAAGTCTGTAAAATTACAATGGTCCCTGCAAATTTATTAAAATGGCTTAAAATTTATTAATCACTTTGGAAATGCAGGTCATGGACTCTGAACTAGAATAATAAAGCTTTAAGCCACTACCAATTATCTGAGAAGTTTGTACAACGGGGTCGTTCGACTATCCTGTGTGCAGGTTTCCCAGCCAAACTGCAGCGAGGCCACACTCACCATCTGTCCTTTCCTAAGTAAATGGGGCTGCCAGCACTCCCCAAATTAAGACCATATCCCACCATCAACAATTAATTCTCATTAGTGAGGTATGTCTGTAAATTATTACAACGATATTCAAATAAAATATTAATATCAGAATCAAAATATGCCAGACATGAGAAATGGGAGACATTAGAAAAAGCTACGGACATGCATCACTGTTCAGGGGAGAGGTGGGGGGATGCTTTCTTATCTACACAGAAATAATGGCTGTGCTGTCGTATCCCATTGCTCCTGATAAAGGAAGAGGTCATTGTGGTACATATTTTCTGACAGAATGAGGTCGTTGACGTTATTCCTGATTAGTTGAATAATGGCCATGACAGATTCTTCGTTGTCTTACCTTAGAAATGACAGTCTAGTTTCCTATCCTGGCTGACCTTTTTTTCTTAAAGGGAACTATATTTGCAAAACAGCAGCAGAAGCTAAGATCTGTGGGGGCTGGGCTTTTTCCTCTCTCCTTGTGAAAGGATAGTGGGAAGAAAAGGAGAAGAAACTTTAGTGGGTACTGCAGCAATAAGCACCCCTGTTTATCTTGCAGCACGTGTGAAGGATATCGTCTCTGCAGCAGCAGAGGTGGTGGAATAAATTCCTCCACGTCAGCTGTGGCAGATTGTTGCCCCTCAGATGAGGCAGGAAAGCTCCTTGCAGGGTTATTCTATAAAAAGGATCATAGAAACCGTCTAAGTTAAGAGCAATGCCTTCTGGATGGAGGAGTGGGGGTTGGCAGCAAGGCAAGGGCATTTGTACCATTAGCTCTGCCATCGGAAGTGGATCTGCCCCCTCCACCCTGCAGGGTCTCACAGGCTCATGGTGGCTGGAGATGCTGCTCCTCCCGCCTCTGTCAGAGATAATGACCTTGTAGCAAGGATCGCCACTTCTTATCATCCCACAGGAAGCAGGAGGGTAGTGGCAAAACCCCAGGGGGGACAGCAGGCTGTGAGAACTCATAGGACTGTGGTGAGGAGCACGCCAGCTCATCTGCCAAAATGCTCAGCTGGTTAAACTGGGTCTCCTACAGCTGGGGCAGATCCCTGCTGAAGAAACTCTGAACAGCAAAGGGCTACTCTGTAAAGGAAAGATTTAACTGGTTTGCCTGTGTGAGAAATTTCTTAAGTTTGTCTCACGAAGATACGGTTAAAACATTGCAGAGCTGAAATTGAGGCCTTCTTATTTCAGATAAGTTTAGCAGTATTTCCACACAACTTGATTCAAACTGGAGAAGGTGCTTTTATACCAAAATGAGAGTTTAAGTTCAGACTTTATTCATTTTCATAAATTCTAAGGCCAGGAGGACATATTAGATCATCCGCTTTGCCCTCCATAGCATCTCAGCCCTCTGCCCCAGTACCGAGCACAATAACATGACTAAAGCTCCTCTTAACATTTAACGGCCCCATTAATTTTCCATTGATGCACCACTCAGACTAAGGGATTTGCACCCTTGACCTTGGGCATCTAACACATAAACTATCAGATTATGTTTTTGCAACTCTCTTGTACGCATTCAGTCTTTCAGTGCTGGGAGCACAGACAGTTATAACCAGCTCAGTCAGCTAACATAAAAACCACTTAAACTTTTCTGGCATAGACAAGGCTAGAGATGCAGGAGGAATTCAGTGTCCTTGTCTTGTTTAATAAGTCTGCAAGCTTGAAAGTGTTATTAAACATTCAGAAAACAGAACGTGACACAGTTAGAGAAAGTTTGTGGGAATTACCTTTTCTTTTTTTCAAAATTCCTGTTGAAGTCTCCTTGAAAAATGAGAACTGAGAACAGAATTCTCATTTTTGGTGCCTTACAGTAATTTGGATTGAATGTGACCTGGTTTCTTTTCCTCTCCATTCATTTAGCCAGCAAATGGAAAACATATTTTGCTTGAAAAACCTTTAGGGAGTGCATGGGAATGAAGCTATTCTAACCAACCATTGCATTACAGAAGTAATATAAATGAGGTTCTGTTTTTCTGTGGAACTTCTCTTGAATTTGACCTGAAATGCAATGAGCTAGATCAGTCACACACTTATAGGAATAGTTAAATTATTGGGAACAGGAAGGAATGCGAAAGTTAGAGCTAGAACTGACCTGTGCCTGTTCTCTGGATCATCCTTCCTCTCTGCCCACCAGACTTGGATAAATTTGGAGTTAGTAGTGAATGTTGTTAATTATTTACTTAAGAAGCTCATGGGAACTAATAAAGCACTAAGACTTCATGAGGGCAAACTTCAGTGAGTTAAGTGGCTGCTTTCCTGGAAATCTCCTTCAGACACTTCTTATTCTTACTCTATTTGCAGCAGGAAGAAGGGTAAGATGTAGGTACAGGGTGGCTGTAAAGCATGAATAAGCTCTCAGGTGAAGCACGGTGCTGTATTTCTGAGACTGGTATGCCACCGGCAGCGCATCTCGGGATTCAGCAGGAAAGCAAGGAGGCTCTGAAACCCTCTGTAGTGTCTCTGCTGGGTGATGTCTATCCTAGCCACCTATGGGGCCCTCAGGGCTTTCTAGGTGCTACGAACCTTCAAATGCCATCTCAGTGCAGGTATCTTGGCAGTGTACAGTGTTTTCAGGTCACTTAGAAAGGTAGTGGAAACCTGCTAATTTGAACGAGGACCAAAGACAGTGAAATACCTTCTCTAGGAGCAGATTGGTTATCCACCTTTGAGGCAGAGTCAGGACTCGTCTTTGGTGTGAAACACAGAGCACTGAGATTATGGGACTTGGGTGCAGGCACGTGAGATGTAGATGGCATCAGTCACCCGGCAGGGACATGCAGGCAGTCCCTAGATTGTAGCAACACGTTTTCTGGGGTGGCACCAACCAGTGTCTTCTGTCCTGCAGCAGGGCTCAGTTTGCTAGCCCAGCCACTGGCCGGGCCATGCTGATCTCCTTGTAGAGATCCACTCCCAAGGGGTGGAGTCCTGGAGAGGGAGAGATGCTCCTGCCATGCCATGGGAGCGGTGTGGACTCTGAGACAGCAGGTCTCACACTGCAGGTTTTTTGAGGCATGTTCTAAGCAACAACATCTCTATTTCTTTAGATTAAATGACTTCTCGTTTTGAAACTTGTTAGGAGGCTAACTCAAAAAGCTGTAGTGTTTGGTTCATGATCCTTTATTATCCACTACTTATAATGAAAATAATGACCAAGCCCTTTGTAGAAACAGAGAGAAGGGGCAGTCTGGGATGGAGCAAAAAATAAACTGACAATCTAAAGTTATAACCACACACAGAAAGGCAAAATAGTATTTTCCAAGGTTGTTATCAGGGAAAGTTAATAAAGCTCTAATGAATATTAATTTATATCCATATAGATTGCTAACTTCTGTGCTTTTGCTGACATGGCGAGCAATCAGTATTTAAATGTCTAGTATTTCTTTTGATTTGCCACAATTAATGTTTCATGGCATGTATGTGAGTTTATAAATTAAAAAATTTAATTAGAAGTTGTCGTTCGTGGTTTTTTGTAAAGACTGAATGGCAAACAGGGCCATAAAGCCATGTTATACTCAGAATCAGGATGCTGATGTAAATATGGGTAGATGATGCTAACGACTCTGAGTTATTTCTTTTTAATCTCCTCATATTTTGAATGGAAACATGGCTTTAAATGAAAATGCTCGTTATACAAATTAGATGGATGTTATTACTAAGCACATTAATCATTTTTTTCTCCAAATGTTCACTTTACAAATGTAATTATTTTTAATCATACTGGTTCCACTAAATTAGAGATTTGGTTTCCTTTTTATACTCAAATTCAAGGCCTTTGTATTTAAAAGCACATTATTTTTTATAGATTATTTCCTGCCATTTTACTTCAAAAGCACCTAATAAAATTTCAGTAAATGTGATTAAATAGCACAGAAAAGTTGCCATGGTATTTTTCTTCCTTTCAGCATCGTAAAATAGCTGGTTTCTCTATTGCAGGTTTGCAGCTTCACAAGGGTGTGGGTGCATAATTAATCTGATTCCTTAATTTGTGTATCGAAAATATTTTTTCTTACTGTTCAGTGACTGATAGTAAGCTATTGAGTATTTAACCCTGGCAGAAGATCAGGACAGGGCCTGTATGGCATTCAAATACCACCTGTAGCTTATTTTGAAGTCTCACAAGGTACTTAGTAGACCTTGTTGTCACCTCAAAAACAAGCATAAATTCTATCCCATGCTTAAAAAAATCCCAAATCCTCAAACCCATAGGAGATGTTGCGGCCTGCTTTTCCCCTGGCAGTTTGCAGCAGAAAAAGCAGCACAACATGTTGTGTTATCAACTGCCATCTGGCAAAATTTCTTTGTCTGAGCTTTTCACCTGCTTTATGAGGAACAACAATTAAACTCCACACTGAAGGCTGTTCAGCCTCACAACCAGATCCAGTCATTTTCAGTACTGCCCCTCTGTTAGTGTGTATAATTAATATGGACTTTGAGACATTAAGGAACAAATTCTGTAATTGGAAGATATTTCATGTGCAGATTAGGAAGCAACCATCTGCCACCTTCTTTGTGCATTACTGTGGTTTATTTTAGAAAGAGAAGAAAAACCCTAACATATTTGCTGTTTTGCAAAGACCAAACATGCTCCCAAGAGAACCTGGCTTTGCCTTTGCTGGAAAGGTAGTTCAGCTACAAGTGTAAATTCACATTCTCTGTGCATATTTTCTACAGCAATTTTGCTAATGTGTTAAGGAATAGTACTTCTGTGAGATTCTGCTTAACAAAAAATTTAGCAGAAACAAAAAAAGAAAAAGAAAAAAAATTGCCTTTTATGTTAATCCACACAGCAATCCATGAATAGCGTATTATTTGTCTGTGATTGATACAATGTTACTTATGTTGGCATCCAATGCTGTAATCCCAGTGTTGCATTCAGTGCTGCCACACTCCATGTCTGATCTTATATGTTACAGTGGTTCAGTGGGTTAACTCCCAAACTGCACTTCAGCAATGCCTCCCCATCCAGGTTGTATGACCTTCATCTTTTTTTAGAAAATAAAAATCCGCCTAGCTCCTATTGTCCCTGACTTTGATGTTGGTTATATGACCAAGTCTGCCTCTCCACAATTTTTCTACAAAAGGGATCATGCAAAAATGCAGATGAAGGAAAGACATTAATTGATGGGATTTTGTAATTTGTGATGAAGCAGAGATGCGCTGGGAATATTTGTGATAGCTAAAGGGAGCACAGGCATTCATAAACATGTAAAAGAGCACATCCATTCAAAAACTATTCCATGAGAAAACACTGCTCATCTCATTGCATTAGCAATTTAATGCACTTTGAAAAATAGTGTGAAAGATTGTTCTTTTTTCATTCATCATACAGCAGGTTGCTGTTGTGGAGCATGGTGTTATAGCATTGATGATTTGTTGTTTCAAAGGCATTTTTGAAAAGTGGCAAAACATCTATACTGGTTTTGTAAAAGTGAGAAAATATATTTCAAAAAGAAGGATCAGGGAAAAAAAGCTTTAAAGACTTTGACAGGAGAGAGGCCTGTTGGTAGCTATTACATGCAGTGGCCCACTTGTAACCTGTTGGATGCAAGTCTCTACACTGCAAGAAGGTGGGAGGGAGTCCCAGAGGAATGGGTACTCTGCCTCTGTCCTCCTCTATGTTCTTCTGCAAGGGCCTCTTCCTGTCAAGCTCAGAGGAAGAAATTCACTCCATGGACATTTCAATTGATCCACAAGTGTATGTAATTCCTGTGTTGCATTTTATAGTTTTTATTGAGATGATTGTCTTGGATTTCCATGTGAAGTTCAAGGAGACAAGGAGCTGTGTTTCACTGAGCTGTGCTTGTCTCAGTCCCATAGGGTTTTGTAAGATAGTGGCTGAAGTATTTCTCTTCTGCACTTCTCTTTACAGTGTAAAGCTCATTTTTACTTTCTGCTCCGTAGCAGGCACAGTGGACTCATCCCCTCCTTGCAGCTCTAAATATAAAACCCCTCAGGTGAATGACCACAGAAATCCAGTACCATAGACAGTCAGGGCAGTAATTATTTTGCCAGTGCTATTGCACCTCACTGGCATGTTAAAGAGCTGGCAGCTCCATCAGTGGTGGGATGAATTTAGCTTGGTTTCCTATGACTTTTTGTGCCAGTGTTGGCTCCTTGGAGGCTGACGCAAGTGACTCGTCCCCATCTGTTCCTTCAGTTGTAGGCTGCTAATATATCTCTCTCTATTAGCTTTCCCAGTTCTGTGAAAGTTTTTAGGAATTTACTGTCCTTAAGGTCTCTGCCTTTTTGTCAAATTTGATGGAAATCTTTGCATTTACTGGGAAGGATGAAGGCGTAGATGTACACATACATACAGCACGATTACTTAGCCTTTGTTTCCTTAGGGAAGCTAGGTAAAAAGTGTCCACTCCATCCCCAGTCCCCATCAGGGCGGAGTGGTGAAGCTGTCTTTCTTAAAGGGCATTTAATTCTGGCACAGTTTTAAAAGAGAATGAGTGATGTGAGTTCTATCTAGTTTGTAGTAAATGGGCTGCAATTTTTTTTTTCACCCCTCAGAATCCTTGACATATAACCTTTTGCTTATATAAAACACTTCAGCTGTTCATTCATAGGTTTAACTATGCTGAAGACTATCCAGTGGAAAGAAATCTTATTATCTCCAGCTTAATGTTTCATTATCTGGCACAATATGAGGATATTAGACTTTGATTGCTGGTTCTCTTCAGAGATTACAGCATTTAAGTTCTTATTCCCATCTTCATTTTAAATTTTATCTTTTTTTTTTAAACTGGTCACATTTATGTTACATTTAAATCTTGTCTTTCAAGTTTTCAGGGTAAAAAGTTTAGGCAAGAAATATTCTAATTAGGTTTGCCTTCAATTGCCCAGGTTATTCTGGTGTTCATCCACTCATTTTATATCCTAAAAATATGTAGACAAAATAATGGACATCAAGCAATTGCAGTGGCCATTCGCTACACACCAACATCACACATCTGACCAAAAAAATCCCTTCAAGAATGATATGATGACCTGATGCACCTATGCATTTTATAAAACCATTAATCTGTGACAACGTCACCCAAAGTTACAGTAAATAAGTTATCGAAGTAGTTTTATGGGTCAGAGTAACATATCTGTTTGGAATCTGTTGTACTCAGAAAGGCATATACATTTGCTGTAAATGGATCTTCAATCTCTGTGAATCATTTTGTTCTTTTTTTACACACTATAAAATTGCCATTTTTATGGCCAGGCTTGATGTACGATATGGCTGAAGAATTGTATGAGTTAATTAAAGAATAAAGGGCTGTCCCGTCTGCTGTATATTTCTGTTCAGGACATTAGCATCTTAGGACCACTGGTTTGTACCGTGCAGAGATTTAACTTTAAGTGAGTCACACAGGTTGTAGTAGGCTGTCGTGGTTTAACCCCAGCTGTCGTCTAAGCACCACACAGCCGTTCGCTCACTCCCTCCCGGTGGGATGGGGGAGAGGATCAGAAGGGTAAAAGTGAGAAAACTTGTGGGTTCAGATAAAGACAGTTTAATAGGTAAAGTAAAAGCCACACACGCAAGCAAAGCAAAACAAGGAATTCATTCACTACTTCCCATCAGCAGGCAGGTGTTCAGCCATCCCCAGGAAAGCAGGGCTCCATCATGCATAACAGTTATGCATGTTGGGAAGACAAAACACCATCACTCTGAATGTCCCCCTTTCCTTCTTTTTCCCCCAGCTTTATATGCTGAGCATGACATCATGTGGTATGGAATATCCCTTTGATCAGCTGGGGTCAGCTGTCCCAGCTGTGTCCCCTCTCAGCTTCTTGTGCACCCCCAGCCTACTCACTGGTGGGGTGGTGTGAGAAGCAGAAAAGGCCTTGACGCTGTGTAAGCACTGCTCAGCAATAAGGAAAACATCCCTGTGTTATCAATGACACTGTTTTCAGCACAAATCCAAACCATAGCCCCATACTAGCTACTATGAAGAAAATTAACTCTATCCCAGCCAAAACCAGCACATTCTCCACCCCTTATTCCATGCCATTTACATCATGCTCAGGTCCCATACTATCCAATACATTCTCATTACCCACCACCCTCCTTCCCATCCTTTGATAAAATACACAGATATCATTCCCCTAGTCTATGGAACACCGCCATGAAATATCTGTAAAATGCCCATAAATGTCCACAAATGTCCACAAAATGTCCATTGAGTTCACTTAGTCCATGACTTTGGGCTCCATCTGTTATGGTGGTCACTCAGGACAGAAGAGGTGGTGTGTTGCATGGAGTTACTGGGCACCAAAGCAAGCTCAGGTCAAGTCACTGCTGTACTTGCACTGCTTCTTGTAAGGCATGTCCTCCATTGGTTCAAGTGGTTCCTGCTATAGTAGTTCCTATAACATGCAACTCAAATCCCAAGTTACAACAATTTAAAGCTATTTCCATTACAATCTCCACCCTTGGCCCCTTTGGGCCAGGTTATAGGGTTTAACATTACAATTAACTCCTCCCCTTGCTCCTAGCCTGGCTAGCAACAAGGGGTTCCTGCTATAGTAATTTCCATAACATGCAACTCAAATCTTGGGTTACAACAATTTAAAGGTATTTCCATTACAATCTCCACCCCTGGTCCCTTTGGGCCAGGTTATAGGGTTTAACATTGCAATGAACTCTCCTTGCCTGCTCCAGCTTGGACTTATGCACAGACTGCAGTCCCTTAGGGGTGTACCTGCTCCAAGTAGAGCCTTATCTATGAACCACAGTCTCTCCAGGGGTATACCTGCTGTGGTGTAGACTTATCCACAGTCACAGTTGCTTTGAGATGCACCTGTACCAGCATGGCCTTATCCGTGGGCCACAATGCCTTCAGAGATATACCTGCTCCAGCGTGGCCTTACGCATAGCCACAGTCCCTTCAGAAGTAAACCTGCTCCAACGTGGCCTTACCCGTGGCTGCAGTTCCTCCAGGGGTGTACCTGCTCTGTTGTGTGCTTATCCATGGCCACAAGCTTTGAGGTGCTGCAGCATGACCTCATGCACAGCCACAGATGCTTCGAGGTGTACCCTTCTCCAGCATGGACTTATGCTTGGACCACAATCCCTTCAGAGGTATACCCGCTGCGGCACAGACGTAACCACCGCCACAGACGCTTCGAGATGTACCTGCTCTGCTATGGGCTTATCCACGGCCACAGACACTTCGAGGTGTCCTGCTCCCACATGGACTCATCCACAGGTCACAGTCCCTTCGACTCGAGTTCACGTTGGAGTTCCAGCCTGTCCAGTACAGCAGCACAGAAGCAGCAGCGATGCCCTGGCCACCTGCCAGCCCAGGCACATCGCCACTGCTGTTATCAAAATGTTCCCAGGCACAGCAGAGTAAGATGATAAGCAGCACAGCAGCACAGCACGCAGTGAAAGCAAACAGCAGCCACTAATGAGCACAAGACTCTAATATACAGTGAGGCAAGCAAGTCCCATGGCAAGCACAGGAGCCTGCCAATTAATAGCTAAACAGCAATAACAGCTACAAATTCGATCTAGCACATTCCAATCAAATCTGTTGTTATCTCGAACCCTTCAAGTCCCACGTTGGGTGCCAAAAAGGACTGTCGTGGCTTAACCCCAGCCAGCAGCTAAGCACCATGCAGCTGCTCACTCACTCTCTCCTGGTGGGATGGGGGAGAGGATCAGAAGGGTAAAAGTGAGAAAACTCGTGGGTTCAGATAAAGACAGTTTAATAGGTAAAGCAAAAGCCGCGCACACAAGCAAAGCAAAACAAGGAATTCATTCACCACTTCCCATCGTCAGGCAGGTGTTCAGCCATCTCCAGGAAAGCAGGGTAACGGTTGCTTGGGAAGACAAATGCCATCACTCCAAATGTCCCCCCCTTCCTTTTCTTCCCCCAGCTTTATATGCTGGGCGTGATGTCATATGGTATGGAACATCCCTTTGGTCAGTTGGGGTCAGCTGTCCCAGCTGTGTCCCCTCTCAGCTTGTGCACCCCCAGCCTACTTGCTGGTGGGACAGTGTGAGAAGCAGAAAAGGCCTTGACTCTGTGTAAGCACTGCTCAGCAATAACTAAAACATCCCTGTATTATCAACAACACTGTTTTCAGCACAAATCCAAACCATAGCCCCATACTAGCTACTATGAAGAAAATTAACTATCCCAGCCAAAACCAGCACATAGGCGTACTCTCATACTGTGCAGGAGCATGTGATTTGGTCCAAAATCCAGAGGCTTTGTATCACCAAGGCAAGCATCTGCACTCCTAGCATGTCTTTACATTTCTTTGAAAGCGTCAATAACATCCCAGACTGCAAAGCAGGGTAGTTTCTGTAAATGGTAATCCCACCAAGAAAATGAACATGGAAAAGTAGGGCAGGAAAGGATCACTTAAATTCTGTCTGCTGCTAATACAGATGGCCTTGCTGTCTCATCCCAGTCAGGCATGCATCAGCCTCTACTTTAAAACTCCTTGATGTTTGCTTTTTGTTGCTTTTTTTATTTTTGCTTTTTCTACCCCCACTGGAAGACTGTTCCAGGAAATCACTGCTCGAATAGCTAGAAATCACCCTCAGCTTTCCAGCCAAAATTTATTCACACCAATTAATGCTCATTTGTTCTCATGCCAACATTGTTCTTCAGCTTAAATTGCTCTTCTGGCTGCCTGATGCTTACCCCGATGTATTTATAGAGCTCGATCACATCTCTCTCGGCCTCTGCTCTGCTAAGCTATGTGAGACAAACACTGTTAGTTCACTCTCGAGAGACAAACCCATTGTTTCTTTGATCATCCTGCGCCTATGCCCTGTTGGGTTTATATTTTTGCACAGAGCTGGCAAGAACTGTCCCTTGAACTTCAGTCAAGGTCTCCTCAAGTTGTCTTATGTGGGAAATGATACTCTTCTCTCCTGGGAAGAGGGAATCGGGATCACCGAAGTGGCCTATTTTTGCATCAGCCTTCAGAAGTGAATGTGTGTACCCAAACACCTGACTCTGAACTTTACACTAGCCATGTATTTCCCAGTCAGTAACTCTCGTCTCATACCAGACCAGAGATGAACAAAAATCATATAGCCGGGGAGCACCTTCAGTTTCAGTATTTCCCCTTTGAATCCTGGCTGCTGTGCATTAAATAAGATAGTTTCTTCCTCTGTAACTATGTGATGGGAGTTCCCATAAGCACTTTCCTTTTCATCAAGGCAATATTATTTAGACAGCCAAAAAGAAGGCAACTGTGGCATAGTATGATCATCAGAAAGAGAAAAGAACGCCTCCTGATATTTACATTTTAGAAAGCATGAAATTCTGTTTAGCTTGCTCATCATTATCCAGTGTGAGTTAAGACATTTGCAGAATGTGTGCTCTCCAAAACAATTTTAAAAGATAAAATATTCTAATTGCTGTGAAGTATAGAACAATTTTTTTCTTCTTATTAGTCTCAGAGAAAAAATAGCATGAAAGTGTCAGGAACTGTAACTCATTGCTGTTTTTCCACATAACTTAATCATACGCCTTAATTTTGAAGCCCACAGCCAATAATGCAAGTTCACTTTTAACAGCATCTTTAATAAATCATCCTTCTTCTGCACAGCCTTTATTATTGCTTGGTCCTTTGTCATATTTTTTCTTCATGTAAATGCTATTATGTATGCAGATTTTCAATATCACATGGATACCTATGTTTTCTCCTTGAGATCATTTTGTTCTAAGAAAAGAGGTAGTGTCTTTAGTTTCAGTTACAGACAGATACGATGTCTCATACCCTTGGGCACTGGTTTGTTGCAAACAGGCTAGAAAAGCTAGAAGCACAGTTAGAGAAATGAACAGTAGAGATGGCAAAACACCCCAAGAAAGATTTCTAATGCCACGGGGGTTATAGGGCTTTAAAAGGTACATGGCGCTCTCATATTCCTTCCTAGAGCCCAATTTTGTCTTCACAAATATGCCATACAACTATCATTCCTCTCACATACTAGGCTTATCATCTCCTCGCTCTTTACAGCCTTCCTCATGTCTTCTGTTAGCTCTAATAAAAGTTAATCCGTAAGAAAAGGCTCAAAAGACCAAGCTGACCAAGCTCAATTAGTTCTTTGATTAACTTCATAATGGAGCAATAAGCCACAGAACCAGACCTTCCTCAGCCGAAAGGGATGGCACTCGCAGTGGCAAGGTAGAGCCTGCTCAACATGCATTTCAGCACAATTCTATTTATATCGCAGTCTTTTATAACTTAAAGCATTTGTTCTTATTACCTGAGTCTTCATGCATTTTTCTTTTATCTCACGCTGCCTGTAAGCCAAATGGGAGGGCACTCTCATAGCCTCTCTGAATCTCATCACACGTGGCCTTCAGTAAATGAGGATGCCAGCCCTGTCTACTTGGCATGAGCCACTTAGGACCTGTAAATATAACTTAGCATGAGTGCAAACCATTTGGGAAAGAAACCTGTAGTTTCTCTTCACACATTTCAGCATAGTAGAGGGAGGACTTTTTATTCTAATGAATGTAGTCAATGGTTAGGGCTGTATGTCTTGGTTAACACCAGGTAGATAGGTGTAAGACCCCAAATAAGACCACATTTTTTTCTCTTGCTGTGCCCTGAATTTGACAGATGTACACCAACTGTAGCCTGTAGATCTTTTAAGCAGGGTGTATTTGTCTGGGCATATGTGCTCTTGCGGTTACATGTTTTCTGCCCCAGAAATATTTTGGCTTTGGCTCTTTGAATTGTACACTGAGCTTGTCTGCTTCTGCCCACATAGATACACCTGCTGAGTCACAATCCTGAGGCGTATGCCATCACTTTGTCATTGTGTTCATCCTCTGTCATCCCTTCTGGATGCTTTTGAAGACAAGATGCTGGGTCAGATTGGCCTTTTGATGCAGCGTGGCCATTGCCTTGTGCTCTGCTCTGGACCAGACTGCCCACAGCTGTGCCCCAAACCTTTCATGTGCTCATAAGCCTTTCCCTGACATCATCACATTTCCATTTGTAAGGTTTAGCAGGGAGATAGTCTGGGTGTAACATGGGCTTTTATCAGGAACACCAAAAGCTAAGCAGCCAGAACTAGACATTAATTTTTAAACCTGCTTTTCTGTGGTAAGAAAGTCCCCCTGCAGCGTACTGCAGAAATGTCATCCTTTTGAGGCAGCTCTGTCCAGAAGCATTGTATTACAGAGGGTGGGAAATGCAAGGATTTGGGCTGGGAGGCAGAAGGAATGCAGTAAAGGAGAAAACAGGAGGGTCCAGGAAGGGTGCCTGTGATGCACCGGTATTTGGGAGCAAAATCCAGATGTCTGTCCGTGCAGGGGGAAATCTGTCTGTCCTTCTTGGCATAGTGTGCAGTAGGTGGGGTTTCCCATGTGTGTTTCTGTACTGAGATATCCATATGTACAAGCTGCTATAGGTGTTTAGAGGAGAAGAGACAGAGGAATACATTTTTTAAGGACTCTGCAAACAACTCAGATTGGTTTTCAGAAGTTTCCTCCTGCAATTGAATATTCGAAAAATGCTCTCACAAGAAATGCATACCTATCTGTGATATTCACTAGCAGCTTGTTTTAACTTTATGATGCTGGAGACAGACCTGTAATCTCAGCGGGTGCATTCTCACTGAAGAAATAGCCCTATAAAAGGTAATGGGTAATTAATATAATCAAAAATTCTTCAGTAATGGCTGGGGATATCAGAATTTGGTTCATATTTCCTTTTGGGACCATGGAAATTAAGTTTTATTCTTTCTGGCAAAAAGGCTGATCTTTCTATTCTGAGTACTTTTATCTCAAAGTGTACATGCAGCAGCAAATAATACACTTCCGCAGTTTTGTACCATTCTTATTGGAATTTGATTTCTTCCTTTACTAGTTAAGGAAGGAAGATCTGAAACATCTTCAAAGTCTAATGAGATGCTAATGTGCTAGAAAGAGCCTTTGAATGAGCTTGTTTTAGTCAAAATATTGCAAGTGTGTTAACTCTGAGACCTTCAATGACACTAAAAACACTCATTGACAAATGCCTCATTTTCTCTTAATAACACTTGCTTTAATGTTGCTGTAAATGACATCAGCTTTGCCGTAATGATACAGCGTTAGCAGTTAAAATCTACCTTCAATGGTTATTTGTATTTTACATTTTGCATTTTCATTTGATCCCATATGCTTTTGACAACCCTGGATTGATTTAAACCCAGGTGATTACAGAACATTGAATTAAAGCAGAATCCTGGGTACATTATAAAGGTGAGGGAGCAGCTAGATTCTAGGCAACACCTGAGCTAATGTCTCTTTTCTAATTGAGTGATAGTCAGGCAGTTTGCAGTGCCAGCAAGTATGGTTAAATCAAATTGACTTTTAGTGTTAGACCAATGGTGCTAATAGGCTGGGTTCACTGTCTATGAATGGATATGGAAAGACAAATACATTAAAAGCAAAGGTCATTCTTATCTTTTCCTTTTGGCAGCACAGACTTAACTGTACGAAGTTCGTTTCCCCTCCAAGGAATTATTGTTCTTCCAGTTTATCTCAAATGAGTTCAGTAATGAAAATCTAGAAGGATTTTTTCTTGCCACATCATCCTCCATAACTCAAGACTTATCGCCCTCATACCTTGTTGTATGGGTTGCCTCCCCTCATGCTCAGATGGGAGTAGGGATTGTTTTCCTTTTTATTTTTGCTTACAGCATCTAGCACAATGATGTCTTGATCTTTGCTTCAGGTGCTAATGTAGCAACTAATAAGCAACAACGGGTCCAGGTATGGGAAACAGAAGGAGGCTGTGAGCTGCCTCGGGGAACAGAGCACGTGGTAGGAAATATGGATCATTGCTTCCTTCAGCAGCCAACAGAAAAAGAAATAGGCACCCTGGTGAACTTACAACACTATTCCCCTGCTGAGTTCATGAACTTTTTGCCAATGCTAAAAGAATGGCCTTTTCACATAGCTGAATACCGTGGGCAGGGGAAGAGTTTTAATACTGCTTTCAGTGTTAAATGTCAGGTACTGAGGGCTGCAGAAGTCTTGGCCCATTGATTTGTGTGGGGCTTGCAGTCTACTTGGGGTTAAGTACGTGCTTGTGTCTTGGCTCAGGATAGCGACCAGAGAGCTCTGAATGCTCGTGTAATGCAGATTAATAACAATGCTGGTAGCAGTTAGTCAGGGCATGGAATAACTACCTTCAGCACGGTGGTAGCAATGACAGTACAGTAAAAATGCTACATGTTTACAGCTGAAGGTTTGTGTTTGATGATGAGGCAGGATGAAAGGAGTTGCATTTCAGGAAGAACTTCAGCACAAGAAAGCAACATCTTCCTATGCTGAGAAGTAAGAGAAAGATTTTTTCAGTAAATAGCAGGATCCTCTACCTATTGATCATGTCTGAGAGTCCTGCCAGCATTTCGGCAAAGTCTGATTCGTGGTGTTATGTATCTAGGGCTTTCTGCCCCATAATAGGCTGCTGAGAGCCATCTGGGCTGTGCCGTCCCCCACACCAAGTCACACGTGCAGGAGGGGAAATTCTCCCGAGTGCCTGATCTGGTTAGGATATCCATATGTGATGTGCTTCAAATCCTACCAGCACCCAACAGGGTGGGACAAGAGAAAGGTCTCTTACTTCTGGGTTGGAGCCATCTGATATGCTGAACATGATGGCCATGATTTGCAACGCATCACTTGCTCCCTAAACTGCTGACTTACCAAGGTGCTTCTTTCCAGTCTCGAACTTCATGGTTTGCGTTACCGGAGGGTGCACACGGAGGGAGCAACTTCTGCATGCTTGGGTTAACGAGCTGAGAACTGACAGTGCTCTGTGCACTGCTGCTGCTGCTGCTGCTGCAGCCAGGAGAGGCTGTGTCATGCTGCCTGTCACTGTGTCTTTGGAGAGTATAAAAATATGAGGACTGGAGAGAACAGATGCAAGAGGGCCGACGGTTGAGAGCAGATAGGGCCAGAGACTCATGCACTTTGTACCTTCAGTTATCGGCACATTCCTTGGAGCTGGCCAAAGCCATTTTCCGGAGTGATTTTTGTGGGAAAATGCTCTTTTATTGACATCTGAAAATTCTGTAGGAAGATATCCAACAGCCGAATTCAGACAGAGCACTTTTTTTTTTTTAATAGTTTCATTTTACCCATCAATAGTACTGCCCATTTGTATTAGTTTGGATGATAAGTCATTTTTAAATGCAACTGTCATACTCTGCACTGTGAATTGCAGTGATTCTACCATGTTGCAAGGAAAAATTTTGACACTATGAAAACTAAACTTTTTACTCAAACATTTTTAACATCCACAAAGGTAAAAATTTGATATGGTCATTTCATGGTTTCACTATACACCAGGTTCGAAATTCCATTCCACAATACATTTTGAGTGTGCAACAAATTTTTCTCACTTGGTTTAGGGAGGGCAGAATAACAAGCAAACTGAATACCAAAAATCTGGAGCTTCTTGCAAGTTGAAAATTCCATGGTTTGTTTCCCTTTAATACCAAGAGAGAAAAGGTTAATCTGAAAGTACACAGAAATTCACATTTACAAAATCTCTTCTCCACAAGGCCGTGAAATCCTTAATTTGTTTATTTCTCCCAGAAGAATATAAATCACTGTTGCATCCCCCAAATGTTTGTGAGTTTATCAAAAGGAGCATTTATTCAGCATTCATTCCACTCTGTCATTAAATCCACTGGATTATATGGCTCTTGTTGTCTTTTAAATTCCTGGTAAATATGTTGCTGACAACCAGCTGTTCTTTTGAATGCATCATAACCAAGCGTCCTAGAGTAGATCATTACTCTGCTTGCATCCATCTATTTTATTTATGTCACTCAGGGAGATTACAATGGCCATCTGCAACTGTGGGCAGCTTTTGTTTTGGAGGAATGTGCTATGGCACCATTGAGGGCAGGGGAACGTGAGGGACAGGGCAGAGCTCCAAGGATATTAGCTTGTTTGGAGCGATAAGGCTTGCTAAGAGCCCGGTAGAGGGACTCTTTGCTGTCTCTGGTGACTTTGGCCCTTCTTGCCCTGAGGTTGCTTTGGAGCCATGCAGACTGGTGATGCTACGAGAAGCCTCTTGGGGCTAGAGCCCCAAGCAACGCGTAGGGAAATGCGTGACCCATCGCACCACCTGGTTATCCCTGGGAGCCAGCAGGTCTCAGAGACCCTCTGCTCCGTCAGACCCTCTGCTTCCTCCTGGCCCCTGGACAGTGAGCCCATGCTAGTGGCAAACTCCATTGCATCAGCTGGGGTTAAGGAGAGAGCCTGTTTCTCACCCGTTTCTCTCCCACATCCATCCCATGGATGGAACAACCTGGACACTGGCCCCATGTCTATACTCCCATTTCAAGTATAAGGGTAGCCCGTTCTCAGAGCAAAAAATTGGGTGTACAGTAAGTCTCAGTTATGGTACCATCTTTTTCCCCTCATACTCTTACCCCATGTTACGTTTGTTAAAGAAAAGGTCAGAGCTTTCCAGCTACATTTTTTTCCCCCTTGGCAGCATGCTGAATCTTGCTGTTGTTGCTTTTGACTTTTCAGTGGCCTGAAGCATCAGGTTTGGTTCACTCGCAGTTCAAGCTATGTCAGACTCCCATGTACAGAGCGGTCAGAGGATGTTTCTGCTGAGGAAATCAAACACTATGTGTTCCAGTTTGCAGCGTTCAGCCCAGCTGGTTCTTTATCTGAAAACAAGGGAATGCTGTCCCTTGCACTTGTAATTTACAGTAATTAACAATGAAGTGATGCTTGGTTTGAGGGAAAGAAGCACTGAGAGCAACTCGTTCCTAAAAAGGAGATTTGGAGAGGGGGGTCCTCAGTGGGAAGCAGTACCTTTTGATTCCTGGTGTAAACATAAATATTCAACACTTTCTGTAAATCAAAAAGTGGAAGGATTTTTTGATTGATTGAACTTTTTCTCTCCTAGCTTATGCTGAAATGCTTAGTATTTCAGCTGTGTGAAATGCAAGCAAGCTGATAGATTAGTTGTATTAATTAGAAAAAAGGAAAAAAAATCCTAAACCAAAAAAAATCCTAGCTGAGACACTTTACTTTCAAAGAACAGATGGCTTTCATTTCTCGTGGCTGTAGAATATTTTGCTGCAACATAAAGGCATATAGTATATCCTCTGGGGATGAAGGTAATTGAGACTGAGAGAAAATGTTGCAGGGAAATTCATTAGAAGCCCTAGAAGTAATAGAAATACCAGGCATGATTTTTGGTGCCACTAACCTTCATTGGCTTCAACTGCCAAGTCCTACAGGGCTTGCCTGAGATCAAGGCATCAGGACCCCTACTTGCCCTGAGTTTTCCATCCTTCTCCCCATCAAGACAGCCACAGGAGAAGTCCCGTCTGCAGACATTTGTTGTGGCAGAGGACTTTTTTATGTTTTCTCTACCAGCCTGCCTGGCTTAACCTTTTGACCATCCTTCAGCCTGCCTCTTAATGTGACTGTTTTATCGACAACTGCAGTTAAAATGGCAGTCAGTTTAGCCAGTCCTGTCTGCTGCTGCTGCTTGAAATTTTTATGTATCATGACCTTGTTTGTGCCCTTAATTTCTGCTGGAGATGCTCATCTCCTTGCACTGTAACCAATGAATCAATTTTTCTTTCTCTGCTGAAGGTGGGGGCGAAACAAAGTTTCTCCCCCCACTCCTTATCTCCAATAAGAAAACTCCTGCAGTTTTTCTCTCTTTGTAACTGCCTGTTGATTGTGTATGTCAACCACACATTTGTGTGCGCTGAAGGATTTGATTTTATTTCTGTTTGCTCAATGATAGCTGAAAAGTGACTGCTCGAAGGGCTGATGAGAAGTGGGGATCTGGTCAACACGTTTTATAACGCGTTATTCGCTTATAATTAGAACACAACCATGTGATTACATGAGGTAATCCCTTTTGCTTGCTTAGATATTTCTTTTGGATGATATATGCATCTGCAGTCCCGAGGGCCCAGAACTGCAATAGGCAAGATTGCCCCATATTGCCTGTTGCGTGTGCCCAGATTTAGTGCTCTTATATAAACTGTTTGCCAGTAAATAAAAGTAGTCATTTTTCTAAGTGTTTGATGGCAACGGCTGCTGTGCTCACTTCTGTTGGTCTGGGCAGTCCTCTGCCACTGAAAGCGAGTCAGATGTGTGCCTTAACGAAGCACAGGCTCGGAAGGACCACAAGAGTTGCCTAAGGGATGAGAAGGAAACATCAATGACTTCCTCAAGGATGAAAAACAGTTTGGCGGGCTGCTTATTTAGATGGCTAAGCCCATCTTGCATGTGGCTTCAACATCCTGGCCTTGCAGCTGCAGCACATCTCCTAGCACAGCTGTGGCCGGCTTGTGACACTTCAGCTCTTGAGCTGTTCAGAGAGGACTTGTGCGCTGAAACTGCTGGCTGGGGCCAGGGGCCACGGCCCATGGGCAAAGGGACTCTGACAGGGAGAAGCAGTGGCTGAGATGGGCTTTAGTCCATCATGGGCTCAGGCCCATC
Source organism: Gymnogyps californianus (assembly GCF_018139145.2). Taxonomy (NCBI): domain Eukaryota; kingdom Metazoa; phylum Chordata; class Aves; order Accipitriformes; family Cathartidae; genus Gymnogyps; species Gymnogyps californianus. The sequence continues at coordinate 61,665,484 of NC_059474.1, read as the reverse complement.
AGCACTGGAGCAGGGCAGTCTGTGGATACTGTTATCTCCTATCTGTGAATGACTCCTGAACTCCCTCTGTGAAGCCCACAACTTTGACACACTCGGTCAAAGTCTTGTGTCTGCCCTTAAGGATTTGGTATTGCAGTTTGTAAGGGCAGGAAAATTTGCCACCGCTTCTCTGGTAGGAGAAGCACTTAATTTCCCTGAGAAAAAAGGAAGACAAGTAACTATATATAATAACAGGGCATGCAGTAATCCCCTGTGTAACTTGCATTACTCTGTGCAAGTCTGTCGTGCTTATAGTGTGTGAGTGGGAATTATTCTAAAATTAGTATTTCCAAACCAAGTGCAAAAATGTTTGAGGTACAGCTTCCAGCAAATATTTGCATGTCATCAAAATAGATCACCTGTTTATTTAATTTCAGATCCATAATCAAGACCAGCATTGCCATTTATTAGATTGCAGTAAATCTTTATTGCACTGCCCTCTCCTGGGAGAGGTGCCCAAGGCACTGAGCCCCTGAGTAGATGCCATCTCTCAGATTGCTATAACCCTGTTCACTTTGGCCCTGTATCCATATAAGCACAGTATCCATCTTCCTTTTACCTGCTAGGGCCCTCTGAATAAGAAAACATGTCAAACATGTACGTGAGAGTGTTGCAGCTTCTATTGTTACAGATTTATGGTTTAATAGTAAGATACTGCTGCAAACCTGGAAGAATTACACCTGTATTTTTGCAGAGAGATGTCCCTGAATAGCTTCAGCCCTGCAGAGGTTAGCAGCAAAGGAAACAGGGAGAGTCATTTTGAAGTTAGGGCTCAGGTAGTGCAGAGTATTGCAATTCACTGCTTCGAGATTTAGCTTTGTGATCTGCAACTGGATTAATGTGGGATGTTTGACAAGTCTCTGACCATGGCATTGTGCTTCACGTGGCTATTGGAAGGATTTCTAAAAATGGCAGCAAAATAATCACGTATGTGTGGGCCAACAGGGCTCGTATTGGTTAACCTTGTACAAAGAGATTCTTCATCCTTAGTGTTTTGAAATCAACAGCTGGTTTTCCTGTGACATCACTGCGTATATCAAAGGTCCAATAGGTAAATAAGAGTTAGAATGAAAGGCGTACAAGTCCAAATGCAAAGCACCCTCTGCAAAGAGATGATGTAAACCAGAGGATGGAAGAATACAGTGTTTGTATATGTGACAAATATTCCCTGTTGGTTTAAGAATAGGTACTTTGTTTTTCATTAGATACAATATTGGAGATGTGTCATCTTTAATCCATTTCTGTCAAGCTCGGTTGTCAGAAAGAGTGAAATTTCTTTCCAAAAAGACATAGCTGCTAATCCCTAAAAGCACGCTGCGACCACATTCTGGTCCTTCCAGCTCTCTAATCAATGTTTCCTTCTGCAAGGATGCCCTTGAACCTGGGAAATGGCCTCATATTATAAAAAGAAAAGACAAATAGTACCTTTTTTTTCTATTCTTGTCTTGAGGAGATGGACACCTTTTTCAATATTTGTTTGTTTTGTAACTTAGTGTCACAGTGTTTCACCAGTCAACTGAAAATTCATCAACTTTTCAGTATGAATAAGAGGAAAAGAACGTTTGATGTGGTCTGTTTTCTTTGGAGCCTGTCCTGTAGTGCTGTAAAAGAGCCCCCAAATCGTGAAACCCATCATTTTAAAACAAAAGTCTTCCGTATTGAGTATGGCTGAGTACTCGGAACAGTAAAAGGGATCACTGGTAGAGCTATATTACTTTTTCACAGGAATAATACTGTGTATTAGGAGGAAGCTGGCTAACAATCAGATTTCTTTGACAAAAGATGTGAAGTTTGCTTTTTTTAAATAAGGAATTCATTAGTATTATTGAATACTCTTATCATATTTCTTTTAACTATAAATGATTTCCTCTTACTTGGTTCCTCAGTCTTCAAAGGCTTTAGAAGTTAGATAAAAGCAGGTATACGTTAGAAGCCTGGGTATTGTGGAGGCGTTGATATGTGGTAGTTTTTTTTTTAATCTAAGCGCACATATTTCAGGACCCATTAACTTGTCTTTTCCTTTGGTAAAGAGGTTTTAGATTGACTATTACATTGCAAGGAAATTCAGTGCGGATTATGTCAGTCATGCAGTGACTGACGCTCCTCACCTGGACAACTGCTTGTCCAGTCGGACAAGATGGACAAGGAAATGTTTTCTCAGATGTTCTCACAGGGCAGAGCGGGTGAGAGCCAGTCTGTGGTGTGCTAGACAAATAAATAACCAAACACCAGGACCATGATAAAGGCCCAGGACAGCTCGGTCCTTGGTTCTGATACCTGCAGAAAGAGTTGTATGTTTAAGTCACATACGGCTGAAGATGTGCAGAGACCATTAAAACAAACATTCTTCCGTGATGCTAAACACGTGTGATGTGAAAATTGCCTTTAATCGTAGCTATATAGCAGCCTTTATACACTCACCTATGATAAACCAGGCTTTTCATAATAAAATATTATTCATGTAGATACTAATCTGTGTGCAATGACAGCACAACACTTCATTTACGTTTATCTGTGGAACACTGGAACAGGCATACAGTGCGTTTCTCTAAAAGCTGTCATGAATGTTAATGACAGGGAATATCGCTTGAAGACAAAACTTGTGCCTAGGAAAATATAGAAAAGGGAAGCCAATAAAGCATCATGTGGAAAATATTAGCTTGCTGGAAAACTCTTTATGGTTTGAATTAATTTTTAGTTCAACAGCTCTTGTTAAAACTATAAATAGATAAATAGTCTCTTGCTTTCCTATAGCTTTCTTCCTGTTATAGTGTGCTTTAGAAGTCTTCACATTCAGTGATTTTTATTTTATTATATTTAGCTATCACTGCAGGCTCTGTTTCCGAGAACTACTTTGATATCAGGCTGCTTTATCTCAGTTCCTAGTGTGATAAAAAACAATTTAAAGTCACTTTCTTTATACAAAACAATGGAAAGTACAAGATATTTTGATGATAATAGCATCTTTAAAAAAGGATGACCATCTGCCTTTATTCAGTTCTCTTGCTTTCAGTGTCCTTTCGAGCTTTACTTTCCCTATGGAAAGATGAAATCACTGAGATCATATTCAGTCCTGTCAGCTGCGAAGATGTGGTAACCATCTTACAAGACAACCATATGGCTGGGTCTTAAGGGCTTTTTCAAACTGGGGATCCAAATATAGGCTGCCAAGTGGTGTACAGAGCATCTGCCACTTCGGTTCCCCATCACGATGCCTCCCTGCACCACCAGGAAGCCTGAGCTGGTGCCTGCTCTTTTCCAGGCTGGCATTTCATGGCAAGAGCAGGCCACAAAAATGCAGAGCTGCGTACCTGCAGGCTTTAACTTTAGGCTTTTGAATTTGAAAGTCTTGGGAATACTTTGGGAAAGATGAGACTCGCCCATCCGGAGGATCACAGCAGAAACCCAGTCGCAAGCTGCAGGGCGAACACGAGGGACCTGGATGTTGAGCAGTCTCTCCAGGTGGACCAGGAAGCGATTATTTTGAGATACGCTTTGAGCTCGCAGGCGGAGCAATGCCATTCGCACAGTCCTTGTTGGGCAGGCCAGGAAGGACCCATTGGTACTTCATCTGATTTATTTTTACACAGTCCCTGCCAAAACTGTTGGCTAGTAAGCCCAATGTCTCTGTATCTTGCTTTATTTGTGGTCTCTTGGCTTAGATGGCTTAGCTTCTGAGGAGCATTGAGCAGGAATTGCCCCTATACATGGGGGCCTAACTGTACCAGTGACTGCACCGGCGCCTCATATCTAACCAGAATGTGTCTGCAACTTCAATCACTTGATTTTTCTGCTGTACGGTGCTGCTGCCTCCTGCCTTTTGTGACAAATGCCGTAATTTGCCTCTATGAGCTGTTAGGAAAGCTTTGGGGATGACAGAAGCCACAGGGCAGCTCAGGCTGGCCCTGGGAACAAAGGCAAGGGCAGGGCAGCACGGGGAGTGGATTCACTTGCAGTCTGTCACCTTTCCAGATGCGAAAACTGAGGAAAATGTCATCAGAAAGGGATTTAGCTCAAAGGGACAAATTGGTTTTTGTTGCAAGTAGCAGATTTCATGGCCCTCGTGGAGAAGCAGGATTGCAAAATGTAATTCACACTGTCCTGATTATTTTCCCTTTTCCATGGACACTAGTGCATCCAATGCACTGGAATGGTGACATCCGTAGCAATGCCTGTGAAGCAGCTCCATATTAAGAGTAGCCAAAGTGGGGAGCAACTACCCAAGCTGTATCTGATGGCTCATATTGGACATTGACTTCTTCCCTTTGACCTTGAAACACAATGACATTCTGGTAGTGGTGTGGCCTTGCCCTTGCCTTCCTTCTACTGGTGGCTCTGAAAAAGTTAGGTATGTGCTTAAGAGAAAATATTGCCAAAGGAATTTGCAGTTAACCATTTACTTCCTCATCAGGCCCTAATACAAGAAATACCAGTATATTTAGAGGTCAATAAGGCATTTTTTTTCCCCAGGTAATCAGCACAGTCATGACAAACTTTCCCATGAAAATGTTTGTGTGCAGACAATTGTTTTGGTTCAAAAGGTGCATGGTGCTTGTGTCTAAAATCACTGTCGATCCGAACTTGTTATATAGTGATACTTACTTTTTACCTGGGGTTTTTTTGTTTGCTTGGGGTTTTTTTGTGGTTTTGGTTTTTTGTTTTGGTTTTTTTTTTTTCAAAAACAAGGCCCCTAAAACGTTTATCAAAACAAAGACTGACCATTTTTATATTTTTTTTTTTTTAAAGCAAAACATGCCCCCCATGCCAGGAAGTTAACTTACCTGTTCTAATGACATGGTACTTGCCCTGAAAATCAGAGAGGGCAGAGTAATACAGAAAGATCTGTGAAGGTGCAGGAAATTGGATTTATTGCTATTTGTGAAGCCATTTAACACTGTTCAAAGCAATTTTATCTGGTCAATACCCCATTGGTGAATTTCAAAATATCTGTCATGTTTATCTGAGACAGCCTTCTGTAACATATCTTCATTTGTTCTTACCTAGTGTTTCCTCTTACCCCCATTTTAAAACTTTAGTCATTTACTACAGGAGCCAAAACCCTTCTCCCCCCCACCCCATGTACTGAATGACCAACTAATAAGCAGGGAGGTAAACAATTCCTGAAGTACTTCCTTTGCCTAAGCTAGCTGTTGCATAGGAACCGCACTCTTAGCGATTGGAATCACTCTGGAAACATGCCTTGAACAGACTTAAAGCTGCAGCCATTGTAATCAAGAGATTAACAGATAAATAAGTAATTTTGGCAAGTTACCCTCCCACATGAACTATTTTAAACTTGAAGATTGCTAAAATGAGGCATTTAATAAACATGAAATGAAAACAATCCCAGTAGCTGGATTAAAAAAATAGACAACAGTCTTCACTCACGCATTTAACACCGGCTGGAAAAAAATGGGTTTCAAAACATTGTTGTTAAGTATAAGTGGCTAAAGAGTACAGAAAATAATTTTTCAAAAATAAATCTTTATTAGCAGTCTGGATTAGAGAACTGGATGTTCACTGTGACTCAGGTTTTCCATTGAGAGGAATAAAAAATTCTAGGTGTTCACAGGTTATAAGTTTAAAAATATGGAAAGTGATTTATTTACATTACCAAGATGAAATTGAGTTACAGTGGCTAATAGGATAAGTGTTGCAAGTTAGACATTAGAAGAGGGATATGAACCCAATTTACCGGGCAAATTAACTTTGTTAGAATACTTGAGCTGGTGCAAAGATAACAGCACCTTTAGGAGACAAACTGCCTGCCTTGCTTGTGTACTCCAGTGTTTCTCTAATGATTAAAGTTCTTTAGGTAAGCTTTTTCACCAGCCTAAGGGAGCCAAAAGACATTGATAAATGTGCAACAGAAATAGAATGAAAACTGGACTTAATGCCCTAACTCTCCATATCTTAATACTTGCTGAAGCAGTTCTGGTTCTTTTGCTCTCTGTAACTAAAATTGTGCTTCTGCGTGACATGGATGCCACTGATTTGCAAATGGAACTCAATAGTTTTCAGAACTTGAATAACAAGCCCAGAGAATCCCTTAAAAACCAATGTCCTGGAAAGCAAAGTAGCAGATAGAGACTGACGAAACTGAAGGGGAGCTGAAGCCTTTCAGCAGTGTCCGCCTGAGGCAGTTCAGATATGGACTGAAATGCATTTGGCAGGATCCCTTTCCTTTTCGATAATGAGCTGTACTCTGGTTCACCTTGTGCCCAAGGATTTCACAGTGCTTGATACAAGTAAGGTGAATGGTGTCTGGATGCAGTCAGGCACTGAACAAAGGGATCTTAACACGCCTGTTAGTCCAGAAAGTCTTCTGCTATTTCCAGAGCTGTTCAATGTGAGAAAGAGGGATGGACTTAAATGATGTACCGAAGGTCATGCTGCAAATTAGCAGCAAGATGGGAAGCACCTCACAAACAGTCCCTTCCTGGGATCGTGGGGCTGATCTGCCTACCTGAAAATAAAAGAAAGCCAGACCTCTCTGCAGTGATCAATTTAAGCCAATTTGTATTGAACAATTTGCTATGAGATTCAATTAAAAAAAAAAAAAGAAAGAAAGAAAAACCTTGTAAAGGTGGACTAAACTGTGTCAACAGCATAGCGGTCATTCTTTGATGTGATGCTTTAGAGGAGCTGAGGCAGAACGTGCTGTTTCTGCGCAGTTTAATAAAAATAAGGCTGTGAAACATCTTCTGATGCAAAAATCCAAGGCTCTCATCAACATCTAACACTGAACCTTAAAATCACCAGACCTGAATGCATGCAGATGGGCTGTATTCGTTAATTTTAACAGCATCTGTGCCCATTTACACCAGCTAAATATCTAGCCTAACATTCAATATAAGCAATTTTCTTGTCCCTTTCCAATTAGCTCCATTACAGAAAATCTAATTAAGTCATATCTTTTAGCAGGAACCAAGAATTCAAGAGCTATATTTTTTTACTTAATTAAAAGCTCTTCGTCTTGAACTGTTAATTTTCTGAAAAAGATATCCAGTAGTTCAGCTTCTGATCCACTTTGGTGACCGAATGAAATGGCTCATTTACTCTGAGTTAGCTCTTGAACTGTACACTTAGGCTCCAACTCTTGTGAAGAGCTTAGAAGATGATAGGAATCATAGCTGCTTTTCTCCGCACCTCTGGATAAAATCTCTTCAGGTACAGCTTGTGTTTCTTTTGGGCCCAGAGAGACATCTGGATGACCATCAGGAAAGCAAAAATGCCAACTACCAAGGAAAAAGAGAAAAAAAAAGAATCATGTGTCTTCTTTCAGTGTCTGTTTCTGTGAATACAAGAGGGCTTATGCAAAAGTCTGCAGTCTCTTCTTGGGCAGAGACGAGTTAACTCTGCCCTTGCTCTCAGCCTTGCAGTTGCTGATATACCATAGCCTGCGGCTCAGCCTCCACATCAGAATTCACACAGATGATATTCACATCTATTAGACACACCCTGTATCACCTATGACTTCACCATAAATCACAAGGCCTCCTTGGGCATGGTGCCATCTCAACACAGAATTACCCATGGCCTCTCTCGACTATTTTTCTGGTTTACTTTTGGCCTATAACACTTCTTTTTTTTTTACCTTGTCCTTGTTTCAGCTGGGACAGAGTTAACTCTCTTCTTAGTAGCTGGTATAGTGCTGTGTTTTGGATTTAGTGTGAGAATGATATTGGTAACACTCTGATGTTTTAGTTGTTGCTAAGTAGCCCTTATCTTAAGCCAAGGACTTTTCAGTTTCCCATGCTCTGCCAGCAAGCAGGTGTGCAAGAAGCTGGGAGGGAGCAGAGCCGGGGCAGCTGACCTGAACTAGCCAAAGGGGTATTCCATACCATGGAACGTCATGCCCAGTATATAAACAGGGGGGAGTTGGCCGGGAGGCGCGGATCGCGGCTTGGGAACTAACTGGGCATCGGTCAGCGGGTGGTGAGCAATTGCATTGTGCATCACTGGGTTTTTTCTTCCCCCCACCTTTCCTTTTTTTGTTATATTCCTTTTCATTACTATTATTATTATTATTGTATTACATTATTACTATTGTTAGTATTATATTTTACTTTAGTTATTAAACTGTTCTTAATCTCAACCCACGAGTTTTACTTTTTTTTCCGTTCCTCCTCCTCACCCCACTGGGAGGGGAGGGGGAAGCGGCTGCGTGGTGCCTATTTGCTGACTGGGGTTAAACCACAACATACCTCTGGCTCCCAACCATAACAGGGAGCTGTGCTGTAACTTCCTGTTACATGGAGGGAGAGCTCGGCCCTGGAGCAAGTAGGCAGTAGGTGCACAAATAGATTTAGCTGCCTGCCAGTGAGGTCTCACAAAGCCTAACAACTATAGGTGCCCAGGCCCCTGCTGTGGTTGTCGGGAGCCAGTAAGTGGTCTCTCGGGTACCTCTCCCTTTGGGCTGAGAGGCACCAAATGGAGAATGCTTTTACAGGTGCGTTTTGCAAATTCATTATCCTTTCTTCCTTAAAATGAGCTGGTGGAACAAAAACATTCATTTGGCATCTGGTCAAGTTATGTTTGGGACAACTACAGCAAGGATGAATGTGCCGCATGTGTTGCTGCTCCCTGCCCTCGTAAACGCAGCCCTTCAATGTCCCCAAAATTTCAGGCCATTTCCATACCAGAGCCTAAAGCACAAAAATGTTATAGCTTTTCAAACAAAATTAAAGTTTAATTTTTGCATGGTGCAGTTTAATCCACTTTTGAAATTCCTTTCTTTTTCATTTGTAAACCGTGTGGGGCTACTCTTTGCAAGTAGCTTTTATAGGTTTCTATTTTGGAATGGAAAAATAATTAAAAAGTGAATGTTTTGGAGAGCTCAATCCCAGGGACCATATTTGTATAGGTATTTAGGTCTCTAAGGATGCAGGAAAGTACTGAGCAAGAGTTGCAAATGCTACTAAGCAGGCTGCTGTTACGAGCTGGCTGCCTGATATAAGCGAACGGGGAAATGCTACCAGGAACGTGTGTGTCTTTCCTCTTTTGAAATACTAAGTACATCCGTTTTCCTCTCCCTATTACAAGTATTATTCCAGGTTTACAATGCAAGGAAATTTTCCTGTATCAAAAATGATTGACTGTAAATGAAGAATACTGACTTTTTTTTTTTTCTAAATTTCAAAATCTGCTTTCACTGTGGAAACAGAAGAAAGCATTTCACAAAAAGCAGAGAGCTGGTTTTGATCAAAAGAAGGTGTTGCAGTAGCATTCATGCTCTCTGCAGCTTTCTGAGGGTAGCACTTTGAAGGTTTATACAGTCATGTCACAAAGGGGATTTGATGGCAATATTTCACATGCTATAAATTTTTTGGCAAATTTTAGATTTCCAGAATTCACTTCCACAAACAAGTTATTGGCTATCTTCATTCTGTTTCAAACTTACCTGGCAAGGTTTGTGTCATCACTGTGAAACTAATCCAAGACCCAACCTGTTGCAAAGAAAAAGGCACTGTTAATTGTATGCTTTATGTAAAGCAAAAGGGCAAGATTTCAAAAGCTCCTCCTGGAAGAAGAGTGTGATACTTGTACTGGAAACAGGAGAGGAAAAATAGCTAGAAAGGAACCCCCCAGTGTACTGGATGGGGTGAAGAGATGGTGGTAAATCCTTGGATCACTGGGGAGTCTGTAGTGGAGGGGAATACACACAAGAGTCATAATATTGATGTGAGGGAAGAAAAGGGTCTGGCGGAGAAACGTTTGTGGGAGCAAGGAGACTCTAACATACAGAACATAATGATTGATGTGCAGAGGGAACTGCATGGAGGCATCACAGATTTTCTGCAGGCAAAGGCTGAAACAGAGTAACCACCTACCCTTTGCATATAAACAGAAGAAAGTCATGTACCTCATATGTATAGTTGGGACAGGATACCAGCAAGAAAAGCCACGTGAAGGGGTTGTAGGTTGGACTTGGAAAACAGGCTTTACTTCCTTTATGAAAGAAAAAAAGAAGGAAAAAGAAACCAAACAGACAAAACCAGTCTCAATACAGGGAGAGGAACTGAGCCTTATCACAACTTGCCTATGTAACAGCCATCCCCTTGGCCAACGCTCCCAGAGTACAACTTGTTAGAAAAGTTTCAGTGAAATCTTTTGAGACAGCAAAAGCTGTATTTATTCTAGTGAGAATGCTGCTTAGCGAGCCATGTATCAGTTTTTACAGGAAGGTCTGGCATGTCCAAAGGATGCAACCTTTGTTCAGAGGAAGAAAGAGACAAGTAGTTTAATGCGGACCAGCCAGCAGGCAAGGGCTAAGGGCACTCTTCTGGGATATAAAGGATGCAGCTGTATCTTATTCAGCCTGACTCAGAAACGTGAACCTGTCCCCTCTCGCATCCTCATCCTTCATCCCAGGGTAGAACAGGAAAACAACTCCAGAGCTAAGAGGATGACTACAGCCACTGAATGCTCACACAAAATGCCACATATACAACACTTCATTTTTAAGTTCTATCTTTAATACTTGTAGGCACTGAGAACGTAGATTAATTATTTGGCTCTTGCTGCTTTTAAACTGAATTAGGTCCCTTGCAACAAACAACATAAGCACCTGCCTAACCACAGCACATCAGAAGTTTTCCAGAATAGAAACTGACTTCAGTGTGTGAAGTTGATCATGCTGTGGTGAAGTATTTTCTTGAATGGGGTGTTATAGTGGGAAATTATACTATTATTATCTGAAAATATATTTTACTTTCTAGTATATATAGTATCACTTTTATTTCTGTGGTACAAAAGGTCCTGAAAACCCATGCTTGGAGCAGCCTTTTAAGAGCATACATATACACTGATGCCTGTGTAGGTATTCATGAGTCTATCTTTGTGTATTTGTATATATATGTGTGTGTGTGTGTATCTTTGCATGAGATGCACGTATCTAAAAACTCTGCAATCATCTAGTTTAAAAGTTTTTGAAACTTATTTAAAATGTAATCCTCTGTTGTCAGTCAATAGGATGCTTTAGAGAACTTCCATACTTAAATCCATATTTAAATTGCAGTTGTGTCTAATTAAGATAAATTTGCTATAAGCTTTGGAACAACAACAGTGTTGCTAATGTTTCCTTGTCACCACATTTATTTTGAAGATGTTGTACTGATGGCATGGTACCTACTTCATCTTTCTTTATTCTGTGGATGTAGATACATAAATTACTGTATAGCAGCAGAAGATGGATAGGTTAAGCACACTTCAGTCTTAAATAGACAAACAGGAAACAAAGACAGACCTGAATGATTTTGGTGAGCTAAAGCTACGTTGATAAAGTGATTTCCAGCTTCACACATCTGTAAGATATTAAAAACATATTTTCAGTTGTATGCCTAAAATGCTGCAGTAACTGCGTTGCAGTGCATAACCACAATCCCCCCCCATTACAGCTTAGTCTCTGTATCCAGAAAATATGTACTCCAAAATGACTCTCCCATGGGAAATATATTCTGTGATCTTTGTCAAACGCACAAGTGTCTAGTGAGCACCATGGGCACAGCCTGGGGTGAAAGCCCATGCTTCAGCTCCGTAGAGCTCAGTGCAGGCAGGCCTCCAGTGTGGTTCCCATGCCCAGCATGTGCAACATGCTTTGGTATGGGGAGACTGGAGAGGCTCCCTGGGGTCTAAGGAATTTAGCAAGTTACTTTTCTGAACTGAACATCATTGTCAGGATTTGGACGTAATCCAGACTGCAAAGAAGCAGGTAAAAAGTTGACCACTGGTTTTGTAAAGATGTCATGAATTAGTGTGCCTACCCTCTTCCTACACACACTTTCAAATGTGTTCAGCGTAACACCTTTGTTACGTTGGTTAGAGAGCACAGTAACCAGTTCTCTAGGTAAGTCACAGAGGAAGGAAAATTAGGGTGAATAAAAAGGCAACGGTTCTCTGAAGGGCAGACTGGTCACATGGATAGTAGTCGGGAACTGATAAATGAAGGGAGCCAGTATTATTCTTGGTTCTGCTACTCTCTGGTTATGCCATTTCCAGCCCTAACCAACCTCTCAAACTTGGTCTGTAATATTTAGATGGTTTAAGTCTTTGGAAGAGGTGCCATGTCTCCCCACTTGGTTATACAGCATGTAGTAGAAGGTGATTTCAGATTGGCTTGTGGCTTTCAGTACTTCATCAATTACAACTACTGTAGAATCAAAACCAATTACTACCCATATTTAAAGCAGGAACTGATAGGAAAACCAGTTTCAATTCCTGAAAAAGAAAGCCTGTCAGTACAACAATCTGATTTTATGTTTTTCATTTTTCCCCTGCTTTATGAAGAAAACCAAAATGCTGTCTACATTTTAATCTTGGACTGAATTGAACTTTTTTATTCGTTTCTGGGTTTGAAGACTGATTTCTCCTCTCAAATTGAAAAAATGCAGTGTTAAAAAGTTGTGTTTTCTTATATCATTTGTCATTCTAAATTTTGCAAGGCTGGAAAAAATTGAGAAATTAAAATAAAAAGGAAGAGTGCTAAAACCTAGAGATGATAAAAGTGTAAAGTCACAAAATTAATACAGAAAAAAAGAAATATGATTGTAATTTTTTAAAGCCAATTCTGAAAGTCATCCATAACAAATTTCAATTAAAACTAATTGAAAGGAATATGTAACTTCATTTTATATTGAAATGTACCATTATCTGAAAGAACATTGTAGATAGCATTGCTGAAGAGTTTTCCCCTTTTTGGCAGAGAAATTTCTGTGGGTTTTGTTAGGAAAGTTTAAATCAGTTCTATTAGCAAAGTTGTTATTCTGCATGTGTATGTAGTCATGGGTCAAATCCTGCAGTCCTTTTATGTTTTTTAATTACAACTAACTGGCTGTCATCTATCATAAACACCAGATGTAAACCACTAAATAGCCAGAAAAGGAAATTCTATTATAAAATACCGTATCAGAAGCTATAATTCTAGCCATAGCAATAGAAGTAATTTTAATTTACATACTTCCAATTATGAGCTGGGAACATGATTTTTTTCTGATTACTATTATTTTAAAGAGAAAAGTTTCAAAGTTAAAAGTGTTTTTGTGAAACACTATACATCCTGCAATGTGCAATGCCCATACTATTGTGGAGTGAGAGAGATTCACACACTGTAGTTAACTCCTACTAATTCTATAATCATTTCTAAGTAAAACAAGCAAAGGGCATTTCTGCAGGGATTTTTATCAGCTTACCTTTGACTGCAGCTGCATTCTGCTGTAATTAGCTCTTATGTCCCCCTTTAGAAATGTGGCTGCTAATGCTCTATATTGAGAAGTACTGCTGAATATAAGCTAGTCCTTAGTCAGTGTCTCAGATATAAAATATGGGGCAGTGGGGAACAGCAGAAAAAAGGTTTACCATATTTACGATGATAAAATATTGAAGTCTACATACTATTCCCCCTCTTTATATTCCATGTGTACCCTATGAGAAAAACATCCCTGCAAAGCTTAGAGTAATTTCTCTAAATATAAGAATCTTTCAGAAGAGCCTGCTGACACTCTTCAAATTACTCAGTACTGTTGTTTACAGCAGCTGCAGATGTATACACTTAAATCAGGATATGTAATAAAGACAAGCCTTTAAAAGAGGGGGGGGAAGTAATCTTCCAAATATTTTATTCATGTTTTAGAAATCTGTGAAAACAGCTTCAAATTATTTTATTTTGTATGTTGCTGTTTTAAATTCATTGTCTGGGAACGTGCCAGAACAAGGGCTGAAAGGGAAAGGTTTTGAGTTTCCATGAGTAGGAAGTTTTCAAAAGAGCTGCAAGAATTCAGACCACAGACCCAGTGCTGATGCAGATCTGAACGGGATGGCCATATTTTATAGCAAATACCCCCAACAGGACTCATCTCTTTGCTTGATTGCAGCATTTTCCATAAAAGCTATAGCAAGGCATGTTACATTGAGGCGAGGAAGGATGTTTCATTAGAAAAGGAGGCTTTTTCTATGCAGAGATTTTGACGAGGACTAGTTTTACTGGTAGCAATGAATATTCAGGCAAGCGATTTGCTTGGTTTCAAGTAACCCCTGAGCTTGGGAAGGGCACAGACAGTAAGGCTCTGGGCGCACCACTGCCTACCGCTGCCACAACCTCCTGTTTCCGGAGTACAGGATTATTGCTTTCGGCTTTAGAGCCTCATTGAGTGTGTGAACTTCTTCCTATGAGTATTTTGCTTGTCTTTGCTATACCTTATTAGGGCAGGAAAAGCTGAGAACTGCATGGCCAACCCCAGAGACAAAAACTGCCAAAACTGTGATCTTTAAGGGTCCCCATTTACGAAAGCATTTAAGTATTGCTAAGGAGTTGTTTGAATGCTTTTCTGAATAGTGTTTGCCTGAAGGAGCCTAGACGCGTTACTGTCCCATCTTCCTGTTATACTTCTGGAAACTCCTCTGTATCTAATTTGCAAAGAGTCCGACTGTTTTGGCTACTGACCCATGCTTGCTTGGGTAAGTCAACACTCAACATTTCCAAGTGCAATGCCCACAGAGGATGGAAGAGAATATGCATTTCCATGTGAGAATTTCTTACTGAGCCTTTGTCTCACTACATGGTTATGTTCATTCAAACATCAGGTTCAGTAGTCTCAGCCATCCTTTGTCACCTGCGCTTTCCCTTGCCTTAACCCACTTTGGCAGGGATTGTTTTTATTGTTTTTAATAGCTGTTGAGGTTAAGTTATTCAGGGTAAACAGTACTATTGCAAAGTCTGCTTAGGATGTAATTCTTCAGTGTTTTAAAAATGGCAAGTTCCAATCTGTCTAAACATCAGTGGTTTTACATAATTATGAGTAGTAATAATGCTGATGATGTTCTCATGGCTCTCAGATACAGTACTTCACATTAAGCTCTGTATAGGTAAATAGTACTAGGAGACTTCCTGGCCTAGAAACCTTAATAGATTATCACTAAATCCAGTCAAAGGACACAGGGCTGTGGGCGTGAATGTATATACATACACAATGCATAGCAGCATTACTGCATTTTGTTAAATTGTGAGTTACTCCTGTTCCACAATCATTAATAAAACTTCATTTTTGTACGTACCAGAAAAGCAAGGGCAGCAAAAGAAACTTGTCTGTGGCCAAATGCTAGAAAATAGAATGAAATTATAAATTGCATTTTACGGTATGCACATGGTTTGCTATGGGTGAAATTAATCTAGTGCTGAGGAGCAGAAATACTTCTTTCCTGACAGGCTCTGCAGAAAGAATTATCGCATACAATATGAAGACAATGCAAATAGTAACAGCACTCTAGAAATGCCAGTCTCTTCACCACTGATCTCAAGGCAGTTTTCACCTAACTTTTTCTAGTATCTGTCAGCTTCATATATCCAAGTGCTTTGTCAAAGCAGCCGGAGGTGTTAAATTCCTTGGAAAGGCAAAGGGAGCGATGAAGTGAAGGTCAGTGGCAGAACCAGGCCGGAAATCACAGCCTTATCCATATCCTATCTGCATGAGCAGAGAACCCAAGACATAACCTGTCCATTACTTTTTTTTTTTTTTAAGTAGTGAGGCTTTACTATATAGCCACTCTCTGCTTCACAGTCTCACAATGCAAGAAATATATTTAGCCTTTGCAATTTTTACCTGTCCTTTGCCTGCCCTCTCCTTCTTGCTGTTGTCCCCAGACCACTGTAGTGCTGTATCATGTTCATCTCCAAAGGTTTACAGTTCTCAAGTAAACCTTGGTCATGGCTGAGGGACACAAACCACGTGTATGTACCTCACTTCCCTTACCACGTCTCATCAAGCCTTTACTTTTGAGAACCCTTTTTCTCTGGCTGGCACATGACTCCTCTATGGTGCCAAAGGCATACGCTAAAACTGCTCCTCAGAACAACCAGCACATGTCAACTTGTGAGTATGCAGCTGCTAAGCAGATGCTCTTCATGAGCCCTTTGTCAGCCTGGTTTAATTTACCACTCCTGCACAGCATTCTGCAACTACCTGCTTGCCTTTCCTTACCTGTCCCCAAGCCAGCCATCTCTGGATATGGCTGTGGAGGTCACCTGTTCCTGCATCCAAAATAAACCAGTGTTTTACTGATCCAGCTAACTATGCCAGAGGGCTGGTGATCTCCATCATTAGACCCATGTACCTATAATTGTCATTTTAAGGCAGTGGCAAGCAATTTGTAGTACTTCTGAATGCTTTCTCTGTTGGAATGCTGTGTCTTGAACAAATGGTTTCCTCTATAAAGAAGCTGCACCTACTGTTTTGATGGCCCAGACTGTTAAAACTGTGTCTAGGGAGGTTTCAACATTGTTTGCAGCATTACTGTTAAAGCCACACCAAATTCAACTGTCTTTCAATGAATCACATTATTTTGAAACAGAACTTTTGTGTTGTTTTGAAAGGAAAGCAACTGCCATGTAGGAGAAATTTTTGATTGAAAAAAATTAATAATTTAACTGAGTATAAAAAAAAAATGGCAAAGCAAACCCTTTGTTCCCAAAGCTCATAGATAAGTGTAAGATGCAGAGGAAAAGAAAGGCTAAGGTGTAGCAAGGAAAGTAAAGTAGCAGGAAACAAAACTTATGCCAATTATGCTCAAAAGAAGCAAAAGTTCAAAGAGTAAATAAGAAGAAAAAAAATCATGAAGAAACAACAGTGCAATAATAAAATATAATGAGATGGAACAAAATGATTAATGAAATCTGGAAGCAAAAAAGATAAGATTTTTTTCATTATTATCAGCAGTATCTGATTGACTTTTACTGGTTTCTCACAAAAAAAAAAAAATCTTTATTTTCATGAAAAGGATGTATCTTTAGCGAATAAATATCTCCTCCAAGAAAATGCAGCCAGCTCTAGTTCTCTCCTGTATTCTTAATACCAGTATTGTGAAGACAAGCAAAATATATCGATCTTTGTGTATTCTCCACTTGGCCAATCTTTCCAGTTCATAAAACTGGACAGCAATTGACCATTGCTAAACAGGAACATACATTCAGTGGCACAGTGGGAGTGCGTCCCGCACAAGAGTCTTCCTTCTGACCGGGAGTAAAGGCTAATCTCTGGCTACATTAGTCATATGATCTCATGTGGGGGCCATCTATTGATTTTGGAGGACTTAAGGTTGCATACCAAAAACTTTTTAAAACCAAGGTCAGTTTTTTGTTCTACTTATACATACATGGTGGCGTATATCGTGGATGGTTGATGTAGTATGCAATCCAAGAAGTGAATCCCCAGTAAAAGGCACAGCCCTGGAATGGACAAAAGATACTTTTTTTTGTTAGAAAGGGCGATAAGCAACTACAAACTGTAACTTTATAAATATACACTCTGGTAACTGCAAAACCCAGATGACCATTGAAAGACTTTGCAGTGGCTTCTTGAGTCACAGAATAGAGATCTTTTTAAAATGCTATGAAGCCACTAAAAAAAAAAATAAAAGGACACACAGTGTAGATTTTTTGGATTCTGTTGAATGTGTTTTATGCCTGTTGTAGGAATTGATGTTTGTTTTCTTCTTATTCGATTCTACTGCTGAAGGGCACATTTCTCTGAGTTGTACTATTAAAAGTCTAGGGCTGGTTAATACAGCTGAGCTGTTACTATACCTTAAACTCAGCATTTCCAAGCAAGATAGAGCTAGCCAAACAGAACACTAAGCCAGCGGAGACAATAAAAAGTAAAACTGAATAGGCCTGGTTTAACCCTGGCAAAAAAAAGCCGTGCAGTTCCTATAAAGATATTTGAGCTACACACTGCATTTACTCCCATGGATTCAGCCCCACTTCATCCTCTTGTTAAAAAGCAGCACCCCAGCTGCCTTTGCTTGGCGACTGAAGCTGTGGGCTTGGGAAAGCCCAAGCAGAGATAATATGATCATGTTCTTGCCTTGTGTAGGGGTCACTGCTCCCATCCTTCGTACAAGGAAAAAACAAAAGCCGCCAGCCAAACAACCAAAACCACCCTGGAGAATGGATAAAGCCTTTCTACATGTCTAAGTTAAGGGTCACATGCTCAGTACCTTCTCGGGAAGAGCAGTGTAACTGGGACTGGCTATAGCTCCATCCCATAAGCAGGGCTGCAAGTCAGGCTTTCTCTTTTTAATCTTTTTATGCCACTGTGGTACATGAGGGGATAACAGTAACTGTGGGTCTTTAACTCCCACGTGCATGAATCACTTTGGAAATGGCACTCTGGTTCCAAAGCTGTTTACCTTATATTCCTCTTTTTTTTTTTTTTTTTTTTTTTTTTAAACACTGTGTATTGTAAAACAGCGTCTCTAGCTATGCATCTCATTAGCTCCTTTCTGACTGGAATCAAGTCGAGCCTCCTATCATGGCCATATGTTTATCTCCTTCACTAAAATCTTAAATGTATTGCAAAACTTTTAAAGGGAGGGTCTTTACATCACACTGAATGGGATGGGGGGGTGGGGTGATACAAAATGACCGAGGTTGAGTATGTGAAATAAAAGAAAGGAGAGCCTGTGAGTAATGACACACAATTGAAATTAGGGAGGCTTTGGGAGACAGAAGGCTTTAGGCCAGCTCAGTGTCTTCCTTCCTGAGGCCTCCATCTGTAGAAGGAGAATATTTTTTTTTTTCCTACTTGTAATTTGATTTTCACTTCCTCATGCAAGGTGTGTCTCTTGCTCTATATTTATATTGCACCAAGGAAGTGGAGTGTGATTTCTGTCAGCATTGCTAGATGTTGCAGCAGCATATCTCGTAATAAAATAGCATTCAGTCTGAAAAATATCCTGGACATGACAATCAGCCGCTTGGGTGCATGAGTCAAAGTGGACATTGACATGCAGGAGCTAAAATGGACATTGATTTCAATTCATGTCCTTAGGGACATGGCCCTGAAATTCTTCCGATATTTGTATTTTGACTAATCACAATTCCTGGAGCTAGAAAATAAATTATTTTTTATTTTCCTATCTTCTTCCAAGGACTACTTTGATATGAGGATATTCTCTCTTACAGATAATGACAAACATATTGTCACCTTTATCATATTCTTCAGAGGAGTGTGCCCTCCAGAAAACTTGTGAACAAATAATGTCTCCAGAAGATGTCTGATGTAATGTAAACAATGGCAGAAGCAGGCCAAGCTGGAAGAAAAAAAAAAAAGGAAATTAAGGTAGGTGGGTAAGAGAAAGATTGCTTTTTATTATTTCACAGTTTAATGTCACAAAAGGAATAAGGACTAATATTCCAAAACTACAGTCACACTGAAATCGTGGGATTTAAGATATTGTCTTAATTGAAGCATCTGGAACCAAAGATTAATGGAATCATTTTCAGTGTTATACAAAGTTGCTTTCATTTTGCAGGGAAGCAACTTATTTTTACTAGCCTTGAATTAAAAAGAGCTCCTCAAGCTCTGAATGTGATACATAGCCCTGACAAGACATTAAAACAGGACAGCTGTGTATACAAGCAGGCGTCTGCTGTGCTTTTCCAAAAGACGTCTCCCACATTTTAAGGCCACCTTAATGCTCCTGTAGGATGTGTCTGACATTTAAAAACATTCTGAATATCTTCTGAATGGTTTCCTTGTCCTTTGCCAACTCAAGTAGCTGCATGGAGGTAGTTTGTATTTCATTTCCTTGTGGACGGAAAATGAGATTTTCTTGCAAAGTTAATCCATTCTGATGGCTTTTTTGTTGCCTGTTACAAAGAAATGAGGTAATTGTTGTAGAAATTATTATAATGATGCTCTTTTGAGGAAGATTATGAAACAATAACAGGCATTGCTGATTTGCTTCTGAGAATGAGTTGCAGCTCATAGAGATTGAGTTTCAGAAACAAATGTCAAGAGTGATTCCTGGTGGCATTTTATCTTGGTTACATTTACCGTACTACCAGAGCCTGTCTCACTGCAAACCAATTATAAGACATAAATGAAAAGTGGTTTTCAGCATGTATTATGCATCTTGTATGGTAGCCAGAGTCAAAGATTAAACAATTTCAAAGTAATTAAACCAGAGAGAGTTGAGCTAAGAAAATTTCAAACAATTAAAGACTTATCCAAAGTCTGGAGCAAACTTCCAGCTTTGCTGGGAATTGTAAAATTAATTTGGCTTAGGATGGGGACCTCAGATGAACCCGTTAAGGAGTGGTCACTGGAAGGATTCTGCACACGCCTTGCCCACTTAAAAGAAGGTAAAGGTATTGCTGGCTCTTCTGTGCTACCAAAAAC
Organism: Gymnogyps californianus; assembly: GCF_018139145.2. Lineage (NCBI taxonomy): Eukaryota > Metazoa > Chordata > Aves > Accipitriformes > Cathartidae > Gymnogyps > Gymnogyps californianus. The sequence goes on along the minus strand of NC_059474.1, from coordinate 61,645,271 downwards.
TCTCTCCTTTTAAGTGTATGAGCAAGAGAAGGAAGGCAAGCATCTTGCAGCTCTGGATTTGAATTCAACTATTCTGTGTTCTCATTCCCAGCTCCACTAACTCCCTTAATGTCTCTCCAAGTCTCTGTTCCTCCATCTGTAAATGGTATTATTACTCACTGTGTTTCTCTGCTGTATATGAGCTCCCTTGATTCTGCAACCACAGTGTGGAAAAAGTGCTGTGGGAAAGCTGTACAGTTCCTTGAGGCTCCTAATTCGCTGTGTGCCCTCCCACTTCCAGTGCTCCAACTTATGCAGCTGACAGGCTTTCCTTGATCATGTTCCACCCCTCTGCCAGGCACTAATCCCCCAGAATGGGGACAATCACACTGAACAGAAGTAAATTCCTTAAGTGTGAAAGTTCCCAGCCTGCCTGGTGCATTAACCACCACCCTGTGGAGGGGTACAGTTGGCGGTGGCAGTGCCTTGAGCCTCCCTGGCAGTTATCATGTATAGCTGCTTGCCACTTTCTTGTCTGATCATTGATCAGGTCTGCTTTGTTTCTTCCAGAGTCCTTCAAAAGGCTTGGGAATGGCAGGGGCTGTCAAAGGTCATAAAAAGCTATCCTGGTTGGCTGTCCTCTCTTAATTTTTTTTTGGCATGCTCTTGAGTTCTAGCAGACTAAGCAGGTTGTGTTTCCTTGTGGTCAGCTCCTACTGTATTATATCGGAGCTGTTTAATTTTCCTTGTTAGTATTACTGTTCCATTGAGAGAGAAGCAAAGCTATCTGGTTTATGCTTATATATGAGCTCCTCTGATCTGTTTCTGTACAGCTAGATGCAACCCGTGCTCTTCACTGTTCTATAACAGTGGCTGAGCTCTTATTTTTGTTTGTCACTTAAGTGTTTTATTTCTTAAAAGTCTTTCAGAACTCAAATACGTTGCGTGTGGCCCTGGGGTACAATTACTGTTTGAAGAGGTTGGTTTCAAAAATCAGATTACCAGTGCTGAATTCCTATGGTGCTTCTTTTGAGTTTCTCAGCTGTTCTTCACCTGACTCATGACATGCAGACCTCTCGAAATTCCTCCTTGTTGTGCCTAGGTGAGAGCTGGTGTGGGGGTAATTATCTTCTGTGCTGGATGCTGATGCTACTCATCTTATGAGTGGGAATGCACTGTAAAAAGACTGGGACACCTGAAGTCTTGTCCTCTCTTCTCTGTCCAGCATGACTTTGGGTTACTACCCACTGTGTTTATTATTTCACCTTCTGTTCAGGCTGTGTGTCTAGAGTGCAAACTATTTGGGGAAAAGACTACATCTCCCATTGTGACCAGGTGCAGTGACCATTGCAACTGGGATCCCATTTTTGGTCAGGCTTATGAGTGCTGCTAAAATGCCAAACCACTATTGATAAGAACAATCTGAATCTCCCACTGACTCTGAGACCAGGCATGCAGCCTCACACCCCCTGTAACCTCCCCAGGCCTGGAAATGCAGCCTCCATCCCTCTGGCTCCCTGTCCTCCAGGAAAATAGTTCACACAAGTGTCACTTACTGAACCACTGGGTGGCGGAAGTTCTTCGTACTTTCCACTTGATCATAAATAGTTGAGAGGCGAATGTAAAAGAGCAGATATATTAGAAGAGGCCCCGTGTATTCTGTTAGAAAAAACTAGAAATGAAAAAGAAAATAGCTGTATGAGAGTAGGAAGTTGTGCCAATAAAGGCATAAGAAAAAGAATAGCCCTATCCACAACACCTATTCATCTTTCAAGTGTCATTTTGGCTTCATTTTGATGACTTAAATGACATGTAGTTTATTTTCTGCTGTCTCTTTAGCAAAGGAGTAAAATCCATCCAGGAAATGAGAGAGAGGTTTCTGTGCAGAACATTAACCCAGTCAGGAATCCTTTATGGAAGGTGGACAAAATCACAGTTATCTCCTCTTTATACCTTTGGCTGTGCCACCAGATGCCTATTTGGAATCTACATAACACTGAAAATAAAGGCCCAAAAGCGGAAGGCAGCTTGCTTTCTGCCAGTGTTTTTTGCAATTAGGTGATACCTCAGTTAAAAACCAACCTAGCATGACAGAAACAAACAGCTTTGAATCCTGGTTGCTAGCAGAGTCATCTGGAAGGGAGGGATCATTGCTTGAAATTTGGTGGTGGGTGGAAGAGCAGGACCTGCCTGTCTGGTGTACCGTGCTCTGAGCCTTTGTTCAGTGACTGAGTGGGACTCCTCCCAGTGCAGGCATCAGCAGAAGTAGCCTGTGGTGGGCATACTGGACAAGTAAGTTACCCTATAAAACAGAAAGAAATAATTTCATCTGCCCACTGCCACCCCTGCTAGCCACAGAGAGCTGAGAGGACATATGGGGGCAGGGAGAGAAGGCGGAGTTATAGCACTGCCATGAGCCATCCTTGGTTTTATGTTCTGGCTTTGATTTGGTACAGCCTGTATTGCCTTTTGTCAGGGCACACTCTTAAGCTACAAACAGCTGGAGGAAGTAAAACATGGTTAGAGTGATGTGAGGTCTGGATTTAATCATCTGTCCCCACTGGAAAGAATCTCAGAATAAAATGGAAATGGTGTAGTCCTACATGTTTACAAGGACCAGCAACTGGCAAATCATAACGCAAGTGCATAGCATTGCTTAAGGGATAAAGATTCATAACTAATGCGCTGTTTGGCTTTAAGGTGGCTATTTGGACTGCTATAGATTTCTGATGGATAAATACCTGTGGCTTAAAGAAGCAACACTGAATTTAGACTACCTTTCTCAAAAGTAGTATTTGGCAGGCAGTCCGACCCCCAGTCAGTTGTCCTTCCAATCGCTCTTCAGAAGAGCTTTGAAACAGGAAGGTTTTCCTGCAGAAATATTCTGCAATTAGGTTTCCTTCATTTGGGACCCCCAGTACCATTTCTTTTCCTCTATTACAGGGGGAAACTTTTTGAAATTTCAGCCTTTCACAGAAGGACTGTGTCCAAAAGTAAGACTTAAGTGTTCTCTACCAGGGAAATGTCAAATTCTCTTTTGTTCCATGTGACACCATGATTTCTGTGCTCCATTTAGACTGTGCATGATCGCAAGAGCGTGTGTGTGTATGTGCGTGTGTGTGTATATGTATGAAAACATTTAATCAAGGAGTGTCTAAGAGCCCACATTGTTGTGGAATACACCACAGCCAAGGGCTTATTAGAGTTTTGTCCTAATAGCAGTTGTACGGGTCTATTCCTAACTGTGAGCCCACTGTGTTAGGCACTCTGCAAACACCGTAACAGCCGGCCTCCGCTATTAAAACCTAACACACTAAATATAGACAATGGTGGTATAGGAAACAGAGGTGCAGATAATATGGTCTGGGCAGGTCAGTGTAAGAGCTTGGAATGAGCTGCTTTCTTCAGTGTAGCTTTTCCTCTCAGCCATGAGTTGCACCACAAAATACAGCTGTAACTGCCAGCTTTTATCGTTGGTTTGGCATGAGCATATCAACAAAGCTGCCAGGAAAAGTTTGGCAGGACTTAGCACCAAGTTGTGGTTACTTGTCACTGCACCAAGTGTTCCTCCCTTACCCCCTAGCTGATTTCAGATACTGAAAGGAGAAGGAAAGATTCAGGATTCAGTAAAAAATCCAGTCTCTGTTTAACAGCCAAAGCTACCAGCCACGTGATACCTGAATCCCTGTGACTGGGTGAGGAGACGTTTTTGATGTAGAGGAGGAATGCAGAGCCTCCCATCAGAACAATTCAGAGAAGCAGCTGAGAGCACCAACAGCAGCTTTTGAGCTGGGGTTTGTGGAGGTGAGCAGCGTCAGCATGCTCAGGGTGCTTTACAGGCTGGGGACAAGATCCCATCTTATCTGTGTGTCAGTCACATCCAACACAAAGCGTTAATCGCCCACATTGAGGCAGGCGGTCCTGGGTCAGCTGTGAGATTTGCAATCAAAGTAGGTATTGTCTAGCAGGCAGGACTGTGTTTGCCTTTGTCATAACTGCGTCACAATGCTGGAACATAGTTAAGATCAGTAGCATTCTGTTTTAGAGGATGAGGTTCAATTTGCTGTAATGTTTTGGGCTTTTTTTTTTTTTACATTTTGGGTGAGTTTCAGTCTGTTTCCCTCTATTGCAGACTCCCATGCTGCAACCTCTGCTCTCCTTCTCTGGCCCACTGATTTTCAGTTCATCAGAAATGAAAAGTGAGTTCCAGAAAGGCAGGCAGAGAAACTCTGCTAAAAATCCCACGAGTTCAAGCAGGTGGAAGGGAAAGTAGTCTTAAATTAACACAAAATTACAATTGGTTCTAACAATTGGCAAAGGCAAGCACCATTCTTTTACTATTGATTCTCAATGAATATATGCAGTTAAGCCTACCTAGTATCTTCATATTCATCCTATAGCTGACTAATTGCTGGGCTTGGAGAGTTATTAGTTGTGCTAAGGATCAGTTCAACCTATCATTTTTACAGATGCTCGAAAAACCTACAAAATTACTAAGATACTAGTTCCTGCTGACGTATCCTGCAAAAATAATAATCAATTTTTAAACAAAACCCTGAAAATAATAACATCATAGCTAGTAGTTTCTGGACAAAAGAAAAAACATTTTGTAAAAACCAAAAAAGTGATCATTTAAAACGGAGAGCATTTTTCTTCTGTAGAAATGTAAAAAAATCCAATATTTAGAAAAAAATTACTTTTTCTTTACCATCTTATGGGTCTGCCTAGATTATTTTGATGTATTCAGTGCAGCCAAATATGGCAGTCCACAGTAAACACAAAGATCTTTTCCTGGAGGAGCATTACATCTCTATTACAATGTGCATAGCTCAACAGAATTTAACTGTTGAGCTCATCATTAACTCCCTGAAGAAAGAAAACAGGAGATTGCCCCTTTTTTCCACATCTGTACACTCTATTTCATATCTTGCACAGTGTCCAGTTCTCTTCCTCCAGTTCTCTTTCCTTCTCTCCTCTCCAGTGTCTGGCGTTATATACTGAATATACCTCTTATTCTCAGTGGTATAGAGAAAGTGCTGTTCTTGAATCAAACCTCTCTGAGGCCTGAGCTCCATACAGAGTGCTAAACTCAAGCTTCTTTAACTGTCTCAATTATCAGGTCCTTGGGTCCTGACTCAGTAATACCTAAACTGGAAACATCTACTACATAAAAAACAAAACTGAGATCTGAAATATGTCAAAAGAGAGCTAAGGTAGGAGTCTCCATCATTCAAGAGATGATGAGACAAATGGGAAAATGATACAGGACAGCTAATTCGCAAACCAGCAAGGCATCTCATCTTGCATGAGCCAGATTGTACCTGCTTCTTTTATCTCGGTTCAGATGATCATGCCAGTAACACCTTGCTGAACTGAGTAACAACCAGGTCAGGAATTATAATTCCAGACCTTATGAGGCAGAGGCTATATTTAGGGAGATATGAATGAAGCAGAGGTGAAGGGAGCTCTTTAAAGTTATTTGAGGAAATGTGAGGTGAATTTTCTGGCTGGTAGGGGCAGCTGTCATAGTGCCTGACACCATCGCAACAAGTCTGCTACAGGGAATGGAAAGGTTTTTGATGTGAGTTAATAGTATCGTGTGTACTGGTTGGGAAAAGGCAGAAAAGGACAAAAGGAAGCTATAAACAGAGGGGGTGGAGTGGAGGGAGTCTGAAAAAAGTCCAACAGAATCGTTATAAACAAACAGCCCACAGATTAGCAATCTTCACACGAGGGCATCAGCTAATTCCTCTCTGTAATGTTTACAACATGCCCTTTCTGTAATACCACACAACACACCCTATCTTGTGTCATGTTGCCTTTTGGCATAGTCTCACATTATCTCATTTACGACAAGCTGCAGAGCAGAGCTGAGGAAAGGCCGTACAGCCTTTTCCGTACTGATCCCTTCCTGCAGCTCTTTCCATGCCATGTAGGGGCAGTTTCCCAGTTCATCGGTGCTGGTCGTGATGTTTTCTCTTCCACTGCCAACGGGATGTCTGGGTTCAAGCAGGGGAAGCGGAGGGCGTGGTATGAGGATAATAGCCGCAGCCAGGACAATGATTTTGGGTCATTGCCTGAAGCTCTTGGCACAGCAAGAGGTACAAAATAGCTCAAGCGTGTCTGGGGTAACTTTGATGGAAAAGCAGCTGCAGTATATAAATTATCTAATGGACAGAGCTTAGTTTCTCTGATAAATGTGAGACAAAGGTACTAGTTGCAGGTCTGAGCCAGAGTCAGACTGAGACAGTACATACCACATAAAGGGAGGATCTACTAATATCAGACAGAAAGACCATTACAATGTGCGAGTGTACAGAGCGCGGCTGGGATTTCTGAGAAACCCAAGAGAAACAGGCAGTTGAACCCCCCAAGTCCCCGAATCACATTAAACTTAGCATCTGACTACCTTAGACTCCTTTTACAATCCCAGCCCTAAGTGCTCTTGAGCTAATGATCATTAAGAAACATTATTAATTTCTGCACTAATTTCTACTTCATATGCTTTGCTACCTCATTAAAGGCCATATAGTTACCTGGGGATGATAATGGCATAATTTTAGCAGCATCTCTAAATCTTCACCTTTTTAAAATTTTTGTATTTTCATGTTTGCAAAAATCCGCACCAGCAGCAGCAGCAGCAGTTTTGCGTCAGGTAGTACAATTCTTAAGGGCTGCTTGAATATTCAATGATTTTTGTTCCAGTTCTCATGGAACTGGCTAATCCATTCTACAAAACTAAAATAGCACGCGCAGGAGCACCTGAAACTTCCCTTGCCTGGGCAGATTTTGCAGTGACTCGGTATCTAAGAGTATTTCAGCCTGCAGCTCAATATTTACTGCAAATACCAGAGATAGGGATGGATTTGCTGTAGGATTTTATAGGCAAATTGCAGCTGACTCAGGCTAGCTTCAGGAGCTGGGGAGTGAACAGTGATGGATGCTGTTTGTCCCTGAGCCAGGCCTGTGCTCCCTCTGTGGGAAAAGGGAGGTGAAATCCCAGCTTCCTCCTATCTCTTCTCCTAAGCCTTCTCAGGCTCTCTGAAACCACTGGTTTGGCATCAGACCACTTCATACTCTGGTCGAGATTCTTCCCTGAGAGCACAATTCTTTGCATGTTTCTTACTCAAAATGGAAAATTACTGCAGATTAACAAATGCTTTTCTTACACACACATGTGTATGCATGTTATATATGTTTGTACCTATACTTATTCAGCAAAGCACTCAAGTTCTGTTTGTAACCAAACACCAATGTGAGTTCAGATTTGCTACCAAATCTTTACAGGGCTTTGACAGCATTTTGAAATCTGCTATATAATGTGTATCGTTTTAAAACGTATATTTATCATCTGCTATGTAGATACCTAAATGAAATAGTGCTTTTTAACACCTGGCTATTACAAATAACCTCAACTAGCTCTTCCGCAGTGCTTTTCATCTAGAAGCCTCAAAGCACTTTGCTAAGAGGAAAATACTGTTATTTTCTTGCTGCAGATACGGAAACTGAGATGATACAGAGAAATTCAGTGACTTGTCAAGGTCACCAGACAAGGTGTGCAAAGGCGCACCTGGTCCTCTCAAACACTGGTTCACTCTCTGGATCACTCTCCTCAGCCCCAGTATGGGGTTGGGCAAAATTTCCCCATACAGAATAATTTTGCCAGGATTACGCATTCTAGAGGGACTAAAACTTCTCAAATTTGTGTCAACCTCCATAGTTACTCTGAATACAAATAGGAAAGGGTCTACGCTTATCAGCACCATACATGAAGTAGCTCTTTGTTCCTTAAGTAGCAGGAAGGGTTTAAGCATAAAGTTGTGTATAACTGAAAGAAACAGCTTGTTCTGTTTATGCTTACTGAATTCCCTCTACCTTCTTTTTGCACTTGAAGCGGTAAAAACTCAAGGGTGTTACTATAAACACTTATGCATAGGTTCTTCAGCCTGTAAGGTGCTCAACAGCAACTAAAACGTTCACCCCTCAGTATTAATTTTCCTAGTAGCTCCCTAACTCCCTTTGGTGCCTGAAAAATTGACACACTGGCATGGTTCGTCGTGAGCTTGTGGCATTTGTTGCTGAGACCAAGAGAAATTATTGCAACGCTGTTTGCCTTATTAGAAGCACCGTCTGAGGAATCCCAATCAGCCAGCTGGGCAGTTTCAGAGGTCTCCTCTTCCCTTATCAGTTGACTTCATGCTGCCACTGGGCGGTAACACAGAGCCAAAAGTATATGTGCCCAAGGAAAGGCACAAGCAATATAAAACCATGGCAAGAAATCAGGCAAATGCAAGCTGTTCTCTCCTGATAACCCTGGAGGTTGAAAATTATTAGACTTAATTAAATGAAAAATAAGACCAATCTTGTGTGTGTAGTTTGCCTTTGTGAAAGGTTACAATGTTTTGAAAGTTCATAGCACTTGACTAGGATCAGCTGAAGACTTGGCCAGCTGTACCAAGGCAGAGCAACACTTACTGTGTGTTCAAGCAGAAACCTCTGCCAAATACAAACTGTAAGCTGTAAAATGGAGGTGCTTTGCATTACAAATAATTGTAGTTGGAAAAGGTGCTGTAGAGGAAATAGTGACTTCTTTTTTTCCTGGAGATCATCTTCTATGATCAAATTATCTATTGATCCAAGAGGTTTAGGAACGAAAAATTGTTTGGAGATTTCTCTTTCTTTGGCACTTTGTTGTAGTCATTCTTAAGGCACCCACAGATTTACACAGAACCGCATGTTCTGTTTATTTGGCACTGCTGCTAAGTTTTCCAGGTACCCACAATTCCCTGAAAGTGTTATTCAATTTGTAGAGTCCTGTCCCACAACTAACTGTTTGAATTGGCCACAAAACATGCAAGCTCTGATATGTATCCACTGAGAAATGTATTCAGTGACATTCTCCACTGATACATCCTACAGATCCTCAGCTCTCTCTCTTACCTTGATCTCAAATTCCTTCCTAAGCAATCATCATATGAGTTTTCTTACATTTATCTTCTTCACACTGGCCCACTAGTTTGCTGGGACTCCCAGCCCTCCTACTCCTTCAAATTCCTCAGATCCTGTCTTTTTTCTTCTATTATAATTGTCTGTACTTCTACCTCCCATTGAGAGGTTATAAACCTTTATTGAAGTCTCTTCTTCCATTCCCAAATTAGGGAAAACATCTTAAGTTGTTCCCCATGGGAAGCCCAAAGCTGACCTCAGTATAGAGAAGGTGGAGAAAAAGAGTCTGCAGCAGTTTGGCTGCCTCTTTTTCAAACCCATCAATACTCATAAATTGCTTCATATCACACTGATCCCGCAGACTTCATCAGATTGTTCCACATTTACAGGACCAACTGAGCGAGCTCTGCCAGCCACAGTCAGAGCAAACCGCTCCTCCCCTACTCACCACCCACCCACACCCACAGGACAGAAAAACTTTGGTACGTGTGCACTGTGCAAGTAAGAGGAGAGAACCATGCTGACGGAAACACTGCCTTCCCCCTGAGAGAAAAGGCGCACCTTGTTATTCAGTACAGCATGCACTTCCCCACTCTGTACACCTGCTATACGTAACCACAAAGCTTCAAACATAGATCTCTTGGCTTCTTGTTCCTTTTCCACAATGTCTAACTCGGTGATAATTTTGCTTGCCAGCCAGAAGGGAACAGACTAATTAGTGAAAGCGTGGATTTTCAGATTTCAAAGATGTTCTCGGGTTTAAATAAGTATTAGTCTCTACATTTCTAAATTGAGCAGAATCTTTTCTTCTTTGGAAAATTTGAAATGGAGCAGTTCTGCTGCCAGCCTCAGTATTTTAAGGCTGTCAGGAGTCAAAGTATTTAAGCAATCCCTAATTTTAAACCACAGTTACAAAAAATATTTACTGAAGTACTGTGTTTCAGGGTTAATCTTATGAAATTCACAGACTTGGAGGTAAAGTATATTTTTCACAGTTCTATGCTGTTTTCTCAGTTCTATTTTGATCTTTCTGGTAGCCTGCCTCAGTAGCAACTAGACAACAGAAGCTGATAAATCAGAAATTGCAATCACTGCTCAAATGAGGAAAGCTTTAACCGAAGTCTGAATTTGAGCAGGAAGAATGGTTTTCTTTTTCCTTTTGACAACAGCAAGAGTATGCATTCTTAGCGGTAAAATGCCAGCCATGTTTCAAAAAGTCACATGCCACATTGCAATATGTAAAAAGAGGTCTCTGTCAAACATGCTTAGGCCCAAAATCGGACAGAGGTTAAAAATAAAACCCACCACTCCAGTGGTGGGAATTTCAAACACCCCTGGGGGTACAATCTTTGCAGGAGGCATATAAAAAAGATCTGTAAACTCAGCTCCCATTAATGTCTCTGCAGCATCAGTCAGCAAACCTCAACTATCCCCTTCAGGTAGGGTAAAGGAATTGGTAAACCTTGTGCAGAAGTAAATGATGTGTTTCAGATAATGTTTGTTTTATAAAAGAAGGCAGAATAGAGAGAGAGTTCTAACAAAATCCATGATACTAAGAAACAGGTTTTGTTTTCTCCCTGAATTGCTTTCTGGAAATGAACCTTGAGGGCCTCCTTTCTTCTAAAAGAGCCAGCTGAGGTTGGATTTCTACCCACATTATCCCAGGAAAGGTCCTCATTCTCAAAAGAGATTGACAAGTAATTGCTCCAGTGGAGGAGAACTGCAAACCCCTCAACCCAGTTTCTCCTCACTCCTCCCACAGAGCAACCCAGCCTCTAGAACTTGTTGAAAACTGGTCAACCAATCTCAGAGCTGTGGTGGAACCTGAGCCTAGGGGATGTCTGGCCTTTCACAGCAAAAAACACCAAAAATATTTCGGTCACTGTGCGACCATGTTTTAAGAAGGCTGAGGATGAGAAGGAAATATCCTTCCTACAAAGTGGCAGCCTCTGACAGAGGGACCGAGTAGACAACAGGAGATGACAAACTCTTGAGCCAATAAGGTGGAGTGTGACAAGGACTGTAAATCAGAGACTGTGCATGCTCCAAAAGGGAAGCTGAGGTTTCTTGATTCAGAAACATGCTCCTAGACTTAGAGACCCAAACTGTTTGTTTGGGAACAGACAACAGCATCATCTTTTATTTTACAACGTGCCTGGAGAGGGTACTACTCCCAGAAGGTGGAGGTGGGTACCACTTTCCCCTTTTAAAAAACACAAGTCATTGTCTTGGTGTAAATCCCCTGCATTGGGGGTCTTAGTGTTCTTGATCCTCAAGTGAGCATCTCCAATGAGGTGACAAAGCCCCAGAAGACCCACCTCTGTGCTTAGTTTTCCCCTAGACAGATCCATGCTCAATGCATCGACCTCTGGAGCACCAACATATCTCCATGTGCTTCTGTGTCTATTTGTGAAGTCCAGACCTGAATGTGGCGCTTTGTACCTCAGCTATCATTTTGCTGACAAGATAAGAATATTTTTTATTCCATGCCTTGTTTATTTAAATGTCAGCCCTTTAAATCAGAAGCATCCGTCACTGTGTGCGTAAATCTGATAGAGCATCAAGGGGGATGGGAGAATGGGAGCTCTAAGCATAATAAAAATGGCAGTAAACTATACATCCTGTGTACAAACGCATTCTTAATTGCTATTGTTAGAATACAATCTTCTATGAACTTTTTCTCTATTGCTATAGACTAGTTATAATATAAAAATCTCTTGATTGTTTAAATGACGTCACTAGGAAGATTTCTCCCACAGAGAATGGAGACAATTTAGAATATGGAACAGAATGGGATAAGATGAATATTCAGAAACTCATGGAGTCAACTTTCTGCACACACAGATTAAATCATAAAAAAATGCCACTGCCTGCAGTATCAACGCCTAGTCATAACTGCACTATTTATAATGGGATATTAAGCTTTAGTTATGTTACTGTCTTAGGCTACATAAACCACCAGGAAAGGAGAGAATAAATAAGGTTCTTGCAGATTACTTAGTTGTAGCAAACAGGAGGCTGCACTACTCACAATTTTGCTTTGCAAGGAAATTCCATGGTTGAGAGGTGGTGGGATGGGTTGGGGGGGAAACAGGACCCCAACTAGCATTAATCAGTATGGCCCCAGTAGGCCATTAATCAGTATGGGAATCAGTGGGGTAAAGCCTCAGCCTTGGTAAACTCGCAGACCTCTACTGAAATGAGTAGGTCACACAGTGTGAACTGCTTTAACTCCACTGAAGTAAACTGCTTGTCACCACCTGGGGATTTGCGTCCTGTTGTTAGAACTGGGAAAGACAGATATAGATCATGTTCTTGTTCATAGGGGCTAAAACCTGCCAGAGTCTGTGCTGCTAAGGGGCCATCTGCTTCCCTGGAGAGAGAGATATGCATGTGAGCTTCAGCAGGTGAGATGGATATGTGACCTTACAGTGCTGATGCGGAAGTTGACTCTTCACAAAGTCAAGGGCAGCTCTGGCAGTAACATCCACCTTGAGTGTACTGTTTAACAGATAAGGAGCTGTAAAATAGCATGTCCATTCTAAGTGTCTTGTAGTAATGCTGCCTAGCCCATAGTGACCTACTGGAGAGAGGAACCAGTACTATCATCTGCAAGCTGCTTAAAGGCCTGACACTCACAAGCTCCATCCATATAGGCACAGACAAGGAAGGACAGTCAGTGGGAAGGAAGGCTTGTCAGTGGGTCTTGTGGTCCCCCCACGTAAGCAGGGTGGGATCTGTGGGCTGCCTGAGGTAAGAATCTAATAATTTGCCTACAGCCTTGATGCCAGTTAGCAAAAACTCACTTACTTCATTAAAGGAATTGCAAGCAATTGGCGGTTTGTTTTCCATTGCTATCAATAGTCTCATCATGGCTTTTATGGCTTTCAGAAACTGTAGTTCTGTCTCACTCATGTTTCTCACTGCAGAAATTGGGAATCTCGTTACCCAATACACAGATGTGGGTTGTGTGTTACTCCAGCTAACACAGTACATGCAAACTGCAGCAAAACCTAGGTCAGTAGTGAGACTACTTTCAGCTCCACCACCTGTGCCTGCTGCAGGACGTTAGAAAGGTGTCTTCATCTCCCTTTCCTTCACTGTCCTTTCAAACCTTTCTGCTGTCTTTGGGCTGTGAAAGAATTGAATCTTTCACTTCCTCCTTGCACAGATGAGCCTGTAAAGTTAGAGTTCCCCACAACCCCATTTGGGTGGAACATGTTGCCTCTCTCCCACCACCCTGACCTTCCAACAGCTGCTTACAGGAAAATAACTGAAGTCAAACTGAGACCAGAAGTAAAAACAGACCGTGGTTCTACCTACACGATAATACAAGTATTGTTGCTCATGGCAAATGCTTTTGTTTTACAAAGAGATTCAAAAGTTTTGTGACTCCTGAGCCTGGCTGGGCATCTTCTGCCTAGAATCCTTGGCCTCGCCACTCTCTCAGAACTGTTCTTCAGGTTAACAAAGAGTAAGACATTCCCATCCAATAATTTTCCTGCATTAGTAACAGAATTACCAGAAATCCATTTTTTCTTTTTAATATCCTTCCACTTTCAAAGCTGAGGAGCCTTGCAGCAAATTAATGTATTTGGCTACAGGTCCTGCACAGGCATATAAACCCTAGATAAGCTAAAATTGTTTTTAAAAATTGATTTTTTTTTCCTCAGGCAATATTGTTATGTCCACCTTCTAATCTTTAATTGGATGTCAGAGTTAGTACATTGATGACTTGGTTCACTATCCATTTAATTCTGTTTTGACTGCTGATAAAGTAATTACACCATTTGACATAGGGAAGGACGGGCTGAGGAAGTTGGAGTAATTTGATGCTAAAACACACTGTACATTAAGATGTATCATGTTGATTGTTACAAGGACATACTTACTGTGGTCCAACCGACCTGCTGACCCAGGTCTGTAAAATACAGTGTAATGATGGAGGAAACGGCAAGGCTTTGAATGTTAATGGAATCCTTCAAATAGGGCCCATCTGTAATGACAAAAAGGGAAGAAGAGATGGCATGAACAACAGGTATCCTCTCAGAGGCTCAGCATAACATGTAGGCTGCCCTGCTAAAGGTCAAGGTGTAGGCCCAACTTGTATTCTGATTTATTTTGGTGACTTGGTACTTATTCTCCAGGTTAGCAACTTAGAGAATTTCTATGAGAGTTATTCTCCTCTCATTTTAACAAAAACATTAGGCTGACATGACACTGGGCGGCAATGCATAGCAATTGTTACGATGCTATCTCTGTTAATCTAGACCATTAGAGACATGCCATGCAATCACACAGACAATTTCATAGAGCACTTTTTGTTCTGTCTTGCAAGACTAATGGGAAAGTCGATGTTATGCAGTGTCTCCCTCACTGATATCTTTTGCTGAAGCATTTGCACTCTCAGGCTATTTTACAATGGGTGGCACCATCATGGTGAACGCAACTTCTTGGGCAAAGGCCCACAGTCCAAGATTTCTTTGTAAGCTGTCCGACCTAGGCAGACCAGGTGTACCTGAGCATTACATTACTTTTCACAGTATTCTGAGGCATCTGCTTCCAGTCCTGATGGACCTAGAGTGTACAGGCAGAGACATAAAATGGCAATATCTGGTTCTCTTTTTTTTTTTTTATAGAGGTAGTGAGCTGGATATTAGGAAACCCCAACAGTCACTGGCATGGGGTGTTGCTGTGGCTGCAACACTTCTTTTCTCTTTTCCACTTTATGTATTGTGTCTCCCTTTCAATAGATGTTTGTTGACTGTTTAAATCAGTGAGGGTGCTAAATTCCACCAGGTGCTGAGCCCTCATTTTCTAGGGCTCTGCAATGCTACATGTCCACAGACGAAATGCCATACAGCCTGTGGCAGCTTCATCTCCCACTGCCATGTCCACCAAGAACTGGTGTAATGGCACAAAAACAGAGGCTGCCTCCAGCAGCCAGTTGCATCTTCTGATGAGGCTGTGAGCAAGTATTAAAATGGATAATGCAGTGAGTGAAGGAAGTGAGTGAATGGTTTTAAAACTGCCTTGTCTTCATTATTTGATCATATATCGTATTCTGAAACATTTTTACTTAGTGGTTATAAAAACCATTAGATTCCTTTATTAATGAGAAAGCTAATAAGTTAATCATTGATATCAATCAGTGAAAAAGTGCTAACAGTTCACCCAATAACACATACAGGGAGAGCAATACTGTTAGGAGGAGAACTTGCCAGAGGGTTAGTAATACGTTAGGTGGCTGTATTCAACCATATGAATACTTACTGCGTTCTAGTTGCAGGCCAACACGGGAAGGGTACCACTGGGGACCTGTTCAAATCACAAAGGATGGCTGTTAATTTCATGGTGGAGGATCTAAATTTCTCTTTCTGTTAGTATTCTTTATAGCCGATAGCTACAAATGTGAGATTAAAAAAAAATCCTCTCTTTTGGTCTCAGCTGTACAAGGAGAATACAAGAGACCTAGGAGGAGCACACAATACACACATTAGAGCAGAAATCACTTCTCCGCACTTGAGTGTTGGAAGGGCCAATCTCAATGCTGAATGCTCCATCAGGGCATGTGCGCGCACCACTGGGAACTATAAAGAGGACCCTGTTTATTACTATATTTGCCAAAACTCTGTACTAAATGTGTCAGTCCTGCCCCTTCCTCCAAAGTGATGCTTGTTCTACAGTGTGGTCCAAAGGGGTTGTTTTTTGCCATTTAGGAATATAAAACCTGACTAGGGATGTGCAGCTAGCACTAGTTCTTAATCACAGATTAATCAGGCAAACAGAGACACAAAAAGCAGAGGCACCCAGGTAGCTAATACTGGGTTACGTATGACTTCCATGGTACCCATCAACTTAAGGATGTTCCCTAGAAGCAGATTTTTAAATGCTCTAGTTTAAAGGTTGCTCCTAAATGTACAATAGCAGTTGGCAGTTGTTGCTATGTGCCCTTTGATGATTTTGGACAGAGACCCGTCAGTTTGTTCAAACAGATGCAGGTCTCTAGCTGCATTTGTTTCTCTCAGTGTCAGGGCAAGTGGTAATTGCCACAGCAAGACTGCAGAGGGGATCTGGCTGTTCAAATTGTTAACTTCTCCAGCTCTTTGTAGTGCCTGTATGCAGAAGGCTGTGCCCCAACAGCTGTGCTGGCTGAATGAACGATATAAACATTTCTCCTTTGCATCACGAAGACACGTAACTTTGCTTAACCCACACACGCACTTTGGTTTCCTGTTGAAGGTTTTTAGGGCTGACCTGGCACATTTTAGGGCTGACCTGAAGCTGCGTGGGGAGACCTTACACAGCCCATGGTGTTGACTGAGATTTGGGGGCAGCAAAGTCTGACAGAGGAAAGGGAAGGAACAGCTGCACTATCACCACTCCCAGCCATTTCTACCTCATTTGTCTTTATTTCCTTTGTGTCACGGTTTAACCAGGACACTTTGACACACCTTAGGACAGTTGATAGCCTGAAAGAGATTTGCTTTGTCTTTTCAATTCAAAGTCTGGGTGAAATTGGTCAAATACAGCCATGGTTTTCTTTAGACCTATCTTACAATTGTTAGTATTCCTGTATTTGAGATACCAGTATTCCCATACCTTAAATAAATGGAATAAAATTCTTCACAATGACTGTGATCAAATGTGGGAACATTTGCCAGGAGAAGCTGTGGGATCTACTTCCCTGGAGATAGTCAGGCCTCAGCTGGGGAAGACCCTGAGCAATCTTATAGGACTTGAAAGTTGGCCTTGCTCTGAGCAGCAGCCTGGACCAGATGAGCTCCAGAGGTTGCTTCTATCTTAACGGTGTTTCAGGATGATCAGAAGAGCTTGTTCACCCCACTGGCTGCCGGCTGCAGGGGAAGGGAAGCTGTACACAGTGTGCACTGCACACAGTGTGCACTGCACCCACTGTGCAGTGGCACCCAGCACACTCTCATTTCAAAAGCACTTGCTCTGAGTTTTGTAGGCAAGAACAGGCATTAGATGAACCCATGAACCAGGGCTAATAGCACGAGATGAGACATCCATCAAGTAAGTCGCAAACATTTTTTTCAAGGTACCACAACAATCCATGGCTATTAAAGATAAAAGGAAGACAGAGAAAGAGCAGCTGTCTGACTTGTCAAGGAAGATATGATTTGCTCCAGGACAGCAGATATCAATAGTTATTTGGGAGCCTGAAATGCAATGTACTTGTGTTAAATTGGAATCTTCCCCCCAGGCCCCCCCCTCATATTACAGTATGTTTCAATAAAAGCCAATTTACCTGATCCTGTGGCAATGCACTTTTAGGTATGGCTCATAATCTTCACAAGGGCAAACAGAGGTTGTGTGTTTAAGCACGTCATCCCACATTTCCAGTCCTTTAGCCTCAGTACACCATTATGTTCAAACATACTCAAAGATTTAGACAGATTGAAGTGTGCCTTTGCTGCTGCTTGTCTGCAGTGACCTTGTTATCACACCACTGTGTCTCTCTGGTTTCCAGACCATCCTTGGGGTGCTGTGTGTATTTTGCTGGAGGGACCTGGAATTAGCTGTTGGGAAGTTCCTTCCCAGCTCTCACTATTGGTGGGGGGCCACTAGCTAATATCAAGGGGAAATGCTATGCAAATGGAGTGGGGGACAAAGTCCAAACACATCTCTATTTGTAAGTATGTTGGTTTTAGTCTGAACGTGAAAGTTTCCCACTTTCAATCTTTACTGGCAGCAGACTTTAGCAAGGCTGTTCCCAAGTCTTAGGTGCCTGGGGTCCTGCAAAAATGAGCATTGCTTTCTGGAGAGAAGTGTGACCCCACTTTATTCCTCAGGAGGTCTCAGAGATCTGGCTGGTCTGCTCTCCCAGCCTGATGAGACTCATTTCAGAGACAGGAAACCCCACACATTCCTAGGCATCAGACATTTGCCTGCTCACCACTTGGTAGCAGTCAGCCAAGGAGACCCTGGCCCCACTTGTCACCATTTACCTGCCTTCTTCCTGTAACTGAGTGTTTTCCACAGGGATCCTCCAGAGCTGTCACTAGGACAGCTATGGATTTCTATGTGGCAATGCAGGAAGCCATTCCAATCCAGCCTGGCTCTGGCAAACACACTTTCATGTCATTTCTATAGGAGAAGAGCTCTCATTTCTTTTAATAGTGAAAAGAAGCCAAACGCAGTGACTAATACCTGTATTAATTCTTATTTATTAAATTAAAACATAAGCAAACTGACAGGATATATAAAAACTGACAGCCACCTTTAATTTGACCATACCCAACTATGAAACCACCTATTAATACTGGATATAAAAAGGAGATGTAGTGTTATTAAACAACCATACAAATGCTTGCTAAAATGACAGCCTCGGTGCCATGCCCAGCTGCCAATACCACTATGCAAAGATGCACAGAAAACCAAGTTCTACTGGTCCCGCTGCTCAAACAGTTTGTTTTTTCACTGCATTTATACTAGAATTTCAGTAAATGAATCAGCTGACAGTCACAGGAACTGAGCACAGTTTTAAAAGACCATATGCAGTTTTAAAAGTGTCCAAAGGCACTCTCTATCTACATGATTCAAACTGACCTTAATGTGTGCTCCACCATTGAAATATCACAAGAGGTTTTGAAAATTTAACAACTAAAAAATCTAAGTACTAGGTACTTTCCAACAGTTATGAAATTGAAGGGGTCAGTCTAATTTTTATTAAGTTTCATAAAGAACCTTCCATAAAAATGCTTTAGTGCACTACCTGTTCTGTAGTAAATTACACAATGAAATGCCTATTTGTCACTAAGTATTTATGAAGTTACATGAACCTCTATGAGAGCAAAGGTGTAACATGATGAAGACCTCTCTTGCTGGGAAATTTGGTGTGTTCCTTAGAACGCAGCCCTGCAAAAGCTATTTGGCTGGGGAGAGAGGAGTCTAAGAAATGCAAACCAGAGCTGATGGACACAGTTTGGAGATAATTAGCAGATTGACTTTCCATGATCAGCTAATTTTCTTATCAGTTAAATTGTTTGCTTCTCATTGTATTTCACCACCCATGCATCTCTAATAACAAATAGCCTTAATAATTACAAGCAATACCTGCTGTGATATGAATAGGATGATATGAACAACAAAATTACTATAATCAATCAGCAACACAATGTTGTTTAAATTTGCAGAAATACAGGAAATTCTGGGGACCACTGCGGCACCAATATCCCTTATATGATCGCAAAATCTTACACACTAGCTGAGAAATGTAACAGCACTTGCTCATGTGAACTGAGGATGGCTGAAATGCATTCCACCACCTTAACGAGACGGTAGTTTTGAAATCTATATAGCAATAAGAAGAGATTGCTAGGAAAGATTCACGTATTAATAAGTGTGGGAATGGTGTTTTTATCCAGAATATATAGAGACAGACAGACATATTGGCACACAGATTATCTGAAAACTTGCCGAGGTCTTTCCTTGCCAAGTAAATGCTGAACAAATACAGTTGTTCCATGTCCGTGACCTTAAACAGCAATGGTCATAAGTGTTGTTTCTCTCGGTTGCAGCAGGCGTGTTTGAGCGTTCTCAGGAACGCTTCTGAGAAAACAGGAATAGATAGAGATATC
Organism: Gymnogyps californianus; assembly: GCF_018139145.2. Lineage (NCBI taxonomy): Eukaryota > Metazoa > Chordata > Aves > Accipitriformes > Cathartidae > Gymnogyps > Gymnogyps californianus. The sequence goes on along the minus strand of NC_059474.1, from coordinate 61,625,742 downwards.
ACCGTGCTGACAGTTGCAACCTTTACTGGACTGAAGTTTGCATACCCTTGCTTCACTGAGCTGACAGCAGGAAAGCGGGATGCTGAAATGACTTGAAGATGTTGCTTTCTGCTTTTATTTGGAAGAAAAGGCTGTGGGATTTATTGTGCTAACATTGCACTTGAGTGATTCCTGAGCATGATGGCACACCTAAGAAACCACAGTAAAACTAAGCTGGGCCACAAGACCAAGAGAGAAAGTATCTGAAGCTATTACTTACTATGTTTGCTTTCACTGTAATAAATGACAGCCGCTGAGTACTGCAATCTGAACAACCAGCCCACTTGAAGAATTGCAGCTCTCAGCAGCAAGCCTGGGGCAAGCAAGGCCCCAGGGTCTCTTCACATGGCCCCACTCAAAAGGCCCTCTTTGGCTGCAGACCAAAAGATGTTTGGCTGCTTTGACCCGCTAAATGCCAGCACAATCACCTGGGTCTTTTTTTTCAGGGCTAGTGCAGAGAGACCAGCTCTAGCCGGGCCTGTAGGTACCTCCAGGTACCGCCCAGCTGTACTGGCCTGGCACCGTACTGAGCTCCTGAGCCCAGCTGGGCTCACAGGGGCCAGGCTACCAACTGTACGCTGCTTCCACCTCTTGCTAAGTCTTTAGGGCACAGGGCTGGCCTTGGGAAGGCACTTGCTGGATCCAGGATCATTCAGCTAGACTATGTTTCTCTTGTAGAAGGACCTTTGATATGGTTTATCAGAATATTTAAAGAGCAGGAGCAAGGTCTTGAACTAGATCCATGTTTTTATGGGAAGTCAGTGGAATGAGCAGATCCAGTGCATCCTGTTCAGTAAAATCTCAGCAGGGTACTGAAATGGATGTTGTTTTTAATGGCTCCATACCCAGGGATAAATCCCTTTTCTTTATCAGCTTTTTTCTCTGAGTATTTTCTCTGATTTGTTTAACTTGTAAGGTTTCCAGGGAAGATCTCTGGCCATGTGTTTTACAAGGGCACCTTGACCTCTAGCTGCTATGGGGACACAAATAACCACTTTCTTAATGACATGTGGAATTTGAAAAAGGAGCTATTTGATCATAAGCATCCATTCATTTCTTCTGGTTTTTGTAATAAATGAATGCATCTAGCTACAACCATACTGCTTGCACAGGGAGAGCAAGCAGTGAGCTGGCTGAATTGATGTCTCCAGACATTGGCTAAGACCAACAGTGCTAAGGACAGGATCTGGCCAAGGAGCAGAACAGCATGCACTTCCCACAGACTACTAAACAAGTAAGCCCCAGCCTGACAAAGTATCTGGCTAAATGCTTCCTTTTTAGCTGTCCATTTGATTGTTCCCATTGGTCTTAAATGCTTAAAATCTGTGAGCATCCATTTTTCCTATATAAAGTCGTGTAACTGTCACCCTGGCACCTCCACTGAAGCCTCGCAGAGCCTGATCCAGAAGGTTTTTCAGAGCATACCTAACATCTCCATAGCAAAGAGTATTATATTGCATACAAATGCCTGCAGCCATTCCCCTTAAAAAGTGTCAGAATTTTGCTTTTCTTGCCCAGGATCTGGCAAACAGGATAGCCCCGTCCATACGTTGGTTCCTGGGAGCAGTTAATCTGCTGTGACTGTGCCCAGATGTGGAATTCCAGCCTTTGAGACTGCACTGCACCTTGGGTCACAAATTCACCTGATTGCATTTTCATTGAAAATACTTATATAAATGCCTGAACTCCATGAGGAACAGAACACTCCTCTCCCCCCGGCCTTTTTTTTCCCTGAAAAAAAAATCTCAGACTTCAGCTATATTCTGATCGGGCAATAATGGACAAATTTCTTAAGAGTCAGCATAGTTTTTCTCAATGAAGATTGATTGTTATTAGTGGTAAACAGAATATTATTTGTCATTTAGAGGTCAATTTATGTCACTAGCAGATTAAGCTTTCAATTTTCCTTCTGAAACAGCTTGACATTGAAAGCAACTGTGGAAATTCGAACAAGCAAAAACCATCAGAAACTAAAAGCAAGCAAGCATGCAACATTTAGATGCATATTTTAATATTTTTGCTACATTGTTTCTCCTTTCCACTTCCAAAAAAAGAAGAAAAGGAAAAAGGAAAGCCAGCCCTGTGCATTTCAATTTTCCATGTAACCTGCTGCAGAAAGCGTAATTAATTTTGATCTTTCTGTGTGGATTTGCATTTAAATTAATGTGTGTGGGCAAGGGAAGGGAAAGGGAATGAGGCTCACCTTTTATTTCATTAATAACAACCATAGAGCAGAATACAGAGAAACAAGAAAATAGATACTCTGACAAGCCTGGAGCTTGAAGCAACGATCCATAAGGGACTGCCTTTAATCAGTGCAAGGAGGTGAGGAGGTGCTGAATGCATCGCACTGCTGCAGGGCACAGCAGTCGGGCCGCAAGTGCCCGGCTGCAGCAGTGTGACACACACGCTCTGCCTGGCCCCGAGCAGCGTGCCTGCAGGGCTGGCTCCCCTCGCGTGGGCTTCGTGCTGCCTTTACTGCCTGTCTGACACACCGTCACTGCACAGAGGCGTGCACTGTCGCTGCGGGGTGGTGGTGGTGGTGGTTGGTCAGTGAAGCCGGACTCTGCATAGTGGGTTTGGGGAGTCTTTTGACCAGGGACCCCCAGGGAGGACTGCGTCCTGTGATCCACACACTAAAATAGCACTGAGTTTGCTTCGTGTTTGCAGGCAGTTGTGTTCTGGCTCTGAAATGCCAACCCCAATTAAAAGAGAGATGAGTAATTTATGCCGATTGAGGATCTGTATTCTGGCAGTTATCTTTGTCTTTGATTCTCCTGTCTCTACAAGTGTGGAAAGGGTAACAAAGATAATTGTTGAGGTGTCAGGGGGATGTGAGAACTCGAGCAGGATTCTCTTCCTAAATATAATCTCTTATCAGTGAAGCCTTCATACAAAGGGCGACCTAAACATGAGAAACTGCACGTTAAGGAACATACATTTGCCAAACTAAATATGTGTTTCAGGGACTGAAAGTATCGTTCCTTCTCTATCTGCCTGTCCATATTCTAACATGGGATTTTTAAAAACACAGCTTAATGTTTGGTGGTTTATGAAATCAGTTGCTGTCTATCTGAATCCTTAACTGCTCAAATACCTTTACTGGTGTGGTAGTAGCCAACCCAGCCAAGGGTTTCATAGGCAGCAAAGCAGAGCATTTAAACACAGGTATCTGACCTTCCTCGTGGTCTCAGAAAACATGAGCAATAAGATACGAAGGCCTGTTTTAAAATGTTGTTTCTTTTAAAACCTTTGTTCACGTTTAGCCTGTGCCAGGTTCTGAGAGAACAAACAGTGCTGTGCCTTGCCGTGTTACAGACACACTGTGTTTCAGGACACTGATAACACGGGTCACTGCCTCCTCACTTCAGAAAGCTCTAGTTTGGATACTGCCACAATCAGCACAACTGCTAAGTACATTTAGGTAGCAGCTCTCCACAGAGCTGCACAAGGGGCAGAGAGCAGAGAAGTGGCGAGGTCACTGTTTTACCCCATGCTGCCTGCATGCTGTCTGAATGCGGTATGGCACTGGCACACATTACAGCAGGCTTGGGGCCCTGCTGATTTACATTCCAGCATCAGAAAGTACTCGGTGGTCCAACAATCACATCTGATACAGCAAAGATGGCTCAAAAGCTCATTTGTGCCTCCACCTGAGATGTACTGGGCAGAGGAGAGTCCTACCCCAGGCTCTAGCTATGTTTCTTTAAAAGTATTCCTTAGTTATTTAGCTAATAAAATATGCTAATGAAGTATAATTTTCTTTCAATATTTGCCTGTCCAGGGGATAGCGCGCTCTCCAGCCTCTAATCTAATCAGGATGCATTCCCTTGCTAACCCCTAATAGTAATGCTTTTTTTGTATCTAATGGCCACACCAATGCCATCAGCAATTAACTGAACACATTTGAACTGACATAATTTCTTCCTTAGTACAAATTAACTTCTCATAAATTCATTGGTAAATTCACCACACTGAAAATTAATCCGCACTAATAACAGGGCTAAATTGTAGTTTCTCCACAAGCGATGAGGAAAAGGCAGCACAGATCTGCCCTGCTTTGGCAGCAGATCAGACACTTGCATGCGAGCCAGAGGCTCAGTCATGTTCCCGTGCCCTTCCTGGGAGAAGTTTATTTGGGCTGGTTTAATTCCCCCATCCTACCACCTTAATTAGGTTGAGCAGAGGCTTCAGTGCCTCAGAAGCACTGCCACAAGGCTTGGGAAACTGCTCTTCCCATCTCAGCTCTACAACAGAGGACAAGTAATTTTCCCTCACAAGTGGCTGTGAAACAGGGCTATAGTACCTTTCCAGTAAATAGAGACATTGTGAGGATAAACAGCAAACACGGTTGATTCCAGGTCGCCTCCTGTGCACGCTGTGAGTGATGCTCTAGCCCACATGGAGAGCTTAGGACCTGCCATCCCAAGCTCTCCCAGCAAGAAATGAGCTCAGGCAGGCTGTCTGCACATCAACTACAAGGCAGCCGTGTAGAAAGAAGTGTAACATGCTTAAAACGGATCAGCAAACTGTTTTTCCACAGTTATACAGACACGGCCCATGAGGGACTTGATTATGGTGATACTGCTTGGTGAGTATGTTCATTCTCATAATTAAGGGATGACATTTCATCCCAATCTATACGGCAAACACTTAATGGCCTTTGAACACCTCTACTGATTTTCCTCTGTAAATGTTATAGCCACAACTCATCTAGACTGTTTGTGAACTCTGAACTTGCGCTCTAATGGCAGAATATAAAAAAAATATTGCTTTCCCGTTAGTGTGTATTTAAACCAGAGCAACATACGTTGTTCAAAGCAAATAAACCACTGGCATAACCTTCTGTTTGTTCTATTTCTGTGCCATTCGGTAACAATATTTGGAGCTGGCCTTCTTATTTGCAGGCAGAATTAGCTGAAAGTTTTCAAAAATATTTTTGATGCTGTAGAAACAGAGTTTTTGTTTTAGAATTCAGAGTTGTTTATGGAGAAAGTGAGGTTGTGTGTTTCAAACCCAGGGAAAAAACCTAGTCTTGTGTTTGGTGACTGGCTTACTGGTTCTTTTTCAGCCTCTGATTCTCCATGTACAGTTCTCTTTTTACTTTTTCTACCTCCAGATTTTCTTTCTAACCATGTTTATGGAACAATTTAGACTAAAAACTTCCTTTTCTTTGTCTGAAGTTTTGGTAACTTCTGGTTCAAAGGCTACGAAGTTAAGTTTGCCTGCCTTAAGAAGAAAATCCAACCTAGTTACATGATGCTAGGCATGACTTAGCTTTCTGAGCTGGAAATCTTGAATGGAAAATATGGTACCTCCTATATTCATTTTGATGGGAAATCAAACTATGAGCCATATTACCCAAAAAACAAGTCAAAATGTAAGTGTGCATTGAAAACAGGCCAGTGTCTAGATTGTAGCCTTGAACCCGCATCCAATATATGTCATCACAACAGCAACAACAAAAGAGGTGAAGGAAAAGTTAAGACTTTCCAAGGTGTATGCTAAATAATTAAAAAGTTTATCTAAAACCAAAATGGAGCAAAGTCTATACAGAAACACCCACCTTTCCCCTGGACTCAAATGCGTGTACCTTTATGTGGTGAATCTTGTTCGGATCATACAGGATATGTGGCTATACTTTGCCACATTCAAAGCTTGCCTCATATCAAGGCATTTAGCCAGTAGTGAATCCCGTGCGTTTGGACTCACACAGCTACTCGGTTCAAAATGGAAAGTTTGTGGCAGATCTTCAAAACCTCAAGAACAGTGTCATTTTTTTTAGGGATCAGAAATGTTCCTTCAACAAAGGTGCTGCCACGTAGTCATCTCGGTGTAAATTAAGACAGTCCTTGGCAACGGTCAAACTAAACGACCTGTTGTCAGCTTTCTATGTGGGAATACAGCAACTACTGCTCTTAACTAATGGATACCAGGGTTATCTCCAGGAAAAACTGGCTTGTTCTCCTAAAGATGAGCATATTCCAGAGAAGTCCCCATCTGCACTTAGCTAGACACTGCTAAGCTTTCCACACTTTCAGAGGCCCCTTCTATTTGTGTATGTCTTTGCTTGTTTTCAAACATTCAACAAAGAGATGAAAATAATGAGAAACGGAAGGTAGTAGGTGAAACACCAGGTAGCCTCAGAGACTGGCTTCTCTTTCCAGAGTCTTTTGAGGGATTGAGAGTTGCCTGTGTCCCTGTTTCCCCAGATATGAGATGAGGTGTTTGGGTCCTTCATTGAAAACTTTGAGACTAATTGGTGGGGATAGGAATTAGTTTCAATCTAATGTCAGTTGGTAGAGCATGGTTGGGGGATTGGAAATAATTAAATGCTAGACTGGCATACAGAGGTAGATGCACAAAGGCGCCTAACATCCATTAGCAGCAATGAGACCCAGACAGTGGGCAAGGCCAGCCCACGTTTTCCATCAGCACAGCTTGTGAATGAGCTGCAGATCCAGTATAACTCGCACATCAATTATTTCAATGGTGAATCATTTCCAACAGCAAATATATCATTGCAATTTGGGGACAATTTAGAAAGAGGCAAAACACCCCTCTACTGCATTATTTTTATTGTGAATTGTTTGTTCAGCTTCTTGTCTTTGATACATTGCTTTCATTAACTTGAAACAGTGGCAAATACCAAGTTTTGTTTGAAAGATTTCTTATTTTGGTTGTTCTTCGAGTTTCTATCCCCCCATGCCCGAACAGGAAAATAAATAAATAAACAGGCTACATATATGAGAGAGAGAGAGAGAGCGCACGTGTAAACAAATGCAAAACAAGTCACCATCACAGGGTGACATCCTTCACATTAAGGTCTGAACAGCCTCCCTTGCTCTTGTCCTGCTCACCTGACCCTACCCCCAGAACTGCAGCTACTTGTTATGTCACACCTCCTTTTGGCCCTGCGGAAGCCAGGGGCTGCAGAAGCACAGCCAGGGAAGCCATGAGGCAGAGAAGACTTGGGGGAAAGTCTGAATTTAGCAGCTGAAGCTGCTGCCTCTTCTCTAACCTGTCTAGCAGAGGTGACACCATGGGCCTTGTCATTTTTTTCTTATGCTCTCCCAGAGTTTTCCAAGAATGAGGTAGGTTCCTCTCATTCTGGCATGGGAGATTAGCTTCCTCTTCTGTTATCCAGTGCCTGTTGGCTCTCTTTCCCAAGAAGTCCCTGGGACATTTCATGCAGACCCATTTCATGCAGCTCCTCATAAGAGAAACTGTTACATCTTTCTGTAAAGCCATCTGCCCAACTCTGGTGTCCAAAAGCACAGGGACTCCTATGAAGAACCTGATGTAGATGCAGAGCACATTTAAAGGCCTGAAGTGATCTTGACCCTGCCGTAATCAACAGGCATCTGTCTTATTAATGGACATGAGATTCTTTTCACAATCATGAAGACCCACTGGAGCTTTTAGTATCTTGAGGTCCCTGAATGAACATTAAGCCTACATGAATCTCGTGGTGAACACCAGGTTAACGCTGGAAGTCTATCTGTTCTTCAGACAAAAAACATAATACTCAAGTTTAAATTGATGTAGGAGCCGTTTAAAACCCAAAACTACTTTGGCATCTTCTATTAACCATAGATGGTTATAAGTCAGTTCAGTAGGCTTTAATTCTTCATTTTACCTGAGACTAGATATCCTCTAAGGCCTGGATTACTTGCATAGGGCCTTGCACTGGCCTTGTCTCAGTTGAGTCATAGGCACTAATATAAGACACATTGTAACTAATAATAGGCAATTCTGGTAAACAAATTTTGTTGTTTCTCATCTAGATCTGTCAATTAAATCTACTGCAAAGGCAAGAAAAGCGAAGAATCTAGCTATGAAATTTCCTTTTCTTAATGAGGCATTTAAATAGCATCTCACATTTGTTCTCCGATTGTTTACATAGGATGTCATTTGTGATGCATTGTTAGACCCCTGTAAATCTCAGCTGGGAACAATATCTCAGAGAGCAGAGAAGGCCAGTTCTGCTTCAAGCTACATCTCAATAGATTCACTGTCTTTTCTTTTATTATGTTACTCATCTGAAATGATATCTGTAATCCTGCTAATGAAATGCAATAACATCAGATGCAGCAGCTGCCAAAAAAAGAGAAACAATGTGAATTTCCATTAAAGTTTTTGAGTTGATCTTCACTTTTTCCATTGCTGGTTTAAATATTGCTGTTTTTTCTGAAGGTCATCTTATTTCTATGAGCATTTAATGGATAGCCTGGCTTTTGTGTTTTAGACACCTTACTCCCTCTGGTTCAATAGGTCATTAGGCATATATTTAACTCATTCTTTGTCTCAAATGTTTCTTACAGGATCACAGCCAAAACAGACAAAAGATCCCAAGGTGGATGAAAGGCAGGTTAATTATTCTTATTTTATAGATGAGAAAATGAAGCTCGAAAGGGAGAAAGTGTCTAGCACACAACTCACCCCAGTCAATAGTGTGACTCCCATTGGTTTTGAATCAAGTCTTAAAGACCTAAGTCTTAAACATCACATTAATTTCAGTGTGAATCAGGAGACTTCAAAAATCCCCGCTGGCCCTCTGGCTTTTATTGTTATCTTTAGAAGACCAAAATGCTTTAAAGATCTGACCCTAAAAGTCTTGCTTAAGGTCCTATGTTACTGAGTGCACTGCTTCTAAACCAGCTGGGTGAGCCAAACCTCAACTATAGTTTCCTAATTCAGTACATAATGAAAATATTCTTTGTAACCACATGTACATTTCAGAAAGCAAAACTCCAGGGATATCTGATCAGATGCTTTTCAGACTGATTTAATATCTCTTTCTCCACAACTTATAATGAGATTCAAGTGCTCAGCAAAAGTGAACTGCAGGTGCCTAGTCTGGTGCTTGCTCTCATTATTAAGTTGAATTAAGTTGGGAGCAAGAAGTCAGACATCAGCATCCCAGCTAGAAATGTCCAAACGCAAGTTCTGGGCTTTAGCAGTGTCAACAAGAGACACATGAGTCAGGCCTCGAATGGGAGGGTTAGGACCACAGCTCAGGATGCAGAATAGTGTCTGTGAAGTGCACGGCACCTTCTGGAGGGCTACTCGATGGCTACACCACTGTGATTTCAGCTGGAGCACTCCATGCATTGTCTGTCCCTTTTGAAAATTGGCCAGAACTGTTTTTCTGTAATTCCAACACAGAATGGGGGGGGGGGGGGGGGGGGGGGGGGGGGGGGGGAAGAGATATTTTGGAGCCTAAGTGTAAGGTAAATTTGTAGTCACTTTGAAGATGAAAATCATGAGGCTAACTCAGTTTGGCTTTCTTTTAACTGTGTTAGGTCAATGATGCTATTTTCATTTCCTGACTGGCTATTACAAAAGTCGTGAAAGTATTCCCAGGTTTCACAAGTGTGCTTCAATTATTTTGACAGCTAAGCCATAAATTCAAGTTACACAAATCTGTACCAGAAGACAGACTTTTGTATTTTGTATAGAGAGATTTGCACAGATATGCCACAAATGAGCTGAGAGGAGGTCATCCTCCTGATACTTCTTCCTGTGCAGATCAGAAATGAAGCCTACTGGACAGGCTGGCCTCATGACTAAAGCAGCATGCCAAGGCAAGTATTTAGGTCTCTGTGCTGACACGCACGCACTGCAGAGGCAGGAAGCAATTTACTCACAGATTAGATCTCCGATTGTGAGCTGGGGAGGAAGATGGTAGTGACTGGTTTGAGTTTTGTGGCAGGAGCTGTTGCTTACTTTGTGCTTAGCCTTGCAAAACAAAAAGTAAAGAATTTAAGTATATACAAGCCTCACTGTGGCAGTAACAAGAAATTCAAGGAGTTTCTAATAGTGAGTTGTGTTGACAGGCATAGAGAAGTAAAAAGAGCTTAGAATTGTGTCATTTGAGGGATACTGAAATTCATCGTAAACTAGTCTTCTATTGCTATCTGCTGTGTGACTAAGATAAAAGAAAAATAAATTATAAATATAAGATGAAATAAATATCATGTTTCCTCCTAATCTAGTCATTTTCATTTACAAAGTCAACATAGATGAATGAGCAATTTACCCAGATGAAATCACAGTACTTCTTAGTGCCCATTTACAATAACTGCCCATCCCTAGTGATTCCCCGTCATTGTTAATTTCCAATTGAGTTGTTATGAATGCAGAGAGGGGAAAATTTATCGAAAACAATAGTTGGATGTGACTGCCAACCCAATGTGCTCTGCAAATCTGCACTGGGGACGTAATGCTGGGCCTATGAGCTCTGCAGTCAGACAGCCTGCACAGCAGGATATTGCCTGTGCCTTTGAAAACTCATTCATATATGGATTCAAGCTGTTACTCTGGGCTAGCGTGAACTACTTAGGATAAAAACAGGGAGCAAGGAGTTGGAGATTTGTTAAAAGCCATAGACTTTGTAGCTGCTTTTCTGTCCAGGGAGTGCATCCAGCTCAAGGCGACTCATGGCAGGATCAGCTTGTGGCCCTCTTTCAAAAATCTTGGCTTTTTCAAAGCCTGATCTCCTAATATAGGGCAGAAGAAAGATCTCTCTGGAAGGCTCTATGCCCTAGATATAACTTATTTGGGTCTCTTCAGTTTGTGAGACGCGTGAAGGGCTCCTGGTTGATTGACAGGCCAAGACTATGAAGTCAGCTTGGGAGAGCCATAAATAGCATAATTCAGCTTCTCTGAGTCCCCAGTAGGTGTATTCATCGGACACATGAGTCTCTCCAGGCATCAAAATTGACAGATTTCATTAACTTTCTTCAACCTGAGAATCCAGCTGTAATAGACAGTGTGGAGAAATCAGAGGAACTGCAGGTTCTCAGCAAGACTGTGTTATCAGACAGTCCTGATTATACAGAGCTGGTAGGCAAGGCATTGGCTGAGCAGTCACCATTCTCCCTGGTACTGCTCTTAATGACTAATCCCCACAGCATCCTTTCTCACCTCTCTGGGCCTTGCAGTTTAGCATCGCAGCCAGCCTCTAGAAGGGAATTACATGATGCAGTACGAACAGTCATCCTTTCCAGCAACAGCTCTGCATCCAGCTGTTGTGTTTTAGCACAGGCCTGGCAAAATATGGAGTTATTCCTTAAGTCCTTGCTCTTGGAATCATGCTACTAGCTCTCAGATGTCATTAAAAACAGGAAAGTCGCAGATTCAGAGCATAAGAACCCTTAGGAGACTTTTTGGAAAGGATAAAAGAAAGAGGACAGGAGACTTTTTGGAAAGGACAAAAGAAAGAGGACCTCCTCTGCTAAAGGATTACTTTTAGTACTTCATGTGCCTTAAGGTCAATCTACAAGGCTTGCCTTGTGATTTCTAAGCTATGAGAGATTCTTTTCCTTGCTCTTTACCAGGCCAGCTTGGCTTTCACTGTTCTGTGTTTTGAAGATCTTCTTCAGAGTTTTGGGCAAACAAGAACCTGTTGGTTTTAAAATGCTGCTCTCCTTCCAGCTGCTCAGCACTGGCTGAGCTGAGCACTGCTGACAGGCAGCCGGGGGGAGAAGTGAGCTGGAGGTGGAACAGATCGTTTTGAAAAGGGAAGGAGGGAAAATATGCACAGGCCTTCTGTGAAGCTGGAAAAGAATTATGTGATATGGTACTTCTGCTTATGTTTGTCCTCTGAGGTGGTAAGGTATGTCCTTGCATTAGGCAATAAAGATCTTATTCAAGGCACTTGGAAGTCAGTGGGAGTGTTTGATAGACTCAGTGAAATGGTGTGTTGGAAGGGCCTGCACAGGAGCCTCTGATCTTGCTTTTGTGCAGGGAGTCAGACGGGGTACGCTCTGACCGGGTGGTCTGGAGGGTGATGACATCTAAAAGGCTGCCTGTTGTCCTGTGGCTTCTGAGGAACATGCAGGATGAGAGCAGTAGGTAAAACCTGGCAGATGAATGCATCCTAACACACTGCCCTGCAGCCTGTAAGGAGGAGGCTAAAAGAGACATTGGTCCCCACCATGAAGAAGGAATTGCACTGTCTTTCTTCTTGTCCTCTCTCTAGAGGAAAGCAACAGAAAATATCTCAGTGGTTTTCCAGGGAACATAGTTCTTACAATCGCTATAGAAATACCTGTAAGGAGCAGTTGAAAGATGGTATAGCAGACTTGTAAAGTTTCATAGTGTCCAGAAATCATGCTGTTTATTCTTGAGTGCCATCTACTGACAATTTCTTTCTTAATGATTTACTTTCATTGACATTGCTTATTTTAAATGCCTGATGTAACATCTGTTAGCTTAGATGGAGGGGCCTGCAATTTTGGAGCTGAAGGATTAGGAGTTAGTATTTTATTGGGACAACTGGCAGCTTGTAATGTTCCTTATTCCTTGAGCACCTCATTCCCCTCTGCAGACCGGGGTACTCTGCACATGATGTTTTCAGTTCTCTCTTAAACTTCCCTTTTTCCTTCCACCCATCACCAGGCTTCCTCCCATCTGCCCTTCCTTTCCTGCCTGCTCCTTCCACCTAGAGGGCAATTTCTGGCCTCCCTAAGCTCACCCTTGTGACTTCAAAGATAGCTCTAGTTGTGCTACCTCCTTGTGCAGGAGGTTGCATCCATGAGTTTGTTACAGTATTGCTGAGACCTTATTTCCCCCTCTCCTTTCTGTTCTTCCTCTTCTTTCAAGAGCTTTTTCAGCAACTTTTGTGCAGTAACCTTGAAAATATTTAATGATCACTGACTCCACTATATTACCTGTTCTAGAGGTATTTTATTTTAGTTATGTGATACTTGAATTAGCATTATTATTACAGTTTTTCATTTTCTATCTGCAAGATTTCCTCCCCCACCAGTCCAATACATTTTGCAAAGATAAAAATAAATTAAAGGTGAAGATTTATTGCCAAGGACAAGAGCTTGCGAGGTTTAGCCTACAAGGTATTTCTTTCTCCATTGAAAACATAATCTTTATAGATAAAGAAAAAGCCAGGTACCTAACTCATTATAAGCAACTGAGAAAATGGGACAAGAGGCTTCCTTCTTATACACTTAGGTTTTGTCTTGGTTTCACCTCTACCAGCTAGCCAAAGGAATGAGGAAAATAGTAAAGTCACCTAGTGCGCAGCACCAATTTGATTGAGGCTTCTTTGACCATAGCTTAGTAATACAGTGTGATGGCCAGTAACACCCAGGCACTCAGCTGCCATTCAATTTCAGGCAGAAAATATCGAGCAGTAGAAGAGTAGACATCTGTCCGCAACATACTTATATTGTGGAACTCCTTCCCAGAAGATTTTGCTGAGGTCAAAACTGTAAGTAGGTTTAAAAAGGATTAGACAGGTTCGTGGTGGGCAGGTGTGATGTTTGCTATTAAGCATGACAGCCTGGATCTAATATCTGTTACAGAAAGCCCCTGTAGAGCTGATGGCTGGAAGGCTGCAACAGGGAAACTGCTGTTCTGTGCTGACCCTGGTTGGTGCCGCCGGTCCCTGCCAGGGCCAGTGGCTACAGCAACCAGGGGCTGATTCAAAACAGCAGTCTTCAGTCTGGAGAAAGCATTTGAATTCCCATGGAAATGGCAGTTTGTCTTAAATGGTTATTCTCCACTAAGAGCTCATAGATCCCCGAATCTCCAGTGATAAAACTGGGATTGTGCCCCTGAACTCAGTGCCACGGAAAGCACAGAGTTGTTTCAGCAGAGACAGTTTTGCTGAAGTGAGGGCTGAGGAGTATTTCAGTATTTGTTCCTGGACTTCTAAGTCCATATTCTGCCTTTCATGTAAACACAGATCCAAACTAGTGTTTGACTGACTTAGGAACTACTTAGCAGCAACATGTTATCTGTCACTTGCATCCCATTTCTTTTATTTTAATGATTAACAGCCTCCTGTGCTGCAATTCATAATTCAGTCTTTTTCCTCCTTTCCTGAATCAGGCAGCGAAAACTGATCGGTGACAGAGACGATGCTTGTGAAATTGCTGCACAGGGGTTCCTCTCACTGAAGGGCTGACAAGATACCAGCTGAGGAGAAAGCTTAATTGCATGGGTTATCAAAGGAGAATGTATGAAGACAGGAGACTGTAAGGGGGTGTGCGTAGGAGTGTGTTTTAGCAAGAGATTATAGGGGAACATGTGAGTCTGGCACACACGAAATGACAGAAATGAACGCATGAGCTAGTACAAAATAGCATGCTAACCAAAGGCATCCACAGATCAGCTTCAGCCCCTTCTCAGCTCTTGCCTAAAAGAACTGTATTGTATTAGCTGTCATCCTCCAAACTATATGAAGAGAAAAAAGTGAAGGTTTGTTCTTTGCAAGTGGGACAGGAGGAGGAGGGGGGAACCTCATGAGACAACAACATCCAGCCTGAACTGGAAAAGAAAGATCAAAGCAATGAGCTGGAATGGGAAGAAAGGACTCAGGACACTGATATGGTGTACTCCCAGGAATGGGAGGAATTGACGTAAAAGACTGAGAACCGAAAAAGAATTGAAGGCACATGCCAGCCCTTCCATGTGCTGTAAAATGCTGTGCTGTCAGAGTTTCGGTTCATTATTTGTATCATTTTTTGTTGTATTGCTTACTGTCTTCCTTCATACTCAGCTCCACTTACATCACTGGGAGTATTTGAGGAGTAAGATACTTCTAAATATGAAAACAGGCGCCATTAAAATGGCTTATACACAGACTTGCACCATTTTAGCCCAAATCAATTAAAAACCTCATTACAGTTAAATTGGCATAAACCTCTGTGCCAGTGATCTTCAACTGATTTAAGCCACATCAATACAAATCCAGTTTCAATTTATTTAAGAGAGTCTAGGCAAAAATGCACTGCAATTCACAGCCTGATGGGAGGACATACTCTTATTGAAATATTAAAACTTATGCACTCAGTCTTTTCATATTCAGCGGTGGGGTTTTTGAATTTTTACCATTTTGGATTTTACAAGCACTTACAGGGAGTGAAAACAAGTAGTTTTAGAGCAGTCAGGTCAACAGCCTTTTCCTTCAGCAACTGAACCTTTGTGCAACCCCAGAAGCCTTCAGCTTTAATGTTTTATAAAATTCTAAGGACAGAGGAGAAGCATAATATTTCTCCTACTTACTGTGCTCTGAACTCAGAGTATTAGTGTCTGACTAAAACATTTTTGCAAAAGGCATCTAGACTTTTGTTGAATACACACTTTTTTGTAAAAATAATGAAAGCCCATCATCTAAAATGCTTACTCCTGCCTCTGTAAACTGTCCTGCCTCTTGGAACCAAATACCTCATTCCTAATTTGAGTTTCTCTGGCCTTCACTTCCAACCCTCTATTCTAGTTGCACTTTTTTCTGCTCAATTAAATACCTCTGAAGTTCTAGGAAGTCCAGTTCAAGTTAATAGGCCTTGCATAGACCTGCACATCTCAAATGTGGGTGACACTCAAGGCTACCAGTCCACATCACAAGTAGCACCTTACTTCCCACAGGTAGGTGTGGGAGAAACATTTCTCAGTCTAGGACCAAGGGTGGCACAGTTAGGATTTAGCATTTCAGAACTCAAGGCACACTATATACACATATACATCCTGTAGGTTTCAGGTACATTTGGCCCCACTCCCCAAAATCCTGATGAGCAATTCAGTGGATAAAGGTAAATGCCATCAAACTTTGGTGCTCGGCTACTTTCATTGCTCTTTCTCCCACCTTTCCAACCACCTCCCTCTAGTAAGGGCTGGAGGCAGGTGGCTAGGAGGAGGCAGAAAGGAAGCATCCAGCAAAACTGCTTTGTTCTCTGGCAGGAAGAAAAAAGGGATTTTCGAGTATAATTGCTCTCTTCTTTTCTCATGTACAAGGTCCATATCTGCAGTCTGTAGGTGCAAAAATTACCCTCTCCCCTGCTATTTTCTCCCCTCCTCATGGATATGAAAAACAAAAAAAGTGGTACTAGGAGAAAGGGATGTTGCCCTGACCATTAAGGAACTGGACGTGGCTGAGTCAGTTGAGAAGTCTGTCAGATTGCCTGCCCGATCCCAGATAAGTCATTTAATCACTCTGTGCTCGAGTTCCCCACTACAGTAGTTGTTTGGTCTACATGGTCTGCTTATGGCCAGCTTGAAGCAGTCTAATGTTATCAAAGCTTATCTAATATAACACTGGGAGGGCAAATGCAGTTGTGGTCTTGAATTGACACTGTGTAATGTTAAAAAGAGGATAAAAAAGTATTGGCCCTCATGGGCTGGCAGTGATAAATGATGCAGTCCTCTCCTTCCAGCCTCTCATATCTGTGATAGCTACAGTAGAACCTTAGTCCAGACACTGCTCTTATTTAGCACTGGAGTTGTCAAGCCAGTCTCAGCTTTTGTGCGAGATTTCATGAAAAATAAATTTGACAATTTCTCCAAGCTGAAAGGCCTCTAACCATGCCTCCAGCCTGCTAGCCATAGTACTTACATGCTTTGTGAAATTTGTGTTTCACTTCAAGAAGGGTAGATGATGGAGGTACCTGGAAAAGAAAACAAAATGCATGTAGATTAGTTTTTCTGTCTTCTTCACTCTGGGATCCCTTCTCCCCTCCTCTAATGAAGAGATGATTCAATTTGTCTGCAAGTTCCTTAGGCAATAGCAAAGCAAATCAGCAAATTTGCTCTCACATGTTGATACGTTATTAAGGATTGTCCACATTTGATTTACACGTTACCTGGACCACCTCTGCTTGGCCAATGGAATGGTAAAATCCCAAGGGTCAAGAGGGAAAGCTGCTGGCCCTGCTTGAGGCAATAACTGCCCCCAAGATCAAACCAGTGGGACAACCTGAAGGGTTAGCTTTAAAGTTAGGTTCAGGCATGCTGGGGCACATCTCTTAGAGACACGAAAGGGTTTTCCTGAGGGGCCAGTAGCAAAGGTGGCAGGTTCTGTCCTTTCTGCCTGAAATGAGTTTGCTTCTGCATGCTGTTGTTCATGTGCACTGAAACAATTCAGGTGTCACAGTGTTAGATGGCAGTCTGGCGACCTTTTAGGCTCTATTTTATTATGTATATTGATTTCTTAATACACTTTGTACAAAGTATCTGAGAAACACAGTTAGAATTTACTAGAGCGAAAGACTTAGAAATACCTTGCATTTACAATGAAACGCAATGGAACACTTCAGGAAGTAGGATGTTGAGCTTGAGATTGAGGTGGCAAGAGGTAAGGGTCTGGTCTTAACAAGACCATCCCTTTACAGTTGACACTGATTTAATATTCTATATTGTTCATTTAAGTTCAGAGACTGAGAAGTAAATTGAACTGTGTCTGAACTATGGGGATCTGCTTTGGCTCTAGCAAGAGACCTCATCGCTGCAGTCAGACAGCAGAATGCAGAAAACCACATTCCCTGGAGACTTTAGGCACCTGCACAGCATAGGCTAATACCAGTATGAAGTGGTGGTGACATATAGCAAAATCCTGAAGAGCAGCAGAATTTCTTTGGGTTGAGGTAGAGAAACAGCCATGGCACCATTTTCCCTGGCAGGGCACTGATCACCTGGTTCACCCCATCTCCAGCTTCCCTCAGTCTAACCAGAATGTGGCAGTTTCCTGATGTAGCCTCCTTGGCAGTTACACAGGAATCCAACAGTTCTGCTCTGCCGAAGCTTGTCTGTCTCTTCCCACCTGAAGATTTCTATGGGGTTTGCTGGGCAATCTGATTCCTGTTTCATTGCATTGGTTAGAACTCATACACTTAAGCATTAATCAACTTGCGGAGCCTTGCTTGGATCTTGGCACCATCTTTAGCCTGTAGCCCCACTTCTTCCAAATGTGATTAGTGATATTTATCTATCTATCTATTTTACTTATCAGTGGTATTAGTGAATTGTGACAATAACCATGCAAAAAAATAGAGAAGAACATAAATTCTGCTAGTAGAGTTCAGTCAGCATGTTAACATAGTTTGTTTTGCTGAAAAGACTGAGTTTGGAGAAATATTGATGTAAGAAAACAAAATTGCTGACTCAAAAGCAACAAATCAGTAGAGAAAGAAAAGTTTTGCTCTTATATAATTTGATGCCCCACGCAATATACAATATACGTGCCATTAGTGCTTAGGAGTAAGCCAACTTTTTTCCAGTAATAATATGAACAGGCAGAGAGCTCAATACAGATTTCAATAACCTAAAGCTGTAAAATGATACCTGTGCTAAATGGTATGTAAAGTTCAGGTTTTTCCTAGCTTTTTCTTTGGGTTTAGATGAGAACATTTTCTTTTCCACAGTTACAGAGGGTTTTAGTGGCCATTGGAAAAGTCCATATTTGCAGAAACTGCTGTAAGTGAACCTCTACTTAAACCCCGACTTGTCTCTCTGATGTGCCTGTGAAGTGATGCCAACTCCACCCAAATCAAGGGCTGGGCTCCTTGAAATCAAGGATGTACCCTTTCCCCCCTTCCCAATATCACCAAGGTCTGTGTTGCACCCAAACCTTGTTGAATAGTACCAGGACAGGAAAGGGGTATTGCCCTTGGAGTTCCTGATGCCAGCTGGGTCCCTTTTCTTGCTAGCTACAGGGAACAATAGAAGAAGCCATCTTATCTTTCTCAGTTCAAAAAGGAAAGAAAACGTTTTATTTGTATTCTTGCACTTAAGCCATTCCATGCAACATCCAGTAGAACAGCACATCTCCCATAGTCTACATGTGCCTTTTCTTGTAATGTGTACAACCGCTGTGGACTTGAATACCGGAGATAGGGTTTTTCTGTTTTCAAAACCTCTAAAAATATCTGAAATTGCTTTCTCACACCTTGTAATCTCACACCTGTGAGGTTTGGAGCCCAGAATCCATCAGATATGGATGCAAGTGCTGTTAGCTGGCAATGACTATATGGCACACAAGACTGCAGACCAAAATCTGTCATGTGTCCCAGCGCAGGGTAGGTGTGCAGGTTTTCAGAGCTGGCATTGCCAGCTCAAGGACGGGGATGGTCTTTTCTGATGTGATGGAGGATGATCTGGCTTTCTAAATACAATATAAGCCGCATTACTGCAAGGCCTGCATCCCTACAGCAGATCAGCATCTCACCATGCTGGGTTCTGGGAAAGAGTAGCCAGGGCCAACCCGTGCTCTGGAGAGCTGATCATCTGATTAAGTCAAGGGAAGCTGAAAGACTGTTAAGCTTAGCACGCTCACAGAGCAGCGCTAGCTCAAAACAGAGCCCATGGTCTCCGTCTCCTGCACTCCTGAGTATGTGTCGACTTCAGGGCAGCACTGCTTTCAATCAGCACAAAATTTCTAGTCCTGCCCTTCTTCGTAACTCTGCCTTTACATCCCTCTCCCATTTTTCAACCTGACACTTTCAGTGCTTTCTCCCCTCCAGTTCCTGCTATGCTAGCCATGGGATTCATATCACCTAAATTTAGCTATCAAAAAATTAGTCTAAGCTTGTCTTTTAGGTCTACCCATAGAACCATTCACATGCCTTAGGTGTTTAAAAGTTACAAAGTGCCTGCCAGGATCTGTGCTTACAATGGCCTGCTGCAGCAGAGGAACCAGTGAGCGTATCCATGTGGTGTGATGTGAACCATCACACACCACCTCCCTTACCTCCAAAGCTGGTGCTTAAACCTCGTAGCTGCAGCTTTGGGGGACTGTACTCTGTACGACCGACACCTATGAGAGAGGCAGAGCTCATTAGCAAGAGCACTGCCGTGCCTGGGTATATCCAAGCTGCTTTCGGCTAGAGCAGGTTTGAATCCTGCCAGCTCAGGCCCAGGCAGAGCATGTAGTCGCAGTCTGGCAGCCCTGCATGGTACCACATTGTACCGGCTGCATGTGCCCAGGGAAGGCCTGGAGCACACATCCAGCCAGGAGGGCAGGAAGACATTTGTTTTATGGGCCAGCTGGCTTAGAGAAGGACCCTTCCACTTGACACAAACTACACAGATTGCAAGTTGAAAAATAACACAAATATCTTCCTCTTCAGAATGGGCTATGACATAGAAGAATTGCAGTGTCCTTTCCCAGGCAGAATAATGAGGCTATAGCCACAAAAGAATGAAATACATTTTTTTATGATCTTGATAATTCTGTGTCCTTTTTTTTAAAGACCTCATAAAACAACCAGTGACGTTATAGTTTCTAATATTGATCAATGTGAAGATGGATGCTGAGACATCAGCTTACTACTAAGAGTGTCCTCTTTGTAGACCATTAATTATCTTTTGTTCTTTTCATTGTACATCAATACGAGCTAAAGAATTGTAAGGACTGGAACAGCATCTGCTCTTATTACCCTTTGTGCTAACTGAATAAAACACCCTGGAACATTTCACTGTAATTATTAGTCTTACTCTCCTTTTATTCTTTTAAATTATTTCTGAAAGTGTTATAACCTTCCTTTTCCTCTATTTCAGCACTTTTCAAATACACAAAGGGAAAACAGAGTGAAAGACCACCCTTAGTTTATTTAAAACAAGACAGATTTCATTGTAAGAACACCTCTTACTTGACACGTATCTTCTATATCTGATGGTCAAGCCAGTTTTCCCTCCAAATTCTTAAATTCTAGTCTAACACCAGATTTTAAATACAGTTAACTTTCTAGTAAGTTGCTATCATGTGTAAGGTTCAAGACTACTTTTTCTTCACAAAAAAATGAAATGCAGATTTTACAGGTGTGGGTTGCATTCATTACACTTTTCATTCAGAAAAGGATGATTTAAAAACCTCAAATCCTGTTTTTCCTGTACCTTCATAGCAAAAATACTTTTCCATTCGAGGTAACTTTTCATTTTTTAGGAATTCGAGAACAAAAAGACCTTCTGGGTCATCCATTCCAGTTCTATCCTTTATGCAGCAATGCACAAAGCATCACATTTCTTTTTAAGATTTAAAATACTGTATTAGTAACTTAGGCTATGACTCAAGGAAGAGCATTAAGTGGAAGATATGGGAACTTAATACTGCCTTTTGTGAGTGCAAGCTAGTCAGATAGTTATCCACTTTCATACCTCTTTCACATTTATAAGTCAAGGAATTATAACAAATCTGGTGATCTGTATGTAATTGCATCACACAGTTCTTGCACTAAAGAATTATTTTAGGGGTTAGAGGTTAGCAGAATATCAATAAGAACTTGAATAATAGAATTTTAGCAAATAAGTGATCTTTCATTCAACATTTCCCTTTGAATATTTTTTCTCTGTGACATGTCAGTACCACTGCACTGCTGAGTCACCTACTTTCCAACAGGCAGTCATTTTCCATAATTGCAGAAATTCAGAAATTCTGCCACTCCAGCTGCTCATTAACCACAGAGAGCCCCATCTTCAGCTAGGGTAAATTTGTTCAAAAGGGTGACATCGGCTTATTGCAGCTGAGGATCTGACCCCAAAACAGATAACCGGCTAATGGGAAACATTATTAGAAATCAGCAGCATTTCACAGAAAGTTAATCAGGAAAACACCTGTTGTAATTGATCTCCGTGTTTTGTGAATTTGGCTTCTAGATCAAATTACTTTTTCTTATTGTTAATTTTCAAAGACAGTATTAAAAATTGGGTACTGTTTTACTGTAACCTCCCCCAGTGTCCCACACTGCTCTCTTGTTAGCCTGGTGAACCAGTGTGCTGGTCATGTCCAAAGAGATATAAATAGATGAGCTCACTGTGGAAATGACATAGAAGTAACTACATATAGACAAGTGTTGTCAGCAACTACACAAAGGCTTTATATAGAATTTAATATTTTACTCGGTAGACTGCAGTGAACTGCCTACCAAACAGCTAGCTCTGATCTCAAGCCAGTCTTTCCAGAAACTGTAGATATTCAGAACCATGATTTTAGCTCAGGTCGGTTCCAGTATACGTGAGTAGAGGGCTGTATCGCTTAGCAATCTCCTAGATTATTATGTGGTCACATGAACTTTGGCATATGAGATAATCCAACTGACTAATATTTCCAGTGACTATGGGTCAAATTATCTAAGAATACACATAACCACATGCTTGCCGGGTGCAGTCATGTCAATTTACACTAGCCAAGTTTGTCTCTAAAGATGTTATATTGTTTTTGTACTGCTAGCTGGGTACTTATAAAAAAAAAAATCCTCTCCCTTTGCAAGAAATTTTCTGAAAAAGTGTCAGACACCAGAAGGAGATTTTTCTCCCTCTGCTAAAGATCAGAGTGGAAGTAAAGAGAATGCAATCCATTAGCAGACAGAAGGCATGCAAGCCATCCCCCAATTTACAGAATTCTCCATGTTCACCTATTTCTGAGCAAATCTGACTAGAATTGGTACGCCTCCATGCCTTCTGACCTTTTGTTAAAGGGAACTGAGTAAGGTTGCTGTATTCACCTTGAGAGCTTAACAGCAGAACCAGTCAGGAAGCCTCTGTCACAACACTTTTCTACCAGGGAAATGGAATTGTTCTGGCAAAAGTCTGGATGTGTGAATTTGTATTGACTTCAAATTTTAAAAATGAAATAGAAAAAGTTTTTTTTAAAAATCCTGCTTCAGGAACATGCTGAAAATTCATTTTGTTGTGTTATTTTCATTTCTTTTTATTTCTCATCGGTATGGAACTTTCATTACTTTTGCATTATTTTATGACACATCAATCATGATAGTGTAAAATAATATAACACATGGCTCTCATGCCATGGAAGATAACCCAATAGGAAATAATATTCAAATAAATGCACTATTAAATTGTAAAATAAATTGCACTTGAAATGAAATATTTATTGTGTCATAACAGATTGAAATATTCCAAAATTAATTTGTAATACAATCTTCCCCAAATTCTACCTCTTCAAACATTCAAGACTCATTTTTTTTCACTTCGATTTGCAAAGAAAAAAACATTTGGGGTATGCACTTAAAAAACAAAACAAAACAAAACTAATTTTGACCAATTCTTCTCAGGAAGAAGGTGAGGTTTAAGGTTTTGTTTGGATTTTGATTGCCAGTCCTAGCACAGATTAAGTATATAGCTTAGCTGTGAAATCTCTCTGAATTTGTCTTTCCTTTTCTATCAAATGGCTGTAGAGGTTTATGTTTGCTTTTTTATACCTATGCAGACTGCTAACATTTAAAATCAAGCAGTGCACCCAAGAAACTCAACCAATACTTAGCACAGGATGGTCACAAACTATTTGGGGGACTGTATGAAAACAAAAAGCAAGAGTGAGATCAACCAACTCAAAAGAAAATTCACAGGAGAACATGTACTGGCAAAACAAGTGGTTCTATGAGTAGCAGGGCTAATAAAGCCTTACTCTCTGCTAATAAAGGACCCCAAAGCCTTTTCCAGCTGCCCCATATCCCTTCCCTGTCTCCCACGATGTTTCCACTGGGCAAGAAACTGGGGCTGTTTTGCTGCCATGCACTTGCTGATTGCCCAGTCAGAAGGTGCATTTTGAGCTGCCAGCTGGCTACTGGCGTACAGCGGGGGTGAAGGCTGCACTCTGCCTGTGCTCCCTGCTCTGAAACACTATGCTACCCAGCCAGCACCTTCCATCAGACAAGCAGGAACTAAGTAATCCTTCGAACCTTTTTTTTTCCTCTTTCAGATGTATTTAAATTTGGCCAGTAGGTCCAAATTTACGTTGAGGAGAGCAGGCAGGGAAAGATGGAGAGACAGCAAGCCCCCTGTGGTCCATGAGGGGAAGTATGAAGCTGAGAAACAGAAAGGAATGGGAAACGAGGGTAATCTATGAGAACAATTAGACATCTAGTTAGAAATCTAAGTACTTTTCACAGTACCAAGTCCAATGAAGAGATGGTTGCTGTACTTCTGGTACAGATTCTCTGACTGCCACAATTTGTTCTCTTGTTGCATAAGAGCTGTATGTATTAAAAAAGGAAAGTTTGTGTTTTAAGGACTTTTTAAAATCCAAAATTGTTCAAACATTGGCAGATATGTTATAATGATAGCATTAATATATACTGCTAGATATTTATAGATCCATTACTACATGGCTCAGGTATTTTGTGAAGAATCACAGGTCTGATTTCAGAAAGAACCTGAAGCATGTTCTGATGGACCAATAAATCATGGGCAGGAGTATTGTAATGCTACAATAATGCCTATATGATATGCCATTATACACCTAAATTTCCATCATGGGTTGTGCTGATTAACTATTAGACTAATAAAACACCTACAGCTCCCTATGGTCTTATACTGCTCTAGTACATTCATAATTTGCAATAATCTGTGAATTATCTTTGATGCAATAAGGCAAATGTGCAGCTAGGTAAAATGTCATAACTTCGTTCGGAAAGAGGACATTTTCACACTGGCTGGGAATTTGTCTCTACTGATACACTTTTGGCAATATTCACTGCTCTGGTAGCATAGCTGGCTTTTACTGTTGGCCAGAATGGCTTATGTTCATGAAGAGCTGGAGCACCATCAGTGTCTCAAGAATTCATTCTCTTGTTTTCGCTGAACTTTGAATCAAGCTTTATTTTTTTGGATCATTTATTATATTTCACTCTTTCTTTCTTCTCCCCAGGCTTAGACTTTTCTATCTAAAATAAGAGATGTATAAAACCTGTCATTTAAAGGCACTTCTAAGCTTTCAAAATTAGTATCAGCTGAAGCATTAGTCTTCTGTAGTAGCTTCTGTAATTCTTTAAATTATCCCATTACAAATGCTAAATGCCCTAAAGTTACTAGCTTCTCCCCTCCCCAGTCTCTCTCTTCTAGATAAATCAAAAGCCATTTCTCCAGGTATTCCATTTAAAAAGCCATATTGAAACAGGAATGGTGACAGCAAAGAGCAAGCAGAAATTAATATTTCTAGTTGCCTCTTTCCATCTGAAACTATCTGTAGCTATATTGACATTAAAATGATGTGAATTTCTAGTAGAGCAGGAAGAAATAAGTGTAATGCATTGCTTCAACAGAATTTGAATATGTTTACCTACTTTACCAAGTGTAACTAATAACTGAGAAAGAAAATACTACTGTCATCACCTCCAGCACTGCGGGGTAGGCATAAGATTCAATTCTTATGGGCAACAAAACGCATAGACTTTATAACATGTTTGTAAATGTAATGTATTTTCTTGCAGTGCCTCCGAGCAGGGACCAGATCCCTGTTGTGCTGGATGCTGTGAAAACCAACAGTAAAAGACACAAGACACCATGAAATTCTCCTTCCAAGAGGAAGTAAAAAAGAGGACTTCCACAGCAATGAGCCTACATCCAGCTAGTTTTGTGTTCGTGTTCCTTCACTCGTATTGCTGTGGGAATCCCTAGTTTGTGGGACTCAGCATCAACATGTATTCTTACCATGGAAGCCCCCTCCTTTGATGTAACTGGTTATTCAGCCCCTTTGGGCATCTTTGGCATTAGAGGCAGGACATCTCTAATGATAAATTGCTTGAATGAGAAAGATGATGATCTTAAAAATCCTATGCATGAAATGAGGCCACTGTGAAAGTGCACAGGTTCTGCTCATTCTCCACAAGGAAGAATATAAAATCCTGTGAAATATTATAATTGCAAGATTTAGGGAAAAAAAGACTATACAAGGCAATGAAAATATTAATCTCTTTCCTGGGAAAAGACTTCTTTACTATACTTCCCTAGAATGAAGCAAATGAGGAGAGTCTGATGTAAAAGGCAATGTCCTGGTACTGCAAAGAGTTCCTTTGCAGAATTTCATTGCCTACTTTAATGATTGCATTTGCTGACCTAAAATGAATATGGTATGTCTAACCTCCAAGTCATGATGTGAGAACTTGTTTTTATTTGCTAGACATGACTATGCAAAAGAAAGCTGGTGATGAGTGTTCTTCTTGGTTCCTCACTTTCTGTGACAGAGCTGCAACCCACAGGCAAGAGTAATAGATTTCTGATACTGGAGATACCATTTCTGCATGTATCTGATTTTGCTGTCATGCCAGTGCAAATCCACTCTATTGTTAAGCCATAGCGTGCAGATGCAAGGACACTATTGTTTTAGGTATTTTACAAACAAAAATACTTGTGAACTCCTTCAGAGACAGACAAGCCTTTCAGAGTAATCAGAATAAGCCCTAATTCATCTTTGGCAAAAGATGTAGTAATACATACGCTGTGTAACATTTAACAGCAAGAATAGTTGTGTATATATAAGTGACTGGATTGATGCATAGACTAGCGTTATGCTGGGCATGACAAAAATGTGTAAGAAAAGAACAGGCCCTATGCAAGGGTCCTTTAATTTAAGAAAAATAACAATGTTCACCTGACTTTCATCGTAGGCATTGCACGGCATGTCTACACTCACAAACATATAATTAAATGTTCTTACAGTATATACCATTAACCACAAACATTTAACTATCAGTAACTGGGTTTTCCAAAGAGATTTCAGTGGGAGAGGGCACTGGGTACATGGAGGGCTGGTTTAAGGAACAGTAGGAAAGTAGCTTCCATCATCTTTGCAACACACCAAGAAAAGAGGCTCTGTCCTACACACCTTAGGAAGCAAGCTCGCTTCTGTAGGCCTTAAGAAGTTTTCTGGAAAGGAGGGCCACTGCGTAGCAGCCAAAACCTGAGTTTGCACCTCTGCTTATAGCTTAACTTGCAAAATCATATAGCACGGAACTACTGAGCTCTGAGGCTTTTGATGGGAAAAAGCTTTCTCTGCTGGTTTCCCCAAAGGTGATTTATTCTGTAAAAACTATATTGTGTAACACTTTCTGCCTTAAAAGCAACTCATGCAAAATTAATTACATTGCACTATGTTTGTGAGAAAATACATTTTACTACAAGTTAATTTGAAGAAAAAAATATTATACAATGAATGCTATAACAGAAACAGTTATGAGTTGCCTTAACAGCATTTATAAATCAAATCACTGCACATCGATAACTTTAAAACTAACCTACATCAGGCTTTTGGAATAATGTACACGTAAAACAGTTTTTGAGTAGCTATGTATTTTTCATAAATTGTGGCTGACGATGAAAAATGTGGATTATTTGTTAAAAAATACAAAAAAATTATTTTCTTTCATTTTTAAGATACGATGAATTTTGCATGTTCTGTTGTTTTCTATAGCTTTTTGGAAGTAATATGGGAGCCAAAATCCTTAGACATTTTGGGCCTCTTTTTTATTGAAAATATTTCTAACAAGAAATCACTAATTACATGCCCTCTCCTCTTTATAGACAGACAGGAATTTCATCCATATAAATTAATAAATTGTGAGGAAAAAAGGGACTTGTGATCATCTAGGCTCACCTGCTGTTTTACACTGGCCAAAGAAGAGGTTCATTCCTTGCTGAATACTTCTTTCACTCCTTGAGCAAGAAACCGGTACAACTCATGTTTCAACTACAGAACATCTTAAAAAAATGCTGTATTGATTTGCATGTTGAAGAGACTGAAGATTCACCCACAAGATGCCCAACTGTTACTTATCATCCCTTGATTGACTGTCAAAATATGGGCCAAATTTCTTGGATAAATTTGCCTAATTGTGGCTTTCAGCCACCAGCTCTTGTAAGGCCTTTGCCTGCTTGGGTAAACGCCTTTCTGTTCTGATAAATCCTCCCCCGGGCCGTAGAGGGATCTCAGGTCAGGCAAGATGCTCTGCACAAAGTCGAGCCGTGCTGTGTGTGAGGACACCGGCCTGCCGCCCCAGGGAGCGGGGAAGGAAGGCAAACCCAGGACTCTGTCCTTCCACCTGACCTGCATGCCTGGACTCTTGCCCTCTGGTGGGCAGTGCACAGAGCAGGAGGCCGCTTGTACATCTCCTCAAAACTTTAGTGCCTTTTGTCCCCCTGCTGCCATCACATGAGTGTGTGGGTACCTCTGCTCACATGAGTACAGTCCCAGGGTACCTCCTCTGAGCATTTATGTACTGCTTTTAAGGACAGATGGATGGGGTTGTAGCCTAGGTTTAAATTAGCTTTCCTTACTAACTCCTTTTTGAAGCCTTTTTCCAACTGTCAAAGGTAGCCCCCTTTTGTCTGTGAATCGCTGGTGCCTGCTGTCCTGCCAGGAGTAGTCTGGGGACATTTTGTAGAATAATTGGAAAAAAATTTTGAGACAGGTTTGTGTTTCCTCGCTTTTCTCCTCATCCCCAAAATCTGAAGCCTCTTCTCCATGACATCTCACCTCAGAATTAATTGCTGTACCAAGAGCAAATCTGGGGAAAAAGATCTCACACTGCTATTATTTCTCTTTTAAATTCTTTAAGTAACTTACTGGAAAAGCTCGTGTGCACCGAACTACTTGCATAATGTCATATCCATAGCAGAGAAAGTCCCCAGAGCAGGCTGACAATATTAAATGAAAGAAATTATACTCCTGTAAAGAATTTTATGTTCAAAGTACACCTGTGCAAAATGAACTGCCAGTGTTGTTGACTCTTGTGAATTTACTTCAAGTTTTGCAAGATTAGGTATTTTTCTTCAAGACCCAGCTTCTGGTGGGGATGACTATGGGACAAAATGTCTGGGGTTTTCCTCTTCTACTACTTACTTTCAATACTTTTTTCCTACCTTTCCTGACTGTGGAAAAGCCTGCAGTATGATGTGAATGTATCTTACAGGCTTAAAAAGCAGGCAAATATGTATTTATTCTGTTCCTTTAAGCCAATCTTAAAGACGATCAAGACCTTATAGTAACCACTCATTTCACTTAATATAAGGGACTGATCCTTCCCTAAAGTATAAGGTTGGCAAGAAAGCCAAAGGAAATAATGCTATTTTCATTTTACAGATGGAGAATTAATTCACAGTTACTTATGCTGGATCCAAAGCCTATTGATGTCAATTGATTGATCAAGATCACACAGCCGAACACACCTCTTCTAAATCCCTGACACTGCATTGATCACAAGACATCTTTTCTTTCTAAATACTGAAACTAGTTAGATGTATCATCATTTTGCAGACTTTACAGAGCCCCCACTAATCTGAATAGGATTCATATGCATATGCAAGAGTCGCATAGAAACTAACCCTCTGGAAGCAGTGACTGATATTTAACCACATAGCATTAATCATCTAATCACTCTGTCTGAGTTTCTATTAGGTGGAGAAAGAAAGGGGTCTTCTCTCTGCTATTATAATATAGTTTGCCCCTTTAGATTTATTAATCTGAGAATATTACAAATGTATTTGCTAAATCATAATAGTCTGAACTACTAACAATATGCAATAAGAGTGTAAACACATACATTTTAAAATAAGAGTGTAAACACATACATTTTAAAATCTATGGTTCCTATTCTCTCCTATTATAAATCCTGACAAGTAATAATTACATGCAACCCTGAGAAATGAAGCTAATCATAATTATCTTACAAACAGAAAACAGGCATTAGAAGTGTCATGTTGGGTCTGTATCAATGTTATATTTAATTAAGCAGAAGATTATGCATAATCCAGTAAAATGGTCTCTTGTTTGCTCTAATAACCAACTGAAATGAAGTTCACCAATACTAACAAGTGTTCATGGAAGTAAGGAACTCAACTTCTGTACTTTCAGGGTTGCCTTAGGAAGGGATTATCACAGCAAATTAAGGGACTTAGACAGGCAGGTGAATGTACATTTAAAATCCAAATCCTTTATGCAGTCTTGGAAATCTCAGCCTTGCACTATACTTGCACCAATCCCTTGGTACTGTGCCAAAAAAAAAAAAAAAAAAGGTCCATGCTGCTGGTCATGGCTATGTAAATTGCACATAGATTCCTGAGCAGATGCTTTCAGTTTACAGTTTTTATTGGTCCTCTGTGTGTATTTTACCTCTATATAGAGTACTTCACAATCACCACTCCTAAGTCTCTCTTCACCGCTACAGGGGCAGGGTCCATGGTTTGCAGAAGGTGTAGAAAATGTTCAGGCTCATCAAAATTCTGAATAAAGATTAAAATGCAGGTCTGCTATTGTCCCAGCAGACTACAATTCTTCCATGCATCATGGAAGAATTCCTGAAATGTGGCTCTTCGCCTAATTCTGTTTCGGTTAATATATTTCTTTTAATAATACTATAGGAAAGCCTAAGATAAGAAACAGTCTTTTTGGGGATCAAAACTGTCCTGGTTTCGGCTGGGATAGAGTTAATTTTCTTCTTAGTAGCTGGTACAGTGTGTTTTGGAATTAGTGTGAGAATAATGTTGATAATACACTGATGGTTTAGTTGTTGCTAAGTAGCACTTATCCTAAGTTAAGGACTTTTCAGTTTCCCATGCTCTGCCAGCAAGCAGGTGTGCAAGAAGCTGGGAGGGAGCATGGTCAGGACAGCTGACCCGAACTAGCCAAAGGGATATTCCATACCATGGAACATCATTTTCTGTATATAAACTGGGGGGAGTTGGCCAGGAGGGGTGGATCGCTGCTCGGGCATCGGTCAGCCGGTGGTGAGCGATTGCATTGTGCATCACTTGTCTTTTCTTGGGTCTCATTTCTCTCTTTTTGTTATATTCCTTTTCATTACAAGTATTATTATTGTTATTATATTTGTATTATTATTGTTGTTGTTATTATTAATTTATTTTATTTTATTTATTAAACTGTTCTTATCTCAACCCCTGAGTTTTACTTTTTTTTCCTGATTCTCCTCCCCATCCCACTGGGAGAGGGGAGAAGTGAGTGAGCGGCTGTGTGGTGCTTAGTTGCTGGCTGGGGTTAAACCATGACAGAAACCTTATTCAGTATGGTATTTACATAACCCTTTTTAATAGCTGCATAAATATCACTCAGTAAATTAAATAATGCAAATAGTACCATTAGAACTGGTATTAATAGTCGTCATATTTGTTTGACCGTTTTGTACATGTTTCCCCTTTGGCTAGATTAAAAAAAATCTCAAAAAATATTTTGCCCCATTAAGAACGAACAAATGAGACATTTACCTTTAATTAGGCTTACAAATTGCAAACACACCCTTTAAACGATCAAGAACACTAGAAATCTGATAGTATTCCACCCTGTATATTTCAAAGGCATTAAATTAAACATTTGAAGCAAACTTATCCACCAGTTCCAGCTGTTGCCAGTGAGGATAAGGGAATTTTTTATTTTTATTTTTTTCTTCTAGCAAAACAGTAAGTCTCAAAACTCTACTATGTTAGTGAAAAATCCTATAGTCTAAATAGATCAGGATTCCCATTTGCATGGCATGCAAGAGACTAGCTCTTCTGCTGAGGGACAATGAATCACAAAAACTGCGATGAAAATATTTACGAAGCATTTTTTCAGCTGTTGTTTACTGTGTTGTAAATTTCCTTCCTACCCAGTCCTCTCATCATTATTTAAAAAAGCCTCTTTTAGCTAAGACCTTTTGTTTAAAAATAAAAAATTTTAAAATACCAACAAGAACCCACAGCATTGCAGAGATGCTAAGCCTTACAAATGTATTAAAACTGAATATCCATTCTGAAGTAGACATTTAAGTATCATGCTCTGAAATAAACACTATAATCTAAGTGTCAAGAGACAGCCTAAGTACGTATCTTGAGTCCACAGAGCAGCCAGGAGGTCTAAAAGAAACCAGTGTTGGATTATTTGTAAAAATCCTGGAGAAAAACAGCCAAGGATTGTGACTAACAAGAATTTCTGAGTGTCTCCCGGAGAAAAGAATGAAAGTATTTCTATTACAGAATAAGACCACAACAGAGTGAAAACAGAGTCCCTGAACTGGCACTGTGTGAACCAGGCACAACCCCAGCGTGCTGGAATAATATACTCACCTTGTCCACAATGCAGATCTGCTTCTTGCTTTGCACATCAAGAATTTCCACTTCAAAGTAAGTGATTTTTGAATGTTTGAGCACTGGTGGTGATCTGAGATGGCCAGCAGCGAGCACAAGCTGAGAGAAGTTGAAAAAAGAGCGTGTGTCATTGTGGGACATGGACAGAGCTCCTCCATGAGCTGCAAGATCCCTCTTGTGTTCTGGAGCACTGGGTTTCTGCCTCCTGTGCATGGTGTAACCCAGCAGTAGCGATCGTCATATCAACAGGGGACAGTTCCAGGGGGAAAATGTTTCCTCCCTGCATCAGTTAAATACAATCACAGACTGATGAGACACGAAAGGTCAAGTGGCGTTCCATTTTAAGAGTACTGTCTTATTTAGCAGGAGTGAAAACAATGGCTCTGTAATCCATGTCTATATTTAACCTGCTATTGTGATGTGCTGCATTGCTGCTGCTTTTTTTTTTCTTTTTATTTAAACCAGCATTCGAAACAACACATCTAGAGATTCCCTATTAGAAGTCAGATCCTGAAATTCCAGAGCCGCAAAGGAATCAGGAATGAATGCAGCAAATTCCACTGTTATCTACTGAGACAGATGCTTAGAAGTGTCCACATATATGCATGTGTATAGGTATGTGAGTGTATATATATGTTATATATGTGGGGGGGGTATGTATGCACCCTTAGTATGTATCTACAAAATTATGTCAGATGTCATCTATTCTAGAAATATTTACTAACAAAATGCCAGGAGTTCATCAGCAAAATTTAGGGTTTGCTTGCAAATATAGAGAGGATCTCATACCTGCTTGTATTTAGTATTATGGACTCTGTTACTTAGTAGGGTAGAGCTTTCCTTGCAGCTCTGCCAGGGAAACTCAACTGAAATAAAGGAAAGTATAACCATAAAGGCACTAATTCAGGGCTTGGATCATTTTACTATTTTCTTATTCTTTCCTGACAATTAATTTTCACAATGCAAGTCTGCAGCAAAATAAAAGTAGCCTTAATGGTAAAAATAAAGATTACTTAAAACAACAAATTTTCTCTAAAAGGGCTTCCCCAAGACTTGTTTAAACTTCATTTTTCCTTGTATGACTTTTTAATAGGATTTAATAGAACTAGGAGCACTTTTCCATCCTGAGATTCTCCCTAAATTTCCCCGGGCTGCCTAGGATTACAGTGTTAGAAGGGCACCATGGATTTCTGCAGACAGCTCTTTCCAGTGGAGACACAGAGTAAGTTCTGAATACATTTCTACATGGTAAAACCTCAGGGAAACTATGATCACTATTACAAAAATCTTATAGGTTTGTTACACTAAGGAAATTTAATTAAGTGAAAAAAACCTTCCACAAGATAAAAGCGACCACACAACTAACACCCCCTCTGGGAAGCAGGGTGGGAACAGAACAAGTCTCTTTTCTTTGATTCTGCTATAACTTACAGAAAATTTAGTGGTCACCACATCTTGTCTAGCGACACATGACAAGAAGCTCTATGAAATAATGGAGAAACTAATTAATAAGTTGTTGCAAGACTTAAAAGTGAGAGCGAGGGGGACCCCCAAAGGAAGGCAATTTCCAAACTAAAGCTCCTCTCCTGACAATATTCACAGATACGCTCATCATCACGTGTATGAGTTGTCTAGTTGCTGTTGATGGAATAATCCATGCTACATCAAGTTGTATATGTGCTTAAGTTCTGGAGAATCAAGCCTGCGTACATGAAATGTGTCCTGCTTATAGACATATAGAAAAGACATAGGAGAAGGAAACAGCGAATTAGCAGAGGCTGAACTTGTGAACAGGTCTGAGCTCAGTGGTAACAGGACTGGGAATCTGAAATGACAAAATACTTACAATACCAAGAGCTAGTCTAATTTATTTATGATTCTTTAGCCAGTTGTTCTGACTAAAGAGGCTAATCCCAAGTCATAACTAAGATGCTTTATGTCCATATGACACGACAAACTTCTGCGTAGCTAAGGTCTGAGATAAAAGTCCCTGTTACTTGTTGGTGCAGTCATGCAGCCTTTGAATGCCTTCACTGGCTTTGTTAGAGGAAAGCCCTGCCTGTGGGAATGCAGATGTATAACAATACTGGTCACCTAATATAAATAACGATTAAATTTTGGCTATACTGAAATCAGTTCATGTCTTGCCATTGACGCAAAACAAGTCAGCATCTAAAGAAAAAAATTGTTAGACTTGAACAAGATTATATTGTGATCAAAGAAGTACACCTGTCTCCGAGTTTAGATGAAAGGTGTGCAAGGAACCACCACCTTGGTAGAGTCCATATAGCAAGCAGAAATTTTGGTATAAGCTAGTCAGAATATGGAGAGTGACAAATCATTGGCTAACTGTAAGAGGCTTGCTAAAAACAGCCAGGTAAAGACCACAGAACACACAGGTCCTAAACTCCAAGTGTGAGATACACTTATTTGAACAGATTACTATAAGGAAACCGTATAAACTGCTGTACAAGAGATGAGACAAACTGATATAATATCCCCTTTTAGCTGCAAAATCTATGAATCAGTGAGCTGTAATAGCATATATTAATAAATTTCTAAATTTATTTCAATTCAAAAGCAATAAATAATAATATTGACCATCATGGCTAATTTCTGTGTATATACGGAACTGGTGTTGCAGTCATTACAGTGGGTATATTTATAATGTTATTTAAATGGTAACATCTGAGCTGCTGCTTCTGAAAAAAAGTTTTGATTTACTGCAGACATTTAAATGATCAGAATTTTATTACTGACCAATGAACACTTGAATATCTGAACCAATTCCAGGAAAATGCTTACAAAAACATATTTTTATTTTTTCAATCTAAGCTAATATTATGCAATTTCAATATTTTGATAAACAACAATCTTTACAAAGCCAAATACTTTGCTGACATAAACTAGTAGGGCTTCCCTGAAGGTGACTGGCCCTTTCCTTGCTGTATTAAATTATGGGTCTAGGATTAGACTGCAGCACCGTGTCTACAGCAAACATATTACTTGCATATAAGGTGGGTGAGAGCTACTCTACCAAAAATAATCAGAGATAGAGTTACCACTGATAACCTAAGCTCTAAAAGGGAGATGCATAAAAGCAGTGGAGATTTTGCCATTAATGTGACAAGCACTGCACTTCCTTGAAATGTCATCAAAGCGTTTGGATGTTCCTGCTCGATGCAAAGTAATTCAGCCCATTTTATGTAGAAGTGCACATAGAAGGGAAACATTAATTACTGAACAAAAGGCAGATCTTCGCTTTCAAGGCAGTTATATGTACCTCATCTCGGTCCACGACACTGGAGATGGGGAGTCCCAGCACATGGGACAAGTGATCAGTTCTATGGTGAGATTTATTGATCCACATTACATTGGTATGAGCTGCTGTTCCCTGAGCTGTGGCAGGGCTAGTAGCCAGCAGTCACCGAGTCCCTGACCTCAGCCTCATTATGGGACTCTGAGAGGAGTCAAAGAGCACTCAGCAAGACTTAAATCATCTCTGACAGCTTCAACTCACACTGAATTTCCTGCCATATAAGGGGGCGATATTTTTGAGGGGCCACGACGATGGGCATAACTCTTCTCAAACTGTGGCTCTGCCTCCTCTCCTCACTTGGCACTCAGCTGACATGAGCCATTTTGCAGATGGGCAGGCATTTTGTTAAGCCATCCTTCTGAAAGGCACTTTTTCCAGGAGGGAGGGAATGCCTGCCCCCAAAGCACGCAGCAGGGCCATCATTTCTGGTTAACTGAACTGCTGATATTTTCACAACAAAAGCAACACCTGTAGTGGACTTTTTGCACCCTTCTAATACAATATCTTGAAACAAGCATCAACCTGTGCAGGTCATGACAAAACAGGTAACAAAGCACTGGGCAGGGACTAAGACTTAGCATCCAGTTTCTGCTTATGACATTGATTTCCTGTGAGGTGTTAGCGAACTGCTGGTTTTCGTCTTTTCCCTTCCCATTCCACATGTCTTCTCTGCATGAGGCTCTCGCACTGTGCATTTTGCAGACAGCCTGGCACAAAGGTATTTCACAAGATCTCAGCTGAGGCCTTAAAGTGCTTCTGAAGTTCCTTTTCATCTTTGGTCATGTTTTGTACTCCTCCTTCCCCAGAGAACTGGTCATCTCCTTTCAGTCTGCAGAATGTCGACTGTTAAGTCAGCAGCAGAGGGTCATCTCTGTCAGTCCAGATGCTTGTCAGTAGCCCCTCACACATCACTTTTTACCCCACGCACTTCAAATGCTTGGTGGAAGCAGGATTATTCCTTTCCCACTGGCTTTGTGATGCCAAAGAACTGAACAATGCCCCCAAGACACAAGACTCCAGAGCCCAAAGTATGTGGGGTTCGGTACTGCAGGTCATGCAGCCTAAAGCAAAGCAGATTCCCAAGGTCACACATACTCACTTCAGTGTCCCATTTTTGGAGATTCTGCCATTCAGTTTGCTGGGGAAGGAGACGCTGGGACCAAGTGCTCAACTGTGTTGTAAACAAGCAGTGAGATCCCCTTGCTAAAGGAGGTCTGAACCAATACGTTCACGTGGTACGTACCATGCCCCATGGCCTCACCACCCTTGTTTAGCAGCTGTGCAGCCCATACGCCTGGTACTGTACTGCGCTTGATATAATCAGTGCTGCTCCACTTCTCCCCATTTCAATCTTGGATTTAATGTTTTCAGAGCCAGGCAGGAGTGTAGCTATGCTTTCAGTCTCTTTTTACTGAGCTGTCCAAGGAAGAATTTAAGAACCTGATACAATGTACTCATTTGGAAAAACGCTAACAATAATTTGTTTGTCTGTCTCCTGGCTTCATCTGGCTGAAAGTTTAGGAATAGGTTTACCAGATTATTTTGGGGGCTAATGCTTTTAAATATTTGGTTTGATTCTGTTATCCATATCATATTCGTAACAACTAGAATGCATTTCTAAAGCATAGTAGAAATTTAAGCATGTGAGCCCAGCTGTTAGAAATGAAGAATGTAGATCTAAGATTGCGGTGTGTAGTATGTGAAATTTGATAGCGTTATTCCCAAATACTGTTATAAAGGCTGCATGGTAAAAAAACAAACAAACAAACAAACAAAAAAAAACCCAACGCCTGCATGAACCTCTGGGATTTCTTTGCCTGCTGTCGTGGTTTAACCCCAGCCAGCAACTGAGCACCACACAGCCGCTCACTCAGTCCCCCCACAGTGGGACGGGGGAGAGGATCAGAAGAGTAAAAGTGAGAAAACTCGTGGGTTCAGATAAAGACAGTTTAATAGGTAAAGCAAAAGCTGCGTACCCAAGCAAAGAAAAGCAAAACAAGGAATTCATTCACTACTTCCCATCAGCAGGCAGGTGTTCAGCCATCCCCAGGAAAGCAGGGCTCCATCACGTGTAACGGTTACTTGGGAAGACAAATGCCATCGCTCTGAACGTCCCCCCCTTCCTTCTTCCTCTCCCAGCTGTATATGCTGAGCATGACGTCATATGGTATGGAATATCCCTTTGGCCAGTTGGGGTCAGCTGTCCCGGCTGTGTCCCCTCCCAACTTCTTGTGCACCCCCAGCCTCCTCGCTGATGGAGTGGTGTGAGAAGCAGAAAAGGCCCTGACTCTGTGTAAGCACTGCTCAGCAACGATGAAAACACCCCTGTATTATCAACAACACTGTTTCCAGCACAAATCCAAAACATAGCCCCATACTAGCTACTATGAAGAAAATTAACTACCCCAGCCAAAACCAGCACACATACACATGCCTACTTTAGCAGCCTAAAAATCAATTTAAAGCATTCTATTTACATGTGCGTACACACAAAAAAGCTACTTAGAAGAAGCTCTGCAGTGTTACTACTAAAATTACTTGGGTACTTCAATTTTCTCTCTTGAAGCTAAATCTCTTAACAAATAAGTGACGGACAGGATAGAAAGGCACAGAAGGAGAGTGCACTGACTCTGTAACACAAAACAATCCTAAGGCTATCTTAAATAATGCTGAAGTCAGAACTAGACCTCATCAGTGGTAAGGTACAGGGCAAAAGTGATATACACCCGTGTTCCTCCCCTTCAGCCATACTGGCAGAGCTCCTCAGCAAAGGGTGACAACCTTTCTGACCCTGTGAGCACCGCAATGGAAACATTACACGGCCAAAAGCCTCAGGCCACATCCTTCAGAGGCTGTGAGAAGGGAGAGTCCAGGGAACAGCTTGCAAGCAGGGCCCAGAGATCCTTAGTGCCCACCTTGTCCCTGCAGGAGAAGTTTTTACCACTGACTATCACAGCAATGGAGTTTTGCCAGCTGTTTAAAATCTCACTCCAGTAGTCTGGCTTTATCCTTCTGGCTTTGTAAACTGAAAATGTTGACTTTAAACTTAGGTGTGGGTGGTGCCAATTAGAAGCAAATTCACAGTGCAAACCAAAGCCAAAGCCAGCGCTTATTTTATCCCCCACAGATATCCACAAGAGACATGAGAGAAATAAGCAAAGCCAACAGACAGGCACAGTAATTCTATCTGCAAGAAGTACAAAGTGAAACCTCCACCCCCAGCCCCTGTCGCACACACACACCTACTTCTCTACCAAAATAAGTACAGCGTGATACAGAGCTCAAATCTGATGACAGTCAGGATATATAGTAAAAGACAGCTGTTGGACTGCAGCATAGAATAAGCCTGAGGAGACGCTCCTGGTGATGAAGAGGCCCAAACGAATCTTTGCAGGTGACCTGCTAGATCAATCTTTTAATGTTATTGACAATAAACAGCATATTTACAGATGTGCAGCTGAGAATTTTCAGTTCTTCATTAAATTAAATCAGTGCAAATTGTGCTATTCCTGATATTATTAACTCTCATTATTTGAGGCATGTGATGGTCTTTTCCCCTAAATACGTGGCATTTGGAAGTATGTGACTATGCTATGTGAAATGTCTTTTTTTTTTTAAACTTACATATTTTGTTATTCTTTTTCACTTAAGTAAATGTGTAGCCCTTAGAAATATACAGGACTGTGTGAAAACTTGACCTCAAAAGGTCTAGAAACAAAGATACTTTTTTTTTCAAAACAAAGTCTATGGTTTTTAAGCCAGTCTTGGCATTTTGCAAACAGTCAGACAGGGAGATCAACACTGTTTGTGTTTAAGTCCTTACATAGACAATATGCTTTGTACCCCATTGTTTCTTTGAGACAAAGATTAGAAAGCAGTATTACAAAGCAGACAAAGAAATGTCACCCAAACTTATCTAAGAACTACTTTTAAGGAAAATTCCACTGACTTTTACCTGCAGAATTTTCCCTACAGCATTACACTCACCCTTTAGCATCTCCTTAAGCAGCCTTTGCCTTTCAATGGCAACAAGTGTTTCCATACATTGTCCTTAATATGGTGTGACATCCCCTTACAGCATCATCAATTCTGCCTAATAAAATGGCACCTCAACTAACAAAGGTTAGAAACTTGCTTCCAAACGTTTGGCTTCATTTCAGCATTTCACAGTAGGCTTTGTGCACTCTAATGTGCCATTGCTTACTTGAGGAAAGCCACTGTGATGGCCCTGTCAATCTCAGCACCCATACTCATGTCCAGCAGCAAAGCAAGCAACAAGGCAGCATCTAGGTGGATGTGAGTCCTCAAAGCATGGACAGACAGAAAGTTTTCATGTAGTTCATTGTGGCTTTATGTTATCGTGCCACTTCACAGTGTAAAGAGAGAGGACTGAGCGGATTAATGAAGGGCAGGTGCTGATACCCTGTACTTTGCAGCAGTGTAAGCTTACTTCATGTCCTCACTTAATTTCAGCTGAGTATATGTATTACTGACAGCATTTTTTAAATCCCCCTCCAAGAACATGGCCTGACGAGATAATGGATTGTAATTTCACAGGGTAAGATCGAGTAACCACATTATCGGAAGCTGATCAGCCACTAAGTAAGGATGATGAAAAGAAATACAGTAAGGCAAAGCCATTTTTCACAAACGGCAGCAGTACAGAACTGGCAAATCCATGTTCTTACAGCTGAGATAAATGCATCTTTCTTTTGTGCAAAACTATTACATGCAAGATGAAGTTGGAGTCACTTGGAATAGTTTCAGGAAAACAAAATGTTGTTCAAATATGCAGTTTTTGTTGACACTGAAGCACTTAAAAAGATTTACTCATTTGGATGAAAAGATTTTGCAGTTCAGAACAGTCTGGTCTCTCTAATAATTTCTGACCAGTAGGAGGGAAGAACAACCTTGACTAGAACACCTACAGATTCCTAAAGAAGCTATTTCAACACAAAAATATTCAAAAGGTTTTGTTTGCTAATGTAGAATGTATAAAAATCCTGAAACCTCAGTAATTGTCACAAAATATAATCATGGTCTTTCAGACAGTTCTATCCAGAGATATGTTTAAAAAGTTTACAATGACAAAAAGAAACCTAACTCCGATTTTACAATCCTCCTTTTTTGTCTGAAGTTCTTGGGGTGATTGGTCTTTTATTACTTTTGAAACGTTATGTGTAATTTCTGCTCATACAAGAAGCCAAACTGTTCTCAGATTTTTTCATTTCAGGGCTTCATTAATTAGGTTTCTGAAACATCTGTCAGCATAACCTCCTTCTTTCACAAACTTTCAAGTTTTCAGAAAAGTTGCCATTTAGTATGACATTTTTAATATTGAGGCTTAGCCCAAAAATTATTCTTGAGCTAAAAGAAGAATGATCAGTCTTTTTTTACATTCATTTCATGACTAAAAAATATTCTTGTGACATTTTTCTCTCAAAGCAGAATGATTTTGAGAAACAGCAGAATTCCTGAAAACTTGGAATTAGACAAGCGAACAAAAGAGGATTTTATTTATTTTATTAGAACTGTTGTTCAGTGCCAGGTTTTTTCAAGCTTGAAATGTTTGGAAAAATGTTTCCATGCAGCAAAATTAAAAAACAAAGGCAAGCATGCTTATCAGATTGAAATACTCTTATTTTTTTCTAAATTTTTCTCCTGTTGAGACTCTTCTGCCTATACAGCTAAATCATCTGCCCCCAGACTACTACCATTCTCAGTAATGACCCTGATGAAGAAGTGACCCTACCCCAGTTTGGGTATTGTCCTGGGCTAGTTAGTGCCTTCTGTTTCATGTTTTGACCATTATTTCTGCCAAGGCTGCATCAGAGACCAGGGTCTCCTCACTAGTGGTGTTTAAAACAGTACAGGAAATCTGTCATATTTAAGGCACTACAACAAACCTACACTTTATTTATACTTCAGAAGCAGAAAGAAGTTTCACCTGAAATCAGATCATTTTTCTGCTAGGGCTGGGGCCTGGTCCAGCATGGGAAGCAGTGCTCAGCCAGGCAGTTCTGCTCGCAGCAGGTTTAGGTGAAAATGTCCCTGACTGACTACCTCCAATTTAGCAGGATCACGCGCTCAAGATTACCACCTCATCAAACCTGCCATCCTCACAGCACCTGGAGCCACAACATACCCTGAAATAAAACCTGCCTTTCATCAGGAAATCCAGCCAGCTTGGAGGATACTGGCAGAATCACGGTAAGTAATAGCTCCATGGGGAGCCCGGTGGCACATCCACGTGTGCCATGCTGAATCGTGAGAGCTGGCTCTCTCGCAAGCTAGTTGAGAAACCTGGCCCTTTCGCTCATGATAAGGCTCCAGAAACCAGGCACAGAAAGAACACCCAGCAGATCAAGCTCTTGAGTCCCTGCGTAACTTCAAAGGACAAGATCCAGATAAGTACCCCATGCTGAGACACCTGCCTCCCCTTCACAAGGGGACTCTGGGTACCTCTCCAGGACCCGCCTGCCTCAGAGCAGAGTGCTGTAGCTCTTGGGTCCCTTTTAGGATCTGGCCTGTGCTCTCATGCTCCGTGCCACAAGTTTGTACTCTGAGGAGAAAGCAGAACTGACCCATAGGGGAAGTGAGCTGCTCACAGACATAAAGTCGATGAATCTCAGTATAGCGTCAGGACATCCTGCCACACACAAGAGCATGGAGCCCGTGTGAGCTCCAGGCCTCCCCTCACTTCCATTGTTAACCACCAGGAAGAAGTGCAGACACAAACAAGTGTGCATTTCATCTCTGTAATGGTATTATACCACACAGCAACCCGGAACAAGTTGAGAAGAACAGGATTTTAAACTTAAGCTCCAATGGTACTGTTAGCTCCAGAAATGCTTTTGTGGCTTCTTGTGAAACACTTACATTCCTAGGGAAGAAAGCATTTTCCACCTGTGTCCTGGTTTTGGCTGGGATAGAGTTAATCTCCTTCTCTGTTGCTGGCAAATCCCAATTTATTCATGCTTTGTTTTATCACACCAACATTGGCACAGAAGCATTTTAAAGTAAAAAATTTGCTTTTGTACAGCACAGTTGGCAGGGAAGAGTGCACTAATTTGTGCCAAGTTTGCAATGCACAGACTTCCCTTGTCCTATAGCAAATCAGAAAAGAGAGAGGCTTGCTGCTTATATTAGTTAGCATGTGACAACTCAGTGGTAAGTAGTTTGGTTCTGAGGACAAGCAAAGCCAAAGCAGACGGTTGCCATAGTAGACTCTAAAACCTTGACAGGAACCAATATGTAAGCTCAGGCTGCCAAAAGACAGCACTTGTTGCTTGACACATTAGGGCAACAGCATGTCACTCAACATCTCTGCAGTCTGAGTTCCAATTTAACAGCTCCTAGTGAGGAATGACTGTGACCAGCTTGCAAACAATGTCAGGACAACCACCGTGTGGTTACATCCAGCTGTCAGAATTATCTTTGCTTTAAAAAAAAAAAAAAAGCTGATGCTGTTCGTAGGCTGACAACTGTCTGTGTAGAGCATTCCTGCAATTTCCATAGCCATTCTGGGGGCAAGGTCATACAGATAGATGTGACAAGGAGAGCCCTGACATTTAACAGTCTGGGAAGCAACACTGGAGGATTACAGGTAAGATATCAGCATGCTTCACCAGGACTTCCTGTTGCAGAAAGCAACTCAGATCCACAGACAGCTTCAAAAATGCTGTAAAATAAAGCCCCTGGGTAGAAACAATGTCCTCCCTTTATACCCAACTGTAGGAAGTACTCTAAAAGGCTGAAGGTGCTGCTCATTTATAAGGGTGAAATGAAGGAAGATTCAGCATCACATCTGCAATCTTCCAGGGCTAGAAATTTACCAGTGGAAAGGGAAAATCCACAGTTGCCTAGCAGGACTTGATGCAGTTATCACTAGTTTCACAAGCTGATGAGATACATAAATTCATTTTTTTTTTAACAAATACGGAAAATCTCCAAGAACTCTGGCTTACCTGTGCTATCTTATAGCAGGAGACTGGAGTATGTCTGCATTTGAAAGGACCCACCCTCATCAGCCAGGTTGCTAGACATCCTATACAGCCTTATTATTGGTCCTGTGTCCTCTGTCTGAAAAGCAATGAGGTATAGCTTTTCTTTTTCTTTCCTGACCATCAGCTATTTTTCCATATGCCCAGCACCTCAAGCTGTCAGACATTTGGCAAACCATGTACTGCTGCAGATGTACTTAGACGTAATCCTTGTGTACTGCTCTGTCGTGCTGACTGGGAGGTGTGAGTTGACTGAGGTTACTCGCTGTACATGCATGACAGCCGCACTGTACCTTCACAGTCTCTGTCTCTTTTTCTCTCTCTCCAGAGCTGCAGACAACTGTGGTCATCACTGCCATACAAAAGACCCTGCTCCAACTTGCTTTCTGCTGTGACTTTCCACTGAGAGCTAACCACATACAAGCACTACAGATGCTGTATCTGAGTCCATCCAGTTTAGCAGTCTTCGTGCCAGAGCTCTTGGTGTTATGTCAGCCCCAAGAGGAATTGGCTGTGCCTGCAAGTTTCTTTACAGATAAAGAACCTGTTTTGCTGTTGCTTCTGTTAATACAGAGGAATTGGGAGTTTCATTCTGTTCTCAAAAAAGCTGATTTTGCATGCAAAAGCACAACAGCCAAGAACAGACACGGAAAATAACTACTAAAGAGACTTGATCGCTGTTGCAGTTTTTCTTTGTAGGTTTAGCTATTAGAGCACCCAGCTGCAATGTGAACTGTTGGTGTATACAGTTTTAGTAATACAAAAAAATTGACATATTGCAAAGCCTCAGGTTTTGAATTCACAGCTTTTCTCTGAATTCACAGCATTTAGAGCAAAGCAGACTGACCACTGGTGTCAGCTTGTCGTAAGCTAAGCACAGAACTACCTACACAGAGGGAACCACAAACTCCACCTCAAAATATTTCTTTCAGAGCACTCCCTTAGCAGACTAACACCCATTTAAACTTAAATACTTGGTTATTCAGCCAGAATAAAAATACAGCTTTAATGAACAGGGCCAAAAAATAAGTTTCTCTTGAAGTTTTTCCCAGAAAACATTTCTCTTTTCAGCTAGCTGTAACA
Organism: Gymnogyps californianus; assembly: GCF_018139145.2. NCBI lineage: Eukaryota > Metazoa > Chordata > Aves > Accipitriformes > Cathartidae > Gymnogyps > Gymnogyps californianus. The sequence goes on along the minus strand of NC_059474.1, from coordinate 61,581,687 downwards.
CTCAAGGGTAAAAAAGAATCTGCCAGAACAGGAACATAGCAACCTTCTATCTTGCTTTTGTATGGCTTACCAGAAGGTAAGGACGAAATCATTTCTGCTTGTTCCGCTTTTATCATTTTTGTTATTATATGCTAGCTACTGCAGCACACCTTTTTAAAACACGCCTAAACAAAGTGAGAGGTTCTTTTAAGAACAGTAGAGGTCCCAGGAATGCTACCCACACAGCACAGCAGGTCCCCCGTTGTAGCTGACACGCAGGCTGGACTCATTGCCAGTGGCACGCTGCGCAGACCTGTGAACCTGTCAGATCGGGAGACAGGCTGAGCTCCTCAGCCTTAACTTAAGTGCCTTAAGTTAGCACTGCTGAGATGCTGATAAAGAAGTAGTCAGACATCTTCATCAGCAAAATACTTACAGGTTGTTTTAATAATGTTCTGTGTATTGCTAAAGGGAAAGTTCTGAGCCAAAAGTTAATGGTTTCCTACTTCATGCTCTTCACACTTTGAGAGACAAGCATTTCAGTATTAGTAGTTTCTCTCATGGATATACTTTTCCAGCTCTCTCTTGCAAAATGCAACCCCAAAAGGCAAAACCTTCAGCAGCAGCATGTGCCTCATTTTCAATAGCTCTGGCAGCTTTGTCTCAAAGAAGCTCAAGTACAGTTTACATCTCTCTCTCCTGAAATCCAACAACTGATGGAAACAATACAGGACAATATAAAATTGCCAGTGAAGCATCTGTAACTACTTAAAAACAACAGAACAAGCAGAAAGTCATTAGTAAGACTAGTGAAACCCACAAATTAAATTATATATTTCACCCCTGAGGAAAATGGAAGATTGAGCATCACAAACTGTTCCAGAGGAAAAGACCATCTGGGCAGAATTTTGAAAATCAGAGCAAGTGCATTAGTGTGGACTGGGCGTTTGGCCAGAGGGAGCTTACCAAAAACTGAAGGCCTCAGGGGGCTCAGCGGACAGTGACCTGGAGGCTGAGCTCAGAAACAACACAAACCGAAATGAAACTCTTTGCAGCAGCCACACGAAACTTGGTTTAGGTTGAATAACATCAGCATGTTTGTGTCCTTGATTAAAAGTATCTGAATGAAGCACTTAAAAAATGAGATATTTTGGAACCTAAAAAAGATAGTAACATTTTATGGGGTAAAAGGTTTAGAGAGATTTCAGTTTAGTAGTTGTCTCATTCAGATTATTTTAGCCTAGAAATGAATAAAATACAGCTATTTACACCATCCAGCACAGGAAACTGCTTTTTGTACCTTTCCTACACACGTAGTCAGGGGACAGAAGGTAAATCAAGGCACCTAAATCAGGCCTGGGAAAAAAACACTCCCTTTTCCGTGGAGCTGCGTGCCTAAGGTTGGGTGCTCTGAATATTCTTCTAGATGTCCACCATCAGAAACTCACAAGGAATGAAAGGTCTGCTTTCTGATCTCCTTTAGTCACTGCATGGCCTAAATTTTGGGATTAGCAGACTTCTCAGAAAAGGTAGGCAGGGATCCAGTCAAGCTGTAAGGTAATCAGAAACTGCACCTTAGATTTCAGCTACAGAAAGCCTTCCAGTAGCACCAGGACTCCCACTAGACTTAAGACAAGTCACTACCCCATTCTCAGAGCAGTGCACATGCACACCTGCCACCAGAGAGTGAAAGACAAGGCCACCATTCCAATGTTAACACTTGTAGACAAGCTTTTTATTATGAAAACCTCTGCATAAATCTGTTAGCCCCAGCACATTTATTGTCATTCCTTAGTAGGTAACCAAGATCAAGATCTGGCCTTTCATTTTCAGCACATAGTTCAATTAACAACAGATACATATATAAAATAAAAGGCTATTTTGGGAGCTGATTTTTAAAGATGGATATTTATCATTTTGTTTGCAGAGTAAATGGTTAGGTTAGGTTTAATTCATGTTTATTAAAGTCCATGAAAGTTGCTGTATGAGAGACAAATACAATTATCTTTACTATGGGAATAAATGTGTAATGAAATCCCAGCTTTCCCTCTTTAAAATAACATACTTCACAATAAGTATAGATTTTGGCAAAGCAATGTTCCCCTGCCACATAGCACATGTTTAATGAAGTTACTCCTCAGCTGTTTGCTGCTGAACTGAACTGAGCCAAAATGAGATAAGCTGAGTTTGTAAGCACTCCTAGTCCATTAAAGTGGAAGCCTCCACCGAAGGAAAACACTTTACAGTTTCAATTTAAGAAGTATGTCAACTTATCGAAAAGACAATCACTCTGTCTTTTCACAAAGCAATTAGAGCAGAAAGCAATCACAGAAAGGAATTAAGAGGGATTTGTGGTAAGATCTCCCATCAGGATCAGACCAGATGGATTCATACCACCTCAGATCTCTCCCTTTGCCTTGTCACATCCTGGCCAGCAACAGCTTTGGCACGGGTATACTGAAAGAATGCCAATGACACTTGCATACACTGCAATTAATAAGCAAGGTTTTAATTTACCTATTAAAAAAAAATTACATTCTAGGAAGCTAATGAAAAGCCATTCTGTTAACAAAACAAAGTATTTTCTGTGGCCTGAACAAATGACCCCAATATTACACAGCGCACCCGAACTCAGAAGGGAAGATTTTTGGTTTCAGAAAAAACATCAAGACTTTTTGCATGGAAAACCATGTCACTGGAACAGTATGCGCTGCAAAATGGAGCTTTAATAGTCAATAAAGACAGAAAAAGGCAGTGCTTGCTACCTCATAGCTAGCAGGTTTTCAAATTATGGAATTCATCTGTCACACTCCACTTAGCATATCTGTATCACTTCACCAAGTAATGCCACCATCAGATAGTTATTTTAATAGTGAACAGGTAAATGAATAGTGTAAAGGGTAATAGAATGGGGAGAAAAAAAGAGACAAGACCATTAAGGCAAGACTTTTTTTCTCTTTGACACTGAAGAGTGAAGCTTCCTCGTTAACTTGCTTTAAATGGGGAGGAATGTAAAAAAAGGGGAAATGTATTTAACAAGGCAATTTACTCAATACAAGAGAAATTTTCAAGCTTACTTCAGGGGCAGATCTCTAGTGGTGTTTGCACTTCTCAAGGGTAAATAGACACAAAGAACTTTTCTTCATGGATAAATCCTTTACGTAAAGCAAACTGTGGTCCAAACTTAAGAGGACTTGTGACTTGTCCCTAAAAATTCAAAGCTTCCATCTTTACAGTCTTTGTTCGCCACAACAGCTGGTAAGCCGTGGTCTTTGGTCAAGTAGTTCTCAAGGTCTAGGCTGCAAAGTCTGCAGCTCTCGAGCAGGCTGGCTGTGCCCATACTGCCTCCCGAGTGGGCTGGCTGTACCGAGCAGTGATAGATACACCGCAGTCCTTTGAGCCTCCACAGCAGAGGCAGCGGTGGAACATGCAAACTGCCAAGAGCCTCAGGCAATTCTCCAAATTGGCATCCATGCATTCCTCGCTTCTCCAAGTGCTTATATCAGGACACTGAAAGGGAAAATCACCTTCCTTGAGGGGAAGGTGCAGAAGCGAGGATTCAGCATGCAAGAAGATTCCTAGATAAAACATCTTGTTTTGTCTGTTTTCCTGGTGGCTGGCTTGCAAGAGCAGCACACGAGATGGCCGTCCTGCTTTGCATTATGAGGAGGCTCCCCGTCTTCCCCGTGCTCCAAGCAGGGAGCAAAATGCACAGGCTCACTCCACTCTGCGAACTGGGGACCGATGGAAACGTGTGCTGCTCTTCACCCCACCACTCACATTTGTTAGCGCAGCTGAAGCCATCGGGAGGTTTTAGTAGCCACTGAGTTCTGCTCTGAAAAGCTGTTTCCCTCAGTTCCTTCGGTTCTAGCACTAGCTTGGAGCAGAGAGGCAGCACAAAACACTTCCCCAGTCTGAAAGCTCAGAGGTGCAACTTTTTATGTTTTGTTTTTAACCTGCCTTCAGTTGCTACTTTGGGTCACCACTCCCACATCATGCAGTGCATGGAGACTGGGGGAGTGAGGGGGTCAAAAAAAGAAGAGCTTTTGCACCCAGGGCATGTTTTCTAATGTAAGCCCTAGCACCCTCTGATACGTGTAGTCCATGCATAAAATCTGCCCCCTTATATATTGCTGCTGCATACATACTACCACGTTTATTAACCAGCCCACTAGAAGAGATTCCTGTGTCTTCTTCAAGTCTTCCTGTTCCTTTTCATAAAATAAAATGTACCTATTGCACAAGAGATTATCTGAATTTTGCAAAGATCTTTTGTTCATTATTTAATAGAAGAAGATAGCATACATTCAGGGAATATAAAAATGTTTTATTCACTATCTTCAGCTGACTCTTATTTTTCCTCTACCCCAGTAATAGAGTTAATACATTTGTACGCATTCTCAATGTAGTATTTCACATTCCACCTGCAGATATATCTTTTTGTCTTTGAAATATCTATGAAATGCATTAAGTAATCACTGTAAGCCATCTTTTGTTGATAACTTTATCATTTTACTGCCCTGAATTATTCATACAAAGCCAACACCGTATCACTATGTTATTACAGGAAAGCAATTAAGGTAGGCGGTATGATTTGGAGAAAATGGAAATCCCTCTATTCTGTTGCATGGAGCAGGTTGTTTCCATCCTCTATTTAGGTCAGTGTCAGAAAACATCAGAAGTTTACAGAGCTATTTGGGTGTATGCGTCTGTGAAGGGGTTGGTTGTTTAGTAGTGTTACCAATTGCATAGGGGAATAAAGACAGGCCATTTTTCTTAGCCCTAGTGCCTGGCTCTAAAAGAGCATGTGTCATCAAAGCACATATAAGGAAGTGAGTGCAATTTTTTCCCTGGCCGCAGCTGGCGAAACAGAGGCACGGCACAGTCTGCCTCCAGTTACGCTCATAGCTACTGCCTCCTGCAAGGCGCCTGCAGTTCTCAAATGCCAGCTCAGCGCAAGAGCTGGTCAGCCGTACAACCACACGAGCGGACAAAACCTCAGCCTCATCCCAGCAGATGGAAGTGGCCAGTTTTAAAAATGTGGCCACTGGTTTCAGGTGCCTTAACATCTGTGTATTGCTTTCATTTACCTGTGAATGCTACTGATCCCTTAGCACCAGCCTGTAAATGAAAGTCTACATTGTAACTTACTTTATGAAAGAATCTGAGTCCATCTAAGCACCAATCTTCCTATATGTGTTTGAAATCTCATTTGGTAAAGACACACTTATTTCTTTCACAGGGCACTCCTTATATGAGATAAGAGTATCCAATACTTGTCAGGTTTTTTTTTTCCTTTTAATAACTCACGAACACGGAATAAAGCACTCTCCAATCTAAAATACATATCAAAGTCATGGATGTTGCTGATTTAATGAAATCAACTGGGAAATCTGCATAAGCAGTCAGTACAGTTTTTGTGTTTAGACCAGATTTAATGCAAACATGCCAGAGAACAGGAAACAGGAATTGTCCCCACACAGTCTTGTACAGCCAGCATTATGGCCTGGAACAGCCAGCCTGTGAAAAAAAATCAATCCCATCGATGAACAACGGTGCTGACAGAAAATGGAAACGCTCCACAGTAAAACATCTCACAAAAGCTCCCTTTTCATCATCAAAAGCTTTTGCTATGAGAAAGCATAAATACTATTATACATACATATATTTTTATATATATTTTACTAGTTCCAGTAATGAATTATTCTTTCCTAGGAAGCACCAAAGAAGTTAATGAAACATTTTCTTACTCTGTAGAGACCTATTTTAGGTAATAGCTGTCAAACAGAAAAGGAAAAAAAAATTAAATAAAAATAAGAAAGTCTTGCCAAGAGGGTTCAAATTCTGGAGGAAAAAAAAAAGCGCCCCTCTTTGAAAAGCTGAATTGTTTAAAAAAAAAAAATACACACAGAAATTCTTCCTGCTTTGCCACTCTCCCCCACATCAGCAACTGTGCCTTCTCACAACTCTAGAGATGGTAAGGTGCGACGACAAAGCAAACTGGGACTGCATAGTCAAGTAAAAAAAAAAAACAAAACCCCACATAGCTATTACAGATGGCAACTGAAGTGAAGCCTTTTCCTTATGCCCAACACTGTGCAGCAGCCAGATGAAACCACAGCCCAAAGTGAATAACAAAATGGTGAGGCTGAGCCTGTGTCCAGCATGTCCTTGGGGTTCCCAAGACATCTCAAGGCTGTCTGGAAATCCTGCCCACTGGTCAGTGGAAATTACTGGGCAGAGAGGAACCATCTCTGTGGGCACCAATTAGGAAAGAAAAATAGACCCTCCTGCCCTTAGGTAGCTCTGTCCTTCTGCTAATGTGTCCTTTCTTATCAACTGGAAACAGCCCTCATGGATGTAGAGTGCAGGAAATCACCTCTATGTTTGTGAGAAACCACTTTAGGTTTGATGGAAAGAAAAAAAAAAGCTCTGTCAAGTCACTGTCTCTGTCATTTGCACAATGAAACAATGGTCGAATAGGCACCATTCGCTTATTCGCATTCAGCAACCCAGGGCATAAAACAAACCAGGGAGCTGGCAGGTTAGCTGAACATAACATGCTGGGTAATTTATTATACACAGCTCCCTAATGAGCTGTGAAATAAATTCAGATGTGGCCATTTTAGCAAATTCAGAATAATCTTCATCTCTCAAATATCTGAGCTAATGATTCACAGTTTGTTCACAAATGGAAATGTCACTCCCCCAGTCTGTTGCTACTGGTTTTAATGTCAAGGGAGCAGTAACAATTCTATACTTCTTCTTTGCATCACAGAGGTACCTAAACGCTCCAGCTGAGCTCAAGTTTCTCTCCTGCCTGGGACTGCACAGGCAGTCCCTTTGCAGTGCCTTCACTGAAGGGTGGACATTTTCTAAGAATTTTGAGACAGCTCAGAAAACATCTTTTGATCCGAGAACTTTGGCAAGTGCTACCCTGGCTACTCTTCCACATAGTGATCATCACTTTTCTCCATTTGAGCATAAAACCAGTTCTCTACTAAGCATGCCTTACCAGCTAGGGGTTGGGTTTTTTTCCAGAAGTGAGAGGAACAGATATACATTAAAAGGAGCAAAAAACTATAGTGGGTATGTGCTTATGACTCTCAAACGTACATGATGGCATGCAACAGGTAAGATGCACATATATTTGGTGTGTCTGTTGGGAAGTATTAAATATGATGAGCCCAAGACTGCAAAGCCTCAGCTAGCTTAGCCCCATGGTAACTATAAATTCCTATGCTATAAAGACACAATCTTTCTCGACCTGCAAGATATTTGTATTCTGTCACACCCAGTTTCAAAAGTCTCAGGCAAAGGTGATTTTGCAGACTATTATATTTCATTAGCAAGAAGCTTTCTGGATACTCATTTACAATTTTCACTTCCTTAATTAACTCCAACTACTTCTAGTTACACCTTTGTGTGCTTCATTAAATCATTTAATTTCCTCCTTGGTATTTAACAGCCTTCAGTTATTTGCGGACTGCTGAGCTCCATTCTCACCCTTTAGGTTGGCTAGTAGCCAAAACTAAACTAGCCAGCTCGGATCCTCAGCTAGCATAAATCACTTTAGTACTTTTAATCTTTCTCATACTGTACAAGTCACTTATTCCAAGTCAACGATCTGCTCATCAATTTTTTCTCTTTCAGCTCTGACCTTTCCCTACTGATTGATAACACAATGCCCAGACTCAGCACGACAGTCAGGAAATGAGTGCACCAGAGTACTTCTGTAAAGGCAGCCCAGACTGCCACTGGCTTTTTCTAAACGGGTTGCAAACGAATGTTTAATTCCGGTCTACTATCAGAATAGTAGACTCCTTCAATATTTTCTTCCCGTGCTGTATACATGTGGATGTTTTCAACAAAATCATTGGAAAAATACAATTTAATACAACTTAACTGATTTCCATGTATAGTTTTGTAGTTTTTCCCTGCTCCAATGCATTCGTCTCTCTTGTTGAATCACAGAAACTCAGGTCTGTTTGTCTCATTGAGTAAAACATAAGCCCCAAACGAATCTCGTTGGAGCGTGCGCCAGTTAAGTGTATGGGATTAGCTGCTTTTGAAATGCAATGGCATAATACCTATTCACACCTGCTCACCGGAGAGATGTGGGGAACACCTGTGGAGCTTATAGATGTTGACAGTACAGAAGTGGAGGAAGTAGAAGTGCTGTCCTCCAATCTGAATTATTATCTAGCAGTGCTAGAGCTGCTACGCAAACAGAAAGCTAGTCTTTGTCTATGCTGCTTGCAGTGTGGGTACGTTTAAAGAATTGCAGGCATGCCTGTAAGTAACTTTTATTGCTTGCTACTGAAGGAACTATGCATGCCGCATAGTGCTGTCATGATGTGCAGAACTGATCTCTCTAATTAGAGAGGTATTGTCCTCAGTAATTTCCCAATGACTTCAGTTGAATAACTGACAGAAGGAAATAGCTTCAGGCTTTTGTGCCTCTGAGGACTCAGCTTCCCTCCCAGCCCAAAGCAGATGTTGCTGTTTCTGCTGCGGGAGGGACAGTGCTTCTGAGTTTTGCTTCTGAGCATGAATGCAGTTGCACAGTCCAGACTGTACAGAGGTCATTTTGTGCCACGCAGCTTCTCAGAAAAAACCCCACTAACAGTCCACGGACGTGAAGCATGACAAATGGACATGCTATGAACAGCAATGATTTCTCACAACAGAGAAGGCGGGCGCCCAGTGCTGATAAAAGACATGAAAGGCATTTAACACCCAGGTTTTCAATGGCCTAAGTAGAGAGGTTATTTTCCTCAAGAAAGGAAACAATCATGGCTGGGGTACTGCAAAATAGTGTGAGCTGAGCACAAATGCCAGGAAATAGTTTTCGACAGAACTGACACAGCTGAACTAGTGTTTAGCAAACAGGTCAGTAGCTGGGGCTATCCCAGAGGGCTGCAAATGTCAACATGGCCAAGTAGTTTCTGTGTGAGATGAAAGGAATTACATCCTACCCATTCTCACAGAACAGCAACATAAGGGACAGTGGCATGACTGCCAGTTTCTAGAAAGATGACTGTAGTTGCTTCTCGCCCTTCCACACTAAAATTTTACACCTTTTGCATCCCATAAGCTATATACATCTATCCCATAGAGGAACAACAGGATGGGTACCTGAGAATTACCTATGTGCAGGTTAACAAAATAAAAACTGTCTTCTCAGACACACTGGAAATAGCACTAGTAATAAACAGCCCTTCGTGCTCACCAGAGATCAGACAGGGCATCAGATGTTCAGTATTGGACAATTTGTATCAGACAATATTTGCTAATTAGACAATGCCTTGCTATGTCTTATTAAATAACCAAAATTAACCATGGCTGCTTTAGAAAATCCTGTTCTTTACCTTCAAATACAGCAGACTGAACACTGTCAGCTTCTTCAGGCAGACTGATTAACACGTTAGAAACTGCAGACTATGAGAAAGCTGTTTCCAATGCAATGATTCTCAAGACCAGAATTGGCCATGTAAATTGGTCATTTAAAGCTGCTCTGGGGTTGCTCTAAGCTACACCATACATACGGGATCTTAATATAGATGGTAACAGTGCAGAAAACCAGCAGGCCCCAAACAGATATGATCTGTACCTTCCTTCCATATGGGCTGCACATTTTTTCTGCATCATTGTTAGATGCCAGTAATATTACAATGGGTGCTAATATTGTGCCCTCAATGATCTCAAAGGTCAATTCTGCTCTCAACTAACTAAACTGTTGGCCCTGATCTATGCCAAATGTGGGTACAGCCACAGCGATCCAGAAATTCACGCTGTTATTAACTCTTGACATAAACATCTCCGATCCCCACATAAACCTCATTTTTCTCCAGCTGAGAAACATGCAAGACCTTTGGATGCCTTTCTAATCCAAGGATAATCCACATGGAAGTTATGATTTGAATTCAGGACCTTTGAGTAGCATAAAGGAGGCTGTACATAGCAGAGTCCAGCCGAGTTCCCAGTATATGTGAAAAATGAATGATATAAGAGGATAAGAGCCAAGTCAATACAGGAAAAAGTTGAAATTTGAGTAGTTTGCCCAGCAATTTACAGGAAGAGAAAGTTGCAAGTAAGGCTGAAAAGGCAAACCTAGACCTGAGTCGAGCTCTCATCAGAAGTTCTGACAAGCCGGTGCCTTGCACTGCAAATTATTCTGGACTTTAAAGGCTGCAGTTTGAAACTAGCTGATTTTTAAACTAATGAAATACAGGGAAAATGAAGTATATTTTCTGTTAGAGAAGTCTTCCTTGCTAAGGGGGATCTTTCCTTTGTTTTCCATCACGTAACCGGTTTTAATTCTGCTGTTCACACTAACAAGCACCATTATGGCTACAGGATTGATTTTTCTCCAAAATCATTCTGTGCTGTAAATCAGATCTGCAGAAATTTTAAGCATGAACCTTGCAAGTTTTGAGGTTTTTGAGGTTTCCTGGAACAATCCACCTCTTGGAGTGAAGTGGTTATGTTATAGTATCAGCTTTCATTAACAAAAAGTTAGCCTTCTCATCTTTAATGCCCCATGTGTCATGTTTTTAATGTCTGTATTGGTAGGGCAGTGTCTGTCTTAGCAGAGAACGACTGGAGCCCTGATTCTAGAAAGGCACTTCATTTTACATGTTATGATCAACTCCAATGGGAATACGAAGATGAGGACTTTCACCACGCACAGAATTCTTGCCATCACTGGCAATCAAATGTGCTGCAGAGGCTTGGCCTCACCCCAACTTGCCTCCTCTGCCAGTCTGAATTTTAATATTTTTATAGTTTTCTCTTTCCCTCTACAATCAGTCCACACGCATACGCATGCATACACTCCTTTCTCAACATCTTTACCTCTGCAATTGTATAACTAATCCAAGACTCAATAATGAAATTCTGAATTGTGAGCTTTTGAGGACAGGATTGTGTTTTTTATACTGTGCCTCAGCTTTTGCCAATAACCAGCTTCTCACTCAGGTAACCCCTTTGAAAGCCTCAAGCACCTACACATGTGGCAAAACCACAGTGATCCCAATACAACTTTTGATGTATGTACCCTGCCTGGAATACTAGTGCTGCCTTCTGCCCCAACGTGTCTAAGTGTTAGGGTAGGACAAACAGTGACATGATCTTTGCCTTCAGTTTTAGAGCAGTTTTACCTCAAGACCCTATCTAATTGGGATGCAGCCACTTCAAAAAGAAGAGGTTTGAGAGGGCATTATCAACAGTCTCCTGCAATGCCTGTTTTAATTAAGCTGTGTTGAGCCAACTGCACTTTGAGCTTCTTATACCTTTGTTTGCTGGGTATGAATCATCTTCATCATTTGTGCTTTCATTCTTTCGCTGATGGAAAAGATAGCAGCTAAGGATTCTTCAGGATTGATTAACTAAGCTCTCACCCCATTGCCCTTGGTAAGTTTAAAGAGAACTGGAGGTTATAATCATCTTTATCACTGCACGTTGCACAGCCGTGCAGATTTCCATCTTTCATTTTATCACATTATGACTTTGCACTTAAAGGAGTGCATAGCTCTGCTAAAGCAACCATCCCCTCTCTCTCCAACCAACAGTTGCCAAAAAAGTTCTGGATAGCTACAGTATGTTGTGAAGCCCCCTTCAGTGAGCATGGCTTTATAAAAGTGCTTATTGTGGTCTAGAGAACATGGCATTAATCATATGGGGGTTGAAATCTGTGCTTTATCCTGTACTACCTGTGTGACCTTGGGCGATTCAGGTTGGGTTATAGGCACAGCAGGACCATGCCTGTTCCAAATGCCTGTGAAATTCACGGACCTGGCTTTGTTCTACACGGATAGCGCTCATGGCAAGCATATAAGCCTGGAAAAGGACTCCGGAGCCAGAAGGGTGTATGAGGGAAAAGCATGGTGTTTCAGGGCAAATTGGAAAAGAGACATCGCAGGGGTCTCAGAAATCACTCTTCTCTTGGGCTAAGAGGCGCAAACCCAAGTGCAAGAGCCAATTTAGTTCAACCATTACAAACCTCTTCTTGGATGAGGTGCAGGAGTGCAGGAGTCTGCTTAAAACATTTATAACAAATAAAACTCTTTTAACTGAGGAAATGCAGTCTGAATTTCAGAAACCAAAATGTCTACCGTGTCTCATGGACCAGTGGTAAAATTCTTGTCTCAAATGAGCCTGAGGAGAGCCAACGGGCAGGGCATGAGGGTTTTAATAGACTCTAATTGCCCTCATCCACCTCTCCCAGCACATTCGGCCTCCACCCATAGTCCAGGAGCTCTATATAAGCTCAGGTCTGACACCTTCCTGTGAACTGTGTTGTAGAGAGGGTTTAGGCTCAGTCTTGTTCTCTGCTGAGCCTGACTTGCTTACCAGATTTCCTAGCTTGCCCTGGCACTTGCTTCATGCTTGCATGTTTTTCTGATGGTCACTGAGCTGTTGCTGGGATTTGTTATTGCCACCAACCCTGCTCTGCTTATGCTGCTGGGCAGTGTGCCCCACACCGGTGAAGGTGTTGTGGCATGATAACCTGTGCATCCTGGTTTGTCCTCCTCAATGGAGCAGCCCTGTTCTTCCAGCACCCTGCTGCTGGCCTCCTACCTCCAAGGCAAGTGCCCTGTGCACTAGTGACTGGTCAGACTGGCTGAGCACCCCTTGGGGCAGGGGGTCTGCCCATGCTACAGGTACTAAGACTTGTTCTGGTGTTGGTAACTTAATGCTCCTTGCAGGGCCTTGTGTGGTGTGAGAGCCCAGAAAATGCAGCTGGTGAATGCATGGGGCAGGGCAACACGAAGGCACAGGACCCTTTTAGTTTGTTTGCAGTAGAAAGACTTGGGTTGCTTTGTGAGAGCTCCTAGCCCAAACTTGGGGACCTGGGTGCCCCTGGACTGCAAGATGATGCTGAAAAAGACTTGGACAGATACATATTTTTGGAGAGCAGAAGACTGTTTGAATGAGGGTCTTGTGCAGTTTATGTGCTGCTACTTCTCTAGGGAAGGCAACTGATGAGAAGCTGCTTTTTTTTTTTGAAAGGTTTAAGGATCTCTGGTTTTGTGTTCTTCCTTTTGTTGAGCTTGCTTTAGTGAGATGGCCTGATGGATCTGATGGAGCATTGATTCCATCTCCTGGTCACCAAAAGAAAGTCTGAATTGGAGTAAGATTTTATTGCCACTGTGAAGCTTTGTAAGCCTCCTTCTTCTAAGCAGTAAAGCATAACAGAAAGGAATTATAAAGAACAAACACATGAACTGTGCTTTTTCCAGAGTTTAAAGGTGAAGTTGTACAAATATCAGAAACTAATTAAGCTGACTGTGTGATATTTAGTTATCTTAGATCCTAGGAGAAAAATTGATTTCTGTTGCACCGAATTAAATTACATTTTCATACTGATTGACACAAGCAGGCTTTGCTTCTACTTGTCTTGCAAAAGTGACCATTATCTGACTTTCATTCTTGAAACTATGCTGCTGAACTTTTGCAGTGATGCTATTTTAGCACTGTATCGATGAACAAACACTTTGTCCGGGGGTAACATTGGTCTGAAAGATCTTATATGCATATTACATCACTTTTTCAACTAATGGCAGTTTTCAAAAGGGCATTATTTTTCCGAAGTGAAACAGTATTTTTAACTTGTACAAATATGCTGTGCTGTTACCAGCTTCCAGGTGCAGAACCTTTTTGTCTGAAGGGGTGAATGCAAGTAACAAAAGCTTGTTTCCTTCCTTAACTGCAATCAGCTTTGAAAACAAAGTTGGTGCCTGGAAACCAAGGACAAACACATATTTGAGTTGTACAGCTCCTTGCTTCTCCCCCAGCTGACACCAAACAGCCAACTTCAGGAAGATGAGCCTTAATCTCCTAGCTGGACTCATGTCAGCTGCAAGAAGGCTGCTGAGCTGCAAGGGTCCTAATGGCCAGCAGTAGGGCATGTGTAGAGTGTATGCACCTGCTTTAGCCCACTGACTGGCCTGCTTTCCTCTGGGGTCTTTCCTTCCATGACCTCTTCCACTGTAGGGTGGTGCAAGCATGAATTAGACTGCTGTACAAATACATGTGTCACGTCATGACTTCTCATCTGACAGAAACCTCAAATTCAAGGATGTGACATCTGCTACTGCTTAGCAATGGTGCCACAGTGCAAGTATTTACTGTAGATCATTATTCATTGCTGTGCTTCAGAGGGAGGAAAAGGAGTGGTAGGTGTCCAGCTGATGGCCAGTCCTCTTCATTGCCGAGTTGCAGTCGGCTCCTGGATGGGATCTTCCTGCATAGCAGCGTGATGCATGGCAATTCCTTTGCTGTGAGTGGCTCATGCAGCTACAGAATTTGAGATGCTGCTAAAGAATAGGATCCTCGTTTCTGATCTCTCGCTGTAAGGACAGCTGGGGTTCTCAGCCTCTGAAAGCCAACTCCTCCAACAGTTCATATCCCTCCTCCAGCACAAGGGGAGAGGATGCTTGTACCTGCGGATGAAGTTGCCAGTGTCAGGGAAAGACAAGGAGGATGTAGTACACTGCTCTTAAGTGAACCAGGAAAATGGTCCTGACTAAGCAGAAAAGCACTAAAACATTTTTGGATGATACTAAAACGGCTTTCCTACTGTGAGAGAATTTATCACCTTTTTTGCTCGAGGGGAAAAAACATAGGACGGTTAATCTGAAAATGTTATCTTGCTATCTTGCTGTACTTTGTAATGGATGATCTTCTCTTGATCTTGTAAGACAATTTTGAGAATCCCCTTGATTCCTATGGAAAGCAGGCACTCCTGGAACTGCCCAAGGTTTCTGGTCTGAATAATTTTCTGCATGCCTGACTCCTTCCACTCATTCACACTTCTCATGGATTCCTGGTGATCTCTGTAATGGAAATTGCATGTGGCATGTCTTTCACACTCATGGGCTTATCGAGGTAAAGCTGACAAGTTCTCTCTTGTCAGCCTCTGCCTCTGCATGACAACCTGTAGTAAGTCTTGGCTGCTTCCAGACAGATGATGACTTCTGTTTCCCACAAGACCAGAGATGCTTTGTTACACTGATAAAGTGCCTGTCACAGATCGCTGGGGTTAAGTGCTGCTCAAAATACACCAAAAGCAATGGGGAACTGGCACAAGAAATGATGATGAAATGGAGAAAGGAAACTTCAGGCTAGAGCCAAGCACTGTGAAGAGCTTGGTCACTTTATGGGGAGAACGGCACAAATTCAATTCGGTGGACAAGCTTTGGATGGTAGGCAAAGGTGAATGCACCGAGTTTTCTTAGGTCACAGCCATGTGCTGTCTACCTGCTTTCCAAAGTTTTAGATAGTTTTTTTCTGAAGCACTGTGAACAATTTGGATACAGAAATCTGTGCCCAGATACTTCACATAAGAACTGCACTGTAGTGAATAAGAATTGCCTGACCCAAGGGAGAAAGTGTAAGGCCATGTCCTCATCCCCCCTTTTGCACTGAGCAGAAGAGATGCATGCATCCATCCAGTTCTGTGCTTCATGGAAGGCCTGATACATGTTAGTAGGGAAGCAATACTATACCATGACAGAAATGCTATTAGGATAAAAACTCCTGGCTTGCTACTGGGGACAGCTTCTGTGCCAGGGGTAGGGACCCTTAACCAAGGTATGCCACAAGGAAGTGGAGGGGAGAAATTAGCCTCTTTTTCCCCAGCACCAGTTGGAGCCCATGTCCCTGGAGACTGACCTGAATAAATTCTGTCTCCAGCATGCTGAGCAGACTCTTCAGAAGTCACTGTTACTCTGCCATGCCACTGCTGCCTATCCTACCAATGCACATGCTGCTTTTTTCCCTCGAGGTATTTGCATTGATACAAGTCACCTTGAACTCCGAATGCAAACCCACACACTGTCTTGCATACTGTACAAACAGGTGAATACTCTGAGCTGCAGAAAACACCATTTCAGTGGCAATGGAAAATTCATCTTGCCTTTTTTTTTTTGCATGGTCTTCATTTAATAGGTACTAAAGTGACAGCATCACTTTGAGACAGTGCTCCTTAAAAGAGTTACATTATGTAAAGGTTGGCTAAAAACCTTTCTACTTATTTGGGTTATTGTTTCTAAGCACTGCAGAAAGAGGTTAAAAGGCTATATCAATTTGCAGGCTGTTCTCTTCCATAGAAACCTGTCCTCCTTATCCCATCTTTATGCCAAACAATATTCATTAAGGCAGAGTTCCCCTTCCTTTATGAAGGCTGAAGTAAATGCTCTTAGACATCATTTGAAGAAAATCTCCTGGATTCACTGAGTATTATGACAAAGACTCCTTGTTTGCTTCATTCTTTCATTTTGGGCAGTTTACATCAAATCAGTATAAAGATATCTCTGTTGTTACTGAAAATGACTCCAGTTCCCCTTCACACAGGAATGTACAGAGACAAAAAGTTCTACTTCAAGACTGAAGTTTGTAAGACCCATTAACAAATGCGAGATGTTTGCAGATGGTGTTGATAAAAACTGCAAGTACTGGGATAAGCAGAAAGGGTAGAAATAAATGAGATGGAAAGGACATACTAACAATACCAAAACAGCCTTCAAAGATCAAGAGGTGGCAGCGGAGACAGATGAATAATGGTGGAAGTACAAGCTGCTGATGCAAAACCAGAAGAGAAATGATGGCTACGGAGGTGACAGTGGCCCTTCCCTAAATTCACCAGCTTACATGGCCTCTGTTAGAGTAGATTCAACTTGCAATCTGTCGCTTTTATTCTCATGCCAACGTTAGATATAGGGCAGAGGTGGCCACTGACTCTTTGGATGGAGGCATAGGGAGGGTGGTCACAGAGCAGAGCGAGCAGTCTTTCTCCTGCCCTACACTATCCTCCAACCCACCAGGGCACTTGCTCTTATTCTGCTCAGCCAGTTTCAGAAGTAGTACTCAAGGACTAAATTTCCACTTAATTTAATTGAGAGAGGCTGTAGGGCTTTACTGCTATCATTGTTTAGCAGTTATTTTTCCTGAAGCTGCAATTATCACTGCCAATGCAATTCAGTGGGTAATGGAGGAAGTCAGGACAGTATATGATTCAAAACCTCTCAGGTGCTGCCTCCCCATGCCACTGATTTGTGAGGTTCCCACTCTGCTCCTCCATTGTTCCAGGCAGAATAAAAAGCATAAGCTGTCCCCGGTTTAAACCCCTAGCCTATCTTTTACCCGTGCATTTGAAGGAGTAGGGAAGGAGTGTTGGGGGAGATGGGGAACCAATTCAAAAAGTTAAACAAGGGTAATTACAGAACAAAGGCAAGAGGTCTGCACTCACTAATTTAGCCCTGGCTGGAGCTGATGAAGTGTCAAAGTAAGGGACCAGACAGTTAAAGTCATGGGCAGGAAAGACTGTTAGCAACTGCATTGTGGACCAGGTAAAGTTGTTTTGTTTGTTTGTTTTTAAAAAGATTGTGGGATTTAGGCCTTGGTAAATCCAAGGGTCATCTGGCACTCAGTCATTTGTACTGAGATGCTTCCAGTTTTCCCCTTGAGGTTCTCATTCACAACTTGGATCCCAGCCCTTGAACAAATGATGCTCCTGTGACAGTAAGCCACCCTCTGAAGATTTCACCCCATTCCCTGAAACATTTTAACTTCAGATCCTGGTCGGTTAGTTACATTTGCCGATAAGATTCTGCATATAAAGAGCTAATAAATGTTTTAATACGTTCTTCATGGAGTCATAAAATCCAGCAGACCAGCAAGTTGTTTCTACCTGTGGCCTGTAACCATCTGCAGCATTCGCTGATGTATCTATAACCATCTAGAGGTAAGTGGCATATGTGATAACACTTCATACTCATTTATTAACCTCATATAGCCCGCTGGAGAATGTTCCTTTGATATGAAGTTGAATGATAATTTTATTACTCAGAGGACATAAATTAACTTCCATTTACTGCCTAGCCGAACAGAAGGTATTGTTGTTTAGTTTCAGTAGCAATTCATTGCTGCTTTTGAACTGAAAGGACAAAAGAAAACCCTGAACCATGCATGAACACATGCAATGAACAAACCTGCTACAAACCTTCTGATAGAGAAAGAAGAAAATACTGGGCAAGGAAAATTTGGCACCCTTGGAAGAAAAGGCTCAGTAAGGCAAAGGCAAATTTCTTACCAAACCTATGGAAAGAATGAAAAAGTAATGAATTATAGAGACACTATCTGGGATTAAAATTGCAAAATACAGGTCTTTCTTGGTGTAATTATTTTGTATGCCCTGCTTATTCCTACTCAATACTACAGTGTTAGATTCCTTTAATCAATTAAAGAGGTACATTCATGATGCAAAACAAATTAAGTGGAACAACTTGGGACAGGATTTGCTTGTTGATTTGTCCTGCCTTCAGCCTGCAGTGTGCTAATGCAAGTGTGCCATCAAGTGGTACAGCAAGAAAGAACTTGGCCAAGAACTGATCCTCTAGCTTAAGCCTATTAAATACAGGAGACTTAGTGTCCCCTGAAATGCCACCTTTTTATCCGTAAATAACAAGTGACAGATACTGATATGCTACCATAACACTAGGTGGGAGAACTCTACGGCTGGGGTCACTGGGCACATAACTACAGGCCAAATGTCTGTTAATTCAACAGGCTTTCAGGCTCTTGTAACAGGCTTATATAAAAACTTAACCTTTTAAAAGTCTGCCAAAGGCCCTAATTATCATACAGCGTGGTGTATGTCTCACATAACAGAACAAAGCAGCTCTTGAGCGACCCTTCTGAGGAACTGATGAGCAGCATGACTTGTTCAGTCAGGTGATGCTGGTTTCAGTGCAGCCCAATTCAGCCCAGAAGGGAAGCTGCCACTGTCACTGGGACCTGCTGGTAGTGCCTGGTTGGTGAAAGACCTGTATGCCTATGTGGGGACACCAGGAGATCCTCCATTCTCCTCCTTGCATTGCTTCCAGCTGTGCTGGAGCTGATGATTTAGGCTCAGAGATGTCTGATTGGGGTCAGGGATACGAAGGGATTGATTTAGGCATGTGAAGAATCCTTGCTGGGGATTTCTGAGGGACCTATGCCCCTTCCATCACCAGACTACCTCAGTGTCTCAAACCTGAATGCATCAATCCCTATGTTACTATAAGGAAATGTTTTACTGCCTTTTTTTTTACATCCAGGTAACTTGATTACATACAAGGGAAAGGTCATACTTCAAGAGCTGCTGAGGCACCGTACTCAGTAAAATCCCTAGAAGTTAACTGCCCCTAAATACCTTTACAAAGATGGTACTAGGTGATATGCCTCAGAGCATACAAGTACATACATTGTACAAACCCACTCTTTCCCTGGCCCTAGGTGTAGTGGATGGTAAGACCAAGAGCATCATAAAGTGGATCTGCTAGTGTTCAGACTAGCCTGGCATATATTTGCTTTTACTTCATGTGTATATATATATCACTTATGAGTTACCACTGCATTTTCAATTCTGGTGGAGCTGAGCTGCAGATATTACCTTATGCAGAACTACTTCTGGCAATTGCACTTGTTCCGATTTTCAGCATTGCTTGATGCAGCTGAGATGAATGCAGCACAATTTCCATTGATTTCTTTTTTCTCCATCTTAATTAGAACTTTCCAGTATTTGCTGAATGAAACAGGAAAAACTGAGAAAGAGCAAATGTTCAGCATTTTAATACAGCCCTGTACCATGAATAAAAATAAAAGTCTGCTTCGCTAACATTCAGGTAAAGATTCTTTAAAATTATTGACAAAGTTACATTCCAAAACCAGGCTGAATTTCTCTTATGGTGACCTTGAACTTCACTCTCAAACAAATTTTTCCCTGGATATTGCCTGATGCCAAACACATCTCAACACTGCCTGCTTCCTTTGATGAAAAAAGGTAATGCAATTGTGTTAGAGTGCAACTCTGTAAGACAAATAGTGTGTGGTTAGTGGGTAATCACAGCCGTGTTGAAGCAGACATTTGAAATAACAGAATAGGAAAATGTCAAGGAAAAAGAACAATATGAGCAATGACTGAAAGATTGTTGGGAGAGCATCAGTAATTTGTGGTTAGCAACACAGAGATGTTTGAATCAGGACCGCAGTCGTTTATTTCCTAAAAGCGAACAAAACAAACCTCCTTTCCAAAGCAGCTTGTTCTCACTGTCAAAAGCACTAGGAAACATCCAGCTTTCCTCTTTTTCACTACTTGTGAAGACTTACACTCAATACAGTTATACATGGTCAGCTGAGCTGGGATATCTGTCTGTATTTGTGTTCTCACCCATAGCCAACCTCCCCTGGCAAAAAAGCCACAGGAGCATAAAGGGGGCCCTCATTTATTCCTTGGGGAGTATCTGTAATGCTGGCATGCTGAAACATCCAGGTGTTGTATTCTCTTTATTATTGGTATTTACATGGAGCTGGAGATAGAGGAGATAGGAAAGCAGAGGAAGAGAGGAAATGGCAATACACTATATGTCAAATAGAGGGACGTTGCTTCCAATAGTTAAATGGCTAGAGGAAAAATTAGGCTTTGCAAAGATTTTAAGTGATTGTGTTTGCATGCTATATAATTTGTAGTCCAGGAAAACAAGAAAAAGCCAAAGGGAGTTTCACTATTAGTATCATAAAACAAACAGGAAAACATATTGCATACTGGCAGACTTTCTAAACTACCAAGGAAGTGTGAGTGACAGGGAAAAGTTCATCAGAAGACAATGGCAAAGAATGAAAGGTAATTTAGTAGGAGATGTGTACCCAATTACCTGGGCAAGCAAGGAAAGGAGAGAGGAACAGACTGATCACTAAAAATAAATGCACATCTGAAAGCATTCGTTATTAAAATTGCAGTTACTCTCTCCTCACTTCAAATGCTGTTGGAAAAGTAAACCTGCTGGTGGGTGAAGGTATGGCTAAGACATGGGAGGCTTGGAAAGTAACATGTGAAACATAGAGTCTGTGCTTTAAAGTGGTCAAAGAAAGTGAACATCAGAACTTCCCAGCCTCTTCCAAGATGCTGCCAGCCCCCCCGCCGTGGTGAGCAGTCCTTCTGTCTTGTCGTGCTCGAGTGACTGCAATGCTGGTTCATTGAAAGGGCAATTTACCCTCTGCTCGTCAGCTCTTCTGTTGTAACACCCCGACTTTTTTCTTTCCTCTTTATAAAGCAAACCTTAAATGAGCTTTTCTGTTCCCCCCAGCGTGGATAATGTGATGCACAGTCCTACACACCCAGATTGGCCCAGGCTATCGCTTTCTGTAAGAGTCAGTCTGAAGTTTGCTGCTAACAGATCTGTATCAAAGCTGAAGGCAGCGTTACAGGCTGCATCGCATATGTACTCATGGTCTAGCTATATTTGCTACAAGCCCTATGCTAAGCCTGCACAAATGAATGAAAAGACTCCAATTCATAGAAAGCTACTTCCTAATAATGTATTATTAAACTGAGAAGCTTTCAAGCATCTCTGTTTATGTATGTAAACCTTCCTCAGGGAAAGTGGGCCCAGAGTTCAGTGAGACTAATGGTCTTTGCGTAATAGGTTGAGCTACTGTGCAAAGGTTCAGAGGATCAGAGCTAATGGTGTTAGAAATCTCAATGGCAGAGAAGTGGTATCTCACAGCAGTAGGATGGAAATTGCCCACCTCTCTTCACTGTCTTAAAAATGATGAAGTTGACTTAGATGAGGTTTTAATTGAATTTACCTTTTCCTTTCATCTGCTCTTCGGTCTTCTTATTGCAACTTGTAAGGCTTCTCCAATTTCCAAATTGATTTTCTTGTAATTAATTGGACAATTAACTGTAACTTAGCATACTTGATAAATAATTACTAATTATGCAAATATCTACAGATCTAAAATATATGCACACTCAATGAATTTAATAACAAGGCATTGCTGTGGATATTACAGAACTGTTCTTCACTTGCACCAAATATTTGAAAGGCAAATGTTAGGATTGTATTTCCTTTTACAGACCTCATAGGTTTTTGAAATGTGTTGTAGAATAAAATTACTGCACTGATTGGAGACTCAAAAGCTCTTGAAGACTTTTTTAGAAAAAAGTGAAAATAGTTTTGAAATTTGTGTGACACTTCCACGGTGATACAGTGGTCCCTTGATGTCAGTATCAGTATTCAGCTTAAGGAAGTTGTAGGGAACATCACAGCCAGCAATGCAAACTCCCTCTGGCAGGGTGGTTCAGTGTAGCAAGTTTTCTACGCTGCTTTACAGGTGTAACTGTAATTCTGAATATATCCATTCTCCAACCCTTTTTCCCCCCTTTAAAATATGGCAGTACTTCAGTTTCCAGCATGTGCTTAGAGTCCTAAGACAGAACAGTAGAGGGAACTGGATGTGTGGATCACTGCTAGCAAAAAAGGACCAGGAGAGGCCATGCTGACTACTGATTCCAGTTCTATGCCATCACAGGCCAGCACGCAATAGCATATTAATGCTGAAAGGTCATGTATCTCAAACCCTACCCATGAGCCATAAAACATCCCATAACTTAAGATGGTGGCTCCTGGTTTTTTTGGTTTGTTTTTTTTTTTTTTGTAACAGTCAAGATCACAGCACACTGCAGAGAAGAGTGAACAGGCACTTAAAAGGTCTTGGAGACCTGCAGGAGGCTAGCTGCTTTTTCTCTGTTAATTAGCCCATCCCCAGCAGCTTTCTAGCTTCAGAAATTTGATAAGTCTTTGCTACATGTTAATGCACATCCTAAAACACTCCTGAAATGGAATCAAGTTAAAATAAAAGCAGTATCTTCTCGTCAGACAGACTTACCAGCTCAGCTATACCGAATCAGCTGGCAGTTCTACATAGTATACCGTTACTCATCAGCCACATTATTAAATCATTCTTTCTGCTCTTCCTTCTGTAGACAAACTCCCCTTATAATGCATTGTTTCTACACCTGTTCTATCATTTGCATTTCTAGAGCACCTCTGAGACCCATTCGTGTTTTGAGCTCCTTGTATTTTGCTGTTTGATTAGACTGATGATTAGGCTGATGTGAAGCGCCATGTCATTTTGGATTGAATTAATGGCAATAGCTAATGTTCTGAAAGAGCAAGTACAAAAGGAGGAGCAATTTTACTTTTAATGACCTTGGCCTGGATAGTTCTTGTTTCCATGCCTCATTCTTTTGTCTTCCCTCTTTGTTCATAATATCTCTACCAATCCAGAGTACACTAATGTTTCATAAAGAGAACCAAGGAACCATAAATGGCAGTTCTTGCCACTTTGTCTCATTTGAGAGTCCCTCCTACATCTATGACTAGTGACATCTTTTGAATTACGGTCAGTTCTGCACTTCTACCTTTTTTGCTGCTGTTTTCAACTCTACTTTATCGTGAGCCACCCAGAGGAAGGTGAAGACACTGAACTGGAAAAAACTGTTCAGAGTTATATGGCAGTTTCTGTGATTGGCTATTTTTATTTTTATGGCTGTTTGAGAGGCAAAGCATTGGAAATACTTGGCCTGCAGTTATTTGTGAGTAATGTTAAAATATCCATCATCCTGGCTAGTTGAGAAGCTTGAAAGGCCATTTTCTGTCTGGAAAATGAAGTTGCATCAACACTTTCTCTAAGAACAGGGATTCTTCCTGACGATTTGAGGTCAAACTCGCTTCCCTTGCACCCACTCTGCCAAAGGTACAGTTCTTCCTTCCATGGCTTACTAGTGAGAAGAAAAAACAAGAAGGTAAGTATAATGCATTCCCTAGGGTTAATGGATTTGCTGATAAATCCTTAGCAGCTTTTGATGGGGAACTGAAATTAAACTGTTTAGCCAAATTCTGTTGTCACTTCCACCTGTGAAGTCTGGAGTCCTCCACTGAAGTCACTCTGGGTCTATTCTGGTATTTAGAAGATCAAAATCTGACCTCTCTCTGCTATACCAGCAAGACAATTTGTTAGTTCAGTCCCTTTCCTCTCTCATGCTAAGCATACAATATCTTACCTTAATCACATCAAGATAAGATGTAGTGGCAGTCAGTACCCAGAATTCCCTGGTGATTGAGAAGAAATGATAAAGGATCAGGGTCTCTTCCCTTTTTTTTTTTTTTCTGGTCTAGTTCCCAACCTACCTTTCACTTTACAGTCCACTGCGAAACAAATGGCCTTCAGATGGCATAGGTGCTATGCACAACTAGGTGCTGGCTCTCCCATTGGCAGTAGTGGGCCTAGCAGGGAAACCTCTGCATTCAGCAGTGGAACAAAGTGACTGAACTGTCTCAGGCCACTGACAGCCCTTGCACAAAAGGAGCAATGGAGAGAAGGCCCTTTCTGAAGGAGCCCCAGCTCCCTCTGGCCGGACCGTGCCAGCCCGGCATCCTCACCCGCTCCTCACTGGCGCTGCGCCCTGGCTCCCCCGCCATCTGAGCCCCCTCCCTGGCCTCTCCTATGGCCCTCGGGGCCGGGACCCAAAGCGGCCGCTGCTCTACCGCCTGCCCAGCCCCGGCTGCCGCGCACCCCGCTCCTCTCCCGCGGCGCCAGCAGCCTTGTCGTGGGGCAGGAGTGACCTCTAGCGTCCGCGGGCCACAGCCGGGTAAAACACTTCTGCTACAGCCCTGGCATTAATTGCGTTCTGGGAATAAAACCGGTGAAAGGGGGAGAGGCCCTCAGAGGGCCACCAGCCCAGGCTGTGTGTGGAGAGCAGACCCGCTGTGCCCGGGAGAGCCGCTGGACCGGGTCTTCACTGGCTCACGCTGGCCCGAGCTCTGTCGGAGGTGGCCTGAGCCCTGAGGGGCCGCATGCGGCAGGGGGACAGCACCCTGCGTGACCCGAGCAGTGGGGGGAGTTTCCAGAGGAGCGCGAGGCTGGTGTGTGGCACAGCTGTAATGGCGGTGGGGCACACCCCGGCCTTCCCCTCTCTGGTGGCTGTGGAGGTGGCAACGCTGGCATGACATGGGGGTGTCATCCTCCCCAGAAAAGGTCTGGGACAGGCTTTGATACAGACCACCTGCTTCTGAGTAAATGTTTTCAAAACAGTTCAATTTCCCTTGTTGATATTTATGGCCTGGGGTTTTTTTTTATGAAAGGCAAAAAGCAGCCAGCATGGATGGAGTCTTTGTTTCCTTATGGAAAGCTGGCAGAAGAAAACAGCAATGCCTTCCTACAAGGAGTGTTGAATCTCTGTTCCCATTTCAGATACGGATCTGCTATCTGACCATAAACGAGTAACCTGTTTTTATGGCCTTCATGAGAAAAAGACATATAATGCTGTGATACAGTCTAATTGATGATTGTAAAAATGCTGCAAGCATTCATGGGAATGTTTCATCAGTTGGAAATTATTTTGCAAATACTGTGCTCTTAAAAAGGAATGGACGCTATCAACATTTAGGCAAGAAGATACCTGAAACTCCTTCCCCAGAGATGCGTGCTGCCTTCCTCTCAACTGACGCTGCAGCCTGTGCTTATTCTGGATTACAGCAGGAGGTTGGCTGATGTAACAAGAAAGCAAAAGGAGAAAATTCCAGCTGCTTTAAAAAAATCAAACACTGCTGCTCCATTTGCCTGGCAGGCATTGACTGTAATGAATATATCTTCAGGAGGGCAAATGACATTTAGTCAGAGGATCTAAAAAGCTCTAATGTATATACAATCACCTGTCTTTGAGTGTGAGGAAGAAGCACTGAAAAAAATCAGATAAAAAGGATTATATTACTGTATAGAATAAAGCCTTATATAGACAGGTGTTGCTGCACAGGGCATCATGTGTGCCAAATAACACCTTAATGCATAAGAATATCACCTCCAAAACAGACTTTTCTTGTACGTAGCAATTGCTGATCAGCAATAAATGTGTGCCTGCTGTTGCGGTCTACTCAGCTATCCAAGTACCTCAGAAGGGAAGAGGCTGTAGCTAGTGTGATCACTGGTCTAGCATTTGCACAGCCATTTCAGGTCATCCTTATCGATATGCCCTGTGATCTTCAGGGAGGAAAATGCATGTCTAACCAATGCTTAAAGCATAGCTTCTCTGAAGATTTGGTGTGCTCCCGTTTTCCCTGTTCTGGGGCAGTATTGCTGCACTACCAGCCTTCAGAAGTCATACAGCCTAGCTACCTGAAAATCATCAGCTAAGGCATCAGATAATGAGATTGGGGGCTTTGTCTGCCAAACGAAACCCCAGTGTTTCTTTTCATTGACTATTAAGTTTAAGCATATGCCACTTGCAAGCATCTTTCTGCAGCTAAGTGCTCAGAAGAGGTGATGGTTTTAAAGAAAGCTGAAACTTTGCATGTGGGAATTGCAGGAACCTGCACAGGAGTGAATGACTTTTCTTCCTGGTTGTGATGATAATTAGCCACCTAACTACTTTTTATAAAATCAAATGTCAAGTCTCCTGGAGGGGGGAGAATCCATAATATTTGTGATCAAATTGTGAGATTTGGCAACATTGTCAGCTGCTGTGTTGATAATCGGTAGGTCTTGCTCTGCAGGTGGGATCCAGGCAGACATGGCCAGCACACACGGGCATACTTTGCGGGGTAACTGGTGTAACTGGCTGTTCTGTTGATGCTGGTGTCGTAAAATGCACCTGCTTGGGCTTGCTGTGCTAAGAGATCTGAAGCTGTGCTCTGAAGTCTGAGGCTTAAATCTCTTTTTGTATGCTTTGTGATGCAACTTTTGCAGAAGAGGGTAAGAGACCAACCTCAGATCGGCACGGGGTACTTATCCAGGAT
This sequence comes from Gymnogyps californianus, assembly GCF_018139145.2. Lineage (NCBI taxonomy): Eukaryota > Metazoa > Chordata > Aves > Accipitriformes > Cathartidae > Gymnogyps > Gymnogyps californianus. The sequence goes on along the minus strand of NC_059474.1, from coordinate 61,555,084 downwards.
GAAAAGATTGAGGTCTGAGTCTGAATTGAGGAGTGCAGGAATGTAACCCAAAGGGGAGCCTCGCAGGGGTCTGGAGGAACCACACTAGTGATGATTCGGAGTTTCTCCAAGAAGTCTCTCTGGATGGGTGTTTTGTCAGAGCAGGTGGGTTTTCCCCAACACTCAGTTTCACCTGTTCAGTTGTGTGACATGCTAAATTGCGTTGCTGGACTGAGTTGGAAAATAGCAGCTCTGGTGGACCTGACTCAGCCTTTGAACATTTTGCATGACCTCATTTTTCTGTGCCTCCAACTACAGCATAGCAATTGCAGTGACTGAGTGTGCTGGATTTGGCTGGGATAGAGTTAATTTTCTTCATAGTAGCTAGGATGGGGCTATGGTTTGGATTTGTGCTGAAAACAGTGTTGATAATACAGCGATGTTTTCATTATTGCTGAGCAGTTCTTACACAGAGTCAAGGCCTTTTCTGCTTCTCACCCCACCCCACCAGTGAGTAGCGTGGGAGTGCACAAGAAGTTGGGAGGGGACACAGCTGGGACAGCTGACCCCAACTGACCAAAGGGATGTTCCATACCATATGATGTCATGCTCAGTATATAAATCCGGGAGAAGAAGAAGGATGGTGGGGGACATTCAGAGTGATGGTGTTTTGTCTTCCCAAGTAACCGTTACGCATGGTGGAGCCCTGCTTTCCTGGAGATGGCTGAACACCTGCCTGCTGATGGGAAGTAGTGAATGAATTCCTTGTTTTGCTTTTCTTTGCTTGCGTACGCAGCTTTTGCTTTACCTATTAAACTGTCTTTATCTGAACCCACGAGTTTTCTCACTTTTACTCTTCTGATTCTCTCCCCCATCCTGATGTGGGGGGACTGAGCGAGCGGCTGTGTGGTGCTTAGTTGCTGGCTAGGGTTAAACCACGACACTGAGTGACTTTATTTACTGCCGCTTGCAGACACAGAGAGAAGCTCCAAGGTCATATGTGCCTGTGGGAAGCTAGTCCAGAGCCAGACCTGGCTGAGCCTTGCCTGCTTCCGATAAGGATGGATCCGGCCCTTTTTAGTTCAGTGGCGCATCAGTTGTAAAATGGACAGCCCACAGGGCACAGCTACCAATTTGTTTTCTGCAAGCAAGGAGTGCCGCTAACTGCACCAGTAATACCCTATTGCCCTGGCAGTACGGTGGTTCCTGAAAGACGGGTTGATGTGGTAAGGCATCTGCTGCTGTCTCAAAGTCGCAGAAAGTGTTGCAGAAAGGTTGCTTGCTTTGGGCTGCAGAGTTTTGGTCACTGTGAAGGGATCTTATTTTCTTAGGGACTCTTCCAGAAATTTAGGCCTTTCTGAGCTTGTTGGGCAGGAATTTTTGTTCTGTACCACAGGATACCTGGTATCTCCACCTGTGGAAGCAATGTAAATAAGTAACAGTAGAATTTAAGACTGCACAGAAAAATACTGAATACCTTGAGCAGAAGTGAAAGTCTTGGCTTAAATGCTACTGAGAATCTTTAACTTCAGGGCAAAAAAATCTTCAGTCCTGCTCTAATGTTGTCCTTTCACAGCTTGTTAAGTTGTTTATGCCTACGCGGAGCCAGTTTTAAATTGCTAGCAAAACAGATTGATGGCATTCCAGCATGGCTTTTCCAAAGGATAAGGGGAGGTCAAGTTATCATTCTCTCAAAGGTATCAATCATCTCTGTGGGTAGCACAATGATACTCTGTTTTCTATCCTTGTTAAGCTCTTCAGCTCAACAAGAGTGTCTATGCTGAAGTAATGGAGGAGCCAGCTGACGCCTGTTGGCTTAGGTGCAGTAGTTCCCAAATTACAGTCTGCTTTCCATGCCAAACTGCAAAGCACTGGTCATAAGTGGTCCCATTTGAAAAATATGGGAACATGACAGCTAGCAGCCGTTTGGATGGAGAAATTTTTAGGGCTGTTACTGCTCTAGTAATTTGTATTGGGTTTGCGTGGCAAGGTTTTGGTAGCGGTGGGGCTACAGGGGTGGCTTCTGTGAGAAGCTGCTAGAAGCTTCCCCTGTGTCTCACAGAGCCAATGCCAGCCGGCTCCAAGACGGACCTGCTGTTGGCCAAGGCCGAGCCCATCAGCGACGGTGGTAGTGCTTCTGTGATAACATATTTAAGAAGGGGAAAAAGTTGCTGCGCAGCAGCAATTGCAGCCAGAGAGCGGAGTGAGAATATGTGAGAGAAACAACTCTGCAGACACCAAGGTCAGTGAAGAAGGAGGGGGAGGAGGTGCTCCAGGCACCAGAGCAGAGATTCCCCTGCAGCCCGTGGTGAAGACCATGGTGAGGCAGGCTCTCCCCCTGCAGCCCACGGAGGTCCACAGTGGAGCAGATATCCACCTGCAGCCCGTGGAGGACCCCACGCTGGAGCAGGTGGATGTGCCCGAAGGAGGTTGTGATGCTGTGGGAAGCCCACACTGGAGCAGGCTCCTGGCAGGACCTGTGGACCCGTGGAGAGAGAGGAGCCCACCCTGGAGCAGGTTTGCTGGCAGGACTTGTGACCCCATGGAAGGGACCCACGCTGGAGCAGTTTGTGAAGGACTGTAGCCTGTGGGAAGGACTCATGTTGGAGAAGTTCGTGGAGGACTGTCTCCCATGGGAGGGACCCCACGCTGGAGCAGAGGAAGAATGTGAGGAGTCTTCCTCCTGAGGAGGAAGGAGCGGCAGAGACAATGTGTGATGAAATGACTGCAACCCCCATTCCCCGTCCCCCTGTGCCGCTGCGGGAGGAGGAGGTAGAGAAAATCAGGAGTAAAGTTGAGCCCGAGAAGAAGGGAGGGGTGGGGGGAAGGTGTTTTTAAGATTTGGTTTTATTTCTCATTACCCTACTCTGATATGACTGGTAATAAATTATTTTTTTCCGCAAGTCGAGTCTGCTTTGCCCATGATGGTAACTGGTGAGTGATTTCTCCCTGTCCTTATCTCGACCCACGAGCCTTTCATTATATTTTCTCTCCCCTGTCCAGCTGAGGAGAGGGAGTGATAGAGCGGCTTTGGTGGGCACCTGGCATCCAACCAGGGTCAACCCACAACAGTCCTTTTCAGCGCCCAACGTGGGGCTTGACAACAGCAGTTTTGTATTAAGTGTGCTATAGCTATAGTAGTTATTAAGTGGCAAGCTCCTGTGCGGTTCATGGAGTTTGTTGGCTGCATTGCTTATCTTTTTATTTTGCTGAGCTTGGGAACATGTTAATACAAATAATGGCTATGTGCTCTACCCTGGCATTGATGGCCTTACTGTGCTGGGGGAGCTATTTTGTGGGGAGAATGAAGGAACTTGGGAACATGCTAGTACAAACAAAGCTATGTGCTTTGCTCTGGCATTGATGGCCCTGCTGTGCTGGGGGAGCTATCTTGTGGAGAAGATGAGGGAATACATCTCCCTCTCCCTATCCAGGATTGATGTGGATGGTTTTATTATGCAGGCTCCTGATGTCCTTGTTCACCCTTATGTGAGCTGTTTAATACTACTAATTAATACTGTTGGCATATTATGGGTTTTGTGGAATCTGGTCTTGTCCTGGTGTAAGAGAAGACAACTTTTGGGTGAGGCAATACTGAAATGTGCCCTGAGGCAGCTGGTCCCTGGATAGAAGGGTGTGTGGAAGGATTTGGGCAGATTCCTAGGATGGTTATCACCTCCGTAACCTAGGACTTTACACCTGAACAGGGAAACAACCCTGGCAAACCGACACGCCACCTGATAGAAGGGTGCCTTGCCTACCCCGATGAAAACCAACAGCTTCTAGCACTGTACTGGGGCCTGGCCGGTGCCTATCAAGCTGCAGTTCAGTACTCTCAGAGGATTGTGGTTGAGGCAGGGACCCAAACTGCATCTGAGGACATCATGGTTGAGATAGGGACCCAAACAACAACTACAGTAATTGCCCCACTAGTGAAAAAGAAACAGTGGACAAGGAGAACAATGGGTCCATATCATCGCTTAGTAAGGGAGGAGGAAGAAGAAGAAAGCTTTGATCAAGAAGCCGGTCCTTCAACAAAGAAATTGGAGGAAGGAATGAGAGAACTCAGACAGGAAGCGGAAACTACCCGGTCCCTGACCTCGTCAGAACTTCAAGACATGCGGAAAGATTACAGCTGCCAGCCAGGTGAGCGGATTGCTGCCTGGCTGCTCTGATGCTGCTCTGATGCTGGGATAATGGGGCTGACAGTCAGCAATTGGAAGGTAAGGAAGCCCAACAGCTGGGATCCCTTGCTAGAAACGGGGGAATTGAGAGAGGAATTGGAAAAGAGGCAGCAATTTGCAGTCTCTGGAGACAGCCCCTCTCAAGTGTAAGGGCAAGATATCCATTCAAAGAAGATCTTGTGAACTCCTCGGGGAAGCTGACTGCTGCAGATGAAGGCATCCAATACCTGAGAGAATTAGTGCTGCTGGAAGTCATCTACAGTGATCTAGACAATGCTGAGGTCTCCAGAGATCCAGAGGATGTCCTGTGCACATGGGCTGTGTGGAGGAAGGTGATTCAAAGTGCCCCAGCATCATATTCCAACAGCTTGGCAGCGATATATTGCCCGGATGTGGATACACCAACTGTGGAGAAAATGTCTTCTTGGCTCCAAAACTTTGAAGAAAATGTCTGTACCTCCTCATCCCTATGGGACAGCACCTTGGCTGTTAGGGGTGCCCCAAGAAATCAGTCCTCTCCTGCCCCAGCCAGGGGGAAAGGGAGCCCCAGGCGAATGCAGCGTGGTGCACTCTGTTTCTTCCTGTGTGACCAGGGGGAGGACATGAGGAAGTGGGACAGTGAACCCACCTTTAAGCTGGAAGCCTGTGTGTGCGAACTGAGAGAGAAGACAGCTGTTAAGAAGGGGTCACCCAAGAAGACTGTCAGCATAGTTGCTGTAGAGACATAAGAAGGCAATCAGTGATCTCCCAGACATAGAAGAACTGAAATCATCTCGCTTGATTCTGGTGAGGGGACTTCTGGTCTGGAACTGCAAGGGTCAGACAGTGAATACTCTGATGAGGAACAGGAATAGAAAGTCCCTGCCTTCGGCCAGGAGGAGGAAAGGGATAACTGGGTATACTGGACTGTATGGATTCAATGGCCTGGCACTTCAGACGCACAGAAGTATAAGGTTTTAGTAGACACTGGTGCACACTGTACGCTGGTGCCATCAGGGTATAGGGGCACAGGACCCATCTGGATCTCTGGAGTGACAGGGGGATGCCAAGAATTGTCTGTATTGGAGGCTGAGGTGAGCTTAACAGGGGACAAGTGGGAAAAGCACCCCATTGTGACGGGCCCAGAGGCCCCTTGTATCCTTGGCATAGACTACCTCAGGAGAGGGTACTTCAGGGACCCAAAGGGGTACTGATGGGCTTTTGGTGTAGCCACTGTGAACACAGAGATCAAACAGCTATCTACCCTGCCTGGCCTCTTGGAAGATCCCTTCATTGTGGGATTGCTGCGAGTTGAAGAACAGCAGGTGCCAATTGCTACCAGGACGGTGCACCGGTGGCAATATCGCACAAACTGAGAATCCCTGCCTCCAATCCATGAGCTGATTCATCAACTGGAGAGCCAAGGAGTCATCAGCAAGACTCACTCACCTTTTAATAGTCCCATATGGCCAGTGCAAAAGTCTGACGGAGCATGGAGGTTAACAGTAGACTATCGTGGCCTGAGCAAAGCGACACCACCACTGAGTGCTGCTGTACCAGACATGTTAGAGCTCCAATATGAACTGCAGTCGAAGGCAGCCAAGTCGTATGCTACAATTGATATTGCCAACGCGTTTTTCTCAATTCCTTTGGCAGCAGAGTGCAGGCCACAGTTTGCTTTCACGTGGAGAGGTGTCCAATACACCTGGAATCGACTGCCCCAGGGGTGGAAGCACAGCCCTACCATTTGTCACGGACTAACCCAAACTGCACTAGAACAGGGTGATGCCCCTGAACATTTACAATACATTGATGACATCATCATGTGGGGCAACAAGGCAGAAGTGTTTGAGAAAGGAAAAAGAGTAATTCAGATTCTTCTGAAAGCTGGTTTCACCATAAAGAAAAGCAAGGTCAAGGGACCTGCACAGGAGATTCAGTTCTTGGGTATAAAACGGCAGGATGGATGCTGACATGTGCCTATGGATGTGGTCAACAAGATAGCAATTATGTCTCCACCAGCTAACAAGGAAACACAAGCTTTCCTAGGCCTTGTGGGGTTCTGGAGAATGCATATTCCAGGTTATAGTCAGCTTGTGAGCCCTCTCTATCAAGTAACCCTAAAGAAGAACTATTTTGAGTGGGGCCTTGCGCAACAACAAGCCTTTGAGCATATCAAACAGGAAATAGCTTGTGCAGTAGCTCTTGGGCCTGTCTGGACAGGACCAGGTGTGCAAAATGTACTCTACACTGCAGCTGGGGAGCATGGTCTCACCTGGAGCCTCTGGCAGAAAACATCAGGAGAAACCCAAGGTCAACCATTAGGGTTTTGGAGCTGGGAGTATCGAGGATCAGAAGCCCACTACACTCTGACTGAAAAAGAGATACTAGCAGCATATGAGGGGTTTTGAGCCACTTCAGAAGTTGTTGGTACAGAAGCATATCTCCTCTTGGCAGCACAATTGCCTGTGCTACACTGGCTGTTCAAAGGAAACATCCCCTCTACACATCATGCAACCAGCGCTACATGGAGTTAGTGGGTAGCATTGATCACGCAGCGAGCTCAACTGCGGAAACCCAACCACCCAGGAATCCTGGAAGAGATCATGGACTGACCAGGAGGCAGAGATTTTGGAGCATTGCCTGAGGAGGTGGCTCATGCCCAAGAGGCACCACCATATAATGAGTTATCAGAAGGTGAAAGGTGTTATGCTTTGTTTACTGATGGATCCTGTCGTGTGGTAGGAAACAATCGGAAGTGGAAAGCTGTTATGTGGAGTCCCGCATGACAAGTCGTTGAGGCCGCTGAAGGAGAGTGTGAGTCAAGTCAGGTTGCAGAATTGAAAGCCATCCAACTAGCCCTAGAGACTGCTGAACGAGAAAAGTGGTCAGTACTCAATACTGACTCCTGGATGGTGGCTAATGCCCTATGGGGGTGGCTACAGCAGTGGAAGAAGACCAACTGGCAGCACAGGGGTAAACCCATCTGGGCTGCTGCATTATGGCAGGACATTGCTGCCCGGGTAGAAAACATGACTCTAAAGCCATGTAGATGCTCACATGCCCAAAAGCTGCGCCACTGAAGAACATCAAAACAATAAACAGGAAGACAAGGCTGCCAAGATAGAAGTAGCTGAGGTGGACCTGGACTGGGAGTATAAGGGTGAGCTATTTGTAGCTCAGTGGGCCCATGAAAAATCGGGACATCTAGGGAGAGATGCAACATACAGATGGGCTCGTGATCGAGGGGTGGACCTGACCATGGAGGCCATCACACAGGTCACTCATGAATGTGAAACGTGCTGCGATGAAGCGAACCACAGGAGTAAAATCTCCCTGGAATAGAGGGCAGTGGCTGGGGTTTTGATATGGTGAGGCCTGGCAAATTGACCATATTGGACCACTACCATGAACACGCCAAGGCAAGTGCTACATACTCACCATGGCGGAAGCAACTACTGGTTGGCTAGAAACATACACTGTAAACCATGTGTAAGGGACTGAAAGAGCTAGCGCCTACTAATGTCTCAAACATTGTAGCAAACCAAGGTGCGGTCGGCATAGCAACTGGGGACTATAGTGAGGAGTCGGCTGGCATGGACACAGGGGCCGGGCCGGAGGGTGCGCAGTCCCGTGTTCTGGCAGACCCTGCATGGCAACATGGCCAGGGGTCACACAAAGTTTATTTGAGGAAGGGGCTTGCAGCTCCTGGAAAGTCCTAAAACCACCATCCCAATAAGCTGCACATGCTCAGTAGACAAAGAACCATCTGGAACACTACCATATACATTGAGAACTGTCTAGAATGAACCCATGTAAGTCTTCAAGAGGTGTGACTGGGGGGGGGGGGCGGGGGCGGGGCGGAGATTGGGCTATAAAAGGCACAATTGCAAAGCGCCAGTGTGTGTGTGCACCCACCACTGAGGAACTGAAGACTGCGGACCAACAGGACATCACTGGATCCATGGTGGTGACTATCCTTTGTTTATCTGCCTGAATGCTTGCTTAGTTTCCTTCTGTCACTTCCTGCCTCTCCTATCGCTCTGTTTCTCCGTGCTTGTTCAATAAAGAAAAACAGCCTGATTGGTGGTATTTGACCTCATTTGCGTCTTAATCTCACTCTTGGGATCAGCGCGAACTTTCCCCGGTTCCGAAACCTAAACCGGAACCTGACACCACGGCACTGCCCAAAACACCATCTAAGGCCTTGAAAGGCAAATTTTGTGGCAACAAGGTACCCCAGAAAGAATTGAATCGAGCAATGGGTCTCATTTCTGGAATAACCTCATAAACTCCTGGGCAAAGAAACATGGCATTGAGTGGGTGTATCATCCCCTACCACCCACAAGCCTCTGGAAAGATTGAGAGAGATAATGGACTGTTAAAGACTATGTTAAGAGCGCTGGGCAATGGGGCATGGAAGCACTGGAATACAAATTTAGCAGAAGCCACTTGGCTGATTAATACCAGAGGATCTGCTAACTGTCCTGGTCCTGCCCAAATAAAACCCCTACATACTGTGGGAGGAGATAAGGTCCCTGTAGTGCACATGGGGAAGTGGCTGGGGAAGGTGGTGTGGATTGCCCCTCCCATGGGAAAAGGCAAACCCATTTGTGGGATTGTCTTTGCTCAAGGACCTGGGTGTACTTGGTTGGTAATGCGGCAGGATGGGGAGACCCAGTGTGTGCCTGAAGGAGATTTAACCTTGGGGGAAAAATAATCTGTGATGTGCGTTGTATGTTGTAGGAACTAATGTAGCAAGAATGACCTGAACCGATGAAGAGTTAGTTTCACAAGGAACCAGACAAGTGCAACAATGACCCAAATCAAGCTGGTGTTGGTGCCTGACAATCAAACATACTGCTTCTCCTGTCCTGAACACCCATCTTGACAGATGGGTCCCACGTCATAGCCTGTTTGTGAACATCTAGAGGAATGGAAGAAGCCCATGGAATGGGAGAGCAATATCTGTCTGTTAAAGGACAAGGGACAGTAGTTAATGAGAATGTATAAATCTGTATGTTGGGTATAAAGATGGTTTAAGTATGTAGTTTAAGTGTTGGTAAAAAGGGATTTCAGTAATGAGAATGAAATACAATGGAATGGTTAGAAGATATATGTATATATGTGTGTGTTAAATTATGTGGGACCTGAGCATGATGCAAATGGTATGGAGTAAGGGGTGGAAATTGTATTGGGTCTGGCTGAGACGGAGTTAATTTTCCCCGTAGCAGCCCTCATAGTGCTGTGCTCTGTATCGGTAGCTAGAAGGGTGTTGATAACACACCAGTGTTTTGGCTACTGCTGAGCAGTGCTCGCGCAGCATCAAGGCTGTCTCTCCAACGTTCCCCCCGCACCAGTAGGCTAGGGGTGGGCAAGATCTTGGGAGGGGACATAGCCAGGACAGCTGACCCAAGCTGACCAAAGAGATATTCCATACTATATGACATCTGCTTAGCAATAAAAGCTAGGAGGAGGAACGGGGGGGCATTCATTATTTACATTTGTCTTCCAGAGCAACCGCTACACGTTCTGAAGCCCTGCTTCCCGGTAAGCGGCCAGACATCGCCTGCTCATGGGAAGTAGGGAATAAAATCTTTTGTTTTCCTTTGCTTTCGCATGCAACCTTTGCTTTTGCGTTATTAAACTGTCCTTATCTCGACCCATGAGCCTGTCAATATATTTTGTCTCCACTGTCCAGCTGAGGAGGGGGAGTGATAGAGCAGCTTTGGTGGGCACCTGGCATCCAGCCAGGGTCAAACCACCACATAATTTACAATATTCTAGAGGCACAGATTTGGAAACTTCCAAAGCTCTTGAGGGCGCTGAAATTGTTCACAGCCATTTTCAAACCAACTTTAAGGAACAGAGCCTACTGCATGCTCATGTCCATGCCAGTCCAATTCATAAAGGCAAAAAGAGATCATCGGTGCTTCTTCAAAGAGGCCTACTGAGAATTGCTGCTGGACTGCTTACACAGCTTTTGGTTTGAGGACCTTTCTTCTGCATGTTAAAGCAACCGATTGGCAGACAAGAGATGCAGACATAAAGTTTCTGTACAGACTGAGCAGTTGCTACTGGGTCATGACTTAGACTTCTTGGTAGTAAACATCACCAAACCTACACTCTGAGCACTGATCCTGCTACTTTAGAGCACCATCACTCCTCCAAACCCTGGCAGCTCTGAAAACACTTGCTGCCTATGTATAGGAAATACAGATTGTATTTAACAGCCATTGAACTGTGACAGTAACTGAAGGAGCTTCTGAGTAAGCACGTGTGTAGATACAACTTGAAGAGTCTGTGCAAGTTCCCACCCAAGGACTGAACAGAAGCCAAGCCCATCATGTCTCTATCTAGGTGCCACATCTGTATTCACACGGAGCTTGATTCTGAGGATGGCTTAAATCCACTCAGCTACTTAAAGAAAGCTGCATGCTTGCAATGTCTTTGGAAACCAAGTTATTTCTGGCAATGTCTAATAAAGATCCACAGGTTTGAAAGTGTTTGGTGATATTCTGATGCTACTCAGATGTCGTTACTGATATAAAAGTCCTGCATATGTCAGAAATACTGTGACAAATATGTTTAAAGTAGTATAATTCCTGGAAGATGTGTATATAATGCAGATAGATGTGATAAATCTTTTATTCAATTTGATTTATACATGAATCTAGCCTTTGTAAAAGAATTTGAATTCATCAGGCTTTGCTTTCAATGATGACAAGGCATTTATTCATATTTCTCTTGACTGACATGGAATTTCTCATATCTGCCACAGGTTGCAAAGCACAGTAATAAGGGATTTGGCATTTGAAAGAATGCAGGCAGTTGCATTAGAAGGTGTGTGGGGCAAGGAGTGACAGACAGCAGAGCTTGTCTGGGAATTTTTCATCTTCAGGACAAATCCCACTAATGTTGAAAGGAAGCTGTACCCGACTTCATCTTCAAGTATAGCAGTCTCAGGGCAAGTTTCAGATCCTTGATGTAAAATTACAGTAGTTGTTAAGCACACCCATGTTTTATTGACACAGAAATGTTAACAAGGAATACTATTTTTACATGTTATAATTATATCCATAGGGCATTAAAGTGGGAGACTGAAGGAATGCAATTTGTTCTGCTAAACACAAAGCTGATTGAGATGTGATTTGGCAATAATGTAGAAATAACTGTATGGGGGAGAAGCACCTTGATTTAGGTTAGGAAGATGTGGTACTTTTAGATTTTAAAAAAACTTAAAAATAAGGATCAGCTATTAATAGTGAGGCCAATTAACAACTGAAAATGTATGAGAATCTTTGCTGGGTTTCTCCATTACTTGATGACCTCAGATAGGATGTGTATCTGTTTAAGAACACAATGCTCAAATAGGAATATTTGGGCTCTGTTCTGTCCTTGAGTTTGTAAAGGAGGTCAAATGAAAGGACCTAATTGTCCCTGATATTTAACATTTCTGGAATTTTCTTCTGGCACAGACCCACTGTCTTCACAAGAGCTATGCTAGCAGAAGATGGGTCTCGAGGTCCCCCACTTGTTCCAATGAATCAGAGGGGTAAGCATTAAGAGCCGGAGGCTTTAGTAATCAGACTCTGGAGCTCAAGAAGAGTGGGGTCAGGGATCCCCTTTTGTCACTGCAGACCCTACTCAGGCAGTTACACCAACGCACAAAATCTTCTTAGGATGTATACCAGTGAGGGTGTTCATGGGAACACCCATGTGCTTGTATAAGTATGGGGGAAGGAAAAAAGGGCAAGTACAATGACAGCAAGGGAAGGTGAACATCAAAGTGGCAAAGTCAGGAGAAAAAGGAAGATTAATCTCAAAGGACATACTAAAATCAAGATGTCCAAACTCCATTAACTCTTGCTGTCGTTACAAAAATGCTGATTCACTAACCACCATTTGTTTTGATGTCAGTTTTGCTCAGGCTTTCATAATGAGGTGGGGGAGGAGGTTGCCTTTAAAATATCTTTGGCAACATGGCTGGGAGATAATAACTTTTTGAAGAGCTGAAGATGTTCCTGGAAACCTCAGAGATTTAATTGAGGCCTTTTGTCATTAAATTCATATTACTGTGCAATGGAGCTCTGCAACAACCTAGATTAAAATCAGTCATCTCAGTAGAAGCTGGCATTGAGATGGATCCTATCAATATTAGCATAATGAAGGCTTTCAGATAAACATTCAATTAGTTTGAAACACAGCAACGGAATGGCTTTGTATTAAGAGAAGCAGAGTAGTGTTAATATTGTCTGGTTTTGTGTTTGCTGGAGGATCCTGAAAAGTCTGCTCTTTTTGGGTTTAAGTTTAATTCTTAATAATGCCCTCACTGAAAAGCAAATAACATATGAAATCCTTCATGGATTTGCAAGTTAATAATAAAAAAGGATTGATTTAAAGCTCAACTGGCTTGCCCTTTTAAATGCCAGAACCGAAGAAATTAAGAGCAGGAAAGACCATCAAGTAAAACAAAGACCAGAAAATACACACACACACACATGCCCTCCCCCCACCCCTATTCAGGCCCAATAACCTATGGCTTGCCTGATGTAATAGCATTTTCATTTTTGCAGCCACAGATGGGAGAGTGCCTAATATTAATTGCTAATGGAATTGACTAGTCATCAGAGAAATGCTCAGGCAGAGAAAAGGCAATGTGTATCTTCATAGCCCAAAGTGCAATGAAAGAGCTCCCGTGGCTCTTCACTAGACTGATGCAGACTCCAAAAGTGCATGTATCAGCTCATATAGAGATGTCACTCAGCAACTTAACTCTTCAGGTGAGACCTCTTTCAATAATTGTAATAAAAGATTGGACCATGAGTAGGTACTTGAGTTAATCTCTGGGAACACAAATTCAACCTGGGTTTTAACACAGTACCAGGAAAAACGGAGTGCACCTCACTTTTGCTCACATCCCTTGCCATCTTCGCTGCCCTCAAACTCGACAGAAAGAATAAGAATATGCATGAAGTCACCAATAGCCTATAAGCTCATTGTTAGGTGAATATCTTCCCTGCTCCCCATGCCAGAACTAGAGAAATGTTTTTTTTACACAAATGTGCTCTTTCTCTTGTTCCGTTTTAATTCTGGTCGCCTGAATTTCTATGTTGCAGAATTTTCATTCAAAGATTTCTATGCCTTTTTCAAGCATTAGCCAGCAAAGACTGGAAACACTCTGACAATACAGGTAAGAATTACCCCTATTTTACTCAAAGGTCTACCGACACAGGCAATACAATTCAAGTTAAAATAAGTGCTTAGTAACTTACAGCACAGATCCTGAGACTTGAGACTTCTGTGTCCCACTTCTAATTAAAAAAACCCACCAAACACTGCCTTTGTAACATACTGCTGTTCCCGCCAAAGTGTATAGCAATGTAAGTGTGAATTCCTGGGCCAAATTAAGCCAGTGATCTTTTGGATTTTGCTTCAATGGTGTGTTGGGTTGACCCTGGCTAAACACCAGGTGCCCACCAAACCTGCTTCATCACTCCCCCTCCTCAGCTAGATGGGAGAGAAAATATAACGAAAGGCTCGTGGGTCGAGATAAGGACAGGGAGAAATCACTCACCAGTTACCATCACGGGCAAAAGAGACTCAACTTGGGGAAAACTAATTTAATTTATTACCAGTCAAATCAGAGTAGGGTACTGAGAAATAAAAACTAAATCTTAAAACACCTTCCCCCCACCCCTCCCTTCTTCTCGGGCTCAACTTTACTCCTGATTTTCTCTACCTCCTCCCCCCGCAGCGGCACAGGGGTATGGGGAATGGGGGTTGCGGTCATTTCATCACACATTGTCTCTGCCGCTCCTTCCTCCTCAGGAGGAAGACTCCTCACACTCTTCCTCTGCTCCAGCGTGGGGTCCCTCCCATGGGAGATAGTCCTCCACGAACTTCTCCAATGTGAGTCTTTTCCATGGGCTACAGTTCTTCATGAACTGCTCCAGCATGGGTCCCTTCCACGGTTGCAGTCTTTCAGGAACAGACTGCTCCAGCGTGGGTCCCCCACGGGGTCACAAGTCCTGCCAGCAAACCTGCTCCAGGGTGGGCTCCTCTCTCTCCATGGGTCCACAGGTCCTGCCAGGAGCCTGCTCCAGTGTGGGCTTCCCACGGGGTCACAGCCTCCTTCGGACACATCCACCTGCTCCAGCGTGGGGCCTCCACGGGCTGCAGGTGGATATCTGCTCCATCGTTGACCTCCATGGGCTGCAGGGGGACAGCCTGCCTCACCATGGTCTTCACCACGGGCTGCAGGGTAATCTCTGCTCTGGTGCCTGGAGCACCTCCTCCCCCTCCTTCTTCACTGACCTTGGTGTCTGCAGAGTTGTTTCTCTCACATCTTCTCACTCTTCTCTTCTGACTGCGGTTTCTGTTGCACAGGGCTTTTTTCCCCCTTCTTAAATATGTTATCACAGAGGCACTACCACTGTTGCTGATGGGCTTGGCCTTTGCCAGCGGCAGGTCCAACTGGGAGCTGGCTGGCATTGGCTCTATCAGACATAGGGGAAGCTTCTAGCAGCTTCTGCAGAAGCCACCCCTGTAGCCCCCCCGCTACCAAAACCTTGCCACGCAAACCCAATACAAATGGGAACAGCCTTTTATCCTCTAGAGACCACTGCACTTCAGCTATTTTGCAAAGTCACATATCCATGTAGACATTGCTCCCTCCTTGCAATGAGCTGGATCTTGGAAAATCTCTAGAGAAAGGTCGCTTGATAGATGAGCATGAAAAAAGTGGTGAAAATGCTTTGCACAGAAAACAGTTTCTTTAATATAGAAAGTGTTGTTTCTGGGGAATATAAATGATGCTCTAGAATTTTTTCGTCTGAAAACTTGGATTTACGGAAAAATGCATGTGGAGTTGTTGTTGACCCTCCCCATTGCATCCTGCTTTCTCCAGTTCAGTCAAGTACAGGGCACACACTTGTGCCCTGTAAACCCTGTGTAGTTCATCTGATATCCATGCAAATGTGATGCAGATGTACTTAACTTAGTGTTACGTGGTGTGTCAGAGGAAAAGCCAGTTAAAAAATAGTGATGCTGAGGAGAGAACTCTAGTCCTTGTAACAGTATTTGTGTTTTAAGTGTTGTTTTTCCCTTTTTCCCTCAGAGATGTCTAGCATCCTCAGTCAGGATTCACTTGTGCTTCAGGCAGGAAGGAGGAGCTATGCAAGCCTGCAGGCATCGCTAGGTGGTGCAAGCAGTCCACCAGCTCCAGCACTGCTCTTCTTCCAGCCTGAAGGAATACCAGCTTCTAGCTCCCGGCCCTGGGCTGGACGCCTCCGGGTGAGGACGACAAGCCCCAGTTCATTTTGCAGAAGCCCAGGTAGGCAAAGCCGAAATGGTTTGGGTTAGAATGAGAACGAAACAGAGCTGCATTGCTGTGTGCCCTTGAACCAGTCATGCTTTACACTACAGAACCAGTCATGCTTTACACTGCAGATACATTTTAAATGGGTTAGAAAGTTTCTGCAGGGTTAATTTTTCTCATGATGAAACAGTGTTTAAAGAAATATTTTTGGTTTGCTTGAAGATATCAGTATCAGGTCACAGAAAGGTGAGCACTGGAGTTGCATAACCAGTTCATTGGCCTGCAGCACTGTTAATTAACCATCTGGTAGAACATCAACTCAGCACCATAGTTAGAGCTACGTTTCCAAGAGAGTTTGGTTGTTAGATATGTAAATGAAGTGTCTGATAATTCTAAATGTTACTATTTCTAATTCTTCAATATAATGGTCATAGAAGGTGCACAATACTGAACTTTGACACAAAACCGGAATCAATTGCATTTTTCGCAAAGTTCCAAGTTAGTTGTGTGAGTGGATCTCTTACTAGGCAAAAATAGTGTCAGAAACACAAGCACATTTTCAAGCAGCTGAGAAATTTTGCACATGAAGAAAATGAGCAGCTCTTAGGAAAGGAGTAACAGTTGTAGCAGAAGAGGTATATGATATGTTTATGTGATACTGACCAGGCCCAGCAAATAGCCTACTCTGTTACCCCGTTACGAGAAGTCAGAACATGGTACAGAACAACAGGGACAGGTCATTTATTGATGGTATCGGTTTCTGTTCGTGCCCCCAGTTAATCTGAAAAGGAAATGCATCTGAAAGGAATTGCAACGTGGAGCAAACTTTCTCTGAATAACCTTCCTCCAATAACATCCAGGAAACGAGAAACTGTCAAAACTGTGAGCCAAATGACATCTCAGTTGGTTCAGAACCATTGGGTTTGCTTCCATCTGATGGGAATTTGGTTGTCAAAAGAAAAGCTTACCCAGGAATCAAAGTGAGCAAGCAAATCTCAATGACTTTTTTTTTCTCCTAAGGGATATTCCAATCTTTGAGCATTTGTCTTTGACATAAAGTAGGATTTGAAAATGTTGAAAACTGTTGAAATCACGTAGCTTCATTGCAATTTCCCCCACTATGGAGTTGAAATATTTACTGTAAAAAATGCAATTTGGATTTTCGTGGAAGTTGTTTTCCATCAGGGAATCCTCCTGATGGAAAATTCCCAGCTGGTTCTTGAGGTGAGATTTTTATGCCCTGCGTTCTTTCACCTCTTCCCTTTTTGTTTTCCTTTGCTCTCTTCATTGTGCCTTGGCATTAAGGGGTTATAATGCTTCAGACGGCGAGCTTACATTCTCATTGTAGTTTTTATAGCCATCAAATATACAATGTGTGCTTGTTTCAGAAAGCAGGCAGATAAGAGCCTTGGCTGATAAGTAATTTCTTTACCCCATTATGTACTTATCCCCACATGAGTAACAGTATGACAAAGGAAGAAGTTCTCTAGAAGTCTGTTGAGGCTGGCCAAATTTTTTCACTGAAACACTTTCACACACACAATGTTCTTCAGTTATCTAAAAAGCCCACAACTTTAACAGGAACAGGTTTGGGGGTTTTAGTGAAAATCCAGTAATATTTTTTTGTATTTGAAACAAGCTTTTAGTTGAATATTTTTAGACAAAAGTAGTGTTACAAATTCTTTTACAGACTAGTTGAATTCATTTTCTTTCACTTACCAGCTGTCCTCAAAACACTGATTAGATAAGCTTGCAAATCTCTTGACTAAGTGCCTGTTTTTAACTAGTGTCAGTTCAAAGTGAGAAAAAGAGGCAAACAGTGACCACGTTGAGGATTCTGGGGTAGCTGACTGAGCCAACTAGACCCCAAATTTTGAAGGTCATCAGGTACCTGTAGGATGTGAACATTTTAACCATCTGAATTCTATTGACCTGATATTTCAAATGGATTAAACTCCAACAGTTTCTTCCCCTAGTAGAGGATTTGCCAATGGCCATAACTCTAATAGCAATTTCAACTGTATTTGTCCTACTTACTTAGTCACAGAGAAAATAAGTGAGTGAAAGAAAACGAGGAGAAAGGTGGAAGAAGCTCTAGAAATGCTGCACAAATTCCAGACTTCCTCTGTGTGGGTTAATTTCCAAAACTTTGGAATGGGATCACACTACTTTGGTCAATTTAGGTTAGATGTCTTAGGCTAGAGGTCTGTTCCTGGAAGGCTGGGCCAAGGGTCACTGAAAGACAATTTCTGAACAGCTGTTGGAAGAAAAAAAGGAAGAGAGGCTTTCAGTGAACAGGATGCCCCCGTCACCCTCTGCCCTGGATAAAATTTTATTTCTATCTGTATGTGCCAGGTCTGGCAACATCAGTGCCTTGACAAGTATGAACTGTGTTCTGCTCACAAGATCTTTCGCAGGGTCCAGAGCAAAATATCCCATCTCAAAAGGTAAAGCTGGAGAGGGCCCACACATTTCAAATAGCAGCTGTATGTGAGAAACAAAGCATTTTGGATTCCTGTGCCCAAACTCTTCTCTTGAGATGTGCAAGTATTCTTCTGAGAGTAAAGAGGGAGGTGAGGTACCTGACAAACCATTCATGGATCAGAAAGAGGATGTGGTGCTGACACTCATTTTACTTCAAGGAACAAAGCAAAGAGTGGTAATTTATTTCAAATTTCAGCTCTTTAGAATGCAGACAGAATCTGCTCGCATATAAAAACCTGCTCCTTGATTGAGTTGTTTCATTAGCTGTATGAAATCAGACAAGGAAACACTTGGGAAACCAGTGAGGTTTAGAGGCAAAGAGTGAATTCAAAGAGATGATTTGAAGGTTATGTGGTAAAACGCTCAGTTTCTTCAACTAATTAGGGCTGCTGGGACTGTTGGGGAATGTGCAGTTTCTAGGTCATACTAAGTTTAAGAAGCTTCTTCAGCCAATTGAAAGATAAAGCTCGGCTGAACTGTTTTTGCAATGCAGTTATTTTCCCTCTAGTTTATCTATCTTCATTCTTGCTATATACTTAGCAACCAAATAAGGTAGAGGCAGAAACCAAAACCACACCAGTTTATTAAAATCTACAGTTCATCTTCCCTTCCCCTCTTGAAGATCCCCCAAGTGATTTGAACTGTAAAACTTCATATATGCAGAAGTGGTGCTTAAAATGTGCTTGTTCAGGTGCATCTGATGACGGCTGCTGCTGCTGAATTTCCCATGCTCTGAAAACATGAACAAAAAGTCCAGACGGCCCGATCCTGGGCTCTGTTCATCTCAAGAAACTGACTGTCTTGGTAGAGGATGTGACCCAGGATTTCTAAATAGGAAGTTGTTGCTTAAGAAGTTTTTTCTTCCGCTGCAGTCGTACAGCTTCTGATTGTTCCAGACTCAGGACAGATTCAAATCTGAATCCTGCCATCCTCATTTTACACAACCATGTAGTGCCTCTCTGAGCAACAAGTTATCATCTTCTTTTGAGCTCCTGTCAAGGCTGGTTCAACCATTCACACCTCCATGCTCCAGTGAGTTCTTCTCTAGTTATGTATCAGTGGCATTATCTGGTTTTTGCAGGCATATGGCATGGCCTGCAGGCAGAGAAAAGTCTAAGATGAAAACAGTGAGAAAATCTATCCCATTGAATAAAATGCAGTCAGGAAACAGTATTTCAGTTTCTTTTTAAATGAAAGTCTATTAAAAATATCACTGTTCTTACTTTTGTTCCTTAATTTGGAGACAAGTAGGTTTTTTTCTGATGGCGGAGTCTTTATTTTCAACTGCTTCTGCAGTTTGACTATTCTTTTTTTTTTTCCTTGAAGAAATCCAAAATAAAGCTGGCATTTTCACCTTCCATTTGTGTTTAATTCTGGATTTTAATAAGCAAATGAAAAGAAATTGCTATTTCATAAAAAAATGGAAATGTAAATTTGACTTGTAAGCAGGCTTTTTTGCTTTATCTAGAAACTTCACCAAAGGGTGTCAAAACTGTTACTTTATATTTTGTGAAACAAAAGTCTTTGGGCTTTCAACCGTCTTCCAGTCTACTCAAGTGGAAACATAGGTCTCTGAGCCACTGATTTCAGTCTCATTCATGAAGTTTTTGACACTGTTTTTAATTCAAAGCCTTTTATTTAAAATTGAGGCTTTCTACTTTTTCAGACAGCCACCTGAGCTATAGCTAGAGCACACAGTGCTCATTTTTCATGACATCTGATTTTTGCAGGAGCAGTACCCCTGCTTCAAATGTCAGCAATGAGGGACGTATTTACTGTCCGTTTCTATAATTTCTGCAGTGCTGGCTCCTGGGGGCTGGTGGCAGGTAGGATGTGGAGAGGATGTCTCCTTAGGTACAGCCTGGAACACGATGCAGGTCTTCACACTGTCTTCACACTCTCTTCCAGAACCTAATCCCTCTTTTGCCCTGTGCTGTTTCTGGTATTGTCAGTGCAAGACAAGGCCTGTAATTACAAGGGCTGCACACATTCAGGACCCCTGAGAGATAGTAGGCCAACTAACTGGGCAGTGCCACAGAGATCTGGCTAGGATTTAGCTCTGGTTTTCTCTCCAGGAAAAAAGTACACCAGGGAAGAAAAGGACAGCCCCCACTATTCTCTGGCTTTTTTTATGTACCACAATGCATGAAAGACAGTTATTCCTTTCAGACCTTTTCCTTTTTCTAATAAAAAGCCTCATTTCCAAGAAGACTGGAGTGCAAATTACCTTCTCTATTCAATTACAAAATCTGATCACTGCCTTTTCTTTTTTCACCACTAATAAAAGCTATTGAAGTAAAGCAGTCATCTCTCGTTATGGAAAAACAGGCAGTAAGTCACCTTGAGATTAAAATATATATTGCTATATCCTTTCTTGGGAATGTAGTGCAGTAATTGCTTGAGACAATGACAACAGGGACTAGAGGGAACATTGTATTTTTGTGGAACATTTCCAGGGATAATGGGTGAAATCCTCCACTGGTTTAAATCAGCAAAGCTCCACCAAGCTGCTACTGTGGCTGTAAATTATCATGTCTTCATTGAGGTCAATGGCCCAGCTCCTCCAGCTCTTGTAAGCTGGGATATTTCCCTGAAATATAAACTATAATCCAGTCATTTTAGATGAATATACCAACCCAGGTGCAGCAGATCTGTAAATAATGTTCTAGGCTGTGTGCTGGGATATGCTCTTAGGACAGGATAGGAATTTGGTGTGGCCTTTGCTACCCATGTAAGAGGTTGAGGAATAGCCAAGCAAAGATGTGTCATATCTTCAGGCTGTCTTGCTGCCTGTCATGGCTGAAGTGGCAAACATCAGCTAATTACAGCTACACTTATTCTGCAAAAAGAAAAAAAAGGGGGATAGGGTGTGTTTAAGAGCAGCAGGGACTTGAATTCACAAAGCTTTTCTAGTGCTTATGGTTTTGCTGCAGTTCTGTTGTAAGAACTCAGGTTATCAAAGAATTGGTGAAGCAAAGGCTGGCTCCAGTGCTGTGCTACTAAAGTTTGAATTAAAAACCAAAGACCTTGCCTCTACAGAATGAAAACTAGAGATTCATCATAGTAATAGGAAGCAGAAGCCAAGAACAGGTTAGGGATGAAGTGTTACAATCAGATAATATTTGAAAACTCAATAGAGCACCCTTCAAGGGTCAGGTTGTATTATATATTAAGTACCTATGGAAACACTTCAGAGGTGGGAAAACTCAAAGTAAAGGTCAAATGTTTAACCCCTAGCTTTAAAAGGTTCTACATGCACCTTACGAAAGCAGACAGAAAATACACGGTGGTACTTCTCATGTGATATATGAAGGGACTTTTTTGTTGTTTTTTAATCCATATTCATGCATATTTTTGCAGGTTTCTTTAAATATGAGATACTGTTCTGTTTCAGCAACGTATGATCTTAATTGCATTTTTGTGTGGTAGAGAACTGTTAGCTTTCAGACCTTACAGATCGGAAATGGGAGTGACTTGGCCAATTCTAGCAGTGTTAGCACAGACAAACCTTTAAGCAGTTCATCTTGAATTCTGAGATCAAGCGCTATAGATTCATATCCAGCCCTCATATCTTACCATGCATTAACCTTGTCCACATAATGAATGCTAGCATAGTGCTAACAGTTTTACTTTCTTCACGATAAATTCGTGACAAGCCTTCAATAGCAGTCTTTTAAAAATTGAAGAGATCAAGCATGAGATTTAAAACAGCAATCCCTGTTGAATTTCTGTGCAGACACATATGTAGTCAGAGTGAAATAATGATATTTACAAATATTTAGGCTTATGTTTATGTGGCCCTGGACTCTGGGGCCAATGGTGGGAGGTGCAGGGAGACAGAAGAGAATTTTATTCCATGATTGAGGAGACAGCATTAAAGGAGATAATTCTGATTGGGACTCTGCCTCAGCTTCTTTTACTGTCTGCCCAGCATGATACTAGAAAGCCAGGATTCTAGTTTTGAACACTGGTCCTGAAAAGCCCTAGAAGGACAAAACCCTAGAAGGACAAAATCTATTTGCAGGCCTTCTTTTTTTCTTTTTTTTTTTTAGACTTTTGCGTAGGGTGAAAGGCAGCTTAGGCCAATTTGAGCTGCCACGTAGTGCTCCCATATTGTGGGTCCTCATTTTGAGACCACCAGCTTCTAAGGGTGAACGTCTTCTGAAAGTCAAATTCATACTCTATTGGCATTAGCCCTTAAAGCAAGGTTGATGACACCACCTGATCTGTCTTGTGTGTATGCTTTTTGGAAATAGCCATCTGATACAATGGATCTTCTCTTTGGGGGTTTTAGTTGCCAGGATGAGTAATAAATAGCACATCTAGAAACATTAGTCCAGGTTATCCTGGCCCTACGAAGGGATCAGTTCTAAACTGAGCTCATGGCCATGTTTCTGGTGAACTTGGAAAGGAAAACATCAGCCTCTCCTTACCCTTTGTCTTGTGTTTGCCAATTCAGCTTTCCTTTTCAGGTGTGTGCCCCCAGCTCAGGCAAGAGAGTGCCATTTTCATTTAGTGTACAAGGCAGAAATGCTTACGGTGAAAAATACTGATTCTGGAGAACAGGAAAACATTTACTTTCCTGTACATCTCCATTGCATTCTCAGCCTTGCAAAACTGTCAGTTGGAGTCAATCACATTTGCAATGCCTTTCTTCCTTTTCCTACCTGCAAAAGAGTCTATTTTCTAATCTATATCACAAAGCAGCTTATTTTATAATGAAGCTGGAATGGGTTCATTGGTCAATGAGTTTTTCTCTCTCCCTCTATACATACAGGTATATAGAGTGACGTACCCCATTCTGCCTTCATTCTAACTATGAAGGTGAAATTGAGGTAAGGGCAGTCTGGCTCTCTTCATCTACCACCAGGAGAGTACATTCATTCCTAAAAAAGCAAACGCTGTAGTCGCTTTAAAGCGTATCCTGAGCTCTTTGAAGTTTTTCTGCTACGCCAGTGATTTGAGAAGCAAGCGGACCAGAGCTGATGTTAGCACGTCAAAGAGCCTGCTCCATTTTCACGGTGAAAACTCTATTTGAAGTTCTGTGTTTAATGGTGTGGGACTCCGTAGACCCCTGAATTGCATGCTGTTATTCCAGATGTGCATTGTCTCTATAGGAATGCAATTTCACAGTCATTAAACATTTTAAGTTCATCAAGTGCTAATTATAGCAGAAGAGCATGACAGCAGAATCTTCAAAGCCTTGGTGGACAGAAAAGCCTATTGATCATTCAATCGATTTTTATTACTTGGTATTGAGTGGCAGGGCTGCCTGCTATTGTATAATCTGTTTTTTTTCTTTTCTAGTCGTTATACTAGACTCATGAAATAGCCTAGCTTGCTCTGATACAGGGCATTGTTTGAGTGGCATATCACCTGGTGTAGTGTACTGCCTTCCTGCAGCTCTCCAAAATTCCTGTCAGTGCTATTTTCTCTTCTAGAGAATGTGCTGCTTTTTCTAGACCTTTCCCCTGGAGCTATATCCAATGATGATGTCTCAGAGACTGAAATGAGCCAGCTTCTAGCTTCTGGTGTGCTGATGTGGACTCGCACGAGCTCCATTGGCTTGGTGAGTTTCTGGTGTGGGAGGGGAAGGAGAATTTGGCAGTGTGTTGAGACATAGTCACTCATTGCAGTTTTGGCGCTGCTCCTGGGATTTACTGCATGTGATCTGAGTGTTGACTCACTAGGAGCATCGATCACAATATCAAGCTGCTCGTCTTTGCAATAGAAAATAAGCTGAGAAATGGTGTTTGCTCTACTAACTGCCAGAAAGCTGTCAGGTTTCTGCCAAGCTCCTGGGGGACAGGCAAAAGGGTACAAGAGGTCCTGCCATTCCTGTAAGCTGCTTCCTCTTGTGACTTGCTGTGGCTGATCTCTCCCCTCTTACACTCTTTTCTCCATCCTGTCTCTGTTAGCTGCTGCTTGCAATGGAAAGATAAGCACGGGTACCTGCAAACCTGCCAGTTGAGAAGTTAAGTGCTCAAGATGAATTTTGATGTTAATGAGCCACGCAGAGCAGGCAACAGGCAGCCCCAGAGGATTCAATCAGGGGCTTGTGCCAGATACCTGTTGAAATAATTGGAAAGATTTCCACTGACTTCAGTAAGCTCTGGTTCCCTTCCTAATTGCACCCTCCTGTGCTTCTCAGGGACTTGGATCCAGGAAGCTAGATATGCTGTGCTCACGTACCCACAGCTCCCTAATGTTCTTTCTGTGCCAGGGCTCTGGAGAAACAGGCTGTATCCCAGCAGTACTTTGGTCTTCTGGGTACATTAGTTACGCACCTCAGGGCCTCAGTTTCCCCATCTGCAAAGATAAAGATAGTTGCTTCTTTTAAAAAAATGCCTGCGGACTTCTCATTTGTTGCATAGAGGAGCTGATTGCTTCCATTGTTAGTTTGAGTGACTGGACAGCAAGAAAAGGAGATGAGCAAAACCAAAATGGATATATCTAGTATCAGGGCAGCGACATTGATGACCCTCTGAGAGCCCATGTGTTGTGGCAGACAAAGATCAGACCACTGTTGGGCCAGAAGCAGTTAGCTTAGCTAAACTGTCTCTTTGCTGTAAACAGTCTGTATGTAGGATAGGATCTTTGAAAGCTGTCAGGATTGACCAAGTGTGATCACATTAAAATCAAGTGCGAAAACTCAAATGCATTAGGAAGGAATGTAAACTGCTGCAGACCTTTGTGGTAAAGACCATCCTGAACGCACAATCACTCTTTCGTGTTAAGGATATTTCTGCTAGCTCCTTCTGTCAGTTGTTTTCTTTAAGAATTCAGGGGAGAGAAAGAACGAACAGAAGAAAGTGCATTTAAGATGCAAGGAGACAAAGCCATGTTAAGTTTCATTTACAGAGATGAATTGGGAACAGGTGCTTCACATAACTGAGGGGCACTATTCTGTGAGAGAGCCCTTGAGAGTCAAGAGAAAGGAATTACAAAGAGCAACAGTATATTCAGAAAGATAACTATAATCAAGCCCTTTCCATGTCTATTAAGGGGAAAAGACAACAACCACAAATGCAACGGAGAGATTAAAATTGACTTTGTAAAAAGCCATTTTTTATTTATTTTTTGTTTCTCTGAAATAATTTCAAAACCGAAGGCAGGAATAATTGAAGCATTTACAGAATATATCAATAATACCTCATTATCCAGCTTTGCTTCAATCCACTGATTTCAATTTTCTTTTGAACAAGCGGCGTTTATCAGAGGACTTAGCATATGAATGGGGAGAGGGGAGAAATGTAAAATACATGCTCTAGATTTACATGTCTTAGGATGCCAAATAGCCATCAAAACTAATTGTTTCTGAAATGCTTTATAAACCTTATCTTATGTGTTGACCCTAATCAGAGCAATTAATTTCATAATGAATTCTTTCTACACACGCCCTATCTTATTATTATCCTTAGTCTAAATTAATAACATCATGATAATAATTAGTAGATATGAAATTGTCTCTTCACTACTTCTCATAGCATGTGGGCTCGATATAAAAGAGCAACAAGGATGACAATTAGAGGAAAACATGTCAGCTGTATTGATTGTTGTGCACCTTAACCCTAGCATCTGCAAAATAGGCTTTATTTAAATGTGAATATCTTTGATATTCTCCCTCTATTTCTCCTCCTATTTTATTTCAACAGTTTTCCTTCCTGCAAGAGGCAAACATCTCCCCCTCAAAGCTCACTACAAAAAGATTAAAGTAGAATTTTAGGGCCTGATTCAAAGTGTGCTGATGCCAGATTTTGGAGCAAATGAACAATAGGGACCTATGATTTAGGAGAGCATCAGCATCTGGAGATCCATCTGTAATCTCTAAACCCTTCTTGAGGTTTCAGCCTTCCAGAAACGTCAGGAAAAGTGGACATCTTTATATCTTGGACTATGGCTTTATGCCTTCATTAAGACAAATTAATTTGAGTAGGGTGCTGCTGTCACAGTGCCAGATTCATTCCTTGCTCTGCCTCACTACCTATCGATGGGAAGGAAGGTAGTGTGAGAGGGTAGTGGAACTGCCCATGGTTAGAAGAGCATAAGACAGACATGAAACTACAGCCTTAGCCCTGTTATTACTATTGCCTTTACTGAATACATTACTGTGTTTCAATCAATTACTGAAATAAGTCTTCTCCCTCTCTGAAGGTAAAAATCTTTTTCTACAGGCATGGCTGTAAGATGATAGTCCCTGTCAGTCCACAGCCCTACCTTTAGGCTCAGCTCTGTTACAGCCTTAGAATTTCCACTCTCCTTTATGAAAAGTCACTTTTCCAGCCTGTGCAGTCACAAGAAAACGACACACCTGCATTAACAAATTATTGCCTGAAGCCAACAGCTTGAACAGGGACCGAAACAGGACAAGGCACATGGAAGAATTGCTTCAGAATGTTTTATTCATGCACCTGACTGATGATGTATGGTCTACAGCTTTATGGTAACAGGAAAAAAAAGATATCTGTTGTGGTTTGTGTTTTTTTTTTTTTTTTTTAAAAAGAGGTAATGATCAAGACCATGGAATATTAAGCACAAAAGGAGAGTCTTGTCTGAAACAGAAGATATTAAGTCACTTTGGTCCTTTAGTGCAAGCAGAAGAGCTCAACCTTAGCTTCTTATTCTGGAAACTGAAGTTAGAAGAACACATTCCCTTGATGCCATTTCAAAAAGAGATAGCTAACATTTCCCCTGCAAAGGGAGGTATTTTGATGTTTTGCAAAGAAAGCCTGTGACAGAATCACATTGCTGACGGTCAAGATGAAGGCGCAGCTATCAAGGAAACACAGTCCCTTGTGTGTTTCTTTTTTTTCTAAATCAGTTGTGAACAGCTTTTAAACTGTCTTTGCACTTTTGAAATGAGCATCTTGAAGTGCTGCCTCTATCACAAAATCTGCAATTCAGTGTGCAGGTTAAAATGTTAAGCACAAAATGTGGTCTTGATATACAGACAGTGAATGTTTCTTTGTTATTGGCGGTACTAGTGTCAATCCTAGATCATCAAACCAAGTTCACAGTCCCCTTGTGCTTTGCGCTGCACACACAGGTAGTAGGAAAGATTCAAAGGCCCTCTGCTCTGCACACACCAAGGGTGTATATCTGAGATGTACCTGTGACCTGCCTGATGCACCTTTCATCTGAAAGGTGAGGGCCTACCAGCAACAAAAATGTGGCACAGGCCACAACTTCCAGAACCTTTAGAATGAGTACTTCTACAGAAACAGTGATCAAACAAACAATGTTTCTGGTTCATATATTTAGTCCTGACTATTTTTTCAATTTTCAAAAATGAATTTAAGATAATGGGTAACCAAAAAGTTAACTTCACAAAGTCTTAGGTATTTCATTTTTAAAAACGCCAAAAGAAATGTTTCCTCACTTCTACTTTTCAGGCCAAGAATATTTGCCAAATTCTACTGAAATTTTACCTTCATTTTGGAAAACGAAACAAAGTTAATTTCCATTGTGTAGAAGTGTTCACAAGCTTCTCTCTAATCTGAGAACAGAAGCTTCTTTGGCATCCTCACTTATTGCCTAACATGCTCTGTGGCACAGCAATCCGGAGTCCAGACCTACTTGGTGGCAGCATGTCCATACTGGCCTCTGTAATAGATAATGGCAGCAGAACTTACAGTGGTATTTTTACTTGTAAAGCCAAATAGATTTCAATGTAAGTAATATTCAGCCCCCAAATTTGCTCCCTCCTTTATTTTTTAATAACTCTGCACTAATTCCTGTGTCATTTGTATGGTTACATTGGTCCTCTTATGCTTTCTTTTCTCCTTTGGCTTTGGTTCAGAACATACAGTTCACACAAGTGAAGTTAACATGACACGAATGGGCTCCTTCTGGTGGCTATCGATTGGCTATATGTAGCAACCAAAAGCCCTTTAATTCTGGTCTGTTTTCCTGTCAGGTGAGATTTGGACATTATCCAAGGCACATCTTATATTGTTCAAATAACAGGCACTGATCTTAGCCTCACTTTAACTCAGTTACTGGCAGTAACTCCAGCTTTGGCTCCACTACTTGACTTCTGTGTATCAATGCTGATTTAACCAGCTTGAAGGTCAGGTACTCTTGGGACAGATATTATAAAGAACTCAGGTCCTATTAAGGCACTTAAAATCTGTGAACATTTTAAATAATAAGACACTACTGGTCACTAGAAACAGTGGGGTCTGCAGAGCTGAGATGTTTTGGGAAAATAACCTGTCCATAATCTTGACAACCCCAGGTGTTCTGGTGGTTTAATGGTGTTGCACCCCATGGAGATTTAGGGACTCCACAGCGTAGGAATGCCTTTGCTCTCTAATCCAGTGAGGTGAGTAGCCATACAGTAAAAATGGTGTGCAGACTTCTCTTTTAATCATACACCGGGCATGTCACCTGGGATGATGTCAGTCTGGAGTATTTTCTAAGAAGTGACCTCCAGGCCTGTAAAATCTGCCAGGCACCCGAAACATCTCTGCAGAGCTGTAGGCAAGCAAAGGGGCTGAGGAGATACGGAGGAGTCAGCCCAGAGCATGTGTTTCTGCTTCAGTTCCACTAGAGTGCAGTTTTGCCACAGCCAAAGCTGAGAAGAGCAGATAAGACCAGGGGTGCAGCATGCAAATTCTCTCAGCATGCATTTTGTCCCACATAGTGTTGTCTCACTGAGATTAGGATGCAAGCTCTGTTACTTGGTTGCGTACAAACCCATATTCAGTTTTTGAGCAGAACTAGTAACTAAAGACTAAGAAGTCCTGTTAAAGACCAGGTATTTTTTTTAGATTCAAATCAGAGATTTTGATTATACTCTGAAACCCAAGTTTAGCATTGGTTGTATTGGAACTAGACAAATGCTTAATGTTTGGCATATGCTTAGTTGTACATATTTGAATTACCTTGCTGAATCAGAATCTCCTTTAATATAAACTATGGAAGTGGCAGGAAATTTGCCAGAATTGTGTAAGACATGGCCAGCCTTTGAGATTGCACCGAACAGTAAATTATTTTGATCCTTTAATACAGAAAGTATAGCTGAGTTAGTATATTGTATATCTGTTCAGTAAGCTCAGAGAAAATTCCAAAATTAGATTAAACTTTTCAACCTTCTGCAAAGGAAGAAAACAAGAAGTGCTTAAGTTCTGATACTTTATTAAATAGATGGTTGCTTCTAAGCATAGACTTTTTTGGTGTTTCCAAATACTGAATCATCAATTCACGTAGTGCTTTTGTCATCTGTCAAAAAAACCTTTGCCTTCCCTCCTCCAAACAGTTTCAACAGGAATATTTTTACCCATGCAAAACTGTTTCACTGAAACCCGCTGATTTGTGCAGCTGTACTGTTTAGAGTATTGCTAAACAGGTGCTGCGTACCATGGTCATAAGGTGATTAAATACTCCCTCTGAAAAACGTATTTTATAACCTGGCCTCCTGTGGCCTGATTCACACCATAGTGAAAGTCGTAGGGTCTCCCTCCCCACCTTATGCACCTAGCCCTCCTGCATCTGTTCTTACATCCTTTTTATGTATCACTAGATACTCGTGACAAGTTCCAGAGGAGCAGACCTGGACAGAAATACTCTGTATAGAAAGCTTGTACAGAAAACTCAGCTAGTACACAAGCAAGTCCCCTACACACAACTGAGAGAAACTGACCTGGAAAATGAAGGGAAAAAAATTGTAACTTTACCTCTCTCTCTGAGCTGCGGAACGAATGACCAGTCAAACGGCACAAGATAAATGTGAATTAAAGCTGGCTGATAAGAAACGTTAGTTCATCTAAGGTGAGTCATGAGGTTTCAATTCATTTCACCTAGGCCTGTCAGGATATTCAAATAGCTGGAACAAACACCGAGATAACTGTAGTGTTTTTCAAGTTAAAAAAATAGGCCTATAACTTTCATAAAGCTGCAAACCCTGTGTCTTTAACCAGCTCTAAAATATTGTAGCTTACAAATTTTCTATGAAATATCAATAATTATGAAAGTGCTTATAGGGATGTCAGGGAAATTGTTTTTCAACTTCTTCCGCTGGGGACTGTTAGCTTTGTGTTAGTATTAGCCACACTTGTGAAATAATTTTGCTACAAACAGACTTTCAAGAACTGGATATTTCATGAAAGCGTTTGAATTGTCCTCACTTGCAGCATTACCTTCTGGTTACTTATGTTGCCTTCTGATAGATCGTCCTCAAAACTGTTTGGCCTGCAGCCTGCCAGGCACATGACAGGGAAGGCAGCTGGCCCAAAGTCTTTTGTAACCCTAATCCCTACTCTTTTAAAGATGTGCTTCTTTAAAAGCTATGCTATAGAGCCATGCTTTCAAAAATAGCTGTCATCTGCAATAACTGAATACAGGATGAACTGAGCTTACTCTTTCATTGAGAGCAGAGTGGGGCCTAGCTGAGCACTTTACAGGGTAGCCTGAAATATCCTCAAGGTTCAAAGAACCTTGGACCAGCTCTAAATTATTCAGAAAGCCAGAAATTCTTCCAAAGTATTTCCTAGTTGGCAATGCTGCCTGAGCTGCTCAGATAGTTATGTCATGTTTGCCTCAAGATAGTATCTCAGCTGGTTGTGAGCATTACTCACCATATCCTCTTAGAAAAACCCAGCCTTAAAAGTTGGCAGGTGAGCAAAGGCAGGATGGAGAAGGGAATGCCCTGAGGTCTTTGTTCAACAGAGTGGATATCTGCCAATTGAAACAGAACCAGTGAAAGCAAAACCTGCTTCTATAATAAATAGTAGCTTTCCTTATGCCTCCTAACAATATTTTGCCCTCACCAAGAAAGGACTTGTGATTGTGACATTCATGGTACCCCAGACGTATTACTGCTGGCATTAGTTTGTGTACCTAATTAAAGCTGGAATGGCTCATGGCTCACTGCAGCTTTCCATCACATGAAGCCTCTTGACATTATTTATGCGACTGCTAAGTGACACAGAAACACATCTGAGGGAGAAGCAGAGAGGAACAAATGGCTAAAGAAAGGTCAGGGCAATACCACATGGCTGCTTGGCTGCTTCCTAGGAAAGAGAAATTCTGCTCCTCTTGAACCCCTCCTTTTCTGTTCTTTGTTAGCAAGATTAGTTTATGGGTTGTGACATTGAGGGCTTAATTTTCCTTTTATTGCTTTGCAGGGCCACAAATACACGCAAAGAAATATGGTAGAAACATGAATGTAGATGTTCTCTTTTAAAACTGCCAGCAATTGGCTGTCACACAGACAGCATCATTTCTCTTTGTGCTTTATGCTGCAGACACTCTCAGATCAGGGCAAGACTCTTAAACATATTCTGTGTATTTCAGGAACATCTGTTGGCATATCATCATCTGAGAAGACATTTGCCAAACCCAATCAGAAACACCACTAATATATGTTTATATCAGGAGCCAAGGCATGTAGCAGGAGCTCAGCATTTTCTTGAAGCTTGTTTTTTTTGTCATGGTATAGCAGCCTCTGAAATCTAGCATGCAGGAGAAGGTCTACAGACTCATCAGTGGTACAGAACAGGTTTTGTAAGAGGAGCAATGTAATGGATGAGCAGGTTCAAAGCAAATATAAGGAAATGCTTTCTCATACAACATGCAGTTAATCTGTGGAACTCGTCTCCATAGGATGGTGTGGATGCTAAAAGCTTACAAAGGTTCAAAAAGTGACTGAATAAATTCAGGAAAAATAGAAAAATCACTGGAGAGTGCTAATCCCCATCACCCCATGCCATTCAAGGGGCCTTATGTTTTGGATTACTGTAAGATTCAGTGTACCTGGGAAATACCACTTTGATCCTGCTTTGGTCTAATCCTCGTGCATAGGCATCTGCTACTGGCCACTCTCCAAAACAATCCAAAAACAAGTAGAGTTTTTGCATTATAGAGAGCAAGAAATTTCACAGATGCTTGTTCTGAGTTAGATACTTAAAACTAAACAAACACTCATGCCACTTAGCATCATTTTACATACAGTCAGTCAGGAAGTTTTCATATAAACTGCAAAGATTACCGAGTGGCAGGCCCAGGCTGATTTATTTCTTGCAGCATAACATGCTGTTTCCTTTAAAAACAAACCCACATAAATATGAAATGTTTGCTTTATATTTTGTGGACTCAAACAATATTGCAGTGACACAGGAATTTTCCAATCTGCAGAAAAATTCCACTCAAAATATCCTCCCTGTCCTGAAGGGCTTCTAGCCTTTAACTCTTTAGCTCTTCATATGTGGGGCTCTTACGTATGTTGGCATGTTTGCTCTAGGTTGATATCAAGCAAACAGAAACTGTGACAAAAGAGCTTCATTTTTAAGAAGCCCATCATGAAAATGTAGATCAAGAAAAAAAACTATTCTAAGTCTCTCCAGCTAAGGCCAGAAACACAATAATGAGGTTTTGAAGGGCAAAGTGAGAGCATAAAAGAAAATGAGGAGAGTGAAGGGAAGGAAGAGTTCAGATGAGGTTAGAGATGTGCTAAAAAAAAAGAACCAACACATTAAAAATCATACCATGAAGAAAAGGCCAATGGCCTTGCTGATAGACTGATGGTTTTGCGGGGCAGAGGTGGGACGATGTTACACTTCACAGCCCTGATTTGACCTAGGCTGTCCGACAGTCTTTCTTTCCAATTTCCTAACCATTAAGGATTTAATTTGGTTCATACTGCCTCTATTTTCTCCTGAGTGTTCATTTCTTCCTATTTAGAAAAATGCCATATATCCTGCAAGGGCATCATGAAAAAGTCTGTGTGCAATTTCAGTTTAAAACAAAAGGCAATCCAGATTCTGACTGACCATCTCCTTTGCATTTCTAATCTGCACAATAGGTGCATCTTTTTTAGCAGTGAACTGACTTTGCCATACATGTTCTTTGCAGGACATGAAATAGTTTTGAGTTGTTGAATATAATGTGTCTTCATTCTGCTAGGAAATGTGTACTGTGTAAGCCAAATGCAATCTGAAAATATTGTGCTTAGAGATTTACATTTTTGGTCAAGATATTTTGGTCTGTATGTTATGCTGTGTTGACTTGCAAAGGTTCCAAGCCAGAAGAGGGATTCGTTGTGCTAAAATGTCCTTGATATAATTTGGCTCCTAGGTGATGTTTAAACTTTAGCAAGAGCTGCGTAAGGCTAACACTGAGCCCAAATAAGTCTAATCTGTTGAGCAAGATCTTTCAAAGGTAATCATTCCGTTAAAAGGCATTAAGGTCTCATGAAAATGTGCTTACTGGTGTCAGCTGATATCCATGGATTTTTGTCTGGGCTTGAGAATGCAAACAGGGAAAGCAAAGCATTGGAACGTATTTGTGGATTTAAATGTTTCTATTTTTGTTGTGAAACACAAACATCACACTTCAGATAAACGGCTAGCCTCTGCCATAATCATCTGAA
Source organism: Gymnogyps californianus (assembly GCF_018139145.2). Classification (NCBI taxonomy): domain Eukaryota; kingdom Metazoa; phylum Chordata; class Aves; order Accipitriformes; family Cathartidae; genus Gymnogyps; species Gymnogyps californianus. Next base: position 61,521,768 of record NC_059474.1, on the reverse strand, counting down.
ATGAAATACTCATATTTAAACTGATATGCACTGTAAAAAAACAACCCCAGACATGCAGAACAACCAAACAGCAGTGCCTTAAAATGAAAACCAAGGAAAAATTGTGCTGGGATTTTCCAAGTCAGTCATCTTTGGTGTAGTCCTTCTGTGAATCATGTCAACAAAATTAACACTGACTTCAGTGGAGCAGACCTCTTGGTTAGTGCTGAACAGTTATAACCCCTGCTGCACACATGAACACGTACTGCCAGTTACATTTGACCTGAGCAATGGCACACACAACTTGGGCTCCTCCAGCAGGAGCTATTGGCGCATGTAGCTGTCAGAGTCTTCATCCCCTAGCCTGACAGTCTAGCTTAGAAACCTAGAGAAGAAAACAGTCCCCAAGCTGTGAGTGAAGTTGCATGGCTCACTGGTATCACCAAGATTTGATTAATGATTTTAAGCACACATGTGCTGGTGTAGGACTTCTGGGAGCCAGTCACTTCATACTTCTGAAGAGGGAGTGGCAGTGTTTGTTAGGATTTCCCATACCAGGGAGTTGGTAATGCAACGCTCTCAACTGACGGCCGTAGATGTGTGGTCCCTTCAGCCCTTTATCCAGTAGTTTAAACTGCCTTGAAAGTCATAAAATGTGCATGTATTATAGCAATACCCAGAAGGAAGAACCCACTGCATGAAATACAATGGAAATTTGTAAAACCTTCCTTGACTAGGAAGACTATTGGTGGGCTGAATCCTGTGTCTGCTGGCCCAGGTGGGAAATATTTCATTTATCCTGAGGTGTGGGGCCAATTAGTAGCTGATATAGTTGCCCTACTCCCAAGCTGGTGTCTACTCTGTAAGGGAGGAGCTCTGATTCTGAAAGGTACGTGTGTTATAGAACAATCTTTAGGTACTGTGTTCCTCATATGGAGAGCTTTTGTTCACTGGCTCTGTGGCCAAGCTTCTGAAAGAACTTTACAATACAACTGTTCTGTCCAGCTGAATGCTTTGCAGTGTGAACAGGCTTGTTCAGAACTGCTCTGATCGCTGCTGTGATCCAGTGTATTGCCAAGGGGTAAAGCGCTTGGCAGGGCACAGTAGACATGCCTTCTACTCCTTGCTGTAGAGAGGAGAGGGGGGCTTGGAAAAGATACTTAATTTAAACTCATCTGTAAGATAAGTACCTTCTCCGTAAAGTGCATTGACATTGCCTCATGGAAAGAGCTAGGTATTAGTATTATTAAATAAAGCTTAAAGCCTTTGGCTCTTTCTTGTTTCCAGTTGCTTGAGCAGTAGTATGTTCATCTGATGCGAAACTCACCTGTGGTTTTCCCTGCATGAAACTTATATTAAGTTCTCCTAGGTGGATTCATAAAACATTCCTCTTAATCCTCATTTATTTCAAGCCATTTTGCTGCTCTGAATAGCACAGTACCTCATAAAGAACATTTCCTTTCATTCAAAAACCATTTGCATTTTATTTGTGCCTCAGAGGAAGAACAATCCAAGCTGATTACAATCCACAGACACTGTACATAATGAAAAATTAATTGCATCAATCTTTTTGCCATAGTGGTCTTAACAACTCATTTTCAACTGGTCATTTCTCCACCTGCTCACCAAGGCCCAAGCAGCTGAAGCAAGTGCATCTCTGACACTGACTGAATACCAATGAAGCTAGGGTCACCTAAGCGTCAAGTGAGTGCAAGAATAGCACCCAGCAAAACATGTCAGCGTTTTGGACCAGCAGCGATCACTATGTGATGGAAACCAAGTAAGTAACTGGAACACCAATCTTAGTGAACGCACGTTGACATACACTTGTACACAAAAGAAAAGTTGCAAGGGGAAGGAAGGATGTGTCTAAATCAGAACAGCAAACAAAGGTTGTTCTGGCTCCCTTCATCAGAGCCGTCACTTGGCAAGCATTGACAGCGGTCGTAAATCAAGATTTGCATGCTGGCTCCAATGCTAGTGATTTGTTCTGCCAGGTAAAGCACTCTTGCAGAATGTGTATTTATCAAGACATGGTTTCTGCTTTCTAGAATCAAAGCTGCTAAAATACAAATGAAAAATAACCATTAAAAATCAATACTTTACAAAGCAAGAAAAAAGGGGGGGTGGGGGGCAGGGTAGGGAATGACACCTGCTGCCTGCCTGCATCAATAACCCTGCAAGGGAGTAATTTTCATCCCATGCCTGCACAGATAATGTTCTTCAGGCGCAATTCAGTGCGAGCCGTATCTAAAGGCATTTTATGTGCAGGGAAAGTTAGAGTATTCCATGTTGAACTGTGAAAAATTACTAGAACTGGCAAAAGAGTGTAATTGCTTGATATTAGTTGAAATGGCTTGAATTTTCCAAATTCTCTTATGACTTGATCAGAGCCCTCAGATAGGTTTAGGGGATGCCGGAATTTCAGCCATCTTTTGGAGACTTTAGTCATCATCCACATAGCTGCCTGAGGAAATGCTTGTGTTTGTATTTCACCACAATTTCAGATTGTTTTAGGATGAGGAGAGTCCTGTATTTCTCCAGTCAGGTTTTCTTTTTCTGCTTAGGTGTATGCACATTCTCCAAAGTAAACAAACCTGTGCTTTTGAAGGAGGATATTTTATCTATAGGGGGTCCAACATAACACATAGAAACTTTAAAAAAAAATAGAACACAACATTCTTGAAAATATGCTGTAGCTCCCTGTGTAGCAGAATAATTTAAATTGATTTTTTTTTAATTGATTGTAATCATTACTTTTAATTTTCATCTAGAAAGTGCTTGCTACAGTTCGATAACGGAGGGAGGAAACAGCTGGTCTGCACATTTGTGAGTGAGCAGTATTTAATAAGGTAGTAAGTTCATTTTCTAGGTGCCAAGGATTACGAATTTATGCCAGGTCAAATTAATGCACATATTTTCACACAGCACAGTGAAGAGCTCTGTAAGTGAGTGCTGTTGTATTTAGGGTGCTTGTGAAACATCTACTCCTGCAGGAATGAGAGGAGAGCCTCTGTGTTACGGAGATGCAGCCTTTTATAACAGAAGTGACAGATCACATCTAACCCATGCCTCAGTATTCCCTCCAAAAAACCAAAATCAACATAAAGCTGCTGGCTGTAAAAAATGTGGCTGTATCTGTTGCACAAGCCCCAGGCTCCCATCCTTCTCCTACTAGAAAGTGCCCCGTAGCGTATCAGTAATATGAATAAAAACTAATTTTCCTTCGTCTGCCAAGGCAGCAGTATGATATTGTGTTTGTAGTGTAGATAAAAAACAGATATCAAACTCTATTAAACTTTGGGCTAGACTTTTTTGCTTCTTCCCTGTCGTGGTTTAATCCAGCAGGCAGCTAAACACCACACAGCCATTCGCTCACTCCCACCCCAACTTTACCAAATAGTAAATATTGACTGAAGTAGGTTTATCAATGTTTATCTTGAGGGGAAAATAAATCTTCCTGTTTGCAAAACTATAAAGCCAATTTTATTAGGGAGAGATATGACAAAAATGCTAAGTTTCCGAATAATAATCTCAGTGCTTTTCAGCAAACAGAGGACATTAAAAGGGAATCAGTCAGCTAGGGAACATCCAAAACTCACTCCCAGAGCAACTGGGTGCTAAGGCCAGGCAGGTGCCCAACAAATAGATCCTTTTGCTTTTACACACGTTATGGAAGGTGGCAAAGCTGAGCTACATGAGCATGCAGACCACACCCGAACGAGACGTAAACAGCGCATGGCAATAATGGGATAAGATCGTGAGGCTATAATAGTACAGGAATGTATATAAATTATAGAGGCTGTTAATGTGTTTTGGAGGGCTTTAAGGACTTCATTTAGCTGCTTAAAAGTAGTTGTTCATGATAAAGGAGAACTCGGAGCTTGCTTAATGCTTTTGCTTAACATTGACCTATTTATCCTCTGATCAGAGGAATGAGAAGATTCGGAAAGCCCCAGAACCAGTTTGAGCCAGAAAAAGGAGGCATAGTAACCACTAGCCTAAAAAACAGGGAAGAGAAAGAACCCACCTAGAGATGAGAAAAAGGACCCAATGAGAGAGAATAAGACCCCAGACCCGAATATTACTATTGGACCAGACCATGGTGTGAGGGGTGGGAACTTAGATTGTAAGGGTATAATTGCCCAGGGAGATTAGCGTTTGGGGTCCCTCTTTGGAGGCACCCAGCTCGAGCTGTTTAAATTTGTGCACCATAGACAGAATAAATTATGCTTTTTATTTTGAAGGCCTTGATTAGAGATTCTGCTTTGGGGAAACTAGGACTGAGCCTGAGGGAAGAAGAAGCACCCGAGGGTGACTGTGTTTGAGGAGCTGAAAGGGGCACCTGTTGGCTCACTGGAGTCGCCTGCTGCGAAGGGACTCTGGTCCTAGCAGTTAAAGTCTCAGGTGGTGTGTGCAGCGGCTTCTCCCTTAACACACAGTGCCATTTTCAGAGGTGTCCCCTGAACTTCCCACTTGCAAGGTGAGATACACTTGTGTATGTAGAGAGACGGGAACAGCATGGTTTGGGCACCCGCTGCCCAGCCAGGACAGAGGAGATGCCTTGGGTGCAGGGTATGATGCCACTCACCCCTAGCAGATACTTACCTCTTAGGGCGAATGCAAGGAGAGATGTGCAAGGAGACCACGGGCTTGTGAAGGAAAGGGAGGATGGGGAAGGCAGAACTTAACGTGGGCAGTGAAAGAAATTCACTAGATACACGGTCTGCACAACTCTTAACTGGAGAGAAAGCAACTGTCCTTGTGCAGCTAATGAGACGTAAGCCAGTGCTTCTGCTAGCACAGGGAGGCAGGTGATGTCCCTACTACCAAGGGCACCCTGACAGCAGCAGTGAACAGAGCAGGCGTAGTGGTTGAGGGACACGGACTGGAGCTCCCTGGCCTGGCACGCTAGGGACAGTGAGCAGGAGGTTCAGAAGACTGTACCAAGCCCTTAATTTCAGCTCTTGTGTTCCTTTCTTTCCTACATAGCTCTGCTCTTTATCTCTTTGCCCATGCACAAACGCTTGGTGCATTGATACATGTAAGGGAAAGGTCTGAGCCAGCCCTGAATTTGGTGACCCTTGGCTAGAGGAAGTAAGTTGGGGCACTGAACTAGATGCAGATAGTGCCTTGCGCTTACTGAGGTCGGGCCAGGGTTTTGCTACCACACGTTTTTTGAGACTCCACACAAGAATAGAACAAGTTCCCTTCTTTCTTCTGCCCTCTCACTGGAAAATCCCATTAGTCTCAGTGGTACAGATTGGCTTCTCCTTTCTCCCTACTCCTCCACCCCTTGCACAGGGAGGGGAAAAAAGGATTGTCTTGAGAGCAATAAATGAAGAGTTCTGCCAAAATGATTTAATACTGACTGTATAAAGTGTCAATTATTAAATGTTCCGTACCCAGTGATAAGGAAAGGAGGAGATGGATTACCAATTCAGTGACACACTGCAAAATATGCTTAGCTGAGATGAATACCCAAATTGTCAGGTTAGAAATTACTTCATTGGATAAGTTAGAAGCATGTGGAAAGGTGCAAAACATAATCCTGCGTGGGGCAGGAAGAGTTATTTGCGTAAAACAACTTTAACTGATGGTTTTAACAAGCTGATTCTAAACTATGAGTCTTGAATTATTTCCTGTTGACCTTCAGGAAAGTGCTTGAGTATCGGGATGATTTGGGGGGCTCCAAAAGCAATGTTGTAACCTGCTTAGTTTTCAACACAAACAAATAAGCTCTGACCCCTTGAGATAATACTCTCTGAAGTATGTGCATCTGGGAGAAGTGGTTATAAGAGGGCAACTATTTCCTTAAGAAATATTTTGTCTTTGGAAATTTTCTTGACTGTTAATATGAGCCTGAAAGATGAGATGGATTGATGGTGGGATCACTGCCAGCTTCTGCAGGGTTAAAAAAAAAAAAGCATGTCAAAAACCAACATGTGGTCGTCATCCTAAGATGTTAAGGTGGACTGGATAGCCAGTGTCCCTTGTTCTCAGTGTCCTAATGAGAATGATGACTGTGGGATAAAAGCCTCTTAGTGCCTGAATGCTGAACAGACTGATTGCACACACACACATCTTGGTACTTGTATGTGGCATAAGAGTGCCAGTATGAGTCACTTGCCCTTCCTGTAAGGTCTCTCACTGACCTTTCCCGCATTGTTGCTACAATACTGCAACATTACTTCCTACCTCTTATGCATGTGTTTGTGTGTGTGCTGTACAGGTGCTATAAGTCTGCAGCTGTAACTCAGCTCAGTGTTAGGTGCTAGGATAGTACACTGGCTGGAGACATCCTCCTGACGCCACTGAAAGGAGAGGCTTTGTGTCTTAAGAAATCTGGTCTTGTCCCCCCACCTTCTTTCTGCAAGAGTTGTTAGGAAAGGCAGCTGGGGTGACCCTTTCTCCCTGTATGCTGTTGAATTACAGGCTTTTGGTTTCCTCGTTGCCTCCAGAGTTCTAGCGCAATTTCCTTGCCAGAGGTGGTCTCTCTAGACCACATTGCCTTTCCAAAGTGCTTCCATTTATCAAACTCAGTATCCTAAGGTTTGGTCTAAGAAGGATATTCAGACCCAGGAACAATGCCTCAGAGATTTGTGCTTCATTTTTACAGAAGAAAAAGAAAGCAACATGATCCAACTCCTTGTCCTTGTGCCATGGTTACTCTGCATAAAGAAGATTGAACTGGCAGGATCTGCATAAATTGCTACCAGAGAGAGGACACAAAGAATAGGTAGAAGAAAAAGCACATAGCAAAATGAGAATTAATATTATAGTAAAAGAGGTACCAGCTAAAGGGGAGGAGCTTTTAAAACCAATGTTATACAATGAAATGCAATGCTAATATTGCATATTGTACAGAAGAGTTCCCTTAAGGCTATGTTCTGCCATGGCAGCATTTATCTCCATGAGTGAGCGAAGAGGAGGGGCAACTGCCAAGAGGAATAGCTGCAAGTGAGTTATTCTGTCTTTCTGTGCTAGCAATGACAAGTGGCAGAAGGGAGATCCATCATCACTCTCCACGTTGCTCTCCAGGATTGAAGCTGTTTTACACAGCAGCTGGAGGGGATGGAAGATGCTTGGAAAGGTGATCATGCAAGATCCTAACAGCTAAAGGTTGTAAGGATTTTCCCCAAATAGAGGAACTTGTTGAGGTGCACAGCTAGAACTCCATGAAGGTTCAGAGTGCTCATCCTCTTACGCAGGCACCAAATGTAGTGCTGAAGAGTAAAACTACTAGGTTTCTATCTGTGAAAGTGCTGTTTGGATTCAGCACCATGAGTTGAATATCATAAAACTAAGGAAGGTTATTTTGATGTCTAGTGTTCTTAAAAAGCAATTCCAAAAGCCTTTTCTGGCCCAACTCTGGATGCCTCAAGGACCTCAGATGAATCTCCAGCAAGGGATGCCTTGGAAGTTAAAAAAAATTAAAAATCTCTTCTTCTATAATCATGCTTTCTTTTATCTTTTCCTTGTCTCTGTCCTCTTCTAGGTAGACTCACTGCTTGTATTTTCAAGCTTTCTCATCAAGTTGAATACCTAATTTATGTAATGTTAAAGTAATTTGTTATAATACTTCACATATATAGCTGTGGTGTCATCTATGAGTTCTCAGCAATGTGGCCCAAGTCAATGCCAGGCTTAAGCTGTGCCAGAGGATAGCAAGAATCTAATAGAGAATGAAAAGATTTTTTTGTGATAGAAGGGTGAGGATGGTGGTGGGAATACTGTGCACAAAAAGCTCTGGGGAATTATTTAATGCCATGCTTGTAGATCGAGGGCTTTAATAAAATAAAAAGAGCAAAGAGAAGACTATGTGCACTCTGATGATGGATGAATATGCCTGCTTCAGTACTTCTGGGATGGATTAAGCTGTTGAAAAAGCATTCAACATTGGCTGAAGAACTGTAATATATGTGAAATTCCACAGTTAATGCATCATTAAATAATTTGCTGCAACTGATTTATAGGTGCAATATACTACACTGTGTCAAACCATGTGGGATAATAAATGGTATCACAAAAATACACTATTGAAACTTTTGTTCTAATCAGTCTTTTGAGTTTTAGTAGAACATAGTTCTGCAGAATGGAGTTGTCCTATTGATCCTGATAGAGTAATAGGTAAAAGCTTCATGCTACATATATTTTAAGGCTTTTTTTAAGCAATCTGGGTTGTGGTCCAGTGAATCAGGCACTGGACTGTGACTTGTGGGACCCACACTCTGCTCCTTGCTCTGTCATTGAAACTCTAAGCTGCTGATGTAAGTTCTTCCAGGCTGAGCGCTGTAATGCTCACTTTGAGAGCTGTGGTCCCTCTTTCCATGGGCACAATCCACGATCCCATCACCTGCCTGCATATATTGGGTGCATAGGGGCAGGGATGTCAGAAGGGGAGATAACCATCAACGTATGAATCCAGCCTTCACAGGGCTTGGGTGACTTACTGCTTCTGGGGGACATCTTCCCACTCCCCATATTCACTGTTTGGAAGAGAAATGCTTGTTCCCTCTCTTCCAAAAGGAATTAATTTCTTTTGAAGTATATTCAGGGGAAAAAGCAACACACACACACACCCTACTCCACCCCATTAGTGCTCCTATTCAGTGGTTAAATTCTTTACAGAAGAAGCAAATGGGCTCCGTTCAGCTCTGATCTTGCCCAAAATGTTGTTCTCCTTGTCCTTCTGCTCTCTGCTTTCCAGGACGTGCCTAACCTCAGGGTTGCAGGGTCTTGCTAAGCAACATTCACAGTCACTCTTACTGAGGGAATGTTCTCACTTGTAGATAATAATGATTTACTGGGCCAGGTAAGGAGAGGAGTAGTTTGACCTTGGCAGACTGGTCGTGGGACATTCAATTGGAGGAGGTCCTCTCTCCTAGTCCCTATAGGACTGTGTGTGTACTTTGCAAAGTCCCTACTGGGACCAACGCAAAGAGTCCTGATGCTGGCTGGTGCATTTAGATGCTACCATAACACTAATGGATGAGCTAATTGTAATTAATAATTTATTTGATTAATTTAACCCCTTTAAACTTTTGTACTGCACTGTTTGCAAACAAAACATTTTTTTCCATCTTTCTAAATTATTAAGCAGTGATTTTCTGCAGCTATATTTCATCCTACAGGAAATAATTGCTAAGACTCTTGAAGCTGTTGTTCGTACTGTGTGATTGGTCACGCTGTAATTAAAATCTGTATTCTTTCACATTTTGTCAGAGTCCAGAGTGCACCAATGGGCTCTAATTACCCTAAGAGACCTCACCAGGGTCCTCCACCCTCCCTGCCTGCTCATTGGCCAGGAGCTCCATTTAATCTCAAGCCCAGGCCTTCCCTCTTGGCCTGAGCAAAGTTGTAGGTGTACCTGTTCCAGTTCTGTTCCCTGACTGTTGCTCAGGTTTCCTGGGCTGGCAGTGGACCTGACTTGTTGCTTTCCCTTATGGTTGCTGGGCTGTTGATAGAAGCTATCGCTGCCACTGCTCTGCCTGGGCTGCCCAGCTCAGACATTGCAGGGCCATGCCCAGTCGGTGAGGTCACTGCCCTTGGCTCCCAGCTTGCCTTCCCTTGAGAAGTCACCCAACACTTGCAGCTCCCTGATACATGTAACTTTTACTGGAGTAATCCCGAGGCGAGTATTTAATACAAAACATCAAAAAGAATCTCTCCCTACCTTGGTTAAAGGCAACATTTTGAAAAGTGTTAAGAGTGCTCAGAAGTCTCTTTTAGCAGTGATTTTGGCATTTCAGAGAAGAAGGTAGTACATAATCTTAATGAAATTTTACATTTCTAAGTACCTGACTGCAACAATGTTTGTAAGCAATGATTAGTGAGAACTCTTAAGTTTAATAAGTAGGAGGTGTCATTAATGTAGATACAGCTTAAACACTAGAAAGAAGAGCTTCAGTGAGAAGGAGAAGGATCCATATCTCCTGGGTAGATTGTTAACACTAATCAAAACCAGACAGCTTTTGGAGGACCAATTGTTTAAAAATCACCTTTAAGGGTAATCATGTTTTGAGATGGAGATGTAACTCTTAACATTTGGGTGGTTTAAAAACTTCTGTCTAGAGGTCAAGAAGTCTTACTATCTTAAGGGCAAGATTTCCAAACGCATCAGAATTGCACCCACGTCCCTTTGAAAGCTGATAGAAAGGGTGCTAGTAAAAGATGGGGAAGGGGAAGTGGACCCTAAAATGTTAGGTTTGGCCAGATTGAGCATGGCAGTGCCCTCTTCAGAATATATGCTGTGCAGAAGTTGATGGGCTGTCCTGGTTTCGGCTGGGACAGAGTTAACTTTCTTTTTAGTAGCTGGTACAGTGCTGTGTTTTGGATTTAGTGTGAGAATGATGTTGATAACACGCTGATGTTTTAGTTGTTGCTAAGTAGCGCTTATCTTAAGCCAAGGACTTTTCAGTTTCCCATGCTCTGCCAGCAAGCAGGTGTGCAAGAAGCTGGGAGGGAGCAGAGCCGGGGCAGCTGAGCTGAACTAGCCAAAGGGGTATTCCATACCATGGAACGTCATGCCCAGTATATAAACAGAGGGGAGCTGGCCGGGAGGCGCGGATCGCGGCTCGGGAACTAACTGAGCATCGGTCAGCGGGTGGTGAGCAATTGCATTGTGCATCACTGTTTTTTTCCCCCCCCCCCCTCTTTTTGTTGCATTCCTTTTCATTACTATTATTATTATTATATTTCATTATTACTATTGTTAGTATTATATTTTACTTTAGTTATTAAACTGTTCTTATCTCAACCCACGAGTTTTACTTTTTTTTTCCTTTGCTTTCCTCCTCCTCACCCCACTGGGAGGGGGAGGGGGAAACGGCTGCGTGGTGCTGAGTTGCTGACTGGGGTTAAACCACGACAGGCGCACTCACCTGAAGTACAATGGGACCAAGAAGTACCAGGCACCCTAGTGAATCCTAGAGCACACAGGACTGTTAGCAAATTTTTATAAAATGAGACCAATTCTCTGTCAGTGCAAATCAGTTTACTCTTGCTGAAATGCATGGCCTCAGTTGCAGTAAGCAGTATAGCACAATCAACTTACAGGGAAGTACACTACTTTACTATGTATTCCAACTGAGAATCTGTCCTAGAGTATACGCTAACTTCCCTAATTGACAGCAGATGTTTCCAAGATGAAATACTGACCTAAACACCACCATCATCTCTTTAATATCAATTTTTACTGTATCATATGCCTGGCAAAATACAGCTGGTGCAAGATAAGGCAAACCACTGCCAAGAAGGAGAATCAGCTAAAGGAGTCACTTTTGTTTTAGGCCTTGAAAATACATTAACTCTGATAAACAGGCACTTGCAAAGGACCTTGGTGAATTATGGTCCATTGTCACAAATGTTGCAGCTAATTAGCAGCAGAGTTTCCAGAGAGAAGAAACTCTGACATGATGGAATGGCTGTTTGCAGAGTCTCAGCCCATAGCTGTTTTGATGCTGGCACAGTTATTGATGCGACTTTTAAATTAAATTAATTTAAAGAGGGAGCCACAGCACAGAGCTTCTAAATTAAATGAATGTTCAGTAGCTCATGCCTGTTTGGCACTTGCTTACTGACCACTGCTTTTTCAATTATAGCATTTTCAGGAGGTGCAGTTATGGTAGAAACCAAGATTTTACGGCCCTTCATCTGCTGTAAGTCACTTATTACTACTATGAGTATTCTGTGGGTTGTGGTAAGAGTTGGAGGCCTTGATCATTGCCTTTTTAAGCATAGAAGAACTTATGTTTCTGTCCCAAAGTATTTTTGCTGGGTTGTCCACAGCCTTCTCCACATGTAGTGAGTTATCTCACCGACTCCAAAAAGCGTAAAGAGGTTCATTGCTTATGTACAGTCATCTTCAGGATATCTCCTGTTGGCTCTCAGTGAGTAAAGGTTGCCCAAATGATTGCTGTAGCTCTCAGACTGGCCACTCCTTGAGATTCTGCTTTTCTTTTAACTGCAGAATTTTGATGCACCTTCCAGAGAACAAGAGAAGAAATGATGTAACTTGAGGTGAATCTTGGTGATGAAGCTATCCGACATGGAATGAATTGCCTGCCACCATCTGAAAATCACTTGTGTGAGGTAAAAGCATTTAAGTGATGAATTAAATATCACTGTTCTAGTTGCATGAATGAGCAAAGAAAAAAGGATGGTATTGCCACATAGCTTGGTAAATCTTCCAGTTTTCCCAGCGTACAGTCATGTCATCTCAACAAAGACCTCTTTGGTTTCAGTTTCTACTTCCTATTTCAGCCTCGGAAGAGTTATGTGCAGACATGGCAGCCTTCCTCCAGTAAACACTCCTTCAGTATTATCCATGCTGGATGTGATTCAGACTAATGAAGCAGAAGGTCATCAGCTTCTTGTATGTGGGCAGAATGAGCAGAATTGCTCCTTTCTCCTGGTACAGTTTACCTCATCAGAGATGCTTTTGAAGAAACAATTTTATATTCTTTCATGTTTCAGACAATTTTTCTTCATCCAGGTCAGTCTGCGCAAAAGGAGGAAATTGGGAATTAATTATTGCCACCTGTGTTCCTTTGAAGCTTGTTTCTGCAAAGATTGTTAGAGCCTGGATTCCATCCCTGTAATTTAAATGAACAATTGGCACTTTACTGACCCCATTTTCTTGTAGCTATTTCAGGAATTAGAGTGGTTAGCAAAGGCCTTGCTGGCAATAACACCTGATAGTGCAAGGCAGAATGATTACTGTGTTCATTTTCTGTCTATTCTCAAACAGTAACTGTGTTTAAAGGGGAAAGAAGCTTCCTTGAATGTATTCAGATTGTCCCTGCTTGGCTTAATGGCTCATGTGCAGGCCTGAGACTCAGAAAACCTGAGTTCATACGTTTGCCGCTGGTGATTCTCTGTGCCTCTACTTGGCCAGGTACGGTGGTCACTAATGTTTTCTTTTGTGCAGCACTGTGAGACCTCCCATAGGACCAGAAATACTCTATCTGGAAGAAAGCAGCTAACTCTAATCCATATCTGGCCCATGGCAGACCTCCTGCAATTGTTTCAGATGGTCAACAGACAGATGGTGCTACAGCCTGAGGCTTGGCTCCCAGGCAGGAACAGGAATGTGGCTCCTTGAGCCTATGTACTGCGTCAGCTACCAGCACATAAGTGCCTGGAAATAGTCTATGCTGGCTTGGAGACGCAAGGCCAAAATCTGCCTGCCATTGGGTGCAACGCCATCCTAGCAGACTGCTGTATGCACACAGAGCTTGCTGTGGTTGTCTACGTGTTTTGGAGTCTGCCCTCCAGGCCTGACTGACTGTAAGGGTGCTGGGAATGGAGACTTTCTCTGCTGTACTGCAGTGAAGGAACAGATTGCAGAGTGGCTAAAAGCACAATAAGCCACACATTCAGTCCCGTAGCCAGACAATCTGTGCCTTTCCAGGACCTTGTAGATGTTAAATCAATGGCTACCCAAGTCTTGGCCTGCCACATTGAGCACAGGGCTGCTTTCTCTTCCTCATTGCATGGCACAATACATGCATAGTAGGCTTTTTGTCGAAAAGAATAAAATTAAAGGTATCACAGCAATGATTTGATCATGGTGAGGGGGAACTGCTGATTGAACACCTTTGAAGTGTCTTGGAGGAGCTGAAATAAGGGTCTGAAACCCTAACAGGGGCTATATTCTTGCATGCTTGTAACTGAGGGCTGCACAAATTTTGTGGTACACAGCCCCAGGACTCTCTTGGCATCCCTTTGCATGCCAAAGGGCCCATAGGTGAACAGGAGTGTGCCATGAACCGTTCTCCCAGAACGGCTAACTGCACCGTCACAGCGTGGGAAGTGCCTTGCTTTATACAGACATCGCCTCTGCTGTGCAAAGCTGCAAGCTGCATCACGTGGCTCCTACCCACTGGCAGAGAGACTGGGAACTGAGCCTACCTCCCAGATTAGCTCTCCCTCTTGTGATTGCTCTCACCAGCTCCTGTCTGCTATGGGAAGCTGAAACAGGCTCTCAGAATTGCTCAGACTCTTAATTTCTGGCCTGAGATTTCTCTGTGCCGAGTTTAATCAATTTAGTGGGAGATAGATAAACTTGCGGAAAGCAGCTTCCAAAGCAGTCTTCCGACAGTGTGCGAGTTCCCCCTGCATTTGAACAAGCATAACAGATACAAACAAAATGCATACATGTAATCACAAGTTTTGCTTTGAGTACTTTTCCCTTGAAAGAGAACAATTATTCTGTTATGGAATGATCTCCTACTGAAGGAAGTAAAATTTAGCCACTCACCCACCTCATAAATATTAATTTGCAGTTAATAAGTCTTTTTTTTGTTGCTGGTAATTTGAAATTGTGCTACAAATGTCTGGCCTGTCAAAGCCTGCATATTAATTATAAGTAAATGTGACTCCTCATCTTTATAAGGAAATAATAGTTTAATCTCAGGACTGTCACTTTTCATTGGGAATGATGAAGCCTGACAGCAGTGTCAAACAGCTTATCACAGCTGATACTTCAAAGGCTCTCAGGCTTGGTTAATTGGTGACACAATAAAATAAGGAGACCATCAGCAGCCTAGTGACTGATTCCATTTGTATTTTTCCCATTCATAAGAGTCCAGGCTATTCTATTGAAGAATTACTAGTTTGTGGGGGGATATAATTCAGCGGTTTATTGGGAGCCCTGCTTTTGGAAGATAATTAAAGGCAGGTTGATTTTTTTGATTAGTGTGCACATAAATGCAGTTTTTCAGAAATGCACTCAGAACTGGGATGAGATTTCCAGAAGAATTTGCTTTCTACTAATGATATTAACAGGCAGATCAGCAAAGATTCTCAGCACACAGTAGGTGCCATTTTGGGAACCATGGCTAAATGCAATGGAGTCTTGAAAACATGGTCCAAAATAGGGAGGATTTGGGGTTGGTTTTCTCACGGTGGCTTTCTTTGCAAATCCAGCCAAGTGTGTCGCAGTTAGAGCTGCAGGAACTTGCTTTCTGCCAAACCTGGTGTCAGGCTTTGGCAGTGGAGGTGTTCTTGAAAATTTGGCCCTGTGGTCTTGGTTGAAGCTGCCTTTCCAAGCTCTCTGGGGATATGTCTACAAAATACACTACAGACAACTGCGAGTCACTCTGTCACTTGCTCCAAACCGATAATAAGCTCTATGAACAATGTTAACATGGCCCCAATAGGCTTCTGCTGACTAGCTTGTGTGCTCTCCCTCTCATTGAGGCTTATTAGCTCAATACCATGCTGTCAGCTCTGAGCCCACATCTGTTGGCAAAATACTGTGTATAGACATCCATTGTGTAAGCAACAGCCTCCCCAGACCTCTGAACCCAGCTGGTTTCCCCAGACGCTCATCTCCAGCATCAGACTTTTTGTTTTCTCTTCCCTGGAGGTGGAACCTTACAGGTTTCCCATTGCTAGACCAGGGTTTGGCTACCGGAGGCAAAACAGATCCATTGTGACCATTTCTTAGTACTTGCTGGGGTGCTCATGTGTGGAAACCCGTGCCTGATTTTCTTAAAAACAAAGAATTTTTGTTTTATGAAGCTTGAACTGAAAAGATTTTTAAAAAGCTAGCTGGCATGGTTAGTTTCATCTAATCTGACATTTCCTCAAAGGCAAAATTAAGTAAGCTTTCCTCCTTTGTTTAGGACCGAGGTACTATTGAGAAGAACTAAACAACTTCTGGTTCTTGCTAGGACCTGAAAGCCTCCCTGAGCCAAATTAAATCCCCATTTCTGTGTGTCCCTGATCTTGGATCCACCTCACATTTGAACTGTGTAAGCACAAATCACATGCTTCTACTTATAGAGTAAGTTCAGTATCAGAACCACCTTACAGTACAATGCTGAGAGAGGAGCACCAGAACGCAATGTGTGTATCAGAAATAAACCCATCGTATAAAAATTGTAAGGACAAGAGGAATTGCTTTGGCAATAGATTCTGTCATAAGTCCCCAGATATGAATAGCCTTTTAGGAGTTGGTGTTTCAGGTATGTACTCACTGCATCTAAAAAGCAGCTGAGGGACTAAAAAGCACATAAAGATCCACGTAGAAAGCAGCTACTCTTTAATAATGAGAAAAAAAACACCAACTACACATCAAGTGGGTAGCTTGGTAGGTCATCCTTAAACATATAATGGCTGGAGAGCAGAGGCACTGTGCTGGTATTCATTGCCATTACTGCTGCAGTTTGTGTTCTGTTCCTCATTGCTCAGTGGCTGACATCCATCCCTGTGGATGTTTTTTTTGTTATGCAGAGCAGCTCTGGATTTGTAGTACGATTTTGCCAGTAGGATTTTTTGGGGAATCTGAGGAAGATCTGTTCTAGTGCTGTGTGCTGCAAAACAACACTGACATTTCAGGCTATTGTGGTGCTACAGTGTTTCTCTTACCGGAAAAATATCTGCATCATAGCCTTTGCCACAAACTGTGTCTCCATACCAGCCTTGTTTTGTCCAGTGTACAAGCTATATATATTGCCTGTTTAAATTAAGAGTAGATGGGCAGCAGGCAGCCCTGCTGTGCACTGATAGAGCCTAATTGCCTTGACCAGCTTCACCTGGGACTCCCACCCACTGGCTCTGCCCATGGCTCCAGGAGCTCCATTTAAGCTCAGGGCTTGCAGCCTGTGCCTGGGTGATGCTGTGGGTGTACTTGTCTTTAGTCCTGTCTTTGGACTTGTCTTCTGCTGCTCCCGTCTGGATTCGCTGAAGGGATCACAGGACTGATTTGTGACCTTGCCTGCTACTGGACCCTGCTGCCAACTCTCTGCTCTGCCCACCCTGTTTGGGTGCAGTGGGGTTGCTCCCTGGTTGGTGAGGTCACTGCTCTGCCTGTGCTGTGGTCACCCTTTGCTCCTGGCTCTTGTTGCTCTCTGACATCTGGCTTTTCCTATTAAAAAAACAACAGTAAGCGGAGCTGGAAAACTGAAGGTGGTGGTTATACACTTCCTGGACAAGACTGATGCAAGGCATGCAGTGTTGCTCAGAGTTGATTATTTTTATGAGTCTAGGCTCTAGAGGCTCCCATCACTTCAGCAGCTTCTTGCATTAGGCGCTGCCGTTGGAGAGTGTCAGGGAATCCCATAAAGCTCCCCTGTCTCAAGCGATGACATGGAGGTTTGGGGTGTGGAGAGGGAGACCGGGGAGTGATTTATCAGTGCCACAAAGAAAGTTAGAAAGTGGCACTTTCTGTGAAGGAGGAAGAGTTAGAGTTCAGCTCTCCAGGGACTTTGTATTTTTCCTCATTAATCATGACAGTTGGGGTATATGCAAAGCAGCGCAAGGCACTTCAACAGTTTTATCCTGTAGTTATTCTACAGGGTTCCTGCTTCACTACCGTGTCTCCATAGTTAGAAGATACTTGTGAAATATGTAGGTGACTGTAGTGTCAGCATGAATGTACTATCATGAAATCAGTAGATATGCAATGATGCAAAACCATAATGAGCAAATATAGGAAGAGAAACTTAAATGTTGAAAGGAAGGGTTGTGCATCTTCAGGATTTGACTCTCTCATCAGCTTCACTGTTTAAAATGTACCTGCTAATGCTCTGCTAATATAATTTCACGTAGGAGAATAGCCATGGGTATCAAGCATAGTTTTCACTTCTTTCAGTCTGAGAGAGAGAGAAAGGTATTGAACAAGATAGCTCTGTGTAAACAACTGAACCTGTGGTTGTGCTTGCTTGATGTAGCAAGGTATTGCAGTCTCACCCAGCACAGAACAAGTCTATTTAGCAACCCCTGCACACTGTTTTCTCATTGTCATTCAGAGCAATCTGAGCATATTTCTTCTGACACGTTTTATTGCCAGGTGCCAGCATAGAAATCAGAATTTTGGTGGCTTCTACCATTTATTTTCTTCTCCTTTTTTAATGTTATTAATCAAAGGTAATTCTAGGTGCATATGTTCATCTTCTAAGATGGGAGAGGGAAACTTGATTCTCAATTTTAAATTTAAATGTGACTAGCCTTCCAAAGGTGGAGGGGTGGTGGAAAGGGGAAAGAAGAAAACAATTTTTCTACAGTAGAGAAAATCAAGCATTGCCTTATCTGGCTATTAAAGTTTTTCAAAAGGCTGCTGGGTACCACTTAAAGGCATAGAATAGAGTTTTAGGATCACAGGGACACAGGACCAAGCCTACATCCACTTTCTTTAGTGTCCTGTCCTCCACGGCACTTATTATCAAACGCTCTTACAGAAGGAGACTGTCCCTTCCCACCCATGTCATTCTCCTACTTCTCTCTTGTATTTAGATGCTGGTATGAGCTGTAGAAAGCTCAAAGACTAATATTCCTCATGTTTTAAAAAAAAAAAAAGTAAAAAAAAAAAATAATTCCTTTTGAAGTCTATGCAGACAGTGGGACTGGTTCGGAGCCTGGATTTGGTGCTGGAGCCTGAGCCAGGAGAACAGCAAGGTCCCATTTCCCTCTATGGAAATGTAAAAAGTCTCATTGCCTGTGACAGGCTGTGTGGCTGTGGCTTACAAAAACCTGTGTCTCCACAGCCCCTGAGGTCTGATTTTATTTCCCTAATCTTAATTCAAGAACCTTTCAGCTCTGCTAGTTATAGATAAAACTATTGGTCTAGTTTCTCTTTTCCCACCCAACACTCCCTGCCTTTGCTTCTCTTTCCTGGGCTGCACGCAAAAACCAAACTGAAGAATGTTTCCCCAAAATATGCAAAATACGCGTGTTGAAAATGTCCCAGTCTCCACCTTCAAACGGCTTGCTTAAAAAGCTGCCTTAGGAACATGGCTGACATGGGCCTCTCTTAGGAACTTAGCCTAACTGTTCTGCTGTCGCCAGCCATAAGGAACACCATTTCCGACCAATACTTGTGGTGTTTGCAGTCCCCCAGCCCACCTGCAGTCAAGGCTGAGCCAGAACCAGGGCTCTGCTTGAACTTGAGTTGAAACCACCCAGCCTGCCAGCTAAGCTTGCTTCTGGCTGAACTGGGTGCTCAGACCAAGGGCTGTTGTTCTTAGTCCTGCTGTTCTTCAGGGCTCCTAAGGGAAAAAGTCCCATCCTTCACTATTTCTTTCTACTGACCAGTCTACAACTTCAACCAAAACCTCTTCCCTCCCCTCAAAACAGGACCAATATTGAGGCAACTGTGTTTCCTGCATTCCCTACCTAGAAGGAAGCTGCTCTGATAACCACAGCTGCTAAATACAGCAGGTCAATTACGCATCCCACAGTCAGGAGAATAAATGCACGCTTGAAGGCAGACAGGAGTGTTTCCAGCAAGCCTCTTGGATCCATGTGATGATTCTGTCCTTTAAACTCTCAAATGGTGAGCAAGCAATATGAGAAGGATACTGCTGAGATATTTTTCATCGTTTTCAGCAATCATTGTAGTTTATGTCCTCTGTTTATATTAATAACCCTTTGCAATCTTGACACTGAAATCTGTTTTCTTCCCAGGAGCGTTCCCCTCCATCACCCATGCACAAGATCCTGGTTAATGGAAGGCTGCTGGCAGGGAAATTTACTTTCTTTTTTTCTTTTTCTTTTTTTCTTTACACCAGTGAAAGCCATGAGGCTCTGTCTCAAGGAAGTCTTCCAGCCTCTGGAATAACCTTGTTATCCAGGGAAGGACACTCAGCACTGGAAAAACAAGGGGAAAGAAGGAAAGTCAGGATGGTAGGATGTTGGCTGTGTCTGCACAAAGGAGGAAAGGTGAGCCTTTTATGAACGTATGTAGTACTTGATGGTCTTGTGCAGAGAGGAGACCTTTCCCCCATTCAAGTATCTTTTGTGCCATCTTCACCTTCATCTGCAGGATCTGTCTAGAGATGGACATGTTTCTGTGTGTGTTTCAACTGTGTTTGCAGCTTATTCCCCACCCGGCCCCATATCATGGAGGTAGATGCACAGGCAGGCACTGTCTGCTCAACTTTGCCCCAGTG
Source organism: Gymnogyps californianus (assembly GCF_018139145.2). Lineage (NCBI taxonomy): Eukaryota > Metazoa > Chordata > Aves > Accipitriformes > Cathartidae > Gymnogyps > Gymnogyps californianus. Next base: position 61,501,891 of record NC_059474.1, on the reverse strand, counting down.
GCACAAAGCAAACATAAAGCAGGTCATCAAATGTGTGAAACTGAGTTTCTAGTCGCTTTGCTGTGCTAGGTATGTAGCCCACAAGATAGCAGGGAAAACAAACCACTGTCTTGTTCACAGTGCTATCCCAGCCGAGGATGCATAGCATCACTGCTCATTAGTAATTGTCTTGCTGTGAATTTGTTCCCTCGGTTCCCATCTGCCTGATGTTTCCAGTTGTTGCTGCTGGAATTGCACATTTTTGGTGGAAGGAGCCAATTAATCTTTCTGAGTGTTAATGCGGTGCTCTTGCTGTACTCTGGTGAGCCCTCATTTGCCCTTCCTTGGCTGCTTCAGTGCAAATCGTGATAATGGTTATGGTGATGTGCCTGAAACAAGGAATTCCCATCTCAGGTAAGAAGAGATATTCTGAACTTGGGAGTTGGGTCTGGAGGTAGAGTTACAGCCGCTTTGCACACACAAGCATGAACCCTGTGAGACAGACTGTGTGGGTTCCTGATGCTCCTTCCAGCCCTGGTTTCTATGGTATATATGTGGTGGCATCTGACACCCTTACGGTCGTCCAGGATAGAGTTTCTATATTTCAAACTAAGTCAAAACAGCTTTTTGACATTTAAAAATATCTCCCAGGATGGAAATAACAACATTTTTGTGGTGGGATCATTTTAGGAGGCAGTTATTTTTCTCTCCTAAATTTGGAGCCCCTCACCCTTATTTTGTTCCTTGGGCTGATATTTTCAAAACGACCAAAAGATTCAAACAAAGACTCTTGGATCTGAAAGTAAACCGAGGATGATCTGAACATCCAGGCTCATGATGAGGCTTTGGAAATTTCTTTGTGTGATCTCTGGATAGAAAATCAGATTAGTTATTCAGCACAAGCCTGGCACACACCTGGAAAGGAAACAAAACTGAAGTGACTTTAAGCTCCGCCTGGTTTTTGCCCCATCCAAACATGATATGCGAGGCTGCTGCTCTGCTCTGCCAGCAGAGAAAACAAATGGATGGTCAGAGAGAAAAATTTCCAATGCATTATGGCAAATTGAAAAAAATGCATCGAAACAGGAGGCTCCATGTCAAGAGCATCAATTCCCTTCACTCCCCATTTGGCTTGGGACAGCCTTTGACAGAAAGCATCGCATTGAAGTGAATTACAAGCAGGGAATGGAGGTGATGCATAAGGGTAGAGCAGGGAAAGAGTGCAAATGATGTTGGATCCTCACCACTAACCAATGCGTCTTGCTGCTAGGATACAGTGGAGATGGATGGGAGAAGGCTGGAAGAAGTCATCTACTTGAGGAGGTTGCTTAACAGACAAAGAGCTAAAGCAAAGCGACAATATACAGGCATAAAAGTGAAATATAATCAGATTCTCATCAGCTTTTTCTGGACAATAAATCTGGTCTGTGTTCTGGTATAAACCTGATACCCACTGCTTTACATCTCATTCTCTCAGCTTCATTTTCAGAGGTCACACTTTCCAGCAATGCATTTTAGAGCGGCAACTGAGCTACTTGGGGACTTGGATGCTGTAGTGTTTTACTGAATTAAACAATAGACGTTGCTTTAAGGAGAGTCAAGGAGACTTCAGAGTGTGCAAGATCTTTATTTATTGTTTGTTTGGGAGATCCACACACACAAGGCATGAGACCTGGTAGGGCTTGTATAAGACAAGAAAAGGAGTCCAGCTCCAGGACACAGAGCTGAGTTGGTTTGCCCAGCCATCCATGGGGATTCTGTAGGACAGCCAAGAATTTAATCCTGAGTTTCAAACCTCAGATGAATATTTCACGAACAAGCACATTTTTCTTCTGTTTTTTGCTTGCAGGTGGCCAGAACTTCACCAACCTGATCTTGACTTCAGACCGATGTAAATCAGAAGCTGTGGCCAGCAGATGAACCCTAGAGAGAGGAGAAAAGCAATGTGATGGGTCTTGTCAAATTCTTCATGCATCAAGATGTAAGTCAAGACAGGGGGACATGGACATTTTAAAAGAGCATGCTTTCCAGGTGCATTTCTTTTTATCAGTCCTGACTTGCATGACAACGCAGGATGGGTTTTTTTAATGATTTTTAATGAGGGTAGATCTAGTTACACCAGAGTCTAACCTCCTATTCTAGTTGGTTTCAACTGCCTTTGGCAATTCACTGGTACAAAAGGAAATATTGATCAGGAGATCTGTCATAGCACTGTATCTTCCCATGTTTAATACAGTGGTGAAATCAAGAAGGGAATTCTGACTATTGAATTTCAGAAAGGGAAATTTTCTCAGCTATTCCAGCAGACTCTCTTTTTCCAAACCATAGAAAGTACTATCAAATCATAAATGTAATATCAAAGCAGCCATGTTGTTTGATTGATTCTCTCCACGGCCTTTCCCATGCTCCCACACCATAGTCAGTGTTTGAGCTCTTTTAGCTTAGAAGATGCTTGCAGCATGGAGGTGTGATGTGCACTCCCAGCTGTGCTGTCTGCCCATCTGGACCTTGGCACGCTGCTCTCTAGCCAGCAAAGTGCTCCAGGACAGCCCCATTTTTCAGATTTCCATCAGCATCAGTATTCAAGGGCTGAGTGTTGACTTTTTGATGGTCTGACGTTCAAACTGTAACATTTTAATTTCATCTTGGAGCAGCCTGGCTCGTCACTATCCTAAGATGACTAAATGTAGGTATTTGCCTGTTGAGCTCTGGCAGAGTGCTCCATGAGCACGCTCGTGCCAGGAAAGCTCCTCTATCCTTGAAGCAGTTAGCTGGCTCTGTAAGTATCCTGCCAATGAGGACTGGAAAGGCTGCGGTATTTATCTTGCTGATTTGTGGGCATTTCATTTTTCAGTTGGGGGCCTTTGGTCCCATCTACGCCATTGACAAAGCTAAGTACCTGGTGAAAGACTTTCTCAGCTGAGTCTCTCCTGGATCTCTCAGGGTAAGTCTTAAAAATTGCTGCATGTGTGAGTCATACAATCTCCCAGTATTATACAGATCCCCAAACCAAAGACGAAATAGAAAAGCCTCCTCAGACTTCAAGACAAGCTCTGCCTTAGTCTGTGTTGTGGTTTAACCCCCGCTGGCAACTAAACACCATGCAGCCGCTTCCCCCTCCCCTCTCCCAGTGGGGTGGGGAGGAGAAAAAAAAAAGTAAAACTCGTGGGTTGAGATAAGAACAGTTTAATAACTAAAGTAAAATAAAATACACTACTAACTAATAATAATAATAATATTATAATAATTGTAATGAAAAGGAATATAACAAAATGAAAGCAATAACACCCAAGAAAAGACAAGTGATGCACAATGCAATTGCTCACCACCAGCTGACTGACGCCTGAGCAGCAATCCAGCCCTCCCAGCCAGCTCCCCCCTGTTTATATACTGGGCATGACATTCTATGGTATGGAATACCCCTTTGGCTAGTTCGGGTCAGCTGCCCCGGCTATGCTCCCTCCCAGCTTCTTGCCCACCTGCTTGCTGGCAGAGCATGGGAAACTGAAAAGTCCTTAACTTGGGGTAAGCGCTATTTAGCAACAACTAACATCAGTGTGTTATCATCAGCATTATTCTCACACGAAATCCAAAACACAGCATTGTACCAGCTACTAAGAAGAAAGTTAACTCTCTCCCAGCTGAAACGAGGACAGTCTGGAAGGGACTAAAGGCTCTGGGTGATCCTTCTAGGGTACCATACAACAGGTTAAGGGGGAAAAGAAACCCACCTCAGCCTTGTTTGGAAAATAAGGTGATGTAGTGGGTTGACCCTGGCTGGATGCCAGGTGCCCACCAAAGCCGCTCTATCACTCCCACTCCTCAGCTGGACAGGGAAGAGAAAATATAACAAAAGGCTCGTGGGTCGAGATAAGGACAGAGAGAAATCACTCACCAGTTACCATCACGGGCAAAAGAGACTCGACTTGCGGAAAAAATTAATTTATTACTAGTCAAATTAGAGCAGGATAATGAGAAATAAAACCAAATCTTAAAAACACCTTCCCCCCACCCCTGCTTTCTTCTCGGGCTCAACTTTACTCCCAATTTTCTCTACCTTCTCCCCCCCAGTGGCACAGGGGGATGGGGAATGGGGGTTGCGGTCAGTTCATCACACATTGTCTCTGCTGCTCCTTCCTCCTCAGGGGGAGGACTCCTCACACTCTTCCCTTGCTCCAGCGTGGGGTCCCTCCCACAGGAGACAGTCCTCCATGAACTTCTCCAACGTGAGTCCTTCCCACGGGCTACAGTTCTTCATGAACTGCTCCAGCATGGGTCCCTTCCAAAGGGTCACAAGTCCTGCCAGCAAACCTACTCCAGCGTGGGCTCCTCTCTCCACGGGTCCACAGCGTGGGCTTCCCACGGGGTCACAGCCTCCTTCGGACACATCCACCTGCTCCAGTGTGGGGCCCTCCACGGGCTGCAGGTGGATATCTGCTCCATCGTTAACCTCCATGGGCTGCAGGGGGACAGCCTGCCTCACCATGGTCTTCACCACGGGCTGCAGGGGAATCTCTGCTCTGGTGCCTGGAGCATCTCCTCCCCCTCCTTCTTCACTGACCTTGGTGTCTGCAGAGTTGTTTCTCTCACATCTTCTCACTCTTCTCTTCTGACTGCGGTTTCTGTTGCACAGGGCTTTTTTCCCCCTTCTTAAATATGGTATCACAGAGGCACTACCACTGTCGCTGATGGGCTTGGCCTTTGCCAGCGGCAGGTCCGACTGGGAGCTGGCTGGCATTGGCTCTATCAGACATAGGGGAAGCTTCTAGCAGCTTCTCACAGAAGCCACCCCTGTAGCCCCACCACTACCAAAACCTTGCCACACAAACCAATACAGGTGAATAAGGATTTATAGGTGTTTCTGTTTTATTTGTAAACCAAGCAGTGGATGGTATCTGCATTGAGGGAGCTGGACAGCATGAGGTGTCTAAGCTGGGGTGAGAATTAAGCCCAGAGTTTTGAGGAGTTGCATCCTTTGTGTCAGGCCAAATCCTGCAGCACTAGAACATGGCCAGGTCTTACCAGGTCGGGTTTACCGGCAGAGGTGACTTTGTGCAGCTGGATATACCAATACCCTGCTTCTGAGCCTTTTTAGAGAAGCAGTGACTCAGGTAGAGCTCTACCATTTGCTTGTGCCTGTGAAATACAGAGGTACAGGTGGACTTTTCCCTAGAGACTAAGAGAAAACTGCATCTTGTGCGAGCTTAATTTCCCTTTCACTCTTTTGGAAAGCTCAGACTGGATCTTTAGTCCTGCTCTGCAGGACTTGGCAGCGGGGAATCACCTGCCTTACATTTGAAAGAAAAGGAAAAAATAATTGTTAGTCATCCTTATCTGTTATCGACAATATCTTCTTGTAGAAGACATGATTAGTGATAGACAAGGCTAAAAAATATTCTGAGTCCGAAAATGGAAAAAGGCAATCAAGAAAATTATGGTGGGAAATAAACTTTTGCCTGGCAAAGTCTCCCTGTTCTGGAAGGTCAGTAGATAAGAGATGTTGCAGGTAACGTGAGAAGATCACTTATGGCACACTTCTTATCTGAGCTAAATAAATTTAGCTCCTGATAGTGTTTTCACTGCAAGCCTCTTCTATGGCAGCAGTGCATGTAAAGGCTGCCTCTCCTAGATCAGCCCTTGGGACACCCCATTGTCTTAAGCAGGACTGAAAAGCGTAAACTAGTCATCTCTCTTGGGTTATCCCAGGCTGGGGAGACATACAAATGAGCAAAAGGGTAGAAACCTTCAGTAAGAAAAGCTTCCTGGAGATGACTGAGGTCCATTAAAGTCCTGTTGAGGTGAAAACCTTTTCTATGCTCAGCACAACGTGAGGAATGAGAAGAAGAAGTGATGTCCAAGCTCAAAGGAACAGCTGGTTCTTGGTTCCTTTCACGGCAGCCCCGTTCCCCTTCAAGCGGACCTCACTGCTGCTGTGTCTCCACCTTTCCAAAGCTGTTATCGAGTCCATCCCACAACCAGACAGAAGCCCTCAGTCCTCTGCAAAGGATATTTTCCTTCTCATAGAAGAACCACAGCACAGCCAGCTTCAAGTGCTGAGTACCTAAACCAAACGATTGCATTAAAAGCCCTCTCGGGGCTCGCTTCGCAGCTCAGTACTGTTGTCCTTAGCTGAGGTGGCCAGACTGTCAGAGGTGCTGGGCGTATGCACCAGGGAGTCTTTTTCATTGAAAGCTGTTGCATCCTGAGTATCTGTCTCGCTGTGCAAAGATTTCATTGCCATTATTTTAATTGGGTGCCTTGGAGGCAAATTAGTTCACAGGCTGATTAAATTTATGAGTAATAATTATTTCATTAAGGTATACTGTACAATTAAGTACCTATCTTATTATATACCTTTTTCCTTTTAATCATGTCACTTAGTGTAGTATCTACAGAATTACCCACAACAGTTTTGTTTAGGAATGATCAGAGGCAAGCTGAAAAATAAAGCTAGAGAATACTGTAATCCACCTGTTCCTAGAATTACACTTATTAATTTGCAATACTAATTACATGTACAGGTGTCGTGCAACCTAGGTTACATGGCGTATGCTGCCTTAGGAACTGAAGTATTGCAGTTCTTTCTTGGTTTACATCTTTTTCTTCCTAAGGAAGAGGCACATTAAGAGGACTTTAAAATGTACACTTCATTTTGGACTTACATGGATGGAGCACCTCTGTGCTAACAGTAATCAAGATAACACCTGATATTTTCACACAGGTCTTGGCAGTTTTTCAAGAAGGTGTAGAAGAGAAGAGAGCCAATGTGTCCCCTCTTGGTGGGTGAGTGCTCTTGCATCGCTAGGATGGCTCTGCAGCTGCCTCAGATGATTTGCAGGTAAGGAAGCTGCTGGGTTATAACCAGCACCTCTCTAGAAATCAGCTGCTGCTTGGCTTTGGTGATGCCTCCTCTACAGATAAATCGGTGCCTCGTGCTGCAGAACTAGTGCATTTGGCTCGGTCCATTGAAAGTCACCTCACTTCTCTGGTGCACTTTGCTGGCAAAGAGATTCACTGGGGACCAGGCTGTACTCCTATTCCTTCTGGTCAGTGGCATCTTCCTGTTGGAGGCAGCCTCGTGGGTCAGCCACAGAGACAAATTCTGAAGCACTGAGAACTCAAACAGCATTGAAAAAATGCAGGTTTGCCTCCCTGCTCTCTACCCAGTTGTGCAGTATTAGTGTGCATCAGAGAAAGAAAGCATGATGGGCACCTCAGGAAAGTGCCACTTCGTGATGACTAAGTGTGCATCTTTCCTCAGCAGGTCTGGGAGAGAGTCTCCTCCTTCACACAATGGCTACTGCCTCTTCTGCCAGAAATGGAGCATATTCATTCCTCTTTTAATGTGCAGTACCACTCTGAGCTATTTAAAGCCTTTTTGCCAGAAACAAAGCCCAGGGAGAGCAAAGTACAGAGAGATACTGAGGTGCACCTAAAGGCAGACTATGGCTGGTGAACAAGTTCTGCAGATGTGAGAAGAGGTCTGCTGGCACAAGCAGATCACTTCAGCAAGCCCCTGGGAAAAACATGAAGCTCCTTCTCCACTGTTAAAAAAAAAACAGAGTGAAATTAAGCATATTGTAAAAGTTAAAGTTGTTGTTGGGACAACTAGCTGAAAGAACAGGAGCATTTCTGATTTGGGGAGTAGTATAAAGAAATCCACATTGTTAGCCTGTTTTCAGCCAAAATGCCAACACAGGAAGGAGGAGTGCATTTTGCCCCACACTAACACATCCTTGTTTCTTAAATGGTATTCTTTATGAATCCTCACTTTCAGTCTAACATCTGTAAGTATATCAGATACTGCCCTATTTGTGACTGTGCAGACTGCAGCCTTAACAGTTTGCACTCTCTTTATGTAATGCTCAGCTGGAGAGGATATTTCTTGAGTTTTCCAGTGAAATTATCAGTTCTAAAAAGCACTTTTCCTTAGTTCAAATAAGTTAAATAAGTTTTTATTTAAAATAAGCTTGGAGCACCTTGAGGATCTTCTCAGATGAGCTGTATCTTACAATGGTCCTACACATTTAAAATAGCTGCATTTTCTTTTCCTCCCATGCATCTGGACATATTTCAGACTTCTGTAATCCCTTTCTGGATGCTGACAAGGCAGTAATGCAACAGGAGTGATCACCCTGCAGTGCCACAGGGTGTTATCTGTGCTGCCTCGAGGAAAGAGGTTCCTCTGACAGCATTTCTGTCTTTCCTCTTCCAAGGGGTTGGTGCTGGTGGTGGCGCAGACTGACAACAACTGAGCCACAGAGGGGGCATATGTGGCCTTGGGGGTTTGCAGCAGTGAACGAAACCGGGTAGTTTCTCCAATCAAAGTATATTTATCTGGCAAAGACCATCCCAACCAATGTGATGGAGCAAGTGTTAACAGCTCATCCTCTCAAAGCATCCTTAAGGTAAATATCAAGGGCAGGAAACATCTTGTAGACAGAGAGCAGAAGCAGCTGAGGTTTCCCCACACTACAGAGCTTCACCACCGTCAAACCTCTGCTTAGGGCATGTGACACGTGTGCCAGGAGGCAGGCACAGAGACTCCGTCTCAGCCTGGGGTCAACTCGGGTACCAGCAGCTCGTTAGCCCCACGCCGCGTCTGTCCCCACCAGCCCTGCCTGCTGGCTCCTGCCAGCCCAGGGGTTCTGCAGGGCTGTGCCTCCTCACGCAGTTCCAGCAGCATCTTCCTCAGCTCTGTTAATGCACCTCGGGAACCTGCTTGAGCTGTGCCAGGAGAGAAGCAAATGAGGCCACCTCTACCCTCAGGGTCTGCGCCGGCTTGGGAGGGGCAGGATTGCTCCAGGGTTTGTAAATGGCCCAAAAACCAGACTGCTGGGGGAAAACCAGTTTTCTGATTCAATTCATGTGATTGGAGCTAGAAGCGGGATGTTCTGAACATGGTCAGGTGCTGTTCTGGCAGTTCCCAAATTTGCTGCTGACCCAGGCATCACTTCCCCTGGCTCAAGGCTGCAGCTGGAGCAAGGCAGGGACAGCAACATGCACTGTTCCCGTCCGAGCTCCTGGAAAGGCAACCACATTGCCTCTGGGTTCCCTGGCAGAAAATAATACCTTTACGTGAAAAGATCTGCCACAGCCTCCCTAACTATGGCACGAGGGGAAAAAAAAAGATATTAACGGGCGAGGTCTGAGAGTGGTGTTTTCCCTGTATAAATTGCTTTCTTCTGAGTCATTCCAGTAAAATAAATGGAGAAGGTCAGAGAGTGAGCAGCTTCTCAATGCACAGACATGGCTGGAACTTGCTTTTTGGGTTTATTTTAGAAATGAACTCTGAAAAATGGAGTCAAGTGAAGTGGGAATAATAGCGGGAGACTTGGGAAGAGGCTCTTTATTGAGTTATTTTGTTCTCACTTGCAAAGCCTTGCTAATATTAATGAAAGACAGTTGTAACTTGGCTGTTCCTTTGTATGACTAAGAGCAGTGTTTTATACAATACAATCTGAAACATTAAAGCAAGCCATTAGCGAACAGTTTATCCAAGACTAAGAAAAAAAAAATAGAAATTAAATAGGAACATGCAATGTGTCTTTTAGCAAGTCCTGAAACAGATCTTACAGGCCACAGTGCAGATATTTCAAATGTGTCAAGAGTAGACTGACATTTCTTTAAGTCAAAAGAAAAAAGAAATGTCTATTGCGGGAATCGAGCTGCAACACTCGCCTCTTCATCACCCTGATGTACAGCAGAAGGCTGAGGCTTATTTACTGGAAGCTTGAACTGAAATTGGTAACCTGTGTGTACCTTATTGATGCTTTGCCTCTCCCGCAGGAGTGAGAACGCCAAATTTCTCAACAACACCCACTGCTCTGTGCATTACTGAACTGAAAGTTAAGAGGAGCCTAAACCAGACCTCCTCCTACAGCACGCTATTAAACTGATAAATAATGTCAATAGCAATCCTTGGAAAAAATCTTTATAGGTAGTCCTCTGCCTGTTTGTACCAGACCTAGATTAATACACAGCTCCAACCATTCATCACTGATGGTGAACATCTTGATGTAGTCTCATTTTTGGTGTATTATGGCAGACGTCATTCATGCAGCCATGCAGAGAACATATTCACCAATCCTGGGCTATTAGTATCCAAATTAGTGTACAGACCTGCAACCCCAGCTGAAACACAGGATAGAAATAAAATCAGTTACAGTTTAATTTAGACATACTCATTTTTCCCCACCTAGAAGGTGTTTTAATAGGGAGGGTGGTGTATGTTACAGTCCTTGCCCCACGACACTCTGGGAAGTGTAAGGGTGGCTCAAAGAGACAGGGGAGGATGTATGCCCTGCGGGCTGCCAAATGGGATGGAGCAACACAACCACTAGGTCAGGAAGCTCTTCAAATGTTGGCCCCTGAGAAAAGTAAAGGCAAGGGAAGAGTCACTTAAACCTTCCCTTCCTCTGACATCTCTTCCCTACCCATGGGCTTGGGGCTCCAGCAGAGAGGAGATCTTTGGTCTGAGCTGGTGATGCTGTTCTTAGGTACACAGAGGTGTCTTGTCCTGAGAGTTAACTCCATAATTGAGATGAGAAACAATTTGGGTAATCTGTTTTGTGGAGGGTTTCTTTTATTTCTTCAGCTCCTTAGGACGCCCATATCCTCTCTTCCAGCAACAGTTTCTTTCTCCCTTGGGCAGGGCACAAGACCAAAATTAACATGATCTTGGCTGAATAATAGGGATACACTACTAAGGGCTTTTGCTTTCCTTCTCCTTTCCTCCTCTTCCTCTCTCTTTCTTTCTCTCTAAAGACTTAGGTTACCAATTTTGAAGCTGACATGTGGGTCAATTAAAATGATGGGGATCAGACAGCATCCAAACATCCCTGTTGCTAAGCCCCAGTGGTGCACCATCAATTGGGTGAAAAGAATGAACTAGCTGCTACAAACACTGCTGAGCTCCTGGCTCTCTGCAGAAACACATAAATGCCTGATATAAAAGATTGCAAAGCACATACAGTAGCCGTGCCTTTTACTTTGCCTAACAAACATCCTTTTTGCTTTTGAACCTCTGAATGCAAAGCTGTCATTTATGGATCCATGATTTCACTAGGTGCCTCAACCACAGTGTTCATAAACATCTTGCTGGGGGAGACTACTTCAATACGTGGTATCTGCAATCTCTTGGTCTGCTTTTGTACCTGCACATATCAAAGTAACCCTGAGAGAAATGTAACTTTCTTTTTTCAAAGTCATGGAAAGTGAATTGACCCAAGTTGCCTTGGGAGATGGCTCTCATCATATCGGTGCTACTAGTGTCTTGTTTAAAAAGGAGGGAAAGAGCTTTCCCAAAGCCTTTCCTCTAGTTGCAGAAGAAAAGGTGGATGGTGGAAGGGCTGATGGGAGTACATGTAGGTTCCTGTGGGAGATCAGTGCTCTCTTCTCTGGTCCCCAGCTCTGCCACCTTCTGCTTCTGGCAGATGATCCTGATGTTTCTTTGCCTCCCCTTGTAACCTGCCTCTTATTCTTGTCCTCTCAGGCTCTTGGTGGTGTCAGACTAGCACTGCTGCAGACAGGGAGGAGCACCAGGTGCTCCAGTCATGGTGACAGCCTGCAGCGTAGAAGGGCTCTGCTCCAGCAGGTGAGATACGGGCTCAGAAAGTCACAGCACTTACCCTTCCCATCCCCACGATTTCAGCCTGAACAGAACCAGGGTTGCATCATAGAAGAGATGTCAGCTATAAACAAACTTCTTTTGAAAAGTTAGAAAATATTTTAAATCAGCTTTCTCCTATCTGGAAATATAATTTCATTTGTTGTTTTCATTTACTACTGAAGTGTTTTAGACTATTGATCTTTGGTAAATGGATCTAGTTGAGGATGGCTGTGCAGTAACATCCGGCCTAACAATCCCTGGGGGGACTGAACTGAGGGGATGTCTGTCCCCAGGGCTGGAGGGATATGTTACTATCTAGAAGGTCACTTCTTGACTATGCTAGGGTCTGAGCATTTGCTGTATCAGCTTACAGAGGAGACTCGTGCGGAGCTGGGGCAGGAGGATCACTACAGCTTTTATGCTCAGGCAGCACACTGGCTAGCCCTGCTCAGACAGCAGGATGACTCGGGCATGGACCCAAAGCAGCTGCCCTGCACCTTCCCAGGAGAACGGAGAGGATAAGAGAAGAGAAGAGCCAAGTGCCAGAGAAAGGACTTGTGCATAACAGTGTCCTTTGTGCAGTCTATGGTCAGGTGAGTCGTTGCCCATAACCCTTACCTGAGCCTAAACATTTCCAGCGTATGTTGGAGCAGAACAGGCGCTGCTCAAACCCACACTCTGAGTGAGAAATTGCCAACTATTTGAGAATAGGTGGAGGAATGCAGCTGGGAACTGGATAAGCTCTTGCCGACCTGCAGCAGAGTGAGAGGAAGAGGAGTTGTGCTCCCTCCCACGGCAGGATGCCCCCAGCACACAGTGGGCTGGAAATAACGAGTGGTGGAACAAGCCAAATGCTGAACATAAGCATCATCTGAGGAGCAGTTGTGGGAGATGACCTGAGCTCTTGGCAAAAGGAATCCAACACGGCCAACCTCCAGAAAAGCAGCAGCAATGTCCCTTAAGGTAGTGGGCTTTTCAAAATGCCAGTGTTATTTTTCAGAGTGAAATGGATTAATGATGTTTAGAATTAGGTCACTGACTGCCTCAGGAACTGTACTTTAACCTTTGGTAACCCTCATTCTGGGAAGTAAGTGTCAATTAGGGCTTATTTAAAGGTGGCTGACCTTTTTAACCTGCACTGCTGTGTGGGAGATGCTCTTGATCTGCAGAGAACCTAGGGAAATGTGCTTTGTTTACCCAGAGAAAAAGATTGCAGAGAAATTATCCCTTTAGTTTTCTAAGACTCACGTGCTGATGTAAGACTGAATCCAAAGCTGGCCAAGCTCTGCTAAGCCACTAGGAAAATCAATAATTGGCATCTCCACCAGAAGATCCATAGAATCCAGTTAGGATGTGAAACAAAATTTGCCCCTTGAGTTCTCCAGCAGTTTTATTCATTGATTACACTCATTGTTTCCAGTGGGCATTTAAGCATTCATTTCTGTTACTGCTTTCAGTGGAATCTGGGCATCTGAAGCACCATTTAGGATCAAGTAAGCAGTTTAAAGACCTAAATTTAGGGGAGGACAGCTGAACATTTTGCTGAAGACTGTTACACAACCATGGACTGGAGAGAAATTTTACTGTAGACATGACTTCAGGCTGAGTCAAGAGGAAAGCTTTGAAATGGTCATGCTAATCCCCAGCTTCTCAAGTAAATCAGGTTCCAGCAAGTAGGGGCTTTGACAGATGTTCCCAGGAGAGCCTCAACAAAGGGGAATCTACATCTCAGCTGCTCCAGTGTATCACAGCTTGAACTCCCAGTCAACCTGAATTGGAACTGGGAGCTAAGCACACGGATACCTGTCGTACTCTGCCATTCCTGTTGTACATAACAGCTTCTCCAGGAAGACTGGAAAGACGTGTGGGGACAATAAGGTCTTCAGCTGGCACTATGAGTTGAGACCGAGGAATTGCATTGGACCCCCAAGAGTTCAGGTCTGATGATCTCTGCATTAAGCCTTGCATCAGAGCAGTGCAGCTGGTGGAGGATGATGTCTCCTCAGAGCTTTTGTTTACCTGCAGAGGACTGCAGCAGGGATGCTCTGGCAGACCCCATGAAACTGCTTAACTTCCTCAGTGGTTCTTGTGGCGTACAGACAACAAGACGTTGGTGTGATTCTCTGATGGCCCATGGAGCCGATCCGTTCCAACCATGGGGAAAATCAGAGGTTGATCATCGCTTTCCCCTGGAAGAGCTGCTGGCGTGGTTGGACACTGAACAGTAAGGCCCTCTGTCCCCTCTGCCAGGAGCAAGACAGTAAGTCCAAGCAAACAGTGAGGAGCAGAGGCTGATTCAAAGCTGGATATGGTCAGTGAGTGTAAGACTAGATAAGGAGTGAAAGAAAACAGTCCTTTTTGATACACAGCTCCTTTGTAACTTCATATAGAGGAAGAGTAAAAAGATACACGAAGGCTGTCTAAAGGGAAACCTGGAGCTAAGCTGTCCACAAGGTACATAGAATTAGAGATTTTGAAAGTAGAGATGCTTTTACGCCCTTCCCCAAGGCGTATGAGTGAACAGTGTACTCTGAGAAAGCAGCTGAGGTCTTTCTGTTTGGTGATGGGCTCAGAAAGGGAGGAGGATGCGGAGATTCGCAGGCAGAGTGGGTCTGTCACATACTTTACCTTTTCCTTTTGAAATAACTTGCAGGTTATAACCTTTCTCTTGTTACTGACAGATAAAAGTAGAAGAGAAGGAAAAATCTGAGAAATAGCTGAGAAGTCCGGTTGCTGCAAGAAGAGCAGAGATTGTGGTGTCCACAGAGCCGCTTTCCAGGGTCGGTTTCTCAGCTGGACTGAGACCACCACTCCTCCAGCTGTCACAGTTAAGCAAAGGTCTATTTTGTGATGTAAATCAAAAAGTTTTCAATTATCTTTCAGGAAACTGGGTTTTATCTTTGTTATATTCATGTATATGCCTGTACACATTTATTCACATGTAGATGTATGTGTCTGCACGCACACAAACACATGCACACTTCTGTTATCTATGTATAGATGTTTTTGTTTTCAAATAGATAAAATGGGCATAATCCCCAGCTGGAAAAAAAGCAGTGCAGACCTGTGAACTGTCAGGGGGAGAGACCTTTAGACCGGTTGAGAAAACGTCCCATTTCATGTCCTTTCATTTAATTTTGTTTCATTTTGTTTCATTTCCTATTAAATCTTAGTTAAGGAAACCTAAAAGAACAAACAGATTATGTTTTAAAGCTGATGCCCTCAGGATTTAAAGTACTCTGTTCAAATTGATGGCTGAGATGCACAGCCCATCTTCATTTACTAGCTAAAAAGCCATTCAATCACGTATGTATTTCTTGGAGCAAGATACCTTCTTATTTTGGAATTTGTACAGCTTCTCACATGAGGTCTAGTTTGAGTTTCTTTGCACATGGCTCACACAGACCTAAAATAACAATTATGAGAGTACGTAGTTTTGTGTTTTGTGCATTAGATTGAGGAGCCTACGCTGCTGTGATCTACAGAATCAAACATGGAGAGACGGACTTAAAATCCCTCCTGGGTGCAAATATCCATTAGTTTTGATGTAAGAAAGACCCCAAACTAGAAGTGATTCCATATTACCTGAATGCCCATCTCCCAGTTTTGTAGGACTGTAGGGTCAACACTTCAAATATTTCATACTGTTGTCTGTGGAGCTTCAGTCTTCTAAGTATGAAACTGCCTTCACTTAGACAGTGAGTGCTCACCCCACCACACAGGGAGTTACCCTGCCTTTACCAGGAGAGATCACTACTCGGATTTTTTCCCATCCTGCACTTTCACTGTAGCAGACTTCATATTTAATCCTGCTTGTCACTTCAGCACCCAATCTGGAAAAAATGGAGCTAATATGCCTTCCCAAAGCCAGAGCAGGCTTGCAAAGACAAAAGCCCTCCTGGCTCTGAAGGTGTCTCACAGTGGAGAGAGAGAGGTAGAAGAAGGGAGATCCTCAGCCCAAATCCAAGCTGGTGGCAACAGGAATGCTCATCTTGGTTCCCAAGCAGAGGAGTCAGCCATCAGGTTTAGTCTAGTCAATTCCTCTGCCTGTTTCTGGGAAATAATTCTGCAGTACTGTGCAGAATAATGCATCTTATTTATATCGTAGTTCTTACAATTCTTAGCAAAAATGATTATGCATTAAATGAACTTTTTGTACCTGCAGCTTTCACTCTGTCTTCTGAAACACATCCCTTGTCCATTGCCTAGTTACAGTCAGAAGGAATCCTTAGAGCACACCAAAGTGGAAAACATTCCCTCCCCAAGACACTAATAAGGGCTAAAGGATGTAAGATACTATCTCAGGGCTGACCTATGGGAAACATTTGCTGTAGCTGCAAGGACTGGCAGAAAGCGGCTTCTGTGGCTGGGATAACTCATGCTCGATATACAGAGACCAAAATGTCATACCACTGGCATGAAGAGATCCTCATGAATTAGGGTTGGCCAAAGTGTTCAAAAAGATGTCCACAGCTTCCCTTGCAGAGCATCCCTCAGCTGGGTGGTAATAGGGAGCTGGGGGGGAAAAGCCCTCAGTGTTTTTAATTTTTGCTTTCTAGCTATCTCATTTCAATGTTCACTTATTGCTACATGCAAAATATGAATTGTAATGTCAGTCTCTTATCCATTAGGGGTTAAATGGTGTAAGAGTCATCGTGAAATAATCACATTGGGCACTTCTAATCCAGCACGCTTTCCATGTAACAGCTGACCTCCTCACAGACCTGAAGCACAACTAAGCACGCTCAAATGATTTGAATCCCTTCACCCCGCATTTTGCATACATTCACACACCCTTAATCCAGACTGAGCTCTGGGTGAGTGCAGTGCCTGAGCTGGCTGATCTAAACCCAGCAGAGACATCTGTGATCCTTTGCCTGCCCTGTTGCCCCATCCATCTCCTGCTGCTCTGCATGCCTGCACAGTATCATGGCTTCTCAGCAGGCACAGCATTATTGTTGGTGCTGGGTATATGGTGGTGGAAATTGCGGTGATCCTTTCCACACTGGGCTCCAAGTCCTCCCTGTTGAGGGACAACTGAATGCCCTGAGGACCTTCAACTCAATGATCAGCTCAAACTGCCCCAGGAGCTGGAGAACACTGGGGTGGATGTGTGGAAGCACAGGCAGGTACGGGCGTGCAGAGCAGCCCTGCAGCTTGTCCCATCCCTCCTGGAGAGGCAGAATTGGGCTGAAAGCCAGTGTTTTGAGCGCTGCTTGCCGGGCCACAGCTTTGGTAGCATCCCTGGCCCTGCAGTGCAGCCGCCATTGCCCGTTGCAAGCACCGCAGGCATCGTGCTCCTTGCGGTGGGGGCTAGCTGCCAGACAATCTGTCACGCTACCGGTGACCGATGGGCAGGGCCTCCAGGGGTCCTGCAGGTCCCTAGGGGTCCTGGGGGTCTCCGGAGCCTGCCATGGGATGGTCGTCCCACCATGTCCCCACAGCTGGGAGCACGGCAGCTGCTGCTGCGGCCAGCACAGCCCCCCCCGGGCATCGCTGGGGGCGCGTCTCAGCCAGGGCGGGTGCCAAGGCAGCTGCCATTTCCTATAGCAGGGTGTGCAGATGGATGCCAAGGGCCATGTGGTGGTGAATGAGTACTAGAACACCACCAGGAGAGTGGTCTACGCCATCGGGGACGTCTGCTGGAGAGCCCTCCTCACCCCAGGTACCGCAGCTCTGCCGCACCCCCCGCAGCCCCTCATCCCCATGCTGTGCCGTGGCTCAGGGTCCCTATCCCTACCCACAGTGGCGATCGTGGCCAGCAGAAAGCTGGCGCACAGGTTCTTCGAGGGCAAGCTGGACTCCTGGCTGGACTACCGTGACACCCCCACCATCATCTTCAGCCACCCGCCCATCAGCACCATGGGCCTCACAAAAGGTGGGGGTGCACAGGGCGTGGGAGGTGGCAGCATGGGGGAAGAGGCTCAGGACGTGGCAGCGCAGAGCTGCTGGCTTGATGCTTGAGGAAACAATCTGATCTCTGGCAAGCAGTCAGAGCCTTGCAAACTGTGCTTTAACTCCCTCTTTTTACGGTACATCCCCTGCCTACCATGTTGTGTCTTCTGCCGCAGATGAAGCCATGGCCATGCACAGAAGGGAAAATGTGAAGATCTACAGCATGTCCTTCACCCCCTCATACCACACGGTCACCCAGAGGAAGTTTAAGTGTGTCACGAAGCTGGTGTGCACTGGCAAGGAGAAGGTGTGTGGAGGGGACCAGGGTGACAACTGGGCACTGCAGGGTGGTGGCTTGGCTCCCCCCTGCCATGGCAGCTGTCCTCTTGTCCCCACATGGTCTGCTCTGACCTGCTCAGACCGAGTCTTAGGGTGGGATCCAGCTCCCCACCACCAAGCCCAGTGTTTAGCCTGGATTTCGCCAGTGGTGGGTCCCATCCAGCCTCTTGCTTCTTCCCCAAAGGTGGTGGAATCAAGGGCTGGGCTGCAATGAAATGTTGTGGGGCTTTGCCACAGCCTTCAAGATGGGGGCCACCAAGGCCAACTTGAAAACACTATTGCTATTTACCTCACTTCTGCCGAAGAGCTGGGGATGCTGCACTGAGGCAGTGGGTGCAAGCAGCCCGTGGGACGGCAGGTGAAGAGAGGTGGTGGCGTGGTCCCTCGGTGCGGTTTGGGGGAAGGCTGCCGCTGGCAGGGCTCCTTCTCTGCCATTCCCGGCACCGGGGATGTGCGGGGAGCAGCAGAGTGGGGCAGGACGGCTGGGTGCTCGGGATACTCGTGGGTGCTGGATCATCCCAGGTGGGCTCTGTCCTCCGCTGCGGGCGCTCACGTTTTTCTGGTTGTGCAGCTCCAGGCTTTGCTGTGGTGTCTCAATCCCAGCTGGGAAAACAGCGGCAGGCAGGAAAATCCTGCCCAGCCCTCCTAACCCTATCAGCATCAGTGGAGCCAGCCCTGGGGTGCTGCTTTTTGGGGCAGGCAGAAGTGCCTGAGAGCTAAGGGGGGGTGATAGGACACCCCTGCGGGTGGCCAAGTGGCAGGGGTGGCTCCTGGGTGCCAGCGAGGCTTTGTGGGCAGTGAACACCTCAGGGCACAGTGGCACTTGTGGTGGTGATGGGATTGGGACCGGAATGGGTTTGAGATCTCTGGTTCCTGCTCGATTGTGTCCCGGCTGGAGAAAGGGAGCAAAAGGCTGTAGAGCGAAGAGGGGAGAACACGCACAGGCAGGGGCTGAGTATCTGCAGAAGCCTCCTTTTTGGAGGGAATTGGGCAGAAAAGCAGAGGTCTCTCCCTGTGAGACCACGTCCCCTAGGGTCCCCGGCAGGGGGAACCGAAGGGGCCAGAGGCTAGGACCGGGCGTGCAGAGAAGGTCATTGCTGGAAATCATTTGAGGACGAGGGGTGAACTCAAGTGACGGAGGGTGGGTAAATGCTGCGGTTTTTGGTTGTGGGAGTCCCCTGGGTGCTGCTGCTTCTGGCCCCCCCACCCTGCAGCATCCAGAGGACAGAGCCGGGACAGGCAGCCCCCAAATTCCTGTCCCCAGCAGCTCTTCCCTGAGGGAGAGGCTGTGGAGACTTGTCCCAGCTCTGGGCATGGCTGTCCCTGAGGGACTCAGGGGGAGATGGCATCATCTGCCTCATGGCTGCAGCAGAACTGGTGAGCCAAAGGACGCCTCAGGTGGGACGTGAGGATGGACACTTGGGGTGGCCTGGGCGCTCTGGCCCGCTCCCACTCTGACCCTGTGATGTCCGAGCTCCAAGGCTGCCGGCCTGATAGCAGCAAGGGGCTGAAACCGGGCCCTCAGCCAAGAGGAGCTGGGGAGAGCGGGACTCCCTGCCGAGCACAGACCGGGCAGGGATGTTCTGGAGTGGGAAGCCCCGAGTGGGGGGATGCCCGGCCCGCCCTGTCCTCGGGGACCCCACTCCCTCCTCGGGGAGACCCAGAAGCCCCGGGCAGGCCGGGAGCCGGTGAGCCGAGCTTAGCTGGGGGCAGCCGGGGGCCGATCCCCGGGTCCCCTCCCGCCCTTGGGTGGGTCTCGGTCTCGTGAGGGCTGGGGCCCCCCGAGGCTCCGCGGGGGCTGGGGCGTGGGCGGCTGCTCCCCGCGCCGCCTCCGCACTGAGGGGCTCCCGCTCTCGCGCTCGCCCCCAACGGTACCCGGGGCCTGCCCGCGCCGCCCTCCGTGCTGCCGGGCACGAGCGGGGGCGGGCGGGCGGTGGGCGGGCCTCCGCCCCCGGGCGGGACGGGCCCCCGGGCGCCTGCGCGGGGCGGGGCCGTGGGAGCGCTGGCCACTGGCGGCCGCTGCCTTGGCCCCGCCTTCCTCCCCCTCATCAGTGGGCGGGCGGGGCTGGGCCGGGCCGGGCCGGGTCCCCGGGCTGGGGATGCCGCCGCAGCGGCCCTGAAGTGCAGCGGCGGCCCGGCGGCGGGAGCCCCGGGCGGTGTCCGCCCGCCCCAGGTGAGGAGGGGGAGATCGGCCCGGGGACTGGCAGCGCCGCAAGGCCCGGGGGAGCCGGGGCTGGGAGCGGCGGAGCCGAAGCCGGGCAGCGGGGAAGGGCCCGGGAGGGTCCCCGGAATGGGTGGGCAAGGGCCGGTGCCCGGGCTGCCGCGCTGCTGGTGGCTCCGAGGAGAAGCAGGCGGGGCTCGGGGCGCCGGGGAATAAAGCCCAGAGGGCCGGAGCCCGGCGCCTCCCGTCCTCGCTGGAGCCGCCCCGCGGGTCTCCCCGGCCGGTTCCCGAACACCCCCTGGGGCTCCCGGGGCCGTCCCCGACACCACACGCGGGGCTGGGGGGTTGGGGCTCAGCCGGGTGTTGGTGGGACTCGAGGCTCGGCTCCTGGGGCCGGTTCAGGGGCTCGGCAGCACAGACCGAGTCAGGCGTTTCCCAGGCTTGAAAACGGAGCCCAATTCCTGCGTTTTTGGGGCTGGGAAACGGGCTCCTGGGGCTGGGCTGGGGGGTTGGAGCAGAGACGGAGTCCTGCGTGTTTGGGCTCAGAAACGGAGACCAAGTCATCTGTTCCAGGAGTCAAACCCATGGCCAGGTTGGCCACTGGTGCAGGAGGGTGGGAGGGTTTTGGGGGCTGGGCAGGGTGCATGAACCCCTGCCGGAGGTTGGGGTCTGGTCGTGTTGGTCCCCGAAGCTTGGGAGGCCGGCGTGCACCAGGCCGAACTGAATGTCTGAGATGATAGATAGTCTCTGGGGGAAAAGGCACTTTTCACACAGTCTTTGTGTGTCCAGCTGTTTATTCAAGGTGTGTACAACAGCCAGAATAGTCATTAACTCATTAGTCCGTATTTAGACAATGTACAATTATGACAGTTCATATTCATTCAGCACCTAACGGGCAGCGGCCGGTGCCCCCGCTCCCGCACCGGAGCCAGTGAGCGAGGGTAGAAGGGAGGACACGGCCCCGAGTTGCCGCATTTTTCCGGTTTTTCCCCTGTTTCCCTCGCCCGGCCCCGTCCCGGGACCCCGAGGCCGCCCGGGGCAGCCGGGAGACGGCGCCGCCCCCGGTTCCCGCTCGCCGGCTGCGGCCGCCCCGCGCCGGGACCGTGAGATCAGCGGCCGGAGCCGCCCCGGAGGAGCCCCGGGGAGACGGGACACCCGGGCCCGGCGCGGCTGCAGCCGGTGCCCGGCACAGCAGCGCCCTCGCCCCGGCCGCGGGCCGGAGCACGCCCGGGGGCGCCGGTGTCCGCTCCGCCCCAGGCGGGGAGACGCGGCGGCGGCACCGGGAGCAGCCGCGGCGCGGGCGGGGCCCGGGCGTGGCAGGAAAGCAACCCCAGCACGGTCCCCGGGCCGCTCGGAGATGGGCCCCGAGGGCCCCGGGCCCAGCAGGGCTCCCGCTGGCCAGGGACCCGGGAGCCGGGACCCCGCTTCCCGCCGGCCCCGGCCCCGCTCCCGCCGCCGCTGCGCTTCCCCCGCCGGTCCCGCGGCGGCGGCGCCCCCTGGCGGCCGCGAGGGGGAACATGTGAAGCTGCGAGGCCGCCGCGCACCTGCCCCGCACGGTGGCGCCGCCTGGCGGTCGCGGCGCGGCACCGCGGGACGCAGCGCCCCCTGGCGGCTGCGAGGGGGCACGGCAGCGCGGCCGGCCGCGGGAGGACACTCGTGGGAGTGGGCCAGGCAGGGAATTTCGAGATGGGAATGGGAATTACGAGACCTAAAGAAACTTTGCTCTTCCCAGGGGGCTGGGGCAAGCTGGGAGACAGGCCAGGCATCTGCAGGCCCTCTAGAAATGAGGGGCACTGCTTGCAGGGCTTAATTTTCACAGAGATGACGCTGGATAGTCTGTTTGCCGCAGGAAATCCCTACACACTCACACACACACATGCCCCACGGTGGTATCCTTCTCTGTGCTCAGGTGTTAGGAACACAGTGTTATTTTTCCTAATTGGTATTAATATCAACTCAATTACAGCTGACTGACACCACAGACAGAGCAAATCACGAGATCCCATGCAGAATAAATCCGTATCACCTGGCTTTAAACCATCCGAAGATTGTTGCCAATTTTGTTTTATGAATAAAACTGTTATGAGTGAAATGGCCAGCAGAGAAACATCTCCAAAATATCCCCCCCAAATACAATAACCTTTAATCTGGAGGGAGCTGGAAAACCCAAAATTACTTTCTCCATGCCACAGAGGTTTCCTTTGCCACCCCAGGCACAAGGGACAGAGACATGGAATGCTTTGCACCCCACAGGACTGCCCCGTCCCCTGAACTCAGAGCTACGGCAGAGGTTTTCCCACTTTCAACCCCTTCAGCTCCCCAAATCTCCTGCTTTTGGGTCCAGTCCAACGTGGGCACAGCACCCGGTGCGCATGCAAGCAGAAAGGGGGTTTCTGCTGCCTGTTTACATCACTGGCTCTGTCTCACTGGGTGGTTTCCCATCTGCTTGGCTGTGCATGCGTATGTACCGCCGAACACTGGGCACCCATGAAAATCACAGCTTGGCACATCTCATGTCCTCACAGGCCACTGGTGCCTGAAGTTTCCATCGAGCGTAAATAGAGTTACAGGCAAAAAGTCAGCCTGAGGATGGAGGAAGGAGCTCACTCTTTGGCAAAAGGCATGTCTTCCACTTGGCAAATGCACGGGAGTTTTCCAGCTTTTCTGGGATGACACGAGCCTCCTTCCCCAGGGGAAAAATGCTCCTGGGGGGAAACACCCACTCCCCCCCAGCAGCCACAGGGCTGGATACTTGCTCGGCAGCACGGTGATGTTCCCCTGTCCTCTCACACCTGGGAGCATCACTTGGGGATCCTGCCATTCCTGTGGGCAACATCTGTGGGTGACACCTGGATTCGGTGGCAAAAAGCTGTTTCTGAGGCTGTGCCCATGCCCGTGCTTCTGCTACCTGCCCCTGCCATGGCTATAACCTGTCCCAAACAGGAACCATCCATGCTTACACAAAGCAGCTTTGGTCTTCATTTAAGAGGGCCTGGGAACTCCTGTGCTACCAATAATAATTACTAATAACACTGAGCAGTGGGGATTAAACCCATCTCGAGCATTTTCCACCCTAAGCAATAAACCTGCAGAAAAATAACCTGAGATCCTTTAGCCAAACCCATAATCCTGCTTCCTCCCCAGAGGAAAAGCAATGAGAATTTGGTAATTTCTTGCCTTGATATCTGGCAGGTAAATCAAGCAATGCTTTTTATAGCATAGACCTCCTCAGCTGGTCAGGGTAAAACACGGCTCCTGCCTGGCTACATGGGGCTGGTGTTTCGTGGGACACTGCAAAGTCAAAAGGCAGTCTTGCAAAAAACTCGGGGTTTTCTGGCTCCTGTCCCCTCTGCTGCGGGGAAGCCTCCATGCAAGGGATGCTCTAGCATCGCCTACCCGCTGGTGGGTATTCAGTGGTGGGTACCGACCTCAGTCTACCTCGGGGCTTTTTTGGACCCTGTGTGCTTCGCTTCGTGCCCTGTTTCTGTTTCTTTTGTACCCTCTTGTCTTTCTCTCTCTGTAAAAGCCCCTATTAATGGCAGATAAGGAAAGCTGCCCGCAGCCACTGTGGCCAGATGACCATCCTCATCCATGCATGCATTCCCCAAGGAGCAGGAAGCATCCAGCATTGCTTCCAGGTGATGCAGACATGCCCAAAACTGCTGCAGTAGACAGTGCAACGGTGCAAGAAGATGGGGTGAATAGGGCTGGAAGTCACAAAACCTCCTCAATATTCCCCAGCCTTGCAGGGATTGCTCTGATGCGAATGCAAGTGCTGCTAAGGCTGCCTCCTCCTCCAGAGCTGACATTGCCGAGCAGAGCTCTCTTCTTTGACCTCCCTCTGTAAATATTGACATTGCATTCACATGGATAATAGATTTCTGTCTGCTTTTACTGCAGCCGAATGTTTCCACCGGGACTGTTATTACTTCTTATGGCTGGAAATGCACCTGCACCAGCTGTGAGGCTCAGCATAAAACCCCTGCCAGCCCAAATCCCCCAGTCTCTTAACAGACCGCTGCTGCCTCATTGCCGCGAATCCCCCATTCATCTTGAGACAGTGGGGAAGAAATATTCTCCTGACCCTTCCTCTTCCTTGGGAAAAAAGAAAACCCCTCGAATTTGCCTGCCTTCATCTTAAGTCACTTCCTCTCTCCGAAGCACACAGTCCCAAGGCAAGTATACAGCCTGAAAAATTACTTGCCTGCCACACACAACCCACACAGCCCCCCAAATGTGATGCCTGAGCCTCCCAAAGGAGCAATAACCTGAGGGTTTGATTTTTCAGTAACAATCCAGCTGTTTATAGCTATTTCTCCCCAAAATGAGATCATCCCCCATCCCCATCACCCAGGGATGCACCCCAGCACTTGTTCTAGGGCTTTGCCTCTAGCAAAGCTTCGTTGCAAAGCATCACCCTCCTCTTTCTGCTCAGCACAATCTCTCTTACCATGCCAGATAGCATGCTTTAAAAGCAAAATGGTTTGGTGAAGCCTAAAAGGAGCTTCCTAAGCCTCTGCTTTCCTTAATATGAACATTTTGCAGGCTTTTGGAGGGCAGCTCGAGGCAGGGCTTCAGAGAGCCAGCGCCGACTGGTGTGCAAGCACTGAGTGGTCCACCTGAAAAAGAGTACCCAGGAGCTGGTTTTGCACAAATAACTCATTTTCCCAGTTGCCTCAGCCCCTTTGCTGTCATTTCAGCCCTTTTTTCCCCTCTCTCCTGCTGTCTGTAAGGTGCCGGAGGAACGCCAGCTATCATCTCCTGGCCAGCATGCACAGGGCACTGCTTGCCCTGCAATGCTGGGGGGCCACTGCTCCACTTTTTAAAGATACCTTAATATTCCCTGATGGCCAGCTTATATCCTCCAAGTCTGGACCACGCAGCATCAGCTCGCTCCCTTTGCACACACCACTTGGGCTACAGCCACAAGGAAAAGGCACATATCTTTAAGAGTATCTGAAGGGCTCCCTAAATGCATCCTGTCGTGACATGGCCGTTGCCTTTCACAGGGCCAACGCGACACGCCCACGAGAGATTTGTGTTCAACACAAACGTGGCCATGTGAGCAAGGCGATCCCCCCTGCTCCAAGCTTTTCCCTTGCTCCAAGCTCCCGCACAGAGGCGGCATGTTACAGGGATGCCAGGAGCATCCTTCCCTTGTCGCCGGCTCTGGCTCCACACAGAGGAATAATCACCCCCCTTTTTTTTAAGACATCTGGCATGCATTGAGCAGGAAAAATACGGCAAGCTGGAATTTCCTTCATTGGGAGAAGCGCACGATGTTATTTGGGCCAAATCTAAAGTTTCTCACTTATGATTTTTGCATATGAATAGGAATTCAAGCTTGGTCCCCAGCGGGGCCGTCATTATATGCATTAACAGACAGCTGGGCTTTAGAAAAAGGGGGAAAGCAGAAAGAAAATAGATGTTTATTCTGTACTTAGGCAAATTCACAGGAGGAGAATCATCTCCCATTCTAGCCGCGGCAAACACTTCGCTCTCTATAGGCTCTGAATGCATTCACTCATCAAGGCGTGTTGAGTAGCTGCTTATTAGCACAAGTTCGGCTCCCTTTCTGCATCGCTCAGATACACACAGAAATATAAGTCCTCAGCGTGGCAGGCCTGGAGAGATTATTTTGCTTTCCCTTGTTCTGGGGAAGCACAAGTTCATGTTTCCAGAGCTTTAACTTTGATTTCATAAAGGCTCTTTTAGAGAGAGAGAGAGATATTTTATATATATGTTATAATTCTTATATTTTTATATATATTTAATATTTTTTTAATATTATATATTTTTACACCCTCCCTCCATGTTGTCACTTGTCAAAGCTGGGGAGGTTGCAGCGCTCTATGGTAAACCTTCCCAGGGAATATAAAAGGGCTTTGCCAAGGGTCAGCTTCAAATGGAGCTAAAATCAAATCAAATCACAGGGCTAGGGGAACCAAAAAAACCTTGTTTTCCATTCGACTCCTGATTTATCAGCTGCTACAAACTCACCGCTTCATCAGTGGGATGTTTCTGCAGTGTAAAAAATAACCCGGAGCACAGCTACTGTCCTTTTCATCTTTTAGAAAATAAGACACCTCTTCTCCTTGAATAGGAGAATAATACCGTCGAAAAAAGAGCTTACACTGGGATAACTGTCCCCTGCCATCTTCGGGGACCAGATGTCCATACAACACCATCGCTGTTGGAGGTGTTTCAGCTCACCACTCAGCTTCCTGGCGTTTTTTTCTCCAAGAAAATGGGCCTTTTGCCTTTCTTGCCTGTTTTGGGGTTTTTTTTTTGGCTTGAGGGGAGCCCGGTTTCAAAGGGAGCTGTGCCACATTGCACAGCCTCCCGCTGCAGTACCATGGCTGCAAGGAAAGGGCCACAACCTGGTCCTTACCTTCCGAAAACTCAGCTGAACTCAGGCTTTCCAAATTTACAGGGATGGAGGGGTTACCAGGACCATTAGCTGGTTTTTTTAGTCTTATTTTTACACCCAAATCCGCTTCAAGCTATCAGGCTCTATCTCTTTTTTTTCCCCTTTTCAGCGGTTTTGGCGTGTGCACATCCCCAGCCAGCAGCTTGCAAAACCCTGGGGCCCCTAAATCCACCCCCATCACAAACCCCAGCGGCAGCACCCACAAAGGCACCCACAACAAGCTGATTTTTTTAAGGGAAAGGTCTGGCTTTAAACAACTAGAATGCGGTGCCAAGAGGACTCGCAGCATCCCTGGGTGGTACCTGGGGGTCTCAGCCACTCATTACAGGGATGCTACCATTGCCGGAGAAGCCAGGCTGCTTATCAGCTGCTTATCGGCTACGACCATGAGGATCACTGGAGTGTGGATGATAAACTAGCAGGAGGTAGGGCTCTTTTCTGCCCCCATACCCACTGCGGCTAAAGTCCGGATCTGAAAGCACTCTCTTGCCATAATTTATTTTTCCATTACATTTCTGACTCGGGCCCTGGCTTTGTGGCTATCATTGTCAGCCTTTTGCCCCTCTATGCTAACAGCAGCACCTGAATGCTAATTGCCTTCCCTGATGAAGAAATCACCCAATTTCGGGGTGTTAGGGAGGGATGGATAGTGCGTGAAGGCTTTGCCCCTGGCTGGAGCACCCCCTGGGATGCAAAGCATGGGGGCCAAGGGTTTGGTGTCTCTCCTGCTGCTGCATAAAATGGGAGGGCAGTGCAATGACCCACAGCTTTTAGTTAGGACTGGGAGAGGGATGAAGTTATCGCAGGGCTGATTTCTGTGCTCTGAAGCAACTATTCACGTTGATTTGGGATGCTGCACCCCCGGCACTGCCCTCCCGAGGGGCATCCCGACTTTGCCTCTGCCAGAGCCACCAACCTTTCCACACACAGAAGATTTACAATTATTTTATTTATTTTTTTATTTTATTTTACTTTATTTTATTGTCTTCTGCTGGAATATGTGTAGTTGCTGCTACAAAAAGACCTGTGATTTTGGCTGTGCAGCCCTATTCTCCAAACTCTGGGTTTCGAAGGGGTGAAGGCACCACTCATGCTTCCCTCTCCCCTTGCCGGGCCAAGGGAAGGACCAACTTGGGCATGTTCAGGGCCTAAAATCACCCAAAACCAGGTTTTAGCAGGTGCTGAGTGAGCCGGTCCCTGCACAGGGCTCGGTGCGCACCCAGCTGCTCACACACCCTGGCTGTGAAAGCCTGGTTTTCCACCGCAAAGCACTAAAAACCCCAAAAAGGGCCATTGCTTCCAAGCCAAAGAAACATATTCCTTCCCCACCCAGGCACCGGGGATCGACCTTTAGGTCTGCAAGCGACTTTCAAGCCCAAAAGCTGCAGCCAAGCCAGGATGAAAGCCGTGCCCGTGGCTCCCCTCCACCTAATTTCTTGCCAAATGCATGTTCTCGGCCACTTTATGCCCATTCAATCCCCTCTTCCCTGCTTTGGCAGCTGGTGGCTGCCTGGTGGGATGGATCTCAGTGGGATTTTAGCACTAGCGAGACTATCCGTCCTTTCTGCAGCTGCCCCAGCATCGCCTCCCTCCCCTCCCTCCCAGCCACCTCCCCAGGGTCATTAATTCATCCTGGGCCAGGATCATTAATTGAGGCCAAATCCTTCCCAGTGCCAAACCTTCACGATTCCCCTTTATCCTCCCCGCCTGGCCCAAAACTGCCCTTTTTCAGCCTGATCCAGTCTCACTCCTGGGCTATTTGCTGCCATTCACCATTTATCAGTCATGCCCTAATCCCTGTCTTAATTAAGAGTTTATCACCCGGTGCTTCTGCATGCATGTGCATACATATCCATCCATATACATCCATCCATACACATCCATCCATACACATACGCCTCCTTTCCCCTCCTCCTACAATATCTGGGTCCAACCATGGATTTTATCCCATTTGAAAGATATTAGCAAGCCCAGAGGTCCTGAGCTCCTACACGTCTTATGGAAAGGGACTGCAGGACTTTGCCACCAGATGGGAGAGGTTGTTCCCCATCTTCTTTTTAAAATGAACATATCATTTCCCTATCTTCTTTTTTTTTTCTCCCAATGAAATATCATTTTTACCTTGCACGCCCTTTTGCTCAGCAGCTCCACACACTGTATTTCTTGAGGAGTAAATGATTAAACTTTGGAGCCCGGAGTTTCGTGTTTAAATGTCAAGCTTGAAACACAGCGCCTCAGAAGAGAAATCAATAGGATTTCAATTTTCTTGTAATAAATATGGCCTTTATTGGGAGCAAACCAAGAAACCAGCTGGCAGCCTATCTCACAGTTTTGCTGCTTTTTTTTCAGCTCAGGAGATTTTTTTCTTTTGGTTTTGTAGTTAAAAAAATAAGCTTGAGAGAAATAAGTCATCTTCACCAGCACAAATGCGTCCATCAGCTGGTTATGGGGGAGCTCAAAGAGTTTTGTGGTCAAAAACATCCTGGTTAGAGCTGCTAATAGGTTATCAAAGCAGCACGTCAGTGGAAGAAAGCATCTTCTTTCTTTTATTATACTTTATTTGGTGAATATTACTAATAGTTGATGCTACGAATAGCTGAGCTGACCCCAGCTGGAGGCGAGGAAACGATGGAGTAAGAAAATCACCTATGCGGGTGCCTTTTTCTTCTCCATGGCTGGCTTATAGGCCTTTCCGGGAGGAAAATAAGCCATACATTAACGGGTTATCAAAGGTCACTGTAATGCAGGGGTCTGCAGCCACCAAAATCCAGTGGGTCCCAAAGGACTTGCCCCAAATGCTCCAACTGGAAGCCTTGTTATAGAGGCAATGGGTATCTTCAGTGAGCATCACCCCCCACCCCGGTTTCTCCAAGGCTTTTTCCCCAGAGACTCTATGGTGTGCAATAACTGCAAGCACACCTTGGTTTGCTCTCAGGGGTGCAAAATGAGCAAAGCCTTTTGCTGGCCATGCTGCTCTGGCTCCCATTTCCTACCTGATCTCAGCTTGGGATTGCTTCCTCGATACCTGTCTTCATGTACGTGAGGTTTGAGCTGGCAGCAGATGCGTTAATGCACACTTGGAAGCACATATACACCCGCTGAGGGGACTGCCACAGGGAATGCCACCTTTGCAGCACTCCCCCCTGCATCCCTGCATTGGGTTTTCCAGCGTAGCCCTTTTTTTCCTGTCTTACCCCGTTTTGAGCTGTTTCTGTGATGCCTCGGTGTTGGTTCACTTTCTGCACTGACCTGGCCGCCGATGCAATACTTTGTCCTAGCATCTCCCTAAGTCCCACACCGCATCCGAGGCATTGCAGATGAGGCGGTCTCTCCCCTCCCACCCATCCATTTTACCAAGCAGGTACGACGTGTGCCCTTCTCCAGTCCTCGGGGTCTGGCTCCCTCCTCGTATCGGCAAAGATGAATCGCCCCGGGATCAGGCTGTGCTGTTCTGGCTGCTTCTTAATGCACTCGAGGGTGACTTTCAATGGGCCCTGTTGACTTAAATAAATCTATCTCATTCTTTCATCTCTTCTTCTGCTTGCCGGTCCCTTTTTTGTGGAAGTATCCGGTCACAGTTTACGCATTGCATGCTATTTATGCAGTTCAGCCCATGAAAAATACATGAAGAGTCCCTCGCTCTTTCTCCCCATGGCTTCATAAATCTTGCATCACTTTCTGCACGGCAGCTTGGCTTCATGGGGTGATGGGGAGCAGCCTCCCTGCTGCTCCTGCCCTGGGGCCACAGCATCCTCCAGGGATGCTGGCACTACAGGCTCGAACCCTGCCGGCCTGGCAGAGGAGGGGGAGGTTCAGAGCCCCCCAAGCCCTGTTTTTAGGTTATTGGATAGTAAAAATAAGACAGAGGTGCTGTTTGGCTGCCCTGCAATGTTGCCAGCACCGGGGTCATCTTGCTTTGCAGTTTGTTTTGGGTTTACTGAAAACAAGAGTGATGCAGATAATAATATTACCCTGTTCACAGCTTGTTAAGCATCCTCGAGAGTTAGCATTTGCGACTGGAGATGCAGCTGCACATTTATTGCAGGGACTAGCTTGGAGGCTGTGCAGAAGAAGCACCCAAAAAATAAGTCAGGCACATGCTTAAGGACCTGCTTTGCAGGTAAAGCACCTTACCTTTCTGAGCAGGTAAATTTATTAGTCGGTGGCCACGGAGTGCAAGTGGCTCTTCTTACACTGAGCCCAGCGGCGGAAAATAATAAGCAAACCCCGATTTGAGATTTGTGTAAGGGCTGGTCCCAAACCAAGGTGGGCACAAAGGCTCAAGGAAATTGCCTAATATCTTAGTTTTCACTTAAAATGTAGCGTTACGGAAGGAGTTTGCAGCCAGCTCTCATCTTCATTGGTAGCAGTAGCAAGTTTTGTCCATTTGCATCCTAATCCCCTTCTCCCTCCCACTCATGTTGGCTGAGGAACAGGGACAGGAGGCAGCTGCTTTCATGGATGCATCTTCATGAGGGCACCATCCCTATTTCTACGGCAGCTGAAATCAGGGACACCTTGTTAAACACCCTTGTTCCTCAAGATTTTCACTTGCCTTCTTTCATTTTTTTTGCATTGAAGCTGCCAGAGGTGGTGAACCTTCCCATTTTCCCCATGAGCCCAGCCTCGGCTGTCCGATGCCTCCCCATCACTTGCAAAGCTATTTTGCTTTCAGCTTCTTTAAAGAAGTTTCCCCATTTTTGTGTTTTCCCCTTAGCAGGCTCTCTGCCTCCACGAAGCTATCAAGGATGCTGCCTACATGGAGCGAGTTAATACTGTTTTTTCCCCTGTCCTCAGAGCCCCTCTGATCCCTCCCAGTGTCTGTTGCCATCGTAGTCCAGCAGCAGACGACCCTGGGCTGAATAAGAAAACACTGCATGGGGACTGACACGTCAATCCACAGAGATTTTATCCAAGTTGCTGACAACCTCAGTTTGCTAACCCAATTGACCTTGTGCTCCCTTTAATATATAAAGTGGCGTTCCTCAGCCATCCCAGCCTACCATGCCTTTCCTGGACAGAGTACAAGCGTACCACTCGTCTGCTGCGGCTTCCCATGACATCGGGAGAACCAGCATCCGCATCCGCAGCTCTCCCTTTTGTCCTCCAGGAGTGGTCATCTCGCAGGAGCCAGAAGATGCTGGCTTCCCACTCACAGCTTTTCTCATCTCTCTTTAAGGCTGGCCCACGCTCCTTTGCAGCATGAGGTTGCCCCCAAATTCACGGGGCAGGGGAGGAATGGGGTTGGGGATGTGGCGGCAGGCGCTCCAGCTGGCCATGGGTCTGCTGGGGTCCCCCCCAAAAAAATCAGAGAAAATCAGTTCTTGGGGGGGGATCACAAAAAATTGATGTTTCTGAGGGATGGGGGATTGGTGTGCCCAGGGGCTGCTCTGGGGCTCAGTTGGTTTGGCAGGTGCTTTGCCCCAAAAACCAGACTAAAAAGCAGATTTTCCCCCCAAAATAAAAACAGAGGAAAGAGGGAACAGCCTGTAACAAGGTAGGATGCCTTCATGTGGTGTCTACACGTCTCCCTCATCCCCGAGGCCCCTCTCTCCCTCAGGGACCACAAGATTAGCACCAAGTCTGTGTTTAGGAGAGAAAAAATAAAAGAGAATTTATTTCCTTTCCAAGGGAGAAAATCCTGATGCTTCATGGAAAGCCGAGGGGGCACGCGTGTGTGTGATCCACAACTGGATGTCACTGTTAGTCAAAGGCTTTTATTTTTATGAAAAAATAGAAAATTTTGTATCTTACACTACAGAAAAAAACATGTACACAAACAAAATGCACAGAGAGCATCCAAGGAGGTTGGGGGGGGGAAGGGGAGGAATAAATACAGCAATGCTACAGTCTCCTATGAGTTAAAACGCTGATGCGAGGAGCTGAGACGGATGCTGCAGCTCCGGCAGCGCTGGGCGCACCAGCTCCCGCCCTACCTGCCCTAAGGAATTACAATAAAGGATTGGAAACTAAGCATTACTCTTAAGACTGCTACTGATGTATCTCACATATGCCTTAATGACTGATTTCAAGACCACAGCAGTCCAAGGCGTCACAATTTCTTGACCGCTGGGACCCATTTGACCCACTACATTATATTTAACACTGAATAGACAAAAAAAATTTTTACCTTCATTTTTTGTTCTTCTCACTGTTAACATATAGAAGGAATAAATAAAATTTTAAACTGATTTTTTGTTTTTTTTCTTTTAAATCAGTCTTCCTTTTTTATGCTCAGGTAATTGTTCCAAATGGTAGCTACACAACGAAAGGGGGTCAGTCTACAAAAGCCATGCTTGGGGACACTTCCTTCTCCCAAAATGAAAAAAATATATTGAAAAAAGACTTTTCACCTCCCAGATCCTTTGAAATACCTTCCTCGCATTTAGCAGCAAAATATACTGGGAAAAAAGTATTCGTTGGACCAGCCGCAGCAGTAGCGAGCTGGAAAAGCAAAGTGCTCAGACTTACCATAGGCAGGAAATCCACCTACAGCCCTTACAAAGAGCATAACCAGTAAAATATTACTGTCATCTCGTTCTGCTGCATCCCAATATATAAGATCACGCACAAGATACAGAGTACTTGCAGTTCTTGGATGGGAACCGAAAACCTCCGTTGTCTCTGGAATTTGCTTGTGGACATAGAAGCTGTAACTTTTGGACCCTACTTGTTAAAACACCATTTTATTTTATTTTTAACTCCGAGACAAAGCCTATTATACAGAGATCTGTAGCAAGAACAGCTCTTGAAATAAATAGAAAAGGTAATTTATTTATTTATTGGAGGAACTGAGAAGAGGTACCCTATTTACAAATGCCGTCTGGCTTAAGAACAGTTTGTTTTCCACTAGTTCATCATTTTGAAGGTTACTCCAGCATCTGGTATGCATCCCAGCCATACCGCATACGCCTTTAAAACACCACAAATGGTGAGAAGGGGTTTTTGCTGTTAAAAGTCCATGAGAAAAGACCAAACCAAACTCCTCCCACAGAGCAAACAGGTAAGGAATGAGCGGAGATGATGGGCAGAAAGTGCTGCATATTTGCTAATAGCATCTCTCTCGGTGTGGCCGATGGATGCAGGCGGCAACCGAACGATTCCTCCCGATGAAATGAGTTGTTTTGTCTTCCTATGGGTTATTTTCCCAAGTGCTGCAGGCAGGGGGGCACAAATAATCCCAAGACTGTTCTGCTGACAGCTCTAATTATCTGATTTATTATGTGACAAACCTCTTTCATGTGCTGAAATTGTTATGTCTTGATTCCTGCCCCCACCCCCTACCCCTTTTGTGGTCCAGTGACTGCCAAAATGAAACAACAGGATGAGAAATCACACCGTCAAGATTTGTCAGACCTCACCGCAGCTCCTCTCCCTCCTATTTCTCCCAGTTCCTGAGGAGCTTGGTAGCGGCTCCCACAGGAGGAGGAGGTGGCCATTTCAAAATTGCCTGAAGAAGCTCCGCTGAAAGCAAGCAAGCCCTGCTCCTAAGAAAAAAAAAAAAACAAACAACCCAACCCTCTCCTCCTAGACCTTTCCCTTTTCTTTGGAAAGTGTTCTTTGTATCAAATCTCATTCAAAGGCTTGGGAGAAATGGAAGAAAGACCTTTGAAACAGCTGAAGGTGGCATTCGACACCTGCTTCTGCAGGATGTGAAGGACACACTTTTGGCACTGGATGAGCTCCTCGGGCTCAGCTCCACAGCACCGGGGATGAAGGGAGCTGCGGCAAGTCAATATGTCAATGTTACCACCAAGGAAGGATGCTACAAGATGCTACCCAACCTCTAAGGAACCAACGTATCTACAAAAACAGCAAACGTTTGCCATCCGCTGAGCCATTTTTAAATCCTCATCTTTACCAAAGCCTTCACAAAAAAGAAGTCCAACCTATGAATACCAAATTAACTGCGCTGATTAACCTTATCTACAACAAGAGGAGGAGGACAGCCCCAAACTGTTTCTTGGTGGGATTCCCAGGGGCTTGGGTTGCCCTCAGGTCCCTCTGAAAACAGCAGCCGAGAGCTTTAATGGACACATTGAACCCCAGCTACAACAAAGTGCTGACCCGAGCCGTGCCAGCCCCAGATGGACGGGACCTTCTTGCCCATGGGATGCCACCGCTGTGACCACGTTGGGCTGCTCTGCTCTTCCCTCCTCTCTGCACTCTGCTCCAAAGTGGCCAGGTCCATACCCAAACTGAAAATGCCCAGAGAGACAAGCTGGGACAGCACAGTTCCCAAAATAATCCTACCACCACCACCACTTTGGGGGAAATACTGCAAAATCTGCATGCTGGATGACCACAGGCTCGCCTCCACGCTGCAACCCACAACTTAACCCCCGTAATGAGAAGAACAACAGCAAAATCCCTTCCTTCCAGCTAAAACCACCATGTGGTTTCTCTCCTGGGCTCCAGGGACAGGGGCGAGGGCTGCACTGGTTGATGGCTATTGGGCTGAAATGCCAGTGCAGAGGAAATCCCATGCTATCTTTGAGCAGGACTCATACACACGAAAACTGATGCCACGTTGTCGCTGGAGGCCACCGAGAACCAGATGTTGTACTTTTCTTCTTCTGGACATCCCCAGCCCGCAGTGGAAAGGAAAAGGAGGCAATGTCTTTTATTTAAGCAGACTTCTTCTACCTCATATACATAATCAAAACTCCTGAAGGCTTTATATGTTGCTCAAACCAAACAGCAGCAAAAATACAAAGCATAGTGGTAACACAGAAGGGAGACAAAACAAAGTGAAAGAGGAGGAAAAAAAAAAAGAACAAACCAAGGAAAGAGCCCCAGTCTTGTACCTGATGCGTAGCAAACTGTACAGTATATACATCTTCGTCATGTATTATCCTCCCAGAAGAGCAAATGAAAAGAACTTGGTAACACAGAGGGAGGAAAAAAAAATATACACCCTGTATTGTATTTGCCACGGAGCAAGCAACATGTTTATACACTAGTCTCTATAACTTAATGCTGTGTAACAGCATTTTTTTTCTTTTCTTTAAATTTACAAAACAAAATATCTATCAAGAAATAATCTAATCATATTGCTCTTCAATACACCTCTGTAGACAAGTAAGACTCGAAGTTAAACTTCAGTAAACTGCAGCTTTTGGGAGCCTATGAATGGCTACAAAACTCCTCTGCTCAAGTCAGTCCTTGGAAGTATAACCATGTGCTGCTGTAATTCAGTATATAAAGGTGCTATATATATATATATCCCATGTACAGACAACATGTGGTGGGAAGGCTTGTTGTCGTTGTCGCTGAAGCTTAAGAGGTGGGTTAACCTCATGTACAGCAGATTCGCTTCCATGCATCTTGCATTTACTTCATGAAAATGAGGACAGAAATAGGAAGAAAAGGAAAACTTTAGTCAAACACTGCTTTAGAAACACTGTGGCAGAGGCCAACATCCTTCAGTTATAGAAACCACCTAATTTCCCTTTTTATCTTTTTCTTTTTTTTAGTCAAAATAAAAACTCAGGGCTAGCGTACAAAGTGCAGGACCGACCCACTTGAGGAAGCGACTTTAAAACCGAGTTACAACGGCACCATCCCATTCACCAACTGGACCTTCATCTCTTGAAGGCTGTTCATTATCTTCTTCTGGTGACCAACAAGTGTCACTCCCAGCCGCCTCAAATCCCTGTGGGAGAAAGCAGACGTTGGTTCCAGGGACCGCTCAGGCACACACCGCCGCGCACACCACGCGCCGCACGCGCCAGTGCTGCTGCCAGCGCCTACCTCTTACCATTGGCGGCTCCCAAAGCCAAGTTTAGTTGGCAAGTTTAGTTTTCGTCTTTTTTTTTTTTTATTTTTTAATGGCCGACAGCATCTCAGAGAGGTGACGTGATTTGACCGAGATCACCTCGCTGGCCAAGGAGAAAAGCCAGACAGCAAAGTTTCAGCATCACCTTTAGCCAAGGACTCTCCTAGGCATGAAAAGTCCTATTTCCAAGAGAAAAGCCATGTAAGAAAGCCTGCGGTGCAGTTTCCTCTTCTCCTGGGAGAGGCTGGTATTTGATCTCAGATATGAGCAGTGAGGAGTGAGGTCAATCCACGCTTCCTTCCTCTTCGGACAAGGCAAAGCCAAAGATACACAAACCTCAATCCTAGAGCCAGCTCCTACAGAGCACTGAACAGCAAAAGCCTCAAACGTGGCCACCACCCCGACGAACCCCTAAAGTCAACAGGAATCAGCAACGCAGTTCCCCTCTGGGCCTTTGCAAATCTTCCCATAAACCCATGTTTGATTTTTTTTTTGGGGGGGGGTGAATTCTACAAGCCAAAGGCATTTGTGTTGAGTCTGTCTACTGGGCTGCCATTACAGGAAAGCTGTAAAATAAGATAGTTCATGTGAAATGCAGGATTAGGAGGCAAGATTGTTTTCTCAGAAGCTCAGCCCTCTAAAATTTAGGTGTCTAGATGAAGGTAGTCACCAAGGTTCATGTTGATGGAGTGAAAGAGGCACCTCTGGGGACAATTTATCCCATCCAAAGACAGGAGTGGGACAAGTCATCCGCTGGAGATACTACAGCAGGACCTTGGGTGATCAGATTCAATGACACATCTAAAGCCAGGTAAGGCCATGGGTTATGGCAGAGTATAACTGTAGGGATTTTTTTCTAGGGGGAAAAGTGTTAACAAAGAATTTGTAGGAATAAAAGCTCGGAAGAAACATCAAGACCGGTGCATCCGTGTTTCCAACACAAGACACAGAGACTGTTAGAGAAGCAGTTCGACTTAGAGGAGACATGGTGTTTTGTCTGAAGACTTCCACTAGAGAAATATCAGCCCCTCGCTGTCTACCTCCAGGCCGAATAAAGGATGTTTTCGAAGTAGGGCTCTACTGTCTTGCCAATACACACGTGAATCCCAGAGCTGCTGACACCCTGTGTGCAAGATTTTTAGGAGAAATCTCTCCACCGAAAGTCAGTGGGATGTGACCTGCTTAAACACGTAGGTGCTTTTTGGAAACCACGCTGGCGGGGCTGGTGCATTCAAGGACTGGGGATTGCCAGCAACACCCAGGAGCCCATACTGCATATTAGACATATTGCAAACCTGGCCTACAGCTCACAGCATGGCTGCATGCTGGACTGCAGGTGAACATGTGCAATAACCACCAAAACACTTTCATGTAACGTTGTGTGAGCTATCCATGGAGCTCATGTTCTGGACAGAGACTCCTGTGCGAACACAACCAACCATCCATGTCCAAAAATTACATAGATGAACACTGCTTTGAATAAAAAGCAAACCTGAGTGAAGGCTGATACGTTAACACATAAGCTGGTTGAAGCCAAAAACTAGATCTGTTGTTCTCCAAGGATTGTCACGCTTTCACCCTTTTGATTTGGAAAATACCAGATTTTCTGCTCCAGGCTAAACACTTCATTTCATTATTGTACCCTTTTTTGGCGATGCATCTTGCCGATGCATAGGGGAAATCACAATGTAAGGGGCACGGAGCAAGGGAGGTCAATGAGACACACCAGCAATGCTCCTTACCTGGCAGAGAAAAGGCTGCAGCACCTCCAAAGGTGTCTGCCTTCTCAGGGGGACACGCTTTCATTTCTGCCTCCACTGAATTGTGAAACTAGTTCAGCAAGCCATCTTAATAATGAAGGAAAATGTAGTAATGCTATTGTTACATGCAATTTATTTTATGTACACAGCACAGTTGGAAATTCACACCAAAGATCAAAAAAAAACCCAAAAAACAACCCAGTATAGGACCTGATTTTTAAAAGAGCCAACATCCATCTCCCCCCTGCTGAGTGCTGCTCTGCTGGCACTTTTTGAAAATTCAGCTTCTTTTTTTTCCAGGTATCTAAAGTGCAAGCTGAGCTCTTTTGAAAATCCAGCACCACATATTTCAGAGATGTATCATTTCTGATACTCTTGCATGTTATGTAGAAAAAAATA
This sequence comes from Gymnogyps californianus, assembly GCF_018139145.2. NCBI lineage: Eukaryota > Metazoa > Chordata > Aves > Accipitriformes > Cathartidae > Gymnogyps > Gymnogyps californianus. The sequence continues at coordinate 61,463,539 of NC_059474.1, read as the reverse complement.
GCCTGAAACTATGAGAAAGGCATGCACGTCTTGGCATTTCACACGCAGCTCCATCAGTCTAATAAAAAAAAAAAACCCTACTCACTACACAGCTTTTTTTTCCCCTTATAGTATCCTCTTAACTCAATATCCTTGCGGAGCACCTTACTGATTTACAAGAGAGAAAGAACAAAAAGGAGTTTCTGGTTTCAATCCATTAGCTGCTCATGAGGGGATCCAGTCTATTTTTTTTGAATATCAAATCCTCTTGAATGCGCTGCCACCGGCCAAAAGCACGGGGACTCCTCAGAGAGGGGAAAAAACACTATTGTGGGGTCTTTCACCTCCGGAAAGACAGATCAGAAGACAACAGCTCCTGAGTCAGACGCTCACCTAGTATAAAATCAGCAGCTTTATTCAAAAGCCACCTCGCGCATTGCAAAGCCAGCCACGAAACTTCCCCAAACTGCCCAGAGAACACAGGAGCTTTAATTCACATTTTTCAAGCGTGACTTACAACATGTTGTACACTCCCATGCATCCAGTGCTGAAGGACTGAAAGTGGTGTAAGGCAGAAGCCAATTTTAAACAAAATCGAGTGCGCAAACCAGCTGGTTTTGAGACAAAAAAAATCGACTTCTGTGCCAAAGGGCTGCAAAACAACTGTTCTCGAGCTCCAGTCCAGAGTTGCCTGGCTCACATTACCGCAGCCAACTGGTAATTTCACTGGGCTCAGCTCTGCAGAGGAGACGTGTGTGGGCATCTACTGGGGCTTTGCAATAGAAATGTGCAATTCCCTGCAAGAAAAGGCACAGCTAAGAGCCAGGGGCAAACAACACTTGCGATCAGGATCCAGGCTGCACCTTGCCATGCAAGTGACCTGACCCCCGGTGCTGGGTTTTGTGTGCGCTGCTGCGGCAGCAGCACGGGCGCTCCCCGAAGCCGTGGAGATATGTGCACCCGTGTGCTGTGGGGTCTCCCTGCTTCAAAATACTCGACGCCCCAGCAATGAGACTTTTATTCTTGTTTCAGGGAGAACTCTCCCCTTTTCACTTCTCTTTCATTCACGTAGGGCTGAAAATGGAATCACTTGCCAACACAGTGCTAAGAGGCCTACCTAAGTTGACCACAAAGACAAGGAAATAAAGGGGAAAATTGGTGTCGGCTCATCCCAAACAGTCTGTATACAGCTGCACGCGTGCCGCTTTCTTACCACCGCCTTGCATGAAAGCCCAGCTGCAATGTGCCAGGGACAACACAGTATCCCCTTCCCTGCAATATCCTCAGTTTGCAAGGATTGAATTCATGGTCTCCACGTTGTAAGAAATATATTTAAAACATTTTATTTACAAACAGAACTACTTATACACCATGGACCAGTTTGTCAAACACAGTGTAGACTAGGACTGGATTGCCACATAAAATACAACCCCCCTCACCAGCTGGTTAGTCATGCAAGGAAAAGGGCCGGGTTCCTGAAAGATCTCCATGGCCGGCAGCCGTCAACCTACCACAGATATTTTGTATTTCATCTCCCATCCAGGCCAGATTTCACCACTCTTCTTCATGTGGTGTAACTCTACAATTGCCTGTGCAGACTGGGACTACTCACGGAGTTAGTTGTCAGTTTGAATGAGAGGAAAGAAGAATAACCTCAAAGACCTTCAGAAGACGCTAAAGAGAGAGGAATCCACTTGCTAGGGACTTTTGCATGAAATGAGGACTTAAAAAATATTTTTTTTTAAGAGTTCATCTGCTCTTACTCATTATTCCCATCCTACTTGATTACAAGATGAGAATTGGTTTGTGCAGAAGCAGACGCAGTATCACACACTGTCAGGACTGAGATTTCAGGTTAAAAAAAAGAATCTAGAGCAGGTGAACTCTTAAACGCTCTTCATCCAGTATAACTTTTAATAAATAATTTATTTTATTTTAGAAGAAAAAAATATATACAATGCAAAGCAACACAGCACATATTATTACAAATATTCAGAGCTCTTCACCTAGTAACAAACAACAGGGTGTCCTGAGATTCAGTGAGTACAGAACTTTCAAAAGGTGGAAGTTATGTAGTCCACATAGTTAGTAATTGGTCCAGTCAAGGGTCAGACTGAAACTCATGTCATGGATCTAGCTATTCTTGAGTATTGTCCTGGTAAAGTTATTCTTGCAGTGGATTGAAAGAGCTCCAGACACACTCAAAGTCAATAGGTGGTCCACAAGTTTAAAGAGCAGGTCTGGTCCACTGGAAAGGTTGCCTTCAAGTCTGATATCCAGTTGGAAAGAGGGGGTGGAGGGTGAGGCTCCACTTTTCACAAGGTGATTCGTCCCTTTGCAAGAATTAGAGCTAAATGTAGAAATCACTCTTTGTTTCAACACATACATTTTCAGGTCTTTGCTTACGCAGGCAGAGCTCAGGACTTGGGGCGATATTCACCGGTTTTAGCTTTTTCATCTTTTGCTTTCAGAAATTTGTTACTAATACTACTCTTTTCTGGAATAAATGCATCAAGTCATCAGTTTGAAAGAAGCAGGGCGGTAATAGGGATTTTGCTTTGCTTGCATGCTGGGTGGGGGGGTTTAAAAAAAAAAAAATGCTGAACAACTACCATCTTAACCAGGTCCTGTAAAGAGGCCACCCACAGTCACCAGTCCCATCAGCGTTATGGCCAATCCCTCCTACAGTGCTAGTAATTTTTTTCAGTAGATTTTAGGAATTCTTTACATTCATCATATTTTTTTTCCTGCCTTTTCTGGCAGTGATTATCCAGTTCTCCTTTCTCCATCTAATTTCCACATCTGTCTCCTACGCAGTTTGAATTTGGGGAAGATCATTTTGGATGGTATTTGAAGGCAACCTCTTAAATTGTAAAGAATGTTTTACTGATGTCATTTGGGGAAAGCAAGCTACTTTCAGATGTTCAGATCATCTTTTTACCCGATCCCCCCAAGTCCCAGCTCTGGAATATACTGAACAGTTGCCTCTATTAAAAATGACAAGGAACATTTAACCTGAATTCTCCTTTGCAGAGTACAAAATGTTTTGTTGTTCCCTTTTAGGGGGAGAAAAAAAATGAAAACACCCAGAAAACCAAAACCCCCAATATATTAACCTTTAAAGAACTTTGCTTGTTCCGGTGTTTATTTTCTGGAGAACCCATGAAAGTCTCAGCTGAGCCCACCCAGGAGCCATTTCTCTCCCTTACTTTGTTGATTTTAAGGGCAATCTGCCAGTTTACATCAGCCTGAGCACGTGGTTCAGGTCTTCAACGTGGGACACCTTTCCTCTTAAGCCACTATGATGGTTTCTCCTTTTTTAACAGCTGAGAATCTGGTCTTTTGCCTTTTTTTACTATATCTGAGAGGGATGAGAGAAGTCTTGATTTGGATGGCTGCTTGGCTTTTTAATGAACCTTCCACAGTTTTCCCAAAAATAGACCCAAGTGGAGTCAAGCCTTCTTGCTCAGCCACCACTGCAACGCAAAGGTGCACAGGCTGAGGTGTTCAAGAACCAAGCCTGACTCACACAAGCATCTCTGTCCAAGGCAGCTGGGGGCGGAATTTATTTGCTGGCATGGATAACTAACTAGTTGGAGCTAGTTTCAACCTTTTTTCAGTTTCAACTGAAATGCAAGATGGATTCATGAAACGTCTCCTTTCAGCTTAAAAAAAAAAGAAACAAAACAAAACCCAGAAGCTCCCCAGGCTCCCAGGCATCAGCTCCTCTGCACTGCTCTGCTGCTGTAAAAGCCCAGAAGATAGCTGAAGCTGAGCAGCTCAGACATGTTGTCTCCACTGGGGCCAGTAAAGGACTAGAGTAGGATGACATTTGTGCTATAGAGAGCATACTGGGACCTGGTGGAGGGGGCCTTAGAGGCAGTTTGCAGCTGGTGAGGGTCAGAGCATCTCTGGCAGCTATAATCTTATTTAAAGACTTTTAAACCAACTTGCCTTTCTGGCTAGAACTGTACAGATAATGGATTTCTTGGTTCACTGCCAACGGGAAAAACATTTTGAAGTACTTTTTGGGTAGCCTGAAAAGATTTTGGGGGGCTACTTTTGAAATTTCTGGAATACTAAAGAGTAAACATAGGGAAGTATTTAAATTTTTAAGTCAAATTAAGGAGATAATTTCACAATCTGAAATGTTGCACTAAAGAAAATGGGAGGTTAGGAATATTTTTGTCAGTGGAATGGGATGCTAAGACTGTGTCAGAACAGAGGGATGCTAAGACTCTTTAAAGCTACATGAGTAAGTGAACTTCTAATTTACTGTCAAAAACGACCATTAATTTGGGCTCGAACTCAACATTTTCTCTGACCCAAACCAAAGCATTTCACTTCTGAGCACTTCTTTTAGAGCTCTTGAAATTGCATAAAATTCTAAAGAGGAACGAACTGGAAGCTTTTGTGCAACCTAATTTTCTTCTTTGAGATGACTAATTCAGCCAAACAGCAACAAGTCTGTGATATATTTTAGACAATCTGCATTTTTTACCAGAACTTGCTCTGGTTATAAGATTGAGGTGGCACAGTAGAGGGGAATGCTCCAATGTTTTCCTTTTCTCTTAAATTGCTGCCTCATCCTATCCCTCCTCTTCCCACTCACCCTCTGGCTAGGTCTTTCTGCCGTGTGGACTCTGACCACCCTGGGGATGGACCTCTTCCTTGGTCAACGTTTGTAGGTCACCAGTCTAAATGGAGCCCTGAAGCCTGGTGTTTCTGGGCACTGCCATATCAGATGAGTAGGTAAGGAACTGTGGAGTCCTCAAAAGCCAAAGTAACATGGTATGTAATTGCAGGACTAGGCTGGGAAACCGCATGTAAGAGTCTCAGGCACCCAAAAAAGGATCTAGGTAGAAATCCATGCACCGTGACTCCCTAGACAGTCACTAGAGAGGATTTAATCCCTAGCTCAGGGTTTTCACGTGAATGCCTGAAGATAGACTGGGTGAGTCGAGGTGTAAGGGACAAATATTGGTGATGTGAGTGAAACAAATAAAATCCGAGTGAGAGCAGATATGTTCCTGCACTCCCTCCATGCATGTAACACAAAACTGAACTCCATGGAGGTGTTACTGACCTGCATCACGTGCAAAGGACTTCCTACCCTGTACGGTGAGCTCCACACCAAGCTCTGTGGCAGACAGGAGAAATGCTGTGGTTCTGTGGGGTGTGGGGATTTTTCTTGTTTTATTCCTAATCCTTGGCATTGATTCTGCATGTGCACTGGCAATCTGCATGTGGTCGGAGGAGCCACAACCTTCTCCAAAGCATAATCCTTCCCATTCTGCCTTAATGCCTGCAGTAAACTAAGCTCAAATTAACCCAGCTAGAAAGGCAGGCTTTGGGGCAAGTTTGAATAAGTGGCAGGAGGAAAGTACAGATGTAATTACACAAGCAAGGCAGGCAATTAAAGGTGGAGCATAACAAATCAGCAGCCCCGAGGCGTTTACCAAGTCATTTGAGTGCTGTCACCCCAACTGCAGTCATACCCACATGCAAAAACCAAGGGCACATTCAGAAGGAAGAGTCTCGGCCAGGGAGCTTGTCCCCTAGAGCTGTGGGTTTGCTGATGCTCTTCTGTTGGCATCGGCTCTATCTGTGCTTATTTCTGTTAATGTTGAATTCTATTTCCACACCTTACTGGGCTTGGCTGTCCACTTGGTTATGACCAGATCAACTGTGAAACCAGCTAATCCGGTGTAAAGCCAGTATACCTCAACGGGGACTCTAGCTCCTACACATTTACTAGTAGGGTGGGGGTTTTTTATTTGTTGGTAGCCCCAAATAATGAACTGCTATTATGTCAAAAGGACAGCCTAGCAATTACTCAAACTCAAGCATTAATTTCTGTGAGTAAAGGACCCAAAGTACTGGCTGCCAATGTAGTGACCATAAGTTTTAGTCTTGCCTGCACTTGTTATCATCAATACAGATGCTGAAAGAGAAACTGCTGACTGCAAACAAAGGGTAATGGTTTCCCTTTCTGCAGCCTCATCCCTACACATTTTTGAATGGTTTGTCTTCCTCCCCTCTGCAATTCCAACAAATGAAGTGAAAATGATCTGGGCACTACTCACTCTAGGGTCACCTGAGCCACAGCATCCATCGAACTGTATCCATTCTCCATGAAGATCTCTGTGTATCGGCCCATTTTGATGGCTTCCAGCCACTCACCCACCGACCTGTAGGCACCGCTCCCGACTGGACTGTGCTCTACCAACAAATTTGATACTCTAAAGACAAGCAAAAACAAAGAAGCAAACAGAATCAGTATCGAGAGGTATCCAACGTGACTCAGTTGCTCACATTTTTATATGGTAAAGATGATTCTTTTCATTGTGTTTCAGTGACGCTGCAGCCTAAATCCTCCCAGCAGGCTTGATAAGCAATGTATCAAACATACCACTTCACCTGTAACTTCACCCACTTTTGCGTTAGTTCCTGCCATTTCTGGTCCCCACTGCAAGCAGAAAGAGGAGAGGACTAGCATCCATCCCTGTCACCTCTCGCCCACAAGCAGGCTCCTCTTCTATCAGGCTCCCCCAGTCACTCTTACTTCAAAGTCTCTGGTTTCACTCCTCCCACTCTGTTTTCCTCCTCCTCCTTTAAAGCTCATAATTAACTTAAGACAGCCCAGAGCCTAGAAGCCGAAACCCAAATTACATTTCCCAGCAGTGGCCATCAATGGCAGGCTGCTGTTAACACTTCAGGGGCTGCTCGCACAGAGTGGGGTGGGGATTTCAGATGCGGGCAGCATCCGGCGAGCCCTGCAGAGAGCAGCAATGCTCCAGCCACGCTCCAGCCCTGAAACCAGAGGTAGACTCCTGCTCCCACACCCTCGCTCAAGACCTTGCCGTGGCAACTGCTACCTGCTTGCTCATGCCATGCATTGAAGAAGCAATTCAGGCACATAATAACACTTCACCTCAGCAGAAACACCGATACAGTACCTGGCACAAGCGATCCGTGCCACGTACAAGTCCACCACTCTACTAATGATGCGCAGAGAGCAAAGGGGGCTTGTCCAAGGTCAGCCAGGAGAGAAACTAGATTTGTCCCCTGCTTTGTAAACCAGGACATACAGCTAACATAAGCCTTGCATAAAGATTATTACCTACAGGTAAAAAAAACGTTTTCTGGGTCAGCCTCTGATGGTGAGAATTACACTTAAAAGACTTTCAACTGGAAGGAGAGCTGGGATATCATATTATTATAGCACTTCAGGAATCTTCATATATTTTATGAGCACATTAGTATTATTTGTTTATTTAATAGCAATGCTGAAGGGTCCAATAAAATGTGAATACTTGCAGTACCAAGAACATAATGGCTTCCCATAACATTTTATACACATGAGGAATTCAAAACTCCTAAGTAATCATAATGAGAAGTGGATTTTCATCACTAATGTCAGGAGGTACCTACTGATATGCACACGCTGTAATGTAGAGAGTGACTTCCTCCCTTATTTGCATTAATGAGAATTTCCATAAAGAATACATTACATATATAAAAAAATCCTTTACAGCTGCTGTATGTTGAAATTATGATTCATTTGGAATTACTATGGTCTGGCCATGGCAATCTATGATTATAGAAACACAGTCCCAAAGCCTGGCTGTTCAGGTGCTCCATCCACATCAAAAATACCCACAGCAGATCTGAAAAGGAGAGGTTTGGAATTACATGGACCTGTTCATGGAATAAAACATCAGCAAAGTGCTTAGCAGCTCAAAGAAATGGTTTGCTGCCTATTTGCCTCTTTTCTGGCATAACAGTTTGATATAAAAGAGTGCATGAACCACCGCATAACAGGCCTGGAAAATGACTGTTCTGAACTGAAAATACAAGAGAAACATCACATACTTTATGCTATCATAAACCTTTTCCTGCACGTTTGCTGGGACTGACATTATATCTAATTGCTAATAAGAGTAATTTCTTCTTCAGCCGGTAAATGATGCACATAAAATATCTCGAGGAATCAGGTCTATCTTGTATTTAAAAATTAACAGAGATTTCATGTTTCTTCTCTTTCGGTGCATGAGATGCCATGTGCAGGGACATGCCAGCATGGGAATGTGAGGTCCAGCTGCAACAGGTGAGATGGGCCACATGCAGCTGTGCAAGACTCACTCGGAAGGTGCGGAGACGGGTGGGTCTAAGCTTACAACAGTACATCTGCTTTGGTCCACACCACCAGTCTAACTTCATCTTACATCCCTCTCATTCCTGACCAAGGAAAACGACGTGTCTTTTTTTTCTCCTCTGAGAATAAGCTTTTCTGAAGGGCCTGTTTCAGTGTTAATCAGGGGAACTCCACTGCCATCAGTGAAGCAGCAATAATTTATATTCGTCACTCCTTCACGACCTTGCAAGGGACTGAGTGATTAGCAACACAGATGGCTCAGAAGTAATACTTGTGTGCTTGCAGCGAAAAAAGAAAAAGCCTTTCCAAGACTCCAGTATGGTAGAGACTCCAATACTAAAACTCACTAAAAAATATTAATCTCTTTTTCCCCAAGTGCAGCTTTATTTCTTGAGCATATTTACCTTACTTGTAGCCAAGCAGCTATTCAGATTCATGTTTAATTGCACACCGGCTGTTCTATTCACTTAATGTGGTTTCAGCAAATGATTTGTGTACAGCTCTTTGGGAACCACAGAGATCCTCTCGCGATTACCAGTACTGTCAGAACTGGTGGTGGCGGCTAGCACGCTCGGGAATAGTTGTGGGAGGATGCATTTGGACATCCGTGAGCTTTGCACATCCTAAGTTTCCCCAAGAAATGCTCTTCATTTGTATTACCAAGATGAAGTCAACAGGCAGATAATTTGAGCAGCATTTACTATCTACTTCATGCACTCAAGTCTTGCCCTCTCTAACCTTGGGGTAGAGCACAGGTAGCTTTATCATAGACCTATAAATACCACTGAAACTCCCATTTCTGAAAGACAGGCCACAGTAATTTTCTTTGTGACAGCAGCACTGCATTTATAGAGTAACTGAATTGCTCACCTGCCTGCCAATTTCAACAGAAAAAGCTGATTTGGGAAAACTCCCCTGGACATAATGAAGCTAGAGGAACATCCATCCGTGGACGCACGCAGGCTAAATAATAAGTGGTAATTCAACCTCAGGGGCGGGTATTCAGACAAGGGTCTCGCTCTGAGAAATGGCTCTGGCCTGAGTTTGTACCTGCTCGATGCATTAACCAAAGTCTTCAAGCTGCTTGGGTTACGGATGAGCTTGTCCAACATGCTCACAATTTCGTCAAACTTGGGCCTGCTGTTGCGGTCTTTCTGCCAGCAGTCGAGCATTAGCTGGTAGAGGGCAGCAGGGCAGTCCATGGGACTTGGCAGGCGATAGCCTTCCTCCACAGCTTTAATCACCTACGGGAGACAAAACACGAGGCTGATGGGTTGCTTTTCTTCCTCTCACCTTTTTACCAAATGCAAATTGACTTAAACAGAGACCTTTGGGACCAGCAATATGCTCATGTAAAATCCCACCACCCCCCAACTCTGCACACAAGAGGCAAACCCAGTAAACCCCGCTATCTTTCATATTTTCTACAGGATGGGTTGAATAACTTAATTTTTGGTCACTGCGAAGTGAATCTAGAAAGCCAAGGCACTGCTGCAACCAGGGGGCCAGATTGCCAGGTTGCACTTGTTCAAAGCTCAACTGAGGTCTGTAGGTTATATACCAGGACACTCCCGGAGCCTACCCTAAGTCCACGAAAAGCAGCCTACAGGGCCTTCTGGCATCTTCTTGGAGTGCAGTGATTTTGTTTATTCAGATGTTGGCTTCTTTTTAAATGAAAAGGCATGTGCTAGACCACAAATTTGTATTACAGTAATAAAAGTCTGACTGTATTTCAAAAGAGACTTTGAATGCTAATTGATGGATGGATTCAAGGCAGAGGCAGAACAACCATCTCATATATCATTCAGTACTGTCTGGGTCTAGTCATTTCTTAGTGTGGCCACATTTCTGCCAGGAATTTAAAATGTCAGCCCAAGAATATGCAAATTAAAACCAGGGGAGGGTTGTTACACTGATTTCAAATACAAATCACCTACGGTTTTATATCTCAAACAAGTGGTATGCACATGTGTTGCCTGCCCTCTTGAAAGGCAGAAATGAATAAATGAGGGCAGAATTGAAGAAAGCAACTTGTTTTCCCCGGTTTGGGGCAGATTTACAGCAGGGCTCCAAGCCCAGCAGTTCCCATTTTGAACCATTACAATTTTCAGGAGAACACAGCTCGCGTTTCAAGCCACAAGGGTCTGTGACCACACCAAGAGAGTCCCAGCAGCCCATCTTCACACCCTCTACTCCCAAGACTCCTTGACCAAAAGGAGCTGGAAGCAGCTATTTGCTATGTGGAAAACCACAGTGCTTCACTGTTGGACTCCAAGGACTGCCTCAGATGCCATTCGTTCTAGGCACCGTCTCACGATTTGAAAACATCCTGTGTTTAAAAAGAATGCTCTGTGGTTAGCATGGAAGTTGTTTTCTTGATCTTTAGTCCCTTTACGAGCAGTACAGGAAGAGCCACGTCAGGCTGGCATTGCGTTTCAGAAGGCTCCGAAATTCAGGACCGTATGGATCGCTTTCAAATCATCCTCCACCACAGGGCTTTTTGCCAAGTGGAAGAGTCCCAGGAATGAGCCGGGCTGGCTGAGCAGCAGTAGCAGGAATCTCAAACTCTCTAAGGAGGTACGTAGTAGAGAAGAAGTTAGGCAAGGCTTTATAATCTTCTCCAAGGGTAGCAAGCACGTCTGAAGATCTGGCCCACGAGACCTGCAGTCCTTTTGTGCCCATCTAAGATTTCATCTGTCGGTGGAGCAGTTGCACCGCTCTCCACCCAACCTGCGCTTGCGAAGCAATCTCTTCTATGGCCTGGCTTTTGCTCGCAGCATCAAAAACCAGCCCCACCACACTACGCTATCTGCACTGTCTGTTCTTCACATCATGCTTTTCAGCTGGTCCCTGATACCAAATTTGCAGCTGCCCTACAAAAAAAAGCCTCAGTGTGGCACAGCCACAAGAACACTATTTGCTGTGTCCACATCTGTATTTATAACAATAACGGATCATCCTCCAGCTGTAGCAGAAAGAAAATAGTAGCAAGACAGGGAGCAGACCATCTGGCACCAGCTCAGAATATCTGAACTACATCTGCAATGGGATTATGCATGTTTGATATTCCTGGCAGTAACATCACAATCAATAGCGTTAACTCAATTTACACGATGTTGTTCGTTGTGGTGATACAATGTAAATGGTATCAAAATTCTACAAGGAGGTAGGATACTGAAATACACTCTTGCATCTGAAGGTGCCTTGCGGGTCTGGCAATAAGAGAAGCAAAAGAACGAGACAACAAAGACCGAGTCACTTGTAGCCACCACAACACTTAGAAAATAAGAAAATGGCACATTTGCTGTTCCATTCATTGGTGCGTACTGCTTTGTAAGACTTGAAGAGCTACAATTTGCACCTATAAGGAGGCATTTTTGTCCCTGTTCCTCTTCTGGACAAGCACTACTCACATATGGATTGGGGTGACTGAACTGGATGTTTGGGAGAGGACGATTTGGGATAGTCTATTCCAGTAAACCAAAGCAACACTTTTAGCTCTGTGTTTTCATAAAACCACCAGTCTGAAGACTGAAAAGCAACCACTGTGATCATTTAGCTCAGCAACCTGTGTAACACAGGTCACAAAATTCCTCTCAACAATTCCTGCATCAAAGCCTTATCCTGTGGTCGAGTCAAAGCATATTTTTAGAAGGCCATCCAGAAACCAGCACGACTTTAAAACGTGGTTTGTAGCCTTCACAGTTACAACGCTTCCTGCCCTACGGCACTGCACCTCCTTTAAAGCAATCCGGCTGTAACATGGTGAGAATCGTTCTGCTCACCACCAACTGTGCTTGCAAACAATGTGCTTTAATTACAAGCCATGCAACAAGAAACTCTTGTGCAACGGAGTCTGAAATTCACGTGAGCAGAGCCCCCTGGTCCTCCGCACGAAAGCCAATGCTGTATGTAACAACCACTGATTCTTCTGCCAACACAAGCAGGGGAGGAAAGAGGAAGAGGAGGCCTTCAGAAGATGAAGGAGGAAGGCATAAATTGCATGACAAACATGCCACAGCACTGAATTAAGTTTCCTAGGCCACCACCACCTAAGCACTTGCCACCTGCACACAGGCAGAGAGGTAACCCAAGCAAAGCCTGAGCAGGAACTGATGCTTGTAAACTTCTCACCAGTCCTCTACTTTCTGCTGCTAAAGAAACCAGTCCCCTCCATCTGCTTCTTCTCAGGCAAGTGTGAAATTCACCCTGTGCCCCACAGTGAACGGAGGCATTTGGGCTTTTTGGAACAGTTCTGCAAAGTGTGGATGTTCATAGCGTTACGATCCAGACAAGGGACTCCCCTGGCCACGGAGCATTATTTCACCGGCACCAGCCTGAATCTTAGCCTGGCATTTACTAAACAACATCTGTGCTATGCTGGTGCATCAGCATTAAAGACAGTTACAGTGCTCAGTGTGACCGAAAAAGCTTGGCTCTCAATTGCTGCATTCTCTGCACAGGCTATGGAAGAAAGTCTCTGTATTTGATTGAGATAAATCCCCGCGTAGATACATGCTGCTTTACCAAACTCCCTGCAAATGTGACAGCCTCAGCAATGCAGAAGCAGTGGGGCATTCATGCCAAACAACGCACTTGTCTCCCTGGCAAGAAGCACGGCGTGACTGTCTCAAAGGTACTGCTCGTTTCCACGCCTAGACTCAAAGCGAGATGAGACAGCAGCTCGGCGTGACAGGTAGTAACATCCACTGATGGCAAAGACCCGCAGACAAAACACAGGAGAAACAAAATGCTCAGCCAGAGCCTTTGCTGCCAGCGAAACGGCCGAGAGTCACGGGGACAGGGACGCTGCTCAAAAAAGAAAAAAGGACGAAACATCAGGTGTTGTGACCAGAGCAAGGTCCATGGTGGAGCAAGGACCTGCTTGCTTTGCCCAGCTGGCAGCAGCGTCTCCACAGGCGGCAGGGCTGCAGAGATGAAGTGGGAGGGACGAGGAACGACTGTCTGCCCAACAGAGTGGTGCGTTTCCCCCCCCATCGCAGAGCTGCTTTGGGGGCCCCATGTGCCTCATGGTGACCCTGACCTCATGTACTAGCTGGCATCTTCAGAGACCTCCACACATCATGGTTCTCAGGGTTGTGAAGAGGAAGGAAGGGCCTAGAAAATCTGGCAACCCCAGGCTTAATTTTTTGTAGCCTTAGACAAGGACAGACGTTTTTGGTGAGCTCAGGGTAGGAGGTAGCCCTGCAGTAGGACCAAGAGATCCTTACACAGGCTGGGATCAGAGCTGGAGTCAGGAGGGAGACAGTGTCCCCAGGCATGTCCCTGTTTGGAGATGCTTCAGAGGGTGGTCTTGAGGTCAGAGGCTCAAGGGGCCACTGGGGCCCAGGAGCAAGGGGACACAACTCGAAGGGTGCTGTACAAACGAACCATGAAAGCTTGCGTTAGCACAGAGTTACACGATGTTCACAACAGGAGCAAAACGATGCTCTTGAGATCAGCAATGCAAGGGCAACCAAGACGCAGCCCTCTGGACTGCTGTCACTAGATCAAATCACCCAGCCTTTGTGCAGGGAAACAAAGCCCTTACCATGACTCTCTTGAATTTCTGCTTTACGTGGCAGCAGGGGTTTGAACACACAATTGAAATGCTGCCAGTCTATCAGCATCTATCCCCTGGCAGACCTTTGTCATTAAGCAGAGGAGGGACAGGCTCCAGCTCTAACAGCATTAGTGAAGCTCCAGTGGTCTGCTGGGGGAAGCAGGCTTGCCTCTGTGCAGACACATTTCCCTCTGCACACAGCCTGTTCTGGGCTGCTGCTGCTGCAAAAAAAGCATCAAACAGGAGGATCGTTTTTGTCTGGCATAGGGGAGCAAAGCCATTTTTACAGCGGCTCTCCTCCTCTTGTCCCCATCCTGCCTCTCTGATTGCGGAATGAACGCTGAGCCCTCAAAGTCCCGTCACGCGGCAGCTCTCGCACGTGCTTACATCTTGGTTTGTCATTTCCCAGTAAGGCCTCTCGCCGTAGGACATCACCTCCCACATCACGATGCCATAGCTCCAGACGTCACTGGCCGATGTGAATTTGCGGAATGCAATCGCTTCAGGTGCTGTCCATCGGATGGGGATCTTCCCTCCCTAGAAGGAAAAGAAAAGGAAAAAAAAAAACCCAAACCAGATTGCAGAGGAGGGCAGAGAACATGCAAAAGAGGACGAAACAGCACTTCTTAGAGCACTGAGGGATGTTATTTTCTCTCTGGAAAGAGACATCGAATTTTAAAGTAAATCTGTTTGACAGCATGGGGCCACTTTCCACATTATCTCAGCCCATAAGCATTTGTAGGCTGCCTACTAATTGGCTGTCCTGAAGGTTTGTTGTTTGAATGCTGTTTGAATGCTGGGACATGTATAGGATCAACATCTCAATTATGTTGCATGGGTTGGTAGGGGAATACAGTTCCTCCATTTCTGAGAGCGAGCGGGGGAGGAACAGACAGCTCTGAAGCAGAGGAAGACTTTGATCTAACGAGGGCTTCATGCAAATTGCTGCGGAAGTAATGCCCTTTTTTTCTTTCTTTTTTTTTTTTTTTTTTTTAAATGCAGTCCCAATTGTGCAGACAGATCTGCGTAGCAGGTACAGAAATCTGTGTGTGCAAAGACCAGCCTGCTTGGCCTCTGCTGTGGGACTGAAAATGATGCCACAGCTGTCAAATGTGCTCTGCTGTTTCCTTTCCCCCTTTCTACTATTTTAGAAATCAAACTTCAGACCAGCTCTGAGAAGGAAGAGGGGAGGGAAATGGGAGTTTGGATTAACGAATACTTTTCTCATTGGGTTTAAAGGGTTGTCTCCCTTGATTTAAATCAAAATATATTTTACTGTGAAGTCCCTTCCTCTCAGTGTTGAGCTAAATATTGGAAGGTCTCCCTGAATGCCCCCAACAGTGTTTGTTACTGGAAAAAGGTAGAATTTGGAACACTTTTTCAAAGCAAATTTTAAAAAGTCCCTTCTTCCAGTAATTATTTATTCACAGACTTATCAGCGCATGCCTTAAGTGAGGGGCCAGATTCTCAGCAGTGCCAGTTAGCACATGGCAGCACACTGCAGCCACAGCAGGGCTGGCTGAGAGCCCTCCAGCCTGCAGGGAGGCTCCGGTCCAGCCGTGCACTGAGTCCCATCGCGGGGCCGTGACTGCCAGGAGCTGAAAGGCCTTTCCCAGATCTCTGCGGGAACTGGGAACGTGACCCAGAGAGCTCCCACCACCTGTAAAACAATACCCTTGGAAAAATACACCAATAGGACATGTCCAGGCATGCCAATCACTGCCATGAATATTAGAGCCTCTCTCCAAGCCTGTGCTGCTGAGGATGGGTTCTGTCCACCCCCTCTCCGCAGCTCTGGGGCCACTTGGCCTCGCACTGGGATGGGTGGGCTGATGCCCTGAAAGGATGGATCAAGGGTGGAAAGGGGCAGAGCACTGAGGCTGAAGCAGCTCTTTCTCAGGCTGGGGCAATTACCCTCAACAGGGTAATGTTGAGGGCAATATGCGTCATTTACAACAGGAATTACGCACTTACTAATGTTTTAAAAGGGTCAAATTGTCCAGAAGACCATGGCTTACATCTCTGCATGGGTGCCTAAGCAAAGCACTTGCTCTTTTCTCCCTTTGGTATTCACCAAAGAGGACAGAACAGACCTGGGAGCACAGCACCTTTGCAAAGTTTGCTATTTGACTCAGGTGCCCAACATGAACTTAAAAGTTATTAGTTAAGTTCCGCCTTATTTGGCCATCCCCGCTATAAAGTTACAGGCATTTGCAAAATAAATCTGATAACAATTAACTGGTAACACGTGGCTAAACCCTCGTGCACAGTTTAGAGGCTCTGGATTTGTAGAAACCTCTTTGCTAGAGAGCCTGAACACCAAAATGTGGCAGGGAATACATTTTTTCTTGAGCTCAAGCAGTTCGGTATCCTCATAACTCACCCTGGTTGTGTACGCTGCTTCAGGGTCATCTTCTAGGACTCTGGAGAGGCCGAAGTCTGACACCTTGCAGACTAAGTTGCTGTTGATTAGGATATTCCTGGCAGCCAGATCTCTGTGTACATAACCCATGTCAGACAGGTACTTCATTCCTGACGCGATGCCTCGCAGCATCCCGACCAGCTGAATGACCGTGAACTGCCCATCGTTCTTCTGCAAAAGGAAGGAGACATTGATCAGTTGAGAGTCTCTGCACCCTCAGCATTGCGTGTGCATGAATAAAAATGCAAAGGCAAGTCTCCAGGGAAAAAAACCAGGGAAATTAATAATTCATTACTCTCATGCTCTGACCACGAAGCTTTTCAAAGTTCCACTGTTTGGATTAGGATCTCTAGAGACAAAGCTAAGGAAATGTAGTTCTTTTCACTGGAGATCAAGGAGCTGTTTCCACTGGTGACTGATAAAGAGACTGCGACTGGGAGTGAACACATGTAGTTATGTGTATAAAGGCACCGGGGTGGGCTGTCTCCGAGTCAGCCAACTGAATGGCACCAAGTTGCATGGAAATCCTACCTACAGAGGTCCATGTGTGAATATTTGGGGGTGGGGGCTCTTCCCCATGTTGCCACACCACATTTCTAACCACTTCCCCTATCCTCCCTTCTCTAGCTCTTACGTTTCATGGAAAAACTCTGACTAGTCTGGGGTTTGCCATGATGCAGTGTGGATGTGCTCTTGAAACACATCAAATTTGCAGGATAAATTAATCATTTCCATGCAGCAGACTGCCTTCTAAAATAAACATAATATCCTCCAATTTATTCTTATCTGTTTGTATCAATGCACGAACCAGATCCTTCAGGATGCTGTATAAATATAGATCAAACAGACAACTGAGCTGCTACTGCCTCCAGACAGCATCAACAGCTGGACCAGCACCCAGCAAACATTTTCATTGATGTTAACCATCTGCAAAGAACCCAAACTTTAACCAAGGTCGCCCTGGAAAAAGGATCTAAGTATTACCTTTAAAAATGTATCCAGAGAACCATTCTCCATGTATTCAGTCACTATCATTACTGGTTTGCCTGGGGAAAAACGCGCACGAGTTTGTTAGCAATTTATTTAAAAAACATGAACAATAATAAAGTCTTTTCATAATGCATTTGAATGTGAATACACAGCCATGCAACAGTAAATCTACACCAAGACACTGCTGTCCCAGCGGAATGACAATAGTTTTTGCCAGAATATACATAGAAGTAGGGGAATCGAGGAAGAGGGGATGAAAAAGTAATCCCGTATTACGGGTGGGGTACCAAGCCCTAGAGTGTTTAGATGATGATTGAGGAAGAGGTTGCAAGCTGAACCCAGGCAACCTATGCACAACCTTCTCATCTCCGTGAACAAGCTGAAAGCTTGCAGAGGCCCAGTTGCACACAGCGACCTCTTTGGACTCTTCCCTATAGCTTCAACGCCCTGAAGTAACAACAGGAGCCCAACAGAAGCAACCAGGATGATCTGAAGTATCTATCTGATCTTGGTAGCCACCAAAACCAAGACCAGAAAAGGATGGGATTACATCTCTTGTAATTCAAGTAATCCCATGTGACTACCCTTGTAAACACATCTGGAAGTAAGAAAAGGAATATTTATGCTGCTGAACAAAAGCGAGTTAAGTATGGAATGAGTGCAAGTGGAAATCAAAATAAAAGTTCTTAACAAAAGACCTGGTCTCCTATTGTTGACAGGAATAATAATGTTTTTCCAAATCCATTTGATTAATTTTCATGCCCGAGTCATTTTAATGGTAATTATATATAGTTTTTGCTCAGTTTTTATATCTAATTTCTCGCTAGCCTGCCACAATGACATAGCAATAATTAATGTGGTGTGCTCCAGCCCTTGCAAATTCAATGAAATCTTATAAGAACATGTAAATTATTTTTTATTTAAATCAATTTCCATTAGCTAGCATGAAGCACAGACAAAAGAGGAGCTGTCAATTATTTGTAACGTGCATTATAAATGTCTTTCATAGAAATGATCAACGAGAGCTGCCGTGTGTCATAACATGCGCATGAAGGTAAATGCTCCTAAAAATCAGCGCATGTTCTACTATTTAGATTGATCTTAATCTTCCTACTTTCCTGTTACGTTAACTATTTGCCTAATTTACTGCTTAATTATCTACATAATAAAGGTAATGGTGAACTTGTCAATCAAAACACTCATTGTTGTGCAGATACTACCTTTGCAGCGTGAGGGACCTGCGCTGCTTCAACTCTTTTAAGTTAATATCACAGCTACTGCCTGAGCTCAAAGCTTGCCAAAAGTATTACTTTTGATATGAGAAATGCACCTTGGGGCCATGAAAAATATTGTTGAGTCCCAAACAGAATAATGGGCCCCATCTTCAAGGATGACGGCCATCCGTCTACGCACAACATGGGCTGCGTGCAGGAGGGAGGAGAGATCTCAGGTGACGTTGCTATAGGTTGGCAAACATGTCAGTGGCTACGCAGGGAAGGAAAATCCCAGGTATATCTCAATTTTTTTTAAATTTTTTGTTTTTAAACACTAAACCCTTGACTGTAGCATGGAGTCCCTTATCTCTGACACTTCAAGGCAGTGTTGCAGCAAGACTGGCGGTCTCGTTACGCCACCACCCTGGGGGACCTCCTTCAGACTACTACCTTTGGTTGCCATCCGACAAAATAAAATAAGATTTCTGGCACTTATGTTTCATTATCTGACTGCTGCAGGTTGACAGTAATCGTGGAATAAATTAGCCCCATATCCAAGAACATGGAAATAAAGACACAAACAGAGTAACTTTCAACAAAGTAAATTAAAAGTAAACATCGGCCCTTTTAAAGCACTGGGCTGATTCTCCATGTCAGCAGGGCTCCCTCCTGCTGGCATTACGGGGCCATAAAATGTGTGTAGATGTCATTCATATCAATGTACTAATGCAACGTGCGCACCGTCAGCGCAACCAAACGGGATGTGAATGAAAACAGGACCGTCATTACCTTTGTAAAGCAGAAATAGCTAAGGGCTTGTCTGCACAGGGACAATGAAGATGATTAATCCAAATTAACTAAGGTGTACATTTGAACTAGATTAGTTAAATGGTATTAAGCCCCTGCGTGGATATTCTCATTCAGAATTAAAAATGGCCTAATTCAATTTAACTTAATTTACTTCCAAAGTAAACCATGATGCAGCAAAGACATTTTACCCTAAAGATCTGAATCTACGACAGGCCAATGACTAAAACACTGAAGGGAAAAAGAAGTTAAACAATACTTTGAGATAGCAGCATAGTTTGGGATTCATAAAGGTTGTTTTGGTCCATTTCAAAGAAAAGAAAAAAGCTGGGAAGATGCTTCAGATGCCCAATGGAGAAAATTTTGAGTGCAGTAAACAAACATTTAC
This sequence comes from Gymnogyps californianus, assembly GCF_018139145.2. Classification (NCBI taxonomy): domain Eukaryota; kingdom Metazoa; phylum Chordata; class Aves; order Accipitriformes; family Cathartidae; genus Gymnogyps; species Gymnogyps californianus. Next base: position 61,444,018 of record NC_059474.1, on the reverse strand, counting down.
TGAGCTAATGAGGAGCTCAGGGTGCATGTACCCCCCTGCATCAAAACTCAATTCCAATTTAGAAGCAAAGCTCGCTAGGGAGGCACATCCTCTCTAAAAGTGGGATTCCCACCCATCCCCTGAGGCCCCGGCAGCCAGAAAGACTCAAGCCCGCATCAGCAGCAGCTTTTATGGATGTATAATCGTCACTCGCTTCCTGTCCAATATCCCACATCCCTGCAGGGCTAGAAATGGGAGCTTTTATGTATTAAGGGCTACACAAGGTGACCCCAAGAGATTTTGATATTTATTCAATTTTTGGGAGAAACCTATCTTGGTTATTTTTTTTCTTTTCTTAAAAAATTTAGGAAATGCAATTTCAAGGGAAAATGCAACAAAAGGCTGTTGATTGCAAAATAGCATTGCTTTGAGTAGGTTATAATGATATCAACAGGACAACAGCTAGCGTCTCTGTACCTTCTCTATTGCAGCTCTGAAAAAGAACTAATTTTGGAGATGCTGCCTCTGATGAATGACAAATGGTACTAACAGCAGCCACACGGCCCCAGATGCTGGCATTTGAATGGTAGTAGCTAAGCTCTGACATTACCAATCATGAAGACAAGAGGGGAGACAGCCATTCACACTTGTGAGGCTCGTGCTTCTTCAGCTAGCAAAAACTTCCTGAAACACTTAAAATATATCTTAAAATAAAGGAGTAGTTGTTTCAACAAAAAAATCCTTGATGCAAATAATGTAGATCCTCCAAGGCTTTAAAATGGAAGAGTAAAAACACCTCTGCACCTTTCCCACAGTCTCAGCACAGCACCAACAGCTGGAGAGGCTTGGGCTGGGCACATTCGGATGTGCCATCCCTTCCTCTGCCCCTGTCTTTAGTGTATACAGTAATTTGGAGAAGAACTTGGCTGGGAAAGTTATGGAAGGTTATTTTGCTAACTGAGCAGTCAGACCTCAGTAACTCTCGTGCTGGGACGTTTTGCCAGCCATTTCACGTTTTCCCCAAGCCCTCAACCCCTCACATAATCTATATGCCGGCACCAGGGGCAACTATTACCACAGGCATCACTAGCAGATCCCAGAGGGAGCTTGCCTCAATCATGGTTTTACACAGTTGTCGTGGTTTAACCCCGGCCAGCAGCTAAGCACCACACACCTGCTCCCTCACTCCCCCCCGCCCCGTTCCCAGTGGGATGGGGAGGAGAATCGGGAAAGAAGGTAAAACTCGTGGGTTGAGATAAAAACGGTTTAATAACTAAAGTAAAATACAATACTAACAATAGTAATAATGAAATAGAATAATAATAATAATTGTAATGAAAAGGAATAAAACAAAAAAAGAAGAGGGAAAAAAAGGAAAGAAAAAAAAACAGTGATGCACAATGCAATTGCTCACCACCCGCTGACCGATACCAGCGCAGCGATCCACCCCTCCCGGCCAACTCCCCCCCGTTTATATACTGGGCATGACATTCTATGGTATGGAATACCCCTTTGGCTAGTTGCCCTGGCTATGCTCCCTCCCAGCTTCTTGCCCACCTGCTTGCTGGCAGAGCATGGGAAACTGAAAAATCCTTAACTTAGGATAAGTGCTACTTAGCAACAACTAAACCATCAGTGTGTTATCAACATTATTCTCACACTAAATCCAAAATGCAGCACTGTACCAGCTACTAGAAAGAAAATTAACTCTATCCCAGTCGAAACCAGGACAACATTCCTGTCATCTTCAGCTACACTCCCGTTGTTCTTCCCTGCTTCTGGAAAGCAAAACTTCAGCTAACTTCTGTCCTTACATCCCGTGTGAGTGATCACAAAGCTCAGCACTACCCTCCTGTGGGCTTTGCTTCAGTGGTTTCTCAAAATATGATGGCTGGAAGTCATATGGGGTTGTGTTCCCCTCCCCCCCCCCCCCCCCCCCCCCAAACTCTTGGTAGCATCCTCCCTGTTTCCCTGCCAGGGAAATTGCTTCCCTCTTCTTGGCACATCTTTTCTCACCCTTGGGCTCATGTGGTTTCAAAAGTAAACAAATAAAGGCAGGAATAAGAAGCGAGCCTGCTCAAAAAACTTAGCGGGTGGCTCGGCACCATTGCGTTCAAAATGCTCTTGCATTTTGCAGGCGGTAGGTGCTGCTGAACTACTTGCAAGTCAGAAGTGAGGCAGCACACTCCACCAGCATTCAGACATCCCAGGCTTACTGCCACCTCCATCACCCACCCACTGCCTGAGGCTGGCCAGGCATATCATCTCCTATTTCTGTCTCATTTAATTTTGGGCCTTTAAAGAGGGATTTTCTCTTAGCCCATGAATATAATGCCTAGGTGAGGCGAGGTTTGCAGAGGGAGTTAATGTTTTTTATCATTTTAGCCATTATCTATCCATTGTAGCTGGAAGAACACAGAAATCCTTCGGGCACAAACCACCTTTACAATATTGGGGAACCTGTTCCTGGCTGGACCTACAAAGTGTGACATTTCAGGCAAGGGGACTTCACTGTTTTTTGAGAAATTATGAAAGGCGCAGTCAAAACACGAGTTACCCAAGTCTTCTTTCCCTAACCAACTCTCCCATCAGCCAGAGCTCAAGGACAGCAGTCCACAGAGAATTGTACCTACTTTTTGTGACGACGCCTTCAAGGTGGATGATGTTGGGGTGGTCGAACTGCCCCATGATGCTTGCTTCTCCCAAGAAATCTCGCCTCTGTTTCTCCGTGTAGCCCACCTTCAGGGTTTTGATAGCCACAGGAAACTCACGCTTTCCCTGCAGCTTCAGCCGCCCGCTGCAGACTTCCCCAAATTCACCTTCAGAGAAAAATCAGAAAGAACGCGATCACAGCACATCGAAGGAACGCATGGCGCGTGTCCATCTACAGCATGCAGCCCAGCCCTTATAGATAGCTGATCAAAAGCAGGCTGTCCTGCATTCATGGATGTGGAAAGCTGAACATCACAGTGATCACGATCTGAAATAGCCAGTGTACCACAAGCCAAGTAATTCATAAGCACAAGAAAACTAGGAAGAAAAATGTAATTTTCCTATATTTAAAGAGCTATGCTCTATATTCCATTGGGCTTTTTCCTCATTTCATGTTTTTGTCTACTAGATGAAAGAGTCCTGTCACATCCTATATCATCGTCCTGTGTAGATAGCTGTAAAACACAAGCCACTTGCTTCTTAACCTTCCTTTGGTAAGTTAAATAGATGGAATGCTGTTAGCCTTTCACAGCAACATATATTTTTATAGACTATAAACCCTTTCCAATTTTATGACCACCTTTTTTAAAAAGTAACCCAAATGGATTTTTTTTCTTTTTTTCTGGTGAACAGTAAATTACCTCCAAAACCACAATTTCAGAGGACAGAAAATATTCCTAAGGTTGGATGAAAGTCCAAACAAACAGCTTAACTGGAAAGAAAATGGGAGTTATTTCTTTTAACCAAGGAAGTTAAAAGCTTTGGACTTTGGTTTGTGCTTTTTTCCTCTCCCAGATGACTTCTCATTCTTAATTTTTGCTTCAAGACTGACCTTAATGAGGGAGGAGAAGAAGGTTAAAAAGGTGAAAAGAACCTGAAAATTAAGTGACTCATTTCCCTTAGCATCCATTGAAATAACTCAGCTTGGTCCAAACGTGACCATTTTCGGCCGTTTTCAGTTCAGTTTCTGAATTTCAAAACCGCAGACAATGACAAGTTTGTCCCAAACTTCAGCTAGAACATGCTCCCATCACTTGCAGGGTACGTAACAGCACAAATATTTCATGGCCCTTCCCAGATCTCTCGTGTTGAGAAAGCCAACCCTCCACACTGCCGAGAGTCATGAAATGCATTTCCATACCAGCTCCGATAACTCTTTCAATGGTTATGCATGAAGCTTCAATTTCCTTAGCAAACTCGTGGACAGCTTGATTAGGGTCCTCGTAGGTGTGAGGGTCAATGTAGGTCCTTACTCCAGGCAGCTTAACTGCAAACACAAATTAAGAGCGTTAATGGCATATTGCATGACAGAAGATGGGCAATACACACTCCTGTTCCTTGCACTCTGCTTTGCTGGAAAACATTGCAGCAGGGAAACCTATTTCTACAGGAAAAGCATCCCTGTATAATAGCATTCTTGGAAAATGACATGTAGTTTGTATGTGACATACGTGCAACTTCATCTTATTTAGAAAAGCACATGATAGTGCTCAGCTGGAATGATGCGCAGCTAAAAATCCCTCTCAGTGCTGTGTAACAGACTGGTCCGGGGTCTGGTGCAAAAGGATCCCTTTCTGGATCTGGAAAGGGTATGCCAAGAGGAAAAGTACAAAAAGCAAAATGTTAAAGGAACAACTTGCAAAGCAAATTGGATGGATGGGGTTTGATGGAGAGCTGCAATAAATTATGCCCTACCAGTCACATATTAGCTAATCAATCGGCCACATTATTTCAGATGGAGTTACTGAGATTTAAATGAACTGAATATTTGCAGTACAAAGCCTGTGGGTTGTACCAGTATAAATATAATCAATAGCAGGCTTTTTCTCCAGGACTTGAGAGTGGAAAAAGTATTTTCATTATCCATATTATAAGTTTGTTTTGACAATCATTAAGGCTACTCACATGAAGAACTGCTCATCAGTCTAATAAGACAGCTACATTACACTGTGGCTCTTAATTGATTTGCTTCCTGCTGCCTTCATTACATAGCACTAATGGAAATTTGACTTTCACTCAAGATGCGTTTGCCTTTTCCACCCCAAAAGGCATGTTGCTGTTACCCATCCCCAGATCCCACAGCATTTGACGAAGGAAGGCTTTTCAGATGCTGGCTTTGGATGTACGGAAGGACTGACAGTAACCATAAGATGTACTTTCTAGCATCACTGCAGAGGTTTTTTGTATATAAGGGCATTAACACAGCATTTCTGAAAGCTTCCTAGGAGCAAGAAGTAGGTGTTATTCCTCATGCCTCTGCAGAGGCATCCAAGGCAAAGAGTAGCCATGGGCTTGGTCCTCACAGCTGGCTGGGGTGGAGCAAGGGTTTCAAACAGGTATTCTGGACTGACACGTCCAGACCATAAAAATGTAGAGTTGTTATGTGCTGACCAGGCAAAATTAATAGCACCTTGGGTCACACAGCAAAGACAGAGGAACAGAACAAACTGGCTCGCTAGAGAGATCTGCTGCAAACATACAGGTGTGAATAGCTGGGCACATGTAAGGACTGTTCAAATGTTCAGTTCTCCATAGGGCTTAGAGCAGGGGCAGGTGGAGACTTACTGACTAACAGAACAAACAATTCTTTTGTGAATTACCAGCAAAAACAGAATTTTTTTTTTTTTTTTTTTTTTGGAAAAAAAACCCTCTCAGTTGTATTTCTCATTACCACAGGAGCCAAAACCACATATATACACATTGGATCTTTACTCACTGTGGCCATTATGAAAATGCATCTTTTCTTCTTCTGGATCTTGTTTAGCCTTGCTATAGCCACATCGCCTGGAAAAAAAAACCAGAAGAGTGTTTTTGTCTCTGGTATGGCAGAACCCCGCTCTTTACCTCAAATCACACAAAGCACAAAAACCCAGAGCAGCGACGAATCCAACCTCTCTAGTGGCTGTATTGCTGCTGTCCTAGTTTTAGCTCATCAAACTACTTGCAATTTCCCTAATGTGATTCAGGGCCCAAGGCCCACCAATTTTCAATTGGACTTGTGTTTCCAAATCCCACAGATGCTTCTGAACAACTCCACTCTACCATACATCTAATTCAGCTATTATTAAGAAGAAAAAAAAGCAAGAACAGGAAGGACGATGGAAGAGGAATGGGATGAAACATTAGAATTGCACAAGCAAGATCTCCTGGACCGCAGAGCTTTTGCAGGCACCATGTTGTATGTATTGCATGCTTCCCTTCATCCACTGGGCATCTGCACAGAACTTTAAATTTTGATACTTTAGAAAACAGCTTTTTGTAAACATTAACACGTTATGCACATGCAAAATAATGGCTTAAAAAAACCAAAACCTGTTGCCTCACTGCTTTCAAAGGTCTCCTATGTATTCCTGGCTCTGATGGGGTTTCCTGCACATCTCCTGTCTTTATGCAGGGGAGCTACCATTCATGCAATTCCCTCTGCCCAGCAGCAATAAAGATGGAAGAATGCACGTAGTCACTGCCTGACCTATCTCGCTCCCACGTTAGCATGAGGCAATGCAAGGATGCTGCTGAATCCTACCATGGAGTTGCAACCACAACCATATGGGAGTTGCATCTCCCCCAGGGCATCCTTCTATTAGTCTTTGGCTGCTCTTCTTTGACTCGTCCCTCACTCTTCTCACGGGTTCTCTAGGTGACATTATTGCATTAGCTGCACCGGCTGCTTTGGTGGCATTTCTGAGACCTGCTTCGCTTAGACAACCACGTAGGAAGCCACAGGGTAACTGCATAAGCAAGGAGAACTGCTATATACACACATATACATACATTTAAAAATACAGGATGAGGTATGTATGATGCACATATATACGCCAGTCTTTCCAAGGACCTGATATGACAACTGGATACAGGAACTGGATCACCCTTAAAGGAAATTACATGGATATGAGACAGAGGGACACTGCTTGGTAGAGTGAAAAACCTGCAACAGACACCTGCAAGCCAGCCAGTGCACAGTGGGAGCACTAGCTGGCACACCTCAAAGAAAGCCTCAGGTTACCAAGAAGCCACATAAAGCTGAGAAACTTGGAGTCTTCTCTTCCATTGCCCTTGATTTTTGAGACAGGGGGATGCGAGCACTCCAGCATCACTCGCAGCAAGGAGGAGCATATGATTAGCAGAAACAAAACTGCAATTAGGAGGAGGCAGTAATAGGCATCTGCATGAAACATGCCCTCAGCGTGAAGTCCTATTACAGGGAACTGCTGTCTGCCTGGATGCAAGGGGCCAAGCAGCCTTTCGGCTATAGGATTTTGGCACCGGATTTGTGAAACGATCACAATTACAAACAAAAGCCCCACCATGACAGGACACGCACCGCCACTGAGCTGGGCCCAGCAGAGGTGGACACCAGAGGGTCGAGGAGGGGAAAAGCAACACGAGCTCCCAGGGTTACTCCAGGGAAGGGGAGCAGGCACGCAAGCTTACCTTGGGGAGAAGGGGAGACCTGTGCCAAGGGGAGAGGAGGAAAAAACAGACTGCAAAGGTTGTGCAAGTGCAGGGGAATGGATCGATACAAGGTGCAGAAAACAAGGGGGGAGGCTGACAGGTGGCCTGGGGGCACAGGCAGGGAGATAAATGGGTCGCACTTGATGAACAGCCAGGCTATCCATGCAGGGTGCGGTTTCAGTAGCAGCGACCAAGCTGAGACCATCACGTTCCAAATGCAAAACCCACGAGAGCAGCAATGAGGTGCCTGGAGACACGGCTCACTTATGCGCGTGTCGGTGCTCGTCGCCTTGCTCTAGCAGCAGCGTGCCATTTCCCGAGATGGGGTCCTGCCTAATTAACTCAAAAACTAAGCATTAGGTGTACGCGGAGACCCTGGGAGTAAGGGTCTTTTCAAAACGTGTTTTGGTGTTCACAATCCCTGGGTGAAAATGGATTCTTCTTCTTCATCATACTGCCTCCCCCTTTAATTATATAAACTAGAGATATGAGTATCAGTATCAATTCCCACTTCTGGCAACCCCAATTTTTTCTGCTGCAAGTTGCCAAAAGTTATATCAGTTTTCCGCAGAAGTAATTTTCTGGATTGGGGCATATAACTCAATTTTCCTCTTAAAAATACACAAATGTTTCAATTCATCCTTCTACCAAATGCACATATACAAGATTTCTTCTGTTCACCTTTTAAAGCAAATGCCCTCATCTCTTCCTCACGTTTGGAGTACTTCACCTATAAATAAGCTTTTCTAACATTATCCTTTTTACTACCCGCATCTCCTGATTCTTCGACCATAAAGAGGGAGGAAAGAGAAAAGGGGAACATGCCATTGCTTGTGTCCAGTGATCCAAGCACACCTTGATGCACAACGGTCCATGTTTTACTGCCCAGGGACACACTCAAAGGGCCAATGCAAACCAGTTGGCTCTGGCTGTCCCCCCTCTCTTGAGCTGGGTAACACATACAGCAGCATGTCACATTAGCATATGAAATCAGGCTCTGGGACTGCCAAAGCATCGTTAAAACAAGCCTCGACAAGACACGCCAAAGTGAAATGGGAGCCAGTGGACTGCGACTGTCAAGCAACAGTTGGGCGTCACTAACAAAGCTTGCTGCAAAACCTGCCTGTTGCAATCACTTGTGCCCTTTGCACACTCACTTTCTGTCCTGGTTTCGGCTGGGACAGAGTTAACTTTCTTTTTAGTAGCTGGTACAGTGCTGGGTTTTGGATTTAGTGTGAGAATAATGTTGATAACACTCCGATGTTTCAGTTGTTGCTAAGTAGCGCTTATCTTAAGCCAAGGACTTTTCAGTTTCCCATGCTCTGCCAGCAAGCAGGTGTGCAAGAAGCTGGGAGGGAGCATAGCCAGGGCAGCTGACCTGAACTAGCCAAAGGGGTGTTCCATACCATGGAACGTCATGCCCAGTATATAAACAGGGGGGAGTTGGCCGGGCGGCGCGGATTGTGGCTCGGGAACTAACTGGGCATCGGTCAGCGGGTGGTGAGCAATTGCATTGTGCATCACTGGTGGGTTTTTTTGTTTGTTTGTTTGGGTTTTTTTCCTTCCCCCCCCCTCCTTTTTTGTTATATTCCTCTTCATTACTATTATTATTATTATATTTCATTATTACTATTGTTAGTATTATATTTTACTTTAGTTATTAAACTGTTCTTATCTCAACCCACGAGTTTTACTTTTTTTTCCCCTCTTTCCTCCTCCTCACCCCACTGGGAGGGGGAAGGGGGAAGCGGCTGCGTGGTGCTGAGTTGCTGGCCGGGGTTAAACCACGACACTTTCTTAAACTACCCCGAGAAAAAAGCCATGTACACACTGACTGGGGCTAAACCGCACTTCTTCCCTTTTTGACCTTCAGATGCTTTAAATAACACCCACAAGCAGTTTTTTCTCCTTTCTTCCCCAACTAAATCCCACAAAAATCTGCTATTTCAGGTTAACAGTCCTGATTCACTATGTGAATCTTACCGGCAGATAAAAGTATCTAAATATTGTGGCTTTGCAATATATTTTGGGGGAAGAAAAAGCTCCCACTTGTTTGTGAAATAATCCATGTCTGCATGTGCATTTGCTCTTAATATTTATTGGAAAAGCTGCGAGTCAAAAGGCTCCCGATGGAAGACTCATTCTCTAGTTTATTGTCATTGTACAAACCATGGATTTCCTATATCTTTTCTATATCACGTACAGCAAAAGCATAAAGATCCTGACGCTCGCTTCATCTCCCACTGAGCTGGAGACACTCAGCCAAAGAGTTAACGTAATTCAGCAGCACACCTGAATCTCAACTCATTTACTCCTGGTGTGGATTTGTCCCAGTTTCTGTATCTAGAAAGCAGATGTCTTCCTTGCACAGCTCTGTGTTTTTCAATAAAAGTATCAGAGGAAAAAAAAGTGAGACTTTAAATATTCTTAAGGCATCATGTCTTATTTAAAAACTACTTGCAGATTGGCAGGCAGCTCGTAAAATATTTATGGGGCAGATTATAAAAGTGAAGTTGTAAAATGATCCCTATATAGGTTTATAAAATATAAAACAGACAGGTAGAAAGATGAAGAATACAGCTGGGAAACCAATGCCCACTGCCTCGCATGGCAGAAGCCAATTCACGGAGAAAAATCCTTCAAGAAACGAGGCAGGAAGATGCTTACTCTCCCTGGACTGATGCAGATGCTTTGCGTCTGGCCCTGTGCTTTGGGGTGCCCTTGCTGGGTGGTGTGTGGCCCCTCGGCCACCCGAGGCAACCCCCAAAACCACAGAATGCCCAACGGAAGGAGTTTCCAATCTCCCTAGCTGGGGCCACCACTCTGGTCACAATCCAGGCAGGACACAGTCAGGGGACTGTGGAAGGGACTACTGTGGGGACCCTACAAGAAAGCTGGAAAGGAACTTTTTACAAGGGCATGTAGTGATAGGCCAAGGGGTAATGGCTTTAAACTGAAAGAGGGTAGATTTAAATTAGATGTAAGGAAGAAGTTCTTCACTGTGAGGGTGGTGAGGCACTGGAACAGGTTGCCCAGAGAGAAGTTGTGGATGCCCCTCCCTGGAAGTGTTCAAGGCCAAGGTGGATGGGGCCTTGAGCAACCTGGTCTCGTGGCAGGTGTCCCTGCCCATGGCAGGGGGGTTGGAACTAGCTGATCTTTAAGGTCCCTTCCAACCTAAACCATTCTATGATTCTATGACTGTGGACCTGGACCTTGGACATCCAAGACCTAGGCAGTGATGTGGGAGAGTCTTTATATACTTTTTTTATAGGCATAGACCAAAGCATTTCAGCACACAGCCAACACATTACTGGAAATGCACATGGGGACAGCATTTAGACATCCCCACTGAGGAAAGGGACCTCACCTTGCTAGGTACAGTCAGTACCATCGAACGGCTTGTGCTCTGAAGCAGCACGTAATCTCCCATCCCAGTCCTGCAGAGATTTATACATGTATTTAATCTCTTAAATACGAGATAGATGAACTCTGTGCACTTCTCTGAAACAAAGACAAAACGCCACTTGCTTTTCAGGGGTGAGACCTTCACTCAGAAGCACATCTTGTACAATAAATCAACTTTGAGGAATGCATCCAACCCATCTCGAGCTGTCATTTTACAGGAGGTTTGTGAGGACTGCAAGGTTGTTGTTTACAAGGGGTAGTGCTCATTTCAGACTATTTATTCCAAGATGTTAAAGCAATAAGGCTGCATACATGTTGCAGGACAGGACCGTGTTCCACCCAGAGGAACAAACAAACATGAATCCGTCCATCTAGCCAAGATCCTGTCACCTCAGCTCGTGTGTGGAGACAATAACTTGTTCAGCAAATAGCTTTATCCTGGATAAACACCACCAATACTGAGAGCCGGAGGCAAAAGTCTACCTCTAGTGATGTTGGTCCATGTTCAGCATTCGCCTTTACTGCTTGCAATCCTAGAATACATTCAGTATCACAAAACCAGGGAATACTCAAGGGACTGGTATAAAGCTAACAGCTTTTATACTGGAAGTTGCTTCCCATTTTTCTGTTCACTTTCCTCCTGCTTTTTTGATGTCTGTGAGTTACTTCCATTGCACTGGACCAAACTTTCACCTCGAGTAACTTGGAGCAACCCATGCAGGCTGGGAATCTGAATCATTCAACTCCTCTATCTACTCTCAAAGTCCTATAATTTGGAGAACGGGATCAAAAGAGCAGTAAAAGGTCTTGAGACGACAAGCTAAGACCTTCGGCTGAGTTCAAAGATACACTAGATGACTGGCCTGAGAGGAACCAGAGCAGGTTCCCTTCCTAAGGGCTGCAGGCTCACCGTCTTCTCAGCTGCTTTCCCAGCCACTGCTGTCCCCATCTACACGGTGCGACCCTGCCTTCGACCTCCGATTAACTTGGACGCCTTACAAAGGAAGTTTCACAATTCCAGTGGTGGTATTTTTAGCCTTTAGTCCTTCCCTGCCTTCGCATTGAATGACTCCCTGCTTTCCTAAGCCACCACCAGAACAATTAAAAATAATTTAAACAAGATACTGTTTCCCCCTCTCGCAGGAAGCTCCCTCTGAAGTCATCTCCATAAATCTTTCTAAAGAGGTTGTCGTGCCTTCCCACAGCACAGCCGATGGTGTCTGTGCCTTGAAGTCACTTTTCCCATTTCCCCCTCCCAGCTTGCTGCCACATTAGTCTCTCAGCAGCTTAGGAGGAAACTTGCAGAGGGTGTTTTCCAGGTCAGCCAAATTTCCCCTATGCATCTCTCTTCTTTGTAGCCATCCAGTCCATTCCCAGTCTCCTCTGAGTAGTATTTTCCATTGTTGCCACTCTCTGGTTGGGGGCCTTGCTGAGGACATTTGAAGCATGGCTCCCAGCAAGGGACTGCTAGTGCACTGGTGGCACAGGCATGACAGACAACAGAAGTATCGGGAGCTTTTCTTTTAGTGCAATCATTGCCAAACCAGTGGCTCGCAGAAATGACGCCATGTATTCAAAGAACATTTTGCAGCCAAACATTTTGAGCTGAGCATCCTTGCTTGCTAACGCTGCTCTTAAGCCCTCAAAAGTCATGAAAACCAATTTAAAAACACTTCAACGGGAAAAAAAAAAAAAAGCCTTCTGCTGTAGGGCCTTTGGGATTTGCATTTGCAAACTCCTCCCTGGTTCAGGCCTCTGTCAGAGCCAAAATACAGCACTAGAGGACCCCAAAATGGTCCACCTTGGTGACTGCTGTGCCCCACAGCCAGGGACTGCACCGTGACCCAGCTACCACCATGCAAAGCCTTCACATCCCCCAGAAAACACAGTAGAAGAGTTTCACACCTCTCACCCAGCTATGCTGCAAAACCTTCCCAGTTTAACAACACATGTGGGACATCTCAGCGCTCCTATGGTCTCAAGCAGCTATTTGATGGGGATGGTGATTTCATGAGTCTCCTAGGAGGCTTAGGAAGACCTCTGCCTGCACAGATTACAGCCGATTCAGAGACCTAAACCACATTCCCTTCGGGGAGCAATTTAACTTGTGTCCAGTCAAATCAACAGAAATTAAAATCACCCTTCTTTTGATCAGTTAGAAAAGAGGAGAGTACAAGAGAGCAGAAACTGGTGAGGCAGCCCGGATGGTGGCAGAACGGGGCAGCATGCAGCACGGACACGCAGCTCTCGACGCCCGCAGAGATACGTCCAACGCTGCTGGAGCATATCGTTGGCAAACAGCATCATGTCATTGCCGTGTATTTCATACATTGACATGTATGTCAATGACATACAGTTCATTTCACTGACATGCATGTTACATGCCACTAAATACCTTTCCATTCCCGCCTGCCACCCACCTCCTTTCTGGGGACAAATTACCTCCCCCAGCCCCTTTTGGTGACAAGAAGCAGAATGTGATGAAGTATCCAGCATACATGATGTTTTATTATGACACATGACATTGCTGGTGCGGTGTCTGGATCGGTCACGGCATAACATATCAGTTTTTTTTCCCCTGGGGCCCCTGCTCTTGCTGGAGACACACTCTGCTTCGGGTCACACTATTTCCAGTTGTTGAGATAGACAAACTGGGTGCAGAGATTGGATGAGAAAGCGATTTCCAGGCCAATACAAGAAAGGGAGGGAGAGGCAGACTGTGCACAGAAAACATGGAGGGAGGACATGAAGTAGGAGCCAGCACGGGTGGGAACACTGACCATGTTAGGCTCGGATAGGCAACAGCACGCAGAGAAGAAGCCCACCCACAGCCATGATCGCAGCAACTGAAAAGCAAACAAAAAGGCCCAGGATAAGGAATAATCCCACTGCCCTGGCAAGGTGCAAATACATTCGCAACACTTTTATATGCGCTTCTTCCCTCTTATTGCAATTATTATTTGGACCTTAACACCCTGGGTGGCAAGAATTTCATGGCATGTGCTACCATTGGGGAAAAATGCCTTGGGGAGAGCGTATAGATCCTGGTCCTTCAAAGCAATTAACCATGTGCTTCCCGTACTTGAGTACCACTGTTAGGATTAATGGGGCCACCCATGTGCTTAAACTTAAGCACCTGCCTTGGAGCAGGCAAAGTGACTTTTTCCACAAGCGTGGGTGCGGTACAGTTACAATTTCCTTTAAAAATAAAAAGCACTAGATGAATGCGAGCCCTGCTTTTGCAGACCCTTATGCATGTACTCAACTCACACAGCTCTTTCTGGGTCTCCTTGTATCAGTGAAGCTTTGCACGCACATTACGTATCTACAGAAGCAGGACCTTATGAGTCGTGTGAGAGCATTCAGCCTAAATAAACTCAAAATATGGTGAGTTGAAAGGCACTGCGTGTGTCCACAGCTTGCTTTTGAAGGCTGCTGAGCCATTACTCTAGTCTAATCAGAGTATGGGTTCGCCTGGCATCAGTCCACAACCCGAGGCTGGCTGCACCTCAGTAATTGTCCTTTATCCTTGTCAGAGAACTTGCATGGACAATTTTTCCGTTACCAAATCTATTAAGGCAATTCATCCTGAAAAAGAACATAGTCCAGAAGAAATAACAGGAAGAACTTCAGTACTATATACAAGCAGGAGCTCAATGGTGCAGACATACTCCGGTTAAAGTCAGCTGAAGATCTCACTCATCATTTCTCCTCAAATCATCATAACATGTCGTTCTTGAAAAAAAATTGTGCCCATCAGATTTTTATAAAGTATAACTTACAATGCCTAAACACATTAAAATAGCCTATTTAGACAAAATTAACATTCTGCAACTGCACCGCCTTAAATTATGATGCAAAATAACTTCAGGCATGCAATGATTTACAGAATTATATACTGGATTATGTGCTTACTTAAATTAGAACTGGTGAAGAATGTCTCTCTAAGCTCCTTTTGCATCAGCAAAACAACTTGCTAACATTTTCTAAACAGTGATGCCAATATTTTTTTACTATAATTGACAATATTTTGTATTTTCATAATGTCCCAGCTTGTGCAGTCATACTAATATGGGAGCAGCTCAGCCTTCACTAAACCTCTCCATTGATCCTAGTTAACACTGGAGGTCCAAAACCCAAAAGCACTCAAAGGGAACCCAAGCATTATATATTTTGAGTCCATTTTGCCATTTTCTGGGTTTAACCTCACAGGATTTGAGTGCAGGGAACTGGTATGCCTCCAGAAGATCACTGTGGCTGTGACAGGACTTAGCTTACATTTTAGCTAGGAGGCCCTTTCCCCTCAGGCATTTTCTAACAGTTGCTGCCACCAGACCTTCCCACACCGCTCAGTGGGCAAAGTCAAGGTTTTTGAAACAACAGTTCAATTAACCTGAAAAGCAACCACTTCCTTAAAATGAAAAGAGCTCACTGTTTTCTTAAACAAAGAAAACTCTTTAAGCACCTCATCAGCAACTGAGCTGCTCTGAGACAAAATCAGTTCCCTGCACTGAATGCAGAGTGCTTCAGATCTCACTTGCTCCCTTTATGGGGAGGAAAGAAATGCTCAAGTGCAAGGGAAATATGCCTCAATGCAGCCTTACTCCTGCACGCCCGTCACATAACGCTGTGCACTTAGGGTCAAAATACTCTGAGGTGTAACATTAGGGGAAATCTAAAGCTCTTAGAAACAAACTAAACTGGATCAGCAGACAACAAAATCCACTTTCCAGTCCCAGGAGCACTTGGACAGGTAAGTGAATGGACTACTTGGCCTGAACAGTTAGGATAAAGGAAGACTTATTACTGCTCGTGTTAAAAGGATGGCTTGATTTGGCAGATAAACTTCAGAACACAAAAATTCTGAGGCAAACAAAACCGGATGTTAAACTCCAGCAAACCCGTCGTGCCCTCACGAACACCACATTTGGGTGCTGATGGCTTCTAGGATGGGCAGAGTTTCCCCGTCTCCTCGTTCCACACAGGGCTTTCTCGGTCTAGAAAGTGAGGAGCTGAAAGCAAACACGTCCCAGACGCAATCAAATGCTGTGGCAGGACAAGAGATCGCCGCTCAATGAAATACGCCCGGACCTCTCCAGGGTTTTAAGATCTTTAGCCAGCAAGCTGACCTGTATCGGGGAGCAGTAAGAGTTGAACTGAGCACTGTATACATCAAAATTATCTGCAAAGTCTCCTCCAGCCTCACTGAATCAACCAGCAGACTACGAGGAGAGCTTGTGGGGGCTGTCCGTGGCTCCAGTGGGTGGTCAGGAGCCCCTCCGATCTGCTGCAGGTTAACAGATGACATGTCCTCACAATGGTGAAGGTTATTGAGAAAACACCTTCAGTGTTAAATCCCCTTTGCTGGGAAAGAATGAGGCACTGAGGTGGCAGCGCCTCCAAAGCCAAGCTAGCTCGAAACAAGGTGTGACTTCTGCTTTGAGCCCTGGCTTTAAGGAAAGGGCTGCAGACGGGCAGAGGCAACATAGAGGAGCCTGGAGCTGCAGTGGCACCTCCTGGACCTCCGCGGCCTGCTGGCGCTGCCCCGCTTCTTGGCTAGACCAACTCTACTGCTTTCGGTTATCTCAGGCACACAAAGCCAACACTCCTCCAGTTCTAGCAAAGGTGACCCCCGCAATGCCTATGTGGTTTGCAAACCCAACTGTCCAGAGAGCAAACTTTAATAAACCTGTGCTAGGAGGACTTATCAACACTCTTGGCATCGTTTCAAACCCTGGGCTACATGCTTTGTTAATGAAATGTATATGTATGATGGCCCCCAACAACTGTGCCTGCAATCAACGTAATTAATTTACCACAAGTCTGCAGATGACCCAGAGAGCATCTGGAATTAAACTACATTTCTAGTGGCTAGATAGATCTCAGAGAGGCTCTGCCGTATATAGCTGCGGCTTTTGAGAGTTAGAAGTTGAAGACTTGGAGTCATGATAAATGAAAGCCCCGTTTGTTGCTTTTAATAAGCTGCTCTAATGGGATGTTCTTCAGAGGCTTGCAATTAGAGACTGAAATACTTGAGGGTGACTAGGAAGATTTTTCTAATCCTTCACACAGCCTTGAGTGATGGCAATGATTGCTTCCTGCATCTCCAGGTCAGGAGGCCAGGACTACACCTAGCACCTCGTGAGTCAACATGCTTGCTTCAAACAGCAGAGGAGCAGCATTACACACTGTGAGCTGCTAAGAATATATTCCTACTTTGCCCAGAACTATATGAATGTTTAAGGAGTCCCCTCCTTTTCCTGCTGAGCTATATCTACTTCACATGTTAAAGCACGTCTCTCTGCTGTTCGAGAATAACTGAGAATGCAGAAGCCCAGGCAGATGATATCTATGCAATCACTATAGGGAAGGAGAGCTACGCTTCCAGGGAAAGGAACCGCACCTGGAAAGACCTCTGGCATTATACTTTGCTATGTCTAAGCCGTAAGAAAGCACAGATAACCTTTTTTCCAGGTAAGAGGCCAAGTGCCGCAACATGGTGTGCCCCCAGGAGAGGTCACGCTTCCTATTTCTAACATCCAAAGCAAGGTGAAACATCCACATATTCAGAAGTGCAGAGGGATGACAGTCCGATTTTCTTCTTCATCCTCTACCCACTCCACAGTCAAGAGAAGACACTGTAAAACCCCACTTTAAAACACTACGTATGCATGGGGCTTTCACCAGTGCTCAGCAGGAGCCTGGAGCTGCTACCACTGAAGTCAGGCTCCATTTTCAGCTTGAAGGGCAGTCCAGTTCCTTTCTCAAAGTGGAAGCGGGACTTGCACAATGCCATCAAATGCATCATCTGAATGAAGGCGAGGAGCTTTCGTCACTGACTGCTGCACTGCCCCACATTTCCCCTGCTCAGACAAAGCTTACGCCAGCCACTTATCTGTTCACGACAGTCCTCCTGCCCCGTTCCCTTGGCTGCTGCCAGAATAACTCAGAAATGATGCTTTCAAGGGCAATGCCTCATGGGGCTGGAGCTTAATTACAGATTCGGTCAACTCTCACCTCCTGTCTGGGCCAAAGTCATCTGAAGGCAGAATAGCCTAGGTCCCTAAACCCTCCTTGAAACTGCAGCAGCTCAGACTGGCTTGTGGAGCCCGGTGTGTTTGCACAGAAGTACTAAGCCAAAAAGTGTTTAGAATATAAAAGAAAAAAGGTGTTGGAGCAGCCAAATTTGACAAGCTGATCTAAGCAGGATGCTAGAGATGGGGACTACAGCCAGCAGATTTCCACACTGGCCCTGGGAAGGCATCACCCTGTACAGAAGGGTGCACTGGAGCACTTTTTTTCTGAGTGGGATCCTGTACACCAATGCCGCTAACGCTCCTCTCTGGGGAACCATACCGCCAAAGAGCAAAGAGGCTGTTAACATGACGGAGGTAGTAAAAACCTTGACCCTAAGAGAAGCACGACCAGACCCTGCCTGCTCTTGGTGGATGGGAATTTTGACTTGGCAGAGCAATAGCTTCTCCAGCAAAATCCTTCCTCTTGTCAGGTGGGGAATATTTGGCAGTAGGCAGCATCATAAAGTAGCTGTAAGTCATGGGAGACAATGTCCTGTAGGAAGAAGGAAGAGCAGGCAAGAATGTAGAGATAAAAATCCTTTAAAAAGTCACAACTAACAAAAATTGTGACTCATGCTGGAAAAATTCTCTCTATGAAAAACGTTATCTACAAACTGTCTCCCATTTCCTACGGAAATATCGAAAAAGCAAACTATTTTAAGCCCTGACACATCTTGGAAAATAGGATGGGGGGGAGGTTGTGGAAAAATTCATCCATTTTGACCTTCCACATCACAGAAGGTTGCAAACGCTGGCTCAGGACCTAGCACATACACCACAATCCTTTCACCCTCTCTACTCCCTGAAAGTCACTTTTTAACAAGATGCACATATTTGTGTCCAGAAAGTAGCCCTCTGCCACCGCAGGGGCTGATATTTAAAAGTCTAAATCAGCTAAGGTCAAGGATGGATACTCTGGTGCAGAAGCCTCTAATTGCCAATACCCAGGTGGCAAGATTTGTCTTTGCTTTGTCTTTCGAAGGCTAGTTCCTTGCCAGAAAGAGACTTTCTATATATGCACGACACAGGGCGAGGGGCAATTTTTTGTTGCTTCAAATCTATTTTTTTCTTAAGTTCTATAAAAAGCTCCCTCCAGTTCTTTGGAAGATCACTTGAGATGGAAAGGTCATCCATAATGGGTAGCTGGCTATAAATGCAGATGCACAGTACACTTCTTAGTTATTTTGAGCAGCTTTTGCAAACATGCACAGCATTGACAGCATCCCCATTTTACTCTGTAAAAGCCCATGCCTTTGTTTAGTGCTACAAAGCTGAAATGCTTGGGGGACCGGAGGGACCAGTAGTCTCTTAACACTCACCCTAAGACCCCATCAGTTTTGCAAACAGGGCTTGGTTTGAAGGACAAAAGAGGGGGAACTGCTCTGGAGCAGTGGCTCTCCTTCCCAGGCTGATGGAAACCTGGCTTCCTACCTCGGTTTGTAGGAAGAAAGGGGCTGATGTGACAACGACGACTGCGGCACCTTATTGCTCCTTGCAAGACAGAGCGCAAAGATCTTTGTGACTGGCATTGTCCGACACAGACTGTAAAAGAAAAGTCTGTAATGATTTCAGATTAATACATACTTCAATCAGGAACAACGATGCCAAGTGGCATCTAATTCAAGCATCGCTAGGAAAGCAAAATTTATAGCCTTGCTCTATCTGTAAAATGCATTGCGCTTTCGAGAAGAACACATAATCCTAACAAAACAAAGATAATAACAACTCCGTGTTCTTTAATTCAATGCTTGTAGCTGGTTTAATAATAGATTTTCAATCCACTTCTCTTTTTTTGCTGAGACAACTACAGCCTGATTTAGTGAATCTCTTTGATTTGTAATCCTGATCGTTATATTATTAATATGCCCTTGACGCAAAGAGCGGGATAACTTAAAAAAGTGATCAGCTATTTTGCTTGGCATGTATGACCTTGGTCAGAGGACGCATTATTTACAGGAAGAGTTTTCTGGAGCATCTGCAAGTAAATCAGCTCTGAAACACAGTTTAATTGTTTAGGGCAAAGTGCATTTAGTTTCAAATTCCCAGGAACCTCCAGCTTCAGACACAAAGCGCATTTCCACAGATGGACGCTGGCATGTGGAAATGCCACCGTGACTACCGTTCAGCTGACCTTTGGTTTAGGGCCAGCTGCCAACGGGAAATGCCAAGCTGTTACTTACATTCGTTCGGAAGAAGCAAGAAAACTACAGAGATACTTGAAAGCAAAAAAAGGGGATGAGGTGTGGAAACTTCTGCCTCCGAGGACCTAGTGGAAAATAAAAAGCCTGCAGAGCCCAGCAAACTCCTGAGTCCTATGGCTGGGAAACTACTTTGCGAGCTGCCGAGAGCAGGAGGACATCCCCTTCTCACTGCAGGACTGCTCTCACACCCCTGCTTGCTTCAGCTCGGCACTTGGGAGGATAGGCGCAAAGAGATGCCACGCAGCATCCTAGGGAGGAATATCCTAATTCTGAGGTGCCCAGGGCCTCCCAGGGAGCCTGGGAGCAGCACAGAGCCAGCAACAAGGAGCCTGTTTGCAGGAGCTGGGCAGGCTACGTCCTCCGTGCTGCAGAGCAAGAGGGTTTGTCTCCTTAGCTTTCCTGCTGGGCAGTACCTGCTCTCTTACATTAGCAGGAAAGACAGAGCCTGGGCTTTGCACAGCTTGCTTGGCATGGGAAGCAGTGGTGATTCCAGCTGGAGCAACTCCTGGAGTTCAAAATGTCTGTTTTTCTAAAAGCAAGTATGGGAAAGAATTAGGAAAGGAAATTTAACCCCCTGGAACCAGGCACTGGAACAACATAACCACTCCAAAGATACAGGAAAGCATCTTCCAGAAACAGGTTAACAGCTTCAGAAAGGGATTATCCCATGACTTAGAATGCGTTTATCATCCCTGCAGTGTCACAGCAGGAGAGTCACTCCACGAATTGTCTAGAAATCATATCCAAGGCAAAGCAGCGTGAGTGACACATTTCAGCGGCATCTCTGCTTCTTCCAAACAGGAGCAATTTTTTGGTTTGCTTTAATTTCAAATTGGCTGTCAGCTTTCTGGGCTTCTGGGGTTTATTTTTCTGTTCTCACGAGTCACTCAACGCACTAGACGGGCTTTAAAATTCACAGGAACTCAAAGCAGCCATGAAGCTCTGTAGTTTTGAAGCCAATTTTCTAACAACGGACCAAACCTTGGCGCTGGAGGCTTCTCCACTACCTCCAGCTGAGGGACTGGCTTCTTCCTAGTTTAGGGGAAGGGTTGAAAAAATAAAAATGGATCAAGAGCTCAGCTCCCTGTGGCTGCCCCTTCCCATACGTCCAGCGTGGCACCACGGAGAAGCTCCTGGGAACCTGCAGCTGCCCTGGGGTGCACGGAGAGAGGTGTGAGTACAAGGTAGGAGGATTAAGGCAGCAGCAGAGGTGGCAATAAAACTCCAGCCAAAGGAAACAAGGGCTTTTATAAACATGCCAAGAGATAAAGAGCCAAGAGGAAGCACATCCTGGAAAGCCCATTAGGGCAAAGGACAGAACGACATAACTAACGAGAATTGCTGACAAATGGCTCAGGCTTTGCAACTGCTTGCTCAGACTAGAGACGTTAGCAGCAAAAAGGAGACCTGCAAGGGCATGTCCTCTGCAAAGGGGTCCCAAGCGCTTGCCAGCAACTGTGGGAAGAGCAAGAGCTGCTGGCTGCCACACAGTTGTGATTCCTTATGGCTACAGAGGGATATATGTCCCTCCACCTGCGATTCACTCCCCCCCCAGACTCCTCCTTGCAGAGGTGCCAGGCTACATCCGTAGCTTCCCTTCAGCCACATGTGCATCCTCCTGTTTGCATCAATACAAGCACGCATCCAGGCTGGGGGAGGCCAAGGTCCACATACCCCTGCTCTGTTTGAGGAGGGATTTGACTCAAAACCTCCAGCCTTTAAGGAGAGACTTGAACTCCTGCCTACAGTGTTCAGAGCCAAGTCTTTTTGGCTACAGCTTTCCTGTAGCCCCTGGTGTAGCACCTGGTGTGAATGGCCTGTAGCCATTCACCCCCCCACACCGCTGCATGCTTCTCATGCAGACAGGAGCATTTACTTTCCCATTTTTAAGCCCAACAAGTCACTCAAAGCAGATGACAGGAGCTCAAACGGCTGAGCTGGAAGAGACTGTCCATCTCTGACCTTGAGTGGAGGTGCATCTAGCAGCACACTTACCTTTTAAGACAGGAAATAACTGTGTCCTCCCATGGATGCCTTATGCCTGGGGACAGAGCTGCTCAGCTTGGTTGGATTTCACCGCGCTGCGTTCGCAGACTGATATCCTACCTCCTCTGGGAAATAAGACCCTCGGCCAATACATTCAGTATCAGCACAGTTTGTCTGCAAGTATCTTGTAACTACTCTTAACACTTATAATATCCCGTAATGTACAGCCACTTTGCTAGACCCGAGCTTAAGACAGACCTGTATCATGAAAGTAACAGTAGGCTGATGTGTACCTTAGAAGCATAAATGTTTACTTGCACTGAAAAATAATTCAGCCTTATCAATAGATGCACCTCACATTGCTTTGCATGAAGGATGTTGCATTGTTTGACTACTGCCATTAAAAAACTGTACTAATACACGTGTAGTATACGAAAAAAAGTGCCTTGTGTGCTGGCTGCTATGCAAATTTAGTGCCACAGTACAAACTGATCCTGATACAAGCCAGATTTTCCCCCAATACCACAATCCCTTGTTCACCAACAAGTTCCATCAACTTCCATTAGAGCTGTCAAAGATGGTATAGCCCAGGCTTTCATCACTTGCCTATGTTTAAGCACATGAGAAGTCAATGGGATCGCTTGATGGTTTGAAGCTGAGTGTCTCCCTCCATGGGGGGAGCTCTTTGTATAATTTACTAGCGTGTGGGGAACACATTAGTGTCCTACACATGAAAAATGAAATCCAGACCTGACCAAAACTTGGGGCGTTTGGCCATTCGGCTGGGTTTCTTCTCTTTTTCTTTGCAAGTGTTTTCCTGAAGTCAAGTTTTCTCTGTGAGCAAAGCCCATTGCGAGCTCTGAGTGCAAACACATGGGCTTCAGAATATTTTACCTGTAATAACATGTTCTGCTTATTTTTAAAGGAATGTGAAAACACTCCTATGAGAATCAAGTTGAATAATCAGGGCCAGTCTATACAGAGATGAAAATCATTGGGAAGTGAATGACATTTGTGAGAGAGCCTTTCCCATTCCCGCCTGTCCAAACAGATCAATCAGTCCACCCTTGTGCTGTTTTACAGTGCTACTGCTCAACAGCTTCGTTCACATGCTGCTTTCGCCTAAATCGTGCTAATCAGCTGGTCAGATAAAAGTTATTACAAAAGTTGGAGAAGTATAAATACACAGCTTCTTCTCTTACCTTCCGCTGAGAAGGAAACCGATAACAACAGCCAGCAGAACGACTCCCACTGTTACAGACACAACAATTATAGGAATCTGGCTCTGGTCGCTGGATGCAGCTACTGCTGAGATGAGAAACAGAAAATGGAGATTAAGGTTAAAATGATAGTCAGCAGTCACATGAGTCTTTCTAGTGAGGCTGCCAGCAAGGTTTCAAGTCTTACCAGTTTGTTTCTTCTTTTACTGTTTGTGTTTTCCCCCTTTGCTGTCTGTTTCTAGTTTGGAAAGGAAATGGGTGGAAAGAAACCAAAACCACATGCAAAACCAAGCCAAAAACTCAACAAAATCTCATCTCATCACTGAATTCAGAAACCAAAGTGTTGCAGAACACAGCCTTTGAATTTGCAAACTCAAGTTTGTTTTCCTGGGTTAGCTGCATTAGAAATCACAGAGATAAAAGATGAAAACCCAACAGGTTCCCATTTGCAGAGAGAACATTCATGGGATGTTATTAAGAGACATAAGCAAGATCTCAGAGATAAACAGCATTACCTGCACTTCAAGAAGCTATAACCAATTAAAAACTAACTCTTCGTGGCATCTATATCACATGGCCAGAAGGTGCCCTCTATAAAATAGGAGTTTGCTAAGACACATACACTGGTTGGTCTTTTTATCAGCCAAGGGAAGCAGAACTCTCCCAGCCCATACCTTGTAAAGAGCCCTCCTGCCAAAAGGCAGGAGACACATCCTGTGATAAAGATGCTAGCAGAAAGGTCAGGAAAGCTGTTCAAGAACTGGGTTCTGCCGCAGGTTAAATAACAGCAGGTGAGCAAGCTCCTGCAGCCTGTAAAATGGAAATGCTAACACCACTCGTATCTCGTTTATCTGCTTTGCACTGCAGGGGAAGGAGCCCATCTCTCCCCAGGGGTTTGCATGTGGAGTTCCCCACGCAGAAACCAAAGCCTCCTCACCCTGCCCTCTCCACTGCCAGCTTATTTAGCTGCATGTATTTAACCACCCCGGGGTACAAATCTGGCTTCCTCCCCGCAAAACCAGCTCCCTCGTGTAGGCGCTGCTGCTGTGCAGGGAAAAAATTCATTAAAGCTCCTACCCCTGTGCCAGCCCCAGATGAAGCTTCATCCACGCCAGGGAGCAGCAGGAATCAATTGCGCACTGAAGAAACCTTTAACTAAATGATTGAAGTAAAAAGGGGTCCTTAGCACAGGATTAACTTTATGGAGGCTATAAAATAACTGAATATAGTCCCATATTAATTGTTAAAAGAAAAGAAAGACGAAAAGGTATGGCATTAAACATTGATCTGAAATGGGTTTCACATAGCTCTTTGTACAGGAGCTCTCCAGCACTCAACAGCGAGCAGCGCGGACCTGCTACAGCAATGTAAATGATTTCAGAAGGATTGGCCGCGATACATTAAATATTTAATGTTAACTGCTCCAAACCCGTGCCATCATCCGGAGATTTTATTAGCCTTACAAATTTATGGAGGCTCCTTAAGATGATGTTTTATTGCTTTCTTGACAAAAAAATTAAAAAGAAAAACATTTAAAGGAGAACATTAAGCTGTGACTGGTGTTTTTTTGCACAGCTCGAGGGATGGGGAAACGAGATAAATCCTGCTGTGATCTATGGCAGCTAAAAATCCTGAATTCATAAGCCAAGCTGGGACCTTGCTGCCATCTAAAGCCGGGCGGGGATCTGCATTACCCCTCCTCGACTTGGTGACATGTTCCCGCTCCGGCCTGGCTGACCAGCTGGATTAGCTCACCAATCCAGCTGAAAACCAGCTTTTGGCAAGGTTAGTTTTATTGGGGCTAGATGAGCTTAGTGGCATTTGGAAAGGAGGACAGCAGCAAGTGGATACACCCAGCAACAGCTTCCAACCAAATAAAAAACTTCTGCTGAAAAATGCAGCCCCGGCTGCATCGCGGCACTTTGCAGAATTGCACATGCAGGCAGCAGTATGTAAAAAAAAAAAAAACAAAACACAAAAAAAACCCCAAACAAAAAAAAAACCACACAAAAAAAACCCACAACCAGAATTTGGAAAAAGAGAAAAGTCCAAAGCAAGTTACAGCTTCGCCCCCATTGCATTTCTCAGGCTGTTTCATATTTCCTCCAAGTGTATCAAAAATAACTTTACAGAAACCTTGTGAACTAGAAAAAAAACCTGTTGTTTGGTTCGAACGATTTTGGAGGCTGTTTTTGATTCTCACAACAGTCACTGAAGGGTTTTCATTTGTGCTTGAATCAAAATAATTTGCTTTAGCTCTAACAAGAGGTTCAGATCTGAACTCTGATGTAGCAGTGAGATTTCGATCTGTGCTTGCTTTCAGATTCTCCAGGATGTGCAGGAAAGCAGTGGGAGTCTGGTCACACTCCCGGCACTAATACTGACTTTACACAGGGCCTTGGGGAGGGGAAAAAAAAAAAAAAATAAAATTGCTTTTTAAAATGGAGCTGCATTTTGCGAGATACTGAGGCTTATGTTGCATTTCAATTCTACCAAGTGTTAAAACATCTGGTTAAGTCCTGCTACAGCCAGAGCTCAAGTCCAACAGAGAACAGTTCCCAGCTCCCAAACTGGGGAGTAGGTATTCCTCCGACTACGCCGACTATGCCAGCAGCTCCTTAGTATCAGAGAAGTACCTACTCCTATGCCTTTAAAATGCTAAAAAGTCTGGGGTGCAGGTGTGACTAAATGACTCAAGGGGTTTAAAGTGTTTGAAGATATTACCACATGATGTCCTCAAAAAATCCTCATTAACACACACTTCCACGATGGGCTTTATGGAAGTGCCATTATTTTTCGACCAGGATCGTAGGTACCAACGGCACTGGATCAAATGTGCATACATTTCATGTATTATTTATTAATAGTATGGAACACTATTACTCAAATGGCTCTAAACTAGAATCTTTCCAACTGCAAGCAGAATTTCCTTCGTATAATGTAAAATAATTTTCAGCATTACATGATTTTGTTGCTACTTATAGGGCACAATTAATGGTTAATACAATAAGAAATACATTAAATAGACCATTCTTATTGCATTAGCGTTTGCATCGTGATGCAATTTGCACTGTGTTAGTTCAGTCACTGGCTTCACAGCTACATCTGCACATGCATAATGATTCCTTTAAAATCTATTACAGCTTCAAAGGCAGCATGCACTGAAAAGACAACTTGCCATATTCTTCTCAAAGATGATGAATTTTAAATGAACTGGAGTAATAGTAATCAAAGTATTGATGAATTTAAATTTCCAAGGAAAACATACGGAATATATGCTCTTTCCCACAGGAATGAACAGAGTATTTCCACCACAAAATTTCTCTTCCATGCAAACAGTATAAAAAATTAATAAATGACAGTTGTACAAACTGAAATAGATAGGACATATTTTCTGAGGGAGAAAATTATCTTTGACACCTCTGCAAAAATTTGGTAACTGGGACAAGAAGAATTTCCCCACAGCTGTGCCTGAACACAGGGGAAAGAGCAGCTGAGCCTCTGCATGCCTCGGGAGTTCACCCTGCCACAGAATCTGCTCCAGAATCCAGACCTGGATAATCAGATTCATTTAAAAAAAAAAAAAAAATTTCAAACCCCACAAATTTGTAACAGGCCAAGCAAAAGTCCTGCGCCTGCAGTGCACATTTTTCCCATTTCCGATCACAAGTCAAATTCCTTTCCTCGAGGCTGTGGCACTGGCAGCCAACAGAAACCATCTTTCAACTTGACAGGAACTTACACCAAAAAACGCTAATGCTGGTTCAATTCTTCCCCTTGCAGACAGGCACCATTTCAGCGTTTGTTCCCCAGGTGCAGATATTTAAGAGAGCTCAACATCCTCTGCAGACAGCCATTAAGAGGTATGGAGGAGCAGGTCTCATCACCTCTGTCCCTCCTGAGAGGAGAGCCCTTGTGCTCTCTTGCATCAGTGACAGAATTTTTCTAAGCAGGGAATACTATGAACTTCTGGAGCCTGAAGACCTCCTGACTTCACCTCCCGCCTCACCACGTGAGTCGAGGAAGCAAGGGATGAGGCCAGGACAAGAAAGAGCTCTCTGCAAAGGTATCGACCCCCTGACTCGTTTCTGGTAACTGTTCCAGAGACACGGGCTGACAGTAATTAAAAGGACTTACAGACTGGGCTGGTTTCAAACTCAAATCTTCGGCTGAAGCCACCATAGCCGGCAGCTGTCCGGGCTCGGATCTGGAAGACGTACGCCGAGCCTGGTTTCAAGCCATCTGCTGTAATCGTTGTCTCTTTGGATTTGATGATGGTGTAGCTTGTCTCCTGGTCCTTTTCCCACCCCCCCCCAAAAAACACAAAGTTCAAACACACAAATAGTGGCTCTCAGAGAAGACAGACTCTTAACAACCCCCATAGCAACGTTACAAAGGATGACTGAAATATGCATTTTTGAGGATCTCTTCCTCAAAAACCCCCTCTGAAGGCCCTTTCTGCAGTAGAAAATGTGAGATCTGATTTTCTCTTTTATAATCAATGACTCTAGGAGGTATGAAACAGAGCAGAGGGACTTTCCACCCATAAATGACAAAATGGGGACCAAACCGGCATCTGCAGTAGGAGCAGCTTTCCATTGCTTGGGACGTACACAGCCCAGGGCAATGGAAAGGTTCATCCTACAAAGGTCAATCCCAAGTCATGGGGAAGAGGAAAAAAGTCCCATCGCCTTAGAAAGGGATTTTAATTTATACCAGAACAACTTTGCAGTAATGTAATTAGGCCTAAAAGAGAATAATATATTATACGTTGTACAACTTTATGCTGGCATTTCTAGAACCACGAATTAGACCTTGGGAAGGGAATAATAAACCAAAACTCCAGGAAAATACCTAATTTTGCATTGTTCTTCTGAAGCAACGAACTTGAAGAAAAATTGCTGAAATAAATCTTCATTTACATCAGTTTCTAATGCAAAAGAGTTTCAGTTCTTTGATTAAAATTTCGCTCAAATGCTTGGTAATTACTCTTAGAATTATTTACTGTAACACATAATCTAGACAAGAGCTCATAAATTAAGGTCTACAAACTTGGAAACTGCTTTTTATTCACCATATCCTCTCAGATCCAAATTATTATGAGGTAAACAGGAGTTCTTAGTAATTCTCTACCAAGATTTCTGAATAGCTCTTAGGATCTGAACTGATTTTCTTTTTCTTTTTAATTTAATGGGCAACTTTCCATAGACAGTAATATGCCTGGATAAGGCCCTGGGAATCTCCAAATGTAGGATTACAGATTTTTTCATTGAAGCCTGTAGCTACACAAGACTGTTTTGGAGAAATGTATATACATATATATGCCTTTTTTTTTTCCTTATTAAGGAGCGATTTCTCTTAAAGGAATGCGATCTGACAAAACTCAATTTTCCAAAACATTTCATATAGATCATTCTCATCCCTTGGAAATGAATGCTGCAAATTTACCCTTATAAAGAGCTAAAAACTGAGCGAATATAAATGACAATAGCAACAAACAAGAAGGATTAAGGACAACATCTGAAATCTAACTCAATGACTGGTTAAAAAGCAATAAGTGAATACTAGGTCCCATCTTTGCTTGTATGTCAGCCCAATTAGGTTTTCAATACGCTGTTGGCATCCACAAACATTTAAACACTTGAGCTTTCCTATGGAAAACACTAAGCTTCGCTATCAGCCTGAAAGAAATAAATCAAGACAGCATACACTCGGACTGGCTGTAGCTACCTCCCCCTGAAGGACTTGCACTTAGCGAACTATTTACTGAAGCTATTTAAGACTAGTTCTGGACCACAAATACAACGTTTTAAGCCCCCCCATTTGTTTGAAAACAAACTAAGTAAACCGAACAAACATATGGATTTTTTTGCTTTAATTATCTGCTCATTATCAAGGTTTATAGAGGCTAATCTTCCCAGGCCACTCCACGGTAAAGATTCAATGTGCCACAACAGTTGTTCAAACAAGTTAATAAAAGAATCAGCAATGGATTATTTCCAGCAACAGCATATCCTGATTCTTGCTTTGTGCTTTAATCTTTTTTAAAACCTCAGCCATATTTAAGCCACTCACACATCTTGTGCCCTTGCCCAAGCTCCCTCATCTGCAAAAATAATGTTGATTTTATCCTGATACAGAAGATTTCTGAAATTCTTTCCCCTCTTTGCATGGGGTGCTTGAGCAGGTCCATCCCATGGTCAGAGAAAGAAGAGAGGAGGAGTAAGGACTCAGTCCATGTTCAGTGGTTTGACCTGGGTCATAGACAGAACTAATGGAAGATCTTCCTTAAAACAGAAATTCAGCCCCCCCCCAAAGTGAATTGTGACTCATTTTCATTATTTTCCTCTTGTTATCATATAGAAAGCCTGGCTGTTTCAGAAGAAAAAAGAACACCTTACAATCCCAGCTAAGGCAAGAAACTGCTATTCAGTCAACTCTAGCGAACTTGATTTTTGGAAATCTAAGATTTCCAAAGATCTAAGGCTGCATCGCTCAAAAGATACTATTTAGACAAAGTGCATTTGTTACAGTTTTCATTTAAACTGCATTAATTTTACAGGAAGAGAACAAGTCACCATTTGAAATGAAGACTAGGAGAGGCAAGCTTTGTAGGAAGAGAGAGTGTTTTCCATTAGACTGAGAGCAAGAGCTGGAAAACCCAGGCAAGCTTTTAAGCCAGGATGCCCTCCTTTATATCAGAGCAGATACAATCTCTCCGCAAAATCCTTCTCCTCTCCTTACACTGTGGGTGCAAAATCAAGTGAGAAATTGAAATACCAAAGGCAAGGGATAGCCTGATGTTTCCGGGAGTAGATAGATGCTTGATCCCCAACTCCTCCTATTTTTAACAAATGAGCAGGCTCTATCTTAATGTGATACGGCCGGAGAGGAATCTGACACGCAGATTTAATGTATTTGTTCAAGAGAAGTGGCGCACTAATGGAAAACAACACCCTCATTTCAAGTCTTCCTAATCATTTACTGCAAAATCAATCTGACATTGATTTATGAGTAAAATTGCTCTATTCCCTTCCATGACTCAAATAATTATAACTAAAAGAAGAGGACAGTAAAGAGAAGGTACTTGGGATGCTCAGCAATCAGTCCGTCACACCTTTTCAAAATATTTGATTTCGTATTCCAGGATGATGCCGTTGGGTCGATCTGGCTCCTGCCAGGAAAGGGAGATGCTATTTTTAGTTATCTTCCCTTTTTTCACACTACTGACTGGAGAAGGTGCTGCAAGACAGGAGAAAAACAGAACAGACAAAAACCATGGTTAGTAAGACGGTCTGCCCCTGCCAAAGTCAAACTCGTTAGCACATCCTCAAACTCAAGGCGATCTTTAGCTACTGCAGATCAGCGGGGTCTGTTTTCACCTCGGTGGTATTTGCCCATTTTTAACAACTGGACTCGCAGATCTTCAGCAGCTGAGGATCTGACCAGCATCACCCACCTGAGCAAAGTAACAACATGAACTATCATCATCAGCTTACACATCAACCTTGTCTTTTCAAGCACTTTTCAAACACATCAACCCCACACCTTGCCTTTTCAAATGTGTCAGAATTACATACTGATTACATATTGCTTTCTTTCAGCTGCTTTGAAGGTATGTATTTTTCAGAAGACCTCAGATTATGTGGGCTCCTTAACTATTTATTTTTTGGCTTGTACAGTAGTTAAAGCCTAGGCATCTTTCAGCCCCCTCCTTCCAGAAGCAAGGAACAGGGTAGCAAGGCCATTACAACCTTTAGAATTTAATTGCTCTCCATAAATATCGCTGGGGTGCTACAGCTCGCATAGTGATGCTAATTCCTTGCAAATGGCAACTGTAAAGATTTTAATGGCAATCACAGTTCAGAAGTTTGCGGCGTGCTTGGGGAAGCCACAGCATGAAAGCAGCTATACCAGCTCTGCTTATTATTTTAAGATGCAGCCCTGAAAGGTTATCTGCCTTTTGCAGCACACGTGCATCAGAAACAGGATTGATCCTTTGTTTTTAGTCTGATATCTGCAGAGACTTTTCAAGTTGTGGTTGTTACCACCCCTGCCAGCTCCCTAGCAAAAGTTGCTATGGGCAATGCAACCCTAACACCCCAGGTATTTCATACCAGAGGTTAGGAAACAACACTGAGTGAAAAGGGGATGGGAGAAATTCATAGTCTCTAATTTACAGAGCCAAGAGCAGCTTCTCCAGAGGGAAAACCAGCCCATGCCTGGCCGAGGGCCTTCGACTCACCCTCCGGACAGGCCAGCTCTTGGCAAGGATTACAGGGGGGCTGGGGAGACCCACGGCAAAGACCTTTGTGGCCATACGGGGAACTGAGTGCAAAGAGCAATAGCAAATGACCACATTTTATCTTCCAAAATGTATTTGGAACTATAAAAAAAGACTACTTTTCCTATATGCAGGACTAGCTAATTATCATAACACTAAAAAAAACCCCAAACCATTAAGTAAAATAAAGACAACAAACTAATTTTGCCAGGTCTGATCTTCAGCCAAAAAGAGTAAGGGAAGAGCTCCAGACAATTATCCCTGGACTGAAGGCTAGCAGCAAGCCCTCTCTTTTAAAGCAAGCTCCCGCATCTCAGTCTCTTTTCAGCCCATTTTTCTCACTCCTATTTACTAATCTCTCCCCCACTTGGCTTTTGGAGGATCCTGAAAGGTGTTGGCCATTTCCATATTGTTTTCTGCTGGAGAGCTGGCATCAAGCTGTACAGACAACACTCACTTTTTAGCTGTGCATCCACCACCGTGCTCACAACTGCTCCACTGAGCAAGTAAAAACCACCTTGATTTGAATGATGATCATGTTATCTATGTAGGCACCGCATAGTGATCACCAACAATTTTTCATGCGCAAAACTCACCTTACCCTCGGCTGACGTCCTCCACAATTTTTGGGCTATGTGAAGGCAAATAACAACCTAGACTCAAACTGCTAATCTGGCATAGGACTTTCCATTAATTAATCCAGGTGCCTAAATATGTGTTGCGCATACATGTGCACAGCAAGTTGAGTTGTGCATGTGAGATATACGGTCCGCGCACATGTGTATGGTCAGATGTGTTAGCCCAGAGAAGATACAGCGAGTAGTGAACTCTATTAAAATAGGATGAACTTCCCTTCTAATGCAAAGGGAAGTACATGGTTTTCAGAGGCATCTGAAAACAAGTCTCACTGTAGGGTGGTGGTGCCAAATAACAGGTGGTTCTACAATCCTACTTAAATAGACAATACTGATCACTTCTTATCATGAGCCACTTGGATGCTATATATAGGGGATGGAGACACCAAAGTACTCAGAAAAAGGGACCCATGCCCCTCTGGGACTGTTCTCCACTGCCCCCAAATCCCTGCAATGCCTGTCCCAGGCTTGCAGAGCTGGCAGCAGAGGTCTGGCAGGATGGAGAAAGTCAGAGCTGAGCATTAAACCTTTTTAAACCCCTATTAGCAAAAGCAAACTTGAGAAGTGCAGTGAGGGGAGACCTCAGCCCTCCCTGGTATCAAACACCTCTCAGGAAGGGGAAAACCATGCAATTCTCAGTATCAAGATTGCCTGACCAAATAATGGACTCTTCATCCACTTTATCGAGGTTTCCCGAAATGTTTATAGGACTGAGGCTCACAAGTGCTTTAAAAACAAGAGAACGATGCAAGTGCTCCTGAACTCTGCTGCAAAATCTTTCCCTGGGAAGTTCAGGGGAGTTCAGCTCTCCTTCACACGCAGCAGCACAGTACAACACAAAATGCACCACCAGCCATCCAAAAGTGCCCATCAAACTCCCTACTCCCCTAAAACAGAGCATCCTCTTTAAAAAGCTGTGTGTAAAAAGCTTGGCTAGTTAACAGCTTCATGGACTTAAATCTCTCACCGTGCAAGTCTCTAACATGTTCAATCGTGGCTCTGCAGAATGCTCTGCTCTACCAGGAAAAGGAGGGAAGATAAGAAAATGAGTAACCCAACCCTCAAAGTAAATTAGAAAAGGAGTAACTGTATCCTTTTTGAATCTCCTTCAAAAGAAGCGTTAAAGTGTAACCGTGAGATAAAGGCCAATTAAGTAAATTCAATAAATCCCAGCGGTGCTGGGATGATACGGCAACTACTCTGCATCCTCAACGCACAGAGATTACAACGCTCTGAACTGAAGGAAGGTATAAGTATTTTAGAGTTTTCTTTGTCAAACAAAATGTAATCCAATCCAGGCAAGCGGACAAAGTCTGCAATCATTCCATCTTAAAAGCCTGCAACTGGATACTGTGGTATATGATCTCAGGAAAATAAAAGGATTACTTGAGATTTGCTTTTCAAAGGTCACTGCTTCCGCAAGGGCAGCATCCTCTTAATAGAAAGAAGTCAAGCCATGGAGCACTTCCATTTGGAGTACAACATGTAAAAAAATAAATTCACATTAAGAGTGAAGATACATAAAGCTGTAATCTCCCATGTTTCTTATGTAAGCAGGCAGAAGTCTTGTTCAAATCCCTGCCTTGACACTACAAAGGGTGGATGTACATCATGAATTGTTCACATGTTGCTTTACAAGTAATCTGCACATATGCATTAATTTCTCAGCAAGACACTCAAAATCAAACAGGGATATTACATCATTTATGTTTATGTTTGCCATTCATGAAAACAGCCATGCGTGTGATGAAAGCAAACAGAAGATGTAACAAGGTGTGAAATTGCTAATGTACATTTTTGCTTTCCTGAGACCAAAATTAATCAGGAAGCAAATAAAAGCACAGAAAACTGATTTTACCTTTTTTTGTTCTGTTTCTAGCATTTCTTCAGAAGAAAAAGGGGACATACCAAATAAATAAATTAAAGTTTCTGCAGAATATGCATCATTAGTCACATCTGAATAACTACAGGAGATGATTTCCTGAGGATTAGACCTTTTAGGACATTCTTCCTCTGCAACCTTTGATAATGACATTAGCACTGAATTAGCCATCTAGGCACCAAACCCAGTATTTACAACATACTGTGCTGTGTCCCACTAACATCTAACATACAATGATACTTAGTGGAATAAAATGTTAATTATATTTTAAGAGAAACTAATGTTATCAGGTGAATGACCACTGCACCAAGATAAAACAAATAATCCAGTTTCTACATCTCATGGTCTATCTAATGCTCTCTCCAGCCCAATTACTTTTGCCTCGGTATTTTTCACTCTGGCAGAAACAACAGCTAATGGCTCCCCATCTCACCCTTAGCCCCACAGCCAGTGAAGTTTTCCACTTCTGATAAAAAAAAAAAAGTAATAGCTCCCTTCACCTTCGGTGCAAAAAACAAGCCACCAGCCCAGGACCTTCAATCCAGCTTTAACTTCTGCCAGGACAGATCCTCACTTGGAGCAACCCAGAGTAGCCCAGGAAGAGATACTGATTTACATGGGCAAAGGGGCTGGCAGCTCTCCTTCCTTTGGCTCTCCAGCTATCTGGGCTTCAGGCCCCTTTCCAAAGACAACTAAGACATCAAAGAGGAAGATCCTGCTGCTACCATCTCTGTCCTGGCTGCTGTTATAGACATCTATGACATAGATGTCATATAGACATATGACATATATATATAGATATAGACATCACCTTTTATAGACATCTATGCTATGGATTTTCATGTGTTTTTCATGCGTTTGCAATTTCTTTTACTGTGATTACATTTCTGTATGTGCAAACGTTTGGGATCTAACGCTTCAGACCTTGCAATACACCTTGGAGTTCCTTCCTCCATGTGATACGATGTTTCTTTTGCAGTCTGAATTTATGCCAGAAGATTTAAGTCAAATTCATGCTTGTGATTAACTCAATACCTTCACCTGTCATCATATAACCAACTAGTTATGCTATCATTAATGCACTTATAAAGCCAGGTTTAATTGAAGAAAATGAAACCTGTATCAGAAGTGTAACCACAAGACAAGTAATTCTGGTTCCACTTCAAAAGCCTGGTATACTGCAATTTTTCACTCAGTTTCTAATTAATGACATTATTGAATTTTTTTAATCAGGCCTTTGGTGACTTCAGAGTTTGGAGCAAGACCTGCATTATTCACCAAGTCACACTAAAGGCATGTGAAATTGCAGATGGCTTCAAGCAGTAGATTCATTTTAAACAAGATACATACATTAGTTAAAACAGAAACACTGTTTTGAGAAGAAAAAAAAAAAGACTTCACTGTATTACCTCTTTGCATTTCTGTATAGAAATGATATACTTTTAGAAAAGCTCAACAGCCAATGGCTCCCTAAGAGTACTTTTACTGTGGATATTATACCTGGGTCACAATTTAGTGTTTAAGTCATAATTTGACTTCTGTGCTGCAATTTTTAATATCCCAAACGTACCCCAGTTTGCCTGATAATGGCTTTCAAAACTCTTTGTCCCTTGAGGACAAGCAGTTGCAAACCATGCCTGGCTAGTTAGGCAAACAGGTTGGACCCCAATTTGCAGGTGCTTGTAAGTGCTTCTGAAAACTGAGTCCAGGGAATGAAAGGTCCTTGGACTACGTAGCATTAAATGCCATTTCAATTCTATCTGAGATCTTACATGGGATTTCAATGATGCACAGGCCCTAAACAATGCATGGGGGTAAATTTTAGCCCCAGGATTAAACCCAAACACCTTGCCAAATACAAGCCCAATCCTAAAAACACAGTTCATATATGGAGATCCTCTTCTTTCAAATGATTTTTCAAGGTATCTCTTGAGTAGATGGGGACTTCACACTGGTCCTTTTCACACATCAAATATCAAAACGAGAACACAATCTTCAAATTTCCTTGGCAACGAATATATAGTGTTTCTTCATATCTTCTGCTTCCCAAGACAAACACCTGAGGTAAATGCCAGGTCTTAGACCAATTTACAGTCTCCGTTACCTACCTCCATTTTGAATGCCTCCGAAACCTGAGATACCTTGACGTGTGCCTTGAAACGAAAGAGGTCACACAAGAGAGAGGAACATGATTCAAGCACTCAGTGACCCCGACAAAAGGCAAGGCCCCATTTTTGTAACATGAGTCCACAGCTAAACCAAGCAACCAGATTTATCTCATATGAAAAGAGGTGATCTTTCAGGTGGTTCCCACCCCAGTCCCTAAAAGATTAAATGCAGCTCCTTGAGCTCGACAGCAGGACATGACTTGAAGCCCAAGCTGGTCACAGAGCCAAGGTGGTCCCAGACCTTGCTGCCTCCCAGCTGGACACAGGGTTGGGTTCGTGCAAGGTGAAACTCAAATTGCTGCCTAATTCTCTTGGAGAGCCTGTTCTTTCTTTGACAAAGCTTTCCTCAGATAATTTCTCTCTAGACTTCTAACTGTTGGACCTAAGATACCAGAAAAGTACCTTTGCTAAAGGCAAAGAGAGCAGGATGGATGCTGTGGTTTTGTGGACACTACTAACCCGATGCTTTTAATTACCAGCAGCCCCACTACAGAGAAGTGCTCATGGTTGGAAGATACAAAACAGAAAAAAAACTTTTACAGAGATAACAGAAGTTATCTGCGTGCAATTTGCATTAGCACAGGATAAACAGTCAATCTCTTACTTCTGATCTGTGTAACAGCTCAGGAGATATGCCTGGTTAGACTGGGACTGCAATGCACCAGCGTGGTCTAAGGCTTCAAGATTTACTGTGCCCCAATACCCTGTTCTTGCTGTAATTCCACTGCACTAGCACAACTTGGGGGAAGGAGGGGTGCATGCATGCTAAATTCACCTAATTCAAGGCCGCCTTTTCTCTGAGCATCTCCTGGAGAAGCTTGCAAGGAGAGAAACAGCAAACAGAAAACCCAAGGGAAACCAAGTATCTTCTGTTTCACAGCGACTAGCTAACATCAACTGATCCACCCACAAGGACCTATTGCTTCTTGCCGCAAATCTTTTGATGAACGCTCCATGATATTTAGCTACTCCTATAAAACGGTATTAAAAGAACAAACAGCAAGAGAGCAGTATTACTGTGTGTACAAAATCACTACTCAAATCCTCATTACATTAACTTGTATTATGAAAATGTATCTATAAAATATACTTTGCTATTAAGACTAGTTACTGTTTATTGATGCATAAGTTATGAAAACAATAAAATGCATAGCTTTAAAGTGTTTGTATGCAGTCTTTTCCTCTTATTCAAAATATGGTGTTAACTGTAAGAAAGCGGGGCTCAACACATACTCCGCGAAGGTCAGCAGATGCAGCCAATGCAAGCTTTGCCATTCACAAAACATTTTGCCTTAGCAAAGTATTGCTAAGGCTCACTGAAGCGCCTGCCTTTGTGGAGACAACCTAGGCAGGCATAGCAACGTCTCAGCTCCGGCACTCCTTTCTGTATGCCCTGTTGCTGACTACACAAATATTTCCAAAAATCACTGCTTTCACCACAAAAAAAAGTAAATAACTTCTAAAAAATTTAGCATAATGAAGCTATGCCATGACACAGCTATCACATGTTGCAATTGCAACAGGATAACCAGCAGAGCCTAAAGACATCACAGAATCTGGGCACTAAACTATAGAGCCTTTGGGGCAAGACTACTTTGTCATTCCTCACGTGCGCACCACCCCATATACAACACAGCCAGAATATTTAATGGCATCTATCATATATCACTGCCATCTCCAAACACTGCATCATCTTGGGCAAGACTCTTAAAAGCACATGATTTCAAAAAATAAATTGGATTCTTTTCATTTGCCTTCTGTTTACGGAGTTGTACAGACATGCTTTTGGCTCCTGGCAATCACAGATGCGAGACGTACTCCTAAAGAGTGGAAGCTGCCTCCAGATTCCCATGACTTGTAGACACAGGGCTTTAGGAAAACATGACCAGATATCACAAGAGAAAATTGCAGGTGATACGAACCCCGCCCCGGCAATCTTAAAAGTTGTAAATGAGAACAATGGCATTAGCGGTAGTTTGTCTCCAGATAGCACGAGCTAACTAGCACTGTCACCATTGGAAATGCCCACTGTTGGGATGTAGAGAAATGAGAAATGTCGTGGCATTTCAGTTGTCAAGAAATCCTCCATACTCTGTTATTTTCATTTCTTTTGTGATTTCTGAGAAGACTTACCACAGACAACTGTAGAATATTGAGCACACTCATCTCGAGGGAGGGGAAGTATTACCTCCAGCTTGTTCACTCAACAAACACATTCAATGTCTTATCAGGAACATCAGTGTATGAGAATTTTAAGGACTGTCTATATAACAAAAGCTACAAAGGGCTCCATGCTCTGTAACATCAATCGAGGTAATGTTTTGCCCCTGAAACCTGAATGCTTGCAAACACTCACCTGTATTTTGCAGGGACTCCAAAGCCAGAGTCACAGACACCGTGGTGCAAAATCCCCTTCATAAAGCTACAGACTGTTTAAAAAAAAAAAAAAATTTTAAAAACTGGCCCGGCAAGACTGGCCATGGCCATAATTCACTGTTTGGGAAACTTCTTCCCAATTGCCAGGCCTAGCGTACATTCATTTGTACTTACAGCAGCATCAGCCCTGAGTCCTGCACAGACAGTTCCTGTTGGGCTGTAATTTATCCTGATCCTGGGAAGGGAGAGGGAGACATTAGGGTATCACGGTTTGCCTGGCCTCAGTGAAAAGGGCTCTCTGCTGTCCCTAGCAGGTGCTTGCACCCGAGGCCGAGGCGTACCCAAGACAAAGGGTTGCCGGAGCAGGGAAGAGAGGCGTGAAGGAGTATCTTCCTATAGGGGGCAGATCCACAGGGAATTGCAATACCTGGTTTTGGTTTTTCTAGGGCTTCTGGAAATCAAGATGTTAAGTTTTTCTCAAAGCTGGGCAACAGTCTGTGGTTAAGGCCAGAGCCAGATTCCTTCATGCCACAGAAGAGCTGTAATTTCCCTATATTCCATTAATGGTTTATTTGTGAAACCTAAGAATAAATACCATCGACTCACAAGACTCTTACTATAAACTCACTCCTAGCAAGGTGATAAGGACTCCAGCTCTGATCCATCAAAGCGCTTTGGGAAAATGCTTAACTTTAAGCGCATGACTACTACCACTGCTGTCAGCACTTTGCTGGATCATAGCCACAGGGCTCAGCATTTTGCAGTAGAATCCTCATTATTGAGTGCATTTATCAGGTTCGCTTCCAGCACACTTACCAGCACCCCTCCTATCATTAATAACATAATATCTCATTTGCATTTAAGCAAAAGCTTCCTTTTAAAAACCACACACCATTAAAAACAAAACAAAACCAAACCATAGCTACTGAATAAAATGCATAAAATGTGCATGTTCCTGCTCCCTACCATAATTCACCTTCTTAATTCCTATACTGGCTCCTTTCTTCATACAAGACTTGCTGCATCCTTCTTCCAGCTGCTATCAAACTCTAAACCCAGTAAATTCATGGACCATTTTTAAACTGCGTGGGAAATTTCCTTCTCTGCCAAGCCTGCCACTCTGTACGATACACCAATCAGTCTTGCTGATGAATTCTAATATTAAAGCCAAATTACTAAACACTCCAGTGAAATCAGAGGCGGCCAAATAAATTCCTTATGTTTCCACTTGAAGAACAGCTACTGAAGAGGTGCAGCAGGTCAGAAGAAATAACGGGCAAAGTCCTTAACTCCTGTGGTAGCTAGTTTTGGATTTCCTATGGTACTCAGTCCCTCCTACCACCACCGCTCTTCTCTCACATCTCATTCATAAATGGGAGAAAAGCACAAGCCCACCACCTTTGACAGGACCCTGAGCTGGCCAGAGCTTTGCAGAACCACGGTCCAGACCTTTTCCATAAGCAAGTTCCCCAATGAAAACCAGAAGGCTTGAAATAAGATTATTTAAAAAAAAAAAAAAAAAAAAAAAAGTATCAAACAGGTTACATTAGAACAAAAACCCAGAACAGTAAAAACTCAAAGTGACTAGAGCTGAAATGGAAAGGTTTATATACCTATGGTTATATATACCTGTGATCCATAAACCCACTCCCACCCTGTCCTTGGTTTCAGGCTGACAGTAGCTTTTCTGAATCAGGGCAAACGCTGCCCAGGCTATCACTGTTTTTAAG
This sequence comes from Gymnogyps californianus, assembly GCF_018139145.2. Classification (NCBI taxonomy): domain Eukaryota; kingdom Metazoa; phylum Chordata; class Aves; order Accipitriformes; family Cathartidae; genus Gymnogyps; species Gymnogyps californianus. The sequence continues at coordinate 61,403,912 of NC_059474.1, read as the reverse complement.
GGAAATGGCAGACAAATAGAGACAAAATCTAACAGATCTTACCCTTGCTGCCAACCTCGACATCCTGCCCAGTTTTTTGGCACTTAAGTGTGACCATGGGTACAGTTTGCCCTAAAATCTCAGGTTCCAAACACTGAAATGAAGCTAACTAGCAAATGCGGCACAGATCAAAGTGCACTACAGATGCTTGAGAAAACATCTCTTGATACTGCCAAGGGAAATTCAGGTACCTTCAGCTTCCTAAGGGTAACTTTTGCAGTGTGAAACATGGGAACATGCAATGCCCCTTTGGAAGGAAGGAAGAAGAGCTGCAGCTTCAACCCGGGGCTTCCCAGGAGGCAGAGAAGTGATTTATCGGGTCCTTGGGGAGAAGTGGAAAGTGCTTGAGGGAGCTGGCAGCTCTGTACTGTGCCCCATTTTGAATGTCAGGAAAAACAGTGCATTTTGAGGGAATCCAAGAGGGAATCAGAGAACAAGCACAAGCTGAGAAAACTACGAACAGAGAGTGAAAGAAGCAGAGCTTCCGGGGAGTCCCAGGGAAGAGACTGAAAGAGAACATAAGTCTACAAATAAGTAAAAGGCTGCTGTCTCTGGAGCAAGACAAGCACAGAATTAAATTTAGGAACAGCTTTCTAACAATAAAAATAATGAAGCACTGGGAAAAATCACCCAGTGAACCTGTGGCATCTGTGTCTTTGGAGGTTTTAAAGCAGGTTAGATGAGCACATCCTGAGATCCTTCCAGACACATGGCTCTACAAAGGCAGCTGGGCATCATAAGGTGAGTGACAAAAATAAAAAGGATCTTGAAAGGCAGAGATCTGGGAGACATATATTTTGTGCCATTTACCAGCCTGCACATTTGTGCCAGGAGATGTTAAGGAAAAATCTAAATTGTTGAAAGCGGCTAGTTGCACAAAAGGATGGCACTGGGATAAAAGCATCGGACCAGAGGAAATAATACTTTGCTTTCCGGCTCTGCCAGAGACTCGTAGCGTGACCATGGGCAAGTCACTTCATCTTTCCCTGCTGTTATCTGTGCAATGAAGATAATGATAATTCCTTTATCTATTTTGACTTGAGGGGCAGGAACTAACTATTCAGATGCTGCCAGCACAATCTTTGCTTTGGCCTGCAGGCACTGCTGTAAGGCAAATAAAGAAAAGAAAGAATACCTGCAAGCATTACTCCTGGCAGCCAGCTTCTTCTATTTAAATCACAAGCAACTTAGCGATACCACACTGAGCTCAAACATGGAACAAAAATCCTACATGAGTGACAAAAAGGAAAATTACAGGGAAATTTGTGGTAAAGGCTTATTTTCATAATTTAATAACTCTCTCCAACTTCTGTTTCCAAGCAGAAGCACTAGTTGTGTGCTAAAAAAACGAGCATTGTGTAAAATTGCTTTGCTGAGGCGAACTGCAGAGATCACGACCGAGCAACACAAAGCCCAGGATGAACATCAGTGTTTTGAATGGGATAAATGCAGCTGCATATGAAAGCATGGCTCTTGACTCTCCCGCCCTGCAGAGGCATTACCTTCCTGCAGGAAGCAAATACAGACTCTCTTTTGACAAAATATGGCAAGCTTTTCCAGTCCAGTTGGTTTCTGAAGGTGTTGAAAAGGATTTAGAGACATACTCAAGAATACTCCAGAACACTTCTGACATGAAAACCCAATTTACAGACTGTACAGGGACTCTCTAGTCCAATTTGTCCCCTCTGCTGCTGACAGGGTATGTCCTAAGCACTTGCCTACTCAGCTGGATCACCATGGGCTCTGGAGGTTGGGGCAATGCTACGGGAACAGGAAAATAGCCCGAGCATCCGAGGGTAGGATTGCTATCCAGAAGCTAAATGGTCCCAACAGAGATTTCAGATGTTTTAAATTGTATTTGCACATACGATGCATAAATGGACATGTCTTTAGCTTCTCCTCAGCATCAGAGCTGTGGTCAAACAGGTTTCTGTCTGCAACACGCTGCTTAACGCTATCTACACTGGTTGGTGGCTGGTCCTCCTGCAACAGTATTTTTCACTGCTTTGTGGGTATGACTGATCAAAAATTAGGTGAGATATACGCACACAGGATAGAAGAGTGGGAATTTTCTGCCTTCTTGGCTTGCATTTCCAACAGTGCCGCTCTCTGAAGCATCAGGGAAAAAAAATGAACCACAAATCCACATTTTACATCCATCCACCTCCTGGCTGCGAAACAAAAACGGGGACTTCACTATTCCTAGATGTGGCTAGGAAGAGGCTTATAGGAATCAAGCAACTTATGGCTTCAGAGTAAGCATTTGTGAAGCTGCACTCTCAAATATATCTTCAGGCTTTGGTGACATTGTCTTATCCAGCATTCCCAAGCCTCATTACAGGAAGATGGAGGCGAGACAAGTCTCACTGCATCCAGATCCCTCTTTTGGTTCACAACCACTATAATAGGGCTACAGATCTGTTGTTGGCAAGTTCTCCCTATACTGATCACTCACCTTCTCTCAGCTTCGTAACTGCTACAAGAGAAAAGGGGATTTCAACATGATCAGTCACTTGGGGTTCCTCCTTCAAAGGAGCTTCTTGGCTCTCTTCTCCAACTTGGACCAGGGGATGTCTTGGATAGACCTAAGCAAGTGCCCTACTTCTTCCAACTCTCTCACTTTCATCTTTATTCGGTGTGTGGACTAGACCACCAAAAAGTTTAGTGAGGAAATAAAATACATATATGCATGTCTCCATACATGCAATACATAAAACACTTCCCTGTTTGCTATTACCCTGCATGTTTATGACTCCCCCTTGACAAACCTTCATGCTGCAAGTGCTCACCTCATCCAGTGGCTGGCTGAAATTGTGCCTTGAGGACAGCTGAAAGTAGTCCAAACAAGGCAGGTGACAGGATGGGGTGGCTACTAGAGCTTACTGCAGAAATACCAGCTGCTCACAGGCATTTGTCTGCATCCTTCACAGGTCTGTGATGGCGTTAGCTCCCACTTGCTCTTGGAAAAAAGCAGTTTACAGCACCACTGAGGGCTACCCATCCAGTACAGGTGGGAGTTCATTAAGGTTTTCCTTCAGATGACTTGAGTCATCCACAGGGCTGTCATCTCAAGATCAGACGTGTACAACAGTTTGTCCGCATGGGGCCAGGGCTCAAGCTACTTAGACTGAAGAGCCAGAAATTGAACCCTACGAGTTTCTCCACTATTCTATTCCCCAGGACGCTGCCTATCAGGATGACTTCTCTCTCCTTAAATGTGCCCTGCATAAACGTGAGATGATAACAGTAAGTGGCATTAAAAACGTGAATGATGAATGCTATGCATCAGGCAGGATGATTAAATACCTACGTGTAGATTCTGGGACATATTAGCTTCTCCGCCTTCTGACATGATAATTGATCATCCCTAATCTATGGCAGAAACAAAACAGAGATTACCTCCTCAAACAATTCAGCTTCTATTCTCCTTTGTTTATTCCCCCTCCCCCGCTTCTATACAAGGTGAAAGCCCATTAACTAGCTCTAACTGTTTTTAATTCAGTGGTATTGAAAACGGGATCCTAGCAAAACATGTAATTGATCCCGTTTTTACAGGACCGCCTTCCAAGGAGTAGCAAAGGTGAAGCATTCACATTATCAAGGTCACTGCAGTGAATGCAAGAATAACAGAGACTTGGATTTGCATCAGGATTCAATTACAGTGAAGTATTCAACTGTTGCTAGACGGCCCCCCAAAATATGAGAAGTACTCTAAGAGAGCTATACACAGTTAAGCGGGCTTAACAAAAAGAACAGTATTTAAAACGGTTTAGTTAAAACTCTGTACAAATACGCTGGACTCAACCAGATCGTGTTTTATGCTCATTTAACTTGAATTCGCAAATTTATAGGCAGCAGGTAAACCAAGATCATCAATTTTAAATCAATGTCCCTAGATTTTAAGGCCAGCAGAGATAATTTAGCCCTCCCACAAAACACCACTGAGTTTTCATCTTCCTTTAAATCAATAACGATTCACCCCTGGGGGCAGATTACCAAACTTCACCATGCAGTGACTTGCTGGAGTACTGCACATATTGCCCTGTGTCCTTAATTACAAAACCACATTTATATCTAATAGTGATGTCTGCTTGGGTAAATGAAGGGCATAATTTCAAAAAGGGAGTAAACTTGATTAAAAAAAAAAAAACAACATTTTAAGAGATAACTGAACTTTGTTCTAGAAATTAGTATGAAGACAAAAATATATATTAAAAAAAAATCAATACAAGTTACTTGCTAAGAACCTGAAAAACAAAATAGAAAAGGACACTTTTAAATATAGATATACAAACATGCACAATTCCATGAGTTATCCAGAAAAAAAATCAAGAAAAGCCTTAAATAAGGGTGTATGCTTCAAGTGTGCTTTTAAAAGTTGAATGTCCCTTGAAGACTGTCAGTGAATTTCCAAGCACTTTGGCAACATTTATCAGTCTATAAAAATTATAAAAACAGTCTGATTTTAAAAAGCCTGCAGATGCTGAACTATCACATCTGATCAGCGTGAACTGTCCACATGTATTTTTATACTATATCGCACTACAGCGTACAGAATCCAGCTCTATGGATTACCCTCCCACAGGCCTTTTTCTACCAGTGATGAATGCATCTGAGAACAGTGGAAATACATTTTTCTCAGTGTTATCATCCATTCAAAACGTTACATAGCTAAGAAAAAAGAAAAAAAAATCCCATCCGATCGTACAGCTGCCAAGCAACTGCTTGCAGAGACATATATTACTTCATGCCGTACGCAATCACTTTATTTATTGTACTCCAACCAAAATTACTCAAGCCATTAATGCCTGTCTAACTTCTTGTGCATTGCTCTGATAAGAACTTCATATTACTTCTTTCTCCTGCTAAATGAAAGGCACGCTGACCATGTAGGCACATCTTACCTTGTATCTCAAGAAAGATACTGCTATCATCCTCGCATGGTTTCCGCTTAGTCTTGTATCTGCCGCATAAATATGGACTGTGAGTTCCCACTGGCATCACTGGGGTGCTGCTCATTTTAAAGCTGCTGGAGCTAGCTGCATTCTCTTTTGTTTATTCTGAGACTATGGCCTTTAAAGCCTGGATGTGACATTTAAAAGGGCCATTAAATGCCATATCCTCTCGACCATGAATCTTGTCTAACACAGCAGTATATTATAATCTCAGTGATCTAATTCTCGAGATCATCTCTTTACTGACAAGACCCAGGATGGTCACTATGGTAAAGCTCTGGGAACTCAAAAAAATATCTCAGTCACTGACCCAATAATACATCTGATGCTCTCTGCTTCATCTTTTCCTTGGTAAGGCATGTCAAATCATACACTACGACTATATACTAAATGACCTGGGAAAAAAGATTTTCAGAAAATTGTGAAAAAAAAAGCAGTTCTGCAAGACACTGCATTGTTAAAAGAATGAAAATCAAAATGACTATATTTTCATGCACCAGAGAATCTTGCTTTCTCAACACCCTGCGGAAAAATTTATGTTTAGAGCCAAAATTTCTAGAGCCCAAACAGAAACACAAGCAGCAGCTGTGAAGACATCCAGAGTAACAAGTGGGAAGATCAAATCTACCTGAGACATCAGGCCATACCTTGCATTCCTCTGCATGAGAGACTACTCGCCGACTTCATCAGAAGTAGCTTCCATACAACTAAGACAAGAATGTGATCCACTAAGGGAAGGGGAAGCATAATATATCCTTCCAGGTACTGAATTAGCCAAAGCAACAAATGAAACAGAAGACCACTTGGACCTACGGTCAGCTGCAGATTAACACAGAAAAAATTTACTCTTCCATTTTGGAAGAGATCCTATCTATGGTCTTGTACTGTTCAGCAGTCCTCATCAGGAAGGACTCAGATGTACACCAAGATTCAATCCCTAACCCTGTATTCCTGCGCAGAGCACTAAAAAGTAGTCAAGAAACATGGGGCAGAAAGGGGAGGACACAAATAAACTAAGTTAACTTTATGGCTCAACCTCGACTCCAGCGAAGTGCAGTGCCACCAGACCCTAGTGACTTTTGGTCTCTTCCTGGCCCTGCTGCTGAACTGTTGGTGACCTCGGGAAAAATCACTTCACTCTCTCTTGCAGCCTGTAAAACATGCAGGAGGGATGTTCATGTCCCTCACAAAGCACCACGAGGTTCACAGTTAACGTGTTCTGCTGAAGTGCATACAACCTCATCTTTGGCAGTAGCTTTAGGCCTGTGGCTGAAACAATCTCTCCCCTGAGATCCTCCTTGTCCATCCCTTCCTAAACACATTTAATTAAAAAGCCCTAAGTGCTGAGCTGCTAATGATGATCTTTTATTGAAAATCCTCTTCACTTGGCAAGTCGTCCCTGTCTTATTCCTAGCCACGACTTCCAGTCTTGCTTATTTCCGCAATAAGCTGCTTCTATACCTATACTTTCTTTGATGGGCTGACAAGAGAACAGGTTTAATTCCCAACAACAATTTTTTCATTTAAGGCTGCAGAGCCCTGCGCCTGTGACACGTGGCTGGGGTTATTTCATAGGCAAGCCTCTTCCCAGCGGCTCCCAGGAGTCCAGGTTTCTCTCCTCCAATGCTGGCATGCAGAAATACCCTGCACAACAGAGCTCAAATGGAGATGAACACTGTTCCCTCCTGGTCCTCACCAAATTTTTTTTCTTTTTATGTGTGTATATAAAACAGGCAGTGGTGAATACTGCAGCCAGCAACAGGGAAAACTCTGGAAATGCATAAATATCAGGGACCCACAACGTTATTGTAGCGGGGCTATGGGAAACATCTGGTGCCTCTCCAAGCACTCTCCTACCACTTGACAGTACAACCGCTCGGATGATGGGAGCGTCTCTCTGACAGGCTCTTAAGTCTCCTAAACTAGATTAATCTACATGCAGTATACAGCAAAGCTACAGATACTTCCTAATGATCTGAAGTGCCAGCTCCGATGATAAATATACACATCCTACATGCAATTATGCCTGTTTCTTAATAGCATTAAGATGGCTGCAAGATACTAATTACTAAATAAGAATTTTGCAATTATACTCCATCATAACTTACTCCTGACATAGCTACTTTTAATAAACCAAGGATTTTGGTTTTGACATCACCAAAGAAAAGGGAGCTTTCTCCTTTGATCCGTTTTAACTTTCCAAGCGTGATCGTGGAACTACAGAAAAGCAAAAATTCCCATTCGCCGAAGTATGGCCAGGGCTTCACTGCAGCCATTTCACCACTATTAAGAAACGTTGTTAGCCCTTTTATTAACCAGTGGGAGGAATGATGTTATCTGAAATGAAAGCAATTTCACTAGCTAATTCCTGCTATTCTCCAGCCAGAATTTCAGTGTTTGTCATGAACTGTTTGCAGACTTACCTTTACTTTAATTAACAATACCGCAAGATCCAAGGTATTCCCCATGCCTAACGCCGATGTCATTACACAAAACACATCTCTTACCTGCATTGCCTGCGGAGATACTGGCAAACAGCTTACACCACAAGTAAAGAGTACAGAAAACCTTCTTTCTGAGGCATGTGAGAGGGATGTAATGAGAGAGTTGTGCCAAAGCCACTCAGACATGGAGGTACCGTCCTTGCAGTGAATGAAGTAAACACCAAAGTCCCTGGTTGACTACAGTGGGAAGAGAATTAAGCCAGTGCTGAGCAATTTATACATCTTCTCTTTCAGTGTTACCTCCTGACATTAAAATAAACAGACATCATGGTCATCTGGGTAAGAAGCCAGTTAGGTGAGATTATAACAAGGATAATGCGAACCCAATCCAAACCATTCTATGATTCTAAGTGTGGGAACCTGCAGCATTAAACACAACATAAAAGGATGCACTAATGATAGCAATATTTTTCCACTGTCCACATGAGCACAGAGACAAATGTTGCGATCTGTCTCTGTCTGCCTTTTCTGGAGTGCTGTTTTATGACACAGTTAATGATTTGGCAAAAAAAAGTAATAGCCTTGTACCGCAGCAATTGCAAATGATCTTTGCCTTCCATCTTGGAAGATGAGTAACAGAGGCCTGTGTTTGACCCCTTTATGAGCATTTTGCTTGCAATGGGGGGGAAGGGAAGTTGGAATAAACACGTAAAAATAGAAGTGTGGAAATGATGCCATGATGTACAGCTACCTTGTTTACCATTATCCTTAGCCATAGATTTATCACCATGCTCTTAACACATGCTGTATATCTTTTCTTTCCTCTTCCCCCCCCTTCCCTTCTAATTGGAACTCAGTCTGTGAAATGTAATTAAAGCTCTCATAAATACTGCCAGCGAGTGCACCTTTTTTCTTCTGAGTAACTACTAACATCTTCGAGAAGACCTCATCAACCCCTGATAGAATATAGACTAATGTATCTTCTCACACACCCCGCTCAGGATGGGGAAGTCAATCTTCCCACCTTCCACATAATTAAAGTCACCCACATTATGTGCTTTTCCTTTGCCACTCCCTCCCCTTCTCCGACACATGTATCACCCTGTCATCAGCTCCTTTCCTTTCATCTGATTTATTCTATTTCTAATCACTGAACAAAATCCAGTGCTTTTGAGAAGAGCTGGAGCAGTCCTAGGCATAGCTCAGCACCAGGTTTCCTTTTTCTTGCCTCCTCCCATCTTATATTAAAAGACAGTGCTTTTAACTCTCCTTTAAGAGGGATTATTTCCTGCAATCTAGAGAGTTTATTCATGCCTGTGAGTGAAAAAAAAAAACCTCTTCCATTCAGGGTAAACGACTGAGACATTAACAATGAAATTCGATAGTACTTCAAAGACTCCTTTGGGCCCTAAAGGTTGGGTAGGACTGCCCGGGGACCGAACGAAGCCCAGTTAACCCAACAGGTGGCTTCATTTGGTCTGTGAAAAATAGCTGCTGCTTCTCTCAGAGAGGAAAACACTACTGGATTCAGCCAAACGGCAGCAATAAAAACGTCTGACTCGAGGCATCTCTAAAGTTTTCAAGCATCCAGCTGGCAAAGGGAGAAGGTGGCTGCTGTGCGTGCTGGAGCACTGCTCCAGATGTTGCACTGAATCTCTCCTATGGAAAAGGGCATAGACCTGCCAGGGTCCAATGGTTTAGGAGCCACATGTGTGCCCCATCCCCAGAGGTACATCATTACTCCTATGAGGCAGAGTAGCTGGAGCCATAGACGCAGAGGCAGGAGACCTGACAGCCCCATACTTCAGATATTTGGATATTCTCCCATCAAACCACCGGCGCAGCCCCTTGGGCACCTGCCTGGGGCTCAGCCGTGGGGACTGGGGAGCAGAGGGCTGTGTGACCCCAGACCGCAGCATCCCAGGGGAGGACAGTCTGACACAGCCCTGTGCAGTGATGCCCCTGGCTGGGACACAGCCCCCTCACCAGCCCCTGGCAGATGCTGTCTCATGATCCAGGTTCAAAAGTTAAGAGAAGCAAAGAAATCTGGAGGAGCCGCTGAAATCTTTGCTAAACTCTCAAGAGGATAAACAAAGTGTCAGCGTCTTTAGCTCTTCATTACTGTTATTTCTTGATTTTGTTCAGTGCTTTTTTTGGACCCTCATCAGTGAACAGTTGCCAAGCTGCCCTCCATACTATTACTGCCAAAGGCCAAATAAAACCCAATGTATTTACTGAAGAGGTAGCAATTGCTCTCCTGCTGGACAGAAAGTCAAAAGGATTGGGATTTTAGTTATATTTAATTGCCTGGGCACTGGAATTTGCAACCACTTGGAATGGACACTGTCACATTATTAACGGCTCCGTTTTTAGCAGACAAAGCACAGTTCACCAACCAAATGGATTGCACAGAATACCTTGCACTCAGCTGGACTTGGATCAAAGACTGTCCTTCCTGATTGATGGTGTAAAAGAGGGAAGAAGGGAACTGTCACTATTGCAATTAAGATTTGGGAGCAAACAGACCCCACGCCACGCTTTACCCCAAGCTATTCAGCATACTTCAGCTCACTAAACGTTTTGGATAAATATACTGTTGACTGACATTTCTATTTTTCAGGCTGCAGTGAAATTGAAACCACTGAAACCAATTCAGGAAAAAAAAAAAAACAAACCCAAAACCCAACAACCCGCCCGTCAGCCCATCTCCGGTGGACTCTAACCAGCCTCTCTTATCTGCTCTTAAAGTCAATTTGGTAAACAGGTTAGAAAACATCTCCAATGCAGCTCAGGGCTCCAGCCCTATGGGGAGGGCTCAGCAGGGGCAGAGGAGCAGCAAGAAGATTCCCAGTCCTGGTGTGTGCCCTCTAGCCGGTCACACTGCACCTCCGTGCCTCAGTTTCCCCATCAACAAACCAGATGCTTGAAAAACCTCCCTGATGAAAGGCAGTGCATAAGTGGTAGGCAATGAAATAGCAATTTACTGACATTAGGCACCCCTTCCAATGATGCTGTATCCATCAGGCCTGGATACAAGAAAGCTGAGCCAACTTGCATTTATTTACTGCATTCATTTGCATAATGACCATGTATTTCCCTTCCATATTTTGTCCTAAATGAAGAACCGGACACTGTACAAGCTGAACTTAAGATAGCAGTCATCATTCGTTGACTAATATCAGAAGACACAGGAACAGTGTGAGGTGACGACAGATGCACAATTGTTATTTGAGCACAACTAATACTTATCAAGTGCCTGACTACTTTATGGCAATTTGTTTTGTTTTATAGAGATGTTCTGCCGGGGTTGCAAATAGCACTTGAAGCCCTGCAAGGCTATTTGACTCTGGCAGAAGTCTCCCTTGAAGCCTCAGCCAACACGTAGCAGAGGGTTTGGTGCATCACCTCTGCGGAAAAGCCCAGGGCATTTTGTCCTTCATGCACACCCAGCTTTGCTAGTTGCTGCCTGCAATTTTGGAAAAGGCGGAGATGGGTCTGTGCCCTCATGTGCATCCTTGCCCAGTCATCCTCCAGCTCCTTTCCATCTCCTTGCAGGGACGGAGTCGCACCTGGTACAAAAAGATGTACAATAAATTAAATAACCTGGTCATTTCTGCAGTGATAGTCTTCCAGTTTACTGAACTGGGTGAGAGCACCTCTCTGCGGAAACTGTCCTTGCATGGCCAGGCATTTAGAGGCTCGTAAGTCTCCAGCAAGGTCAGCAAGCGGTTTCATGCTCTTGGTGCTACCCCTCAGGAGAACAAGGCAGAACCACAGAGCTGCATGGTTTAATGATCCACGCAGGCAGGAATCCATCGTGGGGAAGGCAGAGCCCTGGAGATGACACGATAACGGTGCAGTGCAGATCAGTCCCCTGTAATAAGCCACACTAATGCTGAACTGTGTGAAAGACAACTCAGGAGACAGCACAATTAATAATCTACTTGGCTGAGCACCACTTTCCCTCCTTGGATTGAGACCGATTGCAGAAAGTTGGGAAGAAGCTACAAAGGAATTGCACACAGGGTCCTATAAACACTTGCAAACTGAAGGAGTGAGGGCAAGCCCAGTTTTCTGGTTTTACCTGATTCAACATTGCTTCCTTTCATCTCATTTAGGGGCACAGAGCAAAGATGCACAAATTTGGCACAGCAGGATGCAGAAGCACGGTGGGCAATTGTGATGTGTATTCCCAGGAAGGCAGTGAGTGGGTGCTGGTGCCCTCCACTGGCACTGTCCACCTAATTCTGCAAATTTGCTTTTGAGGCATCTTTGTCTCTCTCTGCCAAAGGCCCTGCAGAGCTAAGGGGTCAGGAGCAAAAGGCCCCTTCTACCACTTGACTTGCCCACCACCCCTGGCCAAAACCCACAGGGTGGATTTTGCCAAATGTATAACAGAGTTTGCAAATTTTTCCATCAGTTTCCACAGAGCAGCACTTTCTCCAAGGCTTGCCCAAGCTGCAGCACTTACAGGATCAGGCCGGCGTGCTGGGCACCTCTCAGCAAAGAGTAATGTATCACGCCGGTTTGCTTCATTGTAGCAGAAAAACCCTCACCCAGTGCTGCCGTAGCCAGTGGGTGTCCTGCACTGATTCATACAGGGCCTTTTGATCAGAACCCGTATTCTTAAAAATTATCAAGCCTGAAGAAGCAGGAAAATAAAATAAATATTAACGCTTTCCTTCTGGTGATTTCTATTGTACTGATCTAGCCGGAAATCCCATTAGTTACTCGCTTTGATCGGGACTGTTCCTCCACGACCGGGAGATGCAGAAAGCGTTCCACCACACCAGCAAACGAGCACATCTGAAGTACATTTTAATTAAAGCCTTCCAACTCCTCCGCTTTTGTAGTATTTGCATGTAGCTGAACTTTGGCCCAGCTGCTGTGGAAAAAATACGGTTTATTGCTGGGCTGTCTGTCACCTTGGCGCTGCTCTTGGCTCTCCAGGTAGAGCTCTCTAGTCACGTCCCCCCACCTCCAGCGAGGAGAGGAGGGGCAGTAAGCTGAGATAAAGCACTATTACTGCTATTACATTAACCCTCTGCAAGAAATACAAGTGCCAGAAATAGCATTTCAGACACCTTTCGAGGAATGAGCAAGGGGTTTGCTGTTGAAGTGCACTGTAATAGCAACCACAATAGAAGATGTGGAAAAACCTTCCAATCCTTGCTGAAACACGTCTCTCCAATAACAAGCAATCCAGGGGAGAAAAGCATTTCAGCCTGATACTGTAAAATACTAATTGGGAACCTGTAATTCATGCACATTGCGAGCTGAAGCTCAGTTTGGATCCAGCAAATTCCTTCCTGAGATGCAGAAGCCAGCCTGCTCCATGGGTGCAGACACCAGGTGAATCAGCAATTGAGGGGAAAAAATCTGGCCAAATGAACAAATAAATATATAAATTACAAACTGCATATTAAGGAGAGGTTGGGCTCAAGGCAAAAGAAAGCAGGGAGGAAGAAAATAGGGCCAGTAAACTGTCGGGTGGCCTTGCAGCACAGAGAACCACCGTCTTTGAACATGGGCCCAGCTAGCATGCAATTTGGTACGAGGGCAGCAAGAGTGAGAGGCATCTGAACCGCGTGAGCTTTACAAAGCTGTCACAGATATCCACATAAAACGAGGGTAACCTCCATCTTCTGCCTGGCATGTGTCCTGCATGTTCGTACACACACAAATGTGTATACACTGCCACGTGCGTACTTACACCTTCATGCTCATTCAAATTCATATTATCAGCATGATAGTTGCATGGGAAAGGAGAAATGCCCTGTGAAGTCGCTATACCCTGAGCGGTGTTTCTATAGCACAGCTCACTCAATGTACCGTTACCGAAACACAAATGTTTCAAACTACTCTGGCTCCTCCACCATTATATTTATCTTTTGAGACAGATTACTATAAAGAACTTACTTGGTACAGTAAAGAAGCCGCAGCCAGAGAGCAAGTGGGACATTTATTAAATGCCTGTGAGTCCCCTGCTATTTCTCTAACAGCACTGGAAGTATTTTTACATTCTTTTTTAGCTATTTTTGAGTCCTGGTGTCTTAAGAACACTTTCAGAAGTATCATCTATACAGAGTGATAAAAATGTAAAACTACTTTTAATGCTAAAATCAGAGAAATAACATATCAGACAAAGGAATTATCAGCTTGCAGACTGAGACTAAAGAGCTGAATAGGATTTTATTAGCAGTAAAATTCAAAAGCTGCATTCATGGGGAAAAAAAAAATCTATACGTTGATGTCATCCGGGCAGTGAAACCATTTTAGATGCTTTACTTTTGCTCTCTGCCAAGTACTGTGCTCAGCACAATACAAAGAGAACTCCTTGGCCCCAAAGACTGTCTTTTAAGGTGATTAGAATTAGATTAATATAAGATTACTTGGCAGTCCTTTAAAAATATGCCAGCAAAATGGGAAATAAAATTTTAAACCAGCACCATCACTCTTGCAATGTAACATCAGTGGTGCTCTGCAAAAACACAAGTTTCTTAGAGCTCTGACCTTGTGAAGCTCTTACCACATCTGATCGCAGCACAGCCTGCTCTATGCTTTTTGGAAAATATCAATAGTTGCTCCTCACACACCTCTAAAAATCTAGATTCAGGCTGCCCAATCCCTGCTACTTTACCCCAAGCCTGAGGCTACGTTGCTGGCAGTGATCCCAGTGGCTCCGGGATGTTACGGAGGAATCTGTGTCAGTCCTGCTGGCTGCAGCACCTCAAGTGGAGTATTTTGGGTAGCTCTTGCTCCCTCGTACCCAGCCGCACAGCACCATCTGGGTGCAGTCCATAGATAAGTTTTCCCCAGGTATAACCTGACATTTGCTTTTCGTGGCTCATGCGACTGCCTCACAAGTAGCATGCTTTGAAAGGAGACTAATCACTTCACCATAAAGGTATTTGGCTCTCTGCCCCTGGGAGATGGTAAAAACTGCACTCCACTGCACAACATGCAATAGATGTCATTGGTTGAATCTCATCATGAGAACTTCAGCGCCTTTCTCTTTCCCCTTTTTAGGAGAAGGGTGGATGGGGACAACTATTTCTTACTATTTTTATTTTCATCTATAAATAAGACGTTTTAATTTCCTGTCAAAATTGAAAGGTCTGTCAGTAGATGCAGGAAAATGCTTTTCATTTCATCTTTTAATGTCCTCATATATCAACAACAGGGTTGTCTCTCATACTTCAAGAATAAAAATGACCTGTAACTAAAAGTCGTATTGAAATTTTGGGGATTTTTTTTCATATTCCAAAGAATTCTCTCAATATTCAAGCATGTATTTCTAATACTCCAAGCATAATAAAAAGACTTATAACAAACTATGAAAAAGTAGCAATTACCGACTGAGGAGTTATAAATAAAAGTGTAAAATATTCAGCTGATCCATAATTCATTTGGTAGCAGACACCCAGCCATCTGGGCTGGGGTGAACTCATGGCTCTGGAATAGGACAGTGGATGAAGATTTTGCATTCAGAATAAATGCAGCCATCACAAAAACAATTCAAACAATAAACCTTTTGTGCAACACTGGCTTTCAGGTTTTACTTTGCTCTGCCAGCCTGTTTGTTTTTTAACTACCTACAATTGCATTCTCTGATAACATGTGACCACGCTTCAAAAATCAAGCAAAATACTTCTTGAAGCTGATTACCAGCATATGCACAGGACTTCACAAATGGAATTATTCTCTCTTCCTGCCTGAACCCTCACTGGCAGCTCAATACTCATTTTCGCATCTCCCTGGACACGAAGGGTGTTCACAGCCAGCAGAAGGATCCTGCCGCAAGGCGCAGCCATGCTGTCACATGCAACAGTGCAGGGTGCACCCAGGTTTAAATGGAGACCATGGTCTTTGAGGCAGCACTAGTTTACCTCTGCTTATTAAAATACCCCTGTATTCGCCCATCCTGGTACGGAGGATTACACTTTGCTTTTAAGAGTACATCATTCTAGGTTAAATGCTGCAATACCTGTGTTAACGTACTGGAAGCTAGTGCGGCATCTCTAAATGACAGTGCTTTCCAAATAGATGGGCAATTGCAAGCCTTAAACCCTCTATTTATGCCACTAATAGCTCCTCTCTGACAAATGTGAATCTAAAGCACAGCTTAAACTATCAGACATACCGAATTCATACAGGATTGCCTGCAGCTGCTAAAATTTTCTTGGAGTTCATAAAATGATTAGACAAATTCATGGGAGAAAAATCCATTAAGGGCTATAAAGCACAAAGAGGTTGTCCCTGGAGGTTGGAGAGCACTCTAAGGAAGCATCGGTATGTGTCTGCCTCGTGCTTATACCCTTTCTATGGTATCCACTACTGACCATTGCTGGGAAGATGATGCAGCTCAGTGGATCAAGTACTGTTATGATGGACATTTACAGGCAAGACCTGCTCACCACCCTGGTTGTGGAAAGGGAGTTTTCCAAAAATAAGCATCTGCTTAAGCTTTCACAGGCCCTAGGTCAGCAGTTCTGGTTGAAAAGTAGAGCTGCAAAACCAGTCTTGCTTCTCATGTGAGATGCATGCAACATGCTGCATCCACTGGAGCATCCTCTTTGAAATATTTTGTTATTCCTAAAGAAAATAAGCAAGCTGCCCCTCTCCCCAAGCCAAACCAAACAAGCCTGTGAGACTTGAAAGTTGCAAGAATCAGACCCTGAACCTTACAGGACTTGAACCTGTCCATTCCCAAAGGCAATCTCTGAAAACATACTCCCCAGCACAGCCATCTTCTCGCCTCATTTTCTGATGTTTTCTTCCCAGACTGTGCAGGGCTGCAGTCTATCGGTTTCAAGAGCATGCAGCTGCTGACATAAGACTGCAACAAGCTCTACATTGCAGGTTTCCCTTTCCGAATCGCCCTTGGCTGCTTTTCAAAGACTGGTACATCCCGAGTGCTAAGGAAAACACCTTCTCCCTTGCTCCCCCCCACTGCAGCATCCTAGCCTGCACAATCAGAACGAGGATCACGGCTCTCAGCACATCTCTGCTTCAAGAGCTTTCCAGCTGCTCCAAGCATCTAGTGGGTTTTTTTGGTCAAGCAAGAACCTAGCTATGCCTCCCAGGTAGCAGTATGGGTTGTCAGGTCCTGTCCTCCAACACCTTTGCTTAAACAGCATTGCTGCACCACAGGATGCAACTTGTATCTCTGGTTTGGCCTCGGGCATGCAGACTCCTTGAGGCATTAGACATGTTAACTCCTCCTCTGTTAGGAAGCACGTCTGGATCTTTCTTCCCCTTCTCCCCCAAAAGGCTCAAAAATATCATACAGGTCACAGAAGGGGATTAAACGCTGGCTTCCGACTTTTCAAACAGAAAACAGGCAGGGGGCTTATCTGAAAACACACACAGAGAAGGTCTTTAAGTGTAAAGGAGTCCGTGGCATTTGGGATGCCAGCAGGAGAACTGCCCCACTCTCACACCCCCCACCTCCAGGCCAGCTCCCTGCCTGAAGCCATGCTCAGCATGGGAGATGCTGGAAACAAAAAGCAAAGAAAATTGCTCGGCTGTTTAGGCTGGCTTAAAGTGAATACTCTTGGCAGGTTTTAAGCTTAGAAAGGTTTTAAACATTGCATCTTCCCAGTGTGCTCCTACAATGATACAACGGGCGTGCAAGCAACCATGAATCACAACTGCTTGCTCCCTACGGACCCATTACGAGACACACGTCTCTGACCGAGACGTCATGGTAGGTGCTTTCCGTATACAGGGCAGATAAGATGAAAGACCTCAAGGGATATGCACGTCTCTGTCTAGAGTGACAGCGTTACTTAATCATCCAGCTTGGTGAAATTGCTGTGGAAAAAAAAGTAGTCACGCAGTTGTCACTTGAAAAGCAAACTTCAATATTAGCAGCACACACAGACTGCTCTCTGGAAACAGTCTAAATAGGTGGCAGTTTCAAAAATATGAAAACTTGAGCAAAACCATGAACAAGAAAAGGATGGCTAACTCAATCCTATCATTGCTGCTCATGAATTATTCACTGGGCTCCAGCCTACGTGCACGAGGCACACTTTTTAATGTGCTGTGAGAGTGCATTACAGACGGCTCCCTGCCATCTGTGCTGGGAAGTCCCTTGGACACATATTTTGCAGCAATCCCATAGGGGAGAACCATGCTTTGGCCAACCCATGTGCCTACGAAGGGAATAAGCTGACTGCAGCAGCTCTAGGGTAGTCACGATGGAGGCCACCGCACTTTCTACCTCCCCTGCCTTGTGGCGTTGCTCAACCTTTCTAAATACATGTTTTCCAGCAGAAAACATCTGCAAAATCCCACAGAAACAACAGAGGTTTGGGCATTGCACGAGGGTGACAGGGGAACTAGTCCTGTATCTGGAGCCTAAGACCACTGCGTCTCACGTGAACCAGTCCCATCCCAAGTACCGTCAGGTCCCCAGGGACTCAGGAAGCATGCTGGGGTCACCGGCTGAGATTAGCTGATCTGCCTCCTCTTGTGCACAAAACATTGCTGTTTCTTTGATGTATTTCCAACTCTGATTTCAAAAGTTCAGAGGAAAATTTTCAGTCTGAAAATGCCAGACTGATTGCTGGTGCCAATTCTTTTTCTCATTATTTTAAATTGGGAAGAGAAGAACGGGGACAAATTATTTTGGAGAAAAACACATTTTTTTCAGGAAGCAATCCCTTCGAGAGCCCAAACCAGAGGCAGTTTCTGCTGCCAAAAGCTCCCATGCACAGAAGAGGTGGTGCGCCCAGCACCCCGCTGCCTGCAAATTCTCTGCAGTCTTGAAATTAGCATGGTCTTTTTGGGACGGACAAAAGCCAAACCAACAAAACAGACCCTGGCATTTCTCTGCAGTGCTGGGTTAGTGAATACCGGCCAGTGGGACTCGAGGAGCCAGACCTATCCCACAGCATGGAATTTTTTCATTGTCCACAGCCAGCAGTTCTTGTAGCAGGATTTCTCCTACTGCTGCAGTTGGCCTTGTGTCACTACCTTTAGTGACTCATCTTCGTTACACCAGCCTTCATGAAAATGTAATCACACTATCAGAAAACCTGTGCAAGGGAAAGGATGAGGCCCCAGAGCTGCATCTCTTGGTGGTAATTTCACGGGGAGGATGAGTGGGCTGAGACTCTCTGAAGCCGCATGTGCCCTGCCTGCTCTTATTTGAGAGAGGATAGCTGAAGGTGAGGCTTTTTCAGAGATACCCAGTATCTTTGGGCATGGCCAGGCATTGACCACTCCACCTGCACACCTCCATTACTTGCCTCAAAGAACATTTTTCAGAAGCACCTTAAGAAAACAGATATCCACCTTCCATGCTTGGCAGCTAGTCTGATTGGCAAAGTCCCCCCTCTACAGCTGCTTTACTTCTGGTATGGACAAACCGATGATCACCCCTGGGAGTGCCGAAAGAGCACACTACTGGAAGCACGTTTGATGCTACAGCTCCAGCAGACAGGCCTGGTTCTCCTCCCGAACGGGTGGCGGGACCAGCCAGAGAGACAACAAAATACAGTCACCACTACTTGCTTTGGACAGAGGTTTGATTCAACCTCCTGTTGAATCAAACATGAGAGTATATAGACGCAATTTCAACACCACACAGTGAATTAAACACTCATGGCTTGATCCATTAGTATCTCCCTGGATTGCGCCTCCAGCAGGGCAAACAGTGAGACCGAACCAGAAGCTACACTTACCCACTTGTCCTTAGCACGAGCCACATTCGTCACAGGTCTACCATTTCCTATAATGGACCTTTCAATACAAGGCTGGAGGTGATAACTGTGCAAGTGGGTTATTCTTGGCCTGATGCACTGGAAGGTAGCTACGCGGATAAATCCTGCTGCAATTATGGGGAGTTTGGGACATAACTCACAAACCAGGACCATGTCCTCACAGTCTGCACTGATCAGCAACATATCATCTCCTCTTGTGCAGCTACATTTACTGAGGTTTATGTGGATTTAACTCTGCACATCAGGGAAAGTCCAATGCCAGCAATGAAATACTAATTCAAACCCACTAACAGGAAAATATACTTTTTCCAACAACAGAGTTACCAACTGTTTCCAACAACAGCAGCCTTCACAATGGGAAAACAGTAAACAGATTAGGACGTGACACCCACTGATTTGCATTAAACAGGTTCCTTCAACAGGTGTCATACTGCCATCCACCAATGTTCCTCCAGAAGATTTCCTGCCACATCCATCAGCAGCAACCCTGGCATGCTTTTATTTCCTCTCCTTGAGATATATTCGAACGATTTGTCCAACACTTCAACAATCCAGTCTAATTACCAGAACAGGTATCTGATGAAGTGCGATGCAATCGCTCTCTCTTGCTGCTGGCTGCCAAGCCTGCGCATGTACACCTGGGTAGCAGGAATGAAATGCAGCCTTGCTCCAGCTAGCCTTTTTCTGCTCCGCAGTGAGGATCTGCCAACCTCCATCCAGCTGTTACGCTGCACACTGCACCAGGTTTCCTGGCTAAGCCTTGTCTGTAAGGAGAAGGCAAGGGGTGGCTCTGGTTATCCGGCAGCACAGTCCTCACGGTCCCAAATGCCACTGGTTCACATTCCTGGAAGGGCTCCACAGCGGACAAGTGCCACTGGGGAGCCCTGAATTAAATGGCAGGAAGCAAGCCAGCTAGGCACAGGGAGAGACCCTAAAAAACAGAGCATGAGGGACAAGAGAAGAAGGATAGAAAGGTCTCCAGGGCTTACAGAAGCCATGTGATGTGCCTGGTGTGTTGATGTGCATGGAAGGAGATGTAATCATGTTTTTGCCTCTCATCACACCT
This sequence comes from Gymnogyps californianus, assembly GCF_018139145.2. Classification (NCBI taxonomy): domain Eukaryota; kingdom Metazoa; phylum Chordata; class Aves; order Accipitriformes; family Cathartidae; genus Gymnogyps; species Gymnogyps californianus. The sequence goes on along the minus strand of NC_059474.1, from coordinate 61,383,676 downwards.
CCAAATGACAGGGGACAACAGCAACTCCCTGCCTGGTGTCCAAGGCGACAGCTCTTTTCAACTGCTTGGCAAAGGAAGGGCAGACAGATCTGAGCCCTTGACAAAGGAACAAACCAGTCTACATGATCTCTGCCTGTACAATGCAAAACCAAGAAGGACACAGTATGCAATGACATCTCAGCCCTTCCTTGTTGGAGAAGCAGTGACAACATACCATATCTCACCAGCCTGAGTCCAGTCACTTTAGCATCGCAGTGCAGAAGAGGGATTAAATTTCCTAAAGTCACTCAACAATTTTCTTAGGGTAAGTGTTTGCAAAGTTAGGATGCTTTAACCATTGGCATTTGGAATCAAAATTAACTCTTTGAAATTTCCCTTTCCCAACAGGCGAGGCAAATGTTTTCTTTCTGGTTTAGTGGGTGGATACACCAAAATGCAAAGAAGTGAAGAGATCTCTGAGTAGCTTAGTGTAAAAGTAAAAAGCCACAAATTCTAAAAGTGCATCCTGCTGGAAGGAAACATGCTGAAGACTGCAGTAATTATAACCGATGAGACACAACCACCCCCATACATATATTTGAAGAGGCCACAGTCCAGCCCTCCATGCTGGGGACTTCCACCCATTTCAAAGGGAGGTCTGCACCGGGTCTGACTGGCTCGGGCTCCCACCCCAGACATTTCCCCAGGTTGAAGATCCACTTACCTGCCTGGTTTGTGGTTACATTTACAGACACAAACTGCCGGGCTCCGGGGTTCTGGTCGGACACTCCATTCACTGCCTCAATTTCAAAGGTATAGTTTGTATGAGCAAGCAGATCCACCATCATGACAGAGGTGTTTTTCAGGCCGGTTTGCTGGGGGAGGTACCTGACATGACCGCCACATGCCTCACACAGACCTGAGTGTGAGTTGCACTTCTTGCATGCAATATAATAAGACACATCTTTCCTTCCACCAGTATCAGCAGGGGGAATCCATTCCAGAAAGACACTAGTCTCGTTAACATTTGAGATGGCACTCCGAGGAGCAGAGGGGGGTCCTGGTTTGTAAAGTGAGAAAAACACAGGGTAAAAACAGTATTATCAGTCATCCTGCTCTCTACTACTCTCTAGGCTGAAAAGAGATGCCCTGTTGCTCACATGCCAGAAAGTACACAGGGACCATTTGCAGCAGCACCCGAAGAACTGGGAAAATGGGGATTTGTTTTGAGCACTCCCACTTCACCTCAAGGGGTCTGTGTTGGGATGCAGCCATCTGCATGGGAGGACAAGACACAGGGCTGGCTCAAACACAACAGGAGGAGCACTCCACCCCAGGGCATTGCCTCTGGTGTTCTCTCTTCCCACGAAGCGAGCTGCAAATCTTTGCTCTGCCCAAGTCACTGTTGGCTTCACCAGGGGCAAGATTCCCCCTCCTCGCCTCACTGCCCCTATATTACTAGCCCTAGGTCCTAAAAAAAGACACACACTGGGGTATTCACGCTACTTAGGTACTCAACTCAGACACCGAATCTTTCGTCTGCGTGCACCCGCCTCTTCCCATCAGCTACTTGGCAACAGTGAAACCTAAGCTTGGGCATCCAAATCACACCTAAGTGAGACGCTCAATGTAGCCCAAAGCAGATGGTGATCTACACGGGCCACTGGAAACCTGGCCGTATCCAGCTACTCAACGGCAGCTTTCTTGGTCCCTGCCAAGCTCTAGCATGGTTAGTTAGCCACACTGCGCTTGCTTATTTTGCCAAGCCTCCCCGCTCAGGATGCCAGTGTGGCGCTGGCCAGGCTATCCAAGGAGGAACAGCTGCTGCAGAGGTACCAGAGCTCCTGCAAAAGGCGAGCTGTTTTCCTTCGTCCTGCTGGGAAATGCCATGGCTAGGCAAGCAAAGCCCACCTGGAGACACCTTCAAGACTGCTTACTTGCAGAAGGTGCTGCAAGCTTTTTGTTTTTAACAGGTTTGTGTTGGAGTTGAAGGGCAAGCTGCAGATACAACCTGAAGACAGTGTGAAAGGACAAGCAGGAATCTCATGCAAGAGATCCACACGTTATATACTCAGAGAATGCTAATGAACGAGGAAGAAAGGGGAAATTTATCAAAGCAAGACGAGATGATTTTAGTCACGGCACCACCAGAAGCTATATAGCAAAGACTGGGATTTTTCCAAGGGAGGTAGAGGAGGGAAGGCAACACGCTCCCCTTTGGTTTGAATGAAGCTGTCAAAACCCATGAGCAGTTCCTTGAAAAGAGCCCGACATGTAGCTTCACCAGCTAGAAATCCATACAAATTTAACAGCCTGTCTTAAGCTGCCATCTTCTCATTTTGTTGTGATAATTAAACTCAATTCATTATTTAAAACAAGCAGTGTTGAAAAAAGGAAATTACCTTATAAACCAGAAGTATTTTCCTCTATTTCCCTTTCCTATTCCCCTTTTTAAGTCTATAAAATTGGTAACACTGATAAAACACTGTCATGATTTCGACTCAAGCTGTTCTGATCCAATGAGAAACTCGCTGCTAGAGGAAACAAATAATCCTGATATATTTTTTTCTTTGGGGGAAAAGCAGTTGAAGACAAAAGCTAAGTTAGTTTAGGAAATGGCAGATCAGCTTTGTTTTGTTCTGTGATCACTCCAGATCACTACGAACAGGGAGCAAGCTGCTCGTGATCTGCACCACGGGGACCCAGCACTATTTAGCTAACGACACCAAGGTACAGCCCAAGTCAGAGCTATTTTCTGCACTATCATACTCATACTGATATAATGGAAACTATGAAATTCATCACTGGAGCTGTGTGGAGTTATATATATTGCACTCAGGGTTTTTTTTTTTTTTATGTTTTTTACCGGTTAAATTGCCCTATTTTTTCGTCCACTGGATGAATGCCCTTTTACTGCTACCAGTACTCTAGGAAAAAATACAGAACTCAAGTCCACTTACTGGACAATGTGTCTTTAACTGGAGATAAATTATTACTTTTGTAAAGTCACCAGAGGTTTTTACTTGCTTTGTACAGAAGTCAGCTGCTCTTCTTGAAAACACCTTAAAAACATCAACTTCAGTGGAAGTACTCTGAAGCTAGTGGGACTTCATAACCTATAAAATTAGCATTCTCACAGGGGCTCAGAGAAAGGTCTTTAGTAGTCTACAGATATCTAACAAGACCTACTTGAAGAATACTGAAACTGCACTTGGGTAAAACTTTGATAAATCACAGCTGGGAGAACAAAATGGTGTTTTACCTTTGGAAGAGGGGGGCGCCAGGTCTGCTAAGAAGGTCTGTTTTAATTTCCAACCTCCTTTTGTCAAGGACAAAGATATTAGTTTACTGATTTTTTTTTATATATATATTTTTTTTTTTTTTAGTTTGCTACTGTATACCGTAAGCAGGTAAGATTCACTCCCCTTCTGCACCACAATTTACTGACCAGAGGCAAATACCTTCTGAAGACAAAGACATTGGTACTTTTCTTGACAGACAGCAAACATGTTGTTTGCTGATGCACATATTTTAAAAATATAACCTGAGAGAAAGATTACCCTCGAGATAAAAAAATTTGTATGTACACACTCAAAATAAAGTTAACTGTAAACTTTTTGTGAGTAGATTATTACACTAAATACTATAAAATCTTCAGTTTGTCCCATGTGTCATACTATTAAAAATATTTCCCCAATATGTTCTGAACAGCAATAGGGTTGCTTGTCAGAGATGGGAGGGGGAAAAAAAGGGTATAACTATGTTTTCATTTTAAAGAGATGTTGTGCAAGGAACTGAAGCTAGGATTACTTAGTTAAGAAGAAATAAAGCACAATTACTTTCTGGAAGATACATAATAATATTAAGCAAATTCTCAAATGCCCATCAGGACCAAACATTTTTTTTGTCTAAGGGCAATAATTATTTTAGACTGCATCACAGCACTATTAATTTCAAAATTACCAACCATTACTTATAAAACCTGCTTAAGGAACAGGAAAAATTAAACAAAAATGTATCTATTCCCCCCCCCGCCGCCCTCGTACTTAACTGAGCAGTTGACAGTGGTATAGCAGTTAGCTTTCTTTAGTGATGCTGGTGGGGAGACTTATGCAGCTTGGCACCGAAAAGCATTCGCTTTAAATTAGGAAAATGTGATTTTATAGCTATACTGACTGGCAAGGGGACTTTGCAGGTGTAGACCTGAAAACGGACATTGATGTATTCTCTAAAATTAACTAGATTTCAAGTTGAGGGAATCCTATGAATATTATTAACTTCTGCAGTAATAAATAATAAAAATATACAAAAAACTTGCAGTACTTTCCTACCAGTCATGACTCAAGTCTGTCTCACTTGTGTTTCAGTTCATGATGAGACGTTTCCTGCCAGATCTAATTGGACTGGTTTAAAACGTTAGTGTCGCTACCTACTCTTTACCATCCCTACCAAAATTTAATACCCCTGCAGCTGAGCTGGGGTAGCACATGGGCCCTCCTCATCACCTTCAGCACAAATATAGCTGGATTAGGACAAAATCACAAGAAAGGATGCATAGGGCAAGCAAGGGTGACTGAAGCACACAGAGAAGGCTTAGATGATCCACTCTGCTTTTGGGGTAGTAAGTGTGAATGCCGGCAGAGATGCTGCAACATCCTCAACTGCTGCACCAGGGTTTGCAGTGGGCGACAGAAGCTGAGCAGTGCCTTGGTCAGCATTAAACCTCTCATCTGCTCCAAAAGCACTCCGTACCCTGCCAAGCCACATCCTAATACAGCTTCAGGCACCATGCCTGCACTTTAAACTAACTTATAGTAAGCTTTCAAAACAAAAAAACCCTGAAACAAAACCACCCAAACATTAAACCACTCCAACAAACTTTAAAAAAAACACAACACAAATAAGCATAAAAAACCCAAACAAACATAAAAAGAAAATCCCATGGTATTTGCAGAATCAGAAATTACAGCCTTTACCTACAGGATTCAAATTGCACCAAAAACCCAGGGAAGACAGGCACTCAAATTTCATTTCTTTTTAACATGAGCTGGTCACCAAGCTTGCTTCTGCCTCTCTGAAAATCCTGCCCTATGCTCAGCTCACAGGCATGCATAAACCTCTTCCTTGGGGAAGACAGCTCCTTCCCTGCACTAATTCACCAGCAGGACAGACTGGATGCGTACCCCTACATCCTGAGAAGGGACAGAGAGCAATATCACTGATGGTGGGAAGGAGGTACTGTGGATAGATGTGCCTAGACACATCCTATATCCATAACCTGTGTGGACAGATATATGCCAGATGGCAGTCTGGCATAACTCTGTATCAGTCCCTGACTTTGGTTCTGCCTGCACAGAAGAGCCGATTTTATGTGCGTTTCCACAGCTCAGAGTACTCCTCTTCCTTCCCTTTTCCCAATACCACGCTGGACCTCATCGTCTCTCATTTATCTACGTTTTTTTAGTCAGACCAAGGGGCAAAATGGACATCAAGAAGCCCTGAGAGAAGGGTTTTTCATGCTGTAACCCACCCTATCTACCGCTCCAAAAGACACCGGCATATCTATTTAATAAACTGAGAAGCACTTGCATGACTCACCCCCCCAGACCACTTTGATCCAACAGCACCAGCTACTGCCACACTGCCTAAGGCTGTCTTCTCCTTCCCCGCAGCACACCTTCCAACAGCCACGTGCTTCATGTTCCTTTGGCTGGTGAAAAGCAAATGCAGAGTTCAAGGGCCCCAATTCTGCTCTGAGTGCCTCCTGCGGGCAAGCAGAGACCTGCCAAGGGCAATTTCCTTTGCAGGAGCCTCTCTCCAACAGGAACAGACTTTTTCTTTCTCTTTTTGAAGTGCAAACTTGGGAAGCTAGGAAGGACATGTGTATTCACTGGGATGAAGGCACAAAAAGCCACTACCATGCCTGCATGATGCAAGGAAACAGCATGGAAGTCACCTCTGCACCATTGTCCAGTGGCTCTGAGCATGCATGGACTCATAAACCTACTTCTTCCTCCATCGCTTAAGTTCTTTGGAAGCTCTATCTGCTCCTGCCCCAGTAGTTCAGCTCCTCTTCGGTCCTTTTTAACCACTTTTGCACTGCAAAAATCGCATTCGGAGCATGACAGACACAGCTCAGCAAAAAACTGTGGTCTGTGCTACACTCGGTGGGACTAGCTGGGGGCATGCAACTTGTGGCTCTAAGTATCTGAAACATAAACTGAACAAGAAACTTTCAAGGTGCAGCTGACAGAATAGCTCACAGATGGCAGGAAAAGGGCAGAATTAGTGATTCTGATTCCACCAACTCCACCTGGGACTCCCAATACCCCAATTTGCTTGTTATACTACCCTCCCCCTACACCAAGGGGATAAGCTCTACATTTTTGCTGCAGGTTTTGAGAAGCAGTTTCCATCACAGAGCTTTGAGGCTACCCTGAAGAACGACCATCTCCAGGCAGATTGGAAAGGTAGGGCTCTCTCCTTGCTTGTTTACCAAAAACGAGCTAAGAGATGATACTAAGCAGGACCACGTAGACTCTATCCATGCCTACTGCTGACAAGCGCTACCCATTGCTTCCCTCCGCATGTGCCCCACATCGGTACCCATGCATGCACCGATGTGGACGTCTGAACGCCAAGCTGCTGGCTGAGTCCGCCCATGAGCAGACGGCGAGAGATGGAGCATCCGTTTGTTACATTACAAGTGTGTCAAGACTAGTTCAGACTCCAGCCCAGAGCCTGTAAAAGCACATTAATTAGGATCATAATGGCTAGTCACAGTACAGGAACAGCTCAAAAGGATTAAAAACAACCCTATAAGCACATGCTTACTTGTACAGGCCATTGTAGGTGGGTCTGATTCCTTCCTAAAATAGTGTTCTTCACACAGGCAAGATGTGGATGCTTCATCAAGCGTGTAGCTGTGAGGGGGACATTTGCTGCAGGATGGACTGTGGGGTGAAGCTTTGAAGAACCCAGGTCTGCATACTGTGAAAAGAAGAACCACAGGCTAAGCTCTCCCATCATAAAATTAGCCTCTTCACATTTCCTTTAAAAAAAAAAAAAAAAAACCAACATATCTTCAGCTAGAAAACAGACAAACACTCGCGAGCTATTTGGTTTGCATATTTTAAAATAGTGTATGCCACTAACAGACAGTGCATACTTAAATATCTGCATGAAAAGAAAATGAGAAACTGTTGATTATTTTTTTTCCCCTAGCATCTGCCTTTGCTGGGTATTTATTTTCCTTGTTGAATGCATTAGAGGTAACATCTTTTGGGCTCTGCTTTAGAAAACATTGTTGTGTTTGGGCTTTTTTTTCATTCAGTCTTAGAAAAACAGGTAAAATACATCTCATGGTTTTCGTTTAAGATATTCTCCACCCAGAAATCAATGTCTCGGCAAACAAATAGCAACACGGTGGTGCAGGGGATCTCAAGATAGACAGCTTTAAGACACTGTGATAAGTCTACTTCCCTAGGGTCTTTTCCCCTGCAAACCTGCGATGAATTTTAAAGTGTTCCATATAAGACAGGCTGCTCTGGGTATAGGCTGAACCAGACATGCTCACCTTACAAGATATTCCAGCTCCAATATCTATGCATGACAAGGCATAAAGACTTGATACGAGAGCTATTTTTGTTCTCACAAATATAATATATGGCTAAGGGTAGCTTGGGATTTTTTTTCTTTTTTTTTTTTTAAATAATTTGAAGTGAATACAGTAATATCTTGTTTCCAAGATATTCCTCTTTCACCTAAGCAAAGCACTCTGCACTTCACCTGCATGTGCACACTCAGCCAGAAGCAGTGACAGCCACAGGTTTGCATGTATCCACCCTGGCTTTAGGAAAAAAACAGCTGGCCCTGTAATCGTACCTTTATATGGAGAATTACAAACCCACTGTTAGCAAAAGGAGGAAAACTTGATTTTCTGTTTGTCTCAAAAAGCAGAGACACAGCGACATGTTAAAGCAGCTCCAAAGTGCTGCTACTTTTTTCCTTCAGAGGTGCTCTAAAATAATTCTGCCCAGTATGATATCAACGATGCACAGGTCTGCTATCAGACTTACAGAAGTTACCTGGAAATCCCAGAGCCTTTCCATCTGCATTCAACCTTCCCCAGTTGTAATAAGCTTGCAAAGAAAATGAGCTCACAGCAAAAGCATTAGTATTATCCCACCAGGAATGTCCCAGACAATCACAGCACGAAGGTCATGTGCTAAAATTCAGCCAGTGATGACAGAATTCATCTTCAACGTAGATAAAGTATAAGTTTTTACTAGTGATCCCTTCTCCTCTGATGGACCAACTAGGACAACTGCCTCTAAAGCTGGCTCTGCCTCCTGCAGTACCAGAGAAACTCTCTCAACATCTTCCCTTTTACATCACAAGCTTCTTCACCAAGGGTGAGACACACGCACATCAACTCCTAACTCCTAGAGCCAACCAGGAAGTCTTTGCCGACGAAGATAACTCGTGCATCAAAAGGGCTGTGATCCAAAAGCATCCGATAGACCTCCCCCAGGCCCAACCTCCCGTCTTGCCCAGACCATGAAGCTCTCGCAGCAAGTACCATGCAACCCTGAAGCAGTTCCCAAGCCCACCACGGGCTGCCAGGTCTCCATCATGCATCTGCAGCCTCTCCATCCTACTCTAGGGGATGCTCATCTCCAGCATCCCTGCTGACCTCCCCAAACCAGGCACCCTCCCACACCTTCCCCCAGCTCCCTTTTCTTCCCACAAGACAGGCAGAGAACAACTGCAGGACTGGAGGGATTTACAGGTTTTAAAAATCCCATTTCCAAAATTGCTCATAATCCAACTAGTGCTCCATACCTAGGCTGTGAGCTCTGCAGGATGCAGTTCATCTGCTTCATGTCCATACAGCAGGACCGGTGAACAGACCCAGGGCGGAATTTATTCTTGATGGCTGTTAGCGGACTTGCCACGAGCTGCCCTCATGCTTTATGGTACATTCCTCAGTTCCTAGCACAGAGTTAAGTTCTTTTATTTACTTCACAGCCACCTTCAACTGTTGCCCTACCTACAGCAAGGACTTGGTATACAATCTCTGGAGTGTCTTCTGGGAGAGGAGACCACCAAACGGCACCTCTCTAGCCTGCAATTTGTATTTCAAAGCCACATCAAACTCACTTGCACACACAGACAACAGAGATGGGAAAATGAAAGCACAAAAATGCGCAACATATAACAAGGGCAGTCCATGTCTAGTGTGTACTCAATGTAATTAGCCTTCAAAAAAGGACTTGAATTTATCTCATTATGTCCCATCAAGACAGACAGAAAATCATTACGGCACAAGAGTTTACCATGCTTCTATTTTGTGCAAAGCAGCAAATGCAAAATAAGTCAGTTTTCCTTGACAGATTTTCAACGAGGTGCAGCTTGTTAATGACGGTATCATATGTAGCTCAGCTCAAAGGGAATGTTTGGTTTTCATGAATAAATACAGAGCCAACAGATGTACAATGCCAATGCCCCGTGTTTTAATGAGGGATGTGAAATAAAACTGAACTGGACCAATTTTTGTATAATCTGCAGGCTCCCATGGGTCAGGCAAGTCCCTTCTCTAACCAAAAGGTATAAGGAGGAACATTCAAGAGCATTAAATTACACTGAAGATTTCAACATGGGTCCTCATAACAAACAGCCAGCAGAGCAGCGTGCTATCATATCTAAGTGAAATACTCTTGTGTCAGTTAGAAAGGAAGAATTCAGGGACAGGAGATGGGATATGCAAAAAAAAAGGAGGACAGAAAATAAAAATAAATGCAAGAATTAACACAGCAAGTGGTGGTGTGCCGAGTCCACACCCCTGCAGCAGATGCTTTGGGGAGGACAGAGGGGGATTTGCAGGGTTCCAGCCTTCCAGCCTCTCGCAACCAGCAGCTTGGGGACCACTCCTGATGGAAACCACACTTGCACTACCATGCTCAGGAGCAGAAGCAGCTGTAGCTGCATGGGTGTTTCAGGCATAACTAGTATCTATTATAACACTTTTCTCTGCATCCTTTCCTATGTTTGCTTTGTACATGACACAAAGGAGAGGACAGCCAGTGAGGTGGTTCAAGCAGCAATCCTCTAATAAACAGGGATGCTGTTAGATGAAAGCTGACCCAGGAACATCTTATGCCTCCACACTGCAGAGCAGGTATCATGGTAGCCGGATGGGCAGAGTCTTGGCTGAGCTCAACAGCCAAAAGCAGGGGCTGGTATTGTGTCATTTTTCTGCCACTGGTGGCAATGACTCAGATATTTTGGAAATTGGACTCAGAACAGAACAAGGCCACAAACAGCTTACCTTGCACATACCTTGCGTTTTGGTCTTTATCTTACCATTCCTCTTCTGACAGTCAACCCTACAATCTCTTCATGAAGTATACATGACTTTATTTAAAATTACATGGGTGTCTAGGGTTTAATTTGTAATTAAATCTTATTTTAGTCTTCTTATATTTTTATCTCAGTATTTCTAATTCAACAGCTCTTGAAAGGATACATAGAACTAGCACAGTGCTGTCACGCATGTAATGGTACTATCTCTCTTTTCAAGGGGGTGGGAAAAGGAGGAGAAATAAGATGAGCCTAAGACTCCCCATAATTTGCTGCAAGCCAGCTGAAAAGAAATGAAATAAAGTTTTAAGCTGTTGATGAGATCTGCTTCTTTCTTCCTAATATTAAAACTGATAACTCCTTAACTGATTAACAGCAACTGATGTGTGAAAATAGTCTTTAAATGAAATTGGTTGCTAGAAAAAAAAAAAAAGAGTATTTTTAGACACAGCAAATATGCCATAAACAACCTGCTGGTGTTAGGTACAAGTGGGATATGTTTCTGTTAGTAGCACATCCATTATTAGCAAATTAATTTCACTCTTTATTTTTAGTAGCAACCACAAAATGTTGTGGGCACAGAGCATTAATGTCTGTGCAGCCTCTTGCTTGCACACTTCAGGACAGGCCAGAGAGAGATGGCTGCAATGAAGGACGGCAGCAAGAGCCTCTTGGGACAGCAATGGTGCGAGCTGATCCCTTAAACCAACAGCGATCGGATTAGAAACTGGCTTCGTACCTTGCAGACGGGAGCCGACAAGAGCCATGCTGATAGAAACTGGCTCTTTGAACATGGGTGGATGGAGGAGGAATCACTAGTCCTCTTACAATGAAAACTGGCCTCTTCAAACAACATGCTGAACTTTATGTGCTATATCAGTACTAGAGACAAGTGAGTACCAGTGAGGGGGGGTTGGGAAAAGCAGGCAGAACAAGCCAGTAACATCAAACAGCTGGGACTACTTGACAGATTATTTTTGCAAGCCTTAACATCAAATGATTTGCAGCTGCATCCCTGTAACCATCCCTGAGCTTCAGCTGAAGGCTGCATCCAACAGGCAGGGCTCCTCTCCTCTCCAGCTGTCCCACGCCTTCGATGCACACTGACCCCAGGCAACAAGTGCTGGAAGCAAGGACCACCTCCGAGGCTCTCCATATCCACAGGCACGTACGTGGCCATGTTGGTAAAACCACTCAATTAATATTAGTGGGAATTCCAGTTTTGTCCCTGGAGTGAGAAAAGCTAGGAAACATGACCTTATAAGCCTTGAAATCCCAGGAGATATGAAACAGGTCCAACCTATTACTCCCTTCACAGTCTCATGATGCTGGGAGGATAAGCTCACAGTACTTAAGTGCTTAGGATCAGCAAAGTGACCTTTCGTATATCCCAGAAAATAAAGCTCAAACAGGAATTACACTGTCTCCCTTGCAGAGCACCGAATTAGTCTCCACAGTAATCAGAAACCACAAGTATAAGACAGTGCTGCTAATCCATAAATAAAGCTAATGGACAAAATCTAACAAAAATTAATGAAGATAAGGATGCCTAGTCTAGACGGAGCACAGGTTATGCAGCTGAAACCGAGGTTTCCTCCCCAAACTGCAAACCCCCTTTGCTTCTCCTTCCCATCCTTTAGTCCCATTTGCCTTTCAGACTGCAAACTTCTTCAGGCAGGGACACACAACTCAAATTACCACAGCTTTTAGAAGCAATCGCAGCGTAAAACTCTGCCCCACGGACAGACCCATAATCCACACCGAGCTGGCTCTCATCTGAAACACAAGCAGGACATGGTGTGGGTGCGTGTGTTCAGCAGAAAGGAGAGCAGCTCTGTAGCTCATCAACTCTGCCTTCATTAGCACATCGCTCTGGCACAGGGAACATGCCTCGAGAGTTGAGGAATCTGAGCAAAAACAAGCTACAAATAAACCAGCCCCTGTTCTCGCCTCCGGAGCTGCCATGCCTTGAAGCGTTTGCACCAAGAAGAGGGGGCTGCTGCCTCTTAGATGTGTCCAAAACCTAAAGAAGGGTTTAGCGAGGTACGGTCTTTACAATGTGGAATCAATTAAACTGCTGAGCGGCTCCAAGCCTCAGCTTGTGCTCCTGACATGCACTTTTACTTATAAGAAAAAACAAAACAAAAAACACAGCAAAATGTCTTCATGCTCCCAACCAACATAAACAGATGATCTCCATGCTTTCCTAAAAAGTAATTCAAGAACTACAGCAACCCACCATCAAGCATCCTCCTGCAGAACTTACAAGCAGGCTCCCAAGAGCTAATCCTGCCCTCGCTAACAGCTCTCCTTCAACTGCAGGCCGACACCGAAATTGCTGCCAAAGCTATAAAGCTATAGAAAAATGTGTAAAATGCCCTGATTATATCTCCTTTATGGTTGGTCTCTCTATCTGCAATAGTGCTGTGTTGCTTCCTGCAGCACACCTTGGGGATTTGAAGGGAATTAAATAAATACCCACTAAGAAAACACTGTAATTTGAAGCTGCCTGTTTGCCTGAATCCAGGGGACTTGCCAGCATCCTTTGGCAACTCCAGCACCCAACGCTGCAGCCCAAGACCTGCTAAAGGTCCTTTTAAACAGGTTCCTGGAGCTTGCTGGATAAGTGGGGCATCTGAGGGCTTTGCACCTTGAAAAAAGAGACTCAGCCCTTACCTTGGATGTAAGCCAATTCACGTACTTCAAGTAGGAAATAGTCTTTTAAGCTTTTTTTTGTTTTAAGAAAACATTCTGTCTTTTGATGCTGTTCTGTCCAACCCCACACTAACTCAGGGTGAATTACCTCCGCTCCGCATTGCAATCAGCTTGATTACCAAATCAGCTCTGAATACCAAAACAACCTTGAAAACTAGAATATAAATAAATTAGTACTTTCAGTTCCTCCCTTTGAAATACCACTTTTTCTACCACGTGACTCACTAAATTGTCACATGGCAATTTATGACATGACTGTAGTTGCTGGAAAACTAAGAATTAACTGCCACTAATGACATTAATGTGTTTCTTCTAAATGGTATAAAACTTTATCACACGGCATCACTCTGAAAAATTCATCAAATTCTCAAGTCAGCTACATTTGCAAGCCATAAAAATACCTAGAACACAATGCATTTGAAAATGCTCGTGATTACATTAAGATCTTAATGGGCTATATTTCTGCACATCCCGACTTTGCTCTAAAGAAGATTTTGAAGCAGTCAATGAGGCAAAACCTGAGTCAAGCCTAAATATTCAGCAGCGTGATGGAGGAGCCGGGAAGGAGAGTTATCCTGGCATATATGCAAACCTGCGCTATCATTTGCGTTTGATTTTGCAGAAGGAAAGCAGGCTATGGAAAATAAATGCTCTTAGGGGAAACAGAAGATTTTTCAAAAGCACTCAGCACTGCACGAGCGTGCTCCCACCAGCTGCATCGATGGCAGGGCTAGCTAGGCGTACTTTGGTTTTGTGGGTTTTTTTCCAAACTTTCCTGTCCAAAAAATCCCTGGGAGAAACTGCTACATTTCTACAAAAAGCACTGCTTGGGATAAAGTGTCATTTCCTAGCAAACCCAAAGTTTCTGTGACCAGCAGCTGCATGCTCTTGCAAGTGTGTACAAGGGCTCCTTCAGCTCTCAGCCCAGGTGGCACCTGTAGTCCTCCTCGTTCTCTGGTTACAAGGGACAGATCCACGTTGGTCTCGCTGAGCCCCAATTATCTGGCTTACAATAAAAAAAGGCAGTCCACATCCTGTTGCTAGAGCCTCTCTGCCTGTTATATCTATAAAATATCTATCTCTGTTAATCTCTATGTCTATAAAAATCTGTGCATCTTTACTTTGTTCTCCGACGTGTGGGACGAAGATGCACTTAAATTATACTTAAATTACTGTCTGTTTTTTTTAATGAAGACAAACCGAAATCATTTTACTCCCTTAAACAGAGGAAACAATGATTTACAATGCTGCACCTAAGGGAAAAATAAGATTTAAGATACAGAAGGCAGCAGAGACACATTTGTTTCTGCACACTCGTAAACATAACTTGAGATGCCTGGCTCCGCGCATAATCCAAGAGGCACAAGAGTCTGTTTTGGGGGTTTCTGCACACAAAGACATGCACCCCAGGTTATCCTTTGTTATGTGAATGGTAACTTAAACATTCAAGCTGCATTGCATGCTAAGCGAGGGGAGGATTGATGGACAAGCCGCAGAACTCCCTCGAGTTCGATAGCGGTGTTGACTGAATAGCAATAACAAGCACCATCCCTAATAGCAACAGGGGGCCAGGATCAAACTTGAAAATGATGCAGCTAAAACCCCCCTATGTCTGTGTACATGTACATGTGTACATGTATTACGGACAGTAATGCAAAGACCAGTTGGTAAAATCTCCTGGAAAACAGGGTTCTTCAAAGCCGCATGTTTGCTGGCACAATACTACAACAAAAGGGTTTTAGTCTTCTGGTTCAGTGTGCCATAGGGATCTGGAGCCCAGCCAGCAAAGAAAGAAAGATTCTCTAATTATGCTGTGGTTTGGACAATTGCAACCTATTGTGGTTAAGAAATATGACATTTGGGAGGATTTATTTTGATGATTTATGTCATGTGTGTTTTACCAACATTTCAAGGTTTTAGCCTGAACTAATAGACTGTACATATGCAGGCAGTAAAGAGAAGTAAAAACACTTAAAGTATTTCCTTCTGGTTGGCTCTACCTTGTGCAACTTCATTTGTGCGGACAAGATTTCTAGGTGGTATAAAATCAGCCTTTCCTCCGCTGACTATTTTGGTCCAAAATAGGCAGCATCCCACCAACCTACGGTGATGCTAACACCTACGCAAAAGGATCCTTTCAAACCCTGCCTCAACTGTTTAAGGGCTTGTTTGCTTCTAGCTTTATGATCATCTGTCTCAGGAGGTAAATTTGGTAGGACTGGCTGCAGACAATTTATTTTAAAATTGTTCCTCTGTAATTTATGGCTGAACATATGTCACTCCAGACACATCTATTCAAATTCCATCAGAGGGCGACGGAGATGGATCTTTTACAGTCCTTCCGACCAAAAAAAGATAGGAAGGATTTATACAGAGTTGCCTAGACTAAGTGTGTTAAATAGGTTCATGTACGTAAAAGTGACTCCAGGGAAGCGGGTTTTTTTTGCAAATTTAAGATACAGGTGGTGCTAGCCAATTCTGCAGCGGACAGGCAGCTCAGAGGTGCACAGAAGCAAACATGGACCTGTCTCTTGTGGCACATGTCCCCTCAGTCAAGCCTCCTTCCGCAGAAACTTGTGGGTTTTTGCATTGGAGCACACTGGTTGGAGTTACAGATGCAGGTCTCGACGAGCTAAGTTCTACCCTGATATGCATGAGACGCTTTGGCTTTGGTTAGGAGGCAATAAATCAAAGGGTGTGTGCAAGGAGGACGTGGCAAGTATTAATACCCTGAGAAATTTAACAAGGAAAGCTGAGCAAGCTCCACACACACACAACAAAGTGCAGAAACATCAAGCGGTTATCCTGTCACATGCAGATACAACGCTTCATGATTTCAGTTTAATTAACAAATAAAGTCAGTATTTTTATGTCTGGTTAAGTTGACTAAACTACTCCTTTGGGTCAGATGAACACTGCAACACTTCACGGTTCATCTGCCTTGCCAAGTAACTCCACCCAACAGCTCCTCTTTAGGAACGAGCTCAACAAAGGGAAACCCGAGGCATTGCCAGCTCTTCCCATGTCAGCCTGACAGCATTAGGAACTTTTCTTTGAGCTCCAATCCTGCAGCCCTGCAACAAGAGAATTTATTTCAGTACAATCTCTCCCATTTCTGGAGGAAAACTTGCTGCATACGAACAAACATGCTCAAACTCAAGACAAATCAATACAACTTGACACTTTAAACCTCCTGATTTTGGAGCCAATCTCAAGACTATTTGGATGGGTGGCCTCATGGCTTTTGGATGCTGGAATTGGACTGTCCTTGCCATGAACTAGCTAGAACTGCTGTGACTCCAGACCAGACAGAAAAACATCAAAACCCCAGAGAAAAAAAATACACAGTTATATCCCAAGAAGGTATTTTCTTTGTCAGACTATAAACAGTACTTTTCTGAGACAAAAGCATCCTACTCTTGGGAGGGAGATGTCCTGCTAGCACCCCTGTCCACTGCCTCTTCTCATGGGCTTTGTTCTTGCCCCCAAAATGGCTGTTTGACATGTGCAACTGCTCCAGAAATTCAGATGTGAAGCAAAAAGTAAAGCAAAGCAAACATTGCCTTCCCTCTTGCGATGCGAAGCCTCACCACAACCCCCTTCCCACCAAATCCATTTCCCCTTACCATAAAGCACTAGTCTGAAGCACACTTTGCAGCAGCAATGCTGGCCATTCTCACAGGCTTTTTATTAAAGGTTTTGAGCTGCCAAAGCTTGATTTATGGAGATTTAATTCTCAAACCATTATAAGGGGATACTGTTGCTCATGTGTAGCTTAGCTGGCACTCCAGCTACATCCAAAGAAATAAGCATTGCCTACACGAGCCTTTTTGCCCTGGAAACACAGCACTATCTTTATTCGTAATTTCTGCTGCATCTCCACACCCTTGTATCGCATCAACTTGAACAGTCTTCCTAAGGCGGTTTGGGAAAAAAAACCCAACAATTCTACTTCACAGAAACCATTCACGTTTGATTTGTTCAAGGGAAGACTGGAAGACAACAAGAGGGGAGAAAGGGGAGCAGCTGGTGTGGGCACAAGGGCGTTGCACCCTGGGTTTGGCATACCCACACCTTGCAAGAAAAGACTGCAACCTGCTCATCTTATGTCTCATACACAACCGCCCCCAACAGTTTGCCATCCCACAGCTCCTCTTCCACACCTTGTTTTCAAAGCCTTGTCAAGTATTGTGGCATCTATCCTGTGATACCCAGTGGGCGAGGATGCTATAGGAGGATGCTACTTGTCCTCTCAACAGCCCTGAAATGTACAGACTGCAGAACAATCAGTCTTGTCATTAAAAAAAAAAAAAAAAAAAAAGAGAGAGAGAAAAGAGGTTTCTAGCCTTTGAGAAGAAAGCCTGAAAATGGAAACACCAACAGCTCAACCAGCAAAAGGCCAATGTAAAAAGCCCAGTATTTATTCTTTTATTTGAAGTGGTACACTTTGCCCTGAAAGACCAAATCGGAGTTTCCTGACTCACGTAGGGACTGATAATATTTTCCTCCCTGTCATCTCTTGGCCTATCCAATATCCCCTACACTTCTAGATGTTAGTGTCTTTTCAGATGCACTAGAGAGCAGCTAGGAACTTCTGAGGCTCTGACAGCCCAAATACCATCCACAAATTTTTTTAAAAGTTGCACAAGTGGCAAAAACACAAGGTTCATTATTCCGCACAGAAATTCTCTCATCATCCAGCCAAATTTAAAAACAAATAGTTGCAATTAAATGTGTCGCTACATTATTTATGTAGATGCATTCAATTTGCAGAAAGCTGCTATAAAATATTCCCCTTCAATACACGGGAAATTTATTGCACTTTTATTGTAGACTTTCTTCTCCCTGCTCAAATGTGTGTTGCTCCCTGCCTTTTTTCCCCGTGTTACTTAACACAATTTTCCAGCCACTATTTCTGCTACTTTTGTCTTGAAAGAACGAGGGATGTAATCCAAATCCAAATGCTTCTTGATTATTTGTGAACAAGGCTGCTGAATGATTACTAGACAGATAATTCCAGTATTTCTCTTGCAATCGAGGACCTCTCCTTGTCTCTGCATTTTGCTCTTACAGCTGCTGGGTAAATGATATGCACCAAGGCTGCCCAAGGCTTCAGAGTGCATATTAATTCTGCCAGGAACTCCAGACACTCTGAAGAATTGCTAATTTAACAACAGACTGTGAAATTATTTTTTCTTTCTTTATTAATTGCTGTGCTATTTGAAAGCGACTTTCACTGCCCTGACTGTCTTTTGGCATGAAGAACAGGGGGCATTTCATCCTGCCAGGAAATAATTGAAAGCTTTCTCCCCAGCAGTCCCTATATTCATAACCAAATATAAATATGTGAAACAAGTGCTAATAAAAATAGGTTAACTTGCTGCAGGTGTTACTCTGTCAATTCATCCAGGTGGTATTATCAAAATCTGACAGGGAAGTACAGTGATATATTTCACTTGTGCCTTGACATTTTGATTCCGTTTGTTAGGGTGTATGTGCAGGGATCTGGCTTTTTCTCCAAGACCTCTATAGCTGTCAGTCTGTGCAAACAGGATTTGACAAGATGTCCATTTAGCAGGATGGGAGGGCAAAGGAAAAAAAAAAAAAAAGAGAGAGAGCTGGAGAGACCAGGTATCTGGGTAAAGCTGCACTGCAGTGCAAAAATGGATGCTCTTCACATACCGAGCAACTTGAAAAAACAGAGCAGCTTGATATGAGGCAGTTTGCATCCTTTAATCAATAGCTCCTTCAAGAAAGGTGGCCAAGAATAATATAAATAGAAGGCAGAGGAGAAAGAAGACAAAAGGCTAGCTTTGGAGAAGGCATCAGGATCACTGTACACTCATTCACAGGAAGATTTTTTGGCTCATCTTATTTCTTTTTTAAAAGGAGAGAGGAAAAAAAGGAAAGCTCTCCTTTGCTCCCGAGAAATCAGATTTAAGAAGAAATCTAAATAGGAAGGTTTGCTTTCCAAGGCTGTGCTTTTCCAGCCTGAGGAAAGAAGCAGAAGGTGATGAAGCTGTCTATTCCAGGGATAATGTAGGAAACATGCTCTGCTTATGGAGCCTCGAATTTAGAAGCCTTCAGCTTGTCTCTCCCTGCAAAGAACTTTGGACTAGAAGCATGCAGACGGGCAACAATGAAATACAGGAAGAATTAGCTACAAAGATGAAACAACAGAAAATGAATATAGCATTTAAACAAGACAGTAATCAGAGTTTAGAGATTTATGGTAACTGGCTAGTGAATGAAGGTAACGAAAGGATTCTGATCGTCTGGGTGACTCCTGCATCTCTGCAAGACTGTCTTCAAGAGGGGTTTAAAAGCAAACGTGAATGTATAACTCGAGTTAAAATCCAGAACAAAGGTGTTAAGTAGTGGGTTTTATAACCAGACCTTACCTTTCAGCACACGTCAAAGTCACTACAGGGCCTCCACACAGCATCAGCCACACCAGTGCTGCCTACAGGCAGCATGACTAGGCAAGGGCTTGCCTTCACCTCCTCCAGGATGCACGACACCTGCTCACCCCACATCTATACCAGGCTGCAGAGGCACATCTTCTTCCTGCCTTCTCCCTTCAAAGGCCATGCAGCCCAACACGCAGTTTTCATGGTCCAAAACACATGAGAGATCACAACCCTCATCCTGCACCCAGCCACCCCCCAGCTCACACAGGGTCACCCAGATGCTGTTCAAATGCATCGATAGACAAGAGAACTGGCCATCCCATGGCTATGGGAGGGTACATAACACCATCATGTATGCAGACCAAGCAACCTACAGCTCAGTCTGGGAGCAGTACCAAACTGCAAGCCCGAGAGCTGGACCAGACAGCACCAAAGCCACCAAACCCAGTCCCAGCCACCAGGCAGGTCTGCAAATCATCTGCCATCCCAAAAAAGCGAAGGCTAGGAAAAAGTCTGTGTCAAAAACCATGCAAGACAGACATCCCCAATCAGTTGTGCACCTTCACAGCATTCCTGGACATCACCTCTGGCATAAAGCAATGAAAGGAGACCTCGGCCAAGCAGAGCCAGTTGTGCCCTCCTTCCCTTGCTGCTCCACCGAGGTAGAAAACATGTATTACTGAAGCCGTAAAGTGCTTACAATTATGGCCCCAAACCCAGTAATTTCCACTGATGTAGGTAAATTGCTGACCCCTCTATCACTGTTATTCATGATGCAAAAAACCCTTGGGTTTTCTCTGCAGCTTAATAAAACCTGTGGGGAATTGGTGCAAGGCTTTCATTCCTTATAGCTAGCCTTTAATGTTGACGTCTGGATTTCCTGGAGGGGAATTGAATAGTTTAGAATAATTAGTGATTTACATATAGAGTTGTCAACAAAGATACATGGTATTAAGTTACCAAGGTGAAGGGTTCCACCTTCTTGATCGCTACTTTTGATTTTATTTTATTTAAAAATTCTGAATTTTAATTCCGCTCACATTCTGCTATCACTAGTAAAGTGGCCTGAAGCGGACAGTAAGAAGAGAGCACTAAATCGAAGGCTTAAATCACTTCTTCCTCAGTTCCCTGGCAGATTTAAAGAGCAACGTGGCACTAATGTTTTCAAATAATATACTGCTGGACCTGACACAGCAGAGAAACTCTGCTTCAAATCACACAATAGTCCAGGTGACCATGCAATTACAATTAACCTCCTGCCCACTGTGCCTAATGACAAATGATCATGTGAATGATAAGCTCAGGAAAGGATCCAGGTATCAAAAAAAAAAAAAATTCTGATTCTTACATATTTAAAAAGCCATTTTCAGTTAAGAAAAAGCCAAGGGACACTAATTTTAGTTTTGTATCCAAAAGAAATTAATAACCCTTGCTAATACACATGCAGGCATACACGCTGTCAGTCTTCTAGCAGCAAGAGGGATGCATGGAAGTCTCCTACCGCCACAGCGCTGTAATCGGAAAAGTACTAATATCCTGTACTGCTATAAATCTCAGCCCAGACCAGAGAACATGAATTTTGTCTGTGCTGAACAAAAAAAGGTAATATAACCTCAAAATAGCATGCAATATTTTTTGGCACACTTACTGGGCCCATGGGGTTCCCATTACAAGGTCGCTAACTGGGGAGGTATCCTATGTTGTCCCATCAGGTTTTGTGCTTTTTCTGCTTTATGTCCCTCATCTCCTACTTACCTCGTGAGCTCCCTTTAACAGGAAGCATCCTCCTCTCTCTGCTCACACAGCATCTTCAGGAGTAAGCAGAGCTATTTTCCAGCCTGATCCCTTTGCAGAACACGGAAGCACAAAGATTGTCCCATCCCAGGAAGAGCCGAGGGCACTCATTTTCTTTCCTGTACCCGGCTCTAATGGGGGAAGAGTTTATTTGACCCAAATGCTCTCCTAGTCAGAAGTTACTACCCCTCCAGATCTGCCAGCAGAGCAGTTGGAGTGATCTCTCCTTCACCTGCTTCAGTGAAGCAAGCTCATTAGTTTAAATAATTTGTTATGGTTTTTGCTAATTCACTCATTCTAATTAGTGTCCAGACCCAAAGGGGCAGAAACCTCCAGCTGAGGAGCAGCAAGGCACATGTGTGTGCATATATATATTTTTATATTTATATGTACAGGACCTTGTCATGGTTTAACCCCAGCCAGCAACTAAGCACCATGCAGCTGCTCGCTCACTCCTCTTCCCCACTCCCCGGTAGGATGGGGAGAACAATCAGGGAAAAAAAGTAAAACTCATGGGTTGAGATAAGAACAGTTTAATAATTATTATTATTATTGTAATGAAAAGGAAGATAACTAAGAGAGAGAAATAAAACCCAAGAAAAACAAGTGATGCACAACGCAATTGCTCACCACTCACTGACCGATGCCCAGCCAGTCCCTGAGCAGTGATCCACCCCTTCCGGCCAACTCCCCCCAGTTTATACACTGGGCATGACGTTCTATGGTATGGAATACCCCTTTGGCTAGTTTGGGTCAGCTGCCCCGGCTATGCTCCCTCCCAGCTTCTTGTGCACCTCCTTGCTGGCAGAGCATGGGAAACTGAAAAAATACTTGATTTAAGATAAGCACTACTTAACACACTGATGTTTTAGTTGTTGCTATCAACATTATTCTCATACTAAATCCAATATACAGCACTGTACCAGCTACTAGGAAGAAAATTAACTCTGTCCCAGCCGAAATCAGGACCGACATGCTTATGCAAATTCTATCCCCCGCTCTTCCTAAATCTGGCATTTTCTAGCATAGATACGTCTCCCAAGAATGACAGAAGCAATACGGACATGTCCACTCAGATGTCACCACTTGTGCCTGGAAGCAGCAAATTACTTGCAGGCACTGCCAAGACCTCTTTCGAAGCAAAGCAAACCTTTACCTCCTACTTGCTCCAGAGCCAAAGGACGCAGCACCACCAGAGATACGTGGGACATACCCCCAGCCAAGGTAAATGGGCAGTGAGCAGCACTGCGTTTTGGCAGGCCTCTCCTGCAGAGCACGTTATGGCAAGTATTTACCAAGTTGTATGCCAAGCTATTTTATAGTAGCTAATCACAGACATACTACAATTAGGAGATAAGCCTTATGCAGAACATTATGTATAAGGGTTTCCACATATATATTCATAACACCTGTTTCAGCATGCCTTTAGACAGAGTCTTTTCATATAAAAGAAATAAATACAAATATACTGTATTCTGGCAATTTAGTCTGATGGCTGATCAGGGAAACATTGCTTCATGAATTCTAAGCCATGACATTTCCACTAATCTTCCCATTTCAACAGCAGGGAAAGGAATGGCTTTCATATCTCCATGCTTATCATTTTCAAGCTGAGTATATTATCTGCTAGTCTCTGGATTTACCTGATAGCTCTTAAAAACCCAAAATATACAGCCACAGCCTATGAAACTTGTGTGGCTTACTTGGAGAGCTGTATGTCATTCTGAAGATGAACAAATGTAGAAACTAGCTCTCATCTTTTTTAAAGTATGTCAAATAAATAAATAACCAGATTGCTATCTGTTATTTCCCTTCAATGAGATTGCTGCTTAAAAGGTTATAAATGATGACGTTTTTGCTTTTGCAGAAGGCTATGCATTAAACTTCTCATATCGCCTTGCGGGGATCAAATACGGTCTGTTTGTTGTCAGATTTCTTAACCCTGTGTTGTGGTTTAACCCCAGTCAGCAGCCAAGCACCACGCAGCCGCTCCCTCACTCCCCATCCCTGTGTCGTCATCCCCCCCACCCCCCGTGGGATGGGGAGGAGAATCAGGAAAGAAGGCAGAACTCATGGGTTGAGATAAGAACCGTTTAATAACTAAAGTAAAATATAATATTAACAATAATAATAATGAACTATAATAATAATAGTAATGAAAAGGAATATTAAAAAAAAGGGGGGGGGGAATCCAGTGACGCACAATGCAATTGCTCACCACCCGCTGACCGATGCCAGAGCCACGATCCACCCCTCCTGGCCAACTCCCCCCTGTTTATATACTGGGCATGATGTTCCATGGTATGGAATACCCCTTTGGCTAGTTCGGGTCAGCTGCCCTGGCTATGCTCCCTCCCAGCTCCTTGCACACCTGCTTGCTGGCAGAGCATGGGAAACTGAAAAATCCTTGACTTAGGATAAGCACTACTTAGCAACAACTAAAACATCAGAGTGTTATCAACAGTATTCTCACACTAAATCCAAAACACAGCACTGTACCAGCTACTAAGAAGAGAGTTAACTCTGTCCCAGCCGAAACCAGGACACCCTGCTCTTCTGCAAAGCCCCCTGATGTAATAGCTACTACCTCCCTACACACCAGTTTGCCCTGAGACACCTTACCTTGCAACACTTGCAGCATCTCACCTTCTAATCCCCAACCCCACAGACGTTTTTACACCTAAAATGAATAGTCATAAGCTCCTCAGCTGCAGTTTCCAAGTTAGATTTAATTTTGGGTTAACTTCGGGTTTCTCATGACTCAGCTCCCCAACCAGTGTGAGCTGTTGTGTGCAAAGATACCTTGTCACCTACAGTCTTACCTGGGGCTGCTCTCCAACCACTGAGCATCAAATACGATTGCTTGCACACCCCTAGGACACAATGCCTTGAGGTCTTATAATGGGGTGGGAAGCACCCTGTTAGAGTGCTGGTTATGAACCAAAATCCTGGTTATCATCATAAAAATGCATGTCAGTCCACACACCTTCCCCCACATAATAAATTTATATAAATTATATAAAATAATTTATCTTCTCCATATTGCTTCATTAGGATACCTCCATGCCAACAGCAGGACATCACAGAAGGGACAATAAAGGTCTTCTAAATCCTTCTTAGAGAAGAGAAACAGATTTTGGGCTGCTTTCATTGCCTGTCTTTGTAGCACTCATTTTTGTTTGCTAAAAGGTTTCTCTTTTGGGCAGACCTGTTGGCTAGATGAACCATACACTCACAACAGGATCTTCAAAACACAGTCCTGTTACAGTGCTGTGTATTTCATAAGAGCACAGTGAAGAGTCATGGTTTGATGGAGGAAAGACACCCTTGTTTACAGGTGCAGGGTTAGCAAAGCTACTGACTGTACCATGTTTTGGTGCCAAAATGTACAGTTGCTTAAATAAGGTGTGAACAAAGTAAATGCTGCAAAATACAATGTAAATGTACTTGCACTGAACATTTGGTTCAGGAGTGTATTTTTGAAGTGAACCTCTCAATTATCCCAACTTACCATCCCTCAGCACACAATACCAACTGTGCAAAATGGATTTGTGGGGGGATGAAACTCAACCCAAAGATGTGCTCTGGGAGTACACTTACCATGCTCAAGGGTTTTCCAAAGGGCGAAGCCACAGCCAGCACAAATCAAGGGCCTTGCAAGATGCACAGCATGCTGCTTCACCCTATGAATCCATCCCCAATGTGTCATCCCACCTGCTAACGTAGACAGAGCCTCTACCTATCATTAACTAAAACAATCCTGCTTTTTGTTCTGTCATAATACATACCTATAGCAGCCTTTCCACTATAATATATTCAGATTCAACCTGTCTTTGGAATTTGCTTTCCCAATAGCTGTCATGCTCCAACACTTGTCAGTTGTCTCAGATAACCAAACATTACTCTGATGTTCGCAGCGTAACCTAGAAATTCCCTACACAAACTACAGGGAATTCTGCCAGTTCTGAGCTAAATTAACTGCTTATCAAATGCAAAACTGACAAGGCTTGTTGGGGTTTTTTTGCATGAATCCATGGTTCATTGCTTCCCAGCCCTGTAACGCTACTTAGCTTTTTCATGATCCGCACATGAAGACCTTTAGATGTATCATTTCAGCTTAATAACAACACAATTACAACCACTCAATGCAGGGAACAGTCCCAGCTTAATTTCCGGTAGGAGCAAGGGGAAGTTGCATGGTCTGCTAGCAAGGCATAAACCATCAGCCTGTGCTCAAACCCTCCTTTATTTGCTTAGCCAGAAAATTCCTTGCCCACTGGCACAAGAAGGAGAGCTTAGCCCCTGATTCCAGCTCCTCGGGGCAAAGTCCACGTGGCTCCTTTTGAAGTCTGACTGCGGCTCTTCCCTTTCCCACACCCGAATTAATACCACCGCAGCTCCTTTGCTTGAGGTTATACTAAGTTCTGGCAGTGCATCCTTCTTTTTCCTCATGAAATCAGCCTTCTGGGTCACATTTAGGAGGTCACCTTCTATAAACCCCAATATCGAGCCTGGCAGCAATCTGGAGTCCCAAGCCACAGAGTTTTCTCTACTTAAATGACAAAGCACTTTGGCTTCCCATGCCCCTGGAAAAGCAACTCACTCCACAGACCTCATGGGCACAAGGATGCCGAGTCCTCTTGGCCTGAAGGACATGAGAAGGCTACCAGAGGGTCAACAAAATCAGCCCTACACATAAGGCAGCCAAGGCTTGCGCTCAGCAGCCTGCCTACAGAGAAGTTGCCACCCCACCACTAAATAACCCATCCCACTCAACCACATCATCCTTCCAACCAATTTCCTAACCCCTCTTTCGGGAGTGTGGGGGAAGAGTATAACCCTTTCCAACATGAAATAAAAGGGTGGGCACATTTCGGTGCCACAGCAGAGCAGAATTGATGCTGCCCACACAACCTGGGGTTTGGAAATAATGTATTTATAGAAGTACATTAAGACCAATTTAGAAAAGGTTGATTAGATAAAGTAATGCTCATTCAGGCAAGCCTAAACAATTTTCTTATTTCATTGAATCAGCAATAATGTACTCCTACAAATGCAATAAATATATATCCAATCTCCTCCTCCTTCAGTGACTTCTCCCCTTGTTCATTTCAGCTGGCAGCATTCGGTTTGGGTTGTTTTCAGAAAGGAAAAAAAAAAAAAAAACTCAGTAACTCGTTTATAAAACCTTCTCTTCCTGGTAATTTTATTTTATCTCTGTAGCATAAGGCAATCTAGCAGAAGTAAACATTGTTTACTTGTTAATACCAAGCCAGAACTCTTAGAGAGAGTCGATGAGACCACGGAGGAAAACTATTGTTTTCTTTGTTATTCTGCTGGAAGACCTGCGGTAATATGTCAGACATCGGTAGAGCCTATTGGGGAAAATACAAATAGTTCCTCTCTTTTCATCCATATGCATGGGAAATCGTGCTGGTCTACATGCACTGGAAGATTTCGTGCTGTCGCTTCAGCCAGCTCTTCCCACACCATAACAACACCTGCTCTAAAAAAAAAATTCACTGCAATTTGTAATTCAGAAACCAAAGTCTTTTTAAAATCTTGACTGTTTGATTATGTTAGTATATCAACTGATTATTCGCAAGGTACATCTCAAGAGACATGCAGCACTAACTGCAGAACAGGCTTCTGTGCCTGCAGTCCCCAGCAATGCCTTAGTCCCTGCACCCCACAGCCCCTGGGTGAGCCCTGAAAGCAGGATCCGACCCGCTGGCACTCAGATTAACTGAGAAAATGAGGGGCTGCAGGCAAGTGAGGGTCCTAGCAAGGCATATGCATACAAAATCCTTTTGTTTTTGTTGTGCAATGACAACATTTGTTATCAGGACACCAGGTGTTTACCTATGGGTTTCATGGCAGTGTGATTACTTTTGATCTGAGAGTGCCTTCAGCTCAACCCCCTGCCATGCAGGTATTTGGATCACAGACTCCCTCCTGGCCTCCCCCTTCTGTTTTCACCCTCACCATTATTTACCTCTAGCTTTACAAACAATTAATATTTCTTAAGAGTAACCTGGGGGGGAGAATTGTATTTGTCATCTCCTTTCTATGCAAGCATTTGCTGCTGAGGTACAAAGGCAGGCAAATGTTGCTGCAATGATTTCATGAAAGATAGACATGAGGAAATTTCTGCTGCTGGCCAGAAATTTCACAGCTGTGTCTGTGCCCAAGTTAAATTCCCAAGCATACGCTCTGTATAAAGCCTCCATCAAACACCATCAGAGAACCGATTCATAAAGTATACCCTTTATGAAGAGAGACATTTTTCATCCCATGCTACAAATTCAAATTTAATAAAGGATACTGCTTAAGCAGGCATTTATTTTTTTCCATAACCAAGTCCAGCAAATTTCTCTGGATCACTTTGGATTCAGCAAGGGGATGTTTCTGAGCTGCTATCAGAGCTCACTCCCTGCTAGAGGGAAAAGGGCAACATTTGGCCTCTAAAAACAAAAAGGCACCAATTTAACAAATACTTAGCATCCTTCACAGACATTCATTTACTCTAACAGCAAGATGCTGGGTGAAAACTTTCTAAGCCAGAATTGGGTTTTCAGAGGTCCTGTATGTCCAGTCATGAAACACGTAAATGCATTTAAAAGCCCAATCTAACAATTTGGCAACCCAAGTCCAAATCACTCCCAGTACCACTGACTGCTTTGAAAAGTCCTACACTTCGGCAAGAAATGAGTGTGGGATTTTTGTCTTGTGCTATAAGTGTCAGTGCCCAACCACTCCTAGGGACTTAATAAGCCCTCCCAGAAAATGAGGAGTGACCGGAGGCTCACCATTAGCTTCAATAGGATAGAGGTTTTACTTCACACTTTTCACTTACATGCCTGCATACAGGTTTAGAAACCTAACTTTAGGTTGCTTCTCTTGGAAATTTCACTCTAAGAATTCAAAACAACCAACAAGGACTTAGTTAGGAAACCAAAATTAGCCAGATTTGCAATGCACACAGCTGAGTGGCTATTTCTAAGGAGTCAGTGTAAAAGCCTGGAAGAAGATTTGCTGGTTTAGGACTTGCACTATAATTTTTTTTGATCCAGAATTAACTCTGCTCAAAACTGAACCGAAAACAAATGAACGTTTACATTCTTTGCATTAGAGACACCACCCGAAGCAAGGAGAGCATTTGCCCAGCTCATCTCGAGTGTGGTACAGAGGTAGCTCAAAGACCCCACCTGCCACATCTCAGCAACTGGGGACCTGGGGAAACATCTGCTCTCGGTCTTGTCCAGCAATGAAAGCAGGGAAGCAAACAAAATCCTACCAATAAGAGAGATTCGGTCAGGAAAAGCTTAGCTCCAACTCCAGCCCCAGAATAGTTCTCTTTGGAAAGGTCCGGATGTATTTCCTTTACACAGTTGCACCATTTTTCTGAACCGTCCCTGGTGCGCTTTGCTCCACTACGTGCACATCCCTAGAGGTATACCCTTTCCTAGATGTTTTCCCCTGCAGCATCACCCCATCCTGAGCAACACTGCCCAGCATCCCCTCCCTTGATGTGACCAGGGCAAAAGTCAGCTTTGGTACTGTCTCACAGGCAAGGAGTGACTGCAGAAAGCAAGAAATCCACAGAGAGAGAGAATGAAAGTCATGATGGAAAGGTGTGGGGCATTTGCTGGAGGGGGCAAAAAGAACTTTGCATAGAGAAAACTGGGGGAAAAAAATTAAGGGGAGAAAAAGAAATGTAGCGCCAGGAACTTGCTGGTGCCAGTCAAAACAGCAATGCTGCTCTGGAGCTGTACTGACCTTGCCAGAGAAATTAACATATTTCTGCCTACTACCTGGGTTTTTTTCCTGCTTTTTAAGGATTTTACAACAATAACAACCCCACAATACCTTGCAGCACTCACTCTCGCATGCACAGATTAAGTCTAATATAATGCACTTCCCATTACTGAGTGAAGGTGCGAGTGCACCTGCTCTGCATCGCTTCAGGCAGACAATTGCCCTGTCCTAACCTCTTCTGCAGCCAACATGGCAAGCAATTTATCACCATCATCTAACTTCATTCACTTCCCTCGCTGAGTGACAGCTATCAAAAGTCTCGTTATTGGCCTGTTACTAGGTGGTAAGGCAATCACATCACCTAACAAGGTCTTAAAGAGGAGAGAAACTTCCTAAATCCCATTACCTGAAGGCCCTCCCTCCCCCAAGATGAAGACTTGAGCATGTTTGTGCCACAGATGTCAAATGCATTTCTGACCCTTTTTAATAACTTTCAACCTTGCTTCTAGGTGAATGAAGCAGGATAGTCCTCCTGTAGATGCACAGGTTTGCTTCATGCAGTTTAAAACCATCAACAGTTGAATTTGCTGGATGTTTTCAAGGCAAATCCACTTACCTGACTAATAGGTAAGCCTTCCAGGCAGGGGCAAGTCATGCAGTGATTTATCCCTGGCGACTCCAGCGTGCTGCTAGGAGCGTATTTCTCTACAATGCAGGAGGGCTACCTTCACATTGTACCATATCCAAGCCTATCACTGGAAGCGAAGCCAAAAACCTTCCAAAACTTCCTACTGTATTCATTTCTGGGGAGTGAAATGGAAAGGGACATTCGTGGGAACAGAAATCACAAAATCTGCAAGAAGATTAATAATGACAAGTGTGGCAATCAACACTGACATGGCAGTCAGCAGTCTAACTCGGTGGCTCACGTCTGGAGATGCTACCAAGTCTGGCAAGGCCGCGGCTGCTGCCAACGACAATCGAGCGCAAGCCATTTTGGGTTCATTCTATGGTTTTATTGCAAACAGTAATGCCAGGTCCAAAACATCACCTGCAGATTCTTTTTGACTTCTCTGTGATAGGAGCTGGAAGGGCTGTGCTTAACAGCTGCACACCAGGAAGAGACAAGAGCAGAGACAACAAAACAAAGCCAACAACAACCCAAGACCTCTGTTTTTGGCTAGCTCTTATGAGAGAAATGCAATGAGAAGGGCTGGCTTAATCCCTTGAGCCTATGTAGTTCAGCTCCCAGTCTGAATGCCAATATACAGGCCATCTCTGTACCACATATGCACTGAACAGGGTCCTACTGAGTAAGTCAGACATCCTGGCCATTAGTGTATGCTGCTCTGCAAGACAACTTTGCCTTTGAGATAAACACATTTACCTTTCAAGAGCAAGCAGACATGCCTGCGTCTCAAGGCAAGCTGGAGCTTGCATGCATCCTGCACATCTCTGAGCCGCAGGACTCTGATATTCCACTTACACCATCATAACCCGGAGGCTCTTTCGAGGCTGTTCGTATCCGGGCAGATGCTAGTTACTGTCCCCACGAACATGAAAGCAGCAATTGGTCTCTGCTGTGGGCTGGAAAAACTGCTTCCTTTAACACCAGAAATGTGCATCCTGTATCTCTGAGATCTAAAGGAGAGCTGCTGAAGCGTTTTCATGCAGAGACTATTAAAAAAATATTTTTATTTTCTCTCTACTTTTTTTTCCTTTAAGTTTTGGAATAGAGGAGTCAGGTGCCAGCTGAGGTTTCAATTATAGTAGTGCTGTATGCCCTATGCTGACTCCACAAAGCAAAAGCATCACTTTCAGACTTGCGGCCTCATAACACAGATTTATATTAACTAAGACAGACTCAGCTAGTCCCATGGAAGAGAAAAAAATCAGTTCTATTTATCTCCGGTGTTCATTTCACCTTCAGGATTTCTCCCTTTAAAAAATCAAAATACCTACACAAACGTACAAGTGTACTTACAGGTATATATGCACATGTTAAAATATATGTAACAGATACCATTCCTTTCCCATCAAGATGTTAGTTACAGCTTTCTGTATCTGGTTGTGCTGGAAGAGGAGAAGATTTTATCTCCTGCTTTTTCTTCCTGGCTTTGGTATGACAAGAAACTCAGATTGACAACTTTTCATGAAGAAATGCATAGAAAAAAGGACCTGCTTAACACAGAAGGGCTCTCCACATGGGGAAAAGGCAGGTATAAATGGTCTCCAACACATCTGTAAAATTGCTAGACTTTTACTAAACAGTTACTAGAACCCGTAAGTTTATTTTGCCAAGAGGAGCAATGGGCACTGGGGTAACTTGGACACACTCCAGTTCCTCATCATCTGGATTCCTTTACAGCAAAGTACTGAGACGCACCTATAATTATGGTTGTGCAAAACTTTTCATTAGAAACTACTTTTTCCTAAGTGATCTTTCCTCTAAGAATTGCTGGATAATTAATGCATTTAAATAATTTCCACTGGTTGTCCAAAACCCAGATACTTTCACTCCACAAATGGTTATCTTAGTCAAAGTTATGAGAAAAATTTTAAAAGTTTTTAATTTCATTCAGAAATGTTCATGGAAAACACTTGGTAGCTGCTCTAATAACAGTGTCCACAGCAATGAGCTTTGCTGATGACGCACATACTTTATATACCCTCAAAACATTCAGTTGCATTCTTCCCATACAGCACCATGGCTGCTCATTTAGGTTAATTTATAGCAGCATCTGGGGCTTCTGGTCAAAATTCCCCTGGGGAACAGATCAGAGGGAGAGTGGGGCAAGGACTGAAACAAAGCCAAACCATAAGAATAGCTTACAATGCATAAATTAACCTTTTTCATCACAAACACAGCATCCTCCAATTGACTCTGCTACAACTGGACGTCAAACTTCAGCAAAGATACCACGGCAAATTAATGATTCCTTATTTTTGTGCAAGCCTGCTAATGTCTACCGATGAAATTCACTCCCTCTACTAGCCAAGGCAATCTAAATTGAGATTGGTCCATTTTGCTTTCTTAGTCTGGGGAAGTTTCCTGCCAGCTGGGCTTGCAGACATGGCCAAGAGAACAGAACACACCCAGTATGGGAATCCACCAGGTCTTGACCTCAAGTTTGAAATCCCTCTCCTCCATCCACAGTACTAAATCCACACCGCCACTGCACAGCACTGCTGCACAGTACCTGTTTATCAGCCAAGCACCCATATTTAGATCTTTATCTCCTTGCCTAGTTACAAAACATTATTCAAATGTCATCTCTTAGACATATATCAGATAGCTTCATATATATATATACCCACATGCCTAAACACACATCCATCCACAATCCAAATGTGTTGGGGTCTTTCTGGGTTTTTTTGTGGGCTGTTTTGGTGTTTTTTAAAACATTCCTTTGCCTGGTCACTCCATCCATTCGAATAACTTAGAGGAAAAGAGCAGGCAGTGCTCTTGCTGATGTGGGAAGAGAACGCTCCCCAGACAAAATCTTCAGGAGGAAATAATATTCGGGTACCAGGTCTTGAGTGAAAAGGCAGCGATGCACAAATGAAAGAATCTATCTTACTATTTGTCTAGAAATAGATTACAATCTGCCCCTTAAAATATCCTTATTTTTAGAATATTCAAAGTTCAGCTTTTGCCAATTAGGTCTTTTTTTCCCCTCCTTTTCTTTTTAAAAATCAAACTGTATTTCAAGTACAGATTGTTTCTACAGAAGAGTCAGTTCTTATTATCAGTGGACTTCTTAATTAATGTTCACCCTGTCTTTTTCTGTTGCTATATTGAATTTGAGTGCATATGGCTTAATAGACACACCAGATGCTGCTTCCCTAGGTGGTTTAGGAGCTAATACTTCATCATTTGAAGGTTTTTAAAAAAAGAGAGGCTCATTATTTAGTGGATTAGCCACCGGTTCAGAAGAGGAGGCAACCTCGAGGAACTAACTTGCCTGGCTGTAAACCAAAGTCCAGAGACTTAGAAGGGGCTGTGCTGCTGCTTCACTGAAGAAGAAGGAAACAGGCAGCCTGGGCTCCTTCCTTTTTTCAAAGCCTCTAACAGAAAACCAACAGTGAAATGATGCCTTGCAGAAATAGCATCATTTCTCCCCACTCTTCTCCAGCCCAGGCAAGGACTGAACCCAATGCACTCTGACTTCTTCCAAGGCTGCCCCGCGTCTCTTCCTGCTCCAGTCATTTGCTCGCCATTTCACCCTCCCTTAGGGTTTGGAAGGTGGATAGAGATACAAAAACACAGGTTAACACACATTAGCCTTTAACAGCTGCCACCCACAGAGATACCAGCAGTCAGCCAGCAGTGACATCTTGGACTCAGGCACATCGCAGATTGAATCACTGAGTATGGTGATACCCATCCCCAACTCTCCTCCCCCCGACCCAAAAAGGTTAGATAGAAAAATAAGCAATTCTTGCTCTCTATTACTGATAAACCCAGAAATATCTCCCATGTGTCACTTTAAATGTATGAGGTCACACCTGCTCATTTAGGAGGCAGACAGGCAGGAGTCCAAATATCTCTGGCTGCACGAAACATGGTTGATGCAGTAAAGCAGGTGAATGAAGGGTTAAAGTTTATAAAATGTGTTCTAAAACAGAGTTATGTAGGTAAATACATATTGTGCATTCTGGGTATCAGAAAAAAGCTTGCAGTACATGCCAGTGGATGTGGTTTTAAGTACCCATGCAGACAACGTATTTCTGAAGCCAAAACCATTGAAACAACAGCAGCCTTTCTAGCATTTTTAGACTGAGCCAGCTCTAAACAAGTTTTTTGTTTAAGATAAATATGGAGGATCTGACAAATCTACATCCACAATTGCCATAGATTACAACTACAATACAGCCTGATTGCAAATACATTCAATTCCCTTGTGTTGCAAAAACAAAAAAAAACTAACCCCCCTCCCCCCAAAACCAAAAAAACCACACACACAAAAAAACCCCAAACAAGAAGCCACCACAAAACCAAAAAAAACCACCAACCCCAAAAAGCCCAGCCAAAGCCCAATGCCTTGCCACATCACAGTCACCGGCAGCAGGATGCCGCTGCTCCCAACATCAGAAGCTGCTCAGGCTGCTCCTCAAAGGGAGATAGCTTTTTTCGGTCTCTCCCAGCCCTCCCAATGCCTCAGTATGCCTGGAGGAGCTGGGTAGGGATGGGCTGCAAAGACACATTGTGGGACTGCTTTATTTTCCCCATTTCAACCAGGTAGCATGGTCCCTGAGAGCAGAGGCTTAAGCACTGCATATGCACAATTTCTCCCTAAGTCTTCTACCTTTTTGGCACGCTGGCAGGGGCAACGCATGGTTCATAATTCTTCCAAAACGGAGAGGTTGGTGGTACAGGGATCTACAGAAAAAACTGAATCAGCATTTCCCTTGGTTTTCTTTCATTTCACCAGGAGTCCTCCATATGGAGGAAGTCTAGAGTTTGGCTTTTTGCTTTGAAGTGAGGTTAAACCAGACCTCCAGCTTATTTGGAGCAGGTGGTACAGTAAAGATGTTAAAATGAGTTAATGGGCAGGATTATATGACTTCATGTTTATGGTAGACAAGGACTAGAATGAGAACAGTGGAAGTCCTCTCTGCTCTTCAGTCCTCTGATGCTTTCTAAGCTTTTTTCCTAAAAACAAAAGAGAAATACTAACTCGTAATCTTTAGGCCAAGTCAGCCAGCTCCAAGCACTTGCTGCCAGGCTGAGCAGCCACTGCAGAAGCCTGTGCTGGAGCATCCGTTTACTCCCACCCACCGAGAGAGGGTTTCACCTGCCCAAATGCTCACTGCCTGCCTCAGGCAGCCTGTGGCACAACGTGGTACAGGGCATGGGCTCCCAAGACATCTTCTTGGGTTGTCCTTTAAAGACGAGAGCTCGTTACTCTGCATGAGCACGCCAGGCTCCAGTCTCTCTCTGGAGAGAGTGTTAAATATAAGCCGCTTTAGACTTCTGGTTCTGCAAACACGACATGCTGACATCAACATGAAGTGAGAGAATAAATTTGTGCAGAAATAGCTTATTGCAGCCCAGCCAACCGCCGACATATTTTGCCTCTCTAGTGCTATCACACAGGAATCTTCACTTTTTAAAAGGCAAGAGTTAAAACCGGCTAGGAGAAAAAGACACGCAGAAGATCTGCAAGGCTTACAATGGTAGAAATACAGAAGGGAAAAAATCCATGACAAAGTCTTCACAAAAATTACACTGGCCCTGATGAGTTCCCTAGCTGTGCTTCACATGGGCCAGGACAAATTCTTTTCAATGACAGGTTATAAATATGCTGTCAAATAGATAAGGCTTAAAATTCCCACCCCTAACCCAAGAGCAACAAGGGTCATTTCCCAAGCCTTACTAATGCCAGCTGATCAACAGCCACAACCTTAACTAACAGCTACCTAAAGCTTGATCCCTGCAGCCTCATCTAGGCACTGAAATCACCTCGGCTGCAAAGATACTGATACTGGATCAGCCAGGAGGAGGCATCATCTCGGAGGTCTCCCGTGTTCACAGAAAGGACTATTGTAATTCATCACTTCCGGGCACCTACCTAACATCAATGGCAATTTCTTGCCCAGTGCCTTGTAGAGACGGCCCATCAACCCGCAGCACCGCTACAGCCTGGCCTGAAGTGCCTTCATCCAAGTTCAGGTATACCCTGAAGCCACAGGAGGTGAGAACATCTCCTCAGGCTGTAGACAACTCTCCTCACAGCAGTGTTTCCCTGAGGGCCATGAGGAGCTCTGCAAAGCTCCTCCAGTCCCAGCAAAGCCTCCTCCAGCTGTAGGGCCTTGGCTGCCTGGCCATCTCTGGTGGGGTGGGTCTGCCACCACACAACTGCCTGGGGCGGTCCCTGTGCATTTGCTGCACAAGATGGCAAGTGTCAACTCCGCTGCCAAGACCGATCAGAGGAGGGAGGTCTGGCAACAGAGTTTTACAAGGGGGATTGGAGCCCTCGCTACATCCAGCCCATGGTATGAGCACTTCACCGTGCTGCGATAGGAAGGCTGGCTGACAATTTGTAGAAGACATTCAGGGGCCTTTGGTTGGTTTAGTATCTGGCTAGACAGTAGCCACTCCTTTGATGTACAAACTCATTCAACAGATTATTCTTCCAAGGCATCTACTACCTCTAGTGCAAATCAGCCCAGAGATAAGTTCAGAAACATGAACATACGCTTGCTTTCAATTTGCTCCTTCAAAACCTTCCTGATACACATCATCTCACAGTCCCCATCCCAGAGACATGTATGCATTGTGTGTAATGTATTGCATCAGTATTTTCAGTGAGTAAAGCGGTGCACACGCATAACTCAAAGGAGGGGAGCGTGCACATGTGCATGTGCATGAGAAGCACGTGGGTCTGAGAAGCAAAAGCAGAACAGCACTTACAAGCAAAAATGCATCATCTTTTAAGTGCAGCCACCTAATCCTTTTTCTTTTAGGTCTGTTTGGCACAAGATCACATTGATAACACCATCCTATCAAGCCACCAATCCCCTTGTATGCGGTGTTGTTGCCTTTTTTTATTCTCAGAGAAAAAAAAATGTCTCTTTAATGAAGCTGTTCAGCCTTATGTTTGAACAGCAAAAGCAGAAGCCGACCTCATCGGTGTTTAAGAGTTACAGGGGCCAAGAGCGTTTTCTCGCTGAGCATCAATTCCAGCTCTTTGAACCAATTGCCACAGATTCCAGGAGCTTGCCCACACTACAATTTTCACACTTCGCAGCTGTAAAATTGTTAAAGCGATATCTTTCCACACGGTTGCTCTGTTATTAGTGCTTAGTTTGGCATGCCACCTTAGTTACGGGCTTTAAATGCCACTTTCAGCACTTCCCGGGGTAACCTTAGCCATGAAATCGGAAAATCAGATCATTTTCTGGTCTGTTTTCTTCTTTTTCTCTGGATGAGATTAGATTTTGCTACGCTTGACTGACAAACCTCATTTGGGATTCCAGAGGAGGCCAAAGCCCTGACCTCCTTAAGAAGTGGGAGGCAAAGATGTCTCAAGCTATGATGAGGAAGAAAGAGCTAATTTCAACACATCACATAACAGGCAATTAGTAATTAATTTGCACTGAGACACAAACACGCTTGCAAAATATGTTCAGAGAGTGCCTCCCTGTCAAGTCAGGGTGCTTAGTTTTAGCTCTCTAAAACGATGCTAAAACATAAGAGGTTTTCTTCTTCCTCTATGTTATCTATTTCTTTTGTATTTTTCGCAGGAAAACAACTATGGGAGCTGGGGGTTCTCTTTAAACATTTTAACTAAATCCAATGAAGAAGCAGCCCAACAGTGTTTTCAAGAATTGTTTTTTAACCATGTCTAAGTGATTATTTGACCTTTCCGTTGCTATAATCTTTTGACAGATCATTATGTTCCAAGCATGTTATCAGTGCTAGACGCAGTGTTACTTAAAAAGGATGCCAAACTGCACATCAACCATAATGAACAACAGACAAATGTCAAAAAATTTAATTTCTAGTGTTTAGTCATGCCCCTGTTGAAAGTTAACATCACATTAAATAGTATTATGGAATATCATTCAAAATGACAGGCCAAAACCTCAGCTGCTCCATCAAGTAACATACTTTAAACTGTAAGACATCAAGGTTTGATCCACAGAGCTGTATTAACTGATGATATAGAGGACCACCCACTGACACCCTGAGACTTACTGTGATTAAACTGGAATAAAAAAAACGTATCAAAGCAGAGATGCCCAGCACTAAGGTTTTCATTTTGGTAATTATTAACATCATCAAAGAAAAAAAGAAATCAATCAATATGCAGAGTCTGAAAATATAGATTAGGAGGACTGAAATGCAAGGCACCCTAGAGAGTTTATAGTCTTTGCCTGGAGTTATTCCTAAAGCCACACCTCCAACTAGAAAGGCTGTAGTACAATCCAAGTACACCCAACTCTCCAGTGTTTCCCAAGAAGCATGGGCTCGCAGGGCTTACCTCCTCTCAGGAAAACTTTATATACTGGATCTTCACGGGACTCCTTCCAAGTTTCAACACAAGCGCAAGCTGAGGAACCAACTTCAAAATTTATACACGTGGACTTATTTCAGAGCTACAAGCACCAAGAAGGCTTTTACCCTGAGCACCACTTCCAGCTCTTTGAACCGACTTTCAGAGAAAGCTGTTTACAGACAGGTTTGCAGAGCTGGGGAAAACGGATGGTCTGTCCCAGAGAGCAATTCAGAGAAGGGAGGCTTTTCTGAGCAAGAACGAGCTTGCAGTGGCCACCACCCCTGCAAACCCAGCTTCAAAACCCCTACAAAGCTGACATGCCAATGTCATCATAGAAGACCCTGTTTTGTGCCTTTGCAACCTTGCTGACAGGCAGAGGCTGCTAACTTTTCCATTGTTGCCAATTATCCCCAGGCATTTGAGGCAGGGTAAATGAGGCACACTTGACAAGTGACACTAATCGATTTTTCAGTGTGCATTTTTTATATTTAGACAGGGAGTGCCAAGCTAATGAAATGAACTACTAAAGTACAAAAGGGGATTACAGCATGTCAAATAGTCTGTGAAAAGCACCCATCTCAATGTCCTTCAGTCTTCCACTGCCACCGTTCTTTGCTCCTACCGCTTGACTTTGACTTCAATGGCCTTAGCAAAGCAGGCACACAGGGGCAAGGGCTCGTTCGAACCAAGTCAGTCATGACAGGACAATGCACTGCTGACGAGGCGACCACAAGGAGCCCTACGGAGCTGGGAGTATCGGTTCTGGAGAGCCCCTGATGGGGCAAAACCCCACAGACACATTACAGACAGACAACAGGAAAAGACTTCCTCAGCCATGACCTGGTCAGTGTTAAATGCCAGAAACCACAACAGCCATCAGTAACCACCTCTAACATCTTGAGCAATGACTCTGAATCAAACATTTAAGACAATCCTTCTGTTAAAAACTGAAATCCCTTAATTTTAATGGTTACTGCTTAAAATGTAGACTTGGGGATCAAGGCTTAAGGGCCTCCTGTCAAAAGACTCTGCAAGTGTCACTAGACGCACAGATATGTGACTAATAATACATTGCAGTCTTTCCTGCTGCTACCAGATCTCCATGCAGTTTGAGCTTGAGGATCATATCGCAACTCAGAGAAGCAGGAATTTGGAGACTGTGTCTCTTGTTATTTCACATCATCACTGTCCAACTCAGAAATTGCAGTATGTTGCAAAGCTTAAATATTTTACTTTCTCATCAGGCATTCACAGCTTTCCCTCAGACAAAAAATAACCATGCCCTGCTCCAAGCCTATCCCAATGTTGATGTTCAATCTGGGATACAGCGTGGCTTCCCCCCGTTCAGCTACATCATGGATTGGCACCTGCTTAGACCAAGTATGAGCTGACAGTTTCGTATGCATGCCCTGCACAGAGCACATCCCATCTGGAATATTATTTATGGGTCAGGAATGAGATGAGGCAGTTTGTGAACTTTGTCCAGTGATAATCCCGCTCCCCCAGATCTGCAGCAGGACAGGAGGCCAAGATGCCAAATTCCTCAAGCATTTGTTTCTTAAAAAGCACAAGGTTTATTCATCTGTTATCCCAATTAAGAAGCAGGATAAAGGACTTCCATAGGGAAGATAAATGTTGGTAAAGTTCATCACTCCCAGCTATTTTGCTGCTTTGAGGACAAACACATGATCCAGACTCTTTTTCAGGCAGAAGAGTCCCTTCCAGGCCTGGTGCTCTTCTCACATCTTTTTGATTTCTCACTCCCCTGACCAACTCACCCTACCTGCTTCCAGTGCAATTGAATATTAATAGCCTGAAATTTCCTATTTCATGTTACAAAATTCTTTATCTGTTGCCTGTCTTGTATTTGATCTTCATATTTTCTGCTCATCCTATGTTTTTGTTATGAATAAAATAAAAATTAAAGAGAGTAAAGTAATAAAATAAAATGAGATCATATAATGAATATCTTGGGCATTACAGATAGAAGGAAATTAGAAAAAGTTCTATAGAGCTGCATTTTTATTCAACAGGATATTAACACACATATTTCTTCAAGACCCAAATCAGAGCATCTTTTTATCACTTGCAATGACACAGAGGACTGGCAGGAGACAGAGGATGTGGACAGTCTTGTAAATAAACCGCTCAGATCCTCCAGCAATGAAGCACATAAACAGGTGAGTAATAAATAGCAATGTGATTATGCCAAAGTTTCTGCCTGTTCTCAGATGTCCCCATCAGACATCGAAATCAAAGAAATCTCACTCTGGTATGGTGTGATGCTCATTCCTCTTGCAATGCAGCAAGAGAAGCGTTGGGAGCAGCCCTTACTGCATGGAAAAATGCAGTGATTTCATAACCATGGGGTTTGCTTTCAATCAGCATCAAGAACTTTGCTCTAATTCTTTTACAACAGGATTTCTGCTAAAAAAACATGATTCTGCCTGGCTGCTTTTGGTGAGTGCCCAAGTTTTCTGTTCTCAGGTTGCTTGGTTCAAGAAGGAGAGGTCTGATGCTTTCACTATCTGCGTTTTGACTTTTGTCCCTCAGTTTGGTCAAAGTGTCTGTCCTGAGACAGCCCCCACTTGCAGCACAGCTGCCACATCTATTCCTTTCACAAGGAGGATGACTTGCAAAGGAGAGATTCACACAAAGCACCACTACCTACAAAATAAATTGGTTCGAGCTCATCTTTCCCCATTAGTCCCAGAAAATGCCCCAATTGAAGGGAAAATTGATTTCAAGTTGAGTTGACTCCTCTTTGCACGCAGCTCAACACTATCTTGGACAGCAGAGACAAGAGGAAGACCTTGTTTCAGGTCCTCCTCTATAACATGGCCACTTTTCCTTCCGGGATCTGCCATGTCCTTTTGCTCATTTCTGGCACCCTAAATGATTCATCACGAGCAGAGCTGCACTCCCTCTCCTTTTCTTCCTTTTTTCTACAGAAATATTCCAGATCTTTTTCTTCAACTCTCCCCGCTTCTGTGAGAAATACCACAACTCAGCCAAGGCTGGCATTTATGCTTTCAAAACCAGCCTTCACAGTTATTACTCTTGCAGCAAAGAAGGGAGCTAGTGTTATTAGTCATATTGCTTTCCACCAGAAATGTAAAGGAATCCAATAGGTAATAAAGGTTATTTTCTTACATTAAAGATAATAAATTTGTAGAAATTTTGGAATCTATAAGGCTCAGAAAGGCCTAAATTGTTGCAATCCATCACCCCTGGGGTTTTCAGGGGAAGAGGTGATTCTCCTCTCAGTTGCAACTTCATAAGAACTTCAGGTTTTGGAAATTAACAATACTATTCACTATGGACACAGCATCTTTATCTTCAAAGGGACTCCTTAAAATATGAACCAAGTAACTTGCACTTAACCTTTTTATCTACTGAACATTTTATTTTTAACACTAATAAAATTAAAACTATGTGTTGCCTGTAGTACAGCACTGTTTTTTCTTAGAATAATAAACAGCCTATTTTACAAGCTACATAATTCATGTATATGGTAAACCCAGCAGAGAAAACTTACGATGATTAATAAGTTTAACATTTTTACTTAGGTCACGTAGTCACTTTCCAAAGACATCAATAAAATGTTTTAGAGTTAAATAACAAATCAGTCACTGACAAGATAAATCACTGTAATGGGCAACTACTTTCCAATTACACTTTATTTTTGCAGAA
This sequence comes from Gymnogyps californianus, assembly GCF_018139145.2. Lineage (NCBI taxonomy): Eukaryota > Metazoa > Chordata > Aves > Accipitriformes > Cathartidae > Gymnogyps > Gymnogyps californianus. The sequence continues at coordinate 61,341,960 of NC_059474.1, read as the reverse complement.
GTCATTTTGGGGAAATGGCATTAATTGCCATTTGGAGTTGATAGGGCATTACCACCAAGCAGGGAGGGAGGCATCTCAGTTCAGAACCATAAATGTCCTGTGTGATGCCAGCATGATACTTAAGTTGAAAATAAATCACAAGCAGCATGAAGATAGCAGGGGTAATAGTTCCCCCCTCCCCACAGCTGATGACCTAAATAAATGAGAAACAGTTCTGTAAAAGGTAAACCACTTTTTTTTTTTTTAAAAAGCAAGCTATTCTTCCATCCAACAGCTCAACTGCACACTTTCTATGGCACTCACTGGCTGCAAATATCCAAAGGTATTAGTTACCTGCAATGTGCTTTTACTGATGCAGACTTTTTTCAAGGACAGGCAAAAATGAAAGAAATATGCCCCATGCCTCCTGCACAGTTATGAGACGGCCAAGAAAAGCCAAACATTACCAGAAAAATCTCTCACGTCAAAATAACCAAGAGAGGAAAAAGTCAGGATTGGTATAGCAGACCTGCTTTAAAAGATAAAAGATAAAAACTACCCACAGTTCTAGCAATTCCCACAGTTCTACAATTCGGAGTGACTTGCTATTTAACTCATGTGCAACAACAGTACAGGAGAGGGAGCTATTTACAGAACAAACCTAACACAACCAGTCAAGCTTAAACAGATAAGAAATCGCGACATATCAAGGAGAGAAATACAATTAGAGAATCCAAATTCCTTCAATCATGCCCCCAAAGCAGCACTCCCCCTCCTCCCGTCAGGAAGGAGCTGAACCCTTTGGCTATGAGGAGCATCCCTGTCTGCCCCAGGCACCATGAGGACTTCCAGGAGTCTGGACAGCAAAATCACATTGCCATTTTTATACGAGGAGCCTCATCTGCTGCTGTTGGTGGTCAGTCCCTGTGTCTCAGCAGCATAATAATGTAATAAACTTGCTCCATGCAGGAATAACTGTAGGGTTTTTTTTCAGTTCAGGTCAGAGGTACCTAACAAGGTCTGGTACCTCCAGAGTATGACACTGCTGCATGGAGAGCGCATGGGGAAGGGATTTGGGATTTCAGCCCTAGAAGACCATCTGAATCCCTTTTTAGACACCTACATCCATTTTTGGATTTGGCCCCATCTGCCAACAGACTCCAGAATACACCTACACCACAGGCTGGCAACATGGCCATAGCTCAGGTCAGCACAGCTATTTGCTCCATCACCAAACCCTGGGCTTCAGCGCGGACACATTCAGCAGCACATGAACCTGGAAGAAAATACATTGCATCCCAGCAGCCAGCCTGCAGAGAGCCTGATGAGATGTGGGAGTCTTTCAAGATCTGCCGCTAATACATTTGCGTTAACTCTTAAGGTAGTTAATGGCTGGACTTATAAACTCTCAAACTCGAGCATCTCAAGAGGATAACTGCTTGTATTAGGAAAAAAAGTGTTTGATTCCCAGCTCAGCTCAGGCTTTATTATGGACTCTTAAAATGCCCAGTTGCAAAGTATTGCTTTTGTGTCTGTGTACACCTCTTTAAAATTATTGAACCAGGGCAAATTTCTGGACTGCACTAGAATCTGAAAAAGTTCAAATCCTTCCTTCCTTCTCCCCTAGTTCTGATCTATAAATATTGTAAAATTCAGGATTAAGGCCAGACAGGCAGCAAATAAATGCATGGCAATATGGCTTTCCATAATGCAGTAAGCAGTGCTATCAACTCACCAATTCGGCATTGTTGGGCAGCATTTGAAAGTCCTATTGTAAAAACTCCAAGGGAAGCACTTAACTTGTCAACCCCATCCTGTTACAACACAAGCAGCCACCACAGTGGATTTTCCTGTTTGGGTAGCGCCAAGGGCACGCTCCACAAATGAGCCAGGCTGCTCTTCAGCAGCAAATCACTCATTTCCAAAGGAGCATCTGTGATGTCTCATCCCAACAGCTGCCCTCGGGTCTCTCTGCAGTCTTTCCACAATGCAGTGTTTTCACAGCGATTTCACAGGCTGTTCATTTTCAATAAATATTAGCCACCCAGGCTGCCCATGCCGCACTCCGGTGTTTGTGTGCTGCTGCATGGGAAGTGCGTGCACAAGAGCAGGTCTGACCATCTCCCAGGAGCTTCAGCAAATTCCAGGCTCAGTTGGTTCACCTACTACTAATTGCAAACCTCATTTTCCAACTGCTCATCTCCCTTCCCTTCTTATCATTAATACTTTAATGGATGCAAATGTCCAGGATAAGGCAGAAATGTTCTTGGACTCTCAGCTGATAGCTAGCATTAGTAAACAGATGGGTATGCAAAAATCAAGTGTCAAGCATACCGTTATGTGTAATACAGCAGTACCGATATGCCCCATATAAGGTTAGGAAATTGCTGTGCCATTTGGTATACTTTGCCCCAAAAGACAGTAAAAACAGGCTGAACCGACAAAAAGGTGCGAAACAGACAGAAAAAGAGACTTGCCCAAGGTCAGAAGCACTGCTTTAAACATCCCAGCCTCTACTCTTTGCACAGAGATGGATATGTTCACAGCACACTGCAATGCCTTCCCCAGGTTTACATCAATCACCTGTACTTCCTATTTAGTCCTCAGAAATCAGGCTGTGCATCTTACTAAAAATGCACTTTCAACAACAGATTCAAGCCATAAGTCTCCAGAGCAAGACAGAACTTTCAGAGGGAGATACAGTCTTGCCCCCAATGTTGCCTTTTGCAAGGCTCACTTGAAATTAGTCTTCTCAGTGCTTATTTGGGCACCTATATACGTCACCTAAGTAGAAAAAGCCCTTGTGCTCTAGCAAGTTCTACTCACTTCAGTACGAAGTCTGACCATCAGGGCAATTGCACAGGAGTCAAAACATGGATGTAGGTGACTCAGAGGAACTATGGTTTAATATTTTGTCCTGATGGTGCATCGTTTCTTCTGAATACTTCAGCTATTTCTGCAGTTGCTTGTCACAATGATGAGAAACAATCAGAATTTTTTTCTTTTTCCAAACCAGCACTACTTCATTTTTCTTTGAATCCTGGCTGCATTTCAGCATGCGGAAATGCTGCGCAAGTAGCCACAGAAATAGATGATCTTCCTCCCTCCTCTCCCCTTATTCACCTAATCATTCCCCCTTCCCTAACCAACCTGATAGAGAACAAGGTGGCTTAGGTTCCCTTTGCTGAAAAGGGAGAACACTTCCACTTTTACTGAATTTAATGGGCAAGATGAGGCTCTCTGAGTAGCCAGCATAGGCTTTAGCTGTTCAGACAGGCACAGCATCCAAGTACAGCGAGAGGACCCACACACACAGTCCCAGCCCATGTTTCCCAAGCACAGAACTGACTTAATACCGACAATATAAACCTCTGTCCAGGTATTCAAAGAGCTCCCTGCAACACAGTGCAGTTATAGCTGATCTTCAAAGGCCTAACGCACATCCTAAAACAAGCTCTCCATCTCCATGAGCATTAAAAGATACTGAGAAGTTTCTAAAACCTGGCTTCTGATTTGGAAACCTCCTCCCTTCTTGGCTTCCTTTGGGTGCAGGGAGAGGGAACGACATTTTCTGCCATCGATCCTGCATATATAATTTCTAGCCAGACGAGAATACAGGAAAAAACATTGAGGTTTTATGGGCTGAATTGGAAGAGAGGTAAGATTTGCAAAAGCTGGTAATTACGTCTTTTAGAGGCCAACAAAAGGATCTGAAAATAACTCCAATTTTCTGATTATGGGGATTCAGCTTTCGCTAGGAGACAGGTCACATAGAAGAACCCTCCAGCTAGGATCCCAAAAAGCTCTCAAAAGTTTGGGTCAACTGTGATTTCCTTCAAAACACAGTGCATGAAGTTCAAATATATGAACAGATATAAGGTCTCAATTCTTTCTCAAAACACCACAAATTGTTGCACTACACTTTCAGAACAAAGACACAGGACTATTATACCTAAGAGTAAAAAAAACCCACATCCACCCAGAAAGAAACTAATTACAACATTAAAAATAATATAATATCCTAACATGCTTCAAGCATTGCAATAGAAAATAAGCACACAGGGAGCAGAAGAATATGGCGATATCTATGATTGCTCCTTGAGTCTTATACATCATTTCCCTAAAATGGGGTTTTGGGGAAAGAAAGATTAGTAGAGCACACTAAACATGCAAAAAGGGGTAAAATTAAGGATATTTCAAGGTCATGTTTTCTGAACACAATTTATAGTTGTATTGCTAGCACTGAAGCTAACAATTTCCACACTAACCTAGAACAAGCATGTTTTTTACGCATGATGAAAACACTGTTTTCATTACTGTTAGCAATATTGCCAGAAAGTAAGTGTTCTACCTAAACTGGGCGATAGCTGTAACATTCCTATAAGGCTGTACTCATATATGCTTAAAAACGCTACTGTAGTGAACTAAATCCAGCCACAGGTAATCAAAATAAAATGTTTTAACAGGTAAAACAGTATTCTTGCTTTATTCTTAGGTAGTGAGTTTCTTTTGTTTTATAAAAGCTCATTTACAAAACCTTCTTAACTCCCACCATACCAGCCACTATTTCTCACTCTTTATGTTTTCTCCCTACAATCCTTAAATTCCAACCAAAAACACTTAACAGAGTCATAAAGGCAGATTTCAGCTGGTTTCTGAATGAGCCACTTGAGACCATCCCACCTCTCATCCTAAAAATTCCTCCTCAAAACGTACTTCTCCCGTTTGGCTTGCAACAGTGGTTCGGCTCCCACACTCTCCCCTTCTCCTCTTTTTGCCCTTCTGCACAGAAACACTCAAAAACCGTGAGAGAAAGCAAGAGCATGTTGCTGGAATTAGACTAACAGTGTTTTGTTTTATAAGGATGACTTGAATTAGCTAAAGCAAGAAGACTCAATAGATCAGCTTTTGCATTCACACATAATAAGGCAAGTTCAGAGCAAATGGATGAGGCGATTGCTGATGGCCAGTGACACAACCACCATTCACTTCCAACACACCAACTCCCAATTACTTTCACCATAAAAACATCAAGTATCTACTTGAAGGAAGAGGTTGGCGAGAATCTCAGATGGCCCTTCCCGTCCAAGGAGGGTCTCTGCCCTGCAACCCCACAGAAAACAAAAGTCCAAAAGCATATCATCTGCTTGGGAGGCTTTATCACCCAAAACAAGGGGCTGACCGAGGACAGAGCAGCCAACAGCAGAGCCATCAAGAAGAAAACCCTCCAACGGCAAAGAGCATGCAAAATTGTTAAACCCTTAATTCACAGATGCACTGAGGCACCTTGGGTGACAGCTTTCAGGGCTTCAGGAAGTCCTCACAGAAACACAGGCCCTGGGACTGCGAAGGTGGGAAGATGGAAAACAGTGACCATCGTTCCCCACTGTTTGCAGGATCAATTTAACACAATTATCAGCTCCTTCTTTTGAGCAAAATCATGACAGCACAGCGCTGCTCCAAATTAATTCGCAGCAGTGGAGGAGCAGCTAGGAAAGCCTGTGGCACAGAAATGGCCAGAAGCATCTGCTCGTTAGTCATGCCCGCTCCTGCGAGCACCATGGTCCCCAATGCTGCCCATGCCACAAGCATGGTTCCTCATCACCTCACAATCCTCCTACGCATCAGCAAGCACTGCACGCTTCTCATTCCCCTTCATCCCAGCAGGACGCTTCAGCAAAACCTGCTGGGTTCCTCTTAGAAGGATAATCTACTGTAGGGAATCTCTCTAGGTCACACCGCAACCAGTCTAAGACCAATTTGGGTAGCCTCCAAGACTACTGGGGCATCCAGCACCCTTTGTAGTGAAAGATGCAAAGAATTTAGGCATTTGAAACACACTCTACACAGCAAACTGAGTCCAGAGATGAAGGTCAAAGTCACAAATGTTTTCAACTGGTATTCTTGCTTTAATCAAGACAAGTGTTTCTCTGCCATAAGAAATTCCTATTTTAAAGCATTCTTTACCCAGACATTTTCTGGCCATACTGTACTGCTGGATAATTTTCACTACCTAAAAGGCTTTTGGACACATACAAACAGATGGTTTTGGCAGCAACGGAGGATGCACCAGTGTCAAAACCTTTGCTTCATATTTATCCCATGCTTTCACCTTTACCAGTTCAGTACTGGATCCAGCCTGCATCAGCATCTTCACGATTTCAAGTAGGTTGTGAGCCTATTTAAACTTAAGACCATCATTCTCACAATATCCAGTGGATACAATCACCTCAACACCTGTGTTCAGGAAAACACGAAAGGCAGAAACTATCTTGGGTACATTTTTTTGAGAAAACTTTACAAACAACTCTCACCAAAGGAAAGACTGTGATGAGGGACAGGGTTTCAAGCTGATGAGGTGGCTGCAGCTCCCCACCAGCTGCAGTGCACTCTCATGCATATGGTACAGGAAGAGACTGTGCTGCAGACATCTTGAACAGTCTGCATCTCCAGGGTTTGCCACGGGTGAGCTTTGTAGACCCACAGGTCATGTAGACCCCATTAGTGACTGGGTATCCAATAAATACAAATCAAAAAAAGCTAAAATCTTCCTTCTAGGCACATCACTACACAAGCATTAAGCCTGTGCTCAACTTGGAGGGTGCATGCCCCCATTTAGGAAATTTCTGTTGCTCCCCATTGTTTTTAAAGCTGAACATTTGCTTCTGCACTTTGGCCATTTGATACTATCAGTAAGATGAAGAGAAAAAAGCATCAGCCTCAAGGTTCTCTACAACTTCTAAGTATTCATTTTGACTACACTGGCCTTGCAGTGCCACATTTCCTGCTAACACATCCACTTTAGTTTCTGCTTCATGGCTAGCTGCCTGGCCCTGGTGAAAAAAATTGTTATTTTCATGAGGCAGCACTAGCTGACAAAATAATTGACTCCTGGGAGCTGCACAGCTACAAACACCCCTAATGTATTATTAGGTATGATGTCATCTGTGAGGCACAATTTAATGACTATTTATCATGTATGCAACACTTCATTTGGAAACATGCTGTATAATTTTTCATCTTCAGCCTACTGGACAAGATAAGAACTTGCCAAGTGTATTGATCTTAAATAATTTACTACACCATGGATAATATCTTAATTTGCTGAGAAAGAAAAGTGACAGAATGGCAGCGCTGGGGACTAACATTTGTTTTTCTCCAATGGAGAATTCATATAGCCTAGGTAAAAGCAGTACGTATTCCCAGAACTCACCTCTTATTTCAGGTCCTCTCAGAGACTATTACTGATGCAGACAACGAAGTTGGTCTTCAGACGGGTACAGTTGTTCACCCCTCTGACGAAAAAGACATCAGATGCAAAGCACTAAAATGTTAAAGCCAAATGGGTTTTATTATCCTAATCTTGTCTCACCTAGTAGCAAATTCAAGCCAGAAAACCTAACCTAGTTATTCCTGGAGCAAGCCCCTCAGTTGGAGCATTGAGCAATCAGTATCAGCTGCAAAAGGTTTGTTTATGTTTTCCTGCCACTCTTGCCAGGTCTCATTTTCACCATATTTGGTATTTTACATTAAATGCCCCATTATAATCACAACCTCCATCCTTCTTTTTCTAATTAGATTTGCAAGCTTCACATTTGCCAAGCAAAGCTTGAAAATGAAAACTAAAGGCTCAAAATCTGTGAGGCAAATCAAAGAATTCAACAAATAAGCAGGATTTAAAATTCATGATTTTCAAGCAAACTGCACAACTTCTGCATGCATACATTTGCAATACTGTGATACTGATAACTGCAAGAAGCAACAATACGCAGCCAATACTCTACCCGTTTCCTCTCCTCTCCCTCTTTTCCCACACTCCGATAACTATTTATATATGGCCACCATATGGTAATTACATCTGGTCACTCTTGGCTTGAGACACACTGGGACCTATCAATTGGAAACGAATACCAATCCCCTAAAACCATCCCATTTCATAAATTGCGTTCTGTGAAACAACCAACATGAAAAGGTTAGACGAGAGAAAGCCTCACATGTTGCTAAATCCCAAAGCTTTTTCCACATTTTCTTCCAAAAACTGAAGCAATATGTATAGTCTGAAACTTACTCTTTTCCAAGACGAGCCTATATTAACAAGTCTAAGTCCATGTCTCGAGTCACATTTCTCCCCGAGCGTGGATGTTGCTAAGTCATCTCCCTTTTGACTGCTTGACCCATACACCAGCCCTGCCCCAGCCACCCACTACATCCATCTGCCTCCAGGGAGAGCTGGGAAAACCCACTAAACTCTGTTTACTGACCTCTTTTGACAAATACTGCTTTCTAATAATTTATTGGTTTTGTTCTACTAAGCACCACACATATTTTTAGGGATGCAAACATCTTCCCCTCCCACCAACATCCCTTCTACCAGAAAAAAGATAAAGCCAAAGGACGGGTTAACATGAAAACTGCAAGCTATATGCAACTCGGGCTCATAACATTTTCAGCATGAATTCTTTATGTCCCTAGTTAACAGGGTAGAAGCTTTCTTGAAACAAATCAGCTTGTGTTCAGTTCATTACTTTCCATGAAAACAAAGAAAAAAAAGAAAATTACTGCTTTTAGAAAAGGACCAGAAAATTCTCATCCGTCGAAGCCTGCGGAGAAGATAAACTAAAAGATATTTTTAAGTAATTACGCATTACACCTAGCTACCTCCCGGGTTTTTACCACTCACTCTTGATTCTCCCATGTTACATCTTATTTCACGTCCAGCAAGATCCCTCAGTAGTGTATTATTCAAAGTAGTATCATGACTGTTGTTTTCAATGTACTAGGCGTATCTGGTTATTTTTGCAGACACTTACTTCTGCAGACATGCAGCCATAATGGATAGCTGCATCTCCCAAGGGAGTTTTCCAAGCCCTGTTAACAAATCAGATAACCTCCCCTTCACTTTCCACAAACTTACCAAGAAATTAAGAAACCAGTTTCTATTTCAAGGCTCTTTTACCAATTTTATTACTGTAAAGAGTGAAAAGAAGGTTTGCGTATTTCTTTCATGGTGAACATCTCTTGCCAATGATGTGAAAGAACTGATTAAAAAGAAATTAATCCATAGTATGTCTGATTTCTCTCTAAAAGGGCTGGCCTTGGAGACTGACCAGTTATCAGTGGAAGGAAAACACCTAGAAGGCAAAAAGTGTCTTAGCATCTCGCAAGCAACATTGTAATATTTCCTGAAGCTAAGGCACCAACAAAAATAGCTTCCTCCAAAATTACAATGACTTTTCCAAAGGTACAAATGGATACTTCTCAACTCCAGATAAGCAGGACAAACATCATAAACCACCTCCATGGAAAAGGTTTACCAACTCTGTGATGGCCCAAAAAAAATAAATAAGCAGTTTAGAAGCAAACTAGCAACCAGGAAAAATTGCAAGTACCATCTTCTTGTAAAAAGCAGAGGACACGGCATCCCCAAAGGCCCAGACCATACCCACACTCCTTGCTCTCACGTGCACTTGTGAGAAAGCTCTGGAAAAGCAAACTCACATGCTTTATAACATAAAGCCATCCCTTGTCCAACTCGAGCTGTCCCTTTCCTCCATCACCCCCTGGAGCTCATCCTGCTACGCACATCCTCCCCAGCAGCTGGGAGGCTGGGGTTTTCTCCAGTCCCACTCACTCAGCTGGTAATGGGAGTGCAGATGCCGGGTCCTGCCGCTCCACCCATCCAAGCCGCCTGGGATGCTGCTGGGGGCAGGAAGGGTGTTACATCTTTCTTCCTGCACACGCTGCTGCGTCAGAGCAAAATTGCCTGTCCCAAAAATAAAGGCGATGATTCCACTTGCAAGGCACCCTGGGGACACTGCAAACCGGCATCCCAGGGCAGAAGGCAACCTATATCCAAGCACATTGCCCCTTCCCAACATGGATACCACAGAAAAGCTTCCTCACTGGTGGGCTTGGAAGAGCATGGGAAGGGCTGTGAGGTGCAGGAGGGCGCTCCTCCCACACCCAGGAGCAGCAGGGAGGAGGGAGAGGGGAGGTGAACGTGCTAGGAAAGAGCGAGGGGGTTTGCAGGGAAAAGCAGGGCCCAGCACGAGGTACCAGAGGGTGAGTGGGAGGGAATGAGAGCAGATATGTACTCGATAATTATAGCTGCATTTCGAGCAGCTCCAGCAAAATGCCGTGGCGTATGCAATGGCAGAGAGGAGAGCCAGACACGCCGAGGAAGCCAAGTTTTGCTCCACCTCAGGTCTCATAAGGGACAGGAGCAGGAGGCGGACACAGGAAGACAAGGGAGGCGGTGAAAACGAGGAATCCTATTTTTGTACCTTAGGAGGAGCTGTGGATAATTCTCTTCAACATGCACTTGGCGCTGAGCTCCTCACCCACCGTCTGGGGAAGGAGCTGCATGGGTCTTCACTCCTCTATCACCATCCCCAGCAGCAGAAACCCTCCCTGAAGTGCATCCACCTCTCTGTGCCTCAGCATCCCCCTGCTCCAGCAGCACCACAGCACTCAGTAGCCACTCTCCCCTCAGCTTTTTTCCTTCCTGGACCAGCTTTCACATTGGAGGCCACCAGACCCAGCAGGAAACGTGCCGGCTGATGGAGGCCAAGTGCCACAAGGCAACAGAACATTTGCCACAGATAATTTATCACAGCTACGCAGTGGCACTGCCGGGAGAACGCACACCCCGACTTTTGTAGTCTCTATCTTTTGATTATTAAAAGGGTCAATTAGCACATAAATTGAGCTGTGAATACTGAGAGGGATTTGAAAACAGTAATAATTAAAGAGCAGGACAGCAACTGAGCTCACGAGCTACCCCTCATCTTCCCTGGCCTGCTTGCCAAGCCGCTCACATATCAATGGAAGAAAAGCAGCAGTGCTCATTAACTGCACTGTGGTACCCAGGAGCATCCGTGCCCCACCAGCCCCATGCTTGCAAATACGCAGGCTCCCTGCCCCGTGCCAAGAGACACAGTATTTATTTGGACTTCTCTAACTTCACACAGCATCGAGTCCCCAAGAAACCTTCTCCCCTCCACCCCTCCAAATGCCTGGGGAGGTTGATCCACAGGTATTCCCTCATCTCAGCTAGATGATGGGACACTCAGCCCCACCATGGGGCCCCCAAAGGGAAGGGGTGTCTCAGCCAGTGAGAGGAAAAGTGTCAAAGCTCAGCACCCTACCTGCCTTCCCCTATGCCAGCCACCACCTAATGAGGAGTATCTGATGGCAAGTGATGTTCTCAGACCTTAAGCTGCTCCCCAGGGAAACCGTCAGCATCTTTTATTTACAGACTGACGAAAATCCCCAGGGAAAACAATGCCTACTCCTACGTGGAACATGGGAAATGTATATCTTTTTAATCACCGTGGCACCGATTCATCTTCAAGGCTGGTACAGTTTCCATTCTTTGTTGCTCTGAAGCAACTGCAGTGATTCAGCTCCCCTGTGAACACCACTGCCTCTTAACCGCAATATTTACTATTAGGATTGCTAAATACACTCACTGACACACAGGCAGCTCCATATTGACCCCCAGGGCAAGGTCTTCTCAGCTCTCCCATACAAGGAAACTAAGCATGGAAAGGAGTTCATCTGGACTCACTTTGTAACCGGTATAAATGATGACAGGTCCACAAAAGCTGAATGAACATAAGCTTAATGAAGAAGCCACCAAGATTTCCGTAAGAAGGAATGCCAATCCAGCATGTTTCATATGTATAAACTAGAACACAACTCAAGTAATGCTCTCCCTTCCTCATCTGAAACATATCAATTTGATGATTTATTATGAAAAGTATGTTTGGCTAAAAAAAAAAAAAAAAAGAGGGGAAAACAAAATGCCACAGGAAAGAAGACTGGAGCTTATTTAGGAATAAACAAATGTAATCATGAAAACAATGGCATATTTCTACTCCATTTAGCACTGCATGAAACCTCGATGCACCAGGCTGATGCAGTTACAAAGATCCATCTCCCAACGCCTTGCAACCAGCAAGATCAAGTACTGGCAGTGATATACCTCCATTTACAAGATCAAAAAGCAAGGCACAGTCTGTTACACAGACAAGTCCCCCAAAACAGAGGCCAAAAACTCACCTGCAAGGCTTAAAAGACAGTAAGACTCAAACCTGCAAATTGTTTTGAACAGGCTCCAGGCATCTAGAGCATAACAGAAAGACCGGGGCTTTTCTGTGATACTCTACAAAAAATATAGGACAATTAATGCTATATATAGACTCTGCCACTCAGTCTCCTGGTCACCTCTGATGTTAACAACTTGTAACAATAAAAGTGAGAGTCCATCAAATTCAGGCGGGCAGTAAACAGCTTTGAAATTAGTGTGAGCCAAGTTCCCTTGAAGAGAGGTACATGCTTGAGAGAGACAATTAGAGGAGCCGAGCAGATTTATATCAGCTGGTTTAGCATTAAATCTCTTCAGAGCATTTAAAAACATTAAATTGAGACCTTATTAAAAACTCGGCATTTTTATTTCACCAGATTAATGACACTTACATTACTAAATTCAATCTGTAGTTTCAAACACCACCACCAACACAGCTCTATCTAAGTGTAATTAAAGAACTAGTCATCATTTTGGGGAAAATTTCTGGAGGCACACCAGCAAGCTTGATAAATTCAAGGAACTCACACTCACATGGGAATTCTAGCACATATATTTTATTACTCCCTTGCTTTTCTGTGTACAATGAAATATACTGATAGCATTACATTATAAAACAGTTGAACTGAAGGGACCGAAAGCTCACAGCAGGCTTCACTTCTACACACTAGTTAATCATTGTTTATTGGAAACTTTGCACCTGTATGTTTTGGCTTGCTAATCTCTTGACTGCAGAAGCTGCAACTCTGAGGGGTTTTGTCTAAAGAGTAGATTGCCAGTTTTGCATGAAGACAGCAAGAACTTTTGTTTTCATTTTTACTTGAGAGGAAGAGACCTAGTCCTGTTGCCACAGGATGCAAAACAGAGGCATATTGCTTTGTAAGGCACTGATCCACTTTCACTCTCTTTTCAAGAGATAATTAAATATGTAGAAACACCATCCACGGTGGCATGCTATTTTAAAGCAAACGTTGGAACACGTACTTAGAATCTGGTGCTTCAGCAAAAAAGAAAAGGCTGCAAATCATCCTTTTTAGTAAGTCAGCACAGAGCAAAATATTTATCCAGCCTTTTCTAGAAGGGCAGATACAGATAGCTTAGTAATACCATGTACTTTGTAGTGGAATTTCCATAACATGTTAAATATCTCCTATTTTCCCAATAGCTTAAGACATTAGAAATTAAATACTCGTATATCGATGATGATCTCCTGTCTCTAGCTTTCCTAACCTATTTGAGAATATCCTGTAGACCGTGAGAACATGCAATACAAAATGTAATAAAGTGTTTGACTGAGCTATGATTGAAATCCTGGCCTAGGTATATGGAAGAAAAAACCCTCAACTGTAAACTACAAATCACATCACTGAAACTAAGTATTGCTAGGACAGTGAGCCACTTATGATCAGGTAAAATATAGTAGATACACGCCTACACTTAATAATGGGAAGAAACAACAGTCACTGTATCTGCATGGTCATGTGGTTACAGCAAGTAGAGTACAAGATTAGGAAGCTTGATTTTCCACTGAATGACACATGATTTTGGCAGTTCCTTTCTTTGCTTTGCTTCCTCATCACCAAAATAAGGATAATGACATCACCTATGTACAACAGATATTTGATCTGAGGAAAGCCCTTGGAATTCCAGCCCAAAAAGGCAAGTATAGAAGAAGCATAACTGAGACTGACTGCTCAGCCCTTTTTTCTTCATCATCAATTACAAAACTCCCTTGGCTTTGGAAATGCCATGTTAGCCACGTGTTAGTGCTACTAACATTATGTTGTTGCCATTTTAAAGCTCAGGAAATCATACATTTCCTTTATTGCCTTTTACAAAACATAAACAAGCTATTTAAAGTAGGAACTGATTCTTTTTCCCCAAGAAATGAAGATTCAAAACATTTTTAAACATGGTGATTTTTCAAGCATCTAGGAGACTTTAATCTCCTGCTGCTACTAGGGGAGGGGAAAAAAAAAGTCAAAGCAGAGTCCAAAATCTAGCACTAAAAAAAAAAAAAAAAAAAAAAAAAGAGGATAAACCTGAGTTTATGGGGACATTTTCAAGAAATCCCAGGTCAGTCCCACCTAGCGCCAGCACCACATCCTTTAATAAGCAGACGTAAAACATTTATGGGATAAAAGTACCAGGAAAACATACCACAGAGTCCCCACGACGCCTGCCAAATGTCATGTCAGTAGCTTGCCTGGTGTGCTGTGCCCCAACCCCAGCTCTCTTCCAAGCAGCTGCTCAGTAGGACAGACCTCCCCTTCCTCGGGTAGGGCCATCAGGTATATGAGCTGTTTGTATTTTTAAGCACATCTAAACAGAGACAAATTCTCAAGTCGCTGGTTATATCTATGTGGCCAAAGCAAAAACGATGGGCTTTTTTTCCCCCTGTGCGTACCCTCGGATTTCATGGCTCTTTCTCCACTCATGATGCCAGCCAGTCATGGAGGTTAATAGGTTCTTTTTCTCCCTTTCAGACTCAACAGACCTATAGACCAACTACTTCAAAAATCAAAACATAACAGAAATATAACTGTTCTCTGGAACAACGATGGCTTTCGTTATATGCCAGTACAGACTGAACACCACACTACTTGGAAAAAGTAGTGCTTCATGTCATGTAAACCTAAGAAAAGGGAGGGGAGGAAAGGAGAGGGAGCGAAGTTCTTCTATTATTTATCAGCCACACAGTCTAGTCTTTGCCCCCACAAGCTATTTCAGAGATCTATGGACACAGCATCCACAGAAGATTTTCTCTCATTAATACTTTCAACCATGCTGATCTACAACACAACACTAAATTTACACACCGATTGCTGTGAATTTTTTTTTTGTCCCCAGAAATGCTTTAAAAAAATTAAATTCATTTGCCTTTATGTCATAACAGTGTGCAAAGAAGTAGCATACAAGCACTGCACATTAACTGAAGCTTGTAAGTTATTGATGAGACTCTTAAAGACTAAGCTGACAAAGCCATTCCACTTTTGGTGATTTACATAATTATATTTTAGGTACAATTTAGTTATTATTCTGCTGTCTATAATCAACTTCTAAGCAAACACTGTGTGTATACCCTTCTGTTTTAACCTGAAGCAATCCAAATTACTCTACAAATGCAGTTCATGCAAAAGCAGAGGTCTCCTGAAAGGCATCTCAGCTATTTGTTTTAAAACAGTGGGTAATAATCAGGGGAAAAGAATAATACTCATCATCACCTCTTTACACTCCTGTGACTGCTCATTTGTTTATATCATGACAGCACCTAAATCAAGGACCAGAGACATTTGCCAGTTGTTTGACAGACGTGTAATTTGGGCATTATCCACCGCCTGTTCTTGCTGAAAAGCTGTTTCCAAACTGCCCCAGAAAGCCCCGGACACACCAGGGTACTCGCTTTCAAAGCATGCGTTCATTTTCTATTATCTGACACAAAAACAACATTGTGTTCTGCATTAGACTGCAAAAATTGTGCCCTTGAAATTCCTCTCTGTCCCAGCCAGGAGGAGGCAAGCAGCAAAGCAGGCACCTAAGCTGAGCGCTCTGTTCCTCCTAAAGGGAAACTCCGGAGGGGAAAACAATGCACATA
This sequence comes from Gymnogyps californianus, assembly GCF_018139145.2. Classification (NCBI taxonomy): domain Eukaryota; kingdom Metazoa; phylum Chordata; class Aves; order Accipitriformes; family Cathartidae; genus Gymnogyps; species Gymnogyps californianus. Next base: position 61,326,298 of record NC_059474.1, on the reverse strand, counting down.
CAAAACAAGAGGGGCAGAAGGGAAGTGAGTCAGGGTTGCCAGAAAGTATTTACTTGCTGATCTGAACACAAAGGAATCTCGAGCATTCCTCGGCATCGCTTCAGCGAGGCTGGTGCAGCACAGTGGATTTGTTGCCACAGGCTATTTAAGGTAAAACTCTGCCATATTTATCCTCTAGCCATGTCAGTGCAAGTTACTCCCCCAGGCCCTGACAGCACAGCATCACTTTGCAAGGCATGCCCAGCTGTGCAAGGAGGCTACCCATCTTATGTTAGAAAGCAAGTGCCTGCCTAAATCCTTTTCAGGAGAGCAAGAGAGATCAGAGGAATTGCTAATGATCTTGAAGCAAGGATGACAGAAGCAGGAAGCCTGAGCCTCCCGACTCCGTCAAAATTGGTTCGTGGGACCTTCAGCAAGTCACCCAGCCTTTGTGTCTCAGTTTTCCCTCCTAATACCTATCTACACACTTAATACATGTGTGTACAGCTGACAGAAGGCTGGAAAACTCCTCCAGAATGCAGCCTGGGCGAAATGTCAGAGCTAGAAAGCAGCAGTGAAAGACCTCCCAAAGATCTTTCAGATTAATATCATTCTTTAAGTAGGCACTGTAGCAGAGAGGGATCACTGCAGCTCACCGTGTTTTCCAAGTGCTGCTCTGGAAGCGATAGACACCTGCAGCACTGTAATCTCAGGATATGGGAGTGACTCTGCCTCCTGAATGCTGGACAAAGAAGGCAGCAGGATCTCAGGGGTGAAAGTGCCTTGCCTTTAGGGAAAGGAAGGATCAGATGAATCACAGCACTGTGTAACTCCTCCTCCTACATGACTCTCCTCTAGTGGACTCACTACTGGCTGAGGACAAGGTAGTGCTGATTTCTTGAACTGAGAAAGAAAGGCCAAACCCTCTGCACCATAAACAGGCTCTGCAAGTGAAAGCCACTGCTCACTAGACCTTGTGCAAACCAGTCAGCCAGCATCTCCCCTCCTTGCAGCTGCAGCCTGTGAGAGACCCTGGAGCAGGGCAGGGACTCTGGCACTGGGAGGTAGCCAAGGGCACCTCATATTTAGCCCTTGTGCTTAAAGGAGCCCTGCTAGAAAGCCTTCCTCAGCCACAACCCTCGGGGAGGGAATGGAGATGCTTGAGATCTGTGCTGGGATATTGCAAGCAGCCACAGCGCCGTAGCAGCAACACGACTTCAGCACTTCATGTCTGCAATGAGATACTGCTGATAATTAGCATTGAAAACACTACTGATGTCGCTAGTGCTATCTCCAGTTTGGGTCAGATTGAAGATGGGCATTAATAAAATCATCTTTTATCTCCCATGGTCCTGGAGGTCTATGCCCAAGCAAGCCAGGAGTTAAACATTAAAATTATAGTCCTTTTGACACCTGAAATGTTTTCCATCAGCATCAGAGTGCCCACATAATTTATATATCACAAATATGATTTGGCAGGATTAAATATGAAAATAATATATCAAGGATTTGTTATTGGAAGGGAAAACATTTGCAGCATACAACAGCCCAACAGAAGAAAAGCCTGATTGCTGTGATGAATAATGCATATTGCCTATGGTACTAATTAACCTTGTACTCCAGTAAGATATTATGGAACAATAAGGCTAATTTGAATGTGGCCTGACACTCTTCCCAATGGCACCTGGAAATCAGTCTTTGGAATATGTAAAATTTGAATTTGTTAAACCAGAAGCCTTTGCTCAATAAACTTTCAGAAAGAATATTTTTGTTTCTCTATATTCACAGCCCACACTGTTTGCATGCACGTACACAATGCAAAACACAGAAGGGGACTCCACAACCAGAAGTGGTCTAGCCTGGCTCTCCACAGGCCCTCACCCATCTGCCAGCAGCACTCAGGCAGTGACAATGTGTCTCCAACTAAATCCCACAATGCCTCTGCAGACTCAGATGTCCTACAGACATAACTGCAGCACGACTGTTGCACAGCCTCGGTTTCTCCCCGATCAGAGTGGCAAAACGCTTACACCAAGCTTGTTGAAAATGAACTTTAAACTAATGCTTTTATGCCTCCAACCTAAAAGCAAATGCCTCCACCTGAAAACACTGACTCTAGTTTGGGCTGGTCTTGCTTTTCTTGTAAAATACTCATTTTCCTGTTAGCCCAAAGCTACACATGGTACTAGAGTAAACACACATGCCACGTTAGAAGCACTGTGTTCTTAGTTGTGTGCACAGAGCGCACAAAGTGCAGCAAACTACTTGCACGTGCAGACATGATCAAAGACACAAAAGGCATCATGCACAGGCATCTTGATAAACACCTTTTGTAAAAGCGTACATTCAACTGTAAGTTTACACAGTCATGGGATCAAGTTTTCAGATAACACTGGCCAACTGCTTTATATACCAAGGTCTGATCTAGCATAGTCTTATCTTGGGGGAAAAAAAAAAACAAAACAGGAAAAAAGCAGACTTTTTGGCTCTCTCCAAGCATCCTTCTGCCCTGGGAATTGCTGGGAGGCCACCAAACCAAACAGTACCCTACAATATTTTGGAAGGGCAGGGTCTGGCAGGGGGCACTGCCCCCCATCTACCAGTGCACTTAACACACTGCGTTTCAGAGCCAGTACGTGACTCGCCGCCTTCACCATCAGGATGACACAGTTCTTGTCAATGCCGTTAGCCACGCTTACAGCTCAGTCAATAACAGACTCATACAATCATTTCACTTGTCCCCAAGCACCAGATTTCCAGCTGGCAGCCATCCCACACACCAGAGAGTGAAAACTCCACGTAGCACACCAGCAAAAAAGCACCAGGAGATGTCTGACCTGACTTCTGAGTATTGTGTTACCAACAGATCCAGGAGGCGAGAGTCCAAAGACATCAACAATGAGGATGCCAAGTGCAGAGCAAGAGTCATTTGAGCACACAGCACCACAGCAGCAGCTTAGGAAAGGCTTCCTATGATGTACCAAGTCCTGCAAGCAGGCTCGAAGGGCTGACATGGCATTTTAAACTGTAATAAGAGTGAAGAGTGACTCAAAACCTCTTCCCTACTCTTTTCAATGAAGCACAGTGCAGAAACACGTGGATGAACTTTAGCCTGCGTCCCCCTGCATGAGATGAGAGAAAGACAACCACAGAGCCAGAAACTCTCTGATATTTGGGAGATATGGAGGAGACTTGCTGAGAAACAGGTCTGATCTGAGTTACATCAATTATTATGAACTAAATTTATATCCTATAGGCTGTGCTCTGCTGGCAGTCAGTGCAACACTTAATAAAGATCTAGGCCAGGAAATCATTCAGTTGTTAAGAATATATTATAAAGGATTATCATCTCCCTCCCACCAAAATCAATGATAAAATCCCCACCGACTACAGAAAGCACAAGATCACACTGCAACTCACTTCTGCCAGGAAACCTGCACCCAGATGTATTAGTCTGGCAGCACTACCCTGCAGCAAGGGCTCCAAGTGCTATTTCTGCCAAGCTCACCAGTGCAGGCACCAACAGGATGGTTTCTTTCTCTCTGGTACTAGCTAGACTCTCAATCTGGACCAAAATGCCTTTGCACATGAATGATCGATTAAGTCTCTCGAGCATAAGCTTGTCTCTGCATCCACCTGTGTGGGCCCACACTGCTCTGACCCAAGCCATGTCTGTAGACATTACCCCCATCTAAATTCCCCACTGTCAGCTTTGTCGGAGGATGCTACTGCTGTCACAACACAAGAGCAGGTCCTAGCTGCCGTGACACTTCATTTGTCTGGGCAGCAGCATGCCTAGAAGGATGACTGCCCTGTTTTAGTGGAAGTATACAAGACAATCAAGGCCAGCTAAGCAAACAAGTTTTGACATATTAAATCATGCTTGAACTGTGAAAGCAAAGGAAAATAATGTAAAAGCTCTTTAAAAAAAAAAAAAGGCTTTACAAATGAATAAATAATATGGGCCAGCCTTGTGCACGGGAAGGAGAGAAAACCTTTTATCTGAGCCTGACTGAGGACTTTGGGTAGGCAGAGAGGGAAAGATTATTTTGCAAGACAGACACCTGCCTTTTTTTGCAGAGCTTTGTAGCCATTTCCATACATTTCACTTCTAGGATGAGTCACTTGCTGATCACCTGCTCTGGCACTGAAAGAGCATCAAGTGCTTGGGCAAAAAGCAGCCCCAAAACCAAGTAGGGCAGGAAAAGTGAAATCCCATCATCTGTACACTTACCCCTTACCAGCACACTCATATGCATGCAAAAGCCCTGAGCAACATCTGACTTGGTACTGGAGGGTCCCATGACTGGTTTTCCACAGTACTCTTGAGCCTTTAGCCATTTTTACCTCACATTCCCTCTGCAGACACTTTGCTCTAGAGGTTTCCTCCTGGAGAGATAATCTGCTGCAAGTCAACCATTGCAATGCAGGAAATCCCACCAGCACAGGGTCACAGGGCATACGTGGACCTTGGCAATTAACCATGGCACCTCCCCATCATCCTGAACCCTTTCCTCCCTGCTGCGGATTTCTTCCAGTAATTTACAAGGCCATTTGCCTTGGATTTATACTAGTAAAACGCTGGCTCCTGTCTCAAGATCCCATCATCGCTGGCGCTTCTTGAACCCACACAGAGCCCCAGTAGTAATGAAGTCCACAGTCCTGGCTCTGTCACCGCCTGGGTTGCAGGCTATCTGCAAAGTGGCTCAGAGCTGGGAAGCTGTAATCCACAGGCTGCTTCCGCCGAATACCAAATTAGCACATTCCCCACGCTCATAAGGAGCTGCTTTTCCTTTGGCTCTGCAGTAATTAAAAAGCTTCCTTTCCAGGCAGCTTTCGAAGGCAGAGCTGTGACTTCTGTCACTGTTGCAATGGGATGACAGAATGTCCAACTCAGCATAAGACCTCTAATGCATTTGGGGAATTAGTACTGTAGCAGAGCAACCCTTATGATCACGCAGGAGGCAGCCATTTCACTCGGTGGATGGTAACCGTGACTCCAGAGTTCGATAAAGATCATGTTGGCTCCCTAGGCAGGCTCACTTTGTTCAGGTAATACTAGTCACACACGTGCAGAGGAACCGGAGAGTCTGCTGGGGCAGGGGATGCTTTATCTATACACAGAGGGTCTGGCACTCAATAACACTGAGGCTTTGGCAGCAAAAGGGACCTTCGGGCAGAGATGAGCTCCTCGGCACAGCTTCCACGCTAGGCAGAGGCTCCAGTTGACATGAGAGTCCTGGTCAGAAAATGCACCTCCAGGCCAAACTTTTTTTGAAGGAAAGCATCTAATTGAGGTACAAAAGCAAGCCTTTTGCAAAGACAACTTCTGTTCAAATTCCAGCTCTAGAGGAATGCTAAGTTTGTTGTTACTTCCCAATGAATCCACCTGGAGATGAATGATCTTACAAGGGTTTTAGGTTAGTCTAAGACCATAAAAAGAGCACATGGGATCAAATACAGCACTGACACCCAGAGCCCTGGTTCAGGCTCTAGCTGGCACTGAACAACTCAGCCTCTGGCCCAAGCCTGTCATTTGTTAAATGATGAATAGTGACTCTGACCTACTTCATAAAGCAGATCCTTCAAGATCCAACAGAGAAAAGCCCTTTGTGTGACCTGGAAATGTTTTTAATAGTCTGTATTAACTATTTCTTTCCTCACACTGAAATAGTCACGTCTGAAGTGCCAGTGAAACTACTCACAAGCCACTCAAAGCCTACCATGAGGACTTGACTCAGGATACACCACCAAGTCTCACCGCAAGAATGGGTCACATTCCAAGCCAGCGCTGCCTCCTATGCCACACTGGCCAGGCAAACCTGCCATGGGAGCTGAGCCCACTACCATTGCCACCACAGTGGGCTGTGCAAGGATGCCAGGCTGAAGACGCAGATGAAGATGCTCTGCAGATGCGCATCCTCTCCCACCCACCCTGCTTCTAGGAACGTAACCTCGGGCAGCGCGGGGAGGCATGCAGGCAGGGACAGCCTTGTTTCACCCTCCAGCCAGTGGATTTGTCCTGATAATGCCACTGAGCTGCAGCTCTTGGAGCTTGGATTTTTTTTTTTTTTTGGGGGGGGGGGTGGTGGTGCAGAATTTCCTTGGCCTTAACTTGATTGACTGTCATTTACAGTGAGAAGAAAGTTGTCATCTTAAATCCCAATTCTTCAAACTTCAGCTGTTTTAAGGACATACATTTATAAAGACAAGACAGGTACATGAGAGTGATAAGGGACATCCACAAGCCTGGCATTGCCTCTTTTGCCTTTCTTTTCTTTAATCTGTTTTGGTATACAGTTTGGGCTTTATATAACACCTAACCTCGCTCTTCAAGTTCGTTCCAGTATTAACAACCTCATAGCCACCCTGAGGGAAATCAAAAATGAAAGCACATCAGTACCATGCTCAATACAACCTTAACCATGTGTTGTTCGTGGATACCATCATGTCTATACTAGATGAGCTGCTTCAGTGATAGAATATGAGCAAATTTCCAGCAAAATAAATGGGCATCTCTGTTTACATGAAGAGCAGATTCACCTCTTTCTGCAGACATCTGTGTAAAAGTCTCTTTGCTGTTATTGCAGTCTACTGAACACTTACCTTATTGTCATGGTTTAACCCCAGTCAGCAGCTAAGCACCACACAGCCGCTCCCTCACTCCTCCCCGCTCCCAGTGGGATGGGGAGGAGAATCAGTAAAGAAGGTAAAACTCGTGGGTTGAGATAAGAATGGTTTAATAACTAAAGTAAAATATAATGCTAACAATAATAATAATGAAATATAATAATTGTAATGAAAAGGAATATAACAAAAAAAATAAGAGGGAAAAAAAGGAAAAAAAACCCCAGTGATACACAATGCAATTGCTCACCACTCGTTAACCGATACCAGAACCACGATCCGCGCCTCCCAGCCAGCTCCCCCCTGTTTATATACTGGGCATGACGTTCCATGGTATGGAATACCCCTTTGGCTAGTTTGGGTCAGCTGTCCTGACCATGCTCCCTCCCAGCTTCTTGCACACCTGATTGCTGGCAGAGCATGGGAAACTGAAAAATCCTTGACTTAGGATAAACACTACTTAGCAACAACTAAACCGTCAGTGTGTTATCAACATTATTCTCACACTAAATCCAAAAAACAGCACTGTACCAGTTACTAAGAAGAGAATTAACTCTATCCAAGCCGAAACCAGGAGACTTATATGGGATACAAGTTTATCCAGCTGAAGAAAATGAAATAAAAAGCTGCGAATGTTCATACAAGGCACAATTGTAGCCGCCTTCTGCGGAGCCTGGATTTCAACCTCAGTGTTAACCCAAAGCAAGTTAAAATGGTCAAGATATAAAGCATGCAGAGAGAAAAGCTTATTATTGAAATGTTAACACATCATTAACTACTGCTAAGTGTTTCTAAATGAGAAACACAAAACTGAAAACCCAAATTGTGACAACTTCATTTTAATACCCCATATAAATTAGGCGGAATGAAGGTTCTGGCAAACAAGCTCTGGCAGACTCTTGGCAGTTCAAGAGGTTGCAGCCACCCTTCTGCTAAAGATCACCATCCAGGGATAATGCCCACTTCTTACTTGCCCCCAGGCTGGGGCATCAAGCAAGCCCTCCAGTGGTCACATCAGCTCATGGGCAGACTACACAGTTCTGCAGAGCCAGCAGCAGGTTCCAGCAATGGGACAGAGTGGGCAGTTGGGGACAGCCATATCTTAAATCAAGGCAATTAAATTCACTGCATTGCCAACCAGCATTCATATACTTTATCCTTAGTATTTCTGCAGAGTCCTTAATTGTTTCTAAAAACCACAATTAATAGGCAAGCTGTTTCCAACCAATTCAAAGTCAAAGGCAGCAATCAAAGGAACCTAATGGCACCGTGGCTAACACTCCTTTTCTCCTGCAACACCTCTCATCCCATAATTTAAGAAATTCCCTAAGCTACCAATGGATACCCAATATTCAAGAACACTAAAACCAAACAAAGTCAGTATCCAAGTAAATATCATTTAGTTATCTAGGACAAGACTAAAAAGCATACCCTAAGATCTGCCCCAAAATATCTTATGGCTAAGAAGCAAACATGACCTTCACAGTTTACACTTTCGGAGCTATTTCCAAACCTTACTTTATTTGCACCGCTCAATCTATACTTTGTGGGGGGAATAAAGTACTCCTTAACTGTCCTTCTGGAAGGTGACTGCACAGCAGCCACACTGCAAAGAACAGTAGGGTTAAGTTAGTCAAAGTAATGGCCTAAAAGCATCGCTGCAGAATGAGGAAAGATCTTCAGAGTCATCAGGGTTACGAGTTTACCAGGTAGTGCAGAAGGTTACAACTCATTAGCAAAGCACAATATATTGCGCATACATGGATACTGTGCCTCCTATAATGAAGGCAAATAAACATGCAAAATGAAACAAAGAGAGTAATATTAATCAATCCTGTTGCAGCACAGGTTTGATCTGTGGAAAACATTTCCCTGCTCTTGTTGATTACTTCAGCTGCAGAACAAAACACCTAAATATATACATGCACACACCTCTCTACAAAATAAAATCCATTCCCCCTCCAGTGACAACTGCCTGTTGCTGAAATGTAGTATTCAAGTGCTTTTCTTTACATTTGAAAAGATAATACACACTGCGTGGCCAAAAATTCAGCTATTCTGACACTGGTTGGTTTTGTGCCTAATTAAAATTAACTAGGCACTTCAGCTCATAATTATATAAACACCTACCATGCTATACTCCCAGCCAATTTGGTTTTAATCAGAAAAATGCACGAGAAGTATGAATGATGGGCAAAGAACTCCCTGGAGGGGCAACTGTATTTCCAAATTCAGTATTCTCCATATACTGAGTATTTCCATCAATGTTTTGCTTGCCATGTAATCACCTCCCAGTAGAACAGTTAAAAAGAGATTTTTTTTTTTTTTTTTTTTTTATCCCTGGACTTTGCTTGCTTTCCACTCCACCACACGGGTAGAAGCACACTTGCCTGATTCACCTGAGTCCCAGGTGGGAAGCGTCCCACAAAACAGGCAGGATTTAGCAGTATGCTGTCTTTCTAGCATCCATAACAAGGAGTTTAGAGCGAGAATTCAGCTGACCTGAGGTGGAGAGGCAGGCAAGTTGTGGAGGGGCTTGAAGAAAAGTTGCCCCCCTCCTGCGCCTACATCAGATGCGAAAACAAACAGTGGCTGCTTCAGACCAAAAGCCCAAGCTCCAAAATAAGGTTACCTGTGCAGCAGCACGTTTCCATTTCCTAGAAATAAGGGGACAGGGAAGGCAACAGCTGAGCTGCAGCACTGCGTCACCTGAGGAAACCACACACAGTGAATTTGTTAAAAATACAGGGGTTTTTTATTGTGGTATCAGCTATGTGTTTCATTCACAAGTCAGGCCTCTGGGATAGCTGCTGTGCAGACACAGAAACACGATAGTCATCAAGCATGGCTCTGCCATCACCACCTTTGCAAGCCCTCAGCTGCCTCCCAACCCTCCACAGACAGTGCCTTCTGCTACCCACCAGCCAAGGGTCACTACCTCTGCCTGCCTGCTCCTGCACAGCTGCAAAAAAACAATTGCCTCCGAATATCCTTCCAACAGCTGATCAACAGGGGGGCAATCACCGCTCTGGGAAAGTGCGTTCAAACATCTGCGTGGATTGCACCACTCTCAGAGGAAGATGAGAGTGCTTCTCTGCTTCGCCCCCAATCAGCCAGCAACAAAATCACCTGAAAAATTATTTGGCAGGTAAACTTCTGATCTACATAAGCTAGATACCTATGTCAATTAGTTTTAATTATATCCAGAATAAAAGACCTGCAAACATAAGGTTTTTCTGCAGGCTTTGTTTTCTGTAAGAAATTCTCATTTCACTTGGCAAGAGTTCAGCTGAATCGTAACACAAGTAATGAACAATCAGCTAAAATAAATATTGTTTTGTAAATGCATTGAGGTATGTTCAGCAAAGTTGATTAAGGGAAGAATAATCAAACAAACATCAATATTTAAGACAGCAGAAGGGCTTGAACATTCTAGATTTGTTTTACAAAAAAAAAAAAAAAAATCCAAGTATTTCCTCTGGCAGCAATTCCTTTCTAAAACCAGAAAACCATACCCCAACCCATCCTCCCTCCAGCCCTCAGTTTCAAAGTTCTTCCTCAGAAGAAGGCAAGGGTAAAGAAAGATTTCACTGAGTTTTCCTCCATTATTTTGTCCACCTCTAACATCTGTAATCTTGTCCACACCTTGTAGCTGGCTAAAACCAGCTGTACTCCTTTTGATGTCTCTTGAAGTAGCAGTATGCACTGATTCTTGGAAAGGAGAGCCTCGTGACCTCCTGAACTCATTACTCGCCTTTTCAGCTTGGCTCTCATTCAGTTCAGTTTTTCTTTTTTTTTTTTAACCTCAAATATTTAATTAATTTGTGATTCAGCTCTAAAAGCAGCTGAAAAAATATCAGGCTCTGCAAATCAATTACATCCGCAGTTACCACTCTGCAGCCCCCTCGTCACTAGCGGGACCTCACCCCTGCGAGTGTATTTGGGTCTCATTAGCATAACACATCAACATCCCCTCCCTTCCAGTAGCATGGGCTCCAGAGCCTTTAAAGGCATAAAAATAAGCACTTCTTGCGTCTCACAGAACATACTGGGCTGAAGGTGAGGATGAATACAAAGAGAAGTGCCAGAAGGTGCCCTTTTCACAGTGGCTTTATTCATTTCCTACTCAAACCCCAATGGTGAGCCCTGCTGTATGCAGTAAGCAACTAAAGTTGAAGTTACAATAAAACTCACCTATACCACTGCAGGAAGAAGGAAAGCATAGACTGGGGCAGATAAGAAATTGTTTGGCCAAACCCCTAAGTGGGTAAAGACAGAGACTTCAGTGGCGCTACATTAAGTTTTACAGCATTTTAGGATCTGGCCCTCAACTTTGGTTGAGTACTGCCTGCTAAGGAGGAGACCACCATTATGAGACTTGAAATTGGCCAAACACTTGAAACTGGGCATTTTCCTCAAGGACCAGTTCAGACAGCACGGGCTGAACTGAGGCAAAGCCAATAACCATCAGTCCTTTAGTGGTGCCAAATCACCACTCTGGAAACCAGCGTGGAAATTCAGAGCAACTGCTTTCATTTCTCTTATTAACTAGTACAGCAATTTATTTTTGTGAATAATGAACCTTAACACTGGTCCTTTATAAACATGTTCCAAAACAGCCACAGTTTACCTCTACCTGTCCCATAGCAGTTGCTGATAAATGGGCCATGTTGCCAAAGAAGGTGTAAAAAATCCAAGTAGTTTGGGTTCTTTACAGTAACTACTACCTAGCTGCCTATATTAATTGGGAGAGTGAGCACATTATATAAGGAGATTAGACCATGTCATATTTACAACCTCAGTGTCCCCAGTGAGAGAAATTGCTCAGCTGTTACTGTCAGTGCCTTCTTCAAACAGGAACCCTGCTGACAAGATGATGAATTCAGAACATCGTTGCCAATTAATGATTTGTAGGCAGAAGGGATTTCAATAGTTCCCATATGTTTGTGAGGGTGACTGGGATTTACATCACCTCTAATAACAGAGTGTAGTCTGCTCTGTCCAGACATGACACTAGAGCTTGGAAAATGTCATCTTTGCAAGAGAAATTTTAATAAACAAAGCCAGGCTCTTCTGTGTTGAAAATGTTTCGCAAAGCATGGTCAGTAATAACCTGCTTATGCTTAAGTGAAAGCAAGCAGCTAGACCGCTTGCAAGATGCACCCAAGTGATTTACAAACCAAAGGACAGAAGTTATTTAGGTGTTTGTCAAACCTACACCACAAAGTGCCAAGACCATCATTATGTCAGCCAGGAGCATGGAGTGCATTTCCTAAACACCAGTCAGGCGGCGGGGGGGCATCTACAAGCACATAGGACCTTTCTTGGTGTTACTTATTCTGCTTATGGGCTGCAAAGTTTAACTTTACTGTCCTAGGAAAAAATCTCGTCCTTGTGAATATAACAATATCCAAAACAAAGCATTTTACTCACACAGGGTAGCAGCATGAACTCCATACTTGCTAAACGCAGACCTCCTGAATGGCCTAAGGCTGAACGTCTCCTATCCACTGAGCATCTCGGAGCCAACCAGCAGGAAACGCTTGGCAGGATGACCTGGGTTAAACACAGTACATCCAAATGGGGCCCTCAAACAGACACTGCCATAGGTACTCGGATCCCAACGTCCCATTGATTTGGTGATGGAATTTAGGGCTTTCCTACAAACGAGAATTATGGGCTTTAACAGCTCTAGAGTAACTAAAGTGATAAACTCCTGCAGAGGGTGCAGCTGTAGGTGAAGTATAAGAGTAGTTTATGTGAGTATGCGTTATGACAGAAGGGCAAGGGTACATCGCCACAAAGCACCTTTACACGTCCAAACTATGATCACAGCCGTACCTAACACAATCATAAACTGCAGGGCCAGACGCTGTCCTCTCAATTGACTAAGAAAAATAAAATTAAAAAAACAACCCACACCCCAAAATGGAAAGCAGAACCTCAAATCACTAAGGTCTTCTGAAAGCACACCCCAGATTGCTATCTCAGCACTACCAGAGATCCAGCTGCTCTACAGGCACAGTAGGCTCTTCAAAGATAGTCTCAAGGTTTCTAGCTTAAACCAGTCCAGTTTTTTGATTTGGGTTTTTTTTGCATTTTGTTTTTTGTTTGCTTTTGAGATCTTTAAGAGTGCTTTGAGATATCCCATGCTGCGTGAGGGCAGGATTTGAAAGGTGACTAATGGATGTATCCCTTTCCTCCAAAAATTCTTACAGGTGACTGAAGTCAGTGTCTAGGCATAGCACCCAACCAGTGCATGTTATTTTGGGAGACAGTATTTTTAGCCACAATGAAGCAGATCCTTGCTGATCTGACCCACATCCCTCATCTGTGACAGTCTAGATTTCTTCAGCTTGGGCTAATGTTGATCTTAGCTCTCCTTGTGCAGTATCAAACATGAAGTCTGACTCTTCTTCCCCCCCAAATGGGAGAAGTGTCTTTATTGGCACAGGAAAAGCAAAACCAAGTCAGATTTTGCTGTATTGACATCTGCAGAAAAAGGAGACTATCCTCGTCAAAAAGCATACTCCACATGCTGTTTACTAGAGGTTTCTCCGAAAACAAACATACCTACATTTTCTCTCCAAGTCAACCCTTGAAGAGACTTGGACTATGTAATCTTCAGGGGCACAGTGTGTGACCGAGGACTAAAGGATCAAGGTCACAGTTTGCTTTGGATATGCACTGATCTATCCTTTGCACCAACACTACAAACACCAATGGTGAGCATCTGGAGTGACGTGAAGAGAAAATGCAACACCGACTTTGGTTGGAGCAAAATCCCTCTGTCTTCCCCACAGGTTATCTATTACTAAGTGGCTGCAAGTACAAGGCAATTACGATGGGACTGATGATGAACATATAACAATTTTGCAAAAAGCAAACTGCATGGAAATCGTTTTTTCTTTCCCCTTCTCTTTTATGTCCAAATCAATTAAGCTACCTGTTACATACTTAAAACGGAAGGGCATATTTTATAAACAAGCATGTAATACAGCAAACCATAAAATGAGATTATACACTCTCAGAGTATGTTGCACTTCTTTAAAAATATTCTTTTTTAGGTCTTGAGCTTCAGATACCCTAGATCTCTTGCACAAGGCCCTTAATGATTCAGGAGACCTATGCTGACCAGCAACTCAGGAACCTCAGCCAGCTACTTGTGTGAAAAATTCAGCACATATGGAAGCATTTTTATCAGTGGGCCTTTAGGTTTAACTCTGAACAGCTGAGCAGCTTTGTATTAAACTATTTACCAGAGAGGAAGAACAATCAACTCACACTACATCAAATTCCCACTCCCCCCATAGAGTGATAGAGAAAAACATACTCCTTTAAATACAAAACCAAAATGCATCTTGCATAGGGAGATTAACTTCAAACATTCCGTGGTACAGTCCAGAAAAAAGAAACCAAGCTTCTAAAACTCATAAGAAAACCCCGATATTGAGGAAAAATAACATAAAGCTTTAAATAACAGATAAGATTGCAATCACCTCATAGACCCAACAGTACAGTGTTCCAAAGGTAATAGTGGCATGCCAGATTCTCCTTGTCCACAGCCCTGTAAGCACCGGAAGGACCCGTACATAGGTGTCAAGCCCCACTACATCCAGCCAAGGCCTCTCCCTTCATGCTGTCACAGTCATTCAAAGGACCTCAGTGGAAGTGAGAACCCAACCCACCATTGTCAACTCAACCAGGCATGAAGGACATGGAAGAGAAGAAAGCCAACACTGCACATCACCTTGGCAGCCTCAGCACAGCACCCTCCCTGCAAACCCTTACCTTGGCAGGTGTTGTTCTTCTCCTCGTACCCTGCCTTGCACAAGCACTTCCCAATGGGCACCAGCCATTCCCCCTCAGCACTGCAGTGCATCTTCGGCGCCTCGTCGGTTACTGAGTGGTTGACACAGATGCCCGACACCTCTAGCAGCTGCGAGGAATCTGCTCCTGTGATGGTGTCAGGAAAGCGGGCCAGGTTGCGGATCACCGATGGACATTTCTTGTAGTACACGCGCACGGAGACCAGAGCGATGCAGGCACCCACATCCTGGAAAGCGAGGTAAAATCCCTTTTTCGTTAGGGGCCCAACATCTCTCACCTCTGTGTTTAGCTTCATAACTCTGTCGCCAAGGTCTAACTCTGTGAAGCTCTCATCAGCAGCGATGGTATCGATCTTGATGTACTGGTTTTCTTTGATGTTCCTCCCATCTTCATCATCTGATTCGAAGTAATACATGTTAAAAGTCTCTTTGCAAGTCCCAAGTCCTCCTGGAAGGCTGTTACAGTCCCTCAGGGTGAATTTGAGCTCAATGAAGATGCGGGACGCCCCTTCATTAGAGATCCAGCTGGTCAGTAGCCAGTTGTTCTGATTCTGTTCCATTACCTTGCATACTTGGTATGTGTGTATCGGAGCATAGTTTTCATCCACCTCACCAATTTCTTCCCACTGTATAAAAAGGAAAAGTATTACTTTTTAAAAAAGTTACAGCTCCCACAAAATCTAAGCTTTCCCATCTAAAAGCACCTTGGGCTTCAGAGGTTCAAGAGGACTTTTAGGTGGGAAAAAGTGTTTTAAATGGCAAAGTTTTCCATACTAGAGGCTTGATACATTCCTGATAAAGTCAGACAAAAGACCCTTTAGAAACATAAAAGGATGCTAGTTAAAACCTTTTGTTTCAGACATTTCAGAAGTGGGAAAACATACTGCTGGGTTTGTCCACTAGTACTTTGTTAGGGAACAAAACAAAAGCAGATGGGGCTATGAGTTAGCCTTTTCCAATGCATCCACATAGGAGAAAAAAGCTATTTACAGTCCGTCTGTCCCTGCTCCCCCGGGCTCCTTTCTACCACATCCTCAAATCACTGCCCAACGCAATGAGGACAACCACATTTCTCCAAGCTATTCTCCCCCACCAAACAGCCTACCAGAAAATGAGCAGAGTGATATATGAAATTAACGGGCCTTTGCTCTCCCGAAGTGTGCTAGTCAGAGGAGTTCCTGCTCATGCAAAGAAAAGATTACTTCCAATAAAGGTTACAGGGATCTGCAAATCTTGAGCTGTTTGTGTGCTACACAGGTTTTTAAGCAGAGCTCCAAATAACTTCTCGCAGCTGTTTGTGGGAATTGTAGCAACTATTTTTTCATTTTATTTTGGCCATGCTCTGAAGTGCATCACTTGGAAGAAATGCTTTTTCCTGATCCAGCACACCACAGTCAGTAGCACTGCATCAGCGCCTACAATAGAGACGCAACATTAATGTTTCCTCTCTGCTTCTGACAACTGTAGTGTCACATTAAGAGATTAGATTAACCCATGTAAGTACAGCAAAGAACTCAGGAGAACCAGTGATGGTTTCAGTTTTGTTCCCTTCTACTTTTGACCTGCTCATCTCCAAGGGCTTAATTCCCAAAGCCTCTTCCATCCTCTGCTCAGCATTGCTGCCCACATCTAGTCACAGCTGCGGACACAGCACAAAGCAAACACACAGAGCATCATTTAAAGGTGCTCCAGTACAAGGTAATAGCTATACTCCAAGCTGCATCTCTTCTAAGGCCAAAGGCCAATTTTTTTCATTGGAAATACAGCCTGAGATGAAGTTGAGACCCTTCTCAAAGCAGATGCCATTACGGCAGAGCTGATAGGGAACACCCTCAGAGTCAACATAACAATGAAGTTTTTTTTAAGGGAAGTGCTGTTCTTTAATTTAAAATTAAAATGGCAGCAACAAGTGGTATGAAAACATAACCTGATGCTACAGTCCAAAATGAGTTATAAATACCACCAGCAGAAAAGCATTTCCTCTCCTCCCTGATCTAGGATGTGAAAGTGGGGACTTCTGCAATTCCAGCAAGACATGCCTGCCGTGATGTGCAGAGTTCACATGTACCACCAGTCTTCCGAGTGAGGAACCTAACCTGAGGACATTTTTGTCATGCTAAGCAGTATTTTCATTTCTAAACCCTTTTTATATCCCTAGGCTTAAACAGGCCATGACCCTACTGTGATTAACATGTACTTGTCACTTCGCTCTTCCTGGTAGTGCCACAGAGTTAGCTGGAGATATGCCTGCAGCGAAAGCTAGGCAGATCTGTGCAGGATTCATGCCTAACTTTGACGAGAGGCAATTAACAATTACGAAGAGTAGAGCCATTGAGAAAACACACAGGAAAAGTATGCAAGATAGCACAAATCTGCAGCTAGCTTCTCTACATTCCAGTAAATAGGGTGGGTTTAGATACATGAAATTAAGAAGCAGAAAAGCACCACTATTCAACTGCTGTGGTTAATTTAAGTGCTAAAAATGCTGTACGTATATGCTTCCAAGTGGATTCGTTTAACATGACAGTACATAAATGTGAAGTCTTATTTTTATCACAGTGGCGATTCTCCATTTGATGAAAAAGGGAGAGTATCCCTCCACTGCCCCAGACCCAGGCAGAGGTCCCTGCCGAATCAGCCCAGGGCATGGGTGAGCACATCCCAATATAGCCCAGGAAGGACCTTAATGACTTTAAACCCCTGCTTTTTCTGGCTGAAGGTCAGAGGATCACTTGAACAATCACACACATCAACCAGCAGATACGGAGAAGTGTTAACCTCCAGCAGGAGGTGGTGAAAAGCATTTGAGGACTGGAAATTGCTCAGACCAGTTTTAGCAAGTGGGGATGTGTATGGATGGGCACAAGGTACACAGTGTAACTCTGTACAACATTTAGGGAGCATCTAATGTGTATTTCTTCCAGAGAACTGACGTTTGCAGTGACTGTGATGTTGCAGTAACATCATAGTGATCTAACTTGAAGGCATATCGAAAAACATCCCTTCTCTTCTTTAATACTTGCCAGATCACTTTTCAAAGACCATCATGCTCTCCAGAGTTATGAAGTTAAGCTCATTTCCATCGCTGCTCCAGGAGTTGTGTTAGTGGGAGTATAAGAAAGCTCATTTTTCCAAAAACTAAATCCAGTGATTCTAATGGTTGCTTTCATGCACTGAGAGCACTAAACACCATGAGGAGGAAAGTCCAAGCATAAATACATCAACTGAGCTAGAGTGTAATCTCAGCTGCAAGAAATGGCACATGACCTAACATCTCAGGCTGCAGGATGTGCTGCATTTCCAGCACCGCACCCCGGATCAGAGCAAGTCCTGCCATCACCACCTGCCATCAAACCTAAAGCAATCATCAGAGAGCAAGAGGAAAGGGAGGTGCTAATGAGCTAAGGCTGCTTATCTCTGTATAATCCTCAAGGGAAAGCCAACCAGATTTTATCAGAGCAGCCACTATTGTGCAAAATCTCTGCTCTGTCATTTAATCCCATCATCTTCTCTCCTATCTGCATGTTGGAGTGCACCATTTCTTTCTCTTCAGCCAGATCTGCCTCCCTCCAGAGACTGCAGGCAGCCTACCACCCTTCTGCTTTCACATCCCTCCACAAGAAGGGATGGGGGTAAGAGCCCCTGCACCTTCTGCCTGGTCCCATCTTCCCAATCACTATAGACCTCAGCCAAGTATTTCAACCAACAAAGGAATACAAACTAGAGGATGAAATGCAGCGCCTTACGGTTAATGAAAAAGAAAACTCACCACATTAAAAAGACAGCATCTAGCTGAAAATACTGGCATGAAAAAAATTAAGTACAACTGAAAAATTGTGTAATATTATAATTCCTCTCTGCGGCACATATTTTTGAGATATAAATCAACCCCATCTGCAGGATTAAAACAAAAATGCAACCATTAATTTGGTGCTAAATGTTTTCTCTACATCTTTAATAGCCCTAAGAAGGAAAACACACATGCATTTCAATGGCCTGATGTTAAATCATTTATAGAAGACCTATTCCTGAATCAGAAATTTCCAGTACGCTACTGCTGGCGAGTTAACAGAAGCTAAAGACTGCACTCAGCTCCATCAATAGAAAGCACGCAATTCATGCAGGCTGTCGGCCTATAGAAAGGCCAAAGATATCACACATCTAACTAAAAATACAAGAGCTAAAAAAGCATTCAGTGGAGCAGCCTTGGGTTAAACAGACAATTTTAAAGCATATTCACCAGCTGGCTGCTACTCGGGCTTGTTTCTAATCTCCGGGATTCCAGGACTGCAATTTGCTACCACAGCACAGCAAAAGGCTGCTGCCCCAAAACCAAATACTGACAGTGAGGATGAAAGTTTCAGAGCTTTTGTTTATTTTGTTTTGTTTTGGGTTGGTTCCCCCCCACCAGCAGAATTTTTGTTACTGGTCTTCAGTAACTCACTCTTTAGCAGCCACTAAAGGTGGTGTGGAAATTTCAAGCCTCTTTCCTAATTCCATGCATCCTAGCACTGCTGAAAGAGAAATTAGGCATTTAGCAAAATCCTCAGAGTCTTAAGAGCATTAAGCAAAGGGGTTCCTAAGACTTACCTGGAACCTTCCCAGCAGGACTCCCTCTCTCCAAGGAATGTGCAACCTACCTCTGTTCCCAGTACCTATTTCACAGGCTCCCTGGGTACAAGAAGCCTCATCCTCTCCCATTTCATTTTCCACCCCACCACGCGGAGCTCTGCAACATGCTCATGTTAATTCAGGTATCTGCTGGCACAAAGATGTAAAATTGGAAAAGGTTTTATGCATTTTCACCTTTTTTTCTTTTGGAGAAAGGCAAGCCTGGCACAGATCTCAGATCCCAGGCTTTGAATGTGTGGAAGTATCTGAGATACTCCACACGCTTTGCCCACAAATAGAGGAGGGTAATTTGACCCCAAAATCCTGCTGTCAAGCCCTGCATGAGCACACACTGGTGCAGAGGAAAGCGTGGCGTGGGCTATGCAATCCCTACACAAAGTTAAAAGGGGAGACCTGCCGCCCTTCCAGAAGGGCAGACCAGTCCAGCGTTCAGCTCTGTGCAATTTATCCTGCCTTTCATTCTGGTAATATTTGGGCAGTCTCTTCGATTTCCTTTTATGCAGCTGATGTTAAGACCTGGCTGCCAATCAATAGCCTCCAGCTCAGCTCCCACACACACATTCCCTCCCGCTACTCAACTTTATCTCGCAACCTGCTCCTTCCCTCCCTTTGCAGCTCTCCTCCCATCACAAAACCCAAAAACTTGGGTTTGTTGTTTCTTTTTTTAGCTGCCTGCTGGCTTTCCACCTGCTATCGTATTACAAAGTTAAAGCAAGTAAGAAGCAGGCTCCCCACTGCACAGTTTCAGTGACTTCAGTGAGGTCACATAAGGCTAAATCTCTAGTGAAAGCCAGGCAGAGCACTACGCATCTTTCTTTCTGTACTGCAGAAGGTTTTGCAGGGCTGTGCTAGCTGTAAAATAAGGCTGTGTCACCATCTTGCCTGTTGCAAAACACCACTTAGAGACACACCAGTCCCAAAATTCAACTACTTCAAAGCCTGCCACCAATATTGCCAGTTTTATCAACACACCCTGTGATGCATGGCATTGCTCAGATTTTCAGCTCTAGAGCCGTATGATAAAAGGATTCTTTGCTTTTGCTGGGGGTGTTTCAGTCTTCATTAAAAGAAAAAGGGTTTTGCTTGCTCAAAGAACAAGAACACAAAATAGAAAGTACCCAAAAGTCACCTTATTTGTAGCCCCCTCTAAAGTGATGCTGACCTCAGGATTAGCAGGAGCAAAACAGTTCTGTATTGAACGCTGGCATTGGCAAGACGTGTATGTATAACCTATATGACCTACCGATCGTGGCAGAGTCCACCAGCACCTGATGGAGCACTTGGGAAGCCTGGTCCTGTCTCACAGTGAGGGACAATGATCCAAACCACTCTCAAGCAGAAGAAAAATGTGGTAACCTGACACAATGCTGCAAGTTTGCAAGTCTGCTCTTCCTGATGGAGAAGCAGTACCAGGAGTAGAGCAGAGACATGGCAAGCAGCTCAAGATCTACAGGATAAATGGTGCCCACTACATGCCACCTCCAGACAGAATAGAAGGCAAAATGGCTTTGCCCAGCTCTTCCACCACTGCCAGGTCACTGGATCCTGTTTTAAACAGAGCTCTTAGCCAACAATTTTTAAGCATTTGTGCCAGTGTGACAACTCAGGCTTAAAGTTCAAATTCTGCTTCAGGGCAGGATGCTTGCTCACTGGGATAGCCCCGCGGCATCCCCCCTCCTGCCCTGCACTAATCAGACAGTGGAAGGACACCAACCACAGCCGTGTGACTTTTTCCAGTAAACCACAAATTTGAAATAAAAATAATCAGGAAACCAAAGCAATTCATGTACTTGGACCAAGTCAGGAAAGGAGGGAAGGGGACAAAAAAAAAATATCAGTAAAGGGGAAAACAGTGATTTTGACAGCCTCCCAAACGATGTATTTACCATCTTCCTGAATTTAAACAAAATAGAGGGCAGAAGAAAAAGAAATTAATATGAAAACTGTTCTAGAGTAACCCAAACCAGTTCTTTCAACCTCAAACACACTTTTTTTAATTTCAGCTACCAAAACAACAACAACAAAAAACTTATTACTTGTACAGACAAGCTTTTCTTTTCCAATACCAACATCCGCTTTTATAATGCAAAAGGTGAAGAGATTCCTACACAGCCTCAGCCTGTTTTCTGGGGGTTTGGAGCTCATTTTAAGGGCAGGAGCCACTGTCAAAAGGAAACTGCAATGAGTTCAATACAAACAATATTTGGCCCAGTGTTTATTAAAACCTTTAAATACCAGAAGCAGTTGTAACCGCCTGGGATCTTACCATTTCCATACATCTGATACTCCCCGCACCCGAGGCTCAAGCCTCATTTGGATGGCAATTTTACAACCGAGACATTTATACATACAGACATATATTCCTATTGACAGCAGTTACTAGTCAAGCAAAAAACATAATGGATAACAGACACACAGGATAGAGAGGATCTGATTAACCTCCCTACTCAGGCAGAAATCTGGTCTAATGAAATTAATTTTAAAAGCTGAGTTTCCAAAGAAGGAACTTAACATTTTCTGTTGGTTTGGCACATTCCCCTCAATTTGTCCAACTAGGAAAATAAATAAAAACAACTAAGAATACAACTTTTGGGCTACGCTTCTCATTTTACTACTGGATTGCAGTTTTCTGCTGTTTCTTACAATGCCACTCTACTCTGGCCGCTAAGCTGCACACTCCGGTTTACACACAGCCTCAGAATATCCTGAAGTTAATTACCTGAAGTAAATGTGAGTTTCCTCAATCATTACAGGAGATTTCCCAGCCAGAAGCTAAGGATGATTTTTCATAAACTAAAACATAAGTGGGGGAAGTAAACTGCAAAGAGGTATGAACTGGAAGTTTAAAGCATCTTTTTGAGACATGCCATATCTGACTAGTGAACTTTTTTCTCCATCTCTATATTAACCAAACACTCACATATTCCCTGCTATCCCACATGTGATACTTGCCTAGCAGAAAGCAGACTTAAGTCACTTCCATTACTGCTCCCCCCGTCAAAAAACCTGAAAGACCAAATTCTCACTGCAGCAACATTAAAGGAACAGCTAGGCATGTGCTTCTGAACAACCTCTTTCAACATGTAGGCAGCAAAGGTGTTAAGAGAAAAAGGGCCTTACTCCATGTTAACAGCTACTCACCACTGCATCAAGATTTAACAAGGCTCCATTTCACTCGATGCCAAGGTTTTATGTACTGCTTTGCACTGTGACAGAGGGCAGCAGAGGGATTAGCGAAGATGGGGGAATGATTAATGTTTCGTCTCCACTATAAAACAGAACTACACTGGAAATGAGTTGGATGAACATTCAGAGCACCGTCATGCTCCATCCCAGCTCCACTGCTGCCAATTGCACGCCCCAATACTCAGAACAACTCAGCAGCAGCAATCAGCTTTAAAAAAAATGCAATTTTTAGACATGAGAACTTAAGCATCTGGGCAGATACTTCCGTATCTTACAGTGTTTGGGATCTTTTTAATTCCACCTGGGTCAAGCTTTCAAAGTTCTGTGCACAATCAGGAGTGCTAGAAATCATCCTCCTCCACGAAGTAATACCAAGGAAGGTTCTCACACAGTCACACTGCTCAGAGCTGAGGAAAAACAACCAAATAGGAAAGACCCACACTGAAACTGTGAGACTACGCATGACTGCTCCTCTCAAGAAGTGCTAGATGTAAAGACATATCAGAGTCACTTAAAGTTACATGAAGAATTTCATAATCATCAGGTCCTATTGTTTAAACATTTGAATTTGCTACTTGAACAATTCTTCAGTATTCTTTTATATTTGAAATATGCATGTAAAGTTTGCTGCCACGCCTTCTATTTCTACAGTACGCTGGGCAGCAGACTTCTCAGTAAAACTCCTTTGATGTAATATAATGCAAAAGTTTTGACAGTTCCTGGATTGCTCTGCACTACTGACAAGATAAGAAACAATGCAGATTTCTGTAAAGCTGAGATAGCATCTCAAAACACAAGCAGTAATTTGCAAAACCAAGTGCCACCCAAGCAAGCCTGTACGAAAGAAGAGCAATTAAAACCTTAAAAATTATTTGCAGTAGATGCTTATGATGAAATATATTATCTGTTCAGAGACCTGCATGATTCAAGCTGTTGAAAAATGAAGAAACATCAGGACAAAGTCACCTAGACTTTTCAGTGCTGCACACCAAGGTGCAATGGAAAAAAATGAAAATGGGACAGAAGTTTTGCTCAGACTTTGATCGTTTGCATGATCAATGAAAGATGTCAGGACCAGAATCCAAATGGAAGGAGAACCCAGCTGGAGGTTAGCACAACTGAAATGAAAAGGAGCATCAGCCCCTCTCCAGCATGCCTAATCAGAGACTGCTCTGACCCCTTCCCAGAACAAAGCAATGCGTTATTTGCAAACCCTGCCTCCCCCCCCATTTTTATTTTTTTTAAAGGTTTGAAATTCTCTGTACTTCTGAATTAAAACATCCATTTCAAACCACAGTCCAGCAATCGAGGGTAAGACAACGGAGATGAGCATGAAAGAGGCAATGAAGAAACACAATACCATTAAATCATTTTTCACTGCTTAATGTAACACTTATTGCAGAACAATTTAACAAAAGCCATAACAAACAGTGTTGACACCACACTGTTTAACACTGGAAGACTGACAGAGGCAGATTTTCAGAAGGACTCACAGTATGGCATACGTTTTAGGTTTATAACCAAATGCTTGGATTTTCAAAGCTTTTGGGATACTGTTCATGTTACTCATCATCTGATGATACCAAGAGGTTCACAGAACAATTTTCAAAAGCAGCAAGAAAGGAAGTTTTCCATGTTACTTTCATGTTGTCCTAGTATTTAAATAAATCAAAATTTATTTGGAGCTTCTGTTTACTAAAATTGGAATAACACAAAGCATTTGGCTTATTTTTAATGGACACAAAAGTGACAATTTGCAAAAACTAAACTAAATCCTTAGTCTTTATCATTGTCATCGGCTAGCTATAACTTCCTGAAAGTGAGGAAACATTTTTTAAGAGTTTCCAGTAAAAGAGAAAAAATACTTGACCAAAAAGTGCATTTAACGAAAATGAAACAGATTAAACTTCTTCATTTTCTAATATTTCAGGCAGAGTGATACAATTATCCATGTGCTGCGCTGGCAAAGCCTAACCTCTCAGGCATATACCAAATTTGACTAGATTATAGATGGCCCATACACCATATCAGACCCTCCAGCAAATGCATTATTTTGCCCCTGCTCCCTGGTCTCTAATCTACCCAAAGCTTTTCATAGAGATAGTATTACATTCATGGCTTAGGCCTTGACAACTGCACCCATAAATCAACTTTAAATCTTGCATTAATCATCTTTCTGTAATCAGTGGCTATTCAGCACAAATTTACATCTCATTTCTGTTGGCCAAACAGCCACATTAGAGCTTTGAAGCTTATTCAGGCTTAAATGATTATATTCCCCTAATAAACACTGAAGTCCTCTCAGTCCAGCCGCCGTGAGCTGCATTAATGACATGCCACGGCAGCAGGGGCCATCCAAAGTCAGCCTACTGCGATGCTACAAGCAGCAGCCCCCATGCCAAACAGATTTTTTGCATTTCCAATACACTCAGACAGAAGAAATGAGAAGGCTGCTCTGCCTGTGCAGACCCTCTTATGGGAACTGGCATGCATAGCAGGCACACACACCATGCAATTTATTGCACCTCCTCCTAACAGCTCCATTTGCCACCTCTTGAATACATGAGGTTACCAGTAAGAAAACCGAAACCCAGATTTTCCAATTCCCTACATGCTGAGCACCTTACAACTGTCACCAAAACCAAACAAGCTGTTGAAGCTGAACCCTGCAGAAAATCCACTTTTCTCATTTGTCAGATAGGTGTAACTTTGTTCACAGCACGAGCAAATTGGGTCTTAGCATGCTTTTCTTTGATCACCTCAGAATTAGGCATTACATTTTTAATATCTGACTAAAATTTTTTCCTGGTTTTTGGGTTGCTCTCACTGCTTTGTGCAACAAAGACTATCACTTACGCAGGATTATAGTTAGCAGCTAAAACATGATCAGTTCGGGGTGGACTTTGCATGTTCCTGCCTGTAATCCCTATAGTGAAGCAATCTATCCTGATTGAACAAAGAATAATTATTTAATTAAAGATCCTCAGCAGGCCTACATTATTAAACCAGCATAAAAAGCCTCACATTGATTGTATATTCACTTTCAGTTAAGGTCTGAATCAGTATACTAAGATCTAAAAATGAATGAACAGAATGAGTTTATTATGACTGTTAAGTACTTACCCACTATAGGTAATAAATTATACATGTGGATGCTTGTTATGCTTATTCCACAACATAATGAAACTTTTAGTTACCTTTTTTCCTATGGGATTTAATTCCCACTGCATCAGGCTTATGTTACTATTTAAATATGGCACCAGAATTACAAGGATGTAAATCTGTCGGACAGAGATGCAATCTGGACCTCCATGTTTCTTTAATTCTGGAATCGAAGAAACATGGATGTGCTCATTTGTTTATGACAGATGTCCTATATCCTAACCATCTCAGAAAAGATACATTTCTGGAGAGGTTCCATACTTCATCAGCTATTTTTCTTCACCTGCAACCTCCTGCTACTCCACACTCTCTTCTGGCGTCTGACAACCACTGAAGAACCAATTGAACATCAACATGCCACGGCTAGGAAAGCAAATACAATCATGTGCTAAATACTGAGCTGAGATGTCTAGAGTGCAAAAATAAATGCTGCTTCAGCAACCAGCTGTGATAATGCAAAGTCTAGGAAAGCTGCTGAAGTTTTCAGAAGAAACTGAAAAATCTCAAATTATTTACCTAACCAAGACGTAAACCATGTGTTAACTTGACAGTAATACTGCAACACCTACATGAAGAGAAAATTTCTGTTATGAGATTGCTTTTCATCTAACCAACAAAAGATCCAGGAATTTAAATTAAACGCTTTTGAAGACAAGGTAAGACAACTTAGTTATTGTAAGCTGGGCGGGGGGGGGCAGGGGGTAACCAACCATAGGGAGAACTTGCCACAGGAGTCAAACCTCCATCATTTGAAACCTTCAGGGGGATCTGGACAAGTTTCAGAAGAAAATATCTGCTCAGGCAGCCTAGCCCATGGCAAGCCACACATGTCCATCACCTAAGCAAGGCAGCTTACAGCTAGCACCAACATGTGTATGCCATGTGGGAGTAGAGACTGAATATATAGGTATTAAAGGTTCATATATGTTCCTCTCATCAGGTTACAACGAGGGGCTGTTCCAGGCCCAAGTCCCTGAGGCACAGAGGGGAAGAACACAGAAATGCTGAGGACATACAGTTCCTCAGAGGAAAAACTATCAAAAAAAGTTGAAACAGAAAATGTATGAGTTGGTCTGTTGTTAGGTCTTTGCCTGCTCAATTAAGCTACAAGCTCATACTACTGTTATTTTCTATCCAGGGTACACTGGGATTAACGGTGGGTTAGAAGTTGGAGCAGTAGAGTAGGAATAGTTAAACACACAGACATGGGAAGGGGCTATGTTTCTTTAGGAGAAAAGAGACTGCCATCAACCAACCCTTCCTCGAGCAGCACAAGATTCAGGTTAAGATGGGAAATGAAGAGAAGTGCACAGAGCCACAGTCTGTTCATCCCAGGTGGCGATGGACCCGCTGGGTTTGGCCACCCCAAACTCTCTGATCTGCCATCCTGCACAGCTCCAGCCTTCGGTGTTTCCTTTCAGTGCTTCTTCTCCCCTACCAGCCCAGGGCCAGTCAGAAAACCACAAGCAAGGACCTCCTTTGGACTTGCATATGGAAGAGACACTTTCACAGCAGGCCCATCACTGAATGAAAGCTTCTTTCAGTTTTGTGCAGCTTATGGACATAACACAGCTGAATTGCAGCAACAGCATCTTACTGCTAGGCAAGATAATCCTCATCTGTAGCCTGCATTTCTGGTAAAAAAAAGTTTTAAATAATCTTCAGGAGTCCCTGGGAGGAAAGGCACTACTCAGCACAGAAACTACAGACCATTATTTGCCCAACCCTATTGTAGGCCTTACACTCACTCTACAAAATGGACTGATTGACCACTTCGCACAAACATGAAATTACAAACCCAGTTTCATCATTATTTAGCAGTTAAACCATGAAATCAACCCCCTTTCAATCTTTGTCTCTTCAGCTTCAGGCTCTTTCAGTGAAATTGGATGTGTGTTTCACAAAGTGTTGAAGTTTGAAAGGAAAAGGATGAATGAATGCACTTTAAAAAATAAATTAAAAGTACAATTCTCAGAGGAAGAACTAATTAGCATAGGAAACAGCACTTCTACAGGTTACGTGGTTAATTGACATCATTCTTCTTACCAAAACACATACCCACTAGCAGTTAGACAGCTGAAGAAATGGCACTCTGATGTTGAAAAGTTGCCCCCATAGTGCACAATACATAAAGCTTTCTAATAATGTGTGCTCTCATCCAAAAATTATTGTGCACAAAGAAACTTAAAACAGTAAGCAGTGAAAGAAATTTCATACTAAGAAAAGAAATAAGCCATTTAGGGGAAGGACACAAAAACCTGTTGTTGCATCTCCATAGCTTCCCCTCGCCTTGGGTGCGAGTGACATAGGACCAGACCCAAAGAACTCTACCACTCATACACACAAAAGGGGAATTTTCATATTTGTGTGGACTGAAGCAGTCAGGGACAGGCCATCCAAGCACACAGGAGATTTCAGTGCAGTCTCCTCTGCTCAGGGATGCAGAGTCCTGAGATGCTGCAAGGTATTTGGCTTTGCAGGCACGAAGCCTTTACTTGCACTAAAACTGATGCTGAGCCAGGACTGAATCCTACCTTTCCTAGGGCTTTGGAGGCTGCAGGGTTATATCTTCCCCTGTAACAGGAACCTCTCTTCCCACCAGAAGCGATGTACATGATGTACTCATGTAGTAGCACGTCCATCTCCCATGGACTCCCCTTCCCAAATGACCAAGCATCTAGGTCAACTGATGGCAGAGGCTTCAGCACAGCTCTAGCACACAGTTTCAGGTCATAGATACTTCTGGCACTGTACCCCAACTCCTCCCTGCCACAGCATCCAGCTGAGCAGCCACTAAGATTCCCCCTTCACTTCTACCTGGCTCCCATCACAAGGATGATTTTCTTCTACTCGTGATCCATTGGCCTCACAGAGCAAACAAAAAGATAATGCAACACTTTAGTAAGACCACTTCCAGAAAGCCACATTCATGAAGAGAAGGCTGGGATGTGGCTAACTTGCTTGTGCCCTCTATTTGCCTGAAACAGGGTGTTGGAGGGGAATGAGAGAGATGACTGGTACATACCTGTAAAGTTAACAGGAAGAGACATAGCAAGATCCATTGACTGAGAACTGAAGTTTGACCAATTCAAGCTAGAAAGATTAGTTTGTCTTATAACAAAGACAGCTTGCTGTTGGCACAAGCTACAGAGGGATATGGTGGACTCATCATAAGAGGAATACTAAACCAAAGAAGAAATCCCTCTCCAGAAGATGCACTGTAGGTCAAATCAAGGTTACACACCTGCTGCAAGGACACCTGAACAAGTTTCTACACTGTAGATACCACAGGAGATTCAGCTGCATAATGTTACCAGACCCACTGGCCTTAAATCCTATGAAGCTACAACACCATTAACCTTCAGCTCACATTCACAAATCTGCTCTTATTTTCAAATAACGAGAACTAGCAAATACTATATTGTGCTTTTTTTCAATTGATTGTTTTACTCCACCAGCAAGGAAACTATAACTCAGTAAGAAACAGCATGTCTAGAATGTCAATGATTTGCAATTAACATGTTTGAACAGTGGGGAGTTGCCCAACTTTCTTTCTTAATATCATTTTGATTACTTACGTATTTACTGTAATATGGGAAAAAACTAGTTCAGTTCTCAGATTTAAAACTGTGCAGAGCAGAGAAGAAAGGAAATTTGCCAAGTAATAGCTTTGGTCACAGCATTGTGTGTGAAAAAATTGTTTTCCTTCTATTTTCTCTCTTTGCAGCTTTATTTTTGAACAGACATAACAAAGGTTAGAAAAAAGGAAGGGGACAGTCTGTTTTTTAAAGGCAACAATCAAGATTCTGCTAACTTAGGCTTATTCTCAGTTCAAGAAAACACAGGACACCTATGGCACTAGCACCCATTTTGGGTCTCAGTTGCTCGCTTTAACCTTGATCAATAGGGACACTACATGCTCTTCCAGCAGGGACAGATGCACCAGGGAATTCATCTGGGAAAAGCCCCTCTCATACAAAAAAGCTCAACACAGATTCTGGCTTCTGCCAAAGACCCTCTGCAACACCTGGAGAGATGCACAGGGACATCCAGCTTCAGCAAGGTCAGCCTCTGCAAACAGCAGTGCTGGGGGAAAACACCCCAGGTTAGCACTGGAGGAGCTAACCCTGCAAGCAGAAAACCTCAGGAGTAGTGCTGTGCTCAAAAGGGGCAGGGAATAGGAGTCCAAAAGCTTTACCTGGGCTAGTGGCATCCAACAAAATAGCTTTGAGAACACCGAGCAAGGGCTGCTTAAGATTCCCTGCTTTCTCTCCAACACCTTCACAGCAAAAACCTTTTACAAACATTATACAGGCAGCATCATAACCAAATCCCCTGGGGGCTAAAGACATTTGCCAGTTCAATACACTCACACAGCTCTGAGAAACAGGCTCTGCCAGACTTAGTTAGTGTGACTCCAAAGGACACAGTAGCTCCTGCCTATCTGTACTGCCTGTCCACATCAAGACCACCCCTCTGAGTTAAATATACCAGACTGAATAAGCAGCATTTTCAAATTGAATATACAGGGCTTGGGAAGCTGAGCTTACAGCCTGCGTAATCAGCACAGATATTCAATTATCATTAAAATTAATAAGTGGGACAACCACCAAATCCCCTGACAGGTTTTGATTATCTCAGTCTGGGTATTTATCAGAATTACTCCGACACACTGAGTCATCGGGCTCTGGCCGACAGGCACAAGTCGCTCCTTAGCCCACTGCAGTTTCCTTTGCACTGGAAGCATCATGACATCCAACATCAGGAAAAGAGAAGTACCACACAAGAAAGGAGACGGATATCTGAAACTGTGCAAAAAGGTCTGATTTGGTCTGAAATCTGTTTCCAAGTGAACTATTTTTTTCCTGTTTAGCAGCTGTACTCTGCCTCACTGTAATTCTGCAGCAGAGTGACTGCAGCCACTGCTTTTGCAGGCAGGCACCAAGCTGCTCGCAGTCACCTACCCCATCACCTAACACCATGTATCAATGACCGCAACTCATTTATTTTCTGATCATCTGACAAGACATCTATAGTGATTGACATAACTAGCAATTCTTTTCTAAAACATCATCATTTTTAGGTTGATTTTCCCAGCACTAGAACAGAGATCATCAGGGCTTTGCCCAACTATTGTATTAATCAATATCCATATTTTTAAGGATGTCAAATAAACTCCAGAATGAGCAGACACAAAAAGCATATATGCTGCCATTGAAGTTAACTACACAGGAGCATTCAGTTATTCAATCTGGCATCGAAATAAAGCAAACAGTAAACCAGAAGGAGATTGTGTAAGAAAGTGACTTTATCTCACAGGATTATACTTGTGGTTATGACTTTAATTGTGTAGCCTAGAAGGATTTGCAACAAACTGAATAATCTCGCATTATTGTAATGATTTGTAATCACAACACTGTCTACAATTTACAGGCTTACTATACATTTGCATTGCAATCAACTAAAACAGCCAGTGCATGCCCTACAATTTGTAACAGCGCTTAAAATTATGTCTTGCAAGGAGCTCCAACAGCTGCCCAGTCAAACAGTTTGGAGGTTTCAAACCAAGGCAAAGGTCTCAAGTGTGAATCTTCCCAATTTTTTAAGAAAATAAAGCTAAAATAAAAACAAACCGAACACACCCAAGATTTCTGAACAGAAGACCAAAGGCCACATTTTTGCTATCCTTTACTGTTGACTGAACCAGGAGCAAGCAATGCTGAGCAGACATCATGAGCAGACATCATACAGAGCAGAAGTATTTTGATGGCCTTCAACTTCAAGTGACAAACTTCAGGAATGACCCCCAGGCTCCAGCAGGAAACCAGGAGAATCACAACATGAGTGCTGTAACTGGAGTGTGCAGGCTGAACATGCAAAGACAAACCCCTCCCCCCCAAAAAAAACAAACAAAAAATTGAGGTCTCAATGAAAAAGGCTGCCAGTACAGGCAGAAGGTGCTAGTTTTTCTAAATGGCTGGAGGAAAAAATGGCAAGTCTAAGTCCCACTTTTCAGAAACAGACAATTTTCCCCACCCCACTTGGTATCTGCTGGGTAAAGTTGGGTCTTGGGGCTATCATCCAAGCAGGGCTGCTCCCTATGAGCAGCACATCTGCACCACAGAAAAACTCAAAAACCTAAAAACCCAATTAATTCTGAAAGATCACTTTCAATAAGTAGATATTTAACTTACAAAGTCCTGTCATCACCTCCTCTCCCACCCTGCTCTCACTCACCAGTTCTTGCTCTACCTCACAGCGAAAGGCAAGGCAGGGGAGAGGCTGACTTGAACAAGAATAACACCAAGCCTGCAGCTCTTCCTCACAACCGGAACAGAACTGCAAATGGATTAATGGTGTACACCAACATCTGAAATCACATTAAGAAATACTCTGCGCTATCTTCTCCTGCCAACTGCATCTTCTGTACAGCATTATGAACTGTCAATATTACAGGAAGAATCATTGCTGTTCTAGGAAGACCTTTGAAGACGAGGGCCAGGTCACTTGCCCCAAAATATTTTTGCTGAAGTCAAATGAGAATTTCTGCAGGCTCAGTCCTTCCGCCACTTCAGAGCCAAAAGTTCTCATCTTTGATACTGCAAGAAAGCATCCCAAGGAGGGCAATTATCCACAGAAAGCATACATCTTTACAAGCTTCTGGTTTATCTTATTTCAGCACAGTAACAGACCTACAGGACAGTATTTTCTGTGTTTCAATATATAGGTAGTTCATATACACCGAAATCAATAAGATGCACAGTCTTAAAGTGAAAACAGGCTTTAGGAATGGATAACTTTTCTAACAATTTAAACACATCTGCTTAAAATAGAATAATTTGATTTCTTCTACTGTTCATTTTGTTAATCAAGAATTTAATATAATCAAAGCAGTGGCCTGGCACTCGCTGGAGTAATGAACACAAAAGAGAAATAGGCAAGAATAAACAAGTTAAATGCTTATCAGAGCATTTTGGCAAGAACCAGGTATCTAATAATGCTTTCCTTCTTGGAAAGCAGCAAAAGGAGGCAAATCAAGGGCTGTGCTGGGGGTGTTCCAGCCTGATCTGACAGATGCAGTTTTTAGAAAGCCATCAGCAATCTCTACTCCTTGCCATCACTATTGCTCTCCTGTGAGCTGCCCCAGAGGTGCGCAGCTCAGCAGGCAATTCCTTGTCCTCCTCCTTCATCAACATGCTGATGCACAGCCCCCACTCTTCTTGGGGGGGCTTGCTTCCTACCAACCCCCAGGGCCTGATCCTCCCCCCCTGCAGCTATCTGGCAACTCGTCCATGGATTATTCCTTACTAAGATCATACAGGGGTAAGTGAGGATCAAACTAACATGCAAGTGTCATTCACTCCTAACTCTAGATCACTACTACATCACTGATGTGTTTTCAGTAAACCATCTTGAAATAGAAATAAGGAACAGTAATTTCCCATTACATGTGGAAAAAACAATTGCTTTCTCCCCTAAATGCTCACAACTCCCCACAGGACAGTAGGGTCTTTATTTTTTTGAGGGGTTTTGGGTGGGTTTTTTTCCCCAAACCCTCTGACCAGGCAGGAAAAGAAGCCTAATCATGTTATGCAATTCTTTTATACTCACTGTTCAGCCCACAGGGTACAGACAATCTATCACGGCGGCTTGGCAGCATACAATGTCACAGTGGTAATGCAGAGATGACTGATAGCTGGGTGTCACCCACGTTCCCTTCAACAGCACTTCATCATTCACATTGGGAAGAGCCTAAAAGCTGGTGAGAGGAGCTACCACTTTTCTTTGGAGAAGAGTTAACACACAACCCCCAAAAGGATGTATTTGCATCCATGTGTACTACCACTACTTAATCTCTGATCTGTTTTGCCACAATATTTTCAAGATTAAAACCGACAGACCTCATGATTACTGTCTGCTTTAGTCAAACACATTAAATCATATAGCTTAGCATGCTTTTCCCCCAAAATGAAGACATCTTAAGATAAATTAAGACTATAAAACCAGAATATTTTGAGGCAAAAAGAGCTTCCAACTAAAATACTGGCATTTTCTTTCAATAGCCAAAAATCCAGTCCCACACTCCCCTTTCGTATGTGCGTACAGCCTTCAGCAACTGAAAAACTCCATTTTTGTGACCAGGACAAGCAAACAGAGAACATGCCACCATTTTCAATCTATGAAAATCCTGAACCATTCCCATTAATAACTTGAAAAATGGATGAAAGTTTGTTCTAACAGTCCTAGATGTTCAGCTGCTGAACTATTTCTTGAATAGTCACATATCAGGACTTTGCAGTAAAACAGCAGTCAATCAAAAAGCTCTCCTTACTGGTTTTAAGCTAGGTGATGGGTCTTCAAAAAAGCCCTCTGATTTTTATTGTCTTCATTCACTGTGCAATACACAAGGCAACCACTGGTCATGAAGACAAAATAGCAGCTTCCATCTTAATGCTACTTTCAGGAATTTTGCATTTAAAATTTTCTCCTTCTATACAAACCTACCATGTGTTTCCCTTTCTGAAATTAGCATTCATTTTATTTCATGTTTTTTGAGCTGGCTTTCCTGAATGAGCAACATAAAAAGAAAACCAAACAGGACTGCATTCTTGAATTTAGTTACGCAAAAAAGCCATTAACCTGAATAAAAATATATGCTGTCAAATGGGGCAAGAGCAAGGCCAATGCATTTTAAGTCTTATAAAAGGATTATGCAATTAAGTGATAAGTAACCCACTGATACATATATTTAGCATATGAAGTAGTAACATACTACAAAAATTCATCAACATAAGCTATAAAATCCTAATGCATGTTTTATAAACCCTGGGCTGTTGCCTATGCATTCTGTAATGGTAATACTTTATTCTGCAAAGTTTCAGATTCTCCGTGACAGCACTACATTTATACATTTTAATTGTACGGTTACTAACTGTTGGATACCAATATTTCTGAAATTGGCACAAAAATAACAGAGAAAACAATGGTTTTAGAAGATGAAGCTCTTCGAAGCTTTTTTATCCCCAAACCTAATTCCTAGACACTAGAGAAAAAAAGACATTTTAGCATGAAAGGAGATTATTGTTTGCTCAATGAGCCTATGTGGAGGAACATAATGCTGACAACTGTATTTGCAAAATGATA
Organism: Gymnogyps californianus; assembly: GCF_018139145.2. Lineage (NCBI taxonomy): Eukaryota > Metazoa > Chordata > Aves > Accipitriformes > Cathartidae > Gymnogyps > Gymnogyps californianus. The sequence goes on along the minus strand of NC_059474.1, from coordinate 61,291,739 downwards.
TACTGAAGGATCAGCCTTCATTTTTTCTGTGGTGGATTTTCAAAACCAGGATAGTAATATATTATTCTAGTAATACAGTTCTAGCCGAGATAAAGATTTGCTTTATTCTTAATCTTACCAGGATTAATTTATTTTACAGTACCTTAGAGTACTCTAGGCATTTTAGATCTCCTTTAATAAGACCTACGCCTCGCCAGATGCTGCTCCCAAATAAAGGCTTGATTCATGTCAACAGCTTACAAACCAAAGGGCAGCTAGCTAAGAGTCCAGGACAACAAGTTTAAGAGCTTTCTCAAATGGAGTGAGAAGATTTAACTTCAGATAGGAAAGAAGATATGAGAAAGGACATGAATAAAATGGTGAGGCTATTCAATGAGAACTGTTGTCTACCATGAGGTACTCTGGCTTAAAAGCAGCTACATACCGTAGCTAATATGTTGCAGGTATCAGAGGAGTGAATCTTAAATACAGGATGTTGAATGAGTAACGGTAATGTGGTTTTTAAGCAGAGCAAGATAAAAAAAGAAAGCTCAGAGAGAAACAAAAACAGATCTCACCCTAGACAGAGTCAGGACAAGCTTTCAGACAGCAGGACTTCAGATGTAGGGCTGGAAAAGGCCAAAACAGATCACCTGGTTTGTTCCTCCAGAAGAGATGAACTCTGCTTGTCCAGAGTAATAGAGATGATGGTCTGACCTGCTGTCAGAGACCTCCTGTGAAAGAAACCCCACATCTGCCCCAAAGATGCACCAGTAGAAAGTACTTTCCATCAAATTTAACCTGAATCAGCTTAGCTGAAACAAATCCTGTTTTTCTTGTCCTACCCATTGCAAACCTGGGCAAGAGGTTATTCCTTTCTTCTCTGCATCCCTCAAGGTGGTTGTGGGCCAGTCCAATACTCTATGCTACACCCAACTCCATCAGCCTTTCCACACAAGATGCATCTCTCCATTGCAGAGCTTATCTCTTTAGATTTTGATTGACATATTCAAGCTCTGTGAAACAAATGCAGCTCTACAAGCACTGGCAAGGCCACCAACTCACCAGGGAAATCCACCAAATTTGAACAGTAGTCAGCTGGCCAAATTCAGCTGTCATGGCAGTGCCCCTACTCTGATTAACTCCAGCATCTTCAGTCTCACTCTGGGGCTTTCAGAGTTTGAAACGTGAACTCAGCACTGCTTTAAAACACAGTTCAGTTCAATTACCACAAGCGTCCTGCACAACTACATTATTAACCTCTGGTTTCAGACCCAAAGCTCAAGCTCTTTTGTTATAATTATGCTATACAATACAAGCATAAATGAATCACTCCGGCACACTAAAATAGGCAGCATAACCAAATGAAAACACATCATCACAGCCCCACGGGATATGAGCAAAAATGACCATGTGAGCACATGAAGAACCAGAGGGAGGGTCACAGAGAACAGAAGTTTACATATATACAGACACTGCATTTTACCTTAAGGAACCCTAGTGGAAAACAAACCCCCCCATATATTTCAACTTTATTGATCTCAACATCATCCCATAAATTATTCATGTAAAATTCCTTTATTCTGTATATAACAGAAAATTTTAAGTACTGCTTTGGTTTGGATTACTCAGGTTACTTCAAATACTTAGGTGTGCAGTGTGTTTCTTACTAATCTGTGCATGCACAAAAGCATGTACATATAAACAAAGCAGCCAAATTGCAGGTTTTTAGGGTGTCATTAATATATTTTTTCCACCTACTCAGGTATTACTTATTTCCATCATGCTCCCTGCTGCAGTATGAATTGTGTTCTTGCCATGTTAGCATATGTGCTGGTTTTGGCTGGGATAGAGTTAATTTTCTTCACAGTAGCTGGTATGGGGCTATGGTTTGGATTTGTGCTGAAAACAGTGTTGATAATACAGGGATGTTTTCATTGTTGCTGCTGAGCAGTGCTTACACAGCGTCAAGGCCTCTTCTGCTTCTCACACCGCCCCACCAGTGAGTAGGCTCGGGGTGCACAAGAAGCTGGGAGGGGACACAGCCGGCACAGCTGACCCAAGGGATATTCCATACCATATGATATCATGCTCAGCAATAAAAAACTGGGGGAAGAAGGAAGGGGGGGGGGGGCATTCGGAGTGATGGCATTTGTCTTCCCAAGTAACCATTACACATGGTGGAGCCCTGCTTTCCTGGAGATGGCTGAACACCTGCCTGCCGATGGGAAGTAGTGAATGAATTCCTTGTTTTGCTTTGCTTGCGTGCACGGCTTTTGCTTTACCTATTAAACTGTCTTTACCTGAACCCACAAGTTTTCTCACTTTTACCCTTCTGATTCTCTCCCCCATCCTGATGTGGTGGGAGTGAGTGAGCGGCTGCCTGGTGCTTAGTTGCCGGCTGGGGTTAAACCACAACAGCATATCCCCCTGATTCCTCTTCTAAACTGGTCACAGCCGAACAGCAGCATTTGCAGGAAAAAAAACAACACAGGCTGCCAAAAGTACTGCCCTGAAAATGCCAATTATAATCATAGCTACATGACACAGCTCAATGGTGCCAAGAATCCTCCTTCTCCTTTCACTACCCCCTATCCCTCCCCCTTTATTTTATTTCTATCCCTGGGGGCAAACACTGCCTCCAATCCAGGATTCCTGTATGAAATCTCTATCTGAACTAAGATTGACAGAGAGCAACATGAATCTATTCACAAACCATGCTGAGTAATCTAAACCGCTGTTATTTTTAACTTCAAAGAAGCACCCTAGGGTACCTGTCCTCAAAAGAATGAGCCAGAAATGCTGCTTGCAAAAAAAAAAAAACCCACAAAAAAAAAAAAACCACCCACCAATGTTCTACATAAATGAGAAGCAACTTGCAGAATCAATCTGGCTGAATTTACCCCCTGACTTTCGTTATTTGACCTTATTAACCACCAAAAGCAGGGGCAATTGCTTTCCCTCTTGCCATTCACAGGCAAGAAGTCATCTAGCTCTCTCATCTTCTGCAATGAATAAAGAATTATGAACGTCTCCACAGGACCAGGTTCCTTAGTACATGTTTATTTTCCTGTCTGAGCCTAAAAAATCCCAGCACATGGAGCTGTGCAATGAGCCACAGCACACAGCTAATACCCCAAGGACCACAGAGGCTTTCCTGTTCTGTGCTACAGGAAGGTCAGGGAAATCAATGGGAGGTGGAGGAGATGGGAGAGGACCCATTACACAAAAGCAAAGCAGGTGTGCAGCACTCAGATTTGAACAGAAAAAGAGTACTTCTAAGTTGTAAAGAAATAAGTTTTAAAATAAACCCTGAAAGGAGGGAGGGTCTGAAACAAGTAAAGGAGCGCTATTATAGCCACTGAAACAAAAATCAGACATAATCACTGAATAAATCAAGCCAACTAAAAGAAAGCATTTATTTTAATCAGCAACTTTTGCAATTATCTGGATATCATTAAAAGTGGCTGTGTTTTTACTTGGCCAGACCAAATAAGACTGAACAGCACAGGTTTATGGGGGGCTCTCTGTAGCTTCTCCTCCTGCTATGGCTTTGCAGGGAGTCGAAATGCATCACGCAGAGTCTCCTGCCAAATCAAGGAAAGAGAGGAGGCAATACAGCCTACAAACACTGCCTGACCTGACCAGACTATTTCTCTCTCATCACCTACCATTGTTCCTACTTCTGTGAGCTTCCACATGATAAAAATGTATGTTTAGCACAGGCAAGTGCAGGCAGTTTCTGTAGGTCACAGCTAATTGGTGTCACAGCCACATATAATGCACACATAAACCTCTGATATGCCCAGTTTTGGTGATCCTAAGCAGCATCCCAGGAATCAGTCCGGACGTAAAAGACTTTGCAGACCTGCTGTACAAGCATAGGCTTTAATAAAAAAAACCTGACTGGTTTTGTTGATGTGTTTGGAGGGATTCCTACTACACAAGAGGGACCAGACTTTTCTGATACAGCCTCTGGTAATTCCAATAACCTCCTTCAGGTTAAAGTAAAACTACATGAGCTGCAAAGCAAAGTCCAAATTGTCCCTTTGGCATGTAATAACAGGATCAATTCCCAAGTTGAGCATTTCCATGCTGACCATGCTCCATTGTCAGGGAGAGAGTCCCTTTTCTGAGCTCCATGGCCATGCAGACCTCACAAGGACTTTGCTCACGCTCTAACAGATATAACTGCAGGTTTAAGAGCCGACTGCACAACTGCTGCAAGCTGCTGAACCTGCACAGCCAGGGAAGGCCTCCTGGGGCAGCCATGAAGCCACACTACCACGATTCGTTAATCCTTCAGAGCAAAGCAGCAGAAAGAAGAAAGCGGCTTGCCCTGCACAACAGTCGGTTCTTCACATCAGGAGACATTATTTCAACCCCTGCCTGGCCACAGCATATTTCAGTCACATCATTTCATTTCCACTGGTCCCTCAATACTTTGTATGAAGGAAGAGGGTGATTTTTCTTACCTTCTATGTGCATGGAGGAAATGAAGACCAGCCAGGCTGCAAGGATACTGGACACTACCAAAACCTGTACCAAATAAGCACCTAGCTAGACAAAGCTCTGCAGAGGCAACCCTTAGCAAAAGCGCTCCTCTCCTTTCCTCTAAAACCCATTACACACAAGATGAGCTGGTGCCTGCTGTTTAGCAGTGGACCAAGGTCTGGTCTTGTGGGGACTACAGCAGCTGCAGTGCTTTATGTGGAATTACAGCCAGGAAATATGTCTACCTCTAAGCCTAATCTGTCTCCAGGCTGGAGGGTCAGTCTCCTTCCCATACACCGCTGCTTTCATTTCCCAAGTTAGATCACATTTTCCCATTGTGTTCAGCAAAAATGAGGTGAGCAACAGGCTAAACAAGGGAAGCTGGACCTCCTTGGAGCATGGAATGTCTTAATACACAAGAATTACCATGGCACACAGCTATAATAAAAATTTAGACTATGACACTTACGAAGGATCTGCCAAAAGCAAGTTCATTTGGCTCGACTGGACCTCTTACCCCCACTGTTTTGGTGGCTTTTTGTGGGTTTTGTTGTTGTTGTTGTTTGGGGTTTTTTTTAAATAAATGTGGAAATCTGTTTCGAAACCTACCAGCTTGAGCCTTTGTGATACACAGATAACTTCTCCCAAGCACTACCATACAACTACAAAGACTAAACACTTGCTTTCTTTAATAGCAGCTGTGCTGCTGGTGCAATCTCCTACTTCTGGCAGATGTGGTTCTAGGATAAATACTAAATTTCCTTAAGATTCATAATAAAAATAATGATAAAAGTAAGTGCAGAAACAGCAACACTAGAAGAGTTGAAGGCTGCTTCAAGAGCTAACCTATCTTCAGTTGGAACTGTATCACCATTGAAGTTGTTACCAAGTACCTGAAAAGTGACTAGATTCTACAGGATACTGTTAATAGCAATGATAAAATACCATGCATCAAAAAGCTTACTTCAGCACATGGTCTGTATCTACACACTGTAGTGTTGCAAAGTGTGACACATTATGACATTTCTGCTCCTTTCCTTGATGGGGGACTGTGCAGACAGATACACGGACCTTCCAAAATTTTCCCTAAGAGGACATCCTGAGATAACAAATTTGTATGAGAATATCTCAAAAAACAGCTTGCATACCTCTGATCTCAATTAAAGCTCCCTCCTCTTCCAAATTCAAATCCTGAAGTGAGAGTTACTTAAAATATTTATACAAGGTAGATCTTTTAAAAAAAATTAAGCAAAGTATGACTGCAGCATAGATGACTGCAGAGCAGATAAGGTGGTTAGAGAAGTAAGTCTGGAAAGACTTTTTTTCAGTACTTATAAAATACTGCAAATATATTAGGCCAAAAAAGAGACAACTGGACTAAGCTCCTGAATTTTTATGATGTCCCATGAAAACAAAGAAGATTAAGAGATTTCTGGAAATTCAAAAACCAACTGCCTGATTCACATTTATTTGTGGAAGTTAATATAAGGAAAAAAATTCTCCTTATTGAGTCAGTAACCATTAATTTGTCATTCATGAGTGCACTTCCAGGTGCTGTTTGGAAACTGAGCTTGTAAATACAGAAAAGTGTCTCTAAATAATGAAAAAATACAACTGAGGCTTATGCATAGGATATTTAGCTTTTCATTTACTCATCTACACATACAGACTCAGAAGTCTTCTGAACTCCTCAGGTCTAGTTATTTTTCTACTGATATTCCTGTAAGAACATTGGGATATACAGCAACTGTGCTTTATACCATAGGAAAAATACCAAGAGGTGTTCAAAAAGGAAAAATCTTCCATTAAGAAGTGGACATCGGGATCTTTATGGTGTGCCGTGGCACCAACACATTGCTCTGCCAGCACATCTGGCACTGGTTATTCTGATGCCCACACATACAAGGGGAGCAAGTTTAGTTTTCAGCTTTAAATCAATACATAAAAAAATATTGTTATAGACTCTGACTGCAACAGGATTAGATCTTGAACTGAGTTGAGGATAAACTCAGCTCCCCATGTAGCTTCTACAACCCTGCCATAACCAGTGCCTGCAAACATCCAGCTCGTCTGAGTGAGGCTGCCATTTCTACAACCTTTCATCCACATAGAATATACGGAAAGTCAGATTTTAATTCACTGTGTAATATATATATATATGCAGGGTTGACTGCATTTTATATAAACATTGCCACCATTTTTATGACAATCCAGCTGTAGTCCAAGACAATTCTGCAGTCAGAATTTAGTCACCGTTTCAGCTGGTGACTAAAACTCTGGAGTAACACATTCCTGAGAACTGCTCTGTGGAGGGCTCAGTCATGCAGCATTTCTGTCTCGGGATGCTTTCTCACCTCACACGGTCGCTCCCCTGAACTGACAGGAATACTCAGCGCCATGCAGAAGTCAACCTTTCAAGACTGTACCAAAGCTCTGTTACAGTACAGCATCGAGGATGCCCCAGCCAAACCAAAGACCAAAAGTCAGAGCAATGACTCCTCGCACGATGCAGTCAGGCCAAGTAGACACACTGTAGGGTATTAATGCATCTAAACTCCAGCACTTATTTCAGGTATCAAATTAGGAGGCCAGGTTCTTTCAGTTCTCAGTATAGGTAATGGTAAGGGATAGAGGCTCTTCAAGGTGCTTAAACCTCAGCTCCTGTTCCAGTGTTATCAGCTCCCAGAATTTTATCATGAGCCTGAGAAGTATTTCTGAACAGCCCTGTTCTTTTAAAGCTAACAGCAATGTCCCAGACCCTGTATTTCAGAAGAAAACTTCCAGAAAATTGTGTTGCACATTTAGCCCAAAGGCTCAAGAAGAAAAGAGCAGGAATTTATAATTTAAAAAAAATTTAAATAACCTCATGGATTTTCTTGGTGAGGGGAGGAGTGAGGGGGCTGACTCATGATTTTTTTTTGTTTTAAATACTTGTGGCTGGCGCTACTGTATAAATAAATCAATCCCCTAGCCACACAGCTCCATTTTTCCAGTCACAGCTTGTTGTTTTATTTATTTTTTTCCCCTCCATTGCCAACAAATCACTCCAGGGAGTTTTTAAACCCAGTAGTCTACTTTCCGAATGGAAACAATTAGTATAATTTGTGAGAGAGAAAGCAAACAACAACAGAGACTTACCCCATTTTTTGGGTAGGCTATCCATCCTAGATCCCCCATTACTGTGCGTGAGTCCAGTAAATTCACTGAAAATAAGAGAAAAAAAAACTGTTAAGAAAGATGGATGGATCACAAACTTCAGTAAATATTTCAAGGTTTGGGTGGCTATGGTAAACAGGCTGTTTACAATTAACCAAAGAAGTTGGATTTTTGTAAAGCAGAATAAAAATGCAGTAATTCCTCTAACAGTGAGGTCATACACTGAAAACAATTGTATGTATGCATTACTTTATTCCTTTGAGATCTGTCACTGAAACCAAGTTGCAAATGCACCAAACTTCTGTAAGATCCAGATCCTTCACGTTCTTAGGATCTGGTCTTTTGGGGGGAATAAATACATAATGCACACTGTGTTTATGTGTGTATGTAAGACATATAGTATATAGGTATACACATACACTCAAACATCTATGCATGTTTATACACACATTTCTTCTAAGGTGGCATATATGTTTTTAGCATAATCAGGCCTTTAAGACAAAAATGAAACAAGAAACAACGTGCAGAGTTTCCTGATTATCGTGAATTCAATTTTTAAAGTATTTTATGTGCAAGTATTACAGTATTACTGTTATCAGGAATCTATTCTTTTCTCCCTCTTCCACAATTTTCCCCAAGTCTTTGACAACTTCATTGTAAGATATCCAAGGGATCTTCTTTTTTTCCCCCACACAAAAATTTGGGTAGCTTGTTAAGTCACATAAGCAATCAACAATTTACATTAAACAGCAAAAAACTACTCCCAAGCTTATAACATTTTTCCCCCTCATATTACCTGAAATACTGAGTAAACATGTAAAGTAATTAAATCTACACACACTTAACTCAGCTAAGAAAAATTATAGCAGCTTCTGGTGCTGAGCTTTCACCTCCTGTACCCCAGGCTTTAAATCTCCAAGTTAAAAGCTTGTCTCTGAATCAATAGCTGTCATCCAAAATCTCAACCTAGGCGGAACTTTCTTCTACTTTAAAAGCACAGTTCCTTCTCTTCGGATTACAACGCTCACTTCTCACAGTATATTTTTCTGCATAATACCTCACTTTTTGTACTCATGTCCTTCCTGAAAAGGAAGTGATTTCCCTGGGTCTTCAATTCTTGATCTCCACCCTCTCTGCTCTTTAAAAATCCCACTGGAAGTCTTCACAATTGGACTTTCAAGACTTTCCAGCCCATGATGATCTAGCCCAAGAACAAGCTTGAAACAGGTGGAGGAAGCTTTGCGCTCACTCCTTTAGAAATGCAACCACGTAGGTACTTAAAGATTGCTAGAGAAGAGAAACAAACAGGTTGCATGCACAAGTACAAAGGATGTGAGTGTCATAACCCTCACCCCTAGTAGTCATATCAGGCTGATTTGCTGTCTCTGCACAGCCAAATATACCAGTGCAAACACCTACGAGGCATACAGACCCTTCCTTACACTGGCCCAGGTCATCCCGCTGCAGGGCACCGCAGACAAAATTAAAAATGCTGCCAACTGAGTATCTCAGATATCAGGCTTACACCATTTACAGAGGCATAGTAAGAAAATCCAGAAGTACATTAAACTAAAAGGCATGATCCTTTAAAATCTTAAAGAATATTTAAAGAACAAATGAAGATTAAACAACATATTTAGTTTGAAAAAAACAAAGTTCTCTGAGTCAGTTTGGTCTTAATCATTGTACTGTACTGAAGGGTGACTGCTGTAGTCCCTTGTACACAAAACCAGGCCAAAACACAAAAATACAATGCTGAGGTAGAAAAAAATCAGTTCTCAGCTGTGGTATCAAACACTTATCTTAAAGATTTGTCTATCCAGATATTTTCACAATATATGCAAGTATTAATGCAGAACACTATCATAAGGCATATAGATGTTCTGCCTGGTCAAGTCTATTTTTGTGATGTTGAGCAAAAACATTCGGTAGCTCAGGGTTTTCATGCCTGGATTGCTTTCTCCTGCCAAAACAGAAAACAGCTGAGAGCTGGCAATGCTACCAAACTACAGGACATTTGGTGGAAGCAATACTCAGAGACTACAATGAGCTATATTCACAGTAAGTAAACATACAATTAGGTGGCTTTCTACCCCACAGTCTAAGCAAAATAAAAGTACTGCTATCATCTACCACTAGATATGTTACCCAGCGATGGCCAGCCTTTCCCCTCCTGAAGTCTTCAGGTAAAATGCTCATTAATTTCTCCTGCTCTAGCTGAAGTCAAGCACTAGTACACCCAAGTGCTCCTGAACCACACTGCATTTTCTTTTTAATGAGATAAAAAGAGTGATCTTAAAATATTCTTCGAAATAGGACACACATAAATAACATGTCCCATATTATAACTGTATACTATTTTAAAAAGCAAGAGACAGGAGTGCGGTTGCCAAAACAGCAGGTTTACTCAAATTCCTTCTATTACAATCACTGTAATTAAACTGTGCAGAACAGTATATTCCTGTCGTAAGTTGCAATGGATGCAAAACAAGTATTGATCTACATTGTACAACTTAATTAAAACTTGTCCTGGAGATGCTACTAATGAATGTAATTAGATGGTGTGTTTGACGCCACAAACTTCTTTGTGACATGCTAATTAAGGAAAAAAGAAGAAAAAGTGCTTTTATTCGAACATCAGATCATAAAAAGAACATGATACAACTAAATATTGTATTATCTTTCTATCAACGACAATTTTAAAATTGCTGTTATTAAATTCAATTTCAAAATAATTTTCTGCATATGAAAAGATAATACAACCCATTCAACTCTAACTGAAGTCAGTGGGAATTTTCCTACCAGTGAGTCAGCCAGTGGAGCTGAATACTAAATCTCCAGTTAGAAAAGACTCAATTCGTCCCTTATTTTAGCAGAATTCTGCATAGAGCAAAATAAATAGGAGAGGACGGGATACACCTTTTGACAGGCACTGCACAGTAACCCAAAATTCACATGCCAGGAATATAAAAAGCGACAAGTGACTTTAAGCTCCCCTGTGCCTGCTCTGGAGACCAGAGGGGCACAGCACAGCTGTGTGTCCCAGCACAGCTCAGACAGCTCTGAGGGGCTGCTAAGGTACAGCAGACTCTCCAGCTGCCCCATGAGCTTCTGCCCAGGACTGCTTTCAGAGTCTGTCTTCTAAAATACTGCACTACATCGATCTGCTCTGAGGAATATATTTAGCCAGTAGTTATTCTAAATTGCCTGCAAGGACCAAAATATTTTGCTTTGAGAATCCCCAAAATTCTGGTATAAACACAAATTACCACTGCTGCATCTAGATACGAGGTATCTGCATCTTCCCCATCAGCATCCTACGCAGTCATTTCCAGTACGTCTGTCCTTTACTTGCATCATTGCCAGGTCCCAACCCCACCCCGATTCAGCCTCGAACCAGGCCAGAGCCCTGGCATCCCCTCTCAAAGGGGCTGGCTCTTCCAATGGCCCAGCTGCAAGAGCTCCCCATACAGTGTGATGGTGCTACCAACCATCAGGATGCTCTCTCAGGCAGCCTTCCCATCCCACACTGCTGGAGAGGCCACCAGCACATGGTCCCACTACACAAGGCCATGCAGGCTCGGCACCACCTCTCTTCCCACCACCTTCCAGCCTGGCAGGAACATTATTTTTGCTGTAATGGCTTTCATCAAAAAAACTGCAGATTGGCCAGGTTAGGGAAGAAACAGTAGGCAAACAGCAGGTAAAGTAGTTACCCGCAACACAGAGGAAACCATTAGCAGAGACTTTAGAGAAGGGCTGCCATCCCAAACAGATAGCATAACTCACCACATGGCTGCTTGGGAAGAGATGAAGTTTTTTTGCACCTGAATAAAAAACCCTGAAACTGTCTTTGGTTCAACTCACAGCAAGACAGAGAAAGAGACCAGAGGTCTTCTCCAGAGCAGCAGAACCAGTTCCTCCCCATCCAACCTGTGATGACCATCAGCATGCATTTGGCCATAGCTGTCTAATAACCAACTAACCCAAACACTCAGGTCACTGAAGGAGGAATTCAGGAAAACCTCCAACTATGTGCTTACAGGGTCTAGTGTCATACTTGAAGTCATACTTCAAGGGGTCTAGTGCCAGCTCCTGTACAGCTTGGGACTCCGGGACTAACCTCAATGCGGTAGATACTCCACAGGCATAACCCAGAGCTGTACTCAGCAGCACTTGGGATGAAGGAGAGCTTACCCCGCTGAAGAAACCTCTCCAGAAACTGCTGGCAACTCTGCTTACCCCATAATCTTAAAAGCCTCCAAAATAACAGAACTCATTTATTCCCACTTCCTTTCTCCTCAGCACCAGCTAGCTATGTCTCAGCGAACAAGCAAGAAACCTCAGAGCCCAAAAGCACACACTTAGCACCTGTATCTTTGCCAGCTCACTTGGAAGAGGCACATACACACATTCAAAAATGTTTTCTGCTCATCTCCACCATCAGTGCATCCATCCCACAAGCCCTAATTATTTCTAATGCTCAGTCAAGGGGAACACAAAACCGCACAGATCTGTATCATCATTAACTTCCATGCCTTTAGGGTAGGATAAATGATGATTAAGTCTAAAGTCATACCACAGCCCTTTTTTTTTTTTTTTTTTTCCTTTTTTTAATACAGAATAATAGCCCAGGGAATTTGCATACACTCTTGTTCTCAGACAGGCTGGTTACTACAGGTGAGCAATCAAGTTAGAATAAAACCAGGAGTGATCTAAACCTTTGCCCTGAACTCTAGCTGGTGAATTAACAGTGTTTTTTCACTCAGGAATCTCTGACAGGGGGACTACATACAGCTTTTTACTCAAATGTCCCCACCACGTTCATACAGCCGGCATTTAGCAGCTTCACCATGGCTACACAGGGATTGTGGCTGGAAGGAAGCACAAGAAATGCCAGATCTGATAGTATTCAACACTGACCTAAACCAACATTGCTGCCCACACAGCAGAGCACCCCATCTGACACAGCCACCTAAAACAGTGCCATGTGGCAGCATTAGCTTGCCCAGGCGAAAGCAGGACAGGTCTGTCATGATGGTACAATGCCTGAAGTAGAAGCCACTGATCCATGGATTTTTTTGGTCACACCACTGAAGCAAGATGGCTCCTCTGGCTCTGGTCTGGAGCAGGATCAGCTGGAGCAGCTTCATTTTCTTCACTCCAATTTCAAGTGGGAAAAAAACAAGCTGAAAAAACAAAAATCCCCCACCAACAGGCTAAAACACTGAGCACTTCTGATCCTACCAGCCACATGTCCTCCTGCCACTTCAGTACCTAAGGATCTTCCAGAAAAACCTTCATTGCTCACACCAAGGCAAAGTCTCTGCAGACATACAAAAGACTGAACTCTTCTGGGTTGCCATGGTCTTTGAGCTGATTTCCAATAAATCCTTACACATTGGAGTAGTCCTGCTCTTCAGTAGCACCATTTGCAAGCTAAAGCTTACCACAGGGCACACTCTACCAAACTTTATCCTGACAAATCACTCTAGAACAGGCAAAATGGTCAGGATAGCAAAAGCTGACAGTTTATGCCACAAAGCTGTAAAGCCATAAGACTCTTTTTTTTATTTCACTGAAATACACCTAAAGCAGGAGGAAAAGAACATCCTCTTTGACCAAATCAATACCCTATAACTACAGTTTCCACCACAAAACAAACAGGAGTAAAGAAACCTTCCTTAAAGCCTGCATAAATATTTCAAAACATCACATGATTTCTAAAGTAGCACATTTTTAAACAATAACATTTGAATCAAAATGTTTTGTTTTAAACAACTAAAGAAAAACTCTGCTTTAATACATGTTACAAATTGAACAGGAATCTGAACATTGTTTTGGGTAGCCTGAATCTGAACTCCCATATGAGAAAAGGTGTGAATCAAGTGCTCCTATATCCTCCTCAAGGCTCCTCCTGCAGCTCCTGGCCCCCTTTACACAGCACTCCACAGGGCATAGCCACCCACGGAAAGGTCAGAGCTACATCAAGGTAGCCCCAGCTCTGACCCAACACTCATAGCTTGTGGGAGCAACTACATTTAAAAAACTTGTGAGAAACCTCTCATGGGAATGCTCACACACTGCCAATTAAGCATGAGGTGAAACGCTCTGCTGGATGGGGGTCAAGGTGCACGACAAGATGCAACAGCAGTGCTTTGCACGGAACCCTCATCGGGAGGTCTCCTGAATAGCATCACAGTCTTTCCACCAAGCTTCACGCCTCTGCTCTCCTCCTCTTTCCCTCTGCCCAAGGCAGGGGGTATAGCTGCCAAACACATCATCATTAATAGAGCTGGTTTCTCCTTATACTGCATACCTCCCCAACCTTCCTCCTGCACTCCCGGAGTTCACAGTACTACCAAGACACACTGACTGCAGAGGACTCTCCATCATGAGTCAAAGTTTTCCTGCTTCATAAATCTTCACTGGTTTTATTGCAGTATTGTTACCATTCATTTTCCAACTGTTTTCCCTGTTGTGCCAAGTATTTCTTCAAAAAGTATAAATCCAAGGCACTCCAACAAGTGACAGTCAAAAATAATCCAAGAAAGCAAAAACAAATGAAAAAAAAAAACTCTTGAAAGAAATCAAAGTCATCAGGGAGCAGATGTTTTGAATTAATTAGCTACACTGAGTTGGGACAAAACACACACAGGCAAGAACCTCTGAAACATTTCCATCAGTGGGAACGAGCTACAGCGGAATGCAAGCTGTAGCACTACCTATTATTTATAGCCCACTGGAGGAAGAAAATATACACTACTTAATGAACTCGCAAACTAATATTAACTGCAGATTTATATTTTATGTTGGCTTCATTCTGCTCCAAGTTTTCTCATGATTCCCTTTTATAGCAAGAGCCAAAACACTAAAATCTGCATCACAGATTCATAGGTTTTTAAGGCCAGATGGACAACTGCAATCATAACATCAGCCAGAGAATTTTACCCAGTAATTTCTGCATTACGTCTGTAATTTGTCTGAACACACTGTTTACAAGGGGTGTGATATTACCCTTTGACAAAGTTCTTCAGGTTGGCTGCATTTTTTCCCTGCAGGCACACCACTGGCTGTAGCACCAGGGAGTGGGACCCAAAGCGCGCTTCGATAATCGGACCCACTAAAACAAATAGGAAACTGCAGATTTTTTCCTTACAAGGACTTGCACTCAAGACAAGAGGCAGTCGTTTGTTCTTCCCACCATACATAACTTAAAAGCAGAAGTGGTCAGGAGATTATTAGTTTGACACCAAAGTGCCTGGAAACTTAAAAACTCCAGTATTGTTTGCTTTTTTTTTTTAATGGCAAACACTCTCATTCCCACCAAAATCACCATTTAATTGAAAAGGATTTATTCACTGTGAAGAAAGTCAGTAAAATGCTTCCAGCCCCTCTCATGAGATCCACTGGAAACAGTGCTGTACCAACACAATAGCAGATCTCGGAGCTGGCTGCAGCACAAATCTTTTGGGGAAACCATGTGGGCAAGTATCATCCTGCCATTAAGAATGAAAAAGAAGCTTCCACTGAAGGCAAGACACAACCAGCACCTGCAATGAGCAACCTGACAACCAGCCTACATGGAGAAACAAAATACCAGTGCTGCCTGCAGACCCAGGGTCTCCAACCACTGCCAAGGCATGTGCGAGCCATTGAAAGAGGCAGACAGTTTCTTCAAGACCCTACATAAAGCAAGCACCTTATTAAGCACACAAAAAGTCAAGCCCTAAAATCCCAACAGCTTCCCAATGCAATCAAAACACCTGCTGGCAGTGCCGAGATGAAATCTCACCTTCTTCCCTAAATCAGAGCATTAACAACTAAAAGCAATGCAGTCTCCATTCCTAAAACGTATCCTAAAAGACATGGAGATCAAATTCTGTTATGTGTATAACTAAACTCAACAAAAGGAAAGAAACTTGGCACAGACACATCCAGAGTGTCAAGGCTGTCAACTTTCACTACCAGTGGACTCGCAAGACCTCACTGTCCAGCACCAATAAAGCCTTCCTGTTGACAATAATGACTACTCTGCTGCCACTGAGTTCACTCAAGTAGAAAAAAAAGGAACTGACATAATGCTTAGATAGCATTCGGGAGCAAAAAAATGTTTAAGATGATCTATTGGCTTTTCAGGGGGGTTGACAGTTTATCCCTTCTATTGCTGTTGAGGGAAGAGGGTGGAGGTTGCTAGTGGGAACAGCACATTGCCAACACATTTTAGGAAGAAATTGCATGTGAACATTAGTAAAGCAAAGATGGATAAACCAAAATGACTGGGGTTTTGGAGAAATTAACTTAAAGGCAAGTATGCAGATAATTTCCCAAGTAGTTTCACTGGTTTGGGACATGCAAAACAGTTTAAAAAGTGATACAAGTCCACCCAGAAACATCATGAAATGCACATTACTGATGCTGAATAATTAATTTCCTCCCAGGTGTATCTCTATTCCCCTCAGAGAATTACAAAGTTCAAACTGGTTGTTCTGACCTCTTTCTAACATTAAGTGATCCAGGTTAGAGAACCCAGGAGTTAATACCTTGGCAAGACACTTCAGTACTGCCCCCTGCACCAAATGAAGTCGCTGGCATGAAAGCCTGCAAGCCCAGGGTCCTACCCTCTCTCCTACAGGCTCAATACCTGCTACACAGCCACCTAAACCTAGAAGCACTCAGCTCCTGCAGGGGACTGTTTCCTCTCCATGCACACCCCCAAGGCACAGTTTGCTCAGGAGCACACCAGCTGAACCCCCACTGATGCTCAGGAGCTTGCCAGCGGGAACACAAGGGGCAAGAGTCACCTTCTCCCTCAGGGCTGCCAGACCAGCTCATGCAGGTATCCCTGATCTGCTGTGATAGCACATGCTACATCCCCTTCTCAGGAGGCATCTCTCACCCTTCCAGCTAGCGGTCACCTGAGCAGCTCTACCTAGTCAAAGTCCTCCTAACATACCTCCCACACAACTCAAATATCAGGGAAGAGGGAGAGAAAAGGATGGTGTTTCCCACCACCAACACCCCCAGTGAGACAGTCACAGCATGCACTGAATGCTCCCATGGCAATTATTCTGGCCTAAAGCGTCTTTAGCCCTCTTTGCAAAGCAGAAGCTGGAAGGCTGTGCTCATACACACAGCCCAGGGCAGCCTGCAGGTCCCAGCACCCTTGTCCACAGCAGGCAACGTGCCACTGGACCTCTGCAAACAGCCTCCCACACCCAGAAGTCAAGTGCTGCGAATCACAGTGCTTACATCTCCTCCCGACTGTCCCCTCTCGACTAAGCTTCCTTGCAGAAGACAGGAATAATTGCTTTCTACCTCCAAGAGGATAAGCGCATTAAACCTTCGGAGAGGCTCAGATACTGCACTGACCAAAGCCATAGCAAATACCAAAACTGAGACTGTAAGAGATATAATAGGTCAAAGAGACAACTGAAAGGGTAACAAATCCCTAGAGAGACCTAAGCTACTGAAGGCCAGTGCTCAAGTTTGCCAATACAGCTGGCTGTGAAAGCAACTGGGGCAGCAAACGCTTTCACCTGAGCAAAACCTGTCACCTCAATGTCCAGCCAGTCACAGAGCAGAGTGAGGGACAGGCACAATGTGAATACAGAGGACAATCCATCTCTCCGTTCTGCCTGTGCCAAAAAACGGGGACATCTTAAGAACAAAACATATTTTCAAAGGAAAAAAGGATTCTCTACTAGCTTTTAAAATATGCAGCAATTTTACAGCAGAGATCAAAGAAAATGAGTTTAGTAAAGAGTAAGTTATAAAAAAAAGTATTCATTCCAATGCAATCATTAAGACAGTATTTCTGCAACATTCTCCAAGAAAAATACCTAGCTCAAGTCCATCCTGGTTGAAATGAGGTCCTATCCCTCACCAGTACTTATGGTCAATGAGAAAGGTGCACTTCTGACAGACATTTTAATTCTGTTTTATGCTTTACTGTAAGCACAAAATCTTTTTTTTTTTTAAAGCCCTTTTAATGAATAGTAGTCTGAGTATCTGCTGAAGAGCTGCACTGAATACTTTCCTCCATAGAAGTAAGCACTTAATAACTAAGAAATGCAGTGCTTCTACAAAGTGACCAATCTGTGTGCATTTGGGTTTTTTACATCTCATTTTGCTCTTGAACCACGTATAGATTTAGATTTATTTCCTAAAGAGGAAGTGAGAATATTAAAAAAATTGCCAAAAAATTTTATTTTCTTTTTGTTTTGGGGCAGGGTCTCACTTCTTTGACATCCCTAAGCAATGTTTAAAGCTTGTCTCTATTCAAGAATATACATACCTGCACACCTACAGGAACACACCACTAAAAACGTAGCTCCATGTCAGAGAAACTGGGGGGATCTAACAGCCACACTTCTGTTCAAGACCCTAAAGCCAACAGGGTCCAACACAATTGCTCAGCTGAGCAATCTCTGCTGGACTTTCCCAGGTCAAGGGCTCCACACTCACTCAGCGCGTGCTGGAAACAAGGATTCCTGCAGAAGCAGCACAGAAATCCTCGGAACAATAAAGCGTAAAACCAGCGAGATCAGAGAGCAAGGCACCACATAATAAACTGTTCTGGCTTTGCAATTTCTGCCAGATTTTACGAAATCCTGCTCCCACCTTCCCCTCAGAGCCTGCTGCAAAACACTTTGTATTTTAGTGCAAAGAATAAACATTTCTTTATGGGTGAGATTTTGTTTTCTTATTTAAGAGAGAGAGAACAGCAGACATGGAGATAGACTGCATACTGGAGCTAAAAAGTGAGGTAACAGTGGGAGAGTTAACAGTGGAGGGGGAAGCAGCTGTCACACAAGCCCACTAACTCTTCCCTTTCTCCCATGGTACCTGCCAGTTTACCTATCTGTAAATTGATGTGCAAATAACTGCTTTATACATCAAATTATGGTGTCAACATTTATGATACTATAAGCAGACGGTCTGTCAGTGGTTCCGTTTAAGACAGTCTGCCTGTTTTCCACTATTTATTACAATTTTTAAGATAAGCTTCAAAAGGAAACAGGTACTATCTTGGAGTCAATCTTTGCTATTGTTTATTTCCCTTTTTTTAAACATGTGTCATTAGGCAGCAAGGCTTTTAGTCATATACTTAAAAGTGCTGCATTTCAAATGTTGTTTTACTGTCAAAAGGATAGTAGTTTCCATTTTGAAGCTATGATTGAGTCATTCTAAACCTCTTGAAAAGCCATACATCACATATCAGACTGATCCCAAAAAGACCATTAGACATGAGCTGTCCTTCTTCATACCAGTAATTCCACTGCAGTAAATTTAAAAGTTAATGGGATTACTCCTGTGAGTAAAATAAACACACAGCACTGAGGCTATGCTCTGCTATCATGGAAAGCACACAGGGAATCGTTCCCATACACAAAATAAAGAACAGATAACTTCTCAAAGCCTCCTTACAAAGCACTGTGAGCAGACTGAAATATGTCCAAACTTACTCGTTCTGCATACGCAAGGTACATGCATGCTAGCAGCACTTAATACCTACAGAATTACACAAAATGCAACAGCTGTGTGAATGCATGACATACGAAGCCAAGCTCCTAAGAGCAACCTAATAAGCAAAATGTTCTGATCATGTATATTTTTACCCAAAGCATTAGACTAATTGAAATACATTGATATGAAAATTAAGACTATTTTCACACCTGCTTCTACTAAATACACAAAAAAACTCCTTGAAAAAGACTTCATTCACTGATTAAAGATAAACATTGTGAAGTTATACCTAAATATGCATTTATCCAGTGTGCCGTGACACAGAAATTATATGTCAGTATGAAACAACATACACACAAGTCAATACACTGAGAACAGGTAGGCTCATTCCAGGCTCTGGCATGAATAATCTGCAAATTACAACCTTCCTTTATTTTCGCCTGCATCAGACCCACCCCTTTAATTGTACTCATTTATTCATTCATTCAAATTAAAAATGATACATTAAGATAAAGAAAGCTTCAAAAAACCCTGGAAGAATTAAGAGGAAGACGACCTAACGCAGGAGTTTGTAACTAAAGAATATCCTTTTAGTCTTAAGTACAACACATTACAGTCAGACTCATTTTGTCTTTCTCACCTTTGTCTATTTAAGTCAATGTCATTATTTCAAACTGCATTTCTTTTGATTTGCTTAACGATGTACTTTGTTGTTACAGCACTGCCTCATCAGCACTTACTTCTGCTGAAAAGCCCTAAAATGAAATATACTCTGTATTTAATGACAATTATGCAAGCATGTTGAGAAGTTACTTTGTTACAAGCAATCAGATGGACTCCATTCTTTTAATAATTTGCCCACACAACACTTTTTAAGGTCATCTGGGTGACGTTCAAATGAGATCAGCAAACCAATCCAAATCCACAGGCGATGCATAACAAATCATGAAGTTTAGGCTGGAGGAGGGGTCTTTAAACAATTCCTTCCTTCATTGTGTGTTTCACATAAGTAATTTATATAAGCCACTTCCCAAACCCTAGTACTTAAAACAGAAAGATTTAACACAGATGCATTTTTAAACTAAAGGAGGTGCAGGAAGCCTGGTCGCATACTGCAGGGCTGTCTCTCACACCCTGTTATCATAGGGAATGCATTTTAAAGTAATAATGCACTTCTGAAATACCAGCACTTCAAAATTGTGTATGACTTTCGGTGTATTCTTTGGAATATTTTCTTTGTGACTAATTTCTGAATTTGTAAAAGTAGTCAAAGGGAAGAAGGAAATCTCTGGTTCGAATCACTGAACTCTGCTAAAGAGTTAAAAATAATGGCTAAACAATACTTGAAAATGCACGACAGCATTGAACCGTCATCCTTCGCTACATTTTTTGCTTCTAACATATAAACTGAGAAAACGTGATTGAAATAAAAATCTGTTTTATTTCCCTATTATAGGAAAATCTGGAAAAAAATTAATTCAGTTTTCCCAATGTATATCCTTCAATCCATAACTGGAGATGGTGACCAGGTTTATGATACAGGCTGGGCACTCGATACTTCCCCATAAAAATGGTAGGAGCTTCTGAAACTCAGCTGCCCTTGCAAAAACCTATTTCCATGCTAAGGAACCCAAACACTGAATTTACTTTTTTTTTCCTCCAAATCTTAACCTAGATTTTTAAAGCCTTTTCCCCTAAGTGTCCCTCCACTAGAGGGTAAAACAGAAAATCATGCACTGTGAATTGTTAACTGCATATATCTTATCCTATGAAGTCACTGTCTATTACAGTAAGATTTAGAGGGGAAAAAAAAAAAGTGATGCGGGGTTAAAAAAGTGATTAAGAAGATGACAAATTCTCAATGCAACTACATACATGTTACATACCTACACAACACAGGGTATCAGCTAGTTGTTTAATCATGGTGAGTAGGATGAGGGATAATAAAAAATAAACGCCAGAAAAACCAATACCACCAACTTTTGAAAATATTATTCACAGGTCTAAGATGGCTACCTCCATCCGAGCAAAAGTAAAGTTCCCAACCAGCTGAATATGACAACTAACCCCAGGGGAGGATCCCTCTCATCAGAGCCCAGAAGCAGCCACACTGAACTTTTCAAACCCAAACTGGTGACAAGTGTCAGCAGCATACGGCTAGGCAGGCGGACTTCAGCGTCTGAGGTTTCTCATGCATTAGGCTTCACGTACTGCAGGGTGAACCGTTCCCAGAAGCAGAGCTGTTCAGTAGTAACTGGCAAAGGAGACGTGCTGTGAGAAGTACTTGTCAGATAATGCTTGTTTACAAATAAATCTCCTGGCAGCAAAGGACAGCTGTTTTTGAATAACTTCACGTCCACAGTCAAACCCCTCTTACCAGCAATCTTTTAGCTTTGCATTTACTGAAGAGACAGAAATTAGAGAGCAACAGTCAGAAAAGTATGGGGAGAGAGATCATGAAGCAAGCGCTCACGCTGCTCATCATTACTGTAATATTCCCCCGCAACCTCCCTGTAAAGATGCCACTATACCCGTTTGCTAGGCAGCTTCATTAATCCTTTCCAGTACTGTTTCCTATTGTGTAAAAGTCCTATTCCGCAGCTGCCTGTTCATGCAGAGACACCTCTACACTTGAATAGTCCCGTTGACTCCATCAGTACTATCCAGATTTTCCAAGAACTGGCAAGAATGACGGAGACGGGGCTCAGAGCATCTGCCGGTCTCTCGGCATCGTATCGGGGCAGACTGGAGCACACAGGACAGCGTGCCTCCCAAGAGGCAGGTGAGTAACAGGGAAAGCCTTTCGAAAGCAGCCACACCACCTCCCCAGCATCACTCCCACGGGTGAAATCATCTGAAATCGCGTGGGGGCAGAAGGACTGGGTCCACCATTATCTAACCAAGGCAAACCCAAAGCCATTTCCATCATCCCCCAAACCAATGCACTTCCTGAACATTTGGTATCTTCACACACAGAGGAACAGCATTTTCTCCTTCCTCTCCACTTTTTTTTTAAAAAGACGACTGCGATTCACATTATTCTCGCTCTCCAAAATAAATTACAGCTAGCTGGTTACCTCAGGCCACATCTTTGAAATTCTGGTACGGTTTTCCTTCACCAACCCCTGCATACCTCGCAGCTCTAAAGGAGTTTCACAAATAATTATGGTGCATCACGAAGCCAGCCTGCTACTAGCCGCCGGCATCCCCTTCAGATGCTGAACTTCTCCACCCATTGCTTTCCCATTACAGCCTGCCCGCGGATCCAAAAATAATAATAAAAAGCCCCAAGCAGTGCCCACATCACGTACAGAGAAACAAAAAGTCCGGTTTGAAAGCCTAGAAGTACCCTGCTAGACAAGAAGCCTGCACACGTTTTTGGCTATTGGCCTCATAGAGATTAAATGTGTAAAAAAATCCGTCCCCAGCGGCCGCGCTCCGCTGCGTTGCGGGTTAAATACCGGCACCTCCGCGGCTTCCCCTCCTTTTTATATATGTATTTTAAGCCACGAAGTAAGCGCACTGCGGCCAGCGCTTGCAGGGCTTCCCACCGGCAGCCTCCCCCAGCCCGCCCCGGCATCGCCGAGCCCCGGCCGGCCCCGCTCCCGCTCCACCCGCGTGCACCCCCGCAAGACCCCCCGCCCCGTACAAACTCCCCCGTGCAAAGCCCTGCAGCTACAGCCGTGCAATCCGCCCCGTGCAAAGCCCAGCAAACCAACCCGCGCGAATGCACCTGTGCAACTCCCCCGGTGCAAACCGCTAGGAAACACAGCCGTGCAAATCCACCCGTGCAAAGGCACCTATGCAACAACACCCCCCCTCCCCCCCCCAAAAAAAACCAACCAAACAAAAAACACTGCAAAACGCGCCCGTGCCAAGGCATCTGTCCAAACCCACCCGTGCAAGCCTGCCCGCGCCCTGAGGCAGCGCTGCCTCCCCGCTCCCGACTCGGCGGGCGCGCAGCGGCCGCTGCCGCCTCCCTTCCCCGGGACCCCCCCCAGCCCCATCGGCCAGTGTCGCCCGCTTCCCCCGGCGCGGCATCCGCCTCTCCGCGGGCAGAGCCCCCCTTTCACCTGCCCCAAAACGTTCCAATAATTGAGTCAGATGAGCCCGAAGCAGCGCACCGCCGGGCAGCCCCCCTTCTCGGCGGGCGCTGCCCCGACGGCCCGGCCGCCCCGTCCCCTCTCACCCTCGCTGCCGGGGCTGGCTAGCAGACTCCGGAGCGCGGCGCACAGCAGCAACGGCAGGAGGCACGTCCAACCGGGAGCCGGCGCCCCGGCGCGGCCGGCCCAGCCGCCGGCGCCCCGCGGCCCCATCCCGCCGCCCCTCAGCGCATGGGGCGGCGGCTCCCCCCCGGCGCTGCCCGCTCGGGTCGGCTCAGGACGGGACGGGGCGGGCTGGCAGTGCGGCTCCGCTCCGCTCCCGTCCAGCCACCAACGCGACTGGGGAGCCGGGGGGCGGGGATGGGGGAGGCGGCTCCGCGCCGCCGCGGAGCCGCCCCCGACGGGGCGGACCCGGTGCCGTCGTCGCCGCCGCCGCCATCCCGTGCGGGGGACGGCGCCCGCCGAGCCTCAGGGCGCCCCGGGGCGCAACGGGGACCGCACCTAAAATGGCCGCCCTGCGGGACTCCCCGCCCCCCCAGACCCGCGCTGCCCGTGGGGGAGAGCGGGCGGCAGCGCTGTCCCTGGGAGGCGTCCCTTGGGCCCCGGAGAGCCCGCTGAGGGGGGACGGGGAGCCCCAGTGCTCCCCGCAGCTGCCAAGGGTCGCGGTCCCAAAAACTTTCCCCCCTCCCTCAGCCCACAGAGCCGGGGAAGCCGCGATTTCACAGGGCGGGCAAGCCTGAGAGGAAGGCTCGTCCCCGGCCAGGAAAGCAAAAGTGCCAGAAACTCCATAATGGAGCCACTGGAAAGATGATATTTCAGGTATATTTTACCTCAGGTCGCCACCAGAGCACAGCTTTGAATCCAGCACTGACAACTAGTTTCACAGAAGTTTTCACTGAGGTTTTTTTACCCCTCAGAGCCCTAGTTGTCACCCACTTCATCTTCCTAAAAAAACATAAATCCCAGAAGTATGAGAAATTAATTCGTGGAGGTTTATTCACCCATATCAGTTCCTCCTCTGAGACTACCTCCAGATAAGCCAATAAAAGACAAAAACCCAGCCTTACAGGTGCACAAGCAGCAAGTCAAGGTTGACCAAAACCCTTCTCACCTGGCTCTGCCTCCTCCATTTCACCCCACTGCCAAGATTTTGGCCTGTTCATTTATATTATAAAGCAGTAACCAAAGGCTGAGCACCTGCAAAAGGCTCTCTCTCCAGGGGGCAAGGCTCAGGACCAAGGCTCCAAACAAGTTGCAATTCAAATTACAAAATCCCCAAAGCTAGTTTTAAGAGGACACGTAGTCTTCAACTGGGGAACCGCCGATAACACAGCTCTCTACAGCGCCATTGCTCATTTTTTATTCATAAGTAGCTGAACAATGTGTTTCTCTGTGCCCTCGCACCATATACAAACCTCAGCTACTGCCAAAATATAAACATAGTCCAGAGCTGTACATGCATATTATTTTCAAAAGTGTTTGCTCCTTTTGCAAGGGGATTTTCTACCTCGAGCTATTCAACATTTTTACTGCCACCAGGAGGACAAGGAAGGGGCTTTGCTTTACAACATGAAGTGCATCAGTAAAGTTGCCAGCCAAATGAAAAGCATGGCATGCATCTGTTTACAGCAGTGCATCAGACCTTCACTATTCAAATATCCTACTAGTCTAGTTCAAAAGGCACTACGGTTTGCCATCAGACCACCCTTGCATAAAGCTGCATGGCCAGATCCTCAGCTGGGATAAATCACACCTGAGAACATCTGACACCAGACCAGATTTAGAATGGGAGTAGCACCATGTGGTATACTAATTTCTAGGGATTTGCCATCTGTAGCAGCAGTGGCAAGTTTTGCCACCCAGAAATGAGGGCAATGCAGGAAAACGTCATCAGAAACAGCACCTTGCTAGCATAGTAAAAAGGATCAGATGGCAAAGAACAAGTAAAATGCCAAGCTGGATGGGAGCCTCTGCTGGCCCAGGGGCAAGACTGCTGTAGTTAGGCAAGTCTCTTATCACAATCTCATGTCAGACTGTTGTTTGCCTCCGATTTTCGGCTGCTATTTGACAGTCATTAACTGCTGTTTGGACTGCCAGGCTTATAATTTAGAGGCATTTCAGATGATATGTTAGTGACATCTTAATTTTCTAGGAAAGACTGAGATGAGCTTCATATGATTCATAAGCTATTTAAGAATAGCCACCATGCTCTAGGTTTCATCCTAGCTGCCTTTTTTCCTGCAGGAAACCAGCTCTTATTCCAAGACATTTGGTTTGTTCTCCACCCTGGCTGTGGCACAGGAAGTGTCCTAATCTCATCTCTCAGGACATCGAGTACTGAAAAAAACCTAAATACAGCCTTATAAAAGGGTTATTGCCTTATCCCCAAATGGAGGGTATTGCAACTTTATTAACGGTCTAGTGGATCCTATTTGGTGTGGGCTCAGTCTTCTACAACTCTCCTCCTGGTTTTGCCACAAATCTTGTTAGTAATCTGCAGCAGGCAATTCTCTCCTGCCTTTTGCCTCATCAGTGCACCCAGCGGGCTCTTAAAAAGAGGACAGAAATTTTAGCAAAGTGCTGCAGCATTCCTGGTAGCCTTGATGGGTAATCAGAGAGAAGCTGAACAATCTGATGGGATCCCTTCCTATCTCCCACCAAAGAGTATATCTTTTATTGCTTCGAGTAAATTCACTGTAAAAATCACAAGATGTGGGTTGCAAACTATTCAGGAACCTAAACCATCTCAGGCTCATGCCATCTCTCCCCATATCCAGCCTGTATTTTGTGTTAGTTTCAAATTTTTCTTCCTGCATCTCATTAATTCATTTCTGCCCCTTACATTTATGCCTTTTCACCTATGCAAACGATATTCCCTCTTAATCATCGCTCAGTTAAGGTCTGTATTTCATCCTTTATATCTTTTTCTCATCAGTCATTCCTATAGAGTGTTAGTAATACTGTTATACTCCAAACTCCCTCCAGTTTTCCCAACATCTCCCTCATAACAGTTTGCCCAGAAGTGTAATTATACTAAAGCCATAATAAACAACTATCTCTAAAATGCTTTTGCATATAGTGTCTGAAACTGAAATGACAGCTTTGCCCTGTATAACTTGCCACTTCATATCTAAGTTGCTGTCAGCTATTACATATATTTTAAACTATTTTTTAAACCAGACATCTTTTGAGTTAGTGCATTTCAGATTATTTCACTTAGATATGCAAAAGCTCATTTTTCCAAGTTTAATTTAATTTCTCTCCCATGTATGTAGTTCCCCTCATAATTTCTGTATTCTGACTGGTTTCTAATTCTGCATTGCCAATTCATTTCATTAGCATGCTGTTTATCCTATCATCAACAGGATACACTTGAACAATAAATGAGTCTATCCTTCAGATTATTTCAGGAGCCAAAAACTGTCAACCAAATGCATTCCCTGTATCATTATCCTTTACTGAAGTGTAAGGGCATAATACTTACTGCATCCCTGTGTTCAGTAGGGCCACCATCTGAGAAAAGATTCAGTTTCATACTTTAAGTGTAAACAGTCCCACTAATGCCATGTCTTCATTACATTAATGGAATAGAAGCCCCACTGTAATGCAACAAACTGTTTAATTAGTTAGGCATATAAGCATTTCCATTTTCCTTTGAAAAGTCCTTTTCTTTCAAAAGAGTCCGAGAAGATGACACCTTTAAGGAATATCCTCATGAAATTTAGTAATTAGTTTTTGTTTTTTTCCCCACAAGCCCTTTGAAACAGAAGTACCACCTTCTATTCAAAAACTAAATGCATATTAAAAGCAAAAGCAATCTGGGAGCAGCTAAGCAGCTTTGCATAGTAGATATATTTGGATTTGTACCATTAATGCAACTACAGTTTTAACATAAAATGGCTGTGTTCAACAAACACCATAGCAGCCCGTGTAGAACTGCAGAAAACAATAGTCAGAGCCCCAGCAGACAACAGAGAAATCTCTATCAAGAGCCAGTGGGGACAGGAAAGTTAAACATCAAGTGCAGGTGGGCCACCCCTTGGCCAGACGAGGTATATCAGTGATTGTGCC
Source organism: Gymnogyps californianus (assembly GCF_018139145.2). Lineage (NCBI taxonomy): Eukaryota > Metazoa > Chordata > Aves > Accipitriformes > Cathartidae > Gymnogyps > Gymnogyps californianus. Next base: position 61,264,467 of record NC_059474.1, on the reverse strand, counting down.
CCTCGGTCACTGCTGAAATCTTCATACTTCGGTGCAGAGAAAGATGTTAACCAACGAACCGATATTTGCATGAAGAAAAATGAGCAAGTGGTAAATAAAGCATTGCCTGTGCAAGTTCACAACCCAGCCACTTGTATGGTCTCAGCACGGATTTGTCTTTTGCCACCCCCACAAAACACAGGAGCTACTGGCAACTGTGCACATAGGAAAATCTGCCCACTTCATTTACAGCCTGAAATTAGATCCAAAGCTGTGAAAATCCATGGCAAAAACATGTGAATATTTGTTTCAGTCAGAAAAGGCTTAGAGAAAGCGTGACATTTCAGCCTGGCATTTTATTTTGGAGCGCTTCACCAGCCCTTGGCCCTGCTAACATTCTTCCAAAGGCCCCTGACCTGGCAGCACACTCTCCCATTTGTAAATGCTGTGTCACTACTCCCCTCTCACTGCCCTGTAGTGACCCCATGGAGTCAGACCCCAGGTGTTAAAAACCCACTGTCCATCTGCAAGCAAAGGAATGGTCCCCGGCCCAGAGGGCTCAATGTGTACCACTTCACATGCCAGTCTGGATTAGACTGATCAGCAAAATAATCCAGGTCAGACATGGAAGTACACACTTGTGAGCACCAAGAGCAGCAGCAGATACAGCTGGCAGTACTTGCAGCCCACCCACTACTTAGCAAGTATTGAGGTGTTTCTTTGCATCACACCACAGGAGAGCATTAAAGGGAACAAATGAAATGGCTTTGCAGAGATTTATGGAGATTTTCTAATGCAGAAAGTGGAGCACAGGAGAAAGTGCAAAGGCTAATTTGATTACATTGTTAGCCCTGTATAAATTTAATAATGGACTCACTTCCACATTTCTCATTGTAAGCTGTTTACATGCATCCACTAACTGCAATAGCTCAGCACCTCACACTCTTGAATCAGTCTTCCCAACCCACTCCTGTGAGGAAGAGAAGCATTGCTACTCCTGCACAGAGAGACAGAAGCAAAGGAGATGTTAAAAAGATACAGATAAAAATTACTGAATTGATTATGGCTCCTCTAGATCAGGGACAATGTTCTTAAAATATTAATGAAATTATCTTATTCTTGTATCAGAATAAGAATCAGCAGATATTATGAGGAACTGGCTTATCTCCTCAAGACATTCAGTCATGAGCTTTAGCAGACACTGCACAAGCTCGAGCAAGTGACTTGGGTACATTTGCAAGTACCAGAGTGCTCTGTGAAAACCTAGCCCTTGAGTAACTTGCTCAAGGTCACACAGAAGGTGTGTGGCAGACCTGAATCAAGCTCAAAAGCTATTAGAGCATCCATTTGCTTTTCATTCTCACTTTTGCTTTTCCAGCATGTCATTTTGGATCAGGATCTATGCGAGCAAATGTGGACATTACTGTAGTTCAAGGGTTCACATTCAACACTTCATTGTTTGAAGTGGTTCTTTCTTTCAAGGTACAAACACAATAATGGATATAATGATGAAAATCACTATATTAGTGTATCATTTAATAGTGAAGTACATTAATCTCCTGTATACAGTACTGTCCAGAACTCAGTTCCTTTCTGAACTATGTTTCATAAGGTCAATAATGCCTTCTTTAATTTCTAAGGGCAGTCTGGATGGCTACCCTGAATTTTTTTGATTATAGGCAGACTAGTTTTGTTAACTCAAGCTACTGCCCTCTATTCCATGCCGAGGCCAACTGTGTCTATTCTCTTGTTTGAAGAAAGCAAATCCATTTCATCTTGCCTCACTCCTCCAAGCAGAGCTGTTTGATACGGACTTCTCTATTTCAACCTACCCCTAATGATTTCGTAAATAAATCACATCATTGTCAGTCACTTCATATCTCAAATACTTGCAAATGCTTAGCAATTTCAGCTGCCAACACATTCATTTATATTCTTGTGAGATGGCATCTGGATCACAGCTATAGTCTTTGAGTCCTTTCCATCAGCTAATTGCAACTGTTTTTGAAATGCAGGAGCATATTTATTTCTCTCCTTCCTTTGCGGTGTTCAAGTTGTGCCTTTAGGTAGGCCTTGTGTTCCAAACTCAGAAATACCTAGCTTGCAAAACTCCAGTGTCTACTCAGAGAAGCACTTCAGCAAGTATAAGTATTTTTTTGGCATGTGCTTTAAGTAATTTTTAAACAACAGAGTGATAAGGTAGGATCAGGACCAGCTTTCTCGGACAGACTGCCTCATGTGACAAATTCTGACACAAATATTGCCCAGTGACATACAATCCATGTGTTTCCCACTGCCACTCTTACCTTTCAGTGTTTCTTCCGATATCCCATCCAAGAGTTACAAACAAAATACTACTTAAAAGAGCTTACCTGTGCTAGATTTTGAAAAATAGAAAGAAAAGGCAAAAAATCCAGCAGCCACCTTTTATACACAGACTTCCCAAATTGAGGGTCTAGCAACCATAAAGAGGTAAGCCTTCCAGACAGACTTCTGCTCATTACTAGGAAAAACTGTTCCTTCCATACCAGAAGAGCTGGACCAATTAGACGGTATTGCAGTCAAGCTACAAGACTCAGGTGCATTGGTACAAGTTTTGCTTCCAACATAGACACCATGAGTGATCCTGAGGAAGCTATTTCTCAGTTGAGAATATCCCTTTACTCAATGCTCAATGACAGGGTCCCCAATGAGGTGCAAGTAAAGTCCTGTTAACAAAGACATGTGCTTTAAATGGTCAGCATTACACCTGAGGTGAGGCTGAAGGGGATCACCATCCAGCCTGTCTCTTGCACCATGACTATCACAGTAGCATTTTTGCATTAGTGTTCATTGACAGTGTGGTTTAACAACCCAAGCAGTATCCTGGGAACCAGACAAGCCAACTCCAATGCTTGCAACCGCTGGTGTGCTTTACTTCACCTCTCTGTTCTTCTCAGTCTGCCCCTTCCCTTGCCAGACACCCTTTGCCTTCTCTTTCAAGCAGGACTGCCTTTTAACATAACCATTGGCCATGCCTACTTGCCACCCAGCTCCTCATAGAAGCCCTTCTCATTACCTTTGACATCCCTTGCCAGATCCAATTGCAGTTGGACATTGGCTTTTCTAACCTCATCTCTGTATGCTCAGACAGTGTGTTTGTATTCCTCACAGATTTCACTAAAGTATTACCAGTGTACTGGACAGTACTGGGGTGTAAACACACCACGCATCATGACATGGCTATAAATGAGAACTGGCAGCTTGTTACCAGTTATTTCTCCTTTTATAGCTTCTCCTCCTTGTTCTCTAAACTTCATTCCCCTTTCTGTCTCTTGTAAGATCTTCTGGGCTGTGGCACCTTTGCTTAATCTCTACTCAATTCACCCTTTAGTAGGCTCTGCCTTTCCACATGTGCACTCCCAGACACTTCTGGCTGCCTCTGTTTTCTGCCTTTAATTCTGCCCCCAGCTAAACAGAAGAGTAGGTGATTACAATTTCATTCCATCAGGAGGTGAAGGAGATGGGGGCACATGCACAGCAAGTCAAGAAAGGAGTGGCAATCAGATTACAGCTATAGCCTAGAGCAGAATACTTCGTAATGTGAACTTATAATGGGTCTCTGGTGTAGGGCACATAATAGACGTTTTACCCAGAGTGCAATAGTCACCCAAAGACATTTACTTCAGGAAATACTGAGCCTGGTATAAACATTTAAACTTTAATAAAACCATTACAGATGCACTGATTGCATAGCTCCTTTAGACAGTGAAGCTACATGGAGAAATGAATAATAAAATAAGCAAGGTGAACAGAAGTCATTATCAGGCTATTTACATAAAGATTTACTGAAAACTCACCCTTAGTATGGCTTTTGGTCAATACATTATCCATACCCAAGAACTAGTCGTTGAACAATAACCATCTCAAAACATATCCCATCTTAGACACAAATTGTCCTCTGCAGATCAGTGTATTTAAAGAAGTTAAATCAAGAATCTGTATTTTCACTCCCATTTCATATTCACAGTATCCAGATCCCTTACCCATCTCAATGTAACATTAAATTAAAACATAACATCATATTTTTGTGGGGCTACACGTTGTTTCTGCACATGCTCAGAACCACTTCAACGCTAAAAAGCAAGTTGTGTTTAACTATGACAAGTTAGCTTGTCATATTTCAAGTGACAAACATGACTCTGCCCACAGAATAAAAAAGATTAAAAAGCATTTACAGGGTAGGGAGAAGTCCAGTCAGGAGGAGGTGCAAATCCACCTCTGTCTTGCTAACCTTACTAGTTGACCAGTCATTTACATGTTTCATCTTTCTGGACCAATTCAGATAGAATTGTTCCATGCCAAACATTTCAACACTGAATAAGCTTTCTCTGTGTTTTGAGGGAAGCATCAAATCCACAGTCCCTCCTTTCTGGACAAGTCCTCTAACCAAAGGCAATTATACAGAAAATACAAGCACCTCAGAGCTACAGATAAGCATCCAGGAGAGAGACAGGGATTTGCACCAAGTATTGCTCCCTGGCCAGCACAAGCATCTGCACCAAGGATGAGTATTTACTAAAATGCTGTGCAAAGGGGCTGATCTTTGCAGAGTAGCGGTTGACACTTCTGTTCTCTGCTGCTTTGTTGCTGGCAGGTGTTGTGACTTCATTTCCTCCATACCAAGCTCTCCCCATTTTGTTTACAGCAAACTCTGTCCCGTTAATTCTCTTCACAACCACGACCCCAGGAACTGGGCACCTACATGTTAGGTACCTGTTCTGGGTCTGAGTTAGCCCCTAGTCTGGAAGATGGAGCACATTCACATCATGTCAGCACCCATGGAGAAGAGGCTGCTGCAGGTATGCCCACACCTTCAGGAGAACAGAGAAGGCTTTGTTTATTTTGAGATCAGTAGCTTCTTTCTCAGTATTTGGGTGTCATCCCCCCACAACCACTGGAGGCAGAAAAACATACTGAGTGGAAAAAATTGACCAGCAATAAGATCTCACTTGGGCGCTGTTGAACATGTGAGAAAAGACTCCTACTTCCTAGGTCATGTTTATAAAGCAATACAGCACTCTCCACTCTGCAGTTGACCTTTTTCCTAGGACTGATCCAAGACCTTACATGAACTTCTAAAACCAAAAAACCTGAACACCTCCCAATAAAAATACAAGTCCAACTTCCATCCTTTCTTTCTCTATCATCCCTATCTGAATCAGCCCTCAGTGCTCTGCTGGAAGAAAAGCTAATGGTGACAAGCACAGAAGAATCCTAGACACTCAGATAAAGCAACTATGTTTACCATAGAAGCAGTAGGAGACATATGAGGTCACTTAAACATGGTAATACCTCATAACATACTAGACTGAATATAATTATTCAGCTTTTGCCTAGGTCTGTTCCTTCTTTGTCCTGACAACAAAGGAAGTCAGACTTTGTCTGGCATTGCCACTGATTTGCTCTGGTCTTAATATGTATGTAGCTATACGTAGATAGCTTGATAATCCATTGGCAAACTGCAGGTCATAGTTACCTTTTACCTTCTCCATTGAGACCAAAGGTTTGTCTCCATGTATATACCTAGCTCCTTGCACAACAGTCCCTGCTTTGACTGAGATCTGTTCTCTCCTGATACTCATACCCATCTAGGTTATATCTGGGTTCCACAAGATCAATCTTAGCTTAATTGCATTTGGCTAGCAACTTAGTCCTGTCATCTTGGTCTTTATTCACAAAAAAAATTCATCTTCCATTCTATACAGAAGTCCACTGTTCTGATGACTGTCACATTTCCTGACTTCACATTAAGAAAGCATGTGCTTGCTCACACACCAAGCAGGGTTGAACTCTAAGTGGAGGCTTCAAAGCCATTTAGAAAACAGTGTCCTTGAATTGAGTCAAGTAGTCCATTTCCAGAAATTCAGTCCCAGGAGAAGGTCTGAGCCCCTTATTCAGCTCCCGTTTTTCAACGCCTACGTCCTTTCAGAAGAGAGCTTTATCGCTCCCTCCCCAGCTCCACGTGAGTGCTAGGGTAAGGGCAATATGCAGCAGAACAGATGCTGTGGCAGGAGTGTGTTTACATGAAGCTGCTGACAGCAGATGCCAGCTTGTAAAATTAACCAATAAAAATACAAGCATCACTGTTTACAACTACTCCAAGCAAGACAGGCTGCCAGCAAACTGGAAATCACATTGTACTGACACACCAGGTTAGACATACAGCATTTGGCAAAGCATCGTCATTTTTAGGCTACCAGAAGTAGGATTCTCATTCAAGTAGAAGGGAGTCAACTAAGAGCTGCCCAACAGTCTCAGTCCTTCTCACTTTTGTATTCCAAAAGAATCCTATTTAATGTTAAAAACTGTAACTAAGAAACCACATGTATCACTAGCTACTGAAAGCTTTTTTTGTCCTACTACTCTGGTCAAACTAGAAATTGAGCAACATGTATACAGCAAGTATGTTATAGAGCAGGAAGCTGCTACCTGAACTTAAACCTCCTCCAGTACTTTTTGTAACCACAAATGTAATAAAAATCCTGATTTTGTACCAGATTGTTGTCTACAGCTTGTCCATCTAGATCTGGAGATGCTCAGACTGATCCTTTCAGAAGGTTAAAATAGTACTAAAATTTTCCCCAGTTAATTATCATTAATCCTTCTGAGCCATTTAAAACACTATTAAGACCACCATCTAGGCTAAAGAAATTTAAAACCTTCAAGAAAACAATTAAAATTATGTTTTTAAACATAACACTGCCTACAGTCAGAACAATCTCCTTCCATAGTGCCATATAAAGCCAAGTTTTAGAATCTTTTTTTCCTGTCCATTAATTTCCCTGCATTGGAAAATATCAGCTTTCATTAAAATCTCAATTAATACCTTCTATAGTATTCTCAACTAGGAAACTAAAATTATAAAGGAAAATATTTAAGGAACAGAGATATTTCAGAGACTAAGTTTGAGAACAAGTTTAATTGGTTATTACTTTTATTTTAAGGAAATACATAAATTCAGTCCTCTGAAAAAACATTCACTTTATAAATGGTTAATAAGCTATCAATAGCTTCTGTAAGCCTCTTGCAGTCATGAGCAAGTTAAAAAAAAGGTAAGTAAAACAGCTAGAAGTATTAGAGATATTATAAGCCATGGTTAAAAGTAGCCTCTTTTCTTCTATAATCAAAGACTGATATCAGTTAATAATATAACATACCTTTGGAATGTATCTATGAAACCACAACACTAGATGAACCATATGCCTACAATGCCTCTTCCACAAGAAATACTGAACAGCTTCAGTCTTCTGAATTATGAACTAACACAAGATAAATAAAAAGAATAAAATCAAAGTGCTGAAATGCTGTTGCTAGTGAATTGAATAAGACAAAATTCAAAGACTTCAAATTAAACCAGTATTTTCTTCAACAAATTGAAAAAGCTAATAAACATTACCTACCCCACCATTTAATACACAAATAGCAACAAACCCCCTTCTACTCTACAACTCTCTTACAAGGAACAAACAAGAATCTTCATTATGCACCCAAGCAATAAATAGTGTCTGAGACCTTCCCCAGCTGTGACCAAGCAGCAATTAGGCACAATTGCTATAAAGTCTCCACGTGGAGGGATTTTTGCCTGTGAGAGGGAGTTGGGAGGGGCAGGCTGTAGTTTATTCTAGAAAGGTGGGCTGTTTTCAACAAAAGATTGGTTTGTTTTATTAAAAATAAAGGGCTGGGGGTCTGAAAAACCTACAGAGATGCCTGTAAGCTGTGAATGGTATCTTATTGTTCGTTTTAGGCAGTATGGAGACCTTTACAAGCGGTCTCTGGTTGGTGGCAGTCATGTTACTAAGCCCTTTGGTTTCTTTTCTTGTCAACTAAATAATGGTGCCTTTTCCATAAGCAGCTCTTGTTCATGAGTAGCTTGGGGCTTCTCAGCTGTGCAGGTGAGCTCTGTTCCTCTGTTACTAGAATATGTTTAAAACATCGTGTGGAGAATAAGGATTCTCAGTTTTGGGAGCTGAAGCAACCTTTTTTCTTACTCTAGTAAGAAGTAGAGACTTTTCCCTCCACTCAGTTTATCCCTGAGAAGCAGTTTGTAGCTTTTTCTTCCTGAGCTGCTCTTTACCCTAATACATATTTTTTATAAATAGTAGCTTGCTTTCTCTGGGACACTGGAGGGGGGGAGAGGGTGGTTAGTATATGCTCCTGGGTGGGGAGTGTGAGGGGTGTATACATGGGAAGGATGGGGCCCGTATATTTTCCCAATAGGGAAAATTTTTTCCTGGCAAAATGCAGGGTTTATGAATCTGCTGGTCTCACAAATGGTACAATAAGATGTATGGGGGTTGTACTACAGTAGGGATGGACTTTTTCTGCTTAACTATGCATATTCATGTTAAATGGGAGTGATGGGCACAGAAAGCAACTTTCACGCGCTTCTGGAGAGTTATTGTCTCCTTAGCTGTTGAGTTTAGAGTTGAAATTAAGGCTTTCCAAATGGAAACTTCTCTGAAGCTTGCAAAAGACAAGTATGGATGTACCTGGAGGATTTAAAAAGGCAACATATGGGAGCTATGTAAGACTGCTCAAAAGTGATTTTTGGTGCCTTTAGCTGTGTAATGTGCAGCATTTGAGGAAATCTTCACTTCACTGGAAGTGCTTGTTCATGCTGGAAAACCCAACCCCTTCACAGGTTTAACTTCAAGAAACTAAAGTCATGCCTGGATTTTTCTTTGGCAATCTCACTTTCCTTGCTGGTAATGTTTCCATAGTCTTTCTTACAAAAGAATTATTTCAGACACTAATTTATAGAAGCTACTCTAATGAAAAAATAATTGACTCATTAATGTTCCTTTAACATAGAGCTGTAATGGCCAGTTGATTTTTATGGTCTCACCATTTTGTACTGGTCCTAGGGACTACAGATTTTTTCTTCCTCATACTAGCACTGTATCTGATAGTATAAATGTGGTCTGTCAACAGGCAAATAATTAAAAAATAAGCATTTAATTCCTGTAGCATGCTGCTAAGGTCTAACTTGTATCTTTTTAATCAAACTAAGAAATACTGATTTGGGAGTTAGCTCATCACATGTCAGACATGGCACAGACCTTGGAAAAAGCCTCATGGCCTATGAGTGTGAAGTCTGAGTCCTGTAGCAAATGCCCACTTAACTCAATCTCTTCTATGTAGACCTAAGCATATAAAAGACATGAGAAAGGAGTATGATTTCCATCTCAGATGCCCAGTAATAAAAAAATTCATCAGATGATATCTGTCAAGCAAACTTGACATATCCACTTGGCATGTGTGGATGGGGAATAACTTCCTTCAACTGAAGTCCTGCTTTTCAGTTTAATATAACTGTTTGGCTCTACTTTATCTGCTTATATTATATTTAACTGTCCATCAAGGGACCAAAGTTGCATGGGGCAACTTGGGAGAGAGCAGGTAGTTAAGCGGTAGTATGACTGAGGTTGGTGTATATGTCTATGTATGACAGGTGTTTTTACTGCTTTGTGGAATTGAGATGAGTATTTGGGTGGTATTGGGTTCCTTGCTTTGTGGCCAAGAAAAATAGAACTTGCTATCATGATGTCTGTGATGTACAGGGTTCTTTATAAAAACTAGTTGCAAATATTTCCTCCTGTCAAGCTTTTGATTTTCTCTTACTTCTATAGCACTTTGCAGTCTGGCTTCAGGGCAAAATATTCAGTAACTTTCAACTCAGATGGTGAGAATGCTCATGGGTTTTCCCCAAACTATATACTCCAACTTGAGGGAAATTGCAGAGCTAGTGGTAACTGTACAATGTACTTCTCAGTGAAGTGAGAAGAGGTTGGCCTTGGCTTAGGAGGTTTGCCTGAGGTAAATGTTGGTTTGGCAATTCATTGGACTGACACTCTTACTCTTGAGTTGTAGGGTCAGTTGTTCAATGGTTGACCCAAACACCCATGTGGTTTTCCAAAATGGAGGCTGACTGAAACTGCTTGCAGTGAAATAGCTGACTTAAGCAGAAGTCAGGATGTTTTCTTCCTGATGAAATTAAATGCACCTGTTTTTGTCTAGAGGGAATTCTAGATATGGAGAGTTAAAATGTATTTTGAGCCTCACTTGCAACAGGAAGCCTGGACCAGATGCGTGCTGTGGTTAGCAGTTCAGGGGCATCCAGAGTGTGCAGGAATTAGGCTCATAACTAGAGCAAGCGACTGGCCTTTGGTTTACCCAACAGGCTGTTTCAGAGATGGGAGGCTTCCAGTGCTTCCTGTTGAAATTTTTGCGTTTCTAATCTCTCGCAGAAGAGGAGACCGGAACTTGAATGTTTCGTCTTAGTTTCTCTGAGCTATTTGTTCACGAGGCAACTTCTGATCAGTGATTATTGCTTAAATAAGGCAGCTTTGGCACTGCTGACAACATGCACCCTAAAAGCAACACTTGCTTAAATGCCCCTGCAAAGCTGACAGCTTTTCTGGATGAAGTACCATGATATAATTCAAGGGTCACTGGCTTCCCATGATTTAAAGAAAAATAAGCTGCAGCTCAGAGTTGGAGTAAAGTTAGATGCTATCATTTGTACTGGACTGTACTACAAATTGGCATGGCAAATGTGACTCAATAAGGCAAATATTGAATGAACACTAACATGACCTTGGGTTCTTGACCTCAAGAAGTAGAAGCTGAATGAAGGCTGGTGTAGAATTTGTATGAGGCCATTTGATATAGCTCACTTGATCGTGCTGTCCAGGATTCCTAACCTGTCTGTACATCTGTTTGAACAATCCCAAGTTTTCCAAAGTGTTTGCTGTGTATAGTTAAGGCTGGAAAAGGAGTCAAGTACAGCACCTACTTGAGTTGCAGCTTATCCTCTGGGACCTTCAGCAAGAGCTCAACTGTAACTGAGTGTGTCTTTTCTGACCTATCTTGTTTGCTGTGTCTGGAGCAATGAAAGACCTGCCTTCTCTTGCAGGGTGGTCAATGCTAACAAGAGTAAAGTTATGACAAAATGTTTCCTCACTATTCTGAAGTATTAAAACATGTTTAAAATAAACAACCTAATGTCTGTCCATTATTAATGTAATGAGTTCTAATGGTTGCCTCAAACTATCATATCAGCACGTGCATCAGGTACTTGAACTTTATTTTGTGGATTAGTGGCATGTTGGGAAATAAGTGGTGGTACATGCTGAGCTGACCTTTGGGAAGGAGTGCAGATTGAAGGTGCTGCTTCCTTGGTCCTGTCGTGAGCATACAACAGCACTTGTGCTACCTGCAGCTCAGGCTTTGTTCTGTAGCACCAGTATATTCATGAATTTGGTGTCCATGCTGTGAATTTTCAGGAAGATGCTGTATTTTTGACAATGGCCCTCTTGAAATTTGTTGTATGAATGGGGGACAGAGATGGAGTGCTCTAATACTCAATCTTGCTTCTCCCTTCTGCAAAGCAGGAGTGGCTTCCCTTGTAGTCTGCAAGCAGGTACTGCATGAAATGAGGAATAGCCAGAAACTTCAAAATAAAACTACTTAAACTGAATTCTGGCTTGCTGTGCAGTTCATTCAGACCTTGGTCATACAAGGTGAGTGAAGCTGCAGGGGTCTAGCTCTTAGCTGGGAACTGTAGAAGGCATTTAAACCTTGTATGCAAAAAAGCTGCTTTGGAGGAGTACAAGATAAATGGCTGTTAGAGGGCAGGCAAGCTGCCAGCAGCCTGAGGGCTGCCACAGACTGGTGTGTAAGTGCAACTGCAGGACATGCTTGTTTTTAACAAAATAAAATCCTTCTTATGCTTTTTCTCATTCAAGATAGATGCTAATCACTTAAAATCTTAAGGCAATGACTGATCAGGTGTTAGGTGCTGTACGTGGGTTAACAAAAAGCATCTTAAGCAACTTTGTTGTTAACTGTGCTCACACAAACCAGCAGATTGCTAGACTTTGATTTTACAAGACAAACGGCTTCTGAACCTTATGAAAAAGCTTGTGTTGTATTAGTAGCAATCCTGTTCCTTGTCTTAAACATATTGGAAACATCTATAACATATGATATAATCAGAACAGATTGTGACCCTCCTACCTCCTGATTTGAATGGGATTCTTGCAAAGTCGGGTTCTAGACAGGGGATTATAATTGTGTTCTTAGCAATCATGTATGTTAATTATCTATGATCATGCTGTGTAGAAGAAAATTGTGCCCAATATGTAACTTTCCTCAAATGTATGGCTATCATAGTCAGTTGGTAATGTTTCTTTTTGATGGTGGGTGGAGAGCAATCTTGCCTGCTTTTCTCCCTACTAGGTTTCTTTGTCTTCTGAAAATGAATTGTAAGATATCTGAGTTTCATTGGAAAACTACTGAACTGACAGCTGAAGAAATACAGGAGGATAATGAGAAAGTTATGTGCCTTGGGCATATGATAGCTTAATCTGTTCTTCCATGAGTGAATAGGTCTGTCTTGCAGGAATTTATCTATGGGGCCCTGTGTCTTTGGTAGTAGATGGAGGCAAGATAACTCATCTTCATTCATTAAATCAATGTGAAAATGTATTTAGAATAGGCTGGTATGTCATCTGCTGTAATCTAGGTGGTTTGACTCGGTAGTGGAATAATCCTGATCACCGGATAGCCAGGTTCTGATGGATGTTAATACATGCAACTTATCTGAGTGAATTTGGCAATCTGTCATGTGACTGGTAAAATAGTGACTTGTGTCAAAGGCACACCACTGAAGTCTTTGGTTTTGCATCCTCTTGAAGCTTATGCATGTTTCCACCTCACCTGTGGAGGCTGACATCTGACCTACTGTGAGTGAGATGGTCTACTTCCCAGCACCTGGGGCTGAAGTGTGAGTTTCAAAAGCTTTCACCTGCGAAACAGGTATGTGAAAGCCTGAATTTTCCCAGGAGGCTGAGCACAAGCAGGTTCTGCCCCCTTCAGAAGGATTTTAGAAAAGTCTGCACCTTTGGACCCAGTTGCACAGGTCCTAAGGCAGGGAAATAATTCTTTAAATGCTTAAATCTGGTTTTGTATGATAAGCTGTGGTTCAAGGACTGCTTAAGGTCAGAAACAAGAGTGACAAGGTGATGTCTTGAGATGGTCCTGTCCTTTGCAGGACAATGACATGTTTTTTTCTTAGGCCAAAGCCTTGAGAGGAAATTCTGCATCTTCAGGCCTGATGGATCTATTCCGGGATTAGGGACAGGAAAAAGGCATCTTTTTATAGGGAAAAATGCCTGCTCTACATGACAACAACGTTGAAACTGCCTGCAACTGCAGGACCAAACTCAAATGTTGTATCTGGTCTTGTGCATCCTGTTTTGCTGGGAATGCTAGGTTACCTTATTGGGGTAAAAAATTACATGGAAGTCATTGTGGGACAGTGGGAGGTTGACTATGGCTTGATGTTTTTTCTATATAATGGTTGGAAACTACCATAATTCCTTCTCTGACAATATAACTTTTATTTTAGAGTTACTTTGGTCCCCGTGAATAAATGTGACTTATCAGTCCGTCATGATGACTTACTCTGTATTTCATCTGGTTGGCAACATTAGAAGCTGAAGTAGACTGTGCTAGCTTTTCTTGCTCATTCTTTTCTGCTAGTTAAGAAAACCTAAACACTTCAAAAAAGCTCTGAAAAAACCTTTTTAATTAAAAATTTGAAAAAAGCTGTCAGACTTGAGGAAAGAAACAAGCCAAATAACTTGGGTATAGTGCTCTGCTCTTCCAAGAAGGCAGTAGTTAAGGCTGCCCAGCAACTTTCATTTGGCCAATTTTTGCATATGAAGTTTGATCAATTATCTAAATACTGGCTGTGTTTTGCCATGAGGTCCCTACTTGTGTTAAGATACAGAATGGACTTTCTCTGGGGCTCAGTCAAGGGAAGACAGCTGGAAGGACCTTTGCTTCACTGGCCTGAATACAGATTCCTCATAGTCTGTATGCCTACTGGAGATCTGGGGGTCTGACTCTCAGAAGCGCTGAGGTTGAAGTCAATGGGAGCTCTCTTAATTAGACTGTATCATAACATGCACAAACAAAGTGCTCAACTTTGTGGCTTTGTGCCTCTACTTCTAGTCTTTTGGAAGCAAACCAGATTGAGTCAATGGTATTTTGATGTGTGGCTTTGGTCAATCTGGAATTTGACTGCACCAGTTGGTTGCCCATGGTGGTAGTATGTTGTTGTCTGTGGTATGGCTTGGCCCTGAAGAGAGATGGGGCTTTGCCTTGGCTGAAGGGTTTCACAGGAGCTTACTGAGAGCAGGGGAAGGGTGACCTGATCTCTTGTTTCCATCCTAGACCCTGAAAGGAAATGTTTTTTGTATGGTCAGCCATTTGACTCTAGACTTGGCCACACTAGGTTGCATGGTCAAGCTCTGCTGTCCTGGCCAGCGCCTTTGCAGGATGATCAGTCCTGTCCCTGCTGGCAGGCAGCTATTCTAACATCACTTGCTCCTGCAGAGAGGCTCCTTTATGTCAGGTCCAGCCTATTTGCCAATTTTGAACTAATGTCTGATTTAAAACTATTTTCAGCCTGTAATTACTACAATGAAAATACCAAAGAAATTGATTTCTTATATTCCTCACATTATATTACTCTGGATTCCTGTCTAAGTGCAGAGGGGTTAAATATGATTCATGTAATCTACTTTTCCCACTAATCATTTATTCAATTACCTATTAGAACTCAGGCAAGAAAGACCAAAAAAGGAAAGGGGAGAGACCACCCTGGAGTGTATATTCAATAAAATGCTACAAACAACAACCAATCATTAATTATCTAATCAGCATTCTGTGAGTCTTTTAGCCATAATCTCATTACTGTAATTAATTGCAAGAATCATTTTGTAAACAGAGCACAATAAAAGTATATGCAACATAACAGCACCCAAATTAAATCTAAATCCCAGAATGAATAACAGAGAAAGCTGGAAGATATTACTAAGAGAGGGTGTCATTAAAGGAGATCATATTTCAGTGTCAAAATCTGGTGGGCTACTTGTGCTGCAGGAGTAAATCAATAGTGTTGCATTGAAAGGACTGGGCCAGATCCACTTTGGTGCAATTAATCTCAACTCCGTTAAAGCTTGGAGAGGTGGAGGTGGCTTCTTAGCTAGTAAAAATGGATCTTTTTTGTAGTTAGTGGGGCTGGTACATGTTGGCAAAACTTCTGCACTCTGCTAGTTTTTTTGCACCTAATAGGTAAGGTTGTCCAAGTGCTTAAAGGACTTAGGAGAGCTAGTCCCTTTCCTTTTAGTGATAAACACGTGCTTGAAGGCTTCCACATGCTGCTGAACATCCTCCCTTTGGCCAGGTTTCTGTAGTCCTTCACTTCTGATAGTGGTAGCCCTACTCTGCTTTTTTGGCTGCTTCTAAAATAAATAATCAAATGACACAGACATCCCACAAACACCTGCTGGGCTTAAAGCAAAGTTATTTTATGACATCATCAAGATTCTACATCTAGTATTCTAGCAGCACAATGTTACTGCCTTTGTCCTTACCAGCCTTTTGACTCCAGCAAGTATTTCGTCATCTTTTTCTCCTTTTCATTTAATTTTCCTTAATTTTTCTAAGGATCAGTGCCAGGATTCACTTAAAAGCTGTAACACACAATATATAAAACAAAGTCCCAACAACCATAGGCTTGGTTGTGCCATTGATTTTTCTGAGCAGAATTCCCTGCTGACTGCAGTGGGGAGTTGCTCGAAGATATTGATAGCATGTGTCCCTCTACAGAGGATTTAGATTAAAAACAATACCTTCTAGTCAAAAAGGTATGTGTGGAGTGCGTTAACTTTGGGAAAAAGCTGGATTGTACAAAGAATCCACAAAAAAGCTGGCAGACTCTAAACTAGCCCTGCTAGTGGAAATGAGTGTTCAGATGAATGCTGTAATGTAAGGGAAAACCCACATTAATGCCTCTACCTCTCCCTGCTGAGATCTGACAAAGTACTGGCCTGTTGTCCAAACTGAGCTCCTTGGGATGGGGTAGGAGGCAAGTATGCCTGATGGTAGCCTGTATGGAGGATCTCCCTGGCCTGCTGCTCAAAGCAGTGTTTGGTTTACCTGGACAGATTGGCCAAGGTCCACATTTTGAGGAAGACTTCAAAGCCTTGTCTTGCATTGTACTGTTCCTTGCTGGGAAGTGCTACATGCCTGCCTTGGTGTGGTACCATGCCAATGTGTGGGTCAGGATGTGCTTTAGAAGGTTTGCCATGACACTTCAACGTATTTATTGATCTCCTGAATCCAGAGCATCCCTTAAATTCTCCCTCAAAGAAAATGCAGAATGCCGTGTTAATTCATTTTTAAATGATGAATGCCCTGTGGCTTTCCCTTTGATAATCACAGTTTGCTTCCATGAGCAGGTCATACCTGTTCTAGCTCACTATGCACCTTCTTAAGACTGCAAATGCCTCCAGGTAAAACTGAGTGTTAGCCAGTTCTGTAGATGAGGGGAATACCAAAAAGTGGAACTTTGGCCTGTGCCTGTTTTGCAGGTATATAAGTAGTGCAAATGCAGCTGAGCCAGAGAATTGCATTTTATTATGATCAAGAGAAGATGTTTTAAGTCACTGACTAATTTTGTTTTTAAAGACCTAAATGTCCTTAAAGTATTTTTTGCTTTGGAAGGGTGATTCTGATGTTTTATAGAGTCAGCCTCATGTTTAAATTCATTTGTCTTCAACAATGCACTACTGTTGCATTTAGCAAGTATATTTTAATGCTAGGGTTAAATTAAATGCTTTTTCTTCCCAGTAAAAATAAAGTGCACCAGCTGTATGAATTAATAATTTCCAAAGTAATAAATATTATGAACTTATTGTAAGACACACTGGGGTAATATTTTTCTGGTTTTAGACCATTAGCCAATTTTTACATATGCTCTGTTTGGCATGCTGTAGAGATGCCATAGAGGTGCCTGCATTTTTTTCTAGTGCAGCTGTGTCGTGGTTTAACCCCAGCCAGCAACTAAGCCCCATGCAGCTGCTCCCCCCCCAGTGGGATGGGGAGGAGAATCAGGAAAAAAAAGTAAAACTTGTGGGTTGAGAACAGTTTAACTAAAGTAAAATAAAATACAATACTAACAATAATAATAATAATAAAATAATAATAGTAACAAAAGGAATATAATAAAAAAAGAGAGAAATAAAACCCAAGAAAAGACAAGCGATGCACAATGCAATTGCTCACCACCCGCTGACCAATGCCAGAGCCACGATCCACCCCTCCCGGCCAACTCCCCCCTGTTTATATACTGGGCATGACGTTCCATGGTATGGAATACCCCTTTGGCTAGTTCGGGTCAGCTGCCCCGGCTCTGCTCCCTCCCGGCTTCTTGCACACCTGCTTGCTGGCAGAGCATGGGAAACTGAAAAATCCTTGGCTTAGGATAAGCACTACTTAGCAACAACTAAACCATCAGTGTGTTATCAACATTATTCTCACACTAAATCCAAAACACAGCACTGTACCAGCTACTAAGAAGAAAATTAACTCTATCCCAGCCAAAACCAGGACAAGCTGTTAGATCAATGGCATTGCTTGATTTATACCTCACATCAGCAAGCACCAGGGGATATGTCCACTTCTCTGGCTATAGTAAGGATGCCAGGACCTTTCACAGGACATAGGCATCACTCCACCTATGCTGAGTCATTGTGAAGGCCGGGCAGGGAAGGTATTTGATGTCTTGTGCTGGGGAAGCTTTGGCATGTGCAGAAGTTATTCATTCACTTTTGGGTTTTGGCAAACTGGGTGCCTAAGTCGTGCTTTGGGTACTGGGGCACTTGGGGTTCGAAGAAGAGATAATGCTCTTCATGTGAGGCATCTGCTTGTTTGGATTACATAGCCTGGAAAGCATTTGTGGTTATATTGAACTGTACTTGTTTGTTTCTTCTGTGCAGTGTCTGAAATTAGATTATTTTTAAAGTTTAGGTGCTTAGGAAGGTTTTGGAAAATGGTAGGTGTCATAAAATGTAGGGTATTTTGTATTGGAAATAGATATTACCTTCCAGGTAGCAGTAATAGCTATTTTTCCTCAATGAATTGCATGGTACTTTCCATTGGCTTTAATCCTGACCCTCAAAGAATAGATTTCACCATCTGCATGATAACTGAGTTTGGGAAATAAGCTTCTGAAGGAATAGTAGATGCATCATCTGTCCATGTGGGATTATTAAACTGAAACAGCTACACGGTATTTTGTCAGTTGGCTCCCGTCTTCAATTTGAAACCCGGACAGCTCAGTTTCTCCATTTATAGCTTTGAATATAGTCAGGGAACTAATAAACTGAAATGACAGATGCAGAGGGATTACAGGATATCAAGCAGTATTTTCCAAATGGGGTAACAACTGCTATGAAAAAACATTCTGTTGTAATAATGAAAGTTATCTTTTTACATCTTCTGCTTGCTGGTCTGGAATCACCAAAGAGATGAGAATTTCTCCTGCGGCTAAAACACTCACCAAACCTGCTGTGGGATGTTTGCCAGTGGTTTGCACTCTGAATAACTAATGTAAATAAGCCCCTCACCATTACACTGGGAAATATTAGATATAACACTCCTTGCTGCTTAGGCTGACTCGAATCTTTCACCTCTCTGAAACCTCACCCTTTTGCTGCATCTGTGTGAAACTAGTGAGGTTTTGGTGAGTCTTGAGGCACCTGACCAGGCTCTGGGGCAGTGATGAAGCCATTGGATTCACTGCCTGTATTCCTCCAAGACATGGGTCCCTCTGAGGCGTGTGCCAAAATTAGAGGACAGAATTGGTGGCTGTGCAGAACAGTCCCTTCAGAAGCTGCTATGGGATCTGGACTCACTGACTCGTGAACCCTTGCTGAAAATAAGCAAAGGCTGAGGTCAGGGCCACCTGAGCTGAGTTGCTGTGAGTCAGAGGATCTCAGTGCAAAAGGTGCTAGCCATAGCCCTGTGGCAAGTGTGTAAAAAAGGGAGAGCATCTTAGCACTGAATTATTTTTGGAGGAAGTACTCTAAATTTACACTAGAAAGTTCTCCTTTGTAGGAGACTTTAATCTTTGCTGGGCCGTGCTACACTTAGGATCTTAGGACAAGAATACTGTTTTTTTCTTATTTGATTTCATTCCAGTCTAGAAAAGCATTATTTGAAGGGAAACTTCAGACATAATTGTAAGTACTTGCTTAACAACCTTGTATTAATGGCCTTTCTGAAAAAAGGTGACCCTGAGTACATGTGTGTTTTCCTTTTTTCATTGTCTCTGGTTCTATCACTCAGCTAAGAGATGAAGCTTAACACAGTTTGCATAAAATTGCGTAAGAGGATTGCAGGGGCATTCCACAATATATAAAAAAATATGTGAATGGTTATATTATGTGTTATACAGCACAAAATTCTCAAGCCTCAAAAATGCTGCAGCCCCTTTCTTCAGGATTTATTTCTCTGTGGCAATTTTGAAGTTGTGTATTTATCTCTGTGTAATGGCTACAGAAGTCTTTCTGCCAAAGAGGAAGAACAGGCTTTGGGATTAGCTTGGACAACTTGTATGGCTTTGCCAGTGTCTAGGGTGTCCTCTCCTTGGATTTTCAGAGCAATCATGCCCCTTTATATCTCTCCAGAGAAGACATCCATCTTTTGGCTGGAGAGAAACCCACTGTCCATGCAGCCTGGTCTGTAGCCTCCCTTTCTCTTGAGGAAGCAGAAATAAGTAAGGAGGCAAAGCTGCAACTTGCTGAAGTAAATTATGTTTGCAATTTACTAGACTTCTAAATATTTGGTACAGTTATTGAGGAACTGGGGGGGAGTTGCTTAATTTTAATTCAGACTGTATTCTATAAGTAATTCTCCTGCTTATGCATCTAACATGGAGAGGCACCCAGAGTGTTTCTCAGATGAACGTTTCAGCTGCTGCAGTAAGGTGTGCAATAATCTTGCCTGTAAGTGAACTGACCAAGTGAGTATCAGAGGCAGAGGTGGGGCAGCTGAGACCTCTGTCATGCTGTTCAGGTCGTGCAGGGTGTGTGCTTGAAGCGTCCTTTCATTTTGGGCAGTCAGTTGATGTGTAAATATCCTGTTGTCCTAGACTTCTCATTAGGCTTTCTTATAAATGAATAAACTGAATTCTTGCCCTTCTGCCTCAACTCTGTCATGCACTCTTTAAAGGGTCGTATCTTAGCCTCAAAGGCTTATTTAGTTCCCAGAGCCTGGAGAATAATGAAATAGTTTGCCCTGAAATAGTGGACATGTATTCTCCAACCTTCCTGCATTATTCTTCTCTTCATAAGGATGTTTCTCTGGAGATAATCCCCCCACATCGTGCTATTGCCTGAAGATGCCTTTCTGGTCTCTTACAAGTTCTATTAGCTAATGCGTCTTAAATTTTCTTTTCTGAGTTTCCATCACAGTTGGGATAGCATTATTATGAGACTTCCTGATAACATGGTCACAGGTTAGGTGTGTGGATGATGGGAATCGTAACTGTGGAGATGGAGGCATAGTTGGATGGATGGACTACTTTCCCTTTTGTTTCTCTCCCTTCCTCTTTACCTTTCTACACATACAGACACTTCGTAATGGTGTTAGTAAGATCGCCAAAAAGATTTTTACTGAGCTTTGGCCCCATGGATGAAGGTGAAATGGCAGCTTGCTCCTGCAGTGAGTAACAGGGTTCTCAGCAGCACTGGCATACCTTCTCAGTTGTCAACAGGTGTGGAAAAGTGACATTTTCCTTAAAGTTTCCAAACAGTTTATCTACGAAAGACTTGAAGGCTAGCGTTGCCCCTTCAACATTGCTTTCAAACTTTTAAATCTGAGATGGATTGTGGTTCATGCCTTATAGTCTACCTGGAGGCTGGTGACAAGTGGAGTACCGTGCAGTCTGTACAGGGATGTGTGCTGTTGAGCTCCTCTATTCTCTCCTGGAAGAGGGGATAGAGCACAGTGGGATCAAGCTTGCAGGTGACCTCTAACTGGAGGGCAGGGCTGCCATGCAGAGGGACCTAGGCAGGCTGGAGTGGGCTGCCAGGGACCTTGGTGTAATTCAACAAGGATAAATGGCAAGTCCTCCCCGGTGGAGGATGAGTCCCTGGCAATGATATGGGCTGTGCCTGACCACCCAGGGAGCAACTCTGCCAGAAAGACTCTGGTGTCCCCAGCCTTGGGGAGCTAAGCATGAGCTGGTCCTGTGCCCTGGCAGTGGAGGAGGCCACTGGCATCTTGAGCTGTGTAAGAACAGGTGGAGGGAGGTGATACCACCCTCTCCTCTGTGCCTTTATGGGCCATGGGATCTGTGATAAGGTTATCAGGAACTTCCCTGTTTAGCTAAAACTTCTTCATATCTGCTGGGGTAAGTATGTCTTCAGAGGCAGTTACCCTGGAGGAAATATTTCACTCCCAGGTCAATTCACTGTGGCTTGTTGCTATCCTTAAATTAATCTTTTCAGGTGTACATGTAACAAATCAGAGAATTGCTATTATACTTGTGGGCAATATTTTAATTTCTATTTTCTGCTTTCAGTATCTCTCTCCTCCCCTTAAACAGTGCCAGTGTAAGGTTGAAGCTGTCTCTACCATTCAGCTTTGTTTAATGCGTTCCTGCAGTAAAGCTTTTAAGAGCACGGTATCAATGCATCTGTGGTGGCCACTCACACACCTCTGTCCATCAGTTTTCTTCAGCAGTATGGCACAGCATCTGTGTTATAAGGCACATGTAATAAATACAAGTAAATTCCAGCTCTGCTACAGCAACATTTTTTTCTTAAACAAGATCCGTAGGTTGTTAATGCATTACAGACCTAAAAATGTTAAATGCAAATATAAAGAAGGGATCTACTTTTTTGAGGGAAGATTATTCATTTCTTGGCTCTGAATATCAGATAAGATTAATTTCTGACACAGGATTTTTTGAAGGTTTTGTATTGCAGGAAAGCTTGCAATCCTCAACACCCTCTCCATTCCCTGCAAACATTTAGAACAGCTATTTTCTCCTTCAGATGACAATTTTCATTTCAAGCAGGTTACAAGAGGTCATTTAGCTAATTTATGTGGAGATGAGAGAGGGTTGGTGGCACAGGCTTGAGAAATCAGGGAGATATGCAGCAAATAAGACTGCAAAAATAGTTGATGAAGTGCCATTGCTGTCAGCATTTGCAACCGTAGATTAAGGTGTTCACATCCTAATTTAGCCTTGTGCTTGAGGCACACCATTAACTTCCTGACAGCTGGCAAAGTGCATGCACTATGGATCACCTGATCATTTTTTCCCCCAAATGTTGACTGTTTAAGTGCTGCAGAAGTGTTAAAACTCTCTGGCCACAGGCTCCTGTTCTAATTTTAAACTAGAGTGATTACATGGAGATACAGAGCTGATGCTATGCAAAGGGACAGCATGTTGTCTCTGAAACACAGACAACGTTCCCAACTATTGTCACACACATCAACAGCCTGGCTTCTCCTCTCCAAGCTGTGCTTTTCGGCAAATTCCAGAATAATAAAAATTCAGACCGTGCTATCTTCTATGAGTAATTCTCCTGCTTATGCAATGTTATTCCAGGAACTGTACTCTGCCAATGCCAACACTTGGCACAGATTTTGCTCCAACTCTTACCCTGCTTTTAAGCAGATTTTAACTATCACACATGGGGGGCGATTATGGCGTGTGGGATATTTGTTTTTCTGTGACAGTTATGTGTTGAATTTGGTATTTGAAAGATAGCTCCTGTTATAAACCTTACTTGCATTCATCTTGATACAGGGTGAATAATAAGGGAATCATTTTCTCGTGCTATGCATCAGTATGGTTTACACAGATTCCCTGAAATGTTTTGTTTAAGTATGTTCAAATCCAGCCAATAAAATGCTTTTATAAAGTTAGCCTAAATCCTGGGATTTGATGGACAGTCAATGTGAGATCCCATACATGGTTCAGTAAGGCACAATGGAGAAATAGCAACTCTGTATGGTTCTGCACCCAGGTGACTATGGCAAACCTTTCCTCCTCTTCAGCTTGTTGTAAATTGATGCCAGAGCAGTTTTTTGATTAAAATGGTCAGAAAAATGTTTCCAGTGGGATTTGCTGTATAAGCAGGTTAGCTTCAAATATTCCTGGATTTTCTTGTTCTCCCCTCTGAGATGCAAGGACTTGCAGAATACTTCGATCTCGTCAGTATTTCTCTGGGTGGGAAGAAAATATCACCTTGTTCTCATTGCTCTGTCTTGAACTTGCTGGAGTTTTCAGCACCCTCCTGCTGTGGAAGAGGCTTTTTGCCGAGGTGCAAGCCAGAACAGATCTGTTAAGTGTAACATTGCTTCCTGCTCCTCTGCCAGCCCTTTTCCCTGTGCTAGGGCATGATAAATGTTAGCAAGTGCATAAAAGTTCTCACCTCCATGAGGTTTCTGGTTTTTATTTGGGAACTTGCTGTCTCTACAAGAAAAGATTAAGCTAACTGGTGTATCCCTTGGATTCCTTGACCCTTGTTGTTTGAGTAGCGAGCTCCAGGAGGGTGAATGAAAATCAAAGTATGCAAGCTGGTGATTTTTTTAGCTCATGAGCTGTGTTCAGGCTGGATGCAGCTGCTAAAGGCTTGCTTTAGAGTTTGAGGTCCATGAGGGAGTTATATCACTCTGCCTTCCTGGAATGAGTCACCTCATAACTGGGTGAGTCACCCCCAAAGTAGTGAGTGCTTGAGTCATCCCTCAGTTGGGTACTGGCTATTGTACCATGAGAAGATGGTCCCTACCCAGAGTACCAGTGTTATAATTCACAGGCTGAACTTCTTAGGTATTTTTGCAAAACACACTGGAAGCCTGGATATTTCTTCGTGTGAAAGAAGTATGGTTACATGCCAGTTCTTGGAACTGGGTGTGTAAGTACATTAAATGTCTGATAAGGAAAAAGAAGACAAAAACCTTCCACAGGGGAAAACCGCTCTTGGAGAATGACTCAGAAGCTGCTATTACAATGAAATGACTCTTCCATGACAGGGAAGAGTGGGAGATGGTGTTATCACTGGTTTTGCCTATATTCTCTTTACCATGATCTTCGGACATCTGGGCTGTTAAGGATGCCTGAGAAAGGGCTGGCAAGCTCTGAGTCTGCTTTGGCTCACTCTCAAGCTGTGCTATTCACAGCGCCATTATCCTGAGCCGTGCTAGGGTTATGCCTCGTTTTGCAATAAAGTAATATTTCTGATCTCTGCACAGAGGTGGCAGCAAGGCAAGAGGACTCACACATAGATGTTTCTTCTAGTCCTTTACAAGACTACAGCGACCTGATGGAGGACAAAGTCAGTATTCCAATATCATAGGTTTGTGTCCCTGCCTTCTGCAGTGGAAGGGTTTTGTGCTCTTAGAAAGGTGAAGATAGAGAGGGGGAAGATACATGTATTTCAGGGTTCCTTGATATTGAACCATCATTGAAGATCCCTTTGAATAACCATGCAAATAAATGGTATTGTTAGAGCATGATTTGAAGTCTGAAAGCGTGCTGGTCTTTTACCATTACAATAATTCCTATTGGCTTGTGGCTTGGGATGGAGATCAGAAAGCTCCAAATTCTGTACTAACTTTACAGATTGCAGCAAATAGCTGCAATTGCTTACATTTAGATTGTTTCTACATGAAATGCAGCGTGGTACTAAAATTTATTATCTAAGCAACTCTATGCATAGACAACTCAATATTCTCAGTTCCACCTATGGCCAGCGTTTCTTATTAAAACTTCACACACAGTGCTTTTCAGGATGTCAGCCTCTGCTTAGGAGTAACAGACATTACTGTGAGCTTCTGCAAACAGTTGTTCAGGAGAGTTCTAGCCTGCAGATGCTGAGTGCTCTCATCCTGATTTTAGCCAAGCGTGTAAGTTATGCTTAACCATAAGCAGTCTTGGGTTGCACCAGTGGTTTTAAATGCGAAGTGTGAATATTTGTATGTTCAACAACTGGAAATACTCTCAAGAAATATTTGGCAAGTATTGTACAAGTTAAGGTAGTCAATAAATTTGTGTCTGTCTAGGATATTCTCATTCCGTCTTTTGAAATGCTGCTGCAGATGAAGTAGCAGCCTCAAGTCTTTTTGATGTATGCAGTTCCTGCAAAACCTCAAGAGGAAATATCCCTGTGTTAAGTGCTAGTTGGTGTAGCTCTACGTAAGAGCCAGGTGACTGCTGAGGGGCTTAGACTAGGTTATATATGGGTCTGTACAAAACCAATGCCAGGACACTGCTTTTCCTTTTCTAGAAAAGGTAAAGTATACTGTTAAATAGCAACGCATTGAAAAAGATATCTCATCAGGCCTCTGTAGGGTGACAGGCATCAGTGCTGCTAATTGCCCACTATAACATGCCACTTATTTCTTTAATAAACTTTGGCATGAACAGTATGTGCGCACACAGATCACACTCCTTCAACGCTACTAGCCAAAAATAGCAATTCTCCTTCCTCCCCATGTTGGGAAGATGACTTCCAATATATTCTCCAGCATTTTTTTCTTGGGATATGAGTAGTGGTTTGCTCTGTAGTGGTTGGTTTGGCTCCATTAATCCAAGTTGGCTCTGTGCAAGTCTAAACCTGGCTTTCACTGCCCTCATCAGGCACTCCTGGCCAAATTACACTAGCATAGCATTACGGGAGACTTGTCTCCCATGCTTAGGGGGTGGTGCTTCCAGCCCTCCGAGGTGAAGTATTTTGCAGCGGGTGGTGGTGGAAAGAAGTTGAAACTCTGAAGACAGAAAGCCAAGCAGAAACTCCTCACGCTTCTCTGAGCATTACGAGCTTGTGCAGTGCATCATGAATCAGTCTTGGTTTTCAGTCCTGCAGTCTCCAGGGTTGCACTTCAGTCTGCAATTCCTTTCCTCTCCTCTGGAGAGGCAGGGGAGAGCTCACTGCTTGCCTAACCAGCCCTGCACGTGTTTCCTAATAGCCAGTAGCTCCTCGAGCAAGAGAGACCAAACTCTCTCTGCAGCCCAGTTCAGGAGTGACAATCAGCTAATAGGAGCAAAAGGGAGTTGGGGGCAGACTTGTGGCAATAACTCTAGCTGAGTGACAACTGCCAGGGGAGCTTATATTTTTCATGTTGATGTAATAAGGACTTAAGAAATTCATGTTTTCATTAGTAGACATGAATGTGTTTGAAAACACAAGTGTGACTCCCCTTGCGACAGTCAATCAACTCTTGGGTCCTCTGATGGGGAGAGCAGTTGCTTTATACTTCAACAGTGCTAAATGACAGTCTTAGTGTAAATGAGAATTGGGTCTAAACATTTTTAGCATGTGGAACCGACTATAGTTGTGATTCCTTAGGCTTGTTTCAGATTATTGCCGTATAGGTCAAAAATATGCCCTATCCTGTACACATGGAGTTCAAGTGCTCACTTGCTAAAGAATGTAATGTTAACAAAAAATAAAGTGGAAGTCTTTTCCTAGTATTTCAATGTGGAATAAATGTTTTTCTCCTCTTCTCAGTATTCTTGGGCTTTCTGGGTCGATAGCTAAAAGCAGATATCTTCTTTCTGCACTAGCCCTCTGTTTCTGGGCCAGCCGTTCACTGAAAGGGGGACTTTCAGTGAACATCTTTGAGGAAGCCTGGGGTTGAGTTATGTCTTGAGCAATGCTGTGAGCTGCCATAGTTGCTCCAGAGCAA
Source organism: Gymnogyps californianus (assembly GCF_018139145.2). Lineage (NCBI taxonomy): Eukaryota > Metazoa > Chordata > Aves > Accipitriformes > Cathartidae > Gymnogyps > Gymnogyps californianus. The sequence continues at coordinate 61,237,884 of NC_059474.1, read as the reverse complement.
CGCTAAAATTACAACAGGAGTTACTTCACACAAAGGGAGGCAGCACCACCCAAATGCTACAGGGAGCAGAAATCCTCCATGGCACTGAACAAGCAGGAAGACCTGAGTTTCAAATGGGATGGTTTCCCCTGGCTGCTGGGTGCCTGTGAAAACAGTAAGCACTATTGGTCAACTCTATCTACAAAGAATTGTACTATTATTACTTTGTTGTAAGAAGTTGACATCTCTGCTTAAATCTCCAGCCAGTTAATGTAGTTAAGTAATACTCATTCTAGAGACTACCCACTGACTTGTTCCTTTGAAGTATTTCAGCTTTTAGAATGCACTTGTATTGATTGTGAGGCTCTGCTTTCTACTAAAAACTGATTGTCTTTTGTTATTGCATTAACTTTGTTTTTTCTGCTGGTTTTGCGTTTACAAAATTATTCATAAAATGTATTTCTGATCAGAAATCTAGGCTGTAGAGCACATATTACACTTTGCTGTGGAGAAAAAGAGCTTCCTTGTCCAGTGATGTGGGATGCTCTGCATTAAACATAACATTAGGTGTAGAAACTGCTTCCTCTGCATTACTAGTAACAGAGCACATAGGGGATGTAGCAGCAAACCTAACGGGAGAGATGTCTGGCAAGGATGTAAGATGGGGAAGGGCTAATTTAAAAAAAAAAAAAACCAAACCAAACCTCTACAAGAACTGTTCCCATGAAGCATGGCCATGGCTCAGGTTGTAGCCTAGAAGGGAAGATTTCTGTCAATATTCCCCAATGGACAAATTGATACTTTCTGAGGGGGAAAAAAAAATGAAAATCTCTATTTTTTCTAACATGCTATGTTTCTGTTTCAATTTTTTCATATTCAGTGACTTTATTATGCTTCTAGGTGCTCTGTTACATGGATATCAGTCTGCTTTTGTGGAACACCATTAGAGGTGTTTACCAAGGAGGTGGTGTTAGGAATTTCTTAGGCTGTAGTGTGTCAGGTAACAGTTTCTATGATGATTTTGAACCACAGTCCAGAATGCTGCTTCTGATCACGTAGGCAAACAGAAGCTTAAATAACAATAAGTTCAGTATAAAGTGAATATTGCTAGGTTTTTGTACAGCAAAGTTTGTTAGTTTTCACTTTAGTGATCCTCTCATAAACCCATAGGGCTAATGGGGCTGTTGTTGGTCCCCATTAACTTGTCAATGCATCAGTGTCTACCTAAGAAAAGCCTCTCCAGCCTGCTTCTGACACTACTGTATAGTGCTGCCTCCCTCAAGCCTTCATGGTCTTGCATTAAGAGGCAGCGCAGAAACATGATTTTCCTATAACAATTTTCTCCAACCTACGTGGTACAAAATACTACTGTCTTCATGTGCTGCTATGCGCTGATAAACGTGTATGCCAATTATGTGCATATATGTATTTATATTCAGGTACTACTCTGGTTTTGCTGACCTGAGACATCTCTCAATGCCAAAAGCCATTTCCATGTCACTTTACAAAATATGCTTCTTTCCTTTCCTTCACTGATCACCATCTTAATGCTTGTTTTAGCATACTTGAAAGCCTGCAACTACAAGTGTTTATTGTCCTTAAATGCCTATCTAGCACTGTTTTACCTATTTGAGCTATTTATTAATTATTTGCTTGAATAACACCCATGAGTCCTAGATAAGGCAAGGCCCCACTGAGACAAGTACTGTGCAAATACATAGTAAAAATCCCTGCTTTGAAGAGTTTCAATATAAACTGTATTCCTTTGATCAACAATACATGATGGACTGCTGTGCCAATCTTGGTCCCCTCTGAAGCTGTCAGGCTTCTAATTTATCCTTTATTTGATCCTGTAAATTGCAGAATGGAGGCCTAGATTGACAAGATGGCTGAGGTGGGAGGAAGCAGAAAAGTACAGTGGAAATAAGAGCAACAAAAACGATGGAGTATTTTCTGTAACTGAGCAATGACTAAATAACAATGGAAAAAGGACTGGAGATATGACAGGAGCATAGTCATGAATGATATGGTGAATGGAAATAGGGGCAGGATGTTGTCTCTTCTAGGACCAGAGCTACAAGGCATCGTGATAACCTAGTAGGTATGCAGGATGAGTTAAAGGAGGTAATCTGTCACGCAACAGGTAGTTAAGCTGTTGGTGTACTTGCCACAGGATACTGTACATGCTGAAAGCTTATATGGGCTCAAAGTGTGACTGGACAAATTAATGGAATAAAAAGGCATTGCAGGCTATTAAACAGAGCTGTTGCCTCTGGCACAGGACAAATGGGAAACAACCATCTGGTGGGCCAGGAAGTAACGAATTTGCTCTCCAGTTTTAACCCCTTATGTTTGCAGATATCCATGTCTGGCCACTCTCTGTCATGGGACATCAGTCCTTGCTGTGACCTGGTACATCCTAGTCTTATTCTTCTGTGCTTTTTCATTTGGCATCATTTTCTTGGGGAACTGAGGTATGGTAACTTGCTGGTAGCCATTAGACTTTGTTACTGTTAACTTTGCCAAAACTTTTTTTGCCTTGTGAACACACACTAACCTTTATTACTCTTTTCCCAACACGACAGTTGGTCATTTCTGTAAACAAGTCATTGCTCTTCCTCGGGTAGCTTGTCATGGTCAAACTCTTGAGCAGTAAATGGGCATGTCCCTACTGTGCCAACCAGTTGTATCTGTTCCCTTAACTATTACCAAAGGCTATCTCCTGTTGGTCTTCCTAATGTCTACTGGCCCTGGGAGCTGCTGTTTGTCTTATACTGAAGCCAAAATAACTAATTCAGTGGTCTAGGAAGCCATATAACAAGGCTGGAATCAAATAAATGAAGCTGGGAAAAGGCTAAAATCAGATGTAGAAATAAATTCCAGTTGTGCAGATAACTTTGGCAATGGATGGTTTATAGTGGTAGATGCATTAAGGGCATAGGAGGCCAGAAGCTTGCGTGGCTGTAAAACTGATTCACAGCTTGTCGCCTTTGGACCCACTGAGATAAAATAAGGGAGTGCATGCAGACTTAATTCCCAGGCCAAGAAGCCAGATATTTGGATGCCTCTGTTAAAGGAGAGGCCATCTCAGTTGATGTAGCAGCCCTATTAAGTCCTCTACCTGCTATGCTCCTCTTATGAGTCCCAGACCTGAAGAGCAGAAGCTTGGAGTGTCCTGCCTTGCTAGCAGAGGCAGCAGGGTCAATCCCAAGATGGTGGTGGAGCAGGGAAGGGATGCAAGCAGATGGTGTTTACTAAACCTTAATGCATCTAAGTTGCTATCCTAGTATTTCTGTACAAGAATTATAGCTATATGCACAGAGGCGAAGGGGTGATTCTGAAAAGCAGTAGTGTGTGGAGGGGGAACAAGATAGGACCTATAGAAACTATGGAAAGCTCTTCCTTCTGGAGGAGCATTGGCAGGGTGAAGCACAGGAAGACACAGCAAGTGCTCTGAAGTGGTAAGAACTAAACTCAAGCTTTGTACTGCTTAATTATTGAGAGGATCCAGGCACCAGCATTTGTCATGGAGGTCAACAGATACTTGAAGAGCCTTGAAAATCAAGACTTGGTTGCCTAAACATGGGGTTTGGATGTCAGTGTTTATTTCTGAAACTGTCTGCCTGTGATATTTAGGCCCTAATCACGGGGAGTCCTTTCTGTGCGATGCACTCTGTAGATACAAGGTGCTTGGTCCAATCTTCCTTCTGCTTCAGATGCCTGTAGGTTTCCCCCAGTTACACAGGGAGATCATAGAATATCCCCTATGGAGCTGTATTTTAATACATGGACCTGCCATGCTTGCAGTTTGTTTTTGAATCCATGTATTTTTGACAAGTTATCACTGTCTTTGCACAAGGCACAAATGTGGAGGGTTACATAGAAATCAGATAATAACCTAGAGAAAGCTGCAGGAATATAAGTAATACAAACACTTTTCATGATAGAAATATCTGTACAATGCACTTAAGTATATTCTGCATACTGAATATCTTTTCTTCTTTGAGACCCAATGGGTAACTTTGATGAGCAACAGTACCTGCAGAGATAGTATAATCATCACAGCTGTCAGTAAAGCCTACATTAATGTGTCTTGAAAGAGTGATTAATGGGTTTTGACAATATCATTGCATTTCATATTTAATCGGATTATGCATCTGTTAGGAATGGTGCACTCCTAACATCTGCAGTCAGAGCCCATGATCTGCATCCAGATCATCAGTTTGGCAGGAGTGTGCAGCATGGTCTATGGCAGGCCTTTGACAAGTTAAAGCTATGTCCTGTCTATTGTGTTTTTAAAATTAGGTGTGTTCGCCTGCGTGCCTCCTATACATGTGTATGTATGCTTATAGTCTCCTTTCCTGGTGAAAATCCCACTATGGCAAAGCATACAGCCTGAAGACAAACTAAACTGAGTATTTTACTGAAGGGGAAGGCTGGTGTAAGCTAGTGTTAGTACACATACCTCAGTATATATGTGCCTAATGCTTGGTTCCCAGCTCTGCTAGGTGCTTCTTGTGTGACTTCTGTAAAGTTGGCTGCAGACGAGTCTTAAGGGCTTGCTCTATTTTTCTCTGGACCTCATGTTCATCTCTAATTTTGTTAGTAGTGCTTTCCTATGTTGTGGGCTGTGGGACGATGGAGGCAACATCAGGTACTACAGTAGTGGAGGTTTATCTGTACAATAGAAATATAAAGGCTTATGATTTGAAGATGATCATATACATATTTGGGCAGCTCTTGAAATACATGGGAGTCTCTGCCTGGAAATACATGGAACAAAATTTCTGTACTGCAGCTAAAGGCTGTCCCAACACATCTTTTAGAATAATTCTGCTTTGAATTCTTTCTGAAACAAAACAAACTGTATAAGTAATGTCTACGTTACTATTTTTCTTTGTTTTGCCTCAGCTATCAAAACACTCTTCAAATAGAGAACCTGAGCATAGTATCGCAAATATACATGGGCCAATAATTTAAAAAATTCCATTTAGAGTATCTTTTTTGTTACATACAGCATGAAGGACCTCCCCAAATGCTGTTGGGGATTTATTCCTGGCTGCTCCTGCTATGCTGTGCAGCGGCTGTGTATGAGGTAGTCCTTGCTGGGCAGGAGCAGGCAGGGAAAGACAGTGGAGCTGAACATGGGATGCATAGCACAGTGCACACAACGGTTTTGGTTTTCCTAGGCACCCAACAAGGAGCACGCAATGAGCAGCCCCCCTGACAGCAGGCTGGGGGATGTAGCAGACGATAAGCTGTGCTCTGGAGTGAAATAAGTTACTGGTAGCATCACATAGTGAGGAGCAATCGTGGCTCTGAACAGCCCCATTCTCTCATCTTTGCAGATATGTCTCAGGGCTTAAAAGCAGACTATAAAAGTACACTCCAGGGTGAGTGTGAGCAGGAGCTAAGTGTGAGCCTTTATTGTACAGTTAGACACTGTCTCCCTAGGATTTGTTGGACTGTCACCATTGTTACATAAGTGTTACTCCTCTGCTACCCTACAGAGTCCCCCCAGGGCATGTGGGAGCAGGGCTTGCAAGCGAGCTACAGCTTTCATGGGGAAAGATGATTTCTAGCTTCACCTCACTCATTTCTTCTTCCTGTCAGTGACTTCATGATATGCAGGGTCTTAAGCAATCTCACACTTCCTTTGGAAGATGAGGTCCCTGCTTTGACAGACTGAGAAGAATTAATTTTCCATTTAAATACCAGCTGTCACCCCAGACTGGTTGCATGACCGTCTACGTCTGCAGGGCAATTTTCTTTTCAGAAAAACAAGTCATCTTATTTGCTCTGTGAATCTTTAAAATGGAGGATTATTGTTTTTTAAATAAACAATAAGTAGTTAAAAGACATTCCAGCCAACAAAAACGGAATAACAGCTTATAATTCCCTTGTTGTGACTATTGTGAAAAGCAGTATGTTATTGGACAGGCTTATGTCATCTCTTTGTATCTATTTGCCTTCAGAAGTGCCAAAATGTGTCCAAATGTCCATGAACAGATGCAGGGAGCTGCTTTGACTGAGGAATAATTACACACTGGTACAACAAAAAGATATCAGTGATTCATAATTTGGTTAGATAAACCATCAGTCTCAATGTCAGGGGGAGGGGATGAGAATCTCTTGTTCAACAATGTCATCTCCAAAATGGTCTTAAGGCTTTACTCCACATTTCAGTCATTTCTGTTGTATGCCTTTTTTGCAGTGAGGTTGGAGCCCTGTTGTGGGAGATTGTTTTCATCCAATGTGGAAAAGCTGCCTGTTTGGGTGATCTATTAGTCAAAAATAGGGAAAGACAAAAAACAAAGGCACTGCTGAAGGAAGAAGCAGGATGAGACACCTGGCTGAGAGAAACCATCCCTGTTCAGGAAAGCGTGTGAATACCCAGGTACATACTCCCCTAAGCAAGGAGCAATGTAAGCACTCACAGAAATGGTTTCTTAACTCAAGGCTTCTCTGGCAGTTCCTCTAGTGGGGGGGGGGGGCTGTAAGTTTTGGGGAGGCTGGACTGTTTCCATCTTGTTAGAGTATGTTGCCTTGGGTATAATGAATAAGCTGGGGAAAATCTTGGAGAATAGAGCTCGACTGCATTTGGATCTGAGTATGGCACTGTTCTAAAGAGTCAGAAAAGACTCCAGGTAAACATTGGCTTAGTGAACACTGTTGGCTAGGAAACCATTCCCCTTTCCTTGGCATTTTGTTTGCCAACAGGGAGACCTGTCTGTGTGAGCTAGCCTGAATTTTGACAGTTGAGTTCTGGGACTTAGTGTGGGTACTGTGCCTGGAGGGCTTTCAGTATGTCCCTTACATGCTGTTAGAGTGAGAATTGCAGCTGGATTTCTTTTCCTTGAGCACCACATTTCACTGCTGAAGAATTTTGAAGTGCTCCCAACTTTTAAAAAAGGTGGGGAAAAGCATAACTGCAAAGGCTTGCTGAATTTAAAAGCCTGAGAGCTAGTATAAAAACTGTTGCAGGGCTTCATTAGTTGTGCTTCATCCATTAACCTCTGGACTGAGTTTGCCATGGGGCACCACTAAAAGCAAAAGTCTTGTGCCTTAGACACAAAGACCTTTCTGCTTGCCTGCCCTGTAGTCACCCAACACCTCAGAGAATAAATCAGCTCCAGATTTTCCAAAGCCTCTAGAAATGGAAGTTTCCAAATCAGTAGTTAGTCCATCATATTTGGACTTGGTGGTCAGATATTTGACTGAAACTCAGTGCACGGGCGTATGAATATGTGCTTATCGGAGCTAGATGGCCACATCCTATTTCTTAAGTCAGGTGCCAATGATCATACCTACAAATGCATGTTTATGCCCATTCTGAAATGAGCATTTGTCATGCACCCAGCTCTGGCAGTGCTGGTGCTATATTGAATACAGCTGAGATCAGTTTTAGGCTGTGAGCTGCATTGTTGTGCAGTGAGTTGTAAGTTTTTAAAAATCTTGCCTGTGTTTTCCCTGTTAGCCTGCCTCCCTCAAGATTCAGTCTAACATTCCAAAGAGCTTTAAATACTGCAAGATAAAAAGCTATTTGAAGAGTAACACCTTGCCTGACAAAGAAATGTCTTGCTATGCTGCTTAGATCCAGTCACCAAGCTCAAATCTATCTTTATTTCAAACTAGCTCTAGTCTAAGACCTTGGGTGGGTGTCCTGGTTTTGGCTGGGATAGTTAATTTTCTTCCTAGTAGCTGATACAGTGTTATGTTTTGGATTTAGTATGAGAATAAATTTGATAACACACTGATGTCTATAGTTGTTGCTAAGTAGTGTTTATACCTAGTCAAGGATTTTTCAGCTTCTCATGCCCAGCCTGCAAGAAGGTTGGAGGGGCACAAGAAGTTGGGAGAGGACACAGGCAGGACAGCTGACCCAAACTGGCCAAAGGAATATTCCATATCGTATGTTGTCATGCCCAGTATATAAACTGGGCTGAGTTGGCCAGGAGGGGTGGATCGCTGCTCGGGAACTAACTGGGCATCAGTCGGTGAGTGGTGAGCAATTGCATTGTGCGTCACTGGTTTTGTATATTCTAATTCTTTTAGTAGTATTATTGTCATTTTATTATGATGATGATCATTATTATTATTTTCTTCTTTTCTGTCCTATTAAACTGTCTTTATCTCAACCCATGAATTTTACTTTTTTTTGATTCTCTCCCCCATCCCACTGGGTGGGGGGAGTGAGCAAGTGGCCGCGTGGTGCTTAGTTGCCAGCTGGGGTTAAACCACAACAGTCCTTTTTGGTGCACAACGTGGGGCCCGACAGGTTGAGATAATGACAAATCTGACTGGAATGCGTTAGAACAAATTTGTTACAAGCATTCATTATATTAGTTCAATAGTCACTGGTCACAATGTTGATGTATTTGTGCTCAAAGTTGGTGCTCTTGTTCTTAAAGTTGTGTTATGTAGTACCCTACTTGCAGTATATGCTCCAGTATATGTTGTGCTGTTTATCACCCATGGGAACTGGGCTAGAGTTATCATGTTGTTGTACTTTGTAACACTGGCTTATGATACCACAGAATTGCTGGTCGTGAAACTAATCTGGTATTTGTACTCAGCATTGCTGTCATCTCCGTACTTTGGGAGCCATCTATCAGAAACTAATAATAATAACACCTTTTACCATTTCTCATTGGAGAGCTGATCCATGGGGGAGACACATTTCTTCACCTTCCCCTTCTCCTCTAGGCAAATTACAATAGCTCTTGAGAATTTTGAATGTCCTTGGAATTTTCAAGTCAACATGATCCTATTGTTATGTCTCCTGAATGTGTTCCATGTCTTGTTTAAGGTTAAACAACTATTTAAGAATACCACCCAGAGATCTGCCCCAAGGCTTGGATAGTTATGGGTGGCATGGCATGTGGGAGAATATGGGCAGGTATCTAGAGAACTTCTCACCTCCAATGGTTTGGAACTTCACTCCTGAATAACTACAGGACCCTGATAAAATGATGGAATATTTGAAAGGAAAATGCTGTGGCTATTCCAGAGAGGCACAACTTATGGCACTGTGCTGGGCCCTGGCCAGTATCTACCAAACACTGCTTGATATTATGCAGCACCCTCAGGGGGAAAGGAGGGAAAACAGACCAACAGGCACTGTGACTACTCCAACCCTGGTGACAGGCACTGCAGCTGAACCAGAGAACCAACCTGTGCTGGTATCAGTTGCTCCTCTACAGAAGAAGAAATGCACAAAAAAATCAGTTAGTAAGGGATGAAGATGAACCAGGGTCATCACGAGAACAGGAGGAAGAGGCAGAACCAGAAGTAATCACCCGATCCCTGTCCCTGAGTGAGCTGCGGGATATGCGAAAAGATTTCAGCGGTCGTCCAGGCGAGCACATTATCACCTGGCTGCTCCGATGCTGGGACAATGGGACCGGTAGCCTGGAATTAGAGGGTAGGGAAGCCAAGCAGCTGGGATTACTTTCTAGGGAAGGTGGCATTGACAAGGCAATTGGAAAAGGGACACAAGCCCTCAGCCTCTGGAGGCAACTCTTGTCAAGCGTGAAGGAAAGGTATCACTTCAAGGAAGATGTTATATGTCAACCAGGCAAGTGGACCACCATGGAAAGAGGTATCCAGTACCTGAGGGAATTAGCCATGCTAGAGATGATTTATTATGACCTGGACAACACACAGTTACCCAGAGATCCAGACGAAGTCCAATGCACATGACTCATGACAGAAGTCTGTATAGAGCGCACCATCATTGTATGCCAACCCATTGGCAGTACTAACCTGGAAAGACGAAGAGGCACCAACAGTGGATGAAATGGCTCGCCAACTCTGGCAATACTAAGAAAATCTGTCTTCCTCCCTACAAGCCTGCATGTTGGCTGTGGAAAAACTGTCCGAAAAGTCTGAAAACCTGATCAAACTGATTGAGGTCCTATTCCCCATCTGTACGGACCAGTACTCAGCTATTAGGAGTGAGCATTCTTCTGCTCAAGAGAGAGAATATAGAAGGTACACACCATGGGGTACCCTGTGGTTTTACCTGCGTGACCACGGAGAGGATGTGAGGAAGTGGGATGGAAAACCTACCTCAACCCTAGATGCACGGGTACATGAATTGAAAGGAAAAACAACCACAAAAGGGGATTCTTCGAGGAAAAATGCTGCTCCAGTTTCCAGCAGGCAATTCCCCAGACAGAGTAGAAGGGCTTCTGACCCTTTTGAAGGGACTTCTAAGTCATTTTTACAAGAAGTGAGTAACAAATACTCTGACCAGGATTAGAAGGGCCCTGCCTCCAGCCAGGTGGAGGAAAGGGACAGCCGGGTTTATTGGACTGTGTGGATTCAATGGCCTGGCACATCAGACCCACAGGAGTATAAAGCTCTAGTGGATACCAGTGCAGAATGTACCCTAATACCGTCAAGCTATAAAGGGGCAGAACCCACCTGTGTTTCTGGTGTGACAGGGGGATCCCAACAGCTAACTGTATTGAAGGCTGAAGTAAGCCTAACTGGGAATGAGTGGCAAAAACACCCCATTGTGACTGGCCCAGAGGCCCCATGCATCCTTGGCATAGATTGTCTCAGGAGAGGGTATTTTAAGGACCCAAAGGGGTATTGGCGGGCTTTTGGTATAGCTGCCTTGGAGATGGAGGAAATTAAACAGCTGTCTACCTTGCCTGGACTCTCTGAGGACCCTTCAGTTGTGGGGTTGCTGAGGGTCAAAGAACAACAGGTGCAAATTGCCACCACCATGGTGCACCGGCGGCAATATCGCACCAACCGAGACTCCCTGATTCCCATCCATAAGCTGATTCGTCAACTGGAGAGCCAAGGAGTGATCAGCAAAACTCGCTCACCCTTTAACAGTCCATATGGCCAGTGCGAAAGTCTAATGGAGAGTGGAGACTCACAGTAGACTATCATGGCCTGAATGAAGTCATGCCGCCGCTGAGCGCTGCTGAGCCAGACATGCTGGAACTTCAATATGAACTGGAGTCAAAGGCAGCCAAGTGGTACACCACAATTGATATCACTAATGTGTTTTTCTCAATCCCTTTGGCAGCAGAGTGCCGGCCATAGTTTGCTTTTACTTGGAGGGGCATCCAGTACACCTGGAATCGACTGCCCCAGGGGTGGAAACACAGCCCCACCATTTGCCATGGACTAATCCAAACTGCACTGGAAAAGGGTGAAGCTCTGCAACACCTGCAACACATTGATGACCTCATCATATGGGGCAACACAGCAGAGGAAGTTTTTGAGAAAGGGAGGAAAATAATCCAAATCCTTCCGAAAGCCAGTTTTGCCATAAAACAAAGTAAAGTGAAGGGACCTGCACAGGAGATCCAGTTTTTAGGAATGAAATGGCAAGATTCCCAATGGATGTGATCAACAAAAGAGCAGCTATATCTCCACCGACTAATAAAAAGGAAACACAAGCTTTCTTAGGTGTTGTGGGGTTTTGGAGAATGCATATTCCAAATTATAGTCTGATTGTAAGGCCTCTCTATAAAGTGACCTAGAAGAAGAAAGATTTTAAATTAGTCCCTGAGCAACAACAAGCCTTTGAACAGATTAAACGGGAGATAGTTCATGCAGTAGCCCTTGGGCCAGTCCAGGCAGGACAAGATATTAAAAATATGCTCTATACCGCAGCCGGGGAGAATGGCCCTATGTGGAATCTCTGGCAGAAAGCACCAGGGGAGACTTGAGGTCGACCCCTAGGATTTTGGAGTTGGGGATATCGAGGATCCGAGGCCCGCTATACTCCAACTGAAAAAGAGATATTAGCACCATATGAAGGAGTTCGAGCTGCCTCAGAAGTGGTTGGTACTGAAACACAGCTCCTATTAGCACCCCGACTGCCGGTGCTGGGCTGGATGTTCAAAGGGAAGGTCCCTTCTACACATAATGCAACTGATGCTACATGGAGTAAGTGGATTGCACTGATCGCACAATGAACTTGAATAGGAAACCCCAGTCGCCCAGGAATTCTAGAAGTGATCACAGACTGGCCAGAAGGCAAAGATTTTGGAATATCACCAAAGGAGGAGGTGACGTGCGCTGAAGAGGCCCCACTGTATAATAAACTGCCAGAAAATGAGAGGCAATATGCCCTGTTTACTGATGGGTCCTGTCACATTGTGGGAAAACATTGGAGGTGGAAGGCGGCTGTATGGAGTCCTATAAGACAAGTTGCAGAAACTGCAGAAGGAGAAGGTGAATCGAGTCAGTTTGCAGAGGTGAAAGTCATCCAGCTGTCTTTAGACATTGCTGAACGAGAAAAGTGGCCAGTGCTCTGTATCTATATTGACTCATGGATGGTGGCAAATGCCCTGTGGGGGTGGTTGCAGCAATGGAAGCAGAGTAACTGGCAACGCAGAAGCAAACCCATCTGGGCTGCCACACTGTGGCAAGATATTGCTGCCTGGCTAGAGAATCTGGTTGTAAAAGTACATCATGTAGATGCCCATATACCCAAGAGTCGGGCCACTGAAGAACATCAAAACAACCAGCAGGAGGATCAGGCTGCTAAGATTGAAGTGGTTCAGGTGGATCTGGACCGGCAACATAAGCATGAATTATTTATAGCTTGGTGGGCCCATGACACCTCAGGCCATCAGGGAAGAGATGCAACATATAGATGGGCTCGTGATCGAGGGGTGGACTTGACCATGGACACTATTGCACAGGTTATCCATGAATGTGAAACATGCACTGCAATTAAGCAAGCCAAGTGGTTAAAGCCTCTTTGGTATGGAGGACGATGGCTGAAATATAAATATGGGGAGGCCTGGCAGATTGACTATATCACACTCCCACAAACCCGCCAAGGCAAGCGCCATGTGCTTACAATGGTGGAAGCAACTGCCGGATGGCTGGAAACATATCCCGTGCCCCATGCCACCACCCGGAACACTATCCTGGGCCTTGAGAAGCAAGTCTTATGGCAACACGGTACCCCAGAAAGAAATGAGTCAGACAACGGGACTCATTTCTGAAACAACATCATAGACACTTGGGCCAAAGAGCACGGCATTGAGTGGGTATCTCACATCCCCTATCATGCACCAGCCTTTGGGAAAATCGAACGATACAATGGATTGTTAAAGACTACACTGAGAGCAATGGGTGGTGGGACCTTCAAACATTAGGATACACATTTAGCAAAAGTCACCTGGTTAGTCAACACTAGAGGATCTGCCAATCGGGCTGGCCCTGCCCAATCAGAACTTTTACGTACTGTAGAAGGGGGTAAAGTCCCTGTAGTGCACATAAAAAATATGCTAGGGAGGACAGTCTGGGTTACTCCTGCCTCAGGCAAAGGCAAACCCATTCGTGGGACTGCTTTTGCTCAAGGACCTGGGTACACCTGGTGGGTGATGCGGAAGGATGGGGAAGTCCGATGTGTGCCTCAAAGGGATTTGATTTTAGGTGAGAATAGCCAACGAATTAAATTGTATGATTTTAATTGCTATATAACCCTGCCACTGTATGTCATCACTACTATAGTTATATGCTATATTAATGGTATTACAGTAAGAATCACCCAGATTAATGAACTTTGATAAAACAGAGCGAAGCGCAGTAGTGATGGAACCAGAACTGACTGCAGCATGCAACAATCCAACACTACACACCATCCTCCTGCTGCATCCAATGTCACCTGCCCTCCACACTGAAGCCCAATCCCTCTCTGTCGACTGAGTGGACTTTGCACCATCCCTCCTGCCCAGACAGACTGTTATGACAGATGGAACCCAAAGTCATGGACTAAATTAACTCAATTAACATTTTAAAGGGACATTTAAGTGGATATTTTAAAGGCCTGTAGACTAAGGGAATGATATCTGTGTGTATATGTATCAAAAGACAGAAAAAGTGGTGGTGATTAATTGAAAATATATTGGAAAGTGTGGGACCAGGACATGACACAGACGGTGTAGAATAAGGGGTGGATGCTGTCCTGGCTTTGGCTGGGATAGAGTTAATTTTCTTCCTAGTAGCTGATATAGTGTTATATTTTAGATTTAGTATGAGAATAAATTTGATAACACACTGATGTCTATAGTTGTTGCTGAGTAGTATTTATACCTAGTCAAGGATTTTTAGCTTCTCATGCCCAGCCAGCAAGAAGGCTGGAGGGGCACAAGAAGTTGGGAGAGGACACAGGCAGGACAGCTGACCCAAACTGGCCAAAGGAATATTCCATATCGTATGTTGTCATGCCCAGTATATAAACTGGGCTGAGTTGGCCAGGAGGGGTGGATCGCTGCTCGGGAACTAACTGGGCATCAGTCGGTGAGTGGTGAGCAATTGCATTGTGCGTCACTTGTTTTGTATATTCTAATTCTTTTAGTAGTATTATTGTCATTTTATTATTATTATTATTTTCTTCTATTCTATTAAACTGTCTTTATCTCAACCCATGAATTTTACTTTTTTTTTATTCTCTCCCTCATCCCACTGGGTGGGGGGAGTGAGCGAGCGGCCATGTGGTGCTTAGTTGCCAGCTGGGGTTAAACCACGACAGTGGGCAATGCAGAGTCCTGGCATGGAGATGAGTGTAATAATATCCCACATGCTTAGAAATAGCAGTAGGCTCCCTCTGCCATTGGGAAGCAACTACTCTCACGTCCCATTAGAACAAACCACTGCCTTTATTCCTGCAATGATGTCCTGCAGTGCTGCTGCAGTGAACTACTTTAAAGAAATTTATCATTTTTCCCCTTTTTGAGTCCTTGTACGGCTAGATTCATGGTCCTGAGAGCCCCATGTTATGTCAAAAGTTTTAAAAATGGACCAGTGAAAAGAATAGAAATAACTCCCCAATGAAACCAAGTGTTTATTCTACTGTGGAGCAATATGGTATCAAGGTTTTAGCAGCACTGATTCAGTGACCTGAATTATTAGTAGCTCTGCACAACTGCTTATTCAAGGAAATGAACTTATCTGTATGTATTTAATTTCAGTGGTATTCAGAACTGACTCACTCAGGCTCTTCTGAAAATTGCAGCCAAAATCTGAGATGTGATGTGTCTCCACAGCATGTAAGTTCTATGTCTGCAGGGAATTCTGCATCCCTTGTGAGCTTAGATCATCCTTAGAGAAGAGAATTAGATCTGTAAGTTGAAGTTTGTGCATCCTATGCATAGCCAAATGTATTAAACTCATCTTCCATTACTTCTGGTGTATCTCCTGGGCTTTCCAGTTTGTCATTTATCAGTGTAGCAGCCATACTTGAAACGTATACTGATATTTAGCAATTAAGATGCCTGAGCTAGCCTATGGTCCCGTGAAGTCCATCAACTACTGTTCTACTTAATACCAGTGCTTTGCTAAAACATATGTTTAAGAAGATACAATTCCCAAGTTTGCTGCACTTTGGCATCTTTTGAATTGATTTATCTTCTCTGACCATTACATATATATGTATAAGTGTGTATATATATAAAAAACAATGTTTGGCAGCTGCAAGGAGTACAAGGCTCTTGTGAAAACCAATGAGCATACCAATGTGCATTATAAAAGCTGAAATTCATAATAGCTACAGCAGTGCAGAGTTATTTTCTTTTTCAAGGAAATTTTCCATAAAGTAAGAATTGTGTTTCCTTTTATTATGCAGCTACACTACTTGCCATGCTGGAAAACTTTGAAAAAGAATACAGAATAGATTTGACCTTAGAAAGGAACACGATAAATTAGAGTTGCTTTTAAGAATTCAAATTAGATTTGCAAACTGGTTTGATTGAGCCAGGATGATTTTGTAAAGAATGGGGAAGATGACAGCAGCAAGCTAGATATTTGGCCATTAAATCCTACAGAAGGTCCTTTTTACTTTCTCGTGGTTTTTCCCCTGGTTTTGTTTACTCATTAGCAAACACTGGTAAGTGACATCTTTCTACTGTTTAAACTAGGGAGAGGAATTTTTATTTTTTGAAAAGACTTCCTCTTAAGGGTTTTGTCTTTGCTCACTGAAACTCTTCAAGAGAATGAACTGGAGATCTGTGAAGTTTTTGTTTTCTAAAGGCTACAGAAGCTGAAGG
Organism: Gymnogyps californianus; assembly: GCF_018139145.2. NCBI lineage: Eukaryota > Metazoa > Chordata > Aves > Accipitriformes > Cathartidae > Gymnogyps > Gymnogyps californianus. The sequence goes on along the minus strand of NC_059474.1, from coordinate 61,221,874 downwards.
CAGCTTTTCTGACAAACTAGTAAGGGAGAGCAAAGGAGGCAGCTAACTTGTAGGGATGACACAGAAGGACTGAGGGGAAAAGCTTGGCATATTCATTGTGAGCATCTGGTGTGAGACATCAGGGACAAGAACATATCTCGGATAGTGGGCAAGTGTTGTGGGGTGAACACCTCCTGTGAAAAGGCATCCTCCAGAGGCCAGCCCCCACCCAAATCCTTCCCAGATAGACAAGCAAAACTGAGTTAGCTGGGTTCTCACAGTCCAATCTTTTACCTAGGATCAGAGGGAAAAGCCTGCAGTGCACAAAAAGAAATGGCAAATGCAAACTGTTGCTTAAACTGCCCATTTTGCTCACAAGGGTCTGAATCTGTCGTCTGATTCTGACTTCTTGATTTGCTTTTCATTCCCAGACATTTAGCAAAGCAGAAGCATTGGAATGGGCTGAAAAGAAGGAATGGGAGTGAAAGATGAGGGGTGCTAATAGGTCTGAAAGTGCATAAAGTATAGCACAAAGAACTACAACTGCAGCAGTTCCTCCTTCAGGAGGAATTTTCTGTCTGTAATCCAGCTTGGTATTTTGAGCCCCTATTTTGCAGCCAAAAGAAGAGACCTCACCTGGTAACTTTTTATTTTAGAGAGGTTGAAGTGTGGTGGGAGGAGAAGCTGCTTCTGATTCATGAATACGAATCAGTTGGACAAAATGGTTTGGCTTCTTACTACTGGCTCATTTTCAAGGGTGGCTCTTAATTCCTTTCATTGCTTGAGGAGGGGTGGATTAGAAGATGAGCAGCAGATTATGTCAGGAGCACTGGTGCTGCCGTGGGAACAAGGAGCAATTGGACTTTGCTCTTTTAAGATTGTCACGGTGGTCCTATGTGGAGTCTCATGAGGGCTACAAATGCCTGCGTGGTACCCCAAGAGAAGGCAGGGTTTGCCCCTGATGTCTCATTGCATGGGCCCCCCCCATCTCCTTCAGTTTTGTGTGGATCTTTGTCACTGGGTTAAGGCCAGGGCCACCTGCTTGCATGCCTTACTCGTCTGCCCTGTTTAATGTGTCTAGCATACCCTGCCAAGTTGCTTGAGGCTCAGCTCTAGCTGGGTCTCCCTGCCAGAGCTTTTGCAGCTGGAAACATAGCCTGAATCGAAGTTGTCTGGATTTCAAGTGTACTGTATTTTCAGCAATTGCTCAGCACTGGTGTCTGCTCCTCACTCAAAACTTGGGCGGATGCTTGGCATCATCTTGAGCATCAGCTAAATGAAAAGTGAGTGCTTGGGGAAATCCTTTGCATGATCTGTACCCATGGAAACTGCATGGTCCCCGCTTTGCCAGGCACTTTGGCTCTTGAGTTGGGGTAGAGACTTTTCTGCAAAACTCGGTGCATTTACACCATGCCTTTAAACTGTGGAGGAGCAAGCATACACCTTTACACTTTCAGGAGAGCCGTAAACCAAAATGCAAAGCATTGTCACAGCTGTAAGTGCGTAGGCTGGGGTGTGCCGTGTCCTTTTTCTATACTCAGCTCCCAGCAGTTATGGGGTTGCCACCTGGTCTGGCACCTGATTTTTCAGGCAACTTTTCTTACACAAAGAAGGATTTTAAAGCTGTCTCAACATGTTTTCAGTATGTGACCGGGTTAGTTACTACTTTCTGCTTTTGTGGAGAAGGGCAAAAAGAAATAAGATCTCTGATCTTGAGCACTCTGTATGTATAGCAGTAAATCAAGGGCAAACATAGATGCACACAAAGGTGAATTTTTAAAAAGCAAGCCTCAGAAAGTTTATTCTAAATGACTGAAGACAGATTCTTGGATTTTCTGTTACAAACAAGGTATTTAATGAAGTTGACAATTTTGTTGAATGCAATAGCTGCATGTGACTTCAGGAGTGTCAGCTTTGGACTGCATCAAATCCACATCCCAGCTAAGTCTTTGCTATCTGCAGTGGTAGTCAGCACTGGATGCTTCAGAGGGAGATGTAAGCATCCTGCAAGCAAGTTGTCTATAAAGTTCCCTTCCATGTCTAAATAGCTGTTGATTTAATTCCTAAAGTAACTTCATTTACTTAATCTTTTTCCTTAACACTGATAATGTTTTGTATATCAAAACAAATACTGCTATTTTGAATGCTTCTACGGTATCTTCCACTGGCATCTTATGGTAGAGCTCTGCAGATTAGTAATGGGGAAAGTGTTTTATCGGTTCTGCATCTAGCATTTTTCGTTTTCACATAGGCTCGTAGTCTTATTCAGAATGTGAACAATAAATCTCAAAGGAGCTAGTTTAGAGTTATCCTCTATGTAGCTGTTTTAAAGATATCACTTTTTTATACAGCTGAAATTCTCACAACAAACAACATTTCTTCTTCTTCAGCATATTTTCTTAAATTTGTATTTATCAGATCTCTGGAGTTTTGTTGTTGGGGTTTTGTATGAACATTTATTTGAGATCACATTTTTATGTTTAAAAACTATATAATACAGCCAGAACTTTGGAAACTGCACTCAGTTCAGACTTCAACATCCAAAGACAGAAGATAATCTTCTATTTCAGAAGCCACACACTGCAGTAGCTGCTCCATACTGGCCTCAATATTTTTAATTTACTCAGAATGGGAAGTGCCTACAGTTCTAGCTTAGCACCTGCCATTGAAATCACTGGTATTATAGTTCATTATTCAGATTACCAAAACCTTCCACAAAATTGCTCTAAACTGAAGAGGCTAAAAAAATGTGGATATGTCTTTTAAGCACTTCACTATTAAGTAAAAGATGTTTTTATCTTTTTCAAGGACATAAAGAAAAGCTGAATGCCACAGGTGGTAATGACCCACAATCCAGGGTTGTAATTAAGTTATGGGAGTTAAGATGCAGTTGCAAAGAGCTCTGAACTTACATTTACTAGGTGGCTCAGATATAATGCTGGTAGCAATCTGTTAAAAGCTCCAGTGTAGATCCAACGCTGTGAAGCACTTAAAGCAACAGTGCTCATCAACAGTACTGCTCTGTATCAGCTAACCTGTGGCAGTGTGATAGTATTTCCTCTGCTTGCTTGGTGTTCATCTATTCAGCAAAATCTCTTTCTGAGGTGTCTGAAAGCTAAGAATACTCTCTGGAAGCTGCATTGCTGATAAGTGATATGGGTCATATGGGTTGTGTGGTAGTTGTTATTTCCATGCTCCCCATATTTCAGTGTGTGATATCTATTTACCAGAAGAGCTTAATTAGTATTGTGCTTTCACTAAATTAATCCTTATTTCTGTTTTAGTGAACACTGAATTAGCTAGAAAAGAAAAAAATCAATCATTTTAGCCACTAGGCGGTATGGATACGCAACTGAAAATGGCTTGTTTTGTTTTGTGCAATAAGATACTATGCTAATGGAAATGCTATGAAATAAGGTGCTATGCTAAGGAATTGTACAAAGGAAGCTGGTGGCAGCTGCCAAGACTTCCAGGCAATACTGTCCATCCTTGAGTCCTATCTACAGACCACAGATTTGTATGTATGTAGGCAAGGGATGTTCTTGTAACAGCTGCCTGTTGGTTAATAGACATGTTTAGGAGGATGGATAGATCCACATGGCAACATAAGGAAGAAATGCGTGTCAAGGCCAAAAAGTATTCCTCAACAAGAGGTCTTTGGGGCTTAGTGTGGAGAGGTGAATAGGAAACCCATTGTGAGATTGCTGGTTTGCATTTGACAATGGCAGTCAACAGGATAAAAAAGGTCAGATAGTGTCTGCATTCCCAGAGGCTGACAAAATAAACCCACATCCTAATGTACCCAAATTAGAGAGAATGAAAGTGGCTTACAGAGGAGAAATACTTAGATTTCTCCACAAGGAGCAGAAGGTACATGGGGTGGAGAGCCCTGGGCTCTTGAAAGGCCTGACAAAATAATGCCCGAGATCTGTGAATATGGAGGGAGACATGCTCAGAGGTAGGCTTGTCTTAACTATAACTGTACATTTCTCTTGCTATCCAAAGCACTGAGCAGTTGTTGGAAGCCTGAAATTCAGTTTTGCGGGGTGCTGGCTGTGTGTCCCCAGGAGGCTGAGGAGCAAGGTGAAGCAGTCACAAAGCTGACTTCTGGGAAAGACCTTCTTTAGCCCACTGAGCTTGTGGCAGCAGCCACAAGTCATCGGAAAAGGGACTTTGCTTTCAAAAGAAGCACTAGAAAGAACACTCCTCTAGAAGGGTCTTGTAAAAGACCCTGGTGCCCGGTTTTGCTTAATCTCTGAAAACTTGAAACTCGGCTGTTTATGCCTTGTTAACATCCAGAGCAGAGCTATTTCAGGCTGGCCAACTACTCCAGGACAGGTCTCTACAGAGGCTATTCTATAGAAATAACTTCTGACACCTTATATCTTTCACTGAAAAGAATTGCAGCAAGTCCAGCCGGCCCTGTCCAGGGTACAGCACACAACAGACTGGTAGAACAAATGCATAGCTCTTTCAGACTCCTTTATTTTTGTAATGAGTTAATATTTCTGGTTGGTAGCACGTGTGAGATGCAGCTAATAGGTAATCTGCTGCGGGCGTTGCAGGTGCAATAACAATCATACCCCTCCTATAGTGCTACCTGGAGACAAAATGCCTAACTGTGCTTGGAGCACTTTCCATTGAAATAACAGCACTATAAGGGGAGTGCTGATTACAGCCTTCCATGAAAAATTAAATCTACAGATAATGTGCTGTTTGTAACTTGCCAAGTACATTGCTCATGAGCAGTGCAGGAGAATCAATTCCCTAGTTAGTACAAATTAGTATACATCTTTTTCAGAATGCTGAGGAATACTAGGTTATGTGAATTTTTGTGCACAAGGTCTTTTGATCGTGGAAGTGATTTGTATGTCTTATCAGAAAATGTCTTTTCAGTTGCTAAGACACATTTTGCAATGTATAAGGCTCCAAACATGCGGAAGGAATGGAGTTGCTAACATACCTGAAGTCAGGCTGATAATATTTGCTGTTACACTTGTAAAGTTAGTGTAATTCCAGAAAGGAATCTGCATTTGTAACCTAAAGGATGGGCAGTCAGATTTTTTTAAGTGCTTCTAAGCTCATTCTGTGTATTCCTTCAATGTCATTCACATTGCTGTTGAGCTGAGGTTCAAAAGATCATATTGTAAGATCTTTTAGTGGCTTGAATAGCAATTCGGTCCTGCTTAATGTGTCTGTTATAAAATGTTAGGATGGAGTGAGTGTAATTGGTATTTAAAAATATCAATGCTTATCATGCTGTCTTGAAAATGAGACTGCAACTTTGTCCAAATCTGGTAGTTATTATGTACTTAATAGTAAAGGAATTTTAAAATTGGCCCAAACCTGTTCTTCCTGAAGCAAGTGGTAAAACTCCAGTTTAGTCAGATAGAAGGAGGATTAGATAAATGCTGACTGCTTGTAAAGTTCCATCTGTTAACATTCAACTTCAGTAGAAATTTTCCATATGTTCTACTTGCAAGACTAGATGACTATGTTAACTAATTAGAAGCACTGTTAAAATATTTACTATCTGAACTTTCAAACACATGAAAAGATTAATGAAATTCTACTGATTTTTTTCAGAGGTTTTTTTGTAGGAAAAAAATCTCTACTTTGCTAACAGAAAAATGAAACCACTAAAACAATGCTTACCGAAACCTCAGTACCTGTCCCTTAAAATTCTGAGTAGCTATAAAGAACCTCCCTTCATGCCTGAATATCTGAATACTTGTGGAAGGAACCTTGAGGAGTTAGGTATTAAAGGGTCCTGTGTTTTTACACTAAATCTTCAGTAAGTGCAAACCAGCTCCCGAATCCAGGGTTAGAAGCCCTGGTGTTGATTGATATAAATCTTTCATATCCTTACCCTTGTGTATGCTCTGAGTAGCAAATAGGCTCTCAGTCCCAGGCTGTGGCTTGTGCTCTGGAGTTGATGCTTGTGAGCTGGTCTCACAAGTCCTGACTCCAGAAGGGGCTCCTCAGTCTCTCTGCATATCTCACCCTAAGCAGTTGAGCAAGCGCTTGCAGGATTACCAACTGGACCCTCAGTCTCCAAGCTGCTGGGCTGCAGACAGTATTAAAAAAAAACAAACAACCCAACAACTTGAAGGGTCTGGTGAACTTGAAACTCTTCTACAGTGTGTAATATTGAAATATCATTTGTTTTCCCAACCTAATGCATATGGTATTTGTTGAAATTGATTGTAAATGACATTCTCCCTGAGTGGCAAAAGCACTGAAAGCAGCCAGATGGTTAGCAGAAATATATAGTATATTAACAGACCATGACAACTTGGTCCCATAGTTTTTCTCATTGGCAACTGAAACAACTTTTTTCAAATTGAACATCTAAGTGCATTGGAAAAAAATGCAGTTTCTTTAGAAGTAATAGCACAATTATTGTTTTTAGCTGTTTTTTCCCCTCCACCTCTCCTGAGTACTACTACTTCTAATAGAATAAGTGGAAAAATATGTAGCAATTTAAGTTACTAAATTATATCACAATATATTAGTCTAAAGTTCCTTCTTTCCATTTGAGAGACCTGGCTTGTGTCCGCACACTAAACCATACTTTTTTAAAATCTCAAAGTGAAATCCTATGTACCAGGAAATTTTTTAAATTAACTGAGGCCAGAAGGCAAAATAATTGTCATTTAATCTAACATCCATTTTTTTCTCTGGGCTAAGTAACCCACACTCTCCCTAGGATGAGACATGCTGGCCATTAGCATAATAAAAAAGCTCTTTTTGCAAAATGCCTAATCTGACTCCACTAAAAGCTGTTCTCTGGGTGGAGATATCTTCTGCACGTCTGAGTGGCCCTATCATGATATAAAGCAGGTGAATATCTGGCCCAAGGTGTCAGAAGACACTTACCAATTCATAGGCTCTAGATCTGGCTTACAGCTTTAAACATTCTGACGACACACTTGGAGGTAGAAAAGATAGCAGGAGCATTAGCTGGAGAGCTCACTGCCATGTCAAATCAATGGGGGTTTTGCTAAATAACTCAGTAAATCATTAACCTGCTGCAGTTAAAAAAACTCAATAGTAAGATGAGTCCCATTGTGAGATGGTGCTTCAAAGAAATAATTTGGAGTGTTCATTGCAGAGACTTAAATTGATGCCTTTCAGCTTTGCAATGAAGCCAAAAAGAAATGAAGAATTAGAAAAAATAATAACCAGGATCTTTAAATAATTCAGTCACATCAGACACCTGCTACAATTGCTATGAGTCTTATAAAAAGAGACTGAGTAATGAGTGAACTGTTGTGGGAATCTTGGTATTTTATTGATGGAAATAGGCAAATTCCACAGGAGATGACATTATTGATTAAGCAGAGACTAAGCTTCAAGGAATCGGGTTTTGGTTCCAGTATCTGCTGCAGACTCCATGTAATGCTGCTATCACTTCACTATCATGCTAAGTTTTATTATGTTTGCATCTACAAACCCTGATTGAAATCAGAGCCACATCATGCTACACACAACACAAATATCCTGGAACAAAGAGCCTCTTCCTCCAAGACCTTCCTGTGCAATTAAGCAACAAAAGGGATAAGAAGATAGGGTTGCACAAAGCTGCACAGCAGCAGTATTGAATCTCGAAGCAGCAGTCTCCTGGTACCCGGCTCAAGGCTGTTCTACTAGATTATAGGAAAACCAAGATTTGACCCAAGTTTGCTCAGACAAATAGACCACATATCTTTGTTTGCTACCACAGTGAAATCTTAGTTACAGGGGAATCATGTGAGCAGTAAATGGTCTCTTGAGGTCCCTTCCAAACTGAATTTTCCTATGATCATAGGATAAGGTTTATCTTGGTTTCTTTGTTGCAAGCCTTTACAGAAAAATAAAATAGAACACATTTGCTACATTTTCTGTAGCAGGCAGCACTGAAGAAGGATCATATCTTTAAAATGGCTTGGCTGTGGAATGGCTGTTAAGCTCTTGCTTGACATACCTAATACAGAGTCAAACTTCAGTCACATCTGCATATACCATTAATTGGACTGAAGTGCAAGTATTTGTCCTATACTGTTCATTATTTGGAATTGTCTTGGATGTCTATCAGGATGCTGCAAATCAGCCTCCAGGAGAATTTTTTTGAATGCTTGGGTGCCAAACTCCCTTCAAGCATTTCAGTTTGTGGTGAAACTCTACTCAATAGCTCCTATTACACTAAAATCAGCCAGCAGGACTTACCCTCCCTTGCACTGTTCCATGTAGGCAGTGGAAAAAAGATCTAGCACTTGAATACAGCCAGTAATGCTTACAGATTGGGACCAGAGTGCTGATGGTGTAGCAATCCAAAAGACAGATTCATTGCAGATCTGACTTACCCATCAATCTTTATTCAGCAAAGTATTTAAGCCTTGCTGAACTCTTAAGTACATGCAGATGATTTCATGCTACTCCAAAAGATGAACCTAATTTTGTTTTCTGCTGCAATCATTTAGAGATCAACTTTAGGGAACCCCTCCCATTTGTCCAAATTCAATATCCAAACACTAGATATAGGGGAAAATATTGCAAAAGGTTTGTTTTGCTCATACTGGATTAGACTGAGTAGTATGTGATAAAAATGTGGTGTGATACATAAAGCACTTGCATCCCACACTGCATGTGAATGTATTGCTTAAATGAATATGGTGAATTCATAATGTGGTGCAATAGCTGCTGAACAGCGCGTGAATCTGTTGTTTATGTTCATCTCACGCTGGAGCCATGACACATTGGAATTTCGGCAAAGAAGAGCAATGGCTACCTGCCAAAATTAACTATCTTTGTGCACTTAAAGGAAACAGATCCCCTGCCATGCAGCAGAAGTTGTGGCACTGCAGAATGATGTGACCTGCCAGACAAGGAGCCCAGTTTCAGGGTAAGGGCTTGCTGTGGGACTTGCCTGGTCAATGGACTCCCATCATTCAGGCTAGTGTTTGCTGAAGGAACCTGAGGCAGTCAGACTCCAAAACATGCAACTCTAAATTGAAGAAGAGTTTTATTTGTGGTACTTGATGCCTTTAGCAAAATAATGATATAAGGTATTGTCCCAAGAGAAATGAAGCAATCATTTCAGCTGAAACCCAGCCTTCTACCTTGCAGAGATGTGACTAAACCACGCCTGCTACAGAGTCAGGTTATTTTCACTTAGTCAGGTTGGAAGCTTCCCCTCTAGTGAGGACCCCCTCTCTAAGTGACACTCAAGTTGGCTATGTGATGGAGATGAGCTGTCAGTCAACTCAAGGACAGGATACTTAAGGACTTAATAAAAAAATATTTTAGGAAGACTTAGGTCATGGGATCTGGGGATCTTGTTGAGCCTAGCAAGGATCCTCAGTGCAGACATTTTGACTTCAGAACACGTTGATAGATCCTCTGGTCTGCACCCCAGTGTATCACAAGACCTTAAAACAATACGTAGTCCTCCTGTACTGGGAACAGTAATCTCTGGGTAACAGAAACATTTCCTCAGAAAGAGATGCAGATTTGATCTGAACTTATCTAATGATGTGACTCCACCCCTGTCCCAATATTTTATTGCAATAATTAAGCTCCTTCACTGTTAAAAGCTGTACCCTCTTCCATTTGAATCTATCCCCCTTCTGCTCTCAGCTGCTGCCTTTTTACATCTTTCTCCATTAGTTAAATGTATCTTCAATACCCAGAACTTTATCCACATTAAGCTATTCCATTCTTAAGTCACCTTTTGATCTTTGTTTTGGTAATTTAAGCAGAGTGCACTAATTAAACCTCTTGATGCAAGATTTTTTTTCCTCCTCGAACTACAAAATTCTGCTTCCTCTCCAACTTTCCAGTATCTTTTCAGAAATGCAAAAATGGCTGCATGTAGTGTTTTAGCAGTGGTGTCAGACGTGTCCTAGCAAACACTGCTCTCAAATTGCAAGATGCAGAGCTATGCCACAGCTTTATGGCAGATAGTTTAAGGCATAACATATGTAGAATGCATTTCAAGAATCCTTTAAGGACCCAAAATTGGATCCTTCTACTGGTGACAGCTCCTAAGTGCTCCCACATAACATCCCTTAAATAAAAGTACTTGCTTGGAACAGTACTTAGCCCATATGCAGGCTCACTGGTGGGGTGCTGCTGTTGTGATTGACTTACTACAAGGATAAGTCTTACCCTCTCCAGAAATCCTAATGCATAAATATGATGCATAGGCTCTAATTTGTTTGCCAAAGTAAGAGGCTGGGAAAAGACAACTTTGCACAGGTTGAGTTTTCCTTTTTCCCTTTTCCTCAGTGAGGTGGGCTGGGTTGTCATTTTGGCTGGTATTTTATACAATGGAGATGCACCAGCATGACTTCCCAGTGCAGACGTGCTTCTTTCAGTGACAAAGTCCTTTGAGCATTTAGGGTCTGTATTAATGCTGGGCAGTTTTTCCAGTGGCTGCCAAAGGATTTAGGAGTGCCAGGCTCACCATTTCTCAGTGGCACTTCTGCTTCTAACTTCCTTCAGTGCTTTTTCAGAGCTCTGCAGCAACACACTCCTATCATGGCAAAGGAGCAAAGCACTGAAAGCAAGACAGAATCTACTGTCTTGCCTTTGTACAAAACAAGCACAGAAATTAGGAGAGATTTTTCAGGACGAGAGTCTCAAGTAAAGAAAAATACTGTCACACTGGGCAAGGTGCCTGTTCCTGGAGATGCTGTGGGTTTTGAAAAGCTTCTGATTTATCTAGTCTGTTTCGCAAGCCACAGGGGACTGCACGTCACTGCAGTTCTGCTTGCTGAGACTGAGGCTCCACCACTCTCTGCTTCTCCTGTCTGACAGTATCTCTGGGAGCTAGGTTTGGGTTGTGCATTGGGACCACAGAATGTGGTCCCCGGGAAGAGCCTTTTCAGGGAGAAACAGCGTCCAGCCCTGCATCCTTGCAGCAGCATTTCTTAGGTAAACAGTAAGGTCTATGTGTGTTTCTGCACAGATACATCCCTACCTACCCACACATGCACAGGCAAACAGAATATTTATCACCACTCAGTTCTTTCTGTCCTTTAAAGCAGGCTGTGAACACTTCCACCAGTCCCAGTGCACTGGGAGCAGCCTGTTTATGCCAACAGCAGCCTGTTGACTGAGTCAACAGCAGCTCCAACAGTCTGAGTCCAACCTGCACTGTTTGTTTTGCTGCCAGGAGGAAAGCACAAATCCTTGAACAAAATGGCCCCCTTTAGGGGCATGATATGTTTTCAGTTCAGCTTGTTGATAGGGCAAGAAGCCAGAGCTGTATTGCATGGATCCATGGATGCAGAATTTGACCTCTGAAGAGGAAGTATTCAATTTATCCATCATCCTCTACCAGGCGATCTGTGAACACTGCCCATGGGTGTGTCACCCTTGTGCTGGGATGCACACTTGCATCAGCTGCCTATGCATATTTCTTCCCTGACTGCAGCCAGGGAATCTCTCCACTGACTTCCTAGACATGTAACACAAATCCACCTTCCTCTCAAGGCTTGGCTTCTTATCTGTTCATGCATTGTCTACATAGCGCGTGGTCATTTCCTCTTGTCCAGCTCATCCTTTACTACTCCCAGAAGTATCTTCGTACTTCACTGCTGAACACACTGAGCCAAATTCCTTGGAAAGTGCACAGCTTTTTCTTCTGCGCTTATATCATATGCTCTGAAATTCACACCCAGATGACATACAGGAAAGAGTGAACTCTGCTATTGAGTGAGAGCATTGATTGAGAGCTTTGGCACTAAATGCTGTAAAGTAATTAGCAGCATGAGGCAAGGAAGCTTGCTCATGCTACCTCCATGCAAGCATACACCTGCAAATCCAGAGTTAACACAGACAGAAACAATGGCACTATGTTGATGCAAGAGCAAATTGCTCCTAATAGCATGCCTGATCTTCTGAAACCAGGCTTACTTGGGGGGGAAAAGACAAATTATGTAAGCAACTCTCAGATATTTAAGTGCACAATCCAGATTGAGAACTCATTAGCAGATCACAGAGTGCAATTTGCACATACTAACACAGCCAACAGTTACCCAAGCAGTCGCAGAAGGAAACTTTTAGGTTCAGTGATGTCTTACTATGGATGGCTCAAAGCCAGAAAGCATAGAGCTACCTAATGCACCATAGAAACCTGCTGGAGGTTTTGGAAAGGTCTTCCAGGTAGGGCGGGGAAGACAACTAAACAAATCCATTTATTCATATATGCTCCAAGTGATTCAAGATTACATGGAGATTGCAACATACTGCCTACAACTAGTAGTGATGGGATCAATAAGGAGCTGGTGAGGCCAAAGCAACCACATAGCTTCTCAGAGTCCTGGAACATGAATCTCCTCTAAAACAAAAGAAACACAGTGTTTCTTTTTGCATGCATGGTCATCTACAGGATTCCCAGCTTTGCACCAGCAAAAACGAGTTGGGAGGAGAGTTCTTTGAAGGCTGTAGCACTTATGCACAGCAAAGGCATCCCTTTGCCTACCTTGACCTGAGTGCCATGCGCAGGGTGCGGCTTGCAGTTTATGCGCTGCACAAAATCCAGTGGTGCTACTGTAATTTTTCGTTTTTCTAGGGCAAGAGAAAAACTTGCTTCTCTTGATACCTTCCCATCCACTCGTACAGCTAGGAGAAACACAAGATTTTGTTTTCTCCTCCATGAAGAGCTCTGAAACCCAAATTTACCTCATTGGAAAGCATTTAATCATGGGCCTATGATCTCTTCTGGAGTGGATACAGCAGTCTCTCCCCTTCTGCGTAAGCAGTGCATGGAGTAGCTAAGAATCACTGGATATTGTAGAGGGAGAGAAAGCTTGTGTGCCTTTTCACTCTAGGGAGTAGGAATGTCTGTAAGGAATAGGAACTGGGATTAGCTATAGGATTTAAATGTAGTCATGTGCTCTGAACCTAAGGACTAGATCACCCTTCCCCTCAAGCAGATGCTTCTCCTATAGTTACAACCAGCCTGGACTTTTTAGTCATGGTACAATTCACTGCCACTGAGCTGATCAAATTATCACAGTGTCTGGTTTACAATATCACTGATTAAGTCACAGAGGAGGAAGCTAATTATAGAGAAGCATGCTATTTACACACAGGGATGCTGTAGCAAGCTCTGCAGGAGGCAGATGGAAGTATTTGGAAAAAAAAAAAAGGGGGAAAAGCATATGGCAGCAAAACATAATTTTTGTGAGGAATGCTACAGCCTCTCTTCCTCCTCTTGAGGCATTTCTTCTGTATGGCAGAGATGGTCTGAGGGGAGTTCTGAGAGTTTGAGGGTACAACTCCAAGAGGCCACATTAATTTTATTACTGGGCATGTGATCATTATGCTACAGACTAGAATAGCTCAAACTTGGCTTTAATGTCAACCTATCAGTGTATTCATCACTGAACAAGCATTACATAATTACACTGAATCACAAGATTAGAATATAAGGGATTGTTTGGGGGGGGTATCTTAATACAGAATGATCTAATTTGTATCGATCTTTCTTTCTGTAACATGTTTAAGGGTAAGTGTACTTAGGAGCCAACCACATCATAAAAACAAGGTCTGGAGTCAAATGGAGGAGAGTTGGGGCACAACCGCACTGTGGGTACTTGCTTAGAAAATTCATTGAAGCAAATGGAACCGATAACTATCTTCAGTGCACTTGAAGTGAAATATTTTAAATGCAAACCAATTTAATATTGTACTTAAAACTGACATTATTTTGTACAATGATCAAGGGTGCTGTTGCCTTCCAACTTTACAATGGGAAGTACAAGTTTCCGGAATGTGAATCTGACATTGCCTTAATTTGTCTCTTGTGTGATGGTTTACAAAGGGAGTATAATAAAGAACTGCTGATACCACAGCTTTTACACCCATTTAGCATGTGTGTTAAGGCCAGAGAAAGATATAGGGCCAATTAAGGCTAACCTGCTTTATAAATCCTCTGGTATAAAGCTTTCCAACTTGTCACCATAAGATAAAAAAAAAAATCTATTGACCGGGAATTCATGGAAATGCTGCTTTGGCTGTGCAGGAGGCCTGCAGTGGAATATAAAGCTATTTTGGTAGGATGACTGGCAAGCAGTGTTATACAAGCTGAGCTTTTCCAAGGGTGGAGCAAGCTAGACCTGGTCCTTGCAAAAGCTGGCAGAGAAGAGTTTAGCTCACAAACTATAATATGCTACTTTTCTTATAGGAGCTTAACAGACCAGGGGTGCTGAAGGGACTTTCCTATAGGACATATACAAATCCCCTGCAGTCACATCATTAAGCCCCCAAGAGGTCAGCAGAAGTGGAGATAGCACAAGCAGAAGGAGGAATAGGATTACTCCACTTTCGCTGGTTCTTGAAGGGCATTTAGCAGACCATTTTCAGCTTGAGAGGATCAGTTAGCACAGTAGGAAGCAGGGAAGGCCATAATTTCCTCTCTGTGGGAATGACCATTGAGAAATCAGGTGGTAGGAGAGCTATAAGCATTTACTTTGTGAGGGTGAGCTTTGAAACAAGGGTCATCTATTTTGTCTCTGCTTATAGAGAGCCTAAGTAGGAGTCAGCTCAGTTCTGAGATTTTTTTTTGTCCACAGCCTGGTAGGTAATTTTTTGAAAGAGGAATGGGACTGAGGAGTAGGACACATTGTGTGAACTACCTCTTCCACATCATCACTAAAAGCCTGAGCTATCAGCAGACAGTTGCTGCTTGCAGTCCAACACCCCTGTCTGGGATGCTGAAGATGAGACAGAGAGACAGGCTGTCAGCGCATGTTCGCAGAGGAAGGAACAAGCTGCTTGAAAAGCATATCTGAGACAGGAGCTATTTCCCTTCAGCTGGCACAACCTTGGCTTTGTCTGGACCCATGTGCAACATGGAAACGCCTAGTGGGAGCATCCCAGAGCCAGATTAGTCTCTGGTTCTCAGAGAGGAGGGAAGATTAGCAGCTGGTGTCTAAGCCAGGGAAAGTCACCCTTCCACAAAAAAGAAAAAAGAAAAAAAGTGTCATATATTTGGAAAGACAGGGAGAAGTGATTTGGTACATTGCAGCACAAAGTTTGAGGTGAACAGAGGATGAGCCTAACATTTTTCTAGTTAAAGGTAAATCATGTGGGAAACTCCTGGTGTGGAGAATGCCAACGCCCTAATGGATTATTCCTGTGGCTGTGCCAGAGAGGGATCCGCTGGTGCTGATTCGTGGCAATACACAGAGGTTTGCCTCTGTGCGAGTTATTCCTGAGGTAGTTTCTCTTCTGCTAGTGAAGGTCTCACTCATCTATTAGAGCGGTGCTTGCAAGGCCTGATCATGGCCATATGGGCTGTATAGTCTCGGGGCTGATGTACCCAATAGTGCTTTCCTCTGAAGTTACCTGTGAGGCACTATGGAAGGGATGAAATGCCCTATTGTATTGCATCTGCCCCACAAGAATGAGTTGTTAAGTGTTGAGGTAAAATCACTTACCGCTTCCATAAGTAGGTTCAGTATGTATGCCCTGGAGGGATGGAAAAACTGTAAGGAAAGGAATATAACTCATCTTTTCAACTTTATAAAAGCAGAATTCCCCTGCAGACAGTTTCTCTAGTTGGCCTGCTTTGGTGTAGAGTGCCATTTCAAAGAGAAATTAGAAATTCAACAGTCTTCCAGATGCATGTGCAGCCTTGTGCTGTCTCACACCAGCCTGCCCCTGGGAGAGCATGGATTGCTTTACCACTGTGTCTGAGTAAGATTGGTCTGCTCTGCCACAGGGGTAAGAAAAACATGTCATGTCCAGTTGTGGCAAATGCAGCATTCCAATTAGGCGGTAAAATAGTCAGATACCAATTTTCAGCTTGATTCCTTCAGTAGTAAGTTGCAAGACACCTGCAACATAGGCTTGAAAATAAGGCATGTTAGATAATTGTGTCCTAGTATTTACTCTCTAAACTGGTCTAAGGAGGATGTTTTAATGCTGTGAACAGGCCTGCTTAAATGTTCATAAGAGTCTCAGTATAAAATCCTAATGAACAATAATCTGTCTCTAATTCCTCTAATGTAGTCTCTGGTCTGAATGATAGCACTTGTATTATTTCCTATGAAACACATTTACCTCCTGCAATTCATTTGACTGTGATTCTTTTGCAGTTTATATTTGGCTGGTTTTGTTTTATACATAATAGTAACTCTATCTAAGCACAGATAAATTTCTTTAAAAAAAAAACAAAACATGTTTAAATAGTACTGGAATACGATTCTTATAGCTGCAGCTATAATAACACCTCTAATGTTTAACAAGCCACAAGAACTGGAAGAATAGAATAATTTACTTGACCCATAAAAGAGCAGAAGTAGTTACATAAAATGAACATATCAGTCTGCTGTTATTCCTATTCCACACAGTTCCCTGTGGCTTATTTCATATTAGGCTTCTCTTTTTTTTGAGGAAAATTAATTCAATGATGATACAGTTTCTTCTGGGTCAGAGAGACCAGGTTAGCCAGAAAGAAATGACTTCTCAGAAATAGAAAGATATTATGCTTCCTGGCTTTCAACCCTGTTACTAGGACAATAGATGGATATAAATTTCAACAAATACAAAATAAGCCCAATTGGAGAGCTACTCCCGAGGGACTCTGAAATGGGACAAAAACAAATGGGTTTATAGAACTGGAAAACAAAATACTACATTACTTATATCACTTTTCCTGAAGGCATAAAAAGATATTAAAAAGTCATTAGCCATGCTAGCTTAGTCACCCGAGAATCTTTGGGAATGGCACTTCAATTCCACTTTCTTAATGACCACGTGGGTTTGTGGAAGTGGAAAGACAACAGAATTAATTCTTGGAGGAGTTCTGTGCAGGGAAGATGGCAAAGTGTTCCTAGCAGCTCCAAGACAAGCTCCTGTTCCAAACAAACATTTAAAGGTCAGGCCCTGTGTCAGATCTAGTCATCGTGGCTGATATTTCAGCCTGTGCTAAGTCTGCAGAGGTAGTGCTGGCAGCTTCTGCGGAAGCCTTGTTATGTGTCTAGCAACCTTTCCAGTTGTCTGATAGTTTTACGTCTTCTAGTTTTATAAGGCTGTGCGTTGTACCTCTCTAACTTTATGCTCTTTTGGGGAACAGTGTAACTTTTGGGGCAGGGTGAAAACCACTTCTAGCTGGCTGGTATTGTCACTTGGCAGTTGGAGGTCTGTCTTCCCAGGAGGGGACAGTTGCACTGCATTCAGGAAGAAGTGGGCTTTGGGACCAGATGTCCCACTGCCTCAGTGAGTGGTCCAGTGGCGTTACTGACTTAGAGCCAGTATACCTCAGTATTGAGCCCCATAACTCAGCTGCTATTGACTTGGCTCCACTGAAGTGCATGGGGCTCTGATTGCTTTCTTTTGTGTAGAACAGTTCTGCTACTTCTCTTGGATGATGTAAGGGAGAAGGGAATTTGTTGTTGTATATTCTACATTTTAGCCCAACCCTTTGTCCTGTCTTGGTGTAGGGGAAATAGCAAACTCAGGTACAAAGTAATTGCATTCTGTGGCTTGTTGACTGGAGGCAAGAGCGATTGTTTTTCATCAAGTTTATTTACTAGCGTGCTTTCCAACTTTTTGAGTGAAAGATGAGCTCATGGAATTCAAGCCTACGTTTAAGGCCTATAAAACATGACATATTGAGAGAGGGACATGTATGTATATGTGAATTTCCTCCAAGGGATTTCACAGAGGCCCAGACTGGAGCTATCAATACTGTAGGGATGTGTTTCTTTAGCTGAAAGATCAGATGAAAGGTGATCTCACTACTGGGAGTTAGCACTGCTGGTGCTTTCAGTCCTGGAAATCCTTATGGCAAAAGGGATTGCTGAGAGCCACCCCTGCTCTGTTTTGCAAGGCCAGAAGTTTGGTCATTTTCACGTCTCTTGCTCCACCTCTGCACAGCCCCACTGAGCCTACATTTTTGCTCTGGGTCCAGCTGTTGACATGGTACTAGAGTATCTACAATATCACGGACAGCAGGAAATCAAGGTAATGATAGGGCTAGGAGAATAACCATTAATTCTGAATATAGTCTATCTTGTGCTTAGATCTTATTTGTGTTGCTTCTCCTAGTCAGTTTTAAGCCCTTAATAGCCTGTCATTGCTGATGATTATCACAGTTGAGAAATCATTGCTGGATAATATATTGTTTCTGAAGGAGATTGAGGGGCAACAAATGAGGAGATTTGGTGTTCTGCAAATCATGTCTGTCTCTGTACAGCTTTGCTCTACTGGGAAAATATCCTGTACTTGCCTCTTGGCTTTTCCTTCCAATCCTCCAGGGCAAGGGGGGGGGACAGGCCCTTGCGAGGGCACGTGCCGGGCCTGAGCATCGTGCAGGGCTTTTCCACAGCTGAGGGACATAGCAGGGTACAGACATCTCCCCTGAAGTGCAGAGGCTGCCTTCCTTGGCCTAGGGGCTTACCTGCTTCTGGTTCAGCCAGGCGTACAGCAAACTCTTCCTGGCTATGCCAGCCACACGGGAGCAAGTTTTCAGGGGGCTAGTGGACAGGAGTTCCCTCTTAGGAGCTCTGCCTCCTTGGACATCAAGGTACACCCGTAATGGGTGCTGCCTGGATTCCTCCCATCCCCAAGCTTTGGCCCCATCCCTCATTAACATCATGTGGCTAAGCTAGGTGCAATGATTCACCAACACCTGGGCCTCCACATCATCACCCCCTGTGAGGAGGGTCTGCACCAGCAGCAGACCTGAGGCAAATGACTCTCTGCAACACAGTAAGCAGGGGCTGGGCTGAGTATTTATTTTCTACTTCCTTTTTTTTCCTTCCCAGTTTGCCTTGTGTTTTCTCTTACTTTTAAAAGTGCTTTTGTAAAATTTCACTTATGAGGCTTGACCTGCTGCTTCTTTTTTGTGGGGTGGGAGTGACCCTGGGAGCTTTGCGGTGGCTGGAATGAAGCTGAGCTTAAAAGTTTGAGCATCATGATGTTTGTGAAGGTAAAGTAGAAACAGAGAGCGAAGCTATTGGAGGTGTCTGAGGAACTGCTGCTGGGTAGAGCCAATGCAGGGGAACTGGCTGGCTGAGGCTCCTGTTGCAAAATGGGACTGCTTTTTTTCCTCCTGTGGTTTATTAATGGATTTTGGGATCTGTGGGACAATGGGGAGCTGTTTCTTCTTGCTTAAATTTGCCTGGGATCTCACTTTGGACTTTAAACATGCCAGCGATAGAACTGGTTATGCTTTTAATTTGTTGGAGTTTTTTTGTTGGTTGTTTTTTTGGAGTTTTGTTTTTTGGTTTTTTTAAGTTAAGCCATGTCAAAAAGGGTTTATATCATTATTAAATAATGGCCGTACATAGGCATTTAGAAGCTCTGGTGCTCCTAGGAGGACTATGGCTCTGGCAGCGATGGGCTGCCCTGAGAACGTGCCAAGCTTGCTTTCTCTTTCCAGGTTTCCTAAAGTGTATGAGTTAAGTGCCTGAAATTTGTTGGGATGAAACTGGCCCCAGGGCCTGATCCAGAGTCAGGTGTTATTTCACATGAGTGGGATCAGACTTGTATTTATTCTGGGGTGATTTCAGGATGTCTGTTGACATGGCACCAAGTGCTACTCGATGCAGCCAGGTGTCTCCTGCAGGGCTGTGCAAGCTGGCTCTGTCCATATTGCGGTTTGATGTAGTAGCTGAAGGGAGAAAAACTACAAGGAATCACAATAATCAGGTTGCTGGGGATGGGGGGAAATCAATGTCCAAGGCAGATTTCAGTCTTGGGAAACAAATGTCAACGAAGTCAGGCAATATCCAAGAGATGGAGAATGGACTGGGGGGTAGGGTGGGGGGGGAAGCGGTGGGTGGTTTTTTGCTTTTTTTGTTTGGGGTTTTTTTTGGTGTTTTTTATTGTTGTTTTGTTTGGTTTTGTTGGTTTGCTTGTTTGTTTTTTTTAAATAGCCTTCAAGTTCTGCATCTAATTCACACGGTGTGTTATGGTCCAAATTGATTTTGAAGGCAAGGTTTTATCCAAAAGTTGTATCTGTTGAAAGCAAATGGAAGTGGACTATTAATGATGAGGGCAGTGGGGTGACAAGGTATCATAATTTCAGGTTTGGGTGCATTTACTTGTGAGAAAACTTGATTACATTTGAGTTTTCACTGTTGCATGGAGCTGGGGAAAAGGGAGCCCAGCATAACAGCATCAAATGAGGTGAAAGTGAAATAAATCTATAGAGTAATAGAAAGCTGTTGAGAAATGCAGAATTTCAGTAATGGGCAATAGCATAAAGACCAGCATGGCCTATGGATTCTGAGTAAACTTAAATTTCAAGCAACTTTTTATGCAATAACCAGCTGAGCTGAAAAGGGAGAGGAGAAGGATACCAGACAATAAGAACTTGTCTCTGGGGGGCAGCTAAGTTCTAAATCAATCGTATGGTGTTCTTGAAATGCCATTGAATGTTTCCAAGCATTATATTAAAATTTAATGATCAATAATGCTGAAAGCTGCACTACACCCAGGCTAAAATAACTGCTGACAATTCACCAGTCTATGAATTTAATAAAATGTTGTTCACCAACGTTAGCTGCAATGCACTGTCCAGATTATCCTTTTGATTAGAAATTACCTGTCAAAACAGTCCTTTTTTGTTAGGTGAGCATAGATCAAAGACAGTATTGCTTGTTCTCTTCTGTATTTAGTGCCAGAAATAGGTGGCTGCTTATTCAAACTTTGTCTAGCTGCTAAAGAACAGAGCCTTTTTCCTTTCTATAAACATATTACGGTCTGCATCAAAGGAATGCCTACAAGCCCAGCTGAGTTCAGGACTCCATCATTTCAGTCAGCAGCCGTTACTGCCCTAAAGACTTAAAAGTACAAATAGACAAAAGCTAGCAGGCTGGGAAGTGGGAGCAGGTATTTCAAAAGCAGGTAGAATGTGATTACAAAGGCTACTTTAGTTATCCTTGGAAAACCCAAAGAATTCAGTATTAAACTTCTGTTCCAAATGTGGCTTTATCTGTCCAAGATGCTTCTTAAAATGGAACTTAATTATCCAGGGGCTTCTTTAAAGATTTACCTGAAGAACTGGATTTTTATTTTTCATTAAAAACAGGAAGGTTTTTTAGACATATCAACTTGAATATACAGAAGGTTTATGTGTGATGATACTGAGTGCTAAATCACCTAACTTTTGACCGCTAGGTAGTTAAGGTCCCCATATGATGCTGTGGCTAACTCTGTGTTTACTTGTGTCGTGGTTTAACCCCAGCCAGCAACTAAGCACCACGCAGCCACTTCCCCTTCCCCCCTCCCAGTGGGATGAGGAGGAGAAAAGGAAAAAAAAAAGTAAAACTCATGGGTTGAGATAAGAACAGTTTAATAACTAAAGTAAAATATAATACTAACAATAGTAATAATGAAATATAATAATAATAGTAATGAAAAGGAATATAACAAAAAAAGGAGGGGGGAAGGAAAAAAAAAAAAACAGTGATGCTCAATGCAATTGCTCATCACTCGCTGACCGATGCCAGAGCCGCGATCCGCCCCTCCTGGCCAACTCTCCCCTGTTTATATACTGGGCATGACGTTCCATGGTATGGAATATCCCTTTGGCTAGTTCGGGTCAGCTGCCCCGGCTATGCTCCCTCCCAGCTTCTTGTACACCTGCTTGCTGGCAGAACATGGGAAACTGGAAAATCCTTGGCCTAAAAGACAAGCGCTACTTAGCAACAACCAAAACATCAGTGTGTTATCAACAGTATTCTCATACTAAATCCAAAACACAGCTCTGTACCAGCTACTAAGAAGAGAATCAACTCTATCCCAGCCAAAACCAGGACAACTTGCTAGCTCAGTGGTTTGCATCTCTTTTTCTTTCTGTTTTTCCAGCATGTGAGATGTATTCAAATCCCACATCTGTCTGAGAGATTTTTGGAAGCAACTGTTTCCCAGTCCCAGCAACTATTTGGGTGTCTATAGGATATTCTAGGATGTTCTTACTGGCTTTTGTTGAAGCTCTTCCACTTCTTGTGAATGAGCAAGTATTCGCTGGAGTGCAAGTAAGGGCAGGACTATCTTTCAGAGTGCCACCTAAGATGGGTGAAACCTGGCTTCTTAGCTGTGCTCCATGGACTATTTATATTTTTTCAGATTTCAGGGTTCTTTGGGAACAGAATCTGGAATGCAGTGACCCCTCTGCTCGAGGAATTGGTTCCAGAAATGCAGGTATGCTATTTGTTTTAGTTGATAATTAGGTGCATATTATGCTATGTGAAATAGCACAGTATCAGGAATAAAGAATGAGAGCATTCTGTCACATCTTCTTATGCCTAGAGGTATACTATCGTTTAATGATGATGCAGTCTCCTGAGATATGGGAAAACTGGATTTACATCACTGTTTATTCTTAAAAGTTGTTATGCTTAATAAACAAAAAAAGAGGGAACAGTTGGGGCATACCAACACTGCTGTCTTCACGAATGTAACGCTCGTTCTCTGAGGCATTTCATCTTTGTTGGTGTGTAAGAGCTTTTGGTAATTCTGCAGCAGCTGGCAACTTTTAGATGGTATCGCCTGGAGGATGTGGGTGTAGGCTTGTCTAATATTGGGGTTTACATGATGATGTTTGACTAATGCAATACAATATTACATATTTTGTACTAGGAAAATCTTTCATTAACTCCAAGTGACTCTGACCATTAGAACCTTTAATGCACTTCTCTAATTAGTCTGCTGAAGCCCCTACTTTGATTAGTTGTTCACGGCTTCAGTGAATTGACTCTTTTTCCCTTATAATGGCAGGGGCTGCTGTCCAAAACAGCTCTTTTTAATGCAGTTTGTGTGTCTTGAAATACTCTGGTGTTTCTTATGTGGCTGGATATCTGCCCAGGATTTGCTCGGAAGTATGAAACATAAAAAAAAAAAAATCTGATTTTATTGTATTTGTCAGGGATATGGTAAACCAAAACAATATAACATATTGTAGGACTACACTAACTCACAGTAATGTGAGCCTTCTGTGGGAGACTAGTTATTACAAATTAGCAAGCAAATGTGCATTCACAAATAAGCAGTACCTCATTTATTTGGACAATTGTTCTTTAAATAATTTATGACAACACTTCATAGTGATCAACTAGTACAGATACCGTAGTAGTATGTCTTGCAAGAGTAAAGAGAGAATGGTAATACACAACTTTCTTACAGAAATTTGCTACTAAGTCTTTGTTTGAGAAACAGGCTGGGTCTAGTGGGAATAATTATGCTTGTGCAATATGCAGGATGCACATGAGTAGCGGTCAGTACACCCTGGAGACCCTGACGAACCTAGAGAGAAAACTAGGGAAGACAGGGTGTCCTGCTCCTTACGGGGTCCTGGTCCTACCATGCCACTGTTTCAGGGTTTTGGCTTGATTAATTCTGCTTTCTGTTATTGCAAGCACTGTCAAGGCAACTGTTTGGATTCATATTTAAAGTTATGTTTAGCTACTGCTGCTAGGTGTGAAAGATACGCATAGATGCCCTCGAAGCTCATCTTTTATTTTTTAATATACCACTGTTTTGAAAACTGTCAAGGAGAGGCAGAATGGTGTAGTGCTAGAATGCTAGCTTGGAAGATAAGCAATTATTTCCTCTTCTGCTGTTGAGTTCTGTGAGACGGGGCAGGTGCCAATATTTTTCTGTGCCACAGTTCACTCAGTATTGTCTTATTTCGCCTGATAGGCTGGGAATAATTACAGCAGGATACTGTGTGGATGGATACACTGTATGTATTTTAGAATAAGTCCAAAACTTGCTGCTAGGGGGTTTCAGTTCTGAAGGTATTAGCAACTTTGATATCACAAAGGCAGATTCCGTCACCTGTGGGAGTCTTTGTCCAAAAACTGGTATTTAATTTCAGAGATTGTCTGATTTGACCAAGAGTGGAAAGCAGTCTTGGAAAATTGCTATGTCCAAACAAATAGACTGCTACTGCAGTCAGACTGTACCTTTTACAGAACAGACAGTGTGAGAAAGATATTTTAAACGACAAGCACCTCCCCCCCCACCCCCCCTTCTTCCCCAAGTCACCAGTACAACTGGTTTGCAGTTTGGGTTTCCAAAGCAACAGCCATTCTAATGATTCAATGCCATTTTTGTCTATTTTTGTTTAATGGTGTGGAAGAAAAGTGCCACTGAGAACTTATTCCAGAATTGTTTTTTGTGAAATTTAGATTTCATTTTAATATCGTCTTCTGATCTCAAGTTTCCACCTCAATAAAAAAAAATTTTGAGCCTTGCTTTGACACTCTGGTAGGCCACAGGAGGTATCTATCCCTTGGAGAATCCCCTGCTGCAGATCTCAAAGCATCTCAGCATGGCAGGGCAGAGCAGTACACCATATGGTTAATGCAAAGGAGTGACACCCAGGGAAACTGCTGCAGGAGACAGGGTTACATGTTGACGTGTCCTAACTGTCACTTGCTCATATACGACGGCATATATTTGACTATAAATGCAAAAGACTGTAAAGAGTCTCTGGAGAATTTGGCTGTCCTCTAGGTAGAGCTGTGATTGGGTGGTTGTGGTACAAAATGTGCTCTACAGCTCCAGTTTGAATCCTTCTGGTAAGAAAGGCAGGTGAGAAATTGGGAAATGCCAGGCTATCGCAGCTACCTCCAGCCAAATGAGTTAAACTTGACTTATTTTATTCCCTGCTACCCCCTGCCAGCCCACCCCACCCCTGCAGAAAACACACTCTGAGTACATTGTCTTTTCTTTTTGATTAATTGCTTGTTCATTTGAAAATGCAGTTTCAGTTGATTAGAACCTCTCCTGTACTAAGTGAATTTGATGTAAATTAGGTTTGGTCAAGTTGTTTGGGTTTTTTTGTTTGTTTGTTGTCGTTTGGGGGGGGTGTTTGTTTGGTTTCGTTGGTTGGTTGTTTTTTTAAACAATAGAATCTCTGAACAGTGAACTAGCTTGAAGTTTTCTGACCCATTTTACAAGGGGGCAGCAGTGCCTTGAGGCATCTTTGCTTGGCCAGAACACAGAGCATAACTCCTACAATAATAGAAAGCAATTTCATACGAGCCCAGCTGTGAATTTGCCAGGTTGTGACATAAGAAATGTTAGCTGCTCCTTTTATCTGCTGGTCCAACTGGAAAGCTCCACAACTTCCCTGTTGTCTCTTTGGAACTTCTTGTCATCTCCAATATTTGCTAATTCACAGCTGGTCTAATACATGCTTGGTTTTGGGCCATCACTTGTTTGGATTTAATATCTTTTCTCTCCCCAGGATGCTCCCCTGGGTGTAAGCTAAAGAAGCCACAACATGTTTGGTACTTTTTAGGAGCAATGCTCATCTTAAGCCCCGACCCTCCCCTTTCCTTTATGCCAGTAGCCCTCCTTTGTACCTTTTCTGTTAGTTAATTTATCCTAAACTGAATACTGATTCTGAATTATTGCTTTCAGGAAGGGTCTTGGTCTCAAACCAACTTTGACTCTCCCCTGCTTTTTAGTGGTTCGCATGATCCTTTGGGTATTGATTGCCCTGTGACAATCCTTGTGTGGCACGTAGCAAAGCAATCCTAGTCTTAAACAGTGCATAGATTATTCATCTGTGATAACTTGGGCGAAATAAAGTTCATTTTTGTGTTAGCCTGTATGGTGGCTGTCACTGCAAGTGTCAACACTTGCTCAAGGTTACTGTGCATTGGGTAATGGAGATTTTTGCTCTTTTTTCTTTCTTCTTCCCAGTATGCTAAGAACAGGGAAATATCCATGGTAACTGTGTTATGTCATGGCAAATGTTGAATTTCTGTGTGTGTGTGTGTGAAACAGTGACAGCTGCATGGTACCATTTCTAAGCATTTTCAGCATATGTGTGTTGGGCAGGATGAGAAGGTTACCTCATACATTATCAACTTGAAAGCGTCAGAGATTCAGTATCCTGTGTTTGTACTTGTCTTCATGCTTTGCTTTAATCTATAGCAGTGAGATGCTGGGAAAATACGCCTTGCCAGCAAACTCTCCAATGTTGTGAATCTTTGGAGAGTGTAATTAATGTCCTTTGAGACACTTCCAAGTGAGGAGAAAAAAGAGGAGTGTAAATTTACTCTTACTTCTTATTATTTCTGGGCTCAAAAGCTCCATGTCCTACTGGTTTTACTCGGAATCAAATGCCACTTCAAAACCCCCCAGAAATACCGACAACTTCCAGGTTTCTGAACAGGATTGTGGCAAGTTCTCAAGCTTTTTTCTGCGAATTTAACTGCTAACAAATCTTAGGGCACATTAATGGCTTGCTTGAGATCTTGGACAGTAGTGAAGAGACCAGTAATTGAGGAACAGTCATATCCAGTCAGAGCAAAGGTCCATCTTAGGCAGCAGCCCATGCACTGTGTGGTGTAGAGTATCATAGAATCATTTGGGTGGGAAGGGCCCTTTAAAGGTCATCTAGTCCAATCCCCCTGCAATGAGCAGGGACATCTTCAACTAGATCAGGTTGCTCAGAGCCCTGTCCAACCTGACCTTGAATGTTTCCAGGGATGAGACATCTACCACCTCTCTGGGCAACCTGTCCCAGTGTTTCACCACCCTCATTGTAAAAAATTTCTTCCTTATATCTAGTCTAAATCTACCCTCTTTCAGTTTAAAGCCATTACCCCTTTTCCTATTGCAACAGGCCCTGCTAAAAAGTCTGTCCCCATCTTTCTTATAAGCCCACTTTAAGTATTGACAGGCTGCAATAAGGTCTCCCCAGAGCCTTCTCTTCTCCAGGCTGAACAACCCCAACTCTCTCAGCCTGTCTTCATAGGAGAGGTGCTCCAGCCCTCTGATCATTTTTGTGGCCCTCCTTTGGACTCGCTCCAAGAGGTCCATGTCCTTCCTGTGCTGAGGACCCCAGAGCTGGACGCAGTACTCCAGGTGGGGTCTCACCAGAGCACAGTAGAAGGGCAGAATCACCTCCCTCGACCTGCTGGCCACACTTCTTTTGATGCAGCCCAGGATACGGTTGGCTTTCTGGGCTGCGAGCACACATTGCCAGGTCATGTCTAGCTTTTCACCCACCAGTAACCCCAAGTCCTTCTCTGCAGGGCTGCTCTCAATCCCTTCATCCCCCAGCCTGTATTGATACCAGGGGTTGCCCCGACCCAGGTGCAGGACCTTGTACTTGGCCTTGTTGAACCTCACGAGGTTCACATGGGCCCAATTCTCGAGCTTGTCCAGGTCCCTCTGGATGGCATCCCATCCCTCAGGCGTGTCAACCACGCCACTCAGCTTGGTGTCATTTGCAAAAGAGTACAAAGAGAGAGTGTTGTGATAACTTGTAAGAGATTTTGCAAATGTTAACTCTTGATATCAGGGTGTGAAAATGTAAGCAGCTGGTCAGCCTGCATATCCTTTTGACTTGCAAGGGGTCAAGCACTTATTTCTTTGTCTGTCTGGTCCAAACCAGGATTTCAGCTGAAACAGTTCCTGCCCTGTGAAGAAATAATTGCTTCCAAATTTGTTTGTCTGTTGGGACATAGTCAGTTGGGTTCTAATCTAATTTTGGGATAAAAAATCTCATGCTTTGCCAACCAAGTTATATAGGTTAGCCAGGGCTACCTCTGGAAACAGCAGTATACAAATGCAAAGATGAGCTCTGAAGCAAGAGCCCAGGCTTGTAAGGAGTGCTCCTCAAGTAACTGCCTAATTCATGGCTGAAGGGCCCCTGATTCTCTTTATAGTGGACACCTCCACAGGGTGGTTCAGCCTCCCAGAGTCTGAAAGAATTTGCCTTGCTTTCCCTGGCTGTGTTAGGCAGTCCTAGGCTGACTTGGATCTCAGCTTGGGCACTTAACAGGTATGTTGTTAGGTAGTCTGTACTGGAGTCTTCATAGCAGTGGCTGGCTGGGAGCTGAGGTCTTATAAAAATTATGTGTTCTGGAGTCCCTCGAAACTCTCTGGTAGGTGAGAAACTGAGACACCATGTTTGAGAAGGGTGATTCTGTTCCTGCCCACTGCCTGGCACAGTTCTTTGTGTGTCTGCCTTCTCCAACAGACTTCTTCCGGGCAGTGCGGAGAAATTCAAAGATCTGAATGTCTTGCTTTGCCTTGAAGAGGGGCAACTCTGCAATTTCTGCTGATTTTTAAGTCTGAAGGGAGAAAATAATGCTTTCTGTGGGAGGTTGTAATAATAGGACAGATTAAAACTATGCTATGACAATTCATTGGCTTTTCAACTTGAAATCTTACTTAAAATAAATACTTTTTAAAATTTATAATTGAAGTTCTTAGTTTTATCACTGAGGCCCTGTTATAGGGCTGCCTCATTTATATCTTCCTACCTGCTAAGGTTTGGTAGCCAAAAGTCACTAACATATCTTGCAAACTAAAGACAGGTCTTCTATGAAAATATGAGTACGAATCTGTGAATTCTCGTTCTTTGGTCCCGGTGGGCTTTTTCTCTGGGATGTGCATGTGGGAAATACAATGCCAGTTGATGCTTCTACTAAAGATAATTTTTTCTCCCTGGTGATTCAAGTACTAGTAGCAGTACTAGTTGCTGAACTTCTGCTGCTCTCTGTTGCCACTGAAGACACTAAAGGTTTTGGGATATGAGGGAATGTGACAGGCTCTTCTATGCCAGGGTAATACTGATTAATGTGGTACAATGTTCAGAGCCAGGTACATGGCTATTCTGACGTTTTCAAGGACATTGTACATATCCTTTTTAACATTCAGTGTGCCTGTTTTTGTTCCCATTTATTTGACTGTGCGTTCTGCAAATTTAGCTAGGACCAGAAATCCTCCAAGTTCAATAATAACTACACACATTTCATTACCCATGTTCACACTTTTTCCCAGCCCGGCATTTAAAACCTAGGCAAGCAATGAATTTAATTATATTGTAAAATATCGGAATTATTTCCAGACATAATATTGAGACTCTAGGGACAGTAACTTTCTGATTCTTGAAATATAACATGCCTGTTTAGGTCATAATTTCAGCTACAGTGTTACTTGCTCCTTGTAACAAACTTCCAGGAAGACTCGGATTCTTTGTTTAGAGGAGTATTGTACTGTACAGTGTGTTTGGTAGATGATGACCCAAACCACGTGGATTCAGAATTTCTTTTTCTGTGTTTCCAGTGATGTTAGTGGATTTACATCTTAGTGTGAATGTAGTGTTTACTTGCTTGTCCGAATGATGCATTCATATTTTAGTTTTTAAAGAGCCTGTAACCTGTTAATACCTGTTAATACTTTGGTTAAAGGGAAATGGGGAAATAAAGACGTTCACAAGAGTACTTGGCTTGCTGAAATAGGACAGGTATTACAAACAAACCCTTGGACTATGCTACTGCCATAGAGAACTGCAGGGACAGATCTGGATGCCAAATGATTGGATTTTCAGGATTCTTTGTGGAAGTACGTATGTATAAGGAGACTGTTCTTTGGAATATCACAGCCACAGATGAGTTGCTCAAGGTAGGTAATGGTCTGCAGCACCGGAGACTTCTGTCCCTACCGTTGCCCAGTATCCAGGGTACGACTTATGTGTACGCTCAGTTTGCCCGCACAAAGCAAGCAGACGAGACTGATGATCACCTGTTAACTTCAATGCAACTGAGTATGAGAAGGATGGATGTGGCATTTGACACTTTTTTTATAATAAGAATGCTCTGTTGCCTGTGACCCACTGTTACTGAAGATGCTATAACAGCTGCAACTTTCAAAACAGCCAAACAAGTTAGGACTTGATTTATTTCTCTTTGACTTCTGTGAGAATTAGGGATGTGTTTGTTGATAATCACAGATGTGGTTAGGCACATGATGCCCACAAATATGTCCAAGCCCATACTCTTGCAGCCTTTAGTGGGGGTCGGTAGAGTGTTTTTAAAGTTTGTGTGCCTATGATGGGCAGGTATGACTTCAGAATTGCTGCCTTCAGCTGAGCTGCAGTGCTTGGCTCTGGCAGTGCTCCTGGGCTGCTTCAGCTGCGTTGTAAAACATTTTGAACCCTGGCTCAACTTGTTGGTAATGATGGCCAGGCTATTTGCCTGCACTGATTATTTAGACCTTGCTACGATGAATGAGTTCAGCTGATCTCTGCCTGCATGCAAAATTTTGTTTGTAATTACAAGTGCTGTCCTCTTAGGCTGTTTGCAGCTTTCTCTTGGTTCTGATTACACTAAAAGAAAGTTCATGGCTTTTGCAGATTTGGTTTCCTCCTTTCCAGAAATTTTCTCCAGATTGTTAATCCGAATGTTAAATGAGGTCATAGCAGGGAACCTTGATGCAGTCTGAGAGCTTCTTGTAGCATTGGTATAACTGAAAGGGCTAATGGAAGCTAAAACTAGAAGACTGTCCAGCAGAGAAGACAACCAGATAAACATTTGCAGATCATCTTGTCAGTGATCCTGCCAGTGATACTACGTTTTGCAAAAGCTGGGCCTGTTCTGCCCTCAGAGTGTTTTGATTGCCTTAACTCTGATCTCCTTTGTTCACCACCATCCCTCCAGAGGAGTTATGTAGGAACCTGTGGAGAGCTTGTTGTGTAAAATGCCCAAGCCATGTGGTTTGTTTTTTTTTTTTTTTTTTTTCATTGAGGCCAGGACTGTATTCCAGGTGTCATCTCCAAAGGAACAAGTAATAGGAGGAAGAGTAAAAGTATTGAGAGGAAGGGAGAACTGCTGGCTGCTACTCACTACTCATTCTGGGGAATAAAAGCACTACTTTGAACTGCTATAAGACGACGACCAAGTGCGAGCTTCTTGAATCTCTTGATGGTTAAGTAAATTATGTGCATGTGTGTAGATGGGTTATTTAGAATTACACGGTGAATTTAATTTAAATTGATCTTCAAAGGGATATCAACAAACTGTTTCATTTGTCAGGGGAAATCACCTTTTATTGTTTTTAAATGAGAATGGTAATTAGAAGGAAGTTTGGGTGAAAATTGTTTCTTGGGCTAGCTTGTTACTTATCTATTCACTATGTTACCAAAGGGAAATAGCCGTGTCCCCATCTAATCTGAACTCATCAACAAGTGCTCAAAAACACACGTGGCTTATTAGTAAAGTCTATAATTAAAAGGAGGAAGGGAAATCCCTAGGACTAGCATGTAGTACGACCTGAAAAAAGGGTCAGCTTTCTCCCTTGCTGTCCATTCCTTCCGAGGTCTGCATCATCTAGTCTTTACTCAGAACTGCTGCTCTCATTGTAAGTGTTGTTTGCCCATGAAGTAGAAGGGCAAATTGAGAACTATAATCTGAACAGGCTAAGAAAACTAGTGCTGAGTTCTATCAACTCGAGAAGCAGATACTCTTCTCTAAAGTAAGATGCAGATTCATTATGATCAAATAGCAAGGTCACTATTCCCTTAAGTGGATGTTCAAAACTAGCAATGTGGAAGGGTAAGGGCCAGAATTTAACCTAAAACCCATAAAAGAATCAGAATCTGTCAAATATTTAGCACTTAAATTTTGAAAGCAGCTGGACACTTAAAGATAGGAGCATCTAATGTCCTTGCATCTCCAAGATCTTCATCTTCCTTTTTATGCATTCATAGAGAGTGTTGACTCTCCTCCTGGCAACCTTTTTAAGAAAAGCTGCAAATGAATGTATCTCACTTTAGGTGTACATATAATACTTGGGTTCTGAAGTTTTGAGATGACCCAAGGTGGTCTCTGTTGGTAGGGCTTTGTGGGATAATGAACCGATGCCTTGGGCTTTATTTGATATTCATGTTCTCAAACATCCCTTGTCTGTTTCCACAGCAGCGTACATAAATGTATCTTAAGGAGAAAATGGGGTTTTAGTCTTTTGGGATTTTTTAAGTATGGTTATTCATGGGAGGGGAGAGGGAGGTAAGGGGGAAGAATTATCGTGGGCATCTTAACAGACAACTGTGTTGCAAAGTAGCTTTATCTTTCATACACAGTTCCTCAGTCCTGTCAGCAGTGACTGTCTGAATAATACACAAAGGAAAAGAGGTGTTTGCGTAGGTGTGGATTTCTACCAGAATGCAGTTTTTGAAACATTAGTGATATTCTTAAGGTGTGCATACTCAGCGCAACATATTCATTCTTGGTTGCCTCCTCATTCTTTTAGCCAATTAAAGCAATTTGTTGGGGCATGAATATGCAATAAAAGTAACTCACAAAAGATGTTTTTCCCTCCGTCCTGGTTATGAATGTAGTCTGCATGTTTTTCCATATGCCATTCCAACTGCTGGCACATGCTTTTTAGTGTTATAATCTCCCACCTCATTTCTTGAATGGCTTTGATTAAAGCTATGTACTTTTCTAGTGCTGGTTATTTCTATTGGTTTAAAAATTAAAATAATAATAATATAAAAAAAGAGGGGACACCCCCCCCCCCCAAACTAGCTTTCTCTCTGCATGATTCTTGCATCTATTGAAGGAGATGTGTTAGGAAATCTAATACATATTGCTTCTAAACCCATGCATACCATAATATGTGCATTTATAGATAATAGGCAATATTGTGAATAACTAATGGTGTGGGAATTACCGTGGAGATACCTAAGGGTAAGTCATGGGGGTTTTTCAATGCTAACAACTAAGTAGAAAGTATAAAAATCTCAGGTTCCTATTAGCTATGGTATTACACTAGTTGTGCTATCAAGATATTTAATTGTTAATGGTGCGGGTGTTTTGTCTTGCATCACAGTTTCCAGTCACTTGAAATCTTGGAAAGCACACGTACATGTATAACAAGTAAGCAGATCTGCTTCATAGAGGCATCTTAATTCAGGTGGAAGTTTAGAATCATTTATATTCTGCTTTTGTTGCTCTTGTAAATTTCTGGAAGACTCTGGATATAAGATAGTTTTTGTTGTAAGGTTGTGGATTGTAGGTGTTGCACTTTTATAATGTCACCTTGTCAGCGTGTACCTGATCCAAAGAGGACTGGGAATATTGTTTACAGCTGTTGGGCTAGCTAATGAATGGCTGTAACTTAAGTCTGTGAAGTGATGCCATTTTACACTTGTCTGTCCAGAGTGGGTGCCCTGGTTTCTGCACGCTTTTGAGGAAGCAGCGTGCGCTGTAGTGGGTCAGGTCCAGTGCCAGCAAGAGGCAGAAGACAATTTAATAATGATGCTGTCCACACAGATTGACCAGCTGGACACTTCCAAAGCAGGTGGCAGCATCTTTGTACTTGAGAGAGAAAAATAAAATGTGAGAACTTTAAATTGGACACATCATCCCCTACTAAAAAGCTGTGCAAATTAGAAACCTCTTATTAAATGCAAGCTAGAAGGAGCAGCCTCCCCATGTATTTGATCAGATTGTGTGGGTTTGATTGAAATTATTTCATTTTGTACTGAGGATTTACCTTTTTATAAATTATGTTTAGTTAACTTGAATGTAACGTGAGATGTCTATCTCTGGTCCCTAGATAACACTGAAATTAGACTAGTTACAATTTTACAAATCTGACAAATCCCTGGTAATCGTTATCTTGGTTGAAATCTAATTAATAGTAGTATAGTGTTACAGTCATACCTCCTTTGTGAAATTTAATAGTCACTTGGTGACTTTCAGACACTAGCTGCCTCGTAGGCATACATGCTGCAGTGGCAGACTAGGAATACGCAAATCCCAAACACTTGGCAATATGCAGTTTACTGTGACATGGAACACTTTTCAGAAAGTTCCTATTGCACAAGGAGGCATTTGAAAGACCTTTTTCCTTGTGTGGGTTTTCTTTGTTTTTATTTTTAAATGGAATATCAGTGCACCCTGGGGAAGTGCTCCTCTAGATTTTTTTTTCTTTGCTTTAACTCTCTGCATGTGGCATGCATATAAATTGGAGAGAGCTGATTTATTTTTTCCCTTTTTTTATTTCCAGATCCTTGTGAAATATATACTGTTCCATATGTTTGCAAGATTATGCTTTGCTATGTTGTCTTAAGTTCCTTAGGCAGAATAAGGAATGCTTTTCCTTTAGTATAGCATCTAGTATTGTTCAGCTGAAGCTAAATATTTTCCTCCTGAATTTAGCTCTGTTTGTGCTTTGGTTCAGAAACAGAGTGTAAGTCAGGTCAAGGGGAGAGCCATGATAAAACGACTATTCAATTAAAGGTCAGAATTTCACTTGCTCTCCCTCTGAATTGTAGTATGTGTCTGAAACAGCACACTCTGATCATCAAGTTCTCTACCAAAGCAGTAGGGTCAACCTGAACTCATGCAGTATAGGGAAGGAAAGAGAAAGGTGAGCATTTGACTCGGTTTTCTGATAACTCGAGCCCTCTTACAAAGCTTTAGACCTTCTAGCCTGTTTTCAATGCAGGCGGTTGAAATTTTTATTTGCAAAGAACTTCCTCATCCAAACAGACAAACTTGGGTGTGTCTGGATTTCACTGCAAGCACAGTGCCCAACTGCGTGGGTAGATCGCAGAAGAGCTTAGCTTTGGGGTATGTATGAAGGGTAACGTAACAGCACAGCAAAGTGCTTTGTTGGTTCGGTGCTATTTGTGATCCAAACAGAACCGTGATCCACCTGGAAAGATTAAAAAGGAAAAAGTGAACAGCAAGAGGGAGTTTTTCTTCTCCAGAATCTGCTGCTTTCACTGGCTGCTACCTGTTGGAGGCTTGATTAGTGACCCATTTGTTATAGCTGACTGCTAGGAGCAAGCCCATGACTCTCTGGATCTGTGTCAGACTTGGATACACTCTTTGGGGTTCTTTCATTCAGGTAGCGTGGCAGATGGGAATGCATCCCAATCCTACACAATGGGGTCAAAACCACCCGGAAGCCACTCCAGCAACCACAGCATTGCATACTTGTAATACAATAAATATAACCACTGAGAAAGTGTAAGATCTTCTCTCATGACTTGATCATTTCTCAGCTGATCAGTTGTTGCACATTCAAACTCTAATTACCACTACCACAGCATGTTCTGTTCACCAGGCCACCTAATACTGAATGCAGTATCTGGAAGGCTACCTGCTCTTGCTTGTCCCTTGTATGCTAGCATTTTTTGAGATGGTAGGAGTTGGTTTAGTGACAAGCATCCTCTGTTAATGCAGTTGTAAAGTTGGGTGCTGGAATACTGATAACCGAAGGAAACACTTTCATGCTTTACAGGTAAGCCAGCTTTACGTTAGACAGAAGACTGCATAACGTAATTACACATCAATAGTACCTTTCACTAAGCAATTGTATCTGTCCCATTGACGGTTCAGCCCATTTCATATGCCGGCAGTGCCACTGGAATTGCCTCTCCTAGATTAGTGTTGGGCTACAGGAGAAGCAACATCTTCACAAAAATCTTAGAGCGTTAGTTTTCATTTTAGTCCTGATGAACACAAGCCTGAAGCGAAACAGTAGGAAGGGAGGACATGAGCAGTAAAAAGCACGACCACTTTGAAAATACTTAGAAGACTCTTAAAAGATAGAAAACCAAGGAAAATTAGAAACAGCCTACAGGCAAACCTAACTTGTCTCTAACACACATCTAGTCTGGAATTTCATCATACCTCTGATTGAGGAAAGAAAGACCAATTATCCCAGGAAAACATGGATTGCATTACATATGCATTCACTGCCAAAGGGGGAGAATGTCGATTACTTAACACAAAAGTGCTGAAGCCATTAGTACAGCCTTTTAGAGTTGAAATAAACATGTGTATTATATGCCTGTAAATCCCAGTGGACAGCACAACTGGTGTCATATTCCACAGTGGATCCATTAGCAACATAATGTCATCTAACCACAGGCCATGCTAATGGTTTAAATTAGAATGTGTGGGGATTTTTTAATTTATAAAAGACACCGCTGCCTGATTAGAATAAACCTCTTCAGCATAAAGCTGCTGCTCTTGTATGAAAACCCTTGTGATATGTCACTTCAAGCAACATCACTGAATGGGAAGGTGTGAAACTAAGCTTTTTGAGCATGCAAGAACTAACAGAGTTGAACAAAATCAAATGCATCCATGTGGTGCTTGATAGCTCAGAAAAAAGGGCTGGGATGTCTTTAAAAGCAACTGAAATCCAGTATGGGGCAGGTGACAAAGGATGTACAATAGTATGTTTGTGCAAACCCATTTTATAGCTGAAGATAATTGCCTCTACCGTACTATGGGCAACAATGCCCCACTGGCAGTAGTGGTGCTAATTGCTCGGGGTAGAGAAATGGGCAATTGTCATGGGTCTAATGCAGAAAAGAATCTGTGTAAAGCAAAACTTTAAAAATCAAAACCGTGACCTCAGCACAGAAAACAGAAGGCCGTGTGAACTTGGAGGCTGCTGCCCTTCTTTCATGATTGCTTTAAATGCCTCTGCCAGAGGTATGGAGACTACTGCTGGGACTTCAAACCTTCTCAGAAAACACAGCACTCATACTATACAGCTCCCCACATAACTCCTCTGTGAAAGCATTTCCCCAGAAGGCTGTGTTACAGTAGGACACCCATAATTCATGCTCTCCTATGGAGCTGGAGGGTAGACTGCTAACCTTGATACTATGGCTAACTAATAGTACTGCTAGTAGTACTTCCCTTCAAGTCTTCTATCTACGTACTACTCTTTCCTTCAGAAAATGCAGATGTGTTTTCCTTCCTCATCCTCTGTATCACTTACGGGCCTAAAAATTCATGTTCCAATTAGGAGAATTGGTTAAGCACAATAAATAAAGAGCTGCTTACAAAACATGTCTCATGCAGTTTGGTTGAGGGAGAAGAGAGGAATGGAAATAACCTCTCTTCTGATGAGTAGAGAAGCAGGATGGGGACCTTGTGCTCATAAAACTTAACTGAAATAGTTCTCACTTCTTTTAAATGAGATGCTAACTCCACCACAGAATTCCTCCCCTAAGGTACTGGAGTGTGTCAGTCAGCTCAATTCTGATACCTTACAAGCACTTGTTCTCACTGCAAAGATGATTTGATCATAATTAGAGAGGCCTTTGGTCTAAATGCAGTAGTGCTCTTACCTCGAACTGACTGGCTGTCCTGGTTTCAGCTGGGATAGAGTTAATTTTCTTCTTAGTAGCTGGTACAGTGCTGCGTTTTGGATTTAGTGTGAGAATAATGTTGATAACACACTGATGTTTTAGTTGTTGCTAAGTAGTGCTTATCCTAAGTCAAGGATTTTTCAGTTTCCCATGCTCTGCCAGCAAGCAGGTGTGCAAGAAGCTGGGAGGGAGCATGGTCAGGACAGCTGACCCGAACTAGCCAAAGGAATATTCCATACCATGGAATGTCATGCCCAGTATATAAACTGGGGGGAGCTGGCCAGGAGGGGCGGATCGCTGCTCAGGCATCGGTCAGTGGGTGGTGAGCAATTGCATTGTGCATCACTTGTATTTTCTTGGGTTTTATTCCTCTCTCCTTTTTTTGTTATATTCCTTTTCATTACAATTATTATTATGATGAAGATATTTTTATTATTATTATTCTTAGTAGTGTGTTTTATTTTACTTTAGTTATTAAACTGTTCTTATCTAAACCCATGAGTTTTACTTTTTTTTTTCCCCCCAATTCTCCTCCCCGTCCCACTGGGAGGGGGGAGCGGGGGTGTGGTGCTTAGCTACTGACTGGGGTTAAACCGTGACACTGGCCTACTGGAGAGTGTGAGCAGAGCTCACAAGCTACTTAGCGTACCACATCACAGCCCGAGCTTGCTTCCCTGCTGCACCAAGAGGCGCAACTTTTTTTTCTCAGTAAAAGCACTGTGGAGTGGCAGTACCTGTTTTCTGAACGTGTTTGTATGGGTCAGCTACTAGAGTGGAACAAACCCATGCTGTGCTCACACAAATCAAAAAGTATAAGTACCATATCCCTGAGAGAAGGAGGAAAACTGTAATCCAATTTGTTGTATGGAGATGACAGCAGAGGTTCAGACAGAAGGAAAGCAGGGTGAAGCATGGTGGGAAAGCGGTCCTCTTCAGTCTGTATTGGAAAAGAGAGCAAGACAGCCTTCAGGGAAGTAAATGATGTTAGTATTTCTGCAGTGAAATAAGCTCTAGACAGATAAGTCCTAACTCCTCACTGCACAGTGTCCCTTTTTGGGGAAAACTCTGTTGCGTTTTCTTCCACTGAAAGGATTTCTGAATTCCACTGACTATTCACATTTTATGTGTATATCTATGCATATTTTAGGAGTGCTATTCAAGGGAATGTTTTAATTTCCTAGCTGTGTGCAGTTAGACCTCCCATACATTATTGTTTATATATGCCCTTTGGTGAAAGCCAAGTACAGTCTAGGAATTTGATCTGATGCCTGTAGCTGAAATACTGGCCTCTGACTACAATATGGAAGGTGATACTTGCTTCTTCTTAAACACTTTCTTAAAGCCAAAACCAATTCTCAGATTGTTTGTCTTTTCCCTGACAGAGCTAAAGGAAGCTGAAATGTTCATTTAGTTCTCTTCAGCACAAGGGACGGATGCTTTCTATGAGAACTGATAACACAGGCATTTTAAAAACTACCTGTAGTTGACACCAAGCACTGTGTGATTTCTTTCGGACAGGCTAAGAAGGTTAAATTGCAGCCTTAAGTAGAGCTGTGGTACTGTACCTGTGACTCCTAGCTCTGGAGCTAACTCTGATCCCTGTCGGGGTCAGCTGGCAGGACCAGAGTAGGCTGCACCAGCCCCATGCTGAGCTCAGGCGAAGTGACATAGCTCTGCCCCTGGTCTGTGGGTCTGCTGTGTGAAGTACTGTTCTGTGGTGTGCCCATTTAGCGTTATCTTAGTGCACAAAGTAACAAGAACTCACCAATCCCCCAGTATATACAAGCTTGAAAAGGATACTTTTACAACCAACCTTGGTTGCTGCACTATTAGAGGGCATCTCTAATCGTGTTCCTAAGCCTGTTGTGGCAGCCGCTGTCAGGTGCTGAACTGCAGGCTTTTGCTGCGGAGATGCTGCAGCTACCTTCCTGGTCTGCTCTATTCGCTAGGGAGCATGTCCCTTTTCTTCCAAGAAATGTGTGAAATAAAGCAGGAGATAACAAAAAATGAGTTATTCGCTAGCATCTCTGATCCCCTGAAAAAGGCAGCACTGGTTTGCTTTGAGTTATGGCACATCACGCCTCACTGGCATCTTGCTTTTGCTGAGGGGGGAGGTCTGTGACTGTGTTGATTAGATTGGGATGTCCAAAGTCAAGGTAACAGTGGTTGGATAGAGTCTCTCTATGCTGAATGTGAAGAGAGTTGACTCGTTTCGAGCCATGCAGGGAAAGACTATATTCCATTTGTGATTTCTGAGCAGGGGGTTTTGAAAAC
The DNA here is from genome assembly GCF_018139145.2 of Gymnogyps californianus. NCBI lineage: Eukaryota > Metazoa > Chordata > Aves > Accipitriformes > Cathartidae > Gymnogyps > Gymnogyps californianus. Next base: position 61,182,738 of record NC_059474.1, on the reverse strand, counting down.
TCTTGCTGAGCCCACTTTAACTAGCTTATAGCGAATGCCCCAGTGTTGCTTTCTTGATCCTTGAAAGCTTCTGTTAGAGTGAAAAGCCTTTCCATGTGACTTACGCCAATCTCTTTGCTGGTGAGCTAGCTTGCTACCTTGGGAACCTTGAATTTTGCTTTTTAAAATGCTGGGAAATGCAAACATGCATAAGCATTATTAGCATCCCCTGTAAGAGAAATTGTTGAGCTAGCTGAATACAAGTCTGGTTTCCCATTTGCTATCACTGTTGCAGGATTTATCACATGATTGTGAACAGTGTCACGTAATACACCTTGTTCTATAGTATTACCTATGACATACACTTTCTGTTTCAGAACCTTACAGTCTGCTTGACATTTTCAAAATTACTGAAGGGAGCTGTGCAGGAATTAAACCCCAAATTTTTGAAATGATTAAAAAAATAAACAAGGCTGCTGCACATTCTGAGGTATACCTGGTATATAAGGAGCAGGCTCTGAGTCTGAGTTTTCCATGAGTCTGACTTCCCATCTTTAACTGAAGAATTTTCAAAACTTCACTGCACCTTTTCCTAAAGAGGCTTGATTGCTATTAGTAAAGCAGGTAAACCCATTTGCTCCTTCTGACCTCAGCATATAATCAGCATTCAGTGTTGCTTGGAGCCTTTAACTGAGCTGGGAAATCAGTCTTACAGTTCACATTTGTATGAGAATGCTTAAGAAATGCATGTTCCTGTTTTTTCCTTAATTCAACAAAAGTTGCAATTGAATTTGCATTTCCCCAGTTAAGGAATTTGTCTTCAGTTGGGGTGAGAAGATAGAACTTCAAAAACTGTGTTCGAAAATGGGAATGCAAAATAAAAATTGGCAGCAGGACATAGTTTGCTCATTATATTTTTCAATATCAGGCATTAATGTGTAATGTAACAGAGGCGAAAATAAAACACTCAAAGTGAACATTTGGTGTTGAAATGTAGTCGAGATAACTCTGAACAATCTTTTCTGTAGTTGTCATGTTTTTGCAGATTGTTTGAATATTCCCTCCTCAGGGGGGAAGCTGATCCAACAGAGAAGTTTGGGACAGGTTGTAATAAAAGCAAATGCCAAGTGGTTTTCTTTTGAGAAACCCTAGTTTGCCATTTCTGCCAGTTCTGATCTTTTCATGGGGGTCATGTTCAAAATGCCTGTGTAACTCTCCCCAACATGTACAGTTCCAGTGGAAATCCTTGGCATGGTATTATTTCAGCCTGCTTATCCACAGCTAGCATTCTTCACACACGAATACAGTCTGTAAGAGGCAAATCGAGCACGTATTTGGCTTGAAATATCAAAAACAGTCACTGAAGTAAATCTAGAAGGGCAGTAAAATCTTCTTGTCATTGTTGAACATGTCATGTCTTGAACACTTCCAGGGAGGGGACATCCACAACTTCTCTCTGGGCAACCTGTTCCAGTGCCTCACCACCCTCACAGTGAAGAACTTCTTCCTTACATCTAATCTAAATCTACCCTCTTTCAGTTTAAAGCCATTACCCCTTGGCCTATCACTACATGCCCTTGTAAAAAGTCCCTCTCCAGCTTTCTTGTAGGCCCCCTTTAGGTACTGGAAGGCTGCTAGAAGGTCTCCCCGGAGCCTTCTCTTCTCCAGGCTGAACAACCCCAACTCTCTCAGCCTGTCTTCATAGGAGAGGTGCTCCAGCCCTCTGATCATCTTTGTGGCCCTCCTCTGGACTCGCTCCAACAGGTCCATGTCCTTCTTATGGACATGGGGGCTCCAGAGCTCAACACAGTACTCCAGGTGGGGTCTCACCAGAGCAGAATAGAGGGGCAGAATCACCTCTCTCGACCTGCTGGTCATGCTTCTTTTGATGCAGCCCAGGATATGGTTGGCTTTCTGGGCTGCAAACGTACATTGCCGGGTCATGTTGAGCTTCCCATCAACCAATACCTCCAAGTCCTTCTCCACAGGGGTGCTCTCAATCCACTCATCGCCCAGCCTGTATCTGTGCTTGGGATTGCCCCAACCCATGTGCAGGACTTTGCACTTGGCCTTGTTGAACTTCATGAGGTTCACACAGGCCCCCTTCTCAAGCCTGTCAAGGTCCCTCTGGATGGCATCCCTTCCCTCCAGCGTGTCAACTGCACCACACAGCTTGGTGTCATCAGCAAACTTGCTGAGGTTGCACTGAATCCCACTGTCTATGTCGCTGACAAAGACGTTAAACAGCACCGGTCCCAATACCGACCATTGAGGAATGCCACTCATCACTGGTCTCCACTTGAACATCGAGCCACTGACTGCAACTCTTTGAGTGAGACCATCCAGCAAATTCCTTATCCACCGAGTGGTCCATCCATCAAATCCATGTCTCTCCAGTCTTTTATCAGATGTCTTCTTTGGCACATATGGTAGCAGATACTTGAGGGACTTTGCCTGTGCATGGTAGCAGCAAGGAGAAGCCAAGGTAGCCAGGGGAATTGAGGCTTTGAAACTGCAGTGAGGGCCTAGCATGGAGGGGGTTTGGGGTATGAAGCTGATGTGTTTCATTGTGTTCACTTGAGGGAAAAGGAAAAAATAAACTTTTGAGAAACTTGGGAAGCTTCAAAACAAATTTTATTCTCTGGTTTTTATCATAGTGCAGACTGACTCAGAGAAGCCTTCAGAGATTTCACTTTCTCATCTTTGATACCCTCACTAAGCTTTTTAGGGTTTGGTTGCCTCAGCTACAACTGAGCACAATAAAAAGTGAGATCATCTGTATTATTTTTTGACCATTTATCTTGATGACTTGGCTTCAGTAGTGATATATGGGACTTTCTCTTCCACAGTAGATTCCTTCCAGCATCTGACTTGGAGAGCCTTCAGTGCCCTCACTGTAGCTTTCACTGGAGTGCCAACTTAGCAGAGACCTCTCAGTTTCAAATGACATAATAGATTGCCATGGTGACAGTTCCGTTGTGCAAAGCTGCCAGCAGGGATGGGTTAGACTTAAATGAAATGAATTAAAATAAATGAAACCAGTGCATTGTCTTAGTTTCAAGCTTATGAGTGACGGAGTAGTTTCTTTTTTAAACCTGCTTCTGTTGAAAGTGGGTCCCAAATATTCTACCATTCTTTTGTGGGGCCAAGAGTTTTATGTCTCATTATGGGGCCCTTCATTATGTTTGTGCTTTCTGTTTTGAGCTAAGGTGCAACTTCAGAAGCACATCCAGTGAGCCTTGGATTAGTTATCAAAATAGTAATTTTGATTAATTTTATAGTCATACATTATATTGTGTACTTTAATTTCTAAGCTGGATTTGTCCACTTTCAGTTTCTAGACCTTTGTTTCTTCATTGAGGATTTCTCTCATCAGGGATCTCTTCATGCAGACATTTAGGAGAGCCTGTTTCTTACTTCCTTTCTGTTTTTTCTAGGCCTTAGCTTATTTATGTGGCTTTTTTCTAAAATTCTTCTGATATGGTACCCCTTGTCTCTCCCTTCTCCTTGAGTAAGGACACCTGGACTACACAGAGCATTTCAGGTAATTCTCTGGCCACTTTCTCAATCCTGCCTTGTATCTCCTGCTTGAAGACCTGGCAGTCAGATTGGCCCTCCGCTGTAACATGGGGAAGCCTTAACTATGGGGAATTTCTGTTCCCCTTTCTGTCTTATGGTCCTTAGTCACTCACTCTGTGGCGCTATATTTCAGGATTTCACATTCTTCCCCTATCTTACAAGCACAGCATTACATCCAAGATATTTTATCATGTATTTGGTTTGTTTAACAATCCCTACTACTCAAATGAATCATCTTATTTCGAGATCAAGTTCGTCTGTGTAACAGACTCATTGTCATTATTATTAATGAATCTTCCAGTTTTCAGTACTGCGTGAATCTTACTTGCAAGGATTTAATAATGATCTGAAGGAAAATGATACTGTGTTGTTGAACGTTTCCCACTTAAATTTTTTCTGTGTTCTACTGCTGCAGTAGTTACCGGCTTACGAGTTGCAAAGGTATGGTTTTTTCTGTATTGCCATGTGAGGCTAAATCAAATATTTTAGAGTCCTCACTGGGTGTAGAAAAATATCAACAATGTGATTGTATCTTTTATCTTGCTGGCTTTTTCATACCAGTTTTACTACATTTAAATCAATGTTAAGCTTGTCAGCCTAGGGATTGCCCGGATATCGCCTGGAATTTCATAGGGAAGTGCTAAACATTTAAGAATACCTTACGAGTACCCATTGAATAAAGGCACTACTAATATATGAATAAAGGACTACTGATATACTTAAATGTGTTAATACTTGTCTTCCTCCTTATGAACCTGTATTCTAATCCATCCCATCCACTGAAGGGACGCCGCAAATAAATAAAAAGGACAGAAAGGACCCAACCCCCACCCAAAATAATTCTGAGTATAACAGAACTGGGATAGTATGATGAGTATGGTCTGTCATATGCATGTGATTTGCTTGATGTGTTTTAAAGGAAAATGACATCAGGTGAGGAAAAGATGGCTGAAATAGTCCTATCTTCTCCGTTTTACCTGTTTAGCAATGGTGCCAGCTGTGCTGTCACACATGTAGATATGACTGAAGCATTTGTTTTGGTGTTCTCCCAAATGCTACTAGAAAAATGAATTCAGATAAATTTGGACTGAGATCTGGTGTATTGAAGATTGTCAGGAAGACCATAAATGACAAAGAGCAATGTACTGTGTGTGATGAAAGGATGAGAAATAGTCAGAGGCTGCTGAGGGGTGAGGTGTTCTTTAGCTTTCAGTAATGACCCATGAGACGAGGTAAACAAAATGTGACTCAGTTTCACAGACGCTGCTCTGTTCTGAAGGACTGAGAATGTTGTTTAGAGTACAAAAACAATGCAGAGGGGAATGAGTGAATTAGAAACAAGGAGAGAAGATGGAGTCCAAAAATCTAGTCTGTGTGTCTAGAAGGAAAGAGCATAAAAAGCACAAGTTTGTCTACAAACATAGACTTTGTTAGAGGGAAGACTTAAGTAATAGGAATGTTTAAGGAAATGTCTATCCTCTGACCAAGCCGAAAAGGCTGTTGGAGTGTAATATGGCCAGTCATGCTTAGGTGTTTGTGCTGTTCTGTGTACTTGCAGAAGCATCGTTACACATACAGTGGGCAGTGGAGTGTGTGTGTTTCCAAGTAAGGTGTAAAATAAGCTGTCTCTATGGGAATGGAGTTCTTTAATCAGCAGGTCTGTTCTGTATGAAAGGGAGGTGAGATTGTCTCCATCTTTACCTGCCTACATAGGACATAGCTTTTCGGATGCCAGCCATCTGGCCAACAATTTCAGTAATGTGAAAACCAACTTCCCAGCCTCAATTCCTGGCTGCTCTGGCCTCTGCGGGTTTCCTAAAGCCCCTGTGCGCAGGGCTTCATAGCAGAGAAACTTTGGAGGCACAGTGGATGGCTTGTGAGGCTGCCGCTTGAGGTGCAAGTATAAGGTGATGGGGAGTTTCATGACTGCATTATGCATAGCTGTAGAACCATCTCCTCTTATTTGCTTTTGATCTTAGCACCTGTGGGTTTCCCCAGTGTCCCCTAGTGTCTTTATTGGGAGAGACTATGAACAAACGTTTTTCCTTATTTATCTCTGATTGCTTTCTTCAAACCTCTTATTGTTTCCCTCCATTCCCCCATCCCCTTTGCCAGGCTGAAGAGTCCTACTCTAATTGAGTATTCTTTACATAGAAGCTGTTCTGTTACCTTTGATTGCCTTTCTTGGCTTTTTTTTGTTAGCCTAAGAATACATAGGAAATTTTTGGAGGGAGAGAAATGGAAGGTTTTCTCTTAATTGCCACCAAATATTTATTTACTGTTTCCTATCAGTGCAAATTCAGGTTTCTGAAAATTGCCTAGATAAAAGATTAGAGCAGAGATGGCCAATTTCCATATCCTGCAAGCTGAGTACCCAAAAGCTTGTTTGGCCAAGCAGTGCAAAGTATGGTCTGAACAGTAAGAAACAAGAGCAGAGAGAAACTGAGGAACTGGTTGCAAGTGGGTATCCTGCTGCTTCCTCGGGCTTCATCTCTTCCCTTAAAATAAGGGAGGCAGGTAATTGCTTTGCAGCAGGCTTTTGCAGCAGCCTTTGGCTGTTGGCCTCACAGATGCTCTTGGGTCACTTTTCCTTACAGATAGGGATCGAGATTCCCTGCGTTCTGGTGTTGCAGAAGTGGCACTTTACATTTCTGCCATCTCTTGTACTTGACTGTGTTTTTAAGGGATATCAGAGCCCTGGTCTCCAACAGTGCATCTACAGCACACCAGATTTGTACTCTGTGTGCTCAGATGCAAGCATGTGTGGCATACTAACATATTGCTCCTACATTGCCTATTTTTAAGATTATGAAAAAGCACAAAGTGCTTCAACTAAGACAACTTATTTTTGCTCTCTGTTTTGCCATCTACTGCAAATATATTTGGCAAACCTGCTAATCAGTGTTGACTGGTCTGCTGTGTGCTGTCTTATCTGTGTTTGACTATCATCTTGTCCGTTATGATTTATTGAATATAATTTTGTTTTGTTATAACCTAAATTTCGATGAAAATTCTTAACATGTCTGCTCACTCAAAATGAGATTTATTGAGGGTGATGGAAGAACACTTATAATGTGCAGTGTGCTGAATGAAAATACACTCATAATAATTGCATTTGGTTTATATCTGCGTCGGTAAAAGATTGCAAAGAGTTTGACTTAAGGAAAGAAAACTGCCAAAAAGAGGACAGATACATTATGAAGGAATGGGGAAAATTTTCTTTTGCTTTGCATTATTTTTCTCAAGACTGACTATTTTATCTCCAAGCTGCACAGTATTTATGGGGTTTCTTCTGCACCCCTGCTTTTTGTAAAGAAAACTAATTCAGACGTCAGTCAATCTCCTGAGATTTGAGCCTTGAACAGAGAACCAGTTTCGCCTGCTCTTGCTTCCAGTCATATGTAGCTGCTCCCTGGACTGTGGGTAGAAGAAGAGGCTTTGGGGAGAGGAATGTGACTGCATCAGCTGCCATCCAGAGGGACCTTGACAGGCTTGAGAGGTGGGCCCATGTGAACCTCATGAAGTTCAACAAGGCCAAGTGCAAAGTCCTGCACATGGGTTGGGGCAATCCCAAGCACAGATACAGGCTGGGCGATGAGTGGATTGAGAGCACCCCTGCGGAGAAGGACTTGGAGGTATTGGTTGATGAGAAGCTCAACATGACCCGGCAATGTACGTTTGCAGCCCAGAAAGCCAACCATATCCTGGGCTGCATCAAAAGAAGCATGACCAGCAGGTCGAGAGAGGTGATTCTGCCCCTCTATTCTGCTCTGGTGAGACCCCACCTGGAGTACTGTGTTGAGCTCTGGAGCCCCCATGTCCATAAGAAGGACATGGACCTGTTGGAGCGAGTCCAGAGGAGGGCCACAAAGATGATCAGAGGGCTGGAGCACCTCTCCTATGAAGACAGGCTGAGAGAGTTGGGGTTGTTCAGCCTGGAGAAGAGAAGGCTCTGGGGAGACCTTCTAGCAGCCTTCCAGTACCTAAAGGGGGCCTACGAGAAAGCTGGAGAGGGACTTTTTACAAGGGCATGTAGTGATAGGCCAAGGGGTAATGGCTTTAAACTAAAAGAGGGTAGATTTAGACTAGATGTAAGGAAGAAGTTCTTCACTGTGAGGGTGGTGAGGCACTGGAACAGGTTGCCCAGAGAGAAGTTGTGGATGCCCCCTCCCTGGAAGTGTTCAAGGCCAGGTTGGATGGGGCCTTGAGCAACCTGGTCTAGCAGAAGGTGTCCCTGCCCATGGCAGGGGGGTTGGAACTACATGATCTTTAAGGTCCCTTCCAACCCAAACCATTCTATGATTCTATGATCAGCATCATGATGCTACTGGGCAGTGCTAATGAGGAGAGGCTGTACTACAATCTTGTCTTGTCCTCTGCCTTCCCTCCCCTACTGGCACATTCCTGGCTTATTTGCTCTCTTGTGGTTGTGATATCTGAAGCAGAGATTGTCTCTTGCTATGTGTGGGTCTGGCACAATGAAATCTTGAAGTGGAGATATTGGTGTCTAATAAGAGTAAATATTTAGAGAGCACAGAAGAGCTCTGGCCTCGATTCTGTCTGGCAGCCCTGGGGCTCGGAGTTGTCCATGATCTATTAAGGTCTTGCTGGTACTCAAAGGCCATGTAATAATGATAATTATCTTTTTATGCCTTGCTGAAATATTTTGGTGCAATTATGGTCCTTTTTTTCCCCCTTATGGCTACTACATGACTGTTAATTGTTACTCTTAAAAGTCTGGCAAATTGTCAGTATAGGTGATAAGTGTCAATTGTCCTGCACTTTTGTATATGATTCAAGATGTGTAAGAAGAGTCCTAACCTTAAAAAACCAAACCAAAACAAAACCACACCACAGAAACCCCCAAGCCCTCCCTGACAATATTTTTGTCACCTTGCTTTAATTTCTTTCACAGCATTAACTGAGGTAATCCTAAAACTTCACTGTAGATCTGTCATCAAGCCACATAACACGGAAAGGCAGAAAGGTAGTGGTATGTGAGATATGTCAAACAAAACAGAAGCATGCAACATGGCCTCGCTTGATCACTTCAAAATCATCATCTTTCTCTCTTGCTGTACACTGTGTGCAGCACCTGGCATCATGCTGTGTCTTGCAGCAGCACCCCTCTCCCATGTGTTTGCAGAGCACCATTCAGTGAGGGTAACCATGCTGTAAAAAACACATATTCAGGGAAAATGGCATATTTTCTGCATACTTCTGGAATTTAGAAGAAGTTGCTGCATTTCTTCTTCTCTTTATTAATTAGAATTAATAAAAAAATCTACTTATCTTCTAGTAGATGAGTCCAGGATAAATAGTCGTATGGACTGTTCTCCAGGAAGGGTGGCGTGGGCCCAGTGAATGGCGTGTTGGTTCTGCTTCTGGCTCACTGATCTGCTGGATAACTTTAGGCAAGTGCATCTAGCAGTACACTTGTCTGTCTTGTCAACTTCTTCTGGGGTCGTGACTAATTTTTGCTACCTGTTTGTATAGTTGTGCATTCCTGTCCATAAAAGCACTGTGGCTTGCTTTCTTTCACTTACTAGGAGAATAATGTTGTCATCTGTATTATCTAGAAGCAGGCTGGCTGTGGCTTCTCCCCCTTAACTCAAGCCAGCAAGGCCTTGCTAAAATGCTCTGTATCTAGTAATCTGGTTAAGAAGTCAGCAACCTGATGATATGTAAGGTAAAACCTGCAGAGGCTGTGCTTCCGTGTCTAAGTCTGTTAAAGTGAAAGAACAGAAGGCTTACAGCCTAAAGCTTAATTAAACAAGTGGATTTTCAGTTAATGTACTGGAGAGAGGAACTGCTGTGTGTAAATGATAATAAGAGACTTCCCTGTTTAAAAAACAAAAAAGAAAAAAAAACTAAAGAAAAATAGCTGTCAAATTATTCTGAAAGCCACTGGTTTACGTGTCAGTCAGAGGATCTTGCTGCTCGTGGCAACAGCCTTTACTGACACAAGATTAGAAACTGCTTTTTCAACTGTCATCCAGGACTGTACAAGTAATTGATTTTTAGGTTCAGCTGCCAAAGTAAAAATAACAATAATAATAGAATGGATCACATGTAAGACTTCCCCTTCCCATCCAAATGGAAAACCAGCATTATTTTACGTGAATAAAATATTACATTTTGGTTATTTTTTAATAAAAGTGAAAAAACAAATTGATAGATTGTCCTTATAGGTGTGTTTATTGGTTTCTGTTCTGATATGGCAAAGATAGAGGTTTTTAAATATTTCATACTGGATTTGAATATTTCATAATATCAATTAGCCACATACAGCTTTCAAAATTTGACCCTTTATGTGAAAAAAGTATAGCTATGTACTGTATTGTTCTCAAGGGAGACAACTTGAGCATCTAATAACATCTGATTGCATGTTCATAAGATTCGTAAGGGGAAAGAATGATGTAAAAGCTGCCTTCGAGATTTGAATCCTCGTTTTCCCTTAAAGTAATCAAGTACTTGAAGCCTCTAACGTAACGAAATGCAAGTGAAAGCGTACAACTCCCTTTCCTCTCCTTGTATGTAGGTAGGTCTAAATAGTATCTTGTGACAACACGGTGAAATCAAAGGTGGGGTTTGTCTTCAGGATGTATTAAGGTGCCTTTTGAAATCAGCAGGGAGTTAGACCCTCCCTCACTCCAGGTGCTAGCACCCCAGACTTATAAGCCCCTGTGATCCGAGGTGCCACTCCAGTTGCTGATACGTAAGTTCACTTACTCCAGTCTTTCCAGTTGCTGGCATTGCAGGCCCCCATACACACACATGCACACAGAAAAGAGAATCCTTCACCCAGCAAAACAGATAGAAATGGAATTTGATAAGAAAATAGGACAGACTGTGCCGATCAAGTGCAGTATGTTGTCAGACAAGCGTACAGAGCAGCCCTGTTAACAGGAGATCGGTCCTTTTTATCCCCTTATCCCCCTCTATTTTCCCACAGTTGTTCCTCTCCAAATCACCTAGATCCATCCTTTTCCCTGCCTTCAATTCCTCTCCTAAACATCCCATAATAAGTCCTGTGTAATCCCCAAATGCTCTTTGTCTGCATCCTGTAATATGTACGTCCTGCCATTGTGCGTCTGTGCTCCTTTATGTATGTGCAGACCAGCTTTTATCACATAACCTAATGCTGTTATCTTGGCTTATTTTTTCAGTCAGTTCATATGTTTAAGGGGGTTATGGCACCTCAAGGGCCACGTGCATTGTCTCTTCCACAAAAGTCTGGGGTTTTTTTGCTGAATACAGCACAGCCTTCAGTAGCACTGAGCTGTGCTTCAAGAAAACCATTTCTGGGAGTGTGTTGCCTGAGTTTTTGCTTTCCCTGAGACTCTGGTCTAGGAAAGACTGAGAACAAGAGGTGACTGAGTTTACTGACAAATGGAGTTTAATGTCAAAGAGGCTTAAATATTTTGCCACCACCAAATTGGAATTTTTGTTGAGAAAAGTGTCAACACTTGTCCTAAATCTGGAAGAAAACATTGATTTTTTTTTTTTTAATTTTTTTTTTTTTTTTTTTTAAACTCAGCTCTATTATTCGGTTCTTAGTCCTTGTGACTTCTGGTTTCTGTCTATCAGCTGCGATGCAAGAAAGCCCTTAGATAAATTGCCTCCATTCTGATAGATCTGTCTTCTAACAACTTTATGCTACACCTCTTAGTGTGCCAAAACCTACATTAAACTCAGTCAGTTAGTAGTAAAAGGGCTCTGGTAGAAGAGTGTGCTGAAAAGTAGGCCCTCAGACTTTCTGCTGTTGTTAGAAGAATTCTTTTTTAATCCTCTATCAAGACTGCAGTCACTCTGTGGCTTTGACTTAAGTTGGAGCCAATGGAAACCTGTTCTCTGCATCACACTGGGTTTCCATAAAATAATACTTGTGGAGCCTACCTCTCCTAGTTATTTCTGTTGCCAGTGGTACTGGCGACAAAAATGAATTTATTTCTGCAGCTACCACAAAGTCACCATGCTGTAGGGTAATGGGAATTGCCGTGGAGTAAGTCTGTCTAGGGACCTTTCTCCTTTCTGACCAGAATCCAGTGACTGGTATTGACTATTGCTGTTGCCAAGCAGGAGACGTAAAAAGAAGATATCCGTTCAGAAACAACCTGGTCCAAGGGAAAGAGTCTTTCTAGCCATTTTGGCAAACCTACCTGTCCAGTTGTTATGTTCTTGGAAGTAGCTGTGGATGTCCCTTTTGTGCCAAAGCAGCTAATCCCTCTGTGCTCTGACTGCACTCCCAACCTGGGTGGCTGTGGCTGCAGCCATCCTGAGCTGCACACAGAAAAGAGGTAGTTCTGCTTCTGTGCCGTCTGCACAGACATATCTGCAAGGAACAAGGACTAGCAAATAGCAAAACAACAGAAGATCAGGAGAGAGAAAGGAAAAATAAGCAGCAAATGTTAATCACTGGGGTGCTAGTAAAGCAGTGCTTAAAAATGCTTTTGGATGCATGCTGTATTCATTAGCTTGATTTTTCTCTCGGGTTTGCTTAGTCAGATTTGGAGGTAATGATTTTCAAAACTTCCTATGTGACTTCAGTGCATGCCTTGTAATCTAAGGGAGAAAGGTCTTTTATCTTCCTGTGTACCTCAGCTGTGAGACTGGCATCGTAGTAAAGAGTGTGCTTACCTTTGTCTCAATAAGCCATGTGTGATAGTGCTGCCTGAGAGCTCTGTTCTTTTCCCTTGCCACATGGCAGTGTTCACACCTCAGCTGTTCCCTGCCTGTACATATTCAGGAGGAAGTTGCAAGAACGTGGATTTTTTATTAATAGAAAAATGTTTTTGCTGTCCCTGTGTAAATTTGTGCTTTTTTTATACCTGCAATTGGATTTTTTTCATGTAATCACAGGAATCCAGGGGTATGAGACTTAAGAAATATGGAAAGCATTGTGAGGATCTCAGTCAACCTCGTAATGTTTTTTCGAAACTTATGCTGAAAGAAGGTGTTTTTTGCCATGTGGACATGCTTCAGTGTGGACTTGGCATAGGGGAAGGGAAGACTTTCACGTAATGTGTAAATGTCTCACCTAGTGATGGGGATATTATATAGGACACAACTGCAATTTGCCATGCACATGTGCACTTGCTGTAAGCCCTGCCGATGTTTCTGTTTGGTACAGTGTGTATAGTTTCTTCTGTGATAGGTGACAGCCTGTGACAGATCCTTTCTGAACAAAGGGCAGTTTCTCTGAGGCTCTGTCAGATCTCATCTCCTTGCAGAGAAACTTCAAGAAGTTCCCAAGGTTTTCAACCCAAGTTGCATGGGCTTCTCTCCCACCTTGCCCCTCTCTGCTGCTTTTTCTTCAGGATGATTTCTGCTCGTCACCTAACATGAACTCATCTTGGCTGCTGTTCAGTGCTGAACAAAACAGCCTTGTCCTGAGGAAACAGCACAAAGGAGAGATTCCAGTGACTTTCTCTAGCCTCTGAAGAAAAAGCTTGTGTTGTGTAAGACCTTTTCTTTATGTTCTATAGCAAATGGAGCTGTTAAATATGGTATTACTAGAGACATAACTGATTATCTCCACAGCAGTTGAAAACCATTTCAGAGAACCTTTCACAAGGCAAAGCTGGGGGGCTAATGTATGTAGTGCCATGAGAGCCCCCTGTTGCTAACGGGAAGCTTTCTGTGGAGCCTATCAGTAGCAGATGAGGCTCTCATCTGTCTGCTTAGCGTATCTGACAGTGCAGAGCTCCAGGCAGTGTGGTGTGGATGTGGAAAGGTACAGCTGCTCCACGATGTGAAGCTTGGTGTGGTGTGTGCAGAACTAATGGAGGAGAAAAACCTGCTATCCCTGCAGGTTCCCTTCTCTCCTTCTGAATCTGCCCTATGCAGCCTGAGCATCTCCTGCAGTAATAAATAACTTTGTTTCCTGTAAGGTCCTGTGAAAACACAGGCTTGGGGAGAGCTGGATGCTTTTTCTTTGCTTCACAGTAATTTTATTTTTTTAAATAAGAGAAAGAGATTAGGAACGTAGAGCATCTGGGTCAGGGTAGATGTATGGGCCACAGACTGTGGGCATGGAGGCTCCTAGATATGTGGCAAGTAACACAGGGCCATTGGGACTTCTGTTTCCCTTCCACCTCAAGTAGTGACAAGGTTTGCCCTTCATCCCAACCCTTTGGCAGGCCAGTGACCTACAGGCGAGGATCCAAGTAGGTTCAGTGTTGCCATCTGTTGTATGGCTCTCTATATGGCCTTTAAAGCTTCCTGGTGTCTTAGCAGGCAGACTGCTGGAGACCAGTGAGGCCCCATGTAAACTGTGACAGTATTTCAGCTGTCCTAACACAGGCAATTTCCATTAAATGCTCTGGATTTGATGAATTGCCCTCCCTTTACTTCCATCAAATGCTTTCTCACCTTCTCTAGCTGGAGGTATTGTGTTGTTCATAGACAGAAGTACAAATCCTAAGAGTAGTCCTGTGACAATGGCAGTTGTTTGAGAGTGCAATGTTTCCCATTTCCTCTGTGGATAAAGGCAGAGAGCAAAAGCTTACTGAAATCCAAAAGTCAGTTCAACTTCAGTTGCAGTGGCTCTGGCTTGGCCTTCTACCCTGCACCTGTAACTTGCTGTTCTTAAGGGCTGAAAAGTAAAGTGGTGTCACACTGGTGTCACTTCTACAATGGGTAAATGGAGGCAGTTGAAAACCTCAGATATGAATTTGTCTGCTCTCGGCGTAAGGCTCTGCAACATGGAAAACACTTGGTTTTTTGACAAGGGTGGTTCTAAAAAACTGAGCACTGAAAAAAAGATTATTAACAGTTAGGGGACGTTCCTGAAAATGTTGTTCTTGCAAGGTCTTCCATTGTTACACTACTGGAAACATATACCTAGTCTTGCGTCCCAGTCCTTATTTACAAGAAACCTAAGGGATTTGGATATTCAGTTTGCGACCTCTTCTGTTATCTCACCTAATTCTGTTATTCCACCTTCTTAAACTTCTTTTAAAATGATATTTGAGGTTCTTGTGCCTCTGTTTTGGTGCCCAGGGCTAGATCTGCAGGTTAAAACTTTCCTTGACCTTCAGTCAGCAACATTGGGCAATCACCTAGGCGTTGCTGACTGCCTCAAACTTTAGTTTCTAATTCATTTGATATGAGGACAAAGTATGTTCCTCAGTGTTGGGGTTAACTTGATAGAATGAGAGGATACCACATCACTTAAAATAGTTTACCACACTTAGTGGTGAATGGTGTGGCTGAGAACAACTCCACCACATCTTTTATTTTAGTGGTGGGTGTGCTCCTAAGCTTCCTGGGGATGATTTCTCCCAGTCCCTCCAACAGCAGTAAGGAAAAATGAAAGTCAGGAGAGGGTCACTGCCACTGAGTTGCTGTGCCAGGCTGAAAGCCCAGCCCATTAAATCTGAAAATCCATTCATTGTTTAAGTTTTGATTGTATCTTTCTTTCAGACCAAGGACAGCATAGCCATAGCAACATAAATAGGTGGATGTACATTGGATCACATAATTTGCAGGGTGTCTCTAACTGTGGAAAATTTTGTTGTAAATGTGTGATTAATGCTTTCAATTATTATCTCTAATTGAACAGACATGGAAAGGGCCCACTTTGTAAGCCCCGATAAGCCTGCTGCACAGCTGCTAAGAGAGTACTGAGACCTGGCGGGATCGAACTGCATTGCATTTTGTCTTTTGTAAGCATAGCATGTTGTTGAAGCCTAGCAGAAAAATATGAGTGATTGTTGAAATTCTGTTCCTGTAATCTGCTGAGTACTGATGTCTGAGAAGACAGAAAGGCTGTTTAGCAAATACGCCCTCGCATTGTCATTAGTATTAAGTAATGGGACTTTAATATATTTAGATCATAATAATCTATCAGCTTAATATCAAGTACTCAGCGTGAAGTCCTCAACCACAGTCCTACCTCCTCTTCTTCATTTATCAACAAGCTCAGCAAACAGAAGCCTGCAACAGTGTAAATACAGTACTTATTGCAGGACAGAAGCAGCTTGCAGGCCATATCTTTTCAATCACTGATATATGGGTTATGAAAACTGTTTGAAGACATATTTTTAGATGAAATACAAGTTTTAGAAGCAAAACCTTATTTTTCCCCTCAAAAAGTAGTTTTGATGCAATTCTGGCATTTTTCCATTTGGAAACTTTGGATTAAAATTGTAGTCCTGCTTTATTTCATAAGGCACCTACTTCCCCCTCTTCCCTCCACTCCCTTCCCCACCCCCCGTCCCCAGTTTTTAAATCTGGAACCAACATGTCAGTTGAAAAAAAAAATTCTTTTGAAGATCTCCAACTGAAATGAGAAATTTCTTTGGTAAATTTTTATCTGTGTGCAGTGGGGAGATAATTTTTCAAGCATGTCTCAATGACTTGCTTGTATTTGTAAAGCAATGGCAAGTCTGGAATTAGAAATCATGTCTGCCGAACCTCAGCTCCACGTTTCTAATGCAGTTAGTACTTCTCCCGAGGTGGGTGCTTTTAAAATGATGGCACAATCACTGAAATCTGAGATGTTATGAAAAAGGAAAACCCAGTATTTTGGGAAAACCTTGACAGAACATTGGGGCAGATGGCAGTGGGAGAGAGATGAAAAGCAGTCCCTTGTGCAAATAAAATACATTATATTCGGTTCACCTTGGTTATGGAGCACATTGCACTGAATTTCATAGCACAGTGTTATCACATAAAAAGCACGCGAATAGAAGTCCATGTTGTTGCAATTGCCTGCACTTAAAAAAGGCAACAACCTCCCTACCCCCCACCCACCCATACGAGGAAGCAAGTAGAAAACCCCCAAAGGGCCATTATTAACAGGAAGGGTTGGATCTAGGAGCACTTAGTTCGTTGGGCTATCATGACCAGCTATTGCGGTCGGTGCTACAGGGATTCGCTTTCAGCTGAGGTCTCTCTGGTTTCCCTAGAGATGCTGCCTGGGGTTGTGATTAAGCAGTTAGGACTAGAATGGTGGGGAGCTGGGGTGAGACATTGCAGAGAAACTTGGGTGGGGCCAGTACTTTAGCTTCAACATCAGCGTGTTACTACATGATTTCTGCAAGTGTAAAATCACCGAGACACACATCATGCTGGTAGTATAAGTTGAGTGCTGATATATATATTTTTTACATGGGGGGCTGGGATGCAGACAGCACTCTAATTTGATCTCTTGGACAATGGCAGCAGCAAGGAATTTAATTTACACGGTAAAAGAGATAATGGTCCAAAAGTTAGGACTGCCACATCCTGGGCCTCCCAAGCATGATTAGACAAAAGGAATTTTCATGAGTGCAATTAATTACTTCAGTCCTAGTTGAAGGCTGTATACCTGCACCTTGTGCTGCTATGAAGAGGGCTCGCACTGGCCTGACTCAGCTTAGCAAAGTACGTGGGGTTCCAGCTTGCAGTAGTGCAACACAGGAAGGTGGGTGTTCTCCACAGGTATTTACAACTCAGCAGCAAAAATCAATGCAAAGAAAAGTGTGGTCTGGAGAAAACCTCTGCTGGCTGTCCACTTGGTGCTGCTACTTCCTGCCTTGAGTCTGAATAGGTTAGACCTAAATATCAGACCAACAGTGAGACAGTGTGAGAGGATATACTCTGTTCTTCTTAACATTCAAAGTGAGAGAGGACCCCCTTGTGTTTTCTCTTCACTGATACAAGCCTACCATGAATAATGTGCATCTGTTGTTGTGCATTAGGTTCCTCTTTGGTAGTCATGCTTTCTTGTGTGGGATCTGTTCTGGAAAGAAAGCTGATCTTCCTGCCTAAAAAGGGCTGTATAAGCATGAGGTGTTGTAATATATCTATGTGTATTGGGTTTGTGTGGCAAGGTTTTGGTAGCAGGGGGGCTACAGGATTGGCTTCTATGAGAAGCTGCTAGAAGCTTCCCCTATGTCCCATAGAGCCAATGCCAGCCAGCTCCAAGATGGACCCGCCGCTGGCAAAGGCTGAGCCCATCAGCGACGGTGGTAGCGCCTCTGTGATAACATATTTAAGAAGGGGAAAAGTTGCTGCACAACAGCAACTGCAGCCGGAGAGAAGAGTGAGAATATGTGAGAGAAACAACTCTGCAGACACCAAGGTCAGTGAAGAAGGAGGGGGAGGAGGTGCTCCAGGCACCAGAGCAGAGATTCCCCTGCAGCCCGTGGTGAAGACCATGGTGAGGCAGGCTGTCCCCCTGCAGCCCATGGAGGTCCACGGTGGAGCAGATATCCACCTGCAGCCCATGGAGGACCCCACGCTGGAGCAGGTGGATGCGCCCGAAGGATGCTGTGACCCCGTGGGAAGCCCACACTGGAGCAGGCTCCTGGCAGGACCTGTGGACCCATGGAGAGAGAGGAGCCCACGCTGGAGCAGGTTTGCTGGCAGGACTTGTGACCCCATGGAAGGGACCCATGCTGGAGCAGTTCATGAAGAACTGTAGCCCGTGGGAAGGGCTCACGTTGGAGAAGTTCGTGGAGGACTGTTTCCTGTGGTATGGACCCCACACTGGAGCAGGGGAAGAGTGTGAGGAGTCCTCCCCCTGAGGAGCGGCAGAGACGATGTGTGATGAACTGACTGCAACCTCCATTCCCTGTCCCCCTGTGCCGCTTGGGGGGAGGAGGTAGAGAACTTGGGAAGAAGGGAGGGGTGGGGGGAAGGTGTTTTTAAGATTTGGTTTTATTTCTCATTATCCTACTCTGATTTGACTGGTAATAAATTAAATTAATTTTTTTCCGCAAGTCGAGTCTGTTTTGCCCATGATGTTATCTCCCTGTCCTTATCTCGACCCATGAGCCTGTTGTTCTATTTTCTCTCCCCTGTCCAGCTGAGGAGGGGAGTGATAGAGCAGCTTCAGTGGGCACCTGGTGCCCAGCCAGGGTCAACCCACCGCACCATGGAATAAGCTGCTAAGGTTAGCAATTATCTCAACAGAGGTGAGCACACTAGGTGCTGCTTGAATGCTGCTGACTTGGGGGTTTTGTTGGTGCAGCAGGAATATACCAACCTGGCTTTCGAGCTAGTAGGATTTGCTTGTTGCTCATTACGTTTGAGCTCCACAGAAATGTAATTTCCCAGGGTCTGGCAGCTCAGTCAAGACCATGTTTCTGAACAAAAGAATGACTTTAGCATTTAGAGATCAAGTAAATACTTCCTTATAGCAGTGACCCTGCAGGAGATGAAAGCTATGTTTCTAGTGTCAATTCATTAACAGAAGGCCTTTATGCCAAACTACAGCTACTTGAATGGATTTCCCGTAGATTTTTCACCATGTGTTGGGATCACAGCAGGAAACTTATTAGTTGTGACCTCATCAGAGGGGAGAGAAAGGTGAGAAAAGGTGATAGATTCATGAAATCAATTTGGACATGCACAGCTGATATTTAGAGAGTGAATTTTCTTTGCATGTTCCCTATTTTTAATAAGCCTCCTTTATAGAAGAAACTGTTTTCTTCTGCCTTGCCTCCCAGGGTTTGTCTTTTAAGAACTATCCTCAAATTGCCAAAAAGTGAAGCAATCAGCTATTTTATTTGGTGAACCACTGACTTTTTCCATACCACTGTCTGGTAATGAATGACTTCAAAATGGGAAGAGAGATCAAAGACTTCTGCTTGCCACAAGACAGGTGAGGTTTTGGCAAAATGTCTCAAGTCTTTTCCTCTGTCTGTATGTAGTCGTAGATACCCCGTATAGTGATTAGCTGTGTGTCATCTGTGTCCCATGTCCCATTCCACGCCCACCCCCACCATCAATCTCAGGTGCAAGGCAGAGCTGGACTGCTTCAGGGCCTGTGAGGGAATCACACTCTTGCTCCCAATGGGAAAATACTTTCCGCTATGTGTAACAAAACCAGGTAACTCCTTCCTTTACACCAGCTCATCTCTAGCCAGGATGTCTAGTATGCCTGCAAAGGTCTTGCAATTGAGCCTTTGACCATGTCTTGTTATACCTGCCTCCTGCACACTCTTTCACGGGATTGTGGCTCTTTCTTGTTTGTGTAGTGCTCGTCTGTGTGGCTTCAGCTGACTTTCTACGCTGAAGTTGTACAGCAGCAAACAGGTCTTTGTATGTTTCTCTTAGTTTGCATGGAGAAATTTGTGTCCATTTTTTTCCCTGTAGTCTTTTTTTAAAATGCATCCTCCATGAAAGAAATATCCCAGTCTGAAGTTCATCTGTGGCAATGTGTGTAGCAGCTCACAAAATTACCTCTCTGAATTGACAGATCTGTCTAAATTGGTCGCACAAAGAACTAGGAGCTAGGGGGCATTGAAGGAGGCTGGCAGGTTGCAAGCATAAAATAAGCAAGAGGAGATGGCTCTTCATTGAAGTTTACCTACGGAGCCACTTGCCACATAATATAGTGGTTGCCGTTTATTGTTGATAAAAGCTCTCACTGTTTCAGCAGGAGTCTTGAGCTTTATTGAAAATAAATTGATTGAAACATGCTAAATACATAAACCAACATTTGGCTCAAAGTCCCAGACTCCATAAATGGTTGGATGTTGGAAGAGGACCATGAGGAAGATACCATACCTGCTTGTTGTTAACCTCTTCTTAATGGATCCCTAAGGTCAAGGGTGGGGGTTGGCTTCTGTCCAAGAGTGTCTATGGGGCTAGGCATGCCCTTGCTCTGACCAAGTATGACCATTCCTATGCTTTTTGCTGTTCTTAACAGTGTGAAACTTGTATTAAGAGGAGCATGCCTAGCCAAAGAAATGGCTCTGCTAATCTTCTTTTTGAGGTTATGCTTTAACAAGTTTGACAATTTCTTCTTGCTATGTTTGTTAGAGAGCATGTGCAAATGTGAGTCAAGTCATAGAAGATTTTCTAACAAGCAAGAGCTGGAAAAAAATCTAACCTTTTTTTCTCCCCCAAACTTCAAACTGTGAAAGGGGAAAAGTATGTATTATCTATCTTGATTTGTCATGTTTTTGTTTCTTGCCTCCTGTACTATTTTTTCCAAATTTTAAAAATGTAATAATAATTCTTAATTGGCCAAAAAGGGGAGGAGAAAAATGAGTTTTATTTCCCTGTCCTTAAGCATGGTCTTATGTGGTGTTAAACTTACCCTTGTTTTGCCCAATTTTGTTCACCTTTCCTGGGTCACTTTGTCTTACACAGGCAGGAAGCGGTACTGTATTCAAGTGAATTTTGTGTATTGCATTCAGGGGGGCTTCTGGTTGTTAAGGCCTGTGTGTAGCAAGCAATGGAAACATTTGCACTTTGTGCTTGGAGCAGCTTAACAGGGAGACACAAAAAAGGTGACTCAACGTTACTGATATTCATCTTCGTTGTATTGATCTCACATTTTAATGATAGAGGAAACCTGTTCACTTGACGCTAGTTCATTTCCAGCTAATCCTAATGGGAAAGGTTCTAGAGAAAATTTATTTTTAAATACTTAATCTCTTTAGCAATTAGGTGGAAATAATGTAGTGTGTGCAGGATTTGGGCTTTCAAATACTGTAAAAGGCTGTAATTTACAACTTAAATAGTGTAGTTTGTGGTTACCCCGAGTCAGGAAAATGAATCCTGTGAAGGATTTAATAGAAGTTGTAAGATGATAGAAAACGTAATATCTTTATGATTAAAGTGCTCCAAACTTTGTGTTTTGGCGACTTTATTGTACAAACACCACTAACTGCAAAATCAGGCTGGAGATGGATCTTGACAAACGCTTGAAGAGCTGGAATGCTATGCCAAAAAATGTGCATCTCGGGAAAGGAAAAAAGCTGTCTGGATTTCTTGCCGTGTATCTAAAGATAGAGAAGCTGGTGGGCAGGAACACAAAATAGGAGAACACTTTTCCCACAGGACTTCATTCTGTTATCTCCAGCCCTAAACAGAGAAGTACTGAGCAGGTACCAGAACTCTGAGGAGAACAAATTCTTCCCTTCCTCCTTATTTTCTGTCTCCACTTTCAGGAGCAAAAGGGTCTCTCCAGACTGGGAGACTGCAATTGGCTCTGCAGTCCCAGTGATGGGAAGAGAAGTAGCAACACCTTCCTCTGTGTCTGTCTCAATGGGGGAATGGCTACTCCACAGGCACGCAGGTTGGTAATGCTGGGAGCTGCTCTGTGGCATAGCAGGATAAATGGAGAAAGCAATTGCATGGTTTCTTTCAGGGCAAAACTAATTTCTCAACAAAAAGCAAGACAACGCTATGACTGCTGGGTATTCTGGTAACAAAAATAGATTGTTTTTGTTAAACAGCTGAAAACACAACACTTCCACGTTTTGTCTAAAATTTTTGATGACAGGAAATTATGCATGAAGAAAAGAGATGTATTTTGGCTTGCCCTTTTTTTTTTTTTTTCTTTTTTTCCCCTGCTTACTCAGGAGGCAGTTTTCCACAGAAATGGAAGTTTTGGTTTGCAATGGGAGATGTTTCCACTAGCAAATGGTGGAGTGAGGAGGCTAAGGTCCTCGAGAAGGAGAGTAAATCAAATTCAGGATGCTGGGAGCTGTGTGATGTAGTGCTTTGCAAGGACCTGAGTGACTCGACATTGTAACTGTGTGGCAAGGCAGATGAGCTTGGAAATGTGGACTCAGGAGGGATATGTCAGCTGAGGATTGGCTCTGCTGAGGCTCAGCAGTGGGGAATCAGGTCTAACTGTGGTTTGGAGACATGGATGTAAGTTCGATACTGTACCTGCTTTTGCAGCAAAGCCAAGATGCAAGTAATTTTATAACAGTGAATGTTGTGATGTATTAATCATAGACTTAAATAAGTTGCGAGACGGAGTTAAATGGAAGTTACGGTATTTAATTTTGTTTAAATGAAGGGGGGGTTTGTACTGATTAAGAAGGCTAATGCAATTGTGGACCTGTTTCCTGTGCATCCACTTTCCCTGGTCATTTGGCAGTTTCTGTAGCAAGAACTGGGTGGCATATGACGGGATGATGCATCATCCCAGCGCTGTGGAATCTGAAGTGGCATGTGGCGTTTCCAAGTGCTCCTGCTGAAAGAAGGAGCAGTGAGTCTGCTGTGTCTCAGGCGGCCTGGTGGAACAGGGAATGGGATTAACATGACTAGTCTCTGTTTGGCTCAACAAAATGGAGTGCGACTTCTTCAGGCAAGAAGGTAAAATAAATCATTTCAATTGAGAAACTATTTAATAAAAATGAAACAGCTTTTTTTCTGAACTCTTTCATTCTGCAAAAAAAAAGGTTAATGCTTTCTTGTAAGCACTTCTATTTTCTCCTACACAGAAGAAAAAAGATTGAATTACAGAATTTCCCATTCAATAGAAATGTTGATTTCTGCCTGCCCTCTTCCCCCTGCCCCATGAGGCAGAAGATTATTCTTGAAACTGGTAATAAAGGACCAGAAATGGAACACTCAATTACAGTGGAGAGTGAGACACTTGTGTCAATATTGCCATTTAAACATGGATGGTGTCGAAAAGAAATTTTTTTTTCAGAGGTCTGCTCCTGCAGTTCCTCATTAGCCACTGATGCTGAAATATATTTCTGTCTCTAATATCTTCTACTGAGATCTGTTTGTTGTGCTGGGCATGTCTGAAAACTTCATCTTTTCATACATACAGTTAAAGGAGAATTACACTTTTTTGAAATACTGGTTGGGGTCATGGGTGAGAGCTTTTCAGAAGCCTGGACTAAAAAGGTTCAAGAAACTTAATTTTGACTTGGGAAAGGAGGTAACAGTGGAGGGAATAAATGGAGGTAAAAGATAAGATAATAGTGAACTGAATGAGTCATGCATGGCAAAAAGCAATTCACTGAATTAATGCTTGCTTTGTCAGCTGGCATGTTTTGTAGGCCTGGGAGCAGAGCTGAAATCTGGAGATGGCCAGAGAGGTAGTTCTCAGAGCTCTTCACTCTGCACATAAGAAAAGGGAAAAGAGACTGTAGATGAGAAGCTGATGGATGGGGACGTCCTTTAAAGTAAGAAGGAGTTCAGGAAAAGGTAGAAAGGAAATTGGCCCTGATCTGAAGTGGGATGGACATAGACCTGGGAATGCAGCCAAAGGAAAGAATGATGCTTCTCCAAGTCCAAAGGTGCTGAGACCCATATGGATGCGGTGGGGGCAGAACACCCTCTCCGGTGCTCAGTTTGGTAGCCATGAATAATATTCTGGCTTAACAAATGAGGTTTGTGTGTTTTTTGGCAGACCTGTCAGCTCCTTTACTGTTGTGGCCTATCTGCAGTGTCTGGTCATCCTACTCATTGACTGAATGCAAGGCAGAGAGATGGAGAGACTGCAGTCAAGGTTTACTTGTTGTCTGCAGTGATGTATTGACTTCCTTGCAGGATATTTCAGTGTTTTTTTCCTCCCTAGTGCAAATGTGAAGTCTGAAATTCATATGAATACACACTTTTTTTAGCTAAGCATTTGTGCAGGCAGTTTCTGAATAGATAAATCAGAGGCTTCTGTTACTTAGATATCTTAAAGGGTAATATCTTAGAACTGCAAGGTAATAGCATTCTCCTGCTATAATTTCTCTAGCCCATTAGTCTGGAGAGTGATTTACACTTGCAGGAATTAAGAGAGTTGTCCAGCCCATACAGGACGCTGTGCCTGAGGTGGTACAGGTATATCTGTAATGCAGCTCCCTACGGTGGTTTCTGATCAGCTCTGAATGAGGTGGAGGTTAAACCAGGAGAGGTTCAGGATTTGAGGTCCTACTTTATATTAGTGATATTCCTGCTTAAAAAAGGTTGAACAAAAGTAATAACTGTTGTAAGTATCTTGCATAAATAAATGATAGAATGTGCAACAGCAGTGGCAATATTAAAGATGTACCAGATGTACTCAGGAGGTCATTTAGTCCAGCTGCCCGCCGTGAGCAGGGCCAACAGCACGTTCAGACCAGGTTGCTCAGGGCTTTTTTCAGCACAAGGACAGATTCCTGACTGCTCTGGGCAAGCTGTTCCAGTGCTTTATTATCTCCCAAATGAAATCAGAAAATAGTCAAGAGGCAAAAATAATTTCTTGTTTGCAAATTTTGTTGTTTTGGTTTGGTTTTTTTTTAAACCAGCCCCTCTCCCTATTTTTTTATGTTTTTGTGACTTGAAGGATATCAGATCCCCTTTTCTGTCTTATTTTTAAGACATTTTTTAAAACTGAAAAACAGTGGAGAGTAAAAAAAATGCATAGAGAGGAAATTTCAGTTTCTTTCTTTTAAGTAGTTTTCTATCTGTGCAGAGGATAGAGCAGGATTGGAGGAGATCACCTGCTGTTTCTGACATAATCCTTTGGGATTTGAAGATGTGAGAGTAGAGTCTATTTCTGTTCTTTGTTGCTTTCAACAGCAAAGGCAGCTTGGAACTGAAGGACTGAGGCTCAGTCCCTGGTTGTATTGAAACAGATTCAGTTTACTTTCCTGTATCAAACTCATTCCTAACAGAAACTGTAGCCCAGCCAGCATGCTGCTAGGGGTGTGGGCAAGTGTATCACCAGGGAACACTTGTGTTGCGGTGGAGTGCTGTAGTATGGTAGCCAAAAATGGACTTCTCAATTGCTAGGTTCCTTCCTCTGAACCAAAATGTTACTGCTTTGGACTACCACCAGAACGCTTGGCCTGTGCCCAGCTACACCCACCTTCCAATCAATGGGTATTTAAAATTTGCCTGTGTACGAGACAGCTTTTATGCTGCTGCTGGACAAGTGAGCTGTCAGGAGGACAAGGCTATTGGAAGGACTTTAGCCAGGCTCCCAAAGCTGAACTGCTATAGACTATGCTAATAAAAATAAGGAAGTAATCAAAAACAAACCGTTGCAGAGCCAGGTTCTTGCGCAGAAGGCGATGCAATGAGGAGCAAACCAGTGTTTGCCAAGTGGGAAAAAGGACACTGACTGGCAAGGAGAAATGTTATTTGCTGGTTTGAAGGACAAGCAAGTGGAACAAACCCAAATCGCTGCCTATTCATCAGAAGGGGAGGATGTGGAAATTAGAGGTGGCAGTTTGTAGCTGGCATTTTGCAATGACAGGTCTCTTTAAACTTAGTGATAATGCCCGCAATTTTTTCCAGCCAAGCTTGGAACAACTTTGCCTTTGCCTCCTCACTTTCTGCAAGATCTGTGTGAAGCCTGGTGATGATGGGCAGATTGTTAATTTCAATCATCAGCCCAATGGGATCAGGGAAGCGTGGCAGCAATAATCAAAAATGGATGCTTAGAGTAAGGAGGCTGACAAAGCAGTAGGAGCAAATATTGGCAAGTATTAGCAAATATTTGTTAGTACCACTGCTGTTATACAGTTCAACGTGAGTTCCAGCCGGTGTTAGAGAAAGTTTAGAGCTCTGCTGGAACAAATCGTAAAGCAGTAATGGAAATTTTGGGACCCAGCTGTTGGGGAACAGCTGGAACTTTCTGACAAGCTGAATTACAGTGGGATCAGGGTGCCTGACACCTTATATCCCATGAAAAATCCCATCCTAAGACGTTGCTTTCTGCTTTGCATCACTTCTCCAGGTAGTGTGGGTACGTCCTGCCTCTGCTCTCACCAGTGGGAGCTTTGCCACATGCTTTCAGTGGGTCTGTGCTTTCACTCTGCCAGCTTTATTTGCCAGATTTGCTTTATATTCTGCAAATGCTGAACGAATTCATATGGCAGATTTCTGGACTAGCCTCAGACCAGTTATGGTTTAATATGGAAAATAAAAAAGTGGGTTTCAAGTACCACACGTTCTACTATCTCTGTTTGCCAGTAAAAGAGTATATGGAGGGACAGAGCAAATATCAACTGAAATCCAATTTTTGGCTGTCTGCTTTATCAGTGAAGGCCAAAAGTTTCTGTGATTTGCCCCAAAGGGACCATCAAGTTCACAGACATTAAGTATTGAATTAATTTATTGAATTCAGAGATGTTCCTGGAACATACAGTCAGATCCTCTCATGTATTTAGCACCCAATATTGGAGAACTCCTTTGTACATCAATGATAGTTTAAAAAAAATTCTTAAGAACATAGGTTTGCCAGAAATGTTCTGAGGGGTAGTAGGGGTGGTATTTCAATTTTTTAGTAGAAAAATTCAGAATTAACTTAAGTTTTGATTTTTAGTTTTGGGTAGGAGAATATTGAGGTGCTGTTGTACATTTCTCTCTTCCATTCCCTGTACAATTATGGATGTACAGGAAAAAAGAAGGCTTGTTCAAGATTTTGAAAAGGTCCCTGCAGTAGAGCAGGCTGGTTTCACAACAGCTTTCAGAGTTTCAAAACAAGTTTGAGAATTTGCGCTTATTTTGAAAACCAGGTACTTCTGAATGTTTTCATGATACTACGTAGTATCAATAGCTGTACCTTCAACTTACAGGTCTTTCTAATAATAAGAGAAAAGAGAGCCCTAGATCTGAGAGGTCTTTCTTTGTCAAAAGGAAAAAATTTTGTGGAGGCATCTTGAATAAGATGTGATTTTTGAAAACAGTTTCTCGAAAAATATTTACCTTAGCAAAAAATATTCCAGCCAGCTCTCCTCAGGACCCATTGTGTCTAAGGGCAGATCTTGAAATTATTTCAGAAAAGATGTGATATGTGTATCTCACACAGATGTCGGTGCTAGTGTTTAAACAAATATTGCTACAATCAGTTAAAATATACAAACAGAAACCATGCAGATAATACAAATAATAAAATAGACAAATTTGCTCTTGCAAATAACACTTCTGAGCTGCATCTGCAATCCTAATTTCTTATGTTGGTTGAAAGGGATGACGACTTCGGAATATTTACGGAGTGAGCTATGCTAATCATCTCTCCTCAGCTGCTGTAAGGTCAAATTTGGAGGTTACAACTTAGACACTCACACTGAAATGCAGAAGGCCTAATATTTCATTACTGGGAGCTTCCTCGGTTCATTTAAACTAGGGTAAAATAACTACTTTGATTTGTTAGTGCAGTAAACCTGTTTTGCACTGGCATAAATTAGAATGTCAGATGTGAAACAGTAAAGTGAGGATTAGAGATCTGGATTTCTACATGGAAAGTGAACACTGTAGTAAAAAAATACTACGGCTGAATGTGGGGGGTACAGTGGGAGATTGTTCTCACACCAGGTTTTAATTATGGTAGTATCAAGCCTAAGAAATTCCACTGAACTTTTCAGTTTTGCTGTACTGTATTTGAGCAGAATTTCATCAGCCATGGCGTGCATTTCTAATGTATAATCCTGTTGTAGTTAATTTATAATAGACATGTCCCTGCTAAGCAGTGCTAAAGGGGCTAAAATGAAGTAGATGCTTACAATAAATAGAAACATTTATCAGTCCTTCCAACGAGAAGTGAGATTAAAGTTCTCACTTGCTACTATAGATTCCTGTCTATAGAGGTTTTGAAACGTTTTCTTCTGCTTCTCCGAATCCCTTCCTGCAGTTTTTCTTTTTCCTTTTGATTTTGAAAAACTCACTGCTCTTCTGAACCTAGCATGTCAGATGGATTTGTCCTGTTTTGCAAAAAGGAATGCAAATTGTTGAGAGTGCTTGACAACTGTTTAAACACCATTGCTTATAGACAAAAGGGGTGCAGCTTTCTTCAGCCCCTGGTGTTTGGACTCTTTCATGGATGATGTGAACCTAGAGTGTCTGTTGAACAAGTGATTGCTCAGAGAAAGGCTCCCAGGGATTTTATTGAAATCAAAAGGAGGGATGCAGCATTTGCATGGAGATCAGGGAAATAACTCGCACATAGCAGTGACAACTCTTTGACACGTACCACTGACTTCAGTTTTAACTCCCATGCTACAGGTGCAGAAATGCCTGAAGAAGTTTTGCTACTGTGCTTAGCTTTTCCACTTTTGTATCTCTGCTCTGCATGCCATGGTCACCCAGGTCTTTGGCTGGGCTCCTTCTGGAGTACAATATAGGAGATGTTTCAATCTTAATCTTTGGTCAGGCATGGTTACTGAAGGGGATTGGATCCGATGCGTATGACCCTCCTCTTGCTCACTTTTCTTCTCCTAGTGTTTTCATCTAAGAACCCTGAATGTCTCGCCAAGCTCCTCCTCAGCTCTTGTGCCTTCTCTGCTTATCAGGCATCCAGCGAAGGGGGCTACTGTAAATTCTTCTCCTGGATAGCAGGCACAGGACTCTAGAAAACAGCCAGCAGGTGCAGAGCCTGGGGAGAAAGCTATGAGATGGGTTTCTGACTGGGAAGATTGGTGCAGAGCAGGGACTGCTTGGAAAAGGATGGTCTGGGCAGAGACTAAGGAGAGAGAGGCGAATCTGGGTGTGTGCTGAGTGGCTGTTGTAGAGAAGGATCCCAGGGAAGAGAAGAGGTGCTGAACATGTGGGTAAAATAGCCTGAGACGACCTCCTCTTCGCTAGATGAGAAATGTGGTTGTGAGAAAGAGCCTGTAAGGAAACCAGCTAATACAATACAGAAATATGAAGAGAGAGCACTTAATTGTGTGCTTACACTAGCATATGCCCAAGTGCCTTCTTGAATCATGGTTCTGCTGCTGTGAAAGAATAAGACAACTGGATTTGTCACTATTTACTGCTAATCAATTTCTATTTACTATTAATCTATCTCTATTTACTATCTCTATTTACCAACTCTATTTACTGTTTGTTTGTCACCTTTCCCTCACTCAGCAAAGAAATGTGTAAAGAATAAGCCTAGACTTCAGTAGAATCAAAGAGAGATTATTTGAGATTGTCACAGACCAAATCATTAGAGTTTCTTGTTTGGCTTGTGGTTGAAGGCATCCTCTCTAGAAATCATCTTATGAATCTGTTCACCTTCCCAGACTTGCGGTTTTGTTTGCACAGTAAACTAAATTAATTTATTAAACCAAGCAGTCATAAAAAGAAGCTAAATTAAAACTGATCTTGGATGATATTCTAATTGGACCTAGCCTCTTGAGGCAACGTGCTGTGAAGAAGCCTGCCATTTTTCAGATGCATTGCAGCAACTGGTCTTTGCCTTCATGCTTCGCATGATAAAGACCTGCTATCAGCCACAACTTCGGCCTGCCTATATGCAAGGTTAATGGAGCTAATCAGGATGTGGGGAAGGGAAAATAGTGGGTGGGTGGGTTGCCTAACAACAAAAGGTAAGATGGGAGCAGGAGCTTTTTTCCAGATTGTTTCTAGAGATTCACAACATTGATCTCCGTTTCCCTAAAATCAGGGGAAAAAACCTCTGGTGACTGCCTGCCCTTCTGAGTTTTAGTATGCAGCCCACCTACACACAGCCCTTTCTTCTGCAGAAGCTGGCTGTACAGTCTGTCTTGATTAGATCTTATAGCTTTGGCATTTTTTCAAATTCTTTCGATACCCATCTTGTCAAATCTGTCAATTCATTCTTAAAATACTAACAAAACACGGAAGACAAGGTAACGTGTCTAGCCTGGTATTTAAAGCTTTCTTTGTTTTGATGTGCTATTACTCCTTATTTTTCTCCCTGTGAGAGACACAAAAGTGAAAGAATAGATACCAGATCAACAATCAAATTACAATGACTACTTTTTAGAAGCCCATGCTGTCATGATTCACTGTAATCAACAGCAGTACTCCCAGTGCAGGAAAGGAATTGAGATAACCTGATAAAGTACCTCTACTGTATCTAGGCTTCATCTGGCCCAAGCTTTTGCTTCATTAATACTTCAGGTTGTACTAGGTTGTACTTTGCTTCTTAAAAGAGATCAGTTGGGGATGCGTTCTCATGGCTGCAGTTTCACAGTAGTAGTGTAGTGGGTTAATATGTGTAATCTTTTTTTAGTGCAGTTGTTCCACAGAAAGGCTTCAATTTAAGTTAAAGATTTGTTATTTTTTGTTCTTCTTGGGAAGAATATATAATTTATCTGACTTTGGGAGAGCATAATGAATAGGAATAATAAAGGAATAATGTTAAAGAACATAATTATGGTCTTCCATGTTATTGTTGATTGTGTGTGTCTGTGGAGGAGCCTTGGGTAAGGTCAGACCACGTGCACAGTGTTTGTCCTGACCATGTGTTGTGATAGTGGAAGTGAAATCCAGATCTAAAGGCTGGGTGAGAAAGCTGCAGTGGCTCTGGGTGGCTGAGTGACCAGGACTGTTTATAAATGTATACAAGAAAAATGCCTTCTTGGGCCTGAACTTTTGCAGAAGGGGAAGCAGCAGTCAAAGAGTGATAGGACTTGCTCCCAGCAGTCGTGATAATACTAGGACTTAGTCCTGCAGAGTCCATACAAACTCCTTGGCTTCTGGAATCTACACCTCTTTAGAAGGCTGAGGGTTTCTGTTACTTGCCATAATGACATCAAACAAAGCCTCCTTTCCAGAGCATGTGGCTTGTGGAGAGGGAAATGAAGGACCTCACCTGGCTTCTCTTTGGCTGAATGGGGCTGCTGTGTTGAAAGCTTCCCTCCCTTTTCTTCATCCCTCCTAAAGTGTGGATGTATGCAGAGATGAACACCTGGGATGACATTTTGGTGCTTGCGTGAAAGAAGCAGTGTAGCTTTAAGAGCCCATGAGCCCTGATTAAGTGTCTTATTTTTTACATACATCATAAATAAGACTTCAAAGGTTTGAGAGTGAGGAAGGGGGATGACAGCACGTTCTCCCATTCACTAGAAACGTTTTTGCCTGCCAGAACCATTTAGTGAATCTGCTAAACAGCTTTGTTAAGGTGTTTATCCCACCAAAACAGTTCATAGCTGTGGGCATGCAGGGGTATAGAAACTAATTCAGGCTATGCCAAGCATACAGGACAATGCTTCTGAGCCCGACACAATATAGTGGCTCATCTGCATAATCCCTCCATCCTGCTTGAGATGGAGGAGAACGGAAAAGCAGTAGATACTATATGTCAACCCTGACAGCTTTATTAACATTAGAGAGTCTGTTCTGGTCTTGCTACTTTCTCCTTGCCAGCATTCAGCCTGCCCCCTTTGGGGAGTTTGGAAAAACCTGGAAGGGTGGGAAGGATGCAGGGATTTCTCTTTATACTCTCCCCAACTGTATCTGAAGATGCTGCAGGTTGTCTTTGTCACTCTGCAGATAACGACATTCAAGCGAGAACGTACGGCTGCATGGGCTGGCCTGTGTAAGGTAGAGTGTATAGCATGTGAGTAGGGGAAGCCAAGGGCAGGTTTCCAAAACCGCCAGCTCTTATTTAGGCATGTCCATGAAGTGGCTGGATTTTCAATAGGCTACTGCTCTCAGCAGGAGTGCTGGGTGCTAGGCCCTTCTGAAAATTTGGCTTCTTGACAGTACGATGCATCACTTGGTTGAAAAGATTGCTTTCAGCACCCTGTGAATAATCCGTTCTGTTTGAGTGTAAATAATATCTCTAATATTTCCTTTTTGGCTTTTGTGGAATATTGTGGATTTTTTTTTTCTCTGAAAAGGCAAAGAGAGTCTATCTCTATTTATTGGAGTTGAGTGAATAATTTGCAATGAATAATTTATTCAGGGAATCAAGTCTTTTCTGCTTGCAAAAATCTCCACTCTTCAATTACTTACCCAAATGTGTGTGATAATTTTTTGTACTGATTCTCTCTCTTCTCCCCCTCCCCGCCCATCCTTTCTCATGGAGTTGGGACAAGTTCAGCTTGGGACCTTGTTGCTCAAAAATGTTGTATAGTGTGGCAGCAGCTCCTTGGTTAGGTGATCATGTGTGTCTGTCATGCAGGCATTTAAAATGATATTGGTTCTAATAAGCATTTGGGGCAATATAGATCAATTGTTCATGGTTTGTAGAAAGTACTTCCAAAAGGGAGAATGGAATAATTTACTGAAAAATTTCTATGACTGAGCACTGACATCAAAACATGTCCAAGTGTTAGACTACTTTATTTTGTGTGAACCTATTATATAAGCAGTGACGTAGGAGAAAGGTAAAAAAGAAATGAAGGAAAAGGTCTCAGACCTATGGTTCTTAACCACTTGCAGTGTTCAATTAAACCATTTGCCTACCAACTAGTTGTCTCATGTCACTAGCCTATACAGATCCTTACAGCCTAGGGTTTCCAAAGTTTTGCGCGTAGAAAACTACTTCACAGGTGGAACACCAGATGATAAACCTTATAAGACTGCTCGTCTGCTGTGCAATAATGTCGTGTCCACTAGGCAGAATTTTTATAAAATCCCATTGAGAGTTGCACAGCACCTGAATGCAGCCAGTAAGTGGCTCCTTTATTTTGGAGGCATCTGTCCTTGTGCTGTAGCTGAACGTCCAAATGAAGGCTTGCAGGTACCCTTATCCACACTATTACCAGCCTGCTGCATGTCCTTACCCCTGGTTTGTTTGGCTTGGTTTGTGTAGTTTCTTTGCTTATGTAGATTGTAAAGCCTTCACAACAGGGACTCTCTCCCTTATCAAATAAATCTGCAGGAGGCAGAGCAATGGGATGGAGAGACTTCTGTGCCCTGCCTCTTGATGGCATGACAGCAGATGTGGTCCTGTGGACTTCAGGGGGCAGGATCAGGCTTAATATTTCCAACTCCTTTAATTTCACTGAGCTACTTAGGGAGTAAAGTGCAAGGTCTCTAGTAGCACAATTAGTCAAAAGACTGAGATGAGATACTTCGTAAAGATAATTCACACCTCCTTCTGTAGTCGGCAAAAGGGACATCTCTGTCAGATGCTGACATGGAACTGGCTGACGTGTTCTGGGGCACCCTCCGGCAGTCTGATCAGTTGAGTAATTTTGGCACCTAAATTAAGTGCTTAAAACGAGATGGTGTGAATATGTGTCTTCAATATAATCTCAAGCAAAGTGGCTGGAGATGCATCCCACGTTTCTTTCCCAGTCAGTAGATACCTATGTTATGAAGGCTTTTAAGAGGTAATTGAGTTGTGGCCATGCAAAGAGTGAGCTACGTGATACTTATCTACAGGTCCTGTCTGAATTTGTATGTGATCAGTACAGCATTGTCCCAGATTGTAGGGCACCTATGCAGCTGATGTTGGCACCATGTTTCTAGCACAGGTGAAAATCAAATTAAGCAGAGTGTAAAGGCTCCATGGACACCTGGAGGACACCTTAAATTTGTTTAAATTTTTAAACAAAATTTAAACCTTACAGAAGTTACGTGAAGGTTAATTTTCTTTAGTGTTCTTTTGTCAGCTTGAGGCAGTAGCCTGTTCTAGCCTATCTGTGCTGTCTTACTGCTGGCAGGAGGATTAGTACTTTTGAGGATTGCTCTACTCCAGGGACCATTTCTGGGACTGCAGGGATGGTGTCAGTGAACTGAGAAAGTCTCTTGATAGTCTGCATTTACCACAGCACACCTGGACCTGGAACACTTCTCTTTAACAGACAAATCTTTGTCAGAGAAACTAAGTAATGAACTTTATGCAAGCCTTTCCCATGAATTAATGCTAACTAAATCAATAGCAAACCTAGCCCGCTACTCTTAGCTTATTTCCTTCTCTCTCTATACATGAGCAAATGCTGACATACATGCTAACTGCACAAATAGCACAGACCAGTGGAGGGTGTCCCTAGGATGAAAGCCACAAGCAACTGGGCAGCGTGGCCATCAGTGAGTTTTGGGACCAGGCTTGTAGTGAGAGAAAAGAATGACAAGGGCATTCTGGAAGATGCTGGATCAGATGATGTGTCTCACCATGTTTTATGTACCCATAACTCCCAAAGCAGCCTGCCCTTCAACTTCCCCTTTTAAATTGTTATAAATGATTTAACTTCAACAAAGAACTGTGTACATGAGGTGACAGAATAAATTGCTTTAAGTAAAGCATACCATGTTGCTCTTAAATTCCCTCTTGAATTTTGGGTTGTGACTGGCTGGTATCAAAATCCTTCATGTGCTTAGCCAATTAGCAGAAATCCCGTGGAGGCTGAAGCAGTGGCTTGTGTCTGCCCGAATGACCGTGCCCATGCTTCTTAGCCTGACCAGACTCCATGCCTGTGTACTGAGGCTGTTAGTCCTTCCCTACATTCCAGTGCAATGATGAATTAAAGGCCTTTCTAACATGAGAAGTGTTTTGATTCAGAAATATTGAGGCCGCTGTAAGAGAGGAATTTTGTTGATATAAAATCACCACTTTGTCATAAATCATCTTCTGTGAAAATGTTATGCCTTTGGGGAAAAAAATAGGAAACAAAAGAAATTCCTGAGGGAGAAAGATAGTATCTGATAAGTGAAATTAGTCATAACTTGGGAAAAATGTATGGTAAAACTTGAAAGCAAGATCTTATGAAATAATTTTGTAGGATTTCTTAGAATAATTTTTGTTTTCTAGATCATGTTTTTCTTGTATAAGACATTGCTAGTGTTTATAAAATCTCGTAATCTACTAATTGCTTACTAAGCCTTTTCAAGCTATTTGGATGTGCAAGTGTTTCATAGAGAGAAAGCTGCCCTACTAAATATTGCTCAGTGCGGGAAGTGAAAAATGTCTAGTCAGAGGAACCAAAGCCAACACAGTAAGCTTAAAAATCATGGCAGAAGCTTAATTCTAACCAGATAAAATGCTGCTTGAATCCCCCTATAAACTAAGCCCCAAGGGTGCAAACTACATTTTTATGAGATGGTTCCCCAAACACCAGTTTTGTAACTGCATATAACCTGAATGTGCATTTCCACAGACTTTCTGTAGCAATTTGTATAAGGCTTATTGTATCACACAGATACAATACTAAAAATAACATTTTAGTTAGAAAATACTCACCTGTGGGACCTGTGGGAAACCCTGTTTATTTGCATTTGGTGTTTGCATTTCTTGCTGTAAATGTTTAATACATGCCTCTTGTTTCAGATTGCATGAGCCCTTAATTTGGGTTATCCAGCACCATCTGTAGTCAACAGACTACAAAAAGAAGATAGGCAATGCTCTGGATGTTGTAATAGCTACATCAATTTTTGGTGTCATTTTTACACACACATTACATAGGTGCATAAAATTAGGTGCCAGATTCTCTGCCAGCAGTGTTTACCAGTAGGTAGTTGTGGACAGTTGGGGGCTATCAGGTATCAGAAAGTTGTCCACGGAAAAAGCTATTGAACAAAACAAACCAACAGCAAGAAACACTCTCATTTCCCCAGGCAAGCAAATAAAGGCTAGAAGTTGAAAGTGACTCCATTTATTGTTTGTTTTAAATGAAAATCATGGGGGAATTGCTGTACAGAACAGCCCAGGGTCGTGGGTAGTTTACTTAAAACCCAAAAACTGAGTTACATGAATTAATAACACTGACAAGTATTACTGCAGAGTGCTGAAAATCGTGTTGGTACCTGAACCAGCAGAAGGTGAGCACAGGTTATTGTCTTTCTGATCTGGTATACATACCTGATGTGGGCTTTAAAAGAAAGCCAGTGCTTTGTTTAAAGCGACAAAAAGTCTCAACTCTGGCATGGAAATGAGAGGACAATGAAGACATGGGGGTTCACAAGGCGTCAAAGAACTGAGAATTTTGTTGGGAACTTTCGTAAATCGTTTCATGGACACTCTAGATGTGTCTGCAGGAGACAGAAATAAAAAAAGTATTTTCAGTACTTTGGAGACCAAAAAACCCAAAGAAATCTCCCCCTCCTCTCACAATTAATTTAAAGATAATCAGCAAAAAGTCCAAGCCAAAAAATAATCAAGCAAAAGGAGATAGAAATCTCTTACAGAATTGGTTCTGCCAGAAATACATTTGTTGTAATATCCCACTAGTGGCCAGTAAAGGAAATGGAAAGCGAAAGTCATGCCAAGATTACATATTCACAGCTCTGCCTACTCTGTTCTCAGTGCCCAGAAGCATGAAGGCCTGAAACAACACCATTTTTAACATTAAACTAACTCTTGTCATGTGGAAGTGGAAGATGAGCTAGATCTAAGATAAATATAGCCCTTCTGCTACAGAAAAGAAAGTTGGATTCTAAAGATCAGACACACTTGTAGGGCAGGCAGCAAGAAACCCATGCTGCTGAGAAAAAGGCTGACCCTTAGCGTATCCCTGGTGGTTTAGGTGCTCAGTTGTCCCAGATAAGAATAGATAAAGTAGGGAGGAAGCTGTGTGTAACAGTGCTAAAGCTGCAATGCACATGCATTGTTTAAACTGAAAACCAGCACGCAATTTTTGGCTTGCCAAGGGCTGGGGAAGGCATAGCAAACATCAAGGTATCCCGGGTAGGTCTGAGATTGCCGTAAGACGTGGCATCTCCTCCTGCCAGTGGTCGGTCTGGTATAAGAAGCAAAGCCTCTGCAGTGGGAACGGTAGTGTAATGGTGGTTTAGGTGAGTGGTGCTGCACATCTGCAGATGAGTAGGAACTTTCTGTAGTAATCTCCAAGAGTGAAGTTTGTTTCCTCACTATACTATCAGGGCTCTGAATGAGCTATTACAGTCTATAAGGCAAATACGTACTTTTTTAGGCAATTTTTTGAAAATTGATTTTTGATCCAGTACATGGTAAAAGCTCCTAAGGAACCAGCTATGTAAATCCTTCCTTAGCTGTATAAATACTCTTTTTATTCTCTCTGTAGTTAACTTTCATGTGATGGCACGAAGGATGAATGATGATTAGCTGGAATCAGTGCTCGGGAAAGAGGGATAACAGGGAAATGGATTCTATTTCATAAATTTTCTTACGAGACTCTAGTAATTAAACACTTTGCAAGCAGGGTAATAACTGGTAGTCTTTATTCATCACGGTATTTATCCTGGATCTGCCATTCAGGTTGGCCCAGTCGTATCACCTCCATTTCCTCATCCGTACAATGGGAATAAAAGTATTGACCTTCTTAATAACATCTCTCCGAGACAGAGAGAGCGCAAATGCTCTGTAAGATCTGCATAATTATTAAGTTCAAGCTATGAGCAATTCCCTTGGAGTCGATGGGACTGCTCACATGTGGGGTTAGTTACAGTACTGGGAGCCACTGATGGCTGCAAATCATGGAAAACTGGCTTTCTGATGGATCATAAGTCTGCTTCTGGAGAGCTGTTTTTGCTTTCCATACAGGCTGGGACTTTCAGTGACGCTTTAACAAGTTATATGCCTGGGAGTTGGATGCCTAACTCCTTCAGGCTCTTTTGAAAGTCCTTGCAAGAAAGCAGGGGGTTGCTGTTGGAATTGCAGTCTAAAATTACAAACAAGCACGTACAAAAAAGAAAAATGAAGTGGAAATTGTAGAAGGAGGGGGCGGAAAGGGTCTTAAGTTAGTTTGGAAAGGGAAACTTTACTGGGAAATGAGAATAAAAATTGAAAAAAACACTGACAGTTGAAAAGAAATTCTGGTTTTGCTATTCTAATGTGAGTGTAAACATTTTATAGGAAAACGGACACTGCTGGGTGGGGGAAATTCTGAAGTACAAAGCACATGGGAAAACTCATGGTTCTTTTTTTCTTAATTGGGTCTGTCTTAATTCCTATTTGAATGGGCTGAAACACCAAAATAAGTAGCCTGATTTTCAAGACTGCTCTGAGCAGTCTCCACTAAAGAGAAAACAAGCGACTGTAGCCACCTACTTTTGAAAAACTCAGCCACTGCTTTTCATTGATGCCACTTGCTTTCTTTTAGTTATGTCAGTACCAGAGAATCATCTCACTTGAGCCATGATTTCTCTTCCATTTTAAGTGGGTAATATCCATATGCAAATTTTCTAGAAAGGTCTCTTGGCAAATGCAGGGGAAAAAAAAAACCCAGCAAAACTTCTTAGCAACAGCTGGGAAGAACATCAAGAAGGAATCTTTTTTTCTCAGCCTTCGAAACATGTTGGCATTCACATCTCTGCTCAGTGTTCTGCTTGAGCTGTGTGCTTATTAGAGCTCTTAGAGTGCAGAAAAACTGCACTGATTCAATATATATGCTTGTCTCGCATGCTTTGTTGTTATTTTAAGACAAAAGTCTCCATAGGTGCATGCTACAGTACTGATCCAAAGCTCAGGAAAGCTAGTCCTTGCTGACGTCTGTGTGTCTTTACTTACACCCTCTTCCCTCAAAGTCCCTAAATCCCTGTGCTGTGCCCCTCTTATACAGGCATTGAACTGATCCAGAATGTCTTTGTGCTTATATTTCAAATGCTTGCTACCTGTGTGTGGTCTGGGCAGGGAATAATTCCTGCAGCCTTTTTGGGGAACTGTTGCAAAAAACAGTTTACAAGTGAAGTGACATGCAGGCATGGGATACCCTGTCCTTTATTTGCTTTTAACATCAGTATGGTGCAGGGATATTGAGGAGGTTATCACTAGGATTGGGCTGCAATGAGGACAACCATGGCAGGATTTTTGCAGCCTGAAATATGAAAAGTGTGTTCCTTTTTTAAGCAGAAAAGCCCAGGAAGATGGCCCTTGTAATTACTGGAAACTGGCAATCTGTCTGCTGTCATTCAATTTAACCCATGCAAACTTGCCCTGTGCAATGGATCCACTCAGTGGGTGTGATTTCAGAGGAGGAATAGTCCATCTGGTTTATCCAAATGCTGCTTTAAAGGAGGATGAATGACCGTTTTTTTCAGACCCAGAGCGCAGCAGATTGCCTGTAAGCTGGTTACTTACCAGCTTGGATACAAAAGATCTCTATATTAAGCATGCTGTCAAAGTAATAGTAGCTGATAGTATTAGCAGAAGCAGGCAAGTAGGCAGTGGGAATGTGGCTGAGCAGGTAAGCCTAAGCTCAGCAAACTGTTTGTAATGTGAGGTGACTCACATACATGGAAGAAGAAAGGCTCACCTCTTCTGGATGGACAGTGATTTTTGTAAATTACTTGTAAAACCTGCGGTAGAGTTTGAGGATGTGCCTTATAGCAAAAGAGATTCAAAGGGGTTGCAAAAATGAAGAGTAATCATAAGTACAACTGCATCCTCATTTCCTCTCCTGAATATGGTACTTCTCTTCTGATCTAGCTGTTCTGGTATTATGTTTCAGAATAATTAAAAGACAATTGCACCTATTTTTCCTATTCAAAGTTCCCCAAGCTGCTGCTAAATATGTTGTCTTGCATATTTGTCTGCTTAATTTGTGCCTAGAGATGCTTTCTCTTTATTTTTCTTTCCCTCTTTGAGATTTCAGATTACTGGTCTGGAGAAAATGGGGAGTTTGCCTTTACATTATATGAATAGCAGAATAGGATCCTGTCACAGATGAAAGTACTATATTTATGACTCATTATAACCCATTCATTGCTTCACGGACCCAGAGCCCTCCAGGGAGTGCCACAAAACCACATAATTTTCCCAGGTGCTACATTTTGCATTTGGATCTTTGGTTTAGCTGACAGATACGAAAAAGGAAGAAAAAAGTGCAGGAAGGCAGAGAGTCCGTGTGATTGTGCATGTACAGATGCTGAACAGTGATGGCAGCAATTTCAATTCAGACCTGTCCCATCATGCTCCTGCTCCCCATTCCCTCTGATACCATAACAACCATGAGGGGCAGGGGTGAGCTTCAGGAGCTGGCAGGGATTGGCATGCCTTTAATGATAGCACGCCCATTGCAGTAGGTGAGTGTTGGCATGACAAGTCTCTGTTGTGCTGGAGCAGGCTAACGGAGTGACTTTACGGATCTTTACGCATCGGGATGCCATCCAGAGGGACCTGGACAAGCTCAAGAAGTGAGCCCATGTGAACCTCATGAGGTTCAACAAGGCCAAGTGCAAGGTTGGGGCAACCCCCAGTATCAATACAGGCTGGGGGATGAAGGGATTGAGAGCAGCCCTGCAGAGAAGGACTTGGGGGTAGTGGTGGGTGAAAAGCTGGACATGATCTAGCAAAGTGCGCTCACAGCCCAGAAAGCCAACCGCACCCTTGGCTGCATCAAAAGAAGTGTGGCCAGCAGGTCGAGGGAGGTGATTCTGCCCTTCTACTGTGCTCTGGTGAGAACCCACCTGGAGTACTGTGTCCAGCTCTGGGGTCCTCAGCACAGGAAGGACATGGACCTCTTGGAGCAGGTCCAGAGGAGGGCCACAAAAATGATCAGAGGGATGGAGCACCTCTCCTGTGAAGACAGGCTGAGAGAGTTGGGGTCATTCAGCCTGGAGAAGAGAAGGCTCTGGGGAGACCTTATTGCAGCCTTTCAGTACTTAAAGGGGGCTTATAAGAAAGATGGGGACAGACTTTTTAGCAGGGCCTGTTGCGACAGGCCAAGGGGTAATGGTTTTAAACTAAAAGAGGGTAGATTCAGACTAGATATAAGGAAGAAATTTTTTACAATGAGGGTGGTGAAACACTGGGACAGGTTGCCCAGAGAGGTGGTAGATGTCTCATCCCTGGAAACATTCAAGGTCAGGTTGGACAGGGCTCTGAGCAATCTGATCTAGTTGAAGATGTCCCTGCTTGTTGCAGGGGGGTTGGACTAGATGACCTTTAAAGGTCCCTTCTCACCCAAACTATTCTATGATTCTATGATCTTGCTGCAGAAAGAAGCTCGAAGTCCTGTGCAGGAAAGCTACAGCACTACCTTTTCACAGTGATGTCTGTCAGTACTTGGAATTGCCTAAAAATGCAACTTCTGGTATTCATGCCTGCAGTGCCCAAAAATGCACTGATCTGGTATTACTGGGAAGATTTCCTGGGTAGAAATTAATATTTCTCAGACAGGTGCTATCAAATCTTTATGCAGACAGAGTGTTTTGGGCAATGGTGACACAGACCAGGTGCTTTGGATGTGCCTTGCGGATAAGCTGATTGCCACCTTAGACAACAGCTTTCTGGTTGCTGTGCTTAGCTGGTGTGTTGGTGTGGTGTCTGCACAGTGGTGTTCGGACTGTTTGAGTAGTCCAGCGTTAGTAATAGTGTGGTAGAGCAGGGCTGGCTTTGAGGGTCACTTGTGTCTGAAAGCTCTTTCTGGCCTGGTTTTACAGAGCCAATGTTTCTCTCTCCTTGGCATGGGAAATAGCTTCTGAGCCATGTTTACCTTGGTGAGGTTCGGGAAGTGCTGCAGTGGTGGGAGAATTTTTTTTTATTCTGATGATGTTATTCTGTGTATTAATATGCTTTTTCATTTGCAGCATGTGTAGTATATCCAGAGCTGTCCATTTCTAAGTGGAAATCTGGCTACACTGATGCCAGCCCTACTCTGTCAGTAACCCTCTGAATGCCTTCATCTGAGGGAATGTAATTCTGAATGTTTGCAACTGAGAGCGTGGGGATCTCTGTTAACTGGAGATGGCTTTATTGGGGTCAAAGTGTCACCTCTGCCAATGAGACAAAGAAGGAGAACAGAGGTAGCAAGGTGCAAGAGGCCAAATTCAGGCCTTTGGGGAGATAAACATAGGTTGGGGTAAACGAGTGAGGGGTTCAGATTTTTTACTTCAACATACAAAATCTATTTCTTGTCTTTTCTAACATGATTTGCAATCCCATTTCCTGGTTTTGTATGGAGTCTGAGGAATTCCTTGCAGTCTCTTCTTTGTCTGGTGACTTCCACAGTTATTGTTCCTGCTTCATGATTCCTCTCCTTTTTCCCTCCAAAGCTTGTTTTTTCTAGCCAAGAGGAGACAGTGAGTCACTTCTGATCGCTTTGTGGCACCTGTTAATTTTCTGCTGTTGCTTAATGGAGCACTTCACAGAAATATGGTCCATTTCATTCTTGCACCACTGTGAAATACTGCCAGGCTGTGTGTGATGATTAGGGCAAAGAAGAGGAAAATATCATAACTCTTTCTCCAGGAAGTTCATTGCGAAGTAGCAGAGATTCTGTATCTGCCATGAAGTGAAGGTTATGTGGGGTACCTGGGGAGTGCTCTGCTGCCTGGGGTAGAGTGCCTCTGCAGCAGGGATGCAAGAGCACTGTTTACCCTAGACTCACTGAGGAGGGATTGCCCTTAAGCCTGGCAGCTTTGAAAGCAGATCAGGTCTTCCAATGGCAGTTCAAACTCTGTGGCTCCACAGGTTTCCCTGGAAAGTCACCTGCTGAGACTTTAAAGAACTGTCTTAATATGATTGATTTGATCTGGGTAAGATTTGATTTAGAGAGCTATTCAGGAATTCAGGACACTTATGCACTGAGTAAGTATGGATTTAATGGCTTAATTTAAAGCATCCAAGTTTTAAAACATTAAACTTGGGGTAGTAATGTTTCGTACGAATACTCAGAAGTGCTTAAAATCAATCAGGATCCATCCCTTTGCTCTGCAGGCAGGATGGTAGTTGCTAGCTAGAACATAGCATTGTCCATATGCATGCAAATACTGCATACGGTATTTGCCTATAATCAGAATAGAAAGTAATAATGATAGCTGAGCTATGACAGTGATGTAGTTCTGGCTGATGCTTTTGACAAGTA
This sequence comes from Gymnogyps californianus, assembly GCF_018139145.2. Taxonomy (NCBI): domain Eukaryota; kingdom Metazoa; phylum Chordata; class Aves; order Accipitriformes; family Cathartidae; genus Gymnogyps; species Gymnogyps californianus. Next base: position 61,140,085 of record NC_059474.1, on the reverse strand, counting down.
CATTTGCGTGTAGCAATCATGGGTGCCTCTCTGAAATGCTGCTACCTCTGGGCAAACACAACTGCAGTTACGTTTATGGCGAATGAGGTTGTTGAATCAAAGAATCCTCGTCCTAATCTTCTCCACTTGGCCAGCTTTATGCATTGTGGTCACTATATAAGAAAGCTTTTAGATGTATGCTTAACCAGACATCTTCAGTGAGTGCACGCTGGAGTTCCTTTCATCAACTCCACAGTTCTCATAAAAGTGAAAGCATGTAGATATGTATTTGTATGCTTGAGTTTTGAGAGCAACAGTCCATTACATTTTAATCCTACTTAAATTGTGAGCAGAAAAGCCTCCAAGCAGCATGGCTACTCAAGTTCTTCCTTGCACTTTTGATGCTTCAGTGACTGCAGATGTACTCAGACCTCCTTCTGTAGCATTTGCAATTGGCTAGAATCGGTATATAAAATTTTGACTAATACAGAAATGCATAATATATGTTAACTGGGACTTCCTGGGTAGGAGGCATATTATCTAAATATTTTCAAGAGGAATTTTCACAAGTGACAATGAATAATGTCCCTGCAGTGCTGTTATCCTGCCTTTCAAAAACATGGCTAGGCAAAAAAAAAAAATCTCTGATTTAAAAAAAAACCAAAACCCAGTTGGTATTCCTCTTAATTTTGCAGGATTTTATTTAAAGCATTTTAATATACTCTTCTTAGGCTAAATGCCAAGATATGGTTAATAATGGTTACACTTAACTGAACAATCCTGAGAAATTAACCTGAAAAATACGGACATTTGCTTTGACCTGGGCAGGTTTGGAATGATGTGGTTTTGTGAGGTGTTGAGGGCTAGGGTTTCTTGAAAGAAGCAGTTGTTTGCAACAAATCACAGTCGCTGTTGATCTCCCTGGGTTGTTTCATGACTGTATTAATAAGAGTTAGTTGCCATTGTTTCAAACATTAATTACTGCTCTTAAGCACAAGCTTAAACTTACCTACTACAGATAATTTCTTTCAGAGAAAACCCTTCCTGCATAAAACAGGCTTACATCAGATGACCGTAAGTCACGGTGAATCAAATAATTTGATCCAGCGAAACCACAGGAAAAAATACTGAGTTTTTAAAATTTGGAACTCTGTTTTGGCTGTTTTGGGAATAAAACATTAAGTGCAACTTCAGCAAGAATTGAAAGCTTTCAGCCCTCGGCAGAGGAGCCCAGTTCCTTTCAGGGCTGAGGCTGCAGGTAATACCACTGCGAGAGTAGACTCAGAGGGGTCTGCAAGAAGCAGATTGCTGTTGTGCTAGTAGCAGAAACAAGTATAGCCAATAGTGTTGGATCCTTGTGAGGAGTGACTCTTTTTAGCTCTGTCCTCTGTAGCTTTTCTGTTGTTTACTAAGCATGTGGTTAAACTCATATGTATACAGCTTCTTCCTCTTTGAGCACTAACTTGGGCCTCTCACCTCCCTGTCCAGCTGTTTCCAACAACTGCAGGAAAACAGTATCTTTGAGATGTTAATCTTTCTGCCAAATGTAATTAAGTTGGATCAAAAAGTTCAGAAGTTTTGATGGAGGACTAGTAGACAGAAACAAAGAGAGCATGCCTCCAGTTTCTTTAGGAAAGCACAGTATTCCCAACTAGAGAGAATTACTGCCTCTTAAAGCAATCTGGTTTTATAAACACATTGCTGAAGTTTGCCTAAAAACTAAGCCATCCTTAGAAAATGAGTTTCTGCGTTGGCATATGCCAATGTATTTCTGATGAGCTCGGCTAACTGACTACCCTTCTGGAGTTATTTATTTAGCCCTTTTCAAATTATTTAGATTTTTAATTAGAAGCTCGATGGCATTGAGTTTTGGCAACTTGATAGCAGAAGTAACTGCATCTTCTTTAAGGAAACAGCTTTCCAATTGACATAACCCTGTGTGAGAGGGAGGGGGGAGGAGGTGGGAACAGCCTTTCCCATAGTATCCCAGGAAGAAAACAACTTCATGGATTAGGAGCTTAATTAGGACTGAAATCCATAGCAATAAGTGGGGAACAAATACAGTTAATTTGATTAAGCCTCAGAGTGAATGAGTTGCACGCTGCATTGATTACTTTAAAGCAAATAACAAAGGCAAGGCTGTTTACTTTATGGTACTATTACTGCAAATGAAATCAGTATCAAGCAGGTTGCTGGGGAGTGTAGCTAAGACAACCTCATAACCTCATCTGCTGATAAATGAATCTTTGGCTAATCAGTAGACTCAGCATGGAGGCTACTCCAGCAGACTGTGAGTGAGTCACAGCAAGGCAGGAACCCTCCTAAACAAGAAGGCTAAGAAATAAACAGACCCTGGATATGCAGTAAAGGTCAAGCAGTCTTTGTGTTTGAGAGCATTCTTCAGAAAAATACAAGTGCTATCTCGGGGAGGGCAAGAAGGAGTGATATTGATTATGCCTAATGCAAGAGAGCAATTTGTAGGGCTTTTTAGGGGAATTTACATCAACAGATGGACACCAAAATAACCTACTTAAACAAAATCCTGGGAGTTTTGCTGCTGACATGAGAAGGGAGACAGTTTCATTGAACAGTGGGAAAACTGGAGAGCAATCTCTCTGAGGGTTCATCGCAATATTGATTCTCCCCTACAACTCACTGTGGTCCTCTGTAGGGCCGGCTGGCTGGAGATGTCTTGGAGTGCCACTACCTCTGCAGGTGGTGGTACCCAGAAGAGAAAGCAGGGCAGTTCTTCCCCTTCCCCCTCTGCTCCATGCTAATACACTGAGTCTGCAGGTATTCAGTGACAGAGAAACCAGCATGCTCATTTGCTTAAAGTTTACATTGATCGGATACTGTGCTGAGAGTAGTCCATAGGAAGAGTGAAGGGAGCACTTCTCCTAAGCTCCTTTTGCTGGAGTGGGTACTTCAGTACAGAATGGTGATCCTTAACACACTGTGTTGGCTTTTAATTAGCACCAAGCAGATCCTAACTGCACAGCGTTCCCTGAGGAGGTAAGCACTCCCTGCAAAGCTTGTGGGTGTGCGTGTGTGAACAGTCCCTGTAGAGCCTTCTGCACCTGGTATTAGCACAGGAGAAATAGCTGCCCTCCCACCCACTATAGATAATTACATTGCTCCTGCATCTCTGAAAGTATGATAGTCGACCGCTTGAAATTTGGAGACGGGAATTCTTCAAAAGCCCCTGCATCTGTTCTCAGTCCAAGCAAGCACTCTCAAGAGGCCAACTTCCCATAGGCCATCATGCATAATGTGGATGAAACCTCTTGAATTATTGATCTTGCAGAGGCATATAATTGTAGCTTACACAGTGTGTTTACTCTCAGTGCTTTGATTTATCAGATCTTATAATAATGTTCTCACTTTTGGCGCTCGTAAAATGCAACTGGCTTGCAGTTTAATAAATATTGACTTCTAGCCATTTGCTGCTTTGTGATTATTCCTCCTAAAGAACAAACTGATTGCTTCCTTCATTCAGCTCCACTGCAAATGGTGTAGGAATGGAACGCTTTTAATATTGCATTTTCCCACCAGGGTAAGATTTGGCTCAGCGGTGCCCTTCCCACACTTTCAAGATCAGGGCACTGTTTTCTAACTGATGGGTACCTTAAGATATTTGTGGTCATCCTAAGGGTCAGCAGGCATGTCTCCTTCCTAGAGCGAGCCCCTTTTCCCAGTCCTTTTTTTTTTTGCTGTTCACCACTTTTAACAAATTAAGCTGTTCCCTGTTGCTCTGATTAGAATGAGGAGAATCCCTGTGCTTTACCTGGTAGATCTTGTGTCGACCCTCACATCACTGAATTGTTGGTGTGTGCAGGACACTGGGCTAGGGCTGCCTGGGGAACTCCTGCCAGAGGGGAGGAGAGTCCAAGTGGGTATTTGCTTTAAGCAAGACATGTATGTAATCCAGCCCCATCTTCCAGCAGCTGGAGAGCCCTTCTCTGCTATTGCCGTACCAATGTTGGTGACATATCTTGAGGAACATTTTAGGTCATACCCTGTCTCTAACCTGAGCTGCTCATTTTCCAGTTTGCATCTATGCAGTTTATCTCTGTTATGCGTTATCATATATCCACACTCCTTCTGTGAGTGACAATAATCATAATACTAAACTGAATACACAGTGGCAGTATGTAGCAATTGATAGTCACAACACCTTTCCAAGCATGACAAATGTTCATGCTTTGGATGTAAAACTAAGAGGACAGTGAGTTTTTATCATTTGAGGGGCTCCTGCTGTCCTAGAGGCTTTTTCCTAGGTTGGAGACTCTTTGTGCTAGGTGGAATACAGACACACAGTGAGAGCTTGTCAGTCACGCTGCTTGCAGCTCAACAAACTTAGAGAGCAGGGGTGGAAAAAACCCACAGATGATATCCTAGATTCACAGCCTGATTAAATGACTTTCCCTTCGCTCCCACAGCAGGTCCATGGCAGATCCATACAATGAATCTACATTTCTTGGTCATCAGTCCCATATCATGACCCACAAGGCCACACCTGTCAGCATGGGTGTTGGAATGAAGACTAGCAATTTTAGCCAAGCCAGCAGAATTGCAAAATGTTACGGGTTGCATTTGCAACGCTGCCAGCGTTGAGTTCCCTGGCTGTCTTCCTGTTAATTGTCAGTAATACCAGAGCAGTCAGTTGGAGGAAAAATTGCTTGTTCTGCCCTCTTCATGGAGCATCCTCTATCTGTTTTGTCAGTAGATGCTGCAAGACTGCTCTTTCGATTTGATTATATTTTGAAATTAGTTTTATTTAATTTAATTTATTTAATGAAGAGATATAAATTAGAAAATATGAAAATAAAAGATTAGCTATTTTTTTCTAATTGGATTTATTTTTGTGCTTAATCATGTATTTCCTTCCTCTTTGCCCACTGCTGAAAAGTAGATGCATTCATCCCCGAAAATATCAAGCTAGATCCTCTCTTATTAGTGGAGTTTGCTTTACACCAGGTCAGGATTTGGCCTATAACCGCATAACCCACTTTGTGTTAGCAAATAGCAGTGTGTTTCTGTGAGCCTCTAACTCTCAGGAATGGTTTGCCAAGCTGTAGCTAGCGAGCACTTGTAGCCGAGTCCTGGTGAGGAAACACTTCCCTGCAAGCATTTCTGGCTCTTGCCCTGACAGTTCCCCAGCAGGCACTCTGCGGGCAGGGTTGAAGCGCTCAGGAGGGATGCGTGGCAGGAAACCCTGTGTTACCTCAACCTGTCTTCCAGCTTTCTGCTCCCGCTTCTGGCTACACGTAGAAAATGGCAAGGGTGGCCTATATATGCATTTACATTTTCTCCTGGTGTCCTGATTTTCCTTCCTGAGATCCCCTTCTCCTCTTGCTTCCCCCTGGTTAGCGGGAAGAGGGTGCTGAGCAGGTGAGAAGCAGCCCTAGGTGTTGCGCTTACCTTCTTGTTGTCTCCTGGGGCCCTGCCTAGCCCCAGTATGAGAGGTGCTCCATCCAGCTGGGTTTCCCTTGGTGCAAACATACTCTTGGATGATAAAATTATGACCAGTTCTGAGACTTTTTCCTCCTCTTGCATTCTGGCTGTAAATTTGCCATAATTTAGAACATAAGGTATGGAAGCAGACAGACCTCGAAAAGAGGGAAATGAATGTTTGCCTGTCACCAATTTGGAAATCTCCCCTGGTAGCTGTGAAGTTGGTGTCAGTTTCTGTTATTGGTGTAACAGGGCTGATGTGTTCTCTCAGCAAACACAGATCTCCACATCTGCTTTATCCACTAGATGGATGACATAAAGCAGCTTGCTTTACAGTGAATACTTTATGCCATCTTTAATCTGAAGTGTATTTCTGTAGTCTGCCAAAACACTTCGGTGTGAATTTCTTGTTAGGTCAAATGTATGTTTGGAAGCCTTGATCAGTGCTGCGGAGAAAGATTTGTCTCCGCTAGAAAGATTGGTGCAGACAGACATTGATATAATTGTGTTAGCAGTCCCATACTTCTCAGCATGTGTCCACAATATGTAACTGCAGGACAGCTGAGAAACTCGATAACACAAGGACTGGAGAGGGTAGTTGATTTTATTGTCTGTATCTGTATCTATCATCTGCCTGCCTGCCTGCAGTATTTCCAAGACGTGATATCCAACCTCTGTAACTGAGATCTTTAGCACCAGCTAATGGATCCGAAAGCTTCCACCGCCAGCAACTTTAATGGGAATGGGGCATTGAGATCTTTTTTAGAATTGCTGCATTTTCCTCTGAGGATTCACCTGACTGTGTCCATCCACGTGGGTACAATTTCCTTAAGCTGATGCAGTCTTGTAGTTTTATATTGTTAAACACTGCCTCAGGAGAATCTCTGAAGGTTAGCTCTGTCATCTCTGGGTCAGTAACGTTTTGCAAATATACCATATCAAATTAGAGTAGTCTTTCCATGTGATAATCCCTGTTCATCAGCAAAATAGTAACTTGAACTACAGTGTGTTTCTTCCTTCTTTACTGACTGCAGGGTAGTCACTGCCTGTGTTGTTTTTTTTTCCCTCTGCCTCAAACTTTCATAAGAGATACCAGTTGCATACTAGCAGCAAATTCTTTATTGTTTTTTAACAGAGACATCAGCAAGTTCAGAAAATCTTAGGTAGCTTTTTGAAGAGTTATGCAGCATTACATAGGTGACATTATAAATATGAGCATGCTAAGCCTTACACATCCCTGGGGAGGGTAGGAAGGTAGTCTCCTGATCTTATACAGAGGGAAACTGAGGAACAAAGATGTTCATCAGAAGTCATAAAGGATGCCAATGGCTGGGCTGCCCAGACAGCTTCCTCTTGAATCCCTTCCTTCCAACTAAACCACAAAGACCGCATGCCCTCCCTTCTTTCCTCTGGAAAGAGATGTCTAGTGCAGAAATTCATTTCACAGAATTGTATGTCCTTAATAAAATTCAGCTCTAGTTATGACCCTGTGAGATGATTAGTGAATTAGAGTTCTTAATTAGCATTTTGCATAATTCATGGCAATTACAACATTCTCATGGATATGATTGTCAAGGTGCAGATGTGCAAACGTGCAGCTATAATTTTCTCATCTAAATAACTCTTTTGGTGAAACCTCTAATTTTTTACAACTCTATTGTGTAAGGGCCATTATTCCTGTTGTTATTTTTAAGGCATTAGAAAATGGATGCGAATCTCACTTCAGCTTCAATCACTGCAACAAACTGTTTTTCAGAAGCTTTAAAAACTGTCATAAAAGTTTGCTCCTGGGTGAGAATTAGGCATTTGAATTTTCTGAAGGACCTATACTACCCGGTTTTTAACATCCCACAGGGAATTTTATTGCAGTTTTTCAGTTACAATAGTAAAACAAAAGCTAAATCCAGTATGTGTGCTAGCCAAGATTTATATGGCTGGACTGTTAATAGAATTGAGCTCTCATTCCTTCTTCAGCTGGAGATAGATTTCAAAGTCTTTTGTGCTGTGAAGATCCTTTCCTTTTGTCAGAAAAGTATAAAGTATTATGTATCTGAGATTATTAGGACTAGCTTTTTGGGTACAGGAAAATCTGGCAGTTACATAGAGTAAGTGGCAGCTAAATAGGGGAGGAAGACGGTCGTGGCAGAGTTAGGACCCCCTGACTTTCCAAAATACAGTCCTTCAGAAATCAAACGCAATGGCACAGAAATCAATGAGCCAGATGATCAAAACACAGTTGCACCCAACTCAACACTTCCAGGTACAGCTCGTATTTTAAAAAAATTACTGAGTTCCAACTGACAAATTTTAATTTCTAGTTCCTTCATTAAGTGCCTACACAGATGGCATTAAATGTAATTAATTTTACTTTCATAATTATAATCTAATATGTAAATCCATTTACAGTATTCCATTCTATTAAAGGTACAAATCAAAATGATAATTTCTAAACAAAAGTTATGAATTTCCTTAAATGAAAAGCATTTGTAATTTCCCACAGGAAATTTTAATCACTTTCAGACTTGTAGTCACAGAACACATACGAGTTTCTTGCAGTCAAGATTTGGTGGAGGGAAACCGCAACCCTTATATTCTTATTAGAGGCAAATGGCACTCGGAGGAACCTGGACATATATGTTCAAACAAACATCGTTTTTAGCAACTGATCCCTCCTTCCAGCATCCCCAAAAGGGACTAGCTTGCAGAAGCTTACCAGTCATTTCTAACAGGAGTTCTTATCCGGATAAGGATTACTCTGCTTTCTGGCCTTCCTCTGCCTATTGAACTTGAAGGTAAAGCGGTTGCCCTGATCAGTTGGCGCTTGATTGCCCCCTTACAATAGAACTTTCTTACCCCGTTTATATTGTCCCCTGGAAATGTATGTCTGTGATTCAGGTCCCTGTCTTTCCGTGCTCAAGTTCCACAAAGCAGTGGTACCGAAACGAAGAATCAGATCCAAAAAACGTAACTCCTCGCTTTCTCCAAGTGACATGAAGAAGCTTCTTATCTATCTCTACCACCTTCTTTTAATGTCTTTGTTGCTTTGAGCACTCTAATATTGCTTACAGAAGCTTACTCCCTAAATGTCATTAATGCAAGTGTTACCTTCAGCAGGTTTATTCCCTTCTTTTTTGTCTCTGTAACTCTTTTCTTAGGCCTAACGCAATGGGTGAAAGTGCATGGTGCTGTCCACGTATTTATCTGTTTGCTAGTTTGTGAATTCTCAGTGTCCCTACCCAATATACTTATATTGGGAAAGCTTTTCACAGATTTTAAGCATGTATCTTTTAAATTGTCAACGACTGCAATTAGCAGTAAAAAAAACCCCACACCAAAAAAACCCAGTGAAATTAAGCTCTTTGTTCCCCAGCCTAAGAGGAAAAATGGTTGTGAATTACTAACCTTGGAGGAGAGTTAGAGGACACAGAAACCCAGCTTTCGTCCCAGTGAATACGATGGCGGTTTTGCCTCTGGCTAGAAATAAGGAAACATTCAAACAAAACTTCTTTTCTTTATGTCTTTTTTTTTCCCTGACAGTAATACCTTGTTCATGTTAGCCAAAAGCATTTATGAATTTGGGTCAAATAGTTTCAGCCAAGGGAGGATAAGGTTGATAAGAATTTGGGAAAACCTTGAAATATTTCAGGTTCTCTTATCTGAATGACATTTCACTTAAGTTCATTTCTAACTTTTAAAGGGAAAAAAAGACCTTCTCCCATAAAGGAGAGGTTTCTATTTTCAGCTAAGTGAAATATTTTGACAAATCGAGAGTGTATTATACTTTCTCCTAAAATGAGGGGAGGGGAACCAGAGGAAAGGGAAATTGGTTTCTGTTGAAGACAAATGTTACAGTTTTGTTTTTGTCAGCCAGAGAACTAATTCTCTCACTTCAATACTTACTGCAGGAGTGGGCCAGACATATATAGCCACGGAAAAAGTATTTGAAACACTAAATTATACAGTAATTTGATGCAGTTTCTGTCTGTAACCTTGAAAAATCTTATCACAAGCAAGCAGTTAAAAAAAAAATAAATAAGCGATGGCTTCCAACTAAAATCTGTCACTTGGGATTGATCAGAGTGGTCTGCTGGCTTGCTCCAGTTCCCGTTCAGGTCCTCTCTGAGATAAAATACACTGGGGGAAATTTTCAATGTCACAGGGGACAGTGGAGTATCCAGTTAACACGCGTGGCAAATGGGAGCCTGGAGGTTGATCTGATCCCCGTTGAAATTAAACTCCCCTTGACCTAGCTCTTCTTCAGTCAGCAGAGTAGCATCGCAAGGTGGTCTTTTGTCTGCATGGCCAGATCCTGAGCAGTCCTGGCTTTATCCACCAGAAGGCTCAGAACTGTGCCCCCGTCAGCATGTTCCCCATGGGAGTGCCTCTCCTCTGTGGCTTTGTGAGATTGTAGGAATCCTGACTACTCCTAGGATATAACCATGTGGCTGTGAAATACATCTCTTGAACCCTCTGACTCGTGAAAAAAACACCATTCTTTTCCATGCTGAAGTAACGCATATCTGAGGACAGTCTATGTGACAAGTTTTCACCTGATGTATTCCTCAGCTGGAGTAAGAAACTATAGTGCTGTGCTCGCTTTCATTTTGTTTATAGTATTGCAGATTTTGGTCTCCTGTGCTATAAGTGTTCGGTTTGCTGTACGTTAGCGGAGTGTTTTGTGGCCACTGGCATGTATGGGTGGCAAAGGTAGCATGGAGCGTTTTGGATTTAGCGTCTTTTCATAGTTTCTTCCACTTGTGGGATGACAGTTTGATGACCTTGGAAGTCCCTCCAGTTTACTGATCCCAAAATTCTGGTTTTCTTCCAAAATTACCAATATATCAAACTCTTTTTGTCAAATTAATTTCAGAAGCTGCAATTCAAATGAAGGCTACTCAACTGAGTCATTTGACCTTCAAGATCTGATAAGGATACACCTGTTTATTGCCTATCTTTGCCAATGTAGAAGGAGCCAAGAGATCAATCATGACAGCAAGGATTCAGAAGCTATTTAACCCAAGTTTTGAATGCGCTGGCATCCAGCGGCTGTATGCCAGAGTCCCTGTCAATCCCTCCCTGCCAGTCCTCCGGAGATCTTTGCTCAGATGTGGCTCCTTTGAGGCAGAAAATAAAGAGGATGCTGACAGTGATGAAATGTAGAGAGTGTATATGTATGGAACAGCTGAATGGCAGAGCAAGATACATGTCTGCTGTTACGTAGGGTGATGGGGGAGTAAACAAATGGGTAAGGGAGCAGAGCAGGGTGAAGGACATCTTGAACACAGATGGAAGCGTGATCGTCAGACATGGCAACAAACCCACGAGCAGAAGGATAGTGGATTGGAAAAGAAATGACAAAGGGCAGAAATGAGCAAGAAGCTACAGCGAGTTAATTTTATGTCTACCAGGAGCACTTCATAAGCAGTGTATATTTTATTGACCTGTCCACGAATCTTAAAGCAGCTCTCAATTTTCATACTTCTAAGGCATTGTGATCATTGGGCCTGACCTCTTGGGTGGTACAGACTATTGAATTTTACCCTGTGATTATTGCATCAAGTTTTATGCTTTTCTCTCCTAGCTTCAGAAGTAAACTTGTTTTCAAAGCCTCCCCTTAGAGGCAACATGTTCAATTCACCAGTCCCCTTTGAACCATCTCCTGTATTGCTTTTCTCTCCGTGGGCTTTGTGCAGGCAAGACAGTGTTAGGGACAAAATCAGAGGCTGGGGAGAGTGAAACAAAAGCTGAAAATGGTTTGATCCATGCAAGCCTGTTAATTGGACGGGCTGAGAGGGTGCTTTGGCAGTATAAGACATCAGTAAAACTGCATCTACACTGTACCACTGTGGATGTACAAGCATAATTACAGCAGGTTTACAGCACAGACAATGTTATTTTAACATTTTCAGTACTGTTTTATTCATTTTGCAGTCAATCTGCTTAGCGAAGACCTTCTAGTTGCACTAGGCTAAGCAGGTGTGTCTGGTTGCAAAGCCAGCATATGAAAGCCTCACTTCCCGTACCTGTTTTGGTCATTCTGATACTGCCAACATCCCTCCAGGTGAGCAAGATGGTGATCTGCCTGATCACTGTGGATGTGACTGCATAAGGAGCAATAAACCATTTGCCATGGGGAAGAATATTTTAGTGCAGCTCGCAGTAAAAAAACTCATTGAAACCTACCTGTCTTATAATCATTTAAGGCCATTTGTCTGGTTCTAGCAGTACTTAGTGGGTGTGCAGTTGGGATATACTTAATTTATTTCATCTTTTTGGGTGTCTCACAGTGGCAGAGAGTGGGAAGGGCCCACATGTGCGAGAACGTGACTCCAATGCCGCTGTTACCAAATTTTAGAGGGTAGGAGCCTTACTTTTTCTGAGTAATGTCTTTCTCTACTAATTACCCTGTGTGGTGCAAGACACATAGGCATTAGTTAAAACGTCTGAATCAAGTTCTAAGGCCTTTTCTGCACTTGAGAGTCATAAAATGCATCTTATGTTAGACCAAAATATAACGGTGAAGATGAAGCTGATGGTGGAGTTGCTTATGGAATGAGATGCTACTTCTTGTGGAGACAGCAGGATCTTTCCAGAGGTAATACTTTTACAATACTTTAAATGGGCAAGATCATTTCACTGCAATTTCCATCTAGTCTTAATTTAATTTGATTCCACTAGCAGTTCACTGTAAATAAAGTTGTGTATGTTTTCTGTAATGTAGAAAATAATGTTCATGTGAAGTGAAATGAGAGTTATACATCAGCAAGCTTGGAGTATATTCTCAAAATGGTAGGAGAGGAAAAAGTTGTAAAAGAAGATAAGGAAAAATATATTCTCCATAATTCTGTCAAAAAGGAGACCATCCTTGCTTGGAAAAAAATATGGGAAGCTTTAAAGACTGCTTAAAGTGCAAGCAAAGAGAAAACATGAAAACTCTTTCACAATCTAGTATTCGGATAATAGAGGATCCTTTACGCTTTACTTAAACGTAAAGGATGTGTTCAATGCGCAAGTTAAAGGCCTGTCAAATATCTTGGGAGGAAAGAGGGGTCTGTACTCTGAAAACAGCACACAAAGTTGGAAGGATCTGGTTAGATCAGCAAGCCAGGTCATGTGTATGTTCAGAGATCACTCAAATGAACAAACTTTATTATGGTCAAGATGTTTATCACATTCAGTTACTGAGCAGGAGTGGCGTGTTCAGACCCCCAGTAACAGATTTATGTTCTTTTTACACACAGAGAGCAGGCAGTTGTATGCTAAGGATCTGAATCTCCAACTTAAGCACATGCTTAGCTTTAAGCAGCCACAGAGTCCCACTGAAATTGATGGCCTGTACTTTCAAAGGGGATAGAGCAGTATACATGAACAGAAGTCAGCTTTTTTGTGAGCAACCTTGTATTACTGTGTCCCACAGTCTTGTAACTGGGCTGAAAAAGCCACCTAAGAAAATGCAGAAAGGGTGAGAATGGGGGCATGTTCTTCCACAGTGCTCTGTGAAAGTGGTGGAAGTTCTAAAGGCCTTTTCAATAAAACCTGGCCATCTTCTGAGTTGATTTAGTTCTCTTCTATTAAGTCTGGTGGTTGGTGGTTTTGTTTGTTTGTTTGTTTGTTTGTTTTTAAATTCATTTATTAAGCTTTATTTATTGTTTTGAAATTATACTTTCAAATGACTAGTTACATGAGAAGGTGCTTTGGGAGTCCAGACCAAGTACAGGCCAACCCTTCTAGATTACTTTGCTGAAAGATTCATAGAACATATCCCTGCGTACAATCACTTTTCAAAAGCATAGGTTGCCCATCCCTGCACAGGTGCTGTGTAAGTACAGGAGGAAATTTTGCAGGAGAATCCCATTGCACAATGTGAGCAGCTCATTCTGAAGCAAAAGCGTAGCAGGTCTGATCCTTCCTTTTTGCAAGCACTCCTATTTGCACCTCTGCTTTTATGCCTAGAAATGAAAGCGTTGGTACAAAATCGTGAACCTTACACTGCTGATAGCAAATCTGTGCTTGTACTCGAGTTGTTACAGCACAAAAAGACATAGGTGCTCCCTCTTCCTTTGGAAAGGTAAGCTGTGCAAGCTCTGATGACAGTAATGAGAAAAAAGCCTTCTAGAAAGCAGGATGGTCTGTATACAAACAAGCATTCAAATATATCTGGGCAGTTCTACACACAATGTACCTTTTCTAAGTGACACTACCCTGCTTGTATATAAACACTCAGCACTCTGTAGCCCCTGTGCTGTACTGTCCTTGTTAACCCTTGCATGGATTAACAAAATCCATGGTCCTAGTATACATTTACACACATGGCTCAGTCCTGTATCAGCTATGAGGCCCTAATAGATCTGGATAGTGTCAGAGCTGAGCATTTTTTTGCAGTGCACTTGTACAATACACGCTTGAAAGAGGATCCTAATGTGTATTTGTAATGTGGACATGACTATAAGAATCATGAAGTGTATTTTCACTTTGAAGAAGAGCATATATGTCAAAGCCAGAAGTTTCGACTTTATAGCTTTTTTTTTTTTTCTTTACAGCTTACCTTCTTGGAAGATTTACAGCACAAGATCCATCTCTCCTTCATGCTTTGATCATAATTATTTTATTGCACATGTGTTTCTCTCGCCAGCCTCCAGCCTCATTGATCAGTATGTTAGGGTGAACTCTCCTCTTCTCAGCAATGCACCCCAGTGCCCTGACCAGCATTTGTTATTTATTTAATGAATCCATGTATCAGGCTGTTCTTTCTGTGGAGGGAAAGGGGCAAAGAGAGCACTGCTAGTGTGGCAGCAGGTTGATTTAGCAGGAAAGCACAGGAGTGACTGAACAGCACTGTATTTTCCACTAGCTGCATGTTCCAAGAGAGCTGAATGCTGTTCTCTTTCTGCATGGCTGCTAATGCATACACCAGTGCTGGTATCTCCGGCAGCCCTTGAGTGCCACTCAACTTGGCTAGCACGACACCTTTGGCATGTAATTAATTTTGACTGAAAGCTTTGACAAATAGAAACACTGGATTTGTTTGGGTGTCTCTTCAGAGATCTCTCATTTTTGAATGTTCTGAGAGTCAGGTGGGTACCAATTTAATGAAAACACTTGTCAAGGCCAAAAGCTGCTTGGATTTAGAGCACAAAGCATTGCTCCTATCCTTCATGCTAAGATACTTGAAGAAACTCAGTGTTCCCTTTGCTGAGTCATTCCAGCAATCTACATGAGATTTGGAAACAAGTGTGTGAGACTAATGTCTTGTGGGGACTCAGGTCATCTTTCTGTGCACTGACCACAGGGTGGTCCAAGAACAGAGCTCTTAGACACCATTCCTCTAATATTAATCATGTCATTAAGTACTCCAGTAACTATCTGTGTCCAGTGGACAGCAAATAGTGGGAATACACATGTTATGGTCTGAAACTTATTTCTGAAATAACAGGCTTGTACCCAGATGAGTATGTTCCAAGAAAATAGGGTTGGTTTGCAAACTATGTGCTGTTTCATGGCTGAACGTGTGATAGGTGGCTGACCAGCCTCACTGATAGCTTGAATGAGAGGAGACAACAGGGTAAGTGGTGGAGCTGTTAGTACTACTCAGACCATTGTACATATGTGGCTTGCTGGAAGATTGCACTGTCTCTGATAGCTGTTAGCTATGCTTTTTGCAGGCATAACCGTCCAAATGTTCTCTAGCTGCTAGGAGTTTATGCTGCTGTTAATAAAGGGATTCTCCCCTAGACAAGCATTTGATCTGAGCCAAGAACATTACAGCATGGCTACTTTTAGTTTGCTCAGTAAATCAGTGTTTGCTTTTACATCCTACCACTGAACTATTTACACAGACCATATTCACTCTGGGGCTTTCAGTACAGAAAATTCTCTCTAATACACAACCAGAGCACTCTTGCTAAATTCCACTGGTCCAGGCTATAAAACCCATACATCTACTGTTAAAAATATGGCTTTGATGTGCCAGATACCCTCTGGCATTCACAAGCCTCCGATGTGTTATTATTATTATTTGGAAGAGAGATGGTGAACCCTAATTATGCTTAATCACAACAACCCAGAAAGATATCAGTGGAGGGGCACGTTTTACCCTAAAGTGCTATTTGAACTCTTTGGAAAATGTTGAATTACCCCTACAGCTATTGCTGATTAACTACTTAATGAAGCATCTGCGACTGCTGGCATGTCCCAGCCATGTCACTGTGATGCTTGAAGGACGATGGAGATTAACTAAAAGATTGATCACGGTGATTTCTTATGTAGCAGCCAATCAAATCTAATAAGGGGCACTTGGAATTGAAACTCGCTTTGGAAAAACATTATTTTGCTGTTACATAAACACCTCTTTTTAGACCTATCCTGTTTATATTGCTTGAAAAGTACCTGTTCCTGCTTCAGCAATGTTAGCCCTTTACCACATGGACAAAGAGTTTTTACTTACAGCCACTATTTCTGCCTCTTGTTTCCATTTGCTTCCGTACAAATACAGGGCAACAAGATTAAGTGTGTGAATTTAGCTGAATTATAGGTAGAAATTCCATCCAGATATAAACGCCACATCTGGTACATTAACATAAGTAAATATGTAGCCCCATATGTCTTTATACATGTGCAGTTTATATCTGTACATATGTATATTACCGTATACAGAAAGGTATTGTTTAGACATATGCACGTAGATTATATATGTAATATTTTAACCATGTAAAATCTTAAACTTATTTAAAGATTTAAAAGGAAAGCATGCACGCATGGATTTATTTTTGTGATGTATCAAATGTTATTTTGCCATAATTCACAGTATTGCTCTGAATATTCACTGTAATTTTAGCATTAAATGCTTTCAACGTAAAGCTTATTGCATCTGGAAACAGCAGTGTTTAAATCAAGGCAATCTGTCATTTCCAGAAGAGCTGTTCTTGTCTTGAAATGGAGCCTGGCTCATGTAGCAGCTGGACTGTCTGATACAGAGTGAGCTTAAGATTGTACTAGGCATGGCTTTCGCCTATCAAGAGTGAGGGTGTGTTCCCTTCAAACCTTGCTATGGATCTCTGCTCAGGGAGAACGGGTTGACGCGTTTTCTGCTTTGAGGGTTTCCGCTCTGCCAGGTCTTACCGTAAGATTAAAGATCCCATTTTGTTCCCAAATGAGTGAGAATGGACAATCACAAAGATATATTTTTAGCCTCTTGTGATCACCTAGGGCTCATGTTGCTTTCAGGAGATCTGGTTTAATTGATGCTGGGCTCCACCTGGTTGAGCAGCACCCCAGCAGTTTCCTGTTATGGATATTCTCTAAGCTCCACCGTGAGGAGAGCTGTTGGGAGTATTAACTTGGTGAAAACAGCCAGGGTTTTTTGCTTAGATTATAAATCAGTCTTCCTCCTTTTGGCTTGTGTTCTGTTTTACTCCGATATGTGTGATACCCTGTGGTAATAACGCATGAAGGACTTAATCTCCCACCAGAATTTCCTGGTCTTCTACAGTATCTGTGCTTCTCTGGCAGCAGTCATATGCTGTAGCCTTGGCTGAATGTATTGGGGGTGCATGGGGGGGTTCTGCTGGTCTCAAGCTGTAGGGAGGAGCTGAGAGTTTCTACAACTATGAGTAACTCTTGAAGCTTAAGAGAGCAATCAGGGCCATTGAGGTTGGGCAGAGTTGATCAAAGGTTTTTTGGGAAGAACGTGTCTCATGAGAATCTCATCTGGGACTTGCTCTGTCTTGGAGAAAGCAGGATTTCTGTCTTTTACTCGCCTGCCATGGTCTCAGCTGGACCAGGCAGCATTTGCTTTTGCTTGGAAGAGCGCAAGGTACTGTGAGTGCTTAGGCAGCAGGGTGGTCCCTGCTGTCTCCTCCTCATGGATGCTGCTGGCATGATGACTGGTTGAGGGAAGGGCAGAAATGACAAGACCTAGGTTTCTCGTTAGGAGGGCAGCCCTGGAGATATGTGGTAACACAGCTGGACATCAGTGGGTTCCTCAGGGAGAGGTTGGAAAGCAGAGCCTGGTCTGGATATTTTTGAGCACATTAGAAAAGTGTTTTTTGAGGACCATGATTTTATTGCTACAGACAGCACTGGCTGGAGTTGCAGTCAGATATATGTTTTAAGCTATGTCTCAAGTTGTCTTGCTTTTGACGTCTGAGATGGGAAGTTCAAAATTGCATTGAAAAAATGCAGTCTTTTGTAACAAGCTATAGTCTGTTCTGTAGAACAACAGAGCTATCTTCGTTTCATAAAAAATTGCCAAAACACCTGTTCAAAGAGGACTTTCCATGATTTATCATGTTTCTGCTCCCTTCTGCTCACTAAAGATTTGCATGATTTCTACACAGTTGTCACAGAATGTTTTTAATTCCAACAATTGTTTTTAACTTTGTATATAGTGGGGAAAAAAATAACCTGAAATGTTAATGTTTGTGTTGGTTGTCCTTGATCACTGGTTAAGACAAGAACAAGATTCCCTTATTATAAAAATCCAAATATGCCTTTCCTAGCCAAGTCACAGTGATGTCATTGCTCTCATCTTCCCTGTGCTGACCTTGGGGCCAACCCAATTTTCCTTTCATGCGTTAAAACAGCATTGCTCTTCAAACAGGGTTGAAATCCTTCACCACAGATGCACTGTTCCAAGTCAGTCACTGTGGGTGCAGACTGAGACTGCCTTTTGTCTTGCCTCCTGGCATAAAATCAGGTTGCTCAGGACTCTTTGTTCAGGACCTACACAGTGTGTCCTCATCTCAAGGAAGGCTCTAAGTGCAGTTTATTTTAGGAATGATTGTTGGAGATGGCGATAGGGAGCTGGGGAAAAGATAAATGAAGCAAGATGCACATGGCAGGAGAGCTAATGCAGGCAATACTGCCTCAGCCTTGAAACTTCAGCGGTGATTACAGACAGTAACATGTGTCTTGGGGCTTGCATGAGGACCTGCATCTTCATCCAGATGAGAGAGGTGAAGCTGTGGCAGAGCAGGTCTCCAGCGTCACCCTCCTTGATGCTGCTGCTTGAGGAACTGACACTGAGCCAGGTTTGCTACCGCTGGCTGCAGCCCTACTGCTTGCTTGCCTGGCCCCAGTCTGTGCTATCTCTGCCCAGACATTCTTGCTGCTCGGGGAAGAAAGCATGCAGGTAGAGGGCTGGCCAAGCCATTGGGATGGGAGTGAGAGGCCTGGAAGCTGGCTGATACCTGCTTTGGTGCAGCTGTGGCCAGCATTGGCAAGGAAAAGGAAGAGCAAAGTTTTCTTCCTCTCTCCAGTCACCTGTTCTATGTGCGTTCGCCGAGACTGTACAATGCTTACCACATTTCTGTACCCTCTTGTATTTGTACCCTTTACCATGCAAGCTCCCAAGCACAGTGACTCCATCTCTTCTCACAGAAGTTGCTGGCTCAAGTATTATGAGGTTTTTGGCACCTTCCATTTTCTGAGTGTCAGGCAATGAGAATATAGAGCTCCTGACAGATCTGGAATGTCGCTGTCTTTTTGGTACCTCTACCTGTTGTGAAAGGACATGATTTTTTAAGAAACCCAGAAGACTGAGATATCAAGCAGATCCCGCTTCCCCTTCAGGCACAGTGGAAGCATTGTGTTTAAATCCCCCAAGCTGCTGAAAATTCAGGTCTAAATCCCCCACGCTGCTGAATTAACTTACCTTGATTATTCCCTGTGTAGTATTTTTATTACGTTCTTTGCTATGCCACACGGTCATGAGAACACTTTACCCGTCTGTCCTCTCTCATTGTATCACTGCCTAACTGTTCATTTAATTCATAAAGGTGAATGAGCAGCCTCCCCAGGCCAGCGTGAAGTCAAGATTTCAGTACCTGGAGGTTGTATAGATGCAAACAGTTCTGAATCAATTGACTTCATCCTCACCTGCTCTTTGTGATTTGTCATAAGTAGCCACAGCTTTGTGTAATAATAATGTGCTTTTATCCACTACAAACTGTTACCAGTGCCCTCACAGGAAGCATTTGCTTTCAGAAAGCCATTCTAGGAATATCTCAGTTTGTCTTTTATTACAGGTTTTATTTCTCTGTCAGTTCACCTGGCTCAGGTCACAGCTTTTAATTTCTAAGATATTCACATTTTCAGAGCAGAAAAATAAATGCTGCTCAGTAACAGGCTGAACTACAAAGGTCTAAAGCTTCTCAAAATTGATTAACTGCTCCTCAGCAGGTGATCGACATACAGACACAGCCATTTAAAACTAAAAGGTATCCAGTGAAAAACAGGCAATGATCATAAAAGGAAGCAAACAGGCTGAAATGTATTTAAAACATATTTAAATAATAGCAGGAGCTCCTGCCTTAGTTCATTGAGCACTTAAGCTTGTGGCTAACTGTAAACACCTGAAGTAGAGAAATACTCTCTCTGATACACAACTGGGGGGCAGAGCCTAGACCACAGCTTGTGTTTTACCTATTTGTGTGAGAAGACAGAGCACCTGTGAGAGCTGCACCTCTGTTGCATCTCCAGGCAGTTCCTCCTCAGGAAAGGGGAGTTATACTTAAATTAGATTCTTGCTTTTCAGCTCTTGGTCGAAAGCTCCCCAGAAACTAGACTTTGAGAAGAGGAAGAAAACAGTGCATTTCCTAGCAATTTACTTCAGTCTCAGCAGTCTGGTGGAATATTTGGTCTTGGGCAGAAGGGACCTTGGTGCCCATGAAATAATATTGTTAGTACCTGCACGTTCATATTAAAAAAACTTGTGTCTGTGTCTGCAGATCCCTTTGGGAATCCACAGCCCACTTAAAATGAGAACTGAGCTCATGTTTGTGGCCTGTGTTTGCCTGCTGCTGTCTGTACGGAGGTGTTGGCTGAGGCTTCCCCTGTTCCTTCCCGTTGCCTTGTGTGAGGAGGTTAAACAAAAACACAATAAAACTCTGGGCCAGGCATTTTTCACTGTAGCTCAGACAGACATTTTATTCATAGTAATTTCTTTATTTGTGTCATAAATCCTTCTTCCCTTTGTGCTCCTCAAGGAGATTAAAATTAAGGGCATCACCTCTGCCATGGAGGCCTAGACCCCCGAGGCCAAGCGATGGTTTCGCTGCTTCTGCGTGCTCTCTCACCCACCTCTTCTTTGATGTCTGATCCTTCTAGCACATAGATTGTCTTTACCTTTTCAATTTGTACAGTGGCTCACATGCTGCAGCCTTAGTCTGCGGCTACAAATAATAATAATATCCTTTTCCTGTTTTCCTGGTACATACTAGCAGATGGTGTGCACAGGGCAAGGAAGGAGAAAGGCAGAATAGGCTCAGTAATAACAGCAGAAAGGCAACAATAATGCATAAAGTCTTAATAAATTTTGCTATTGTTTCTCAGAGCATGGCACAATCTGGTGCACTCCTTACTATGCCAGCTACTGGGAGCTGGGGACTGTGGAATTGTCAGGCTTTTTTTTTTTTTTTTAAAACGATTTATTTGTTTATTTTTGTTCATTTTATTTGCTGATTGATTTATGTAATGATTTATTTATTTTAGCTGGCAAAGCTGCATAGCAATTTGTTTCTTAAAGACTTAAAACCAGAAGGTAAATAAAAAACAAATTGGATCCTTTTTATTAAAATCTCATGTAGGTTTTAACCAGTCATAGGATTTTAGGGGGAGAGGGAAGCTGTTTATTTTCATTCTCAGATGCACTGGACTTCTCAGAATGAGGGATGGCAGGCTCACGTCAACAGAAGAAGAGGGCATTAATAAATTGCATCCTCTCCTTGCAGTTATGTTTATGAGATTTTTAAGAAATGGGTACAGTTTCTAGCAAAACACTTGTTTGTGTAACTAATAATCTAGACTGTCAGATTCTTCTGGATGAATTTTAGTTCCTTTCCTTCACAGCACTCTCATGCCTGAAAGGACAGTGTAAAAAGTAAATAGAAAAAGTGACAACATGCTAGATGTCACAGCTCCTCGGGAGTCCCGGTTACCCCTGCATGACATCCTCGCTGTGTCATGCTGCCCAAGCGGTGCTGGGTGGGTGAAGGGCATGTAGCCCCACTTTGCCTCTCTTGTCACATGCACGTACTTGTTGCAGACCACTGATCTTCCAAAACTTGTGCAAATCGAGGACGTAAGGAGAATATGCCAGGCAATTGAAGATGGGTGCTTTCCAGCCCCTTTGTTTCCCTCCCTTGCCGAGGAGGGTGACCAGAATTATCCTGAGTGCCCTTTGGGACGCACTGACCAGTCATCTGTAGAGGGTTTATTGTTTCAGATCAGAGCCATGCCCTTCCAAGTTGATCTCAGACTTTTACTTGCTCATCCTAGCTCAAAAAAGGCTTTTCTTCCTTCTCCACTTGCTTTTCCATCGCTGTTCAGATGAGGGGTGCTTTCCTGCCTACCAGGCTGTATTTGCACTGCTGCCCGTGCATTTTTGCTCATCCCATGATCCTCCCCTCTCTTTTGCTCCCAGGCTGGAGTAGGCTGGCGGGAGAGGAATCGGGAGTTGTGTCCTCCCTCCTAGTCCTGTTGCCTTGCTTCACACCCGTTCCCACTGCAGTGTTACCAGTGGTCTTGGTTCCCTTAAATCTGGTACAGGAGGTCAGAGAAAGCCACTGTCCTGAGAACAGCAGCAGTACAGGAGCACCTTTGTGTCCCATCTCTTTCCCTTCCCTCCCTGGAGATCCACATCTATATCTATTT
This sequence comes from Gymnogyps californianus, assembly GCF_018139145.2. NCBI lineage: Eukaryota > Metazoa > Chordata > Aves > Accipitriformes > Cathartidae > Gymnogyps > Gymnogyps californianus. The sequence continues at coordinate 61,118,002 of NC_059474.1, read as the reverse complement.
GCCTCTGTGTTTCTAGTCTTTTCTAATCTATCTTTCTGTCACACATGCACTCTCTCCTGTGATATATCCGCTGTCTGGGTAGCGGTTGTTTTTGTGCAAATGTACAAAGCCAGCAAGCAAGGGCACAAGTGAAAGGGTTGCTTTTTCCATAATAACTTTTAGTGACTGTTGAGTCATTCTGGCCTCTCAGCTTCCAGAGGGTCTTTTGTGGCTGAGGACGGAGGCTCCTGGGAAGCCCGTCCATGCTCCCGCTCTCATGCTCCAGCTGTACAAAGAGCCCTGCCTGCATGCAGCGATGCCCCGGGTAGCAGAGGTGTCTGCTGTCAGGGAGTCCGACACCCTCCCAGCCAGGCCGCCATTCCCAGGGGCCCCCGGCGCATAGATATGAGCCGAAGGGCAAAGCCGCTTGGAAACCATCTTTTCTTGTTCTGCTGCCCATCTGTTTAGGAAGGTGATTGACAGCCGAAGGGTGAAGGGCCAGAGTCTGTGCTAATTGTCTGAGGCCCTTGCTCAAACACGGCTGGAGAAAGAGGGGGTCCCCGCAGGCGAGGGAAGAATAGGAACCTTTGTGAGGCCTGACACAGTAAATGCCACCTTTGTGAAGATTTAGACTTGCTGAGGTCAGTTTTTAACAACTTGGGATGCTCCAGTCTTTTCCTCTTTCCTTTATCTCCAAAGGCTTCTCTTCCTCCTTTATTTCTGCTTCATCAACAAGCATTGTTTCAGTCAGGCTTGAATCCCCTTTCAGTGGCTTAGCCAAAGAAAAGACGTCCCACCCTCCTAAACAAGACTCTTTTGGGGGCTGCTATTTTTTTTCTTTTCCTCCTCCTTGTCTCACATGCTGTAAAGAATGCCTCTTAGTATTCTCAGAGGAATGGGAACATTTGCATATTAATTTAATTGTGTGTGTTCATGCAAAACTACTCAACTCACAGCAAACTAGCCACAGTTATTAAAATTAATTTGCAAAGGAAGGGCACTATTGTTTTTCAAGACAAGAGTTGTCAAAGCTTATGTTTTTCTGTGTGCTAAAAGCACCTTCCTAGTTGCTTACTGTCCTTATTGGCATTAGAGAATAGCTGGAGAAACATAACAAAGTTCTTTGGAGAAAGTGGTGAGCAGAGAAAGTTTTCCGCAGGCAAGAACTGGGGGAAAGCCTCAGCATTTTTCAGTTGTTCCCAGAGCAGGATTTCCCCTCTGTGACTGAGGCCTCCCTGGTACTTGCTGAGAGGAGAGAAAAACAGCCCCTACTGCCTTTAACAGCATAGATAAACCCTGCTCAACACCAGCAGCATGTTTCCATAAAGCTGCTTCCAGTGCTGTTGGATATATTTCCATCTGGTTTGGGCATGCCTCTCAAAAGAAACCTGTGTAAAGCTTTTTTTGCTTGGAGCTGGTGTGTTTGCAAGCCCAGGCGCTGTGTGCGTGCCTGCGTACGTGCACGTATACGTACAAATGAGACAGCGAAACACTGTCATCCACGGAAGGAATATCAGGCTGTGGCTGAAAAGGCTGGCTGTCTCCCTCCGACTAGAGCGGCATTTTGTGATCTGCAGTGAGAAAATTTTCTCAAGCCCTCATGGTGTCGTTCACTGGAAATACAGTGTTAGGTAGGAGGAACCTTGTATCGTTTCTCTATGTATTGGATTATACTCACTTTCTTCTATTTTTGCCTTCCCTTTTTTATGCTTTTCAAGATGTAAAGTGTATATATTTTTAAGGTCTGTCACGATCAGCTAGAAGTCAATGTTGTTAGTCAATATGTGCAAGACTAAATCCTAAATGCTTTCCCATGTTTATACTTGTTGGCACTTTATAAATAATATCGCAGACTTGGCTACCAGCACACAGATGCGTGCACAAAGCAGCAGAAGGTTTTCTGGAAATTTTGACAGTTCCATACATAATCCACGGATGTGACATGACCCACGTCTGCTCTTAAAACGTATTATCAGAACTATCACTGGCACAATATCCAAAGTAATTTAGCTTCAGACCATGCACAGAAACATAATACATAGGTGCTTTTGCCACATTGCTTTTGCAACGTTTGCTCCTGTGTCACTGATAATAAAACTGTCGGAGTGACCTTGGGGAGGTAACAACTGCTCATTGATTTGGATTTAAAGCTTCCATAGTGTTTTTCCCACTGCGTGATATTTGTTAAAGGAAAAAAATACAAAAATGAAGCTTGTTTCTAGAATCTCCTTTAGAAGACAGAGACAGGGGGTTTATAGAGATGCAGAATGTATATCAGCTGCATGGCCCTCTGGAAACTCCCAGAGACTTTGAATTTCCTGATCCTGGGAACTCCATGGGAGAGGGGCACTCAAGAGTTACGTGCCCAGAAAATCCTGGTTTCTGTAGTAGCCAGCCTGACAAAGTGCAGGGTGCTGAGGCAGTTTTGATGGAATTTTGTTTACTAGGGTGAGTTCACGACAACTATGTCTTTTCAACAAAACGTTTTGGTTTTAGCAAATATCCGGATCCTTTGGATTGCATCTGTCCTCCTCTTGTGAGTTAATTTCAGCTGCAAGTTCTGGATGCTTAAAGATAAGCCTCTTTAAGTTGTTGGTTGCTTGACACTTTGGAAAATCTGTTTACCAATTTACAAATATTAACATAGAGTTAAAAGGGGGATGCAGGGCTGCTGGCTTTGACAGTCAGGGCATGCAATGGCTTGCCCCCAGCCCAGTACACATCATGCCTCTGACCGGCTGGGAAATCCGGTGGATAATCCTGAACTGTGCCCATGCTTAAGGAAGTCTTCTCAGCTGTTCTGAACTAGAAATTTTGATTTCATACGTCATTTCATAGGATGCAACAGTATAGTTTGTGTTCTCTTCAGTAGCAATTTTTTGGTGGAGAATAAAGATTTCATCGCCTAGGGTGGAAGGACCTAGAGGTTTTAAGGGGAAAGGGTGGGCAGTGAAAGTAACTGTGATCAGAAGCAACTGTGCTGTGGGATGGGAGCAGCCTGAGAGCTCTTGCTGAGAACAAGGCTCAGTGCAATGTTATTAGTTCTCATCACTCGATTATGAATTACAAGCGTCATTCCAACAATTCAGCACGCAGATTGGGGTTCTTGGGTTAGCAAGAAAGGCACATTTTAAGCCACACTATTCATGCTCGTGACTGCTTTATGTTTAGACAGTGCTGTACTATTTTGAAATTGTGCATTGAAAAAATATTTTTTCAAAATGGCAAGTTTAAATTTTGCTTCCCCATTCCTGTTGCTACAGATTTTCTTTGATGAGAATTTTTTTTCAGTGATGTGTGCTTTTCTTCATGTCTAAAAGAAAGGAGGCATGTTTATTTTTTAATTGATTTGCAAAACACAGTGGCTTATATTAATTGCTTGGAGTATTTCAGTATGCAAAGGGACACATGACTCTAAGAACATGTGGAAAATACTACTTCATATGTCCTGACCATATTGGCTTTTAACCTCTTACATAAAGTTATATAAAATACAACTCTGTTTCTGATTTCCAGCTTGCTGCACTCAAGAGTCAATCATAGTTGGGTTAATTAATTTGAATTAACTACAGGGATCCTTTCCATTGATTTCAGTGGACTGTGGATCACGCTGGCATATAATACAAATTGCTGCTTCTTAATTAACCCCTCTACTCTTATCTGATCTCTTCAAGTTACTCACCAGGTGTGCAGGAGAATAGAGACTGAAACCTTGGTCTTGTGTATCAATGAATGTCATCAAGCGTGGGTTATCCAGCTGGTTTTTCTGTTGCCCTCCAGCCAAATTGGTGCTTGGGGGGCGGGGGTTTATGCTAGTGGAAGACTGCAAGAGAAATAGAAAGAAACTTGCTCTGTAGAAGCAGGTACCTGCCATGCAGGGGAAGCCCAGGACAGACTGACGGCGCAGGAACTTGATTCGGAATTTGTTACCCTTGTCAGGGCAAGTCTGCCACCAGCTTGCACCAAGTTTTCTTTTCTTCTGATTTTTAGCAAACTGTAACATTTTATGTTTGACCAGTTACAATTTGGGGACCTAGAATAATGGTGAGCAGGGCTAAGTGCTGTCCAAGAGAGAGCCTGAACGGGTTTGAATGAGGAAAGGTGGTCATCTTTCACCGTGATACACAGAATACAGAGGCAGAGAATCTCAGGAGTCTTTTGGAGGTGAAATTGAAGATGCAGAAGACATTGACTATGCAAACTTGGAACACTGTTAATATAAATGGTCTGTCTGCATAATGCTGCCTTTTGCTCTGATAAATTCTGTGTTCATTTTACCAGACCAAAAATACATTGCATGCAAAATGGCAGTAAAATACTGATATGACATCAGACCCCAGGTGTTGCCACTGCTATCCATGGCAAGGAGGCTACAGACTGAAATGTCTTAAGTCCTGTATTCCAGTGGTTTCTGGAACATATTTTCTGCAATTACTAAGGAATTTTGGATGCTATGTGTGCCATTTTTAGAGCTATCATGGGTTTAGATCCTCATAGACATCTTGCATGGATCCCAGGGCACACTGGGGCTGTAGGTTCCTGTGGAATTTACTGAATGTCCAGGGGTTGTTGCTCTTTTCAGTGAGAGTTGAGCTAGATGGCACTCTTGCAATTTAATTCTTTTGATCTTGAAGCATGTATCTACCTACTTCAATTTTGAAAATAGTAGTTAGGCTCCTAAGCTGCATGGGCATGCTGAAAATGCTGCCATTCGTATCTCATGATGTCAATGCAGAACTGGCAAAAGTTCTCCTTAACATGTAGGGGTACGTACTGCAGGCTGGTCGATTCCTTGTGACATGGGAGACTGAGCCAAATTCCCCAAGTTAATGCATAGTAGGCACAATAGCAAAGATGCTTACTTGCAGGAAAAAGAAAAGATCTCAAAAAGTATATTTAGCCTGCCTATCAATAAGGAACCACAGTAAATTACTGTAGCCATTTACCTGTGTACTTTTGCATCCATTCACTTAAAACAAATGATGCATTATTGATAACCCCATTTCAGAGAAAAAATTGATGTCGTGCTCTTTTGTCAATTTTCTTTTTAATTAATGGTATTTTTGAGAATGGTATTTTAGAAACTGCTGCATGCTTTCAAAGCCATCTTCTGTACATTGCTTCCCCATGATCTAAGAGTCACCAAGTGAAATTTTCTGCAAGACATCAGACTGGGTGATCACAGAAGTACCTTCCAGCCTTGATGTCATCTTTGTGGGGCTAAATTATGCATATTCTTTTAGAGATAGCATTATGGAGGCACATCATCCACTAAGTAAATTGACATCCCGAGCAGGACAGAAATGTAGCCCAGCGAAAGATCTGACCTGTGGGTTATCAGGCTGGCAGACACCATCGTTTCTTCATGTGCCAGTCTTGTGCACAGTGGTACCACTCATGCACCTCTTAGTTTCATGGCAGGAATGAAGAAAGGCAAAGAAGGGCAGAAGGATAATTGAAGGAGGAGCAATGATGTTTCTAATGAGACTACAAATCCCATTATGCTCTAACTGGGCTAACTGGGCTGGCTCATAGTTTATCCAAATACACAAACTCCCAGAAACTGCCAGACTGGACCAAACCCAAAGCCCAGCTGGTTTCCAGCAGTGGGCAGAACCAGCAATACCAGTGGAAAGGTTAAGACCTGTGCTTTAAACAGATGTTAATGATGATCATCTACTCCCACATAAGTCTTCTGCTGAGCTGTAATTGGAACAACTTATGTCCTGGAGCACAAGGTTTAATAGTTGTTTCAAAGTGTTTTCTGTTGTTGAGGTTAGATTTGGATAGTCTTGGTATGCAGATAAATACCTAATCTTATGAGGAATCACATGAGGAAGAGACTTAACATGATATACATTCAATGTAATTCCACTGACCGGGGAGGTTGCTGTGTAAGGGTAGTGTGCCTGGAATAAATAAAGTGGGAGGGCAAAGATGGGCCACCAAGTGTTGTGCTTTCAGAGGGCCCCCTCCTAAAGAGCACCATTTCAAGAAGGGAGTGCTAAGTATTACTGCTTTGCTAGTGACAATGAATGGATATTGTTGGAAGAGAATATATGGAAAATTTACAGTATGTACAGGGAAATGGGTATGCCTTGCACTATAGATGTTGGGTACTGTCTTATGGTTTAAATGAACATGTGCCTTAGTGTTTATTCGCAAGTTATTTATTTCATACCACAGTGAAAAGGAAACAGTTTAACTGTTCAAAATATTGTGCTAGTTGTTTGAAAGCCAAGAAAATGCTGCTTGGTGAGCTGATTCTTTTTCTGCTTTGGAAAGGGGCTCATTTCTTGGGAGAGCCGGGATTAGGTCAGCTCTTCAAGCTTTGAATCGATTATATCCACACACTGGAGGCACAAGATGGGAAGGGTAGGAGACAAAACTGCTTTTTATTGCCAAGCAGAGCTGAACACTAAACAAAATGTAGAACTCTTCCAAGGAAAATGCGCACCAAAGAAGTTTGAAAACATATGTGATATGATTAAAAAAAAAAATCACTGTAAAAAGAATTTGTCGTTGTAACTCTTTGCAACCAAGTATAACTTAACACATTACGCTTGATGTGAAGTTGGATAAGAAGTATTTACCTTAAGTGCCATAAACTTGCACATGGAGGAGAGAGAGAGTGGTAAAATCGGAGATTTCCACCATGTTTTCTAATGCAGTATTGGGAAGGAGAACAACATAAGCAAATTGGCAGCTCTGATCATTCCCCAATGCAGAAAATGCACACTCCATTCATGCAGCATATTTTACTTAATCTGAAAGAAAGTAACACTTTCATCTTGATACTATTAAAAACCTGGGGACTATTGAAAAGGCAGAAGTGCCTATAGATTGATCTAATTCTGTGATTGTAACTGAAAAGACAAAATAATATTATATGTGGAAGCCTGCACTTTTCATAAGGCTATAAAATGTTAAAAGATCAAGATTATTAAAAACTTGAAGAAATGACAGCCAAGGAGAGAGAGGCAAAACTGTTCTGCACGGTACTGAGTTCAGGACATACATTTTAGCAGTGTCGTGCTAGATGATTCAAGTGCTAAACTAGTAAATGTTAATATAATATTAGGAAATTATAATGATGAATATAGCTGGATACCATCTGGTATTAACTCAGTTCCCAGGGCATTTAAAATTCTGATTGCACAGTTCTTTGTAGGATTACTGGGTTGGAAAGCTGTAGTGAGGAATGTCGTAATTTGTCTGGTGCTAGGATTACTGAAAAGTCAGCCAATGCTGATTTTTGATGGAAAAAATATATATTTTTTTTTAAATAAATAACGTATTTCAGGGAAAGAGTGCTTTTTTTCAGAAATTTTGGTCATCTTTTTTTTTTTTTCTTTTCTTTTTTAATGATGGTGCTTTCTGGAAGCTGTAGCTCTGAAGCTTCAGTCTCATTCTTCTTTATAATCTAAATTGGTCTCAAGAAGCCAGGCTGTGTTTGCTGTGCTGCACCCTCGACAGACCCTGCATTGCGATGGGTTTTCCTCCCTCAGAGACAGGGCTGCTCTGGGTCATTGAGGACACAGTCTCACCAGATCCATGGGAGAGAATCAGCATATGAGAAATGCAAACTGCATCTCTCAATCTGCTGTTTCCAACTGGACAGCTTTCAGTTTTAGGGACAATTTTTTTTATATTTGCTTTTCAATCTCCAAACAAACTTTTCTCAAAGAAAAATAAAACACTTTTTCACTCATAAATGCTCTTTTACTTTAAAGAACCTGATGAAAAACATTGGCTGTTGTAGGCCAGTGACAGAATAGGTAAAAATCATAAGTATTAGTTTGGTGAACATGAGTAGCCAAAGCTTAAGTCAACAGAATTTGTTAGGTTACACAGAAGTAACAGATACAGAAAATACTGGGGATGCAAGAAACGTGTTAGGTTTTCTGTGGGCAGAAAGTCAGTAGAAATAGCTTCAGTGCCTCAGTGCCCCATATGTATTATACCTTATTAAGATAAAATAAGATTGTTTATTTATAAAAACATCTGTTAACAACGTAAAATTTAAGACAATAAAAGAGGTATCTGGTAGCTTAAGTGCAATCCTTCATCCTTGAGCCTGTGTTTAGTACAGATTTCCATCTGCAGATGTTGAAATTCTCTTTGATGTTTAATCATTGTTCTTACATAACGTATGTTTCTCCCCTAATCAGTAACTTTCTGTGTTTTGGGGGGAATACTCCTTGCTCTTAATTGCTTATATTTGCCTTTCTTTTACGTTGTTTTTTATTTCCATGCTGTATCTCTTAAACCATAATCTTCACGTATTTCCTGCCTTCTACTGCCACACATGAATTTGCTGTTATGTCAGTATTGCGTTGGTCTTTATTTACTTATGGCACTGAGTGAATCAGCTGTGAAATAGAAATTGTGTTGTCCACCCTCAGCCCTTTGGGATTCTTTGAGAACTTGTGGTTTCACTGTTAATGTCAGGGGGTTCGCACCTTAACATTAGACATTGGTTCACCAGAAATTGCTGATATGAAGAGAACAGGGTGGCTACAATGCAGAACAACTCTATCTCCTGATAGTATAAATGGCCACTGGAGTCCCAGCTGTCTTAATTAAGCCGATATGTGTGGTTCAGAGGGTTGGTAAGTACTCCCGCGATCCTCTTCTCAGCAGTTACCTTCAGGCAAAATGAAGGTGCATCTCAGCTTCAGATTGTTCTGATAAAACATAAAGCTGGGATTTTTAGAAGGCAGTAGTGGTTTGGAGTGCCTCTCTTCTTAGGCACCTGTCCAAATGCATTATTGGGAGGGCTTGAAATTTGGAAGGAGAGACTGAAAAAAGAAATTGTGAAAGTTTTTTTTATGAAGTCTTCTTTCTCCTTCATTACTCCCTGTACACAGAGCTTTTCTGCTTCTGCCCTTAAAGAACCTTTCATTAGCTCTCTTTGTGTATGCTTTTCGAAAATACAGAGCAAAGGAAGAGAAGCCAGGGTGTGTGCATCACTGATGGGGCAAATGTTAAGAGATGTTCCTCTGGGACAACATTTATTTGAGTAAAAGGCTCAGGTGATCAGACCACTAGGCTTCCTCCAAGCTGTTGCTTCAAGATCTTTCTGTTCTATGCCTCTTGCAGGACGCAGTCCAACTCATCCACTGGTTGTCCTTTGTAATTTATTTCTTACACCAGTAAGAGAGTCTGTGGTCAGTCCAGCGCAGGCACTCAGTTATTTCCTGCCCACCCTGAGCCAGCCACCCTGGCTGCATGTATGTTGTCTGAATGTGTTACTTGCTAGCAGGTCAGATGCTGAAACAACATAGTTCAAGATATCTCCTCACTTATGTGTCTGCTTCGTTGTTACCGCCACCATGGCAATGAGGCTAAGCCAGGGTGCAGACAGACTTTCCTGTACTGAGTCCACCTGCAAGGCTCTGCCTGCTCTGTCCCCCAGGACAAAGGCACGTTAGTCAACACCTCTGTGACTGCCACTCAACAGAAAGGCTTTTTGACCATGTCTTTTGCATGCTCTTGCCTGCTACGGCAGATGTTCTCACTTTTTATCCTAGGCAGATCCTTCTTCTTTGCTGTATAGCTTTAGAGACAAGGGGTTACTCAGCTATTTGATACATTTCAGCATTTGGTTTAAATCCATTTCACTTAATGTCTAGGGTTTTTTCCTGAGACACTGGCTTTCAAGGGCATTTAGGCACTTGTCTGTATTGCTGGTGGTTTTTTCTGTACCTTTTAGTGGAGCTAAAGTGACTGTGATTCCCTCTCCCTTCCTTCCTTCTCCCCTGATCCCTCCCCAATCCTAATGCTTTTGCTTTCCTACAGAGGAGTGATAAATGGCCCAGAGTGTAGTTTGATGAGGTCAGGTGTTACTGTCGGCCGTAAATCCTTCCTGCTTGTTGGTTCAGCAGCAGTCTCTGGCCTTGGACTTTTATGGCTCTCCCCAGTGGAGGAGGGACAGGAGTGGTACGGGTTGTCAGCACACCAGAGTGATTTGCAGAAGGATTTTATTTGAAAGCTTCATGCATCTAGAGAAACTCCTCCAAGCCCCAGGAATGGAAAGAAATCTTCTAATCAGCCCTTTGTTCCTATAGCTAGAGCTCTCCCGCTTACGTAGCATAGGCCTGCCTGTTACTCATGGGGCATAAAGTTAAGCAGTGCATCAGGATTAGATGATCTCTCAACACAGACAACTGACATACAGATATAGATATATGGAGATATTTGCTGTGTTAACAATTGTAGCTGTGTCTGTTTGCATCAGCAATATATTTACTTTGGTTGACATCCAAGCACAAGCAAGGTGAATGTGCATTACTTTTTCGGTACTAAATGTGACAGCCCAGTATATGCTGCAAACAACAAAGTGTTTGGAGACTGTCAGCTTGTAAATCCAGGGTAGCTGGTGGCTACCTAAAGCTCTGCTGTCCATGTGTTGATTCTGATGGAAGTACCGAAAGATAAAGGTATGGCACTGTGGGAATGGCAAAGGATGGCTACATGGACTTACTCCCAAGTATCTGTGCCACTGCTGCACACAACAGAGCAGATAGGAAGAAATGAATGGACACTTAAAAATGTAGCTTGACCTGTGTCCTGAGAAGATTTCACCAGCACAGAGTCAGCCTGCCATTCTGCATGGATTAGAGGATGCAAGTGTGGATGGCTTGCCTAAAATGCTTCCCTAAAACCCAGCAAAATTAGTGTTGCCATTAGCTCTGCATGCAGTCAATGCCACTCATTCTCCCCAGATACCATTATCATCAAATATGTCAAAAATTTATATATGTAGTTAGACAACACTTGAACAGAAAATGAAGCACACGCATTAGTAGGTGGGGCATAAATTTCTTCTCTGTGCAGAAATTTGTTTAAGATTTGGCAGAAGAGCAGAAAAAATGTTTTTAGTGATTTTTTTTAAGTGAGAAAGATCATGACATACCAGATAAAGAAAGCTTGCTCGGAAACAGTTTTATTCTGAAATTAGCCAATTTAAAGAGACCAAATTCACGGTGCCACAATAGAGGAGCTGTTCAAAATGCAGCATTGCTCTCCATTTCTCATGCATTTTGGCTTTGATTTTGTTAATACCATTTAGGTAAAATCAAAACTCTTCTGGCTGGCTTTCTGTGTTTTGTGATATTCTTAATATTCAAGGAGGAGAGTCATTAGAAGATTGACATCAAAAATGACGTTTGTTTATTTGGATTGCTGGAAGGTGTTGATGTCTTCTACCTTTTCTGTCTTGTCTCTTTAAACCTGCTGGATCATACAAAGGAACATGAATAGAAGAATTTGCCTCCAGAACTTTTCATTATTAATGATGCTCCATGACTAAATTGGAAATCTGCTACTGTACCCCAAGGGGGTGATTAATTTAGCAGACTAGGAGTTTTGATTAAAAGGGAATGAAATGTCTGACACATAGTCTATTTATCAGTTATTATGATATTAAAACACTCTAATCATTGTAGTGCCTAAATTAAGGCTTCACAGCCTAAATGTCACTTCATAGTGCTCTTTTAGCTCTGGCTGTGTGATACAAGTTTATTATCAGTGGGCGCATGAGAATATAAGCGTATGTAGTGTTCTTTGATAAGAACAAAGCAGTTTGGTAAGAGCTCTGCTCTTTGCCCCTTTCCCATTTAAACAGGAGATGAGCGAAGATTTGAAGATGCGATCTGTACAAGGAATGCATGCAGGACAAGATGCAGCTATCCCTGGTGTACCCAGGAGTTATGACGCAAACTCTGTCAAGACTGGACTGAGCCTACAGCATGCAGAAAAACATCTTGGTAGCCTAAGGATCTAACTCAAAACTAGTTCCTTCTAGAAGCCAGATGTGCTCTGAGATGATAAATTCTCCGAGAGGTGAAATCATAACAATTCCGTGTCCTTAAATTAAAGGTCAGGGCAGAAATCGGCAGCAATCAATCAGGAAAGGTAATCAACAGTTGGTGCTAAGAGTGTCATTTAAGCAGGCTGCAGAGAAGTAGGAAACGAGAGCAATAGGTCATGTGTTTCTGTATAAATGCCTAAGAAATAGCTATAAGCCACAGTATTGACGTACCAGGCCTACTGCAAGCTTCAGAGAGGGAAGAGGGAGGGTCAAGGAGCACTGTAGGACCAAGCACAGCATACATGAAAGATAGAGTCAAGTACTGGTGGAGGAGTGGTGCTCTGTGTTAGTGAAGGCTTGGAATCAAATCAGATCAGTAAAACTGTCATGTCGGCAACTCAGATATAAGTTTTAGGTCTCAATAGGAAAAATCTTACATTAGGACTAAATTACCCATTGACTGACCAGGACGGTGACAGTGACTGTGACATTCTGCGAGAGAACAGACTGCTTTTGAGGGCAGCAAACACAATAAAGATGAACAATTTCTGTGACCCCTTTGTAGCTTGGCTAAATGTCATATCGGGGTATAGCGTTGAGTCTGCTCTTTGAGACACCATCTGTGACCGCTTCATGGAGCGGCCAGTCAAGGAAGCCACAAGAGCGGAAGCAACTCTTGAAAGCCAGGCCAGTGGACTGCACGTCATTCATAATATTATTGTCAAAGGCCCACTCTGCCGTGGAGGGCACGATGCATTTAGATTGAGCATTCTTGTAGAAGCAACAAAAGCTCAAGCATCCACTGCTGTCATACTTAATTTCAAAAAGGAGAAGCCAGAAGAAGCTAAAAGAGTTAAATCATAGCAAGTAACATAAAGACTATTTAAAGACACAGTGATGGAATCCCAGAGCAAATGTATCCCATTTATCAAAAAAAATCACCTTGAGAAAAAAACAGAAGGAAGCTGAGATGGCTAAACAGCAGGTAAAGCATGTTACTAAAAGCAAGAATGCATCCTTCAAATAGCTTGGGCCTGACAAATGAGAAAAGTAGAAAGGCTCATAAACCCAGGCACATTATAGGGAAAAATGTGATAAGGAAGGCCAGAAGAGTTGGAGAAACTTTGAGAAAGCACAAAAAAATCCCTAATAAGTCCTGTGTCAAACACATGAAGCAGGAAGGTTGCTGGAGTCTGTAGGACCAGTAAAAAATAAATATGCAGAAGGAGTGTTCAGAAAAATGAAGTGTTTTGTAATTTTGCTGTGGAGGAACATGGGGAGGTTCCCACAGTGGAATGCCTCTCCTGGCAGAGTAGGGATGAAATAGGTCAAGTGGTAACTATAGCATCCCCTAGCTTGTGTTCCGGTACCAGAGGACAAGGACCAGTGTAACACCATTTTTTTTAACTGTTTCCTGAGCAAATCCCAGAGCTCCACAGTAGGAAACCTGATTATCTACAATAAATACATTGATAGAAGCTTTAGTAATAACAGAATAATAACAGAATGAGTGGGAGCATCAATAAATATAATAGTGACAGAGCCAGCCAGGGTTTTGTGATGAAAATCATGACTTACTGATCTGTTGGGTGGCACTGGAGGAGTCAATGTGTGGATGGGGCAGCTCTCCCACCCTTCCTCAGGTTAGCCTGGGCACAGATGCGGGAGTTGCGCTTGCTTTGATCTCCAGACTGTCCTGCACTGCATAGATATGTCTTCCAGTCTGAAGACAGGCACAGAAGTGAGTACCTTACTGAAAAAAAGACCCAGAAATGTAAATAATTGGCAGTTGGAGCTGCCTGGAGATTAGGATGTGTTTTTAAGAGAATCAGGTTGTGAAATAGAAGAGGGAAACTTCAGGGGATAAAACCAGATGTTAAAAGACATATTAGCAGAGAGAACAGCACTTTGCAAACAACGCTTGTAAAGATATGAGGGAACAAGGGGAATGTGCCCTCTGAATTAGTGGCAAATATGGGAAAAGGAAGTCTCATCAGTCTCTGCTTTCTGGATTAATTCTTCCCCTAGCAAAAAAACCCAAGGAGATCTGTGGGAGTAAGAGATCTTCAGCAGAGGTTTTGTTTGTAAATAAAACAAATAGAAAACTGTCAGAAGATAAACACTTCCTTAAAAAAGAAATGTAAACCAACCCCCAGAAAATCATCCAGCACAAACCAAACGGCTAGCATTTGCCTCCCCTCTGCAAGTGCAGGCTGGCTTGCTGCCCGCTGCTGGAGCTGCTGCAGGTGAAGATGGATGAGAGGCTGCCTGAATGCTCTGCTCCCTCCCTCCCGGTCCCCCGGGTCCCCTGCAGCTGCTTGCTGCTGCATGAGAATAACGAGGACATTGCTCTGTATGTGACACCACCTCAGTAGGGTCTTTAGGAAAGCTCTCTACAGCTATTCTCCTGAGTCCTGCAATAATCTGCAGCCTGAGCAGGCAGTGCTGGTGGGCTCAGCACTTTCCTCTCTTTTATTTGCCTGTTGAGGGAAAATATTGCCATTACCTCCACGGTTCCTTTTAAAATGATGGAAAGCAGGAACATATCGAAACAAGCAGCTAATGTTCCCTGCCAGGATAAGGGGGGGCAGTTATGCAGAGAGAGATTAGCTTTACATCACCTGGTCCTGCTTAGTTATACCATACCCAAAGTACATCACTGGACTGTGCCCTGCAGAGGATTCCTGGTGGGAATATTGCCAACCCAGCAGCCAGGTCATTGGGCAGTGATCCATATGCGCTCTCAGTTCCTGGTGGGACAGTTTAAAACACTCTGTGACCACAGCTGTCATCCCTGCCCCTCTGCTAGGGTTTGTATAGAGGGATTTGGATGGTGGTGTCTCAGCCATTGGACTTGTAGCCTTAATGGTAACTTAAACCAGCAGAGATTGTGATGTCGAGTCTCTGAACGCAGAAGACTGGGTCTTTTTCTTTATGCATAGCACAGAAACTCCTAAGTGAGAATCTTTGGTCTGTAGCCTCCTGGAATCAGAGGATTGGGATGGTCCCATCTGGTGATAAAATTCATGCACTTTATCTTATACACTGAGTTTCCATTATTTTCAGTGGGATTTAGCACAGGAAACTAAGCAAGTGTGTGAGTGAGGCAGAAAAGTGCTCGGCCTGATGGATGCCTGGGGTTAACCAACACATGGCAGTGGAAGGAGTTTCTGCATTTCTGTGAGAACACTGAATTTTGTGTGATCTTTTTCAATATCTTTAATTCATTGTTCTAGATGTTGTTTTAGTGACCCAGAGCTTGCCAAGGTAGAAATTGTTAGAGAGAAAAAACCTGTCCATGAGTTAGTGATAGAAATATTGCTAGCCTTTTATCTACTTTTGTGCTTTGATTTCTCTAGAGCTTACCTGAGCTGTCTGTTGTCCAAAGGACATTTTTATACCTGTGCTGGAGTCTTATACAGTGGTGGAGTGCTCATGAAGGGCATAGCACAGTGGCAGTCTGCAAGGGATGCAGTGAAAGGCTTTCTTTAACACCACTGTACATGGCAAACTCAATTTTCAGCTGTATATGTCAGCATGGCAAGTCTTCTTGTTCCCAGTCAGCGTGCTACAGGGTAATTGAGAATACAGCTTATTGCAGGCTTTTGTTTCTCTTCCAAGATTCGTTCCTTTTCATCCCTTTCTGTGTCGAGTATAATAAACAGAACAGGAGCTGAAGGCAGCTTGGCTGGAGGAAAAAGATTCAATAATTACAAAAAACTAACCCAACAGAAAACCAAAAAGAAAAAAAAGCTGATCAGTAAAGAGGTAGAAAGACACCTTTGTTGACAGAGGAAGAGGGAAAGTAGAAGGAAAAGAAACATCTGAGCTGTTTCTCCTGCCCTTCTCAACCAGTCTGAATGGAGGCTGTGAATAATAAAATACAGAGATCTCACTATTTCCTACTCAGGCAGGCCGTGCTTTTTCAGTGCTCCCTTATTACTATCAACCCTGTTAAAATCAGAATGGCTGACAGCAGACGGTCCCTTGATAGCCCTTCTCACGAGGAGTGAGGACACCAGCTAGGTGGGAGGTTAGAGTGCAAGGTGAATGCTCTGGTCTCAGGTGTCCTTATGAAAATGAATATTGGCATTTGGCCCTTAATACCTTAAGCAGCCTGGAGAGAGATCTAGAGAGCTGGAGTGTGTTAGGGAAAAAATGAAAAAAAAAAAAAAAAAAAAGAGCAAGGAAATGAAAGAAAGGCACACTGGTTCTGCTTTCTTTGTGTGCTTAAAGCTTTTGTGTACATAGAAATGCAGATTTATGAGATCTTAAAAATGCTGCACTTCTATCAGTTCCTTCCCTAGTGTTGCGCGTACAGAATCTAATAAGTGCCAGGTACTCTTGTTGACGTGGGGAGGATCGTCATTTGGATTTAATCCAAACGCTAACTATTACAGATGAGCCTAAGGCATTGCTGTGGTGACAAATTATCCTGCTTCTCTGTACAGTGATATTCTTGTCTTTCCTTTTCTGGACACTCTGAAACAAGAAAGTGGCAAAGATGAACGTTGAGGCTGATGTGCTTCAGCGATTCCTACGTTTCCATGTTTTGCCTGGACTACTGTGGCTATCTAATATGGGTCAGACTACCTGGAAAGGGTTAAACAGTGTTTGGCGCCCAGCTAGGGACCCGGCTCTGCTCCCCAATACCTGCTGGCAGTTTCCCATGGGCACCTGGACAGTGCGGCAGAACTGACTATCATTCAGACACAGAGTGCTGAAGGGTTCCTGCCAGGCGAGTCGGTTGTGATAATCCGCTGCCTGCGACCTCATTAAAACAGCCTGATTGGGGCTGCTAATCACATAAATAAAGAATTAAATCATAGCATTAACCTTCTACAGGGAAACCTGCCCTGGCAACACTGACAGAATTAGATCTATTAATTATTTACAGGGTCATTTGATAGAAATGTATATAGATGGCAGATTATGAGCACTTGAAGCAATAAGTTAACCATAAATTATTGCTCTGATAAGAATCTTTTAATATTTTCCTCTTAATGTCCTGAATTAAAAGCCACCATGCTTTTATCTCTGTAAGACAGTAGCATCACACATCATTTATCGTAGGTAGATCAAACAGAAATACTATGCCCCAACATCAAGGATTTTTGCGCTCCTTTTGGCTCTTGAGGTTCCTTGTTTTGTTAGAAGTTCCTCCTGTGCAAACAGAGTTTCAGTAGCTAAATTCAGGGCCAGTTCCTCTCCTGCTATAAGGCTTGGAGCTTCCTTGGTGGCCAAGGTATTCAGAGGACCTGAGCACATTGCCTCGCCACCACCGAACTAAAAGTCAATGCGCAGGAAATCTGTCTCGCCAGTGCTGCAGAGCATTAGGATGCTTTCTGCAGTGGTTCTCTACTGTTACCCGTGGAGGTATTAAATTCCATTAAACGCCTTGTAGGTTTTCCCTTCTATCTCAGAATTGCTTGGAAAAAATGCTCTTCAATCAGATGGGATGATGAGTTCATTGTTTTACTGATGCTACTGGGCTCGCAGGAATGACAATGGTACTAGATAGGCTTGTTTGCTGACCAGAATTTGAATGTGGATCTGCAGATAGCACACAAAAGACTTGGGCATGTGGAGTGGAGGAGGGTGGGGAGACTGGAGGGAAATCTGTCATTATTTATGGAAATATCCAGTATTCATGGAGCCATCTGCTGTGAATGATTCAAATCGGAGAAGTGTCATAAAATGAGAAAGCATAATGTAAAAAGAAAAAAAAAACTGAAAAAAAAAACCTAAATTTGCATCACTCAGAAACCTGAACCAGTGAATACATAACCTCAGAATCTCTCTTTTTAAAGATGCTTTGTAAATTTTCTGCCAGATTGAGAGATAAAGATAGATGATATTTCTCAGGTTCCTTTCCTCACCCTTCTTGGAACAATTAATTCCATTTGTTCATTTCAAGCCATTTAATTATTGATCACATCTTTTCCTTTTCTCTTTCTTACTGTTTCGGGCTATAAGACAAGGGACTGAGTTAAAAAAAGGTGTTTAGGAGACTGCTTAGACCTTGAAGCATTGAGAAGATCTTTACTGTAGCCCCAGTTTTCTCTCTGATAATGAAGCATCAATTTTCTTGCCAGAATTTTATCAATATTAAGAAATTTTATTAATATTAAGGGTGGGACCCTCATAGCACTCCTCTGGAGCAAGTCTCAGGCAGAGACTGGCCTGCTCCCCCGTACTGTGCCCTCTCAGGTGGTTCAGATACTTTATTCATTGATTTGCTCATGATGTTCTTTACACAGTGAATATAGACAGATAGTGGGGAAACTGAGGCAAAGAAAGAGACAATGATTTGCACAGCCACACAGCAAGCTACTGACAAAATCGGGAATAGACTGTATCTTTCTTGATTATTTCCCTGGGAGCAGAGACCTGCTCCAAGTCCTTTCCTTGGGAGCAGTTGGGAATCCCTTTGAAATGTTTTTTGTCTTTCCCGCTTCTGTGTATTTTGGTTACACCTTTAGTGGCACAGCATATTACTAGCAGGTGCTGTTGTGTGGCTGAGTGTGTTTCTCTTGCCATACCTCATTTCCTTTCTACCACCTTATTGTCTGTCTACCCATCATCCCTTGCTGAAAAAAAGCTGACTTAGCAGAACAATGGCATGTGAGAGCAGAAATTTATCTTCAGCCTTATTTCCTCTCCTATAGTGTTGCAGTCCAGGGCTATGTATTTAAAAATCTCCTTATTATTGCATTGGCTTTTAAAAATACTTTCTTGCTTTTAATTTGCTCAGTCATTCACGTTGGGTTGTCTTGACACCCTGCAATGTTCCTGTTCTCTGTGCAGAGCTGCCTTTCTTCTTCCAGTATTCCAACTTCATGCCTTAAAAATTGCATCTCCAGCCCAGCAAAGCACATAAGGATGTGCTTAAGCACCACAGATTTCAGTTGATGCGATTAAGTGCATCAGATGATTCTTAAGTGCTTGCTCTTTGCCCCTTTCTTCCTATTTTGAGCAAACACCTTTCTTCATGAGAAAGCCAAGAGAGCAGTGGTGCAGATGCACACCCACCGCTTCTTTCTCAACATAGTGATTCCCATTCTCTCTGGATGCGAGATTTGTGATTTCCTGGGGCCAAAGCTTTACCAATGCAATACTAGATTATAATCATAGAAAAAAGGATGGAAAGGTACTGTAAGAGATCATCTAGTGTCTTCTTGTTCCTCAAGGCAGGATCAGCTCTACCTTTTTCTTGTCTGACGTGTTTGTCTAGCCTTGAAAAATGAGCCGTAGTAGAAGTGCAGCAATTATTCTCTGACATTCAAAATATGTCCAATCTAAATCTCCCTCAGCCATGACTACTTGATCTGTTTGCTATGCATGTAGGGAATAGACTCTGCCTTTCATTTCTGCCTTTTGCAAACTTGCAAATTGTTATTTGGTCAGCTCTCTTCTGCAAACTTGTTTCAGTTCTTGAGGAGCTTGTGCTTAGCCCAACTGTAAGCCCAATGCTCTTAGAGGCAGGTTTCACATCTTTGAAGAAAGATGCCTTAGCTCCTGCTTCAGGAGACAGCAGTTTTTTCCCAGTATCTCCTTAGCTCTAGAAACAACTCCTTCCTTTCATGTATAATTTTTTAGCCTTCAGCTGTGGGTTTTTTTCCTATAGCAGAGAAGAACTGAAGCAAGAGCACCTGGCTATGAATTACGATGCTATGGGATAGTCACTGTAAGTTTTTGGACAGGTCATTTGTTGCTTTCTTTAATTATATAGGACTTGTTCCAGCCACGCTCATGCCGAGTAGCACCTCATTCAGTCAGCAGCTCCTCAGTAATCAATATGTCTGCAGGGAAGGAAATACTGTGTGCCAGGTAAGGGAACTTTTGCTTCCCACCCCAGGCCACTCTTTTCTCTCAGCTCTATCAAAAGTTATGTTTAGGTCAGTAATGAAAAGCTGATTTCACGAAGACATCTGTGAAGCACATAATCGTGCTGTCTGCAGTGCACTGGAGAACAGTCCTTTGTTTGCTTGGGACACCAAACCCATTGCAAAAAGCAGTATTTGCAGCTAATCACCACAGTGATTTGAATTTGCATTTAGCCATTGTGCTAACAGAGGCAGCTGGAAAAAGAAAAAAAAACATCAGCACAAACACACACAGCCATAAGTACTGTCAGTTTTCAGCACCAGGAGCTGCTGGAAGTAATGCTGATGCCTCCAACCCAAGAAATCTTTTTAATGTGAAATGATATATATGAGGCCAAAAGAGGAACACATTTTGTCTTGTTTGCTTAGACTCCAGAATAGATCTCTGAGCCTCTGGACGTAATGATTGCTTAGGCAAGTCAAACACTGTATATCACCTGCTGAGCATCTGATTCATTGACTGAGTGGATTGAAGCCAATTTAACCAGCTGGAATCTGTAATATTGACTTCAGTGGTGTGATACTGATCTATATCACCCGGAGGATTTGGCCTAGAGACAAAGGGAGGTAGTATTTCCTTTGGGTGACATCTTTTCTGCAAGCCAAGGCGGACAGCATCTGTCTTGCACAGCCTGGTTGTCCTAGAAGAGGTGTGTATTGCTCATGCGGTACCATGAGGTTTTGTCATACTGTGGATCTTTCAGACAGGCGGTGGCAATCAGGGGCAACAGCTCCTTTCTCCTGGCTCTATCTCTCTACTTCGCAGCTGGTATCATCTTACAGCAGTTCTGGGACTGATTCTCTGAGTGTACTGGCTCCCATTGTGCAGATTTCTGCGGGTGCTTTTGCTGCTGTGTAGCATTATTCTGGGGGACGGGCTTAACGTGGCTCTGGTTTTCCCTTCCACCTTGCTAAGGAGGAGATGGACCAGGCATAACACCTCCCTTGCTCTGCAGAGAGGCCCAGCAGAGCCGAGCAGTACGACACATAAGCATGAACAGCAGCAGAGGACAGGCGAGGCAAGACCTAGCTCTGTGAATACTGTGACAGCCCTGGTGCTCGGTACTGTGGACATAAGAGTAACGATACTACAGTGCTGTTGCTCGTCATTATTTTCTAGCTAAGTGACTTCATTTCACTAAATCTCTACAGCTTTCCATATCTCCATAACCAAGAAACCAGAGGGACAAAAGGCTAAGCAGAATTTATTATTGCTCTTTATTATTATCACATCTTTTGCCTTCTTTTTAAGATTTATGAACCTCTATTCAATTAATTCATCAGAAGCCTGAAAAAGCTAATTGCGGGTTCATATGTTTCCATAGGCATGGGCTCATTCCTATACCAGATGTCAATAATACCTGATTTGTGCAAATGGAGCTGGGTTTGTGGCAGCCTGCTGCCCGATCTAATTAACATCGTGACTCCTGTCCACCCTGAGTAGGAATGGAGTTTGGTTTTTGCATAATTGTAAGGCTAGGGGTGGGCACAATTAGAAACAGAGATGTGAACTCCAGTGTCTCAAAGGTTGAAATCTGAAATGCCAACCCTCCATTCCTAGGGGCCCAGATATAGGAAAGCAATGCAGGAGGCTGGCTCTTAATACAGAAGAGAGCCCAGGAGAATCTGCAGTGCAGTGCACTGCCCAGCCCTAGCAACTGTTTGCAGAGGCAGAAGGGGCTTAATAACTTGAACACAGGATCACATTGGGTCTCTCTTTGGTTTTCTTCGATCCTCCTAATGCTTTTTTCCCCCCTGGGTCAGACAGTGCCAGACTGCCCACTGCAGAGCACTGTTTCCCATGCTGGGCTTTCTAGGGCAGCGTCAGGACTTTGGTGGCTTGTGGAAGTGATGTTTGTTGGGTAAGTCCACGGGGCCAGGACCATGTGTGTTGTCACCTCATCACCTCCTCCGGGCAGGAAGATTCTCCTTTCTTTGGCGAAGATGCTTTTTTCAGGCCTGGCTGAGATCTTATGTTTCCCAAAGCAGGTCTTAGCCAAGCACGGCTTGCTTTTATTTTTGTTGTTCCTAGCATTATTAGCACACAGCTTGTTTTCAAAGATAACGATGTGGAAAAACAATAGCATCTTGCCAAACTCCTTCGGTATACTGTTTGCAGGTTGCGCTATTTTATCAGTGTCCTACTACGCACACTGGAATGGTTTGTAAACTCTGTCTTGTGAGCTACAAAGGGAATGAAAATATTGAAATAAATCCCTCCCTCCCCTGCCAAATAGACCTACCTTCTTCTGGTACTTTTCCTTTTCCGTCTTCGTGCTGTATTGTAGGGATCTTGTTTAGCATTTAAAAAGCTACTGCTGCACTCTATTATCAAAGACATATTTGTTAAAACATGCATATGAAAGGTTTTGTAATTGAAGTACAGCTTTGATATATTTAATAGGATGTAAAACTGCCATCCCTTTTTAATAGGAGATGGTTTATGTGCATTAGAAGTAATATAATAATGCCTCTCCACTGAGCTCTACCCATTAGCAGACTTTTTTCTCCCTTTCTTTTAGTTAATCTTAAAATTTTAATGTAATCTAAACACATTAACATCTTTTTTCTCCCCTTTCTGTACTTGGAAGTGCTTTGAACTGAACTTTGTTTCAAATAAGAGATAGCTACAAACATGGCATCAATACACAGTGCCCCAGCGCTGCCTGACAGATGGTCCATAAACCGGCACATCTCCTTGCCTTAGAAATGTTAACAGTAATGGGAGCGTGGCTGTATGTGGGAGTGAGCAAGCACGCGTGAGAATAACCTTGTAAACAATGAACCGCTATAAGGGCGTGCTTTTCTATATTCCCATGTCTCAAATGTAATCAAATACCAGAGCAGCAGAAATAGAAAATGACAGTCAAAACAAAAATAGTAATAACAGTCTCTTTAATAGCTATTTCTGTGTTTCAGTCTCAGAGTGCTTTACAAGGAATCATTGTTACAATTCAGGAAATAAGGATGTAAGCTGGTAAAGAGAAAGTATGCTAAATCTGACTGGTGTTTTGGGGTACTTGCGGTTTGGTGTCTCATCTTACACAGAGCTGTTCTCTATTCCTTTCAGAACTCAGGATCATTAACTATTTTGCAAGCTGGCTAATCAGAAGTAGTTGCTCTGGAAAATCCTGGATGTGTCTCCAGACCTCGTCAGAGGAACCCAGGTAAGAGCCCACTTCTCCTGATTTCTAGTCTAGTGCCCCACCAGCATCCAGCAGTACGTATTAATCATGGTTGTTGTAAGAATATTCACAAAATGCCTGAGATGATATTGTTGTATTAAAAAATTGAGACCTTTCAAAAAGAAAATATCTCCCCCTTGATTCAGACGCACTGCTGTATTGGGCAAGATCAAATTTCCATTGCAACTGTGCAAATGTACTTACTGCTTTTCCTGAGAATATCGTTTGATTCATTCAGTCGCTAGTGTCTTTTTAACATGAAAATGTTGTGCTAGTGACTTACAGGAGCTAGATAGCTGTGAGCCATGAATGTAGTCCTTTGCAGAATAACTTTTTCAGTTACTACCCACTGCATGTGTTTATCATGTTTTAGCGGCAAGGGCTGAGCACTGGCCTGGCACACGTGTGAGGAGGCATGTTGTAAAGCCCGTGTTTTGGTGACTGTAGGGATGCTGCTGTCATCCAGGTCTGTTTGTAGGAGGGGGTCGCAAAGTCGGGACTCTTTGTTTCCCAATGAATTTTTGGAAGAATGACTGTTCCTCTAGGCTGACAAAGTAACTGGGATGGCATAAGTGGTCTGTCATCCCTCAAGTGACTCAGCCTGAGCTTTGTTTATAAGAGTTGTCAGATTCCCAGCTTGGGACTACAGTTGCCCAGCGCTGCAGCTTCTGCTGCATCTACTGCTTTTCTTCAGCAGCGTTTTTAACCCGGATTTTCTGGCCCACACTGGAGCCCACAAATAGTCATGTCAGCAAGGGGACACATTTATTCAAATGATACAGGTACCTGAAAGACCTGTAAAGCTGTGTATGTAAATATTTGAATGTCAGAATGTATTCTACTAGTATAAATTGATGTTTCATGAATAGACAGACAGAAAACTCCATTTCTTATAGAGAATAATGATACATTCTTTTCGTAAAGAGAGGTAGTGCAATTCATTCAATTTGCATTTGGATACTGCCATTGTTCAAGTAAGCGGTGTGTGTTTGGGTGCATACAAACAGCAAGAATCACACAAGGCAGTTTTTTCTAAAACTGGTTCTCTTTTGCAGATGTAAATCCAGCTCCCATCTCTGCCAACATCTGAATTCTAAAAAACCAGGTGTATTCATTAAGTGTCCAGCATATGAAAAAACCACAGCCTTTTTGGTGATGAAGCTGGTCTGCAATTTGGACTGATGTAAAGTAGGTTTAAATAGAAATAAAAAAAAAAAAACAACCAAGCCACAATTCAGGGATAAAGTGTTTTGTGTTTTCAGCACACAGCTTCAGTAGGCACAGTTTAAATGCCAAGTCAATTGATTGTCATAAACTCCTCAGGTTTAACTAAGTTAAGTTAACTTGGGCAAAGTGCTGACCAGCTATGTTAGGTTAGGCAGATGAAACATTTAAAAAAAAAAAAAAACAAAAACCCAAAAAAACAGAATGGGATTTCGAACAAGTTGGTGGAAGAAATGAAGAAGTAGTACTGCAGTCAATGTGTCATAAAAATTCTAGTCTTTTTTTTTTTTTTTTAAAAAAAAGCAAGCCAAGCTGGCAGAAGAGGTCCGGTGAAGTCTCGGACAAAGCTGACTGCCCTGCAGTGTGAGCTCTGTGTGAGACGTGAGTTCATCCCAGACCTAGCCAGACTCTGCTGGAGAAAATTAAAAGTTATTTACCCATTTCAGTCAGTTTTTGGATTATGCCTTTTCTGCATAAATTAGCTCTTACCTTTTTCTTCCAGGACAAAGCCATTGACCTGGAGCACATCACTAAACAGAAAATGAATTACTGTTGTCTGCTGGATGTAGAATGGTTGTCACTGGGACTATACCCAGTGGTCCTCATACATCTCCAGGACACCTGACACAGGTAAATGATGCAGTTCTGCTTTTTGCCCATATTTGGTTCTGTACTCAGATAGCTAAATTTTCAAAAGAGCCATCCCCACAAGGGTAAACCTGTTCTCAGTCGGGGATATTAAGTGTAAGTCACTACAGGTGACCACAGCAATTGTTTGATTAACTGTCAGTATATTTGAAGTTGTTCAGTCCTTTTTAAGAGCTGGGATAAATACTCCATAGAATTTTAATTCTAGCTCAGATGTTTAGTTTTTCTGTCCTCATTACACAGTAAGTGTGTGAGGAAACTGGGCAGAGTTAAGTATAAATATGCATTATAATAACAATAATAATAATACGTCTTCTCTATGGGTGGAGCTCATGAAGGACTGAAAGCAATACTGCATTATTCCAATATGCTTTAGTGGTTTACTTCAGGAAAAAAAAACAAACAGGATTTACTTAAGACAGAGTAGAAAAAAAAAAATATTTGAAGCAAAGCATTCACAAATGTGTATATGAGCTACAATGGACTGATAATAGACTAACTTGATTTAAAAGAGGAACAAAAGCTCTATTTTAAGCAACTGCATATGGCCTCATCTTCTAAATGACATGGAGAGCCTCCCTACTCTACTTTCTTTAGGGTCTGGCCTTTGTTATCAAAAAGAATACATTTGCAGAGCAAGTCATGCTTTAAGTGTGCTTCAGAAAACAACTAAATGCTACATGTTGGCCAAATGCATAGGAGCGGATTCCTTAAGAGACCTCTCAGTCTGGAAAAAAAAAAAAGACTCAGTTTACCATGAAGAGGCATGCATAGAAGCAGAAAATGCATGTGTAGCCTTGTCTGAGACACATTCACTCCAGCTATTCTAAATCTTCCCAAAACACAACAGAAAACATGTGCAGTTTAATACTGATAACTTTTGTTCACAGGAACTTTTGCATTAGCAAAGATGAAGGGCTGCATTTGAAGGCACTACCTTCGCAAGCGTGAAGGGGAAAATATGGATTCAGTGTCAGTTCTCTGCCGAAGCACAGTGTGGAGCTCACCTGAAGAACCCGTGAGTATTAGTTACACCCACAGAGCAGAAGTATAGCATTTCCAAAATTAGTGCTTCCCTTCACACAGAATTAGTCTTCTGGGAATTATTTTCTTCCCTTGCTCCCTGGCACACGCGACAAATATTTTAACCTTGAAACACCTTTCTGTCTTTCCTAAACCTCACTGAAAATAAGCCTAGGAGTCCTAGCCCTCATCTGTGAGGCTGAGGAAGTAGTAGTTGTATAGTGTGCTTCCACAGGGTAATTCCACCAAGCCTGACTGATGCACAGCCCTGGATGTGCAGGAACAGAGTGGTCAATCTCTCCTGAGAAGTGATACAGGTTCAAACTGTCCCTCTTGTGCAAGGTATTAATTACATTATTTTTTTTTAAATAGTAAAAGTTTATTAACTCTTGTCTCTCTTCACAGACATGTGCCACTGGAACAACCCCTCTTCATGCTGTCAGCCACATGAAGATTTCTAGATGCCTCAGTTCTGGTCTGTCGAAAATGAACACAAAAGCGAAAGGATGCAAGAGAGGATGAATAAAGGTACGTGATTGTCCTGGTTTCAGCTGGGATAGAGTTAATTTTCTTCCTAGTAGCTGGTACAGTGCTGTGTTTTGGTTTTAGTGTGAGAATACTGTTGATAACACTCTGATGGTTTAGTTGTTGCTAAGTAGCGCTTATCCTAAGTCAAGGATGTTTCAGTTTCCCATGCTCTGCCAGCAAGCAGGTGTGCAAGAAGCTGGGAGGGAGCATAGCCAGGGCAGCTGACCCGAACTAGCCAAAGGGGTATTCCATACCATGGAACGTCATGCCCAGTATGTAAACAGGGGGGAGTTGGCTGGGAGGCGCAGATCGCTGCTCGGGCATCAGTCAGCGGGTGGTGAGCAATTGCATTGTGCATCACTGGTCTTTTCTTGGGTGGGTTTTTGGGGGGTTTTTTTGTTTGTTTGTTATATTCCTTTTCATTACAATTATTATTATTATATTATCATTATTATTATTATTGTTAGTAGTGTATTTCATTTTACTTTAGTTATTAAACTGTTCTTATCTCAACCCACAAGTTTTACTTTTTTTTTCTCCTCCTCCCCACCCCACTGGGAGGGGGAGGGGAAAGCGGCTGTGTGGTGCTTAGTTGCTGGCTGGGGTTAAACCACGACAGTGATGAAACAGCACAGGTAAATTACGGCAGAGCAGGTATCCAGCACTGTCAGGGGAGGGGCAGCTTCTTGAAGGCCCTTAAAGTCTCTAAGACGTGGCCTTTAAGAGCAGCAGTGGGTGTCAGGGGCAGGCCTTGCCCTGATTGGCTCCCTCTGGCTGGGCCTGCCCAGCCTCCCCCATCAAAACAGCCCAGACCGGCTTGCTCTGTAGACGACATGAATTGCATGGGGGCAAAAAATCCACAGGGCTTTTTTGTCCCCACAGAATTCACAGCCTACAGAGCGAGCTGGTCTGGGCTGCTCTGATTGGCTGGGCCTGCCCAATGCCCCCTGAGGGAGCAACTCAGGGCAGGGCCTGCCCCCGACGCCCACTGCTGCTCTTAAAGGCAATGTCTTAGAGACTTTAAGGCTCACTTAGGCTCTAAGGCTTGCTGTTCTTACAAGTATCTTGGTGCTGGAGCTGAGTTTATGAGCAGTCGCTGGTCCCCGAAAGTGACTCTTTTGGCTATTTTCAGGGTGGTGCTGGCAAGGCGACAGAAATTCAGCTTCTCGCCCAGGCAGTGGAGAGAAGGTGGCTCTTCTCCAGCTGCTGTGTGCTCAGGTTCCTGGGGGCTGGGTGCAAGTCCAGGCCTTCTCAATGACTTTCTGCTAATGCTTCTGCGGTGCAGCATGTCCTCCAAATGAAATAAAACACACATGTTCATTTTGCAAACCTGTCCATTGGTATGGAAATCTGCCCCCACCGTGCGCCAATACAGAGGCCAGGCAGCAGACTGAGCTGGATTTTGGGAAAAAGTCAGTTGCTGTTCATGTGCACAATGGAAACGGAGGTCTCTTGGAAACCGTTGCATTTATTTGGGTCGTTAAACGGAAGCTGTGGGTCACTCATAGGAAATGGGGTGCTGTGGGTAGTGCCTGGAGAGTAATGACAGCCAGGTAATGGCATCCAGACAATTACAGTCTTACGTTGGCATTGTTTAAAATGGAAAAACCAACAGTCTAAAAGGCTATAACACTGATTCTGTAGAACATTAAACTATTACTTTATGCTGATGATATCCTACTGTTAATTAAGGACTCGTGTGCTTCTCCTCCTGCTTATAATGAATATTGCTCTCTGAGTACAAAGTTATCATTGCACAAAATTAATGACTCTGAGACTGCAGCGATGCAGCTTTCTGGAGTTTGCCCTTCAGCCCTGCTCACCTCATGGAATCTTAAGTGGGCACCCAAAAACATAGTACAAATACTTAGGGGCTGATATTAACAAAGCCTCAGACAAGGTAATTAAAGATCATTTAAATCCAATTATCAAGCAGGTAGGAAAAGATTTGGAGGGATAGCCAGAGCTAAATAAAAGCAAACGTGTGTGATTCAGTAGGCTGGATTCTGCCCTCATTTGCTGTCCCATCAGGTTGATAAAGCAGAAATGAGGACATTGTGTAAGTCAGCACCCTCAGAGTCACTGTCATAAATGATCTCATGACAATATTTCCCACTGGCAGCAACAGTTGTGTGTGCGTTGAGCTTACTTTGAGCATAATTGTACATAAATAGCTATAAATACAATGAGAAATTCTAACAATTACTAATAATTATATTCCCAACCCACACCTAAAAAAAAAGACATACAGATAGGAATACTTCACCTACTACTGAAACTCAGCTGGTTTTTTAAGGGTACATAGGTGGATCACACAGGTACCATATTCAGCACTACAGAATTTAACAAAGCCTACTCTGTACTACCAAGTTCATGTTTACCCACAGCCCAGGCTTCTGATGCTATAAAATAGCAAGCTTCCTTATAAGTCACTTTTAAAACCTCCTGAATAGCTACAGCAAATACAGTACATTTCAGGTCACAGAAATCTCAGGATGTGAGGATGAATTAAAGATGCCACAGGAAACGTGAAAAGTACTTATAGTTCTCAGGATGAGAAATGTTAATATTCCCCCTAAATGTCATATAATTGGCCCAATTTCATGCACCAAAATCATGCAGATTTTTATGGGTTTTTTATTCCTAAAAGGGATAATTTTGAATGAAAATGGCTGTATTTTAGGTAAGCTTGTCTTTTTTCCCCTGCCTCATACTGTAAACTAATATTGCTGTTAAGCAGAGGTTGCATTTCAGCAGTGGCTTGAATGGAAATATCTTTCTGGAAAGCACATGAAATCCTTTGTGATGAAAGGAATTATATAAATATAAATCAATTATTTTTGGAGTGGCTTGAAAAATTAAATCATGACAGACAGTCTTATTCAAACACTTTTCTAAACTGCATGATTTTGGGCCATTCAAAATGTTCTGTGGAATTAATTTTATCTCTGGAAAAAGGCAGACAAGAACCATTCCAACAAATGTGCTCAGATTTTTTCAGTCTATTGTGGAATTAGCCAGGTGGGGCAAGATAGCAGAAACGATCTTGCTGGGGAAACGGTCGATGCTGTTGTGCATGATATCCACCTACGAAAACAGAAAGCCCATACGTGCTAGAGAAAGCAATGATACATATTTATGATAGGATGGAGGGTTGCAAATAAAAGGTGTCAATGAAAGAACAGTCTGGGCAGCAACAGGAAAAACCGAGAAGCCGTTGCTGGTACGAGAGTGTGATCCATACTGTACATTAATGACTATGAAGAGGGTATCATCCTGCTATAAAACAGCTTTCATGACAGCTCTACAGCAAACACATGGGAGATAGCACTGTAAACACGTAACAAAGTTTGCAGAAAATGCTCAGCACATGGGAGTTCCTCTTCAAAACTGCAGCCTGAGAGGTGTGCTTTTCTCCTTCCCAGATACCCACACTGAGTTATATTCTTAGCAAATTTCTGCGTGGGAAATTGCCATCTTTCTGCACATACATTCAAGCTGCACTGACTGTGTGCCCAGAGTTAAATTCACGAGAATATCTAAAGTGACAGAGACACCTAAAATAATCAAAGATCTCATTAAGATATTAACGTTATTGTTTAAGGACTATGGAACAACTTAAAGAGCCTCAAGGACATTGTACTCCCTCTTTCTGATCCATGTTTGGTTGTAACAAACAAAAGGTCCTCTCATAGATCACTGATTAAAGTAATAAAGAAGCAGGAATGAATAGAGGCAGGTTAGTGCTAGAGTTCCTCCAGAGCTGATTTGAGGCGAACCAGTTCAGCTTATTGGCAAGAGGTTGTGCACAACAAGGTAACAGTCTGCTTACGTTCCTGAATTATTCAAGGTTTTTAAACAAAAAATTAAATAGTTGCAGAAAGATCTGTCAGAAACTACCAGATTAAATCACAGATGAAGGTCAGGGTCAATAAATGCAAAGTAAAGCATATAGAAAAAATAGTAGTGACCGCACATGCTCAGTGGTATGCTCTAAATCAGTTAAACTTCCTTAAGAGAGAGACACATCAGTGTTGGTCTAAGAAGTCAATAAATTAGAGGAAAGGAAAAAAGAACAGAACAGGAGACATCGCTGTGCCATTGCATAACTCTAATATGTGCCTGCACCCTAAATACCAGCTGCAGTTCTGGTCCTGGTCTCAGCAAGGATCCAAGAATAACTGGAGAGGGTTTGGAGATGGATTATGAGAACAACCAAAGGAACTGGGCGGCTTCCTGTCCAGAAGACTAGTAGTAAAGAGATGTACTTTAGTAATGTACTTTAGATGTACTTCGGTACTGTAGTAAAGAGATGACTGAGGGCGTTATGAGGAAAAAGGTCTCAGCTGGCAGAGTAGGGGAATAAAATGGATACTATTTGGTGTCTCTCAGAATACAATAACCGGAGGCTATCATATTAAATGTTCAGCATGCAGATTTGAAACGAACAGACCAGTACTTCTACACGCACTGCATAATTAAACCAAAGAACTACTTGCCACAGGATGTTCAAAAAAACCAGCATGTTCCACAGTACACCAACAATTCACATGGGTGCAAAGTGTAATTGTACAAACTCATAGAGGACAATAGGTCAAGGGCTGTAAGAGATGCCACAGCTAGCTCAGGAAACCTCCAAGATGTGGATCACTAGAAGCTGCAAGGATATTGATGTACACTTGCCCTACCCTCACCCTCTTCTTTGCCTGGATGTTGACTACTTGTGTGAGAGGGAGCTCTGGTCTGACCCAATACAGCCATTGTCTTGGCAGATGAAGTACTCGGGTATGTTTACCCAAGATGAGCAGAAGTGCTTCTGCAGTGCATGTTTAATACTACAGCTCTTGGACCATTACTGTCTGCATTCATGGTCATAGCATGACCAGCTAAAAACGATGGCAGAAACTTGTCCAGAGTGGTGCCATACACCATTTAGGTTGAAAAAGGAGATAAGAAGCCAGATCTCACAGAAGATAGTAAGTTTAAGGGGACAGGAACAGGTGGACACCTATTTTTGACACACAGTGTGAGACTGCAGCCAAATCACGAGTACAGCAGAGATGGAGTGTTAATTCAGACATGAAAACAACCAGCCTACATAGGTGCTGTGCTGGATACTAACTGAAGACAGAGCCAGGAGAGAGCTGTTTGGAAAAGAAAAACAGGAGCACACAGTCTGCATTTCTGCTCTGCTGAGGAAATGACGCAGTGAAACACTGTCTAAACTGATAGAACTGAACTTAAATCAGGGACTAGTTTCTCATCTCAGATAAATCAGGGTGGCAGTAGCGAAGCCAGAGAATCAGCTGTCTGACAGATCTTCACCAAAGTCAATACCCTTTAACACTAATATACCTAAATTGCCTAGCGTTACGGAAATCAGTGTAGCTGTGTTTGTTAGGTTTTACCTATCCCAGTCAGTCTGCCTAGGTTTGTTTTCTTTTACCAAAAAACCCCAAACAACCACCCTGCAAATTGTCTCTGAATAGCCTCATCAGAAATTTGAGCTTTGTTTGTTGCTCTAGTTGTTTATGCCATTGACAGGAACTAAAGTTACTGAAGATCAGGCTATAGTGTTTTGTTTTAGAGTACAGAGTATAGTTTAAAGTGAGTATTTTAGAGTGTCTCCATCACCAAATTTCTGTGCTGGAGCTCTCTTTGGTAGCCACAACAGCATGAAGCTGTGGCCTTTCAGAGACAGCAGAGGCCAATGGACCTCTTGGCCCTATTTCCTGAGCTACTTTCAACTTCTCTTGGAGGTTTTGGAAGCTGAACTCTTGCTTTCTCATTTTTGTCCCATCATCTGGCTTCTTGACTTCAACTGCAAGTTCTCCGGGGCAGTGCTCATTTGTCTCTGTACAGTGCCTGTGGTCTTAGTCTGGGTCTCTAGGTACTACCATACTACAAACGATATGTAATAATAATTTTATATTTGATCAGCTGCCTTGTAATGGCTTTTTTTCTTCTGGGCTTTAAACTTTTTTATTTGATTGCATCCTTGCCCTAATTTCAAAGGTGGAAAATAATAGATTTTCTAGAGAACAATCCCAAATGTCATATCTACAGCTGATCTGCAATTCAGTATAATAGTTCTTTCCTTTTTGATGATTTTTTTCCATTCAGAGTTGAATAATATCATTTGTGTGATGTTACTCAATCTCTCTGTTTTAATTTGAAATCCTATTTTTAATCAATTAGGAAAAAATGACCTAATTAAGGAGTAATTTAGGCCAGCAACTTAAACATTGTTTTATAAAGTAGCTGCATTTAATTGGAAATGTGCTCAACTACTGCATTGCATTAGCAAGTAATTTGGAAGGATCAGCCAATGGGATCCCCTGACTGCTAGTTCAGAAATGATAGTGACAAAGCTGATGTCCAAAGCAGTCTGATGAACTTGGGTTTTATTAATAGCTTTGCTATGAGCCTTAAGGTCCAAGCAACTACAGCCTCTCATTATGCTAGACACAAACACATGACAAGCGACTACTGGCTCCCGGGAGTCAGTGCTGAATCGTTCTGAAATGACGTGATGGATAAAAAGCTCCAGAAGCAAGAAGAACACAGAGAGGGGACCCGACTTGCCTACCCACCACCACCAGCTGAGGCAGTGGCAAAGCTAGCAATAGCCCTCAGCTGCCAGAGAACCAGGCTGTCACTAGCTAATGCATGTGCTAACAAAAATTCCTAAAAACTCCACACCTTTTTCTCCCTGTATCTCCCCTTAGCTGGTAGAGATCCTAGCACAGGACTTGTCAGAACTTCGCCTAAAAATGCCCACGTGCCGCAAAAGGCAGAAGGCTGCTTGAAAAGCTCACTAGCAGTTTTTAGGAAAGAAATTCAGCTTTGGTACACAGAGGATACGTTACAGTTCACAGCTCTGCACTGGCTGCCACGAGCGCCAGTACAGCTCTCTCCCTTATAGCTGGCCTTGTCTCTCCACTGTTGCTTTTCACTGGAGCAGCACCACAATAGAGATGGTTTTAGCATCAGAAAGAGGGACGCGCACACCTGTCTGACATTTTTGTTGTCTGTGCCGCGTTTCATTTTCATTTGTTATTGTTGCTTTTAGCATTGTGTACTTACAGTAGCAGAGCGGAAGAAACAATTATGACTCTGCTCTGGGCATCAACGCACTCTTGAGGGGCCACTGGTTTCCAGCTGATCACCTAAGGTTGCTTTACTGCAAAGTAGGTATTGCTGGACAAACTTATCAGCGCATTATTTATTCATGCTGGCTCACAGTGTTGCCTCAGATAAGAGCTCTCAGGGAAACACTTATAAAGGCCTTCCATACTGAAGGAGCCCTTGCCGCATGTTACTGCTTCATGACTGGGAGCAACAGCATTGTATTGTATTAAAAAAAATACCCAGAGAACGCTTGCAGGCTCAGATCACTTCAGTTTTACACTAATACTTTTTGTCATTAAATTTCATGTCAGGCCATTATTTATTTTCTGAATCTTTTGGGTGAAATCTGAGCTACAGAGGAGGCAAGAGACGTTGCCATCCACTTGGTATCTAAGTGGCTGTAACACGAAGGAAGCCCCAGGAGTCCGAGACCTGCTGTTCAAGGCTCCAGAAGGAACGCATGCACCTTTGTGATACTGCAGAGGGGACACTTCCATGGAGGGGACAGAAATTTGGCATTTGGGTGATTTAGTCCACAGCTACTGATGCCTTCCTTACTTCAGTCAGCGACCAGTCTCACTTGGCCAAGCGAAGCACAGAACAGCAGCCACGTAAAACTCACTGAGGTCGAGCTATAGAGCAAGGCTGGTGCTCTGCATATCACCTCTAAAATCAAGTGTGCCTGGATAAAAGAACTCACGGCTTTTGTAGTCAAATATTGAGTTCCCCAAGAGATCTATGTGAGGAGAGCACGCCTCCTGCTCCTTCCTTTAAGTCAATAGTAGCAATACATTATCAGATTGCCTATTTTCCCAGATACGTTAAATCTAGTTTGACAAAGGTGAAAATGTTAGCTGTTTGCAGCTTGACGCAGAGTTGGCAAAATCCTGGGCCCTTCAAAAGTATATCAGCTTTGATTTTAAATTGTGTCATACTTCAGGAGAGAGGATATGCAGTCACCTAACCTGGTGGTCTCCTTCAGTGACAGCTTCATTTCAGCCTTCAGGCAGCATGAGCTTTGGAAACGGCAGTGCAGAATCCCAATCTTGCTGAGCCATATTCACGTATGAAATCCGTCACTGTCAACAGGGTCTCTAGATTTTCAAAGGAATTCAGTGCAAGACTCATCTCGCCCTAATCTATCCATCTTACATGAATGGGCTAAATTACCCTTCTGGAGGTGTCAACCTCCCCCACCTTGGTTATTGAGGGAGAAGAGACTTCTATTCCAGCATGCACTCTGACATTTTAAATAATAACTAAAACTTGGTCGTCCAAATTCCACCAAAACAGTGTGTAGCAAAGACAGGGCCTGTTTGATGCGTAAAGTACAAGTATACAAAGCAAAGCATAACCTATATTTGTTTGCCTTCACCCCAAACATAAACACACTAAAACAGTCTGAACTGCACAGCGTACAAGTGTTTCTTACCACAGTAACACTGCCAATAACAACCAGGAACATGGTAAGACTTTGTGACACAGCTGAGCAGAAGTGTCTAAATTGCATGGAACTGCAAAGGGGGAAAAGGGAGACTTGGATCCTAAAAATAAGATGAAGAATGCTGGGAGATGACATTCCCATCTCTTCTCTTTTTGGGGAGAGCTGAGGAGCATAAAAAACTTGAAGGGGGAATGAGGCAAAACAGGGAAGAAAAACGTCATGCACTTCTGTTCCAGCTTCCCTTCTGGAAGAGCTCTTGAGCCTGATCACCAGGACCTCAGCCACTGAAACCATCAAGAGCTGTAGCCATCAGCGTTAGCTACACAGCGTCAGCCTCATTCACACTCGGGGCTAATTTAGAATAAGATTGTTAAAGACTAATTGTTTGAATAAGTAGTGTTAATGATTGATAGTGATTAAGAGCTAACCATTGGCAATGTGCATTTGCTAATGAATGTCAATCTAGAAAAGCGCTGTTTTGAAGTTTGAAACTCGCCTGATTTATCAGATGTTTAAACACTCCCATCACAGCAATTGCTAATTCCCTAACTGAAATACATATATGATGCACGTATATTCATTTGCAAGAACCTGTTATGTTCCAAATGACCCACAGAGAATTCAGTACACAAACCCATTGAAATTTGGGAAGAATGTCAAGCCCAAACCTCTCCGCATTCCATCCAAACACATCAAAACCGAGCATTACTGCTGCTTCAGCAAGCCTGGCAACCTTCAGACTGTGTGATCAATTAAAAACCCCATAGTTTGGTGCATGGATTAAAGATCCAGTTGGATCCCTCTGCCAAAAGACACAGCCTCAGGATCAGGTTTTCTTCCACCAGCTTTAGAGGCCAAGGTTTTTGATGAAGGGCATGGAGGGAGAGCGCTGCCTCAGCAGGGTGACTCCCGGTGCTGGATAATCCACTTCGGAAGCACCTAATTCTGTCTTGTAGCATGGAGAATCTGTATCTGACCATCCTGTGCTAAAGCAAAGGTTTTCTAACAAAGGAGAAACGCTATCAAAATGACATTATCCCAGCTATATAATGAGTGGCACGTTATGGTACAATGGCCGCTGTACAGTGGAAGTCTTCCAACACAGAATAGGAACGAGCTCGTGTCTCTATTTCATAAGAAACTCCACCAAGAGGACTGGGTACCAGTAAAGAAAGATGTAATATGAAACAACGTGTGGATGCCGAAGCCAGAGAATATCTATTTAGAAAACTGCAATTTTTTTTAACTGAGGGTAATTAACCACTTGGCAAAACCATGAAGAGAAGTAGCAAATTAGAAAAAAATACAATGGTCCATGATTAATGGAATAGGAAAAGCAAGTCAATTGTCACTTCTGCCCCTGAAATCAATGAGTTATCCAAACTCTCAGCAGGTAGGAGAGAGGGGTTTTTTCCTTAAAAGTAAAAGCAATCAGTGTTGACTAATCAGCACCAGACTAGACATTTAAGAGGGTCTACAACTGCAACCTGTAAGCACTTACGAATTGCTGTCTTGACTGAGCGTAATGATGTTTTACAAAATAAAAACAGTACATAGTGTGATAGTCTGGCTGGGTTTTGTTTGCTTTACATCTGGAAGGGAAGGCTGATTTTTACACACCAGCTCTGACTTTTAAAGCTAATTTAAAACCACTCATTTTCAACCGGTGGCATCTAAATTGGCGTCAAAGCTGATTTTTCATTTGTTCAAATGAAAAACCACATTAACACTGCATCATTTTATTCCTACTTGTAACACAAGAGCTGCTTATAAACTGTACAGAACGTGAACCCTTAACAATTAAAAATCCCTTCTTATACAAGTCTAAACCAATCAGCAAGTACAGGAAGAAATGGAAAGAAAGGCTGCATTTGTGTTGGAGGTAAACTCAGCTCGGCAGATGAGCAGCCTTCCCTCCCGTAATGGAGCGACGCCGCTTCTACCTACCCGTGCTAGGGACAGGAGCAGTGATGGGTGCTGGATCAGAAAGCCTGAGCTGTGTGAGGGGGCGGCGTTACAGGTGTCAGGCCGAGTCAGAGAAATGTGCCCTGAATGGCTGGTGCCAGAATGCGCTGGTTTAAGAGGTAAAACAAAACCAACAGGAAATAAACGCTAATGAAAAAGGATTAGATGGCGGGCAAGATTATCCTATAAATAGGCCCTCACTTTTGCTTCCTTTTAGTACAGCCAGGGGCCAAGGAGACCCATGTTTCCAGTGCTAATGGGCCTGGTTGGAGGCATTAAGACATTTTATAAAGAATGAGAGGCTGAGGGATTAGGAGTGACGGGAATTCACCAAGCGTTTGTGAATTAGCATCAAAGGATGTCTGACTCCATGGAAAGTTTGAAAAGCAGAGGTAAATAGAGATACCATTATAGAAGGAAAATAGCATGAACATTTTTCTAGTTAAAAACAATGTTGTTGTTATTTAAATATAGCTCATTATACATGTATGTTAATTTCTCTCCTCAACTTTAAGATATAGAGCAGACTGAGAATTTCTATTCACTCTTGCTTATCATGGAAGCACAGGGGATATTAACTTTGGTAAGAGGATTAGCGGATGCTCGGGGTCTGGGTCTAGAGTGGGACTTCATGGCGTGACTGCAGCCTACATAGCCCATACAAATACTAAATGCTGCAGCTGTGTGTGCTAAAGAAAGGCAGATGAAAAAAAAAAAACAAACAACTCTATCTCAGGAAAAATGGCTAAGAAAAGCGGGCCTGTTAGAAGAACAGCGCTGTACTAAGCACGAACAGCTACATAGGAGTGGGTAGTGTGGCTGAAAAGCCCGGTGTCCGCCAGGTCCAAGTGTCACAACATCCTGATGGGCATGCAGACGCTGAAAGCAATTTCTGATCCTGTGTGTCTATATGTGTTCATTGCAAACAATGGCTCACGCCGCTTCCTGCGCTAATGGTCCCTGACTTGAGAACACCAGAAGCCGAACCCCAGACTGGTCCTTACTGCCACAGGCTAGAAGTAGCAGTCCCAGGAAACAAAGAAAGTGCTGGAAAAAATGAAAAATGTTTCTCTTTCTGCAACTCACCTATCTTTCAAGTTACTGAGGTTATTCATCGTCCTTCAGCTGCTGCACACTAACAACCAGTAGATGAAAAGCTTTAGTAAGTCGCATACAGGATCATCTTTGAGACTGTTGTAGCAGCACTATTTGGCTCATCCAGCCCCACTGAACCGGGCACTCATTGCAAGGGGAAAAAAAAAAGTTGGGACTGACTCCAAAAGACCTTCCAGTTTTCTTTTCCCACTTTTAGTCCGAGAGGACTCTATTACCATTCCTGTGAGGGGAGTGGGACCTTTCACTGAAAGAGCTCAAGGGCCTCTACAGAATGAGGCAGATGATAGTGAGCTTTGATGAAGTGCAGTGCTGTGGTCGATTCTAGTAATCTTTTAGCTGCCCCCATAAAAAGCCCATTGCATTTGACCACCAGTGCAAACTGTTGACCGCTGCCATTTTCCATCAGCGTTCTGCTTACCTCTGTGACTGGTTTGCAGGCAAAAGCTGCTGGCATCCCATTTGTGATGTGCGCACATCACCCCAGCCGAGGTCGCTTGTGTGACCGTACAAACAGCACGCGGCGGGGAAAAAAGGGTCTTTCAAGCCCTGCTCAGCAGCCTGGCGCAGGCTGTCCCTGCCGAGTAATGCATACGTGCCGTGGCACCCTGTTGTCAAACAGCAAGTTCCCGCGCTGCTGCGTGCCTGCGCCTTCCCCTCCTGAGGAAACCCAGACCCATGTGTCAGGGCCCCTCCCGGGGAGCCCGCCGCAGGGAGCCCGGGCAGGGACAGCGCTGGGGGCAGCTGCCTCCCCGGGACGTGGGGGCAGAGGGAGGTGTTGCCGCCTGCCCCGGCTGCGTTTCCAGGGCTCCCCGGGGAAGGGGCAGAGCCGCCCTTGCCGCAGCCTGGCAGGGTTTGGGGTCAGTGATGGGGGGGCCGGGCCCTCTCTGTCAGGAGGGTGCCCCCGTCCCAGCTCTGGAGAGGGGTGGGGGGGACACGGGGCTGCGGGTGGCCCCCCTCCCTTTCCCCAAACATCACACACGGGACCTGGGATGGGGCAGCAGCGGGGCTGAATCCTGTGGGTTTGGGTGCAGAAATGGGGCTGTCACGCTGGTGCCCGAGATGCGGGAGGACGGCATGCACCGGGCCAGACGTAACAGGAGACGATCGTCGCTGGGGTGAAAGGTGATTTTCGGAGCTCAAACACCATCCCCGAGTTCAACTCCTTACTCAATATTTATACGATACTTTCAATACTTATTAACTAATTAGTCAATACTTGTGAAACAATGATTCAATACTCATACTTGGCAACCCTACATCCACAGGTCACGCCCGCCTCCTCCCCCTCAGGGTGGAACAAGGCCCCGCCCCAGCCCCTCCCAATCGGGCTGTGGGGGCCAGGTCCACACCAGGCAGGGCGGGGTGCAAGGGTGTGGCTGGGTGGGGCAGGGCCTCAGGGCACCTGTACAGAGTGGGGCGGGCCAGTGCACCCTGCGGGTCCCCCCAGCCAGTTCCCAGGCACCGCCCGATGCTCCTGGGCATGTCCCTGACCCCACTCGTGGGCCGGCACCAGCAGGGGTTTGGCGCTCAGCCCCGGGGCTGAGTTGAGGGGTTCTGGGGCTCAAGACCAGGCACGTGCAGCTGGTTTTGGGGCTCAGGAGCAGCGACTGAGTCATGTTTTTGGGGTTCAAAACCAGGGTCATTTGGTGGGTTTGGGTCTCAGACACAGACTGGGGTGTGTGGTTTTGGGACTCAAAAACAAGCTCAATGTGCCGGTTTCGAGGCTCAGAAGCAGAGGTCGAGTCCTGTGCTTTTCAGGCCTTGAAAGGAGGCTCAGGGGCTGTTCTGGGGGCTCAAGACCAGGCTCGTTTGGCTGGTTTTAGGGTCAGAAACACAGGCTTCAGTTCTGCATTTTCATGTACTTGAAAACAGAGACTAAAAGTCCTACGTTTTCCAGACTTGGACATGGGCTCAGGGGTGCCTGTTTTGGGGGTGCAAAACCCGGCTCATTTGACTTCAGGAAGGGAGGAAAAGTCATGGGCTTTGGGCCTCAAAGGGAGACGCGTGTCCTTGGGGGTCAAGACCCGGCCCATGCGGCTGGTTTTGGGGCTCAGAAATGGAGACTAAGTCCTGTGTTTTCTGTACTTGAAAACAGAGACTAAGTCTTGCATTTTCCAGACTTGAAAACAGGCTCATGGGGCCGGTTTTGGGGCTTGAAAACAGAGCCCAAGTCCTGAGTTTTTGAGGCTGGGAAACCAGCTCCTGGGGCTGGGGGGTTGGAGCAGAGACCAAGTCCTGCGTGTTTGGGCTCAGAAACAGAGACCGAGTCGGCTGTTTCTGTGCAGGGGGTGGGAGGGTGTTGGGTTCCAGGCAGGTGGGAGGTGGGCAGGGTGCGTGGCACCCCCGCCAGAAGTGGGTGTCCAGTCGTGTCGGTCCCGAATCTTGGGAGACTGGCGTGCACCAGGCCGAACTCAATGTCTGAGAAGATAGTCTCTGGGGGAAAAGGCACTTTTTCACACTGTCTTCAGGTGTCCAACTCTTCATTTGAGGTGCGTACAACAGCCGGAATAGTGATTAAATCATTAGTCCATATTTAGACAATGTACAATTATGACAGTTCATATTCTTATGACAGCAATTGATTTATGACCTTGTCAAAGCCCACACTGCTATAATGAGCAGAAGCTGTAATTAGCTTAAGGATGGGCAGGGCTGTCCCCAGCCAGGAGCAGGGCAGGCAGCAGCATCGTCCTCGGCGCAGGCAGCCCGGCTTCTTCCTCAGAGATTCAGTAAACCCTGGGCAGGTCTCTCCCCGTCTCCTTTCAGGACCAGAAACGATGTGTCCCAGCACATGCATGGTTCCTGCTCGGCAATTTGTGGGGGCAGCACCACCAGCCCAGTCGCCCTCACTCGCCGCAGACGAACCCAGGACTGAACCGGCTCGTCCATCCCAGGGGAGAAAGGCACTTTTCAGCGAGGAGGCAGCCAAACAGCATCTTTGATTTCGCATGTTACACTTATACAATGCTTTCCATATTAATTAATTAATTATTAAGTGTTCAATAATCAGACAATATTTGTAAACTAATAATTCATTATTATTTAAATACTTGTAAATTGATTATTCAACACGTACTCAGTATTAACTATGATACTTATAATCAAGTGATGGCAGCAATTTATTTACAACCCTGTCAAGAGCCCCCCTGGCGCCGCAGCGAGCAGGGGCTGCACTCCCACCCCCACGAAGGTGGCAGGAGCCAGGCAGGATCAGGCAGCGCCCCAGAAGTCGCCCAGCACAGGCCTTTCCCCTCAGCATTGGGCAGGGGGTGGCCTCAGGGGAGCGGGAGCAGCTGTGGGTTCATCCCCAAGGAGTCAGGCCCCAGGCACTGCTCTGGCGCAGCTGCGGCTCCCTCCAGCTCTTGCTCCTGCCAGCGGCCATGCCACAGCCCAGTGCCATGCACCAGCCCCTTTGGCTCAGCCTGCAGTCACCTCCCCAACGAGGAGCCCATGACGGGGTAGGGTCTGGCAAGGCAGCGGGGCAGCAGTGGGTCACGGTTTCACTGCCCACAGGGCCAGGATGAAGCCACCCACGCGGTCAGGACCTACCTCAGAGATCCTCTGGGCTCAGCATTGGGTGGGAGGCAGCGAGGCGGCCTTCAGCAAGTGCAAAGAGGGCTTCGTCAATAGAGAGTCAGGCCCTGAGTGCTGCTCCAGTGCACCTGTGGGTCTGGGTCTTGCTCCAGCTCAGCCTGGTGCCTGGTTTCCTGCAGGCAGTTTCCATCATGGGTACAACAGCTTCAACCTGGAGAAAATTAAGTTATTCCCAATTAAAATAAAAATGCAACTACTACTCACACCATATGAAACAAAGACAAACGTTAAACCAATGCCTTTCACCCCGCCTCCCCTGGCTCCACTCCCCAGCCCAGGCTCTCCCCTCGGGCAGCGCAGGGTGTGTGCACACGCACCAGGTCACAGTCAGCATACGGGGGCTTCTCGCTGCTGCTGCTGCTGTTGTTGCTGCTGCTGCTCCTCCTCCTCACACGCTCTCACCTAGGTTTTCTGCCCTTCCTTGAGCACGTTTTCCCGGGGTGCCTCCAGCGTGGCTGAGGGGCTTGGCCCTGTCCGTTGGAGCTGGCTGGGCCTGGCCCAGGGCTGCCCCTGCAGCCCCCCAGCAGCAGTGCCACCAGGCGAAGGTGCTGCAGGCCAGGCATGGCCCACCGACCCGGGGCTCCCGGGGCCACCGCTGCCCCTGCGGGTGGCCGGGGGGACGCCGGCCCTGACCCCCCGCAGCTCCTCGGCGCCCGCGAGAGGGGACAGAAACCCCCGCAGGCGCCGGGCACTGCTGCCGGCCGCAGCCCAATGGCCTCCCCGGCCCCGCCCCACCACTTCCGGCTCCGCTCCGGAAGGCGCCGCCTGGTGGCAGTGGCAGGTACTGCAGCGGCTCCCGCCCCGGGGGCTCTTAAAGCCTCCGGGCCGCAGCAGGGGCGCCTCGTCCCGCCTGCGCCAATCAGCGCTGGCGGCGTCACCGGTGAGGAACCAATCGGACGGGGCAGGAGGGGCCACTGGCCCTATATAAGGGCTAGGCCTGGCCCCTGCTCTCAGTGGTGTCCCCTGGAGGAGCAGCAGCAGCAGCAGCAGCAGCAGCAGCAGCAGCAGCAGCAGCAGCAGCAGCAGCAGCAGCAGCAGCAGCATTGTGGTGGATGTGGCGGATGTGGCCAGGCTGGCTTTTGCTGGAGAAGACATCCATCAACATCCCTGGCACTGTGTCTTCATGCGTGTAGGCTTCCCTTGCCTGGCAGGTGGGTAGGAGTGCAGCAGCCCAGAGGTGGTTGCTGCTTGAGATGGCGCAGCTAGAGGAGGGAGCTCTTGGCTGGGAGCAGGGCACTGGCAGGAGGAATAGGAGCTGCTACGGGCTGGTGTGCCTTGCAGGGTGCTCCTGCTCCGGGCATGGTGGCTGGGCAATCCCAGGCTCAGTGCTGGCTGCATGGGGCAGGTGGTGCCCTGTGTGATGGGACCATAGTAGAGCTGGTCACAGTAAGCACCAAAAGGATGTGGCAGTGCCCCAGGCAGAGCTACAGGTGTGCAGGGGATGCTGGTGGCTGTGGGCCTACCCTGGGGTGGTCCCTGCCTTGACCCTCTTCACATGGGTTGGTGTGATGCTCTGGGGATGCCACCAGCTTCTGCTGAAGCATGGTGTGTGGCTTACCCTTGTGCAACCAAAATAGCTTTAAGAACCAGCTCACTGCTGCAGATTGCTCCTGAAGAGGTGGCCCTAAACCCAAAAGCTGGAACATACCTATTGGGAAGCCTTCCCAGGTTGGAAAGCTGTTCTGCAGTGAGGTGCCTGCCACAATGAAAAGACAATCGCACCAAATCAGCTAGCCGAACAAAGGAGAAGAGTCACCCCACGCACAACAGAAGTGAAGACCTGGCTCACAGCAGAGTTAAGTTTGGTGCACACCTCTCATTGCTACAACACTGTCTCTGAAGTAAATGGGGACCATGAAATTACTGGTGCTGATAAATTTCCACCAAGGAACTGTGTAGTCAGACTGGCTGCCAAGCCAAGAATGCATCTTATCCTTAAACGTGAGGAGGACCAGCCAGCTTCCAGTGCCTTTCCCTCAGTTAAATACTGGAGTCATAACATACACCCGGAGTCAGCCCTGAGCTACCTAGGACTACTGGTACTGCTGTTTGTAACAACACACAGCCCTTCAGAGAAAAATCTGTTCAGAGGGTCTAGAGGAGGGCAGTAAGGGGAAAGCAACCTCTATAAGCAGAAATCATGGCCTGAAGCCGCCATTTCCTAAGCAAGACAAGAGTTGAGGAGCTCCGTGACTCTGGCAATGGAAATAGCAGGCCAGACCGCACTGACAGCTTCTAGCTCATGGCAAAGGCAGCGATGGACAACTCATGAGGGAAATCACAGCAGCCCTGCAACCTGCAAGGGCATTCCCCTTCTTTGTTAAAACCCAGGTGCTGGTTCTGCCTGGAATCAGGGAGGGCTCCTGTGCCAGCCACCCCAGGTCACACCCTGTGTCTCTGGTGCTGCGCAGAGCAGGATCCCTGCTGTTGGTCGCTGCTGTCTTCCAGCCACCCCCATGGAGACAAAGACTGCAGAGACTTTGGTAAGGACACTGCCTCTCTCAACTCCACAGCTGCACATAAACAGGAACAGGAGCAGTTTCAACCCAAACGTTTTTTATGAAATGTTTTGAG
The DNA here is from genome assembly GCF_018139145.2 of Gymnogyps californianus. NCBI lineage: Eukaryota > Metazoa > Chordata > Aves > Accipitriformes > Cathartidae > Gymnogyps > Gymnogyps californianus. The sequence continues at coordinate 61,073,890 of NC_059474.1, read as the reverse complement.
GGGTTGGACTCACACTGCAGAAGCTTTGCTGTAAAGGTGATAAAAGAGGAAATTAAAACAAAAATGGGGGTGATGGTAGGGAGGAGGACACAAACAGCATCTTAGTACAACTTCTGGTGCTGCTGGGAGAAGGTCCCTCAGGACTTGGCCACCCCAGGGCACAGCCTCCTGTCCTTGCCTGCACGTGTGGTGTCAGGCAGTCACCAAATCAGGAGGAGAGGAGAAAACTGCTGCCAACTTGTAACCCCTATAGAAAGTAATGCTGCTACTGCAGCTGTAAGTGAAAAGTATGGAGTTCTAGGATTGATGATGTAATTCATTTATCTGTGTAACAAACTTACATTCAAAATACCTCAGTCAGAAGATTCCAGACTGCAGCATGATAGCACCAGAAGGGGCTCACTGGTCAAACCTGAGAGCCTTCATAGGGAGGGCAATGCAAAGTGAATTAAAACTGATCAAAGCATCCCTGCGCACTAAGTTAGATTAATGCTGCCATACATCATCCTGTGCCAATACGATGTGGCAGTGCCACTTCCCAGTGTTACTTTATTAAAGAAACTGTATGAACACAGATCTGCAACACTGTCTTTAGTTTTGATTCATAAAGCATCAATTTGCACCACAGCAAATGAACTTCCAGGCTTTAACTTGTATTACATTTAGCATGCACAGCTAAATGAACAGCTGTGTGAGGTGTGACCAAGTGAACAATCTGCTCAGCCTGGTGGCAGAGCTATGAGAGGAAGTAGAAAGGTTAAGGAGCATCAGGGAGTCTGAGAAAGAGATAGACTGGTGGAGCCATGCTCTGCCCTCCCTGAGACAGGAACAGCCACCAGAAAAAAAACAAGATGAAAGGGATCCTGTATCCTCCCCCGCTAAGGCAGAAGCTTAAAGGAAAGGAGTGAATGGAGGCAAGTCCATGCTCGGGGTGGCAGGCAAACCCCTCCTTGCCCACCTCACCTTCCCAGCTGCCTCTGTACAACAGGTATGAGGCTCTGGATGTGGAAGGCCAGTCAATGGATGACATGAATGATGGTCCATCCACACCAGAGGTGTTGCCAAGGTCAGAAAGGCCTACCCCCTGTATCACGACCACCTCCACAAGGAAGAAAAGACAGGTTATAGTTGTAGGCGACTCCCTTCTGAGGGGGAACAGAGGGTCCAATATGCAGGACAGACCCTCCTCTCAGGGAAGTCTGCTGCCTCCCTGGGGCCTGGCTTAAGGACATCACTAGGAAACTTCCTAGCCTGGTATGGCCCTTGGACTATTACCCATTACTGCTCTTCCATGTGGGTGGCGATGAAGCCGCAACATGTAGTCCAAGGGCAATCAAAAGAGACTTCAGGGCCTTGGGACGGTTGGGTAAGGGGATCTGGAGCACAGGTTATTTTTTCCTCTATCCTTCCAGTTGAGGGCAGCAACACTGGATGAAACAGATGGACCCAGTCTATTAATACGTGGCTCCGTGGCTGGTGTCACCACCACAATTTCGGGTTTTTCGATAATGGGGTGGCTTACACGGCACCAGGCCTGCTGATGTCAGACGAGATTCACCTTTCTCAAAGGGGGAAGAGGGTCTTTGCTCACGAGCTAGCAGGACTGACTGACAGCTTTAAACTAGACTTGAAGAGGGAGGGGGATAATATCAGGCTTGCCCGTGACAAGCTGTGGGACAACACGCCATGGTTATAGGGACGAGGTGCTAGCAAGGGCCCTCAGCCTGTTGCTCTGAGACATGCTGAGTACACTGCAACACACTTGAAGTCTTATAGAGATGAGCCAGGGGCTCCAGAGGTACTAGGAACCAACAGGGAAACACTGGGGAAATACCTCAAAGGAATTAAGGTGTGTTCCTTTCAGAAGGTGACACGGCCAACAGCCCAGCTGAAGGGCCTCACACCAATGCACAGAGCATGGGCAACAAACAGGAGGAGTCGAAAACCACCGTGCTGCAAAGCTACAACCTAGTTGCCATTATGGAAACTTGGTGGGGTGAACCCCATGACTGGAGTGTGGCCATTGATGCCTACAAGCTGTTCAGAAGGCGAGGAAGGAGGGGCGGAAGTGTTGCCCTCTATGTCAAGAAATGGATAGATTGTGAAGAGCTGTCTCTGAAGAATAGCCACGAGCAGGTTGAAAGCTTATGGGTGAAAATTAGAGACCAAGGCAACAAAGGGAACCTTGTGGCTGGTGTCTACTACAGGCCACCTGATCAAGGGGAGCCTATTGACAAAGCCTTCTTATTTCAGCTACAGGAGGCATTGTGCTCACAGGCTTTCATCCTGCTGGGGGACTTCAGCCACCCTGACATCTGCTGGAAAAGTAGCACAGGGAGCTGTAGGCAGTCCAGGAGACTCCTGGAGTGCATCAAGGGTTTCTTAAGCCACGTAATAGACAGCCCTACCAGAGGGGATGTGATACTGGACCTGATGGTCACCGACGCAAGTGAGCTAATCGGAGACGTCAGGATTGGAGGCAGCCTGGGCTGCAGTGATCATGCACTGGTGGAGTTCGCAGTCCTGAGGGATATCGGTCAGGTGAAGAGTAAAGTCGGGACCCTGAATTTTAGGAAAGCGAAATTCCAGCTGTTCAAGGAGTTAGTCAATGGGAAACTGCCCTCAGGGACAAGGGAGCAGAACAGAGCTGGCAGATCTTTAAGGACACTTTCCATAGATCACAAGAGCTTTCGATCCCCAGGTGTAAGAAATCAGGAAAGGAAGGCAAGAGACTGGCATGGATGAGTCGAGACCTGCTGGTCAAACTAAAGGGCAAGAAGGAAATGCACAGGCAGTGGAAGCAGGGACAGGTATCCTGGGAAGAGTATAGGGACACTACCCAGTTGTGTAGGGATGGGGTCAGGAAGGCCAAGGCGTGTCTGGAGCTGAACTTGGCAAGGGATGCAAAGAATAATAAGAAGGGCTTCTACAGGTATGTCAGCCAGAAAAGGAAGGTCAAAGAAAGTGTACCCCCCCAATGAACACAACTGGCAAACTGGTAACAATGGATGAAAAGAAGGCTGAGGTACTCAACAACTTTTTTGCCTCAGTCTTCACTGGCAATCTCTCTTCCCACACCTCTTGAGTGGATGGACCTCAAGGCAGGGACTGGGGGAGCAAAGTCCCTCCCACTGTAAGAGAAGATCACGTTCGTGACCACCTCAGGAACCTGAACATACTTAAGTCTATGGGACCTGACGAGATGCATCCCAGAGTCCTGAAGGAATTGGCTGATGTAGTTGCCAAGCCACTCTCCATGGTATTTGAAAAGTCATGGCAGTCAGGTGAAGTCCTCAGTGACTGGAAAAAGGCAAACATTGCACCCATTTTTAAAAAGGATAGAAAGGAGGACCCTGGGAACTACTGACCTGTCAGCCTCACCTCTGTGCCTGGGAAGATCATGGAACAGATCCTCCTAGAAGCTATGCTAAGGCACATGGAGGACAGGGAGGTGATTTGAGACAGACAGCATGGCTTCATCAAGGGCAAGTCTTGCCTGACCAACCTAGTGGCCTTCTATGATGGAGTGACTACATTAGTTAACAAGGGAAGAGCTACGGATGTCATCTCTCTGGACTTCTGTAAGGCCTTTGACACAGTCCCCCACAACATCCTTCTCTCTAAATTGGAGAGATACGGATTTGATGGATGTTCAGTGGATAAGGAATTGGATGGATGGTTGCATCCAGAGGGTAGTGGTCAACGGCTCAATGTCAAGATGGAGATCAGTGACAAGTGGTGTCCCTCATGGGTCCATATTGGGACCAGTACTGTTTAATATCTTCATCACTGACATAGACAGCGGGATTGACTGCACCCTCAGCAAGTTTGCAGATGACACCAAGCTGAGTGGCGTGGTTGACACGCCTGAGGGATGGGATGCCATCCAGAGGGACCTGGACAAGCTCGAGAATTGGGCCCATGTGAACCTCGTGAGGTTCAACAAGGCCAAGTACAAGGTCCTGCACCTGGGTCGGGGCAACCCCTGGTATCAATACAGGCTGGGGGATGAAGGGATTGAGAGCAGCCCTGCAGAGAAGGACTTGGGGGTACTGGTGGATGAAAAGCTGGACATGATCCAGCAATGTGTGCTCGCAGCCCAGAAAGCCAACTGCACCCTGGGCTGCATCAAAAGAAGTGTGGCCAGCAGGTCAAGAGAGGTGATTCTGCCCTTCTACTGTGCTCTGGTGAGACCCCACCTGGAGTACTGTGTCCAGCTCTGGGGTCCTCAGCACAGGAAGGACATGGACCTCTTGGAGCAGGTCCAGAGGAGGGCCACAAAAATGATCAGAGGGATGGAACACCTCTGCTGTGAGGACAGGCTGAGAGAGTTGGGGTCATTCAGCCTGGAGAAGAGAAGGCTCTGGGGAGACCTTATTGTGACCTTTCAGTACATAAAAGGGGCTTATAAGAAAGATGGGGACAGATTTTTTTAGCAGGGCCTGTTGCGACAGGCCAAGGGGTAATGGTTTTAAACTAAAAGAGGGTAGATTCAGACTAGATATAAGGAAGAAATTTTTACAATGAGGGTGGTGAAACACTGGGACAGGTTGCCCAGAGAGGTGGTAGATGCCCCATCCCTGGAAACATTCAAGGTCAGGCTGGACAGGGCTCTGAGCAATCTGATCTAGTTGAAGATGTCCCTGCTCATTGCAGGGGGGTTGGACTAGATGACCTTTAAAGGTCCCTTCCCACCCAAATGATTCTATGATTCTATGATTATTAAAAATCTGATACTGTGCACCAGGAACAAGCAAATCACAGGAGATGAGATGATGTGAATGCTACATATCTGCCTGAAATGAAGTATTACCAGTGGTTTTGATCGGTAAAATCCAGGACACAGAAAAAGCATTAAGAGGAGTGAATAATATGACTGATGAACAGATAAGACTTTGAAACACTCTGTTTAAGTGTGTATCGGTCACAACAAATACTGGTCAAGTGGGGTAAACAAATACATCAACTTTTTCAGGGATTTCAGTTCTACATGGGCAAGTCACAGTTGTGAGATCACTGTAACCAAGAGGAAACGAGTGGCTCCTGCACTTACTTTGTGGGCACTGCATTTCGAGGACCTCAGGATTGCCTCACAGATGGCTTTGGGAATAGGGTCAATGTGGTTCAACTTCCCCTCCTGAGTTTCATAAAAGTCTGGGTAAGTCCAATTTTACACTGATATACCTTGATTCTTGACTGATGAACTCGGTATTTTAAGGACTCAAAATGAGGCTGTTCCATGCCTGCTCTGTGGAGCGAACTGTCTCAGGGACTCGGTAATGGGAGCAGTCTGTACTGTGGGGAAAAGAATCCACTGTAAATATCAATGCTCAATAACCAAATCATACTTCCATCAGTAACTGTATGTTATATATCGTATTTATATATGTCATCCATTCACCACTAAGTCTGAAAAAAGAAGAGGGGGGGGAAAAAACAGGCCGAGCACATACTACAAATACAGGAGAAATACCAAATCATGGATGCTTTTTTTTTCTCCTTCCCCCTAAGGTAAATATCTGAAAGTAAAAGAAGATCCTGAGCTACTGGAAAAGGAATCCCAGCGGGATGCATCCATCATGTGCCACATAAGGAAAAGTACAGATGGGGATGCACAGGTAAAGGACGTTACCGTAACGCTTTATGTAAATGTTGTAGTCTGTGATGTGGTGAGATGTTCCAACTAACCCCTTGGGCAGACTGCGGACAGAGGGTAGAAATGGCTCCCCTGCTCTGTACCCAGCCAAGCAGTGGGCTATCTCTCCAGAGAAACATTTGTCTACTGCAGGTCGTATTTCCCGTCTGCCAGCCCTGTGACAGTAGGCATCCAGGTTTAGGCAAAATGAACGTCTAAACTATTTCTAGGTGCAACCTTAGTGCAGGGCACGCGCAGAATTACGAGGTGATGCGTTTGCAGTTGCCTGACTGTGCGGTTTACCCTTCTCTTGCAAAAACCAACCGACCACGCTCTCCTGTTGAAGAATCCAAGCCAGGATCTGTATTTAACTCCTTTCCCATGTGTACATACAAAGGCATTACCTGTTTACTGTGTAATTAGGTAGGTCTTCTAACTTGTCTACACCAATTACTTTTGCTTCTGTTTTTGTGCACCACTTTAAGACTCTTTCTTGATTTTGCTGTATGAGATGTGACATAGAAGAAATTTGTCACACTTTGCTCTTTCTAGAGGGATGCCTGTGTGGCTTCTGGTTTACATAGGCAACTGTTTTCCGGTGTGCGAGATCTGAACAAGATGTTGAGCTTTGATGACAGGTTGCTGCAAAAAGCGTAGGACTTGTAGGGTGTCATGGCAGTTTAATTCTCGAAGTTGAGGGGATTTTCTTGTTAGCAAAACCTGCTTTGTTGTCTGACATGCAGATTCTATGGACTTGCTGCCAAAGACATGGAGTCGTACTCTCAAAAGAGCTTACACATTACTGGTAGGAATTTTTTCTCCTAATGATTTATCATTTAAGTGCCTGAATTCCATTTTTGAAGTGACTTGGGCCAGAGTCAGGGGAGTATTTTGGAACCCAGAGTTATAAAGTAGCTCAGTAGAGGGATTATCAAAACAGCTCATAAATGCTTCCAAATCTGCACCATGGGACCATTTTGGAGAAATGCACTTGCCGACACCCTTGCATTCTCTTTAGTTTTCAAAAATTCAGGAGTTCCTGAGTGAGGAAGAGGTTATTTGAACATAAAGTTAATTTCAAAGCACTGAATTTTTTAAAATGCAAACTTCCTCTAGAAGCAGCAGAATATGGTTGTGATTTCAAAAGGGGAGGGGGAAGGAGGCTTTATTTTTACAAAAACATGAAAACTTTTGTGCAAAATATCAATGAATCTCTTTGAAATAGATAATCCAGTCTTTATTCCTCACTTCTCTTCTCCTGGACTCTTGGGGGGAAAAAATGACTGACGCAGCTAGGCAGGGAGCAATCACCCCCACAGGCTGGGTAGTCAAGGAGGAAGGATGGCCTTCAAAACCAGGCAGTGTGCGACCATGGCATGTTATTGCCCAGACCAGACCCACAGCAAACAACATCCCTGCAGCCTCTAGACATGTGATACACCCCGCTTCCCCATGAGAGTGAAACAGGCCGGCCAGGCACTGACTAGCTGTCTTAGCCTGGGGTCATGTGGCGGCATGACCCTCCTGTGCCATTTAATGTTCCCTGCACTGAGTGCTTCACCAGCACCAGCACACACAAACATTAGGGCTTGGCATTTCGACATGATTTCTGTTCTCTTACTCTAGCCTCAGTTGCTCATTACAGAAAGCCATGTCAGCAGCAATGCTTCCTCCCCATCCTTCACTTTTTAAGCCTCTGACTAGCTAGTGCACAAGTTTCATTTTCTCCTGCTCCATCTCTACAGGCAGATAGGGTGATAGAAAGAAAGACGTCACTACGCACACAAATATGAGGTAAAACCAGGAATAATACACAGCAACTTTCCTTCTCCCCATTTACAGGCAAATTTGCTTCTTGTCAGTCCTTGATAGCTGGGATGAATGCGGCACAGCTGCTCCCCTGCTCGTATTTCTAACTAACAACTACAGCACCAACCACTCAAACCTTGAACTGTTGGGAAGGGATATCCTTCCTCTCAAAAACAGATGAAAGCTGTATGCCTCCCTATCTAACGGTACAGGGGAGGGAAGTAGCAGTGTTCTGTCTCTATGCTGCCTCTGTCTTTAGCAATCTGCTCTTAGCCACTGTCAAATGCAGAAGGCTGCGCGTTTCCAGACCATGAACTACCTGTCTCCTTGGGAGACAACTACTTTGTCATGGCTTTCCTTTGCTAATGTCCCCTCCGCACTGTTGGTACCAGCTACTTGTTACTGTAGAGATGTTTAACTGCTTGCAGAGCTCACCAATGGGGTGCTCCCACTCACCTTACATTTAGCTTTGGAATCTGCTGCTCCTGCTGCAGACAGCAAAAAGGCAGCCTTTCGTGCCCAAAGGCATGGCTGCTTTTTTCCAAATACTGACTGGCTTGGCTTACAGAAGATCAGAGTTAAACCTGCATGTCTAACATTGAATAGTTAGGCTCTCTATATACTCTATAAACACTCTTTATATGCTCTATACACACTTTATGTACAGGGCACTCTATATACTGCGAGATCCCTTAGCAATCTGACATGGACGCACTTCAACAATGACGCAGCTGACCTAAATAAAATAAATCCATGTTATACTAGTTTAATGCACATACAAGACCAACTTGCATGACAGCAATTTTGAATCATCATAGCTTTATAGTGTTTACTTGTTTAATGCTTTTTAAAACATAATGATGCAATCAGTAAACTTCAGCTTTTGTTTGTTAGTACACAAAGGAAAACATCAAAGATGGTAACAAGTATGTAAGAGTTAAGTGGATGATCAAAGGGTCCTGATGGTAAAAGCCATACACTGAAGTGTGTGAGAAATGAAATCTGTTTTTTATGGTCTTTCTATGACTCACATGGATAGCAAAATGAGAAAAAAAAATATGTACCTTATCACACTGCAGGGATTATCAGTCCTCTCTGAGGCCACCTCTGCCTGTCACGTACACTATTTTACAAGAATTAAAACATTAGTATAGCCACATGGTACTGATACTGTTTTGTAGTTTCTTAACAGCCATCCCCTTCCTAACCTGCCTCTTTCACATGCTGGAAATGAGCACTGTTGCCAGCACACACCAAGCGCGTCAGCATTAGCCATGTTAGGAATTAAGAGCTTTCCCCAGCAGGACAGCCAGCACAGAAGCTCCTTCCTGGCTGAAACAAACCGCTGGGAAAGACAGATGTCTGCACCAGAGGGAGCAACTCTCAGAAAGGGGCTTTGATACCTGGTGGGGTAGGGCACACTTTGCTATCTGGTATCACCACTGTTGCCAGGAATGTTGCTTCAGCATTTCTTCTGTCTAGACATACCATCATTTTGCCTGTGCAAAGCTGCCCGAGCCATCTCCTGCCCATCAATCCCCTGAGAGGCCTCCACCAGACATGCCGGGAAGCTGCTGTACGCACACACGCTGCTTTTGACAACGCCCTTCGGAGGAGGGAGTTTTAGCAACTCCTTGCATAACAGAAAAAAAAAAAAAAGAGACTTAAATCACTTGTGCAGGGTCCCAGGGGAGTGTGGGGTAAAAGCCAGCTGATTTCCCAGGCAGAAATAAAAGCTGAAGGTATGCAGGAGCCAGAATAAAAGCACAGAAGTGCCAACTAGATGACAACCCGTTTGCAGGGCTCCTGAGCACAAGGGCTTGCTATCCTGCCCCCTCTTCTGCAGGGGAAGGCCGATTTAGTTTCAAACACAGCAAATTTAGATTCAAATACAGCTCTGTTCCTCCTCCCCTGCCTTTGGCGTGACGAAGGGAGATGCTGCTGAGCACGAAGCAGAGCTTCCCGTGTTTTGATCCGACTCTACATCAGTATATTTGATGCTGTTTCTTCTGATTCTTTCTGCATACCAGGTTTCCTCCTCAGGAACTGAGGCTGACAGACCTATTTAATCTTTTATATTGGCCACAATGATAACTTCTTATTAAATATTTCATATTGTAGTACTGATAAAGAACATAAGACAAAACTTGGCATGAACGCGGTCCAGAGGAGCATCTGCTTAAAAATAAAACACTTGGGAGAATGTGGAAGGAAACAAGTAGCCATGTGGCTGGAAACAAAAATAAATTTAAGGTAAGCAGGTCAAGCCTATAATGAAGCACTTGTAAACAAAGAAAATCCAAACATTTCTACTAATCATCAGCTCCGGTTGTTTCACAAGTGCCCCCTCAATATACATACTTAGTGGTTTGCGGCTGTTCTGCTTTCTAAATTCATGGGCTGTCATCTTTTTTAAGAAAACACATGGCTCCAGAGGGCTGAAATGTAGACAAACGCAAGCATTAATTGAGCAGCCAAGGCACAGATGCGTTGGGTGATAGCTGTTGTCCTTTGCAGCGTGCATGCCACAGTGGCAGAGTGGAAGTTGGGAGTAATATGCTGCCATTACCAACCGTGTGCCCTCGTTCAACATGCTGCAATAATCCAAGACGGGTGTGGACACTCGAAATTACCTCTGTGGCTCCAACATTAACGGGAACCCAATGTACAAATAGCTGCCCCATGGCAAGGGGGACCCACGGTTGAGCTAAAGCAAAGCTTCGGGGACACAAACCTGTTGCTGCAGCTTGTTGCTGCCATCCTGTTTCACGGGGGACTGCCTATAAACTAAGTCCAGGGACTTGCATTCAGCAGCCCTGTTCTCAGACACTCCATGATAACATCCAAGGCTACCGCCATGCTCTGAGCCTTTATGATTTATTCCAGCCTCCAGGCCTGACTGTGCCACCCGCCAGACACAGACTTGGTGCTTTCAACACGGCCCCGCCATGCTGCATTGCCCCTCGCGGGCTCCAGTTCCCATAAGGGGTAAACCTGGGAGCGTACCCCAAAGCACCGCTGGCTCACAGCCTTCATGTGGCCAACTCTCCCTGCCTGCCCTCCTTCATGCTTTCCCCGTAGCCCAACACCACAGGCTTCAGATCCCTCAGCGTAAAAATAGCACAGTTGCGAAGTTTAAAAAAAGTCAGATGGAAAGCTTAAAGACCTCATATTCACTGGCAAAGACCAAAAGCAAAGAAAAAGCAACCGCTAAGCAATTAATTGAAAAACTATTGGCAGGCCAGGCCAGAGTGTTGCCGCTGCCTTTAATGATAAATGATAATAGGACCAGCCAACGCTATACAGCAGGATAATACAAACACACCCTCTAGAGTGAAAGCACAAAATGAGACATACTATTATCATAAATAGATTAATTAACTAGAAGGAGAACATTAAAGAACAGGGGGTTATTAGCGTGCAGCCAATAGCCTACTCCAAGCATGAAGTTGATGAATACAGGTAGCCAGAAATGCAGCACACAAACATGGAAGCAGATAGCAGAAAAATGTGTTGGAAACTACACAGCAATTATCTCCTCCTGTGGCTCCTCGCTCGGGCCGCAGGGGAGCTGCCAGCTCCAGGGGCCGTGGGGCTCCAGCACTTAGCTGGGACCTTTCTGTTTGCATGCAGCTGAAGGTCAAAGGCAGAACTTGGCCAAAATATGGCAAGACTTTTCTACCTGCCCGCAAAATGCAGCTGCCTGGTAGGAAGCTTCAGAGTTCACACTGAGGAATGTCTTAGGATATGTAGCAGGAAGTTATTAAAGTTTCAGAGAGAAACATGAAAAATGAGTAAATGTCATAGTTTATTCCTATTAAGAGTTTTCCTGGTGAAAATAACACTGCTTTTCCCAACAGCAGTTTGTCAATTGTACATTTTCCATCAAGAAAAATGTTTGCCGTTTAGAAATATTGAACAAAGCTCCATGCTAGATACAGGTAACAAATAACTCACATAAATATGGAATTTACACAAAGAAATCTCAGTCATGTGTTCACAGCTGACATGATAGAACTACCTATATATACACAAGTTTAGGGGGGTCACCCATCCTTCTCCCCCAGTCCTCTACAAACTCATGGGGTGCTCTACAACAGGGAAAGATGGATATATTTTCTTCTGCAGAGAAAACAGAAAAAACGTGCATTTCATTCCCAGATGAAACAAGGTTTTTTAGTTCACACCTGACTTCATTTGGGGAAACTCTGAAGATGCAGAGGTTGTCCCCAAAAGGCCTAATCCTCTTCCTGAGGTGAACTGGGAATAGGACCGTGGACCTCCAGAGATGTTCACAGCTGGGACAGAGGAGAATTTAACCCCAAACCCTCCGTCTCCAGCACACCCAGATGGAAGGGGAAGGGGCCATCTGAGTGCATGGCCCTGGCAAGGTCCATGCAATTTTTATTCCTGATTTAGGAGGAGTCACGCCAATGCAGGGTACTCCTGAGGCTCCTGTGCTGTCCTGCAGAAGCAAGGGACTTTGTTCTATGAATAAACTCAGTGTAGCAGGCGTGATCTATGTTAACAGCAGAATGATGTAGTTATAATGCTGGGCATAATATTAATATTTGTCCTGGAGTATGGCAGCATTTCTGACAGGCTCTTGGGGATTCCACTTCTATTAATGGAGATTGGGCGGTTTCTTTCCATCATCTTTTCTCACCCGGCGCTTCTCACTAACTGTGAATAAGGGCTCAGCATCCTTTAGTGCCAGAAATGGACTCTGCAATGCAAAGCCAGAGAGAAAAAATGCATTAAATTTCCCCCAAATGTAAGGAAAAAAAGACTTCCAATCCCCATACAGCTGGCTTATTTCCTAAAGCAGATTCAGACCAAAATGAACTGAAAATATACTCATATGAAACACAGACGCTTTAAAAACAGTATGCTGCCAGAGCCTATCATTATTATTATTACAACAATTCTAGCAGAAATCAGGACCCTCCTTGAAGACAGACAGCCTGCATGGCCTTTATGGAGATATATATATATAGACACACACATGCTTTTTAATATAGATGTAACTTGTAACATAGACGGCACAGCATAAATACCTAGAGACTTTACCACATGCCAGAGAAATACATCACCCAGGCTGTTTTAATCTCATCTTTAATTCTCTTTTTACCTTCCACAGAATTTATGGAAAGATTGCAGAGATCCACAGTATCTAATCAGATATTTATTTATTCATTTAAAATATTAATATGGGAGAATCCCATTACAATATTGCCAAGCAGGAAGCACCAGACAGAAGCAGAAATGGACTGCAAACTGGTAGATGTGGCTGTACATAAGACCTCCCTAACACCTTTCTGGGTTTTATTTCCCCACTTCTTTGAAGCCAGCTGTGGGGCAAGGCAAATGGATTTGTGCTGATATTTGGAGGGTTTTTTGCAAAGGTTTCTGTCTGGCAGGGATTCAGAATGGGACTAAAACCTCTGGTTTCAGCCTCTTCAGGTTTTGAGTGCTCACCTGGAGAGGTCTCCAAGGAGGAAAGCTTTGCTGAGCATACTGAATATTTGCCCTCTAACCATCTGACCCCTTTCTCTGTCTCTTATTTTGAGAAGGATGTGGACCTTTTTAAAGAGACAGGGAAAAGTGAGATGTTTCACCAGGGAGAGGATCCCTAATCCCAAATTTCTCAAGAGGATGCTACTCACTTTGAGCTACTATATTCTTTGAGCTGTTAAGGCATTTAAATCTGATTTCCCCCAAATCAAAACACTCTGATTCAGCAGGCTTGCTCAGAAACATCACTCACAAACTTTAGGAAAAAGGTGACATTACTCTGCCTTGCAGCTTACCCTGGAAAGCCCTTTCCTCCCAGGCCAGCTGTGGCACCCATATTCCCTATTTGTACAAATTCATCCATAGGAGCCCACTGGTTTCCACTCAAGCCCCTTCCCCAGCGGCGCGTTCAGCACCACTTTGCCAACACTCAACGCAGACCTGCAAATTAGTATTTGCAGCTTGCAAATGTTAATTCACCTGCAGCAGAAGCAGGTTGGGGATCACTCATGGGACTGGTCCCTGTTGTGTCAACAAACTCGGGACACAACCGTGATGAGAGTGAGAGCTCTCAGGGCTAGGGTTGGAAAATTCAGACTCATTTTGGGACCCAACAAAACATGCCTCTCTCCACCTTAGCAACGAAGAAGGCTGCTTATTTTCATAGATAGCAGGCTCTTGCCTTCCCCAGGGTTAATCCCCAAGAGGATTTGGTGGGATACTGGTGTGTCAACCGGGGACCCCTCAGACACCTGTGCCTCTGCCTCCCACCAAAGGCAGCAGTGATGCTGGTGTTAACGGCAGCAGTGCCCCTCTGAAAAGCTGATCCTTGCAGCAGAGGAAAAGCTGGCAGGAGGGGGAGAAACCTGTACGTACTCCATTTGAGCAGGAAACCCTTCACCTAATTCAGTAAGCATGAGAGCAAATGTCTTTCACTCAGAAGGGGGATAGAAAACGTAGCTTTAAGCAATTAACACAATAGCAAATGTCCCTAGCATTGCCCCATATGGCATGTAATTTAAATCATCTGTCTTGTTCTCTGTAAACGCTGCTGAAATTGATACATGCCAATTTTAAAGCCAACTGAAGTTTAATTAATGTGAATTTTCTCAACATCTGAGATTTAAAATATTAAAAAAAAATTAGGATCAAATCAAACATGTTCCACTCCCGCTGAGCCATGCAAGGTAAATGGGGGAAAAAAACTGTTAAATTATGACATATGTTGGAAGTGCAGCTTTTCGCCTTCATTAAGCAACAATGTCCGGGAGATGGTTCTCCTTTCTCTGTGTAGGACACAAGGGCTGTCCCTGAAAGGTGTACCCTCTTTATGCAAACACGGCTTGCACAGGGAAATCAATATTAGCCAGAGAAAATGGAGTGCTGAGCATCTACACATGCAACTCAAACACTGGAAAGTCTCTCTGATTCTATTCCTGGACCTATGTGACAGGTTTCAGAGAAATCCTAGGGAAAACAGAAGCCCTAAGCAGCATTTCTAACAGGCTCAAGCTCTGTATGAAATTCATACTGAAATGCTATATACATGGTTATACACTTGCCAGAGCAGGCTGAGAGGCTTTGGGTGCCTGTGTGTGGAGAAGGAAGAAAAATAATCCTGGCAAACCCCTGCTTCTCAATGTCTGACCAACAAATGGCCTGAACACTGAAGTATCCGAGGGCAGCAGCTCCACAATGGCCTCTCACCGTTACAGCCAGCTGGCTGGAGGGCTGGGACCTGTCTCTGCAGCTGTATTATTATTATTATTAACATTAACATTTACTACTTGCTGTCCCTACTGTGAGAATATTGCATATAAGTGAACGAATGAAAGAGTTTAGCCAAGGCAATTCACACCACTGAAATCCTCAGCCTATAAATAAAACGGGAAAGGCAGGAATCGTACAGGACGCCTCACTTGCTCCCTTAGATTGCAGCAGATTATTTGCCTGCAGCATAGCTTCCCTGCGCTGTCTGTTCCCCCTTTTCCTTAAATATTTGTTCAATACCCCCCTGTTGTGAAAGGACACCCCCTTCAAGGTGCAGTCAGCCCCAGGGGTCTTCTCAGAGTAGGGATATAACTGACCTGAGATATTTCTAACTCCAAACACCGAACCAAAGAGAAAATAAGCAAAACTGAGAAAGTGGATCTGCTATCACAAGAGCGCATCTGCAATTAGAAAAGCATGCTGGAAACCCTGCATTTGCCTGTCTGGTTATGACATTTTAATTTGAGCCTTTCCTCTGTTTCAGAATGCACATTTGCCACCTATTCTCTAAAACTATACATATTTATTTCTTAGGCTTTTGAGGATGGATACAGTTCCCTGAAATAAAGATTGCTGTGAATGACTGAAACGTCCCTTAATTACTGTATTGGTCCTCCCATGTGTGCTCTAAACTATGAGCTGGTTTAATTTCCAAGGTACAACAATATGGCCTGTAACTCTTGTTTGCAGGAACAATAAATACTGTCATAATCGGTTTCCTTTAAGAGTTTGAATTTATGGGAGGAAAAATAAGAGCAGAATCAGGCCAGCCTACAAACGAAATAGTGACTTTGTAATCCCCCTTCAGTTTTCATTCTTCCATGCAACACATTTCTGCATCTCTTATTAATGAATGTTTTGCTGTTGCAGTGTGCCTTATGTGGGGTAGAATGTATTTAATTGGATATGTAATTATTATTGTTAATGCAACTAAGCTTAGTGTAATAGTTTCCCTTATCTCCAAGGTAAAATACGGTTCTCAGGTGAAATGTGCAGCTCTTTAAATCTGTCTTGCATCAGGATTGCTACTGATTCGAAGAGGGTTTCGTTTGAGTGCATTGTGTTATTGCTAATGATTAATCAGCATGTGCTGCAACACCACCGCCACCACCACCCCCGAATGGCTGCAAGTTCTTAAAATTGAAATTCAAATGAAAATAGTTGCCAGGTTTGGGTTGGGTTGTTTTTTTGTTTTGGGTTGGTTTGTTTTTAACTAAAACACAGCTAGGAGCTGCAGAGAAACATCTCCTGTAAAAACTAAAATGTTTACATGTGCACGAGCAGAAAAAACACTGCTTCATTTTTTGCCAATATTGGCTGAGTTTTTCAAGTCCACTGCTGCAATCCTAGAAGATTCAGCTCAAATGCATCTGCTGTATGGGTGAAGCAGCTTTCTAGAAAGCTATTTAATACTTCAGAATGATTTCAAGATAGATTGTAGTTTTGCTGTGAGCATGGACATCACGAACATACACACATAAAGGTACAAATTACTGTATGCTTTTCTCTTTCATTAATGACCAAGTTCGCTCTATCAAAATGTAGGTCATTTCGTTCCTTCTCGCTTCTCTTTCTGTCAAGTTCACACACAGTCGTTTTCTCAAGCCGCCTCCTCTGTGGCCATTTGCATTTTCCTTCAGTCCCCAGATCTTCAGCTGCGAGAATATTAACCCTGCCTATCAAGTGCAAGGGAGAACGGTATATTGCCTACTTCAGAATTAATTTAAAAGCATCCATTTTTGACAAGGTAAATAGTCCTGCTTAATATCGACTAGCAAATACTGACAGTTACTTACGAAGGGGAGAAAAAAATGCAGAGTGACTGTCTGTGCAGACAGGGCTGACACTTACACATGAACTCATCTTAAATATCAACATCGGCACTCCTGACAGCCCTTGGAAACGCACTCTGGCAATAAAAACCACAGGGTGCTAGTCTTCACTCTACGAATATTTATTTCCAAAAGTGTATGTACATTATGTATGTACATTAGAGGCAGCTAAACCCTGCAAAATGCCTATCACACTCTCTATTTCTATCAAAACGAACACATCGCCCACTACTCTGTATAGTTGCTTTTTATTCCACCTGGCACAAGAGAATAAGGCGCAGTCGCATGTGGCGAAGCCAGATTTTTTCCTCTTCCTCCCCCCAGTCAAAACAAATTTCCAAAGACAAAAGGAAGGCTTCTAGTGCTTGGTATTCACCCTTCGCCACCCATGTATCACACATAATTAGCAAGTTAAACCTACAAATTAGATGTCGTAATTTGGTAATTATGCCACAATCTGGTACTTTTTAACCTCTTTTTGCCAGAACGAGAACATTCCACATTATCTTTTGCTATCGCAAAACACAGTCCAGTCGTCTGCCCTTACTGCTGATTTTTCATTCTCAAGTGAGAACTTAGAGGAAAGTTGAAAGTATGTGAGTTTGAAGTTTTTGCTGTTACTGTTCTGCTTCACTTAACATCTACAGCCGAGACTCTCATCAAAAGCTATATTTAACATGCCCACAAAATACAGTCAGCGTACATTCTACCTCAGTCCGCACACAATATAAGATGTAAATGCTTTTTGTAAACTCTTTTTAAAATACAAAATGCAAAGAGGTTTTGCTTACAGAAGATAGTGGTTATAAATGTCTAGAAGAAACCCACTCCTTTTATTCTACTGGTGAAACATCCAGATTCTTAAAACTGTCAAAGTGGAGCTCTAAAATATTTGCTCGTGTTAAGCACATAGGGAATGACTCTTAAAAAATACCTCTAACCTCTCAAAGGAGCTTCCCAGAATAAGCAGCCAGTTCAGCGAGTTCTTCAGAAAAAAACGTGCAAAGCTATTATGGGCACGGTCCAGAGTTGCAGGAAAAGCACGGCAGCACAAACAGCAGCAGACGAGAAGCTCCGTTTGGAGAATCTCTCATTTTCCCTGACTTTGTAATCAGCCCTTTGTGAGCACCTCCTGAGCCTCTCCAGTTCCTAATCAGTGAGCATGATGGAGAAGTGGATGCTAGATGTATTTATAATTTTTTTCCTGCCTTTAAAAATCGCCCCATATGCTGGAATGATTATTTAGGGGAAAGGAAAGGAGGATTCTTTCATGTGGAGGGGGGATGTGGGGAGCAGGAGGAAATCTTAAAAATTACGTGCAAATGCCCGGCAACACGGGTAGCCACAGGGTGCCGAACAATCCTGATCTTCAGCTTATTTCCTACTGCTTTTGCTATCAACATCGTTATTATTCCTCAGCCGTGGCTCTGACTGGGGAAGGTACTCAAGCAGGCACCTCATTTGAAGCACATGAGAATTCCCAAAGGGATTAACAGGGCAAAGAAATATTTGGCAGCGGCGCTCGCCCTCCCAGACCCCAAATGGTTATTCTCGCCACATCCTGCGGAGCTTCCCATTTGGATAGTTTATTTAAACAAAGGTTTGAAAACGAAATAATTGCCTTTTCGTTTCGTTCCCCCACCACACCTCTTCTCACAGCACCAGGCTCTGAGCATCTCTCCATTCCTGTTGCTGGTTATGCGGTTTGGACAGTACTATATGGGAAAGAAGTAGTGCAATGGAGCTTTTTTTAAATACTGGTGTTAATGAGCACATATTAACTAACCAGGACAAGGCATTTAAAATCGGTCTGGATCTATCAATATAATCAGCAATCCAATTAATATTTTTGCCTACTTTTTCAAGTACGCTAACTGGAAAAAGTGACTGAGTGGTTTTGCTGTTTTTACTTAATGGTGCTACGGAAAAATGCTCATTCATTCCTTTGATGAAGTCTCTAATGGCACAAGTAAATCAAGGTCAGTTTTCCTAAATCATGACATAAAACCTGATAAATAACTGACAGCACTTTCTTTGCAACACTTTAAATGAGCGATTTCCCAAAATGTCAGGAACCACAGTAGGAATCAAAAAAAAGTCAAATGATAAAGGAAGCTTTTGCCTGATTAAACTGCTTGAGAAAATGTGTATGGAAAGGTGAAAAAAGGGCTTCAAGGAAACATTCCACTATTTCACAGTGGACTTTTTTAGTTCCAGGTTAATGAAAATGTGCTGCTGGAAGTTATTGGTTTTTTCCTTACACACTTCAGTCTGCTATCTTAAGATGGCTTTTAATGCCAAGTGTTGACTTTATGGAGGAGATTTTGGAAAACAGAAAGCAAACACCGTCATAAATAATACTACTGCATTTAGCATGGCTCTAGCTTTCCCCTTCAAAGCACTACCTTTTTAATCTACAGAGTTACCCAAAGCCACAGTGATCAGCATTAGCTGGCATGCCTAAATACAAAACCAGACAATATTTGCTGTTTCTTTTAAAATGGTTATTGTCAGTCCCCTGGTAACAAGGAGGAAGAGAAATATCCACCCTGAAGTCAGTGTGAAAATGAAAACCAATACACAAGAGAAGCTGTCATATTTGATTTAAGGACTACAGAAGCCTGAGCTACCTGCTGGGGAGTCCACGATAATGAGAGGGGAGAGACTTTCAATAATTTTTCAAAAGCTCCTGAGTGACTGAATAAACTTGCCTGAAACTCAGTGGGTCCTGGGACCCCAAGGAGCCACCTGCTTTTGAAAAGTTTCCCCTCGATCAACTCCCATTTTCAGCAGCGGCATTTTCCCACGTGCTTTGCTGCAGTGCAGACAGCTGCGGAAGGCTAAGCTGCTAAAGAAAAATTAAATATTTGGCCGAGAAGATGCTGTGACAGTCAGTCTTCCTGCAAATATATTGCAAAACTAATCACGTCCCCTTTAGCTAAATAGTTGCAGCCTCTTTGCTGCGAGTGTCCCTCTCCCCTCCTGTGGCTCCCTTGCCCTGCCGCCTCCTAAAACTCCCCAGATCTCAGCTCCTGAAAATTTCCAGCATTTCTCCTTTGGTGACCTGCTTCAGCATCAGCTTCAAATATTTCTCCCAGATTTGCCTCCCCCAGACCTTTGCCTGCAGATGGCTCCACGGCACAGGGAAACAAGCGGGACAGCCCTTGGAAATGATTATCCAGCCAAGCTCCCCCGACCTGGGCTTGTTGGACAATCTCAGCCTGTTTTTGAAATTCCCAGAAAGCAAGTCTAGAAAGCATAAGAACTACTAAGAGGCGCATAGATATAATTACTCCCGGTTTTGGGCGCATCAGTACTGAAATATGTTAGAGTGCAGTTCCACCAACTTCACGGGACTTTGTCAAGACAGTGGTTTTTCTCTCCACTATGCCCTTTTCACGCACATCTCTGCCCCGCGCCTGCTGTGGAGCCTTCTCACCTGTCCTCCTCACCTCTGCAAACACTTCCCATAAAACACACAACTTGAGTGAAGCCGGAAGGTGTGTTTTCATGGCATGCAGGATCCCCATCGTTTCACCTGGATATTACACACTCTGGGCAAAAATCCACATGCTGGCGGGAGCTGCAGCACCCCAGGGACATTTCCAGCACTTAATCTGTGTGCTACCGCAGAGCAGAGGTGGTCCCAAAGCAACAAGGAGTTTCCCAACCCATAATTAAGAGCAGCAAGACGGAAGCATTAGCCTCATAAATAAAAGAAACCCAGGAGGTTTCAGCAGGTGCAAAACCTAACCTGATTTATTATTCCCCCCACCATTTCGGTATTTCCTATGGATTTTTAGTAATTTCAGCTTAAATTACTGAGAAGAATTTAAGGAGAAGAGGGGGTTGAATGACCCACAGACCTTCTGCACCTTCCAGGCTCCAGAAGAAAACTGGCAGTTTTATTTGCATTTTATTTCTTCATAGCTGGAGCAAGTGAAGGTGGGAGCTCAGGAGGTTAAAGGAGGCGGACAGGGCCTCCGTGGTGTTTCTGCAGAGAGCAAGGTTTGCAGGTATCAAACCTTCAACAAATGCCCCCACAGCTGAGCAAAACTTTGTTGCAGTGATGTGCCCTTTGCCGGAAATCACGGGCGATCTGCTCCCAGTGCCTTTGAGCAAACCTGCCACGCTCCCCGGCCAGGAGGGAGGTGGGAGGGAAGGGACTCCCATCCCTCATGACTAAAAGATGAGCCACTGCCAAACCACTGGCAGAGTTACCCACCGGAGACCTTGTGTAACACTGCATTTTGCTGGTGCGGGAAGTGCTTTCGCCTGAGGTGGCTTTTGGGGAGGCCATGTTTGCGTGCAAACCTTCACTTACAGCAACATGGGGCAGCCGAGCCAATGTTCATACAAGTGTAAACTTACAGCGAAAGGCAGGAGCCGCCGGAGACGTTACAGCGCTTGAGCCAGTCAGTGTGGCGAGCGGCCTCATCTTTTATTGAAGTCCTCTCCTCAGAGGAGAGCTAAAAATTCACTTGACACCATTGGGAAAGTGTCTGTTTTGGCTGCAGAGAATGGTTCCCGATCACGGAAAGATAAAAACATCAAAATAAGCTAATAAGGATATGCCTTGAAATTTGGTCCCAGCGGGCGGGGGGCCAGGTTTCCTGGGGATGCATTAAGCACAGCTCAGGGCATCACAGCACGCAGGCGCGTTGGAGCCAAGCAGGGCTGAGGCTGACAGGGAGGAGATGCTCCAGAAAGGATGTCCAGCAGGGGAAAAAAAGAAAAGAAAGAAAAAAGAAGAAAAAAAAGATCCCCTCTTCTCTTAATCCCCCAGCCAAGGGGCAGAGTGCAGTTGCCAAGCAGGATTAAAGCCTGGCCAGGGATGAGGGATGGGCATCAGCCTCTGTAAGGAGCCTGGATCAGCTCCCTCCTGCAACCTCCCCAAAACCCCCTTTACACCCCGACTCTCACATAGTTACGCTGTTTGCCCTTATGAACCCGTTAATGTCCATCTTAACATTGGGTTTTATCCTTGTTCACTGTCTTCTCCTCTTCCTTTTTTTAGATACCTTCTCAACTGAGAGGTTGACATCTAATGAATTTGTGTTTTTAGGGAAACAATGCTTATGCTTGTGCAGTGATGATGTATTGAGCCCACTGCCCAATTTCAACCAGTTCATCCGTTCTGTTATGTGCTTCCTACAAGTTTCCTGCAAACTGGTGTTGAGAGGAAAAAGACACCTTATCAGTGTGCCTACTGAGGGAAAGCTGTCAAAAGTGCTCACCACTTATTAGACACAACAAAACCCACGTGAGAGAGAGTGGACTTGACCAGGCTCTGCTGGTTCTGGGCTGATGCAACTTGTTTTTCCAAACCTGGTGCCTATTTCTCCAGTTCCACTCCAGGTCCATACACCAGTGACCACTTCTAAGCACCTAGCTTGCTCTCCAACACTAGGTTTCTTAGTGCAGTAGTACAACATGGTGTAGCAAATGATGGTGCCTGATGTTACGCAAGAAGATCAAGTCCCTCCCCAGAGGAGCTTCCTACCTAAGTAGATATAATCCCATTAACATCTGTGCTACAGTGGTTAAAATTAAAATGGGGAAAAAAAGAGTAAGATCAGACTTCTAAACCATAGGTGAATAACCTGCTAGCATGGGGTAAGACTCAGGCAGAGACTCTGCAGAGGTCCTTCCATCCCACACAATCCTACGCAATAGATTTATCTTCTTTTTCATCTCTAACCCTGCCAGCCATTAATAGTTTGAACAGTGCAGTGCTTTTTTTAAAGCCAATCTAACTCACGAGCAGACTTCTTGATTATATTTACCCAACTGACCTATTTTAAAAGATCATTTAATAAAATACTCTGCCAGAACCAAGTACAAGAGGTTAAGAAAACATACGTTACAGCAGTGCAGCTTTCCTAGCTCAGTACTCACTGTGCATCAGCCCAAGCTCTCCTTAGCACTTATCGAGCATCCCAGCATTTAATTATTGCAATGTGAAAAATCATGCAACAGTATGATGATACTTTAAGATGATATCTACGATCACATAGAAGAGTTGGATCAGATAGCCCCAAAGCAGACCTTAGTGAGTGAATCCGCCCACTATCAACCTAATGGTACTCATTTTCAAAAGTAAATTAACTGTAATTCTTTGTGCCTGTCAATCTGCCTGATTTTATTGGACTCTGCTGGATTTTGAAAGAGAAAAGCCCCATCTCCTTGCAATGCTTATGCTTGCTTTTAAGGCCTCCTCACAGCGAGCTCTGAAATTAAATGTTTTCAAGCCTTTATTCCACTGATTATCCTTTTTCTTTACTAATTAGCCATGTAAAGACAGACTGAAAACACTAAGACAGGCAACATCACCTATATTGCCACCTATATCTTTCACTAACATTGCTGCATTGACCAACAGCAGGATTTAAAGGACAGCATTTTATGCTCCCAGTTGTGCCATATTAGGGCTGCACATCCTCCCACCTTTTTTTTTATTATCCCAAAAAGATGCATGATACTGAACTAACTGCCACCACCAGTAATGCTCTCCCTTGCAGACGCATGCCATGACGATTCCATGAGCTTCCCTGTCTGCTTTCTGATCCTCAGGTGGAAAGTGCTCTCTATGTCGTTATGATTATTTTCCTGGCTTCTAAAGCAGTATAACTTGGCTCAGCCTCTGTGAAGCCTGCTGAGCTCTGCCAGCTTACACCAGCCGAGGACCTGGACCAGATTATCCTGACAGCTCCTATGAAAGCCAACTATGGACGATGAAAGAGAAGAATAAATAGAGCTGTTTCTCCCCTCGGCCATAAAGCAGTACTTCCAATCCTGAAAACACATCACCATGAGGTTTTTAATTAAAAAAAAAAAAAGTATTTCAAATTATTTTAATTGCCTTTTGATTTATTCACTCTGGGTCATATTTTCAAGGCTTTTCTCAGAGGACCTGGGCAAAAAATTGCTTTATGGTCAAGAAAGCTGGG
Organism: Gymnogyps californianus; assembly: GCF_018139145.2. Classification (NCBI taxonomy): domain Eukaryota; kingdom Metazoa; phylum Chordata; class Aves; order Accipitriformes; family Cathartidae; genus Gymnogyps; species Gymnogyps californianus. The sequence goes on along the minus strand of NC_059474.1, from coordinate 61,050,380 downwards.
GTTCTGCAGGACTTGGAAGTTGCCAAGTCCCACGACTTACAAGAAGATCTCCAGAGCCAGCTGCAGGGCTGACGCTTATCAACAACACAGAAAGAAAAACAACGCTAACACAGCCTGCTAGCCAAGAGTCCAGTGGTAAGAAACCCTGCCAAAATACACAGTGCCCAAAGGCTTGCAAACCCAGCCCGAGCCAGCAGCAAGGACCCATCTCCTCAGGGGTGGGATTGGATGATGACATTTGCTATTTTCTTAGCATGGGATTCTTCCTTTTATTTATTTTAGAAGAATAACTTCTGCAGAAATCTCCATCACAGAAAATGAACATTTTAAAGTATTGCTGACACCTCCTGGAAAACTTTGAAAAACCTCCTAGATCACTTGAAAATAAAATGATGCCTCTATCACACTTTTGCTTGTTCCTCTAATTCTTGCTAAAGGACATTTGTGTAGGTACAGCAGCCAAGGTTAAAAAAGCATATAACTAAGAGAAAAATTATTATTACTACAGTTAGCAATTTGTTTCAGATCTTGTTCTTCCACGCTACATTCTCCGTGTTTCCTATAAACAAGAAGAAAATTAATTAAAAATGAATTTTCCCATGCTTGTCAAACTCTGCTCTGCCAAGGCAGCATTTTTCAGGCCTTCCCCGGGATGCTGGGGCAGCCGGCTGCTGAGCGCAGGGGTGAAGGGAAGCAGAGGAAAACCAAGGAGCTGCCTCACCCCATTGGGCTATGGCTACGCCAAGCATGACCTAAGGTCCCCTTTATATATGTATATATATATTTTTTTAAAACATATATATATATACACATTTGGGGGGGGGGGGGTGTCTCCCTCCTGTCTTATCTCTAGAGATACATGCTGCTTGGTTGTAGCAAAGCACCGTCTCAGGCATAGCTGAGAATAAGCGATTTTGAGACATGCAAAGGTACTCAGTGGACAAATAGAAATCACCCAAGTCCCAATGCATCCAAGCTGCCTTTTTCTGTCAGCCTTTGCCAGTTCTCTCGTTTTTTTCACACAACATTGATAGTATCACATATTAAAAACACTATCAGGCAAGCCCCCAAACCCATTCCCCAAATCCAAGAGTAAAACTTAAAGCATTTCGCTGAAAGTATAACATGCTGGTTTTCTCATTCATTTTTTCATTTCAGATAATTTCTTCCCATTTTCAAGCTCATGTCCGTAGCTACGTGTACAAGAAACATCAGGTTATATGTGAAAGTTGAGACTTATCTTGAAGAAACATGCACATTTTGGAGAGGAGCTTTGTCAGAAGCACCAACTATTTAGGAGACATTTGCTGAAATTAGGAAAATAAAAAAGCAGCTATTGTACTGATGCATTGATCCTCCTATGTGAACTGCCCAGCTTCTTTTGAGGTCTAACTAAAAGCCAACCCATATTAAAGAGCCTCCTGCCGAATAGGCGTGTGCTGGCTTGTACCCCTGGCTCAGCCAACCACGGCAAATACTGCCCCACTTTCCTTTCTATCTCTATCACCATCAAATCAACTCCTCGGGTTTCCCTCTTGCCCTTTTAGCTCTTGGCTACTGCTGAGCCTCCCAAGGCTCAATTCACCCCCTGAGGAGAGAAAATGTTAGCTGGACATCTCAGAGCAGGGATCAGAGGATGAGAAATGTAACCCTGGCCCGTTTCATAGCCTTTTAGTGCAGGCATGAATGACTCCTTCAGAAACAGAAGGATCAAGCCCACAAACTGATGCATTCGTCATGTAACCAGAAGCTCTGCTAAATAGATCCATTTTTAATTTCTGTTTTGCTGATTTTATTTCTTTCGCTTCAGAAAAATGTTCTTGTCCTTCCCTGTGAGTGCATACACATTATTTATTTATCACCCTATGAATATCAATTTGATTCTTGTCCATAATTAAACTCTGCTGCTCTGTATCAAATATACCCTGTCCCATCACTTCAAATATCTGTCACCACCCTGCTAGGGCTGCGTTGACAACAGTCCTGCAAAAGGGATGCTCCTTTTTGGGCACCCCTTGCACCCAGGGCTGCCACTGCAGCTCCTGCCGCAGCTGGATTTTCCCTCCCAAGCTCCCAACACCTCTTCCCCTCCTGATTTTCAAATATGTGCAGAGCCAGGTATTTCAAGAAGGATTTGCACTTGCAAGTTTGCCAATTCCACCTTCATTCCAGCAATCTCAAAGGAGAGGAGCCCACAGCCCGGGTCTGAAACTGCAGGGGATATTATTTGTTTCATCCAGAAAACAACAGCATCAGGCAACTGATTAAACACTGATATGGGAGGCCTGACAGCAGAATCGGTAGCCTTGCCCAAATAAATATTTAATCAGAGGGATTAGTTGGTTCCATTAATGTTACAAACTACTAAAGGGGAAAAGTTGGAGGGGGAGCTCATTTGTGCAACTCAACTTTTTTAGAGAAAGAAAAAGAAAACCAAGAAAAAAGAGAAAGGAAGAACCTCGTCTCAGTGCATTTGCAGCATTGGAAGAGACCTGAGTGGGGAACATGTTTTTGCTTTTTTCGAGTGCTTTGTGGGGCTGCCTGCTGATCCTGTTCGATTAACATTACCAGCCAAAGAAAAGGGCTGTAACAGCTCTTTGTGCAAGTGCTCACCACATCAGCAAAGAACCTGTTCGTTCCCTCTTCATCAGGGTTGATTTACAAGCCTTTGCCCATATGTTATCCCTCAAAAGGAAAAGCACAGAATAAATGGTTTTGGTGGAGTTTGTGCTCAACACTTTGCAGCTTGTGCTTTGACATATGATCAGAGTGGGTAAGCAGAAAAAGCAAAGCAGCAGCACCTGTTTATTGTGAGCGAGCTGTCCTCTCCACTTCAGCTTTTCTATTTATGTCCCAGCATACAACATGGCAACCCACATGGCTTAGAAATTAAACTGTAAATGAGCCTTTTCCATTTCCTGCCTAAGTAAGGATTAGCATATTTTAAAACTCGCTCAGGGGTTTTGCACTTTCTGTAATGAAACCTGTTCAAACAGATAATTGATACGCAGCCACTAAATAAACATCTGACAGGAGGAACAATGTTCTCTTTTTTTTTTTTTTAAATAAATTATTGTCCTCCTCTCCATAAACATTTCCTACCAGTGACGCTCTCCATTGCAGTGGGCACTCTACACCACGAAGTTGGAGCAGGTAGAAAAGCAGACCAAGCATCCAAGCCCAAGTAAGAAATATTGAAATCCTCCAAGAGGACGGCAGAGAGGGAAAAGAGGGTCCAAGCAGCACCTCCTACCTTTTTATCCCACTGAAAAAAAACATTCGTCCTCCATGCTGTGGCATGGAGGAAAAGTCCCCATGTCTCCTTGCCGGAGGCACCTCTGTACCAAACAGGCATGGCTGTGCAGAGAAATGCAAGCCAAGGACACCTCTCCTTGGGTTTTGTCACTATTATGGTCCCGGTTGGATTAACCCCCTTCAACCAAACAACTTTTGCAGCCCCCCGGCCTGCCAGACTCCAATGCCACCCCCGCAAATGTCTTTGCACACAAGCTCACCAAAACAATGCAACAGCAATTACCCAAATAACACTTTGTACTAAATAACTCAGGTTGAGCCTAATGAGTTTGTGAGTGCATGAACAAACAATATCTATCGCATGGGGAACAGGGCACCTGCTATGCCACCGTGTCCTCTGCTTGGCCCAACTTCAATAGTTAATTAATCTGTCATCTTTCGTTACATTGCTACGAGGCATGTAAATATATTCCAAGTCCCACATCTAATGAAACAATGTCACCACGCCGACAGAAGCCTTGGCGTTTTGGTCCTGATGGTCTCTAAATATCCATTTCGATTCAAAGGCACTTCAGCCTCCAATTAAAATGGGATGGCCAGCCAAGATTATTAGTTTGAATACAGCAATGAAGCATTTGTTCTTCAGTTTTTTTAGGTGACGATGCACAGAAACAGATGAATTACCATCTGACTGTAGTTTAAAGTAGAAATAGAAACATTACGCACTTAGTTCAAAAGTAAGTAGCTATAACAGCTCCCTTAAAAAATGAAATCTCTCCAAAATTAAAACCAGGCATCTCTGAAGTCCCTAATAGCAGATGCAGAGTATGAAACTTCCTGGGAAAGTCTTAATTTCCCTTGCAGCCTGAACCTGTGTGCAGCGTGGCCAGCAAGCAAGGTAAGAGTTTTTGGAGAAGGGAAAAGGGCTTGCGGACTGCGATGCTCTGTGTGGAAGCAGCGGCACAGATCATGAATTTGCAGATGTCAGCTTGGTTAGAGACAGCACACGCCAGCTGACAGTCGTGGCAGGTGAAAAAGCACATATTGCCTTTCAAAATGCAAAGAAGGGCTTAATGTAATTTGTGGGGGAGGTTTTTTTTGTTTTTAATCAGAAACCGTCTGCCATTCTGTCACCAGCGCTAATGGCCCTAGTTGCCGTGGTCACATCGTTTAAATGTGTAGCTGTGCTACCTTCATCCCCAATGTAATGGCATGGGAACCAAAAGAATGGTTTTTGGATGTACTTGCTGCTGTTTCAAACTCTTCACCTTAAGTTAGACAGGTAGAAATTTGTCCCTTTGAAAAAGAATATGTGAAAGGACAAGTTTCTTGTTGGAGGTGGAAAGTTGAAGAAAAAGCCCTGACAGATTCAGTCAGAGTCTTGCAAGTTGGGCAATAGGAAGTCCCACGTGCCCCAAAAGACTTTGGTTTGCTAATGGGGCACTAGACAGACCTGAAATACAGTTAGATATTCATGTTATATATAAAGAGCTTTTGAATGCTTCTATTAACAGTGATCTCATTTCTTCTTTCAGCAAGGAAAATATCTCCAAGGTATTTCTTTTGGGTACACACAAGAAGGACACGGTTTCTGCTCAGACAACATGATCCTGTCCTTCACACCAACGATGTACCCTGAAAGTTTGCCCTTCAGCAACACTTGTTACTTCACTCTGAAATATCTTTCTCTCGGTTGTCCCTATGCACAATAAATGGTGCGTACTCTGCATCCAGCAAAGCACACGTGCAATTGAGGAGTCGATTACCATTTGTGGTGGTGAAGCAGCTTCAGGAGCGTACTTTCATACACCACTGACCAAGCAGCCAGCTGGAAACCCACTGGCATGAAGAGAAGCTGAGCTACAAGAAACTCAATTGTGGTGCTTTAGGGATTTGTGCAGCACAAGCCATGACCAAAAGCCCATAAGGAGCCACCACGCTCTCCTGCAGCATGAGCGAGCACCTTGCAGGCTCACCTCTGCACCAAGTATTCCCTTGTCAATGCTTGGACTCTTTTTCCTCTCCTCACAAAACCCAATAAATTTCAAAGTGAACTGTAGATTGTATCTTAAAACACATGGCAGGTACACCTGCTAGGACTGGCATCAATATCCTATAACTTAATAAGAATATTTTCTATTTTATTATAAGCCCATGCAGCTATGCTTACTGGGCTTATAACATTCAGGAGAAAGTAAGTACCTGCCACCAGTGTGGAGCAACGATGCTTTTTCCCTTATTTCCTGCTCCAGCCAGAATCCTGGAAAATGAATGCTTTGTTTTTAACCCAAGGTCAAGTGAGCGTTTAAACAAGAAGATCATTTTTATTTCATACTTCTAATCACCTTTCAACTTGACTCTCTGGAGGACATAATGTAGTCACCTGTACGATTTAGTTGAAATCAGCAGCAGCCCAGAAGGGGTTAATCCAAGATGCAGAGGTTAAAACTTGGCTTGCTGACAGATCACACAAAGGCCATTTGGTATGTCATGCTTTCAATGGTTACTTAAAGGAAATTACATATAATTAATTCACCATAGCTATCTTGCTTTATGCTAATTAAATGTCTGAACACTTATTTTAATGTAAGTTTTTTTAAAAATTAACACAAGTTCAGGGTATTTTTTTTAGAAGGCAGCAATACCATGTTTATTACTTACGTAAATTCCCTTAATTATACCCTAACTAGGTTATCTTCTTTATTGCATTTCAATCCTTCTAAGAGTCAGTAGCTCTTTAATTAAGTTAAGAGAGTAAGAGGTGTCTTGTTAATTGTAAATTAAATAGATTTAAATAGACAATAGATTGCAAATGGTAGATTTACTTTTAAGTGCTATCGAGGAGTCACTGGAAGGCTTCAGTGTACCATCTGCCTTGGTTTGTCAGCAAAAAGCAAACCATTCAAACCCTCCTACCTTTGCTCCAGAGAGATTCCAGCACACTAGTGGCCCATCAGCCTTCAAACAGCTTCTCAATGAAAATTTTAAGAAAGATGAAAAAGAAAAAATTCCCTCCTATCAATCCAGAACTGTGACGATGCTGCAAGCAGTGCAAGCAGCCTCACTAAAAGTGAAGCTCAACTTTGAACATTAATTCATTAAGTTTTTCTGCAGGAGATTTGCAGGTAGCCATTGCACAGACTGCTGTGGTTCACCTGGCACCGGTAGACCAGATCATGGGCAAGTTCACCTTTTTGTGCACAACTTACTTCCTATGCCTTAAAAAGATGTCAGGGATGCCCTGAATTATAGATGTACTGAAAGATGCACAGTCTTACATGCTTATATGATATTGTTGGCATTAGCTCTGAGACCAATGAATCAGATACATTTACATACCTAGAAATAAATTATTGTTAAAAGCCATTACTGCTAATCATTACTGCTAATGTCCCAATGTTGCCACAAAGACGAACAGGACTATTATTCTGCACTAGGGCAAAGTGTATACTGTGTATGTGCTTTTTCTTCCAAATTAGAAGTCAAATTGATCATCTCTGCCATTAGGAGTTATGGCTCATGGAATTTTATCATTCCTATAATGCGCTGTGAAAATGCAATAAGGGAATAAAACAGAATGGCAACTTACAGTAATTCGTTATGAAACGCAACAATATTGAACGTGTCTAGAGTGTATTGATAAACAGATCTATTGTAACAACCGGTGGATATTATGATCGCACTAGTGTTAATCTTCGTACGACCAATTTTCCTCATGGTACATTGGGGAAGCTGGAGGCACAAATCCCATTAATGTAAATGGGAAGTGAGGGCAGACCCGTGACCGGTGTAAATCAGTGTACCTTCTCAAAGTCACCAGACCTACTGCAACTTATACAGGCTCATACACATCCCTTGGCATCTCTTCCTCCACTTCATGTCTCAGCATAATGCAGCAAGAGGGTAGCACAGGTGTGAATTGGAAATGTCTTAGACTTTTACTGAACGGCGTTAAAATTAATGAACACGTACATTAAAATATCACAGTTTAAGATATTCCTAAATGTGTTCACTTGATTTAAAGAAACACTCTGCTTGAGAGGGATAAATAAGCTTAAGAGAAATAATCCTATTTTTGCATATCTAGATAAAAATGAACCCATACCTCAGGAAGCACAGAGAGCATACACAGTCATGCCTGTAAAGGGCTCATATACCCTCTCAAGTAAGACATGGCCAAACGAAAGTAGTCAAGAGAAGACAGACACGGTGCACAAATCTATTCCTCAGCATTTATAGCACAGAGGATTTTTCACCTTGGGCACCCATGGAGATGGGGGCGGGGGGGGAGCAAAAGTCAGTGTTTTACAAATTATTTTCCAAATAATTGCTGACTTTTCCTAGCTCACCAGCAGCTACTAGTGAACAACTAGCTTGCATCCCCTTGGGTTACTCATTGTACAGATTTTCTAGTTCATTCAGAAACCTTTATAAATGGAAAAGTCAAGTTTTCTCTGTCACATTGCAAGGAGAAGCAACCCATGGACGACTTACTAACATTCACAGCCACACAAATAAATGGGCTACTTGTTGTAGCAGACAAACAAGAGCCCAACAACCTGGACGCCAAGTCTTAATTCAGCAGTGAATGCAGCATCTGCCCTGTGGAGGAAAGGAGCTATTCATAGTTCATAGACACTTATATAGCACCTAACACAATAAAATTTTCAGGATGAGAAGCAGCAGTGCCTGGGACCATCACTAACAAAAGACCCACGTGAAATAATGCTGCACCATCAGTACTAATGAAAGTTGAGGCATTTTTCTGAGACTTCTGGAGGGATAATGCTCACAGCTGGGGAAAGCAGCTCTGTCTACACTTGTCTCTCTTGTCCCAAGACTCCCCAAAATCCAGCCTTTGCCCTTCCTGATTGGGACCTACCTACCCTTGTGTAGGGACACTCTGGAGCAGGGCTGGGTCAGCACTTATGGATCTGTCCCCCTGCAGCTCCAACCTGGACAATGTTTTCTACATCTCCGTAAAAGGCGAGATTGCATTTTCTGCCTTTTTTTCAGCTACAGTGTTTGAGCTCTTATTTGAGGAGGATTGCAAAAAGGAAAAGATGACAGCTCTGTTAGACATGTGATTTTCAAGCTGACAGTTTCCCTTTCATTTTAAGGAGCTGAAAAACATTTCCAGTGTCAGACAGATTGAGTTTTAACAACATGACAACAGGCCCATTTGTTGATCTCAAGTCCTCGCTATCCATCTTCAATTAGCATGGTAAAAAGGTGGCTTGCATCCAGTGTCAGACATTTGTATAAGCAGCACATGCCCTCGCAGTTGGAATCAATGTTTGCCATTGATAGATCGAGAAGTATAATTTATGGTATGACACTGGGCTCACATAATCAGAAGAAATCAAGTACCTTGTGAAAATATCGCTCTCTTTCAAAATCCAAAAGTCCCTCTAAGATTTATAGTGGGGAAAGTAATCGTGATATTTTAAGGGCACAGGAAAAAATTTGTAATGAATTACCACGAAAAAGTGCAGCTGATTTTGGAGCCAGCATAGAGCACCACAGCGATGCTACTAACGCAGATGTGCCAAGGCCATTTCTGTCCAGGACCCGTTCATGACAGGCATTCTGATTTAATTTCTCTCCTATTTCCTGATAAAATTAGGATTGGCTAGTCCTAATTTAAAACCTCCTCACAACATGTGAGTTTTTACACAACAAGAAAAGACAGACAGAAAAACCAAGTGCATTTCAGAAGAAAGAAAGAAAATAGCTCTAACTGGGCAGATGTCAGGATTAGTGCAGTAGAAGCCTGTGCAGAAGTTACTTGGGTAACTGTGTGCAAACCAGACATGCAACATACAAATACTAGAAGAATACAACACCATAATCTAGCTAGTGATATTGTGGATCATTTCTTCTGATTTCAGCCATCTAAACATTTGTCATATCAAATGAGACAGTGTTTCTTACTACATCAAGGTGTTTAATGAGATGAATTGTGGTTAGTGGGGGCTGAGCTCCCATAAAAGTCCAACTCTTTAGCTCTGCTGCACATTGAAAATGTTTCTCAAGGGAGGACGTTTTCTCATCCTTGTGTGACTACCCATATAGGCCAAAACAACAAGGAGAAAAATTAAGCTATTTTCTTATTGGCAAGATGATCTTAATGGTACTATTGACTCCAATACAACAGCAACTTAAATGCTATTTAAGATTAAGGTGCATATTTGATAGTTAAAACTAAAAATGGCCAAACTTTCCTGATAGAGTCAGCAAATCCTGAGATCTTATTTATTTAAAAAGACCTGAGGGCTGCTCAGATAATTGGAAAGAATGCAATAGTCTAGTAACATCTAGCAGTGCAGAAGTGACAAATGCATACTCTAAATCCAGATTTTCTGGAGAAAATAGTAACTGTTTCTCCCTCTCTGAGCACAGACAATACAGGAACGGTTTATAGTTAGTAAAAACTGTCCTCTTTTTTGTACAATAGTGGTGACAACGGACATTTTAAAATCAAAAAGAAAATCAAATCCAAATGGTGTTTGGCATGTACACTTGCCAACTGTCTCATACAGAATCAAGCCATCTGAATATTCAAATATCCCTGTTTTTCTCTGTATGCAGGAAATAAAATTTCAGACCAAAAGGTTTTGAGCAGAAACCAAGAGATGCTCATTAAACCAGCGCTCCCTGTCACCAGTGTCTGAGCTGATGGCTGCTCTCTCAAATCCCACCCCACTCCAACCTGCCACACAGAGCTACCCCAAGGTCCTTGAGGATGACATCCCCCACGGTCAGGGGCTGCCTGTCTCCTTCCCATGCAGCACCAGCACTGTGCAAGCCCCTCTTGGTGCTCATGTGTGGGGCAGGGCTGAGCTGAGCAATAGTCTGGCAGAGGAGCCAGGTCATTTCATGGTGGCACCACCAGCAGCACCCAACAACCTCCTCGGGTCAAGTTTACTCAGCTCAACATTACTATTCTGCAATGGATGGCTATGACCGGTGGAGGCCAGATAAACCTGTTGCACAGCCCTATGTAGACATGTACCTTGTGATGCTCAAGCTTAAATATTACTGTAGGAACATAAAATAGACAAAGGGTCCATCTGACCCTGCAACCTGTCTCCAAGGGCAGCCATGAGCAAATACCCAGAAAACACTAAGAACAAGATGAATATATAAGAACCATTCCCCAGGTACCCTCTGTTCCTCTGTTTTCAGCCAAAGGGATCTCCTGAACCAGTTAATGTTTCTGGCTATTCAGTGGCCCCCAAACGATCTCTCATCTAAACACTTAGTCTCTTCTGAAAGAAATTCTGGACAAAATTCAAGAAAGCAGATACTAAGCAGACAGGCTGAAGCGAAGCTTGGCTTCAGCAGAGCTGAGCGCAGACTAGTACTGACTGAGACCCATGTGGATATGTGGCGAAAACACGAAGTGCAGAAATTGGCTAAATGAGAAGTTTGCAGTCTGGGTTCCTCGCAACACTACAAGCTGGCTCGTCTTCAGAATGTGGGGTATTTTTAGACCAAAATGAAATGTAAATAAAAGTATTAACCCTATTGAAAGCAGCACACTGTCAATAGCATCAAAAACAATACCAAAATAACTAGTTCAAGCTACAGGAAAATTATAAAATTTAACTTCTGTTCATATTTAACTAATAAAGACTTCCAACATGCGTACAAGTGAAACCAAAGGAACATTAGCTCAGCACAACAGAGAAAAGCTCCTTCCAGTGTACCATTGAACCTCTCTCCAACCAGTTCCTCACTATCCTGGCTTCCCACTGCAATAGTTGGTGTAAATAATACTGTTATTGCTTTTCTTTCCCCCTTTAAGTCTTAGCTGTATTGCCTGAACTTATCCTTCCATCAGAGGTTATTAATAAAAATGTACTAGGGAAAATCTTGTTTCTACCGTATCTTACATATTTAATATAGCTCAGCTGAACACTTAATCTGAACTGTAGTATCAAGTCATGCTGCGCCACCATATAATAAATTCTTATAAATTGCTTGATTAAAATAAACAACAAACTATACATCACGCAGACAGGACAAACTCTTCAAAGTCAGTTTACTGATATTACGCACCTAATCTCCAATTTCTTTTGTCCCAGTGGTTTGATTTAACATTCAAAGGCACAGATTATCAGCTTGCTCTCACTGAATTTAGCAGTAGTCCTCACAGTAGAGTGTTTAAGTTAGTTTTGGATAACTCCATTTAAAAACTCAGGCCTCACAAGTTAATTTTGGATACAAACAAACGATACCTAGTATTTCCCCTCTGCAAAGGGAACTCATATGGTTGGTGGCTTTAATGAAGTAATTAGTTAAAGCTCCTTATTCCAAAGACACTACCTTTCAGGAAACTTAGAATTTCAGATTTATGAAAACATGCTGTGTAGAAATTACTTCATGGTCATCACCATTCCTCCTATTTTAGATATATGAATTCCTTTCCTCTTACTGCTCCAATTCTCTGCCCTTCACTATTGAAACCGAGTCCTGTAGCTGCAATTTCCTATGACTGTGAGGGTCTCCAAAGCAGCAACAGACCTGCAAACTGCACATCAACATGTCTCCTCACCCGTTACACCTACTGCTAGGTCTGGGTTCGTGCTGAGCCTGCTCCTGTCCCCCTTTTCTTGTGTGGCTGCTAGGTGGGAAAGCAACCTGGCTCATGACTCAGCCATGAGTCTGAAACACCCCAGCAAAGTTGGTTCCCTGCAAGTCCATCCCGCTGGACAACTGTCATGGGAGCTGACACTCATAAGGCAGCTTAAAAAGCAGTTGGGGATGTTCACTTGTTGGATTCAGGTCAAGGCCAGGAGAGCAAGCGGGAGATGGAAAGGGAGGCTGAACAAGTGCCAAGAAGCAAGGGTGCTTGTTATCCTACGAGAGTGGGATATTCACCGCCGGCTTTTGTAACATCACTGGGGTTGAGTCAAGCTGTCTCTCCTTCTGAGATTTACAATCCACAAACCATGAATAGGCCAAGGAGCTCATTGTCCTGGGTGACTGTGTTGCCCTGAGCGAGGAGGAGGCATGTCGCAAATGAATGAGGCACAAAGTCCAAACGCAGGGGAAAGCCAGGGCTCACATGATGTTACTTGCTGCTCTGACATAAGTTATGGGCGAAGCGCCGGGGTGTTTTTTGCATCTCCCTGGTGCTAGTTTGCTCATTAAGCACAGATAGAAATAAAAGTCTTTTTCAAACCCTGGAGGCAGAGGGGGGAACTTCCAAGTCCTCTATGAAGCTGACTGCATCACTATGTTAACTTCACCTTGCATTTTTGACAGGAAAATAACAAAAATGCATGACACCCAAATTTGCTTTCCCTTAAGAAGCAGCTCACAGATGCAAATTTTAGTTCAATCTTTTAAAGTTACTTTTTCTCCTCAATTGTGGCAGGGATGGCTCCCTGCTAGATACAAAGAGGACCCAAACAACAAAATAGATCTGTAAGTCCTTTTCTTCTGCTGCTAACACAAAGCTCCCATTTAAGGAGGATAAACGCAACTCCTCCCTTTGCAAGCCGTCATCCCCTTAGCTTCATCTTTAAAGCCCACCTGCCATCTGGACGAACAGAGACCTAGCATGATGGTTCTTGTGCTGCAGGTAGCTGGGGAAGCAAGGGGAGATTGGGTGCTGCATGGAAACACAAATGCTAACTCATCACAAACCAAGCAAAGTCTTGGTGAGAAACACTAAGCATTCAGGATGGGTGCGCAGGGTGGGAGACCAGGCAGGGATTGATCAGAAAAAGCGCCCTTGTCCGATTCAGGTGGATAACAGGGGTAGGCAGTTTCACAGGGAGCAGCAGACACATGGGAAAGACGTTTTGTCACAAGTTGATCTCCAGGACATTAAAGTTAATAAAGACACCCTTTAAAGGAGCTTGGGATCTGATTTCTACATTCCCAAAAGGGCCACATCTCATGCAGCAAGGAGGGTGCAGAGACTGCATTGGTGGCATCACAGTGCCAAGTCACAGCTCCGCGACCAGCAAGGGAAGCTCACTCATGCACCCTCTGGCTGGGTGGCAAGAGCTCCCGTCCCGCCTGCTCACATCCAGCTCAGCATTTTCTATCTGGGCACCAGCACTATGGTGAAACTCAATGGCCTTGTTTCCCAAGGACAGGGGCACATGTTTCCCTTGACTTGAGGAAGAGTCCCTGGGTGCTCCCTCCCCACAGTCAAAGCAGGGGGGTATCGCAGCACGGGTGTGTTTTGTGTTGCACGGCACAACACGAGAAAGTGGCACTACATCTGTGTGAGCAAGGAAATACAGGAAGCAGCAGAGAACGGCTGTGTCAAAACATACAACTGTCTAAATATAAGAACAAAATGTTTCAATTACACGTCTAACACCAGGCATTTAAACCAGATCCAAGCAAAACAAAAGCAAACAAAAAAATCAAACAAACAAATTAAGGCAAACTGACCATGCAAAACACATTTACTCACAGGACTGCGTTTTGCAGTTTTTACGGATACGGAGAGACTTCAAGAAAGGTCAGCTTAGACTCTTCAGCACAGCACAGAATAAATATGCACTTGATTAAATATAAAAGGCATCAATAAAACTTCATTAGTAGTACTTAAACACTAACAGGAGATTGAGGAACTCAAAGTTTAGGACTAAAGCGGCACTTAGGAACGAACTCGTTATTTCATCTCTATCATGGGCAGAAGATGTCACACAGCGGTTCTCCCATCTTGCCTAAAACTTGTACAGACCTAGACCAAGTATTTTCAAAGTAACAAGTTGTCTCGATTCGAAGATTTGAAGTCCATAAAGATCCACCACATCTTCTGGGAAACTGTTCTGATGATTAATGTGTGCCTGTTTTAAAAAATAAATAAAAAAGCATACCTTGTTTCCAGGATGAACTATTCTAGCTTCAGCTTCCAGCTCCTGGCTCTTGTTAAACAGTTCCTGACAATTAAAAAAACTTCTAGTATCGGGTAGCTTCTCCTCCAGTGAAGTGTATATGAAGTAGATACACCCCAGTATCACACTGCCTTTTACCCTTCTCTTACTGGTTTAAATTCCCAGCACTCCCGGAGCCCCTCACCCAAGGGGATTCATGAAGAGCTGTATTGACTTTTGTGAAGAATAGGACTTTTCAGTAAAAATGACTGGATACCAGCTACCTTCTTTCTCCACCAGGAGAAATGGCCTGTCTCAGAGTCTTGTTTCCACTTAATAGGTAACATGTCATTGGAGGATTTGGAAGAAGGATTTTCTGGGAGAAGAGTCTGGGCCAATATCCTAGGCCACCCTGAGCTATGGGCTGTTGGAGACATGGTTTGGGGAAGGGACAAAACAGAGAAAACCAAAAAGTGGCAGTGTAGAGAGGAGAAGGAGAGGCAGACTAAATCTAGGAAAGACTGTTTTTTAGCACAAGCAGCCAGGCAGTCTGAATGCTGCATGCCCGAAACACATGGCTGGTGACTGCTCTGGGGTGCACTGAGGGTCACACGCTTTCTTTTCATCTTACATCTGGAGATACCTTTGCAGTGAACATTATAGCAAACCAATACCTCTCAGCAAAAAAGTTGTTTTGACAAATCACTACTTTGCAGTGGAAAAATATCACCATTCAGAAAAGTTTCCCAAACAGCTCTTATCTAAGCATGGTTAGCAAAAGCTGGCTACTCAAGACTTGAAAATGATAAAAAAATGTTTGATGTTACACTTTGTCTCTTCCAACCAAGCCTTGCAAAAACATGCCTTTACATAAATTAGCACACAATCCACACTTGCCAAGGCAAAAATATTCTTTTTGAGAGCAGGGTGAAGAAAATACAAAAAAAATCCTGAAATTACTTATTGCCAAAATAATGCTGATTCTAGGGTTGTCTCAGGGGCATGGCTGATCAGTTGATGGGGGAGATGCAATGCGGTTTTCCAGTGATCACCACAGAGCTGACGAGTGTGCTATGTGTAGTCCAGAAAAAAAACAAAACCAAAAAAGCCTGGAGAATTAAGCACCTCTGTGCTTTCCAGTCTGCAGCAGCGTGACTTACAGGCTTTAACAAGTGGGCAGTGGTGTCTACAATTCTTGTCAAAGCCCTCAGGGTGGTGCAGGATGCCACATGTTTAGGTGCCCAAACATGGGTTTGGAAGCTCAGTGGTACTCACCTGCTCTGCAAACGTTGGCCACGAAATCCAAATCACATTCTGGTAATCCTGCAGAAAAAAAAAAAAAATCACATTGAGTTGATGAGCGACTGTGTCCATCACTAAGCCTGACACCTCTGTACAGTATCATTTGTCACAGTCCTCTTTCATCCATACCCTGGGTGTTCTCAGGCTCTCAGCCACACAACATCTTAAGCAAATGTAGTTTCCTATTCGCAGCAAATATAATCAACTCTACTGCAATTTTTCTGTGCTTGCACAACTTACTGATACTGGGATTTCCTAAAAACTAGGAGGAAATCAGGCAGCAGGATCCCCTCGAAATACTACCTGATTTGGGAATCTCTTCCATTATATCTCAAATTCACCTTCTGACACTTTCTTCTCTTTCACGCCCATGCTGGAACAGGCAAGCCATTAACCAAGACACACTTGAATTTTGCTGCTTCCCAAGCACTAATTTTCTGTGGGATGGATTTTCAAAACGCTTCCCCACATTAAAAGCCTATTATGATTTTTGGATGTGACTTAGCATCACTGGACTTTGGTTCCTCACAGAGCAAGTCAGAGAGGCGATATGAGATAATTTAAAGATGCTCACAGGGGCCAAACTCAATTTGCAAAAGCAGGGAAGAAAATTAAGTCACATTAATTTTTACTGACATATGTTAATTTATGGAGATTTAAAATCATGACTCTGAAAAAGAAAAGGGATAAAGGGATACAGAATTAAAGTACAAGCTCCACTACAGATAAATCAAGGTACCGAACTGGAAGTCATGGTTACTGGGCTCTGTTTTCACTTGTGCCCCATGCAGGGTTGCAGGGCCACCTTTGGCAAGATACTTTCTGCTCCCCATTTCTGAGCACTATCCATAAATCATTTCTCCCACTACCTCTCCTTAGACTAGAAATCCCTCAGAGCAGGAATCACCTCAGCATGTTTATACAGCAACGAGCACAATGGCATCCTGCCCTCTCTAGACAACGGCGGAAAATAATTATAAACAGCGGTAAAAAACCCAATGCGGTGTCCTGCAGCTCCTCCCAACAGCATTAAGAAATGCAAAGGAAAAGACCCCAGAATTGTTCACAAAAGAATAATTTCCAGCACAAAGTACTCGTTAAGGGCAGGAAATATCTGCGGTTTAGAAGTTTGCATCCCTTTGAACCTTGCCAACCCAGCTGCAAGGAGGTATTTGCCCTGGTGTGAAACATGGCATTTGGCCAGCTGCAACACAGGGATGGCTTGGGGGCAGCCTGGCTGCTGGCCCCTGAGGGTAGCCTTGCCCAGACATGGAACAGGACCCACCACAGTACAAAGACACTGTGGTCTTTGCAGGGGAGATACTGTTTTTTCTCCGCCAAAAGTGGGCACCTTATATCTATTCTCAGTGAATTTATGTCCGTCCAGCCCCCAAAAAGAAAAGAGCCTGAATCAACTAGTCCTCACCTGAGGACTTCCACAGGCTAAAGAGCAAGAAAGATATCCTCAAGTGGTAGATGCAGGGGGGAGGGATTTGTTTCTAAGCTCCAGGAGTGCAAATCCACTTTCTTGACCTCTTTTGGCTCTATCTCCTTTGCTGCTATGAGCTTGCCCTCTACTTTCAGTGCCTTTTTATTTTTTTTAAACAAATCTCATGAGATCACTAAGCTAATAGAAAGGAATTTTATTAAATCTGGCAACTCATAGTAGTGTTATAAGAGTGAAAAATATCAGTCAACTGAGCATGGAAGTGAGGAAGAGGCATGAGTTGGAGGCAATTACAAAATGTTAATTTGACAGCAAGGGCACAACTTTTGAAGGAAAGAACAATATAAGGCAGACAAACAGAAAAAGAAGAAAAAGCGTAGCATGAGCTTACCAAAGAGAGATCATACCAGACTTAGTTGGTAGCTTTCTCTAAAAAGGTAACTCATTTTCTAGATAAAGGACATGCAAGAATGGAGACTATTCAAACTTCAATAAAGCATTGGTTATAATGTCACAGGGGAAATACTCAAAATGGAGAAAATGGGGATTATCAGAGGGATTGAAAGCAGCTATGAAACCAAGTAAGAGGCAACAGATTGCACTGGGGAGGGATGAACCAGTCTGGAAGGTAAAAATTGGTTTGGGGAATAATTTTCTGTATTATTCAAATTAATAGCCTCTGCATGACTTCTGGAGCGTACCAATGTGATTTACTGATGATACGATGTTGGAATGAACTGCCATCCCATAGCAAAGTTGGCACATTTTGCAGCCAAAATTAGCTGGGGGGAGGCCTGGGGGATGGAGCTGAGCAGGGTCCTGGGCAGTAATTTGGAATCGCTGATGAAAAAACCTGCTGCGAATTCGCTGCTTGAAATGATGGCAGGAAAAGACTCGGGAGGACAGGCTGATCATAAAATGGTTTCGAACCACCTGTCTGAAGGTGCTGTGAGAAAGTCAAACCTGTGGAGCTGACAGTGAATGATGGACAGGACTCCCATGGGATGGGCACAGCCTGGAAAGCAGGAGGGAGCTCAAGTGCCACTGCAGTCTCCTGTGGTCAAAGACAGAAAAAGGTATGGATTAGGACTACTTGAATAAGGCTAGTGGCCAGCCCAGTTTGGGAGAAGCAACTAAAATAACTTGCTGTGTTTTGTGTTGCAAAACGAAAGCTGAGCACACAGCTTCTCCTCATCTCTCAGAACAATCCAAAGGTGGCTATTGAAAGCAGTGTTAACATAAGCATGGCTAGATCTGTCTCCACTGTAAATAAATTTAGCCAGAAAGCGTGATGGTTTCTAACAAGAGAGGTAGCAGACCCTTCCAGTAGGAACAAATGGGGACGTAATAGATGCAGATTGGGAAAGCAAGAATTACATCTTCTTTTCCCCATTGCAGCACCTTATTTTTCTTAAGCTGTGGAACCAGCAGCACTGCTTCAGATTTCTGAAATACAGTGAAATTGTGACATGACTTTCTCCAAACATTTTTAAACCTAGAAATTATTGCCTGTTTCAAACTCACGCTCTTGAAGACTGAGAAAGCTTTTCTCCTGTAATTAAACTTGGATATCTAAGCCAAGAAAAAAAAAAGTATCAGTTTGAAGACACTCTCTTACGCTTCTATAAAAATTACTATATTGATACAATTAAGGCTGAGGCAACCTGCACTAGAAATTGCTTATACGACCACTCAAAGATGAGGAACATGCTGCTAACGGGGGAAAACTCTCACAAAAGCATCACTCCCTTGCTGATCCTTCTGAGCCACCTAGGAGCCCTGCAAAATGCCATCCAACAGCAAATGGATGAACAAGACTGATAGCTGTACTAAGAACTGGAAAACTCAATACAGGTATTAGTCTTATGGAACAATATAATCTCTGCCCTCTCTAACCTTGTTGTGTTTCACAAGCTATAAAGGACCCCTTGTTTTCTGCCAGGAGATAAGACGCTTATCATCTGTCTATCCCTTTGCCAACGCTCCTGCTATGCTGTAGGCACCAGCCTATAGTATAATATTTTCTTTCAAAGATACTTTAGCTGGTACACATCTAAATGAACTTTCAGCAAATGCTTTTAGCTTATATCTAACTTTGCAAAGAGCTTTTGCACCCAGAAACATACTACTATTTTTCAACTATATTAGCTGGTTTAACAAAAGATGCTACTTCTGTTGCCAGCATCCTTTGACCATCAGACAGGATCGCCAACAAGACTTTCAGGCTGCAGAAGGTAATCTCTCGGGGTATGCAAATTGAAAAAGTTGTAAGGTCATCCAGACAAAGATGCAGAATATGACTGGGGTTTCCTCATTTCTCAAAAAACACATAACTACTCGGTGAGAGTTTCGAAGTTCTAATCATCAGTTTTCCAGTAGTTTGGGTAGGCTTTCACAGCAAAAATTGCTTCTTCCCATTACAGAGCACAGTAACTCCTCTAATGCTGTCCACATAAACAGAATTTAAAATAAACCAATAACAAGTTAGACAGCTAACAACAAAACTTAAATCTAGTGTTTTGAACTTCATCTCTTGGGAGAGGTTTGGGTTGCTTTCCAACTTACAGGAATAAAACACAGTAATAATCCTCCTCGGATATGTAAGGCACAGCAGAAGCTTCAGATGCCAGCACTCATTTCCTGCTTCTTCGCAGAGGAGTTGCTTCATTTCTTGTTATTTATGAAATTTCCCCCCATACATTTTCACAGTTTCCTCATGACCAAGTCTTCAGAGGAGCTCGTAAAAATGTTCCGACTCAACAAATCATCCTCATGAAAAATGGAGTTTCAAAATAAATAAATAAATCCATTGCCATCCAAGAAAATGTCACTTTTGACAGGATGGTCAGATTTTCTGTTGATTAATGAAAAAATACTTCTAAATAAATTCTGGGGATTTTCTGTCTTTAAAAACATACCTGAACAATAGAAATTTGAGGTTGTTTCCCTTTTACACATTTGTGTCTGGACAGAATTGAGGAAGTCCAAGAGGAGAAGGGGAAGCACAGACTAACTCTCTCCCTCTCTCACACTGTGTTTCAAGCTGTTCTTGACAGCAATTAGAGGAGGAAAATTAGTTATCAGTAATTTTAGTTATCTGAAATTTCCACCATTAAAAACTATGAAGGCACAGAATTAAATGGATCCCACTTATTACGCTGTCCATTTTCCAAGTATTGAAAAGGCATGGAAAAAGGTAAGCAGCAAAACAAAAGACACCTAGGAATGCCTATTCATTTCAATAACAGCAAAGAGAAAAGAGGAGAGGGTGACCAACTCTAAAACACAAGGACAAAGAAGATAACAGGAATGGGATGTCTGGAAAGAGGGAAAACTCCAGTCCCTCCATTTCTCCTTCACTTTCTGCATACACACTGATACGCATTGAAATGAGATTCATCTAAGAGCGCAGTAGTAGGTGTGGATGTTAAGCTACAACACAGTCCCCATGTCCTGGCTTAATTCGAAACACTGCAACCCAGCACAGTTCCTTGAAGGTTCATATATGTACTACATTGTTACATACAGGGCAGAGGTACCTACCGGTGCTAAGTCCTGGGGATGGCTAGAAGAAATCTGCTTTTCTCCATGGCATAGGTTAGGATTTTGTGACACGTCATTTCCTAGTATGCTGTTTCACAAGGTTAAAACTGCTCAGTCACCTACCGGTTAAACCTGGGATCAATACTAAGAAGAATTTACTACCTGCCTCAGTGCATACATCTGCAGTCATCAAAGCTTGTATTGGAAAATCTGGCACTTTGAGCAGAGTTTTTCTTCTTTCCATTAAGGAAAGGAAATGCATTCATTTCAAGGATACAGCCTAGATGTGAACATATGTGAACCACAGCTATTAATATCTACATCTTCATGTAAACATAAACAGCAATGAATACAACCAGTGGATATTTTCAAGGTGGGTAGAATTAGTAAACTATAGAATAAACGCCTATTTTTGTCTTCCTGCAAAATATCAAGTGTCAGTTCAAGTAAATATTTTCCCAGAAAATACCTTTTCTAGAAAATTTAGCCTACTTTTCTTAAGTTTATTATGCAAGTGTACATCTCTTTAAATTTCGAAACGTTTTGTTAGTTCAGTTTGGGTGCACAGATTGTTTGCAAGCAGCTGGAGATATTGGATAGCAAAAATAATCAAAGCAAGGCAGATCAGTCAGTGCTCATCACACATGGATTGCCACCTTATAACGTCTCTTATTTGACAGTTGACACGGACTCCTGTCCCCGTAAGGCTGGACTGAGTGGCAAAGTCTGCTCAGAAAACCCACACTGCTGCCAATATAACCCTTCATGTAACAAGGCTGCAAATCACAGGACTGACCTGTGCTTCTCAAAAATAATGGGAAAAAATAGGGAGGGCTTAGTAAACAAGCATCCCTGCAGCCAGAATATTGTGCACCCGAGCTCTTGGGCTCAGTGTTCAGCGTTAGGATTTAGAAGTGAACGTTTTGCTTTTTGCAAATGTGCCGTTATATTTGCTTACTTCCCACTCTTTCAGAGAGAATTCCTGCTACTCAAAGTGCTTGCTAGAGCATGGAAGGCAAACACAAAGAACAGCTGTGAAGAGAAAGGAGTATATGTCTGACATGGATGCTGTATGAAATTCACGCTGTTGAAAGAGCTCAGCTGCTCTTCTCAGGAGGAATTGCAGGGAGTTGAGTCCTTTTGGAAATTTGGCTCTGACAACACAGTAATATAAAAAAAAGAAGCATATTTTCTCCTGTGCTTTAGTTTTATCACAGATTTCATGGGAAACACATTTAGGCCAATTTGGACTGTTTCTCCCACCACCTCCCCCCCATTCCTACACTTTCTCTTGCCATCTAAAGATCTGTGGCACCAGCAGAAATTTTTCCATTGACGGCAACTTGGATCTGGATTGGGCTTCCCATTTTCATCTCTCTCTGCTATTCTCTTCCCAGGGAAATACAGAGCCTTAAATTTTCAGTTAACTCAGGCATATAAGCAAGGATGTAAACAAGGGAATGAACAGATTCCCCCCGACTTTTCTACCACGAAAACATTACGTAGATCTCCATCCACTTGCCTGGAAAAGGTGGTTCACTACCTCTAACGGGTCTCAGTGGATTGATGAGAGAAAGTCAGGAATAGACTCTAAACTGGCTGACCAAAACCTCCCTACAGTTAGTTTAACCAATGTGGTCTTCTGCAGATGGAGGAGGTGGTCTTCACTGAGACTTTAACTTCCTTCCTGCTCCAAATCACTCTTAAGAGTTAAATTTCTCTGCCCAAAGTACAAATTAAAATGCTGAAAAGGCTGACTCTGATGGGATGGAAACACCAGGTTTATCTACTGAGCCCCAAACACTCTTCCCCAACATGTATTTGCAAACTGGCAGTTGCATAAGAGCAAAAGGAGCCCTGAGAAGTGCGTGTATGATAATCACAGCGTAATCACTGCTGATGAAACTTGATGTTCTTCTATAATCGCTGTAATTTTAAGTGGATTGAGTGCCATTTAAGTGACAAGAGTGTTATGATGGATGAAATATATGCTTCCAAAGTTATATCAGCTTCTTTGACATTCATGGCATGGAATGCTTAGTGGCATTTAATGTTTGTAAATCTTTAGAAATAAGTTAAATATGTTAATTACCACTGCAAAAATCTCTCAAGCTGAAGTACTCAATGACTGTATCACAGTTGTCGTTAGTGCTATATTCTCTTCTTCCTATCCGCTAAGTAAGCATGACATATCAGGTCAGTGATTACATTCAGGATTTGCATTTATTTTGATCTGTTAGTCCTTCTAGGTAAGTCACTAAGCTGGCACCCAGCTCGCACTGGCTGCTTTCCCCTCGCCCATAGTTTGGGTGCCCTGACCTGCTGGCACTGCTCCTGCCTTAATGTGAGTGAGCTTGCATCCATGCAAAGTGCTGTGTGCTCCCACCCTTGTCCTCGTCCTTGTGCCATGTGGGCTGAGCATGGTAGACAGCAGGTTTCGGCAGAGACCCACAGAAAAGCAACCCCAGCTTTGCCGCTGTGCCAGCACGCTCAGCAAGCAGGGCACAGGGCAAGCCCAGCATTTCCATCCCCTCTCCCAGATGCATCAGATCATCTCTGGCTGTCACATGGGACAAGGATCCGGGACCAAACCCAGAGAAATGGCTACACTGCTTTAATCCAAGCTCAAAAAAATGGGACCAAGAATGGAGGGACACTGAGTGTTATCTGATGGCAGCTTGCAACGTACCGTAGACAAAACGGGTGGCAGGACGAGGCTGGTATTACTGATGGCATCGTTTTCCAGCATATGGGCCACAAAGCAGCTTGCTGGAGAGAAACCATCTGCTGCCCATCCCTCAAATGAAGCACTCCCCATTTCTACGCCCCTCACGCTGCAAACTCTAGACAACAGATTTTACACCCCAAAACCGTTTCCTGCCTAGAAATAAAAATCAAATTTCTTCAAATGTAATGTGAGATAGTCAGTCTGAGCCAGGAACAGAAGTTATCAGAACAGGGTAAGTGATCAGAGTATGAAATAACTCAGCAACATATTCATTTCTTGGCATTCTGGCAACAATTTCAAAAATTATCCAGGTGAGATTCCTGTAAAAATTGCAGGCAATGAACAACAGCAATGGTAGGTCAAGGCAATTGACTTCTTTACAACTTAAAAAATCCTGTCTGAAAATGACTTGGGATATTATTTAAGCATTTTAAAAACAGGTAAGATATCAAAATGAAGCAGAACGTTTTGTAGATTAAACCTTCGCAGACCCTCAGTGATTACTTTCCCTCCCCTCATTACTGGCTTCTTTAGAAGGCAAAATTACTTCTTTTTACAAAACTGGCACCCCCAACTTCTTACTTTCAAGTAAAGGCGAAGAGAGTTAAGGGTGCATATGCATGACTAGTCTGCAAGAAGCACAGGGTATCTGACTGGCAGGTCAGGCTGCTAATTCAACTCTTCCTTTCCTTGAGCTTTCAAGAAATTATCCTCAATAATAAGGCCCCAAACAGCCCCACTCTGCTAACAGGGTGAGGAAAGTCAGGATAGAAAACCATAATCCATTTTAAGCAGCCCATCAGGCACTGACCAGAAACATGGCTTGCCAAAGCCAGCCCTTAGCACCGTCGCACAAAGTGACCTGAAACTCATGAAATGAGCTATTAAGAAGTTAATGCACTTATTATTTTCTCCGTTGTCGTAACTGTCATTAGTGTTTAATTGCAAATTACGAGCTGCGATTCTGATTTTTACAATTTGAGCTTAAAGCCCCACTTGCCAGCAGCCTCATTAAATTTAGGCAGGCTCCAGGCAGGCAGAAGAGCCCAGCTACCTGGCCTGAATCAGGGACGAGGCCTCTGATACAGGAAAGGGACTAAAAAGCATCCTGGTTTGGCAACAAAAAGCATGTGCTTCACCTTGAACACAAGCCTATTCCTAATTTTAAGCACACGCTTAAGTGCTATGCCAAATAAAAGCCTAAAATCCCATCCTGCAAACTTTTAGGCATGTTACGTTAAAGCAGCTTCATTGACATTGAGACGAATTTTGTAACTCAAGGTAAACTATTCATGAGGATGTTTGCAGGATTGGGTCCTACCCAATTCCAGACCAATGAGAGATTCTTAATGCTGATATTGCCTTCAGAATATTTCCCTTGTAGGTTGAGCCCATTTCCATCACATATAGACTACATTTTACGAGGAAAGTATTGGCAACTTTGATATGAAGAAAAATCCTCTGGGCTGTATCATTCCCTGTAATAAAATAAATTAAGATAGAAGTGAAATGGAAACCTGGAATAAGTAATGTAACCGAGCTGCATCATAAAAGCTATTTACAGGCTTGAAATAATCAGATCAACGTGCAAGTAAAAGAGTCTTGCAGTTAAAGGCACAGATTTCTAAACCAGCTTAACACAGGAGTCAGAGAGAGGTTCCTAAATTAGCTCGGTCCCCATTTGAAGCTCAAGTAGTTTGATACTGGATCCTCGCAGTTCCTGGTGCTCAGCATGGTGGCTGCCCGATGCTGAGCACTTCTGAAGACCCAAAGGGGTCTGAAATGGCAGTCTACTAATCTTTTCCCCTCTGTCCTTCAGGTACAGTATTGCCCTGCAAGGCAGGCAGGCAGTCATATTTGCCTGTGTTGGAGCTAATAGGAAAGAATAATGTTCCTGTTGAAGGTTGTCACTACTAATGCGACCCTGTCTTCATTTGTGCCCCTAACCCAAATCTATGGACTATTCCATCTACCCTTCCTAAGGCTGAAGCGGCAACTTCATTTGCTCTATCCAGCAAGCAATAAACCACCAGCTCAGAAATGGGTTTAATAACATTAACAGGAATACCATCTGAATAACCAGCCCTTTGATTATTACTACTTGAACACACACTCCTGATGCCAACATATTTCTGAGATGGCAGTGAAGAAATTGTTCCCACACCTCGTACTGTTTAGTAGTTACGCTAAAAATGATAGAAGTACTTGCAAGACAGAGGTTCACCAAACTGCTTATGTGGTCCCAGACACCCCAAAAGTTAAGCATGTACTTCATTCAAAGTATCTGATTCAGCCTATTGCTCTCAATGCAATAACGCAAAAGCTTACAGCTATGTAATGCACAAAGGATCGCCAGATCTGGTTTTCTCACGGAACGCTGTATTTTTTGAGAAGAGAGGAAGCGCAGGGTATATGGCTCATGAGATATATTACTTAAAAAAAAAAAAGGGAAAAAGTTGAGAATACTTTAATGCGATGTGTCATTTTCCACAAGGATTTATCATAACTCTACTGAAATCTGTGGGGACTTTGACATTGACTTTAAGAGGGATAATATTTCACCCTGAGTTCTCAGACACTGATCTGATCAGGTTAAAGTTTCAACATGTCATTTTCCTGTGTGTAAAAAGAAGAAAAGAAAAAAAAAAAAAACCCAAGCCATTCCATTCTCACAGAGCTAACTCGCCAAGACAATTTTCTAACTTCAAAGATTTTTCATTTTAATCCTTTTCAGAAGCTAATGGCTTCATTTGATAATGTCCAAAAACTTATAAAAGAAGTCCCGGTGGTAGATTCTTAAATGTTTTTATTTAAAAGTTGCATCACAATTTCTCATCCCTACCTGTACTTGCTCCAGAGATAGAGCCAAGCACCCAAAAGCAGAAAAAGAGATGATGAAAAATATTTCTCCCCCAAGACAATCTGCAGAAAATGAAAGCTTAAAGAAAACGAGCATTTGCAGAAAATTAAAATGTTGGTAGTTTTCACTGAAAATTGAAAGTGTTAAACTATTCACTCAGTGAGTTTTTTAGTAGTAGCTTGCCTTGTCTCAGCCAGCAATGCAGTGGTAACAGTCTGCAACAGGGGAGCAGGAATCATGGCCACTGCTAGTTGGGCTCTCTGCACTGGTCCTAGGAGTATCTCCCATGCTATTTTCTTAGGGAAAAGTCACTGAAATTACTGAATTAAACATAAAATGAAGTCTGAATAGTTGGGCCAGCAACCAATGAGGATCTTGGGAGGAAAGCTGACTAGAGATGCAAAGCGAGGAAAATGTAATGGTTTATGTACACCCTCTTAAGCAGAAAGAGAAATGCTATTGCCTCTGCTTGCTTGTGATACAGCCAAATTACAGAAGTGTTACTGCAACCACAGAGAGAATGAAGGGCTTTTCTGTATAACTTAATGGGGTTCAGTAGCCAGATGTCATTGACACACGACTCGTAAGCTCCTTGGAAAATCCCAGCTGACACAACACTGGTTGTAAGTGCAGGCACACAGCCACCAAATCTCTAGTGCCCAATGCCTTGCGCAGATTTTGCCTCCCCGATCCAGCTGCGGTATGGGGTTTTTATCCTTACCACAGGCAGGCCTTTCCCATCCAGAGAAGGGGCTGCTATCCCTTATTTCACAGAGGTGTTCAGATACTGCTTCCCTGGAAATAGCAGAATTTTTAAGAAGAGTCAAGGGGATATGAATCCGAAATCTGTAATGAGAAAATACGCAGTAATGCCCATACCTATTCTCCTTTCAGTCTTGTGACCAGCTGGAGTACATTCATACTGTACCATTTTAGGTAAGGCATCATCTTTGTCAAACATGAAAATGGCTTCGGGGAAAACATCCCTCTTTTCCCACTCCGGTCTCGTTCATAACTCTCAAAGATCACCATTAGGATAATAAAGTGGGGGAGCCCACAGGAAACCTGTAAATAGTCCCAATAAAATTCACCATGGCATCGTGAGGCAGAAAATTCCAGGTGAGAAGGTGCATTAAATTAGACCAGGAACCTGACTGTGCCACATTATTTTCACCAGAAGTGGAAGGAAGAATCTCACCAGGGTAAGAGGAACAGAAATTATCCTTTTCAAAGATAACCAAACTGGCTGAAATATAGGTAAGGCTATATGTTACACATGAAACACGGCACCATGTGCCTGCACCGAAGTCAGGAAAATTCCTTTTAGGACTGGAAATCTTGGGCTTTAGCCTCCAAATCACACCATGAGCCCTTCCTATTCAAATCCAGCAATCAACTGGGAAATCAGAAGAAAATATTTGAAGCAAACTACTGGATACACACACGCTCAACCTGTGCAAGTTAAAGTAGCCCCCCTTCCTGCGGGTGCAGACCTGCCCCATACATGTTACCACTGCTTGAAGTTTGAGCATTTTCCAGCTTGTCTTGTGAGTGAGGCTGGCTTGCACCACACTCCAGCTGGAGAAAAACCTGCGCTTTCATTTAGTGAAAAAATACCACGGTTGTGAAATTTGCTTTTGTGGCAGGAAAAAAAGGAGAGTCCTTTTGAAAGCTTTCATTACAAGATGTGAGGTAGAGCCCCCTGAGCTGGCACCAGCCTCCTAATTAATCTGTGTAAGGATTGTGGAAATCCTGGCAGAAGTCCCCACTCTGCCTGGCTTACCCCTGGAGGTTTTGACCTGGAAACAGAAAAAATCTGAATTTTGTTGGTTCCCCCTCCAGTCAGGTGAACTCAGAATAACCAAGCCTTTTTTAAAGTCTATTTTAAAATGTCGCACACAAATCATGCGCGCACACACACACACGATATAGTTTCTACCTCAAAACCCACACAAAGTAGTCTTCAGGATAGTGCTTTGGGGCTGAATCCTGTAAAATCAAGCAAGGAAAGCAAGAGAGAGGAAGAAAGCAGGAGGGATGGCTTGTAAAAAAAGTGTTTTCTGAGCAGGAAATCAAGACTCCAGCCTGGGTGTTGTGTATTGGTCTCCTGTGTCCAGGCAGCTGATGAAGAGCTTTCTGGAGGCAGCAGAGCCTTGAAACATCATATGCACGCAACACTTTAATTTTGCATTTAAAAGCTTTCCTGAAATAGGCTGTCATTGTTTATATCGAAGTAATTTCTTTCAAATGGGAATTTTCTTCTGGATTTCCTATGCTATTTACAAAAAAAAAGATGTATTTTTCAAACCTGGCTCAAATGTTTTCTGTTTTGGGATAAAGCCACACTAAGGCAACCATTTATATATATCCGCCCATATAACTGCTCTCTGGAATTCAATTTAATTTCTGCCCTTACTTTTAATAACTCTTTAGATAACAGAAGAAGTTTCTCATTTCAACTGTGCCTCACTTTAGAGTTGCATTATTTCCTCCTGGCCATAAGACTGGTTTGTTTTTAATATACTGCTACTTTTCAACTGCCTTTCTGGGCCTCGGGCTTTGGCAAAATTTGGCTGTGATTAACAATATGCTGTTCACTTGCCCTCCACCCTTGGATGTGTCAAGCTCAGATTTTTTGTTTCCACTCTTCACTGTGTTTTCGTTTTTTTTTTTTAATTTATTTAGCAAGTCATCTAACTCTTCTTGGAATGCTACAATACTTTACAAGCCTAGAAAGCAGTTGGTTTATTTTTCACCGCGAGGTACACTTCACCCTTTGAGATTATTAAGCATGGTGGCTGTTGTGTTTTAGCTAGTGTTTAGACGATGCAGTATTCAACAAAGTCAGAAGATTTTTCCAAGACAAGTAGAAATCATATTGGCCAGTTCTCACAGCCTCCAGCACTTCTTGTGAAAATCAGCAATGACAATCCTTGCCACCTCCAACAAAACATATGTTTATTGGCCTTTTCAAAGGCAGATCCATAGCACCGGCCCTATAATTTCTGGGAGAAAAAATTAACTGAAGGGAAGAGGTGTGCAAACCAGAAGACTGAAGCCATGGACACCACCAGGGGAAATCCAGATTGTCAAAACTGAAGTGGGGGCTTTGCTTAGGGCACAGGTTTTGGGGAGGGAGCTGCTCCCTCTGGACCTTCCCACCTCTATGGCACACGCTGGGGGGACACCGCTGCTGCTGCTGCTGCTGCTCATTTTGCTTCTTGGCTGAGCACAGCTGAGCTTTCAATAAAACTGTCTGACTTCAAGTGACATCCAGTACAAACCTCTTTTTCCTCCTCTTTTTTCTCTCCCCTTTCTCCTTTGCTCATAAATCAAAGAAGAAAGGATCAAATGGACAAAACAACAAAGTGGTAAAGTGCTCACTTCAGGGTTGTATCCAATCTAATTAATTTTTCATTTAGGTCTGATGTATTAGAGGCCAATCAATCAAGGATTATGTTTACAGAGTTGTAGAAAGAGAGAAGACCGAGTCCTCATTTGTTGTCTGGGCTGTCCAAATTAGTCAGTTAAATGATCCTGGGGGAGATCATAAAGGATATGAATAGGTTCTTGTAAGTACCTTTCTTTTAATTACAGACCAAACAGTCAACACTTCCCGCAGTCCTTGACTTCCCGCCTGAAGGGCAGAGCTGGCTTCTTGGAAGCCAGATGGACAGTGGTGACTTCTGCCACCCACCTTTGGGACAGTGCAGAGTTTCTTCATCTCTGAGAGCATCAAAGCAGCCCATCAGGCTCAGGATACCTATCCAGTAGGAGCATGCAGTAGCTGGTGCCCAGCAGGTCCCACCAGACCCAATGGGCTCCAGTCTTTCTTAATTCTTAGGGAGCAGAAAAAGGAGTATAAAACTGCAATCAGACCTCATCTTCAGGGCTGTCTATATTTCCAGAAGGGTATAGAGAGGTTTTAGGGAAATCAGAGTCAAATCTGGCTGTGCAGAATTTTCACTTTTGACTTAAAAGCCCTTTTGGAGGGTGATTTTGCAGATCATGCCCACAACAGTCACACGAGTGCTTTGCTATTGCAGCTTCCGCTGCTTGACCTTAAATTACAGCATTGACAGAGGCCTTATGGGCTTATTCCCCCAAAAGTGTATGACTTTTGTGAGGTACCTGTTTTGCCTTCTATAATTAGCCAGGCTACACAGACAGTGTATGGCTCTTACAATATTAATGGTCCTTAATAGCAAAGAGTCAATGCGGTGACAACTAAGTAGATAGATGGCTTCAAATGACCTGATAAGCACAGAAGGAAGACAAGAGGAAGAGAGAGTGTCACTCAGTCGGTCTGACATGACCTTTTCCTACAGTCATTTCACATGGCAAGTTCCCAAGGACCTTTTTAGACCTGAGATGACCAGCACTGAAAAGTCACTTTCCATGTTCAAGAGCCAAGAGGGATGCAGGGCTGCTACTGACATACTCTGTATTGTCCCCACTCAGGCAGTGTAAGTCCAAAGGCAGCTCCTCTGCCCTGCAACACAAGTGCTGAAATGCAGACCTAGCGCCTATGACGTCCACTTTGCACAACAGATGCCAGATACAATAACTAGAGCTTTCTGCTGTAATTGTTCAGCACAGAAGTAGTTCTGATGGCTCCAAATATTTCAAACTCTTTATAACATTATGACTTTGAAATTTCAGCAATTTACTCTATAAAAATCTCAAATTAGCAAACAGCTCAGTACGGTAACGCAACAGTGGCCCAAAATGCCATTCCTTAAGCTTTCTCTTCACCTGCCACAGCAACGTACTTGCTTGCTATGCAATGTGTTTCCATTTCTGCAAGTTCATGGAAGGCTATCGTTTTCTGTATGAGATATGTTTGGTATCTCAGAGAATTGAGGGCACAAGGAGCAATAAGTAACACAGAAACAGAGAGGGGATTGGGCCTTTTTTTAATACGATGGATTTCTATATTTGAGAACAGAACTTGAGAGTGCTCAGATTCCGCTTTTATTACAAGCTCACTGACTAGCCACGTTAAAAACACAAAAAGCAAAGGGCAGCAATAGCCACAGATAGCTGCATCCCCATGCCACCCAAAACACGCACAGATATATTTCAGATATACTGGCACTGAGTGCCATCCCAACAGCCATCCTGTCCCAGCCTTGTCAGACTGGAGCCCTGTCTCCTTTTGCAAGGCAGAGTCTAATCTGAATCAGTTCAAGTTGATGCAGAGCAGCTTTCATGTAGATAAACCCTGGCTTGAGAGGGGCTAAAGCTCTTACAGAAATGTCTGGGTGCCTAATTGCTCCAAGTAAGGTGGAAAATAAGGAAACTGGTGAAATTTTCTCAAATGACCATTTTTATTGTATCCAAATCAGCTTTTCCAGCAAGGTAACTGTACTTGCTGTAAAAAAGATTATTTACATTCTTTGAAAATATGGTCAACTATAATCATTGAAGTCAAGCTGCCTTGAAAATCCAATGCCTACAGATACACCAAAACCATAAAATTCTCAACACTGGAGCTGACAAAACCAGACTTAAACCAGAAAAATCCATTTAAGAACATCTGTACTCACATACTACAGCGATGTGTGGCATCAACATCACAGATCAAAACACACGTCTTGTTTTTTAAAAAATTGTTTTGGATCAGTGGATGACATGATCCTGTGTTTTATGCAACTAGTTATTTCCATGTCTAGTAAATAAAAATCGAGTTTAGCCAAAGCCTGCCTCTGTTGCCCTTGTGGGGGATGTCAGCTGACCTTAGCCCGGGGAGGCAGATGGGAAATAGCTGTAATTATTGCAGCAGGACAAGGTAGGAAGGGTTGGGGCCTGAGTCTACTCAGAAAGGAATAGGTAAAAATGACTTGCTGTTCTCAAAGGGACGGTGATGCGGTGGCAGAAGGCATTTACCCAGGGCTTGCAATGTTTTTGTTGTCAGTTTTTTCTGTTTGGCTGATTTATTTTTTTTTTTCATACCAAGGTGCCTTGCCACTTTAGGTGAAGGTGCAGTAAACATACCGGCTGGTCCCTGCTCTCAGGGCCAAGTGGTATTTGTGCCCTAAAACTGGACCTTGTATGACATAACAGTGGTTGCTGGCAGACTCCCATCAATATCTAGGCAAGCACAATACATACTTAAAGCTTCTATTGCTTTAATGTGAATATTACAAACTAGAGATGGATGAGCCTCTGGTACCACATTTCTGCAAACCACAGGAGACCTAGCCTCATAAATCACACCCAGTGAACTCCTGAGATGTTTAAGCAAGCAAATGGAAGAGGAGCGGCTTTTCCTTGCCTCCTAGGCACTAGCCACCAGCAAGAGCCTGTTGGTAGTTAGCTTTCCTTGGTGGCTTGTGCTGGGAAATGAGGAGTTGGGTAATTCGACCCCACTCCAGGGGCTGTCATGAACTGTGGTGTGGTTTTCCTCCACTAAATGCATGTGATGAACCTGATCTACATGCAGGAATAATGGCTCTGTGGCAGATGGGGATGTCTTTTGGGCTTACGCAGGTGCATCCACACAAGCATTTGTCTGGCAGGGGAAAAATATGAATCCGCAGTTCCTCTGTGCAAGGTGGCGGCTGCTCAAAATCATGCCAATGGAGAGCTGTAACACGATGCTGTGTGGTTTGGTGTCTGCCATAATAGGATTCACGATGAGATGGGTGGCTATCAGTTCCCAAAGCCATAACAGAAATCCCTATGGGCTCTAATGAGCAATCCTCTTCCAGTCACATTAGAGTTGTAATGCTGTATATGGGGTTTAGCCTTTTAATTACCAGTCTGGAATAAAGCTTTAATCCAGTGTTCATGTTCCTCAAATGAAACTGCTTTTGAAGTGACATAAATCCAAATTGTTGGGCTGAGAAAGTTACTTTAATCCTTGAGCATTTATACTACCCTTTTTTTTAATAAGACAAAAAAAATTGATTAAAATAAAGCACTTTAAAAAAAAAGAACGAGATGGGAGAGTATTAACTCCCTCCCATTTGTGAAGCTATTGATCAAAAAATGCTAAGGTGCCAGTAAAAAGTCAATCCAGCCCTTCCTGGCAAGAGCTGTCAGCAATGTCTTGAAAAACAGTGGTTTCTTATCTTTGCACTCGGGACTGTGCAGGATGGGAACTAAATGCAGTTGTCAAGCTAAGTGCTTCATTCTCCTTGCTTTACTCAGTCACCCACGCACCCTCTCTTCTGGAAGAACAGTTGGGTATTTCCCACCAAATCCTTCCAGCAACTACCTAGGTCCCTTCCTGCCTTGCAGTCGCTTTTGTTGGGGGGAACATCAGGCCAACAGAGTCAGGCTTTGCCTATATTCAATTCTTATTTACTAGACACTGAAATAATTAGCTGCACAAAACACAGGAGCATGTCATCTACTGATCCAAAGCAATGTTCTCTGCCTCTCTCTCTCTTGCAAATTTTTTGCGGGCTGGCCTGCAACTCACCAAGTCTCTTACTCCTGGAGTGCCAAGAAGACTTGGAGCAGGCCTGGTGCAGGGAAGCATAGGCAGGGATGGTGCATCAGGTGTGCTCAAACATCAGGTGGTGTGCCACAAAGCCTGAAGAATGGGCTAAATGATGTGGCGGTTGTCATGTGAAAGATGACAAGCTGCCGATGGAGGTGGACCCTCCAGAAGATGAGTTTGAACCTATGGAGGTTGGCTGACCTCCAACAAAGGTGGCAGGGCACACAAGGGAGGTATTAGCACAGCAGGCCTGCACATGTCTCCCAGCCATCAATAAAAGAACTGTGGATTTTCAAGTGTTGCTTGAGTCCTTCTTCCCAATCCTGCCCTGTCCCCCTCCCTCACCCTGGAGCCTCCAGAGGTGGCTTCTCTTCTGCATGGAGTCCTGAGGGAGAGGGGAGAAGAAGGCCTGACTTCCCTGGGGCTATTGCATGGGGGTAAGAGTGCAAGCCTGTCACAGGGACACCAAGGCCATTGGGGACCTGGAGGAAGGTTTTATGCAGTCTGAGGCCAAGAAGCCTCATGGGGGATTGCTGCCTTCAGCTACCAAATGCATGGCTGAAGATGGACTCAGATCCCCTCACCAGCCCACAATGGCGTACAAAGAATAATGCCAGCTCAATCAAAGAAGCTATAGAGAAATGAAAGACAAAGAGGAGAAAAGGACACAATAAACTCTCTCTGCTACATGTTCATGGCTGCAAGCCCCAACAGCACCCCCACCCCTGGCATACACAGCCTTCCTAAGCTCCTTAACCAACAAATACAGATTTAGCACTAATGCTGCAACAAGACAGGCATACAAATCTTGCTGATTTTTAAAATTCAGTTTAAAGTATAATCATCAGCTTTGGGCCCTCCAAGAAGCAGAGGAGGGGGCTTGCTTTGAGAGACATCCTTTACTCTTGGTCCACATCTGAAAGGCATTCCTTGCAACCATGAGGCCCAGGAACTTATTCTTCTTGAGAATAAAGAAACATTAAAGGCTCATTTCTGAAAAATCGGAATTTTTCACACTGGCCACATGAGCACGTCAAGTGGGCGATGTGCATCTGGGAGGGCAGCTGATTGACATTTCTGACAGAGGACCTTATGCAGCTGCCCAGACTTGGCATGTCAGAGTTCTTTAGTTATGATTTTAAGTAGAAACCTGCAAAACTTTATTTCTCATAACAGCATCTGGCACCGTACAAAGCTAAATTGTTTCTGTACGCATTTGCCTACCGCCCTTTCATCATGACTGTTCAATCTGTATGAAATCGGAACAGGAAGGAAAAAATGCCACAGAGATAAAAGGAAGAAGGAAACCCATTCCACGGTATGATAACCCACTTCAGTATTCAATATAGAAAAGAAATTGCTACCCACCAAGAGCAGATGTTCCTTACAGTTCATGAGCACCCATCAAACGCTGAGTCCCTGGTCATACACACACTTCCTTACAGCTTTGATCTCTAATGTTACCCATGTGAGTAATTTCAGTTACTTATAATACAACCTATAAACAGGCACCTGTTGTTATTTGAATTAGAGCAGCACATACAGATTCCAGGTAGGGATTGGGGCTCAGCTCTACTAAGGTACATACAAGGCACCTGCACACACACAGAAAAATGGACTGACTTCCAAGGGCTGTGAGCTACAGCTTTTTTCCTTCAGTTCCCATAGCAAAATTGACTTTGTCTCATATGTCACAGGCTCAACCACCCTAAACAAGTTCAGAAGACCTTGTCTCCAATGCTACTTGAAATAGTCAAGTAGACTGAAAGGCCTTAAAAACAGCTTCGAGACCCTTTATAGGATTTCCCAAAGAACCTGGTTCACACACATCCTACTGTGTCATCTGGCTGTGGTTCTCCATTACTAATACCTATTTGAAAACAAGTCCTGATTTTAATTAAACTGGATATCACATAATGTATCTGGGTGCCAGCCACTATATACTTCATGACTGAATGAGTACTCATTTAGTAAGGTAACAGAATAGCTGAGTTTTTGCAACTGGTCAGCAGTACAACTACCCCCAGGAAAGTCCAAAGGACCGAAAGTGCAGCAGCTCCTAATTTCTGTCTGTGTCTAAATGAGAGCTGAGCTCCCATATGGCCAGACCCTGTCAGAACCACCAAATTTATCCTGAATTCTGACCCAGATTATATGAGGAAAGCTGAACTCCATTAAGATAAACACATGCATTTCATAGACTTGTGCTTTATACATTTTTTCAATAGCAGAAGAAGCCTCTTCTATTACTAATACAGTTTTCAAAGCCAGCTTTTAAGGAATGAGAATTTGGACAAAGGAAGCACGTTTCAAGCAGTTCACCATATGCAACCTGTCATCAGAAGTGATGGATTAACCAGAACATGCATTTCTTTGACAGCATAGCTTGAAGGGCTTGGTGAGACCAAGTTCTTTTCCCCTCAATCATGACGGCCTCCATGAGAGATTTCTTTTTTCTTCCCTCAGCCACATTTACAACGTGCCTCGCAAATTCCACTGCAACTCCCGTGCACCCAATGAATTGCTGTTCTCCTCCCAGTCCAAAATCCATCCATTCCCAATGGCCAAACTGATCGTGCCACGCACCTAAACGAAGCAGATAGTTCATGTGGGTTTGGTGGTATCAACACACCATTTTTCTGTCTGATGTCTTAAAATATATGGTAGAAGGACTGTCATTGTAAGACTATACCTCTATCCACATCCCATGACGGAAAGCTTTCCTGCTGCTGGACAGCAAGAAAGTTTCAGACATAATTAACCATCTGAGGCCATCCATTATTTTAATGAGTCTGCTGAAGAGCACTGTTCCCTGAAAAAAGGTATGTGGAAGACGGTAGCCCTCATTATCTCCCAAACAGAAGCAAACTGCAAAAAGGGGAAAAAAAAATCCTTGCACAAAAAACAGAGAGAAGATGTAGACTGCCTCTGATGTCATGTTTCAATCCTGTGAAAACAGAGGTGATGGTAATGTTGCCATTTTCCCAGCAACGACAGATGGTGGAGACTCCTCTCACTGTGATGTTAAAGGTGGCATAGTATCTGAAGCTACAGGCTTTGACAATCTCCATCCGTTTGCAAAAGTCGTCTCAGAGGAGAGAAAGTTAGAACAAGGAGCACACGGGCTCACTGTCAGCAGCAGAATTAATTGCCCTTAGTAAGACTGACTCCCTCCTCTTTGCTCCTGCTCTGTATCAGACACATGTCAAGCTTTCCCCTCTGAAAGCACTTTTGCAAAGAGATGAGGGAATCGCTCTTAGCTAGGCCAGCACGAGCGGCAGGTCTTTAGGGAAAAGGGGCGTAAACCACAGCCAGGCACAATACAGGGCACAGCAGCACTGCTCACCATCCCCAGCTGCCTAGCGAGGCTCCTGCTGAGCATCTGCCACCCAAAACGTAGGGCAGGCAAAGCTCTGCCAAAAAATAACGAAAGTGCTGGCTGTGACTGCATAACTTTAGCTCCCCTATGCAGAAGAGGAGGAGATAAGGCAGGCTGTGAGAAACATCCTTGGGCAGATATAGAAAGGAGGGAGTCAAGGGAGGAAAAACAAAGACAGAAGCAAACAGTGGCATTAACAGACTCAAAGAGCTGGAAAAACTACAGATGGTGACCGGAAGAAAGGCCCCAGGAATCTGTGAACACGCAGCATTTAAACAAGCAGACTCTGTGTGGACCTCTGAAGTTTAACACCTCTGGCCTTCCAATACCATTGGACATTTGGCCAGAGGATTAGAGAGATTACTGAGCTATGCAAAACTCAGCAGCAACACATATGGATGCAGTAGAACTAGTCTGTTAGCAACCAAGATAAATACAGGCCATCCTCCCCACATGGCCCATGCTGGTAGAATCCCTTCAACGGCCCTGTAAGGTGGGCTTAAATGCTTTGGCAGCCAACAAGGGTCTCTATCAACCTCGCCTAGTGAGCCCCCCAAAGTCAAATGTTGCATCCTAAACAAAGCAGCTGGGAAGGAGCCCGGGGTAAGGGCTGAAGAAGGCTCTTGAGTTGGTTGCAGCTGCAATGAAAGAAATTAATAAGCCAAAATTAATAAGCTCAAATGCCTGTTTTGTTTGCAGCAGATTTGCAGTGGGACTCAACCCAAGAGAGTCCTCGAAATGGCTGCCAGTGTGCCCAGGGTAATTGTGCCGGACTGATTACTGGCTGAAAGGTTAGCTAAGCAAGAGTAGTTCTGAGTGGAAGCACAAAAAGAACATGTTACAGAGGTCATAAAAGCACTAAACCTATTATCTCAGTATGTAATAAACATCATCCAAAGCAAAGAGATTATAATGCATAAGAAGAGCAGAAAATCCTGATCTGCCAAGTTATTTTCAGCTAATCTGCATTAATATGGTAAACCAGCACATTAGCACGTAGGATTAAAGTGGAACCCCAAAGCCAGGCAGTTGGAAATGTTTTGTTTTGAGAGCAAAGATGATTGTTTCCAGCATCAGAAGAGCAAACACAGCACAGCCTACTGAGGCAGCATCCTGCACTCCTACGTCTGAGGCAACAAATCGTCTAAAATGGCCCAGCTACTCTTCTCAGCTGCATGTTGAGTAAAGCGGGATAAGCACAGAAAATAATTATATGAACTATCTAGACAGAGAGGCTTGCAAATAAACTATTCTATAGTCATGACCTTTCTTGTTCACTCCAAAAGCTTTCACACTGTCTGCATGGCTTGCTCAAGGCCCTGCCCCTAACCATGCCTAGCCCCAGCACTTCTCCATTTTGGCAGCCAAAGCAGAGGGCAAAGACAGGTAAGGGACATGGTGAAGCTGGATTAGGAATCAGCACAGTGACATCCACTCCCATTTCCATTCCTAACCAACAGGAGTCAGGTATCAAAATGCCAGAGCACTGCAGAGCACCCTTTTCTCAGCTTGCAAGCTATGCACCAAGGTACCAAAGTATAGCAGAAAGCATCCAACAGACCTCCTGCCCCTGACGTCTACCCAACGATACAGCATCTCCAGCAGTAACCTCCAGCAAGGAACAGGAAAGTTAACAGCCAGGAATCCCCTGGATTATTGACCGTGGATCCAACTCTTCCTCCTGCAAAGTCCCACATGAAATTTAGGCTCTATAAAGAAAAAACAAGTACTAAAATATTTGTTATGCAAACAAGATTAACAGAGAATATGACAGGTCTGACGAGAATGCTCTGGCTATGTGAAGCTAGAAAAATTTACCTAACTCATTTACAGTTTCACCATTCAAGTGTGTTATTTTGATTTCACTTCTATTAGGCATTTAGACAACTTGACAACATCAGTATCTGTTCATTCATCCTCCTTAAGTATATGAAGAACTGAAGCTATTCTTGCTTTAAAGACAGGAACACAAGCCTCTCTCAGATAGTTTTGCACTCAGACCCTACAGATTGCAGCCTGAGTAGTTTATGAACCAGCTCTGGGCTTTATAATCACTGTCCGGATTCATCTGTTACCGCTTAGAGTTTGTGCTCTGGGAATGTATAGATCCCCTTCTGCTCTTTTGGACTCACCTGCTTCTATGTAAGCTTACAATATTTATTTTTTATGTTGCCTCAAGGGGATGTGCATGATGTCAAGAAGTCTGCTTTTTGATGGTTATTTGATAGGCACGCAGGAACTTGGGTCAATAGCCGATACATTATTTCATTCAGCCTGGTATACAAAGGAAATACCATTTATACTATGCATTATATTAAGCAGATGTTCCTTTTAATTAACTAAGATATACAGCCTGTCTGTAGCTCCTATTCCACATGTGACAATAAATAACTGGTGAAACTGTAAGTTGGAGGGGAGTTCTGATAAAGATGAGGACTACTTCAATGCTCCTGAATCACATCCTATGTAAAATCTAAAAGTGAGGACACGTGCAAAACTGCAATGTAAAGTCCTCTGAGTCTTCACTCCAAAATCACTTGTGGAGTTTTCATTCCAGTAAGCAAATGAAGTGCTATTGATTGGGCTGGTTTGAGTTTTGTTTTGTTCCTGGGACTGTGTCAAACTTTTCTTCCTCAAAGGGGATGCTGAAGCTTTTCAAAAACAGCTGGGAGGATTCTATTATTAGAATACCCCTATGGCAGGAGGACCTGAAACAAACCAGCTCCTTGCTCTCTGCTTGTTTTGACCCCTTTGCACAGGACACAGTCTGGAACAGCATAAAAGATCTCCAGCAGATAGAGACAGAGGCTGCAAAGTTTTTCTCCAACATAAAAAAAAAAAAAAGAAGAAAACAGTAAAAACTCCTACGGGCCTGTGGATGAGCCTCAATGTGGCACAAGACGTGACACCCTGAGAAGGTAAACGGAAAGATACAGTAGGTATCCACCATGTCCTGGGGAAAATCCCATTCCCTTGCAATTAGGTGGGATTTCAGTGCCATGCAGAGTTCTTGATGCTATTTTTCTTACTCTGTGCTGAAATAAATGTGTTTGTCTACATGGAGATGCAAGAAACAGGAACGAGGAGGTCTCTGAATGCAGCCTTTGTGGCATTCTGCCTAATGATTCACCTGTCTATTAGTCACCTAATTTCACAGTTCATAAACTTTAAAGGTTTCAGTTATGAACAGGTCCAGTGGTCCCGGGATAAAAAGTACTCATCTTCCATAAAGAACAAGGAAATAAGTTTATGTGATGCTGCTCTCAACTGGGTTTAATTCTCAAATGTAGGTATGTGTGAGAAGAGAAGAAACCCATTCAAGAAACCCCATCGGCCCCAACACTCTGCCATTCAAAATGGAGAGACACCTGCCTGCATCAGCTTGCTTGCTAAGAGACCCAATATGTCCATTTTCATACACTTTCATAATAAAGTTGTCTTTTCTTACAGATAACATGCTATAACTGCAGTCTGAGCACCAGACCCAATGCAAAGCTGGATATTTATGTCACCACTCCCATCGCTGTGGAAGTTTTTCCTGCACTGGAAAATGACTAAGTCTGTCTCCTTGCTGTTTATTTATGTAGTTATGGGATTTGAGCTGCATATTTAAAAGCTATGTTGCAAGAGCAATGTAACTGGAAAAATTAAATCCTAACATTATTAGTAGACTGTGATCCCACGTCACGGATGAGGTGCCCATGGCACGAAGCTTTCTATAACTGGAGAACATTAAAAAAGTCACAATAGGAACTCATCAAGTTCACTACCTCTATTTCTCATGAGGATTCCTGGTCTTTGTAATCAGTAGCTTTATGCAAGCAATGACTTAAATAGGAAAAGTTAAAAGAAATTTTATTCCAGAAATGCTTTTTAAACGCCGGTAACAGTTCACTGTTAATTTCCCTGGGCACATGAACAAAGTAACTTTGAAAACACAAGAATCGGCTGGCAAATGTCAATGGCACGGTAATGGATACATCCTGGAATTTGCCCTATAGGCAGAAATTCATTTGCCATCACCCCTCAAGCAAAAGCCTGAGTAAGCAGATGGATTAGTACGGTAAAGGTCAACATCTGTGTTCTGATTTAGGACAAAGAGGGGAAAAAATGAATGCCCAGATGTCCCCAGACATTTTAGGTATATTCTTACCTTCAGTTTCATATCAGCTGCCATGATTAGGGCTAGCAAATACCTGCTCTTGGTTTGCATGACCTGCCACCAGCCAAAACATGGCTGGGTGCCAAAAGGCACTAGAGAATCTTTAGTTCACAAAGGAGAAGGAGCAGTCAAACAGAGAGTCTGCTCTGTAAAAGGTGGAGAAGGGCAGGGAGTGTTAAAACCTGTGATGGCAAGGGGTAGGCCTGGCTGGAAAGGAAGAATTGGGAGGCTGAAGGAAATTGGTTGTGTTGATCACAAAAAAGAAGCTGTGCAAAAAGAGAGAGGAGAATTATTTGTTGAATTGATCAGAATAGCAGAGGCCTGAGGTATTTAAGAAAACCAAGTAGGAAGCACAGAGGGCAAGTGAGCTCCTACATAGCTCCATTTCCAGCACTGTCTTCCCCATTGACCAGGAACTCATGCCTGGAGCTCTTATGTATTTGACAGAAGAGCCCCTCAGTGGCTGGACAATATAAATCAGAAAACAAACCATTACAGCCATAAACTTTTATCCTCAAAAAGTATTTTTCCAATACTTGAAAGCATGAGACTAGGAATAACACCCAGCAACAGAAATCTATTTCAAAAGGCTACCTGGTGCACTGTTGGTGTTTGGTCCTCAGACCTGGGGCCTTCAAAAGTCTGCTCTTCAGGAAGAGACTGCCCGAGTTTGGGAATATGCCAAAAATAAGAGTCTTCCATGGATGAACCGTGTATCACCTGATAAGCAAATGGTGATACACAGATCTTCAGGCTTTTTGATCCCAATTCTTTGAGATATTGCAGTGACATTTTAGAGATGCACCACCACCACTTGGAAAGGAGGGGGAAATGAGATTTCTTCTTTCTTTCTTTGGTAATGAATGATGAATATGCTTTGCTGACTACTGCTCAGGAAAAGAATAATTGCCATTTAGAGGCTTAGTCAAAATGTAGATTTCAAAACAAGCAGCCTGATTTTTAAAAACAGTCAACCATTTAGTATGACAGACAAGTCCCATTTTTCTAAATTAAGCATGTTAGGTTGCAGTCATAAAGCACTATTTTGATTTTTGAGAAGCACTGGAAATCTGATGGAAGCTGTATTTCCAGTCCACCAATAGCTGCTGAGTTCTAATCATCTTCGTAGATGGGCTAAGTCATTCAGCACTGCAATGGAAAACAAATCTTTTCAAAGTTGAGCCCTCAAAGGTTAAAGGAGATGCAACATTTCAGTAACGTCGCAAGTGATTTCTTGAAAACGCATGCAAAAATATCAGAATAGATGTCGTTTCCAAGAAGAAAGTAAACTATAGGAAAGAATGTAAATTGACAAGTGTCATTATTCTTTCCTTGACCGGTCCTCGGTATCTCTCAATTGTCCTACTTTTTTTTGTTAAAGGATGTTGCCATAGTGATATTACAGAACCTGCAAAACTGTCCCAGCTGTTCATCATCAGAGATTAAAATATATTATGAAATGGGTTTTAATATATTATAAATTATACATACTGCAATACCAAATTCTATTATAAAGCAGGCTTTAAATAACATATTGTGGAGCTAGAGTAGCTGTCCCGCAGTTCAGGTGGAAGATTACTTTGTATTATAAAGTCTGATTTTTCAGTCTTGCTAATGGCCCCAAGAAGGAGTCATCCACTATGAAATTTTATCTACAGGCTTTTATTCATTGCGACGATTCTTCTGAGCAGCTGGGGCTGGAGGGAGACACAGGGTTAGATTCAGTGCCACTGCCTGGGCATCCAGTGTCATTCAAGACGCTGTAGCAGAGCCGAGACTTTCATGTGGGGCCAATGGAGGCAACAAAGGAGCTAGGGGAGAACTTTGCTTTTCTGGACAGCAGCTGGAGGCCAGGAGTGATGCCCCAGGGCATCTCTAACAGTACTAGATGCCTGTTTTAGACCAAATTGAGCCAAAGAAATGTATTTTACTTTACTCCAGGGAAAGTGAGGTTAGAAAGAAAACAACCAGATTTGTTTTTAAAAAGGGTCTTGCCATAACATTTCCTTTCCCTGTGTTTAGGAGGGCAATGGGGAGTCACACAGGGAAAGAAGCCTGAAATTCCCCCCTGAATTCTTCCTTCCATCCCATATAGTGGCACATTTAGTAACTACACACCCAGTTTTAGAGCCTCTTCAGAGCTAAAGCCTGACAAGGAATTTCTCTTCAATTCCAGGTCCCAGCCACGAACCACCCAATCCTAAATTACTGGGACATCTTGCTATGCACTAAAAGCAGGAGCCCGCTGCATCACCTTGGAGATAGCTGGTGCTGCACCCCAGTGCTATAGTCTGCTAGGAATATTAATTCCTCCAAGGAGTTTTTATTCCTACAAGCAACAGGAAGAGCAAACAGGTATAGTGGCAAAAAAAGCTCCCCCAAGTCCCCAGACTAGCAGAGGGCTGCGGTTGCTGGTGTGGAGATGCTTGCAACAGCAACAAAGACCTTAGCTTGCACACTGGTGATAAATGGCTCATTGAGCTTAATTTGCACAACACTGTTGAGGCACATAGGTTGCAAAGCACACACCAGTTGCAAAGCACATGCTGCTGCCTTACGGACACAGGCTGTGAGCTCTGGGGGAGGCAACTCCAGTTGCCTTTTAGAGCAACATCCAGCTGCTTGCATGGCTGCAGAGCCAACACCTCGGCACTACCACAGAGCAAGTAATCTAACAAATAACAAATAGTTTCCTTTGTCGAGCACTAACTTTGAAGTGCCTAGCCAATTTTATACCCACT
Source organism: Gymnogyps californianus (assembly GCF_018139145.2). NCBI lineage: Eukaryota > Metazoa > Chordata > Aves > Accipitriformes > Cathartidae > Gymnogyps > Gymnogyps californianus. The sequence continues at coordinate 61,006,666 of NC_059474.1, read as the reverse complement.
TTACATGAATATTTTGAGCTTAAAAATCGCTGCTTGCAAGAATTTGGATTGTTAAAGTACAAACACTTGCATGATCCAGGGAACCCAAGTGTTTTATCGGTTCAGTGCTAGCTCCAAGGTGTTTTCATTAACAGCCAACTCTTCTGAGTGCTCCTCAGTGGCTGGATGACTAGTGGCCAGCCTAACACACATATAAGTGCTTCGTACTGGAGGATTTATGCTGTTCTTCAACAAGCCATGTCAAATGCAGTTTTTCTGATTGCACTTCAGGATTGTGGCTTTGAAGCCAGCAAGCGATGAGGGCAAGAACGCTGAATGGACTGTGTCTCTTAGCAAGCAAGTCACAATCATTATGACTATTGTTATCTGTCACCCTGAGACATCAGGGGCTGTGGGCATCACTAGAGCCAAGTGGTGACTTCTTTTCCCCACAGAAATTCCATGTCTTACGTATAGAGGGCTCACATGACTCTGGAGTTACACCAGAGCTCTGCATAAATCTCTGTGGCATTTACTGTTTTTCCGAGCAGCAGACAAGTTTTTTTCCTGACTTGCTAGTGGAGCAACGCATTTCATTAACCTGGCTTTTATTCATGCCAACTCAAAAGGTCAGAACCAGTAGCCTGAAATAGTTTCCTCATTTTAACAATGAGGTTTTCCTGCTGATGAGCATCAGGCACTGCTGAAACATCAAAAAATAAACATTATGTTCATAGGTCCCTTAAGCACGGTAGACTCTTCATCTATCTTGCAGCTGCCAAGCAGGTGAGTTCGCACAGAGTCCTCTGCTTGCAGCTACAGATACACCACTTTAGATCTAAGCTTTACCAGCCTTGTCTTTAGTTTTAATCACACACCTTGTACACATGACACACGAGAGCCCTGACATTATTTGGGCTTATCCTAAGTCTCTGCAGGAATATGTATTTGACTTGTGTGATCTGTAGGTTGTTTATGCCCATATCAGAAACCCATCCTAAATAAACTCTGAGCCTGAGGTTTTTATGCTTTTACACCATCCAAGGGTTCAAACACACAACAACTTCCCATTCAGAAGATCACACACAGAGCCAACAGAGTCAATCAATTTGCTTTGCTTCCTTGCCCTGCCTCATGAGCAAGACTCATGCTCACTCCCTTAGACTATGTGGCATTGTAGGTCAGCATTTGTTGCCTGAAGAGATGTAAATAAAGACATAAACTTTATAGGAAGCTCAGTCTGTTTCTGGATAGACAAAAACCCAAAAAATTTCTCCCTAAACTAGATGATTACAGTTTAGCCTACTATGGTCTTGTCATTCTTGACCCTCTTTCTGCGCTACCTTCACCAGCATTACTGGGTCCTTGGTCTGCAAGTAACATCTGCTCAAAGTAACAAAAATTGTCACTTCTGGTTGATGCCCAATTTCAAAAGCAAATTCCTAATTCATACAGGAATTAGGAATTATAGCATCCTCAAATATGAATGCCAACTCAGAAGGCCCAAACTTAGGGTCACCCATGATAAGGATCAGGCCTCTCTTTGGTGTGCTGAGTCAGGCATTCAAAAATCATGAGTTAACATTGAAAACTCAGGCTTGTTTTACCAGCACTATCCAATGCAGGGATAAATCAATGCATAATTTTCCCTGGTTCTCTCCAGCTAAACTAAAAATCCCATTTACATTGAATCAGAAGTCTTCTGGAGCATGAGGAAAAATAAAGACAAAGATGAATCAGCATTTTTGATCAACAAATTTCTCTGACACAAAAGAAATAAAACACAAACTTGAACCAACACAGATCAGATAAACCCTCAGCAGGGAACACTGACTGTCTGGGATGAGCTGCTTGACATGTTGGCTTGATCATTATTTCATACACACTAAATAAACCCACATGAGTCTGCTGATATTTAAAGTAAAGTAAGTACCATTTAAATTGCAAACTGATTCAAGTCAAGCATGTACCTTTGAAAAATCTGAGAAATTTAACCAAAAGAGACAAGCGATGAAACCAGCAGTAATTTATGGAGATGTAAGGTTGACAAGTCTTCCAAAAGAATGTCTCGATCATGTTTGAACACTTTGAGGCATATGGGAACGGAGCCATGTATTTTTCAAGGCAAAGAGAGAAAGCACGGGGGGCGGGGAAAGGATCATCAACATGTCCTGCTCAGCTAACGGCTGTCATCTCATCTGACTACACCAAAGGGTGCAGCCTGGGCAGGATGCTTGCGCTGTCCCAGGCTGTCACTCAGTGGTGTCATGAGATGACAGAATGCAGCCTGACCACCTCCAGCACATTTGAGCTTGCAGGTCAGCAGTAGTCACCTCCTTTGCAAGTTGTGTGATTACAAACAAACACCAGAAGAAATGATCCTGCAAAGCTATGAATTAACCTATGAAGAAGCCTAATAGCTCTTGCAGTCAGCAAGGTACTAGGCTCACTCTGGGTGATGAAGCCTGTGGCTTTGCATGTATTGCCAACTGCAGCTTCACCACTTACTGAGGCTGGAGAAAGCACCTGAATAGTCACTGCGTGTTCAGAAATACATCACACAGCATGGAGATGAGCGTGAGTGATGTCAAATGATGGTGACCAGGTGTGATACAGTCCCACAATATTGATATGTGGGGAGAAGAAGATGGCTTACGCCAAGCTGCCACGCTTTGGGCACACACTACTGCCCACTGCTCCTTACTGTACCAAGGATATTTAACGCAGAAGGGCCCTTTCACATTGCCAGTTGCTCATTTTCAGCATCTTCATTCAGAACTGCAGGCCCTGAGCCCAAAACCCCATTACACAGAGACTGGCACTGCATACTGTGAAAAGAAACCTGGTAATAACTATAAGAAACTTTTACTCTCACCTTAAGGCCATCTCGTCTTGCCGAAGAGAGATGAAATGGTAGGTAAATGACAGTTAGAGGTTTTCTCAGATTTTTTTTTAAAAATGAAAATTCCCATGATATAGTTGGGTTCACCAAGAAGGGGGAGAAAAATACGTTTCCTATTTTACTTAGCCATGTTTCTAGAAATGGTTGAATAATTTTAATCTCTAACTTTTCCAAAGAATCAGCTTCAGGCAGCGAGCAAAGACTGAAAATCACAGGACCACGGGAAAGCTCTAAATACCTGCTCTCAGTTTGAAGTCTCCTGCAATGCCAAACACTATTATAAACAACATCTCATAGCATTGCCAAAGTTACTGCAGCGATATGTACCCTTCCTCACTGAGGTCCGGTACCTGGGGCAAGCTCTCTGAAGCCTGCATTTCCTTTTCTCCATCTCTTCAGGTGCTGCTGGTACCCATCCACATGCAGAAAACTGGCACTTCTCAACAGCAGCAGAGAAGAAAGTGCAACGCAGATGAGCCCCAAGCCCTCCTGAAAGCCTCTGTGGACGCAGCAAGTGCAGAGAGCTCAGGGGAACTGAGCTCAAAACTGTACAAAACAGCACTTGCAGCTATTTTTGCATGCTTCAGGTCCAGCTTGCCCCTGTGCAAGTGGCAAACGTGTCTCACTTGACTGACCAAACCGCAGTACCCGAACACACTCAACAGCCTCACCAGTGAGAAGTTTGTGTATTTGTTGGAGCAGATGCAGCCGTTGCTGCAGTGACTGGCTTCATCAAGATCCGGAAAAAACAGCTAGCGTGAGCGAACACACAGCTTGCTCTTTGCGTTGTTATTTTGCAACCTCTAAACTGCATTACTATGGAAATGAGACTGGCATCTCTGCAAGACTGAAAAATTCCAGGAAATCATGAGTTGTTGGGAGAATTTTTGTTGACTTTTTTAAACATGGCTGTTTTAGAAATGACAGATGCTGAAATTATAAAGACATATTGTATTGGGTTTGCGTGGCCAGGTTTGGGGGGGGGGGGGGGCTACAGGGGTGGCTTCTGTGAGAAGCTGCTAGAAGCTTCCCCTGTGTCCCATAGAACCAGTGCCAGCCGGCTCCAAGACGGACCCGCCGCTGGCCAAGGCCAAGCCCATCAGCACCGTGGGAAGCCCGCGCTGGAGCAGGCTCCTGGCAGGACCTGTGGACCCGTGGAGAGAGGAGCCCACGCTGGAGCAGGTTTGCTGGCAGGACTTGTGACCCTGTGGGGGACCCATGCTGGAGCAGTCTGTTCCTGAAGGACTGCACCCCGTGGAAGGGACCCACGCTGGAGCAGTTCATGAAGAACTGTAGCCTGTGGGAAGGACTCACATTGGAGAAGTTCATGGAGGACTGTCTCCCATGGGAGGGACCCCATGCTGGAGCAGGGGAAGAGTGTGAGGAGTCCTCCCCCTGAGGAGGAAGGAGTGGCAGAAACGACGTGTGATGAACTGACCCAAACCCCCATCCCCGTCCCCCTGTGCCACTGGGGGGGAGGAGGCAGAGAATTCAGGAGTAAAGTTAAGCCCAGGAAGAAGGGAGGGGTGGGGGGAAGGTGTTTTAAGATTTAGTTTTTATTTCTCATTATCCTACTCTGATTTGATTGGTAATAAATTAAATTAATTTTCCCCAAGTCGAGTCTGTTTTGCCCATGATGGTAATTGCTGAGTGATCTCTCCTTGTCCTTATCTCAACCCATGAGCCTTTCGATATATTTTCTCTCCCCTGTCCAGCTGAGGAGGGGGAGTGATAAAGTGGCTTTGGTGAGCACCTGTCATCCAGCCAGGGTCAACCCACCACACACATGAACAATCTGTACATGTACATTCACATCTGAAGAATGTCAACTGGGGATTAATGTTTTTAAGTCATCATTTTCCTTCTTAAAAAAAATAGAGGAGCTCCAACTGTCTTTAAATCTAAGGCACATACCAATCTTTCCAGCAAACACACAATAATATTTGCTAATTACTTACTAATTTTTCACATTCCTATAGAATTCCACTGAAAGCAAAAGTTTTTGTGGGTGAAACATTGCTGGAATATTAAGTGACTTAGGACAGAATATACTAGATGATCAAGAACACTTCCTTAATAGATATTTCCATTTTGAAGAAGGGATTCTGAAATTTTCCGTATGAGCTGTCTGGTTTAATTGGACTTGGTTGGAAAATACATGGAGGAAAGAAAATTTCTGGTGATGTCTAAGATACTCATTTATTTCTCTTGTAATATAAACATTCAAAATTGCATTGAAATTACAGAATCCAAAAAATGCCAGAGCTTTAAAGTCATCTCCTACTTCCATCAGATCCTTTCACACTGGTAGCATTTTATTGTGTGAATAAGAAAAAAAAAAAACAAAAAAAACCACAAAAACAGAGAAAGAAGTAATCTCATTTAAATTCATATTATTTTTGTTATTGGGGGCTCTGCAGATAGCAGCTGGGTATCGCTGTTATCAGCACAGGGCAAACATTGCAAAGGACAGTCATTGCGTCAACATCTTTATATTCAGGACAGCTAAGGCATCCAGAAAATGACAGGAAAGGCCGCAGATATATATGCAGAAAAGCCTAGGAGATTTTTCTGGCTCTCAGTTCAGCCCACCAGACTTGCCCAGGTCTCTCCAGGGAGAGCGCAGAGGAAAGGAGAAGGGCACTTTCACAGAGTTCAGCTGGTACTAAAGAAAAGCCAATTTTCTGAGAACCGGCACTTCAGTAATGGAAATGAGCAATTTGAGTTTGTCTTGCAACAAGAGTAAACAAAATTCTTTACCCATGTGGTAACCAAACAGCAGCTGTAGAGGTTTCCCTGATCTCAGACTAATTTTTGGAGTATGCTGTCTATTCTCTGAGGGGAGACAGGAGGGGGACAGCACACGTGGATTTCCCTCGCTGTTTCTCATCAAAGGACCGAATTTCACTTGCAGTCCTAGCTTATGGCGTGAAAACTGAAACCTCAACCCAGAAACAGGACTCATGCAGCGCACTCCAAAGTGCTTCATCAATACATTACTCCCTACATCAAAACTCCGAAACTGTGTCAGGACCAATGCTGTGGGAAACGTCTCCTGGTTTTCTAGCAATAAATCAGACAAGAGGTAACCTCAAAGTGCTTACATTGCAGCCTACCTTATAACTAGTCCAAAAGGCACACAGGGTAAGTTTTCTCAACGTCACTTTACAACACCAGGGGACACTCTTTAAAAGTTCAATTTATTCACTGAGATCACAGGTAACGTAAGTATTCAAATATGAGAGGCCAATTACTCCAATCTTTGCTCAAAAAATAAGTTTTTTTTCTCTCACACGTATTCAGTGAATGACAGCAATAGTGGGAGGATGTGGCCTTTGCAATGTCCTATGATGTCGCTATCGGGATCATTGCAACAGACATGGAAGAAACATGAACTATTGGCCAAGTAACTCCCAAAAGCAAGGATTAAAGCAGTAGAACAAGTTATTTTCCCAGACCCTGCTAAGCATTCAAATTCCCAGTGTCCCATTGTTTATAGCAAGGAGCATAACAAGAAGAAAAGTGACACAAACGTTAATCTATCCAGGTGACTGTGATTGACAATGAGCCAGTGAAGGACAGCCCTGAAAATGGATCTATGAAGAGACCACAAAACTAATTCCTTTTGTGATATAATCCTGACTCTAAGCTACAGTAGAAATGCTAATACATTAATCTATGCCTCTAATGTCACCATTCTAATTTAATACATTACTAGGGAGATAAATCTCTGAATACATCCCGCATAAATAGCGTGCATTGTTATGATTTTCTTAATAAACTGTGGAAAATTAACATAGGCATTGCTAGCAGCTTCATATCCTAACACAAATGCAATTTATTGTTTTGTGGGATGTAATGCTATACACATATACAGACAGGTTAGGATATTACACTAATTTTTGCAGACAGCCTTGAGACAGTTGACAAACTAGAAATGTAATCTACTGTCTGATCCTGTCCCTTCTCAATGCAGCTCTTCAGCATGAAGTATAGCAGGGCTGACACAGGACCATCAAAGGACATTTTTAGCTGAAGAAGCAGGGTGGAAGATGGCAATTTGCCTTTGTGTTGATGCGGCTGCAGGGTGGTGAGTTTGGGCGGCAGGGGACAAGTGCACAGGCTCAAGCTGCTCGCTGCCTCCTATGGAAACACTGTTCAGGCCCTTACAGCAGGGACAGACAGAAAGTGGCAGGACAGATCATGTTTCTGTTTTATGCACTCACATAGCAGCTCTTTTCTCCACTCAGTCCACTGGTGTAGTAGGAAACAACTGTTCATCCTAATTTTACACATGAAAAGTAGAGGAATGTTTTTGCTGATTCCAAAATATGATGCCAAGAAATCTGCTGGGCTCCCGGGCAGGTCTGCCCCATGGTTGGGTACTTCAAAATGGCTGAACTCTGATACAAGAAAACGTACGTTGGAGCAGGGGACACTGAAAGTTATAGCCTGGGAATGGGGCCAACCCATTAACACCCTGCAGGACCATTTTATTTAATCCTACAGTCCTCCCCATTTGACAGTGCCAGAGAATGAAACAGGAAACATCCTGGTATTACCATACAAATCCATGGCACCTTGAATACTGCAAGCAGAACTCACCTCACATGCCAAAAAAATTACAGTAGATCTGGACAAGGTATAAAGAAGGGCAGCAAAAATGGTTAAAGGAGTGAAATGGCTTCTATGTAGAGAGGGACTTAAAAAGAATAAGGCTCCAGCCTGGAAAATACAATGTGGTAGAGGTCTATAAAATCGTGAGCAGCATAGAGACATGTGTAGGGAATGACTGCTCAGCATTTTCTGATGCAAAAAATCAAGGCCATCAAATGAAGTAAAAAACCATTAAGTTCAAGAGCAGACCAAAAGAGGTACTTCTTCACAAGATGTATGGTTGAGCTGTGCAGCTGAGCCATGGGATACCATAGATGCCAAAACCTTTCTGGGAATTTGAGAAATTAATGGAAGAAAAATCCTTCCTGGGTTAGGAAAGACAGAGATGCTACCTGTAGCTCAGGAAATCCCTCAGCTACAGACCAGCAGAAGTGGAGCTGCTTCATGCCCTGCCCAAGCACCCAACCCTGCCTGGTTGCACTAGTCTGACCCAGACAGCCATTCCGATCTGGCAAGGGATGCTTCTCTGCCACCACACGGAGCAATATTTGACTCTCTACGCATGCCTAAGCCTCAGCTCGTGGAAAATGGACAGCTTGCCTACGGAGCTGTAAAAAGTCACCATCCTGCTACGTGTGATCCGTTTGCATGTGGAACAGCAAAGCCCAGCTCAAGGGCAGTGCTGAGATGTCAACACATATTATGCAGTGAAAATCACAGCACTGAGAATGCCCCCATCCCCAAAAAAGAAACAACAGACCTCCAGCTCTAGCTCAAAGAAAGGACCCAGCCTATCGTTAATAGCACATTTAGGCTCATTTGCCAATAGGGGCTCAGCAGTCTGGTGATGGAAGCAGGGAACATGTTTTGGGAAGAAGCAGGCTCTGCCCTAAGCAGAAGGCAGCTGCACTTATGCTGCCTATTTGCCTCCCTGAGGCTCATTTGAGGCTGAGCTCATGTCCCCAGGAAGGGATGGCAGAGCAAGCTATGGCAAGGGCAGGCACCCCCACCGGTCCCAAGAACAAAGCATCTCACTGCAGCGCAGCCCCAGACAGGGGAAAAGGCTCAGAGCAGAGCCTGGATTTGTGCAAATCTGATGGTTGTCCAGTTGTATACATTGCACCCTTTCTGCCCTTACGTTCCCAAGCTCAGGAGCTGCAGCATTGGAGAGATTTGCCGTTAAGACAAGTGTATGATGCAGGGCCACTGTAATGTTTCCTTTCAGGATAGCATTGTTTTCAACATGTTTTTTTTCCCCCTCTGCAGATGTCGCTCTTTCAATTGCAAACATTGTTCATTTTAGGTTGAGACAACCCAGAAAGGAAAGAAAATCTTTTGTGTAAATGGGCGCATGAACTTGTTCTCTTTGGAAAATATCGAGATCATCCTGGAGAATGCAGATCTGCTACCTGATACAGCACCTACTGCCTAATGCAGCAATGCACATATTAGGAGAAAAATCCCACAGCCTTCCCAGAAGTGCCACTAGCTAGTACCCGAACATAGGCCAGGAGTAGCAGCACCTCTCAAGCAGTACCATGTGTAGACCACCCAAAAGAAACAAGGAGGAGAGGAAGGCAGAATGAATGGTACTGAGGAACTGCTGCTCTTCTGGGATACTGGAGCATAGTACAACCCCTAAGTTAGGAATTATTTCAGAGTCAGAGCACCAGAAGACAAAATGGACTTAAATGTTTGTGTCTACTTGTTTGGTCTTCTCTATACCAGTGAACTTAACTTGAAAAAACTCAGAGCAATGTATTGCAACCCAGATGTCAGCCTTCAGCTGTTTGCAGTGTTCGCAATAAGTAGCCCTTTAAATGTGATGCTGCTAGCTCTGCTCTACTGCAGCCTCACAACTGCTCTTCTCCAGGACGGATAGACTCAAATCCAAAAGGTTCGCTGCTGAGCACCACAGAGGTCCTCACGGTCTGGGACAGTGGCAATGCAGCATAAGGTAACAGACTAATATCTCCTTTTCTCACATGCGGTGAGGAAATGCAGAAAGGATCCCTCTACAACAGCAAACCTGCTGCATTTGGGTAGCGCACATCTGGCTTTGCAGAGCCAAACTCTAGCACACAGCTGGCTGTGAAGCACCGCAACAAGTCAGGACTTCCCCCCTTCCCTACACAAAGATGCAGCTGCCAAAGAATTAATCTGTACTTCGTTTTTCCTTCTTTGACCAAATGCTGTGCTGCCATACTGCACAGAATTCAAGTCAGCAGGGCAGGTTTAATCTTTGCCAATACTATGGCAGGTTTGATTTATTCTCAGCTATAATACACACTCAGACTGTGGCTTCTGGCAGCTTGCTTTATTTCCAGATCAATGAGAAATTATTATTGTGGAGAAGCAGACTTGGGGAGTGGATCCCATTCGCCCTCGGGCACAGAAAGCCCAGATTATTCACATGCAGACAACTCTCTCTGAGTTGTGTTAGGAGTGTAATGGCTGAGTTTTAGGAAAACTTCTAAAACTGATGCCAGGCCTGGAGCTGAGCCTGTTGCAGGGGGTCACTCAGATGGATCTGCTTCTCCATGAGGATGGCTCAGATAGCACCAGGCATCTCAAATAGTGCTATGTGTCTATACAGAGGCAACCGGATTACAGCCAGTTATGCTTTTGAAAAAATTAACTTAAATATTGAAAAACAGCAATTATCTTTCTTTTCTCCTGTTCTTTATGTAGATCCTCTCTGGAGCCATTATATACACCTGTGGCTTAAGAGTCCTTTTCAAGGGCCAACAGGGTGCACAGCTCAGTGAAGTTTGTAAAGGTGACTGCAATACAATTAAGGGCTATCCAAAACTGACTCTTGGGGGTCAGGTGGATGGACTTTAATGATAAGTATATAATTCAAAGCATGTGGATTTTCTGTCTCCTTATGGGCTCCAAAGTTTAAGAGAGAAAAAGATTTGGTAGCAGACAGGTCGGGGAGTGGGGGGGGAATCTATATTTCTACTTTGTGGGAGACTCCTGTAATTTCAGCATTCCATTTGTATTCAGAAGAAAGCGTTGAGTGTTGAAGTTTGGAATACAATATGAGCAAAAAGTCTCAAATGTTTCATTTGGGGCTGAAACATTTAATCCAACTTCCAAATGTTTATCTGCCAGCATACAAAAAAAAAAAAAAAGGCAAGAGGAAATTCTAAATACAAGAGGGGCTCCTAAACTAAACAGCACTAAAGAAAAAAAAAAAAAAAATCAAGATTTTACTTGCTAGAAATCTGTTCCAGAGGAAGATTTTTTTGGACAGATATGTGAAAAAATAAGCTTCTCAGATGGCTTCTTTGAGAATCAATTTTAGATAAACATTATGAAACCACAAGTAGCATGATAAACATGCATGCCATGTTTCTTCACCCAGCTGCAGCTGGGAAACCAAGCAATAAATACTATTTATTTATTTTAATAGTATGCTTAGTGAAAGTATTACCAATATTTCCTAAGCTTAAAATCATCCATGAATGTATTTTACCGTGAGGCTCAGCATTTTCATAGTAATTTACAACTTTAAAAGGGTAAACTCTATTGCTCTCTGTCAAACCAACAACTGGGTAAGTGCAGAACGTTACCATATGAAGCATGATGAAATTTATTGCTGTAGTCATTAGTACATATTGATTTTGTTTATAACAACCCAAGGGGAATACTAAACCAATTATGCCTGTGCTGGGCTCTCTCTCTCTGACAGGATGCAGACATGGCAATGCCAGCTTGCAAACCGCCACTGCTGCTCGCTTTCCTCCGAGGACGGGTTTTTGCAAGAGATCAGCATTGCTCCTTTGGTTAGCGCATTGGGTTTTGCTCCATTTTGTGGCTACTCCATACATTGCTTCATTTTTAAGAATTTGCAGCTCTCAGACAGCCTAGGCAGCACAAATACTGATTCGTTATTAGTCAACACATGATTAAATCATATCAACTCCTTGTTAATCACGATGTTCACAATATAAATCAGGTTTTGGGTCATTTTACAGTGTTAAGAGTCCCACGCCTAGCCTTGAATCACAGGTACTAACAGAACTGGTTGAGGACTTCTCTTAAAGTTATTTAATTATTTCTTCAAAATACAAGTAAAAAGACTTTTGCACAGGAAAATCTAAAGCAAAATGTGTTTTCTTGATTTGGACTTGTGTGGTAAAGTAACATTTTAGACAGATTTAATTTTTAACTGATCAAAAGACATGACATTTCATACTTGTGTAGGAAAACTAAGTATGAAATTTGATTTAAAGAATCAGAGTTGCATTTCAATATTTAATTGAAAATTATTTAATTATTTTCACTCTGCAATTAGGGCAAGAGAGATGCTGAAATAGAGTTTCCCATATTCACATGATTTTAAACATTGGTGGTACCTCAGAAATTTCCCCTAATTAGCCAGAAAAGACTGATACAGTTATTTCATTCTGTTCTTTTTACCATTTTACACTTAAAAGGTATTTCTTTAATTTAACAGAAAAGCAATTTCAGTCTTAATCACATGAGTCCAGGGAACTGAGCATTATGAAAAAAAATCGCTGATTTAACATGCAAGACAAGGGGAAATTACCAAGCTTGTGACTGCAGGGCCATCTTAGGAATCACGTTCCTCCAGCCAAACTCAGCGGTTGGGAGGCTACAGATGCGCTTCTCAAGCTTTGGAGTTCCAATAAAAATACCTCAAGGTGTGTATTTTGCTTTTTCAGCCCCATTATGCCAGAAGAGTGACATAACACAGCCCAACCCACAGATGCACCACCCTGCTAATGGGAATCAAGAATGGGGTAAGCACAGGAGAGCTATTGACTCCAGCCAGCACAGCAAGAGTCACAAGCAATGCCAAACAGCATGGACCCAAAGAGGAGAAAGTATCTCCAGAAAGCAGACCTTTGCAGTTAAGGTAGTCCCATCCTCCTGGATAAAAGAACACTACTTGTGCTTAGTTCCCTCCCTCCGTCAGGCCTGTCCCATGCAAGTTCCCCATCACAGGCTTGTGTTGCAATACACTCCCTTCGCACAGAGAAAATACAGCTTATGAAACACCAACAGTTGCTTGCGCTGGATGGTTTATGGTGGATGGCTTTCATGTAAAAAAACACCTCTGCCTCAAACCTTCTCAAGATATTTCTCTTACTCTCCTTCAAGCACTCCTTTTATTTCACTCAGTGCAAAGAACATGTTATTAGTGATCATTTGTTCAAACTGTCACGTCTCCCCCCACTGTGGCTATTGCAAGAGTTCGTTAGAGGCCACTAGGATAAGAGACCACAGAAAACTAAAATAAATAAATAAAAAGTCATTGTGCAGTTGCTGTGATTTTATAGACTGCCTCTTCCCACTGGTCCTGTGCGCACAGTCTTGGTACTTACCACATTACTCTTGCAACAGGCATAAGGAGCCAAGTCACACAAGCAGCCCAGAACACTGCCCTCAGGCAGTTTCCATCTCACGCCCTTAGGTTGGCTTATCTCACTACACAGAGCTATTTTTTACATATTTCTATGGAGGTGGCAGGAACCTCAACTCACAAGGCAGAAACTCAGTTTACACAACCTTAGGAAGCTGAAAAAGCTCCCCACTGGCAGCCTATGGTTGCAATTCATGCTCTATTTTGTTCCTTTCTTTGGGTTTTTTCCCCCATTGTGCAGCAGCACAAGCAAGGACCACATCCAACAGCTTGTAACAGGAACTGTGCAACAACCATGATACGACGTCTCTGCAGGGATCTTACTCAGCACCCACGTGCAAGTAAATACGTCCCTTTGAATACATCCTCTGGTGAGGATCAGCTAGCACAGCAGTGTACACTTCCCCCCATTTTTCATCATAGCTGAGCATTTTCTTGTACTCTCCCAGGGAGCGTCACACAGCAATGAAACCGGCCACAGCACACAGAGCTACAGGTAGGAGGGGGCAGGCACCAGGGGGAATGGAAACTACAACCTGTGGAGCAAGCAATCATTTTAAGCCCCGCTTTTAAAGCCAGGCTAATCTCTGTCCCCTGCTTCATGCACATCATTTCTTTATTAGGGGTGCTCAGGTCAGGCCATAACGACTGGGACATTTTAGATCAGTCTGGCAAGGCATGCTTAGGGCACACACTTTCCCACAGAGCCCACCTTCCCAGAGATCAACTGGCATCCTCAAGGAAATAACAAACATGGGCACCACTGGGAAGTATTTTGACTCAGTACATGCGCATGGCTACATCATGCGCCTCTGCTTGGAAAATAACAACCTAAAATCAGGTTATCCATCGCTCAGAAGATTTTAATTTTCCACCCATCTTCCCAGATATATTTCCTTTTTTTTTTTTTGGTGTTCTGTTGTTGTTTGGGTTTTTTGTTTTGTTTTCCCTCATTTGCTGTTAGTCTTCCCTTACATGCAGCAGTCGGCTGCTGGACACTCAAAATCCCTCATGAAGTCACTAAGTAATGTCACCACTTACTGCTTTCCACCTGCAGTCCCATCATCACTAATTACAGCTTCCATAAATTAGTTCATTGGTGACATCTAAATGAAGCCATTTACAAATTGCAGCAATGCCAAGCAGCCCAGCTCCCCAATACGGGTAATGACTACATGTAAACATCGTCAGACTGCACAGGAGGGACCATGTGCTGAATTTGCCATTGTTACTGTCCAGCCACAACAGCACAGATTTAATTTCATCCCATGCGTATAGGATTTGCGTGTGCTGCTCAAAGCAGAGAATGGGTGCTTGGATTGCCAGTGCTCCCTGCATTCACTACAAACCAAGGGAAAGGGGGAAAAGCATCCTGGAATTGGAGGACACTCTTCAGTTCCTTGGAGAAAGCATTTAGCCTATCTGTACATAAGCACAGAAACTGGGGTTTTACCAACCTTGCTTACACACAATGCTCCCCTACAACATCGAGATGCCTCGAAGGCTAAAAGCACAACTCAGGATAAAAGCTATCACCTTGTGACTAGAAAGCAGAGCAGGCAGAGAAAAACTATTTTGTGGCCTCCCTGTAAGATTTGGCATAGAATTGGATGTCTTTGGAGGCCTCAATCACTGCAGACTTCTCCAAGCAGCCATCAAGATGCAAGAAGAGGTTCATGCTGCCAGTCAAATTGTATCCAGATATATCTCAAAATACTTCCCTACAGGAGACACTCAATGAAATCACTGTATTCCCCGACACTTCCTTACACAGCATCTGCAAGAGAGGCACCCACCCGGCACCATTTTGGGGCAAACATGCTCAGGTCACCCTACCTGCCCTACTATTCAGCAGCAGCCTGACCCAAGCAGCAGCAGCCTCACCCAAGCAGCAACAGCCACTGTCAGCTGCACAGCTTGGGGAGCAGCACCACTTGGCAGTTAATATTCAGACAACCATTTGGGGAAGCTTTGCCCCAAGCCACCTCATACTCTGGCTAGACTTTGCTGCAGAGATGCAAACTTGCATTGCTAGTGGTGGGGCATCCGGGGACTGGCTGGGAAGCCCTTGCACCCTGGTTGCAGAAAGCTCCAGCACCATATTCCCAGCCAGCTAACCCATGTGAAATGAAACCATGCCTTACACTGCAGGACTGGCAAGCACAGAACAAAGAGCTGCAGTTTTTCCCCCTGCAAGCCAGAGTTAATTTGGTAAGTATTCACTGCTTTAAACCCACCCTCCACAACCCACCACATCAAAACAGAATAATCACTAGGTAGTCATTCTGGAAACACCCACACCACAGACCTTCAGTGAAAGCATGGTAGAAAGAACAAGACAAAAAATAAATTTAAAAAACCCCCAAACACTAGTTTTGCCATGGATGCTGTTCTAAGAGTTTGAAGTAAGGTGCTTTTTGAAAACAACCCTTCCAAGTGCATTGATTGTTTCTTGCTTGCAGAAAATCCCGAGTTAGGGCTCCCATTGATTTATGTCACATTTGAAAGCCTAGTTCTCTTGAGTTATTCCACTACATTTCAAGCCAAGCAATTAATTGTTTTTTAAAAACTATCTAGTGCATAGAAAGTTTCTGGAGCAACACACAGCACTATAGAAATGAGTCTCTTAGAAAGATGCTAAGCATTCCTATGCCAACATATTTCACAGATTGAACTGCTCTGATATTAGCAGCCTTTGTAGCACATGTACGCATATGTATGACACATCTGGAACATTTTGTCACTTCAGTGACATCTGGATGTCTAGTGCAAGAAACTTGTTGGCAGTCAGTCTGAAAGCACATCCTTTACACCTGTCATATAAGCTCTTTATGTGCAGAGGTAACCCAGATAAGAAGGGGTTAATTGTTTGACCACATAGATACAGGAACATTATTCTTTCCCTTTCAGTTAAAACTTCATAGGAAAAAAAAAATTAAAGGCAATATATTCTAGCAGCTGAAATACTGAAACTTGCATGTGCTATCAACCTGGAGGGAACCTGCAGCTCTCTGCAATGGTTTGGCTGCCATTCTCACTATCACCATCTGCAAGAATTTTCCCTGTTAACATCCCAGCCTATATATTTATATAAATGCTAAGAGGAGCTTTTTCCACCATCTCTAAGCTTTGCTTAAGCACCTACAGGAGCACAAAGTAAAAGAAACCTCACCTTGTTCAAAAGTGCTCCCTTAGCTTTTTTTGCCAGGCATGTTCTTCACGAGTGGTCAGGTATGAGGAGCTGGCCATAAGCTGCAGGCAACATGGAGACAGCACCATCCTTAGCCCTGAGTTTCAAACTATGATAGTGTGAGTTCAGAGAGCAGCCACAATAAAAGTTGCATCAACCATCAACTTTTCCCAATGCTTACCACAAGATATGAAGTGCAAAGAGTCATTTTCAGCATTAATTGGCTCCCCAAGCCAAGGACAAGAGCTGGGGTGAGTGCCTATGGCACATCCAAAAGCAAATCCACAACCACTCAGGAAATGCCACATCAGCCACCCAAAGACACACTGTAGCAGTCAGTCTTTTCCCAAGGATGTTTACCATCCTCCACATGCCTAATTAACAGCATATAAAGAAACCAAATCTCCCTCCATGCAACCTGGTTTCACCAATACAAACATCTCACTGCTGTAGGATGGTTGCCTATGTAATGGCTTAGTGTCAGGCTAACTATTAATGCACTCATTAGCATTTGCACAGGACTCACTCCCCAATCAAAATTATTGGAACATCATTATGTGATCATTATGCAAAGAAACCCACCAAAAAACCAAAAGCTCATGAAAAGGCAAAGGTGACTAAGGTCAGGGGGTGGCCCAGATCAGCCTGGCATGAAAAAATCAGCATTTTTCTGACGAGGTTTCAGCCCAGCCATGCCATGCCACACCACATGCTGCAGGTTTGCTCTGGATGCTAGAGCTTTTCTTCCGTGTGTGTGTGCTTTGGGGTAAAGCCTAAAGCTACAGCGGCACACAGATGTTGCCAGAAAAGAGGAGGGGTCTACCCATCTAGCCCTCCTGGATAAAGGTGGCACTCAGGACACAGGGAGGGGAACAGCCCCACATCCCCACTGCATAGGGACTGCAGGTACAGGAGGAAAAACCACTCCGCAAAAGCTTGGCAGCCTCCTCACCCCCATCCCAGCTAAGCATTTCCCTATACCCCACACACCATGGGCAGATCTCACAGCACTGAGACCCAGCTCCAGGCTTATTTGCGGGGCCACCCTCAAACGCCCCTCTGCAGGCAAAGCAAGGGCAAGACAGGCTGCTGTAGCAGTTGCTACTGCCCCATTTCATATCAAACACAGCAAAACACAGTCTTTCCAGCTAACATACAGTAATAAAGAAGATCTAATTCCTTTCTAACACAGCCAGCAAATGGTATACACCCCCAAGAAGCATATACCTGCTTTACTTCAAGGAGCTCCAGGAACATCCAAGTCATCCCTGTACAGCTAAAGCACTCATCCAATGTCCTTTCCTCCCAACTCCTCGCAGCTGCTGTCCCAGCCCCACAGCTCCCATCTTCCCCAGGTGCAAACAAGCCCACATTGCACAGCTGGAGCCCCCTGGGGCTGACTGCGCCAGCACCTCTGACACCTGTGGCTGTGATTTTACAGCCCCTACTGACATCACCGCACCTGGAAACCCGAAGCAAATCCAGGCCGAAAACTTCTAAACCGGCCCCCAAGATAAAAACCACAAAGCTTACTTTTTTGACTGTGACTACATGGCAATGATATGATTTGAGACAAGTGTTAAAAATCTCAGGCCGGGCAGTGCTTCTTCAGACCATGATTTTCATGTTTCCCTGCTAAATAGCTAAAAAACCTCTAGTGTTTTCCCAGTACGGAGGCTTTTTTTTTTTTTTAACTACCCTGGCTGAATAACTTCTTTATTTAAGAGTTCATCAGGGATTCTCTTAAATTTGCCTTTTAGGTTCATATTTTTAAAGTTCTCCTTTGCAGCTACAGTATCTAGAAACATGTATTTTATTTATTTATTTGCTTAGTTTGAGTGCTGGATTCCTCTGCAATTACAGGGAACCCTGCAGTTGCAGAACTCCAGCAGGCTTTCAGAAAAGCACCAAATACCATGAGAGTGTGAGAGCTGGCAAGACCACAGATCTGTCAGGTTTTTCCTCTGTGATTGTAATCAAATTCGTGAAGTTACACAAAGGATGAATTTTACTCATTGTGTTTTAATTTGTTCATTAGAAATCAGCCTGGAAATTCAGCTGTAGGCAGATACAGAGGCTGGCTATGTCTGTGGGACAGGATTGCTGCTCTTTTCATCAATGCTGCACGACTGAGGAGGCCTATTGGGCTCAGCACAGCTCTTTCCACTAGAGAGCAAGTCATAGGACCATGCTCCTTAATCTGCCCTGTTTTCAGTTATTACCTCAAGCATTTCTGAGGGTCCTGATGGATATCTCTGGTGAATTTTGATGCTGCAGTTTAAAATACTTTCACCCATGGAGGCCTGTGCTGAAGACAACCCCATGTACCTCCAGGAGCAGATTGAAACCTGCTCCCAGACCTCAGTCTTTGAGTAGAAACCCTCCATCTTTGTTTCAAGCACTGGCAAATGCATCTCTACACCTAGACACAGGACTGTGACCTGGGGCACCTGGGACACAGGTACATGTCCCCTTTGGCAACTGCATGCAAGTAGAAAGAGGCACGACAACTAATGCAGCCTTCCTCCCCATCACACAAAATACATACATACTCACTTTCCCCTTTGGATTCAGATTTTCATGCTGAGAAGGGTGACAAAAGGACAGGTTTCAATAGGATGGCCTCCTGTCTGTGGGCAGGGGGAAAGGCTTTTGCAAAGAAGAGCAAAGTCTGGCAGCAAAGCTTTCCTTTGAATTATGCTGACATACTTCTCCTTGCCTTTTTTTCCTGAGCCCTTCAACCAAGGTGGTGGTGCCCCTGGGAAAACGTATAAATTTAATTTTTCCCAAGTCAAGAGTGTTTTGCCAGTGATGGTAACTGGTAAGCGATCTCCCTGTCTTTATCTCGACCCACGAGCTTTTTTTTCACCTCATTTTCCCCCCCATCCTGTTGGGGAGGGGAGTGAGTGAGCGGCCGGGCAGGCGCCTGGCAGCGGGCCACCACCAACCCGCCACACCAGCATCACAACCGCAACGCCGCAGAGAGAGGAATCAGAAGGAGCTCCCGCATGTGGAGAAAAAAGCTAGTCTAAGAACAAGTCAGTGACAAAATCTGGAGGTTTACCAGTTGCAAGCCTTTTCCAGGGACATTTGCGCTTATGGCCCCACTGGCAGAGAGCTAACTGCAGACTTGCTGGTTCTTATTTGTAAGGAGGCCAGTGTTGCTTTTCTTTTGCATCTGTTTGTTGGGGGACTGGCGTGCAGCCTGACTTACCACCTTACTCTAAATTCCAGGACTGTGGAATAAAAATCATTTGCTGTTAGTCAACCAAAGCTGTCTTTTCTCTCTCTCTATTGATTACTCCTGAATAATCAATTGACATTTGGCACAGTCTTATTTATAATAATTCAAGTCAGCAGCAACATAATTTAGAAACTGGCTACTAGGCATGTGTTGGTAATGAATCGAATCCATGGATAATTCAAATTCATAGACTAAAAAATTACATTTAAATAATGTTAAGGTTCTGACAACCTGACAAAAGACTGCAAATTCAATGTGAAAACTTTTCCTCCCTCCATGGCTGAGGGGAAAGCCTGGAGAAGCCATGAGAAGGGACCAGCATTTGCTGCCTCCCCCATGATTGTGCAACACCTTTGGGTTCATACCTAGGTGACATCACCTTTGCATTGAGCTGAACTGCATCCATCCTCCCTGTTCACTCATTTCCAGTGGTGTCATTTTATCCCATAGCAGGGAATGGATGTATATTTTTACACAACAGATTGCTTGGCCTGGTACGAGGCCAACAGAATGTGGTGTGTAAACCTCCCCTAGTTTTGTGGATTATGGAGCTGTGGTGTGTTTATCCAGCTATTGCGTGGAAGCAGGAGAGACCAAAGCCCCCAGCCATTCCCTGCTGGGCATGAAGCTCCCACTAACACCCAGCTCCTGTCGCAACCCCAGAAATGGCCTTTTTCTCCTTGTTGTACCCTGTGCCAAATTTTACTGTGAATTGAGCCTGAATCTAGCATGGAGGGTTACCCTTAAACCTGCAACAGGAGACACCCTGAAATTGTAGGTAACTTCATGCGACACCCAGAAATTGTAGGTAACTTCATGCTGAGCAAACTAATGGCTCCCTAAACCTCTCCTTAAACAGCTGGTTAACCTGCTCATTTTTCCATTGAATTTAAAAGCCACAGAAACCCATCCAGATGGCTGGGCGTACCTACAGCCAGTCCCAGAAGGACAGGTATTCCCGAGAAGCAGGCGCTGCCTGTGACCGCCAGCCCTTGGCACTCCCCCATCACCGCGTGCCGAGGTGGGTTTGTGCTTTTGAATTATCACAGCACAGGAATTATTTCTGCTTACTCTAAAGCCATTCCAACAAGTTAGTATTTCTCCAAATGGAAACCACAGGGAGCGCCGGAGATTGACTACAGCATATTTTTTTTCAGTGGGATTAAATAGCTAACTCTTCATTAAAGCCACCATGCAGCCAGGTCAAAGTGACGGAGTAGCCTGGCTGGGCAGAAGCCCTCACCCCAAAGCAGCAGCACCCAGGGCTCACCGCTCCTGCGCTGAAGGTATGCCTGAGACCACGTTATTGGCACCTGAGCTCTCAGTAGCGCACAGTCCACAAACATATCTTCTGTGAAAAAACTGGGTTTCTCTAACAAAAGTCCTCCCTGCAGCCGTCAAGAGGCTCTTTCCCCTCGAAGGGTCAGAGCCAGAGATTTCGGGCTAAATGAAAATCCTCTCCCCTTCCCATGCAAATGGGACTGACAACTGAGTTTCAAACCCACAGCACCGTCATCTCCCTACCTGCCCTATTAAGGCTGAACTACACAGATAAACACGTTAAATTAATTATTAGACATCTTAGGTATTCAGCAGTAGGTTGATAAAAGGCAGCCCTTCATGGTAACCTACCTTATATATTGCCACCAAAAAACCCAGAGAAAGCTTATGGCTGTGTGCTAGACTGCAAACACTACGGGGTCTGCAGTGGAATTCCAATTATGGGAAAATGCACTGTCAAGCCCTCATTCAAACCCTTAATTACCAGCGCTTAACCACCACATACTATTGAAGGAAACTATAATTCACTTTGAAAAAGACCTGGTTTATACCTATAATTAAATTAATCATAATTAATTCCAACAGCTACTGCTATAACTATTGAAGGAGAGAAATATTAAAGAAATGCATTGTCAGGGATTGCTTACAGCACTACTGCGGTGGAAAAACAAGTGCGCTGCTCCAGGTTTCCCATCGGTTCTGCATCCAGGTATTTAGCAAAGGACATTAAACTCTTTATCTTCATTTCACTATTGTTTTTTAATGTGGCCTTCTCCCCAGCCTAAGCCACATCCAGATCTTGGACATTTACTAGGTAACATTTCTAAGATCTGGCCTCTCCTGTCTGCCTAGCGAGCTCATCTTTTGCTGGAGCTATTCTGTATCGCTTCTGCCAACTCCAAGTGCTGCCAAGGCATCATCTTTCCAGCCTGTTGTTTGCAGTAACATCGCTTCCCCTCGGCACCCTTCAGCTGGACCCCGATCCCACGCAGAAAAGCCTTTCCCCTTGCCTATAAGGCCCTCCACCTTCTGCTGCGGCACAGCCTCTTTCCCTGACTGTGGAAAATAGTAACTTTTCCTCCACCTACTGCTGCCTTACTGCCTCTGCTGCAATTTTCTGTGTATTCTTGCCATCCCCGCTGCAGTCTCTGAGCAACACCAGGAAAGGCTAACTGCGAGGAAAACCCAGGCAGGAGGAAAGCTCTCAGGGAGCAGCAATCAGGGCTAGGGGCATGTAATCAGGGAAAAGAGAGTGGAGAGAAGTCGCAGTTTCTTCTCTTTCTTTAAGCAAAATGACAGACAGACTGAAGGGAAGGGAAATATTCCCCTACAAATTCTGGGTTATAGTGGCAGTGTGGTGCACTAACAGATTATAGCATTTTATTGCAGAGTACTGTTAAACGGCAGGAGGCTTTTCAAGCATCAGTGTCAAATATTGTGTAATCTGCTAAGTAATGAACTATTAAAAGAATACGGGGCACATCATATTTCTTGACTTGCACAGTTTGCTCATTGCCTTTTATATATGTCTGCTTTCTAATTTCACCGTCAGAATACATCAAGCTGCTTTTATTCCTTCCTTTCACAGGGCTGGCTTGTTTTTGTTTTGTGTTTGAAAGGCAGCTCCTTTTAAGTGTACGGGTTCATATCCTTTAGCAGCCTTCAAACAAATCCAAGTCTTCGTGGCTTTCAGTACATCATTGGCCGGCAGAGCTGCCTGTGTTGTTTCTCCTTCCTTATAGCTCTGCGCATTGCCCCTCTGGCTTCATCTGCAGTGAAACGAAAATTTTATTTGTTCTCTCATGATTTCCGGGTGCCCCCTCTGCTCTATGAATGGGATCCCTACAAAAACATATGTGCCTGAATTTTTTAGCAAGGTCAAGAAAGGACATTTGGTGCTTTAAGACCATCTTGCAGGGCAGATTTAAGCAAACTGCTCTTGTTTGAAGACGTGATTATTCATCAATGTCAAATTAAAGATGAGCTGAGATCCTTCACTTGATCAAGGCCTGAATTGCCTGTACTGGGCTCTCCTGAGAAGCAGCTACAACATGAAGTCCCTGCCAGAGCTCTTCCATATTTCACTAGTGGAAGGATTACTACAGTTAACAGAAAAAACTGGAAGTAAAAATCCTCTGGTAATTTAAAGGACAACTTGTCTCAAATGTCCCGTTTGTCCCAATGTCACCATCTTGTTGTTTCCATAACCTTCTGCCCTCTTCAATCACTTACTTTGCCTATGCCTAAACCCATAAATTTCAACAGTCTGTTGAAAAGATTGGGGGGGGGGGGGGGTGTCATTGCTTTTTCCCCCCAAGCTGGGACCTTTTTATTCCTTCTGCTGAGACAATCCCAAATCAAAAACTTGAGCACCCTGGTTTCAGAATCAGATGGTTTTCATCTTTATTACAACTTGGGAATACATTGCTAAAAATAAATGTCCCCTACAAAACTGTTACCCTCCAGAAAGCCTTGCTATCCACACATACTGTGCTAATCCTACTCAGAAATCCAGAGAAGCAGGCAAAACAAGAGTCTTTCTTTTTGAAAATGATTCTCCTAGAATGCTTTCCTGAATGTTTTATGTTGTAGCTTCTTTTTCTATTGCAGTTATTACTACCACATCTTGAACAGACCCTGCAAGCGAAGCCTCTAAGTTGATTATGAAAAAAATCTCTTAGGAAACATGTTTGGTCATTTCTACTGGTCCCTCCAAGACTGTTCTCTGTGTGAACAGAGCCTAACCTGACTCAAGACACCCCGCAGCTATTTGTACAAACCAATGAGTGAACTGCAAAACAAATCTTTCACCGTTTATCTGCACTTTTCCCAAAGGCATTGAAAGAGAGATAGATTCAGTAGGAGGTAATATATCGAGATGAACAGCATCAGTTAGCGAGGTGTGAGGTCCGTGACTTCCCAGGGAGCTGCACACATGCAGGTGGGAGATTTCAGCCTATCTGATGTGGCCACTGCTAGCAGAAAGAAAAAATTTCATGATAGTCTTTCCCAACAGCTCAGCAAGCCCGAGTTGATCTTATGCTGCCGCTTTTAAAGACAATCCTTTGAAAGAAAACAATGCAGACACATGGGCTTGGGCTAGCAAACCAGTAGAGTGACAATCACCTGTCCTAAAGTGAACATTTATCATCACTGTCGAACAGGTCCACTCTTATCCACTGCTAGGAGGGGTGAAGGGAGGCATAAAATGATCACTCACACTGTTGACTGCCGAGGTCCAGCAGCAGTTCACCCGTGGGATCCCGTGTGTGACACATTTTGTGATCTGCTTTTAGCTTTGGGTTATGCTTTGCATTGACAAAGCAGGGCACTTTCTCAGCTGGCAGTACCCACAGAGCTTTGCATTTCAGCACAACTGCTCCGCTTCCCACTGGGTGCGACCTTGGCCTGTCATTACCAGGCAAGGGGTCTCACGAGAAATCCTGTGGTGCAAGTACCAGATCTAAAAGGCAGTGGCTGACCTATTCTGCAATGTCACTTTGATTTTAAAAGTACTATTAACCTTCCACCTGGAGTTTTTGTTCTGTTAACTTAGAGAATATTCACACGTACCCTTAAGAGCTGTAATGAGCTGATGGCAGTGATTAATTATCTACAGCAGTTCTGTAATAGATGAATGCATATGATATCTCATTTATCAGGGAAATAACCACTTCTTTAAAGTCCATGATCAATCAAGTGAAAAGACACAGGATTTGTTGACAATGCCAGATGCACTTAAGATGAGAAGGTCTTTAGCTGGTAAGGAGACTGCTGTTTTAAAGAAATGATTTACTGAAAACACGATGCTTCCAGCTCCATTCTGCCCCCCTTCTTGCTCTGAGTGCGTTCAGTAAGCAGCCTGATTATAATCAACACATCAAACACTGAATGAGAAGGGTAGGATTTTTGCCACAAATGGAAGAATCATTTGCTTATTTGACATTTATATTCCTCCCATTTATACAAAGGCTCCAGCGGCCATTCAAAGCTGCAGGTTGTTTTGATGGCTTCTCTAATTTAGCTATTTATACGAGGTATCACACTAGAGCTCCAAGGGGACCAGGACTCTGATTATGTGGTAGAGCAGCCTGGAGCCTACAAAGTACCTCTGAGTTCACACTTGCTAAGACATCTGCCAGCCAAAGCCAAAAAAAACGTGATTTAAAGTTTTTTACCCTAAAACTGCCTTCCAAGATTAGAGTCTCTCTTTACATTTCTTCCTTGATGACTTGGTGAATAGGCTATTTTTTATTTTGTTCTTTTTTTTATTTAGAAGATGGTTTTATCAGTGGTACATTTCAAAGGTAAAAATACCTTTGAAGCACCTGTTCTGAAATACCCCATTTATTTTGCTTTTCTAGATGTGAACTAAGACTGGACCTGAGTTGATGGAGAGCAAAGGGCTTGTCTTGCCAGCTGAGTGAGCTCTGGGATCAAGGTTTCATCTGAGTGACTCCTAAACTTTACATTTTGTTTTGCCTTATATCTGTCCATGTAGGATGAAACACCCTAGTCTCAACAGTCCATTCCTTTTCTCCTTTCTTTGTCCACTGATGAAATATAGGCAAACTATTTTAGAACAGCAAAGCCCCCAGGAAAAAGAAGAAAAGGGGAGTCGGCAGATCCTGGGGAGAGGACTGGTGTGAGGGAGCTGCTATTTGCAAACAGTTTAACTCCTGGCTAATCCAGTGTGCAAGGTGAAAACACCTAATGAAGGAAAAGGACTGCTCAGTGATTGGCTGTAGAAAATGTTATGCTCCAGGTGCTGGCAATCCTTACAGCCAGAGTCTGTAAATAGCAGCAACCTGTGCGGTAACCTCAGTGTCACCTACCTTTATCTGTGCCAGAGTGGTGGGATGCCCTGCTCAGAGTGGCACTGGGGAAGGTTTAGCTCCTGCCTTTCTCTGTGACCTTGAAAAGGTTATCTGCACCCTCAGCCAACACAGCTCTAAGGTGGGGCACTTAATTTTCATGTGAATTAGGAGGGATTTGGATACCAAACTGCCTTAGTGCATACAGAAAACCAACTCTGAGATACATAAGTAGACCTGTTAAACAGATTCCCCTCAGATTTAAAATCGGGTATCTGCCCAAGGAGCTACTTTTTCCTGAGTTCATTATTTTGTCTGAGAGTTCATTGTTATAGTGAGCTCTGCTACAGGCTGGCTTAAGCTACCCCAATGCTTCACTATCACCACCAGGTCCCCGTTCACCTCCATTTGTCCTTCCCGTACCATGTGCCCACTCACACTTGCTCCATCCTCTCCACCCAGGCTAGGTGTTTGCTAGACCCTCCTCAAGTCAGTGCTGCTCAGTAAAACCAACAGTGGAAAATACAGCTATTTTCATGGTGGGTCAGTGAGGTGAACTGGATCAGCACCATGTGCGAAGGATGCCAAGATATGTACAGAAATGCGTGGATAGGAGCTGGGGTAGGGAGATCTCCCTGTTGGGCAAATGGTCATGAGACCAACTCAGTCACCTCACAGAAGGTTACCCCTGGACTGTAAAGACCTGTCGTGGTTTAACCCCAGCCAGCAACTAAGCACCATGCAGCCGCTCGCTCACTTCTCCCCTCTCCCAGTGGGATGGGGAGGAGAATCAGAAAAAAAAGGTAAAATTCGTGGGTTGAGATAAGAATGGTTTAATAACTAAAATAAAATAAAATAATAACAATAATAATAATAAAATATAATAATAATAATTGTAGTGAAAAGGAATATAACAAAAAGAGAGAGAAATAAAACTCAAGAAAAGACAAGTGATGCACAATGTCATTGCTCACCACCTGCTGACCGATACCCGAGCAGCGATCTGCCCCTCCCAGCCAATTCCCCCCAGTTTATATACTGGTCATGATGTCCCATGGTATGGAATATCCCTTTGGCTAGTTCGGGTCAGCTGTCCTTACCATGCTTCCTGCAGCTTCTTGTGCACCTGCTTGCTGGCAAAGGCATGGGAAACTGAAAAATCCTTGACTTAAGATAAGCACTACTTAGCAACAACTAAACCATCCGTGTGTTATCAACATTATTTTCATACTAAATCCAATATACAGCACTGTACCAGCTACTAGGAAGAAAATTAACTCTATCCCAGCCAAAACCAGGACAATGCCTTTGAATAGTTTTGTTCTCGTATCTGTTCATGCTGGGCATTACCCAAAGGGCCTCTTGATATTTAAGTCACTCTTGACTGGGATCTCCACCTGCGCAGTGATACAAACAGGACTCATTTGCAGAGAGGAGGAACAGGTCATGGCAGAACCAAGGAAGGGCCCAAAATGGGTGTATGTGTTTTGAAACCTCATTAATCGAGGGCATTTTATGACAGTGTAATTAGCACTAGAGGCTGAGAGGAGTGGCAAAATATATTTATCTCAACAAAGGCGGATAAAATCTGTAATTCTCACCTGAATTATGGTTTTCAAAACTCTCTCTAAGGAGACAGATGTTATGCCAGACCTCGCTATTATAGATTGCATTTTTCTTCAAAATAACAAATAGCTAATTAGTTATGGGTACCTTTTGCAAAGCAGACAATTTTATTGCAGGGAGAAGTTTTGATCATAAACAATTTTTTTGCTCTGAGGTTAGCCCTTTGTCCCTTTGAGTGCACTTCCCAACGCTCGACGATCACAAATCACACCTACGGCAGGGATAAAGTCAGTGCAAAGCTGCCATTCATTTAGAATAGATCAGTACATGAAAACTAGGGAGCACCTGCAGAAACTGGTACTGAATCTGATTAAAACAGAAAACAAAGCAGGTCCCAAAAGGGATTAGACAAATTCACAGACAACATGTGAATGTTGCAGTCTGTGAGAACCATGTAAGAACGAGGTCTTACCGATATGCAAGAATACCACCTTAAATATGCCATACCTAATGAAGCATCCCTATCCTCTTCCCCCCAAACACACACATGCACAAATTCATGGCTACCAGCAGTTAATGACAGATTTGTTAATTAACAGCATGAGGCAAAGCCAAGGTTGATGTTCTAATAAACAGGTCATTAACTTTGGTAATGACCAATTTGGGAAGATGATTGCTCTTACAAACTGTATTCCACGGCTTATAAAAAGCAGCAGTGCAGCTCTGAAATACATCTGGCAGCCAAGACGTTAACAGAGCAGTTGGTCTGAAACACTGGCCGTTCCCTGGGAAGTTATCATCCCCATTTTTCACCAGACACACCGTGTAACCGGGAATCAGAATAGATGTATTTCAAGCTACAGCAATTAAAATCCATACAGATGTATAAATGGAATAAAAATTAAATAGCTTTGAGACAACTGACCATCTTTGCCAAGGTCGTTCAGCAAAGGTACTTGGTCTTCGTGACCAGCTTTCCCTGACACCATTCTGCCGCCATTTAAATCAGACTTTTCACTGTATTTCGCTATGAGGCCAAAGGACACGCCTGTCCAAGAGACTGGGCTACTCCAAGGAGAGAATTCTTTACCAGCGGCATGTCACTGGCAAGGATTTAGTCCCTCCCTGCAGAGGGAGGCAGGGTGGCAATGTGTGTAAGGACTGGGATAAATAGTCAAGCTACCTAAAACAGCCACAGGGGGAATGGCTTTGAAACAATAACCCAATTTCCCATGACACAAGAGAATGGAAGGCGCCCGCAGTTTCATCACACTGCAAAGCAAGCCCCGAGACCTATTTAGGATGACTCGAGATCAGTGAACTACAAAAATCTTCTGGATTGGGAACAGAAGTGGGCTGAGATCAGGTAGCAAAAAATTCCTCTGTTTGCAGGACCTGTGCCATTTTCTGGTGTTACGGGAATAAGAACCAGAAGCAAAGGGGGCTAATAATAATGTGTGTCGTGAGCCAGAGGATCCATTAGTAGCACTTTGGGGCCTTTCGGGGGATAATTAAACATCCTAAAGAACAGTCACTTAATATCACAGCACTTAGTAGTTACTAGAGAGTTAGTAACCAGATACCAGAGGGAAGAAATTATTCTTTATATGGTTTACTATCAAATGATTAGAAAAAAAAACTCCGAAGTTTCGTATGTTAGAAAGGTACGCAAATGGGAATGGTAGCCTGGATTGGACCATTGCAAACTGGAGTTGCATGGAAATGAATGGTGTTAGGGGAGCAGAGTTCATGGAGGATACTTACTCACAGTAAAGCCAAAGCACTTATAAACGTTTTTGGGAATTAGTCCTGACAGTGGCTGAAATTAGCTGGTGGATCTAGGGTCTGGACTTGTGGCACAGAGATAAGAGGTACATACACACACGGCTCTTAAGTTCTGCTGCTAGTAGTGCTGTCTACAGTAATGCTGTTAAAACACGACATTTAAAAGGCTAAAAGAACGCAAACTTTTCCAAGAGTGTTAACACTGAGCAAAAGGGAAATCTGCCTGTGATACACAGAAATGGCATTTGCTTGTGGCATGTGCTTTAGACTAAAAGTGAAACTACTGTGCTTTACCAGGGGAAATATAGATTATGTATTTTTCTTTTGTCATATTCTCCTCTTGCATTTCAGCCTGGCTATGCAGTGCCTTTAAGGTGAAAGCTATTTTGGAAGAGGTTACATGGGCAAAATTTAGGACTGGAACAACCCCACCATCAGGCAGGGATCACTCAGTCTCTGCAACAGACAGCTACGTAATCATGCGCAACCCTGGGAGCTGTGCCAGAAATCCTCTGCCACGTGCATCCTTGCACAGTCATTTGAGTGCACAAGGGCTGTTCCCTTCTAAATACTCCTATGGGCTCTTCCTTCCTGAAAAGGAATGAAAAGACATGGGTAACCACCGATTCAGTCTCCTCACAGTGAGCTCAGTATCATGAAAAGCTGTATTCTACTGTAGGTAGCTATATGGATTTGGACTGAAGGACCAAAAGTATCCAAGAAGCTTATTAGGATTGCTTTTATACCTGAAGAACCAGACCCAATGATGCTACATCATTTTAATTAAAAAACTTTAAAATATTGACTTCTGACTTTCAGGGAAATCCAACTGATTTTGCATCAAAACGTTCTTACTAATATTTTCTTTCTTAAGTACTTAAAATGGACTGAATAGACTAACATGATCAATTTGGTCCCACAACTCTCTAGAAATCCAGAGGTTACTTATGAACACCTTCCTTATTCTGATGCAAATGCTTTCTCTTTCTGCAAATGTAACATCACTCTAGAAGGAAAAAATATTGATAAATCAACATGCATAAAAATGACAACAGAGGTGTTTTTGTAAACAGACCGCTTCTTTAATTTGTAACACAAAAAACCATGGGAGCCAACATAGATGAAGACTAAATGGACAGAGACTGACTATATCCATTCATCGATACAGCACTGAAAACTCATTTTGGGTGCAGATGGGAATTTACCAACAGAACACAAACGATCCCGTAAGGCAGAAGAGAATGTAACTGAAAATAAAAGTTAGAGATGACAAAGCACCTGCTATCGCCTGATGTAGCAATCAGAGCCGACACATTCCAATTGTCCATCCTAAAAAATGGGCTTTATCACCGAAGAAGGTCTCAATTCATTATTTCTTCATTGATGTTATGTCAAATATGCAGGTCACATCATCAGCCTGCTATCTAAGAGCGAGAAAAAGCTAGAGAACATGGTTAAGGACACAGAATGAATAAAATTTACAGGGGTGATGGAATTATTTTTAAAAGTCACAGCCAAGTAGAAATAAAATTCAGCAAGAAGAGAAACAAAGTGAGCAAACACTCCTTCATTTTACTGTTAAGTTCCTGACTATATAAATTGGGCTAATATTTCAAAGTGACTGGCATGTTTAGGTCTTTTCATCTTTGTGGGCTGAACTTCAGGGACTTATAAATAGGCCAAGCCTTTGTAAAGTGCTCCAAATTGAGGCTGAGATGGCTGAAGCTGGACATATTCAGGATAAAATAACAGATGCAGCATTTAACAGAGAGGTGGCTCTCCCTTGGAGCACACCTGCGGATGGAGATAGTAGCTTCCACCTCTTTTGAGTGGATGGTGGGGGTTTCTGACGTATAGACCTTTCCGTTCTTATGGCCTTTGATTTTGCTCCACGGGAATCCTTTCTTGTCACTGAGTGAGGGAAAGACTAACTGTAGAAATTTAGCATTATCAAGACCAGACCAGGACCAGAATTTACTTACCCCATAAACGACAATGCTGGATGAAAGAAGATGCGTAATCCAGTATCTTGTACACCCCACAAAGCTCTTAGCAGTGGCTTATCTCTGTTCATATGGAAATTTATATCGATTTCACTGGGAAGAGATCTAAGACAACACCATGCCCCAGCTCTCATGACTCACACAATATTTGTTGTCTTTCTTAAAACACCAGCTCCTGGACTCACGTAATCACACAAGAATCTCAAATGCAATCAGCCCTCTGGGCTATGCAGAAAAGCTTGAAAATCAGCGCACTCAAAGGGAACAAAAGTCAGCAGAAAAAGAAACCCATCTGATTTAGGTGGTTTGTGCTTTTTAACCCTCAGATACACTCTCTCCTTGCAATCACCATTCATCCAAGTTACGCAAAATAGTGTGGGGCAGTTTGCCTAGCCAGGGAAGGGAGACAGGTGAACAGAGGGTGGTTTGCATTGCTACCTGGCATGTGGAGACCATTGCTTTGCTTTATACAGAAAAGGACTCTTTCTGGAGTACAAAGAAACCTGCAGCCAAATGAATCACTTTTAATCCAAAAAAGGTGCAGGGGGAAGAGGGGTAGGATTTACACTGTTTTATTTGGAGGGGGAACAAAAAGTATCCTCTAGTTTCCATCCAGACTTGAAAAAGATACATTTGGTTCAGAAATTGAGTTGGGGCTCGCCACCAGTAACTGTGCTATTCACTCAAAGCCATTCTTAGCAAAGATAACAGGGAAGGAGCCAACACCATTAAACACAAGCAGTGAGTGTAGAGAACAAGCAAGAACATGCCACAAGGATGCATCCATGCTTTGGAAACACAGTGCTAGGCCAGTGATTTGCAGCTCTGACAGATGCACAATACAGCATTTGGCTCTGAGATTGTATCTGTGGTCATTGGAAGAAACAATTTGATGGCATCTGGGAGAATTGGGATTTTTAAAAAGGGAATTAATCTTCAAAGGATTCAATGACCTTTGCTAACTTCCAAAAAAGAAAAGAACTCATATGGATTTTTATATTCAATGTGCATTAGTTGCTCATTCTCTCTGAGGTGATTTGCTTTTTTTTTAGTTTTATTTGCATAAAGCACAGTCTGCATGAAAAGACAAGCCAGCAGGCTTTGTATGTGCTTATACAGGATTTTGCTGTAATATTTTTGGTAGGTTTAATGTTTTTTTCCAATATTTGCAATCTCCCATCATTTCCGTTCCAGAGAAACAATTTATTTCCAAACATAGCTGTACACAGCCCTCTTGGACCTGACCTGTTCCCCAGCTTTCCAGTGCCGTTAAAGCCAAATCACATTTATATTTAACAGCTTAATTTTCCAAATTGGTTTTATCGGTGACCCTGTTGCCCTTTGAAGACAGCATGGGAGGGGAGATGAGACCTGAACTGTGTGCCCAGCTGCATTGCTGACCTGCTGGCTGACACGACAGTGCATCCCTGTGCCTCTTTCTCCTCTAAGCTTTTGCCCATTTAAGATGGTAAATCCCTCAGAGCAGGAACCACCTTTTGCTGAAGGGCACACAATGGAACTGCTTTGTGCCCAACAGTGCGACAAGATGGCCAACAGAGGAGGAAGCTCAAGGTAGAGGTGAGCCAACAAGCCCAGAGGAGAAAGGCACAAATCACCTGCAAAGTATGGGCTACAATAAGCATCTTGTCTCTTACGTGGCATGTGTGACTCCCTCAGCATGACGACACTTTTCTTTTCATACAAGGAACCTTAGTTCATTTTCTAATCCTTGACTGTCTGCAAGATATCCAGCTTATTTTTCCTTATTACCCTGAGAAGTGTCACTGACTGGTCTCTCTTTCCAGTCCTGCTGCTTGCCTTTCCCCTGTCCCATCCTAGGTCCAGATATTTTAAGGATATCTCAAGCCTGTGAATTGTTTTTTCATTTAAGCCAGAGAAGAAAAAAGAATTGTCAGAAAAATAAACAAATCCAAATTGTGAAAGGGGACATTTTAAAAAAAATATCCCATGACAAACAGGCTGCAGTCTTTTGCTCTCATTATAGTGCAGAAATCTCACTTTTTTCTTGAAGAGGTTCAGGGCCAAAACACGAATTAATTCTGAGATGGAATTCAAGCAGTAAAGTGTAAAACAGTAGGGAAAATGCTCCTTGGTGAAGCAGCAATGACAGTGCAACAGTACCTGCGGTCCTGTGTACAGGTACAGAGAGATGGACCCATAGATGAACCAGTCAGTGGCACACAGAAACTACTTACAGCCACATTGATAAACACATGCCTACACTTGAAAGAGATATACCCCAACACATCTATTCAGAGAAGTGCTAATGAGGTCTCAATTTCCAGGTTATGCTTGGATGTCAGTCTTGCATTGACAAGAGCACCACCACGAAAGGGAAATATTTTAATTTCATGTGTGCCAGGATCCTGTCAGTTTTCAGACATCTCTATTTCTCCTCTCACAAACCCTCTTAAAATTTGTCCCCTGGGAATACTGCTCAACTGCAAAGTGCCAACCAGGAACCAGAAAGAAAAAACTGACTAAAAACATGCAGACCTTCAAAGGCAGCAGAGAATTATACTGCTGGAAAGGAGATTGCAGCACTGAAAGAAAAAAAAAACCCTGTGGCTTATCTGCACAGAAGTCGTCATGGGTTTCATTCTGCCAATCTTTGCTCACCCTGATCAGCAGCTAATTGCAGAAGTGCTGACGATCTTGGTGGTACTACTCAGTGAGCACTCAAAGATCAATAGCCAGCCTCAGTCTATCAAGCCAGCTGTGCCATTGCACGCTATGGAATTACTGGTGCCCTTATTCTTCTTTGCAGCTGTAGTTTTGGCGCTGCTAGGACCCCTTTGGGGTGGAGACAGGAGCGAAGGCTTCTGACTGCAGGATGAGAAGAAAATGGACATAAAAGCAAAGGCCAGAGGCAAATTATAGGGACCTTGCCTGTGTACAAGGAGACAGGCAACATGACCCTACAATATTATGTGCTGGACAAGACAGCCGTAAGCCCCAAACATCCGGGAAATCTAGGGCATAGAGAAGGACAGATGGGGGAAGCAGGGAGGGAGGCATTCAGGGAGGCTGGAGTGTTTGACAGAAGCCAGGATGGACAGAAACGGCAGATAAGCCAGTGGGATGGCCGCAGTAGGACAGGCTGCAACAGCTTGAATATGCCATATGACATATGACAGGGCTGTCTGAAGGAGGGATCTGTGAGCTGGGACTGCTTTTACAGTTTTCATGTTGGAGGGGATTGGGCAAAACCAGCTGGGTTTGCTTTGCTTTGAGCAAAATAACCTGCCCAATATACTACATTAGAAGGAGTGTTAAAGTTGCAAATGCATGAGAAATTTTCAACATAAGGAAGTGTAACAAACAGCAATTCCTTTTGCTGATTTTTTCTGGGGGCAGGGTCACCTGCCTCCTCCAGAAATAGAAACAAAAAGCAAAGGGAATTAAAACGGAAAACATCTGTTTTGTTTTAAAAGGAAAGTGGACATTTTGACACAATCTCTTTTCTCAAAGGCATTCAAAAGTTTTTTCTTCATCCCAGAGACGTTCCAAAGCTGAACTGTTTGTCCTTCAGACTGCCCCATCTGCAGCTTTAATAGTGGTTTTAATGTATTCTCTACATAATCAATATTTACATTTCAGTAGCAGCTAGCAGCTCCAACAGACACCGAAGACCCTATAGTGTTAGAGTGAAAGGGAGCTGTTCCTCTCTAGTCAGACAAGAAGGACAAAGACAGAGGAGAGGGAAATACAAACAGGTTATAGAAATTATTTACAAAAGCTGATTCATCAGCTCAGAGACAAACCTGGGAATAAAGCTGAGGTCCCCGGCTCTAATGGGGAGCTTTCAGGACTCCAAACCCAGCTGCCCAAGATCAAAGCTTTCCCCAAGGTCAAAGCTTTCTCCAAGTCCACTGAGTCCTCAGCCTTTTCTGAGCCCAACCTTAAATTATTTATTCAGAATGGGAAGGTGGGTACAGCTCAGGTTTCAGCCACTATGCAGTTTTAGGCAGGTCACTAAACTTACCCTTGTCCTTGCCCTCATGGGTAGGAATTACAAAATAGATGATTACAGGAATGTTGGGAGCCCAAAATCCACTGTTGACTGTCACGAGTGGAAGCACATGAGACAGATGGACAGACACGGACAGAATTGCAACTAACTTCAGACATCCACAGTGCCAACAGCCACAGATGGGCTAAGGTAAGCTCCTTTCATAGCCAAGGGAGCAAACCCAGCTGCTTTTAGGATGCAATTCATCCGAACTATTAAGGCACCTAGATTAAGGCAAGATCATCTGGGGATAAACAGCAGGAGAGGTTAGAAAAGTATTGTCTAGACTGATGTGTGGATACAGACAGGGATATGTGACTTCACCCCAATAACATTTTTTATGATGGATTTCTTTATGTGGATAACACATAGCTGTCCATAGGGCATCCTTACACCTCTGGTGGTCTCTGCCCTTGACGAGGTCTTGTAAAAAGGTGCTGTGCTTTCCACTTCTGTCCATGTTGATTGCTACTGTGACAAAGCCACCGAAGCCCTGTACGGCAGAGGGACGGATGTGAGAAGTCTGAAGGACAGCACTTGTGCACATTTTGTCAGGCAGGAGATGGTTGGAGGCCAAGCCCAGGTGATTGATAGATTGAGGAGAGGCTGTATGCTTAATGGAAACGTTGAACCAAACATTACTTCTGTCAAGATAAGTTATTAGTTCGTTCAATGGCAACAAAAATTTTTAAGACATCGTGAATCGATACCTTACTAATTGTTAAATTAATTACTGTCTGTCATCATCTTCCAAAGTACTTTCTGAAGTTAATATGTTATGAAAGTTATCTAGCTGCCTTGCTAGAAGCCTGTAGGCAATTTTCTCCATTTTTAATTTCACAAATGAGGAAGCAATCCTCCCTTTGAATAGATGTACTCCCATAGTTTCCAAGAGAAGTTTGTTTTCCACAGGGTTTTTTTTTAAGTTCCACAACATGATGACCTAAAAGAAGGGGTGGGAAATAAACTAAAAGGGTCTGATCCCTGGAGGTGAAGAAGAAAGAGCCACTGTGCCTTTGTGAATAACGCAGAGGGCAAACACTCCCAGGGAATATAGGTTACAGGCAGGGTCAGAGGGAAGGTTGGACTGTGGCCCAGAGGACCTTCACTGCAACGACCCACCATAGCATTGAAAGGGAAGTGCAGACCAGTGTTCAACATCGTTATGTCCTACTCAAGGTCAGATTACTATGAGGGTTTTGATTAATGCATAAAACGCAATCAAATTAGCTGAGTCGGCACCCGGCTCTGATGTTCGTTAAAGAAGCTGCCATGCTCATTAGATGGAAGCAAGCTACCTAAAAGGTCAAAGCTAATTTTGAAAGCCCTGCTAAGACTCAGGGCGACAAAGCAGGGTGAACTTGGCATGGCAAAGAGAGAAAGAGAGAGATGCCTCAGCACTTGAGCACTTCTATTGGACTCTGTCACCACGGTTTTCAGTGTGCTGCACTCGTCAGTGGCATTTATCCCACTGCAGCCCTTAAAAAAGGGTTGTGTCCTCACCAGGTGGAGACCTCAGCATCACTGATTTGCTCCAGGATGCTCAGGCTATGACTGAGCCCAGAGTTAGTCCCAGCTAACAAAATACAATTTGAGAAAATATAATTTGAAATTCTTGCAAAAGTAAGAGAGACTCATACTCGCGTTGCCCTTAACTTTAAAAGTAAAAGGAAGCAGGGTATCAGCAGAGTTCCTTTGGCTTTAGCTTGACTACACCTTACATTTAGGTACAACTGTAATTATGGATGGAGCAGGCGAAGAAATTACTCAAAACTGCTATAAGTACTAAACTCACACAGACAGGTGGGAAATCATATTTCTCAGGATTTCCATTAAGCTTTGAACAGCAGACACCAGACTAGGAATAATAAACTGCAAGGAACAAACGGATATGGTAAGGTTTTTACTGGAATAAAGGCAAGAAAACTGCTGAATTAATGCTGACCTTTGTAAAATAATAAAGCCACAAAACCATAGAACAAAGATCATAGCAGTAACATTTAACAACAACTGAGAGCACTTCCCCCTATTGTATTTCATGAGTAAGATATACTAAGATAATATGGACCAAGAGATTTGCCAACCACGCTCTCCACACGGAGCTGTGTTACCTTTGTCTGAAAGTGCTGGAGAACATTAATTTTTTAGCAAGCATCTGCCATATTCTGAACCAGATGTATCCATATTTGAATATTTTAGTCAAAAGGGGCCAGGCACTCCAACCTTTTTTTATACGTCTCCCGGAGTCTAGACGTCAGGTGAGAAAAGAAATTGGATATGTATCCTAGGAGCAAAGGGAATAATCCAGGCACTGGAGAGACACATGTGCAGGGATTCTTTACTTTAACCATATTTATCTGGTCTATCTGGTGGCAACTTATTCTATGAAAATGAAGTTATGTCAGTTCTGACTTTATACAGTCAAATGATACTGTTTGAGAGATACAGATTGAACCAAAAAGTCATTCTGAAACAGTACATTGAAACACTGCAGCCTAAAAAACTAGAGCCAGTATATTCTGAAGTCACCTGTATTTCAAAATGAAATTTTGAAATGCCACTGAAATGCTTCCCTTCTCCTTTCAGCTTACTGTCAGTCCCCAGTGGAAAACAATATGCAGTTGCAAAAACTTCTCAGCAGCTCCATTTATGAGTTTAGTTTGAAGAGCATTTCCCCAGCCCTGATGTGAAGCTGGGGTGAAACGTTTCCCCAAGGTCACTGCAAAGGCAGGAATGTGCTGCAGTCCACAGGTTTAAACCCTAAAAGAAATTTGGCTATGGCAAAGTTAACACAAGGCTGAAACCTGCTCTGTCCTTACTAAAATCTCCTGCAGTGAGATCATACTGTTCTCACTGCATCTGTTTTAACAGTAAGCAAAAAAATGTAGGTTATTAAATAGAAAAGCCATCCCTGTTCATTTTTATGTTTGCAGTGGCTGAAGATGCTGTGTTTAATATAATAGCTTCTAGTTCTTCATGCACATTTCTGCTGCACCTCCACTTGAACCTTGCTGGGGGAGGGGGACAATCGCCCTCATTTTGCTATTAAAATGCTAACAATCTGGAAGTCTTTTTCCGATTCATCCAGTCCTCCCAAGATTGCTTTGCTTATATTGGAAACATAGCCAAGTACTGTCACCAGCTGAGCCATTCACACAAAATTAACTCCATGACTTTAGAAGACTGTCGTTTTACACGGTGACGAGTCACATATCCCTTTTTCCAAAGTAGCTTTGTGTGCGTGCATGGGAGTGACTGCACACACATATATATTTCATATACATATGTATATATATCTCAGAAAATAGGCAGTATCACGAGAAATAAGATTACAGTTTTGTGGGGAAAAAATCAGAGTTCGTCCTACCCTTTGTTCACCGTAGCAACTCTCTCTCACACTCATGCACACACAGAGGCAGAAAACGAGGAAAAAGAAAAGCTCCTACCTCATTTTCTATCAGGCCTTCTCCAACAACAAGAGCAAAGCTTTTCTCTTCTAGATAGGGATAAAATACTATTCTAGCAGTTCATCGTATAGGCAGGCATGGACTTTTCAAGCAAGTACACATTTTCATTCCCCTGTCTGGGAATTTAGCACAGCCTATTAGGAAATGTCTGGGAACTTCCCAGCACAAACATTTCCATGTCTTATAATGGCGGTCCCGCTAACAGCTTCCTACGAAGGTAACAGCTTCCTACTTACTCACCACGACGCTACGTGTGCATGTACACATATGCAGAGAGACATGCTACTAACCAATTCATACTTCAGTTTTCCAGCAAAAATAAAACTGAGGTAGAGGATAACAGGAAAGGTGATGGCATCATATTTTACTGACCATGATGTGAGTTTTGGCAGCACTTAAAGAGCCTACATGGTAGCATCGGGATCACGCTGTGCAAGGTGCTGTACAAACACATATAGGATATATGTAAGTCAATTATACATATCTAATCCTTCCTGAAGACCCCATAGCCTGAGGATATGAGCAATGCCTGCTGAGGTCACATCAAAGAAATCCACTGGCATCAGCAAGCCTAAATTAAGCAAAAAATATCTGCGGTTTACAAACAGGTCACTGCAACACAGGAAGGTTAAAGGACCCGTTCACGGACATGCAAAAAGTTGCTTGTGGAGAGGCTTGAACATAAATCTCCCAAGTCCCCCTTGACGTCTTATACGCGACCTATTTGCCCTCAGTCAGGAACCTACATTGCTCTGTCTGCTACTTTGCTTTGTGTCTCTTTTTTCCTTTTTTCTAGAGAAAGCAGCTCCACTCTCTGAAATCTGCTACTAGTATTATGGAAGAAAATAATGTATTGTTCACCCTCAATCGAGGCCTGATGTCAGAGATGTTCTTTACAACAGCTACACCTATAATATTTTGAGTACCTGCAGAAAAGCTTAGCTAGGCTACCACTGAGCTTATAATGTAACTTATTCTGTAGAAGGGTTCTGATTTGCCGTAGTTTTCTCCCAGCTTTAAGCCGAGACTCCACTGACTTTTGGGATAAAAACAAAGTGTGCCAGTCATCAAGAAAAGTCATTGAGAGAAGGCACATCTTAACAGCCTTCTTGGCCAAAAAAAGATGAGTGCAGTTTGCTTTCCCCTGTGTGTCAGCTCCTTCCAGCCTATTGTCACTGTGAGCACCCGGTGGTCCAAGGAGACTCCAATGGTGAGGATGCAGAGGAGGCACGGTGACACTGGGCAGATCTCATCTCTCAAAAAAACCACCTTTTGCTGCAACCAGTGAGGCTGAGGTTGGGGGAGAGACATAGCTCCCTACTTAATAAGCCTCACGTCCCCGCAAGAACAGCACTGGCAGCTCACTGCTGCACAGCCGGTTACAAGGGGACTTTGTAGCTCCGTCCTTACCAGAGCCAACACTACCAAAATACTCCCCTATTTTATATCGCTTACTGTAGGCATCAGTCGGCTGCTGATCTACCTTTTATTTCTCCCTCACACACTAAACGTGCCAGCTTGCCAAGCGAAGCAAGCCAGTCTTACAGCCTGGAGAATATTGCCTGTCCTGCTGCCATCCTAGCACTCAGGAGGGCCTGTTCATTTGCAGAAGAATGATTGATGACAACAGAAATGCATTTTCTTTGGGTTTCAAGGTCAGGAGACAAGCCTAGCTGGCATGCAAATAGCCGAAGCCAAAGAAGGACCATTTCTATTTTGATGCACACACTAAGTATTACAAATAAATCAAATGTTCAGGTTTTATTCTTTCAAAGTATAACATTTGCAGCAAGGCTAAGAAATCCCATGGCCTTAAATACTATTATTTAACAGGTCTCTTAGCACTGTCCGCTGCAGCTGCAGCTCTGTAACCATGAGTTCCTGAACTGTGCATGCAGCGGGATCTCGGGCACACATACCCAAATTGCATTCCCACGCTGGGGTGCAGATACACCTTCAGAGAATCAGCTGATGTACCTCTCCACTCGCTGAACGCTGAATTTTTAGTTTCCTCTCCTAGAAGAATTCTTAGGGTTTTTTCTCCCCCCACTTCCCCATTTTTGATTCAACACCAAATTAAATTGCCCTGGATTTTACCTTTTTCACTTTTTGAAAATGCATCTCTGCTAAGTAGAAGACTGAACGAGATTGGTAAATAATAGCACATTGCTGCCACGCCGGGAACGGTGCTGCTGTATTCAATACGCTCACACGCGTCACTTGTTTGTACATTGTCGTTCATGCTCTTGCTTATATAACACGGGATTAAGCATTTCCTCTCAGTAAATGTGTGTATATCTTCTTTACTGAGGCATACACAGATGCACAAGGTCTCCTTGAGGACGTAAATTCATTTTCCTGTCTTTTTAGCGGAGTGGCTGATTTCGGTGTCATTAGCTGATCCGCACTGGAACTTCCTTAAGCCATTCATTGAGGTAAATGTCTAGGCAGGTGAAACTAATGTTTCTCTTTCCCAGCTAGGATGAACCAGTTCATTTACTCAAGTCGGACATATTAAGAGCAGTAGTCTACTTACTTCATAGCCAAGAATTTTAAAAACAGGTGGCCAAGGGGCACTCAGCAAAATCAGCATTGATTTTTCAGCACTGCCTGGAACATGGCCAGGTCTCATGGGGCCAGAATAAAATAAATACAGGATCCAAGCCTTAAAATGGGTAAAGGGAATAACACATACAGGCCTGTCAGCCAAAATCAGTTTCGGCAGGTGAGAGGAAATGGGTTAGTAAAGAACAAAAGAATGGGATAATTAACCTCACTTAACAAGGGTTTATGAGGGCAAAAGACCCTGTCAAGTTAACGTAATACTAATTTTGGAAAAGTCCTAAGGTCACTGCCACAAAGATTGCATCCTACTTAGACATTTGTGCTTGGGACCCTGAGGCACTTTAATCACTAAAGTTTGGAAGCAGCAGAACAGATTGAATGGATTTAAAAGGAATATTGATGAGCTTTGATTTTGGGGGGAAATCTTGTGGACTGGGGGATGCTGCTGGTGGGGTCCTAATGCATACTCACTTGCAATTCTTAGATACCCTGAAGACAGGAGCAAAGTTTCAATGAGAAACTTCCTCCTGCTTTTGTCTCCAGCCAGGCTGGAGTGTCATGTTGTGCAACTAAACCTGTCAGCATGAAACGTCCAGCTTGTTTTCTCTGCCAAAGAGGTTATGGTAAACTTGAAAACAACTGGAACGTCTCCAGACTGCTGTTGTCCCAGCAGACCTCCCTCCACTATTCAATTCTGGCTATTCTTAATAATTTATGTCTTGGGTTTGATTAATACTAATTGACTGTCAAAAATGCAGCCAAGTGCCCAGTGCTCTCTCTGCTGTCCCTAATGGGAACGTGCTGTATGAAAAAGAGTTCGTTTCAGTGAGCTCCAGCCTTGCCTCTACCTAAAGCGTCAGTCCCTCACAGGAGTCTCAGCCCCCTGGGGTGGGCAGTGGGGCTGCAGCCAGGACCACAGGACCAGAGCACGGCAGTTATTGCTGTCCTTCATGCACACCTGCAAACTGAAGTCATAGCGAGATGCAACTTTCATGTGCCATATTCCCAAGTCCCACATTGCTCAGCACCTTCCTTGCCAGTGACCTGGCCTTTGCTGCTGCCTAGTTATTTTCCCCAGCCACCATCAATAAATGGTGACGTGGGGTCTTTAAAATGCCCTGAAGGTTCCGCTTTTGGCCAAATTCAACTGGGCTCATTTGCAGTTGTCGCATCTATGAAAAATGCTACTTTTTTTTGCTGCAAACAGCTGGAACAAGTTCAATTGAATTTATATAAAGACTGGGTTTATTTCTGAGCTGGTGACTCATGTTCTTGTCTATTTCTGATTAAATATTATCCCTGTAAATGGCATACACATTTTTTCCTATTTAATTGTCATGGCTGAGGGGATTTAATCTATGCACCAATTCAATAAAATGTTATCATCGGCTGGCCACGCGAAATGCAATCAGAGTGCCATTGCACGCATGGCTACGAGATATAAACATGCACTCCTGACTTCAGGGGAAGGCATTCAAGATGGGCTTTGTTTCACTCAAAGAGAAAGAAACAACTAAAAAAATCAAACCGATGCTGCATTCACAGAGCCAGATGTCTTATATGCAAACAAAGTCACG
This sequence comes from Gymnogyps californianus, assembly GCF_018139145.2. Lineage (NCBI taxonomy): Eukaryota > Metazoa > Chordata > Aves > Accipitriformes > Cathartidae > Gymnogyps > Gymnogyps californianus. The sequence goes on along the minus strand of NC_059474.1, from coordinate 60,964,248 downwards.
AGCAGCGAAAGAGCGATCCCAGTACACTGTGATATTTAATTGATGCAAGTTTGATGTTCAAAAAATCAGCGGGCAATTCCCACGTATACACGTTCACCAACAGGAGTAAGAGCAGCTGGGGTGCTAATGGCATTATCCCAAGCCTTCTGAAGGCAACGAAATTTATTTTCAGGTTCATCTCTGGGATTTGCCTCATGTCAAAAACCAAAGGTTTTGAGGTGCTTGGGGCTGGATTTTTTGGCTGTTTAATTCTCACCAGTGAGGCCAGGTATCCAAAAGAGCTCAGCTCTACCTAATGCAATTCTGATAGATTTTTTTCAAGTGCCTTTTTATTGGTATGCAACACGCTAAGAGCTGCTGAAAATTTGGCAATTGTGTTTGCTGTTGAAGCCTGTTAGGTTTAGAAGTGCCACCATTACTGCTTCCTTGCAGGAGGGGCATTTTCTTCAGCTATGGCATCTGTTCAAGCCCCTGAGGGGGTTTTGAGCCGACCAGGCTGCTCGTGCTGAGGAATCCTGCAACATGGATTGCATATGTGTTGCCCACAGCCCATAGAAAAACCTTCCACCACTCATTTCTAGTGTTTGTGGGAATCTCTGCAAACTGCTGGAAGAAGACAGATCATTGCCTCTGCATGAAAACAAGTGAGAGTATATTCCTCCCCAAACTGTCTAGTGTCCAAACAAGATCAGATTGTTCAGACTCTCATATGGCGGGGCCCGGGTTTTGCAACCACAATGCATCAGGAGATAATCGTGAGTTAATATAGAGCAATGGTAATGAACAATAAAAAAGGCTTTATATAGTTTTATAATCATCATACGGCACCATTATTCCCAAATGCACCCATAAATCTGCCAAAGGAGGCAGCTCTACAGCAGAGACAATTTTATATGTATTTAAAAAACGGGATAAAAGTCATATCAATCCTTGGTAGGCCTAATTTAGTATCACACAACATTTATCATAATACCAGTAGCATTAAACTAGATGCCCACTGCACCGTGAGCTGGCAGCAGTTTATTGCAGGCCAAAGAGAACTGGCACACTGTCCAGACGAGGGCTTCACCAGCAAGAATAAAGCACTTGTGAAGTGAAATAGGGAAACCAAAATTTCCTTCTGTGCCATGGACCTTGCTAAAGAAAGCTAATGGAGGTCCAGACGCTACAGAAATTTCCAGTGCGGTCTGCACAAAGCCCTCATAAATCCAGATGACTTAAGAAATGCAGTGTAATCCGGGATGAGGTCCCAGTGGCAAAAGGAGATAGTACTGCAAAGGGTCTGGTTCCCACCTAGCAAAGTGCTTGTGGTACAATCCAGTACACATAGCAGGACTGTCTATCACACATGCTTGAAGTCGAATCTGGAATGTTTTTCCCAGCCCAGGCTTTCATAAATGAGTAACACCAGTGCTCACTATCACAAAAATCTTAAAGCTGAGAGCTTGATTTTCCCAAATTAGGCTGCAGAGAGCTGGTTGAAAATTTCCTTACAAGCTATTACTTGAGAAAAATTGGAATTTCAGCTAATCACAGGCTCACACACAAAGGTCTGTTTTCAGTGGAAAACTCTGATTTCTCATCTTAGAAACTCAGCAAATGGAGAAGTGCATAACGCTTCATGGAAAACACATTCCCACCAGGAAACCAGAAAAGCAGAGCCCTCGACTACCACTTCCCCTAGGCCCTGAGGTGGTGCTTTGAGACTGAGATATTTAGGCTTTTGCCTGCCTTAGTATTTTACATGTCTATGTTTCATATAGGCCACAACATCATCTATATGGAAAGTGCTGAATCATTTTTCCCCCACGCACATTTGAAAGTGAAGGTGTGCACAGCATAAATGGTGTGTACCGACACAAAGCGCTGCATCACACTTGCGAACATCATTGTGGATTTTACCCGTCCGACTTACACCGTTTCTGGCTGTCAGTGCAATCACAACCACTAATCGACTTCTGCAGGCTCCCAGTCAGCACAGAAACCCTCATTTCTGGCTTTCCAGATAAGTCCCTGTTTATTTTTTAGGATTATTTGCAAACACTGATGTCTGCTGCTTAAACATTCAGGGTACTTCGGACTAAGTATTTTCACTCCCCGGTTTGTGACCTAAGCCAGAAATCTGGGGTTTATTTAAGCATTTCTCTAATAGCTGTATGTATTCAGCGAGCTGAGCAATCTTCAGAAGAGACATAGAAATGGAGAACTGAAAGGAACCAAGCCCAGCTTTAAAAATGGAAACCAAAAAACAAAGTCCCTGCTAGTATTGCTGCAGGCAATCCAAAAGGCATGTCTGAGCTGCTTCTAATCATATCAGCCCTGCTCCCCAGCAGGAGGTGAGGGAGGAAGCGTGATACAAAACTGACAAACATACCTTTTATTTCACATCAGCCAGACTACCATGCTGAGAGACGTGATTCAGGCTTTTCTTAGGAAAACTCACTATGGCCTATTGGGAGCATTATTTTAGCAACCGATCAGTGTGATCCCAATTAGAGAGAGCAGTCGAAGCTGGCGACAAGCCCCTCAGCGAGGGCTGGATCCTGCACCACAGCCTGCAAACACACTTTCCTGTACCATTACTGTCCCTCCTGGTAATGCAGCCCCCCCAAACCTGCCTGCCCATGTGTGCCGCTTTGACAGCGATGTGTCCCATGCCACGGCAGCAGGTGGGAAGGATGTGCCCTCGGTGTCGCATGGAGCAAAGGGAGACTACGGAGAAGGGTCACAGATCTACGTGCTCCAGAGTCTGCTTACGGTAAGTGGTTATACGCAACTGTGGATACATCAAAAATAATTTTAATTTAAATCAGACAAATTTGCAGCAACTCAGCAAGTGAGAGCGTACACGAGCCAAATGGCCCAAATCCAGATTAAGCAAGACCGCATGTTGCGCGGAGATGTCTGCAGCTACCACGCCACCCGGCAGCTGGAAAGGACACTTTCCAGTAAGAGCCACCTTGCTGTGACTTTTAATCACTGCATGCATTAACAACCTCACCTTTATGAGATGAAAGGGCACTTTGTCAAGATGGACTAAGTTGGCTGCTTGATCATTTAATTGCCCTTGTTTAATTATTACAGTTTGGATCACAGAGGTATTGATTTTTCAGAAAGGCTCTCCAGACCTTTCACTGGGCTCTACCTCAAAGGGAACTAACAAGTCTTGGGGAATGAAGTCTGCAATATAAATAATTTAAAGCAACGTATCATCCATGGACTACATTAAAGAAGAGTGTAGGTAAAATAGGAATATAAGCCATGGCAATATCAGTGGAGAGGACAAGCTGTCAATCTTTGATTTTCCTACAAGTAAATGTTAGGGGTTTCTTCAATGGCCCAGCTCCAAACATCAGAATCTCAGCTTTTGGTAAAAAAAAAAAAAAAAGAAAATTCTTAGGATTCTGGAAAAAAAAAGATAAAAACATATCATCAAAATTCAAACACAAGTACAAAAAAAAAGAAAAAAAAGTAAAATAAAAGAAGATCCAAAGACAGATAACAATTATTCTGAAAAACAAACCAAGATTGCTATGCCAAAGCTATGATTTTTCAGTCCATTTCTGAGCACTTGAGACCTGCAGGGTGAGAACATCATTATGAAGGAAACCCAGTGCCTTCCAAGTTCATCATTTGCTCAAGAAGCCGAAGTCCAAACAAATTTAGCAGAATGGATAAGAAAGGGCAAGATTTTGAGAACACAGCAATGAAACGGTAATAAATCCCTTTTTTGTGTTATTTTGTAAAGATTCTTACTACTTTTAAAAATACCGTTATTTCACCAAAGGACTCAGCAACAGAATTATTGCATGCCAACCTAAATTATAGCCTGTCAACAGAAGCAAAAGCCCCAAGACAGGAAAAGACGTTGCTGCAACCTACGGCAGTGGGATGTAGCCAAGATGGTTTAATATGGGAACGTAGGTGGTGCGCTGCACCCTTCTAGTCGAAATCAATGGGCCTGAAGTTTAGTGATCTGCCCAGAAAGCAACATAAATTGTAACGCATATCAGCACTGCAGTTTCTAATGAACGCTGCTAACACCACGGCAGGTCTTTGGCACACTTAGTCCAGCAGAGCTTTGCAGCCCTTGGAGGGGATACAAGGGGAAAAGGATTGTTCAAGGCCATGAGACAAGCCCTGAACTCTTTGCTCACAGAGTTGTGCAATTATATAAAATACTAACTCTCAGCAGAGAGCCAGTTTGCTTTTAAATTGCCAATTCCCATTATGGCAAAGTAATATTTGAAAACGTTAAATGAATGACACCTGAGAGTTTAGAAATAGGAAGAAATATTTTAAAAAACCCAAAGATTTAGGTTTGACAGTTGTTGGGTTTTTCCATGCTTTCTCATCTCCACATTTTGAGGGAAAAACCTCAGAATTTTTCTGCTCAATGTGAAACCAGTGTAAATTGGAGCCTATTTCCTTCAGCAGAACTCATTCTCTGCAAAACTGTGTAACATCCCAGCTCTTTAGATCTGCAGACCCACAACTGAAGAGCAAGCAGTGATATTCATGCAAGGTCATAGCCCCATTTAATGGAATTAAGGGAATTTATGGTTCCCTGGTTTGCCACGCATTTTGGGGGAAAACTGCTTTCGCCTTGATCTGAACTAACTCCCAAGTGACTTCAAGCAGGAATTAAGAGACCCCCTAAATGTTTTGTGGATTAGTGTTTTCCCACCTCTGTAAAACAGGTTCCTGTCAGTTTGGCAGGGTGAGAGGCTCAAATACAAGTGGAACAGGGAACTGTATCAATATCTTAGAGCAGATCGGGCCCTCCTGCATCAGTTGCCACACAGCCCTGGTAGCCCAGGCCAGCCCAAAAGTTTAACTCATGTCACAGGGAAAAGCAGGCACCTTGAATTTGGTGTTGCCTTCTCCATCTGCACAAGCTGCACAAGGGACAACCTCAGTGCTGATATGCTGTAATAGGCCCAGCAATTAATCCTTATTTTTTCAGCTCTGTGCTAGCCATGCAAGGCAAGCCGGTAGCAGGGGAAGAGAAGACGTAGTGTCCCTGATGGGACAGGATAGGACCTGTTCTCTAAAGAGGATCATCAGGGGAAGTAGAAAGTTGGAGAGCTGTTATGGAGATAAGCCTTGTACAAACTCTAAAATTTCAATATAAATTTCTCTTACTTTAATCCCTGTTGAAAATGATGCATTCAGAGCATTTGGAATAATTGTATCAACATATGCATTTCTTATAAGTAGTAACTGCTGTTGCAAAGGTTAAAAATTCAAGGGGGTGGGTTATTACTGAAATCCATCTTAAAAAACTATCAATAGTGCTTTGGGGGAATTAAAAATACCTACAAAGCTGCATGAGTTGCACACCCTTTTTCTTAAAAAAATTGTAAAAGTCTCTATGCTTTTATATTTGCTGCAGCATGTTCTGTGGGAATTACTAAGATTTAAAATAATGGTTTGATCATGGTAAGGTGATCAAAATGGTATCACAGAGCTTTAAGTAATGCTAAGAGAGAAGGAAAAATGTAGTAGATTTCTTTCCCAATTATGGAAACTATTCAAATAAAAACCAGCAAAATGTTAGTAATTTTTCTTTCTAAGGGAGCCATGAATTTCAAACACTGTGTATTTTAAAGGGACGTATTTTTCCATAGACATTTGAGTAAAGAGTGAGTGCAAAATACTCCTAACATACCTGGCCACTAGCTGGCACCTTCCAGCTCTCCTTGCTTCAGGCAGCAAGACGTGAACAACCAAATCAAACAGCTCTTCCACTTGGCTTCTAGTATTTTTTTCCAAGTATCTAAGCATCTTCTGTCATTACAGGTGGGAAATGATTGCATCCATGATAATTAGAATCAACTTATTATTATTATCAATTGCTATAATCAAAACAAATCGGAAGCTTTCCTTCCTGCCACTCAGCCACAGCTTCGCTAAGGAAACATGCAACACAGCACCTCAAGCAGTAACACAACAACAAATGCAATCTGTTATCGCCTCTGGCACATTGTCTTAATGCTGACCTGTTCACGGACGTGTAATAGGTATTCTGTGCTAAAGCCAAGCAGTGCTTAAAATGTTGTTATTTTAGGTCTCTCCACATCAACAAATGGAAGTGATCCATATGTAATCAATATAAAAGACTTAGAGATGATACACAAGGAGCTACACATTTGATTTCATCTTGGTGATATGAAAAGGAAGCTCATGACACATAGGAAATGACCAAGTAAATTACATCCAGGAAGAATAAAAGTTGACTCAAAAATTTAGTTGTATTTGGAGTATGAAGGATGAACTGAAAAAGGCACATTAGGAGAACCATGACAGGTGCATGTGTATACACAGATGTGAGGGGCTGAATATGTTTATGTTTGTATTTATTTGCAATAGTTGCCTTTAATGGAAATAAAAGAATGCAGTCCAGTCCATGAAACTGGAACTGATTTTGCAGGAATTAGATGAAAAGCTACCAATTCAAGGACTAGAAAACAAATAGGTATCAATTTAAGACTGCAAAACATCCAACAAATTAAGAAGATTCGGTATAAGACTCAAAAGACTGCAAATCATTAACAGAAGGGTGAAATACTATAGATATATATTTTATCTATATTCTAATATATAATATTATATTCTATATTTTATATCTGTATATTTATATAAACAACATAGAAAGTTCATGGTCAGTTGTTTGCTCAATGTAGCTAATGGAGTTGCATGGAGCAGAAATGAGAGTCAAACTTCATTTAGGGTATTCTATGCAGTGAATCCCAAAAAGCTGGATTCTAAAAGATTCCTCAATGGTCTGATTTTAGAAGAAGACAAATTAAACAGCAGAGATGACAAAACTATTTGAGGCACGCAAAATTCCTCTTGTATCCTTCCCCTTCAGCTCCTGAAAACAAAACTTTCATTTTATGGGACTTCAGCCACTATAGTCATGAAATAACTGAGAATCTTCCTAAATAAGGTCTCTCTTCCCCATACTTCCCCACTGAAAGCTATCTACATTGAAAGTAAAGAACCCTAGATGGAGATAAAAGAAAGACATTTAGATTTTTAAAAATTGATCTTTTGGCACCTCACCGTCCCTACTCAAATTTCATTTATCCTTCATTTTAGGACTTGGCCAGATAACGTCTCGCATTTGGACCCTGGCAGACTGAGGTACATGCCTGAAAGCGAAGCATCAGTGGTGCAGGTAGCCTTTGTAGGTAGAGACAGCTGTGTCTTGACTGCTGATTTCAATTTTACAGCCTGCAACCGAATGCCAGAATGGACCTGGTTTTTTTTCTCTTTAGTGAGAGGGAAAACCACACATGCTATTGCTAGAAGCAGGCCAGGCAGCGCAGAGTGTGCAGCAGGTACCTGGCAGCGAGGCGACTGGAGCTATCACACGGGAGACAACTTTTATGCTCTTTCAGAGTGAGCGAGGATTATGCCAAGCCCTAATGTTCCATACAAAGGAAATGAAATCACTCAACATATTTTACAGCTCACGGAAAACTGTTGCTTCATTTTTCCTCAAATGAGGTATTTAGCTCCGTTAGCAGGACATTATTAGATTTATTACCATGCCAAGTCCGAGAGAGCTACCAGTTTAACTCTCAATACAGTCAAAACGCTATTTGGAGGGAGGGGGAGGAGTGCACACATTTGAAGTGGACAGGAATTTTTTTAAAATGCGTTAACAACTCCGAATTAGTTGAGCCAGTAAGGCACATTAGGAGAATGCAATCGTCTTGATAGTTCGGAGGGAGATACAAGATTAGAAAATATCATTGCAGTTTAGAAACCTGCATATAGTTAAGTGTAGGAAGGCTAATATACAGAGAAGAGAATAATGCTACAGCTCCCACTTCCTACCTAAAAGCAAGCAAAACTGTTTGGGGCCCTATGCTATTTGGAGTTGCATACGGTGTTTTCAAAGGTTGCTTGGGCTCTGGATTTAATAGGATTTAAGTCCCCAAGTGCACTGCGTTTCCTTAGCTGTGCTAGGATTGGTTACGTTTTAAATGCTTCCAGTTCAGAGTCCAATACCTGTAACTCTTGCTGAGCAGCACCTTACTCTACCATTTGTATGAATTTCACTGTAATCGTTTGTGGAGTGATATCTGATACCCAAAAGCATACTCTGCTCACCACCACAGCTTGCCTCCTCATCCATCTGAAGAGCAAGGGAAGAAGAAAAAAAGAGTTTCCTATAATACCTCACTGCCTTGCACATTCTTAAGTATAGTGTCCTGTAATACACTTTTAGTATCCCTTCTAGCATCAGTGAGTGCTGTGGCAAGTCCTTGCATCACCATAGTAACACTGGGATACTGTAAGGGACAAGGCTGGTTAAAAAAAGAATTAAACAACAGGCTGTAGCTGAAGATTAGTAGGTGGAGGGGCCAATTTAATGCCCAAGGGAGCAAAAGGAGGAAAATACGACACTGGCAGGCCCAAGTTTCCCTGGCTCCCACTGGCCACCAGCTAGTCACCAAAAGAATTAACGGCAAGAGTTGTGTTTGATGGTGTGGCTTGCATATGGCAATCACCACAGACTCTGCTCTCTGTTACCAAGAGGAGCTGCTGTACCGCTGGGCAAGTGGGAGCAAAGGAAACCAAACGCACCCAGCACTGGCTAGGCAGCATGAAGGATGGTCTCAATTCCACTTACCCAGTGGCTCTGCAAGCCACTTTCTGCCTTAAGGACCAAAAATCAGCACCAAAAGTCTCCAGCGCTTTACAGCCCAGTGATACAAAACCCACAGCACCTCTTGTGCTAATGCAGAGCGTCAACGCACTTTGCACTGATTTGGCTAATATTTATTTGTGCATACACAGATGCCAGGTCTGAAATGCTCATGGTGTGGCATTTAATTCAAGAAAAAAAAGGAATGACCCTGCTTTTACGAATGGCTGTAAAATCATGCTGTTGCAGGACTCAGGTGCTTTGCATCCTCCGAAGTGTTTTCCAAAATGCTCAGAGAGCAGATGCTGGGCTGCTAACCGATCCAAAAAGCAAACAACGCCAAGCGTGGGGAGCGGGGGAAAGCAGGACTACTGAAACCCTACGAATGTGCTTGATGGTTTCCACAGCCAGGGCATCTTTCTGAGTGACAGATAATTCATCTTTTACCAGCTCCCATTGCCTGGAGATCAGTCTCTTGGTTGTTTTCAGCTAAACCTACAAAAACCAAAGTATTTTCAAACAGGAAACCAGATGTGACGGGGCCTGCCCCAGCCTATGACAGGGACACACAGGTTAATTATGATTGATGCCATATCACTCTTCATAAAGCACCCACTTGCCACATCAAGTGTTTTTACTGTCATTTATGGAGTGATGCTGGAGATGCCAGCAACTGAGGTCTGGGGTCAAGGAGAAAGGGACAGCAGTATGAAATAGCCAATTAAGCTTCCCCTGCTTGCCAGGAGGAGGAAATAGAAATACACATTAAGCAAAAGCTATGCAGTGATTTTTTTCTTGTGTTTTCATGCTGTCTGTGGTCCCACAGTGCCAGCACTGCTCATACTGAGGAAGACCCGGATGAGGACGTGGCTGTCAGGGTTAAGCTGTGGCTCAACATGGGCAAAGCTGGGAGGGGGACACAGAGCCACGGTGCCTGCTGGGGACTGCTGAAGTACAGGGAGCTGGCTAAAACCATAACAACAGCTGTAAAACCAGCAGCATTTCAGACATGACTTTGCCACACAACTAACTTTGCTCGTCTAAGGACTACGTGCTATTGAAACATCTCTTCTTTCTAATGCACCTTTGACTTTGTAAGAGGAAAATTCTGAGAAATTCATATATATAGGGATTAGTATGCAAACACACTTGAGCCCTTGGCATTTTTCTCACTTCTATCCAGTAATGGATATATGTGGCATGCACACACACATGAGCACATGTGGAGAAACACAGATCCCCTGTGCTCAAGTGTTGGCTGGATTAAGATGGAAGAAAGGCCTGAATCTGGTGTTTCACCAAAAAAAAGATGCAAACCTCTCACGCTTAAAATGTGTTCACTGCCACATGATGTGCTTTATGTGTCTTCTTTTGCATACTAATCCCCTCTACAGCAGCTTTCACACCCTTTTTTCCCCCTTTTTTCTTAAACCACAAGACCAAGTTCAGTAACTGCTCCTGTCTGTGGTCTCAGGCAAGTTACGTTTCTCTGCCTCCCACTTGGCGAAGGATTGGACACATCTAAGACACTGACATGGGCTAGTGCTGCTGTGCTGGAAGCTGGTAAAAATATGAGGAAGAAGTGCACTGGTGAGCCAGGGAGAAAAGACAAGGCGCTGTTCTCTGCTTTAACTACTCATAGTTGTGTAGCGCTTCTGAATTGGCTATGGCTTCGTGTGTGACAGCCATAGCTGTCATCTTCTGTGAGTTACAAATATGGATCAATGGTAAATGAACTATTGCGCTTCACTTTATCTATTTTATGAGTTAGACCAACTTATTGTATTTTAATGAAAAATCAAGATAATAAAGATCATAAATTAATAAAGGCAATAGGATCTGCACAGCCTTGTATTGAACGAGCTGGGTAATTTAATGTGTGAGGTTATTTATCCTCCAGTTCCAGAGTCACTGTTGGTTTTTTTTTCCCCTCCTATTTAAAGTTATCAATATCAGAGCCATTTCAGGGAAGGAACAAGGTAAAAAGGGGGAGTCCTAAAACGGGTTTGCTCAGGCATGTTTGCTGGCTGGGGCTCTCAGCTCAGTGCCAGGACAGAAGGAGCTATCAGACAGTCCAGAAAGCTTTTGCACACTATTCTGAGGTCGTTTGCATGCCATTAAGGATAAACAGAGCACAGCTGGAGAACACCTTTCACTACCTCCTGCGTGTCCTCAACTTGAATTATCCAGCTCACCTTAGCAAATTCTATGTCCGGCAGTACATGTTTGCAGAGCTGCTAAGGATGCCTTTTCTCATGAAAAGGGGTTCCAGTTTGGGGGTGTCAGATTTGAACGGCGTGTGCATCTGTACACACACAGGGTCCTCAGAGCGGGAAGCTCCTCAGGGTGTTCCCCCAGGTGAGAGGGGGACTCTGGGGAGTGCTTGATGCCTCCACTGCAGGGAGACAGGGTGGTGCTGAATGAGTCTGGGGAGAGCAGAGGGAGCAGGGGGGATTGCGAAGGCTGCCCTCATGTCTTCCCAGCTAGCCCCATGCACCCCAGCACCCAAAAAAGCATGCATGCGGGGATGCAGGTGCCACCATGTGGCATCTCCTCACCTACTCCAGGAGTACATGAGCATCTTAATTTGGATGTTTATTCAGAAGTTCAGATGTTGGCTTGGCCTATTGAAACTCAATGAATAAAGAATAAAGTTCATGTCTCAAAGTGTGGCTTGTCCGCATGTTTCTCCAACTAACTTTTCAAGGCTTTTTATCCTAACCTTGCAGCCCTGACGTTCCTCCACAGTGAAATGATCAGCACTGAAACAAGTGATCATTTTTAGCAGATCATCTGGGAGTGTGGGGGGGGGAAAATAAACAACTTTCACATTAGTTGCAGAGAAGTGCACAAATGAGTTACCCGCTGTTTTCAGCCAGTCATGAATAATTCAAATTCCCCTGTGTCGGTGGATCTAATTAGTAATCATCCAAACTATTCTTAAATTATCTAGTTTTGAGTTACTTGCATAGCAACGACATTCATTTCCGATAGGATTATTAATCCATTTGCCAGTGTGAGATTGCCAGGGCAGAGGCAGTGGGAAGCCATACCATCAGTTAATGTTATTAATGTTTCTTTAACAATTAACCTATCCGGTGTTCAGGGACAAACAGCATATGTCATGTAGAAAGAGATTTTTAAAGCTCTGTGGATACATGCCATACGTCCTGCTGATTTGGCCACCTTGAAACGCAAGGAGCTGTCATTAGCGAAGGCTTGACCCTGAACGTGCAAATTGCATAGGAATCAAGAGAAAATACGAAATAATAGAGTTACCAAGATATCATAGCAATAGCTGAGGTGTGAATCCACTCCAAAAAGTGACTTTGCAAACGCAAGGCTCACCAGAGTGCTTTTCACTGATTCCCATTCAAGTAAAAGAGATCTGTAATTTGTTTTCCCTGTTGCTAATTTGAAGGCTCCCAAATGCAGCCCATGTCTGAAGCTCACTCAAGAGGTCCTTTCCCACTTTATCTATCCTGTGACTCTGCGGCCAGTTCTTTTGAAAAGGAAAATGCCAGTTTAGTGTACCTCAAAAGATGGCACAGCTGAGATTGGTCAGGAAGCTGTATATTTTTATTTGGTAAAATTCAGTAAATAATGAGTGTATCATGAGCTTTCCCTGTCCACCAGGTATTCATAGTAAAACACCTGCTCCAGGATTGATCTGTAACTATGCCAGGTTGGGGTGAGACCTTTGTTTAGGGCAAATCATCCCACATCTATTGCTGTGGGAGTTTCATATCTTATTTAGAAACATCTGGGATCCTAGGTTAGATGAAGCTTAGATCACATGAAAACATGTTCCCAAACTTCATTATTTTTAAAGGGGCTTTTAAAGTTACCAATCCAACATTCCCTTCAAATATATGTTTCCAGAGAGACAGTGCCAGCTTGCAAAAAGGTAACAGTTTGATGTCCCATAGAGAAGCCCTCGCTCTCAGCCAAGCAGCATTTGGGTCTGTGAGTAGCTCATTGCCACAGCCCAGTTCCCTGCATAAACCAAAACTGTCGCTAAGCCAATTAAATAGCAGGAGGGATGTGCTTGGGGCTGCTACCAGCCCTAACTCCATCACGGGGTGGAGCATGGCTGCCTAAGGAAGCCACTCTGGCACGCCAGCTACCATGACTGTAAATACCATCAACTCACTCCTACACCTTTTAATACTTTCTACATTATTTTAAAAGGGGTTAACTCATTTTGAAGCAAATCTTGCTTTCTCAGTCACTTTGGGGGCTTCACTGGAAACTGATATTTGCAAGCACACTACATAAAATACTTTTAAAATCAGTAAAACCTAATAGTCGAAAGACAAAGGAGAATTGAACTTTTATCAGCCCAGGAAAATCAAGAGACCTGTCATTATTTAGAATTGCGAATGCTTTCTCATTAGCGCAATATGTTGTGCTGGAGCTGGCCATGTGGAAACCTTCTGCATGATAAAATAGCATGGGAGAGAGCACAGCACAATTTTTATTAAATAAAAAAATAAATGCATTGATGCCACCAAAGGAAAGGAATAAAGTTGTAAACATATTTCCCAGACATCAGCTAACAGCAGGAGTTTACAGTTTTTCTGCAGTGGCCAAGTATAATAAAATTGATCTGTTGACTATACAGATCCATAAAATAGTTTACACAGAGTTAGAGTTATTGCCAGTTGGATCAGAAAAAAAATTCTTCCAAAAGAAAGTGGCCTTATAAGCATCCTTTTTCCATTACACATCAGGGCAACTGCAGGGTAAATGAGGGCCAGGTTTCCTCGGAGTTCGGCACTTTGGGATATTCTGCATGTAAACATCACTCAAGGACTGAGTATAGGAAGATGGGTGAGCTGGAAAGGACTGAAAAACCCTTGGACATTCTCCTCCTCACGGTAAATGCAGGTTGTAGCCCTGCCCCAGGCATTGCACTTGCCCTGGCAGAGGAAACTGGTTTGCAGGGTGCTTTGAACACAAGTCTAATTATTTTTTTTGGCAGGAGAGGCGATGGGAGATGCTCTCTCCTAATACACCGAGGAAGATGACAGGGCAGAGAACTGCAGACGCAAACAGCTTAAACCACCATGAGCACCGGTGCCCATCAGCTAGTAGTGGCATTTAGCCTCCAAGTCTCCTTGTCCTCAGTCTGAACCAGGCATCCTCCTCAGAACTGTGCCCCTCGGACAAACCCCACCAGACCAGACTTTCAACATTGTTACTCCATGTAATCAATTCTGGTCTATTATTAGGGACAAGTTGATTAAATTCTAAAAAGAAATCTTTAAAAAAATCTCACTTAAAAACTAATTATCATCCAAACTTTGATGATACACGGTTCATAATCTTGATCCAGGCATCAGATCACTGCAGATGGACACCCAAGTGAGCTGGGAATCAAGGAGCTTTTCTTACAAAATCTGGGGAAAAGGGACATTTGGGCACAGAAAAGGAGGGCTACCTTCTCTCAGGACTACAAATCCATCCCTATGAGGGTGGAAGCACTCCTATCTCCATTGCACACGCAAGGTTAAAAGACCTGCAGGAAGCCAATGCAGAGCAAGAAACTGAACCTGAGGCTCCAAAATGCCTGGCTAATGCCCTAACCGTTGGAGTAGCCAAGACACTACTGCAGGCCTCTTTTCCTCGGCATTAGTCTCACAATTACTAAAGAAAATCAGTATATAAAATATGCAAAAACATAATTCATTATTTCACAACGCAACGTACACAAAATCCTCCCCAACGCGCCAGCATTTAGTTTGAAATATGCCAAGGTTAATAGCTATAATGTAAAATCGTTATCTGCAGCAGAGTATTAATTAGGGCCCTCATGCACAATGCATTAACAATTTGCATGCAAAGAGGGCTGCAGTGGTTCTCCGCAGGAGGCTGGGAGCACGTTATAGCCGATGGAGAGCTAGAAGACTTTGGGAAAAGCCTCACACTAAGCTGCCTCGCAGCCCAAAGCAGGGCTTTGGGCCAGCGCCAGATGCCTCTCTCCTGCCCTGTGCACCAAGCAAAAAGCAGTTTTTCTGGACCTCTCTGCATTGCTGGGCAGACAAGATTCAGTCATTTGCACTCCTCTTGGCGTACAGGAGCCCTGCACGCACTGGGGATGTACGTCAGCATCAGCTGCTATAGGCAGCTTTCTTCCAAATTGTGCCAGGCACCTTTCAAAGCCTCCTGACACTAAGCTTTTTTGGCTTGCATGTGCTGTATATTTTTGGAAGAATGCTGTTTTGATACAGAAGAGGTCTGATATGTTTAACGCTACTATTAACAGAGCCAGCCAGCCCCAAAGCCCCTCAGATCAGTAATTCAGCAGAAGCCACCTCCACAAGTCTCAGAGAAGGACAGAAACCAAGATTTCTGACATTTTTGTGAATTTTATAACTTTGGAGGGCCTCACAGTCTCCCATGCACAACACGTGAACCCTCAGCCTTGCAGGGTAGCTCTAGGACAAAGCTTCAAAACTCTCATGGGGGATGTGAAACTTGTTCAGCTGCAGGTCAGGAGCACAGCTCCTGCTGGCAAATATTCACAGAAAGCGCATGCATCTCATCCTTCTTTTTCCTATGTTGGTTAACCATAGTATCAGATCTTTTTTTCCCCATCTGTATCTTTTCCGTTCTTTTTCTGTGGGGGTTACTGGTTTGGTTTTTGACTTTTTTTTTCCTTGAAAAGTCAACATTTTCTAAACAAAAGCAAAGTTAAAAAAAAAGAAAATATTTTTCCAAACAGCTGTTTTCCACATTCAAAATAGGAGCTATGGTTTTAAGCAACTACAACGCACAATTAGATGTCTCAAGTAGCGTGCCTAGATTTTTATAAAGTCTCACTGAGATCACAAAACCACAAGAAAAGGGGCTAGATGGGACTTTGCGAGCACATCATGCACACCCTTTCCCCCCCAAGGCAAGCTGACTTGACTCCAATGGCTGATGTAGACCATCATGTAGAAGCACACACACACATCTACAGAAGACCATTGACTTCATGGACTTTCCATCAGACTGGCGAAGAAACCTGGGAAAGGTGCTTCTTCAGAAGAAAAAAGCCTTCCTTATTTTTAACCCTGGAGAAGAAATCAAGATTCCTCATCTCAGGCAGCTTTCATCTGAAATGAAGAAGGTGCTGTCCTAGCAATTTGCACATATCCTTTGCCATCTTCCAGCTAAAATACTACAGCTGGGACAGACTCATGATTTGGCTGTGGTGAATTTGAGGCTTTTATTAATGTGATCCGTCACCAAGCCAATGGTTAACATATCAGTCTTTTTACAGGGACTGTTATCTTGCTGCCGAAGTCCAGATATAAATGATGGCTGTGTGACTTGCAAATTGCTGGGTACAGTCTGTGAGGCAAAAATCAATAGTCCCTCTAGAAAATTCCTGCTCTAATCAGGCCTGGATTTGATACAACAAGGACAAAAACATTTTCTTCTAGCATTTTTACGCTAACTTGTGAGAGAGCTCACTCATGCTACAGCATGCGCCAGGGTGTTTGCAAATGGTGCTGGCAAAGTTGAGTGGCTCTAAGGTTTGCACAAGGCCAGGAATGAGCTGCCCATGAGTTTTAAGATGGAGCTTGATAGCCATACAAACAGGATTGTACAACAGGGTTGTATGCAATCGGGGGAGATAAATCATGACCACCCCCCAGCCCTGTTCCCCAAATGGATTAATTTTTTATCAGAGCACCAGGAAGAAAACACCACGTCAGGTGTATTCTACTCCTAGCAGGTGCTAAAAGATATTTATTCAAATGCTTTTTCCCCCTTTTAATCATCACTAAAGCTCCCTCTTGGGCTGCTTTTGGAGCTCCTTTTCCTCCCCAGTCACGACCTGCTAGAGAGCAAGTATTGGTGAGGTTTCAGTCAGGGCTCAGATGGCTGTGGGCTGAGACTCCAGTCTGGGAGGACTGATGAGAAAGCAGGAAAAATAAAACTCTGTGTGTAGATGCCTGCCTAGCTCATCAACTGGTCATGGTTTAACCCCAGTCAGCAACTAAGCACCATGCAGCCACTTCCCCCTCCCCCCTCCCAGTGGGGTGAGGAGGAGGAAAGGGAAAAAAAAAGTAAAACTCATGGGTTGAGATAAGAACAGTTTAATAACTAAAGTAAAATACAATACTAACAATAGTAATAATGAAATATAATAATAATAATAATAGTAATGAAAAGGAATATAACAAAAAAAGGAAGAGGGGGAGGAAAAAAAACCAGTGATGCACAATGCAATTGCTCACCACCCGCTGACCGATGCCCAGTTAGTTCCCGAGCTGTGATCCGTGCCTCCCGGCCAACTCCCCCCTGTTTATATACTGGGCATGACGTTCCATGGTATGGAACACCCCTTTGGCTAGTTCAGGTCAGCTGCCCCGGCTAGGCTCCCTCCCAGCTCTTGCCCACCTGCTTGCTGGCAGAGCATGGGAAACTGAAAAATCCTTGACTTAGGATAAGCACTACTTAGCAACAAATAAAACATCAGAGTGTTATCAACATCATTCTCACACTAAATCCAAACCACAGCACTGTACCAGCTACTAAGAAGAGAGTTAACTCTGTCCCAGCCGAAACCAGGACACCCATGCACCCCAGCACCCATCAACTGCTGGAGCAATGCCTCTCCAGGGACCACTTTGACTTCTTAAGGATTTGTTTTATTTTTCTTTTAATAATGAACATGCAGATGTTCCGTGTTTCAAATTACTCCCATTTACTTTTCTTTCTTTTCTCTCTTGTTTCCAGCCTGTTTAGAGCAGGGCAAGAACTTGGCATGCAGCAAATATGTCAGTCAACAGCTTCACATACTTGAACCCCAGGAAAAGGAAAGTACATCCCTCCAACTCTACTCCCCCACTCAATGACAAAACCCTGCCCCTTTCCCCCTTTGGGCCATGACCCCCTACTGTACCCTCTTTCACCCCTTTGGCCCCTTGCATTAGTCAGCGTTCCCAGACTTCAAAGTCCTCGAGGTGTCTTTGATCCTCTCAGCCTCTTCCTGCCACATGCTTCCCTCACCATCCAAAAATGAGGCACAAGATGAAAGGTGTGGAGATGAAAGAGCAGGAGAGAGAGCTCGATCCCCAAGCAAAGGTGGGATGCAGCAAAAAAGCCAGGCCACAGCCATGAGTGCAGGCATGAACAGGAAACACAACCTACTCTCAGTAAGAAGCCACCTTGCTGCAAGCAGTTTTTAAAAATGCAGGGAGGGGATGCAAGCAACAGAGCTCTGCCAGCTAATGCCGCGCCACTCTGACCCACGGCTGCACACAGCAGCATCACGTCAGGGAAATGGCAGGGGGCAAATCTGCAGGAGGAACAGAGCACCACAGCACCCTCGCAGCCACAAAGCCAGATCCTAAAAACTGCAAATTGCCAGACCCTGCTGAAGTCCCTGAGCCTCACACAATTCCCATAAGCTAAAGGCTTTTGCAACCACTCACACCATCTCTAGTGCCTCTGAAACAAAGTTCCTTCCAAAATTCCCAAAACAGCAATGCAAAAGTCAAAAAATGCAATCAGAAGTCACCGAAGCACATAATACTTAGCACTTTTTAAGACAAAAGCTGTCAGTAATAGGAGGCTCGAATGAAGTTTCACATCTAAATAACAGGCCTGCCTTTCAACAGCACTAGTCACTGCTGGGAGCTCTGCACATTTTTGTAAAATCAGGCATCATGATGAATTGCCTGAATATACTCATTTTTATACTAAGAATCACTATGCCAAATTCTGCTTTCATTTCTACCAGGGGTTACTTGAAATAATGGAGTCACCTCTTTTATCTGGGTAAGTTTAGAGTTGTCTGGCTGATCTTTTTGAATAATAGCTATTCAAGTATTTTTTGGCATCTTTTTTCTCTGAAACAGGATTTTTCTTTAGCAGTTAAATATCCAAAATACAGACCTATTTTTTTTTTTTTTTTTTTAATGGCCTGGGATTTTCTTGCAAACCATGTTTGTAGTGTCTTGGGCTTTTGGCTGCTCAAAACTATTTTGATAATCCCTTTTGGTGACAAAAGTGTTTTGATAATCATTTGAATGATGCTATCAGCAAAAAAAGCTTACTCAAAACCTTATGATTTCCTAAAAAATTTGGGCAACAACTGGGAAACAACCTACTTAACTATTTGAAATGCTACACCCTGCTTTAAAATACTTCCCCTCTCCAGTCTGTGCTTAGATGTCTTATTACAGCCCTCACCTACGACCACAGCAAAGATGAAACTTTCAATTTTCCCCGCTTCACAAGGAAAAAATAAATGAGAGGACAGCTACCCTGGTAAGTCCTGAAGGACAGAACATTTGGATTCAATATTGTGACCCCAATGGCTATTTGATTCTGCAAATATCTGTGGCATTTACTGCCCCCAAAACCCACTGCAAATGCATTCCAGATTTACATACTTATTTGCCAGGGTATTTTTGAGAGTATTGCCTTGGTTTTGTTTTCTTTTTATGTGTGGATTCCTACATTAAACATATGAAGAATACTCCAGCACACTCAGAGAGCGCCTGTGAAGCTACAGAGCTGCAGAAGAGCCTTCCTGGAAGGAGCTGATCCATCAGAGTGACACTCTACACTCTGTCCAAGCTTTGCAAAACTACCTGGGTCAGTGATAATTATCATCAAGGTAAATTATATTCTGTCATGTCATATCACAATTAACCAAGCAGCCATAATCATCTTCTATCTTGCTAAGTCCCTGAGTAGGCAGTTTGCTACCTGCTGTTGGGAGATAAGATAGATGCCTACATAGCTGTAAGAAACATCCTATTTTCTAGATACACACAATCCATTTCAAAGGCAATAAATGCCCAACAGTGTGCTATTCCACCCTTTCCCATAACCTTTCTTTCTCTGCAACCTGATTATCACAGAGACTCTGCCTTCCTCCCGGCAGCAGCCCTGTTTATACACTTGCCCGTCATTTCTCCAAGTGTGGGCATGCAGTAGGAGATATGGAAGTGCCTGTCTGCACTTGGAGAAATCACGCACCAACATATTAATGTATCCCTCGCAGGGGTGCCCATCATGATTAATCAGCAGAGGCAAGAAAGCGTAAAGCAGGAGAGTCTCCAGTGCACAAAAAGCAACCTTAGCACAAAAGAGTGCCTCCCTGCCTCAGTGCACCTACACTTACACCACCACAAGCCAAAAGTCTCTAAACATATCAGATTTCCTTCAGTGCAGTCTTGCGCCTCTCCCTACCTTGGCTGTCATCTGGCTTTGGGAGATCAGAGCTGCTGAAATCAAAACATTTATAACCAACCTATAGCACAACTCCCACCAACAGCCAGTCAGCCCAGTGTCATCCTTCCACTACTCATAAACAGCCCCAATGAGAGCAAAAATAAAAGCTAACAAATGGTAAACTTTTATAAATACTTTTGATCATTACTCACTGGCCTCATAAATCTCTCACACATTAGACAGTCAGACTAACAGGACACAGAAATTTTGCTCTTAGTGCCATAAATCTTTCTCATGCTCTTTCTATGGTTGTAATAATAGAAATTTATTGTTGCTTTCGTTTCCTCCCATATTCTGTGTAATTAATCTCGATGTGTTGCTGTGTACATTTAGAGACAGTACATTTTGTGCCTGCCCATTTGTATTTTTTTCAACAGCAAGTCCCATCTGAGTTAATATATTGTGTTATATTATATATAACCACTGACCATAACTCAGATAGAACACAACACATTTTAATTTTGTTGCCCCATTATTTTTGCAGTAAGTCAATACAATATGAGGTGAAGCGTGCCTTGCTCAGCACTTATTGATCTGTCTGTTTGCTCATTGCTTACATCAAAACGCCACTTGTCAGCTCTGACTCTGTTATGATTATCTTATCATGCAGGAAGCGACAGCCTCAAAGACTAACCGCTAGTCAACATCCAAGGTCAGGTGATACCGAGAACCAGCCCAAAAGGTTTTCAGGAAGGCAGAGATGAGTACCTAACACTTCAGGACCAAGTCTCCTTTTTATTAAGGGCACTTCTACATTGCAATCAGGAAAAGCAACTATGGCAGATAGAGGAATGCTTCAACCAGCTCTTGCAGCAGTGAGGCTCAACATAGGGATGGTGGTAGAGTCACAGCACTCCAAAACAAGAGGAACCCTATGGACCACAAATGACAGCCAAGCTGTCTTAATTTTTTGGTAGAAAAAGGAGTTTAGAGTATACCAAAAGCTTGTCCATCTTGCTATAAGGAACGCTGACCTTATGGGAGATTCCAGTCGAGGAGAGATGTTATGCATTGGTTTAGACTTTTTACCTCCTCAACAAGTGCCTTGCACACTGCAAAACCATAACCCTGCTTGTTGTCGAGGACATTTAGCCAGTTGTGTGTCAATGCGGCATATCAATATCACTTTGGACCAAGACCAAATGTCCAACATGTCACCTCTCTGCATATTCAATGCACCAAGATCGTGTATGGTGTTCATCCATCTTGCCCTGACCTCATATGATGCCACTTAAGCAACAAAAATCACTGTACCATCTTTCCTCCATGTTTCTAAATGATAGACACACCCTCCCTCCCCTGCAGACCGCTGCTCTTAAGATGTTAAAGAGCTTTGAAAAATACATTTGGAAAGGCAGCTCTGCTCTTTCAGAGCATGCAGTAGGGCAGTGCCTGAATAAATAAATATGATTAGTGAACCCCTGCTTAAAGGATCAATCACTTTGCCTTTGTAAAGAAGAGTTGTGGAGAGACAGATGCCATCAGCACATTCCTGATGCATTTTGGAGTTTGTCGGCGTGGGGGAAGGTAGGGCTGTGAGTGACAGCAGAGCCTCTTTGGGGTTTGGGTCATGCTGTCTTAAAAATCCAGACAGGAAAGGATCAAGATTTATGGCTGGATTACCGATTGACAGAAATACTCTACCCGCCTACCCGGAAAATGGCAAAGGCCCACTAGCAACCTCCAGTGTACAGTTGTCCTACTACATGGGGGTCACAGTTTTAAGCGAGCAGGTTTCTGGTGCTTGGGCATGTACATAGGGGTGAGCCCTCAGTGCTCTGGAGGAACCTTGTCTCTCGAGGCTTTAAAGCCTCTGCAGAGAGAGGAACTTACAAGGTGGTTCAGAGCAAGAAAGAAACCCAAGTATCCCCTGACCCAGAGGCACTCTAGGGTGCTGTGCAATGGTAGTGTGCAGGAAAGCTGAAAACCCCTCCACAGTACATGGGCATTACCCATTACCAAATTATCATTTGTCTCGATCCCATGCTTTGGAGGCACTAGGTGAGATCAAGTGATGATGTCAAGCACCATAAGCACTGAAGGAGGCTCCCAAGGAGCACAACATAGGACTCGCAAACCCTTGCGCACTCCACCAAGCACCCACTCTTTTTTGCCATCTCTCCTCTCTGGAACAACAGCTAGAGGATTTTCTGGGATAACAGCAAAGGTTGGCACTGGACCCCCAAGCTACGTGACGGCTTGGGGGACACAAGGAGAGCTCAATCACCATTTCAGCCTCCATGCACCAGGTCAGGGAGCTATCTGGAGCACATAATTTCTTCTGCTTCTTTCAGCGTAAGGCTGAAAAATAGGTTTGGACTAACTCATTTACGGCTGTACAACGCCAGCACCCAGGAACTCAACAGTCCACGTAAATACAGATCCAAATTATTTCTTGTAACACGCTCATAAAGAGGAACTGAAGAGCATTTCCATGCTCTGCATGGTTTCCATTACCGGTGATTTTTTTTTTTAATGTAATCCAATACATTACAGCTAAATCTGATGAGGAAACAGCTCACTAGAGTCCCCAAAGGATTGTTTTCATGTGTTCCCTGATTTATGACTGTTTGATTTCACTTTCATGTGCTGGATTTCTAATTGCAACCTACCCATATCCAAGTTTCAGCCCATATGCCACGCACTGCTAGTTACAGACCAAGGGGGACTCATACCCCTTCTCTCACCTGCTCTGCGGCCTGATCCTGCCCTTATAGCAAAGCCCACTTGTGGTCTATAGAACCCTATGCTTTATGCTTTGATGCATACAGTTTTCCTACCATGTCTCTCCCTGAAACTTCGCAGCTTCAGTTTTTGAGTTTCTCATTTTCCAGAGTCCTTTTTCTCTGTCAGATGGTCTCTGGCTTCAAGGCTCATGAGAGTCACCTTACAGGTACAAGCAGCATTTCCTACCGCAGTTTGCAGAAAGCATGGGCGGCATCCTTTAAAACTACTTCTCTTTTGTTATCCAGAAAGAGTCTCTTCTCCACCAAAACCACGAGGCAGTGAGCTGCTCCCATTGCCTGGTGTTCCCATTGCCTGGTGTTTCCATCCCCTGGGACAATGGAAGGGAAAGGTGCTAATGATATGATATCCATTTTGCAGCTGGAGTATGCTTCTAGAGGGAGATAATCTAATTGGTACCTTATTACTGGAGCACTTTAACAGCAAAATCAGTGACAGGAATATGCGTGCTGAAGCACTCGGTCATTTCGGGAGAGTTGATATGAGCTGTGGCGGCTGGGCTCATCGCCATGAACTCTGAGAAAATTAGACAGAAGTGAGCTAAGAAAGAGAAATTCCTGAACTAAGCTGAACTCTGTTTGGATCCCAGAAAAGACCAATTAATTTCCTCTCTTATTCCTCATCTTTTGGGATGTTTTGCTTCCAAAACCTGCAGCTCAGGACCTCTGATCCCAACACTTCTCAAAATCCTGGGGAGCTGGCATGGTTTGGGGAGCCTCCACTAAAACAGAACTTGCGTGTAAATCAGTGCAAGGCACTGCCAGGGTGCACCAGCCACTGAGGGTCTGCTGACATCCTTTGTGGCTTTATCCCTTGGCCTCATCTGTGCGATGGGGCACCTCCAGCCTCCTGGCACTGCTGACACCGAGGTGGTCAGAAATCACAGCTCAGCTGACAGAGTGCAGCTGAGTCTTCATTTGAATACTCACAAGGGGAAAAAAAGCTCTTTTATTCAGTTCATTCCTCCTATTATTCTTCTTTGCACATGCTGCGTTTGTTTTTGTCATTAGGTTTCCAGTGTCCCTAATAAGATATTAATGAGATGCTAATTCAACATGCAAATTACAGGAGACTGGCATGGAAAGGTAGCTATATTTAGAGCCAGGGCAGGATTTTAATGGCTGTCTTCACCCATCTTGTGCCTTTTGTCAATTGCTTCCTTATTCCGCTGAGCAGCCTCGCATCCCTGAAGTGTCTAGGTGACCTCGGAGGTTAGGAGAAATGACAAAAATTCTGGACTATGTTACCATAGTAGTAAAGAAAAAAACCCCACTATGTTCCAAAGACACTGTCAAAAGGAAGCCCTCTTCTTTAAAAAAAAAACCAAACAAACCTTGGACCCTTGCCCATTCAGGAGCAATAGCAAGGGGAGGGGATGACCTGAGAAATGAGATGCTCGTTGCCACACTGCAGAGTTCAGGAGTGATGCCAGGATCAAGATGTGCCCCCATTACACAACCTGGTCTGGAGAGGCAAAGAGAGAGGAGAGGGGTGCATATATATCCTGTGGTCCAGCACAGGCAGCACAACCTGTCCCACGGCCTGACACACAGACAGGGGCTCTGCTCCTCCATCCGTATTCACAGTGAGGCTGTGTCTGCCTTGAGTTCATTGCAAGCATACCAATAGTTTGCTCTCTTAAAACAAATGCTGTTGGAAATGTTACCCTAAGAAAGCAAGCAAGCTGAGTGCTCAGGTATTGAGGGATGCTAAATACTGAGGATGGGACCCTCCATTCCCACCACCTTCGCATTCCCATGACATGCATCTCTCCCCACAGCCAGTGCAAAAGAGCACCTTCTTGCATCGAACTTGAGGGCCAGCTCTGCGAGTCACACCAGAGCTCAAGGCTTCTATTTTGTCACCTGGAAACTGAAAATAAGGATGCAGCCTTCTATTTATAAATGTTGTAGCACCACTGACTACAAATAGAGATTTTTAACCACAGTGCCTTTAAAGGTGCTCAAGCCCGAGAGAAGACCTAGGTACTGAAAGCAACGTGTCCTTTTTTGCCAGAAGCTGTTATCGAGTACCCTGCCCTGGAGGTTGTCATGACAGGCTTGAATCATGAGAAGCTTGATAACCATGTCCCATTGCATTTTTAGGGTCAGCTTTCAGAGTGCTGGGACACCCTGCCCTGAAGCAACAGAATTATGTTTCCCATCACATCAAGGGCCAAGCCCTTCAAACTGCCAACTTTGGGATGCTTTTGAGAAGAAATAGATTTTTTTATTTATTTATTCTTATTACTGAAAGGTGCCAGCAGCAAGCTCACTATCTCATTTGCTGTCACCATGTTTTCATGTGCACATCAGATGCCCCCAACTTCATTACAGTGCACCCCCAACCTCTGCCGACAGTCATTCCCACAGTTACTCACAGTGAGGCATTTTTGTGACTTGCAAAAGCCTGAAACATCCTTTTTCAGTCTGTAAGGAGACACGTACCTAAAGGGACTGGTTTACAAAGTAACCGAGTCCCCTAAACCGGACTCTCAGGTTGTGGAAAGCAGTTGCGGCCCTTGAACCACGTGTTTGCTTGGGCAGGCATTGTCTCATTCAGTGTTTGCAGACTGCCTCGACTTATCAGGCTTCTGGCCCACAAACAGCATTTTTAGTATTACTCTATTTTTAGATATTACCCTGAATTTCTGGCCAGACCTTTACTTGCAGACAGATGGCCCCGTGGCTCTGATGCTTCTTACATGTTTCGATCATTTGCATCAGCTGAGAAACTGGCTCCTATTTTATGGATTTATTTTTTTTCCTCTGAATCACAGTCTCTAGACTAAAATGCTACCAAAGTCTCTGCAGATTTCTCCCTCCCCCAGTGCTTTCAGCTGTTTTTATTGCTGTGAGGCACCAGACAGTTTTGTTAATAATGGTAAATCCTTTTAGCCTCTGGTTAGCGCAGGTTGTGCTGTGATTGACAAGGTAATAAAAGTGTTAATGAGAGAAACTGGCACAGCCAGAGATCAATAGTTGCCAATAAGAAAAACAATTCTGATACTTAATTTTGTAGAATTCCCCCAAAGCGGTTGAAAATACATCACAATCGGTCTATTTTATTGTTTAATAGATGTTCTCTCCCTGGTGCTCTCAGATAGAGATCAAATTAAGTAGAGATTGGGCGAAATGGCAAAGAAGGAAAGAGGATCCTTGTTCCTCCCAAGTTTGCAGGACTGTTGGGACATGGAGCTCTGGGGCGAAGCCATTTCTGAAATAAATGTGTTTGGGGCTACCTTTCCCAGCCAGATGATTTCCCCAAATCGCTCCTTCTTTGTGCACATTTTTCCTGCAGTATAAATATAGGGGGGAAGAAAACACACAAGGCCAGCAGTAGTGCCAGTGGTCACATCTAGGTTATGGCCATAAGATCAAGTATAAGCAAAAATTCTGTGTCAACTGTGCTGCCCCAAAGGGCAAAGCTACAGAGACGCTGAAGGAGCTAGGGAAAATGCCCTTTCAAAAAAACAATTTTAAGATTAGTGCCAATCTGGGTTTCTGAGAGCTAATCAGAGTGGTAAAAGCAGATGAAGCGCATACAACTTGTAGCACCGATTAACATCAGTTGCTTGCTAAAAGACTCCTGTACACGGCACAACCCTGTGTGGCCCTAAACACCCTGTAATACCCTAAATCTCCTCTCACAAATCTGTCTGAGGCCAGATGTATATAAAAGCCTAATCTCATTTCAAGGGCAGCTGTTAAACGTAGGAGAACGTGTGCTGGTAGTAGGAAGGACTGCCAAACTGGGAATGCAATGAGAGGAGGGAAACAATTTCAAGAGGGGCACAGAAAGGCTGTAAGTCAAATGGAAGAGAGACTGCTATGCATTCATGAAAATATGGAGAAGGGGAGAAGGACCAATGCTTTACAACACAAAAATGACTGCGAATACTTTTTCCAGAGGCTGGTTGGATTATGCATGGATGGTAAGACTATTTGGACACCTAACAGACGACAGCTTGTGCAGTCCCCCTGGTTGTGCACAGGGTGCCCTAGCAAAGTCAAAGTGAAACATTAAAGGAGGCCTCTCCGTGTGGGCTGTGCTTATGGAGGACACTGCTGTGAAACCCTTTCCCAAGCAGGACAAAGGAATCTCCAGCTCCAGTTTTGACAGCAATAATTTTTGATACATTATTATCTGACAGAAAATTTCCATTTCTACCCCTGCATTATGAGAGGTTCAAGGCATTTTGTTGAACTAGGGAACACAGAGGGACAGCAGAGGATACTGGTACAGGGCTGACTTTGGGCTCTAAGCCCAGCAGTCACCAAAATTGGTGGCAAAACTTCACCTGACTTGAGAAACATCAGAGCTTGGGCAATGATGAAGGCTTTTAGACACCCCTCCACCCATTATTTTTATGCCTAGGAATAATACACAGGCTCTAATGTAGACTCTTCTAGTATCACACCTCACAGGTATCTGTGGGCTTTAGGGCAGGCCCGGGAAGGCTGGGGAATGCAGATACTCTCACTTTACATCAGGAAAGTTCTGCACAGTGATAAAGCCAGGCTAATTTTTCAGCTACCCAAGTATGCAGATAGCAGCATACCAGAGGGCTGCTTTTCTCTGAAAGCTTTGGCGTGAGCTCAGAGGTCCTGTGAGCTCGCTCTCAGTTGGCAGGAGAGGAGTTGTGCCTGAATTTTCCAGCATGGGCCCTTCAGCTTGCAACTAAAGCTATATGGAGCCGATCTGCAGGTCCAGTCGGGCACGTAAGGTCTCCAAATGCAGGCTCTGCCAAGGCAACTACTGATTTCTGCTGAGCAAATACAACTACTGAAGGGCCAAAAAAGGGTAGCTGTTCTTCCTTCCAAATCTGTTCTTCCTTCCCCCTCCCATCCCACAGCATAAGTAAGCAAATATTCCTGCCTGTAAAAAGAAGAGAATAATTGGAATCAAAGAGCATGAAGGGAGAGATCAGCATGAAAGGATACCCAGATGACACCAAGGGGTTTGGCTTATCCCTTTGGCTTTATCTCCCTTTTCTCCTCCTGTCTGTATTAATGTGGTTCTAAAATCTTGTATTGTCTGACTGCATTATTATTAATGGCACCTGGTACCCCAGAGGTCAGGGTGGCACTGCAGCTTGCCATTCACTTTAATTATCGACGCACATCATCAGCTTGAGAAATAAGAAGAGATAAGGTGAGGATTATTGAATCCCATCTTATACTGTGTGTTATCGTACACTCTACATCCAGATAGGTTCCTATCAGCCTTTCTCAGCTCACTGCGGGAGGGGAGGGGGAAGCAAGAAGGTCTCCCCTTTACATTTTAATTTTGCCCACATCTTTACACATTTGGCCAAAACAAATTCTGACCATCACATTAATGGCTATATCTGTCCAGGGGCTCAGCTTGTAGCCACAATATTTAGATATTTAACTCTTTAGATAGCCAAATATTGAGGTATTTAGCTCTTTAGAAACCCAAATATTTAGATGTGTCTGCAGGAGCTGTTGTTGTACTTCAGGACTTTCACTGAGACAGGTCATGTTACAAGTACATGGCTTAGTCTCGTTTGGTAGGACCAGATCAGACTAAAGAGAACTTAAAGATATAGATAAAATTCACCATTCTCTGATAAAACTCACCATTCACTGTCATTTTACCCAGTCTCAACACTGAACTAAGCAAGCTGAAGCAAAACAGGGGAAGCGATGGATTTTCCAATCAATGAAAAAGATTAATAAGATCTCAAGTGCAGTAAATATTTTCCCAGCAGAGTCCTCCCAACCCGAAGAGCAAGCTCTTATGTGGCATATTCAAAGAGAGAGAGGGAATTGCTGGGTGGAAAAAAATGAACAGATTCCTTGCATCTGCAGAGAGTCCCCTCCACATAGTGGGCATTGCCACTAAAATAATATTAACGTATTATTTATGGAAATGTATGCAAAAGCTAAACAAGAGAAGCTATCCATATGCGCTAAGCACCCATGCTAATTTTGAAAGGCAGCTCAGAAAAAACGGCAGCATTTTATCTGTCCTGTCATTTACAAGCCACATAACTCAGCTTTTGAGTTCCAACAGATTGCACGCTCCCACATGTAACTCGTCGTGTTTGTTGGTGATAAAACAAGATAGGAGAAAGAGGGGTTTGAATAAAGCTTTCTGTGGGGAACACTGCCCAAGCCACTATACAGCTTTACAACATTTTTATGTAAGGTACACATACCTTGTTAGCATTTCTTTTAATACTTCCAATTACAATCAAGAGGCAGATAGGCCCGCTACATGAGTTAAAGAAAAGGTCTTTGACAACTCCCTTTCTGTACTGAAGCAATGAAATATATATACGCACGGCTCCAAACACATTGCTCCCTTTCAAAGCATGACGATTACCTCTTACAGACGCAATGACAAGAGGCACCTTTGGCAATCCCGCGGTCCCCTTCTCCTGAGAACTGGCAGAATGAGGGGGAAGAAAAGCCCAGAAGCCTTTTTTAGCCTCCTTATTTTTCTTTGTCACATCATTAAGGGTTCAATGAATCTCCAATTAAATTTCCCTGACTGCTGTCACCATTTTGATTGATAGGTGTCCTTGGATCAACCTCAGTAGGGCATGTTGTTGCACCAAGCCCCCCTTTCCCCTCGCCATCCATTATCAGCCCCTTGTCACCATTACCTTCACATGTCAGTTCATTTACCACAGAAACGGTGTCACCAACTAATAGGGGCAATAGAAAAACATTTGTTACAAATAAGGAAAAACTCTAATAAATCAGGTTATGCTTCTGTCTGAAACTCATGGAGAAACAGTGTTTCTCCAGCATGCTTGTTCACAAGTCGCCCTCTAAAATATTTTTTCCTGTCCTTATATAAAACCTTAAACAAAACACACACACACAAAAAATACACTTATTCTTAGAAGGAACAAACAAACAGGGCAGAGCCATGTGCAGATAAAACAGCTTTTACAGCTTTAGATTTTCTTCACTTTGAACCAAAAAAAAAATCTGAATACTTGAGTTAACTTCAAGTCCCTGATACACTAACAATATTTAAGCTGCAGAAGCTGAGAGTCCTTGCTACTGACACTATCTGGAGATTTTCTGCCAAAATGGTTTTTCATCAGAAAGCAAATACTTTGTCAAAATTAAAGCCATTTGTATGAAAGGGTCATTTGTGATGAATTTCTGATTGCAAAAAAGAAATCAGGAAGAAGGGAGCAAGATATTTTAAGCCTCTTGAAATGTCATATTTTTGAATTTCATCTGTTTTGAAACTTGAATTTATAATAAAAAATGATTGTTAAAAAATGAAATGTCCAAAGCACAATGTAAAATTTTAAATTGATTTAATTTGATTTAGAAGAAACATAAAAGTTTCCTTTTGACTTTTGCAGTCTCGGGACAGAATTTGGCTCTGTTTGGGAACTTCTCTGAAACGCAGAAAATCTACATGGGGTGGGAAAACTGTTCTGTGTTTGGCACCAGCGCAAGGAGCAGCGCATACAGACTTCAGGTGACATACGTACCATCCCAGTGACCTGGCTAGGACAACAACTGGGTTTTTGCTCCCTGTTTGCTCAGCATCTTGTGGAGTAGGAATCTGTCTGTGACAGACGTGCCTGTCCCTGCAGTGATTTATCATATAAAAAGGTCTTTATACATTACACACCAAGGACTGTATCCCCAAGGACTGACACACAACCATTGCTGCAATCCCTCTTCTCTTTTTTTCCTCTGATCACCATTAAAGCATGGAAACACCCCTAGATGCCTGCCAACTGACAACCCAGCAGGGAAGATCTGCCCTTCAAGAATAAACAAGAAAAACCAGAACAGCCTTGGCTAAATTATTTGCAAATGAAACCTAACTGCAAGTGTGCTGCAACACACCATCATCCCCATCCCAGCAACAGCTCCTGATAAGGGACAAGGTCAGCACATAAACCATTAGAGCTGTTCGAGCTCTGAAGCCGTTAGGGCTCGGGGAGCCACAGCTGCCATTCATATGAATGAGTTTCATCCTTTGCTAGAGGTTTTTCCACCACAGTAAGGGGTAGAGGTATCATTGTAACATATTGGACAATTTTACTCAAGCTCCAATCCAGTCCTTACCTCTAGTTCCTACGAGCTCCATCTATTCCAAGGGAGACAGCCAACCTCACAATGGGGGAAGACTAGCTTTTTCCTTAGGGGATGTTTGGAAGACCATTTAAGCAATTAAAAAGCTTCGCTGCTATTGAAATCAAGAGGATTAATGCTCTTAAACCCCAGGGATCCTTGGTTATCAATCCACCAGCACACACTTTTTCCTATCTGCTTATAACTGGTATTAGCTGATGCGTCCAGGAGCAGCAGGACAGTGGGTTCACACGGGGCAGCGGCTGCTTGGTGAGTAGAGGATGCAGGTTTGCAAAGGCCACTCCGGAGCACCACAACACTCTGCAATTTGCACTGATTTATTATGCAATTAGCGGTGGGTGCAGCTCTGTTCACTGTCTAAAAGAAACAACACTGGCAAAGCTCAGTGCTTAAAGCTGACTTCGTACTCAGGCACCTAAATAACCACCCTGGTTTTCTTCACTAATTTAATAAGAATTTTGTCTGAAAATGAAGGTAACTTCTACAGATTCTCAGTGCTGAAAATCTTGATCAAAGACCACAAAACTAGGAACCATGATTTTAAATGGATGACTTTCACGTAGCCTTTCTGTACTGGATGCTACATAGACACAGAGCAGAGACTTAGCTTACTGTAAAGCCACAGTGCAAATGCTTACTATGAAATGAAGATGCATAGACACATCAGAGATGAGGGATTCCTGTGTGAAATCAAGTCATATTGTAGCTATAAAAAACAGACGCACAGGGGGAAGATTTTCAACATGTATGCATGGACCATGATAAACACTAGGCATGCGAGGGCTGGGTGGATCACGTATGGCTCTTTCCCATACCCAGACCACACCATCAGGTGGCAAAATATGGGGTGAACATCACCTTGCAAAAGGCAATGCGATTTCAACTGCCTGATTTTCTCTGCAACTTGCTTTTGTTCAGTTGAAATCCTCTGTTTGCAGCAAAACTCTCAACTCCTGGGCCCCTCACAACATGGATCAGAAAAATGACAGTCACCCACTGTGTTTCTATTGAATATTTGTTCCAGTGGCTGCTGCTGGATATAGGGAGTCAGGGCAAGACAATTACTGGGGTTTTTTTCAGATGGCTATTCCGAGGTCTCCGAGCATGCCCCAGCTCCCATAGCCTATTGAATGTGCCCTCAAGGCAGCTTCCCTTCCCTCTGCCATTCACAGCAGTACACCTGTTTTAATTCTTCTATGCACTATTGAAAGTCTCTAACTGAGCAAATAATTTTGTGGGGTAGAATCGTTCCCCTTCAACTAAAAAAACTTCTCCCAGCCCTTATAGAAACATGGGTAAAACACAGGCACAGAGAAAGGAAAAACTGAAGTTACTCCTGGAGGAGAGTGTCCAGAGATGAACGAGAGCCCTTCACTGTCAAGGATGGGACATGGTGCTGCTCTTCCTATCACAGGGAAAAACTCTGCTGCCATAATGTGTCTTTTTCCAGTATTTGTACATTTCTTTCTTTCCTTGCTAGCAAACTGACAAGATTAAGATACAGAAATACAAACCAGACATCAGAGAAATAAAACTGAAATAAAACCTGACTCCACGTAGCTTTTAGTGATACTGTTTGTAGGAGATGCCTGAATTGCAGTTATAAAACTAGTAAAAGGAGCTGAAGGGATAGCCCTCCCCAGCACTGCAGGCCTTGAATAAATCCCAGGTTGTCCTTGGGCATCAGGTGCTGCACACCTTTTTTTTTTTTTTTCCCTTAAACCACCAGTTTGAACACATGAAGAAGAGTTTACTTAAAAACAAACCGACAAATAATTAAGTTGTCTTTTAAAAAAAAATAATTTTTTTTTTAAAAATCAGTGATAACTCACGGTCTGAAGTCCGACTTTGGCAAGAAAGATCAATGAACGCTTCCCTCCTCTAAAGCCAGGCTGCCGCCTCAGGTGAACTGGCTCCCCAGCCTCCACATGATGGCTGTGCACGGGTCTCAGGGACAAGGAACCTGAAACAAGGCGTCTTGAAGGAGAAGCTTGGCTCCCGGAGGACATCTTTGGCCAAAACTATCTGGAAAAGCGCTGCATTTGCGCTGCCCTCGCACCGCCATGTGTGTGGCGAGGTGTTGGTGACAGGCGCCCATGTGAGGAGAGGCGCTGCCCGCCAAGTTCCAGATGGTTCCGCAGCAGCCCCACAGCCGGGCACTGCACAGCCCCTTGGCAGTGCCTCTGGGAAAAATGCATTCAAGAAAGGGCAAAAAGCCGCAACCAGCGAGGAGTGAGGGAAAAAAGTGTGAAAAACAGCCCTGCAAACACCGAGGTGAGAGAAAAAGGAGGAAGGGGAGGAGGTGCTCCAGGCACCAGAGCAGAGATCCCCCTGCAGCCTGTGGAGGAGAGGCCCCATGCCTGAGCTGAGGGGTATTTCCTGAAGGTGTGACTTATTTAAATTAATAATCATTACATTAATCATTTTTGAGAGATGGGAAACAATCAAAAGATTATTCCTGACGACTAAGCAAGCCTAAGTGCCATGAAAATGAGCTGTTCAGCATCATCACTACCAAAAATGAACTCACTTTGGATGTGAAATATGTCTGATGAACATGGTTAAAAAAAAAAAAGGAGGATTAATTTATCAAAGTGAATAAAATAAGAATTTTCTGACTGTCCAGCAGCTGTTTAATGGGGTATCTGCTATCAACTGGTAATTAAGAAGTGTAAAGGGGAGCAAATCCAGAGAGAGAACAGGAGTTGCTAAGTTCAGCGTAGCTCGGCTTTCCTGGACATCAGTCAGCTCAGCACAGCTCAAATCATGAAGACAAACCATCAGGAACTACACAAAAATAATTAGCAATAGATTGCAAAGGACTTCTGAAAGTATTTTACAGTATTAGATTGAAAGGAAATTTTGCATTTTCTCCTCATACGCATCCCAAACTAAAGCTCAGCTAGGAAGAAATTTAAGGGTCAGAAAGTTACAAACAGTGAGCAGGGAACTTTTTACTCAGCTACGCCTGCAGCTGGGCTGGAAACTTTTAGTCTGAGTCCTAACACACGTTTCAGAGAGAGGCATACAGTTTTGCTATGAAGACTGTGATGGGTTGACCCTGGCTGGATGCCAGGTGCCCACCAAAGCTGCTCTGTCACTCCCCCTCCTCAACCGGACAGGGGAGAGAAAATAAAATGAAAGGCTCGTGGGTCGAGATAAGGACAGGGAGATCACTCACCAATTACCGTCACGGGCAAAACAGACTCGACTTGGGGAAAAATTAATTTAATTTATTACTAGTCAAATCGAGCAGAATAATGAGAAATAAAACCAAATCTTAAAACACCTTCCCCCCACCCCTCCCTTCTTCCTGGGCTTAACTTTACTCCCGATTTTCTCTACCTCCTCCCCCGCAGTGGCACAGGGGGATGGGGAAGGGGGGTTTTGAGTCAGTTCATCACACATTGTCTCTGCCGCTCCTTCCTCCTCAGGGGAGGACTCCTCACACTCTTCCCCTGCTCCAGCGTGGGGTCCCTTCCACGGGAGATAGTCCTCCACGAACTCCTCCAATGTGAGTCCTTCCCACGGGCTGCAGTTCTTCACGAACTGCTCCAGCATGGGTCCCATCCATGGGGTGCAGTCCTTCAGGAACAGACTGCTCCAGCGTGGGTCCCCCACGGGGTCACAAGTCCTGCCAGCAAACCTGCTCTAGCGTGGGCTCCTCTCTCCACGGGTCCACAGGTCCTGCCAGGGGCCTGCTCCAGCGCGGGCTTCTCACAGTGTCACGGCGTCCTTCGGGCACATCCACCTGCTCCAGCGTGGTGGGGTCCTCCACGGGCTGCAGGTGGATATCTGCTCCACCGTTAACCTCCACGGGCTGCAGGGGGACAGCCTGCCTCACCATGGTCTTCACCACGGGCTGCAGGGGAATCTCCGCTCTGGCGCCTGGAGCACCTCCTCCCCCTCCTTCTTCACTGACCTTGGTGTCTGCGGAGTTGGTCCTCCCTCATATTCTCACTCCGCTCTCTCTGGCTGCAATTGCTACTCCCCTGTAACTTCTTTTGCCTTTCTTAAATATGTTATCACAGAGGCACTACCACTGTTGCTGATTGGCTTGGCCTTGGCCAGCGGTGGGTCTGTCTTGGAACCCGCTGGCATTAACTTTATCAGACATAGGGGAAGCTTCTAGCAGCTTCTCAGAGAAGCCACCCCTGTAGCCCCACCACCACCAAAACCTTACCACGCAAAACCAATACAAGACTTAAGGCAAAAGGACACACACCACATCTCTCAGTGAGCTGTTTCAACAGTTAATTCCCTCATTGTTAAAATCTGCCCTTTGTTTTGTAGCCTTCAGCTTTCAGCCTTCAAATCTCATCGCACCCTTGTGTGCTCGACTGAAGAGCTCTTTAGCTAAAGAAAACATGGCTACATTCAGTCTTTGATCAAATCACTTTTCAGTTTGCTCTTTGTCAAGCTGAATGGGCAGAGCTTCTGGGCAGCTCCCACATCTTTCATTTTGAAGGGCAATCACGGAAAATGCAAGGTGTTATTCCAGGAGCAGCTTCACAGGGGCTCAATACAGACCTTATCCTCTTGGCCCTACCTCTTTTAGAAGACCGCCATTTTTACACAGCAGTATCTTTTTCAGGACAAATAATCACACTAAAAGCAAGAAGCTAGGCATTCCCCCAGATTGGCACAAGATGCCAGCTATTCCCCAGCTCTGCATCTTGCATCCTGCGAATTCAGGGCAGCTCGCGCACTGACCAGAAGGGGATTAACACAGACCAAAAAACATTACCCGGTTACCCCTGCATCTGTCCCGGTGCATGAAAAGAAGAAAAATTATCAAAGACGGGGAAAAAGAAAGAACAGCACGTCAATGTGGGGAAAACAAAGCCACCATATCAACCACTAAAAAAAAACCAAGTAAAAAAGTTTGTCCCCAGGTGTTTGCCTTGCTGCAGGTTTCCATAATCAAGGATTGGTTAGCACTGTTTTTACAGGTGCTGAGAAAAGCAAGAGTTGGGGAAGGCTGCTAAAGTGCCTTTCAGTGACAGAGCAAGCAAGGGCTCGGGCTGGGTGTGCTGAGCACATCCACGTTGCTCCCTGCCTCCTGCACTGGTAGGCAAATAGATAGCAGCACTAGGAAGAAAAGACCAAACAATTAAAAATATTCAAATACACAACACAAAGAACTCCACTCACTTTAAAGCACTGCTTCATTTAGTGTCTGGGGTTTTTTTTCCCTTAATCTTAACCCGCTAACTCACTAATATTTTGCTTCAAAAATAACTAAAATAAAGAGTTCCCTCCTAGCTGTGGATATAAAGGGAGGCACAGACTGGAACTGTTTGATGTCCATTTCACTGCAATAAGTGGGTAAAAATGCAGATAAAAGTAAATGATGCATAATTATTATCACCATTAACACCATCTGTCATCACCCATGTGTGCTGGTGGGTACATTATTTATATTTTTTAATATATATACATATATATATATACATGCACACAAACCTGGATATAACCACCCCCAAACGGCGGATTCTTCAGGACAGAGTGTCTCTCTTTGCTCCGCAAACTGCAGCACCACAGTCCCAACCCTCTTTGAGCTGCTGGCTGCCCTTGTAACATACCTACCAGCACTCAGGGGAGACAACAGATGCAAAGCAACCCGCGGCTCGCAGCCCCTCCGGTCATCCGAGGGGGCAGAAGGGCTCCATAAGGCGACATCAGGCCCAAAGACTTCTCTTTATAAGGGCAAAAATAATGGTTTAAATATATGACATCCAGCTCCTCTAGGGAAAGGCCTCCTGTTTTATTCTACTCCCATGATGTCCCACAGCTGTGCCTTTGAACTAGACCTTTTTTCCATTGTGAAAGAGTTGTGACATTTTCTTTATTTAGCACTTGAGGTTTTATTTAAAAATACGAACCACCGAATTGTAAATCTTAACCAGGAACAAGAACCATCTGTGCATACTTATAAAGTACTCTGGCTGGAGATACATTAATGATGGAATATGGCACACATGCAAATTGCTGTTTGGGATATATTTTTAAAATGCTCTTTTTCTACAGAGGAGGCAAATGACTAATTGCTTCTGTTGCTTAGGTGCTTGAAGTGGAAAACGGGCATTTCTGCTGTTCTGCCTCCATTCCTAGGTGCTAAGCCCACACAGGTACAATAAAGATAAAGCAATCCACAAACGGTCGAGACCTTGGCACAAAATCCCTCCTTCCCCCTTTGCCCCCAGGCTAGATAATATCTGGACTAATTGCTGCCTGCATGTGTATGTCAAACTGTCCCAGATGTTTTATGATTTACTGTTGCAAAATGAAAATCGATCTAAAAACATGTGAATGAATCCAAGGTTAATCACACTTCTGCTACTGACTCCAGCTTCCCCACCGCACACCTTCAAACATAGGGGTTCTGCCCACATTTTGTCCTCATCCAAAACCAAATTTAGGTGCCTAAAGAGTTACCTAGTTGGAATTTAAGCCACCAAAGTCTAACCATGATCCTGAAAAACCATCACGCAGCTGTTGCCTACGCACAGCTCACCTAAACTCATCAGGCACCATGCTGGATTGCCAGCAAGTTTCCAGGTGCTCCAGTCCTGCTCTGCATGCTGGAAAATTGAAGCCAAGCCACTGGGTTTCTGCTCACATGCAATCCTAATAACAGCCTCAAAACAAGGAGTGCCTCACCCATTTCCCTTGGGCTTGCTCCAAGGCCTCCCATCTCCTGGGATTTCATGCCAAATGCAGTGGGAGCTGTTGCTCAGAGGGCAAGATGTGGTTATCGTCCTTGTCCTGTTGCGGTGGATCTGAACTCCTTCACTGAGCAATCCCAACACCAGGGAAGAGCATCGCTGACCCTCCTTCCAAACATTATAGCCATGCTGGAAGAAATTAAAGATGCCTTTGGCCAGGCAGGTAACCGGAAAGATCTTGTGTTCCTCCTTCTATTCCATAAATAAGCATATGCATTGAAAAATAATGCATGGTTGGACTGACCCTTTCCAGCTCATTGGCTGCAGAAAAGTAATTTGAAAATGACTTTAATACATATTTACCCAATGGACCAGAATGATTCACTTTGGCACATGAATATGCCTTATTAAAAGCTGCTTACACACAGGTTACTCAATCCAGCCCTTTTTTTCACCTATCCGAGGCACATATGAAATACTATGTTCATTACATGTAAGTCTGGGGCACCCAAGTTATTTCTCCTATCTCCTGCTAGAGAAAAGGAGGTGCCTTAAAAAGAGCATAATAAAAATAGTTACAATTAGTGTTGCAGATGCTATGAACTGGCCGAAGAAAGTCCATCTGTAACTGAAACCGAGGGATGAGTCAGCCTGGGGTGGCAAGACTTTAGCAGGGCCTGTTGTGATAGGACAAGGGGTAATGGTTTTAAACTAAAAGAGGGTAGATTCAGACTAGATATAAGGAAGACATTTTTTATGATGAGGGTGGTGAAACACTGGGACAGGTTGCCCAGAGAGGTGGTAGATGCCCCATCCCCGGAAACATTCCAGGTCAGGCTGGACAGGGCTCTGAGCAAGATGAAGATGTCCCTGCTCATTGCAGGGGGGTTGGACTAGATGACCTTTAAAGGTCCCTTCCCACCCAAATGATTCTATGATTCTTCCCACCCTCTGTATAAAGCTTCCCACAGAGGGTGCAGCCCCCCAGGGTGCAGAGACCCTTCTGCAACATGTTCGGAAAAGGCTCATTTTTCAGCAGGATAAGAAAACCTTTCCATTATCCTCATCCTCTGCGACAGGTCAGCACACCCGCTACGTGAGCCTGCATCGCTTTACGTGTTGGGGCCAAGTAGCGCCCGAGCAGCCTCGGGGAGAAGTGCCTTAATTGCCGGTAACGCAATAGCTCCACTTAGCACCCGCAAAGCAATTCAAAAATGGAATCAAACACTTTCTGGTTACACATTTAGGGAGCAGCCAGCTGTGTTGGCATGTTACTCCATTACTTAACCACTGGGTCATATATCTGTGACTACAGATGGCTTTTACATCCGCGCCTCTTAAGCAGCATCTGATACCATCACCGAACCCTGGCCCAAAGGGAGGGATGCATCCATTCTGACCAGAAAGACTTTTTTTTTTAAATTAAACACCCTCTCAGCCAAGGCATCAAAAGGTTTTTCTGCAGCCCAATTAGACCCATGGAAGCAGCCTTCCTCATCTCCAGCATGGGAAGCACTACCTGGCTGCAATTCAGCTGCAGCTCTGCCTTGTGAAGGGCAAAAATTGGCAAAGAAAATGACCTTTCCCCATTGATCTGTCACCAGCAGCCCAGGACACCCACACTGCTTCCCATGGAGTACTTCTAGCAATGTTTCTTAATGATATTTTTCCTCCAGCTCCCCTTCACCTGGGTCTTTTCTTCCAGGCATCTCCAAGGCACCCGCAGCCTCCAGCGGTGCCTGCAGAAACATCATCATGCAAGTACTTGCACCGTAAATCTGCTGGCCTTAACGCTGACATGGCTACAGCAGCTCAGCTGTTGGCTGCACAGGGAAGGTAATGCAGAAGATCAGCAAAAAGCGCTTTAGGCTACCTGAGACAACGTACCAGCAAAGTCAGTGACAGTTCAAAATATAAAAGCAGAATGGTCTTACAATCAGATCCATAGGGCATCAGCTTATCAAGTATCAATATGAAAGTATTCACGTTATGGATCCTGCTGTAGGCCAGGCACTCCATAGCACAGAGAAGAAATAGTACAGACCACAAACTCATGGCCTTGGCTTGCTGTACTTATGCAGGCTTCAACAAATGCCTCAGTGGACACTTGCAGTCTCTCATCCCTATCCTCAACCAGAAGCTAAACATCCAAATGTCTCGACTTTATCAGAACTACTCACTTGCTTAAATATTTTGATGCCTATGGTTATATAGTGAGAGATTGTTTTGTTCAAGGAAAACAATGATGGGTGAAAATTGTTTAAACCTCCTCAGGACGTATTTCCTTATTTGCATGCCTCCCACACAAGGGAAGCCACATATGGCAGCAAATCTTTTCCAAAATCTATTCTAATTGTAGAACAATCCTCCAAATTATTCCATGTTATTAAGGACCCATGATGTATAAAATGTGAGCAGTACCATACGACACACTTCAGGTTAACCAAAACAGCTTGTTTAACTCAAAATGAAACTTTTCATTCCATGTTTGAGGACAGGCTTTTCACCTTGCTGAAAGAATTTGCTCCCAAAATTAAAAACTGGGGCATTTCTTCTTAATTTCCCAATTTTCAACTTGTTTCCATACACTTCTTGAAAATATCTGTCCTTCTTTCTTTCACCCAAAACTGCTTCCAAAGCTCAGCACACACTTGCAAATAGAACATCAGCCCAAATCCCACTTTTATAGCAAATATTGCCCTCACCCCAGCAATTCTGCTACAGAAATGACACAGAAGCGAGGAGGGCGGGCTTTGCTTTCTTCCCATATAAATATTTCACTGGCTCAGACCCGATTTGCCTGGACAGTCAAGCCTTCTCTTTTCATTGATTACTCTGCTAACTTCTTACTAGTGCTGAAGATCACCTCCGTATCTTTAGAAAGAAAGTTGGAATAAACTTGGAAATGAAGAATTATTTAGTGGAGAGAAAAAGGAGCAAGGCTTCAATGCCTGGAGCAAAATTGGTTTGAAATCTTCATTCTAAAGCAGGATGGGTAAGGGGGAAGTTCCTGTTTTTTTTTTTTTAAGTTCCCTACCAAACATTTTTTTTCCTATGGTTTCTCGAAGCTATGAAGTGGGCTACCTCTCACTTCAGTAACAGGGCAACAAAAAAAAAGGAAAGGCTAAAGAGGATGCAGGGGAAAGAAAAAACCAGGCCATTTCAGAAAGCCCTCAAAAGAGAGGCAAAGAACAAATATTAATCTTCTCGTCCAACGAGAGCAGGAGGGGAGGATTAGTGTAACGAAGAGGACAGAGAAGAAGGATTTCTTTTTGCAGCCAAAGGGTACAATTACACATCTCTTAGGGGTTTACCTGGCAGGACTGCCCACAGAGTGACTTAATTGACAGAAAAAGCCAGGTTTTCAAAGAAACTCAGCTGCCAGCCCCTCCTATTAGCACCAGTAGCAGGGCCCTCCTTTTGAGTGTACAGCTACTGGATTTAGACGCTGCCTCCAGTCCTCTCTGAAATGAGTCCTAATAAAACACAGATGATGCTAACTGGCTGGAGTTTTCAAGCCTGCTACTCAGTTTGATCAAGGGTACTTATTTCTATTTCAGGATTTCCCAATGTTGTAGCTGAACCAGTTCAGAGTAAAGAATCAGGCAATAATGAAAATTACTCCATTTAGAAGTTAACATTTCTTACAGTTTACCATGATTAGAGATGTATTTAACCTGCCACCAGTGCTGGGGAGTACAGCATCATAGCAAGAAAAGCTGGTTGTTTTAAAACCTTTTGTCTTGAAAACGCATTCTCAAATCCATCAGTTGGAACAATGTTTCTTGCTAAAGAAGGAAAAAAACCCACACCCCAGAAATGAAAGACATGGAATGTAAACTATGGCAAAAAAACCATTCAGGTTAACATTTTGAACCCTGGCATTAGAAAATACAAAGTTATAGTTGCCATAGCGACTACAAATCAATTACTTTACACACAGCTATTACAATATTAAAGTAAACACGTCCGCAGTCAAAACTACTCTGAAACCTCATGGGGACTAAGTTAAAATTGTTGTGGAGCTCAGAGCACAGTGGTAATGTAAATGCATTATTACATGATTTTTTTCTTTAATTTTTTTTTGCTTTGCATTTCAATGTGTTTAAGCCCCTCAGCACTGCAGTGCAGTTGGATGGGGGGAAGTGGGATTTCTCCTCCCTAAAACCTGTCCGATTTGGCCTTACACAGGCCTGAATAGCTACAGGGGACCCCGGCAGTGGAGACTCTGATGGGCAAGGCCAGATCTGCGAGAAGACATCAAGTTTCATCAGGTCCTGCCACTCATCATGAGTCTCTCTACACCGCCTTTAAGGCTTAAGTATCTACACAAGGATGACGAGCACCTCCAAAAAGTCAGCTGCAAGGGTGAGCATGGCTCCCTCTTGCAGTGTGCCTGTTATGGGATGCCATTTACCCAAGCCCCAAATCCACAGGAATATCCACTAAAGCTAACACATTTTCATGCGCGTCCTAATGGCTCTTAGAAGCTGATTTCTACCCATGTTAAGAGTATCACTGTGGTTGCATACTGTGTTACAGCTCTAGCTGCTTTTTCTCTTAATAAGTGTCCTTTGGGGGACAGCAATGATGACAAAAATTCACATTTCTGAGCCAGGTGCACCCCATTCGGTCCAAATGTGGCACTTTGGACTTCCCTGGGGCCAGAGGGGGGTGAGCTCAGACCCATCCATGTAACCTAATCATTTGCGATGACATTCAGAAAGTCTGAAAGCTTATTGATTTGTTTTATAATCATATTGTACTTCCTTAAGAGCTGAACAAGTGCCTGATTTAAATGATTGGCTTGATTTTTTTTTTTCCCCTCCAGTTCATTTTAGCAAACGGTGATAGCACTTACTTATTGCCATTAACAGACATGGAATTTACATTTGGGCTTTCAGGTCTTCTACCCTGATAGAGGCAAATGTCAAAGCAAATGGGGACGATGCCTGAGAACCCACCTGACCTGCTTTTTTCTTAATTTTTAAACTGTTTTAATTTTTTTTTCTTTAATTTTTCTGCCTGCTAGAAGGCAACAGTGCTGTTTGTTTCTGCCCTCCCCCATTTTGCATTACCCTGTGTCTGCACAGGAATAAGCCAGGATGATGAGCATCAGCTACCATTTTGATTTAAAAGCTTATCCAATAAGCTAATGCTATTCTCCCAGTGTAGTTCAACTAGCCATCATTTTCCAAACACCAGGCAAAGTGCTGGGCCATGAACTGACACCCAAAATTATCAGACAGGAAAATATAGTTAAAAAAAAAGCATATGCCATGTGCCACAAAATTGTCTCTGTAAAGCTCCAGGTAGAAACTTATTTTCCCCATTTAATTAAAATGTTTAAAGTATGCTCAGAAAAAAAACCCTATTACCATTTTATTACAAACTTCTGGCTGTGCATCTTCTCCTCCGGCATTGCCTACAAGTGGGAAACAGGGGCCTGGGGGTAGCAAGGGGAATGGGGGCAGCCAGCACCCCAGGGAGAGAACAGTGCGGCCACCCAGCCCTCAGCCCTGAAGGATTGCTCAGGGTACAGGTGGGTGCTCCGGCAAAAAGCTTACCTGTTTTCCAGCATAATGTCATTAAAACCTTTGAGGATATTCGGTTCCAGTTGAGACAAATAAGCATTGCCCTGGGGAGGGGGGGCGGGAAGATGTTTCACTGGAAAATTCACAACCGGCTTTAGTGTTATAATAATACGATACCCTTTTCACCATGGATCCACAATTTTTTTGCTTTTCCAAGCACGACTGTTTTCCCACCTCTTTTCCCTTATATTCTCTCACATTCGTGTTTATCAGTTATGCACAGAAATAAAACTGGTTTATGGTGAATACCCTCATTAATGTGTTTTAAACACTGTTGACTTTAAAATGATCCACTCCAAAGCTCTAAAGGCATTTTCGAGATTAAAAGTATCATTCCTCTTTTAGCGCAAACAATGTGAAGGTGCCAGGTAGAAGGCAGAGATAGGGGAAAGCCATTTCCAAAGCTGAAAGGGATTCAGGAGATTTAGCTACAGCCTATCCAGCTTAAAATAAAGTTACAGCCCTGTCCTTTCCTATGGCTCACGTCTCTGACAGCAAACGTCATTAAAGCCATACAGAGAGGCATCGCTACTTGTTCTGAATCGCTGAAACTTGACGACCGAGAAAATAATGCCAGCTAATGCATCCCTCCAGGGCCAAGTCCTTTAGTGGATTTGGGTTTTTTTCTCCGTTTGGGCAGGGAATACTGCTAAGGGGAAGCAGTGCAGCAGGAGGAGATGTCTCTGGGCACTGGGTACACACCTTGGCGGTGTTGTCACAATTTAGATCTTGCCCTTGCTCTGAGGATTCAGGTAGTTTTCTGAAGGTGCTAAATGTCATTTAAGCTTTCAGATGCTTTAAATCAAGTTCCCAAGACGTACCAGAATGATCTCCTACCTCATTCACCTGCAATGAGCCTTAAACCTACTTCTGCACATGCACAACCGAAACTGCCTTTGCTTTCAAGTTCAGCTTCCCTCTTACTAAAAAAAAAACAAAAAAGCAAATTATTCATTTCGATGTCAGACCACACTAGGCGACTTCCATACTCGGCCCAGCTTTGCTGCATAAAAGTCTCCCTTCTTTTTGTGTTGGCAGAGGAAACCAGTTCGCGGTCCTTTCTGCAAGCCAGAGTGCTCCAGCCTTCCAGTAACTCACCTCTGCTTCTCTACAGCGTAATAATATTGCATTTTTTGGGACTCCATGCATAGTTGCTTCTGATTTTACCCCTGAGCCCATGCAGGTGGGCTGAGGAATCATTCCCAGGACCCGAATCAAAGCCGTCCATTCCTGTGGCTGCTCCCTGCTCCCGGCCCGCAGTGCCTGCCATGCATCTTCAGAGCAGTAACGAAGCTGTCAGTTGCAACCAGCCTTTGTGGATTACCCATATACATTTTGTTCCTGTAAAGCCTCTATTAAGGATGCCATTCCATGATACATATTTAAGTCAGTATCTCGGCACCACGGTTGCCTGCGTGAAAGAAACCAAGAAACTATTACTGTGAAATTGCCTGCAGCTCTCGAGCACAGGAGGTAGCAACTGGCTAATAGTTTCTTAGACAGCCCTGGCAGATGTGTCAGGTTGCTTCGCAACTGCACACCTCGTGGGATAGCAACGCACGCAAAGCTCCCCCCTCCTAGTGTCCCCAGCTGTAATTAATCCATAGCATCATTTCTGTAGTGTCAGCAGCACCATATGGACCAAGCACTATTTTGCAGGACTATCCACAGAGCAGGAAGACTGCAATTATGTGTCTGACTATTCTCCAGGGCAGCCACGGGTTGTTTTATGGAAGGCAGGAGAGTATGAAAGGGGTGTGATTGCCACGGATGTGGCTAAAAGGAGGAGGACGACCAGCGGAAGATGAAACAGTGGATAAAACTACCTCTCATCTTCTGTACTGCTACCGTCTTACACGACACTGCTTCCAGTCTTGCCTACAACATGAATCCAAGAAGGGCAGCTCCAACACAAAACATCTATTTGCCATTCAACTCACCACGTTGTCCACTGC
Source organism: Gymnogyps californianus (assembly GCF_018139145.2). Classification (NCBI taxonomy): domain Eukaryota; kingdom Metazoa; phylum Chordata; class Aves; order Accipitriformes; family Cathartidae; genus Gymnogyps; species Gymnogyps californianus. The sequence continues at coordinate 60,919,281 of NC_059474.1, read as the reverse complement.
ATGGTATGTGTTGAGCGAGCAGTTAAGAAGGGTGCAAGGACATATTACTTTGATACCAACATAACATCCTCCTCTTCCCAAAGCGTATAAAGGGCTCCAGGGAGTTCTCAATCAGAGCTGAGTGCCTCGTTTCCCACAGGTATTTAAGTCAATAGCAGTTATGAACCTTTACAGGTCTAGGCTTAGGTGCAAAACTCCTTTAATTGTCTTTGAAAGCCTACCCTAGAAAGAGAGAAACATTTTTTAAGACAGAACAGCCTCTTTAACCCTGTATTAAAATCATTTTGTTGGCAATGCCATTATTTACCAATTATCTACTTAATTTATACGTCTATATTATATTCATAATCACATTACATATAAGCTGATTTACTCAAGGAGACAGCTAAGATTAAACTGTGTTTCACTGGTGGCATCAGCATTGCAACAGCAAAACTCACTCCAGAACCCTAAAGGAGAGGTCAGTGGGTCCTCGTGCTCCCATCAGCAGCCCCAAACCGCCCCGTTGGCAGGAAGACGCTGCATTAGCTGTGCCCTGGTGCGCTGGGCAATGCATGTCAGCTGCCTCCAAGGCTCCCAGAAAACCCTACCAAAACAAAAAATGAAAGCACTGTTTCCTTCCTTCCTTCCTTCTGCCCTCCCCCCAAATTTGATGTTTACCAGGAACGCTTTTGTCATCAATTCAATGCAGGGAAAAAGAGTTTATACTTAAAAAATAATAACAACTGCTTGTATTTGAATACGCCTTATAGAGACAGTTGAAATAAAGCAGTTATGATCTCTGTGACAGTCGCTACTGCTAATGCCTATCATAAAAGCCAGTAAGGAGGCAGATACGTTGATTTATCATGCATTGCTGCTCCCATATATCTACTTTCGAATAAAAATCTGTGGAATTATTGCTAACACTGAGCTTCATGTGCCCATATTTGTATTGCTAACCTCTCCTGGAAGATTTCAAAGCTTTATTTATGGGAGGCTTTTATCTACCCCTAGGAAAAGCACTCGCAACGGGAGCATGCCTGCCCCTGAGACTCGAACCCGTTAAGAGTACAGATTTATACCACCCAAACTCCCCAGTGAAGAAACATGCTCTTTATCTAAGCTCTCCATTAAAGCATGGCTCCAACTCATGCTTGCTGGCACTGAGGATACTGGTGACCAGGGATTTTTGTATGAGCCCCAGATAAGTCCTCCAGCACCATCTCTTCAGGCAGGACTTCATGTATCACCTAAGATCAAGCCCTCCTTCTAAAGCACTTAAGGTTTGTTTCACAGCCGTGTTTTTTTCCTCCCCAATGCATTGCTTTCTTACCTGCTTTTTAATCTTATCATATAAGGATTTTTTTTAGATTTTAGAATTTTTAATTTTTTTTTTTTTTTTTTTTTTTTTTTTTTAGATTTTCCTACCTACACAGAGCATGTGCTGAGAGGAGCAACGCGTTATTTTGAGCCAAACTATCTTAACTATACTCTTCAGGACAAAGTGGTTCCCTATCTTTTCTCTACAACTCTTGCAGATTATGATGAATTTTGCCAGATTTAAGAACCAAAGAAACATACCACGTGCCACGCTTAAGAGCTACAAGGTTGTGAGATGAAAAAGGTTGATGCTTTGGAGAAAAACACTGGTATTTCCCATGCAAGGCCTGCTTGAGGACGGAGGTGGATGCAGCGAGAAGCGAATTCCTGTTTCCTGCAGCAGTTTGGACCTTTGTCCATCCTACCATGCCCCTCCAAACCCCCGAATTCATGCTGAGAGCACATCACCTATGTCCGTCTTCAACTGGCATGTTGTCACAGCTTTGACTCCAATCACAGGGAAGGATCAGCACGCAGTGCTGAGCCAAAATGCTTCTTTTGGGACAAATATCCTGAGCCAGAGCTGTCTCTTTGGAAATATCTCTACACTGGGATTCTTTTCCAGGTTTGGGACACCATGCCCTGTCCATGGTTTTGCAAAATCTCAGCAAGCAATCGTACAATATGTGATCCCATGGGCACAGCACTGAAGGGGACATGCAAAGGACAACATGCTCGATACGTGGCATTTCTTAAGGGGAGGATTCGTACAGCACCCAGCAAGAGTTATCTTCCAAAAGTTAACTGCTGCTCTGTTTCCTGCCTTGAAACCAAACTGCGGCCCCCTGGTACCTGCTCCATCGCAGCCAAAAAGTAGAGATCACTCTTAGTTGGGGATGAAGCACAACTCTGACCAAAAAGTAATTAGCATTGGCTAATTAATGAGACTACCTGCATGCGTGGATTTTCTAAACCACAGGCAAGGATAGCCCATGGGAAAGCAAAGCCCAGTATGCACATATTGCTCCCCAAAAGGGGAGAGACACTAAGGCAGCAAAGTCAGCCCACCTTCACCATCCTTTCAATTTGCCTTGGGATAGTATCGGTGTTGTAAACTGCTGTGGTTTAACCCCAGTCAGCAACTAAGCACCACGCAGCCGCTTTGCCCTCCCCTCTCCCAGTGGGATGGGGAGGAGGAGGGGAAAAAAAAAAAAGTAAGACTCATGGGTTGAGATAAGAACAGTTTAATAACTAAAGTAAAATAAAATACACTACTAACTAAGATAATAATAATATAATAATAATAATAATAACTCTAATGAAAAGGACTCTAACAAAAAAAAGGAAATAACACCCAAGAAAAGACAAGTGATGCACAATGCAGTTGCTCACCACCGCTGACCAATGCCCAAGCAGCGATCCGCGCCTCCCGGCAAACTCCCCCCTGTTTATATACTGGGCATGAGTTCCATGGTATGGAATACCCCTTTGGCTAGTTCAGGTCAGCTGCCCTGGCTATGCTCCCTCCCAGCTTCTTGCACGCCTGCTTGCTGGCAGAGCATGGGAAACTGGAAAACCCTTGACTTAGGATAAGTGCTACTTAGCAACAACTAAAACATCAGAGTGTTATCAACAGTATTCTCACACTAAATCCAACACACACTGTGCTAGCTACTAAGAAGAAAATTAACTATCCCAGCTGAAACCAGGACAACATGGAAAAGGCAGAACTTGTAATCAACCTCACACAAAAAAATATACACCAGGTAAACCTTGAGGGCATCAGGAATGAGATGTACTTACTCAGTACCAGCAGCATGATGTCCTGGCTTCACTGAACTCAACACACCTTTTGCTATGAGATCCTGAGCTTTCTCGTTATCATTTTAACTGCACTTTGCTGGGGCTGGCTTTGGAGAATCACTTAAAAATTACAGTTAGGTGAAGAGTGAATTCTCGTCTGTCTCCCCTGTAGAAAAAAAAAATATGGAAAGTCTTAAAAGAAGAATAACTTTATTCCACTTCAGCTATCCAAACCAAAATGAAAAACAGTTTAAATTCAGGGGTTTTGTTGTGTACTTGTCAAAAACACTTTATATGGAGGGAAAAAAAAACACACAGAAAGAATCACGAACAGTTTCTCCCAGACAAATTTTCATTTTTGATTAAATCTATTTCTGATGTGCTCGAGGATGAAAGATTCTCAAGTCTAGGAAATAAGTGTGTGAGCAACTTCCAAGAATAATCAGGATTTACAATGACCTTTTATTCTAGGCAAGCAAAGGCAAGTGGTATGATGGATACAGAAAAAAATTACTGAGAAACAAGGAAATTTGCACCCAGCACCAGCAGCAGCGAAGGGGGCACTGAAATGTGCTCGCTTTATACAGAGGGCTACAGTGCCATGTTATTGCAGACAAATGAAGGGCTTGTATTAAAAATGCATAATTTAATCAAGAGAAAAACTACTAATCAGATGGAAATATGCAGACCTGATATTGGTTTTTTAATATTAGTGTTATTAAATTCTGCTATAGTTTCTTACAGAATCACCCAAATGTAAATTAATATAAGGAGAAACAGTTAACAAAATTACAGGACCAGATCAAACATTCCTGCTCATTCGCAAGCATCCCACTGACTTGCGATATTAGGGATGGCATAAAAGGCTTAGTATAAAATACTACACGCGCTGATCTAACAGTATTTTCCCCTGTCAGAGCAGCTTGAAACGAGCCCCGACACAGTTGTTGGCGCCAGGCGAACGGGAGCTGAGGTTTGGTGCCAGCGTAAGTCTCTGCCTTGGCCCAACACAGAGCTGCCGCCTCCGTGTTCCATAACGTGAGCATGGCCAGAGGGCTGCCAGCTCCACCCGAAATTGGCCCATGCTGCGAGGAGCAGGAACTTATTCCCTGGACATATTCAGCCTCCAGAATTGATACCTGCCCTGAGAAAACAGGGCTGAACAATCCTCTAATTTAACACGTTACAAAGCATTAAAAATATCCTCCATTTGTGCATGCACAAATGATGTGACACTCATCGCCTCTTCTCAGCATCTCTTGGGCTTGTGGCGCCTGCCCTTACCCAGGGCTCTTCCACCGCCAGTGCTAACGCGCGAGTTTGCAACTTGCCCATTTTACACGAGGGCAAAACAGCCGGGCAGAAAGGGACTGTCACTTGCCAAGTGAAATGGCGCCTTGGGGTTAAAGCTAGGAAAAGACCCCAAGTCCCTTTTCTCATTTGAGCATTTCTGATGTGGCAAGCCTCAGCAGAGAGAGAGATAGGCTTGTCTTGAAGCTCCGCCAAGGAACTTGGGGCTCACATTTCAGACTACGCGCCTGTTTCGCTCTGCTCGAGTTACAGCAAGAAAGTCACTCTAACACCTTTCTTCCAGAAAATGAGGAATTATTAATATTGACTTGGTTTATAAGAGCGCCTAGAGGCCCTGGCCCCACTGTTTCAAGCAGCGCAGAAACACCAGAAAAATTACACTTACGTAACTTTTTTTCCCCTTGTCAATTAGAACATAAACACTGTACAGCAGAGACTCTTTCTTTTCGTTTGCACAGCACCTTGTACCATAAGGTCCTGATCTTTCAGGCATATCTGAATGCACACAAAGAGGATCAGAACAGGCACTGAGCACTTAACGTTAACACTGATTCCCACCGACACTTTATTTGATATCCACGTATGAGAGAAAGAGAAGATGCACAGCAGGAAAGCAAGGGAAATTAAACAGCATGCGTGACCGGTAATACACAAAATTGCTCATTTTGCAAAAATAGCTGTAGAGTCTTTTAGACCGAAAGCTGATGTGTCAGTCTCACTTCCTACTTCTTTTTCATTTTATGTTATTTACCATATGAGTGTTTGTGACACTACTCGCACCAGCGGATAAATAAAGCCAAGCCAGATTCCCTCTGCTTCCTTTCTTCCCCATTTTTGCCAGCTGGTACCTCCCCCGATCGTAGGTCCTGCATGAGCACAACACCGTAGCACTGCACACACGAGGCCACCAGCAGCATCAGGTAACGGCCAGGAAGCTGCTGCTGCTGCTCTCGATTCCCTGCTACGTTACACCAGTGTTAATGAGGAGTAAATAATAATAATTAATCAGCTTTCTTCAGTTGACAGTAAGGCGTTCAATAATCACTGAAGCCACTGGCAACTCAGGGTTGGTTTCCAGAGGCCCCTGCCTAGCAAACGTTGCAATACTGCAAACACCATATATTCTGGAAGAGCAACTCTATGGTATAAACTTCAAAGCACCCCATCCTGCCGGATTAGGAAATCCTTTGCAGATGGCAGATGAATGAAGCTGGAGGGGACACTCGCCCTCATGGGTTACAGCCTGTCTCATGCAGCGTGTGCCTGGGCTTGACATCACCTGTCTAACCAAAGAAATACTACAGCAGAGCCCTTCTGGCTCGCAGGGTGGGTCAGGAGCTAGCAGATGCAGGTAAATCCTCAGGGGGTCGTGGGCACCCCGGCCGAAAGGGTTGCATTAAGCCGTGCTGCCGCACGATTAGAGCTGGTTCAGGCAACGTCCCTCTGAGCTCCAATCCCGCCTCAGTTTTGCTTCCTACCATAGCAGCATATCCTCCAAAAGGAGGAGCCCAGCTCCCTCTAAAGTCAAGTTCCCTGCAATCCCCAGAGAAATCTCACAGGTTTAGGAGAAGCAGCCAAAGCACAGTGCTATAACCAGGCCCAGCAGCGCGGTGATGGGGGGGGCTTACACATTTGCGCCGCTCACACGAGATCCCTGCTAGGCAGCAACAAAATCCTAAACAATCTTCCAAGCTAATGCACAGAGCAGTGCCTTCGTCTTGCTGTAAACATTTCTGGCTTTAACCAATATGTTAGGCAGAGTTATTCCTCACTGATCTGAGCCAGGAAACATGGGGTAGTTCCCAGGCCAACAAGCGTTGTCCCAGATGGTTTCTCCTGTCTGTGACACAGAGCTGGCACCACCATCCTCATATTTGAGGACTTTTGCTGTCCCGACCCTTCTAATAACTGTGCAATAGAGCAGTGCTATTACCCAGGACTGAGATATGACCCGAGGAGTCAGGAGGCAAAAGCACTCAGGCAGATTGATGACAGAGTGCAGACGGGACCCTGCCCCTCAGCTGGAATCAGATGTCATTGGCTTGGTTGCTGATAAGCACGAAATTTAGGAAGATCCCCAGTAAAATGTAGTAGCTAAAGGCATACCATTTCCTGAAACTCTTAAAAGACCAAAGCACTGGTATTACCCACTCTGTTTCCATTGCCTTTTTGATGTCCCCTTTATTCCATGGAGGCTGCTACAGAGTTAACAGCTAGGAATTGAAAACGTGGAAGGAATACGTATGAGCAAATCAAGAGGACAGTTCTGTAACTTCTTGAAGGTTTTGGAAACAAAACACTGGAAGGAAGACTTCACAACTGAATTCCACTTCATTAGAGGGAGAACCATTTCTAAAAGAAGAAATAATCATCAAGATGGAAATACAACAGCTGAGCAACAGGTCTGGAAGGGAAAAAAAGATGGGGCTTTCTGCTGAAAGCCTTGCAGCAGCCTTGTCCTACACTTTATTGGCCTCTAGTGGAAAACAGAAGCTATGTCTTGCGATCACAAAACTTCACGTACAGAGCATAGGGGAAAATATACCACTCCCCACACAGAGTTTGAATACATACCTGACAAAGGAATGCAAGGCATGCGACTAAAAAGGATGACTATTCTGCATTAGCGACTTACACAGGATTGGTATTGCTATCATTCAGGGAAAACATTGAGTTAAATATTAGTTCTTTTCTACATATGTTCCCATTCAGGTGTGCCTCTTAACTGTCTGCCATAAAAGAAATAAAATTTCACCTGCAGAGGCACTAAGTTTGTCGATATTTGAGCTAGAAGCTCCAAGCCATTGTATGTGCTCCACTGAATGTTAACCCTTGTAGCACTCAGACCGCAGCAGTTTAGTTATAAAGTAGACTCTAAAATCAAGAGTTCAGTTGCTATCTTCTGTAAGCACAGGCTCTCGAAATGAAAACATATGCCTGTATGGAGCAGACAGTGATTCTGACAGCAGTTCTGCCTAGGTATAAATTTAGCAATTCAAAACCCATGGCTCCAGTTTCCATGGATATAAACAAGATGACAACTCTCCTCAATTAATTAAAAATACAAACCAGAATCAAAAGAAAGCACTAAGTAGGATCACAGGAACAAACCTCTGAAAAGGTAAGTCAATGGAGGGCAGTAGGCTCAGCGCAGAGATACCAGATAACATAAAAGAGCAAGTCATCTGTTGGACAGAGCAGAGCTCTCAAAAATAGAGCCAGCTAAAAAGCGAACGCTGCCCCCAGCAGAACTGTGCGCACCAACAACAAACAGACACCTCCTGAGCAGAGAAGGGATGCAGACCGCTGGCGGTTGCTGGCCTCCTTCGGCTGACTCTAACTCTCTGTGCATCCCTCCAACAGCTCTGTAAGCTTGGCTTGGTTTCCTCCCTCCTCCAACGCCTGCCTTCTGGAGCCCAGGACAGCGCGGCAAGGTTTGCTCCCCGGGAAACAGCATCCGTCACGGCAGCCTTGAGGTGGTGGAAGGCGGATGGCAGCACCGTACTCGGCACCGAGCGGGCCGCTTGGCTGGTGTTCAGCAGAGGCACGGCCTTGCATCCCTCTCCAAGGATGTGCCTTCGATCCTCTGCAGAGGCTTGGCACTCGGGAACCTCGGTCCACAGGGAAAGGGAAAAGAGCAACAGGCACTCTCAAACCTGGGAAAAAACTTATTCAAAACATATTTTCAGTGCATTTTGACTACTTTGTGTCCGTTTGCTCCTGCATCCATTTTACCAGCCTCTACGCTAGCCTAGGGTACGGGAGCATGCCCTTAGAAGCTTCTCTGGAGGGTGAACTGCCAAAAAAAAAAAAGGCAAACAAACAAAAAAAACCCGTGCCAAAACAACACAGCATTCATTCATTCAGAGTGAGCTGATGTGAGCTACCTAACAAATCTGAAAAAAACATTTTTGAAAGGCAAGTGCAGTCTTCTGACTTGTTTGTTCTGGTCAAATTGCTTGCGTTCCCTGTTTACCTTCAAGGAGAGAAGGGAAGAGACACCAATGGCCAAAAGCCACCACGTTAATATTTTTTGCCAGTTCAGAAGTGTTCACACCACCCACCCTGTGTGTGTGTAAGTGCAAGAGAGAAATGTAAGCAGCAGCAGGGAAACTCTAGGCAGTAAATACCAGGCTACCTCTTGCTCAAGTTCCCTTGGCTCAGTGCTAGTCCAAGTGTCTTTTTTTCTGCACCATTTAGCAGAGTAACCTAAAGCAGGCTGATTTTTACGCCATAAATGTAAAATAAACCAGCACAGGACTTTGACCCCATGAATCCTCAGGGCTGGCTGAACTCCCATCCGTAAATCCTACAGATTAGTTACATTATGTTTATTTCCTTCATGAGGAAAGGAAAAAAAAAAAAAGAAAAAAGATTAAATACAACCAGTCTGAGCTGGAAATAGGCTTCTCTGTGCCTCTTGCACAGACTGGGATCTCAGAAAGAGCAGTAGAAAGCAGATACGATGGCAGTAGGACTGGTGTGTGGCAGAGCTTCACCAGGCTGGGGCAGCACCAGAAGCAAAGCAAGGTTATTGTGGCACAGGAAAGCTTTGCCCAGCGTCAAGAGAGGCAGCCGGGAGAGCTTTCCACACCTCGTCCTTCGGCTTTCTTTTTGCACAACATAATGAACTCCACTTTACAGTCTTAATTCCTTAGGCTGCAAAACATTTGGCACTGGTTTGATATATATTCTTTTGGCTAAGCATGTGTATGGATAATACCCAGTCCAAAACAGAAAAGGAAAAAAAAATAAAAATAACGCGATCCTTCTTAACAGACAAGTTAAACCTGCTTATCTGCAGAGGAATGAGAGTCTTATTTTAGTAATAGCTGAATCACATGAGAAAGCAGTCACAGTTGTGCACCAGCAGACCACATACCAGTGTGACCAAGTTGCTTCCTACAGGAGAGGAAGATCCTTTTAACTCAATATACTGAAAATACACAAGACATTCACATGGTAAAACCAGCCCTGAGCTGCCAAAGACGTGTAATAAACGTGACTTTCAATGATCTCTTCTACCACCACTGGCCAACATGGAGCTTCTGATGCTGCTCTCAAGTCCCAGGTACAAGCATTCGCCTTTACACCCACCACATCTCAAGGTGTGCACACAAATGAGCACACGAGCTCACAACTGGCTTGGTAATCCCCGAGCAGTGACTCCGTGGCTCGCGGCACATGCCGAGCAAGTAACTGATGTGCCGTGCCTGCAACTGGGCTACAGTATAACCACCGGCACCTTTGCTCGGTCCTGGGCCACTGGATAACCTGCCTCCTCCTGCTGTGCAGCAGAGAAAGCCAGCTGATTGGGATAATTTTTAAGACCAGTACTTTGCTTTTTATCTACTAACATAAAAAAAATTTAAGTTGAATTCTTTTACACGCAAGAGAAATTCAGCCTCAGCTTCTGTTGTGCTCTCTATGAATTGTGCGCCTTACCTGTTTATCACTTCTTACAACTCCTGAAACTTTTTAGACCTTCCAGTGACATGACAAACTTGAAACAGTACATCTACGATCACTGGAGGAACTGAAAAAACACCGCACCACCACCCCCAAAAAAAAGAACCAATACAAAGATACAAGACAAAGAAGCTCCTTGCTTCCTAAGAGTTAATATTGGGTCACCGAACAGGTTTTACTGGAACTGCCCTCCTTCTGTGAAGTTATGACTGAGTCTAATTGGCATAGGAAGGGCACACGTTCTGATTCTTCCAGGTTAAGGCAGGTAAAAGAAAAAGATGTATTAACAATCTTCCTGCTTATCAAAATACAGTACACGATATATGCAGTTATTGCTCTGTTTCAGTCCAATGCATTGATTTGATCCAATTAACAAGAAACTGTGACGGAATGGACTGTCCTGCATGAAAGCATCTCCAAAACACTGCAGTGAAGAAAAGCAGTAACGATTCCTCGTGTCAGACCGCGAGCACAAGAGAGCACAACCCCATCTGAACAGTCAAGATGAGGAAAGAGAGTCCCCAGATCCATGTCCTGCTTGAGGGATCCTACAAAGCAACCTACGCAGCAGCTGACCAGAACAGAACAGCGCTCAAGTGGCATCAGTTCTGGGCCCTCTGCAAGAAGGCAGTGCCACCCTCCCCTTCCCGTTTTGCACAGCCCAGGGGCACAAGTGTAGTGGACGTGTGGGCGCTTACCCAGGCACGCAGAAGAGGCAGCAGACGGCTGAGCGTTAGAGCCAGATTCTCCGCTGCTTTAGTTAATGGTAAAATACTCACCGGAATTGAGACAGGGCTTCAAGAACCACGAGAACTGCAGGTCGAAAGCCTGCATTTCAGCAAGGCTCTCACCAGCAAAATGCTAACAAGTGCTGCTTGGGCGGGGTTGATGGGAATGAATGTTGCAAATGGAGCTTATAGAACCTTCCAGGACTGGAAAACCCCTCCTGCTCCCTTCTCTGCAGCATTTAAATAACTTAATACACTATCATTCATAGCATAGTACGCTGTTGTTCAGGAGAAGATTTTTTTTCCTCACCCTCTCACCTCCCAAAATTGTTTTGGTTTCAAAATTGTTTTAATACCGATTCAGATCCCCAAGTTTTAAATGCTGGACAACTCTACAACACTTAGCTTGTAACAAAAACAGTGGGTTCAGATGAGGCAATGATACTTAAAAAAAACCCCAACCAACCAACCACCACCACCAAAAAGAAACCCAACAACTACCACCCAGCACAGCATACTTGAGTCCAATTTGGATTTTAAATCATTCCTAGGGAGACCTATTTTTACTACCCACAGTAAAGATTTTTGCAAAAATGAGCTCGTTGCTGTGGAATTAATAGTAGATCTATGCAGATTGATATTCCCAGGAGATAAAGGGAAAGGGAAAAATATTAAAAACTGATGCTCCTGGCAAATGAAAAACTAATGGACCACATTTTCCCGAAGGGATGGGAGGTGCTTTCATTTTATTTCACTCTGATGACTATGCGAGACCTGCCATAATAGGTAACTCTCAGGGAGCACCATCTCCAGCTAAACGGAAACACCTTGAAAATTTCATAGAGAATGTGGAGGAGAGTGTAAGTCATCACATACCAAATCTGAAGAGCACTGAATGATCACGACACTGCAGCAGAATGTAGCTCTATTTATGATTTACCTGAAGACCAAAAGAACTCTGCAGCATTTCAACCCGGAGTTTCTGTGTAACTATGGCAGGAACAGCAGGGATTCGAAGTGCAACCAAAGCCACTGTCAACTAGGAACGTTGTTTTTTCAAAGCTAATCCGTATCAGCATCTGAGATTCAACAAGGCTAAGTGCTGGGTCCTGCACTTGGGTCACAACAACTCCATGCAACACTACAGGCTTGGGGAAGAGTGGCTGGAAAGCTGCCCAGCGGAAAAGGACCTGGGGGTGTTGGTCGACAGCCAGCTGAATACAAGCCGGCAGTGTGCCCAGGTGGCCAAGAAGGCCAACAGCATCCTGGCTTGTATCAGAAATAGTGTGGCCAGCAGGACTAGGGAAGCGATTGTCCCCCTGTACTCAGCACTGGTGAGGCCGCACCTCGAATACTGTGTTCAGTTTTGGGCTCCTCACTACAGGAAAGACATTGAGGTGCTGGAGCGTGTCCAAAGGAGAGCAACAAAGCTGGTGAAGGGTCTAGAGCACAAGTCTTATGAGGGGCAGCTGAGGGAACTGGGGTTGTCTAGTCTGGAGAAAAGGAGGCTGAGGGGAGACCTTATTGCTCTCTCCAGCTACCTGAAAGCAGGTTGTAGCGAGGTGGGTGTCGGTCTCTTTTCCCAAGCAACAAGTGATAGGACAAGAGGAAACAGCCTCAAGTGGCACCAGGGGAGGTTTAGATTGGATATTAGGAAAAATTTCATCACCAAAAGGGTTGTCAAGCATTGGAACAGGCTGCCCGGGGAAGTGGTTGAGTGACCATCCCTGGAGGTATTTAGAAGTTGTGTAGATGTGGCGCTTAGGGACATGGTTTAGTGGTGGACTTGGGAGTAGTGTTAGGTTAACAGCTGGACTTGATGATCTTAAGGGTCTTTTCCAACCTAAACGATTCCATGATTCTAGTCTATGAAAAATATTTTACTTTCAAACTCCTTTTAAGAGTTTCAACAACTCCAATGGAACAGTTGAAGGATTTCACTGTTGGTGACATCCTTCAAGCCACTGAAGGTAACTCACATTATTGATAAATATTTACAAGTCAAACTCATGCAATTACCTACATTTTCAAAACCACACGGACTACTAGAAAATTATTTTTTAAATTATTTTGAAATCAAAGAAATCAAAACTGATTTGCATTATTTAATATTTATTGATACAAAAGAAAAAATAATTTGTAACAAACCATGTATTTACAATTTACACTGAAGAAAGATATTTTAAGATCAATGAAACAACATGCCCCTAAAACTGGGGTGTATTTCCAGTTGGACGGTAGTTACAATGTTCTTTAGAACTCCTTTGCATTAGATGATCTTCAATTTGCAGGCAAAGTTATGGGGAAGAGGTCTCCAACAACATGCTTCTTGCTTTTGGTCTAAATTATAAAAAGAATAGAAATTAGTTCAAATTAACACTGTTAAAAAGAAGCCTATCTGACCGTGCCATAGTATTAGGGAGTTACTAGGCAGTAAAGTGGAACAACTGCAAATTGTATTCACAGCAGCAAGGACATTAGAGCATTCACCTACTCCAGTGGCAAATCAATAAAAATAGTATAATTTCAATTATGCTCAAAAGAGCACATTAGCCTAATTCAATTTAACTAACAGTGGTCTCTAACAAATGCGTTCCTCTGTGCAAAGTTTGGAGTTGTCAAACCCACACCTGGTTGTGACACTGACGCTTGTTCTGCACCTATTTTCTTAGGCTGTCTCCAATATGAAATGTTGTATTTTGTGGAGGACCAGAAGGCCTCAGTAGTTAATGTGCGTGTGAGTTTCATGCTATTTATATAAAAATCTTGTGTGTATTTCAATTCACTTAGGCTCACATTTAGACAAATGGTCCATGATCTATGATTTACAGTCCCAAAGGCCACACAAAGCTGCCGACATTAGGGAAGAGTCCAAGAATTAAAGCTGTTGCCAACAGAGAGTAACATCTGATGCAACTCACCACATCAAGTGACAGCTGAGGACTATTACTCCAGATGTAGAGTTACATGGAAAAAGCAGCCACTTGATAGCCTGGACTGCACAAGATGCCAAATTTTCAAGCTGGTTTAAAGCCCGCATAAAGGATGAAGACCGCTGTTAAGACTTGCAAGTGAAAATAACAGCCCACTATCAAAACACCTTATACTAAAATGTTTTGGGGTATATATGCAGAAAATTGTTAGCTAATTCCCCAAAACTGATCAGTGGACTTCTCATCAAACCCAGGTATGTGTCTTCCTTAGAGAGACACCTCAGAGCTAAGACCAGAAGGGGAAAGTTAAAGCTGACGGTTGTGACACAACTTAGTATGCGCATTTCGTCTTTTACGATAGAGAAAGGGAAAACGGTGGCTGTTCACCAGTGGCCAAGCGCTCTGGCACACCCCACACACTTCCGGCTGGCACATTCATGGCCTGCTGCGTGACACGGAAAAGGCCCTCCACTTGAGGTCTACGGCATAAGGGTCCTCCCAACACAAGCGTGAACTAAAGTTACAGAAGAGCAGCTTCCATAGCATGGGAGTCTCCGATTTCACAGGATGGTTGAGGTTGGAAGGGACCTCTGGAGGTCATCTGGTCCAACCCTGCTGCTCAAGCAGGACCACCTAGAGCCGGTTGCCCTGGATTCAGATAAGCTCTCTTTCCCCCCCATATGAGCTTCTGTCTCCTGATCTCTTCTGTACCTCTTGACCTCTCCACAGCAACCACAGTGATAAGAATGAGGATGCCAAGTGTGTACACAAACACTCTAATGGATTTTGCAAATACACACTCCTACCCACGGGCAATAAGTAGGGTAGAACGGAGATGGCAGGTTCTGAACTGTGTGGACAGAGCTGTTCCACATGGAAGGATAAGTCAAATGAGCTTGGTCAGGTCTCAGCTCTCTCTCTAAGACAAATGTATGAAGGTGATCCTGAAGGGCCACCCGGCTCCTTCCAGCTTATTCAGTCCAGGCTCCTCCTTAGACACCGCAGAAACATCAAAAACCAGGAAGATTATTTTCTCTCTATTTACCAGAAAAGTCAGGCAGCAATGGGGTGTGAGAGGGCATATGCGTCCACATCCATATCTGCAGTAGTGGGCACGCACTGCCATGCTAGACCTCTGTGCCAAAACCAGCTGGTGCCAAACGGCTTTCCCACTGGCAAGAGGAATGAAGATGTAAGAGCAGGTAAATGCCCGGACTAGCCTGCCAATACAAAATCAGGGTATGGCGTGGTGCCTAAGTGATGGCAGAGCCATGGCAAGATTGTGCCAAGGCAAAGGAAGTCACCGGCACGCCGAGTTAGTGCTACAAGAAGAGCAAAAGCACAATGCTACGATGCACTGGGATAAGTCTGGCTGGGGGGAATGGTGCTGGGACGGATTCTTTCAGCACTGCAGAGCCAGCCTCAACAGATGGATGAGGCCCAAGGGCAACCATGTGGGCCTGAAGCAGTCTCAGTTCTGCTTCTGCAGTCTGGAAAACGGCAGATGACGACGATAAACGCCTCGCCAGCGACATCCTAAGCTGACCTTCTTGGGATTAAAACTACCCAAAAGTCTTTCAAAGAATGGAGGAAGCCAAAGGAAGCTTTGCATCACTTCTCTGAGCGAGAAAATTGGGAGCTTTGCCAAGCCCTGTACAAAGCTTGAAGGGGAGGTAGCAAAGGAACCTTCAGGCACAAGAACACCTCTGAAATAATTCAAATGCCTGGAACCGAGTTAGAAAAAAACGATACAAGCCTTGCAAGTGGCACAAAGACAAAAAAGAAACCTTTGGTAAGGGAAATGCATTCAAAAAAGGCAAGAAATTAGTTGAGGCAGCAAAACAAAAAATGAAGGAGCAGACTGAAACTTGATACAGCGGCTGAGCTGAAACAGCGGCAGGTGAATGCCTCATCTCACAGCCCGCTCCAAGGGGAAGTAAAAAAAAAGGGGGGGGGGGGGCAAAAGCACACCTTTGACAGCTACTTCAAGGAGAAAACTGCCAACCTGCATAGCAGGACACAGTGCATCACACTGCCAGCATGTGCACACGGAATTTCATGAAGAAAAGGAAATAGCATTCAACGCTATTTTTAATACATGAGGAGACCCTTTCTTTGTAATTTCTGAAATAATTCAAGTTCCAGATAAGTGCACAAAAAAAAAAAAAAAGGTGGACAATTAAGCAAATTCTTAGCCCATGCATGTGTCCAATTAATTGAGACAGGTTTTGTACTTCATCAGCATCACAGTTCCATGGAAATGGGCAAGGAGGGGTGCAGGAGGACTGGGGCATGTACCTCATTTGCAACCCTCCACATCTCACCAGAGATGAGCTTTGCAAGCTTAAGAAGTTCTTCAGAAGAGGAGCTAAGTTATAATAATAATATTGTCTTTACTGAAAATAGTTCCCCCTTCTTTTTTTTCCCATCAAGAAACACAAGTATGTCATGCAGCATGAGTGCAGGATGTACGCAACAGAAGCCATTTCATGACAAGGTAATGATTTCTGTGAACTTAAGTGGGGTTAGCAACTGCACAAAATGAAGCTATTCTAAATTCTGATAATTCACTCAACATAATTTGTTTGAAAGGTTAAACAGGATGCTAAGATGGACTTGGTATGCCAGAAAATGAAGAGGCAAATAAAGCAAACATTTAGGGCTTTTTTGCTAGCTAAAATACTGTTCAAGTCTGGCAGCTGTGTTCTAATTTATTCCTGCAGTGACCTCTGTGCTTTACCTATGAATTACCTTAAGAGTGCACAGTAAAGCTTAGTTGCTCAACAGGCAAATGTCTGCTTCTACTAATATGAACAAAATCAGCCATAATAAAAGTCAGAGAGATCTGCAATTATCACTTAATTGTCCTTCATGGGCCAATACTGGGAGTCTCATACTTTCCCCTTAAGGTTGCTCCCTCCTTCAGCACTTTTTCTTAACTGGCTACTTAATTAGTCTTCCTTCCTGGGCTTAATTGTAAATTTGTTTTGATTAATTAGCCTCAGAGCTGACTTGGCACTAACTGAAATATAGGAGAAGTGCTTAGTTTCTTCAGCGTATAGGCTCCTGCATCCTAGGGGAGCCCCCTCTTTGTCAGCAATAAAATTTCAAGTTCAGATTGTGTTTGAAAAAAACTTCTCCATAATTAACTTTCATTTCTTGTAATTGCCCCCTCCATACTACAACACAAAGGTGATAACATAAAGAAAGGATAAAATTCAGTAAGTTCAGGCCTCTTGTTCAGTGGATTATACGTCGTGTTCATTAGCTGAATCCTGCAGTTTTAGATAAGATGACTTAATGCTCTTAAATGCAAGTGATCATAGCACTACTAGAATCCCAAACCAAGCGTGTAGGTTACCAGCACAGACAGCTGTGTTCTCATGGCACCGACATCGGAAAGGTTTCCCTTACCAATCGGAAGGGTCACGTTCTGCTCTTCCAAAAGTTTCTGAATTTCATTGAAAACCCTTTGCACAACCTAGACAAGCCAGTCTGCAACACCTTTGGACACTACTATAGCTCTTCATTATGTTTACACCTCTCATATCACTCCTTTCCTCTCCCTCTTTACGGCACGTTGATTCCAGAAGACACCCACACAGCGTTACCATGCATCTGCCATCTTGATCAATTCTCATTTCAGCAACTGTTACTGAAAACACAGGAAAAGGCAACTTCAAACACCATGACCATGAAAAAAATGTAATAAGCTAAGTAAAATCATGTGTGTTAACAGCTATTGCACCCATTTAATAAACTTCCTAAACGGTTGACAAGAGTACTGCAATTCTTCAGTTTTCTAATTTAAAAATCCTTACCTATCAAGCTGCAAAGAGAAGTTAAAAATCTTACTCGGGACATGAATATGTTCTTCTGTGAACACTTTTAGATTTGCATCTCAACTGAACAGTCAGACTAACAAAGTAAACACTTTGCTGCTTTCAGCTCCTTGTTTCAACTATTGCCCCTCTTGTGCTCCAAACAAGAAAAGACAACAGAAGTAGTGCAAAGCAGATGTGGTTTTACAACTCGTCTGCACCTTTACTTCGGCACAGGAGTTTAAATGAAGCAAACCAGAACAGGAGGTTTGTGGGTGGGCTTAAGAACACTGAGCAGCTCTGCAGGCACTCCTTTTCATGTCTTTGTTCCTAATAATCTGTAGCCAACTGTTTTGACTGATGATCAGCTACTGTTTTAATCTTAGAACTGGACTATAGGAATCACTCTGGTTGTCAAATCCTAAATGAAGCTTTGCCATGCAACCTGAGCAACTTTTGGCTTCAAGATCTCTTCTGACTACATCTGTGAACATCCATGAAGTGACAGGCTATTCTGAAGAGGAAATGTACCAGCTTGGAAAGACTAAGATATTCAGTTACAACAGCTGTCAATACCATTAAAGAGGCATGTTCCATACTCTTCAGTTAGATGTATTATCTGCAATCAATCACCACTTAAAGTAAATCCTGTATTACAAAAGACATCATGCAACAGAGTCTATACATCAATAGAAATGTAAGAAATATTCCTTCATGCTGAAATGCCTTTTCAGCTGTTATGAAATGAGGAAATAGCTCTTTAGGTTTATTGCATTCCTGAAATGTTAATTTGAAGTCACCTGCAGATAACCAATTCAGCTGCATACTTGAAAAATAGAAGAAACTGTATATGTGCCTCAACAGTTTTTTTTATTGGCGCTGTTTATTTTTCTGTAATTACTCAGCTCATAGTCTCCTATTTTATGTTTACAAAGTTGTACAAATATGGATGTGCACACATCTGACAGTTTTGCAACCATTCTTCTACCACTTTAAACTGCAAAAAAGCTTTGTTTAGTAAAACAGGAACAGCTTTCTAACCAAATGAAACTACAGAAAAATAGATTTCTAAAAGAACCTACTAACCAGTAAAGTCATTTTTTTCAAAGGGAGCCAAAGCCTTCAAAAACCTGACTTTTTACTGTGGTGGGACATTGTCAGTTAAGCTCCTTAAAATAAGCCTCTAGTTGTTACCACAATACCTACCATAGAACACATGTACCTACTAACATGAAGCTGATGAAATATGTGCCTTGGCTTTTGTTTCCAGCTCTCTCAATTACTGTTGACAGAAAGAATGAATTAATATACTAAGCCAGTGATATCCTCCAGGAATAGTACGCGTACCACACAGGCAACAGAAAAGGCCATGTCTCTTTCACGACGATGATCCCAACTTCACTCCACAGCAGGTAACACTGGCTAACCGACTTTGGCCTAGCTTAGCACAAGCCTGGCTCAGATCTCTACTACTATTAGAGGTGATGTTCTGTACTCTAGTGTAACTAAACGGTTGTGCCATCTGAGCTGAATATATAAGCCATTATAGTCTATGAATTAATTTAAAAGCTGTTTTAAAAGCTACAACAGGCAAATAACATTCTAGAAACCCTAAGAATATATATTTTAAGCTACAGACCACAACATGCTCTGTATGGGCTATTACTTTAGCATTTTACCAAGTCTAAATAATTTTGCCACCTATCTATTTGAAACCATCACAGTAGTCGGTGGAAGTTACATTACTCAACAGAGTAGAATATGCTGATAAAAAGAATCACACATATGCAGGAAGAAGAATGCTAACTTCTCACATTTCAGAGAAGGCTTTTTTCTTTCTTTGCAATATCCTATTTGGTAAAGGAAAAAATTAGACCGCCAAAGGTTACCCACGACTACTAGTAGCCTGAGGTACACAAAAATGTAGGAAGCAGGAGCCAAAGCAAGACCAAGTAGAGGTGAAACATCAGCTGGTGCTTCTGACTAATGACCAATTCTTGTTAGTCACACTGCACAACTCAGCACGCATAGGAGTCCTGGAACCCAGAACATTCTCCTGCACTGCCTCACACTATATTCAGGCTAATGACATGGAAGCAAGTTTTTTTACAAATGTCAAGTTGAAGAAAAAAAATTTAAAATGCAATCCAGACAAACGGTGAACAACCTAGCTCAACTCAACTCCTGCTGTGCACTAATGTTTTAAAAAACAACTTTGAGCAAGTGGCTGCAACTAGTATGACATGCATGCTAACAGAATGAACTTAGCAAGGTTCAGTGCCAAGTCCTAATGTTAATGGAAACTGATTTACATCTCCTTGCAACAGAATTCAACTGAATTTATCTCCATCTGTAACATACTCTTCTTCCTCCCTTTCAAAAACCAAATCCTACTGAACACAGATGCCACCCAAGGACAAACAGCTGTGCTTGAAGCCCCATCTAGTGACAAATAGTGGAATTGTTGCTAAACGAAAGCAACATCCTAGATACATCACTACACTTGGCACAATTGATTTTGCTACTTAAAAAAAAAAAACAAACAAACAAATTTTGTAGTCCAACTACAAAATGTTCTCTGCAAACTATACAGGACATTTCTCCCAAGAAACTGACTAGCCAGGAAGCAACAAAACCATCCAGCCTGAAAAGTTACATACTTAACCAAATGCACTCTATTCTGTTGACACTCCCAGCCATAGAATTAGGAAAACACAAACAGGCATTCATGGCATGCTGACCTCGAATCTGCACTTGAACATCTGCCACTTTCCAGCCTGTGCAGGAAAAGGTCTGCACACATGTTACTTCTGCTTAAGAAAATATCCTGAAGGACATATTTCTCATCATTTACTCACGACCCAAAAGAAAATCCACTCAAAACCTTGCTGCCAAGTTGTAGTATAGTGCAGTATGGGAAGACACATTGGTGCCTGATACAACAAGGGCAATGTATCACTTCTTATCTGAGCCCACCAAACTAGAACACGTTGCTGGAAAGCAGGAGGCTGCCTTGAGCTCCGTCACAACATAACATCCACACTTTCCTTTAGGGCCGTAAGCTCCATTGTCCATACATGTTCACTAACCCCTTAAAGTATCCTTCTGCTACCCAATCTGCAGACAGGTAATGCAGAAGAAAATCTGCAGGGTATCTTCCTTCTAAACTCCCTGGCCTTTAACACAACTGAAAAGTGGTCTTGCTCTGACTTTCAGCTGGAACCAAGGAGCTTTTGGGCTCGGAGACCACCACATCAATGCCCCAACCACTGGGAGACATGCTTGGGTGAGGAGCAGAGGATCTTCGGTCTAATGCTAGCCCTGTACTGTTTTCCAAGTGGCAAATTTCCAGACCTCTGCAGGCCTGAGGAGGCGAAAGACTTACAAACTAAATGTTTTAGTGGGTAGGATCCCCTCAAGCAGTGGAGACCATCTGGTAGCTGGTATTGCTCCAACACAGAAGGGACAATACTTGAATCTTGCTGACCTTGAAGAGACCAACCCAAGCCCAAAATTTAGAAAAGCTGCCAACATCAAGTTATTATCAGCTGTAACTAAATAACTTTTTTTTATTTTAACTCTTAAACTGCTTACAAAAGTTGAGGCTGGGAAAAAAAATTTAAAAAAAGGTCCTTCTGTGCAGTCTGAACTTTGGCAGCAAATAGTTCATATCAAGACAGAGGAAGAACTGCATGGCAATAGGCATGTTCCTCTGTTTCATCTTCTCAGAGTTAAGCATGACCTAGCCATGAATGCAAAGATGCCAAAAAACTTCTACAAAGTATTTCCACTGTCAGTCTATATCTGCACTAATCATAGGAACTACTGCTTGAAAGAGAATGATAAAAAAATATATATTATCTCAAATTCCCCAGTCTAAAGGGTCTTTCACAGAGGCAGGGTAATCTTGGTGTCCAAGCCCTTTCACAGACGTACTAAGTTAGCTGGCAGCTGAAAGCTGAAGGGAAGCACTAAAGCCAATTCATCTTTCCTACTTCAATGTATACTCTAGATTTAGCAGAAAGATCATGGCCAAGACTGTTCACAAGGTCAATACTCAATCCTCAAGTCCTTAAAGTTTACGATTCCAGTTCAATTTTCCCTATCTCCTTCTCTTCTAGAATAGCAGTGACCACGGAGAGAAAGCACCCAGCAGAATAGCTGTAGTTTATCCTTATCTTCAGCCAGAAGGAACCTCTGAAGAGCTTGGGAGACAAATGCTATGTATACCATCTGCTGTCTAGACTTGGCTTCTGGAGTATACAGTATAATTACAGTTTTCCCAGAGGTCCTCATTATTATCCAGGAACACAGCAAGCAAAACAAAAGGAGATATTGAAGTAATACATTTGGCAATGACCTATCGCAGAGCTAATCAAGCCATAGCTTCCATACAAAAGATAATACTGATAAGCTCCTACTTAAGAGCTCCCATTTTACAATTCGAATTTGAGGCACTAATCATACATCTGCTAGACAAGGAAGAAACGCCTGTCATTAACATATTAGAAGGCTGGACCCCAGCACTCAAGTATTCCAGCAGCCCATCTCCTAGACAACAATTACTGGAATGCGAACAGCATGGTCCTACATTTAAATAGAGAATATTCTAAGCAGTTTGTACCAGGCAGATGTTAAGACTATCAGATGTTAGTTGAAGATGTCAAAATTTTTTCAAGTGCTAAGCATCTTTAGGGAGATTAAGCATATAAATACAATTTGGAACAACAATGTGCTTTACCCACAAATTTTATACATATATCTTTCTGTCTTTGGATGACACAAGAACAGTAACTGATGCAGAGTGAAGCCCTTCAGTATGTCATTTCATTTTGACAGCAAACTACTGACGTTCTTTTGGTTTTGTTCTTAACTCTTCTTACGTTGATTTCAGCTGCTCTGTATTAATTTGTAATGTTAAGCTGGGCACACTCAAACACTTTTTGTCTGTAAAAAGAACTTCAAAACATACAAAAGCTTGAAAAGTGTTTCAGCAAACTTTTCTGCAGAAAGTTCTTCACCTGTCTTTTTTGAGTTGTGTAAAGAGAAGAACACTTTCTTCATTCAGAAGATTATGTATGTTATATCCATTTCCTACAAATAAAAACAGAGAGTTTTCTTTAGAAGCCACTAGCAATTTTTGAAGTCCTGTCTTCAGCCAGGTGTGTTTTTATTTCATGTATTTTAACAGAAGGAGTATTAGTCCCTAATCTAGGATGCCACTCTTACAGGCACGTCATTGCATTTCAAAAAGATAATAAGGAATACAGCTAGTGTCATTTATTTTAACTTGTGGTAAGAATAACGTGCATCTTTGCTGAGATGATTTTTACTGAAAAGAATGTAACAGGCTTGAGCTCTCAGCTCTTAGAACCCACAAGAAAACTTTAAGGTGACTGAATTTACTTTAATTTATTCCTATAGAAAATCTCAATAAAAACTGCATGTGGAATCTTACCTGCAGATCTCCACTTGGGATTTGCATACTAACATGACCACAAATATAGAAACATCTAAAAGGCACTGAATGTCAGGAATGAGCAACATCCTAACATTCATCCTAACATTGTCATTTTCTAACATAGCCTCTTCACAAGAAAGCTGTACAAAAGCCCTCTACAGCTTCATGGACAGCCTGCTTTACAACTACTACAAACTCTCCTGACTAGTGTCTTACCCACTGAAGGACAGCTTCCCATACGGAATTCATTCTTTTATCTCAGAAGGGCAAAATCAGAGGTGTCTATATTCTCAACAACCCACATGAAGTTACAACCTGTTCAACACGACATTCTGCACCTTCTATATATCAAGCACAAAGCGTAAAATATGGTGAAGTGATCCAAATAGATTTTCATGATTTTACATAAAAAAAACAGCAAACAGACAGTGACCAAAACAATTATATTAACTATCACTATATTAAGCTGTCTGTGAAGTTTCCCCAACATTATAGCTAGGGACAGAACCAGAATACCAAGAAAAATTCACTCTTAGAACTTGGTAATGTCATCAAAAACTTTGAGGCCCGCTCATACAAACAAGCAGTGTTTGTATCACTGTATTCAATGGTTAGGTCATCAACCCATGTCCAGTGTTGGGTCACATTCCTTTCTTCATAACCCTATACTTCCCCACTCTCTACTCAAACTTATCTCTTCCCATCATTCAGCTCGCTTTTGCTTCCTAGCATGCTAATTCAGTCTCATCTGTCTCCAACAAATTGGTTTTAAACACATGAACTTACCTGCTGGAACATAGAAGAAGTCCCCTGTAGTCAGATAATATGATGTCTTATGTAAGGTAACAATAATTTTGCCGTGGATAACATGGAAAGCCTTAATGAAAGCCAAGGGGTTCTAAGATTAGCAATGTTTCCTTTGCAAGCATTAAGAAAGTTATCCAAGAAAACATATTCTTTGTTTTGCATACATGTTGTAACAAAGATTGAAAACCAAATAAGCTAACAGACCTGCAATCCCTTTTTCCCACCCTGCTGAAAAATAAGATGCACAACTTAAAAGGGGGGTGGGGGCCAATTGTATTTATTTGTGTCCTGGTTTCGGCTGGGACAGAGTTAACTTTCTTTTTAGTAGCTGGTACAGTGCTGTGTTTTGGATTTAGTGTGAGAATGATGTTGATAACACTCTGATGTTTTAGCTGTTGCTAAGTAGCGCTTATCTTAAGCCAAGGACTTTTCAGTTTCCCATGCTCTGCCAGCAAGCAGGTGGGCAAGGAGCTGGGAGGGAGCAGAGCCGGGGCAGCTGAGCTGAACTAGCCAAAGAGGTATTCCATGCCATGGAACGTCATGCCCAGTATATAAACAGGGGGGAGCTGGCCGGGAGGCGCGGATCGCGGTTCGGGAACTAACTGAGCATCGGTCAGCGGGTGGTGAGCAATTGCATTGTGCATCACTGGTTTTTTTCTTCCCCCCCCTTCTTTTGTTGCATTCCTTTTCATTACTATTATTATTATATTTCATTATTACTATTGTTAGTATTATATTTTACTTTAGTTATTAAACTGTTCTTATCTCAACCCACGAGTTTTACTTTTTTTTCCTTTGCTTTCCTCCTCCTCACCCCACTGGGAGGGGGAGGTGGAAACGGCTGCGTGGTGCTTAGTTGCTGGCTGGGGTTAAACCACGACAATTTGATACTTCTATCTTGCCTGCAAAATCCAGACAGTAAGTGTATATGGACATACAGATTTAATGTGAAGCAAAGCCGGGCAACGTGCATGCAAAGTAACTCTATCAAGTTTCTTTGGTTATAACTAATTTCACAACTGAAATGATTCATTAATGTTTCCTGTATTTATTTGCATTATAGGGGGAAAAAAAACCCCTGAAAAACCTGTCAACTTCATATGCTATTTCTAACCATTCTAAGATTTTCTGTTTACATAGTCCATTTTATAAAAATAAGAAAAAAGCATACTTACTATTGTATCCATGTGGACAAACTGGTGTCCCTTTTCTTTAAATGGTTTCAAAATCAATCTACCAGTGGCAAAATCAGATGTATTCAAATTTTTATAGATTTCTACCGATTCATCTTTGAAGAAGCATGAGTGACTGCTTTCAGTGTTAACACATTCTACAAAAAAAGTCCAGGAGATTAACATCAGTGCTAACACATAATTAGTCTTGTTACTTGCTCAGTAACTACTTACTAAATCATATGCATTACATATCGTTTCAGTGCAACATCCCCAGGAGCTAGACTCAATGTTTAGCTAAAAAAATCAGGACACTTTTTGTGTCTCCCTCAGAATTTTATCCAGAAGAGCAATGAATATTTCAACAGCTCACCTTTTTATGCCCAATGTGGCATGAACAATTCTTTTTCTTATCAGTCTAAACACTTACTATATAATTCAGAAAGGCCCTTGGTCACGTTCCCTCAACTCACCTAGAAGTACTTCCTTGTTTGTTACTGGGTCCAGAACAACTGTTGGCTTAGAAGTATCAGCTAAGGTGTGATCCAAATTTGCAGGTATCTCACCTCCTGAGGAGACAAAAAAACAAAGCAAAACCAGAAAAATAATCACTCTACATTTAAAAAACTTAATTATTTAACCACAACTTTTCCACAATTTTAGATTTCACACATAAGTACTTAAATTGATTTTATTAAGTGACTGAATACACTTTCTTCAAATAAAAGGAAACCATCCATAACAATTCTTTGAAAATGTAATTTTCATTGGAATTATTTCTGTGTGTAATAGATAAAAGGGTCTCTAAATCCTAAAGAATTTTCCAGGGGAATGCCAACTAGTTATCCTATGCTATTATTGACAGTATTTACTCAAAAGTATCTACGTTTTAAAAGAAGTGCTTTTCTAGCAACAGATGCTGAGAGGATATTAAGAGAGGATATAAAATACATGATGAACTATAAAGAACAAGTTTTTTCCTTTTACCTACTGCTGATGGGCATTAGGAGACTTGAGAGAAAGTGTTCAACAGAATAAGCACATGTTCAATTTTCCTTTTCTCATGAAATACCATTACAGGAATCTCACTGTAAGTTGTAAATCAGAGAACTACTTCTGTAATAAAAAGGATTTTTCCAGAGAAGGAAATAGCCTAAGAGTTGATGACAACCTTACACTTTTCAAGTAGAAAAGAGATGCTGGAGAATGTTCACGACAGAATAAATATCCCAAAGCTCTCTTGCAGAACTCTCTTAAGCAGACAATTCTAGCTCCACAGTGCACAGGAAATTTCTTTAAATGCAGTCAGAACAAGGATGTTAAAGGCAAGCTATAGCACTTCATAGGCACTCATGGCTGCTTAAATACTCTTATGCCAAGACAGTCAGGGGTAGGAAGAAAGTTACTGCATTTGAAATAGCTTTGTTCCAACATAACCATCTCTCTATAAAAAGAAGCAGCAACAGGTGCAACTCTATAGCTATAACCACAGAATTTTTATCATATCAATAAAATTTAGGAATTTGTCCTAGAAATTCTACTCAGCAGATGGTCCTTATATGCATCACTTAAAATTCAAGGATGCTAGCGAAAGATTCTCTCTCAGGATGAATGTCTGTTAAAGAGGAAATCCATCACTTCTGGAAGACAGTTCAAATGCACCAACCAATAATTCTTTTAAGATACAGTATGAACAGTCACTACCAGCTCAGGTTTACATGGACTGCAAATAATTTCTATTAAAACATAAACTGTACTTAGATCAAACGTTGATCTAGGCCAGGATCCTGTCTCCCATCAATGGCCAAAAGCAGGCACCCCTTCCATCCCCCAAAATGCTATAATAGAGTAATGGCACTTCCATGGAATACTTTCCACCTCTAACATGGAGCTCACACACTTTATTTAGAGCTATTAACAGTTAAGTCTTCTGTGAATTTATCTACTTCTCGCCTTGAATCTACATAAATATTTTTATCCACAGTATTCTGGGGCAGGGAGCACACAGTGAGAAGAGCCACCTTATTTTGTTTGAAAAACCCAGCTCCCACTATCTTCCTTCCACACCTTCTAGTTCTTGTGTTTAAAAACAAACAACCAACCAACCCAACAAAACAAACCACAATTTATTTCTATTCCCCTTCTCCATGCCACTCGTGATTTTATAGGTCTCTCTCACACCTCTGCAGTACTCTCTTCAGGGTTGAGGAGCCTTCATCATGTAGTTGCTTCTTGTACAGAAGTCCTTCCATGTTTTTGACAAGCTTGCTCTGAACCTTCTCTAGTCCTACTACTTTCTTTTTGAGGTAAGGAATAAAATTTACATGCAACACTCTAGAAAATCAGGAAATTGTACCAACATTGACTGTTTTCTACGTTATTTCTCTAATGACTATTTCAGCCCTGATTTGTTCTAGAACTGTGTCAAGACTATGTGGCATATTCCATGTTTGTTAGCACTTGTTTTATTTGTTCTATAACTTCACATAGAAATGTTTCAGTCTCAAACAAAAGCTCTAGACAGTCCCCATAAAGAAAGCTTCTTTAGCATCAAAACACCTTCCACAGAGAGCACAGCAAAAATAATTTGGCTTTTGAACTTTGACTCTATCTCCCTTTTCTGAGCACTACCTACATATTTATTATCTACTGGCCACAGAGGCCCTAGCAAAGCTTCCTGTTCCTGTTTGTTTAAACATAGATTTATTGCCCACTTTTAACCATTTTATGCACTGTTCTTAAAGCTCTCTCCTTCACCTACCTTGTTATGGTTTTGTATTTAACCTACAATAGCTTAAAACTCTATTGACACCATATGCTGCCTTTTCAGATGTGATATTACAGGTATCGGTAAAATGATCACAAGTTTTTATACCTTAACTGTGCATTACGAAACTAAACACATTAGCATCATTAATCAA
This sequence comes from Gymnogyps californianus, assembly GCF_018139145.2. Taxonomy (NCBI): domain Eukaryota; kingdom Metazoa; phylum Chordata; class Aves; order Accipitriformes; family Cathartidae; genus Gymnogyps; species Gymnogyps californianus. Next base: position 60,891,553 of record NC_059474.1, on the reverse strand, counting down.
TGAGCTGAACAAGGACAGAAGTACAGCTTATTTTCTTCAATCCCTGCTTTAAAGGCACCACAACAATTCTGGATACATCCTGTATCTCTTCCTTTCTAATTCTGAGAAGTTAAAGTTTTTACAACAAGATTATACTGCATTGCTATAGATACAATAAGAACAGGTTTTTCCACATCAGATCACATTAACACATTTCATTATTGAATTATTTTCTCCCAGAGAGAAAATCAAGTTTTTACAGGAGAAAAATCTTACAGCAATAGAGCATTTGATTACAGAATTTTTTTTTTTTTTTTAAGTATCAAAAGAAAAAAAAAAAGTCTGTGTTCATACTTGTTTCATCTCTTTTCTGCTTGTGACCACCCTTCCTCCGTTTAATCTTCCTGTGAGGTTCTGTTTCTGGACACACGATTCCACTAATCACAAGCCCTCCTGAAACAAAAGAAAGTAAGTTAAAGTTCACTAACTCATAATAATTTTACAAGAATGCAGACTTGTACAACCAACAATCATTTCAGTTGAGAATATATTTCCTTGATGCTGAACTTTTCAGATAGCTTTAGAAAGACAGAACAAACCAAAAAGCTTTTCAACATCAAGTATTTTGGAGTGCAATGCAACTTGAGACTTTTTGAAAAGAATTTGATCATATTTCAGTCAAAGAAGATTTCAGAAAGCCATGACATGAGTCAATTTTTAAGACAAAATATCAATTTTAGGGACACAAAGAAATACTATTTTCAAGCAGACTAATTAATCAGGAAAGGACCAAATTAGGCTGAATTGTCAGAAAAAAATCCCTGAGAACAAGATATATTCTATCACTTAGGGAATTTAACACTGAGACTGGATAAAATATTATAGCATCTGCTCTGGAGAACAATCTCCACACAAAGAGAAATGCTCCAATGCATGATCCAGTACATTGTCTCTTTTTCCAGTATCATACAGAATCTGATGTAATAAACCTACTAGTACAGACAAACCATTTTGTTCTTCCCTAAACAGTTAATGCAGGGGTACTTAGCATGCTCTGCTGATACTATTTCTAGCTGACACAGGAGTATCAGGAGAGAAAAAAGACTACACAGAAAGATGACTAAATAGCTGGAGACCATAAATAATATACTTTTTTAAAAAATTACCAAATAGTAAGCGTCTCAAAGCTTTCATGGCACAAGATCAACCCACAGATTTCTCTTTACTACCCTATCAGTAGACAGCAAAGTATTTTGGAACTAATACCTGAAGGCCTCATCGTATAGTTTACGCGCTCGCCTCGCCAATATTCCAGAGGTCTTAGCCGTATCCTTTTTGTCCGACGAACATTAGGTGTGTTGGAAGGCATTACTAATTTAAAGGATGAAATCATTCACATTAAGTATGAAAGGAAAATTCAGAAATGGAGAATGTTAAATATGCTTTCCTGTTGTTCCATATCAGGGGGGGTCAGCACTTCCCAGCTGATATTTATATCACATTGCTATCATGACAGGAAAAGGGAATCAAGTATTGCCAAAAGCCCTCTTTTGCACACATCAGTATTTCACTCTCCTTTTTCTTAAACAGTCACCGTGCTGACTTTACATTAGATTTCATTCTATATGTCTTAGTGAATCACTGAGATAGGAACATTAGGGGCTCAAGCACAAGGAACAGCAAACACGCTACAACTGTGAAGACAAAGCTCTCAACAAAAACTAAGAACCCTGCCTAAATCTGAGGGATTTCATTAGCAACAGTGAAAAGGTACTGCCTTGGTTATGGCAAGAGGAGAGTGACAGAGACTGCATAAGCAGCCCCTCCTCTTCCAGATTCTTAAGTCCCATCTCCAAGGTCAAGACCAGCACTTCTGCCAACAGAAACCCCACGCATTTCTAAGACTTTTCAGATATTTATCTTCAGACTTACTTATTACATAGTCTCAACTTTCAATTTTTCTAAGCTGCCATATATGAATACAGTAAGATTTGATATTTTAGTGTTTGTAAGAAAGAATAAAAGCCCCTTAAGAGTTGAGAGCAAATTAGTCAAGAATAAATGCTAAAAATAAAAATGGTAAATAAAAAAAAACCTTGCTGAAATAGTTTTTGAAGGTAGAGAACTATAGTGTTGTGCATAAAATAATAATGAAGGGAATAAAAACCAGTAAAAACAGACTAGTATGGGACTACAATCAACTGCATGCCCATTGTTCCACCCTGTCCAGACTCAGACCACCACAGAAGGCAGGTTATTTGCACCCTCAGTTACACTGTGTAAACCTAATTCAAACTCTTACTGTTCTTACTGAACTGTAAGCAGTGTCTTGACTCAATATTAAATGAAAAATGAAAATGTGACAGTTAAAAAGATAATTGTTGAATATAGTAATAAAAAAGAAACACTAGATGTTTTTAAAAGTAACTTAAAAATTAGAGGAGGGTTATAGTACCCTGAAGAATTAACAAGCCTTATCTGTAAATACTTATTGACATATGAAGCCAGTTCTACCTGTTTTCCTGTGTCTCCTTCAGCAAAGTTTACATCAATTTGGAAATGCATTTGTATTTATGCACTTACATTAAGATATTTTAAAATAATCTCACCTATTTTATGCCTTGCTATGTGGTCTGACAACAGATCTCTTACTTGACAATTCCAGTCTTCAGAATTATCTGAAAAGACATTAAAAAAATCACCACTATAGGCATTTACTATTCCTGACTTTTATTCAATACACCCACCAGAAGCAACCAAAGGTAATATAAGCAGAAGTCCCAATGTTAGTGTTCCCACTAACGTTTTTTTTCTTTAAACATATATGAAACCCGATGTAGATAAACAGTATATGTAGTTAGTTTTTAAACAGTGTAAGCTTGAAAATTTCATGAAAACTATACATTCAAGTAAATATTCCTCAGACCTATCCCTCTGGTAAAGCAAACATTGGCAAATTATAACTACACATATAATTTTATTGATCAAAGTGCAAGGTCATTCAGCTTCATACTACTCAAGCCTAACTTCAGAACAAACTTCTTACCAGAACACACACAAAACTAGGTCTCTGAAGAAAGCATTGCATGGACTAATAACATTCACAATTGGCTCTAAAACACTAACGAAAAGTCATTCTATCCCCGGGGCTCATATTCATTATGACAATATGTGCAACTTGTGTAGGAGAAAAGATTTGAAAGAAAACCAAAATATTTTTAGGCAAACAGGCCATGATACCATAAGGCTGTAAAACTTGGTCTAGGGTGGCCTGAAGTGATTGTATATAGTTCCATCACATGGCAACACACCGGTACAAACTGAGTCTAAAAAATCTGTTCAAAGTATTTTGGAAGGATAACTTTATCCTGGTAGGCTTGATGCAAAACCATGTAGTGCTTGTCCTTCCAAAGCTCGCACAACGTGAAGCTGGCATACTGTATCACGTACTGGGGCAGAAATGTGACCACAGCCAATACAATCTGCATTTCTTATTCTGGACAAGCAGAATACAACAGAAATTACTGTACCATCAATTACAGCTTATAAGAAGCTTATACATAAAATGCAAGAAAATACCAACTTTAAACATTACCTGAAGATGTATTATCCTGTTCACAAGCCTTAATTCTGGAAGCAAATTTATCACAATGTTCTAGAACAGGCCCACTTCAAAGGAAAAAAAAAAATACACCTGCTTGAATATGTTAAATGTCAAAGGAACATTACAGCGCTACCAACAGCAAATTTAAGGTTTTTTCAGATCATGTGGGGTGGGTTTTTTTTCCTTCTAAACATCTGTCTGTACCAATTAGACACTGAAGCAAATGACTGCTAGTTAGGAATCACAGGTCTGAAATTCATCAATTGCTCCTCTACTTGGTCATGAGGCAGACAAACTAGTGTTCACATCTTCTCTCTAAACAGGTTTCCTAAAAATCTTGTAACTTCTTTTTCTTTTCTCTGCCTTCAAGAAGAAAGAGACCTTCTCCTCTCCTCTGTAGCATTACCTTTCAAACAATTTTCCACAGACCATGATTATAGAAGCGCTTTAAAGAAATGTTTTGCATACTGTAAGGACAGTAAAATAGTTTGTAATTGTAATATGTATTCTGTCATAAAATCTCCCCCATAAAATGACAATAATTAACATGTATGTAACTCCACCAGAGATTCTCCAGCAATCAAATCACTTATAACAGGACTTCTCTTACAGTCTTAGCATTAGTGCCCCTAACCTTTCCTCCTTCCCCCACCTGTGGCTGTGCTTCACTGCTTTTACCGTGACAATGAAGTTCAGCTGTGATCCACCTAAACTCCAAAAGACACATTTCAACACTAGATTAGCAAACCTACACTACAAATTTGTCCAATTAAGTCTGCAGTAGGCTCACTTATAATAAAAAAAAAAAATAAAATTTTCAGTAGAATTACAACATAAGAATTTAATAAATTCACAGACTGCCACTCCTGTTTGCTTTGTTATTAAGTTCCCATCCCATGAAGGAGAAGATGTGTGCATATCTATTGTGCACAAACAAGAGCTTGGATTGTCAATACGCTTCTACACCTTACTTAACAGTAACTTTCTTAGTACAGTTGTTGTTAGTTCTAGGAGCACTGGTATTCAAAAATCACACACTAATGTGGAAGCAAGCCTCAAAGGAAAAAAAATCCCCAAAGGCAAGAAACTTACTATGACCCCTTATTCATGACAGGAAGAAAAATTTTATCAGTTTATTAACTGTATTAGCACAGTATTTAAACACCTCAGGCATGAATCACAATCCCTTTTCTACTAGGTTCTTTGCTAGTAGAACACAGAACACAGTAGTAGTACCAAACAGCTGTTCTGTCTCAGTGGGGCAGAAGCGGGATAAAATGCAAGTTTTACAGACAGCTCAGGAAATTACCTTTCACAACTCGTAGCCTTCTCAGCTGCAAAGGAATCTCTAGAAGAGAAAAAAATATTATTACGCTTACTGTTAAGTCAATTTTACTTACTGAAAGGAACCTGTAGGTCAATAATTTTACGTACTGAACAGAACCATAAAAAAAGACATTTTTAAAAAAAATCTAAAAAGAAATGCAAAGAACAGTGATTAAAAACTCAGACTGGTTACAGAAACTTCCTCTTTTGATTACCAATCATTAGTAAAGTTACTTCCACAAAAATAAATATAGCTGAAGAATTAAACACTGTATTTTCTCAATTTATAAACAAAGTAACAAACCTGACAGTGAAGTTATTCTATGGGGTTGTGTGCACATGTGTGTCTTTTTTTGTCTTTGTCTTTTTTTTTTTGTTTTTAAACTGGATCTGCTACTCAAGTCTCAAAAGAACACTTCAAAAATTCCAGCACAAGTTTCCTTATGTAGAAGACGACACTAGATTTGGCACCCACCTTTGAGAATAGGATGTTGATTACACCACTTGGTTTCTCAATTAGCTATTCAACCAGTCTGGAACTGTCACATAGTTCAATTGGGCCATTACTGCTTAAAAGTTAACAAGATGTGTTTAATTATCTACCAAGTTATACCACACTTGTAAGGAATTACATAAAAAGCTTACTGTAGTCCATGTTGCATGTTATGTTTTCTTTTGTTACTTTTTATTTTCACATCCGATAACTTCTGTTTTTTTCTTGCCATGTCCTGTATAGAAGAGCTGTCAGAATCCATTTGAGACTCAGTGTCCTCAGGGTTTGAGCAAACACCTTTACTGGTTCTGCGATGAATCTTTTTGGGTATCTTCCCTGAAGACTTAGCTGACAATCGTTTCTTTTCAGAATTCTTCACACTGTCTAAGAGATGCTGTAGTGCTTTTACAAGAGTTTTGTTATTTGTACCACCAAGTGACTCCAATGTGTGCAATACACTTTTAGGCTTTTCAGACTTAGCCGACTTCTGAATCACAGAAGTCTGTAATTTCTGATGCAGGGGTGAGGTAAACACTTCATTCAATTTTACAGGCTCTCTTTCAAGCTCTTCTTCACCAGGTTCACTGTCAGAACTCTCCTCTCTTTGTAACTGAGGCTTTTTATTACTACTTTTCTTGCCAGATTTTTTAAGCTTCTTCCTCGGACTTTCTGTCAGTGTCTTAGCTACTGTATTTTTTGGAAGTTTCTGCTTAGCAGTTTGTTTCTTGTGAACTAAATGCTGAGAAGCTTTTGAAGCCGACTGCAGAGACTTGGAAGACTTGAGATTCTTTTTTGGAGACACACTCCGCTCTTGCTGATGCCCAGCTGAGGGCACAGGCGAATCCTCACTTGGCATCACCCTTGTTTTACACTGTTCTGCATCAGATGCTTTTGTTTCCAATCCAGACCGTGACAACATCAGTTCTTTGGCTTCTGGTTTCCAGGATGTGTCCTTTTTCTGGTTTGGAGAGCCTTGCCTAAGTGCATCCTTTTTAGTCTTTCCTATCAATACACAAAACACTTGGACATTAATATCTTTTCCCATTAAACCTGAAGATATATGTTGACATCTGAACGCATAAAAATAAACTAAAGAATCAATTTAAAAAAAAAAGTATCACAAAACCAAATTTTTCCCTGATGGTTAAAAGGCGGCTTTCTCTGAACTGTAGTGTATGAAAAATTCAAAACAGAATTTTTGGTGTACTTCCAGTATTTCCTAGCAGAAAAAAAGGGCAGAAATGTTACATTCAATCTGCTTTCCAGTTTTCAGTGCTTCCTGCTACAAAACCCTTCTCAAATAATTCCTAAAAACCGATCCACTCCAGTTCAAAGCACGTATCTTAACCTCCTTTCTATGGAGAGAGGAGCAAAAGCTTGTGGGTACCTACCTTCTTTGTCTGCTCATGAGGAAAGGCAACACTAACTTAATTTTTAATGTCCTAATAGGAAGGGCTAGAGGGGAAAAAAACGTACCAACCAACCAAAGAGTGAAGACATTCTGTCCCACTGCCTTATATACACCCAAACCTAACTGTGCAACTGAAACATCAATTAGGAATCCATTAATGTCTCTCATCTACTTTATCCTTATTTTCCAATAAACCACCACAAAAAAATCCAGTAATATGACCTGGAAGGAGACATCTGAAGACCTGTTAAATAACTTACCCATATGAGTGCTGTTTTGCCTTTGAGATCTAAGGACCTTTCCTTCACTGTTAGAGACTGGATCTGAATCTGATGTTCCTTTGAAGTTAGGTACTCCGACATCCAAATCATCCATTTTCTGTTTAGTAAGTGCTTCAACCCGTACTTTTCTGTTCTTGCCTTTCTTACTCTCTGTCTTCTCCTTTTCAGAGGGCTGAGATTTAGAAACAGGAGTTGCAGAGCCATCTTTTTTTGATTTTTTGTTCTTATGGGGTATTGAAAACCAAGAATTAAAAGATACAGCTTCTGATTCATCAATTAAAAATTCACATTCATTTTCTATTTCTATATCTTGATCTTTCACAGGAGGAGGTGATGGCGGTGATATTGAGGCTGAATACCTAAAGAAAGGAGGGTCAAAGTATTCACATCATTTGGGGGAAAAAAATTGACTTTCAATCTTGCAAATCTAGTGGTGACTCTAGAACACCTAAACATGCTACAGGACATTCCTCAGACGAATTACTATAAAGTTCATCATTCACTGCCGTTTAGCTTTCAAAAAGAGCACAAGGCGTGCTTCTCCTTGCTTTGCCTCATATTCACACCTCATTATTTCTCAGATGCTGGATAGTCAACTTCCTAGCTAACCGGTCAGATCCATATTGGCTCTGAAAAAGACTGCTTGATCGCTGCTAACTTCAGAATCACATAAGGTTTTCCTGAATCCTCCAACCTACCTATCAAAACATCTCAGGCTCAATCTGAAACACTATTCAACAGCTACATACTATTTTAGTGGCAGACAAAAGCAACAGCACTGTTAAATCCTAACAGCACAAAACTTTGAAACAGCTTTGTCCCAGCTGAGTCCCCTCCCAACTTCTTGTGCTCCCCCAGCCCACTGGCTGGTGGGGCGGTGTGAGAAGCAGAAAAGGCCTTGACTCTGTGTAAGCACTGCTCAGCAATAACAAAAACATCTGTGTATTATCAACACTGTTTTCAACACAAATCCGAAACATAGCCCCATACTAGCTACTGTGAAGAAAATTAATTCTACTCCAGCCAAAACCAGCACACAACTATTCAAACCCTTTCTCAAGTGGCATTTTTCAGTAATATTGGACTATCCCAAAACATTCTCCCAGACCATGTTTATAGATAAAAGGATGTTGCTCCAGTACTCAGGACTGGGTTATTTTACCAGCAAATTATGTTCCATATTAAGCCTCAAAACAAACCTTTTTCCAAGCGTTCCTGTTGCTACAGCTGCTAAGACAGCTGAAGAGAAAGACTTTTCTTTCTGTACAGAAGACGTAGCAATATGTTCTGTTCCTTGCATAAGAAGAACCTGCTCATCTCTCCCAGTCTGAGGTGCTTCCAAATTTTCAACTTCCACGTGGCTCTTCACTGCAGCAGGAGTATTTTGATCATCAGAATGTAATCTATGTATGAGAAACAGCAATCAAATATGATGCTTTAAATCCTGAGTGCACATTAAAGTATCATGTGGATGGACAGATGCTATCATTTTCTCCTGCTGACAGTGTCTCACTTCTTATAAATGAGCTTCCATTTGGTAATTTGCTGGAACACAGGTTAGCAGTATTACTTCCCAGCATAGTAGCAAGCATCTAAATCAATGAGGCAACATGGGGTCAGCTTGTGACTCTTGATCAAAGTGAGGGCTGCTCAGCAAGACAAATTCCTAATTTTAGGAGAATGTGCTTCAGAAATTGTCAGGTTTCCTAGACCCTAGGTGCACTCTCTTCCCAATCTCACTCCATCAATTGGAGTCAATGGGATCAGTGTCAGCCCTCTCTATGATCTATCCCAGAGATTCAGTCCTCCAGGAAAGCAGAACTGCAGGATGGGATGGGATGACTGGCCGCTATTGCAGCCGGGCTTCAAATTTTCCAGAGAGGAGATAATGATCACAACTGAAGTTGTTCTACTTTGTATAAAACATTTGTATATTCAGAGCAAGAGGAAAAATGACTGCTCATTTCTGCTTTAACAAATATTTTGTTAACTCAACGCTGTCAACAGGATTCACTGAAAAAGTCTAGACTATCCAAGAAGCTGATAATCTGGGGCACTTCCCTGCAAAAAAGGAGTTCAAATCTATTCTGACGGGCTTCCTGCACTTGGGTACTGCACTTCTGGGAATTAACCCTTATCACCAGAGTCACAGAATGGATGACAGAATGGTTTGGGTTGGAAGGGACCTTAAAGATCATCCAGTTCCAACCCCCTGCCACAGGACACCTGCCACTATACCAGGTTGCTCACGGCCCCATCCAACCTGGCCTTGAACACTTCCAGGGAGGGGGCATCCACAACTTCTCTCTGGACAACCTGTTCCAGTGCCTCACCATCCTCACAGTGAAGAACTTTGTCCTTACATCTAATATAAATCTACCCTCTTTCAGTTTAAAGCCATTACCCCTTGGCCTATCGCAACAGGCCCTACCAAAAAGTTTGTCCCCATCTTTCTTATACGCCCCCTTTAAGTACTGAAAGGCTGCAATAAGGTCTCCCCGGAGCCTTCTCTTCTCCAGGCTGAACAACCCCAACTCTCTCAGCCTGTCTTCATAGGAGAGGTGCTCCAGCCCTCTGATCCTCTTTGTGGCCCTCCTCTGGACTCGCTCCAACAGGTCCATGTCCTTCCTATGTCGGGGGCCCCAGAGCTGAACGCAGTACTCCAGGTGGGGTCTCACCAGAGCGGAGTAGAGGGGCAGAATCACCCCTCTCGACCTGCTGGTCATGCTTCTTTTGATGCAGCCCAGGATACGGTTGGCTTTCTGGGCTGCAAACGCACATTGCCGGGTCATGTTGAGCTTCTCATCAACCAACACCTCCAAGTCCTTCTCCGCAGGGGTGCTCTCAATCCACTCATCACCCAGCCTGTATTTGTGCTTGGGATTGCCCCAACCCATGTGCAGGACCTTGCACTTGGCCTTGTTGAACTTCATGAGGTTCACATGGGCCCACCTCTCAAGCCTGTCAAGGTCCCTCTGGATGGCATCCCTTCCGTCCAGCGTGTCGATGGCACCACCCAGCCTGGCGTTCTCAGCAAACTTGCTAAGGGTGCACTGAATCCCACTGTCCATGTCACCAACAAAGATGTTAAACAGCACTGGTCCCAATACTGACCCCTGAGGAATGCCACTTGTCACTGGTCTCCACTCTGACATTGAGCCATTGACCGCAACTCTTTGAGTGCGACCATCCATCCAATGCCTTACCCACTGAGTGGTCCGTCCATCAAATCCATGTCTCTCTAATTTAGAGACAAGGATGTCGTGCGGGGCAGTGTCAAATGCTTTGCACAAGCCCAGGTAGATGATGTCAGTTGCTCTTCCTTTATCCACCAATGCTGTAGCCCCGTCTTAGAAGGCCACCAAATTTGTCAGGCATGATTTGCCCTTGGTGAAGCCATGTTGGCTGTCACCAATCATGTCCTTACTTTCCATGTGCCCTAGCATAGTTTCCAGGAGGATCTGCTCCATGATCTTGCCAGGCACAGACGCGAGACTGACTGGCCTGTAGTTCCCCAGGTCTTTTTCCCCTTTTTAAAAATGGGGGTTATGTTTCCCTTTTTCCAGCCAGTGGGAACTTCCCCGGACTGCCATGACTTCTCAAATATGATGGATAGTGGCTTAGTCACTTCATCTGCCAGTTCCATCAGGACCCACGAATGCATCTCATCAGGTCCCATGGGCTTGTGCACCTTCAGGTTCCTTAGATGGTCTTGAACCTCATCTTCTCCTACGGTGGGTGGTTCTTCATTCTCCCAGTCCCTGCCTTTGCCTTCTGCGTCTTGGGCGGTGTGGCTGGAGCACTTGCCAGTGAAGACTGAGGCAAAAAAGTCGTTGAGTACCTCAGCCTTCTCCATATCCCAGGTAAGCAGGTCTCCTCTTCCAGAGAGGGCCCACATTTTTCCCTCGTCTTCCTTTTATCACCAACATACCTATAGAAGCTTTTCTCGTTGCCCTTGATGTCCCTGGCCAGATTTAATTCTATCAGGGCTTTGGCTTTCCTAACCTGATCCCTGGCTGCTCAGACAATTTCTCTGTATTCCTCCCAGGCTACCTGTCCTTGCTTCCACCCTCTGTAGGCTTCCTTTTTGTGTTTGAGTTTGTCCAGGAGCTCCTTGTTCATCCATGCAGGCTTCCTGGCAATTTTGCCTGACTTACTCTTTGTTGGGACGCATCGCTCCTGAGCTTGGAGAAGGTGATCCCTGAATATTAACCAGCTTTCTTGGGCCCTTCTTCCCTCCAGGGCTTTATCCCATGGTACTCTACCAAGCAGATCCCTGAAGAGGCCGAAGTCTGCTCTCCTCAAGTCCAGGGTAGCAAGTTTGCTGTGCAACTCTCCTTGCTGTCCTAAGGATCTTGAACTCCACTATTTCATGGTCACTGCAGCCAAGGCTGCCCTTGAGCTTCACATTCCCCACCAGCCCCTCCTTGTTGGTGAGAACAAGGTCCAGCATAGCACCTCTCCTCTTTGGCTCCTCTATCACTCAGAGAAGGAAGTTGTCATCAATGCATTCCAGGAACCTCCTGGATTTCTTATGCCCTGCTGTGTTGTCCCTCCAACAGATATCGGGGTGGTTGAAGTCCCCCATGAGGACCAGGGCTTGTGAACGTGAGGCTGCTCTTATCTGCCTCATCCGCTTGGTCTTCCTGGTCGGATGGCCTGTAGCAGACCCCCACTATAATGTCACCTGTCCCTGCCCTCCCTTTAATCCTGACCCATAGGCTCCCAGGTTGGCTCCTCATCCATCCCCAGGCAGAGCTCCATGCACTCCACCTGGTCATTGACATAGAGGGCGACACCCGCTCCTTGTCTCCCCTGCCTGTCCTTCCTAAAGAGCCTGTATCCTTCCATTCCAACACTCCAGTCATAGGAGCCACCCCACCACGTCTCCGTGATGCCAATAAGATCATAGTCCTGCAGGCGTGTGCACGTCTCTAACTCTTCTTGTTTACTCCCCATGCTATGTGCGTTTGCATAGAGGCATTTAAGTTGGGCCCCTGATGAAGCTGACTTACTGGCTGGAATTCCTTTGTGCTGCTCTTTAGGTGCTCTCCTGCTAACCTGTGATCCCTCTCCAGGCTCTGGGCATCTATTGCTGGTACTGACATCAAACTGGTAGGAGTGGGATGGATTGGGGTTCTCCTTCCCCAGCAATTTTAGTTTAAAGCCCTCTTCACCAGCTTGGCAAGCATATGACCGAACATGCTCTTCCCCTTCTCTGACAGATGGACCCCATCACCCCCCAATAGACAAAGTTTCTCAAAGCGAGTCCCGTGATCTAAGTAGTCTAAGTAGAATATTTAATAAAAAACAATTCTGCCCTTTCTATACCCAGATATGGAAATTTTCTAAAAAGCTTGGAATTATTTTTTATGAGTTCGTAATCCAAACTCATAAATGATTGAAGCCACCGTGTTAATTTACCATAAGGGGTGAGGAGGGACAGGGGATGGGGACACGACACTACCACCACATTCAGCTCTACTTACATATGTACAGGAGAATTTTTCACTTCCTCCACAAGAAGAGGTGATCCAACAGACCCACGATCATCCTCAGGGTCCGAAGACATGGCAGGACTTTTGCATCGTGCTTCAACATCTTTTAATATATTATTTGTTTCTCTTTTAGACACAGGAGACTTTGTTTTTTTAGAATCAGCTACGTAATCATGTACTGCAGGCTTCAGGGGTGATTCATATGACCATCCTGCCATATATATAGAATAGGTTTAATTCTTCTACTCAAAACCTTACAAAATCCCAAGAAATAGTTACGCAAAAAACCTTAATTCAATAATAGTGCTACCAACCTCTGCTGCTGACTGTTTTTAGTGGTGATGCAGGTAAGGACTCTGCAGAATTACAGGCTCTTTTCACAGAGTTAGTTAACCCTGCCTTTGGCTGTCATAGTCGATAACAAATAATGAGACAAAGTAAAATATTTGATAAAGCAACAGTATTCTGACAGGACTATAACTTTCTACAGAACACGACATAATTTCCTTCCCTTAATTCTTACTCATTTGAAGCATAGTTCTATTTTAACTAAACACTTCAATTTTCTATCACATAAGAATTCCGAAAACTAAGTGTAAATTTCAACCAACAGGTAAAACAGCGTGTGCAGTAAAAATCAATTTGCAGCTTTGAACAGACATCCTGCTAGCCTACAGGCAAGCCATTTACTCTTTTTCATTAGAAGGAATTAATTTAAACAATTTAATTCACCTTTATTAAGTCAGGCTGATGTTTTGCAAGAATTACTTTGAGATTATACGGTATTCTAACATCAGACTAAAGTAAACAAACACGATTATAAAGGATGCCTGTTCTCAACACTGCTATTAATAGAATATCCTATTTTTACAAAAGTCTACTAGAATCAACACATTAAAACTAAATATACAAACTAGATTATTGGCATCATTCTCTCAGCACATTAACAAGTCCTTCAACTTGTTTCCACTCTTCAACACAGTTACAGATATACAAAGTTATTGTACAGATAACTGTTTATCAGGAGTTGACAAGCTGCTTTTATACAAGAATCATCTTTCAATTTTACTATCCATCGAATAGCTAAGAACTGTGTCCATATATCTGGCAAAGTGACTGAAACCAACCCCAATGGAGTCCAAGACAGCCATACCCACCAGTTATAAGGCAGCATGCTTCAACCTGAGACCATGAGAAATTTAACTATCCTGGACAAAAAGCTGAAAAAGCTTTCATTAGCAAAAACCCAAGAAAATAAGCTATTAAATAAATCTAGTTATAGAATATTTACTATTAGAGCACAACAAACTAAGAAAAAAACGTTACCAACAACTATTACAGAAGGTTAAATTATAGCCTATATACTAATACAAGTAACATATGGAGCTTATTCATTCAACACTCATACAGAACTAAATGCTACGGAACTAAACTTGTACCCAAGTGAAACTGTACCCAATGCTATGCTGTGACACTGCCATAACTAATTTACCCTTTGGCTCTGTATTGAAGTCCTCTTCTCGTTTCTGACAATAGGAGTTGAGCAACAGGCTGCACTCGGAGAGCTTATTGTAAGATCACTGCCACAACCTATAAAGAAAAAACTATAAATAAGGGATTCTTGGAATTGTCCAGGTTTCATTTATTTTAACAAGTTGCTAAGGCTTGTTAAGGTCACGTAAATCGAAACAAGAAAGAAACCAGCTATTGGGGAAAAAATTACCTTTATAAGACAGCTAAGACACAGTTTTAAGCGGCTGCGAAGGTGGAGCTTCTAAAGACTATGAGAAAGACTTTATTTTTATCCACTTTATCTTTATTTTTTATTTCTATTTATTTACCACTAAATATAATACAAGGAAGAAATTCGTTTTTTCTTTAACCAGCAAATTAAGCAAAACACCAAATAAAAGCTTACTTTCAAAACAATCCTGGATGACTTTCAGTACGTTTTGACCTGGCTGTATATCAATCTTATTTCTAGAAAGAAGAGGGGAAAAAAAATATTTTGAATCAAAAATACTAAGTGTTCCTATCCCAGCAATATAAAAGCAGTAAAGTTCTTACTACTTAATACTTTAGATTATTATTTCCACTAGCCCCAACTTCAATATATTTTTACCTACCATTTCCATGCACAGATATCTGCAAAGAAACTTGTCTAAATAAGGGTTCCAGGAGAAAAAGCCCCACTGTCACAGAATATGATGAGGTTAAAGAAATCGCTCTATGTGAAAGAAAACATACAACTACTGCGACAGCCCTCAGGTAAGAGAGCTTTGGGATGAATAGAGATTCTCACTTGAAATAAATAAATTTTTTAAAAAATCAGTGCTCAAGTAATGTTGCCTGCGCAGTGATCCAGTCTCAGCAGACCCAGAAACGAAATGTGTAGGCTGCACATCTATCCCTTCATACAAGGAGTCACCCTCTGCTTCTCTTTCTACCACTTCTCCACAGTTACTCTGTGCTTCAACAAAAGTTTCAGCAACAAGAATTGGCTAGAGCTATCAAATCCATAAGCAAGCAAACAGCTCAGCTGCTTGGATTACTATTTCAAACCTCCCCAGGACAAATGAAAATGGCAGAAATGATCCACTAGCCAGACCACGTTGATCAAAACTAAAATAATAAAAGCCACGCAGTATTTCTCCCATAATGATTATTATACGCCTTTAAAAATAGGTAATTTGGTAAGCTCATGAAATGCATGTCTGAAAATGGATTTCAGTAACAAAAAGCTCATGGACTTCTGACATGCCTTTAAAGAAAGCTACAGCACCGCAAATACTCAAACTCACCTCTAACATTTACCAGCAAGGGCCAAATAAGCTAGAACTCTGTGTGGGCTTCATTTCTCTACCTCTTGAAAGGCAAAATGTTTGCACAGACTACTGCTTCCGCGCTCAGGCAGCCTAGTTAGGGGTAGCTTAGGTATAGCTACACCACAGTCTGCTGCCTCAGCAGAGGAATACAAAGGAAATCCTTGGTGCTTTGTCCCCCAGCACAATTTGCTCCTCCCACTGCTAATGAATGCAAGAAGTTTGGGAAACATCATATGATCAGTTCAATAAGACACACCCAACAGTTTTGACATTAAGCTCTCCAACAAAAATCAACATAAGTTTTCCAAACAATCGTATCTAAGAATAAAATTTTAAATGTACATTACCCTCCTCCATGGCAGAATCTTGCTCTGTAATCTTTTTTAAAATGATTCTGTGAAGAAATAAGAACCTTTTTTTACTAAGCATGGTGACACTCGACAGAAAAACAAATAAGCGACCAACCTCCTGTTTCTTGTGTAAGCAAGTCTTGAGGATTCTCGATCCATCTGAAACTGGTGGGAGTTACTGCAACCCTGTTTTAGAACGCTACAGTAGCTACAACCCATGTGACAACTGCCAGAAATTCAGCTTTCCTCAAGAACCATCAAGCATCTGTTGCATTTAAAGTCAGAGAGACTTACAGGAGACTTACATGATAGAAATCACAGAGAATCTAAGGATTTGGTTAACACTTCTGTGATGACTACAGAAATAATCTTTTAAGTAAGGAAAAGGAATGAACTACCACAAAGCAAGCTAGGACATAACCTTACAACATATCCTCTGCTCTGTGAGAACTGCTCACATGGAGATTCTGACCCTGTGTTTATCACAGGCAAGAGCACATTGACAGGCAGTGAGAGCACATCAGCTGTTTCATGGTAAAACTAAAGTCTCAATTAACTACCAGCACTTCTTCATATACTTGAACCCCGAGTATAATCAATGTTATTCAAATAGCAGACATGACTCCAGTCATTATCACCACAACTACAGTAATAATAATTCAAACAACAGTATATTATCAGCGTTACTTTCTATGCCAACAAATGAAATAAAGCCTACTGAGCTGGGAACAAGCAAAGACTGTAGAGGATAAAAACAGGAAGGAAGGGCAAGTCAAGAAAAATTAAAGAGCTAAGCAGACCGCAGTTTTTCACCAATGTGCCAAGAAAATGTCTCAAAAAAATTCTAAATGTTTAGCTGAAAACCAATTATGACCTCTTCACTTGTGTAAACTGGAATAGAGTATATGTGCAGTGTGGAGATCACCTAGTCCTAATACAACAGAATTCAGCACGTTTTTCCTACGTTTGCCATACTGACATTACTTCGCACTTCTTTGTGATTCCTCTTTGGATATTACTTCTCATAATAAAAATAACCAAAACCACATAAGGATCTATTCCATTGCAAATTTTCAACATCAGCTTAAAATGGCAGGAAGAAACTCTAGGTCACACAGGAAAACGACTGATGAAAAGTCATCACTTCAGAAACAGTGCAGAACCACAGCAAATCAGTCACTCAGGCTCAAACTTCTTCCCCTTGCAGGAGAGTGCAGTATAATCAACTGGCAAGCAACCTTTCATGAAAGAAAATGAAAAATTCCTGTAACGGATCTAAAAGAGCTTTTAATAGTTTATTTATTGTTATGTTCATACCCTGCTACACATAAAGAGCTTCTGAAACCTAAGTTCCCCGTGTGCCTCTGACAGAGGACGATCGGAGGAAGATGAGTACGTCTCTAGCGTGTCTAGGGAAGAGTCACTGGTTCTTTACACGCTAACCTGTGAAAGGAGTAGATCCAGAGACGAGCGACAGGCGCAGCTGCAGGCAGCCTAAGGGAAACGGGGCTCCCAACAGAAAAGCCCTCAGAGCAGAAGTGTTTGTGCCAGCAACTGGGGCCAAGAGAGAGGACAGAGCACTAACACCCGCCCCGCTTTTCTCAGAGGGAAGCGGGGGACCCCTAGAGCCTCACCGCGCCGGCAGGGGCGGAAGGACGGCCCCGCGGGCCCGCCCGCCCCTCAGGAGCGCGCTGAGGAGAGGGCCGCGCCCCGACTGTCACGGAAGGGAACGGCTGCTGCCCCCAACACACCTCCCCCTCCTCCCGCCGCTTCCCCCACGCCCGCGCTCTCTCACCAAGGCCTCCGCCATCCCGGGCCGCCGCGACGAGGACGAAGACACCCCGGCCGCGGGACCCGGCCACGCCGTCGCCGTCGCCCCCGCGCCCCCCTCGCCGTTTTCAAACCTCGGCCGCCTTTCCGCTGCGCGCGCGTACCGGCGACAGGCAGCGCACCGGCCACGCCCCCTTCCCTCCGCCCCATTGGTCGGCGGCCGCCGCGCGCCGAGGGCTGTTCTTTTGCGCGCGCGCCCCCCCGCGGACCGTTGTCGCGCCTGCGCAGGAGGCAGCGGCTCCCCACCCCACCCCCCGGCCTCTTTACCGGCTCAGAGCCGCTTTCCTTCCGTGAGGAGAGGCGGCAGGCGGCGGTACCCGTTCTTTTTTTCCCTCATGGGAAACGCCAGTTCAAATCCCCGGGCTTCTAAGCGCTACAAAACATCTGCAGTCACCACAGGGGGTAGCAATTTTTTCTTTAAAAATTAGTGAAAAACTCAACAATGAGCGAAAACAACTGCTTGGGAACATAACACCACAATATCTTACAGCATCTGCAAAAGACAGCCCAAAAATATAATTTTAAAGGATGCTTTTTATCACACACTGGCAAGCAGTGGACTAAGTGCTGGCTCAGCAGCAGCAGCCTTGCCAAGCAAAGGTGCAGGTACACATGTTCATTAGCTTTTCTGCAACATCCAACAGCAAAGTCAAATTCTGCCAAACACAATCAATAGAGAACATGTACAAAAATCTGCAATTTAGCGAAAATCTGATAACATGTACCTGTCCCCAGCCACGTTTAGAGATGACACGGAGAATTTACTTCTGCATGTAGGGCTGAACTCTTCTGCTAGAGCTGGTTGGCAGCTACCTGATCTATCACAGATCACCTTACCAGCTAATTATGTACTCATCTCACACCTACACACAGCTGAGAAACAGAAAAGGCCATGAAGATGTTCAACAAAAAACAAGCCTTTTTTGTTTGTTTGTTTTTTATCATGTTTGCTTTGCAACCAGCAACCAAACACCAAGTCTTGTCATCCCTATTCTTTCTGACTGCTAAGGGGAAAGCCAGAAACTAAGATCACAGGCCAGATCACAGGTCTGTGGAATTGATGGAAATTTCACCCCCCATTTCATCAGGACCAACATTTCATTCCTGAACTACCATCTTCCTTCACTGTTTCTTTAAAGGCTTTGGTATATTAGCTCTTTCACAATGAAAGTCTTCTTCCTACATGCACATTGCTAGGTTAATTTATCCTTGCCAGTTATAAACAACCATAGGTAGATTTATTTCCAATATTACTTTTAGTGTCCTGTAATCCCCCTAGCCATTTGCTAAAGAAAGTTCAACTCTGATAGTCCCAAAGTTAATCCATGCTCCCAACAAAAAATTTGAATATTATTTCAGAGGCAGCTGAGAGCAATCTCCCCCCTGGCAGCAGCCCATGAAAAGTCCAGTGCTGTAAGCCATAAAAAGCAGGCTTTTCCGCCAAGACACCCATCACAGTAATGTTGCACTTTTGTACCAGCATGCTCATCATTTGGATATCTCCCCTTGAGCAAACCCGAGGAGCACACCCCAAAGGAAAAGATCCTTTTAATCCATTCAGTCTGGTTCCCCCCATCATCATACGCCAAGCAAAGAGTCAGCGGTGTGTGCTGACCTAAAAGCAAGTACAGAGACTTCCTCTTTGAGGTGCTGCTTTTTCCTACCCCCTCACCGGGGCGAGTTCTCTGGCTGAGGCTGATACAGAGCACACGGAGAACAACGGCGGGGGGGGGGGGGCGGCGGAAAAAAGCACAGCAACAGAGGATATCCAGATCTCCTGCCGAGATATCCAAAGGATGCTGAGAGGCATTAGGGAACAGCCTGAGGAAACTCCTCAGCCAGCCCCTCGGCGAATCTTCCAGGAGAGGCAGAGGATCACCGGTCTGCCTTTGTACTTCCAAGGTTACCTGTCTGTCCGGCACTCAAGATGCCAGGTAAGGCGCACAGTCCTGCAAAGTGGATGTGTTGAAATATTTCTTCCAAAATGTATTGCCGGGAGCTACAGATCTGTGGGGGAAAACGTTTCTCAGCACTGGCTGACACAAATGGTTGCACTGAAATAATGATACCTAGTTATTTCTGTTCATATTACTTTGGGGGAGGGGAACAGAATAAAATAAAGGTAACCATCAATATCTCCAGGATCCCATTATAATTTACTATTACCTACTGAAATGTGGATTGAGTTTGACCGATTTCATAGCTGCCACTACGGTGAAAAGCTAATGCCATATTTTTAATACCAAGAGCAAAGTTTGACATGGTTATATTGCTCTGACGCATCCTCATTTACTGGAGAACAGTATCCATCCTGAAGTCTTCAGTGACATGCCACCTGAAGTATATGTGAGATTCTCTACATCTTTTTTTTTTTCTTGTTAGTAAGGGCTGATGATTTAACATACACGGACTAACTGGGAAAATAAGAGTGATTTTTTTGACCCAAGATAACTATTTAAGACACAAATCTGTAAACGCCTACATGCCTGTGTATGTTCTAATAGCATGTGTGTTCAGAGCATGTCCCTAATCAAGCTGATTGCCCTTTTTTAGCACTTGATAACGACAATCCCTGTACTTAGGGTTACAAAGTCATTTTTACCCTACCTACACTGACATCTCTGTAGATGCAGAAGCACAGAGTAGAGAAAGTCACGAAGTGCTAAAGGTAGATATAATCAAAAGACCAAAATAGCATAGTGGCTCACAAACACAGGAACAACCAGGTACCACAGAAAACAGGAGCTCTGAGAAACAAAGAAGTAGACTAATAATCTTACTATTAATTCTTCTGCAGCACTAGAAATTATTCAATGCATTGCTTTGTTGTATCTAGCAGAAGAACACCTGCAAGTTTAATAAAGCTCCCTGTTACATTCCTTTATTTATATAAATGTAAATGTGTTTTATGTAAAACCTTTTTTTCCCCCTGAACAATCCCTCCTTCTGAAATTCAGTAACTACCATACTGGAATAACAAAAACAGGGCAGAGCAATAATATGCAGCCAATCTGAAGAGACTTATGTGGCACTGACAAGGTATATTATCACTTTTGAGAGACCAGACACCCAAGAGAAAAACATATTCATGGCTGTGAAACAGTAACAAGTGCTCCTGGGCAAATACCATTACGACATTTCCATAGAGCAGAAAGCCCATTTCGTAAGGTGCAGTTCAAAACTTCCCCATGACATCCAGCCCTATACCACAGCAAGCATTCACAGCCTTCATTAACTTGCCAGGGACAGATCATTTAACGAGGACATTTACCTTAACACAACAATGCAGTGCTCAGAGGTTGGGGTCCAGAGGCTGAACACTATAGAAATTTTGCACCAGTAATTTGACAGAAACCACCAGAAAGACTAGTTAGGAGCTAGCAAGGTAAAGAGCAAGGATCACCTGCAGGATACTCTAGGGAATGTTGCTCACCCCAATTTGTATGACCTATCAGACTTCACAAGTTATTTCTTTTCTCAATTTTTGTGACTGTGTTTTAAACCCCTGCCTCAAAAAAAAAAAACCAACCACCAACCCCCCCCCCACCCCCCAACAAAAAGAACAAAACAGGTAAGTAAACTGAAAACTAGAATGCAGTTTCTGTTTTACAGAAGTTGCCTTCCCAATTCAGTGTCCCATAACAGCTATAGTTCTCAGGGTATCAGGGGCACACGGAAACAGAAAAACCTTTCCCATCACTCTGGCATGACTGCATTAGGGAACAGTTAGAAGAGTCAGACAATCGTATTTACCTTGGCATGGTGTTGATTTACAAACACGACTACACATAATTTAAAGACTAAGCATGTAAAATAGCACTTCAAATGCAAGAAGTCCAGTTAATAGGTCAGACTACTGTCAAGCTCCATGATCTTCCCCCTATAGCAAGTGAACTGGCAGGATCAAAATTCAACACAAACAGGCACTTCAAGAGAACGGTGTTCCGAAGACTGGAGTCTTTACACATGTTCATCTCACACTATTTTCCACTTGTATGCCTTTTAGGGAGACCAAGATTTTAAAGTGGCATTTAAAATGTATTTTCCTTCCATTACATACCCCCTTTAAATTGTTTGACAAATTGCTGACAAATGTTTAAAACATTTAAATTAGTTAAAAGTAAAGTTTTCTAGTTCCACGCCAGATTAGGATACTAGAAAACAAAGTCTAGAGCCTATATATCTTTTTGCCTGTTGTCGTGGTTTAACCCCGGCCAGCAGCTAAGCACCATGCAGCAGCTGCCTCACGTCCCCCCCAGCTCCCACAGTGGGATGGGGAGGAGAATCAGGAAAGAAGGTAAAACTCGTGGGTTGAGATAAGAACAGTTTAATAACTAAAGTAAAATATAATACTAACAATAATAATAATGAAATAGAATAATAATAATTGTAATGAAAAGGAATATAACAAAAAAAGAAGGGGGGGGGAACCCAATAGTGATCCATAATGCAATTGCTCACCACCCGCTGACCGATGCCAGAGCCACAATCCACCCCTCCTGGCCAACTCCCCCGTTTATATACTGGGCATGACGTTCCATGGTATAGAATATCCCTTTGGCTAGTTCGGGTCAGCTGCCCTGGCTATGCTCCCTCCCAGCTTCTTGCCCACCTGCTTGCTGGCAGAGCATGGGAAACTGAAAAATCCTTGACTTAGGATAAGCGCTACTTAGCAACAACTAAAACATCAGTGTGTTATCAACATCATTCTCACACTAAATCCAAAACACAGCACTGTACCAGCTACTAAGAATAGAGTTAACACTGTCCCAGCTGAAACCAGGACACC
Organism: Gymnogyps californianus; assembly: GCF_018139145.2. Lineage (NCBI taxonomy): Eukaryota > Metazoa > Chordata > Aves > Accipitriformes > Cathartidae > Gymnogyps > Gymnogyps californianus. The sequence goes on along the minus strand of NC_059474.1, from coordinate 60,869,167 downwards.
TGTAAGGAATTATGTACTGAACTTTTTTGCATAAACTGCCTGCAAAATACATACTTGCTCTTTAACGATTTTTAAAATGCTGAAAACTAACATATGACGACACACGTTTTTTTCTTAGCAGTTCTTTCACTTTCAGCATTTTGTGGGAACTAAAAAGATTGTCTTCACAAACTGACACATCCTCCTTTCCAACAGGAATTTAGAGAGTATTGGACAGAACTCAGAGGAACTATGCTCTTCTTTTATGATGATAAGAAAGTCCCAACAGTGAGTAATGCGCTATCTTTGTAACTACCCATCTGATTAAGTGCATCAGTTATTTTCATCAAGTAATCATTATGTGCTCCAGACACCTCTCAGCACCCTTTCCTCTCTCATCTGCATAGTCCAAAAAAATAGTACTGGACATTGTAACAGAAAGGCTGAGATCAAAAAAAGCCAGAGTGAAATAAACTATAGCATATTAGTTTGCTTCATCAAAACAAAAAGGGAGTATTTTTTGGCACCTGAGCTACAAACATATCCACATTGCTCCGTAATTTTACCGAGTGCTTTTTCCTCAGCTGTGCACAAGGGTAAAATTATCGTGGTGTGTAACATGACTTTCCTTTATGCAGCTGAGGAAAAAGTGCTTGGTATTATTATGGTGTACTCTGGCTGAGGGTTTAGTTGGAGTCACAAAGCAAATACTCATGGAGGTCTTGTGGATTTAATCTGTTCGTGATTATGAGGATTAGGATGGGAAAAATCCAGAAGGTACACTGTTGGTGACAAGAGCTTCTGTAAGCAGAAGCAAAGGACTCAGCTTCGGCACATCTGTCAGTTAAACTTAACCCAAGTTCTAGCAAAAAAAAAGTTTCAATCTATTTTCTTCTAAACAAATTCCTTTTGAAAGCAGCTAGATTTTTGGTGAAAATTACAACTTGTGCTATTTCTCTTTTCCTCCCTCCTTAGTACTCACAGAAATTAGATATATCAGCTTTGATCTCAGCAACCAATGTTTATCCAGATGAAAATGGCTCTGCACAGTTCATCCTGATGCTGTCAAATGGGGAACTAGAACTGAAGGTAAAAAGAGGAAAGCTGTGATCTGTAAGCCACTTGGTACTTTACTGCGTCTCCCACAGATATTCAGGGCTCCATTTTGGTGTGGGAGTAGAGCTGCCTTCTTGACGTCTAAGCAGACAGCCTGCAGCCAGGCAGCACCAAAAGGCAGTCGGAGAGGGAGGCAGGGCAAAGGAACCTAACACCAGGGAAACTCCCTCTTGAGGCATTAGAAGTTTTTCTCAGGAGTATCTGGGAATATGAAATGAGCAAAGAATTGAACAAGAACATATACAAGAGAAACCAGAAATACCACGCTGACAGGCCCGCGTCACCTGTAAAACCAAGAAGGGGATAAAATATCTGACCTCCCCACCATTCAGTAGCCATACAGACTGTAGTGCTCAGGGACTATCTAGAAAGTTTGATACTTGAGATTCACCTATCTCCTTAGCATGGCCTTCTCCTTGGATCCATGTAACCTCCTTTTAGTCCAACAGAGCATAGATTTTTTTACCTTCCCACCTCTGTCCTCTCCCTCTAATCGAACATGAAGTACTGGGGAAGTGCAGGGTTTCAGGGTGTGATGTAGCTTAGCAGGGAGCTCATTTCCAGGCATGGTACTTCTAAAAGTGTGAGAGTTATTTGAGGCTGCCACATGACATATACTTTTTTTGTTGCTGTAGTTGTTCTTGCACCATCATTTTCTGTTCTCTCAGGCTAATGACTGTGAATGTGGGAAAGAATGGAAGGGTTTTATTCTCACCGTAACGAAGGTATGGAAGAGTTTTATATCTCACTTCATGTCAAAAGTGTCTATAAGGGAGTTTTGTCTTCATGCATGCCAGAAGTTGGCTTCCACAGGCACAAAGCCTCGCTTCTAAGGTGTCTGCACACACTAAACTGTTGAGGGTTTTTGTTGGTTGTTTTGGTTGGTTCCCCCCCCCCCCCCCCCCGAGAGCAAAATTCAGGCTGATTTAACCCCAGCTCATCTGCAATACACACTCTGCCATGGTATCTAGTCAGACACAGTTCCCAATCCACTGTCTGCTGTGCAGGAAGGAAAAGACTTCTAGCACAAGTCCATCCCCTGCAGCTGTGAAAAAGGGAGCCTGCCCTGAGAGAGACAACTCTCTAGGTCTTTATCATGGGATAAAGACATAACCAAAGAAGTGGCCAAACTGCACACCTGAGAACACCTTTCAGCCCTGTGTTTTATTCTACTATTCTTCTTAGCTAAATACACTTTGAAAACAGCAAGACCCTCTTTGATAATGACCAGTGGAAAAACAAATGAAGTTTGTTCACATGTGACTTTACATTGGCCTAGCTGAATCACTTAAAAAGCTGAGGATGGCCGAAATAGGTTAAATTACATTTACACAGCCTTTTGCAGTATAGCAACTGCAAAATATCATTGTAGATTCTTACATCATTCCCACTTCTGTCAATGCATATTTCTTCTAAATCAGGACACAGATATCCTTATTTCACTATTCTAACAAAAACACATGTGCAGCATTTTATTCAAAGCAGAGGCATATCCAAACCTTCCAGATTATCACAGCTATTTAAACCAAGCAGGTAAGAAAGATTTCTGCACGGCAGGTGCGCTCAGAGATTACCTATGATGCACACACAGAAATGATTGCTCACAATGTTTGTCCACTCTTTCATTTTCTTTTCAATTACACTGTTCATTTTCAGCTGTCAGTTCCACCAGATGAGTCATTACTACCTGGGCAACTTACAAGGATGCATGAAGTGCTAGAGAAGGAAAAGAAAAGAAGGATTATGCTTAACAACTGTTCCAGTGCATCCCTCAACAGACAAAGCCCTCCCAGCAGTACTATGCCAGCGTAAGCTCTGACTGAATTATGCGAATCCCAACCTGACTAAAGAGCCTTCCCTTCTTCTTTCAAAGTATTATTTCCATGCAGAGGTTCAAAACTCAGCTGTTGTACACGGGTTGTATAATATTCAATGAACAAAATCTACCTTAAGGCCTTTATGGAGATTTCCTAAGGGAAAGATTACTCTTGCAGCTTTCCTACAATGCCCTTTGTTGGCATTGTGAGTGCTTAAAGGCTGAGTGCTTAAACTTTTCAGAAAGCCATATGTTGGGCTCCTGTATCTGCCCTTCTGAGAAAATGCCGATTACCATTGAGAAATTCAAGGTAAGTCCAGGTTACTCTTCTCACATTCTTTCCAAGGGTTCAGAAGGCGTCATACCTGTATGAAAGCTTCACTTTCTGAGACGGCCAAAGCACTGCTGTCCTGAATTATGCTCCTATAGTAGCATTAATCAGCAAGAGTCCTTCAGATGTCATGCCTCTTGGCAGCCATGGCTAGTCACTCTGGATAAGCCTAGCATTGTGAAGAGGTGTTAGCCGGGTAGACCGTGTCTCTTCACACAGCTCAGAATGACGTGGCCTTGCCAGCATAACTTGCGTTCACGCTGTTTCTCTCCTCCCTTCTATGCAGGTGCTTCTATGCAGTATCTCGGCAAGAAGCAATAGAGATGTTAGAAAAGAACCCTTCATGTGGGAATCTGATCCTGCGTCCCAGCAACGACAGCAAGAACTACGCAATCACTATCCGACACGAGCTGGAGTAGGTTGATTCCACAATATATTATCCCATTCTTAACTGGTATGCACTGTGTTAAAAGCTGAATTCTTAATACCCAGAGTTGACATGTGAAACATACACCTTGCCTTCAGGCTATTTTGAGAAAGGAAAATGAGGCAGCAGGGGTGGGTCTGAGACCGATTTCTTGATTCTCTCCTCCTCCAAAGCCAGTTAGATTAAACAAAGAAGCAATAAAGATAAGCCAGCAAAAGCCCATTTCCTTGGGTACATGGGCTTCCCCTGTTTGGCATGAAACCCTACTCAGTTTAAGAACTCATCATGCAGAATGACAATGGAACAAGCTGTACCCCTTTGTAAAATGAATAACGAAAAATTAAAGAGGCAAGTATTTTCGAACAGTAACTTAGTCTAAAAACACACCACATTTCAACTGAATTGCCACATTTTATCTTTTGCACAGCTTCAGAACAAGAGGCATCTGAGACACCAGGAATGACATTTGCAATTCTCAGTGTTTCTAAACGAAAACAGGAAAAAACAAACCCTGCCACACACCTTCAATAAGCTCTGGGGATATTACAAAGCACACCCATTGCTCCTGCAAAGGAGTTTATAATGACAACCTTACATCAATAAGTATTTCATTTCGGGCAGCATACCAACTGTTGTTTTCTTTCAGTGCCCCACGCTTAAAGCACTATAAAGTGATGTCCAAAGGAACAAGTTACATTATCGAATTGGAAAGACAGGTAAGTGAGCAATTCCCTTGCTGAAGATTCTTAAGCAAGTGTAAGAAATATCACTTTGCAGAAAATTAGAAAAGATCTAGTAAATTCCTAACTATAATTTGTGAGTCGAAGTAAAGTATGCGGAGAGTTCACCTCTCTTGTTAGTCCAACTAACCTAATCTCAAAGAACAAGTTATCTTTTAAGAACTAGAAAAGTAGGGAAAAAACCCACATCAGCATCTTCTAACAAAAATAAAATCGAACCACTCACAAAACACCCAAGATTGCTTAATTTTTTTTTTCCACCAACTCAGGCTTCAGTACTAAGTCTGAAAACTGAGCTCTCATTGCAGCTAGAGGAAGTTCAAAATGCACTCCATGTAACTTTGAGAAATAAAATTAACTTAGCTGAAGTGTGAGCAAGGCTGTATGGACCCCGTTATTTGGTTTAAAACCATTTTCTTCCACTTTTCTTAAGACATGGCCTGAGAAGCATCCTATCGGTTTGAAAAAGCATCTGTTTTTAAACCATATGCTGAAAGAGCATCAGCAGTCATTGAAGAGCACAACAGTGCAAAGAGCGATCTCTCTTTTGGTTTATTTACTCATTTGATGGAAGGGAAGGAGTTATATGTTCAAGGGTCAAAACGTTACCATAGATTGCAGAGGACTATCCTAGACCTCACTGCATCCAAATGCTGGATGTAAATCCAGTATCAGTTGTTTGAGAAACATTGCTAGGGAACCTAGCTGCCATCATGTTTTTGAAAATGTATTCTCAACACACAGAGCATGTTTTGTTTGGTGGGTTGTTTTTTTGTTTGTTTGTTTGGGGGTTTTTTGGTTTTGGTGAAACAGGTGACACTCCCAAGCCTTCAGGATGTTGTCAATCACTTTGTGACCCAAACCCGAGGGAACCTGAAGCCGTTTGTCACACAGAAGCATGCTGCAGAGGACCCAGTGTTCTGAAAGCAAGCTGCTTGCTGAAGGCACACACAGGAACAGTCCTGCTAAAAGAGAGAGAAGCAGCACAGGAACTCCACACTATTGAAGATAAACAGAAAGCATTCCCCAAGCTACTCTTTCTCAATTTCCAGAACAGCTCTGTTGGCCCTAAACCAAGAATGTGATGCAGCTTCTCCCAGAGAAACTTCTGAGATGTGGGGAGGGCAAATAACTCCAATTCCTGTAGAACATAAAATGTGGAAAAGACAAGAGCGGGAAAGAGAGAACACATTGCCCCTACAAAATGCGATGGAAAAATATTGTATTGAAATCAGGCAGACAGTGTTTGTGGGCTCAATTCTGTCACTGGCTCACAGTGCAATAAACTGTTCATGTTAAAAACCCCATTTCTTGTCTACTCACTTGTAACAGTATCTGTGCCATTTATGACATCCAACAGAGACAGCAAGGATGTCTCACCTCTGCTGGGGCTTTGAGCACTGCCAGAGAGGTGCAATACAGACCAAAAAGCAGAAAATACAAGTCTGAGTAGCTTAAACTGGGGTTCCTCGTACTCTGCAAAGTCATGCAACCCTTACAGGACCTGGAACATCCCGAGTAAGGTGGCTGGGGCATTTCCCATGTTATGCAACTGAGGGAGGGCATAAATTCAAGCAAATTGAGACATCTCCTGCCCAGCTAAATGTTCCCACCCCTTCTACATGCCAGCAGGGGTGTTCATCAGACCCTGCCGTGAGCTACTTCAGGAAACTAAACAAAAATAAGTTAATGTCCCTGTTGGTTAAGCTCTCTGAACTACCTTCTCCATGGGCTGAGACAAGCCCCAGTGAGTGCACAAGGAGGACAAGACTGCACAGCTGGTAACAAGGGAAGGCAGCAGGCCACAAGAACCCTGCTGATCATACGAAACAGCTGTGGAACCCCACCAAGCCTTAGGCACAGCATTCATCTTCTTGGAAACTGGGGATCCAGCCTTCCAAACAAGCAACTTAAGTGATCAGCAGTAAGATCCAAGTTTAGTATTTTTAGCCTCTAAGTTCTGCCAGGCAGCTGGACTGAATAAACTGCTTACAGGATGGGTACCCACTGCTGAGCTACACTCCTTCATAGTTAGTGGAGATGACTAGCTCCAGAGCCTGGCTTTTTTCTTTAAAAAAAAAACCCCAACCAAATAAACCACACCTCTTCTCTGACAGTGGTGGGGGAGCATTCACACAGCTCAGCTGAAGACAGCTATGATCCAGCTACCGAAGCAGCTAGCACCTTCACTACACACACAGGGAGTGCTCTAGGTGGAGTTGCTCTTATTTCCAGACCAAGATTGATCATCATGTTCCTTTGATACCAGCTGGGAATCACAAATGAATTATTACTTGTTTCAAGGATTATGGAAGTCAGTCAAGACTTGGGAAGGTTATTTTAAAAGAATGCCCATGTGTTTCTAAATAATAGATTATGTGTGACCATCTGAAGGTGCACCCACTGTATTTCTAAAACTACAACATAACATGATACATTAGCAGTTTCTTTTCATGAAAATACTTAAGAACACTTTGTGAAGATGGTGCTGCTCAGTATGCATCAGGTTAGAGTTGCAGCTTTTCCTCAGTATGAAACTGAAACTTGTGTGTTGCTGTGAGAAGTGGGAACTTAATACTTCTTCATTGTATCTCACTTCTGCCATGCAAAATTATTCACTTACTAGCAAGACAGTTCTGCTGGTGTTATCAATGCTGTAACTCATGACACCTTTAAGGTTGAGCCTCAATAAGCTTCGTGCAGCATGGATAAACACCCATGCTAGGCACTTCATCAACCACACAAAAGATACCAAAAGACATGTTTACTAAAATAAACTCTCAAAAGCTATCTGGTCAAAACTTACCAACCTTTGGACAAAGGTTTTGATTACTGCACTGTGCTGCAGCAGAGTATGCTTTCTGTAATTGCAAAACAGGAGATAATTAACAGGGATGGATAAACCTTTCAAGCTAATAAGCCAGTTGCGTTTGGCTGAAATTCAGTTCCTTTCTTCAAACAACTGGCCTACAGCCACATTGTTTCAAAGACACAAGGAAAAATTAAGAACACGAACTTAGCTAAAGCCCTTACTTATGTTTAATACAAGTCAGACATATACAAACTCTCTGCCTAACTCAAATCCACACTACTTCAGGATGTGAGATGTCGTGATGAGGTGACAGGGTTTCTGCATTCACAGAGGCCCAGCTGGTACCAGAGTTGTTCTATGTTGTCACTATTCTTGAATAGCACTTTTTTTTTTTTTTTAAATAAACAGTAACATATTCACCATACAGAGGAAAAGGGTGGGGAAAAAAGCTGAAAACATGTACTTTTTACTCCTTGTAAAGGTAAAGTCCTAAGTCCATCAGTTCCGCCAAAACAGTCTTGTTAACAATAGCATGATCTTTACACAGAGTCCTCACTACTCCTAGCATTAAAGAAACATGGAGATTAACCACAGAGAACAGTTGAGCTGGGTGCTAAATGCCTCGTGTTTTGCATGCAAACATTCCTGCAACTATTAAGAACGTGAGAAATTAACAGAAAGCTAGTGTAAATATGAGCAGACTCTGTAAGAAAGCATTTGAGTGAGAAAGATCTTTAATACTGATATAAAACTTCATCTCTGCAAGTCAACTGCTCTTTCAAAGAATAACATTTTGAAGGAAAGCTATTCCAAGTGTTCCAGTGGAAAGATAGTTCTTCATTGCTGCAGGGAGATAGCTAGCTCTAGCTGCTCCACGGGAACAGAACATCAAATAGTCCTAGACACACACAAGCTTTCATTACAATTAAAAAAAAAAAAAAGAAAAAGAAAAAAGCAGTTCTCAAATTCCAGGTAGTGTTACAAGCCTCTGCACCGCTAGTGACAACGCTGGAGATCTGGAAGACCAGCACCCTGAAATTCACTTGCCCAGTTTAACTGAGCCCTTTTAGTGTGATCACGCTGAGCACCTGCTGAGACTTTTGATAAAAAGCAGCAACAGATTGAGAAATGGGCTGTATCAAATTCACACTGAATTGGCTCACTCCACTCTGCACAGCCTTCAATATAAATACATTCACTCTCCATATCAGCAATTCAGAAGGTTTTAAAACATGAAAAACAATTTTAATGAGCCACTTGACATGCACAGTTCTTCCATATAAAGTCCTCTTTAGGTTATTATTTGTGAGATTTTACCTAGGTTAACTTATATCCAGAAAATTTTAAAGGTCTGCTAATAAATATCTAGAGCCATTGTGCATTCAGTTTTTCCCATCGGCAACTGTTTAACTGAGCAGAACTCATCCACAGAACAGACATCCATCCAACAGATACATACCATAAGAGCAGTACAGAGATACAGCCACGTCTGTAAATTCTGGCCGCGATCCCTGCCAACCTCAACCTGGACTTTTTGGCAAGGGTCTCAAAGCTGTATGCGTTGTCATTAATAAAAGCCATTCCATTAATTATATCTGAAAAGTTACTTCAAACCCTGAGGACCGTCAGATGGCATTCTAGCAAAGTGCTGAGACTTTACTATTTTTATATGCTACTTACTTCGAAAGCATAAGCATGATGTTAACACCACACTAACCTACCAGAGTGTATTTACTCAAAGTTTCATTTGTTTCCCAGTCTCCAACTGTGAGAGGTGACAGTGCCTTCGACTTGACCTAAACCTTTAAGTGACCCTTAGCACTAATTAGTGATTTCAGTTAAGAGTTCAGATTCCAATACTGCGACAGTGAAATACATTTCAGTTATTCAGAAGTGGGAACTTACTGTCTGCTTGTGCCTTCTCTGCACTCTAAATGTAGTAATCTTTTCTCCTGTTTCAAAAAGTTTCTCTAAAAGAAGTTCTTAAAAAAAAAGAAATGTTAGGTAGTTTAAAAAGCAGTATTATTAATCTAGAAAATTATATCTATAAACTAGACTGACTGTAAAACTATATACACCTTCCAGAAGATATCCCGCATGTAAGACTAAATCCCAAATATTGGAATAATTGTGTTGATTCCAACTATTCAGTTCCATACATCTTGGTGTTCAAGTTCCCAGCCTAATAGCTGTTATTTGTGACTACAACTAAACGAGAAGGGAAAAAAGGAGAGGTAAAATTCCTGACCAATAATGTTCATTAAATGTGAAGATACGCCTAAAGCTTAATAAATTATGATAAAGGATAAATAGCTAAGTAGTCAATAGCTTTTGCAACAGCTGCAGGAGATAGTGTGCAATCACAATCTCTAAAGCTTAAACACTTTAAAAGGTTTTCCAGTTCATAGGTTTTTATTCTAACCTCACTTCACTCTATCATCACGGGAAGAAAAAAAAAGAACTACCAGCTCAACTATCCAGTGTTTAAATGATAGAGAAAATGTGGTGGTGTCACAGATGTTTCTGTAACACACCTTTGCCTCACCACAGCAGCAAAGCTAGTCCCTAATTATTTCTGATTAAGCAGATTCTTTATACTTAGATACCCTAGTAACTGACTGATGATGATAAAAACCTCAGCATTCAGTGCAACTCACACTTGTGCTGTGGACACGTCTACAGCATAACCATTCGCTATACGGAAAAGGTACCAAAAGGAGCAGCTGAGGAAACAGTGTTTGCTATAACAAACATCCAGAGCCATTTGCCTTTTCCTCCTTTCAAAGTCATCATTTGCTACAGTGTTTTTAATTTGGTGAGGGCAGAAAGGCTCAGCCACATCAAACATTTTCTCTTTCTTGAAGACAAAGTTTTATTGTTGAAAGTGTTAACTCAGCTCTCCAATAGGTTTCCACTTTCCCCATATTGCAGTATTCCCCAAAGAACAGTCTTAGCGCAGATAAATCAACAATTCCAGCTCTCTTGACTTCAGGAGTAGGTGTAAATTGTCACAGCTCCCAAGACCTGCCTCCCTATGTTTCCATGTTGAGACTGACATAAGATATCTGCTCTGACACACAGCATCACTAACTGTTCAGAAGAGACCACCACCAACACAATAAAGCAGTTCATCTGCTTTTTAAGTGGGAGTTTAAACCTTTTGGATGGATTAAATCTCATGTGTAGATGGCAAGAATGAAATTCATGTTTGAGAATTAAGTAACATGTGAAATGGATTTGAGATGTTCTTGGAACACGAGGAGCATCATAAAATGGCAGTTTCCCCATTTTTTGCACTCTTCTCTAAGCAGCGCCTAATTTGCACCTGGGGACCATTTGTTAGGTTCACCATTCTTCTTGCTTTCTTCAGCTCCCCACAATTTAATACAGATTTTGTCTTTAAGGTAAGGACTGTACTGGACATTCCATCTCATGGAGTGACCAATCCTCCTTTGAGCAAACAGGTTTGAAGAAAACAGGAGCAGATGAAAGATAAATCCAGTTTGTCTTCAGTGCAAAGCCACAGATTTTCACCATTTGTTTTAATTAAGGCTTCACCAAAAAGAAATATATAGTACCATCTTTAATAACCGAAAATTAGCACACTTCTTTCAGAACAAATGGTCCGGGAGTGACTTTTGTGTCTCTACCATCAATTGTCTTCCTGAACAAAGTAGTATCTCACTGGCGGCCCTGGCAAGTCTTCCTCTCCATCAGTCTCTGGAGCAAATGATACTGTCAAATCCACATATTTCTTATCAGCTGATGGTTTCACAAGCTTTTGCATCCTACAAGGCAATGAAGAACAGTTTGTTAACATACCAGAGGGAGGACTGGCAGTGGGAATTCAAAGCAAGACTAGGATGAATTTCACTGCCAGCAATGAAGCCCAACATACTGGAAACCAGATTAAAATGGAGAATAAGCTGCCTTTTAATTTTGATACAAAAGCTCTTCCTCCACCTGAGGTACAGCAAATGGTATTCCATTTTCTTGACAGACTTAGCCCATTAGTGAGCTATTACACTGTTCACTAATAAGTGCTCAGTACAAAAGAGAAAATGGCCAGTTTCGGATGGGATTCCTCACCAACGTAATTTCTCTTTGGCATCCTACTGAGGCACAAGGCAAAGTTAGCTTTCTGTGCAGGATTTTGGTCAATGAGGAGGAGTAAGTTCTTGGTCTACCAATAATGGCTGGTTTTAATACATTATTAGGGAGAACCACTCCAGTGCAGACACTAGATACAGAGTTCTGATGGAAAGTAATTCTATTGGAGTTAAGATTTTTTAAGTCCTTAAATTTTGAAGGCTAATAGCAATGAGGGGGGAAAACAGCCAGGATCTGGGGCTTCTCCCTTCATGACCACAATGTGAGTTTAAACTAGGTAAGCATGTCACGTCTTAATGCAACTTCCCCGCTTTGCTCTCCGCAGTTTCAAAAGCTACAGCTGTTGCTTGGAAGTTGCACAATAAAATACTGAAGTAGAAGGTCAATCAACCTCACTTTCATTACGTATCTTTGGATGTCTCAAAATTATTTTCTTGCCAACTTGGAGCACTAGTTCATGAGGCCAGCTCAAATGCTAGGAGGCTGGGGGAATACAGTCACTCATTTCGATTCCTCACAGGTCACTTAGAGAAGTATTTCCCTTCCGGCTATGCTTTAGCACGCAGGTCAAAAAGCTGCTTTTCCCAAAGTGCTTGTTCGCTTGCAAGAACACAAAGCATTAGCCTCTTTTCAGCAGAGATACTGAGATAATATTTGTATGAGGAAGCCACAAGCTACAGAGCAAGGCAGATAACTATGTCTCTAAAGCTTGCTTTTAAGGAGTATGCTACCAGTCAGTGTTGTAATTCTGAAATGAAGACAGAGTCTTGTAATGTTTGTCTTATTACAGTGAGAGAACAATTTTAAACACCTTAAGAAAAAACAAACACACAAGCAAGACCGGAGTTTGCTGTGCAAATATCTTATAAAGCTTTTGGGACTGTCTGTAACAGAACCCCAAGTTGCTGTAACCACGTGGAAAGCTTGAACCGATTCTCAGGGTAATAAGAAATCCTGATATTCACAAGGCGGCAGCTTCACACTATGCCTTTGACTTCACTACACACCCCACTCATTCAAAATGATTTATACAGCTGTAGGAGAAGGAATATAAACAACTATTTTGAGATAGGCTGTAAATACACATCTTAGTATGCCAGGCACTCTAAAGGCAGAACCAACTTCAAGGCTCTTCTCTCCCTGGAAGTTTCAAGTAGCTTGCCCATAACATATACTATTTTGCCTGACGTTACCTACTGGCAGACCTTTGGAACAGTACTGATCAATGCATCTACTTGATCTAGCAAAGCCTGTGAGCACTGACCAGCATACACTTCACAAGAGCTGTGAGGAACGAATTTTGAGCTAAAGAAGTTCAATCAACATATAAGGTAGAATTAACCTGGTGAGATCTGGCTGTTACTTTGCACAGGTCTGTCCATCAAAAACCAATGCCCTGCCCTCACACCCTCCCAAACTTCCAGTCTGTTACACCCCAATTTCCTGTCAGTGAGCGGCACTGCAAAGCCTTGTGAATGTCTTCATTTTTAAAAAGGGCTAAAGTGAGCTGGAATCTCAAGGAATTACTATGAACTGAACAGACTTCCAGAAATTTCAATCTGCAACCAATACATTAACTCCTTCCCAAATAAGTGTTCTCATTCTTTCAGAGCTAAGTTGCTAAATATCACCATTAGTTTTAAGCCAGTTTAAAAAGGTTCAATTAGTCTTGTTCTGCTTGAACCAAGGTACATTCTTACCCCCCAAAAAACCTTACTGTCAGACTTCTTTGGGTTTCTCATTCTGGCATTCATCACTTAGAGCAGCATTTTGCAAGTCTCCTGTCCTCACCACAGAAGTTAATTCACTTTCTCTTTTCTTTTTTTTCCAAAAGGAAGAAATTATCTTGTCTGTTTCCCAAATATTAATGACTAGCAACCACTTTGAGAGAAAACACTGCTGTCAGACAGACATCCTTATGATGCAACCAGTGAACATAGTTTGTACGTGCACTCTCATCCCTCAATCCATTTTCCAGTTATACTTACGTCAGCTTTAATCGTTTAATATGACCTGGCATCACAGGAACATACAGCATTTTGACTCCCTGTACAACCATAGTTGGTTCAATTCCATATTTCTCCTGGAATTCACAAATTAACACTTATTAAAGGACTAGGACAGCTGCACAAGCCAGCAGTTACTACTACTGCTAATACTACAACTAATTATTCAAAACCATAGGATCCCAACCAGAAAACTTGCTAATTTATGGATGTTGACAGAAGTTTTATTAAGATACATTTGAGCCAATCGAATTAACAAAGAATTTCAAAATAGGCTTGGACACATTTAGAGACATTCCAATTGACATTAATTCTTTCTAGAATTACTCTGGTTTGAACAATAACTTGATAGAAGAAAAAAAAAAAAACTAAAACAAAACCAAAAAAACCCAAACCAACAACCCAAAACAAGAAAAGCCTTTCCTCTCATCTTGTATTAACCCAGTACAGTAGATAACTTACTCTAACAGCATTTATAAAGTCCAACAGAGTAAAATCCTCTTTCCCATAAATTGTCCACCTGTCCCAGATTGTAAATGATATCCCATTTCTGTTTTAAAAAGAGAAAGATTGTTTGTTACTTTAGAACGTGAACTCAGGCACTTCCTTTAAACATGTACTGAAGAACTGCTATGTCTTCTAGCGACTCGCTGTTTTATCTTGAGCAAAAATCTCTTCCCTCTCTGCTGCCATTTCTCCAGCCCTTTGACCTGGCTAAGCACAAGACACAGTAAGAACTCTGAGTAAACGTGGTATCTGGCAATGAAGTTACTGAGTTTTCAGACCTACTGAAAAATAGCTCTTGTATTGACTAAGATGCAGAAGTGTGTCCAGTCTGTGCAGACAGGATGTTTATTAATAACCATGCTGCACATCTAACTCATCTAGATTTTTAAAGCCTCACTAGCAACAGCTTCCACTGAAAACAAAACTAAGCCCTTAAAACCACTATTTTTTAAATCAGGACAGAAGAGCATGTGCTGCATTTTCTAAACATGAAGTTCTTGAGCAATGCATTATGGGACACCCTTGGCGGTACTAAGAATATCACTTACACCTTCAGCAGTACGTTGTAAATGGATAATAGAGTTTGATAGCAAGCACTAAGTGATTCATGATCTTCCAAGTTTAAAGAACAACAAAAAAACCTTGAATATCTATAACGTTTAATTGGAGCGTGACCACGAACTGTGGTTTCATCATAGTTCTGCTATGCGAGCACATAAGGCCTTAATCCGGTTATCTGGATTTAGTAACTGTACAAACTTCACACTTGTTGTAATGGCTCACCAAGTTCTAAACATCAATTACCAGGTTTCCAGATACCACCCTTCTGCCATTGTCCTTCCTACCTGATTTCTGTTCTTCTTACTTCAGCAGTTTCTGTAAAGACCATTATGGGAATGGCTAGGTTCAGAAAACAGTTCTTGTATGCATCAGCTGGGTAGCCACCCACAACTTTGATGAGTTCCAGTGCAACCTGCAGTAAATAAGAACCCCATACTTCTATGAGACCAAACACAGGTTTCAGGTACTGTGTTATCAACACTAGTTTAGTTAAGAGGCCAGCAACTGCAGAGTAAGTTGTTAATGAGATCAGCCTTTGTCCAATCAGCAGAGTAAATCACATCTGGAAATGCAACCCAATATGCCACAGAAATAAATTCTGTTGCTGCTAATGGAAATATTTAAAACATTCAAAAGTGTTCCTAATGTATGACTCTTCCAAATTGTTTAATTCAAGACACCTCCACAAAGCATGCAGTTGTGCTGAGGTGCATGGATGTGAACTACTACAGAACAGATCCTTTCCACTCTTGGCAGTGGCACTCTGATGGAAGTTAGTACTAATTGCAGAAAACAAACCAAAATGCTGATCTCCAACTCCTCTTTCTGGTCAGCAAATCAGAAATAAAAGCACCAAGGGCCTACCACATCTAGAACCAAGAGTGACCTTTTGTATTGGTACATGAGAAAAAAAAGATTTTTAAGTTTGAAATAAAGCCATTTCTTTAATGAGGCTCTGTCAGGGTAGTATTAATCAATACCCAGACAACAGTGGGTTTAGGCAAGGAACAGTAAGAGAAAGAAATATGCATTTTAAGCATTTTAAAAAGCATACTCACCAGCCCTGATACTGCAGCAGTAGCTGTTGCAATTGCAGGAATAATCTTTCCAGCAATGCGCTTTGTTTTGAACCGATCTGCTGGTTCGATATTGTACATCTTGGCTCGCAAGTTTGATGCTGCTGTTATGAAATCTATATGCCCATTACTATCGTCATCTTTTTCAAAGGAGATGGGCTTCATTTGCAAGTCATCTGCTCATGAAAAAAAAAAAGAGCAAAAATTACTATTAGAAAACTGAAGATGTCCTAAACATAAGTTATAGGGAACTAGAACCTTAACAAATTAAAAATTTCACAGTCTGGAGCTTGGTGCCTTACTTACAACTTGTTTTCCCATGCTAGAAGCAGAAATGCCCCTATCAATACCAGTTGTTAACAGTGAGTAATGAAAGAAATATCAACAGAGCTCCATAATTTTATTTTCCTTGCAACACCAGGAATAGATTTTGGACAGTCCTGTGGATGTTTCTGATACACCCCACCTCGCTATAGCTCCATCCTGTGAGAATTCCCTCTGTAAGCTTTGTTTATCTGTAACCATTTCACTATGGACTCAGTAGCATGGGAGACAGAGGTTAGGGTTGACACTCCATGGGATGGGTTAGAGCTAAGCTAATCTTTCTCCCCTGTGTTCACAGGCTAAAAATGCATGCATATAGTTGTTGCCCAATGACCTCTTCATGTGGCCAGGCACAAAAATGGGATTCAAGCATCCTCATTTTAACTATCTAGAAGATGCTGAAGACAACACTAACAGCTTCACAATTTAGGAGAATTTCAGACTGATTCCTCTAAGTAGTAACTCTCAACCTGCTCATACCAGAATCACTTTCAGTCCATCTGGGATCTAGCCAGCACCCTTTCCCTCCTTAGAGTTCAATTCCCTGCTGCCTGCTCACTGTCATCAGGGTTTCACTTACATGCAAGCATAACAGAGAAACCCAAAACTTGCAGGAATCTCAGAAATAAAGAAGCATAGGGTAATGTCAAGCAATAAGGACAGTTATCTGCATGGCACTTCAGAAAGCTTTAGATATCAGCTATCTGCTTCTTGCAGAATTACAGAAGTGCTTTATCCAGAGACCTGAATGTCATACTACTGGCAGTGCAATTGCAAGATGTTACTAAGCTATGAAGCTAGTTTGCGCTACTCACTTTCCAGAGCTTCATTGGATAGTATAGACTTCTCCAGCTGGAAAATTGCATTTCTTTCATCCTCACTGCTGACTGGAATATGATCTGGTTTTCTTGCAGTTTCATCAGTCTGTACAACCTGCAAGTGTGCACAGTGCTTGAGTAATAAAATACATGAACTTTGTACAACACAAGTGTGAAGTGTACTAGCTTTCCTGTCTTCAGTGCAGTCTTTCCTCCCCAGTTCAAGAGACACAGACTTACTGGAGCAAGTCCAGCCAAGGGCCACAAAGATCATTAAAGGATTAGAGCATCTCTCATACAAGGAGAAGCTGAGAGAGCTGGGACGGTTCAGCCTGGAGAAGAGAAGGCTCAGTGGGATCTTACCAATGTGTATAAGTATCTGATGCGGGGAAAGTACAGAAGGCAGAGCCAGACTCTTTTCAGTGGTGCCCAGTGACAGAACAAGGGGGTATGGGCACAAATTGAAGCACATAAAATTCCATAAGAAACATACAAAAATACTTTAAAGAAAAAACAAACAAAAAAACCCAACCAAAACTGTGAGGATGGTTGAACACTGGCACAGGTAGCAGAGAGAGGCTGTGAAGCCTCCATCCTCAGAGATATTCAAAACCCAATGGGACACAGTCCTTGATGACCTGCCCTAGCTGCCCCTGCTTGAGCAAGGGGATTGGACCAGGCGGTCTCCAGAGGTCCCTTCGAACCTCAACCATTCTGTGATTCAGAGTCAATACATTGGTCTCGTCTCACAAGGCAAGCATTCATGAGACAAGTGTTAACACTGGGCAAGACAATATGAAAACACCCTGGAATATTTGCTAATTTTAAATTATGACAAATGCTAGCCACTGCACAATAATGCTTTTTTTTAATAAAAGCTGTTTTGAAGTTAACACTTCAAAAATAAACATAAAAGTAATGACAATTCCTTTATATTACCTAGAATTGCACTAGTCTTGGATAGCTTTAAAGTTGCTTATGAGTAAAATTTTACTACTTTTATTAAAATAGTATAGACTCATCTAAACTTAAAAAAGCTTGCAGACTTAAAATCACACTCACGCATGGAAAACGATGCTACAAAAAATCATTTGCAAAAGGCAAAAAACCCCCACATCCTGTATTTAGCATCTGGTACATAGATACCTTAGCTATACCAAGTTAAAAGCAGTCCTGTATGCCACACTCTTGTTTCCCCAAAACACATTTTAATTTGTGTTTATTTCTCATCAGCATCAATGCAAGAAGTAGCTGGAGATGTGGGACACCGCTTGTGGATTTTTTTTTTTTCTTTAAACTAAATATCACACTTACTTTGTTTGAAGGTCTGAACTCTGGTACCTTCACAGCTGAAATAATCTTCAAAATAGTTTCCTCTGACAAATCCTGTTATGGTTTTGAAGAAAAACAATTTAAATTCACATTAACTCAGAAAGGCTCCCACAAAAAGACTGCATATCCAGCAGCATTTCAAAGAATACCAAAACCAAAAAATCCCACAAATACTCAATGGTGTTTCAGTGAAACGTCATCATTGACACACCCAGTGACATTTCAGTTGCCACAGTGAACTAGAGTGGTGTGAAGTGCCTAGCACTTGAAAACTGAACTGAAGTGTAAACATGACTTACAGGAAGGATCTAATTAGAAAAGAAAAAGGGTAACAAGAAAAACAATGGATAAGCAACAGGCTGTTAAGTAGTGAAAAATAAAACTCCCAGACCATAGCTGAGACACTTAATTAAAAAAATGCCTTAAAGAGATCTTCTTTTCAGTTCAGTTATTATATTGCACAGGAAACAGGCCCATCAAAATAAGAATTCCCAAGTTCAGTGCTTCCTGAAAATACCCAATACACTACTCATGTCCTCTCTAGGTTAGAGATGTAAATAAAGAAGACTAAATGTAAGCAGTTCCTCAACAGCCAGTGCTGAAGGATAGATTACTTTAAGAATCACTTTAATCAGTTCTTGGAAAGAATTGGCAACTGGACATTGGGCCAAAACTGAATACGTACATCCAAGTTATGCAATGGGAACACTGTTACAGGATGGATTACCTTTTCTGTGAAAGGAACACAGTACACTGTTGCGAAGAGTTTTGCTGCGCTCACAATGAATCCATAGTGCCTGAAGAAAAGAGGAAGAAGATTATTTTTGGTTGGTTTTTACTTCAGTTGCCCAAAGGTTTGCCATCATATTCAAAGAGGTCTTGAAAACACACACAGAGAAACAGAACTTCCACCCTTCAGCGCACACAGTATATAAGAGATGACAGATTTTGAGAGACTCAGAAGTCCTCCCCAAAACTAAGCAAACTTTGATGAGTGAAGTTATTTAATGAAAGCCGTATTTGCTTAACCTCTGCACTCAAGAAAACAACTGCAAATGCTCACATGACATCAATACAATAATAAAAAACTTCACCTCAGAAACACTTTGATATTTGCCATGATCTCAGTTTTCACCCAAACTAAAAATGGCGATCCAGACAGTTTCTCAAAGCAAGTGTAGGTATACAGCAGATAAAGGCTTTTCAATCTGTCAACCACATCAATTTTTTAAATTATCTGTAATACCCAAGCCATCTACATCAGACCCAAATTGTAATGATGAAGAAAAGGGGTCCCACTATTAGGTCATTTTAGGTAGTCATTTTAATTTAGCACATCCTGCATTTCATGATGTGGGCCAATGGGGGCAGAGGGGTATGACAGCAACAACTCAGTAATTCCGTAGTCACACAATAAATGAAATGGGTTGTTCTAAGCCATTTCACATTAGATGTTGTCAGAACTTCCCACAGCACCCTCCAATCCCATGTCAGTGAAAGTTAAATTACCTGCAGTGAAAGTATCAGACAGCTTACCAAGTCTGCCACAGCGTAAGACTATGCACTAGTACCTATCAAGTACCAGTCCAACTTCAAATGCTATAAAGCGATTGCCTTGCACTTTCTGCTGTAGGGTGAGTTTTATAGGATGCTATAAAACATATCAGTGGCAGTACCATACTTACAAAGGATCATTAAATTCAAACTTCACTGGGAAAGGTGGCCTCTTTGGTGATTGCCAAAACAAACCTGGTAAGAAGACAGACTTAAGATGAAATCCTAAGGAATCAGGAACAACAACACATGACATATGCCATGAATTCACAACAGACAAAGGGGCATTTGTACTTACTTCCGTCTTTTAATCGTGTATCAAGGGGAAATGAATGAAGAAGCTGAAGAGCCTAGAGGAAAAGCCAGAGTTAGCTTCAGTGATTTGTCATATACAGATTGACATGACCACACTAAACCAAGCCTTCTTTTTAGTAATGATGGGAAATCTTGACACAGCTTTTAAGACACTCCAATACATAGCTGAAGTAATTTAAAAAGTTAAGGAAATCTAAGGCGCCTGTGTCAAGATGGAGAGCTTAAAGACACAAGTACTACTAGACAGAGTGACTTGCCAATTGATTCACAGGACAAAGATGACAATGTCACTTCATCTGTCCAAAGTCCAAGCAAGACACTTAATCCCACAAGAAAAGCATTCCTCCCACCCTGTTGTCACTTTAGCATTCTTGCACACCGATTCACAATTGGGAATGCAATGTTTTCTCAATGTGACAACTACCACCAGGGCTTCCATACGCACAGATATGATATGTTCATTAATATACAACATCACGATCACATCTTTGCTACAAAATTACACACAGACACTTTAAGCAACACTGTGGACCAGATTCTCAGAATGACTGGCTCTTATTTCAGCCAACCTTTCTGTGACATCTTTGAGAAAATCAGGGATATGAAGATGAGTTCAGTAACAAAAGTTTAGGTGGGGAAACAAAAAGCCACTGTCCTTTAGTAAAAGACATCTGATAATCCTGCTGCTCTGGAAAAGCACAATACCTAGTCAGCTGGAAAAATGGCAAGAAAACTGCAAGGAGACTACTGAACAGAGCCACTAGGAGTGAGTTAATAAATCAGACTTAAAAGCAGTACAGTAGAAAGACGAAGGGATGCAGCATTTTTACATTTCAAGTACAGTTTGTTATTTATGAAGAGATGGAAGTGAGTGCAAAGACTTGGGACACCTAGTTATTAGGGCTACCAAGTTTTCTAAAATCCTCATCAGTCTAGCACCACCTCATTTCCAGGTCTTACCTACCTTATGGCTAAAATACTTCTCAAATTTTATTCTTGCTAGTTCCACACATTGAGTCCAACTTCGGGGTCTTCTACTGAGTGTTTTAATAACATGAAAACAGCCTTCTAAGCTCTCCCCTGATTTTATTCTCTAGATAGAGAAGGAAATATGAAAGTGTTAAAACAGACAAGATTCCTCCCAATCCGGTCAAACAGTAAATATGTTTTTAGTAATTTACAGGCAAAAGAGGGTCACTTTGTGAAATATTATCCTTTATGTGATCTTCTCCACTGGGTTTTTCCCCAGGTGCTGTGGTCTACTTGATTCATTTCCACCCAGCCCTATGGACCATAGGCCATTATAGACTCACAAGAAAAGATATTAAGCAATTGAGTCTAATTTATTACATAGTTGAATTCACTTGAAACTAAGTCTTCCCTTCATTTTTCCCAGCTGGTTGCACATTAGTGTGACATCCACTATACACTTGCTAGCAGTGCCTCAGTATTTCTGATATTTCTACATCATGTACAGAGCACACATGAGCACACAAGAAGCAGCCCATGCATGAGACTTTGGCTCTTAATTATGAGAAACACCAGAAATACTGTTCCCATGAAAGATCAACTAATGACTTGGCCAAATAAGTCTTCAGGTTTTCTGAGTAAAGTCAGAAAATAACCCAACTCTCACTGAACTTAAATAGAAACAAAATCCATACAGCATCAGTTTAAACCCTATATTTTACCCTGGCAACATTCCCCTACCTGTAAAACTTCTTCTGCAGATGGATAGGTTTGCCAGAATTTGTTAAACAACGAAGGCTTGTGAGAAAATGAACTTTCAAACTAGAAAATAAAAAGAACAAATACGGCATTTTGCAAGAAGTATATTAGATCCCCCACCTTTCCAAATACACATTAAGTTATGCTGAACACCAGTAAGCTTATTCCCTTACCTTATCTCTTGCCCACTGTATCGTATGCTCAATGGCAGCTGGGAAAGACTTCAAGGTGCAAAAAGGTATTTCTTCTTCTGGTGGATCCCGCTGTAATTAAGGAGATTTGTGTGTAAATGCAGGCTTATTAAAGTTTATTGCTAATAGTAGCACCAAGAATTTCTAGACTATGTAAGTTTAAAACTCCACTGTTATAAAATACAAGATGGCTTATTTATGCTTAGAACAAAATTTGTTTTATGAACACTAACATATCATTTCCTGTTTATGAAGAACAGTCTAAACTCAACACCGGAAAGCAAAACCGAACTCTGAAACACAAACAACAGAAGAAATTGCCAACCAGCTTTTCCAAGACGTACAGTTCGCATTCACATACACTCTCAACATACACGCCCTTTCACTCGAGGCCAGAAAGACTTCTTTCTTTATGGACCCTAGCAAGACCATTAGGATGCTCAAAATCCTGTTTCTGTGTCCATGTGGCACCATTTCACGGTGTTCCCAACCAGTGAATTTCTACCTTGCAAAGGCAGTTTCACAAGAACTTAAACAGAGGGATACTGCAAGAGTCTGAAGGTTCATTTCCCCCTTCCCCAAACAGAACTGTTATGTATGCTTGTAGAAACTGGCAGACTAATTCCTACTACAGACGTTTGTGCTTCTCCTACCTGCCTGTGGAGGTGATATTCACCAAGAACAGAATGAGCAGGTAGAAAGCCATTCTAAGAAACCCACAAGTACAAAAACAGTTTGCAATGCCATTGTGGGACGAGATTCTTATTTAGAAAGGAGTTTTCAAGGCGGGGGGGGAAGTCAGTCCCTTAGAAATGCTTCAGAATTAGGACTTTTTCCAAAGCTTGTGTTTCATGATTAATATAGTAGTTGCTTTTAATTATTGGGCTAGGTGTAATCATCAGCTAGGTAGCAGACATGGCATCTCCAATCTGCGCAAGTTTTATTTCCTGTGAGCTTTTCTTCAGAAACCAAGGAAGTAATTATTTCCTAATAGTACTGTTCTTCAGCAACTCAAATAGGCCACTTATTTTAGACAGATACATAAACGATTAAAGAATTGGAGGACATTATGGGACTAGCTACAGAAGGTAAGTGATGGTCTTAAAACACTTACGTGACTATTATAGGACTCTGTCAGATGGGGCACAATAACTTCCGTGTGTCCTTTCGTTCCCATAGTTCCAGAGTCTATAAGAGGACGCAGGTTTGCTACACAACGACTGACGTGGAAAAACACAGACTATCAGAATACAGCATAATCACTACACTCTTGCCTTGCAAACATTACTGGAGTATAACCAGAATTGACTCTCGGCACTTTCAGAAGAGTGGAAAGCTTACACCAAACTCGGGAAAAGAAGAGATTAAAAAAGAAGAGCTATTTTAAGTTAGATCAGGATACCATAAACCCAAGCGTACCTGGATTAGGAGCATTAGTAATTCTTTTTAAATGTAAACACCCCTACTTATAAATTTAAATACATATTCTTATGCATAAATAATTCAACCTTAAGACTGCCACAGTATTCTCCCCCTCAGACCTTGATAGCTATTCACTTCCATGAACTCACTCAAGGCTCTCTGCCATGTGAACAGTAGCAGCTGCACAACAGCAGAGTTGGTTTCCACCATGAGTATAAACCCCCTCCTCCCCCCAGCCAGCATCCCTATAAAGCAGCAAGATAAATCTGAGCAATTTGCTAACAGATCTCACAAGCAGTTGCAGATCGGGAAGATAAGAATAGAAAAGCAGAGTTCACATAAGAATGTGAAAAGCAGCCCTCACATCCTTTCCACAACCTACCTATCAATGTATCTCCTTGCCTCAACATTGTCCAGAGCAGTCACAATCACATCTTGCTTGGTATAGAATTCATCGCTGTAAGTGTTCTCAGTGGCTGGACAAACTTTATTAATATATGAATCAATCTTTAAGTAAGGATTAATGTTCAGAGTTGCTTCTGCTGCAGTATAGCTTTTAGGTTTCTGAAAGTATAAATACATATATATCTCAACAATATTCAGATAAAGAACATGTGGGACACAGAAATATTGACTTCGTTTGCTCGTCAGACAACAATTCACTGACAGAAATGTTAGTATGCAAAACATACAATAAAGGAAATTCTTTAATCATATACCTCCCTCACTAATAAATATCTTATTAATCTAGTTTTATTTTTAGTTTTATTTAAAGTAGTGCGTCAGAGACCACAAGGTGAAAGTGCTTAAATGGTGCAGCAGAAGTGTATCGAGTAACTGAAATTGATGCCACGTGCTGCCTCTCATGCTCTCAAAATGCCATAAGAAAGGAGCAGTTCACGACTGTCAGAGGATAAACCCATTAGTTATTGTGACTATGTCTATGCAGCATAGACATCAAACACCTGTGAATAATCACATTACTCCAAGGCATTCCACACAAAGCCAATTTCAGAAGCTAAACTGAAATAGAGTTCTTAACCTACCTGACACTTCTAGCCATACTACATTCAATTATCTAGGGATCAGCACTCAGAACAGCGGAACTCAAGACAGTGTGGCTTCTGAAAGCTTGTAGAGTTCACCTTCCATTTATCTATCCATCCAAAATGTAATCTGTTCCCAGATTTGCTAGACATAAACAGGAGGCAGAAAATTCAGCTGCTGGGTTTTGGGTAGGGGAATCCCTTTTCCCCATTGCTGTCAAGATCCGAGCCACCTTTTTTATTTTGTGCTGTGTTTGCAAGTACAGGGATGTTCTCTCTCCTTCTAAGGAATTAACAGTTTCTGTATCACGCATTTACTGAATGTATGTGTTTTTTTGCCAAGCTATTTACCGCCTTAACGAAGACCGAATTAAGTCAGAAGATAGCAACTTTGGTCAAGTTCCATTAGCAGTAGCTCTTCTACTGAGAAGACTTCTGTCAGTGCTATTTTTTGTTGTTTTGTTTTATTCTCCCCGAATTTCAATGGTATAGTAAAGCATTTCTGGCATATTAACCCATGGCAGCTTCTTATGCAACACAGCATTCCTCATCTGATTCCCAAGTTTGAGAGATTTCATTAGTTAAAGACATCAGTACAAATTAAGATCAGACCAGCCAATTTTACTCAACTGATACTAGTGGTAAGTGGGATGCCAATGTAGTTCTAGGTATTGTTTTAAAAGATACTGGATTTCAATACAGCCTTTAAGTCTTTTCTGGACAGAAGTACATACACTCACAAGTTCAGCTCTTGGTGGGGACACAGGACAGGGAAACAGAACAACAGTCCATAAAGTTTATTGAACAAGAAAGCCTACCTGTATGTGATGAGGTCGAAAAAGAAACTGCCTGTTCAGGTTGGATTTCTCTATCAAGTCTGGATCTGTAATTGTAACCTAAGTCAGAAGGGGCAAAAGCAACAGCTGAAGTTACAATTTAAGTGTAGCACTGAGCAATAATCTTGATGAAATCTCTACAGAAACTTGTCAAAACACAGCACTCCTGTTGGCATCCACTGTGGCTAACAGCTCGGCTTATACTGACTGATTAAATTTTGTTTTAAAATCAAAATACAGCAAG
Source organism: Gymnogyps californianus (assembly GCF_018139145.2). Classification (NCBI taxonomy): domain Eukaryota; kingdom Metazoa; phylum Chordata; class Aves; order Accipitriformes; family Cathartidae; genus Gymnogyps; species Gymnogyps californianus. Next base: position 60,843,876 of record NC_059474.1, on the reverse strand, counting down.
ACTGCTCCAAGTGTGTTCTGCTTCTAAATGCACACTACTTCCACTCTATGCTGAGGCCATTTCACCCTCTGCGCAGAGATCAACCTGAAATAAGGCTTAGACTTTCAACATTTTTTAGTATAATTAATTTATTATTCCTTGTCACATTAATTTTAATAAGCAAAGTGAGGTTACCAGATGACTTACCAATCCTTTGTCTTGCCCACTACCGACACCAAGAAGTGCAAAGTTCTTCAGCATTTCACAGCCTATAGCTCCACAGCCAACCTAAAGAAAATGACATTTTTAGAGTCAGAAACATAAGTGAAAACCATGAAGACAAGTATAATAGACAAGTCCCATTACAATTTTGGACCATTTATTCTGCAATGGCACACATCATCAGGGCTACTCTCATTATTTTGAAGACAGTGGATGTTAGCTGTATCGACAAAGCATTTGCAAAAAGCGTAACAGTGTCAGTCATACTCACCAAGAAAACATTCAAATCATGCAGCTTCTGGCATAGAGAGTCTCCAATACAAGCCCTCAAGGCATCATACCTATCTCCCCTACGCAGGCATAGGACACAAAAACAGAAGACTAGTAAGTTGCCATTTATCACGGTAGTATCATCGATGCCAAACTGCACTTTGACATGAACTAAGAAAATCAAACCAAGTCCCCTATAATTCCTGTTCCTCCCATGCTCAAAGAGGACACACATTCTCAACCCTAAACCTGTCCCTCCAGCAAACAGCACTGAACTAGCTTTAAAAGACATCATCTGTGCCTGCTTGAGACTCAGATGTGAACACTACATAAAACAGCAGATTGTAATTATATTTACCGTGGGAGAAATTCTTCAGAGCCCATCTTTTCTAGAGGTGTTACCATGTCTGACATATCTATATATAGCTGTAAAAAAAAAAAAAAAAAAAAAAGAAAAAACCCATAAAAACTTGTGAAAAACATTCATGTTACTTTTGTTTAAAAAACAAAGCAAATATTTTCTTTGTACAGAGTCTAGAAATTTAGAAGCACTAAGTTTTTACTGTCAGTGGAAGACTATAGAGCATTCAGTTCCCTACAGTTCACTTTACAATTTTAGTGGATAGGAAAAAGCACCTGGACGCAGAGGGGAAAAGCGCTCACTGAAACGTGACCCACAGGCTTTTGACTTCTGACAGGCATGTTACCCCTCCAAATTAGACTGTGAAGTTTTTAAATCTAACTTTATTCTGACACTTATCTTGAGAGTCTGAAAGCACTGCTCTTATGTGCAGCAGCTTAAGCTGGCATCTGGAATGTATCACACCTTTGCAGCCATGCACTGACAGGCCAATCCTCTCCTTGCTTGTGGGAAAAAGGAATGTGATGTCTGAACCCCAAACACAAAAATTTTAACTAAAACCAGCTGCACCTTTATTGTACACAGAAAAACATTACATTTTTTCCTAAATTCAGTCTCAAGTCTTCCCCACCCCCTGTTATAGAAGGTGTTCAGGCTACTTTGATCATACAGCATTTACACACAACCATACATTCGTAACATCACTGTTAAAATAAAGATCCAAAAACAAAGACAGCCTTACCCACTGCTGCAATGGAGAAAATTTTCCTGTTACGGCTTTCAAGACTTCCTGACTAGCAACACCACCCACTGCTGCAGCCAGAGGAGCTAGAAATCCCTGAGCAGTCCTAGACAGCCATTTCACTACATCTCCATTCACCTGAGGCTGAAAAATAAGACATAATAACAACAGATTTATCCCTTCAATCGAGCAAGTCAGTGTTTGACAGTTTCATACATTATTGTTCTTCAGTAAAAGACAGACAAATTACTTCACTCTGACCAGCAAAAATGTTTCCAGCCAAGACAGATCCACTGTACACCCTGTACTTGTAATATGCATTTATCTAAAAACTGGATTCACGTAGCCACAGGATTCAGCCTTCATGTCAGGTGAACGTTCAGTTCAACCCGCGCTGAAACACCATTCTGTTTCCTCGCATGGCCTTCAGAAAGCCAGCTGATCCATCTAAAGATGGATACAAAGACCAGAACAAGGACCAACAACTAAAGCATGATCTTTAAGTAAGTAAATGAGCACATCAAAAATGACTCATAATGACAACAATTCCTTACTCACTTTGTTTTCCAGTGTTTCACTTACAGACATGGCTATTTTCAGCATTTCCTCAGCATCTTGAAGGCATCTAGACACCAGGGTAGAAACAATAATGATCACTTAAACATCCCAGAGTCCTTCTAGAAACACAATCAATGGAGAACAAAGCACTGGATACAGTAGGAAGAGTGTGGAAATTTATATTGGCTTTAACAGCGAGCATTAAAGATGCAGTTCTAAAAGTTACAGTTAGCTCAAGAACAGTCTCGGTGGAGAAGCCCATGTGCAAGTCCAGTCTTAAGATTTATACTTTGTAAGTAGTTTTGTCTCGTTTAACTCAAAATTATGCACATCAAGAACTACACCTGAAAAAAATACTGAAAATGAAAAACAAATCCTTCAGGCCTCTTTTTTTTTTTTTAAATCCATAAGCTACAGGATAATTCAGGAATCACTGAAACAACTTTTCCATATTAACCCCACAATGTGAAAAAACTGGAACAGAGAAGGACTTTCTCCAGAAGCATCTTCTGTCTACCTGGGCCCAGAAAGTGCCACTGCTATATTGGGAAAGCCCTGTTACAAACCCAGACATGCATTAGGTAACATTTTTCATCTAGACTTCAGCTTTTCATTTCTGTCATCTATCAAGTACCAAGACAGACAAGGTACCCCGTTGCACATCAAACCAGTAACTACAATAAAAGGAGAGATCTGTCTGATTCAAGGCTTCGCAAACACAAGACTGCTGCATTACCCAATGTTCGGTCCACGACCAAAGTTCTCCTGGAAGTGGTTCAAGGCAAGCATGGCAACATGGATCTGCAAAGGTGCCTGTTAAGACAACAACAGCTGTTGATCACTTAGGAACTTGAGAAAACTGAAGGAAACAAAAGTAACCATTTGAACTCTTCTGTTACCATTTCACTTCCTTGTCTCTTAACCATACTGCTCCAAGAAAGTTTTTAAATAGCATTAAAAAGTGAATTTGAAATACCTTACACGAATGTTTTTACAAACTGGGATTATAAAGTATTTATTACTCAGTAGTAATGCAATACCCTTCACACACATTCAGCACCCACTTTAACTAAGTCCAACTAAAGAGTCCTCAAAAGAATTTAGTGCTGAAATTGGAAAATGCGGTAATCTTCTTTTAACTAGACATTAGAATGCATTGCATTTTGCCAAACACCAATACTAAAGCTCAGCATTAAGGGTGAAAAGTAGAAAATCTGAACAGGCAAGTCAGACCTTACATTATCGAACAAAAAAAAAAAATCATTAGATCAACATTTTTTAGTTTAAGATTTTAATGAGCCCGAGACTTACATGCCTTGCATGTCCATAATACTTAACTAAAATTGCGTTAAAAACAAATACTGCCAGCTTCCTCTCAGATTTTAAAAATACCTCTGAATCACTTTTTCAAAGGAAAAAAAAAATTTATTCTTATACTGTTAACTCCAGTTTCCAACCAACCCATGATCACTTTTTTATGATTATCCCAGCTTTGATGCCAGTGTGATTTTTATCAACCAAACATCATTAAATACAGGAAAAATCATTGTCTCACTTGCAAAATTTACACTCCCATGAATTAAAGACTTATCAAAAACTGAGATTTTAAACAGCAGAGATGGCTGAGCTATGCATTTACAATATACTTGGTGCAAATCATGGATAACAAGCCTCTACGGTGATCTAAACTATAATGTATATCGTGTGTGACCACACAAACTGATACTTCACTCTTATTTCACAATTTAAACTCATATTTAAGTACTACAGAATAGAGTTAGGAAATTATATTGTTCTACACATAAAGCTGCAGATTACATTCCAGGTAGTTTTAACATTAAAGCACTTACGCTCAAATCCCCATATGCTAATTACCTCAGGCTTGCTAAAATCCGCAACAAGGCATAACGGATTTGTTATCTGCTTCTCCAACCGTTCCTGGAAAAATAGAATTCATGATAACAACACACCCACTTAAGGTCACGACAGTCACTGCTACCTGACAAAACAATACTCTTCCTGGAGAGACTAAGAACCAAATACCCTTTCTTACTAGCATTACTATTACTCTCTCCATTATTAATGCCACAAAAGATGCATAAAATAATCATCTACTGCAAGTTTTGTCAATCAAAAATGATCAGAGACGTTTTACATCCTAGTGGCAAGACCCATCTCAAACTGCTCTGAGGTCAGCTACCAGAGATTTTATAGGCAACTGGCTGTTTGCTTGTAGAAATTCCCCTCTCAGGAAGAACAGGAAGCTACTGCTTCACAGAGACAAGATACCAAGCTGTGCATTCTCATACCAGAAGCAGCTCATCCTTGCTCCCAGCTTTTTAGAAGAATGTTTGAGGGCAGTCACGATCTACTTTGAGGGCCCAAAAAGGCACACAGCACCATGTAGCTTGCAAGCCCTCTTATACAAACTCATCCAACTGTCTCTTCTTAGAAGGCCACCAAGAAACCGCATATTCATAAACCTTCGTGGAGTCCCCAGCAGTACAGGGATAGGCTGCCCATAAATTTTTTTTTTCTCTACACTGGCAGGTAACTTTGAAGTATTTCCTATTCTCTACAGTTTAGTAAATCGGTATCGCCATTCTTACCCAATAAAATTAGTGTAAACCCAAATCGCAGGTAACCAAATCCTGTATCTGCTGTCCTCTGCTTCCAGTGCTCAGACCATTAACACTCAAGAACCTGGTTATGTCAAACACATACTTACAAAGTAAAACATCTTGGGCGTCTTCACTTGGACAGCTATGCCTCCATGTAAGTAAGGCTCCATATCCGATGTATCGCCAATGCTGAAGGAATAAGGTGACACCACTGAAAAGAGAAGAGAATAAACAATGACTGATAATTAAAAGTGTCATTGGATACAACAATTCTGTATACAATAAAGTGGGGTTTTGCCAATGCATTTTATGCTGTAATTGTGTAGTGTGCAACCTTGCTTTGAAAGCATAAACACAGCTGATCCTCCTAACAGGATTGTCCCCCTCTGCCAATTTCTGGGCTAAAGTATTAGTTTCACATGACCTGTTATGAAATAAGCTTTTTAAAGCGGCAGCAGATTTAACAAGAATTCAGATGACCACAGCTCTGTAACAAAAATGAAATCACTCTCAGTTTTATTTAGACTGTGCACAGCAGTGTCCAGTATACGGCTCAGAGTAGGATTTTAGCCCCATGACTAGAACAGCAGGCAATCAAAAAGGGCAGCTGGAGCATTTAAGTCACATCTTTCCTCTCATACCACCTGGAGCACCATTCAGATAAAGCAAGAAAACACAAAAATTGTTAATTCATGGAAAACTGAAACCAAAAGCTGGGCCATGATTAAGAGGAAGGAACTGAACACAGCATCAGCACTAGGAAAACAAAAGGGTTCAGAGGAAACAGACTTAACCACATGTTTCAAGGGTACTGTTTTTGTCTCAGACCACAAAATAGTTAAAAACAAACAAATAACCCCCACCCACCCGCTCTCTCTTCTGCTCCAGACAAACAGGCGTTCAGATATGGGAACTGGGCAATCCCCCAGCATCCAAAAGGAACCAAATAGTATGCCTTGAGACATGCATGATGCAGACCAAAGCAGGGTAAACATAAATAATGAGAATCACTTCAAAAGCATGCTTAGAAACAGAGGGATGTCAATGCATCCCTGTACACTTAAATTGTCACCCAAAAAACTACAAGGCAAACAGTGACACACAAAGTGGTGTTAATTTAGTCCAAAACCATGACAGAAGCACAGGCACTACGGGACTCTCCAACAAACAAAACAGTGCCATCAGCAAACTAATGACTGTAACCTCAGAGGCTGCCAACTAGTTTCCACTAGCTGAGAGTTTCCATTGCTCCTTAAGCAGCAAGATGAGTTTGGAAAGACTTTATTAAATGGAAATGGAGTCAAGACAACACTAGGAAGACCTTTGCACCAGAAAGCAATTTTTTTGTGCAAGTTCACTGGAGGTCTGCACAAGCCAGCACTCCTCTGGCTACAGTAACTAACACTACAGTGAGCTAAAACAGGCCAAAAAATAAATACCTTGCAAATGAGTCAGCAAGAGTTTACCTGTTATTTGGTGCGTGGATCCATTTAAGCATGACATTCCATTAACTTCCCGAAAGGTTAAGAACTGTCCTGTTTCAAGCCTGTGTGGATGATTTTCAAGGCAAGTGACAATGCCAGGATTTGACTGAAAGTGAAAATGGCAAAGTTAGCAAGGAGGAAAGTGTCTTGTGTAAAGGAGCCACGCTTTATCGTAGACACATAGCTTTTTGCCTATTGAAACTGCACCCTCTAATACTTTTAGCACCTCAGTTCTACCATAATAAGGGAGTTACCTATGATAACTTTTTCAGTCCTGTTATTTTCAGTTTAACAGTGTTTTCATAACAGACTTTCTCATTTTTACCTTTTACAGTTCTCAGCATGTTAGCAAACTGCATGTTAGTTCTTAGCAGTCAAATCCATTGTTCTGTGCTGAAGTAGCAGCAAATTTATCTCCTTTTTCCAAATGAAAAATAGACCACATGAACAAAGAAATTTTCACAGACATTAAGAAATAAAGTCTTGTGAATGGTCCTTATTACTCCATGCTTCCTTTCCATCTGATCGCCTTACAAAGGACACCCCAAACTCATTCTTGAAAGTTAGGAAGCTTACAAAGCTTGACATCCTTAAATACAGGAGAGCCACAGCCTCAAGCAGATCACAAACAAGCAAGCTTACACTTGCAGGAATCTTGGACAACATCTCGTCCATTACAGAATGTCATGCCAACCTCCCATGCACACAGAGACCCCTCTGCAGGCTGAGAACAGCTCATCAAGACCTTGTGGTGCAGCTCAGGCTGTAACATAGTGGATTTGCAAGCAAGCCTGGCCTGTGAAGTCTCCTGCCACCCCTTCCTGAGCTCCCAATATTAGAAAGATTTCAGTTAAGTAGCGTGAAACTTAATTACAGTGGACTACATTCTCTGTGGCATGCAGAATGAGTTAGCCAGAGAAAATTCTTCGCTGATTTAGGGACAGAATGCCACCCCGACCCTGTCCACAGGACAAGAACAGCCACTTGATGGTATTTTTGGTATTGAGTTGTAATTCTGGTCAATTTTACACTTCAGATAGTGGAAGCAAGATACAACTAAACTCAAGTATCGGATTATGAATCACAGGATATATACACAGATACATATTCATTCCTTGATTTGGCAGGCAATCAGTACAAGCCATGAAACGTAACCGTGTACTCTTTATGTCATTAATGAGAACAATCAAGTCATCCATTCCCTTTTAAAGATACCAAAGAACAGGCTACCCAAATCATCATATCATGAGCTTTAATTCAGATCAAACCCAACATGATATACAACCCCTTCTAGTTTGGTTATTATTACATCTAGACTGGAGATATGACAAAAGATTTGCTACTGGATGAGTGAGATTATAATCTGGACTTCCAGAGTTGAGAGAAGGATCTAAAGTCGCTTCCATTTATAAAACAATAATACAAGATCAAATGGACATCCTCTCTAACATTCTGCACTGGAAGTACTAGCAATAATATCCTCTTCTCATTGCCTCTGCTTTGGTAGGTTAAAACAAACCCTTAAGTTTCTTTTCAAAACAGGCTCTCAATCCCCTTGATCATTCCAGTAGTCCTCCTCTATATATGCTGCAGTTTCTCATAAAAAAGGGCTATTTTCATGCCTATTTCAGGGCTTCCTTAGAAGACTTAACCTATTCCCACACCAAGGCTCTGTCCTCTTCTCTCTACATCTCCTCGTTTCTTTCCCTCTCTCACAAAAAAAACCAAAACAAAAACTCAATATTGTGATGTTACATTGTAAGTAATGATCAGGAGGCATCAGTAGGCTCTACAATGCTAGCACATTATCACTGACTGTTTTTGACCAAGACACAAGAACGAAGTAACTTTGTTTGCCTCTGCTATAGCACCATTTTTCAACTGCTTAGCAGGCTGCTGAAGTGAAACACTCTGCTTGGTCACACAGCCAATAACGAGTCATTATAAAAAACATTAAAGCAGCACAATGACTTCTATCCCTTACTTGTGTTATATTTGAAATGAAGATCTCCTTCGGCTCCTCTCCCGTTGTATCCAGCACTTCAAATTCATCACCAAAGTCACAAAACAAACGTGAACATATTCCATATACATCTGCACTGATGAACTACAACAGAAAGTAAAATTCATGAGTATCCCTAAAATAGCACAAGCCAAAGGAATGACCTCTCACATTCAACCTTGTCCAAGGCTAGCAGGTTTAATTTCTACAGTGAAAACCTGTCACGTGCACCCATGCCACCGACTGTATAGCACAGCATTCATGGCAGACTTTGAGCCTGCATGAGCATTTCTGAACCCTACACAAAAAACAGGAATCACACCAATATGCAGTGAAAGACTGCCATTTCTACTACTGTTACATTTGGTCTCAGCGTGTTCTTTCAGAACAATTATGAGTTAACAGTGAAAACTTTCTTTAACAGAATTTCCGCTCCCCGCCCCCAAAAGAACCAAGCTGTGGTTATCTGGGCTGGTATCCAGATAACACCAGACACATGTACAAGGTAGCAGCATCGTAATCCCAAAACTCATACTGCTCCATCAACATGCTATCTGCATAGAACTATACACCTCATAACCAGCTTCCTCCATTTCTGGATACAACATGTTGGAGGTCCAGAATGCTCACTGTACGGATTATTCATGTGTTCAATTTTTTCTGTTACCTTAATAGGTGGCTGCTGAGCATGACAGAAGTCATTAATCTTCTTCTGCAGCAACAGACTTACTTCAGTCAATATGACACACTGTGAACAAGAACAGAAATAAATCTAAGACACCGAAAGCATTCAACATCTTCAGGCTATGGAAAAAGTAGTACTAACAGTAAGTTACTCGGGTGTCCTGATTCCTTTCCCCAACACATAACAGAGAAAGCAGTCTTGAGTCAGTTTTCTCATTACACATTAGGACAGACGGGTTACTGGTCCACAAGTTCTGGAAACATGATGAGCAAGAGCAGGAACAGCAAATTATCACTTTTTTTTTTTTTTACTGCAGCTGTGAAACTCAAAACCTAATTAGAATACTTACGAAAACAGTTATGGGTAATCTCAGAGAAAATTTAGATCTTGAATTTCAAGATTAAAGTTAGCAAAACACAAATGATACTCAGTGCACACCAAGAAGTCTGCACAAGCTTCAAGTACTGGTGCTCAAATTGCAGACATACAATTTCTGCAAGCATTCTTTTAAAGTCTAGGATAGTATTGGGTTACAAAGCATATGCACTGCATCCCATTCAGTCATACATGGCTTATTATAGCTGGGACATTCAGAAACTTGGTGAGCTTGGGTGTAACTCATAGCCACACAGTAAAAGTTCCCAACTCAGACTGAGCCATGCACACAGGCAGGAGACAGCTGACTGAACAACTGAAAACATCCCTCATTCCACCACAGAGGAGCTTATGTTTCATTAGATACATACATAAATGATCATTCTAATTATATAGTCTGAGTTTTTACTGCCTGGAATACAGCACTGTGCTATGTAGCTGCAAAAAAAGTCAGTTTCACCTTCGAACAAAAAAACCAGAATTGTATGGCAATCTCACTTAGCTATTTATTGTCACAGTAAATTCCATAGTGTCATAAGAAAGTGCTAGGAACACAAAACCACTGTTTCAGCCTTGAAAAAAAGAAGCACGACCAGTTCATTAGTCCAGACACAAGACCCACTTCTTTCTTTATATCATCTCAAAACGTACTTTAAAGTTTGTTTTCATTTTATTTACTTCTATAAAAAAATCCAAGTTGTTTGCTCTGAGCAAAATACCACATACAACTGCTTTAAGAGTGACATACCTGGTACTGCTTTAGAAAAGACAGATCTGTGGTTTCATCTAGTGGCACAGTTGATGCTGCTACATGGACATATGGATTGAGTTCTGCAATACGATGAAGTGTGGCCTCAGCCCTGAAAGAACAGCAACTTTCAAGTTTTTTATGCATCTACAAAATTGTATTTTCCATACAGAATTTCATACCACACATGCCCTACAAGAGTCCCTCAGGAAGACTCCTGGCAACAATCACCAACTCATTTATTCACACTCAAATTCCTAGCAGGTCTGAGGAAAACAGCTCTGTCCAATATACAACAGGACTCACTGATGGTCTGGTGTCATGACTGTTTTCTAGTCTCGCACGACTGGCTGAGAAAGCCCAAGAAGAAATGCACCCTGGCCGCCACCATTACATTTACGTCACAAGCTCCCAACCACAAGAAGTGAGACGTTTGACTCAGACAGAACTCCAGTCCCAACCTAGACTTCCCCTAATACCTACCTGGGCACTGTATTCAAAGCCAGTAACTCCAGAGAAAGGGTTTAACAAGTATTTGATATGTATTAGCAGCTCTTGGACAATGAACTGTTATTTTTGCCGCTGATGAAACTGTTACTCCTAGTCAAGTTCAGTCCTCCCTCACTCCAAAGACTTCACCAACCTGTTCCTTTGACTGGTAATATCATCTTCATGGATGAAGAAGTTGATCCCCAAATCCCATTTCGTGCACTGCTTGGTGTCATGAACTGTAAGAGCCTAAGAAAGTCAGGCAAAAAGCATTTACTGGAAGAAGTGTACATGGTCATAGCACCCAAAAGCACCACATAAAATGCTGGAGGACTAGCACTGCAGAAGATTTAGTTGTACTATGTATAAGAACAAGCTCCTCCAACCTCTTTTCCAAGAAAACTCTTACTGTTTGAGACAGAAACGCATCTGTAATATGCATTTCATTAAGCATTTTCCTCCCAGCTTGCAGTGATAAAACCATTCAAATACAAAGGATGATTTTCGTCACACTGCGATTAAGAGGCAACTGTGATCTGTAAATTAATGGACTCCCAAAATTATAAACAAGGGGTTTTTTCATTGGAAGAAAGAGTTTTAAAAGGCTTCTCTCTAATAAAATTAATCCCAGCACCACAAAAGCAGTTGTTGGATTAAAACACCCAACCATTCTAATGCCTACATAAAAGGATTCTGATGGATGATAGAATAAGATAACATATTTTGAATAGTTTGGCTTTTGAGTTTATACCACTCCATTTAGGAGAGGCCACTTTGTACAAAAGGATTCAATGTCTGACCAGCAGCTCCCTAAAATATTACATGAGGTATTTCAGAGTGCAGTGGACATTAACGTGAGACTGACCGTACCACTAGAACATCCAGATTATTAAAAGTTTTCACCCCCAGGTCCTCAAATATTTTGCAATCCTTCTACTGAAAGACAGTTTCAGAAACTTAAGATTAGCTAGCTAGTAGTGTTGTCCCTTTTTCTCCTGCTCACCCAAGAATACCCAACAGAACTGTTTTACATACCTTTACCCCAGCCAGAATTATGTTTTTGGCTGGAAAAAAAAACAGAAAGAGAGAGGGACTATTGCAGATTTCTTGCAAATCTGTAATTGAATAGTTATGTGGGTGGACGATAACAGTATGTCATTGGTAAGAACTTCACAGCTTAAGGGTTTGTTCTCTTTTACATTTGGCTCAAGCATTCTACAGCACCACTGAAAGCAGAATAACATGAGCAAGATTAAAAAGACTCTCTACATTGGTCATTTGTCAGCTGTTCATCCCACAAGCGTGATTACAGAGACATTAATGACAATAAACTGCAAACCCCCATGACTCTGTTCTGGCATCTGGTGCAGAGTACCATTAAAGCCAACTGAAAGGGTAATACCCCAGGTAAGAATCAGCCAAGACAAGTCTTGCTTATAAAAAGTAAGGGGAGTCTCTTGCACCAGGGCAGTTATGCATTTTTCACCGAATTGCACCTGTTCTCCTACCTCCCACCCCCGCTATTTCCTACATGGGGATAATTTGGGCTATAGCTGTTCTTGTATTACATTCATTGATACTGATGCCTAAAGGAATAACTTGGATTATCCATCCTCAGCCTTCACCCAAGACAAGATTTTGGGTAAAGCAATCTGGCCCATGGAAGCACACTTTAAAGTAAAATTTGAAATGTTCTAGTAAAAAGCTTACTAGAAGAAAGTCCAGGATCTTTCCTGCATCTGCTGTGTTACTCATACGCACCGTGCACATATAAATTCACTCAGATATTTCAGACATGCTTATTACATCTAAAATAAGCTTTACAAGTATTCATACAGTATGTTTACATACACTTGTGTCTGCTTAAATAAATGTTACGTAACTTACCAATCTCCACACCGAGACCTCCTACACCACTCAGGAATACATGGGACTGAGCCATCTTCTGCATTGCCGTGTCTCCAAGAACATACCTCTGGCGACTACAGCAAAGATAAATTCAGATCAAAACAAGATACAAATACAGTCAAGAGCATATTTCCAAAAAAGTTCAAATATTTTCAGTTATTCTATCACCCCAACCAGTTTCTAATCTGCAATACTGAGTTCTGCAGGTGAGTGTGTGTCACTAGTCACACGTGCACAGTTCTATTTACCAGCCCTCCGTTCAAGAAGCAACTGAGGACATAACATGCATGTATCTGAACTGTATAGTGCTTTAGGAAATAAATGTATATCAAATGTAATATTTGCACTCACAATCCAAATAGTGAAATGCATTTAGTACAGACCGTTTCAGTGCCAGGTTTTAGAGAAGACAAATAACTTTTTATTTTAAGTCAGTGTAAAACCTATTCAGGATAGTAGGTGTTTGGAATTAACTATTGAAGACAAAAGCAAGCCAAAGAATTTCTTTGTTATCAGAAATCTTCAAACCAGAGGACACAGCAGCTTTTGTAGTCAGATTCTGAGCTCTGAAAGACTCTTAGTTTCCACCTATACAATTAAACTTAAACCATTCTAAACACCACCTTTTCCACCAAGAAAAAGTATCACTTCCATAAGACTAGTGCCAAAAAGTAAAATGACACATACAACACAGGAAGCATTGTGCTGAATTAAAAAGAAGCCTCATTTGTTCAGCATACAGGCGATTTATTTTTTTATTTTTATTTTATTTTTGTTTATATATAAAGAAGCTTTTCATCCCACCACGTTCTTCCAGGGATACCATTTGTTCCAGTACAGGCTTTCTGTATGGCCACGCCAACTGATCTCAAGCCACTCCCAGCTAACAAATTAAAACCAAAATAATAATAAAAAAATATTTTTTAAAAAAAAATCTACCAAAAAAACCAAAACCCAACAACCTGAAGTCTGGAGGATAACAGAGATACCGATGATGTTCATGAGGACAGAGAAGTATGGCAAAGACTGAGGAATAAATGAAATTATGAAGGAGATAAACTACATAGCGTCAAAAAGGAAGGCAAAAAGAAGGCAGTGAAAGAAGACAAGGAACAAGAAAGAGAGGAATATCTACTTTGTCAAAGGGGAAACAAGTTAAAGGGGAAAGAATAGCTATATTACAAATAGGAGAAGTATTATTCCTGTTTTCCAAAAAGCACACATTATTGATACCACTGGAACTTTGCACAACTCCATAGTATTTACCTATGCTTTTTACTGGTCAAATACTAATAATGGTCAGAAAACACCTGTTATGAGACCAATAAAGGAACAGGTTTACAGAAAAATGGATTATATCTTCAATTCAACCACTTCTCACCGCTAACTTTGCAAGAAGTGGGTTCTATTTCACTTGCTGAACACTTTGGGGTTTTTTGCCTTACAAAAGGAGGGACACAGCAGCACAAATACACACACCTTTACCTAATCAGCAGTAGATAATGTTTTCAAGCCTTGTCTTTCACATTACTACTCAGCAACACTTAGGTTTACATGCAGTCAAGAGCAACGCTTAAAAATCAGATATTCTTACCTATACAAAGCATCATCAATTTCCATAGAGTCTGCCGCCATGATGCAATGTGATTTGTTTACACTAGAAGGGTTACAAAAAGAAATAATCTGGTTACACTGGATGCAATTTCACAGTTCGCCCCCCCCCCCCCCCCCCCCCCCCCCCGCCCCACACAGTTCTTCAATAGAAGAACTGAAAAACACAAAAAGTGATGTTACGTAGGAATCACTTTGAACATTAAGAAGTCTATAGAACACCACAGCATCTAGGTAATTAAAACGCACAGGAGCCAGAAGACAAGAACGCCCAAACCTTCGATAAATTATTTCAAAATACAGACATATTAATTTCCCCACTGAGGAGACGCCAGAATTACTTCTTGTATTTGCCATAGTTAGATTTACTAAAAGTACAATTTCATTTTTTATTAACCACTCCAAGCTGTTTAACTTGCATCTACCTGATTGGTGCTTTTTTTTTTTTTTTTTTTTTGAAGAGAAGATAGGAGATCCCTGAATGACTAGGAATAGTTATTTACACTGCATATTTCTAAGTTAATTGAAAATCCTTAGGAAACAAGTTAGTTTTAGCTAAAGAAAAGCTTTGGGTATTGAAGAAATCAATACCCAAAGATCTGAATTAATGTAACATTTAACTAAGACATCAAGTTAAACAGTTCGATAGGATTTTAAGAAAAAACATAATTTGTGTTATTAAGGCCTTCAATCATTTGCAAAGACTTTTTCATTGTTAAGTTACCTTAGTGATAACTAAGCACTAGGATTAGGAACAAATTGCCACTGGGCAGCTTGTTTCCTAGTTATGCAGGCTGGGATTTGGTGCTTGCTGGACCTGGCAGGTGACTGCCACCAAATACAGGACAAGCAAAACAGACCCTATGTTTGACCCAGAACATCAGTTCCCATCACTACTAGGAAGTTACACATCTTACTTCAACTCCCTACAAACTGTCTTGAAAACTAGACATGGCTGACAACCCTTTCTCCTAAGAGATTGAAAAGTAAAGGCCCAGACATACTAAGGAGCTTTTTCTCTGAGAGCACAGATATACCCTAAAACAGCTTTCAAGGAAATCCTGCTCAAAGATTAACTCCTATTTACTGTTCAGGTTGTTTTGGCAAACATTTTAACATTTCTGAAGTGCAGCACCTGCAGCCTGTCACAACTTGGAGACTACAACATTCTGACCTGAAATCTGCCCTTTTGATTTTTTAGGCTGAATTAGAAAGCACTGAAGTAGTGCAGCAAGGGACAGAGTTACATTGAAAGCAGGTGTCGTGGTTTAACCCCAGCCAGCAGCTAAGCACCATGCAGACGCTCCCTCAACTTCCCCCCCGCTCCCAGTAGGATGGGGAGGAGAATCAGGAAAGAAGGTAAAACTTGTAGGTTAAGATAAGAACAGTTTAATAACTAAAGTAAAATATAATACTAACAATAATAATAATGAAATACAATAATAATAGTAATGAAAAGGAATATAACAAAAAAAAAAAAAAGAAGAGGGGGGAAAAGAAAAAAAAAAAAACCAAAACACCAGTTATGCACAATGCAACTGCTCACCACCTGCTGACCAATGCCCAAGCCACGATCTGCCCCTCCTGGCCAACTCCCCTCTGTTTTGATACTGGGCATGACGTTCCATGGTATGGAATACCCCTTTGGCTAGTTCAGGTCAGCTGCCCTGGCCATGCTTTCTCCCAGCTTCTTGCACACCTGCTTGCTGGCAGAGCATGGGAAACTGAAAAATCCTTGACTTAGGATAAGCACTACTTAGCAACAACTAAAACATCAGTGTGTATCAACAGTATTCTCACACTAAATCCAAAACACAGCACTGTACCAGCTACTAAGAAGAGAATTAACTCTATCCCAGCCAAAACCAGGACAGCAGATCACAAATCTCACCAGTTAAGCTGTTCCACAGAGTGGATACTAACTCCTACACGTAAGCTAGCACACAAGACAGTCAACATGAGGCACCTCCATCGCAATCTACACCACGGTCTCTTCAGTGCAGCTCCCACGCCCTTACACAACAAGGGCTGAAGACAAGCAATGCCAATGTTACTAGATCATCCTAGGACCCAGATCTCAAGCCAGAGAGCAACACACCTCATCTGAGAGTCACGGGCTTCAGTCCCTGCTCAGGTAAAATCCTTCATTTCAGCCTCTGCCTGGGACACATGACTGTAAGTTCCCCTCAAAGCAAGACAGCGCCATCTCATAACAGCCCAGAGCAACCATCCCCAAGCTGCACAATCACCTTCCACAAACAGCACAGGCATTCTGGGACTGCCCAACATAAACAGATTGTGGTACTAAGGTGGGGAAGGTGATCCACCCCTGGATAAAAACACCCAGCTTCCTCTGCTGTGGTTGCTGACAGCCATCTCAATCAGTGTGCCCTCCCAAATAGCCTTTTGTAAACAACGAGGATGTGCAATCAACCCACAAGCAAAACTTCTTCACCTGTATCTCACAGACCCGTTTGACAGTGGCTCTTCCAATATATTTATTAATTCCCAGTTCTCCTCTTGCATTCTCCATTACAGCACTGAGCTGCTGCCAGCATACCTGTCAGGTACAGCAAAACATCTCCTTCCAAAAGAGGACTTAGTGGTACTATTGTCAAGTGGCTCTAGGACAAAGTTTTGTTAATGTATTCCTGCATCCTAGTTGTATTTCTCATTTTAGTTCAACTGGTATTGAATCTGTCTCAAACAAAGGCATGTAATATGGGGGGAAAAAAGCCATTCTAACATTATGTCCTAGTACTTACCAGATGCTTGCCATTTATACACTTGCCTGTTTCCTTTTAAAAGCCAACGTTATCAGTTTTAATGCCAGGCTTCTATTTAACTGCTTAAGTAATGATGTCCTTCATTTTTTAAAGCCTCAGCTGCTTGTGGGACATAACCCAGGGACAAACTGAGAAGCTATGTGTTACCAAGAAGGACTAAGATGCTCTGAAGAGCAGCGAAGGCACAGGAGCTGTAGCGGTGGGCCGGTTTCACAGTGCTTCTTACCTCCAAGTCAGCGCAGGCTGAAGCAGTATTAATTACTTGCTGTTCAGCAGGCTGGGATGCCAGGGAGGCCTGGATTCATCCCACCTACCCAGGGTTTCCACAGGCAGATCCCAGTCGACGCAGGCTCCCTGTTCCATCGGCGGAGAGAGAGAGAGAGAGAGAGAGAAAGGACGCTGAGACCCACTGTTAACTGCCCAGCCGGGCTAAGGGGGGAAAAACGACACCTCGGACCTACAGCGGGCAACCGAGACAGAGCCGACCGGCGTCGAAACCAACCCGACCCGGGTCCCAGCAGAGCCAGACCGGCTGCAGCCCCCCACCTCGACGCCCCGGCTCTCGGGGCGCTCCTGAGGCGCTGGGAACCGCCACCCGGCAGGCTGGCCTACCCCGGACTCGCCGCCTTCCCGCCGCCCGCCTCAGGGCCTCCCCCCCGGCCCCGCCGCCGCCGCCCGCCCTCACCACCGCGGCGGCCTGGCGTTGCGATCAAGGCCTGAGCGCTGCCAGCGGCGACGGGGGAAGAGGCAGGAAGGGGGTGGGAAACGCCAGCGCCGGTGCCGCGGCGCTTCCCCGCCTGCGCCGACATGAGGGGCCGGGCTAAGGCCGCCCGCCGCGGCCCGCCTCCTCCCGTAAAGCGGGAGGAGGCGGGCCGCGGCGGGCGGCCTTAGCCCGGCGAGACATGGCGGCGGGCACTGTCCTTTTCGCTAGTGCCCAACGGGAGACGCATAAACCATTAAAAAAAACCCACCACTTTCTGCCCAAAAAGTAACACGCCGTGTTGTTAAAAAAAAAAAAAAAAAATCCCCGTTAGGTTCAAGCGTTACCAGTTTAGACGATCAAGAGCGCTTCTGAGCCCTGCTCCTGAGGTGAATGTCTCCACATCTTCCAGGACAGCGCCAGCAAGATGTCATCTACCTAAAAAATTGGCAAAATTTCATTAAAAGGGGATAGGGAGCGAAGTTGTGAAATGCTAGAGAGCATCCAAGGCCATAGAGGAGCAGAGATTTAGGAAGAAGTGGTCAAAACCAACATACGCCCCATGCCAACATGGTATATAGGCTTGTGGAAACGTTTTCCCTTTTTTTTTTGGTGGCATTTAACCAGGAGAAAGCAAGCTGCAGCAACCATCCCTCCGCCTCCACCACCAACTCGGCATCACCTCCTGTAAGTATTTTCTCTCCCAGCTCCCAAACTCTGATTAAGATCCTAGTGCTGCCCGCCTTCCCATCAGGCAGTTTAATCTCCCTTCAACTTAAACCCTGCTTTCCCTTGCATTATCCCTAATCATTGGGGTAGGTACAACAAATTTAAATCTTCCTTGATACCATTAGCACGTCTTAGCTAGAATGGGAGGGATTCATGCTACTGCACAAGCAATGACTGTAAAATGTCATTGCATACAGTGTATACAGAATAGTCACCTTATATTTTAAAGTATTTGTAACTTTGAAAAAAAAAAAAAAACCACCAGCAACCATCTGCATCCTGCAGTACACAAGAAACAAAAAAAGCAAGCCTTTTCTGTCTTGGGTTTTTGGGAACTTCTAGGGGCAAGAAGACCGAAGTTTTGTCCTCTTTGTGAGCATCCAATGCATTATTTTAGCATTTATCTCTCTCTAACAAACAGAGTTCTAGCAACCCTCCATGTCTTCTTCAAGATCTACACCTCAGTCCAACAACGCACGCAATTTTTGCACTGAATTAGTAACAGACTAAGAGCAGCTGGACAACACTGCTGGTTCAAACATGGGCTATGCTTTGGCAGGATCAGGGTGAAAGTACTTTGCTACACAGCTTTTTTGTGACACACAGAAATAGAGAAGATGTGGGCAAATTTCAAAGAACCACTAGAGGCCACTAGAAGTCTGAAATGCTGGACTGCAAGATGGGATAAAGGGAGGAAGCAGTTCAGTTCTTCAGGATGACAAATGCAATCCTTACCAGTAAAGGAATTGATATTTAAGGCTGGTATTTGCTTTGTAGCTTTTTCACATAATACATAAAAATCAGAAAATACAAGAATAAAATTACTTCCATTATTTCAATAAAGTAATTTCAAAGAGCAGTGCACGTACCTGATGAACAGAATTAACAGGAGTCTCAGCTATAAAGGGTGGAAAAAAGTGAAGGAGAATTTAACGACAGCAAAAAATGTCAGCTTCAGTTTTGCTACTTTGCTAATTTTTAGTTCTGTCAGTGATTTTTACCTTTAATTTTGTGGTTTCTTTCCTTAAAAATGAACCTGTTTGTTTGTTTGTTTAAGGTTAAACTAACAATTCTTATTTTTAAGAACTTACCAATCAAATGTGTTGTGAAAAATAAAAAAGATATCTGCTACCTACCATCTTTCTGTCCTGGTCATTGCATTTTTTAAGATACCAGTCACTTTGATATGCAGTCATCTCCCATGAAACAGATTTTGCATAGTAACAGTGAATACTGACAAGCCTTTTGCCTAAACAGAGAAACAGCAACATCCAGTTAATTCACACCTAACAGTTTAGCGATAATTAAGCAAGACTAACCATCAGTGAAACTGTGAACAAGGGCATTCTAAGATAAATTGCCAGATAAAATGGACAGATTCTGTTTACCCCAGAAGCCAAAGAAACTGGTTCCCAAATGCGCCAATTAGTAGGTGTTCTCAGGAGACCTCTAGGTTGATGGTACCAAATCAAAAAATATACAGGTTTTTCTCTTATTTTCCAAGACTGCAAAATTTGAAACACCTGGAGCCATTTGACTTTTCTTTTTCCCTATTCTGTTTTAAAAAGCCTTCTCTTTTAAAAATAGATATAACCGTAAAATCTCACTAAATTTGGTTAAATAAATTAATTCTAAAGGAAATCCCAACTCCATATTTGTACCACGTTAAAGTCAGGTATAGCTTTTGAGATTGGCAAAAGGTACGAAGCAAGGCTGTCAGTTTACTATCTTGCTGAAGCAATGAGCGGTACGTGGCAGTGGTCAGGAGAACACCACCACCTCTGGACTCGAGCCTATTCATGCCGAAAATCTCTGTAACTTCAGTTTATGTGCACTACTGTAGATTCATTCTGCACGCAGGTATTGAATACATCTTTAGAGCCAGTATTTTCAAAAGGAGCTGAAGCTGATATAGCTGTAAATCTCCTTTCCATCTGCTGGGAAAATCCCAGCCGCTTGCACTTTTTTTTTTTTTTTTTAGTCTTAATTTCCTGATTTCCAGGCACGATTTCACATTCTTAATGGGGACTCCAAAGTGGGGATTTGGGGGAGATGCATTTGTTTCCGATTTATTTAGTTAATAAGCAAATTAGTAGACAAAACTCTATGTAGTTTTCTCCCTAAAAATGTGTTATTTGAAAGTACTAAGGCCAATACAATTCAGTTTACCACACAGGCCAGTGCAGAAATGACCATAAATCCACATCAACATCCTTCCATGGGTTTCCAAACATCCTGCCATAGGCTATGGCTTGCCATCAGCTCTTGCAGGAGCAAGGTGCTGACTGGCAAGGCTTTGTCTCCTCTTTTTGGCACAATGTGCAGTGTAGGAGTGCTTTGCTGGCACGTTTAAAAGGACTCCAGCTTCCCGATGGGGTGGGCCAAAGGATCTTGTCACTTAAGGCTGCTCTAGAAAGTGACACCTTCCTAGAAACCATGTTAACAATGTTGTTAAAATCCTGATCCAGATAAACAAGGGCACCAATTACCTAAGCTGATTCCACACTGACATGTGCATGAATGCATTTCCAAAAGCAAGAGCCAGCTTTTCCACGCATGTGCATCACAGGCTGCGAGTTGCCAGATAAATATTCATTGGGTTAAATAATAACTTTTGGCTCTCAGCTCTTCTGATTTGTTAACAGGAACAGCAGATATGGAATTGGAGTTTCTACAAGCTTTACTTACATAAGGAATCCTGGTGATGGATTGATGTCATTCAGCCAGACCTCCTCACATGATTAGGCCTTGTGCCATCAGCCTCTTATTTCTTTCCTACTTGTGCTCCAGGCTGAAAATTAGCATTGGGCAAGCCTCAAACAACCCGATTTGAATAACCAGAAGTTTGGAACACATTTCTTGATGCTTTAAATCTGCCTGGGAAATCTCAAGAGAATTGGTACGTCAGCTGCATAGACCTCCCTACAGCCAATTTCCAGGAATGCCACGTTACAAGGATAAGTTTTTCCAAGGCCAGAAGCAAGGTGGTGGATTCTTGGATGAAGCTTCAGATCCATTCTCAAATTTTCATAGTGCTAGCTTAACTGAAATTCACCTTTCAGTATTTTAGAAAAGCAGATGTCCCACCTTGTCTTTGCCGAAACATCTGTAAAGCTCCAACCACTGTTAAAGACAAACAATTCCTAGGATGGGGAATGAACAGAGAGCGCTGCAGGTTTAGAATAGTCTTATATCAAAATAAGGAAGATTAGTCTATTTTGCATCATATACAATTTTTAGCTTGGTTATTATTAAGCAAAAAAAGGACAAAAAAGGAGCGATTGTTTGAAAATACATTTAATGTTATGAAATATATTACCTTTATATCATTTAAATCCTTGCTAAATCTTAACATGAACACTAATAAAAGGTTTTTAAAAATCTTTTCTTTAATCACACAATATTCTCTTTGTTTTATTCTAGGGCAGAAAAACAGTCTTCATAAATAAAACACTGACATGGAGTATAAGACAAACCCAGGCCAGAGAGTTTGCTAAAAAAATTGTGAAAAGTGCATCTGGCTGGCTCAGGACTCCCTGAGTAAGGTAGACATTCTCCCACACACCTCTTGGCTATTTGGCCTCTCACGAGAAAATCTGAAATAAAGGCTGCCTTTCTCATTTTAAAGGTATTATATATACATGTCACTTGCAGTGTGAGGTAGGAACCAGTTTATAGGGGTTGTACCTAATCTGGGCCTCACCTCCTTACTGTTGCCCCTCCATTCGCTAGGCAAAAAGATAGATTTAAGTGCAAAACAAAGCCTTAGCTATCTGTGAAAGTGAACTACTGTTTACTTTCAATTGCAATTCATCAGCCAATTATAAGGAAGGACACTTTTCATGATTTCCACCTTCAAAGCAATAAAAGGCACAAAAAACTAGATGTAATTTTTTTTCCAAAGGTTGCCTTCAAAAAAAAGGAGACCTGAACACTAGAAGAAAACAGTGTTCCAGGTGACCTAATCCAAAACTCTATGAAGTTTCTATTTTGTAACTGAACCTGGCCCAGAGTAAATTCTTAGTTGAAAAATAGCAGCAACTCAAAAGTGCATAAATTACAAACTTCATCAATAAATTAAGGAACAGATTTGCTGCATCTAACTACCCTCCTAACTGTCCCAAGATCCTTTTCATTTTATAATGGACATGGAAAATCAGAATAAAGATACTACTATTTCAAAACCAAAACTAATCTAAAACCTTCAATAGGTTTCTTTCTGAGATAAGGCATCTTGTCTTTTACTGAAATTCAAAAGATATATAGAAAGACTGGAAGGAGCCTAATAATAAAACAACACTCTACCACCACCAAGGCTTAAACATAGGCTTTTCCATCCATATGTAGACTTGTAATCAGGGTGTGAGTTTTCAAGAAATGCCAAGTATCTCATTCCCAGCAATGCTGATTATTGGAGAGCTTGCACAGTAGGAAGGCTGAGGAGAGACCCAGTCCTGAGCAGAGGGGGAGGCAGGATGCTTTGGAGAAATTTTCAGCTGTAGTAGGATCAGCTGTGGGGCTTGCAGCTTCTTTCATGTCTCATACAGACTCCTCAGAGTTCTGCATTCACAGCCTAAGCAGTCCGGTGCCCGTTCAAAGACTGCCAGAGACAGTACTAAAGTGACATTTTTGGATCCTCATATTGAAGGCCTGGGCTCTAGGAGACAGTAATAGTCACGTCACTGGACCCCCTTCCAGCAGCAATCCATGAGATGTCATGCACAGAGGTAGGAAAAGTGCTTAATCGGTGTATAAGGATTGCATTTACTTTGAAGTTCTTATCGGGACTGTTCTTTAATATGAAATTACTCTTCAGCCTCATAAGACAGAATCGTATTCATTCATGGCAGAGATGAATCCATCAGTGAAGCAAGACAGTATCCCTAATTGCTTTCTTTGCAGTGAGATGGTTTCCACTGGCTGGCATGCCCTTGGAAAAGCATGCTATTTCTTGAAAGAAAAATGTAGTTCCTAGTTTATTTGTGGTGAATATTTTTTCCTTTAGCACAAATTTAAATGCTGGGTTTCCTTCCAGGGAGGTTGTTCGTGGAGACACACTTATTACAAACAAATTTGGGTAGAGCTTGTGTTTCTGTATCTTAAGCATATTGTGAGTTGAAGCAGGGTAGATCTAGAAGGCAACTGGTACAGAGGTAGCAGCACAGTATTGTGGTAAAGCACTTCCACAATAGCACTATCAAGTAACTTGAACTTCACAGAATCCACAAAAAATTTCCTGTTAAAAAATGAGCTTCGGAAGAACATCAAGCTTTTCTCTTTTTCCTTCCAACTTACTGCAAGCACAGAAATCCTCCTTTTCCTTAGCTAGGACCTACTCTCAGTCCTGACTGATCCACTGTTAGCTATCAAGGCCACCGAGCAGGGTGAGCATCCAGGGTCTTGGCTGCAGTCTGTGCAGATGATAGTCTCTAACAAGAATAATAATCAAGGGTTCACTTTGCTAGAAACACAGTTGTGACAGCATTTGCTTCACTGGAGGAAGAAGGTTCAGCTTCAGACCTCGGCCATGGCTGAAGAAAATTTTCTTTTTTTTTCCTGGAAAATGTTTGTATTTATAAAGCAGGTAAATTGGTAGCTTTTAAATGTTAGTTTAATGACATCAGTTTGTAATTTCTGATAAGTGAGAATGTTTCAAGGCTCAAAGATGAGGCAGGCTATCTCACATGTTTAGTATAAATTCACAAGGGGTTAGGATCTCTGACAGCAAAGATAGCGCTTGCTGCAGGCAAAGGTTGCTTCAACCAAAACTACATAGGAATATATATACTAAAAAAATAACCTTTCAGAATTACAGACAAATATGAGTTACACATAGTCTATGTAGTTAAATCCATTTTTGATTTTGGAATTAGATGCCAGTTTTTGAGGTAATCCAGTCACGGAAATAAGTCACTCGTGTATAAACTCCAGGTTTATTTGGTTTGGCACATTCATCTCCCCAGCTCACTATTCCCACGAGGTACCACATCAGTCTAGAGTCTGGAGTAACCAGTGGTCCCCCAGAGTCCCCCTAGAGAAAGAGGAGGGGAAAAAAAAAAGATTTAGTTGATCAGAAGGGAGAATATAATTCTCTCCATAGACAGGAGGGTGTGTCCAGTAAGAGAAGCAAGCAAGCAGTACTTCAATAGCTGCAATTTGTGCAGAATCCAGGCTGTTTCTGAAACTTGAGTTGGAAGTCTGTGGCTTTTTCCTGTTTGCCATGGAACCTCCTGACCTGTCTCTGTGGTTTTACAGTAAAAAAAAAAAAAAAGCTTCTCTTCTGTTTTGTGAAAAACTGCTTCCCACCTGCCTTGTTTTCCTCCTCATACAAAGTAGGGAAACAAATATATACAGCAATCTAAGCCAATAGGAACTTTTTTTTTTTTTTTTACACAGTAACCACTATGCTTTCAACAAATTCTTTTAGTCGCAGCAATAACATTTCAAAAAGGATTTCATCAGGAACTTGGTCTTCTAATTAGACAATATCTCTTTAAGATGTTAGCCACTTTCAAAGGCTGAATTCAGATACTGTTAATAGCATGACATGGTAATAATAGTTAAACTGGAAACCTTACAGACTGAAAGGCAATCCTCGCACAACAGACCAAATTCCCCATCTTCCACCAAAATGCTTTACTGAAATAAACAGCAGTTGCACCCTTCCATTCAGGTCTCTTCAATGCTGAGCCAGACAGGAACAGAGGAACTGAGCCTCCCAGACTTACTCTGCAGGGAGTTTTGCTTTGGGCATAAATATGTAGGACGGGGATTCTGGAAAGGGTCTGTTTTGAACTAGCACTTAGGAGTACATTCTTTGTGAATAACATAAATAGAAATTACCTTTTTAAAAGTTATCATTATGGAAATATTTTTTTTTGAACCTAAGCATTTCCTTGCAACATTTCCAAACCTGCACCATGCATGTATCCTTACCGTTCCATTTACACCTAGCTTCCTCGTAGTTATCTTTGTTTCAGACAGTTTTCCTTCCACTGATCCAAGTCTGTTACCAAAGATCATATCATAACAGATCTGTTATGAGATGATCCAGTCCAGAATTTAATTTCAATGAGCGACAGTGCATTTTTGCTGGCAACTTCACTGCTACGTTCTTAAACTTCTTCCTTCCCAGCTGTACAGATGTCTAGTCTTGGCTACTTGAGACATTTATTTTTAGGTTATATTTAGTATTTCAGCATTTAGTATCTCTGTCAATGTCTTGTCATATTACTTTGCAAGCAAATTATTAGTTAGATTTCACACACAAGAAATTATGAGAAGCAAATGGGCTTGTGGCAGCTATTCTGAGTTACGGAATAAGAATTTCATTTCATGCTATGAAAGGTTTAAATTCTGAATGTTATACTAATTTAGCTCTCTTAGGATGGGTTTTATGTGCTAAATGATGTGTACTAAATGCTATTTCATTTTACAACTTAATTCCTGTTTGAATGGAGCCTATTTAAAGGACTAATGCACTGTCAGTTAAGATTTAGTCAACCAGGTACTGGAGTCAGCATTAAAATAGTTTTACTTTCTAATTTTCAGCTACAGTTACCTGACAAGCATCTACTCCTCCTTCCAAGTATCCAGCACACAACATCCTGGGTGTTACGTCCCCATCATACACTTCTTCTCTGTTGCAGGTGTCTGAGTCGATAAGTTTCACTGTTGCTTCCTGAAGAGCATTTGGAGTTGGACCTGAAGGAAAATATAGTTTGGGTATTTATCAACAGAATTGCTTTGCAGTAGTTAAGATACAGGAAGTGCATTTAATATTCTCTTATGGAGGACCAGCTTGACTTGGTTTAATGTGGAGGTTTTGCTTGTTGATCTGTCTAGGTTAGGCCCTTAGGGAAAATGTACATGCTCATAGTCTCACTTAGGAACTGTACCATTAAGACAGAAGTAATGATTGCACAGTACATAGTACCTTAAGTGTAAAACCATCTATTTTATACATGTTCCATATAATACCATGGAACACAAATTACCTAGCAATTTGGACAGATGATATGAAATGAAGACATCTTGGCTCCATTACTAAATCTACTCTTAGCAGGGCCTGATAAGAGTGCGAGCTTGGGTAAGTCACCATCGGCAGCTCACTCTGCACATTTACCTGAAAGCCCACAGAGTTATCTGTAGCTTCTGGCTAGGACTAAAAGAATATTTTTTAGGTGCTATATAAACACATGCATGGCTGGACTATCTGTCTTAAGAATTTACAATATGAAATGGAAAGGCTGGAAAAAGAGAACAGTCTTCCTGTTTTCTGCTTCAGTGGATTGTAGCTCTGTCTTTGTCCAGTCTAATTTTAGAACAAGAAACTGCTGCTTACAATTAAACAAACCTATTGCTTATAGACAAAGCATTAGGTTTGCTGCCATACAACATAAGGCTACAGAAGTGGTATCAATTCAGTAGCAGATCAGAGCCACTGTTTATGTAACATACAGGTCACCTGGTAGACTCAGGACTCACCATCATTGGTAAGTGCTCCCCAGCCTGTGATGACAGCATAAATATTGTACGGAAAAGTCTGAGATGGCTCAGGCAGACAAACACGGTGTATGCTACTTGTAAACTCAACTCGTTTAGAGAGCTGCACAAGTGCAATGTCATAATCATGTTCTAGGTAGCGGTACTTTTCATGAATAATAATAGTCTTGACTGATCGTTTCAAGCTTGGTGGCTTCAAAAGAGCTCCAAAAGTAGCAGTCCACTTCTGAGGGTGACTCATGCTGAAAAAGGTAAGAGTGCTGTAAGTATTTAGCTGTAAATATAAGTGTTCGGGACTTTAAACTTGGTGAGCACCTTTACTGTAAAGTTCCTTCAAGCTAGCTCCCTACTAGATTCTTAAGGAATCCATCACTTTCCATAGCAGTGTCCCACGTAATTGCAGACTGCCGCTAGAAGAGGGCAATCCTGCATTCCCTCCTCAACCATGGTCTCATACTCCTACCCTGCTCCTTGTCCCTGATCTAGCCATTATGTGGCCGCAGGGCATAATCAAATCAAAAAGCTCTTCTGCTAGAAAACTCTTCATCTCCATTACTCTTTTTGCACGTTAATAAGCTGTTCAATCAGCTGTTCCATCTTACATACCCTGCAGCTTCACAAGTGCCATGCTTGAAAGAAAAAATTGCTGGGAGTACATGGCTGAATGGAGGGGTAAGAATGTGGGATTATAACTTCTGGTAGTAGCCTGCAGTGGCAGCAACCTAGCTGTAACACGAAGGAGCACCTTTAGAAATGTTTAGTGCAACAGGAAACAAATACTCTGCCGTTGCAGTCACATTACCTTTTCTGCACTTCTTTGCTCAATATGCCAAATGACTATTGATTTCCACTCATACAATTACCAGTTCTGCTCCAAAGAGTCAGTCTTTAATTTCTCATTGAAACATTCAAGTGATGGTTCTGTTTAACACTGACTTTTCTCCTCTAAGGCAGAAAATTGTTCCCATGGAAAGAGTCAGGGGTGTGTTGCAAAGCCAAAAAGCCACACAAGTTGATACACATGGGGCACATGCTGCTGCAGATTCTAAGATGGGAACTTACTCTCTGAAGCAGTGAGCTGCAGATACAAGCCACGTATTGCTGATGAGTGTTGCACCACAGCGATGGATATTATTGTACTGCAGACTAGCTTGCCACGGCCAGTCCCCAGTCTCTGCAGAAGACAATCCGCCAACTATTCGCAATGATGATGATTTTGCCATTGACTTGACTGATCTATTCTGCCGTAACCCACAGACTGTCAAAAAGGAGAAAGAGTATATTAGCTATTCTTCTGTTTAGTAAATATGCCTGCCAATGGCTGTGGAAAACATATGTAAAATTACGCACCACCTAGGTTCTCTAACAGTATTAACATCAACAAGAAAACATACTGTCCACCAGCCCCCCAAATCAGAGATCCTCATGCACAACCCGTTCTGTTAGAAGCCTGAATGAACAACTGACTATTATGGAAAGGCACGATGGTCAACCATTCAGGCTTAGCTGCGTGAGCAGCCCAAATCAGGAATCAAAACCTTCACCACACACCCAGGACAATTCCCAAATACAGGGATTGCCAACTTTAATGTCCCAGGTAATTTGTCATTAGGATAAAACATGAACAAGGGAAAAATCTAAGATGGGAATGATCCAAGCCATGGGTTTTTACCACGCATGCACGCAGATCACATCAGCAAGATGTCACCTTGTAACAGGCAACTGCGCATTGCACAAATGGCAGTCTGCAAGTGGACCTGGAGAGGCACTTCAGGCAAAGAGCATCACGCTAATCCAAGCCAGAGATGACAAAGGCATGGATACCTCCAGCATAGCGTGCATCCATGACGAAAAGTATTATCCTCCAAACCCAGAGAGAAATGAAAATATCCATGGTTTCAGCCACTAAACTCAGGGTATTCAGGAGCAGCTGAAGCTCCCCCATAGCTTTAGAAACTTCCTCAATGGAAAGAGCTGCTTCAGCTGTCTTCTCCCATCCAAACAGCATCAAATCCATCTTACCTGGACCAAGACCCACTAGTTTTCATCCAGGCCCCGATTTCAGCTAGACATTAGGAAAGTTGACAGACAGGACTATCCCAATTGATTGAAAAAGAGACAGAGCTAAGCATTATTTGCATAGTGACAACACAATCCAAACCATCGCACTGCCTGTGTCCAGCAGACAGTGACCCAGAGGGGGACAAAGCAGAAATTGGTAGTACGTCACTGAAGAGCTGCCAGCCCCAGGGCCCTTGAAGTCCTCAAAAGTGAAACCCTGGAGCCACACAAGAGTGTAACCTCTGCCCCTTCCCGCTAGGATCTGCACAAGGTTATTAACAGTATCTCATAGTCAAAAGCAGCAGCAATAACACAGCAGATTGAACGCTGTTCATAAATTTGGAAAAAGAAAAAAAAAAGTCATACAATATTGAGAAGCTCATGTGCTCAGTGTAGAGTCTGCCCTGTTCTGAGATTTAAACCCACAATGAAGGAAATCAGTGAAATCTAAATCTCCTTGCCCAAAACTTTCTGTGTGAAAGGAAAACTGAAGAATATACCATAATTGATAAGACTGTCTGCACTAGCATGTTTCCCTCCTGAAAGCCATTGGGAATCCTCAATTACTGGCCCTAAAACTGCACAATCCTATCAACCACCTGAGCAGCCAATGTTCAAAACACAGGGAAAAACTCACAGTTCCATCAGTGCCCCAGAACACCAGCACCTAAAATGGACCCAAAAAATGATGTTATTTAATCTTCCATTACTTGACAGCCTGCTGCTAAGGAACTGATCAAACCTTCCCAGAGTTAAAAGAAACCCAACTTGTAAGCAAAGATGGCTTTTTATGACTATTAAATCTCCAAACAAGCTGACTTCCTTCTCTGAAAGCTTAAAAACATCTCTAAAACAAACTACCTCAACTTAACCCCTACAGCAATACCTTGAGAAGAGCAATCATATTGCCTTCTATTTCCATAAGGAACAATTCTGTGCTAATCGCCATTCCAAAATCCAGAACATTTTCATTATAATCACAGGCTGAAGTAACTTCTATACATTTCCTTATGGTCCTTCCTTCCTTCCAATGCACACTAAAGAAAATGACACATTCCCAATTTCTGAGAGCACACAGAGAGCCATTATTCCAAACTCTTCTGCATGTGCCCAATCCTACCAGGTTTTGGAGCACTTCTCACTCGCAGGCTGTGTTAGAGGTCTCTGCTAGGCTACCATCCTTAAAGCACCAACTGAACAACACGCTGGTACACGTTCGTGTGTAAATCTCATCACTTAATGTGCGTATAGGAAAACAGCAGCAAGGTGGAGATGAATTGTTATGCAACAGCATCCAAGACAAGCATATATGAAACAGATTCTGCAGTTGCTGCTCCAAGATGCAGTTCTAATACTTCACATCAGGGAGACAGAGGACAGGGTGTCTGCCCTATGCAGGCACAAACAGACTTCATGAAGTATTCTATTTAAGTACATGTTTTAATCAATTTATAATAGAGATTGCTTCTAACTATAATCTGCTCAAATATAAAATGCGCTCAATTCCGTGATAAGGACTGTCCTACCTTTAGCACATTATAGTACACCTTCCAGCTAGCTGCTTGGCCTGACATTAAAGCAGTCAACTAGCCCAAGCAATTAAGTTCCTTTATTTACTGGAAGTCCTCCTCGCTCACTCAGTTTTACTGTGTACACCTAGGAGTCATCTGAAATGTCTTAGCTTTCATGTAGAAACATGGCTTAGTCTCTGCGTGTCCAAACACACAAGCAGACACAGTGTAAAAGCTCTCACTGGTACCAACAGCAACTGGATCAGGCTAGTAAATAAACAAGTGTCCTGAACATTACAGTGCTCAGCCCTCACTGGCTTAAGTCCTCTGTTTCCTAGATGGCAGGGTTTACATTTAAGATGCACTCTCCACCTTCCACACCAGCACTGCTGGAAGCAAAAGCGTGCCATAGGCATTTATGCAGCAGGACCTACGTGTCTCCTCTCTGCCCAACGCTGGGGATTTCTATAGAGCCCTCAGTGCTTGCTCTTTTCTCATAGTTTGCTCTTTTCTCACAGAATTGCTGATATTTTTAACAGAAGGAACATCTCACTGCAAAAAATGACCAGGGAACTCAACAGTGGGTATGGACTTTTTCTAGAAGGGATTTTTACCCTATCACCACTATTTTCAAGCCCATCTTCCTAAGTATCCCAGAAGACACTAATACAAAAGGCTTCCTCGTGACTGAGCAGAATTTCTAAACACACAGCTCATCTGTGTGAAATACAAGGTCACATTCATTAGACAGAAGGATGAGAAAAGGCTTTTAAGGGCCAGGAAAAGTGCTCAGAGACTATTAATGGTGATTAAAACAATTGGAGATTTCCCAGGCTTAAAAAGCCCTCACTTACTGTCATTGAAGAGGGCTTCTGCTCTTTTCGTCTCCATATCTGAAATAAACAAACAGTCAGGGTAAGGCCAGGACAGCACAGACAAGGTTTCCCATCTGCATGGTCATCCCACCCGACAGCTATTTGAGTACAGGGCACCGCAGGAGGTATGGCTGAGGGGGGCTGCTAGAGAAACCAGTGTAGCTCATATGTGGTCACGTTCCTGCGCTGGCTATTACACTCCTGTCTGCAGTTCTGCTTGCTGTTCTCCAGACAGCCAATATCCTCTGAGGACCGGGCACAGGGTCTCTCCCATCCTGCTGGGCCCTGATGCTTCTGGAGGAGAGTACAGACAAACCAAGTCCTGTATTACTCAAGATCCACAATTTTGTTGGGGAGAAATTTTTATAGTGGAAAGTTTAGAAATTCATTTTTTGTAAAAAATCCACTGGCCGCATTTTACACCAGTGAGGGCCAGTGGAGATCTGGTACTCACTCTGTGCCCTCTTCGAGATCAGAAGGCACTGACTTCACTGCAGCAATGCCAGCTTACAATAGCAGTGGCTCACTCTCCTTCCTCCTGTCTTACTGAGCAACAGGGTGCCCAGTACACTATTAATACTAAAAGAGATAGTTAATAGCAATTTATTGCATGGCACAGCAGGTTCTAGCAATACATCCCCTCCTTTAATATGCATGTTGTATGTTTATGGACAATAGAGTATGCTCATGCTGACAATGCTAACAAGCATTGGCTCAAGGTATAAGTCTATGCCCCTTCTTCCAGAATGCTATTTTTACTAGAGCTACCATTTTAGTTGCCAGCAGTCAAAACAAATTTTTAAAATAAAAATAATAATAATTAAAAAAAAAATCACAGTTTCAATACAATTTGAATATTATATTAAATTATATGGTGATTCTTATACAGCATCCACAAGTTCACATTGTGCGGCTGAATAGCATTTCTCAGCAGATCCCTGTCCTTATCCACTTACTTAATTTCTCTTTTCTCTTTGCAGCAACACAGAATAATATCCTAGTTTTGATCCAAAACCACACCAAGCCAGGAGGAGTCTCTTTTGAATGCAAAGGGCTCTGGCTCATACTTGTCACCTATTGTGCTTGTATCACTTGTGTTTTGCTTGTGGGCTTGACACTCCTCCTGGTATGCAAGGTGAATTGCATGTTTGCAATCCACCATTACTAGACATGTACTCATTCATTTCTTAATATGACATTAAGCAGATTATGATAGAAAAAGGAAACAAACAGAACTTCAGTGCATGTACAGTTTCACTGCAGGGAATGTTACTGAGCAAAGGCAGTGCTAGGGCTGCCATATGTGCATGCAGCTGCTGCTTTATTTTGTAAGAATGGGAGATGAGTTATAATTGGACATTTATATAGCAACACAGTTATTCACTATAAACAGGAACTGTTCACATAAAGATAAGTAAGTTTTATTGGTGGGCAAGCAACAACTTGTGAGGTCCCCTTTCAGTAAAAATGCTCACTTGTACTTTCTCAGTTCCTATGAAAGAAGGAGGAAAACCCTAAAGTACAGGTACTTCTGCATTTCAGGAACGTCGGCTGTATTCTGTGAATTTCCATGGATAATATGGTTGGTTGTTGCGAAGATCCCTTACATCAAAATGTAATAATACCAGACAGTAAAAGCTAGGCCAGCAGAGGGATTCAGCGGTAGTATAAACATTACTCTTTGGTAAGTTACAAAGTAAGGGGGGGGGGGGGGGGGGGAAAGGGTGCTAAGCTGCGCTAAGGATTTGGCTACTTCACCTGTATGTTTATACTGGCAAGAAGTGCTTTGAAACATCTGGCCCTACTTGCTTATTTCAACTGTGATGAGCATCCAATGTTTTCCTAGAAATTCATACAACCTTCAGAACTAGCTCATCATTTGGGTCACTCTAATATTTTATAGCTGGAAACTGGTAAGAAACCAACAAATGCAATCAACACTGAAAGAGCACCTTTTGCCTTCAAATGCAATATCGATAATAATGTTTTTTTAGCTCCTCTCTGGGTGGAGAGACATTTACCTCATGATGCCTAATTATAAAGCCTGCAGTCAATTATTAACACTTACATTATGTTGCAAAGCTCATCAAGAAGACAAAAGGAGCAACCAGCTTGTTTAAGCGCAGTGCCGGAAGCAATTCAATTGGCATGTTCTCACTGCACTGAGTTTTGCTGTAAGTCACGCAGCTGTTCTGCAAGGCACCTGCCTATATCTCTGTTTGCCTTTTTACGAGGCACCTAGAAAAAAAGTACAAACCTCACGTGGGCAAAATTTTACCCATTGCTTCCAGTTGGACCAACTTGTGTGTAATTGGAGAAACAAGTCTTACACACACATGCAAGTCTTACATAGCATGTCTGTACGGCTTTGAATTTTAGCATATTTTATAATATATCATGACTATGCAGCCAATGTACTCTCCCACCCACTGCTGGAGAAAAAAGGCCAGTGAGACCTGTCAATAAATTCAATGCTGTATTCACTAGGGTAGGGGCACTGCTTTGCTTTAGAGACCTGCCAGATACAGTGCCCTGACCATGTATCCCCCACTGGGAGCTGGAACACAAGTACTAAAGAAGACACCACAGCAATGGAGAAAACCTCAAAGTAAAGGGAGTTTTTGAGAGATTAAAGCAGGTCTGTCTGGCAGCAGGCCTGGGAACCCATGGTGCAGATCAGGACAGGTGAAATTAGGGGCACAATACCCAGGACTCAAAACCAAGATCCCAAACCCAGAGCACACGTATGTGTTTGGAAACCTGAACTAACTAACACTATTTTCAGATAAGCTGAGCCCACAGTAGATCCCATCAAAAGCAAGGACTACTTTGGGTTACACGATACTGCTGAAAATCAGGTTGCTTACTGGCTTACCTCATTAGGGGCTTGCCTTCGTTTGTTACTAGCTTCACATTTTGGCCTGGTCAACAGCATAGCTGTTCACATTGTGCCAGCCAACATGTTGCAAGCCCTGCCTTGAAGCAATCACTTGTAAGGCACAAGAGACAATTTTGCTGCCCTGCTCATTTGCTAGTTGCCCTAGTTGTTTCCACTACCAAGAAAAAGCATCAATTAGTAACAATTAAAGTGTCATATCTTGTCCCAACCACACAGCTGCAAAAATAGTTGTTTGTGCCACATTTAGGAAAACAGTGTTCAGGCTTCCACTGTAAACAAGAACAAGTTCAACTTGAACATGCATTGCCTACCTGTAAAATGGAACTTGCTAATTAATTAAAGCTTGCCTAACTTAAAAGGGAAAACTAATGTTTAAATTAAAATCACAGCCATCTGTTGAAACATGCCTTAGGGATTCCATCTTTCAGAAGAGGGCTCTGTTCTCCAACTGGACAAGCAATTTTGTTAATACAGTTATTTTGCATATTTAGTAAAGAGAATAACCTTAAAACACACTTAAATTATTGGTCTTAATTTCCAACTAATAAGAAAAGTGACTTGCAGTTACTATTTAAGATTAATAACTTATCAGTAAATAACTTTTTACTCCTCAATGTATGTGTTTGAGCAAGCATGGAAAGAAAAGGGGAGTAAGCAAGAGCAGGAAAGCATCTTTATTTTGGTAATTGCTTATATGCAATAGCCAGTTAAGGCCAGGATTTCTAAGGGAGTTCAGTGCCCAAAGCCCGTGGATCTATTTGGCAACCATCTAAACATTTGCAGGTTCATAGTTAACTGCAGAGTGAATGTGACCACTTATCTCTCGGGGATTCAGAGATTCCTACAGAAAAATGTGCTTGCTTTGCCATGTCTCTAAATCAGTGTCACTGCATCAGAAGAATTAACCTTGTGTCTACTGCCTCATTGCATTTTAGCCACAGAGATCAGTGTTTATATTAAAAGGAAAATAACAGGCAGAACTCTCAGTGACATAAACAGACCAGACATTATATTGAAGTAGTTCAAGAAAGGCAAGCAAATGCATTATTAGGGGATATTAGGCATTTTCAGTGTGGAAAGGGCCAGAGATGGCTGCAAAATGAAAGATGAGAAATCCATTTTAGAAATCTGATACAGCTTTACCCAATTACATCATTTTTCACAGATGTTGATTCCCACAAGAAACTTTATTTTCTGTAAAGGTTTCCACCTGTGATTTTCTATGTCATAATATAACATATCCTAGCTTCAAAGGCAAACCGCATGTTCCATCCTCTATTATATCAAGTTCCCACATCTTGCTTGTCTAAGTTGTTTTTTCACACAAAGAAGGCAAGGTAGAGATTATCTTAAATGGCGTATGAAGGGAGGAGAGGATTGTAAACATAAAAAAATTAAGAAAAAGTATGTGCTTCAGTACTAATAACACATTCTTGGACATGCATTTGAAGCACAGCTTTGTGAAGTGCACCAGGGAGCAGAGGAAGCATTTTCCCCACTGTCCTTTGTCACAGTTTAATAACAACTTCCTCGAAAAGAGAGAGAATTACA
Organism: Gymnogyps californianus; assembly: GCF_018139145.2. Lineage (NCBI taxonomy): Eukaryota > Metazoa > Chordata > Aves > Accipitriformes > Cathartidae > Gymnogyps > Gymnogyps californianus. The sequence continues at coordinate 60,808,204 of NC_059474.1, read as the reverse complement.
AAATTCTCGGCTGCATCAGAAACAGGGTGCTCACCTAGTTCAGTGTTATTTAGGGTAACAACAGTGCATGCAGGCAAAAAAAGGATCTCTGGCAAGTTTCAGTAGGTCACCAACCTGGGCAGGTGAGAGGAATGTCACAGAGTGCATCTGTCCTGCAGTGCAGACAGAGGTGGGGATAATAGCTCTACTCTAATACTCTTTAATTATATTAAAGACCAGGAAGGCCCGAGGTACTGGGGTGAAATGGGAATGAGAGCAGTGAGCAGCAGATTCAGTCACGTTCCAAAAACTGTACCCAAAAGGAATTACAGGAGTTTCCTGAAAGATGGCAAAACATGAGCTTTGGGCTCAGCAGGAAATTCATGCTCTTGTGTGGTTACATAGTGCACACAACCTAAAACGTCTCCCCACTAACCTTCCAATATTCTCACCGCTCTCTCAACAGTAATTACCTCCCTAGAGTTATGCACCCTTGTAGAAGTAGCAAAACATGGCTTACATACAGGTGATGCAATTCTGATTTCTTCCACAGGGGAGAGTAACCTGGTAGAGGCAAGACAAAGGCTTTGTACCTCTAACTGTCCCTGTCACCCAGCCCTTCCCTCCCTACTTATGTCCACTGGACCTGTCCTCACATCCAGGACTTCCCCTCCATCAACCACATCTTAATTCTGTCCATGAGGACACACAGAGGTCCACACTTCACAGCGTACTTACATCTCCTCCATCTGGGGGTCCTGCAGCCTGATCTGCATGAGGAACTATGTACCAGTTCTGTAGCCTGTATCCAAGCTGATACAATTGTTAGCATTATTTTTCTTCCTGACCTACACTCATGCCCCAGCTGCAATCAAGGTCTCACTACAGCAGGGGCAGTCCACTCACTTACAACCTCTGCAGGCAAGGCAGAGAAAGGGAAAAACAAGAATTGAGTGAGAAAATTAATTAAATCAACTTATCTGGGTCATCTAAGAAGTCAGGCCAGGATGATTTCCTGCTTAATTCCTTCATCATAAGCATGTCCTTGCAAAATACTCACTTTAAAATACATTTCAGTCCCTCCCATTTCAGTCAGCCTCTCTAGACTGTTGCAAACACTGAAGTGTACCACCTTGTGCCAAACTAATGGCATCAAAGTGGAGGAATGTCAGATCTGCACTGTATTTGCCAATGTACAGATGCATGTCCTGTTCCACTCCCCCAAGCTGCTGTTGTGGCTGGTAAAGTACAAAAAAATCAGACTACTACATACATTATTTGAGATGAAACATTCCTCAGTCACCCAGGTCAGACAGTCATCTTCATGTCTCCCACAGAAGACTCAATAAAGAAGTGAGAATCTGCCTCTCAGGTTCTGTACTTTATAAGGAGCTTTAGCAAGCCCCAGACACCAGATAAACAGAAGCAGTAACAGTTGACTTGTTGATCAAAACCAATTCATGACTCATTGTTCATAGTCAAAACCCTTGGCTGTGCAACAGGTGGGAATACTTCCTACTCACTTTGAATAGTGCCAGTGATCTTGCAATCAGTTTCTTTCTGACGTCAGAAGTACATTCCCAAAAATACATTTTGGGAGACTTCCAACCTACCTGACAAAGGGAAATAGTCTGGCAAGCTGCTCTACACTTTGCTTAATAGGGATCCAGGCTGTGAGGTGACTACTTCCAACCAAGAAACCCTGGGGAAAAAAATTGAGCCTCGTAGGAGATCTCTTTGGTGCCAGAACTATACAGAGGACAAACTGCAACACCACGTTCTTTCAGTGCCAGTACAAGAGCAAGTCCTAACATGGGTGTTTCCAAGTCACTCAACTTTGATATCTCATTTTGCTGGCCCTTGCACTGCTGTTCAGAGAATATAGGACTTAGTTTGCTTGATTCTCTACTGAAAAATATTTGGGCTTCCAGTGGGGTTTGTACGCAAGTGCGGACATCTCTATCACCTCCTGTTTTCTATAAAAGCTATAGTGCATGTCTGGAGATACCACTGTCCTTGACCAGGGGACTATGAAGTCTAGCTAAATAAGAAAGCAGGGACTTCAGTAATAATACATCAGAAGATATCCCGATACAACTGTATTTTTGCAGCCGTATGTAAAGAACATCTACTGTTTAGTGATGATACAAAACAGAGACAATATTGTTTTGTTTTCCTTTAAGTTTTGCACACTTGCTATTTTTTACATCTGTACGGTCAAGCTTCTCTTTCTTTTTGAAAAAAACTGAACTAATAAAACATTGTCAGGTTAGATTTTATCCCCTCTTTATTCCCAGTTCTCAGGGATGAAGAGGCAAAGCAAGTTCTACCCCTGGTCTGGCAGACTACTTAGTTTTGTATTGCTGCCCTGAACTGCAGCTGAAGATCCCAAGTGTTGCACCCAATCTGCAGGAGTTTGTTGGAGCTGATCCTCAAAGCAAATACTTTTGAGTGAAGTGCAAGTTGAGACATGGTGTTGAACAACAAGATGATTAGATCCAGGGAGGAAGACTTAAGGAGGTTCTCCTTATCAGACCCTCCTAGCATGCAATGTAAATAAGTGCCTGACCTGGATTTGTTCGACTAGTTAGCTATGCTTAGCTAAACTAAGCTATATATTATGGCCCCCAAATTAGAATCTTTTGATAAGGTGATTACAACGAACAGGTTAATGATTTTTTACAAGCCATTATGAAAATGTTCTGAGATTGCCTCAACATAAACAAGGATTCCAGTTGGCAAAACCATCAAAGCTACAATGAAGCAAAATTTAGAAAGGTGCTGCAGAGCATAGAAAAAAAAAAAATCTAGGGCTTCTTAGCCTTCCCTGGTTTCAATACTAATGTTGGACAGAATATTTCAGGAGGGGAGAGAGAAGTGGCAAATGCAAAACCTAGATCCCTCTCTGGACTGCCAGGATCTGTTGAAAATTGTCACTTCTCCCAGGTGTGAGGAAGAAGACAAGCTTTATAAATCGACACCTGCGTCTCCTCTAAAAGCATAGGAGTGCTGATCTATTCACTTGAGGCAACCTGGTTTTCTTAAACAGCAGCACCAACAGGAGCTTGCCTAAGCCTTTTTGCACTGCTGAAATCATATTAGCAAAGAAAGATCCAAATGGAACCTTTTATTGTCATCTCCTAGAAATGGCAAGGTATTGTTTATGTTCCTTTGTGTCACGTGTAACAGTTGCATAATGCTAGTCCTGTAGTGAGTAGTAGACCTATGTAGTCAGTGTTTTATGGTTAGGCTGGGAGAGCCAAGAAAAGCAACATGAAGTTTATCATAGAACCTTATCCAAGTAACACAGAGATGCCATCTTTTACTGAGACCAAATATTTAATGAAAACATTGTGATTCAATTATATCAGCTAATTTTTTTAACTAGCAACTAGTGCATTACTGTAACAGCCCTGGTGCAGTTCAAGGTCAACTAAAACAGAGTTTTGAGTCACTTCCCACATTTACCAGACTGAATAAAAGCAGCTAATCAGATAACTCGATGAGAAGATCACAGTCCTTTTCTGTACTCCTTCCAATTTTATCCTTTATGTAAGGCACCAAATTAAACTGAAGCTTCAAAATTCACTAAATCATGACCTGACTGTCATTAAAACAAACAAACAACCCACCCACCCACCCCTCCCCCCACCCCTCTTTGAATCTCTCTGATGCCCACACACTATTTCTATCTGGGAGAAATTACATGTGCACTTTGCTGAACAGGAACTACTGGCATATAAACACCACTGCAGAGAAATGGTGATTCTTTGCCCAAAGGGATGTCACCTATCATCCTGAGCCATTCCAATGGGAAAGACTGGTTGGCCCATCAAGAAACAATGGGTGTGTGACAGCTCATATTTGAGGTTCACTGCATTGCCACAATGCAATGTGCCGAGTTCAAACGCCAAGAGGCAGAACAAGAGGTTGCTCCTGGTCATTTCTGAGTGGGAGGAAGCCTGGATCCATCCAGCATGGAATCTGGCCCAGGCTTCTTGTTCTTTCAACACAGCCGTTTGGCCTCTGCAGATCTCTGCTGGTTTAAATAGTCTAGTATGGAAAAGCAAGCAGCAAGTACCCACCCATGTGCTGTACTGTCACCCTTGTGCTAGGAGTAAGCGAAAGGTCCGCAAAAACAAATGGAGCAAGTATCTGCCCCTTCCTTTCAACTACCAACTCATTCTTGAAAAGTCTGACACCCAGAAAAAATGCTGACTATACATAACTGAAGCCAAGCCAGAGACAAGAGTCTAAGCCTGCACAAAAAAATCTAAAGTGTAGACAAGGAGGGAAACCAGACTTTCAGTGTCTGTTTGGTAATTCACTAAATCAAAAAGATACTGCTGTTAATTTTTATATCCTTTGATATCATTTGACCTTTCTTTCCCTCTCCCCTGGAGAATTTGCAAGGATTTTGATCCTCCCACCAAATATATTTTTTCAGTGCATTGGCTGTTTCCCCACTGTCATCCAAGCATAGTTTCTGCACTTTCAGGCTCTTCAGAGAAGCAAAGACCTAGGGAGCATGTTTGTGTTGCTGTGTATTGAAGCACTGTGGTGAGGCTCCTACTCTTTACCCTGATAGTAGCATAAGGTTGGTACTGCAGTTTGGAGGAAGGCTAAGGCTGTACTGCGAGGCCACAAAGCAACTGCTCCTGTTTATCCATATTTAAGACATTTAAAAGACTTAGGTGGGGTTTATGTATTGCCACTGATTTTGTTCTAACCATGAGCAGGAAAGGCTGTCATTCAGACTCAGTAACAGCCATCATAAGGGAAAAATCAAGTCTCATCAATCAGAAAAGGGCAAGAACTACCTTTAAGAGAGATGTAATATACTTACTTGAGATAGTAGAAGATCTGACATTTATTCGCAGGGGCCCTGTGTATTTTTTCAGGCCCCTCCGTAAGATCCTTTCAACTCTTTCTCGCAATGCTTCTCTAGAATCCGTGGAGGAGAACCAGAATGTGAGCAAAGCCTCTGCCATCACACCATCAGCATCTGGGCTACAAACCAACGAAACACAGTCTGGTTACCTTCAGCCCATTTCTGCATTTCTTAGTTTTTGTCTTAGCTCCTCTACCAATGGCAATGTAACATAAAGGATTAGATAAATTTTTGAACATTTTGTACATTTTTGAGAGAAGGAACTGCCAAAAGAACTCCAAGCAAACGCTGAATGGTCAAACGCATCTTAGGTTAGAAGGCATGATGCTTTCTGTGAACAAATGCCCAGACCAACATTACAATGGAGTCTAAAAAGCAGTCACTGACTACATGCTTGGGACACAAGAGCAGAAGGGAATGAACTGATTTGACTGCAATGAAAAGCTGGATACACAGCACTTCAGAAACATCAGGTAGATGGTTAATGGTATCTAGACAGACCTTTCCAGGGCCCTGTACATACACAGAATAAAAATTTCCAGTCATCACCAAAAAGGTACTTGAAAGGGGAGAGACCATACAACCCAATTCCACCACTGCAGCCGCTTAGGATAAGTGGATAATGTGACTAATAAGCTCACGCTATGCAACAATAAATGAAATTCAGCAGCATATCCACAATCTACTTATCACAGTCTGAGAGACGGACCACAAAATGGGCCTTTAACATCTCACTGAAAAGTACAAGCGGCACCCACACTGGGACACACAATTCCACAGTTTTGATGTAAGATCAGAGGAAAGAAAAGGAAGAAAAAATCTTCTAACAGACTGATTTCACCCAGTAGTAGTATTTATTTTTCCTTAAAGCATCAGATATTGCAAGAGACTGAATGCTAGACTACAAACACCAAAGTATCTAATCCGCATAGTAAATCTTGCTCTGTGCTTGCAGATGGCTTATGCTTGGTCATTGCACAGGGAAGATAAGAGCTTGCACCAAGAACCTTCTCTCCTGTGCCTCCTCCTACCTGGGCCAAGAAGCAATGACACAACCCACAACAGGTGGAATCACAGTTACTTCATACAGGGGGCAAGCTAAAAGCAGGTTGCTCTGTCTTAAGCATCATTCAGATAGGAAAGGAAAAGAGACGATCTTCCAGTTATATCTCACTATCTTGGAAATTTGTAATTATATAAAGGAAAAATAAGAAAATTAAAAATAGAATGCAAGTAGCTTATACAGAAGTCATGCAATCAGGCTATGATCTTCAAAAGGAACATGCACCAAAACGAAACAGACATTCCTGCTATCATCAGTGAAGGGCAAATAAAAGGCCGTGTGTTATGAGCACACCAAGGCATGCTGAGTGTTTCATAGCTGAGCAGAAAGACACGTTCCTTGCCTCAAGGATCTCATAATTGAGGCTGAGTAGCTATACGTGAACTTTCCAACAGGCTGTTTTTTCCCTTTGTGCCAACTTCAGTGTGATTGCCACTCCGTTTATTTTCCAGATATTATCTGATCCAACTGTGGGTGTTGCTCTGCATTTCTGAGGTGTTCCCTCACCTCTCCCCCCACTCCTCTTCCTGTGCTGTGCCACACTGGAATTACTGTATCAGCTCTTGCAAGCACACCACACCTCTCGAAACCCTCAGGTAAGTACAGCCCGCCTTGAATCACTCACTATATAGCAAAGGTCCAGAGCCAAAGACACCTAGTCAAGATTTGGTTTGTCTTTCTCAGTGAGCAGTGGGCATTATTACTAATGCATTTTTTATAGTGAGCCAAAAAAATATGCACAGTACTTTCCAAGCAAATTCACAACAATGGCCCTGCTTAAAAGAGCTTGCAGTCTGAGCACTTAGAGGCATAAAGCTTGTATATTTGAAAAAGCAAACAAGCTTTGGCACATAAAAGCCTTGCATCCAACACAGCAAACATCACAGCAAATACCTCAGTCTGTCCTTGGGAACAAGAAGTAATGAAAAATATTACTTCTCCCTACAGATTGGCTTCTCAGATCCTTAAATCACCTTGTCTACACTTACAACACTCTAGTCAGTATCGAAAAATATTCCTAAAGCTACATTCAAATAATGACTTGTGTGATTTGCCTAACTGAGGATTAAGCTAAGACAGAGCAGCAGGCAGGATTTCACAAACTGTAGAACAAGGAGAAACACATTCACAAGAATAAGATCTTGATGCTGCTATCATTAGTCTTGCAGCTTTAGCATGTGATTATTAAGACATTCAAGGTTTACTTGCAAAGCGATGAGCACTGTCACTCAGGAACAAGACCTTAGTATTAACAATAGACAATTCTATAAAAAGGTCGCTTTCAGCACTCAACAGTGGTCAAAAAATCAAATCAAACATTAGGTATTATTGGCAAATGAACAGAGAATAAAAGAGGAAAAAAAAAAACATTGCTCAATGATAATCCCAACTGCAGGTCTGATCCCTTCATCTCAAAAAGCAGGGACAGCAGACCTGAAAGAGATACGGAGCAGGGTGACAAGGAGCAGTTCCCGCAAAGAATGGCTGAGCAGGCTGGGACTTTCAACTGAAAAAAAGAGTAAAGCTCATCGGGTACAGGAGAGAAAAGGGATATGATGGGAGTGTCCGATACCACTAACTGCAAGGAGAGAAGGGACAGAGATCAACTTTTCATCACCTCTTCCAGCACAAGAACTAGGGGCCAGTGAATGATCCAAAGAAGGTGGCTCTTCACAAGTAACTCCTTACTAAAGGATTGAGGTGCATAAGTTTCAAGAGTCCAGGGGAGACTGGACAAGTCCTTGGAAAATAACTCCACTGGGGGCTGCTAAACAAACCACAACCACCAGGAAATCCCGAGTGGTAAATAGCTGGAGGTAGGGAGCATACCAAGAAGCAGTTGTTATAGGTGTCTGTTGTGCTGCTACTGTTCCCTAGGCACCTACTATGCCAGTTCTTTGAGACACAACAGTGCCAAGTGAGACCTTCTGAACAAGCACGGCTGTGCTTGGGTTTTACTTGACAAGCCCAGCACAGTAGCAATACTAGAAGTAAAATGACATCTGCATTACAGTGAAGGAAATAGTTTTGAAAATGCTTTTTATTTTTAGATAGCTCAAGTTATATCTGCTTTATTAACTAAAGCTTGCTCAAGATCTGAACACAAACTTGTACAGAATTTGGACTGACTGAAGGTTATCTTCTGCATCAAGATCCAAAGGAGGGCATGGTTCAGAATAAGATTATGCTCAATTGGGGATTATGCTCCTGTCTTACATAAAATACACCGTACTGAATCAGATCAAATGGCTCTCTAAACTGGGCTTGGTGTACATTTCATTTTATCTCAGCTGCGTGCATTTATTGTAATCTCACATACCTCACTCTGATTAAGCGTGAACGGATGTATTTTTTCCTTAAAATGGAATTGTAAAATGTCTTGTCGATCTGTTGAAAAAAGAAAAATATAAGATAACAACAAAAAAGGAGGGAAACGGACATATTGCTGGAAGAAGCATTCAGAAAACAGCATTCAGTTATAAACTCACAGCTTACAGAGCCAAGAAATGTAATCCAGCCCAGCCTCTAGATAACATTTGCTACAGACTTTTCCTAACCATTTCCCATTTGGCCTAAGGCACATCGTAAAAAGTTAACTCGTTTTTCTAAATATCCTATGACTACATAAGTGTGCCACTATAGTGCTGTCCCGTCCACTCCCAGGCATAATGAGACATATTTATAAATATCCTTGAAACACACTGCTGCAATCTCCCAATGCACAGCCTCTTAAAGATGGCCTACAGAAAGGAAACAACATGCTGTGCTCTGCACTGCACTGAACCTCTCTTGTAGGGGTCCTTTCTGATACAGCACTTATCCTTGGTCCCATCGAAATTTATAGCAAAACTACCAGTGATCTCAAATTATATCCCCCAAACACCTTTGTGATTTGCCACGTGCTAGGGGAATTGTCAAGCAATTCTCATCAGAAATCGGAAGTCTAGGACTCATAACAAATCAATTCCCAAATGACTTCGTTGCTGGTGCCTGCTTAACCACATCCTGCTTTAGGCTGAACGTTGTCTCCAGATTGTGTGATCAGTCCGAGAGAGCACAGTGTGACATAACATGGCATGAATTCTGCCAGGAATGGCTCAGGATCACTGAAGTATTGAGAAACAGCAAAGTCTCTAGTGAGTTATGCAGTTCATTCTATCAGCAAGACCCAGTAAACCGAACATATCCTGTAAACATCAAATGCATTACAGGAAAAACAACGTAGAAATGCTTTACAAAATCATGCAAGTTGTCTTTTTTGTAGTTTTTAGCCCATAAAGGCTGTCTGATTTAGCCAAGTCTCCAGATTTTCTGTCTTCCAAAGGAAAGAAAAAAGTAATGGTTCCCAAACTTCTAGTATGTTGAAATCTTTCAGATACAGAAACAAGCATGTAAGCATAAAATCTGAGGGTGATTCCTCCCAAAGAACACAAAGCCCCTCTTTCCAGCCTTGGCTGTCATAAGATGAAGCCTCATGTGGTTACACAGGGATACTGAAGCAGAATAATTTCAAAACTGCAGATTTTATTATTTTAAGGTGATTTTAAGCATACATTAGTAAGGAAAAAAGGAAAAGTTCTTAATGGTCATGCATTGAGCTGATCTTTTATCTTTCTGTTACTGGCAGTTATCTGGAATTACTTAGGCATTTGGAACAGACAAAATTCTATGAAAAAATATATCAGCTGTGACAAGCTACTGTATATATGCAGAATGCGCTTTATCCTGTCACTTCACAGGTTGCCAGCTGCTACCACTGCAGGTTATGAGGTATACAGTTAGAAATCAAGAATAAAGTGCTTTGTTTCCTATAACTCTGCAGCCTGTTCCGCCACCACCCCCCTTGGTTACTGGAAGTATTTGCCCTCAGACAAAAAGTTATTTTTATTTTATTTTTTTTAATTATAACATTTGCTTATCATTTCTGTCACAGTGTTAACTGCTTCACTGATGATTGTGTAAGCAGAAGCATGTAGTTAAGCAGCACTGCCAGCTTTGTAGCACGCAATGGCATGTGCTATCTTTGGCTGTGCTGCCTCTGAGCACTTTTGAGATCTTTGGGACAGGGACTTCTTTGCAGAGTGCTTTGCAACCAAAAGAGAGCCTTGAGCTGGGCTGAGGTACATCTCAAGCTTCTACATTGCTAAAGAGTAAAGCGAAAGCAGGCTGACTTTAAGCTTGGGACTGAAAAGGGCAAGAATTCACAATCCCTTGCAAGGGAGGGTTAAGTCAATATGACATTCCTGAATCCTTTATCTCCTCCTGGCAATTGTGTTTTCAAGCTATCTGTACACTCTCATCTCAGAGATTGCAAGTGTTTTTGCTACACTTTCCACCTGCATTTCTGCAGCAGATACAGGGATCCTTACTTCTGTCACCCATTCTCTTGTGTATCTTTGTTACAGCCTGAGCAGCTCATGTGATTGTGTTTTTTGTACTCCTGACATGTTCAGCTTTCTCCTTTTCTCCTCACTCTGGACCACTTCCTGTGTTCTATACAGTCTGATCAGGAACACCACATGCTGCAGCAAAGACAAGACTTCCAGTGGCATCTGACAAAACACAATTACACACAGTGCTTTTTACGAAAAGGATCTAAGGAGTCCAAATGCAACTGAACTATCAGCAACAGGCATTGTTTTCAGAAAATTCAATCCAGAGGGGATGTTAGTTATTTTTATGGAGAGAACAGTAAGCATATGATTTAAAACGATACCAAAATTACTGGATTTGTGTTACTTCCATTCTCTTTTGCAATTTCATATCTGAATGCGAAAGTAGCCACTTTTCTCTTCTTGTTACATACTGTCACTAACATCCCCCTCCTTAAGAGTTGCCTTAGCACTACATCACCAACAGATTAAAAAATCAACTGGAGAGTGGTTTTGTTTCTAGTGATCCTTGCAGGGACTTTCACACCTTCAAACTTGACCTGGTATTTTTTAGTTTTGCAATCTGCTCTATCTTATCAGGAAAGACATGCTAGCCAAAACTCTGCACTGTGGCCCCTATCTCTCATGTGCTGATGAATTCATTTGACAGATATGAATCTGTCCCAAATCTCCTCTTTCCTTCAACGATGATCTTGGTAACCTGAATTATTACCAGTAATCTTTATATTCATACAGAGTTTATGTAAGAAGCAAAGATGTAGCAAGATGCCTTCAGATAATAACTTTCAAAGATTAATGTTCTGTCTCATGTTTTTACTGTTCATCTTCTGGTAAAGCCTTTCACACCCATATCAAACAGTAAACATTTCTCTCCAGCCTGCTTATAGCTTTCTTTTCAGCTTGAGTCACAACCCTGGAAGCAAAAGCAACTAAAACTTTGTCTGGTAACTGGGTGGGACCCGGTCCTGCCTGGGAGAAGCATCTACACTCATTTTAAGCATTTTGCTTTGATTATAGCCACTCAAAAGTGACGCTGTCATGACCAGATCCCTTAAATTCACCACGGATTAAGTGCATCTCACTTGTTTTCCTGGCCCTTGTCTAGCAACTGCTCAATGGTGACAGTTGGTGCTGCAGACAAGGTCTATAAGCATTCTTAACCAACTGCCAAGTCCTGCTCCTTTCAAGTGAGCAGCACTTTCCTGACAGCCTTTATTTTAGCATTCATCCAAACAAGATTTTCTTTAAGTTAATGTTTGCTGGCTAGTTTAGCTTAATGCCATCTGGTATTTCCTCAATTTAATTTCATATCCTCTATCCTTTTTACAAAGCTTCTCTCCATGCAGTATAATTTTCTAAGACAAACTGGACTTCACTCCTGAACACTGGTCCATCTATGCCAATACAGTAGTGGCTAGTACCAAAGATGCAATAAGAGGGCAAAATATTCCCACCTGTACAAACCCAGCCACAAAGGAAATTCTTCCTTGTTCCTTGCAACCAGAAGTTGCTTTACACCTTGATGAACAAGATTTGTTTCCTATCCTATCTTGAATAACTCCAGATCTCATAATTATCCTCTTTTTCTCATGTCGCACCATGGCCAGCCCTCCGAGGCCTGTGAGCAACCTACTAAAATCTTCATGATTTCAGAGTCACCCAATACGCCCTGCCTCCCTGGGACCCAGAAAAAGCCAAGCTCTGGCAGTAGGCCACATGCGACAGGGATCCCATTGCTCCAGTGTAGGACGGGGCTGGCATGAGCTGGGCTTGCCCAGATGTGTAGCTGGGTGTGGAAGTGACCCAGCAGGGTTGGCTGTGTCAGCCCTCGCTTTCTCCCACCACACACTGCTCTGCCACTGCACACAGGGTAACAGGATTTATCAAAAAGGTTATCTTAAATCTAGTTTGACAGAACTTTCCTCTGGAATATTTGCTGAACGCACTGAATTGCTTGCATGGGATGTTCAGAAGCATTCAGTAGGTTTGGGAGCACAAATCTCTTGTTGCTCAATACTATTGCTCTTTTGCTTGCTCCCAGTTTAGTCCTTCAACAGCTGTCCTCGTAATACATTCTTCTTCTTGCCTCACTAGCTCTTTAGGATGTAAAGCCTATTATTAGTGATTTTTAAAGGTTTTTGACCATAAATATTAATTGGAACATACCACCTGGTTCAGTGACTCTCTCCAGTTTTGTGGCAATCATACGATATGAATTACTACTAATCAGTTGTGTTAATTCTGTACCTAGCACCCAAGGTGCTGGCCAATTTGCATCCAATTTACAGCTCAACCTGCTGAGACTCCCAGAGCTGACCATAATGGAAATCCAGTAGCAGCTCCCTTGAGAACCTGACATATCTCCTGCCCAGGTTTCAACTGAGGGGTTAGCTGGGAACCCTACCAGAGATTAGAGGGAGAGGGCAGGAGGAGAAAGACAGACAGGGACAGCAAAAACTGAACCTGGCACTGTCCCAAACCAGGATGTGAACATCACACTCCCTTTAGAAACAGAGATACCAAATACTCGCAGTAGTGACAACCCTACAGCCACAGTGCTTGCCTGAGGTGAAGAAAATGGACCTGAAGGAGAGTGAGCGTCATGATCCACGGGTGTCCAGCAAAGCAGAAGATCAGAAACTTTCCCATCAGAAACCACACATACACAAAGACAGCATGTGTCGCGGCAGGCAAGAGCAGTGTGATCCCATACATCTGCAAATGGTATCACAAACTCTTCACAGAATTTAAACTAACTGGACTGCTAAAGCTGGGAGGTAAGCACTATCTGACTTTTCACTAAAATAAGGCGCTCAGCTGGATGGTTCTTGGAGGTGTCGGCTGCAAAAGAGAAATAACTGACCTTGTACAGTAGTTCCTAAAAAGATGGGTCTTTCGGATAAAAGAAATTAAGAGGACTAATACATGGGATAACGTCAGGATTTAAAGTACCATGCTTATGCCTAGTGCAACCGATTTCAAAGGCATGTAATGGCATGAGAGCTTCATTATAGCCATGTAATAGTGACAGCTGGAATTAAGGTCACCTAAGTATTCCCATTCCTACTCCCTGCTTTCAATTGTCCATAATTAGCTTCCTAAAACTTTCACACTGCCATTGAAATTTTGTCCGCTTAGGGAGATTTTCCAACTTTTGGAGAGAAAATCAAGTTTGGAGAGAAAAGTATCTGGGCCAATATCCAGAGAAGGGCTTTTGTGTGGTTTGTGGTTTGTTTTTTTTTTCCCAAAAAGTATGCTTTTCCCAGGAAAATGAATCTGCACCCTCTGTTTTTTTAAGCAACACTTAAGAGGTAAGGAGCTGAAATACAGAAGCAAATAGCTCTTAGGAAAAGAATAGTTTTATGAAACCTAAGGAAGATCAATGGTGATGTATTCAGGTGACAAGTGCCCAAATACCATCAACCACGCAAGTTCAGTACCGAATTTGGATTCTTCCTTTTGACAACACCAAGTTCTAAACAACTGCTCTCTTGACTGGCCAGATTTTGATCTCAGTGACACCAGTTCACATCTTGAATCACTTCATTGATTTAATTACTTGTAAACAATGCAGTAATTCTAGATTGTGGGTCTATAATTAAGATAAGATTCTACCCTTGATCACACACACTATCGATAACTGCCCTTTATTTCATTTTGAATTCCTTTTTCCAGCTCAGGTTCACATCCATTTTCCTTGCGCACATTTTATAGCTTTTCTTGCCACACACTGGATCTGAATTAGAGTTACTCATTTGGGTGATGGGGGGGGTGTCTTCTTATGATTTTTCTAGCTTTGTACATGCTTATTAGACCTTCTGCCTTGATGAACCAAGAAAAAAAAAAAAAAAAGAAAAATCAGCTTGTATGCCTATTACTTGTGAAAATTACATTACATTAATAAGTCAAAGAATCAATGAAGTTAAAGGATCGTTGAATTTAAGTTAGAGAAAAAGTTGGGTATTAGGCACATTGTTGATAACTAACCATTTCATCCTGGAAATTCATGCTATTTAGGTAGAGCACACTGACAGTCTGAGATCTTACAGGTGAACAAAACCACTAAGCTACAGCTTCATGCACTACACTGCATCAACTCACGCTAGAATTTAAAAGTACTTCATATTTTCCTCAATATTTTTTTAGTTCCCTGTGCTACTGTGACCTGTGGAAACAGGAAAAACTGGAAACAAAAGTTAAAGCAAGAAAGCATCTCAGTTTTTAAATCAGTGCAGTATATGCTTATGCCAGTGGTCGTTCTTCTTTTAATTTCAATAGGAATTTCTGAAAAAAGCATCACAAGTGAGAGGCAAGTGCTTTCTGTGAGTTATTTCCTCTCAGCGTACAGCCTTTAATCTGTATCTTTAAGGCCACACCTGTATATATACATACTGACAGTCGAGCGTGCTGTCAACCTCTGATTCCAGAGCTAAATAAACAAGTCGCCACACTGTCATCTTGGCCACTGTTACGTTGCCATGTTTCCCAGTTGGCTGAATTACCATGAAAAGATGCTTTCTGCTTTGTTTCTAGCCCCAGTCACCCACAGAGGGCACCCTTATTGTACCATGCTAGTCCAAGGACAATGCTGCTTATTTGCAAGAACCATTCCCTAAAAATAAAGCTTTTAAAGCAGCAGTTGTCAAATGCCCTAAATTTATTTTAGGATTTTTTTTCTCAAAATGTTCCTTAATCTTAAAGATCTTTTTTACATAGCTAAAAGATTTTTTTTTTCCATTTTACAACATTATTTTGCAGAACAAGACATAAGGGAGAGTGTTATTAAAGTCTCTAAAAAGCTTCATTTAAAAAGCTTCATTTTTCTGGCCTTTGTACTATAGATGCACTTCTAAATAAAATTGCCTTCAGTGAAGAACAAGAAAAACTTTCAATAAAAGTTCCGTTCTTTTCACCTTATACCAGTACTAAGCAAGTACTTGAGGCAGCACGTACAGAGCCTAGGAATGCCTGGGTTTAAATAAGGACTTAAGTTTTAAATTTTGGGATCTGTATCTGAAAACACTACCAAATCTCTGTTGAAACTTATTACAACCAGGAACATTCTTACTCAGTTTGGTCTAGGTGCTGCAAGACTCTGAAAAGTCCTTGGAAAGATTTGGCTGCCGCAGCTACCATAATTTCTCTTTCTGTGATCTGTCCAATTTATCTTCAATTTTCTTTCATTTCAGGGTCTGAGAGGGGAAAAGAAGTGTTTTGTGGGGGGTAGGGGGGAACGGCACACATACAGCAAATGAAGCTACATGATATGTGTAGGTACTTGTACTTTTCAACTTGCTGTAAAAAAAGAGAGTCATGTTAGACTCCCTTGAACTTCAGCAGTCTCTTTTCTGGGGGCACATTCAGTTATCACCTCTAAATTAGTCCTCACAGTCTAGTCTCCCAGAGCAAATAGTCTTTAGGAGTGTTTCGAAAACCTGCTGCCTTGGAGATCTGCTCCTACTGAATTAACCTCCCGACCCAAGGACCATAAGGCACTGATCAAGCAAGCCACACGCTTCTGAGCTTTACCTTAACACCGACATGGAAGGTGTGACAAACACACCTCATGTACAGTTTCAGCCAGCTTCACAGCGAGGTCTTGGATCTGAAGTGATTTGTATTTCACTTCCCTCTCTCTCCCAAATACATGCATGCTCACTTCTGCTCCCCAGGAAGACTTGAGTCATATCAGACACTAAAAAGGCCAAGTGTCGTAAAACAGCAGTCTCATCTACTCACTCACTGCTGCTGGTCTTTTCAGCTAGGCTTCCTTTGAGTTCAGCTCAGATGGAAACCTTAGCCAGTACTTCAGGCTTTGGCTCTGCAGATATGACAGGAAGCTATTCACAACTCAAACGATACAAGGTACTTCCTGATACGGGGATGACTGCAAGCTTATCGCCGGGTATAAAGTAGAGTCTTTCAGTTACAAGCATCCTGTTGAAGGCTAACCCATCCACCAAACAAGGTTATCAGGTGTTAAAGCTCTGCTTTCCATGGAAGAGTAAACTGGAGTTAAGAGAGAACAAACACAAAGCAACTCAAGGACTGTGATGAGGGTGAATAAAATCTGAGTGTGCCAGAGGAACTAAGTGGGACCTTTCCTGACTATCCATAGGCACTTGAAAAATTCTTTCCTATCTCTGGGGATCTCTTCTCAGGTGCTGAAGTGGCTTTATGGATTTGGCCTTTCAACTCTCTCGAACTCAGTTCCCTGTCTGCAGAGAGGAGACATCAGTGCCCTGGGGCTGGGAAACTGCAGGGTGCTTTGGTCATAATTGAATTGCACTGAAGCAACTGAGAATCTGCATCACTGAGGATGCAGAGGACAAAGTGAGCTCCCATTGCACCCCACTGGCGTCCTTCGCAGTGGTGGCCCAGAGGGCAGCTAAGCAGAGGCATTGGATTCAGCTAACAAGCCCTGTTTGTGAGCCACAAAGTGGCAGGAACCACTGAGTACCAACTGCTGCACTTGACAGGCCTGGGGATCCTCACTCACCTTAGCAGCATAAAGAACAGGAGGCACGTGTGTGGAGGGAGGTGCATGGCACCTGCCTGCCCCTCTGCTTCTCCACCCTCATAGTGAGAGAAATGTGTTAACAACCTCTAAAATCATCATCTCCCAAAGGAGAAAACTGCCTCCTTCCTTACCAGCTTCAGTACAGGGACTCATCAGTGAGTCTTTAAACTGACCAAGAACAGGCACAGTCATCAGAACTATTCTGCAGCGTTTTCCTGTGGTATTGCAAGTGCCTCTGCAATACCCAGTAGAGACACTATTTCTAAATTAAACCCACACTAGTTCAATTCTATCAGACAGGACAAACTTCAACAGCTGTATTCATTAAAAACTTTCCCCAACATCTGTACTTAAGGACACAGGAGATTCTCTTATCACTTGAAGTCACTGAAGTAAGATGTCTGTTTCTAAAAGAGATGTCCTGACACACACTACTGAGTCCTGAGGCAAGAATTACTTGAAATTCCATTACTTCAATAGATATATTGGGATAGGCAGTAGTTTCCCAGGGGAATTGCCCAGGTATCCTCCTAATACAATCCCCAACCACTCTGCCCAGATCCAGCCAGTTAGTTCTGTCTTGGTTTCAGATGGTGGAAGGACAGAGGAGAGCCCAGGTGCCTTGCAGATGATGAGACAACAGGGGAAATCCATGCCAGTCCATTCCGTGGTTCAAGGCACTCATGGAGAGAAAACAAACACCTCACCTCTCCCCCAGCCACCCAATTAGCCAAGGAGGGAGCCATGCTACACTCATACCTGAGGAACATCCATCCACCCAACCCATGGCCTGTCTTACCATCACATGGGAGCAGGAGAGAGCAGGGGATAATGGACAGGGCATAGCCCCAGAAGCAGGGGACGGTACACTGTCTAACGCAAGAGTCCACAAAGACACATGGACTAGGACAGGGAGAAGCAGCCCAGCAGCAGGGCTGGGAACAGCTCTGGCCAGAGGAGGAGACAGGGAGATACTAGGTGCCTGGGAAAGGAGAAGGGTGGCATAGGCTGTCCTCGAAGAGGCGAAAGCCCAGAACATCTAGGAGAAGGTATCAGAAAGTTATTGTAGTGGTAAAAAGAGCAGACAGGTACATTCGCAAGTCACTGGTGGGCAGGGTAAAGGCTGGTGTCCATTTCTATTGAGCAACCGGCCATGTAATGAAGGGGTCACATGCTGTGGCTGCTTGGTATCCACTACTCTCTCACAGCTAGACACTTACCAGCCTTCAGCTAAGACAATTCTCATTAAGATGGGCTTGATGAGGTACTCATTTCAAGCTCTCCTGAATGCACACCTCCTTCCCTTGGGGTCAAAGATGACTTTCCACACTGGACACAAAGTCCCTCCACCCTCCTCCCTGCACACAGGGCAGTTAGTGCTGCTGCCCAGAGTATGCAACTGGGATCATCCCAGTCACCCAGGTCTATCTAGAGCTGGCTGTCTCAGTTCCCTCCACACTTCGGGGTGCCAGAGGGGCTGAAGAAGCAAAGCTTAGAGCAGAGCTTTGGAAATCTCCCCTGGGATGCTGTTAGTAAGAGGGTAGTTGGGCCTCCAAGGCATTCTTGGGAAATCCGAAAGAATAAAAATATTTCGTGGGAGAAGAAAAAAAAATCCAAGTCTGGTGCAGGATTTGGAGAAAAACAGTGGGTAAGAGTTGTGCAGATCAGCCAAGCATTAAGTGAACCTGCTATAAAATAGAGGCTCCTTTAGGAAGGAGCCATTAAGGCTGTGACTGCCCTTTTTAGCCAGTGCAAGAGGGGATGGTCTGGCACAGCGCATTTTAGCTTGGCAAGGGAAGAACGACTGGTCCAGCTAGAAAAACGAGGAGGCTCTGGTGGGCTGGCACATCTCTTTCCACAGTGGCATTCAATCAGATCTGCTTTTTCAAAAGAGCACAAAGAGAACCCTTACAGCCACTTGCAGGAAACCAGCCAAGGAGCAAAGACCTTTCATCATCTGTTCCTCAGTCCCCCCAGCTCCACCCCACAAGACACTTTCCAGACTTTCCAGTCAGCCCTGAGATGTTGACTGGTGCACCAGCTTCATCAGCTCTCTGGCATGATCTCGCTGCACTCCCTCCCACCTTCAATGAGATAAGAGAGTCAGGAATGTCACACAATGGGTGTTACTACTCAACTCTGGAAACCAAAGCAAACATCAGGATGTTTGCTGCCAGTTCCAAGGAAGGCATGGGATGACTTCCCTATGGGAGCAAAAACATTTTTCCTGGTGAAACATCAACTCTGAAAAGAGCTCCTTTCAGGGTTGTTCTGGGGACAAACGAAGGAGGCTTCATCAGGGAGGGATCAGAGAAGGGAGCACTTGGCAGGGAGTTGCACTAACTCAGGTAATTTGAATGCTTCTGATTATCAGAAATGATTCACTCCTGTTCACTTTGCACCAAGTATTATGAAAGACATCGCATTTATCTGCATTGACTCACTGTTTCACAACATGAGTTTAAGGTATCGTTACTACTATGATGATGGGAAGGCTTGGACATCCAAAACCCTGACACCAGCCAGGGAAAGACTGCAAAGGATTTTGGTAAATCCAGACAAATCAGGAAATGTGATAAAAAACTCAACTCTCTCCTCCTCTATTAAAGAGATGGTATGAAAACCCTGAAAATAGAAATGCAGATGTTCGAGACAGCTGTCTATCAAGAAGTCAAGAGGATATTTTTGTCTCTGGAAAGATTGCTTTGATTTTTATCACCACAAGCTGAGTTTTGCTTGTAGAGAATCAGACTTACAAGGAACATACTGTTATTCATTAGTGTATGGAGCCACTTTAAATAAGCTTATGGACAACTCTCAATCTCATACATGTGTGTTAGATGGAACACCTGGAGCTAAAACCACAAAAAGTCAAAGTTTATGGCAGAGACCATTTATATCAGCTGACCTAAAATTACAGCAAAGAACTCACCAAATTTGAGAGAGGAAGGTAGAAGTTCATGGCTGAATTAAAGACAGCTCTTAAGAAAAGTCACAGGAATGAAGGAAAGGCAACAGTTCTCTGTATGTTTGTTATGGTGTTACTTATCAGGTACAATTAACATGCTCTGAAATAATGGTTCTCACTGCTCAACCAGCACTGGTATTTACTGTCACTACTGTCAGAAATGCTCAACACCCATAGAGGAGACAGGGTTTCTAAAGCATTGACTTCCATTCAAGCATCTAAATTAACAGCCATGTTCAGAGGAAATCTGACTGCATTGGACACTGTCTGAAAGAACTTCTTAGCTAAAGTAAGTGTTTCTTTGCCAAAGGAGCCACATTTTTTAGAAATGAAGAAGGAATGGAGTGAGAGAAAGGGATATAATTTACTCAATGAAGAGTTATTCCTCAGACTTCTCCCCAGCTGTTGCCTTCCTCCCGCCTCAGCAATACACAATGTCTTCTTGGTCAGGGAGAACATTCCCTCTCCAAGGTCCTATATCACAAGGTTAAAAGCCTGCAATTATTAGGTAATAGTTGTAAAGTGGTAGCACCTAAGTCAATGCAGCTTATGTAAGATTCTATACATACAGACATGCACCAGGAGCAGATCTTGGGAAATATGGTACAGTTCCCGGTAGGTAAAGAGGGCAGAAAGGAAACAAGTACAGAAAAGAGGACAACTTGGCTAAGATCTCCCAGGCCCTCAGCAGTGGAGCCAGGAAGAGAAGCTAGCACTGCCAAATCCCTACATAGCACCCTACTTCTCCAGAACAATGTTCACCACAGCTCACATTTTGTTGTGGACAAGTGGCATGGCCCTAAATTAAATGACAGTGAGGAGCAAAGCATTGATTGTCCTATTAACTGAGTATCTGTGCAAGGTTGCTAAACAGGAGGTAAGAGATACGCATCGGACTCTGATGAATGAAACAAAAAGATACAAGCACAATCACATGCTTATTGCTGTAAAGAGCTGAACTCTGTAATTATCATCTGCGGGGAAGTGTCTCAAAGAGAAAACAAGAAAGGAAATTGCAATGTGTCTATTTAGTTCCATAGCTACTGTATGACTGAGAGCCACTCAGCAGCCTCTGCTATTTGTAGGAGGGTTTCCCAACAAAACATACCAAAGGTGCAGGAAAAGGGCTTGTGTATTGTTTTCTCAACACACAGCAACAGCCTGACAGGTAGAATTCCCCACCCCGTAAAGGAGAGGGTGTAAAAGCATGCTTTCCTTAGAGACAGTGGGGCATAAATCACAAAGCCAGGCGCAGGGCAGGGAAAGAAAAGACACACACAAACGGTTAGTGACACAGGAGGAAGCTGAGATTGTCAATATCTGCTTCACCACTGCAGGGACAAAGAGAGGTGACATGCTAGAACAAGCAGACTGGCAAGTGCCTGGTCTGCCAGGTGTGATCATGACTCTCATGCAATCCATTTCGCAGGTCTGCTAACCGTGGGGGCTCAGGGTACACCGGACACCTGTGGTCTAAGAGTGTGCTGTTCACATTAATGACTCTTGTATTATCACACAGTCCTTAATAACGGAAAGGCACAATGGTCCAAACTTACCAGTCTCTCAACCCTCTCACTCAGGTCTCTAAACCTTCCTGAGGACTGTCTGGACAATTCATTATTGTACCGGATGCTGGTGATTTTTATGTTGCCACTGTAATAGAACAGCTTCTGATCTGTAAGGGAAAGAAGAGGAACAGGCAATACTCAAAGCACCAAGACGAATGAACTTTGGAGAAACACCTGGGGCTGACTGACATCCAGATGTCTAGGGAGTGGATGAGCCTTCACCTGTATCCAACCCATTCAAATACAGCTTCCAAAAGCTAGGAGCCGAGGAGCAAGAACTCAGTTGAGTTAGGCGATCTAAGCCAAGTAGTGACAAAAAGCCCAGTTTCCCCAACAGTTACATTTGTGGCCAACCAACAGCACTTTGGGCTCACACAGGGTCACAAGCTGCATCTTGCTGGTCAGCTGCCTTCCTTCCTGGCCTGTATGCCCACTCAACGCCAAGCCCTGGCAGGTGGCTGCGGGTGATCAGGGCAAGGGAACAGAGCAACACTACAGGTAGAGACAAGCTGAAGGCTCTGTTTGTCACTCATGTAAGGAGACCAGAAGACTTGTGTGTTGACCTCATCACAGAAGTAGATCATGAGGAAGTGAAAGCCAACAGAAACCACAGCCCTAAACCACCCTGCACAGCAGGAAATGTTCCTGAGATGTGCAAAGATGCTAAATGAGGAAAGAAAGAGAGCTCTAGAGAAACTGGTGGTTTTTCCCCAAATAAGCTTTAGACAGACTGATGAAAAGCAAGCTCCCAGCATTGTGTGGCACAACGAGCACAAAGGAAAGGCACGAAACATAGGAACAGTGATATGTTATGTAAAACTTACCATATGCCAGAAAATAAACTAGGAGACCAATGGTGATAGCTGCTGCCACTGCTGTTCCAATAACAATTAAAGCAATTTTCCAGGGTTCAAGATGTCTTATTTTGATGGCTGGCTGATGAATTCTGGGGGGAAATAAGAAGAACAAAGGGAGAAGATTAATAAGAGATCCTTTTCTGTTTAAAAAAAACCTCAAAGTGAAGCTAAAGTTTTCTCCCTCAACATCTGCTGATTCTTCCCAGCAGTATTAACTGACTTCTCACCCAACACCCTTGAAAATGAAACCATGACTCAAGACTATTTTGAAATAGATGTTGGGATATGCTAGAAGTCACAGAACACAGACAGGGTTTGAGGGTTTGGGGTTTTTTTATTATTAGGGCCAAATTAAATAGGAGTCCCACTAAGCACTTTCTTATGTGACCCCTGAATGAAAATTTGCAAGAATAAAACTTACTTTTCAGCTAGGTGAACTTTCATACAGCAATGTAGGCAGCTTTCAATTAATTAAGCAAATCAGTTATCACAGACACACCGGCACCTTTGCTCCCAAAACTGCTTTGTGCAATAAAACCGGTAAAAAGCATCCCATGCTTTGTGTAGTACATATCTATACATTATCCAAGCTGCTCAGTCCATTTCAGCCTGCAAAGCAGGGCTGGACAAAACAGAGAAAGATTTCAGAGGGTCAGCCTGTGCTTCCTGTTTTACTCAGGCTAAATCTAAAAGCAAAGGCAAGCACTGCTTTAAACAGTATTTGCTGAAGTGACGGAATGACAGGGAAGGGCAAGGACGTGAGCAGACCAGGGAACATAGGTAGGAAGCCTCGCCAGATACTTCTCTCTGCCGTGCTTTTAATTACACAGGCGCTAATCCAAATTAAGTCCAGGAAAGTCAACAGTCAGTAGGTCAGTATTATAGTTAGACAAAAAACTGCCTGAAAAAATGTTACTTACAGCAAATTCTGCCCTTGGCTATAAACTCAAAGACATCTGAAGAGCCTTAAAGCCATTTTTCTATTATGTTATAAGCCATTACAAGATACAGAACAGGAAGCCATAATTTTTGGCAGAGAGTCCTTCATTCTAGAGCCAGCTACCTCACTCATGCAAACATGTACACCTTCAGGTTAAGGTACAGCCTCCCCCAGGAAAGCAGGCTGCAGGGATCCTCTCCTGAGGGTATGAGGCATCTCAGTGAGTTCCCACATTCATAACAAGGTACATATAGCTCACTTCCGGAACACATACTTCATGAGCCAGAAGTTTAAATACATTAAAATAAGTTGAAAATAATTGCAAGCGACCACTGCAGATGCGTGCAGGAATGAGACAGCAAGTACACTGTGCACTGTACATAAATATCAAAGCAGGATCTGATATTTCATTCTAATTTCATTGTAAAGCCTTACAATTACAGCCTTATTACTTTGGCTTGGAAAACAACTGACTCAGGCTAAATATCGTGACGTTTGAGTGAAAATGGGAATACTCATTTGTCACTCATATCTGTTCTGACTTCTCCTTGATCTCCCAGCTAGCATTTCCTTCACTCCTGCTATCCTCTAAAACAGCTATTAATTAACCTCTCATCTCATCTGGTTTGCTTCAAAATGCATCTGTGAATCCATAGCAGAAAAAAAAAATTTTAAAAAGATGGAAATTAAACAGTCCTAGTAAGAGTTTGGAGATGAGCAGCTCCAAAGTTATTTCTGAAACTACTGTATGGAAGTTGCCTTAAAACTTTAACTGGAGAAATTAAAAATACGCAGGTATAAATAGTCAGGCCTCTACATCATTAAGAAGAACATTTCTAAATAGTAGCTCTTAGGTGAAACCATAAAGTCAGTGGTGAGTTCAGCTTTGTCATGTGGGTTTGTTGTGTTTTTTTTTTTTTTCCCCTGCCACTCCAGCTAGTAGTCCTTTGCATGGCTTATAGGCTTTGCAAATCTTTCTACTATGTTTGCAGTGAGACTAAGTTACAAGAAAACCCAACAAAACAAAAAAAACACATTTAACTTGACACAACCTACTCACATTCATTCTTGTGGACACTCATTTAAAAAGCAGTTGTCTTGATTAAGCTGCACGGAAGGAAAAACACTCAGAAGGTCTTTCAGCTATAATGATCCGGCATAGCCCCAAACCAAAATGCTGGGTTTGAGAAGCCCATTTGAAAGGCTGAATGCCACATCTACACCGCAGTAGGTGAGTGTGAAGAAATTACTGCCTATCATATCAGTGAAAGACCAGTTTCAGACCAGAAGTAACATGGCTGGGACAGTTAAATATCGAGTACTATACAATTTGAAACCTTTTCAGCATTCTTTTGTACATAGTATAACATTTTTTTTTTTTATAACTCTTATTCTTTATTTCTTCCAAGTTCCATGTTATCATTTAG
The DNA here is from genome assembly GCF_018139145.2 of Gymnogyps californianus. Classification (NCBI taxonomy): domain Eukaryota; kingdom Metazoa; phylum Chordata; class Aves; order Accipitriformes; family Cathartidae; genus Gymnogyps; species Gymnogyps californianus. The sequence goes on along the minus strand of NC_059474.1, from coordinate 60,783,597 downwards.
CAAACAAACCCCAGTCCACAACAGTTACTCACATGGGTAATTTTACTCACGCATGACTTTCACTTCATTCATGAAACCTGTTTGAGAGCATCGTTTCAAACATGCAGAGGGGACTCAGCATCAGCTTCTGAACTGAATTTCCTCAGACAACAAGCTGTTTGAGAAATATATCTTAGAAGGTCACTTAAGGGGGGGGGCTGTTTTGGGACTTGGGATGCCTTTTTTTTTCTTCCTTTTTTTCTGAATAAACTTTCCCCCTTCCTTTTAAATAACAACATGAAATTACTGTTAAGGTTTACTCTCCAATCCTAATTTGTTTTAGAAACAAAAATTGGTTTTAAAACTAAAAGGTACTTTTGAGTAAAATGTCCTTGGCTAGGCTGTACCATCTGGATACTTGCCTATTTGAATAGAAGTGCAGACTGAGCACACCAGGAGGATTTCAAATCCAGGTTTTCAAAGATATCTGAGAGACAAAACCACAAAGATTGCTGGGGTGATACTTTTCCATTCCCATTAACTTTGAGCTTTATTGCTGCTTTGCTCTGTCTCCTGAGGTTGATTCCTCAAAGATCAATTATTTCATGTGACAACACGTCCCATTGTGTAAAGTTGGACAGTACTTACAGTGATTCAATACACACAAGAGAAGTAACTATCCCAGAACTGAAACAGCTTCGATCCACATGATGACCCATCAGAGCCTGAATACTCTGCAGAGAGCTCATAGAAGTTCAACAGTGGGAATTTATTTTCTCAGATCAAGAGTCAAGCAGTCCCTGCTAACTCCTTGGGAACTATCTGCTCAGAAAGGGAACCGGGAGCATAACCTAGAAATGCACAGCAGGATTAAAAACACTCCAGCTGAGAAGGTCACTGAAATCCTCCAGAGTAGAAATGGGGATTTTAAGCCTGAACCAAATACCAGCTGAAAGCCTCCCACTGACCTCAGTGGGCTTTCTGTCGGGGTCCCTTCTGCCTGCAGCCTACATGGTCCTCCCCTCTACCCCAGAGACTCTGCTCTTTCCCAGACAACCATGCCCATACAGTAATCTTAAATACACGGCAATCAGGGACCGGATTTTGTCTCTCAGCAGAAGACTGCCAAGTCTCAGATTAAGATTTGTCCGATTAGGAAGAGGAGTGAAATATTTGCTGACAAAGAGAAACAACAAAAACTGATATAAAATTGCCCAGTGACATAACAATTTTACTTGGTTGTCCTCTCTTTGTTTCCTAATAATTCCTAACGCTGTCTTGGCTTTTTCAACTGGCGTTCAGCTGGCATTTTCCTAGAAATACTGAGATCTTTCCTGAGTGGTGGTAGGTGGAGCCCTGCATTCTGTACTTGGGTTCCCCCCCCGCACCATGAGCAGAGAAGCCCCCAAGGAACCCCTTCCTCAACAAGGACCTCACACCAATAAACGCAGAGCCTGAGCGATCCCTCCCCTTATGCATTTTACAAGGCAGAAATAAGGACACAGCTTATTATGTCTGTTGACTTTTAGTAATAGAAGAGTATCGGGGGAAAAAAAGTCAGTATCAAAGAAAAATTAAAAATCTTACCTAATATCCTAACTTGTTTTTTTTAAGGGTGCCATGCAATAAACGTATCAAACATCACATTAAATAAATCATGCATGCATTTGTCTTACTGCAGCTTGAAAGTTAGTTTACAAAAGAAATAAGAGTGTCTTTTATCTATTGGAATTTAGACTCACTTCTTGCAAAGAAGCAGAATCAAAACTGCCTTCTATGAGTCAGACCACCTGCTTCAGAGGAAAAGCCTCAAAGGTCTTCTTCACCAGGGCAGAAAGCACGCTCTGACACCTTTGGGAACCCCTCCATTACCTGCAGCGAGCTTCATATCAGAGACTGTCTAGCTAAGTCAGCATGCACCATGAAAGAGAACACAGGCTCTGCTTTGGCATGCACGCACTGACAGTGTCTGCTCGAGAAAGGTGCTGACAGGACAGCCTAACAGCCAAACCCAAAACAGTCACCTAGAGATGATCTCTTGTAGGCTATTAAATGTCCTTTGTTTTTAGTCCTATAAGAGAGGCGTGCTTAGACAGACAAATTTTCTCCACAATTTTAGAATACGTGTGGTACTTCTCCCTTACTAAGGTGCTTTGAGAAAAAAATTGATTAAAACCACTATCAGCCTTAGCAATAATTCTAATTTATAAATAAACACATAATAGGACAGTGATGGTGTTTTAATCTGTTTACTGAAATAAATCTCTTTACTGGTATATGAAATGTTACTGTAAAACAACCATACTTACATCACTCCTGAAGAGTTCTGCAAGTCTGGTACAAAAGATCAGCCCTTCTGCCTTTGTGATAGTTCGTGTGCATCTGTGACAGCTTATATCCACTGAGAATCTCGCCCAAGAGTATCCAGCTTTTCCTGTAGTTTGGAAGCTGACATTTCTGACTGAATAAGAAGTTTTTCCATATTTTATACTTTATATATAATAAACAATTGCTAGGCTGGGTAAACAGTGAGATGCTGTAATCTAGCAATGTATTTTCACTGAACAGAGATGGACAAAATTTCTTCATGGGAGAAATGCTGCTGAAATTAGAGAAGGCTCCTTAGACAAGAGGTTCAGCTGAGACTCGGAAACCCCAGGCAATTCTCCAGTGGCAGAGAAACTGGACAATTCCCATGTTCAGTTCTATATGAAATCTGTCCCCCTGTTATCACCAAATCTGTCCACAGACCACATGAAGTTTTCAGATTGTCTTGTATCAGAAGCATGTCAAATTAAGCCATCCCAATCTTTGTATTAGCTCGACTTCATTCGGAATGAAGATCTCTGTGCAACCAGAAATACAGACATGGAGTATGGGATAGAAGCAGAATTTGATTTTAAAAGCTTATGCTGACCTGTATTGGGTTTGTGTGGCAAGGTTTGGGGGGGGGGGGGGGGGGGGGGGGGGGGGGGGGGGGGCTACAGGAGTGGCTTCTCTGAGAAGCTGCTAGAAGCTTCCCCTATGTCCCATAGAACCAATGCCAGCCGCCACCAAGTTGGACCCGCCGCTGGCCAAGGCTGAGCCCATCAGCGATGGTGGTAGCACCTCTGTGATAACATATTTAAGAAGGGGAAAAAGTTGCTGCGCAAGTGGGCAACTGTAGGCAAAGAGAGGAGTGAGAATATGTGAGAGAAACAACTCTGCAGACACCAAGGTCAGTGAAGAAGGAGGGGGAGGAGGTGCTCCAGGCACCAGAGCAGCAATTCCCCTGCAGCCCCTGATGAAGACCATGGTGAGGCAGGCTGTCCCCCTGCAGCCCATGGAGGTTAACGGTGGAGCAGATATCCACCTGCAGCCCGTGGAGGACCCCACACCGGAGCAGGTGGATGTGCCCAAAGGAGGCTGTGACCCCATGGGAAGCCTGCGCTGGAGCAGGCTCCTGGCAGGACCTGTGGACCCATGGAGAGAGGAGCCCACGCTGGAGCAGGTTTGCTGGCAGGACTTGTGACCCCGTGGGGGACCCACGCTGGAGCAGTCTGTTCCTGAAGGACTGCACCCCGTGGATGGGACCCATGCTGGAGCAGTTCGTGAAGAACTGCAGCCCATGGGAAGGACTCACGTTGGAGAAGTTCGTGGAGGACTGTCTCCCGGGGAGGGACCCCACACTGGAGCAGGGGAAGAGTGTGAGGAGTCCTTGCCCTGAGGAGGAAGGAGCGGCAGAGACAATGTGTGATGAACTGACCCAAACCCCCACTCCCCGTCCCCCTGTACCACTGGGGGGGAGGAGGTAGAGAACTTGGGAAGAAGGGAGGGGTGGGGGGAAGGTGTTTTTAAGATTTGGGTTTATTTCTCATCATCCTACTCTGATTTGACTGGTAATAAATTAAATTCCCCCCCCCCCCCCCGCCAAGTCAAGTCTGTTTTGCCTGTGATGGTAAGTGCTGAGTGATCTCCCTGTCCTTATCTCGACCCATGAGCCTTTTGATATATTTTCTCTCCCGTCCAGCTCAGGAAGGGAGTGAGAGCAGCTTTGGTGGGCACCTGGCATCCAGCCATGGTCAACCCACCACATGACCCAAAATGCCCAATCATAAAACTGTCTGTGAAAAAATTAATAAAGTGAGGCACTTCTGCAACACCTTCTAAGAGGAACCAGAAAAGCTGCTGGTTTTACACTGGGGCTTGCTCAGTTAATGAAGACAACTAGATTTTAAGGCTCAGGAGGAGGTCCTTTCTCATTCTGGTTTTCCTGTCTAAAATGGTCAGGAACTGAGTGAATGTGGCAAGGAAACACAAATGGTATCAACTCCATACGAGTCAAATCAGGTGTGGTGTGTACCAGAATTAAAAGTATTTCACTAGGGTTTCCTGGAATCAGGATCTACTCTGGGGCAAACTGAACAGAATACATTTCTGTTTGGTACCGTGCAGGAACCACATCTGCCTCCTGCAATAATCAAGGTTAACTCCCATTAATGCCAATGGGACATGAGTGTCCTTGCACCAGGGCTGGTATCCATTTCCTGCTACACCTCAGCAGTCTGTAATTTACGCTCATTTTGCCCACCTACTGCATGACAAATTGGTGCAAGTGGCACTGCATTTCCACCCACATATTCACTTTTAGACTACCATATACACCACCAGCTACACTGTACCTCACCCTGCCAGGGCACAAGATCCTCATGAGGAAGTTGCGGGTAGGACACTGCATTTGCTTCCCAGACTGCAGGACACAGCACAACAGAGGAGGGACAAGACCAGCAAGGCTCTCTACTCCACCCAGTTTTCCTTAGCAGCTTTGCTTCTTGAAGGATTTTATGGAGCACATGTTCCAACTTAGCTTGAAATGTTGTGAAAAGAGGCATCTTGGAACTGGGTAAAGCTGAGACTGAAGCACTGCTCTTCTAAGAGACAGCATGATGAGCTCAAACAGCAAGGCTTACAGCTCCATGCTCAGATCTACATCCCTGCCCAGCAAAGAACTCTGGACATTTAACAGGCTACACAGGGTCTTTGATTAAGACCAAGCAGTCTCCATCCCTTCCCAAACGTGTAAATATTTAATTAACCAACACAGATTTCCCCTACCGTACTTTAGATTTTATAATAATCTAAACAACTATTTAAACAACTAAATCCTTTCCTAACTAGGAGGCAACCAAACTGGACTCAGATGTTGTTTAACTACCCCCTAGCACACTGTTATTAAAATTATTTACACCACTGTTGATATCAACAAAACATGGGAACTAGATTTACATCTAACTAGAAAAAGGAATGGCTTTTTAATTCTGCTAGTGTCCTGGTTTCAGCTGGGATAGACCAGGACAGCTAGGTAGAGAACTCTCACTTAGTTTTCCCTCTTCATGTAACACACACAAACTGGTATTCACAACTGATGAGGATTTCTTCCTCACCTGACAGTTAGAGCAGCAAAACTTTTAAGGTATGGATATTAAACAGGGCAGAGGATCTTTGGGTATTGAGTAGGGTACTACTAAGGAGCACAGAACCAAAAGCTGAACTCACTCTTCTCCTGGCAAAGCCAACACTGTATTGACTAAAATTATATTGTCCTCACAAAATGAGAAAAACACTTAAGTGGGCATAAAGAAGTTTTGTCAATCCAGAAACAATGTTTCTATTTCAGCATGTCCAGAAATTATTAAAACACCCCAATTTTTAAAAGTAGTGAGGATGGAAAAAATAAGTAGTATCTTGCAATCATCCACAGCCATTTGCCCAAAACAATGCCAGAGAGGAGACTAATATTGTAGTTTTTAGCAATCACACACAAAAATTCAGCCATCCAGCCAAATCATTAGGGTGTTAAAAAAACAAATTCAGCTTCTTTTAGATTTTGTTTCTGAGGTCATACTTTTAAGCTTAATCAATCACTGAGGCAACAACAAAAAACAAACTCAAGGGAGACTGAGCATCTCCTATTGCTACATGAATCCAGAAGCTAGTGTTAAACAGAAACAACAAATTCTAGGAGGCTCGCTGTACATTTATGACCAGATCCCCGCTCTGACCCAAGAGAGCATAGTAGAGTGTCACAGCTGGGAGACTTATTTTTGTAAAAATACTCTGAACTTTCCAGCACTGTCTTAAATATTGTTACAGTGAAACAAAACTAAGGATATCCAGCATCTCTGACTGCACAAAATACTATCAGACACAAAACACCTTGTCATTACTCCCTAGAAATCATGGCTTCTTCCTTAAAAGTACTAGGGTCAAAACTGGAATGATGAACACCTATAGTGTTCCCCTTACATAGTTGTGCTGCTGCCACTGATTTAACTGGGACCTTTTGCAGGGTTTGGGGGAAATAATATTGCAACTAGACCTCACCAAGACCCATGGTTTCCAAAAATTGTGTTATTAACATTTAATTTTGACACAAAAGAACTTCCTGGATTCCACACTGCTGCAATAAAAGCCTGCTGGGGGCAGGGTAAGACAATCACAGGGAGGAAAGGTAAGTGTCAACCTAAGCCATCACATCATCTTTCTAAACAGAAAGCAAATCTTTGTGCTCCTGGCCATGCTAGGGAAGGATTTCCTTCTGCATTTCTCACTCCAGCAATATGTTATTCTTTTCATCCAGACCACAACCTCCAAAACATCCCTTTCAGCCTGCAACTTACTGTTTAGCTTTCCCTCAGTCTATCGCCCCTTTTCAGGCTGCATATTTCAGACAGATCCATGATGTACCCTAGATCTAAAAGGATGAAAAGGGCAGAGATAGAGCAATGAGGTCCAAGGTCAGGCAAGAGCACAGACAGATTTCTTTCTTTTCTGGATCCATATATGGCCTTGAAGTCCTAAAGCTGTCCCATAGACAGTATCCTTTACCACCATTACACCTCCAAATCAGACTTGCTGAAGTTAAAACATGCCACTTACTTCTGAAGATCCCATGGTAGGTCCCGGTAGGTCTGGTAGCCTTTCTGACCGCCAACCAAGGCTCGACTAAAGTCTGGACTGTGTAGTGAATGCTGCTGGAAAACACAGGAGTCGCATTGACTGGTGTGACGGGAAGGGAAAGGTGTTGAATGAAGATCCTTCATTGAAGCACGGCTGGCGCAACACCCAGCACTCTGTGGGTTATTGCAAAATGAGGGAGCGAACTTCAGAATAAAAACAAACAGAGGTAAGCATGGAGTTGATAAGGAGACTGTAACCTTCGGATCAGCTGCGCATCAAAGAGCTCCCCAGGCAGAGATGGACAGAGAAGATAAACCAGCCCAGGCAAGAAGACTTGTTCTTCACCACAGCAGAAGAACAGGAAGTGCGTGAGATTTCCCTTTTCCAGCACAGCACTCCCTTTCTGTCCAACTTGTATCCCTACGGCGGGCCTTCTCCTGAGCAGCAGCACCTTCTACTGTACACTTACTGTAAAACCAGGTCGGGAGAGGCACCACACTGTCCGCAACGCTAAGTCACTTGCCTCCTGAGATAGCCAACACAAAGGCCGAACACAAAAACATAAATGACTTGGTCAGCCAAGCCTGATCTCCCTTGGTGCTGACTCCTCCACAGCTGTCCTGGACTCCCTTGGCATCAAGGACATGACAACTATAAGTATCCAGCCTCCTAATTACATGTTAGTCATTTAATGGTTGGCATAACCCCGCCTGTGGAAAATGCTTACTCTGTGAAAAGGGCAACTGATCTCCTTGGAATTCCCTTCTCCCCGCACAAATATGATTCTTCAGAGCCAGCTGGAAAGGGGAAAAATGGATATTCTCTAGTGAGAAATTCTGCACTTGCATCTAAAATCCCAAACCAAAAAGGAAAATTACCAGAAACCAAACTTCTGGTTTCAGGTCTTTGATGCGCTTGGACTTGTGCCAAAATGTTTGAAGCATTTGGTTTTCCAATGAATTCTCAAGATTTCACTGTCATTTTTATGGGAACACTTATTATCTTCCAGAAAGAACCTCAGCAGAGGGGGGGGGGGGGAAACAAACCTAAAAAACAAAAAAAAAGACAAACAAACAAACAAACAAAACCAGCAAGAGGAAAATTTCACCTCATCATGCCAAGTCCTTTTCAGTCTTTCCCCAAAGATGCCCATTCACAGGCACTTCAATGCAATTATAGAAGCAAGTGTCTGGACAGCCCATTTTTAGGACAGGGGGAAAAGCTGAGCACTGCTGCATGGCATCTCCTATTTCTCTATCATTGATTTCTTCCTTTGCTTTGATCAAATCAATTGCTTTTTTTGGCTTCTCCTAGCTCCCTATAGAAAGGGCATTGTTGCAGTTACCTACCTTACGTGGGGCTTTACTGAGTGAATACACAGTTACCTGTCAAGTACTAATACCCTCCCTGGGCATTCCCTTCCCCTTCTCCCCCAGCCCTGCTATTTTCTTTTTCAAGATAAGTAAAACTCAAAAAAGTTTGCGCACAAAGGAAATCCCTGCTCCACCCAGAAACACACGCACACCCACAGGAACTCTGGCACTCAATGGAGTGCTGGAGATCGATTACAAACCAATTCAATTCAGGAGTCAAGAAAATACCTTAGAATTCCTTGGTTTAATTTTTTTTCCCTTTTTTAATATTGTGATCACAAAACCTGTCATCTTGACAAAACACACTCCTAGAATAGAAAAAGCTTAATTAATTTTGGGATGTAACGCAAAGAAGCACATAACAATTTCTGCCCAGAATGGTCAGGCTGAGGCTGTGCATAGTGGTCTACTCACAGAGATAAAAGTTGGCAGCGTTGTTAGTGGGTTACTAACATTAATTTCTTCATTAGTATTTAGAGACTACTAATCAGGTGCCCTGAGTACCCAGGCCAAGCACACCGGGAAAAGGTGGCCCTTGAAGTGTTCACCCTGTAAGATGCACAGAATTTTCCCTGATGTGCCCAGAAGTTCAAAGGCCAGCTCTACCCACCTGGGTCAGGTAAAAAAAACATATTCCAGCAGAAGTAGGTTTTAGCAAACAGCTAGAGTTTGAGACAAAAGTTACCTGAGATCTTGTGCTCTACAACAAGATTTCATGGAGACGAAGAGCATTCATTAGAAGAACACCAGGTTGCAAAGGGTCTCAGGAGGTAGTGCTAAAGGAAGGATCTTGGACAACAGATGAATGAACTTCTGGTAACTTTCAGAGCACACTAGAACAGACCTTCCTGTTACTCCAGAGCACGAACAATAGAGATATTCCAAAAACATGATTTGATTTCCTTACAATCAAGAATTTTTTGCAATCTGCCTAGTAAAAATTGAAGTAGGTCGCTTTTGTTTTCAAATTAATTAACCATTTAAAGGAACTGTCCTAGAAAACAGTTGGAGGAATACACTTGCCTTGTCAGATTATGCAAAATCAATTTACACATACCTGTCCCCCAGGAACAATGGTATAGACAGGCCAAGAAGAAACAATCATTAAGGAGCAATTTTCCTCACAATAAATTGGCAAGTTGCAAAGTGCTTGGTATTACGGGGTTATTCAGTAAGCTAAGGCAATTACTAACCTTTTTGGTTAATACTAAGGAAGCAGTACGGAAACTAGCTCTCAAAGTGTGGGGTGGAAATCCGAGAACATGGGTGCACAGGATTTTTGTGAATGAAAGTGTAAAACGATGTAATGACCATTCTCTCCATTTAACCCTGCAAAGTCAGCCCAGCCAGTCAGACAGACAGCTTGCCTAAGAATGGTAATAATAGGCTACCTTGGTTTATGTTTGCATACTTACATCGGCTCCCTGGCTGTAAAGACAAAGAACGCCTTTAGAGAAGACCATTGGCCAGCCCCATAGCAATAACATCTTCGGAATTTACAAGCAAAGATGTTTCACATAATTATCTACCAGTTACTCAACCCGGGCCACGAATTTTAGAGCAAAGACAGCGGTCAGTCATTACTTTTAAACTGAGAAGTAAATGTTCTTGACAGTGATATTTAACAGAACTGACAGAAGTGCTGTTAAACAGCATGGCCTTAAAAAACCTGAACTAATTAGACCTGCTTTGAGCAGGGGGTTCGACAACATGACCTCTGTACATCCCTCCCAATCTAAATTACCCTGTGATTCTGTGAGCATCTGGTAAGACCAAACTGGTACACTACAATGAAATCCTTCCCTAGGACAAGTCCACTCATTTTCCATCAGCACAGCTTGACAGCTCAGTTATGGCTTCAGGCCTCCCCCTCCTGAAAAATACGAAGGCATCTTGCATTTGGCCTTCAAAATTCAGGGGAAGCTCTAAATGAGCTCCATTTCTTTATACTTTTTAACTTCAGCTGTGGACATGCTACACTTTACTCTTTTGACAAAAAAGGTCACCAGTTTATTATCCCATGCTTTCCTTTGCCACATGAAACTCCCAGCCATGGCTTTTAATAACTGATAAGTAGAAAAACAAAACCAGAAAAATCCACTAACAGGATAGAATGATTCTCCAGAGACAATGTCAGGGCTGGGAGAGAAGCCAGGTCCTTTATTTTGAGCCTTGAAAAGTCACTTGGGGCCAGATTTCATTACATGCCCATGCAGCTTTGAGCTACTGAACGTGCGGAGGCTCTCGGACGCTATAGCAATGGCCTCAAGCTCTGAAGTATGCTAGATCATGCCCTAGTTGGTTTCCAAATAGTCCCTCTTTCCAGGCCCTTGTAACAGAAACTGTTACACCCGTCTGAGTTGCAGCCAGATAGGCCAGCCCAGAATACTGACAACACCCTTACAACAGAAGTCCCCCACTGCCAGAGTCATTAAAAAAGAATTCATAGCCTGTCGCCCCATTTGAGGCAAAATGGTAGCACACATGTACCTGTCCTCTGCAGCTGCTCAGCCAGAGCTGCTACTTGGTACAGTGAAACAGGCCAGCTTGCATTTTCTTCCAGGTGTTGCCTAGCAATCAAGCTAACAAGCTGCTCTCTACATCCACTGCACAAATCCTCTGCTCCCAGTCAAGATACACAGCATCTCCAAAGAGACAGATCTTTATATGAATTGGACTAGGCCTACAAAGAAATAAAGCACATTAAGATAAAAATAAATCCTTTACAGGAACAGCTCAAATTAAACAAAAGAACAGCAGCACTGTTTCACACATCAGAACTGCTAGAGAGACTTACTGGGAGCATTAACACAGAGCTCTGTGGAAGACAACACACTCAAAACAAGACTTTTCCTACATCTCTATGTCCCCAGAAAATGGTTTGCTTGGATTTGATTTCATATTATTGGTTAGCAGCTAACTTGCCTGGTGGAAGCCAAATGGAGTCTGGCTCTTTGAAATACTTTCTGCCACAGTTATTATCTGTTCCAGTTTGCTCTGCAGCAGCATGCAAGATCCTAAACATGATTCTTGTGAGCAATCGCCTGATTTATCGTACACTGCATTAGCCTTCAAGGCTTCATAGACTAAATTAAACATAATGAAAATCAAGCCCAAGACCTCCATCCTGCAGCCATTTCAACTCTGGCTGTCCTTTCAGCCACAGTTCAGGAGCTGAGTCTCTCTGACAGAAAAATGCTGCATGCTTCAGGCAGGACTGCTCAGTACCAAATGAGGGTCCCAGTTGGTTTGCTGCCTCCCTGTGAGACCTTCTGGCTGAGCTCACTCTTGTGTAACCTGCTCTCTACCTAGGTGGCACAGAATGGATTGTTTTCCCTTCTGTGCCCTGCTGTTTTCATTGATTACTCAATCAATGGTAACAGAGCCAGACAAGTTGGGGACAACAGCGCTGGGTACTGCATCTAAGGGTCAAGCATGAACATGACCAGGTGTCAGTCATCTTTAGGTTGTCTACCAGTGCATTCACCTGTCACAGAAACAGTTGAGGGGCAGTCAGCTCATCTGAGACAGTACCTACCACTTAACCATGGCCATGTGCCTTTCCCTGAAGCTGCCAGGCACTTTGGGAGAACAGAATCACAGAGTAGCTGAGGTGGGAACTCTGGAGATGGTCTAGCCCAAAATCCCTGCTCAAAACAAGGGCAGCTGGACCAGGGCACTCAGGATCATGTCCAATTGGGTTTTGCATATCTCCAAGGATGGAGACTCCATAACCTCTCCTGACAACCTGTTTCAATGCTCAACCACTCTCACAGTAAAAAAGGTTTTTTCTTATGTTCTCACCACCCTTTAGCGTGGGAGACATTATTTCCTAGTACAGTCCCTCCATCTGGTCTGCCCACTGGGAAAGGAATGATCCCAGTAACAGGTCCCCTCGGTATGCAGGTCATCTCTGCTGGCCTGGAGAACAGTGCCAGACTGTCTGGGTCACGACTCCAAAGGCTGCAGACTGCAGGTGATCCCAAGAGTCTGGGGAATGTCAGAAAGGTGAGATAATTGCAGGCAGCTGACTGTTTGTATTGACTTACAAAGAATGATCTGTGGTTAAAACAGGCTCTGGATGCTAGGCCAATGGCAAGTCCTTCCTCAAGGAAGAGACTGCCCAGTGGCACAACTGGAAGATGGAAAGCACAAGAGCTGCTTTCCATCATTACATATCCAAACCTTTCAGGTTTACTGGAGGGAGGAAGGAATTCAGTAGCTAACCAAGTGAATTGGAGACATGCCACGTATTCCTTGGACCTGTTCAAGCTTACATAAAAGAAAATAATTGCATTTTTGGATAACAAGTTCCCAAAAGCCTTTTCTCTGTCTTTACAGAAAGAATTTACTTGCACCTGAGAAAAAGCCATCAGCAATGAATGGCAAACGAAATATTCTTCAAAAGGAAGTCTCATGTAAGAATGGGTTCAATTAAAAATAAGACTTTACCCTAAGATAAAGTAGATTAACTGCCAGTTGTTGTATTTGTTTCTGAACTTTTCTGAACTATTCTAACCAGATGAGTTTTGAAAAGCTTTCTTTGCAGCAATAATGGATCGAAGACCCCAAGCAAGCTGAAATATTGACAGTTATGTTTCATAGAAAGATCCTAGTTCAACTACACATACAGAAGAACATGAGAGTTATTCTTCTGTTCAGTTCTTTGCTTCAAACCCTTTGACAGAAACTCCACCCACATGGCTCCCCCAGCCAGATACAACCACATCAGCTGAACATATCCTTGGGTCATGGCACAGTTACCAGCTACTGAATGCTCATAAATGCTTTAATTAAGTGTTACATACACAGCATGTGCTCTGTCAGAAACTCAGCAAAAAGCAGTTTTCTCTAAGCCATAAAAAAATAAAAGTCAGATTTGTTAAAATTATGTCCTTTAAGAAGGTTCTAAGACTCCCTTTATTGCACTTGACCCAGTAAAATGTGACAAAAGGGCTACTGTTCTTCCAAAGGAACAGCCACCTTCCCATCCGTAGCCAACCTGGCATGTCCTGTAATACTGCAATAAAGCTGTTGCACTCCTTTTTACCCTCTCGGATGATCTCAGATTCCAAGACCATCCCTTCGGCCGTTAGGGATATAGACCAGGATAAATGAACTCCAGCATGTTTTGTTCATCAAGAGCTTGCTGTTCTGGCTCAGAATATGGTGCAGTTTGTACCAAGTTTCCCATCCTGACAGGAAAGGGACAAGAAGAAATCTGGTAAATGTCTTTGATCTACAAGAATCATCAGGAGTTGTCAAAATGGGAAGTCAAAGCAAACAGCAGCTGTATGCCACTGCAAACCTCCCATCCTATCAGATTCTCAAAATTACTGCTGCTCTTTGCTATCTTTTTTGAAAGAAGGCTGACAAGCTCAGAAAATAGACCCATGATGCCAACAACACCTGACAATGTGCCTTTCCAGTCTACTTTTCCACAGGACAAAGGTCTGGCTATGGTGTGGCAGAGAAGCAGGCAAAACCTGCTCAGCCCCTTGCTCACAGCCATAGCACACTGTACTTAACATACTTAAAGGGGAGCATTCGATGCCAACTTTCTGGTGGGGGAAAAGACTGAAACTCACCCAGTGCTGCAGAGGCCTACGCTAAAAGCTGAACGGCTGTAGCCTCCTCAAACGTTGCAAGACAATCGTGTAGCATCTCTGCATCTTCAAGGCAACACGGACACAGTGCCTTGTCCACCAGATTCTCTCTATTACGCTGAAACAGAGCGCCACAGCAGCCGAGAACTTAAGGCTCTTCTACAATACGATTCACCCTCTAGTGGCTGACACGAGACCTGTTTGCATGCACACAAATTTGGGTAACCTCTGGCCAGGTGGGTAAATTCTGTCCACGTCTGGATGGCGTTTTGCTCTTCTAACAGTTATGCTCTTCTAACAAGTCAATAAAACCAGATAGTTAAGACTACATAAAAGCCAGCACAGAAATACATGGTATAGGATCAGTGTAACACATTCTAAAACAGGAGTCCCTATCTTACAGTTGCTTACCATAATGCAGGAAATGAATAAGTACATGAAACAGAAGGCAAATTTTTAACAGGTTTTATTAAATTTACATATAAATTACATTCCTGTGTGTCATGTATGATTGTATAGTTAGATACATCCCATTCTGCCTTGAGTGAAGATGTTAATTCCTATGAAAACATGGCTAAGATTAAGCTTGTGGCTTCATAAATAGGTGAGACTGCAGCTTAACAGAAATACAAATCTGCTAGGCCACCTAAACCAAATAAAATGTTTTCACTGCCTACAGTGCTTCAGGTTTCCATAATTTCCCTCAGGAAAAGCCAGACAATGCTGACATCAGTGTAGTTTTAGAGTAAGGAATTCAGACCCATCGTCCACCTGCACCAACATTCCCAGTGGATGAGGGGTGCTCTTTCAAGCGCTCTTCTTGACAGTCCTCATTTATACTGCTTTGCATCAAGAGGCCTCAGAGCATGTAAACTACATTGCTTCCAGAAGAAACCGGATCAGAATACTTGTTCCAGCTGCTATCAGGAAAACTCCACAAGGCAGTCCAAAATACAGGCTCCCAAAACATACACCATGTAGATGTCAGGTCCTCTTCAGCCCCACTCCTCCTGGCTGCACAGTGCTGGCACTCAGCATTAAGGTGGATCAGGTACTGTATCTCTCCAAGTAGATGCTCAGAACTGGTAGCTCCTTAAGCAAATGATGAGTTCACTTTTTCAGCCTTGTGCGCACCATTTTGGAGAAGGATATTTACTGCAGCCCTTGATACAGAGCAAAATGCTTAAGGCTTTCTAATTTTGTACCCAAAATAAGCACAACTGGAAAGTTCACAGA
This sequence comes from Gymnogyps californianus, assembly GCF_018139145.2. Lineage (NCBI taxonomy): Eukaryota > Metazoa > Chordata > Aves > Accipitriformes > Cathartidae > Gymnogyps > Gymnogyps californianus. Next base: position 60,768,464 of record NC_059474.1, on the reverse strand, counting down.
TGCAAAATAAATTTTTTGGACATCTACTTACCTGTTTTGGAGAACCAGTGAGATAGCTGGGATTTGCAAGCCTACAAATATTAAGTTTCCAAGTTACAATGAAATCCAGCAGGATGGGGAAACCATTATGCCCTTTGAAAACCCAAGCCTAAAGTGCTTTGGGAACTGGAAATCCATGGCATCTTGTAATAACGCTTTTCTTGGGGAAGATCAAATGTTATTCACTGTCCTGGTAAGACAATTGCTACCAGCAAGAAAAAAATTCCTATATACTTGTCATACATCACTTCTAAGCTTCCTCTACAAGCAATATACTTCAAAGCCATGTTCTGCTTAAGGGACTAAAATGAGATTTGTTGGGCTCAGACCTACGGAACCAGTCTGACACTTTTTACTCCCTATGTAGAAATTAAGCCACCAGGTTTTGTTTCTGAAGCTCACAACATTCCACAGGAAAAGTTTGTGAGAAATTTTTAAGTGGCAGGTTTCCCGATATACACAAGTATAGAACACAACAGCTGCAGACCCTTGTCTTTCACACAGACCTTCTCTGGGCATCCAAATATTCCAGTACCTCCAGTGAGACTCTAGAAAAGCATGGTTCTCTGTACTGGCAAGCAGCCAGATCACAGGATGTGTAATCAAAATACTTCTGTTAACTCGATGGCTTGCTGCTCTGTTTGGCAGCACTTGCAGCAAGCTGCATAGTACAGAGGGGATCCTCTGAACTGCCATTGACTATGTCAACTGACTTGTACTCAATTGGGACAACACTGTGATCCTAAGACTGTAATCACTGAGGGTCTGTTTCCCCCAGATCTTCTAATTATGAGCATGCCGAAAGCCTGCTGTTTGCCTTTTCTAGCCTGGCGTAAGATTCTTGCTTGCTTCCCATGCTGGACCAGCTCCAAGTCTTGGCAGTGTGGCTGGTATCTCCTTTGCTGACCATAGAGAGAAAAGAGAGCAATTGAGTGGCTCATTTATCTAGGAACTAGCAACAGCACTTGTTGCTGTCAGGATCAGCATCCACATAAAGCGTTGGAAAGTCTGCAGACACACCAAGGAAAGCATCCTCACCAGGAATAGGCGTGTTCTGCTGCTGGGGTGTAGAAAGTGTTTGAGATCTACCTGGCAGACAGAAGCATGGGCTCCTGAAAACATGAAGTCAGAAAGAATATGAAGTTTGTGTGGTTGAGATCAAATGAGTCAACTACGGTCTGGCAATGAGACACAGGCAATTCTTACTTCCTGACAGAAGAGAGAGGTCTTTACACAAGATTACTGGGTCAGTCAGAAGTTCTGCCCTGCTCTGAAGGAGACATGTATTTCCACTGTAACACAAAAGCTTTTTTTTTTTTTAGGATGCAGCTGAAGATGCACATATTAAATTTATAAAGACTTGAGAACAGCATTCACAAGAATAAACAGTTTTAGAGGGGGTTTTGGCAATGGTCATACTGAGATTGTTACAATCCTCCATCCTGCACAAAAAGCCAAGGACTTTTATTCAGAACAATACAATCTGGAAAGTTAAAAATGGAAATTAATTCAGCCAAATACTCTGATATGACAACAGACTGGTATGCACATAAAGTGGTTTTTGGTCTTAAGTCCAGCAATCACTCTCACAGCAAACGCTCATATGAAATGATGAGTGGGCGTACATACATTTGTTCAAAGAAGGTGGACAGAAGCTGGTGTTTTCCACCGATTTTTTTCAGGACAACACAGCAAGGAAAAATTCTGTATTCACCTAAGTAACAGTCCAATGTAATATTAGAAACCAGGACTTCCTTAAGCCATCTTCCATTCTTCATTAGAGTATGGTCCCTGGAATGATGCAGGAAAAAGCTCAAGAATTCAGAAGTGCAGTAGCCTTGGAGTCAGGGGCTGGACCGTAGCTGGTCTATGGATAGATGGGGCCTTGGGAGCACACAGCAAATGGGCAGGCCATGTTTTAGTTACAGGTTGTCTTGGATGCTGGTAAATGATTGTTTGGGCTCTGGGTATAGAGCTTTGCCTGGGTATAAAAGTAGGGACCAAGACATTGAACCACGGACAAAAAAGGGTCAGAATATTGCATATAGACAAAGGCCGTTGTCCCTTTGACAGAGTACTTCCTGAACAAACAGCTGTCACATGGATCAAGTCTGTTCCTGTCTGGCTGAGGCTAAACCAGTTTCAAGTCCTAGACTACTCCGAGCTTGCTGGCACTTGATACATGACCACAAGCTAAGCCAGCAGCTGTTTAGAGGGTAACCACAGAGCAGAATGTGTCAGACGAATAGCCGTACACAGCCCACAAAACTTAACCTGCTGCAGGTTTCAGATACCCGTTTTGGAGTTGATCCAGTTTCGATAGTAAGTCACTCGCGTGTACACTCCTGGTTTATTTGGCTTGCCACATTCATCTCCCCAGCTCACTATTCCCACAAGATACCAGATTCCTCTGGAGTTCGCATGCACCAGTGGCCCACCAGAGTCACCCTAAGGAGAAAAATGTCAACAGGCAGGAGCAAAGTAAACAGTGTTCACATCACTAATGCAGCAAGCCTCAAATTTTTCTGTTACAACTGACAGATATTTGTCTCTAGACCACAGCTATAATTCAACCTCCACGTGGTTTACTGACAAGACAGAGGCTGACAGCCTGTGTCTCATTCAGTCTCTTCCATTCCACACCCTCACATCTGTATTCTCTCACATGTGCGTTATATATAAACCCCAAGCACCTAAGTGCAGACTTCAGCCCATGAGCCGTGAAGCTCTTTATTTACATCTGTCAAGATACTGAACCCTATAAACTTTATCAAGATTCCCCAAAGTATATTTTATTTCTAGGAAACATCACCTCCCACCCCACCTATTTCCTTTTTACTATTACCTATGAAGATACTTACCTGGCAGGCATCCACTTGCCCCTCCAAGTATCCAGCACACAACATTCCAGCTGTTATTGCTCCACCGTACACTTGTCTTCTATTACAAGTCGCAGTACTTATAATTTTCACTTCCGCTTGTCGAAGCTCATTAACACTATAGCCTAGAAGGAGAAGTGGCATTAGAATTTGCAGACAGGGTATGCAACCTAACACACTCAAGGATTAGGAGTAGCCAGATTTTCCTACAGCTTTTCTGCCACTACAGACAATGAAGGGAGCTACCCAGACAATGTCTCAGGAAGAACAACATTTTTTTCCCCCCTCTGAAGTCCTTCACTTGTTCCCAAACATAACCCTTCTCCATCTTTCATCCTCACCAGATGTTCTTTAGCATAATGGACAAAAGGATTTTTGTACATGTTTCAGTATTGAATTCAACTGTAGGCTACAAGATATGTCCTTCATATCATTAGAAAGACCCATTTGGTTAACTGCAATGTAGCTTTGGACAATCACTACACAATCCAAGAGTCTACCATGAAACACAACCTATATAGTTCAATGGCTCTCATAAGTAGATTTATAGTCCCATCATCCCTAACCTTACTGACATGGACTAATTTGCATGAAGCTCACTCAAGTCATTGGATGAAGCCTGATTTATGACCAAAGAGAGAATAACTGATGAAAACTGTCATGATACATCTGTGACAAAGCTGAATGGCAACAGAACTCATGTCAGAGCTAAACCCAGAGGGACTGAGCCAGCAGGAACGGAGAACAGAATGTATTCAACCAGCACAATGCATGCAGCAACGAAAAAAAAGCTGCTCTTACTCCTGTAAGGCTAACCTGTAGGGTCTTCCCCCCATATTCCACTCCACTGACCAAGCCAGAATAAAAGCAGCAAACTAAGTCCACAAGTGTATTATTAGCACATGCACCTATCAAACATCAAGTCTAAGGAACCCAAAATAAAAAACCCCATAAAACTAACAGCAGTCTTCTCAGATACATGTGTGACAGGGCACAGGAAGGCAAGAGACACTCACCATCATTCTTCAAAGCTCCCCAACCTGTGACAAAACAGGAAGTGTTCTCTGGGAAAATATGAGATGCTTCAGGAAGACAGACACTGTGCACATCACTCGTGAACTCAATAGCAGAGGCAAGTTCCACAACAGCCACATCATATTTATGATCAAGGACAAAGTCACCATATCTTTCATGAATGATAATTCTTCGGATGAATTTTTTCTGTTTTGGAGGTCTCAGCAGAATTCCAAAGCTGGCAGTCCACCTCCGAGGATCAGTTCCTCTGTAAGATGTTTGAGGTTATGTCACAGCCACACAAAACAAGATCCCCAAAGGAGCTTAGCTCTCCATTTAAGCATCAAAACACAATGTGGCCAGGTTTGCCTAAGGGGCAGAGAAGAGCCCAACTTCATTATCTTTCAGCAGATACAGACGTTAGTGGGCCACAAAAGGTCAGAGCACCCAAGAGTCCTAAGGCCTGTAGGATCAGAAAGGTGCTGATGACTTACCCCCTAAAGCAGTGGGCTGCAGTCACTAGCCACGTATTACTGATCACTGATGCACCACAGCGATGGGTGCCATCAAGCTGAATGCTAGCCTGCCACGGCCATTCCCCAGCCTGTGCACGCTGCCCGCCAACTATTCTCTCCACTCCTGTGAAGGAGAATGCCTGTCTTCGTATTCCACAGCCTGTCAAAGAAAAGGCAGCTCTGCTTTAGCTGATTGAGGGAAATCAGGGTGTTGCTTTGGGAAAGGCCCTCATGGCTGCAGGCACAGGCATAACAGGGCAGGGGTGTTAAGAGACAGCCTTCACCTAAAGCAGTGCCTCCAATAGCAGGGAAACCAAGTGTCATGGTCACACGCGTCTCAGGATAGATGTGGCATAAACAAAGAAGTTTGGTAGAAGAGTCACTACTTTTTCATTAAGCCGGTTTTCAGACACACAAGCCCATATGTACGCCCATGGGAACTGAAGGCTGTATATCTGAGACACTGTTTATTTTCCCCAGTTGTAACTGTTTACCTAGTTAAAAAATGCTGCCTCCACAAACCTTGCTTTGTTTGATATTTGACCAGAGCTGTACAGAGGGAAAGGTAACACACATAGCCATTAGTGTGTCTGTGTATACAGGTACACGCACAGATTATTAGGCATAAAGACCTGCACTGATAATTAACCTAAGCATTTACATTCATATAGCTTTCATAATAACAGCATGTAAGTTCCATCTAAAGACTAAATCTCTCTTGGTACTGTATGAAAAAAAAGAACATCCTTAGTTTGTTCTTGTTTTTTTAAACAGACTTAAAAATTGAGTATGAAAATACTGAGGAACCCCCACATAAACAACCACCACACCAGGGCAGCTCTAAGCTTTAATACACGTATCACCACCAAAATATGCACAAGACAGACACTGGACATCACTTGAACTCAGTGCAGGCAATCTTCCCATTATTTATAACATCCCAGCTGTATAGCAAAGGCAAGACCAACATAGTCAGTATAGCTTTAAGTGTCACAGAACCGCTGAAGACTAGTTTGCAAAAAAACCCACAAAATCAAACAAAAACCCCACCCACAAACTAAGCAAACAAAGAAAAGATTTTGTCAGGTCACCTCTAGGTCAGCCTTGACAACAGCAACAAAAAAAAAAAAAGTGTCCTCTTCCTCCAACAGTTTACTTACAGCCACTGTGCCAACAGCACAGTCATGTATTACTCAGCTGAAAAAAGTTAGATCCAAACTAGTTAATTCTCAGAGTCCATTTAAAGATGGAAAGCTAATGTGCAAAGGCTCCAAGACCATGCAGGGGACCAATGCAGTCCCCTGGGAGGGGACTTATGCCGTCTCCCTGTTTCCAGAGGAGCTTTAAGACCTCGCAGGGGAACACAGAACAGGAGAGGGACTGAGAACCTGCCCCTCTCCAGGGCTGTGCCACTGCCTTGCTCTCATTGTGGACAGCTCTTCCCTCTCTCCCACCCTCTGGCTTTTCCCTGTATATCGCAAAAAGTTTAGCTCAAATCTGACAGACATCTATTGCCAAACTTTTCCATGGTGAGGAGAGGGCAAGAGGGAAAATGTTTTTGGAAGGATTCCAGCAAGAATCTTAGCCCACAGCAACTGCAGTCTTTGTGCAAAGCTCACTAACAGCAGCTCATCTACGTGCCCCTACTTCCCATAACCAACATTAAAGCAAGTGCTTCCCACCACCAAGCCAGAATGCCTGATTCTGCAAACACTGCAGAGCCAGCCTGACTGCAAGAAAATGAGCTGTCTTCCCTGGCTCATGCACTGTCTACTGCTCTAGTATCTTTAACAAGTTATTTTTTCAGCTTGCATCTCAAAAGCATAAGAATCTTGTAAACACAGAACCTAGAGCACCCTGTCCCTGGACCTTTTCTATAAAGCATTTGTACTTACAGTTGTTTAAAAGGTTATCTCCCTTTTCCTTATTCAACTCTGAAATGAAAAGCAAACACCACCGTGAGTATATCTCATACTGCTATGTGATCTAGCACAGACTCCCTCCCTGTACCCAGCAAACACAAATTAAATGGCTTGCATTGCTGCATGGAGTGACAGTACAGTAAAAGGAGTAATTTGCTCTGTTGGAGAAGTTCAGTTAAGCCTCTGTTCCTCACTGAAAGTGTAAGGCCAAAGGATACATCTTTCTTGCCTTAGCTCAAAGCTAACATAAGCAGCAGATGACTGCAAATAGGTCCAAGTAACATCTACACGTGCTGGCGGCTGTGCATGACAAACACCTACATGCATTCGTTCAGGTTCAGTATAGCAAGGTAGTCAAAACAGTCTTCAAATCCTCAGTGCTGGCATTGACTGGAGCTCAACTGTAATGTTACTAATTTCTTTCCTACAAGAAGCCCTCTGCCAGATTCTGATTGTAACCAGCGACAGATTCATGGGAGAGGATTACTGCCCAGGGAACCTCAGGGTTTTGTTATGAGCACTTGCTACAGCAATCTGTCAAATAAGCAAAGGAAATGGCAGGAGGTGGAGAAGGGAACCATCTCAGCCTTGCATTTTTTTAATAGCTTGAGGAGTCTGCATTTCAGTACCTGGAGATACAGGTTCTTGTCCAATTCACTGTGTGCCTTAAAGTAATCTGTGAACCCGTGGTCCCAAAGTTGGGCCTTTTTTTGATGAACTAGGGGGGACTATCTCATTCAACAGAGCTAGGTCACACAGAGCGAGCCTGTGATGCACAGAGGAGAGCTCACACTCATAAATCAGTGCTAGTATGCTTTAGTTCTTTTCATGCTACTTCTTCCAAGTTCCCGGGCTGTCAGCCGTAACACACAATTTTGAGAAGGCAAAAGAAGAAAACAAGAATAGCCCATATTTGCATACCAAAGTGAAACTCATCACACTAAGAACAGCAAAGTATGAGGAACAAATTTGAAACTAAAAACACAAACCTAAGGCACTTGCCTGTGAGTCTAAGGGTAGACTGGTCAACATTCAAGAATGTGGAGTTTGTTTTCAGCCTTCTGCGTAACACACGGTTGACATGACCCCAGCTCGTTGCCTTACTGTCAGCCGAGGGAAATTTAAATACCAGAACAACAGATGCAAGCACTCCACCAGGATCTGGGCTGCAAACAACAACAAAATAAAGTGGTGTCATTCTCTCTTTGCCCACTAATACTCTTTGTTCTGCTTTGCACTGTCCGTCTTCTTTATATGAGAACAGGTCTGGTCTGCACAGATGTATAGAACAAATAGCATAGCTGTGCACAAGTAAAGGAAGATGATGACATGTCAGCAGGCAGCAAAAGGCTTGGTTCTCACTATAACAATGATAAGAGGGAATTTTCTGGGAACCATTATAAGCAGTACAGCTGAGAAGGAGAGGAGGGGTCACTCCCTTTGGCCTCCATGCAGCTTATAGTCAGTAGGACACAGACGGCAGTAGGAACAATACAGCAAGTTAAAACCCTTCAACAGATACCCAACAGGCCATTCCTAACAGCCATTCAAAAGACCCAGTTTAGAGCCACAGAAGTTAAAAATGTCTTTTGGCATTTCTTTCCATTGAAGTCACTTGTCCATTTATTGGCCAGTTAGCTCCATTGTATCTAGAGACAAAAATCTCAATCATTTGAGTTATCAGAGCAAGGCATGATCAATTGGGCCCAATATTTTAGACTAACAGTCTAAAGGAAAACCAACTCAAGCCTAGAGGGAAAGACAGCAGAGATGCAGCTAGGCTGGTCCAGTGCCTAGTTGCACAACACGGTACCTGTAGTGAAAACAAGCTTGGAAGAGATACACTGTTTTATCAACCTAAAAGGTGTAAAGAGGTTGCTTGAAGTCTAGCTCCCAAGTTCTGTAATTTCAGTTGATACACAATATGGGAGGCTTGTGGAAGAAACCAGCAGCAGAAAACAATGTAGAGCAGTTTAAGGAAGTGATTCATTCCATCTAGAGACAGGTAAAGGCAAGAAAGCGCAGAAGTGCTGTGAAGGACATCTGTGGGAAGTCTGGCATTCTTTGCTGTCTAGGGAAAAATATTCCACAGCAGAATTGAGCCTTATAGCAATACAACTCCAAACCAAAGTAATGTGAAGGAGAGGGAAGCGATGGCTCTTATCACTGAGCATGATACATAATTGCTGCAGAGAGAGGAAAGACTGAAAAGCTCTCGCACAGGACCTTTATACCTGTATGTCCCAGTTGCCTCCTTCCCTCAACTTTGTATCCAGGAATCTCACAGTGCAATCATTTCTTCCTTCAGACCTTTTCAGAGAGGGAGGAGATCAGTCACCTCCTGCTGTACACCATGCAGAGGGGTAAACACCAGCCTGAGCTTCCACAGGAAGCGTTAAATGGAATAAAGAGCTGACTCTGCATCTCTCAAGCCCTTAACTAGTAGTGAAGACTGGGATTACCTAGTAATTCAGTTACTGCATCACAGCCACAAACAACTGGTGTTCAGGTAATCAAACTGCAGAAGTATAAGGCCAAATTTCTCTTCCTTGCTGACCTCTGAAGGTAACTGAGCCCTCAGCACTGTGAGCACCAAAGGAGAGGGACAACCAGCAAAGACTTAGTCATCCTGCTGGTGTAATCCAAGCATAAACAACCAGGCACACTCCATATGGTCGAGGGGTAGGAAGAAAGGACATTTATCACATCCCTGCTTATTCCTGACCTTCACATTACTTACCTTAGACTGACAACATGGGACCTGATGTACCTCTTACTTAGAAAGGACCCCTTGAATACTGCAGATATCTGTTAAAGGAAAAAGTGTGTTAAAATACACCTGTAATATTTACATGCTCTCAAGATATAACAGTCTCATGAGCCTCCAAAACACAAGAAAATGCCTTCAGATCTCCACCTCTACACCAGAGCTACTGCTAAATTTCCATCAGAGGATGCAGAACCAAAATAAACAGCTGAGTTGGCCGATTTTGCTGTCCCTTCTGCTCTGTGGGTGCCTGTGCTACCACAGGGCTGCTGGAACAAACAGTGCCTGTACTTACCATCTGCTTGTGCACAGTCAGCAATGCATCTTTAACCCACTACAGCAAGGTCTGAAAGGTAAGACCAGCCGCATAAGGATGAGGCACAATCACCTCTGACTATTTCCAGTCACACAATTGCAGGTCTCTTCACCAAAGGTCAGGCAGAAACAGAGAAACATCTTAGCTTACCATGGTTTCAATCTCTTCGCTCAGGTGCCTGAACTCTTCTGTGGTTTGCCTTTCGTACTGAGGGTCATACTTGACATTGGTGATGAGGAAAGTTGCATTGTAGTATCGATCCTGATCTACAGAGGAGAAAAGGAAAGGTGGCTGATCTCCTTCAGTACAATTCAGACATGCACAGCACCTCACAGAGCATGGCACAAATAAGACTCCCAGGCTCTGGCTGTGACCCTGTCAGCTGTGGAATTACAGCTTTAGCAGCACTTTGGAAAAAGGGGGCTCTGGACCATCTTGTTGCTCCATGGACCATCTAGGGGCTCATTTCTACTTTGAGGACCATCCCAAGTAGCTCTAAATTACACCCACTACAATATTTCTCTGGGGACCATCTTCTCATCAGCCTGAGGTGAGCACAGCACGAGACGCACCAGCCCACATACGTCCCTTCTGACTCAGTAGACACACTCACTCCTCCCTAGCTGCACTCTGGCATGTCCCTGCCCCTCTGAGAGGCAGGTGGCCCAGGGCTGTTTGTTTGCATCCATTCAGCAGTCAGGTTAAGTTTAAAATCTGGCTCTCAGGTGAATGGCAGAGAGGGGCCCCATAATGCAGAGTTAGCCAAAAGCAAAGCTAAGCTGTAGCTCTACCACTGCTCTGTCTAGTGTCCTAAAGCAAGCTATGGGCTCGTCGACTCTCGGTGAGCTGAGACAGCAACATGATTAGTTCCATCCCAGCAGGAAGGCATTTCAAAACCCTTCACACTGGTATCTCAGGGAATGGAATGGCTTGGCTTCATTCATCTGCTACCAAAACTGGGCCCTTGGCAACCAGGACTGACTTCTGGGCTCCAAAAGACCTAAATCTCTGCCCTCTTTCTTTCTGGAATATCCTCAGCTAGAGGTGCCAGGTTCAGTTTCTGCAAAAACCCTGTTCAAGACCCAGCTTACTATGCATAGCCTGAGTACTAGACACATCCCTGGCTTACACAGAAGACTGCTAGCCTTTGGTTAACCATGGATACCAGTGGAGCCCACCAGGGCAAGACAAGAAACAAAAAGAGCGACAAAACTTAAATCCCTGCTTCAAGTAAATGATATTTTAAGTATTCTTGCAGGTTTTCTAATCAATTCAGATATTGAATAGGGTCTAGTAAGTTCTCATGCAGATTCTATACCAGGGGTGAATTGTATACCTAAATCATCAGGCAAGACCACAGCAGCAAGTGAAACAACAGATTCCTGAAGACTTGTGACAACAAAAAGAGTGGTGCACTTACCATGGCACAAAAAAAATGTAATCAACCCAATGATGAGGGCTAAGCCTACTATCACCGACACAACAATGACTGCTATTTTCCATGGCTCTAGACGCTTTGTTGCTCTGTCCATCTGGATCACTGTCTGCATTGAAGAAAACAACATGGAGACATTCAACTCTGTTACAAAGACAATAGCGCATCCTGAGCCAAATCATATCTGGCACAGCTTAGCTCAGCTGAGAAACCTCACAGAATGAGGTAGGCTGGGAAGGACCTCTGGACCCTGCGGGTCTGACCTTCTGCTCAAACCAGGTCCCACTACAGCAGGTTGCTCCAGGCTTTGTCCAGTCAAGTTTTTAGTATCTCCAAGGAGAGAGATCCCCCAGTCTCTCAGGAGTCCTGGTCCAGTCTCTGACCACCTTCATGGCAAAAGCTTTTTCTTTCTATTTAGTCAGAATTTCCCATGTTCTAACTTGCCTCCGTTGCCTTACATGCACCCCTGAGAAAAGCCTAGAGTTGTGCAAGTATTGCTAGCAGAAACAATTTCCCATCAATAAATATTATACAGATTTCAAGTGCAGCTGACTGCCCACACAGGTGCTTAAACTGAACATAAATGTAATAATTCATGACTGATGAAATAACTTTTGCACCAAGGATACTCTAGGCTACCAGAGTGCCATATAACATACAGCTTTGAGTTATTTTTAGTTGGTATGAGTAGTAACATTTATTGATCCCCTGCAGGGTTTGGGTTTTATTGCACCAAAACCACACATACATTGTAAGAGACCACATCCTGTCTCCTGCCAGACAGTCTGTCAGAGGGGAAGGAAATAGCTACTCGTGTAAACGTGATATGGCAACAAGACCCAGACTTAATGACTCGCTGAAAGCCAACAGCAGACCTGTAAAAAGGTTGTGAACTTGACTCACATGGACAAAGGCACATAAGCCTTTCTCTTCCACTTATGTCCTCCTGTGCAGCATTAAGCAAGAGAACATTAGGAAAACTGCATTTTTGCGCATGTCCTCAGTAGCTTTGTTGTAGCATGATGCAAAGCCTTAAGCACAATTATTTCAGATCCCCAGTAATTCCACAGCACACTATGTAGTAATTGTTGTCATACCACGCACCGAGTCTCTACATCATGGTCGGCATTAGTACAGGGTATCAGAAAAAGCGTGGGATAATCTCTTAAAGGTGCCTGGAGTGACAAATGGCAGCAGCAAGCTCTGGGGAGGAGGGACTCAGCTGGCTAGCCACCATGCTGTTTTACACCCACTGATCCATGTTTGTATAGCTGTGGACCAGACATACTAAATGCTATTTTCCCCTTTTCAGGCCTATGGCACAGCTATTTCTGAGCAACATCTGAGAAAACAGGGGCAGCAAGGGGCAGAAAGGCAGGCAGAGAGAGTAAGTCTGTGCAGGTTTTCTGACTACAAGGTGGCAAAGAAGAAATCACAGTGAACACAGAGCATGATACCAGCAGAGGCTCCATCTTAGGAAATGAGCTGAGGGGGCAGGTGAGCAGTGAAGGCAAGGGTATGATGCACAAATCCAAGACAGCAAAAGACAGTGAAGTGGTGGGAGAGCAGAATGGGGTTATACACTCTGCCCTGAGGGCAAGAAAGCTGAGCAAAGCACCAAGGAAGAGATGGTAAGCAAGGCAAACCAGAAAAAGAAAAAAAAAAGGATAGAGCCACAGAGGAAGCAGCTGAGAGGTCTGCACACAGTGAGGGTGTGCTCCGCAAGTGACAGGGAAGTTGGAAGCAACTCAGAGTTTAATCTTCTCACATAAAAGCTTGGTTTTGGCTAGTGAGAGTGCTGGCAGGTATCCCAGTCCCTTGCTCAAGAAGGAAAGCAGGCAAGTTTTTACCCACTCAAACAGGTGGCATACTGGAAAGAAAAAGTTAAACAGGGTAGCTTCAGCCAGCACCACAACTGCAGGTGATCACAAGCAGCAGCTTAGTGTTACCAAAATACACAGGACAGGTGACCAGGATCAAGCCTTCTGCTTCAGAGTCACATGCCACAGAGAAGCCTAGTACCTCTCCTTCTGTTGTGCCTGCTTTATTGGAGCAAAGTTATGTTCTGGCAATGCACAGTCCAAGTTTTCCCCAAATCTAGCTGTCTCCCCACTAGACTAGCTCAGTTCCCTGATGACAAGGCTCTGCAAAACAGACTGTAGGGCAGTTGATAGGAGTCTGAAAGCCCAGGCTGGCCAAGATTACTTTCTTTGGAAACTGCAAGTTGCAGTAAGCACATAATATACACACACTAGAGCTCAACTGGTTCCATGAAGCCCTTGACTTCTCGCCATCTAGACCTTCACTGTATACACTATACATTACCCCTGAGGGTTTAACAGCTGCAAAGATTCGGATAAAAACCTAAGACCAGTGGGACTGTGCTCCCTCAGTTTCTTTAAGACACTGCAGCCTCCCGTGGAGCATTCCCACCCTCATCTCAGCTCACGGTCTTTCACAGTCCCAGCTCAGGGAACTGCAGCATACCTCATGGGCAGCCAATTACTGCCCTTGAGGGCAAGCCCCTTGGCTAACCAGAACAGCCCGCCATGGCAATATGCCTCTGCCCCTCCTTAGCTAGCCACCTCTCATGTTTTAAAGATTCTGCTTTAGCATCTGACTTTGCTCTCCTCACTGGATAGCTTTTGCTCTCCAGCCTGAGCCCCTGCCATCAGTCTCAATCAGACCAGTTCCCTGTGCTTCAGTTGTCCCCACCCCAGCGTGCTTCTACCTGAACAGCAATCAGAGCAACATCCCTCCATTGCTCTTGACACAGACAACACACGGCACAGCCCTGACGGCATATGGCTGACTCTGCAGATATTGAGGCAACAGTACTCTTGTTTCATAACCGCCAGCTTTCTTGAACTTATACAGACAGATTTCCTCAAGACATGGGCTTATGCCTAAGCTACAAAAGGAGAAGACTCACACTTGAGAAACGAGGGTCTTGCTGCCTGTGGGACTCGTGCTCTGACAGGCAGCACTGTCCTCCATTTCAATCTGTCTCTATTTCCTTTTCGTGCAAATACCAGCTACATCGACAAACAATGGCAGCACAGACCCCCTTCTCCTCCAACATTTCAGAACTGCTTGCTCTCCACAGGTCACACAGACTTGCAAGGGGGAACAGACACCTTAGGAAGTGCTGCAGTGCTGGGGGAAATGGAAACATGGGAGGTGAGGAATAAAAACCTCCTCCACTTCTGATACTGATTTCACTTTAAAATTTTTTAAGAAAACAGTTTAAAGGAAGTACTTCCATATATTTCTACATCGACATAGGTAATTAATGTGTATATAGGATATACAAATTAAAGTGGAAATACTTCTTCAAACCCAAAACAGGTTCCTCCCTTTAGCAGGATGCTCTCAACTTCCATCTTGCTAAGTATCAGAACAGGAAAAATCTCTCGTGCAATGGAAGCACCAAGTCTCATCACCTCCCACAGTGTACAATTGCCAGTATGTATCCTTCAACTGCAATGCCTGAGCGCAGGACCCAGCTCAGCAGCCCCCTTTTTTTTTGTCTATTTTATCAGCAGACATGCTAGTCACCAGCTGTGCAGAAGGGTTGAGAAAGAAAAACTCTCCTGTTTTTTAGCTTTTTAGGAAATACCTAATCTTTTGCCACCCACTTCAGGAATCAGCATGAATGCAGGGAACAGATGGTCTTGTTTAGCCCAAAATCAGCTATCCTTTACTCTTTGAAGAAGAGCTCAAGTGCAGGCAACACCAAATGTGCATTGCTTGTATTAGAGCAGCATATATTTCCAGTAGTGTCCAGGAATTCTAACTTTTGACACTGTCATGCTAGGGTCTGTATTCATAAAACAAAATATACTCACAACTAGGCCTGGTTCTGAGTGTGCCTCTGCTGAGACCTACTAGGATGTTTAGTGTACAGCCTCACATTTCTTGCTTCCTTATACCACACACTTTGATTTTTTTACTGCCCAAACTCCAGTAAGCTGTGAATTAACTCAGAGGGGCAGACAGGGGAATTCAGGTAACACCAATGCATTCATCCTTCAGCATGGATGAGGATAACTTCCATTCCTCAAGAGCAAACTTTAACAAGAGATCAGAAGCCAGACTCTACCGGGAGACCTCAAAGGCTGAGTCCTCTCTGCTCTGAAAACCACCTCCTCATGGTCTGTCTGGCAGCTTTCAGTCTGCAGTGAATTAGTGAGAAGTTTCAAACCCAACATCTTTTAGTTCAGTACAAAACTGCTTATCTTGGCAATATTATGGATGAACATTAGACCTCCTCCAGCAATCCCTGTTCTCATTTAAAACACACTTCATTCCCAAGGAGCCCAAGACAATCCATGGAGACAGCAGCATCTGACAATTTCATATCACAGTTCATTTAGGTCTGGAAATGCAAACTATTAAGTCTCCTAGTTTACACACCTTGGCTCTGAGCCAAAGAATGTGTTTTGATCACTAAAGTTATTCCATACTGAAAAAAATTCATCCAAATGAACTATTGTGGAAATAGCTACGTTCGTATAGAATTAAGTTATTTTAAACATAGTAAAGTTGTGTTTAGAGAGAGTTAGAGATATTAAATCAAGCCTCAATACAGGATATTTTAATAAGTGAAATACAGCAAGAAACAAAGCTACATCAATAGTTACTGGCACATCAGGAAGAAGTTGTACTGAAATTTTATGTAGCTAAAATTGTCTGGTCTTCCTTGTGAAACCAAGGAGAAAACAGATAGGATTTCAGGTTGAATTTTTGATCAATCCCAAATGAATTCTTTATCTTCCAATTTGGAACACTTACCCAAAAGCAAAAGACAAGCACAATACACAGGTGACAAGCTGTTTTTCCTCTCTCATCCTGTACCAAACTCCCTAAAAGGTTACTATGTTCATACACAATGCAAGTGATGAAAGTTCAGCTCCCACCTCTGCCTGACAGGATTTGATTCACTATGTTGAGCTTATCTATCTCTTCCGATTGAGCTACTGTGCGTTATCAAAAGCCTCAGTAAGAACAATACCAGAAAACCAATCAGCAAATGTCTGTTCAGACAAGAAAAGGAAATGTAACTTTATCATCTGTGTCCTAAAAAAGGCCCTAGTCACCAAGCTGCTGGATAAGCAGGAAACAGCTACCGTGTTCTGGTTTACAGATCTGCCCTTGACATTTTTTGACTTCTTAAGCTAAGCCCTCATAGCACCCTCACCTAGATTTGTTTTTAGATTAATCTAAACCATATTTTCTGGCACCAGCTGTTTACTGAAGGTGTTTTGCCATGCTTTGCATAGAAGAAAACATGCAACCTCTTCTATCTGATCTGCTGCTGTCTTCCTATAAGAAATTTATTGTTATATTTTTTATTATTTGTCCTGGTTTCAGCTGGGATAGAGTTAATTCTCTTCTTAGTAGCTGGTACAGTGCTGTGTTTTGAATTTAGTGTGAGAACAATGTTGATAACACATTGATGTTTTAGTTGTTGTTAAGTAGCGCTTATCCCAAGTTAAGGATTTTTCAGTTTCCCATGCTCTGCCAGCAAGCAGGTGTGCAAGAAGCTGGGAGGGAGCATGGCCAGGGCAGCTGACCCGAACTAGCCAAAGGGGTATTCCATACCATGGAATGTCCTGCCCAGTATATAAACAGAGGGGAGCTGGCCGGGAGGGGTGGATTGCTGCTCTGGCATCGGTCAGCAGGTAATGAGCAATTGCATTGTGCATCACTGGGGTTTTTTTCCTTGGGTTTTATTTTTCTTTTTTTTTTTTGTTAGATTCCTTTTCATTACAATTATTATTATCCTTAGTTAGTAGTATATTTTATTTTACTTTAAACTGTTCTTATCTCAACCCATCAGTTTTACCCTTTTTTTTTTTCCTCCTCCCCATCCCACTGGGAGGGGGGAGGAGGAAGCAGCTGCATGGTGCTTAGTTGCTGGCTGGGGTTAAACCACAACATTATTATACCCCTGCTCACTGATATTCCAATACTCTCAGAAGAGCCAGTGGCAGAGCTTGGGTGGCACACCTGCTGATGAGGGTCTCTCCATACTTACAGCCATGACCAGTTTTTCGCTTCAAAGATGAATTCAGGCACATCCCTATAATCACTCTTCCTAGAAATGGGACCTTTCACAAGACAACAGAACAGACTGATCTGCTGGCCTGGTGAGTGCAATTTGAAAATCCAGACTACGTCCCTGAAGCTATCTACCTTGGCAGGGTGGTTGGGAATGGCAGCAACTGAAATATATCTGGCTTAGTCCAGGAATCCTGTAGCAAAAGCACAGGGCCACAAAGCAAGACATGCTAATTCCACTCCCACCTTTGCCACAAGCAATCACACCAACCTAATGCTTCTCCTCCACTCTTGTGGCATACTCAGGACACACACTTCTAAGAGAATGAGACAACAACCTCTACTACTTTGGGTACTGAAACAGAAGCAGCTAATGCCTGCTTAAATACTGCAAGACCCTTGTTGGGATGAGGTCAGTTATCTACCAGCCTCAACCACTCAATGTTTGATATCTCCCAAAGGAATTCTGATACAATGGAAGACTTCCAACCATTGAAGGGATCTGCTGAGGGGAAAAAAAAAAAAAAAAATGTGTGTTCTTCCATGCGTCACGCTGAATCAGCTTGATCTCCCCACACCCTCGAACATCCCACAAAAACAGTAGGTGCTGCATGCCACCCCTCTGCAGTCAGATAAAGCATCACTAATGGTATTTGCCACTTACTAATTCAGCTCCTCCCCTTAACCATCCAATTCTACCAAGGTCTTGCTGCTTCCCAGGAGGACACTTCAGCTGGGCAAAGACAACAGCTCCAATACTGTTCTGGTCATTTGCATCAAGAATCAAGGGCAGCATTCAGTCTTTCGGATGTGTTAACTCAGAGCTTACCAGTAACTACATCCATGATACCAAAATGCTGCTCACACAGGCCTCCCTGATTATTTCATCACCTTTGCAATCAGCACAAAACATTCCTTACTCTCTCATCCATTTTGCATGAAGCTTTTTGGAGGACATGAGCTCTTTAATTCTTGGGATAGAGCTAGCCTCCCGTACTACTACAACAGTCTGTGGGACATAACTGTAATGCCAACAACTGAAATATCCTTGATCAATAATGCATCTTTCTACAGCTGACTGTCACAGCCAACATCTTGAGAAAGAGTCATTTCTGAAATAAGCTTTAGTAGAACTAGAATGGCTACTCACTACATAAGGACTTTACAATCTGCATGAACATGTGAGAGGCCATCCCAGTGTAAAGGAAATATTAAGTACATGGCCACTGATTGCAATCAGTTTAGGATAAGGTTCTGCAACTTCTACATCATCTTTACCTCTCAGATTTCCACTTCCAGCTACGTTGGTCATAGACAAGTATCTTATTATGTTAGTTCGGCAGTCCCAGAATATAGCAGTAGATCTCTGCTTTTCAGCCTTTGAAAATAGTTCTGCCTGCCTCCCTTCGTCCCACTTTGACCGGTTGAAATCTACTCTAGAAGCAAGACACTAAACAAGCAGTTATAATCATTGTGGGTTTTCAGTTTGAGTTTCATTCCAAGGCAGGGTGGGTGAAATGGTCTGGTTCCAGATTCGGTGCGTTTCCAAGCTGATTCGCCACAGATTAACACTTCACTGGCTGCATACAAAGCCCATGAAAATAAACAAGAGCACAAGAAGCTACTTTTACCTACTTCACTCCACTCACCCTCTTGTAGCACGTTATTAGCTCAGCGGTTGTAACTGCAACGCATTCTAACCGCACTGCTCCCCCGCTGCAACCTTTGGTGGCCATAGGCCACCTTGATTTGTCACTATACCATGCTGTAGAGGAGCTAGGGAATTCTCGGAAAACAAATGCATTTTGGGTGAGGAGAAAGGGTGAAATATCAGAAGGATTACTGATGCATGGAAGGCAGCTCAAATCAGAAGTAAGCTCACAGATAGTGCCATTCTCCCCACGCCCTTGGTCAAAGCTCAAACTGCCGTATAAATCTACACATGATATAGTCACACTGCCCAAATTACCAAGGAGCAAGTCAGAAGGCTGCAGCACTCACCTCTACGTACCACTGAGAGGTCAGCAAGAAGCTCTTCCGTCTGGGAGATGTACTGTCCCGAACACCACAACACACTGTGCAGCATCTCAGCATAGACTTGAGGCTTTATCTCCCGAATTAGGAAAGAAAGGAGTCATAGGCAAGTCAGAACAAACAAGTCCAGCAAGTCTTAGTGACAGAGGCTTACCCCGTAGCATGATTCCTCCCCTAAAACAATAACAATACACTTCTTTCATCACACCTTTCATCCAGGAATCCTGAAGCCTTTTCAGAGCATTAACTACACCCTGCAACACCCCAAATCAGAAGAGCCACGAAAATTTTGCAGAGACTCAAGAGTTTATTTCCTTCTTTGGGATAATTAAAAACAAATCAGAAATTATGGGCAGGACCAACGCAGAAAATTTGCATGTTCTAAAGAGAAAATGTTCAGTCCTGGGCCAGATATGGAGCCGACAAATTGATGTAGATTCAGTGGAATGTGCCTCTTAACTCCCTTGAACTTCCTTGAAATTGGTCATTTGGCCAGACAAGAACTTGCCCCCATAACAGCAGCTACATTCAAGTTTGTCATTCTTTAACTCCTTAGACGTTAATTTTAATTGCGGCCACCTAGCCACACACATATATCTGTCCTGGAAAAATTCTTCTGGGTCATAAAAATTTGTGATATAAATATTTGCAGGTTGTCTAGATAAGCATTTCTACTTGTGCTAGTTACAGCAAGTTAACTGGCAAGTCAATTAACACAGGCACAAACTCTAACCTAAAGTAGCATTTCTCAATCTTTTCTTGGGAATCCTTTTTTCAATTTTAAGTTTTCTCAGTTCCACCAAACTTACTAGAAGATGTATATGCCCACATAGCCTTACACACAGATTTGTTTCAGAAGGCAAATAAAGAAGACAGAACATCACAACAAGATACATGTGTGGCACATATTTTCTTTGCTGTAATAAAGTTTCTAACATCTAGGGACTCTTTTCCTCCACCTTAATGACCTTCATTTGACCCCTCTACAGCTCAAGGATCACCAGCTTAGTAACACACTACTGTCACAAATACCTCTTACATGGCTGGAGCTCTTCCTTCCTCCTCATATCAAGTCCATAGCCAAGTAACAGGAAGACTGCCTTTCTGGGAAGGCCAGCTTCTTTTGAATGAAACATGGGCTAAAGATAAGCCTCAGCTTCTCATAATTTGGATTCAGTCAATGTCTCAGCATAATTTGTTATGAAACATAATGAATACAGTTGCTAGTGATGCACATAACATAATTGCTTCTCAATACTTTAACTGGAAGC
Organism: Gymnogyps californianus; assembly: GCF_018139145.2. Lineage (NCBI taxonomy): Eukaryota > Metazoa > Chordata > Aves > Accipitriformes > Cathartidae > Gymnogyps > Gymnogyps californianus. Next base: position 60,748,209 of record NC_059474.1, on the reverse strand, counting down.
TGCATTGCCATCCCATATCGGAACACTTCTATTGAGTCAGTCCAGATGTGCAAGAAATGCAGTCAGAAGCCTAGCTAGAGGGTGACACTTTCCAAGGGTGAAGTATCAAGTGTCATATGATTACCTGACCCGTGTGTAGGGGGTGCAAAGACATATTCATTCCAGGCAGCCCACAATCCTCAGAGATAGAGCCCTTTCTTGTGACTTGATCATGGCATAGGTGGAAGACTGCATGACAGAGGCTTCATGGCAATCTCTGAACAGTCTCACCTGCAGGCAAAAAACCTGTTGCTGCTTAAGGAAGGAGGTTAAACTGATGAGGCTTTTTAGGGCACTGAAAAGCTCTTCCAGACCTAGTTTCACAGCAGGAAGGCACCAAACCGATTAAGGATATAATAATCTTGGTCAATGGTCCCCTCTCTGCTCACCTCACACAAGGTGTCTGTGTATCTTCTTGTACTGACAATACTTCCCTGGGGCAGAAACCCCAGCTGAGAAAAAAGGGACAGGCAATAGCCATCAGTGGTTCAGTTACCAGGTACCTAACAGGTTTGGCTCCTGATTCCAGAGACAGTGTACTGATGTGCCCACTGGTGCTACACTGACAAACTTCAATAAAAAGCCTGGACAAGTAGGAAATGCTGGGAAGGACGCAGGGGTTGTGGTCCAGCTGAGTACCACATAAAAGAAAGAAGAGAGATTCTGAAGGCAGAACGTAGAATGCCAAAGAACAGGACCCCCATCATAACACAGCTGGTGAGAAGGCAAAGTCTCAATGCACAACTAAAGCAATGGAGTAAGGAAGAGAGGCTCAGGTTCATCAGGGACTGAGGAAGCTTCTAGAGTAGATTAAGCCTAGCAAAGGATGACCAGATTTCCACCTGAACTGAGAGGGAAATGGGATCTGCACTTCACATCAGGAAGATCGTACAGAAATTTCAAACTGACAAGTAGGAGAAAGCAGACTGGTGCACACAGGATGCACTGCTCTGAATCCTATGGTAGACACTGCAACCTCAAGTAAAGAATAGGACAGAAGTTGACAAAAGTCAAATAGTAAACAAAAGTAGTAAAAAAAGAAGTCTGATATGAACAGGATACAGTGACAGAAAGCCAAAACAATGCTTTCCATGTTTCACAGAATTCTCTAAGATAATGATGACACAGACCCAGAATGCTTACTTTAAACAAGGATATGGACACAGCAGGTATAAAGGAAACATGGTGGCAGGAAGGCAATGGAATGTGGAAATCCCAGGGAACTATTATTTCCAATTATTTTAATTACTCTGAAGTAAAATATGAAATCTTTACATTGACCACTCAGATAATACTAGATTCTAGATGCTGTGAATAACTGTTTCAGGAACAGGCAGATAGGAAACCCACAAAATGGGAAGCAACTCTTGATTCAGTCCTGACCAATACATACAATTGGTTTATCATATTTCTGCCATGTACCTGAACTATATCCGCATCAGATTCAGCATTTCTACAGATGCCCAAAACCAGAAGATCAGCTACTGCCATGCTCAAAGACAGGAACCACAGAAAAGTAGAAAAAAATCAATGAACCTAAAAGGAGACTCTTAAAGAACTGCATGTTTTCTGGAGACAGAGAGACTATTTCAAGACATCATGTTAGTCTCAGAGCAAATGCATCCTGCCTGTTAAAGAAAAAGCAGCCTTGAGGAAGCCTAAAGCTAAACATAATGGTATTTAAAAAAACAAAACCTAAAACCATTGGAAGCAAGAAAGCATACTTCAGAAAAGCGGGGGGGGGTGGGGGGGGGTGGGTGGGGAAGGAAGAGTTATGCACTCAGGCACAAACTGAAAAAAAAAAAACCAACAAAAAAAACCCAAAACCAAAAAACCAACCCCCAAAGTTAGGCAGAAGCATACCAGAACCATCTAGCTGATATTTCTCAGGAGCAAAGTATCAGTGTAAGAAACTGGGGGAAAAGCCAACAACAGTGACCAAGATCAGGCAGCACTCAACCAGGGTGAAGGGATGGAAAAACTGCATTATCGATGATGGTATGTAGCCTCTCACCCCACACTACTTTATTGCCAGAAGACTGAGGGAAATCTGTCCAAAAAGCATTCTAAACCAGGCATGGAGAACCTCTGACAGTGTAGCATGATATACAAAATGGCCACATTAGCACAAGCAACTAAGTAATGTAAGTAGCATGTATTTCTACAAATAGGCTGTATGGGGTAGAATCATCACAGCTTTTGTAAAGCAAAGTGCTGCCTTGCAAACCTACCTCAGTTCCTGAGCAGGTCAACATCTGGTGCATGAGGCAGATCTGATTGATAGCATCTGCTTAGATTTCCAAAAGAAATTAGATAAGGTGTCTCACAAAAGCCTCTTAAAAGATCTGAGCTGCCATGGGATATGAAGGCTTGAGATGGAAAACCACTTAAGAGAGGAAGCACAGGAAATCAATAGTAATGCTTTTTGTGAAGCCAGGTCACTATCTCACAGGAATCTCTGCTATATTCATAAATGGTCTGGAAAAAAAGAAATACTGAGATGACAATCATCCAATGATAACTGTCTACTCATGACAGTAAAGAGAAAAAACTACAACGTGCTGCAGAAACATCTCATAATATTGAGATACTATGTAATAAAACAACAGATGAACTTCGGAATGAAAAAGTATGAAGTGACACATATACAGAAAAAACAGACCTAACCTTACCTACTAAGTGTCAGGTGTCGAGCTGGTTATTCTTTTCAGGAATAAGATTGAGGCAGTCTCCTATGAGAATATCAACTCAGGAGCAGTCAAAAAACAAGAGGAACACTAGAAACTACTTGTAAAGAGAACAGAAAAACAAAAAGGGAACAAAACTTATATCACAACATTAATCCACATTATGCCTGTATCCTGAATACTGTGTTAAATTTTGGTCCATTTGCCCATCTCAAAGCTGATACAGAATAACCATAAAAGGTCCTGAAAGAAGCAGCACAGCTGATCAAAGGAACAAAGCAGCTTCTATGCATGGGATGCCTGAACAGACCAGGATTCTGCAACCCGAAAAAGGTATGTAGGAAGGGATAGGGGTCTAGACAGTAATGTGGGGAGTAATGAAAGTGAACAGGAAAACACTATTCACTGTTTCTTCTCATACAATAACTAGGGGACTTTAAAGAAGAGCTGCAGGCTTAAAACAAGCACAAGAAGATACTGTCATATAATATACAGGTAAGGTATGTGACTTCACACTGCAAGGTATGTAAAATGTCAAATATTTTGCACATTTAAAGGGAATAATCACTTTTCTGGAAGAAAATTCCACACAGGGCTCTTAAATATGATGATTTCACCTTTGTGATCCAAGAATTTCCTGACTCAAATCACTGGAAGTTTAAAAAAAAAAAAACACTCTCAGGAAGCACCATAATCTGACTGCTGTGTTCTCATCTTCCCTAGTGCATTGGGTTTGGGTGGTGGGGTTTTGGTAGCAGGGGAGGGGCTACAGAGGTGGCTCCTGTCAGAAGCTGCTAGAAGCTTCCCTGGCTCTAAGTTGGACCCGCCTCTGGCCAAGGCCAAGCCCATCAGCGACGGTGGTAGTGCCTCTGTGATAGCGTATTTAAGAAGGGGAAAAGACTGCTAAAAGGGAAGAAGAGCTGCAGTGAAGAGAGGAGTCGGATGTGAGAGAAACAACCATGCAGACACCGAGGTCAGTGAAGAAGGAGAGGGAGGAGGTGTGCTGGAGCAGAGATTCCCCTGCAGCCCATGGTGAGAAGGCAGGCTGTTCCCCTGCAGCCCATGGAGGTTAATGGTGGAGCAGAGATTCCCCTGCAGCCTGTGGAGGACCCCACACCAGAGCAGGTGGCTGGGCCTGGAGAAGGCTGTGACTCCGTGGGAAAGCCCACGCTGGAGGAGTTCGTGGAGGACTGCAACCTGTGGAAAGGACTTGCATTGGAGAAACTCATGGAGGGCTGACCCCCGTGGGAGCGACCCCATGCTGGAGCAGGGGAAGAGTGTGAGGAGTCCTCACCCTGATGAGGAAGGAGCAGCAGAAACAATGTGTGATGAACTGACTGCAACCCCCATTCCCTGTCCCCCTGTGCCAGTGGCGGGGAAGAGGTAGAGAACTCGGGAGTAAAGTTAAGTCCAGGAAGAAGGGAGGGGTGGGGGGAATGTGGTTTTTTTAAGATATGATTCTATTTCTCATCATCCTACTCTGATTTGATTGGTAACAAATTAAATTGATTTCTTTTTTTCCCCAAGTCGAGTCTGTTTTGCCTGTGACCATAATTGGTGAGTGATCCCTCCCTGTCCTGGTCTCGACTCACAAGCCTTTCGTTTTATTTTCTCCTCCCTATCCCACCGGGGGGGAGGAGCGAGCGAGCAGTTCCGTGGTGCTTTGTTGCCAGCTGTGCCTAAACTACAACACCTAGGTGCCCTCCATTGACTGCTCCACAAGCCTCTAGTTCATTTAGCTGCCAGGCATTCCTTCATAATAATAATGAAGTATCATTAATCCTGTGATAGAACAACTGCCAGCTTGGGATCAATGTTTTCCCCATCTGTCTCCTGAGCAAAATGTGGTCTGACCTGCCTAGCTAGATCAGTAGCCACAGGAAGGATGTGTTGGTGTCTTTGCTCTTAGACAGTTAAGGAACCATGGCAGCCCTCTCATCAGAATAGTTCAGTTGGAAGGGTCCTACAATGATCATCTAGTCCAACTGCCAAGGAACTATAGGCACCATGTTTCTCGGCACTCAACAGTGCATTCAGCTCAGGTTACAGAGGAAGCTTGTGCTTTGCAGCAGCACGCATTCCTGGCTACAGATCACCCTATCTGTATGGTATCTGTATCTGATGACACATCAGACTCCAGAAAGGGGCTGTGGCCCCCCAGGTAAGCTGAATTGTGTTCCTCTGATCTGAGAGAGCCTAAAGGGTTGTCACAAAAGCATCAGCTTTTGTCTTGCACATGACCGAAATTTGCCACTGTCTTTTTGGAAATTAATTTCAGACACGTGCTGTCATTTTTCTAGATTCCCCCAAAGCTTGGCAAGTGAGGTATGGTATACAACGGGCACTTACCTGAAGTCAAGGCAGAAAATTAACGTTTTCTGTCACATGTGGACACTGGGATGACATCAGTTCATCAGCAATCGATGAACCAAGCATGTTCTTCATCTTTTCTCCTCCAAAGGTGTCTGGTTACCTAGGCACCTGCCAAGGAAACAAAAACCACTTTATTCATAACAATCCTAAATTAATATTAGGATAGAAAACTCCTCAGAGGATATTTGCATTTACAAAGGTTCCTGCCAGACAAATTGCTTAGCTCTTTTGTTGTGACAATACCTCTTCCTTCAAGAAAAAGTCAATACTGATCCGGTGCTACCACCCCAAATACAGCTCTTGAGGCAGGCAGCTACCAGCCAGCCTTCCTGAATAAAAAAGCTGAAGGAAACTCAGGCTCCACCTTTGTAGCCGCAAGTTTAAGAGAGTTCAGTCCCCAATGCAGGACACTGCAACTTTTTCACAGTTGTGATCTGCAGACACATTTAGGAAAGAAAGGAAGGCTGCCTACGGGCTGTGCAAGTTGGAATGGAAAAGCCTATGCCTGTATAATTAAAGACACAAAAAAGTTTGCAACGCAGCTCTGTTGTTACCCATTACAAACGCAAGTCCCAATTTCATAGCTTATGCTTTTCCTCATGGTTACACACAAGTATCTTCCAATATATTAGCAATATTCTAAATATTGACCACAAATATATTTTAAAATAGTTCTTTCAAAGTATTCAGGAAAGGCATATTCAAACTTTTGTATGAGGAAAGAGCACAGTATATGCCCAACATACCTTACAACTTGGCTTGTCCCTAAGTTTGAGTGTCCTTTCCCACAAAATGCATGTGGCTTAAGTGTATCTCCCACTGGATTTCAGTCACATTGATTTGCCTTTACAAACACCAATTATTAGACTGCACAAACTGGCACACAAAGCTTATCGTGGCTCATCTCTATACAAGTGGGTTTCCAAAGAGAAAATCTGCATATTCAAATATACCTAAAATTTCCTAACAAAGGACTCAAAACCAGGGTTCCAGACCATGATTCTTTAAACCAGATATTTAGGAGCAGGAAACTTTTAAAGATGTGGAATCTCCCGGGATAAACTCTAGTTAGACAAACTTCACTAAACACAAAATGGCAGCCAAGAACACAGCATGCCTGCAGCCTCGCACACTGACCAGCGCTCACATTCCTCTCCCCCAGCTAGCAGTTAGGCCATGTGAGCACAATGCCTTTGCATGGCAGGTGCGGAACTATCCCAGTACAGGCCTGCCTGTGCTTCTCTGAAGACCTAGCTCCAAATCCTCATCTAGTAGTTAAAATAAAGCTCCTGAAAAACAAAATCAAGTCACTTTTCTGGAAGCCGTCACATCCTTTATCAGGCCCACACAAACAATAGCTACTAAACCTTTGCTTTCCTTTCTGATTTTATTGAGGGAGTATCTTTCATTATGAAACTTCAGGAAACAAGAGAAGCTTTCAATACACAAGGACCTTCATCCACTTTTCGCTTTTTTTCTTGGTAGTGCCACTGCAGCTGAGACTGTCACAGAGCTGTGTTTTATTACAGTTGACAGAGGATTTGCTGCCAAGTTTATTTTATTAATAGTTTGTTTAATTCAAGTCAAAATATGCTTGGAACTTGAAGCTTTCAGTCCAACTTTGGAGCCTGCTCTAGCCTGACACTTGGTCTACCCAGTATGTTCAAACCAGATCATCTTGCTGATGTCAGGTCCCCCTGAACAAGAGAATCAAAGTAAAACTCAGGCACAATAACTGCAGGAACTGAAGCTGGAAGAAACTTGACACAAAGCTAGACTATTATTTTTCTTTGATGGTGTCTGAACAGAGACATCCTATGGCAGCAAGGCATGTATGTCACTTAATTAACCCTGGTTCTGTTATTAAAGAGAAAGAAAAAAAATCCATGAAGGGGTAGGCTTGTAACTGACTCCCAGAGTAGGTTCACAGCTTCATCTTAAGGACCGAAGTTTCTTACACAGTGCGCACAGAGAGTGGAGCTTCCCCACAAAGAGCTCACCATCCCATCTGGTCCACAAATGCTCTGGTACCTTTAGTGTCACCCAAAATAATCCCAACATCCTATGACTTCAGTCTCATTCCTTGCATAAAGGATACAGTAATAAAGCCATAAGCAAACAAAGGTAAGTGCTGTTTCAGCCTTTGGAAAGGCATGTACTACCTACCTCCTTTTAGAACACTGCTTTGATTTGTCAGTAACAAAACACTAACAGGATTAGGTTGCTCTGCTAGAACTCTATCAGCACAAGCTACAGAATATCCAGGATTCTGTTCAGCAGCAACCAGTCTAAATAGCTTGTGTACAAGCTGGAAATTACTTAAAGCATAGTTTACCACACAAGCAAATTTAAGTCTTCAGCTGTCCTTTTTTATTGCTGTACTATCAACTTAATTGAACTCATGCATATTGCAAGCAGATGGGGGAGAGATCCAAAGCCAGTGGATACAGAAGTAATTCTTTATGCTTGTGACCCTTCACTTTTTTTCATCTTGTTTTGCTTCCTGTGCCCTTAAGAGCAAACTGTATAGTTTCACCTAGGGCTCTGAGTCAAGCAGCATTTACTCAGTCTCTCACTTAAGATAATCCTAAAAAAACCTACTCCTTATTAAACTGCTGTGAAGTAATTTCCTGGTTGGAGCCTCCTGCTGCCTTGTCAATCTCTTCCCTAATTGAGAAATGTACATTATCCAGAACTGCCCTGACTTGCAGAATGCTGAAGAATTGTCTTAAACACTAAGCCATTAACAAGATCTTGCTATACTAATGTGTCATCAGAATTGCTTCAACAACCCTTGTGACTCCTCCCCATCATGTTTGCCACGACAGCTGTTTTCTTCCTTAAATGACACTGAGACATATACATGCCTACAGTACATGCTATCGCCATAGTATTTAACCTCTCCTTGGGCACTTCTTGAAACACAGAGAAGCAGGAACAATCATCTGCTGTTGTAATGAATTGCCCATGTAGAAGTCAGTGCAAAAGTAGAAACTGATCTGCAGGCACAGGTCTACAGCTGACTCAAATCATCTTCACTGGGTTGCCCTATACTGAGCTGTGCTAACACCCACCAGCTGAAGATTTCTTCCCATTACTTCAGGTACAGGCAATGATGCATGTGCTTGGAGACCAAGCTACAAGTCTTGTTAAAGGCAAAGTAAAAACGGGGAGAAGGAGCAGAGAGATTAAGAAAAAACATCTCTCCTTATAATTTGTTTTTGGATTTATGTTCATCTCTAGGGGATGAAAGATGTCTCCAAAGAGTAAAGCAATTTTATATTTGTGTTTTCTGTTTAATAAGATTGTTCTACAAAGCTAGTATTAAGATGAAGAGAAATTTAATTACCTTATTCCTATTGTGAAGGATGAAATTAACAACATATCTATGACAGGACAAAATATTTCGAGGTTATCATTAGTCTGTATGAAGAAAGAGACTCAAGGAAACAGAAGTGGATGTGATCTTGAGCACAGCTCTGGCTTCTAAATCAGGAAAGGGAAGGTGGTATTGAGGAATAGTAAGATGAAAATCAAAAATACTGCAAATTAGACCTTGGAGCATTTGCCCATGAAGGCTGAGGCTGCCAGCAATGACAAGGATCTAAACTCAGCTAAGTAAAGGAAAAAAACATTAAAACATTTGTGTCATTCTCATGCCCACTTATACCCTCCAGAAAGGAGTCCGGAAAATTTGAGGCTAGAGCAACAAATAAAGGAATATCAATGTTGGAACTGCTGGACAGCAAAAAGGAACAGCTCTTCAATACTAGCCCAATGGACCCTGCAGTCTCATGGATCCAGAAATCTTCCTGCCACACTGAGCTGGATGTCACAGTCACACTACAGAGATATCAGACTAGGGGAATACAGAGCAAAGACACCATGCAAGAAGCTACCAGCATGTGAGGGACACCACCCATGACGCGTTGCATTTCATCACTCCTGTCCATGCTGTGCAGAGGTGCACTAGACCATCTCCAGCAAGAACACAGTGTTGCCTCCGGCTGTGCACAACTGCCTGTGCCTCCCAGCTCCAGTACTCAGAGAGGGCTTACTCTTACAGACTGATCCAAAGTCCCTCCTACACCCAAAGTGTCCCAGCAGCAAAGACTAGCAGCAACCACAGATGACTTCTCTAGTAAGCCTGGAGCTTCATCCCCTACAGGAAACAGAGCAAGGTACAGACCATGCTTAGGATACCCTGTAACACTCAGTACTATAGATAGATAGTGCACACAGCGGTGGGAGACAATCCTTCCCTAACCAGCAACCTTCCACTGCAAACATTGAGAGTCAGTGCTTCAAGATTTTTACTAGCTGGAACACAGCATTTTAAGGATTTATTTTTTTTCTTTCTTTCTTTTAAATGTAAGAGGACCGCCCCCACGCTGGTGCCAGTACTTTCACATATTTACACTAGAACAGGACACATACATATGGAATGCTTAGCTATAACAGGGCTGCAATAACAACACAGCAACATCTTTGTGCTGAGCATATGGGTGATCTCCCTGCAGACAGGCAGGGTTCTCAGGATGTTCCACCCTTCCTGCTTGCTGAGACTGGGTGGGCCAGACCCTGGTCCAGGTTGCTTAAAAAAAAAGAAAAAAAAAAAAAAGGAAGGCTGGTGCAAGGAGCCAGGCTTACAAAGCATTTGGGTGGGGAGACAGAATCAAACAGTGCTGGTGACAGCTGAGTTTCTCAGGCTGTGTCTACATACTACAAACAGTCTGGGTACCTCCCTTACTTGTGGAGAGATGAGGCTCCGTCTCTCCCAGATCATCTCTGCTATACACAGACGCTGTCAGGCAGGATGCACTGAGGGAGCCAGGCCAGCACACACCAACTACAAGGGGAGAAGTTTTGGCAGTGATAAGCCAGCTCCTGTGTTACACCTGTGCAGGGACAGGTCAGCAAGATCACCTCTGAGACCATGTAGGTAAGGTTGGAGACCTTGGTGAAATAGTACTCTGACATTTGCAAGGGATGCAGGGACAACAGCTCTGAGCCTAATGGGCACAAGTCATCCCTCGCTTCTCTGCTCCAGGTTGACAGGGGAGCAGAGCTGGACTGAGCAGATAGTCAAGGGCCTACTGAAGTGCCTCTTGCTGCTGCAGTCATTAACCCATGTCCTCCACTGTCAGTGAGCAAAGATGGTATGCACAGTGTGAGACACTGAACCCACCCTCCTTTCTGGAGACACAGCCCTCAGTCATCTGCTTATAAGCTAGCATCCTAAAGATCTTAAAGGGGTGATATACCTAACTGTATAGCCTCATCAAAATAGTTACTACAAGTAAGGACAGAGGAGGAAAAAAGTCAGCTCTGAAAGCTCTCAGACTAATGTAGAGAGCACACCAAGACTGAAGTGGGTCCTAGGTATTTGGAAGCAAATCAGGATTTAATTCAGAAGTAAATCAAGTAACAAATACAATAGCATGCAATAGCGTGAAGTGCAAGATCAAACGCTTATAGACTAAAAAATAACTCTTAAATTCTGAAAGGTCATCCACTGAAAGAGGGGAAGTACTTGACCACGCTGTAGGCAATCCAGAAATGGCTTGGAGCCAAAATTGTGGTTCAGCCATCAAAAAGGAAAATACAAATCTAGTCGGTATTGCAGATGAGCTACTCTGAGACAGAAGTAGTATGCCATGCACAGCAACACAGACTCCCTTCTGGAGCATCATGTACAATTCTACTGCCACAGATGAACTACACCTAGAGCAGACACAAAGAGGGTTGTCAAGAGAATGAAAGCAACAGAAAGCTATTCTTACAAGAGGAGGATGAAAACTAGACAAGACAGAGCTCAAAGTCTATTTTAAAAGGACATGGAGGACAAGAGCTAGACAATCAAAATCTGCTTGGGCTGTTATTCCACTATGAGACTTGGCTGGAATTAGAAACTGCAATGTTGTAAACACCAAGCCACCCAGCGGAATAACAGCCACAAACTACATGGCAAGCCATGCATTTTTCCTGGAAACAGCCATACTTTGACATTGCACCTGACACAATCACTTTGTTTATGACACTTTAAGTGCTCTTTTGCATGGCATTACTCACATTCTGAAAGACAAAAGTCTTCAATGGTAGGGGGAAAAACACTCCTTGGCTGGTTTCAGGGGATTAGAGGGAGGAGAGTGCCTTACTGGTCCTCTTGGATGGTAGCTCATCCTTAAGTAGTCAGCTCCCTCTTGACTAGTCCTTTTTTCCCCAGACTCTCTGGACTTGAGTGGAGGGAGCAGAGGAAGCAGAGGAAAAGAACTACATTTGCAAGGAAACAGAAATGAATACATGATGTTTAAAGAAAACTGACTGCATGGTTTCTAATTATGTAAACCATCTTTCAGCACACAGCTGATAGCTTGAAGCCACAGGGCAGGAAGAAATCACTCCATATAAACCTGTCTCAGCTCTTCCAGCAGTTTTCATTGCTGGGCCACAGACAGAAGTGCTCTGAGCTTTGCCAGACTAACTACAGTGCTTTTCAGGAGAGGAAAACATGCACAACAGGTGACTTCATCTGTAGGCTGCCTCTCCAAAAAGCTGGCTTCCCTGTAGGATGGCATGCAGAACAAGTCAATTGCGCTGCAAGGTGAGCTCAGGCTATCACATGGCCTCACAGTCAGCTGATCAACAGAAACCCCTGTGAAGCCCTCTCTCAAAAGCTTTTACACACTGAGTTAGCATCTCAAGGTGAACATAAAGGATTTGCCAGGGTCAGTGCATAATATTAATTAAAAACTGGTCTTGCACCCATTCTAGAAGAAATGCTTTATAGGAACAAGTGTTGCAAGACACATGGTTTAGCCAAGAGCATCCATGACAGTATGACTTAGTTGCTAATATAAACAGGAAGTCTCTTTCCCTCCACACTGAACGACGTTTAGTAAAGATAGCCAATATTGTTACAACTTGAAGGCATGCAAATACCCTCTGTACTTGATCCAAAGCTCATCTAATACAGGTGTTAGCACTAGCAGAATGCAAAAGTCTAGAAGTTTGCATGATTTTTAATTCAGGAACTCAGTAAGACTCACTCACACTGACATAGTCCACAAAAAAAATGCTTTGCAATGATGGTGACTCTACAAGGGTTTGGCAGTTGACTTTGCACAGGCTAGTGCTCATCCATTTTAAATAGTGTTTTAGTTCCAATACTCAAGAACTTCCCGAGGCCAAACCCTTGGGAAGTGCTTGGCAGCCCTAAATCTTATGCTGCAGATGAGGAACATGTATTCAAGATATTCAGCCATGCATGACATTCCCACAGGAGTCAGCAAGATGTGGGTTTTGGAGAAAGAAAAGGCTTCAACAAAAAAATTACAACTTTTCAAAGGTATCTTAACTCAAGTTGTCTCTGCTACCAGCAAGACCAGAATGAGTGCTAATCCATTTGAAAAGGAAAACTGAAAATTTCCAACATCTCTGGCAGCAATGGGAGAGAGAAACTCTCTTACTACTAGCCACACTTCAAACATTGACACACTCACGGCAAAACTACTAGTAGTTGACACAAGTATCAACTCCCTGCCCCGCCTAGCAATCAGGTGCTGCTGCACTGGCTCTTCTCCCTCTGTCTTCAAGACAAAGGAGCCAACAGCACGCAGCTCTGTGCCTGTGCTGACATCTGTATCATGCACAGGCTCCAACTGCTGCTCAGGAAGGGTGAGGGTCTGCCCAAGTCCTACATGCCAGACCCAAGAGGACATCTCAGATACCCCAAGGTGTCTCAGATACTGTTAGAAGCCAATATGATGACAACTGAATCAAACCCAAGGGGACACTGCTCTTTCCAGTGCAGGGACAGGGATCTCCATTACAGTAGCAGTATAATGCACTTCAAATATTCTCCCTGAAAGTTCAGCACTGCTGGAGGAAAATTAATTCCTAGACATGATCAGGTAGGAAAGTGCTGTTTATACTTTAAATAATCCAGAATCCTTACATTGAGAGCAACCTGTAGGGGACACTGCTAAAGTCATTCAGGCTTAAATTTGCACCAAAACCAAAAGCTTTCACGTGGTAAGCATTTAAGTACACATTTCTATTTATCTACACAAACAGCTCCAAGGATTTTTGAAAGAAACAGCTAGCTCTATGCCCAGCACCTTTGTGAGTCCTATGTTTGAACACACAAGCTTGCCTTTCAAAGCTACCCATCTTTAACCCCGTATGTTAGCAGTTAAGATCGCAAGGGACAAGTGTTGTGAGGTGGTCCTGTAAGGAGGTGAGGCTAAGGAGAGATGACTGCTAACAGTCAAGTCACCACATTAGCTAGCTACCAATTATCTGCTAAACTGTATTAACTAGTCAACTGCCAATTGCAGGGTAACCTGAACTTACTTCCAGCTGATTTATAACAATGTGTTAACCTAATATAATCTTGCTTTGTGCTGTGATGGGATAGAAACAAGCATGCAGTCAACATGACTCAGCTGAGCTGTACCATGTTGAACAAAAGCAGTCCAAAGGTCACCCCTTTTTCCGCGTCCCCAACAATCCTTCCTGTAACACTGGGGTGCGGCACCTTGGCAGCATTACCAGTAGTTCACTGTTAACCCCTTCCCCTATCCTGAAGGCAAATACATCAAAAAAAATTAGAAGAGAGCCTAAGAAACCTGTTAACCATGAATCTTTTCTTCCCTCCCTCCCTCTCCCCTCCACGTCCTGTATCTTTGTGGTCATCCTCACAATAGCCCCAGGACTAGTTTACTTAAATTGTATGTAACCTCTCCTAATTAATGTTGGAAAGAGGTGGAGCTGCTGTTGTAACAGCAAGAGGCAGTCTGTCACTAGCCACAAGATTTAAGATAAAAACCTAACAGGCAGAATTCTCCCACACACTCTACCAAGGCCTGACAAAAATCTAAATATAATCAGTTCGAGGAAATGTAAGCTCATGTTACTCTACTCCAAGTGTAATGTTTGCCAATAACATGGAAAACTTAATTGTGTGAGGAGTGAAGACTCATTTATATCATTTAAGCTACTAGGTCTTCATTAGACATTCCTAACCGTTAAGTAAAGCAGCCTGCTTTGTTCCAACCATAACCCATGACTGGAATAGCATATGTTACACTTTTATATTCCAGATAGTCCTGGTTTCAGCTGGGATAGAGTTAATGCTCTTCTTAGTAGCTGGTACAGTGCTGTGGTTTGGATTTAGTGTGAGAATACTGTTGATAACACACTGATGTTTTAGTTGTTGCTAAGTAGCGCTTATCCCAAGTCAAGGATTTTTCAGTTTCCCATGCTGTGCCAGCAAGCAGGTGGGCAAGAAGCTGGGAGGGAGCCTAGCCAGGGCAGCTGACCCGAACTAGCCAAAGGGGTATTCCATACCATGGAACGTCATGCCCAGTATGTAAACAGAGGGGAGTTGGCTGGGAGGCGCAGATTACTGCTCTGGCATTGGTTAGCGGGTGGTGAGCAATTGCATTGTGCATCACTGGTTTTTTTTTTTTCGTTTTTTCCCTTTTTTCCCCTCTTTTTTTTTGTTATATTCCTTTTCGTTACTATTATTATTATATTTCATTATCACTATTGTTACTATTATATTTTACTTTAGTTATTAAACCGTTCTTATCTCACTCCACGAGTTTTACCTTCTTTTCCGGTTCTCCTCCCCATCCCACTGGGAGCAGGGGGGAGTGAGGGAGCGGCTGCATGGTGCTTAGCTGCTGGCTGGGGTTAAACCACGACACAGATAAAGGTCTCCACCTTTCTGTCTTGAAAACCAGTCTTCCTTGACCTTCCCCCTGCCTTCACTTCTGGTGACAACACACTTCTTTCCTCTGTAGATTGCAAGTTTTTCAGTTTCCCATGCTGTGCCAGCAAGCAGGTGGGCAAGAAGCTGGGAGGGAGCCTAGCCAGGGCAGCTGACCTGAACTAGCCAAAGGGGTATTCCATACCATGGAACGTCATGCCCAGTATATAAACTGGGGGGAGTTGGCTGGGAGGCACAGATTACTGCTCTGGCATCGGTTAGCGGGTGGTGAGCAATTGCATTGTGCATCTCCATGATGGAGAGGACTAACTGCTACTGCCTGAACATATGTCTAAGACAGGGGTCAAGAAAAAGCCCGCTGAAAATTAAATGGAAGATCAAAATATGCTTTGGTTGAAAGGTGCTTCACTAGGACCTAGATTCTGACTGCCTAAAACTTTAATCAACTTCCATATGGCGAGGAAAATCAGAATCAGTTTGCTGCTTGCAATGGCATGTTACTAACGCATATCTATTATATCTATACATATTTAATAACAAAAGGTATTTTATTTCTTTTCAGTTCTTCATTCTCTTTCAAGAAAGCCAAGCCAAACAATGCAAATGTGTCATGAACAAGAAGCCACTTGGCTCCAGTTGGGAAAACACCAGGGCTTACTGTTGCTAAAGCATATAACCCCAACACCTGAACTGGTCTCTGACTGGAAGTGGCTCTGACTGCCAGTGTCTTCCCAGGACCCCTGTGTACTGGTACTGAACACTTGGAACAGGGAGATGATCTGTCTGGAGTTTACAGATTTATACTGCGGATAGCTGGGCAATTCATATTCAGCTGTTCCATCCTATCAATAAACTGAGGTTTTTAAAGCTGTTGTTTTTCCCTCTCATTTGCATGCTCTGCTTCCTGGGATAAATCTACTTAGTGCTCCACTACTGCGCTCCAGTATCGCTGTCCACAATACCCACAATTTAACAGGGACAGTTTCAACTCTGAGCTCCTTCTTGTGACTGGTTACAAGCATTACCCAGGTCTGTCACTGCTGAGTATGTGCCAAGCATTAGCTAACTACTTCCCAGCTCTGCAGGAGGGGAGAAAGGACAGGGAAACCCAGCAAGAGCAAGCACAATACCTGCATCCCCTTCTTCACCCTGCAGTCCTGCTTCCACCACATACATGTTTAATGACCTACCTCTCCCCAGTGCACAACAGAAACCAGAAATGGTGAGGCCTAGCATGGGAACCTAGGTAAGCTTTGCTTATTCTTTACGGCTTCCACTTGTGCTTACCTGTCCTCAGCCACTCTAGCTGGGTATTTAAACCCTGAACCCACACAATAGCTCTGCAAAGGATTAAGAAAGGCCACATTTGCTACTGACACAGCTCACACTTACTGTTGCCCAGCCACAGCTTATAGAAGGAAGAACTGTTCTTCCTCCTCAATCTGAGCATCTTATGCTTGAGATGCTTTCACGTGAGCAAAAAAAACAGCTTAGACATATTGTCAGTCTCATCTGCACCTAAATGAATATATTAACTTTTTCCTTCCCAACACATTAGACATAAGGCAGTTTCCTTGCTCAAATTCTCTAGTGCCACACCAGCCACACTCTTCCTGTTTCCTCCAAGAGTCACCCCTGCCTCTTGCACATGGGCTACCACCAGTCATTCCTTCCACACCCTTATGAAGCAACCCAGGTTGTCCATGGCCATCTTTTGCAGTAGTTTTCCACAGCAAGGATGCTGCAAAACTGGCTGAAAGACTGAATCAACCTTTGATTCTTCCTGACAAAGGAGGAAACGGGAAAGAAACAACAAAAAGACAGTGATGGAGGCAAACCCCTCCAACCCCATGAAGACTTCTCCAGACATGAGACAGTGACCGTCCAGACAGAGCATGTACCCATGTGTGTGCAGAACTTTCTCTAGGTAGCTACTGGTACCTAAACCAATCCATCTTAAAACACGCCATAGTGGCTCAATCCAAACAAGAAGAGAAGCAGATATGTAGCACCATTGCAGGTTAACTGGTTAATTTATTCCCTCAGCCTCTTAGGCAGCTCTGACAGCCTCTGCTGAGAATTTGATTTTATTCATTCTTCCATTACCACTTGCTAAGGTCAGGTAATATTCACCCAAACATTCAAAGAGAACTCCTTCAAAGGGAAGCAGGAGGAAGGGGAGAACAGAAGCTTCCCCTCCTGAAGACTAAGACTTGTGAGGGCAGCTAGGAGGGACAGTTACTATATTAAAATTTGAACTTGTTCTCAAGATGCTACTTCCATGCATATAAGGTAGCTGGCAAATCAAACAGAGACCATCAGCACATGGCAATAAACACAAGAGCAGAAATGGGACAGGCATCAAAATTTCTGTCAGGTTCTTAGCTAAACCTCAAGAGGGAATGGGATAAAAAGCCAGAGGCCTGAAAACCTCAGCAGTCCACTTAGCAAGATGGCAAGCAACCAAACATGCCTCCAAAACAACAGGGGAGTATGCAGTGTGATAGTTTTAATCAGTCTGTATTTTCCAATATCTCTGCCAACGTTTCTGAGCACCTGTAGTCAGAACAAGCCTCACCCTTTCTCAAGAAAAAAAGGAAGTACCTCCTCTCAGATTTTTCTCCCTAAGATAGCATGACACACATGCAGAGATATCACACTGGGGAGGAGTTGGGGGAAATCCATGCTACCTCCACTAGGTCAGAAACTGCGCTGATCTAGACAAGACTGTATAGCATCTGGCCTTTCCCCAGACCATTGAAGAGGCTGCTTCAAACTATTGCAGTATGTGCAGCCACAGACTTGCCTTGTCCAGGATAGGGTTGGGATTCCCACCTGGATGTCAGTCTCAGAACAAGGTCAGCATGGAAACACTGTCAACTACATACACAGCCTAACAATCTCATTCCTAGCATCATTCAGAAGAGCTAGTAATGACCAAAGGATTATTAATATTATTCTCATTTTTAACTCTCATGCCCCAAAATGCACAGAGCCAATATGAATTCTCACTGTAACACTAGCTGTGTGGAAAAGGGGAAAACAGCTTGCCTGCTCTTTTATGTCCTTCAGTCTTTCTAGAGGGTGATTACAGAGCTGCAGTCTGACAGACTCACTCTCTCTGGCTTTAAATGGCTGAACTGTTTAGACTGAGTTTACCTCAAACGTATTACTGGTATTAAGAGCAGATATGGAAATAAATCACATCAAAAACTGGAAAACAAGCAACTGAATATAGGCATTACAACATGAAATTGTAAAGTGCCTTTATCTAAAACACTAAACACTCTGCTTTGTCTCCACATACTAGCGAGAGACATGACTTAACCATCTACGGACCAAGTTTAAGTTCCAGCACTTGGAAAATTATCAGACAATGCAAGTGCTACATGCATTTAGTGAAATTAAAAGTAATAAGTTTACAGTGGGTTTTTACACATTATACAATTACTACCTTGCTGCAGGATATGAATGTGACAAACAGCTTTGTAATATTTATGAAAAATATAAAGCAGTTGACTATCCAGCTTTAAATAACAGGACAGTTCTGGGCTGACATCACTCTTACATGTAACTGGAGGCAATTTATCTCCAGCTATGGTAACACTGCAGAAGTCCTCACTTAGCATGGTGCAAAGCCATCAGCAAATGGGTCATAAAAACAAGGATCTCCAAAGAACATAACCTCCTGCACAACCAGCATTGGCCTCTAAGAGACAAGCTACCACATTAGTTAAACCTGGATCACTGTAAGGTACATCTGTTCTGGTCTACCCAACTTGCACTTAGATGACTGCATTACAAAGCTGTAGAGGAAAAGAGAAAGAATAAGCAACAAGCATATCTTTACAGTATCCCCCACAGCATTACTCCCAAAGTGACCAGATCATCAGACTATATCCACTTCTAGTATTTCCATTTTTCTTTTGGACTACAAGTGAAGTAGCAGATCTGGTTTTGGATCCGTACCAGACTGGTATCATACCCACCCTATTTGGTATGGGAAGAAAAAATACCACAGCCTGGTTTCTTATGGGAAAAAGTCTTCCTCAATCACACTTCCTCTGTATTTAACCTCAATAATTTGATGCCACCACATGTTAATGAAAGGGTGATGATATTTACACCCCTCCTGAGAGAAAGGCTGGAGACTGAAGTCAGGTCTTCTAGACACCAGGGAACCCTCATGAGCGAGGTGATCAATGACACAGCCAACACCACTGACCAAAAGTCAGTCGGGTAAAGATCCACACAAACCCAACTACCTCAGTCTCACTGCACACAGCTGGTGTTTTGAGAAGGCAGCAAAAATGCTGACCTTGCCTCTGTGAGCTGTGCTAGCCATCTGGACAGCCAGCCAGCAGGAGCTAGGACAGGCATGGAGGTATTGCTTACTGGCTAAAGCCTGTGGTCCAAGAATTAAGTCTGTTAATCCACTAATAGTTCCTACCTTCTAATTTGGAAGAAAGCCAAGTTCTACTCTCCTGTACAATAGCAGAAGGGAAAGCCATCACAAGGCACCATTCCTTGGCAGCAGGTTCTCAAGAAGCCAGCATCTATGCACCCCAGGCTAGCTGGGGCTGCCAAGTAGCCTGCCTGCACACTGTCTGCTGCCATCTGTAACAGGTCTCACCTGGTGAGATGGCCTCCTTAGCTGCACCTGTCTAGACATCTCTTCAGTAGCAAGCTCTGCAGAAATTTAAAAGACTTCTCAAATCAAAAAGACAAGTTTTACTAGAACCTAAATTAACTCTTTAAGCAGGAAAAGCTAAATGCCTATGCAAAACAACAGGAATAAAACAGATTTATAGACAGGTCTCTCCTAAGAAACTTCTCCCCTTTTGCAGGTTTGATTCTGGTCACTCTAGTGGGTTTCTGGATTGCAGCAATCCCTCCCCCAAAGAAGTTGTTTTTTCCATCACAAGAGGTCTGGCCACCTGCTCCCCAACTCTATAGCATCTCCCTATCAGTGGCAGGCTCCCAGGGGTCTGGCATCCCTTTTGCCACTTATCAGCCAAGCAGAGAGTATCTCCTAAGCATTAGGCTTCATGACCTTGTCCTGTTCCCCTCTTTCTTTTGGGAAAACCAAACTTCATGTCATCCAGGTTGCCTTGATACTGCCCATATTTGTGTACACAATCTAACTCGATCCATTTAAGAGTTTTTAATTCACTGCCCAAATTAAACTACCTGGATGTGGTGTGACCTGCTTGGTAACATAGAAACTGAAACCAGTACCTCTCACAAACAGTCCCATAAGCACTGTAAGATGGCTGAGCCACAAAATAGGGCCCACATGCTCTCCCACAGAAAAAGGGCAGCTGAGAACCAGGGGGTCCCCAAAACCTAGGAAAGTCTGTTTCAAGGAGGGACAGCTGTCATTCAGCCTTCCAAGATGAGGCGACAACATTGATCAGGAATCAAGTCTGAAGGTTCCTGGCTTCCTCAGTGTCACAGCCTCCTTGTCAGACGTGAGACTAGGAGATAGTTACTTAAGTTGAGCAAAATATTCTGTGGCCATATCTCAAAATTATAGGCATTACAAGCAGAATAAGTGGAATTGATTAAGTTGGAGTAGCTCAGATATCAAAATTTTTTTAATGCTTTTGCCCTATAGAACAGCTTGAAAAAATAAAATTTGGTTTAAGTTTGTTTTTTTCTAAGAAAAAATATAGAAGCCTTAAAATTGAAGTAATCTAGCATTGTCAGAATAACCTTGAGCAGAAAAAAAACCCATACTTTTTTGTTCCCAAAGCAAAGTTATTTTTGCTGTTCTTTGAATTGTCAATCTTTTATCTAATATATCCACATTTGAAGCAACTATAATACCCAAGGAAGCCATAATTAAGATAATTAACCTATCATATAAACATAATTAATATTTCTACTTCAATACTCTGAGGAAGAACTAACATGTTGTTACATGATACAAATTTAAAGAGAACTTCAAAAGTAGCAGTTAGTAGGCTATAAAATAAAATAGGAGGCAATTAAAACAGTTAACTCATTGCAGAGACTACTATCACAGAAGAGTATAATTAGTCTGGTTGGGATGGAGTTAATTTTCTTCACAGCAGCCCATATGGTGCTGTGTTTTGGATTTGTGACCAAAACAGTGTTGATAACACACCAATATTTTAGCTATTGCTGAATAGTGTTTGCACAGCAACAAGCCTTTCTGTTTCTCACTCTACTCTTCCCCTCCCTGCCAACAAGCAGGCTAAAGGTAGGCAAAAGATTGGGATGGGTCACAGACAGGACAGCTGACCCAAATTAATCAAAGGGATATTCCACACCACATAACATCATGCTTGGCAAAAAAACCTAGGGGGTAATATTTTCCAAAGTAGTCATTGCACAGAGACTGGCTGAGCATCCCACTGCTTGTGGAAGCTGGTGAGTTACTGCCTTTGCATCACTTGTTGTCCTCCCCCCCACACCCCATCCTGTCTTTAAACTGTCTTGATCTTCACCCATGAGTTTTTCTCGCTTTGGTTCTTCTGATTCTCTCCCACATCCCACTGGGTGGGCCTGAGTCATCAGTTTGGTGGATGATTACTTGCTGGCCAGGGTCAGCTCCCCTCAGAGCCACTCAAGACCAACTTGCCCCTGAAAAACCAAGGAACTGGGAGTCATGCAGGTCAGATTAAAGAAAGTTTAGGATGACTTCGGGCACCAAACCCAAAAACTATAGGCGAGTTGAAAATTTATTGTAATAGCTAGGGATTTCAAGAGCAGAGAACAAAAAGAGCATGTAGTTTTTCCATTACATCAGAAGGCAGCTAGCTGAATGGTTTCTAAACTACCAGGACAAGGATAAAGCAGATAAAGTCAGTGCAGTGACACTACATATTTCTGCATCTGCTTTGACTTTAGGAGATGTGGAACAGAAGATCCTCAGGCTTGTGTTAACTTTTCAGGAAAATGCAAGGTACTTCTGAAAAAAAAGCTGAAACTCAAAGTACCAAACCCCACAAATATGCTCATTTGGGCCCCACAGTCCATGCCTGAGGAGTCCAAGACCTGCAAAAGTGTTCTAAAAATGAAACATTAAATCCTACATCAGAACCAAGCAGACAAGTGGAGCTTGTGACCCAATGGTGCTGACAAACTCAAAAAAACCAGCAGATTAAATTAGACCTATGTATTATGACTCATCTGAATAATTGCCCAGCAAGCTGTGCCTGAAAAAAAAACATCTCAGCATGCAAGAATTTCTACACCTGGGTCAGAGAAGGTGAGGTGTGCTTAGTTGCCTTGCTTTGCAGCAGAACTTGTCAGTGCCTTGAAGAGAAAGCCAGGTGGCAGAGGAAGAGCAGAAAGGAGACAGAACAAATGACAGTTCACAGTACAGCTGCAATGAGCTGCAGAAACAGATTAGTCCAACAACCAACAGATAGAGAACCAAGGTTGAGAAGAAAAGGATAAGCATATTTCATATGCATCAACACAGAGCTGTATGAAGAAGTTTGATGAGTAGATGCTCCCAGAGAACATCTGAGATGCCAAGTCAAATTCTTAAGCTTTTCTGGAGTGAACCACCATTGCCTGCATCTCAAATCTCTTCTATTCCATTTCATTACCTGCTCCCACAATAACTCCTCTCTGGGACAAACCCTGTGAAGGCACAGGAGTTGCCTACGGCCCCTCCTGCTACCTCTGACACATGTGCTGTCTCCCTGACAATCACTGCTTTTCAGCAAGGCTTATCAAGCCCCACAGGAAGCCTTGCCACACAACTGGCACCATGGCTTCCAGCAGCAGGACTCAGTCATTAAGAGTTAGCTCACATACATTATCCAGCCAAAGCACTGTACCACAAACACACACCCGTACAAGGGGTCATCCACATTGTATTCTGCTTTACAACGGTGGGGGTTGGGGGGGGGGGGGGGGAGATGGGGGAGGCATATGCATAATTGGGGGAAACTTAAAGGCTCCAAATGTGCAGAAGCCCTTCGGGACATAATTTAAAAAGTTATTAGTCTGAATGATTCTAGAGGGACATACACGCAGGCTGAGAAGTGCTGTCTCAAATAAGAGACATTTCTTTAATCCAGTTCATGGACAATTTCCTGAGAAGGATGAACAATTTCTTTGACCTTCAACATTTTCAGTGCTATACTGAAACCTACTATATGAGATCAAGGCTTCAAACACATGCAGTCCTGTCAATACTGATTCTGATCACTGATGCAGAGTCTAATGTTTTCCTTCCACCATTCCACCTCTTCCCACTTGTCTACTGGAGACAAGACACTTCCTGGTAATTTAGTTTCATTCCTTTAACATTTATGGTGAGACAAAGCATTAAAGTATGAATCCTACTTCTAAAACTCCAAGGCAATAGAATACCCACCCTTATGGTATCTGAGCACTTAATTGTCCAACCTGTTCTTCCAAGCTTCAGTTACAGATATTCTAAAGCTTCTGTAAATAAACAATCAGGAGCACTTAAACTGTAGTTGGTCACACCTGTGGTGGAGGAGGAATCAGAAGATCCACCAATATCCTTTCAGCTCCAGCTTCTATTATAGGTCTACTCTTTATCTATGAAACCTCATAGTTTTGCTGTCATCTGACTCATGATTCTAAGCATCCGATGAGAGCAACACAGATAACCATTTGATAAACAAGCAAACTCACACATAAAAAACAAAACTTAAAATAATTGAAACAGGACACAGAATCAGCAAGTTTAAACTCTATGAAGCACAAGTATTCCAGCGGCCCTAGAAACAGAAAAGCATTGTGGTTTAAAAATAGGGTGTGATACCAGATAACAGCAGTGATTCACCTGGAAGACAAGGAGAGTACAAAAGCAAGAGACAAGCCAAAACCTGCACTGTAATGACAACACACAGAGTCACAGCCTTAACAGCTCCTTTGGTGCTGGAATGAGAGGTTAAGAACAGGGCAACCCGGCTTTCATGAGAACAAACCATAGGAAAAACTATATCCATCACAGAAGTAAAAGCCACCATGGCTATTTGGTGGCACAAACACAAATGGCTATTACCAGCTTATCTACTGATAGCGATGCACACTGCAGCCATCCACAATCAAATACAGTAAGCCACTTTTTAAATCAGCACAGCTTTTGTAATTTGAACCAAGACATTTATTCACAACCAAGAGTCTGACCATAAAGACTGCAGATGCACAGAAGGAACAATATTGGGAGCAAAGGAATTTCCTGCCACAGTAGAACATGCATATATGTCTCAACCATCATCCACATGCTTATATGTGCAGAATGAGACAGTAACTCCTTATGCAATTGCTAATGTCTATTTGCATACTGTCCCTTTTTTATGAACGACATAACATTTGGTCCCATTCTGCTGGGGTTCATGTTTTCGGGGTCAAGAGATGGATACATACTTAACCTCTACCCAAAAACACAAACATGCATGCTAAACAAACACTTCTACAATTATGAGATGAATTGCATTTTTTCTTAGCTGTTTCCTGCCCCTTCAGTTCCCCCCAGGTATTGCTTCTGATAGTCTAAACCTCTGAGCAGCTGCTACTTTGAACCCAGTTTCATAAAGAAAGACCATTAATGCAGACAGTGTCTGCCAACAAGCTCAACAGGCTCTGAAATTTTAAGAACTTGAAGGGGGGTGGGGGAGTAGGGTAGGAAAAGAGGCTACTGCCCCTATTGAAAGACATTTATGCTTACACCTTGTTAGACACCAGAAACTCCACTAAAGGCAGATGGGTAACTGGGTTTTGCTTTGGTTAGGCTTCCCAAAGAACTACTTATTAACAGAAAACCCCCTACAAACTCACCGAACACAGGCTTCCTTCTTTCTCTAAAGATGACTTCCCAGCAATATTATCCCAATGATTATATTCAGTCTTTAATCAGACCTCCAACCCGAACAGCCCTCTGCAGCCAGAAACTAAGCAGGAGATGTTCAGAACTGTCAGCATGCTGAAGGCCGCGCTGTACTTGGCTCCAACAGCAAGAGCTGGAAAAGGTGATCTTTACAGTCTGGTACCCAAGCAGCACACAGTGCCGCCTCTCTTGCAATTCTTCTTTGAAAGTCTGTACTATCAGAACGGAAAACCCTCTACATTTCTCCCTCAGACAGGACAGAATGGAGGAAAAATATGCTGGCATGAGACAGGGAAACTTGACAGGTTCTCTCCATTATGTTATTGAAAGCTATCTGTCCATCATGTGCAGATTTAAACTACGCTGCTGCCAATGGGTGTGAATACTTGGTGTGCACAGAGCACTAGACACTATTTTTGTGACCAAAAAAATTCCTTGGTTTTCATCAGGGTGCTATTCATCTATTTCAGGATAAGTTAAGGTAGGGCTATCTAGCTAATGATAGGGTCTATCATAGTACCATGTAGACACCTAGTCTTGTCAAGCCTGTTCTTTAAACCCTTGTCTAATTGGGCTAGACAGTTTGTACCACACAGTAATTGTTCATACACTTCCAGTGAGATGACAACTAAGAAGAGCTCTGTACTTTTCAGCAAGTATAAATCACGGCAGACAGAAGGGAGTGAGTAGAGAATACCAAATACATTCCTCGCCCCTTCAGTGCAGCATACCATATAAGCTGAGCTCTTAGTATAGGGCTCATGGGCAATAAAGAGCTAACTGTAACACGATTCAGCAAGGAGCATAAGGCCATGCTTAACTTCAAGTATCTGGTTAGGACCTCGTGGATTCTGTAAGGCTCAGGCAGGAGCTCTCATAGTTCTGTAAATGCCCGACTGAACTCAGACCAAGCAAATGCAAATGTCAAAACCAGATAAGAAATACATCTCAGGGATGACCTTAACTGCAACCTTACACCCTCTCTTGTTTCTCAGGAAAACAGACACAGCACAAGGAGCAAAAATTTACCACTTAAAATATCACCCAGAACAAACCCTGCCATCTCCAGACAAGGTCTAGCTAGGCCAAGCAGCACTTTCATGCCAGTGATCTAGAGTGGACCCTGTATTTCCTTTCCTCTAGTCATAGCCACTGTAGACCACTTTCCTGCAGCAAAGAAAATAAAATAATTCACATTGGTCGGGGATCAAAATATGCACCAAATGCAAGATGCTGCCACCTCCTGATTCAGTAGGGGACTGACCTAGAAAATCCACAAAGCTGTACCGAGTTGTAGCTGGACTGAGTGCATCTAACCACCACTTACTGCTGCCAAAAGGGGACAGTCGCCTTTTCCGTGTTCATCCTGCCTCTTGAAAAGCCATTTCAACTCACATTCTGGAAAGTTATCCAGGAAAGAAAAATGAAACTGTTTTCTTTCAGATTATCAATTTAAATCAGGTCAGTGATGACTATGAGAACTGGGGGCAGCACAACTGAAAGCAAGGGACAGGAGAGATAGAAGAGAAGGTGACCACATCCTGCAGCAGAAATACACTGACCACCTCTGCTATATCATCTAACCTTACTTTAGGTGATTTGAAAAGGCAAGTGATGAAAAATTGTCTATTCTTTAAAGTGGAAGTGGTCAAACAAGGGAAAATTGCAGCAATGATTATGAAATGCAGATTCTTCAGGTCTCTCTGCAAAACCAGAATCAATGAGACCACCCAAAAAACTCAGCTTTGTCCTAACTTGGTTGTCACAGAAGTGACTATTCAACTCTCCAGGGTCAGTCTGTCTCACAACAAGCACTTCCAAAAGCACTTCTCAGGTTTTAGTCAGAAAAATCTCACGCTCCTTGAAACCCAGTACAAACAAATAGATATCACCCTTAACACTATCAGCATGAGAATCACATTACCTAAGGGGAGAAGGGGGAGGAGGAAGAAGCCTGAGGGCAAGAAAACAGGCAACAAACACAAACAGGAACAACGATGGGAAAATGCAGCCAAACCCATATCTTCTGGAAGACAGGGGAAAAACTTGTTGGCTTCCAAGAACTTAAGTTTCCCTTTTTTTTTTCCCCCTCCTGCATCTTATTAACGTACTAATTAAAAATATATTTGAGTAATACCTACAGGGAGTTTCCTGTTTACATAGCAGTAACATCATGAGCCAATAAACTCAGTGGCCTGAAGTACCTGGCCTTGACACACACTCAGTCCAGAATACACTAATTACCTTGTAAACAGGAAGCACACTACTGCCAATGCACCAAGGCACAGAAACAAAAGGCACACAGAAGTTATACTTCTGCATTAGCACCTCCTGCAGCTTACTTAAAGTGCAAATCAGAAATTAAATCAAAACCAAATAATACTTTATGGCTGTGTTTGCCAGCAAGTGTTTGCCAGCAAGTGTTTGCCAGCAAGTGTTTGCCAGCACTCTCTGCAGCTTTCTTTAAAAATCACAATTTTTTTTTTTTTTTTAATAGTAAACATCTTCCATGGGCTGACGTAGCCAAATACTTTCGGGCATTGCAGGGTAGCTTTAGAAAGGCTTTTAGGCATAAGCAGATTAGACCAAGGTAGAGGAAATTTTTGTTATAACTTACACCTCACTGTTGCAGGGTTGTAAGCAGATGACAAGGGTTAGTGTGCATACATTCTGAAAGGTATCAGACTTTATGGGAATCATACAGATGGTAACACCAGCCGAAGGTATGGGTGTATCAGTAGAGACTTATATACCAGGATGCAGCTACATGAACGGCTCCCTGCTGACTTGCATCATAAAAATCTGCCTTTTGAGAAGAGCAGGAGCATTAACAAGTCTTATCCCCCGATCCGGAAGATAAATTCTGAATCAGTGGATTTTGCATTTTAATCTAACTTAGATAGGCTAACCTACTTTACAAAAGTGATATCCCCACCTCATCTTGGTTCTCCACAGTTCCAAGTTATACAGGCTGCAACAGGCCTACAAAGAAATAATTTTCAAAAATATACCTCTTGAGCAGTCAGCAACCATCTCCACTCAGTCCCTCGATAGACACCAGAAGGCCTGGACATAAAAGCAGGCCCAAATCTTGTCTCTAACGTAGGACACAATCATTCTCAGTCATGAGGATGTCTAGTCCTTCCCATTCATTCCTCAAGCGGCCCATCTCCAATACTCAGTCTTCAGAGAATGCCCATCAGCAGTCACTTGCACAAAAAACATGGACAAATGGGCTAACACTAAGATGTTATAAAAACCATTTTTAAATGGAGAACTTCCAAGCAGCTGTTGTAACCTGGTTCTGAAAGGCATTCTGCAGACACCAAGAGAGTTCTTCAACATTCCTTTTAAAACAGGTTTGGGCAATTATCTGTCCCTTAAAATAAAAGTATATCTATCAAACCTCGGGCACAGCAAGAACTAAAAGGAGACCCACTACCAAGATTAGCACCCTTTTTTCCCCGCCTCCTTTCCACTGGGATTTGCTATATTGTAATCTACGTGGGAAGTCACGGCTACCAGCTGCTTTGATGCACAAAGGAGTCTCTCTTACCCTATAATCCTTGAACAAAAGCCCATCAATAACAGAACACAAGAATGGTTAAAGTTGGAAGGGACCTCTGGAGATGGTTTAGTCTCTCTAGAGCCACTACATCCTCGAGAAAAGCATAAGCAGCTATCCTTACCTGCAGACTTCCCCCCCCCAAACACACTACAGTAAAGGTGCTAGACTCATGCTACCAGTATTTGAACTTTGTGCCACATGAAAGGCATGAAACCTACCAAAAGGGCCACACTTGGCTTTAAAGCATAGCCTTCTCCAAAGCTGTCCTGGTGCATCTGCAGATTCAAAGAGAAGCACGGAAACTGACACAAACTGCAGCTCCGTTTAAGTGCCCTTCCATTTAACTCATGTTAACGACACCATCTAGTGGATTATACAGATAGACGATTTTTTTTGATCAGTAACAGAACACCCAGTAAACTAATACCACAGGGTAACTTCTAGTAAAATTGGAGAATGCAGGTATTGCTTATAAATAATGCATGCTAAATAAACTTGTTGTGTGCATGCCAGTTGCTGAAAGGTCACTCCCCAAGCAGCTTACCCAACCGATGTGATAGGAACAGACACAGAAGAATTGTTTCAGTCTTTGACTACAGAATCAAGAGGTGAGGTTACGTGCCAGTAAAACTACTAGTGTCAAGTCCTGCATATTTAATAAAATAAAACTCCAGCGAATGGGTAAAGACTCATGGGATGAGCAAATGTTGAATCAGTTGTATCACTACAGCAATAATAATAACCTTTAATAAGATCAAGAAGCCAATACAAAGTTGAAGAACAGGTATCTATCTCTTTCTGTAAGCTTCACAATCACCTCATCATTTTCACCTGTTCACATAATTCCAACTTCTGTCATCTCTCTGCAGAAATATTTCAGTTCTTCAGGGGATAGTTTTATCCTCTTTTCAGGCTTTGCTTTCACAGTTTCGAAGAGAGATGGACAATACCAACCAGTGCTATACAGCGCCTTTTGTACGCACTCCAGCCTTCATTACTGGAAAGGAAAGGTTCTTCCTCAAGCTAACCAACAGCTATGGTGCTGACTAGACATTTTTACTAACCTGTCCACTCTGTGAGCACAGGCAAACACACTGAATATCATGAGTGAAGCATCCTGGGACTGCATTGTTCTGGAGGGAGAAATTTGAGGCATTGAGCTGACTGATGTAGTGGGTTGACCCTGGCTAGATGCCAGGTGCCCACCAAAGCCGCTCTACCACTCCCCCTCCTCAACTGGACAGGGGGAGAGAAAATAAAATGAAAGGCTCGTGGGTTGAGATAAGGACAAGGAGATCGCTCACCAATTACTGTCACGGGCAAAACAGACTCGACTTGGGGAAAAATTAGTTTAATTTATTGCTAGTCAAATTAGAGCAGGATAATGAGAAATAAAACCAAAGCTTAAAACACCTTCCCCCCACCCCTCCCTTCTTCCCAGGCTTAACTTTACTCCTTATTTTCTCTACCTCCTCCCCCCCAGCGGCACAGGGACAGGGAATGGGGGTTTGGGTCAGTTCATCACACGTTGTTTCTGCCGCTTCTTCCTCCTCAGGGGGAGAAGGACTCACACTCTTCCCCTGCTCCAGCATGGGGTCCCTCCCCAGGGAGACAGTCCTCCATGAACTTCTCCAACATGAGTCCTTCCCACGGGCTACAGTTCTTCACGAACTGCTCCAGCATGGGTCCCATCCACGGGGTGCAGTCCTTCAGGAACAGACTGCTCCAGCGTGGGTCCCCCACGGGGTCACAAGTCCTGCCAGCAAACCTGCTCCAGCGTGGGCTCCTCTCTCCATGGGTCCACTGGTCCACAGGTCCTGCCAGGAGCCTGCTCCAGCGTGGGCTTCCCACGGGGTCACAGCATCCTTTGGGCATCCACCTGCTCCGGCGTGGGGTCCTCCATGGGCTGCAGGTGGATATCTGCTCCACCATGGACCTCCATGGGCTGCAGGGGATATCTGCTCCACCATGGACCTCCATGGGCTGCAGGGGGATATCTGCTCCACCATGGACCTCCATGGGCTGCAGGGGGACAGCCTGCCTCACCATGGTCTTCACCACGGGCTGCAGGGTAATCTCTGTTCTGGTGCTTGGAGCACCTCCTCCCCCTCCTTCTTCACTGACCTTGGTGTCTGCAGAGTTGTTTCTCTCACATATTCTCACTCCGCTCTCTCTGGCTGCAACTGCAACTCCCCTGTAACTTCTTTTCCCTTTCTTAAATACGCTATCACACAGGCACTACCACTGTTGCTGATGGGCTCGGCCTTGGCCAGCAGCAGGTCCGTCTTGGAACCCGCTGGCATTAACTTTATCGGACATAGGCGAAGCTTCTAGCAGCTTCTCACAGAAGCCACCCCTGTAGCCCCCCCTGCTACCAAAACCTTGCCACGCAAACCCAATACAACTGGCTGCACCTATCAGGCTACTCTAATATCTGCAGCCTTAAAACAAGAGTTATCATTTAGTCTACAGCATTGATCACCTTGCTATGCATCTACTCTGGTTAAAAATAAAAAAAAAAAAAAAAAAAAGCAGGTAGAGCTTTTTTAACACTAGCATGCCAGCTGATAGGATTTAAAATACCATAGTGGACAAAACAAGCTCTAACTTGATAACTGCAAGTTACATGCAGCCCTAATAACCTACTGAAGGCCACTCAAGTGGCCAGGCCTCTTCACAAGCTGCCTGAAAGGGTAACTACAATGAGGTGGTAAGTTTTCACCTAGGTTATGGTAAGAAAGAAGCATGCCCTAATCCCAAATTTCTTTAAAAAATAATTTGGATTAATCAAGCACACTTGTTTCATATTTGAATGGATATGTTACAAAATAAGCTGAACATCACCAGGAGCAAGGGAAAAAAAAAATTTGCTTGAGAAAAAAAAAAAAATTCACAGCTAAAGGAAACCTGGGGAATAGCAATACCTAACATCCAGAAGGCATTGGTTACTTTGCCCCACTCAAGACCCACATCAAGAGCTCCAACACCTCACACAGCTGTCACAACACCGCAGGAACACCGAGAGAAGCACGCTTCCCCTCAACTTCCATCACTTTGAGAGGGCAGAAACCTCTTTCCTTCCCTACAGCTCTTTTCCCAGCAGACATAACAGCTCAGGGCCGCGCTCTAAAACGAACCCACCACGCAGTAACACCGCCAACAGACAAAAACGGCGGACTTCTCCTCAGCGCCCAACAGCACTGGGGCGCCGTGCAGCACAACCTTACTCGCGCGCCCTCGCCCGCCCGCCCGCCCTTCCCCCGCGCATGCGCCGCCCGCTCTCTCTCTCCGCCCCCCCCCCGCCCGCGGTGCCCTGTGACGAGCGGACCGTAAACAAAGCGGTGCACTCTGGGAAGAGGGAATCGTTACGTGCAGGAAGAGGGAGCCTCCATCTTAGGCGCTCGGCGCGTCGTGGCGGCGGCGGGATGGCGGCTGATAGCCGGGAGGAAAAAGGTACCCGGTGGTAGGGGTGGAGGCAACGGCTAGGCCCCGGGAAGGGGGGATGGCTCGGGCGGAGGGGCCCCTCCTCCCCGAGCCATCCCCTCTCCCCGCGGCCTGCTTAGTTGCTGGTGCTGGGCCTTCACTCTGGGAGACGTCCGTGAGGAGAGCGGAGGGCCGGTGGGGTCCGGAGGCCCTCTTCGAGGACGGTTTTCGTAGTCTTTAGACGTGGCGTGTGGGGAAACGCTCCCTGCTGTGCGCTGGGGTGCTGGAGGTGATAGGGCCATCGTGCCGTGATGTGGTGCCCCGGCGGCAGTGGGCTCAGGGCAAGGTGACTTGAGCAGTGGGAATAGGAATAAGTTCGTGGGCCATAAGTTTAACATTATTGGCAGCAAGTTACTGGTGGCTATCTTCTCGCAGAAGGTATCTGCTTTTCTTTATTTCTGCTTGGATTTCTAGCCGTATTTTTTGCAGGATTTTCTGCCGAGGGATGTAGTTACTTTAGCAAGCAGAAGCTGACGTTGGAATATTATTTTGATGATTTTTGCTCGGCTTTTTGCAGTCAGTTATGCTTTCTGGGCACTGTGGGTAAATAAGTTTGAGTTAAAGGAATTAAACGTTTCTAGGGTAATGTATATTCACAATTCTTATAGTTGCCTGTCACTATACGCGGAAGCTGAAGTGATCTGCATGTTGTCAATGAGGTTATATGAGTCAGTCCTCACAAAATAGTCCATTTAAGAAGTAAAAGTTTAGATGTAGAAGATTGCTGTTTGGTGCTTAGTGCAGATAATAACAGTGTTATAAAAAAGGTAAAGGATCACAGTGGCATTGTGGTCTGGTTTACATTGTTTTGGATTTCTATGTAATGCATTTCATGTAAAGTTTTTTGCAGGATAGATGTCCATAAAATGTCTTTGTCAGAGTGGCGAAAGTTTGGTGTCTCTAATATTTATTGTGAAACTAGATCATATGGAAAATTCCCACTAGATTTTGTTAGAACTGATAAGTAAAATTATTTTTGGTGCTTGATTCTTAATTGTATTACTGTAAGACTGGTGGGATAGGATATGATCAGGTTGTGTTGAAACAAATATGAGCTGCCACCATGGATGAGCAGTGAAATTGAAATGTTTACTGTTGTCATTTGTAAATTTCTACTCATATAATCATTTATCCAGATGGGCTTTTATTTGGATGTTTGGTTTTTTTCTTTTTTTTTTTTTAATCACTGACAGTGGTCAAGTTATGAGTAGCAGACAAGACATTTTTTTATGTTTTGTATGTTAATTTGCTGTTAGTTTTCTGTCCTATGAAAGGGATGATTCTGACTGAATAGCAGGTGTTAATGCACACTTGTTTGTAACTGAACTTATTTATACTGTAATTGCGACATTATTTTTACGCTCTGTTTGGAAGAGAAATGCTATTTCACTGCTTAAAAAAGTGGAAATAAATCTCGTATACCCTTTTAGTTTGAAATTGCCTGGTCTTATCTCTTCTGTTTGCCATATCAGATTTTTGCTTGGACCCTTCCTTGAATAGATCTAATGCTCATGGCCAGCAGAGGAAAAATGTCCTCCTCAGGTTACTTTCCTGCTGTTTCAGGTGAGTTAAATTTGTTCATGGAAGGATCCAACACACCCCAGAGTCAACAAAAGATGAGTTGCAGGAGACCCCAGTTGGGAGTGTCTGTAATGAAAAGGACTCATTTGGACCTTCCCTCTTCAGCAGTGATGAACTGTAAGAAATCTGTCCTCTACCTTTTTTCTGTTTCTTTTTTTGTGCTTTTCCTGATGCTTATCTTGATCTGCCTGAGATAATTTAGCTCATCAGGTTGAACGCTAACAGTGACAGTTCAGTAAGTGGAATCATCTTGTGGAAATCAGTTGAGCAGTATACCCGATGCAAGTGAGAGACAGGAACTGTGTGTTCATGTTGCCCGTTTTGCATCACCAGGCTGCTAAACAAATCTGGAAATTTATTTTAAAATAAATCAGATGGATATATCTACAGAAGGCGGGGAACTCATCCTGCTCCTGTCTTTTGTGTACTTGTTTAAGGTTCCAAGTATAAATCAGGCCCACCTAACCTGGAAGGGATTTATTAGAGAGTATGTGTCAGACTTGCTTATTCCATTAAATTTTTCTTCTCATTTATTTCTGAACCAGCTGATAGGTGAGTCTGTTAGCACCTCTGAATGCTACTGCAGTAGCTAGGTTAAATGTAGTTTACTCAAGTATGCTGTTGGTTCATCAAAAGGAAAATAAATCTAAGGTTCAATATATGTGATCTGAGATGGGTGATATGTTTAATATTCTAATCGTAGTGCACCTCTTTTTTTATTAGTCTGCAGTAAAAAAATGTTGTGCTCTGAACTTGCCTAGTCTTCCGTGGGGAAGCAGAATGCAAGCCAGGAAATTGCAGCCCATGTTTAGCAGTTGCACAGCCATGAATCTGACTGCTATGTATCTCATCAGTAACAGCAAGAATATTTGCTGTAGATATATAGGTATCTACAAACATAAAGGGCTATTCCCAAGAGAATTACGATGCAGCTTCATGTTATATTTAAATGCCCTCTAACTGTAAACTGACAGGGAAAGGCTTGATCCTCCTCTCTGCACCGCTTCCTTTGCATCAGCTATAGCAGTTGTGCAGTTCAGGGACTACGTCTGCATTCCCCTACCACAGAAAATGTGGAGAAATGCCAGCAGGAAAGCTAGCACACATGCTGACTTCAGATTCAGTAGTATATAGTAGAGATACAATTATAATACTAACTTTTTTTCTGGTGTGGATTGTGTCTTTTTTAATATCGGACTGTAAAACTTCTCTTGTGGCACACCTCAAGATTTTGAGATAGACAAGTTGCCAAATTCTGGAGGACTTAATTTGCTGCCTTATCCCAATTTTGTCCAGTACAGGAGTCCTTACCTGCTGCTTTATAACGTTGTACAATCTGTCTTCTACAGATGCTGTCAGCTAGCTGAATCCTTGGAGTTTCCTCTGTTTCCCTTTTCCTGAATGCAGAAAACAGAATCAATCATAGTAATATAAAGTGGAAAGAGCTAAGAATTCCAGAGCTTAGGAGAAGAAATATAAGATTCCAAAATTAGTACCTTTTCTATTATTTTTCCCTTTGCATGTTTAGGCTTAGTTCACTCTTATTTTTTTAAGTGCTTGGAATATACATCTGCTGTCTTACAGCTGGTGAATCCTTCTTCTACCAGATCCTCTTTGGTTTCAGGCAAAGTGAAACAGAGTCGGAAACAGTGACAAATTTTAAAAGTTGTGTGACCAAGTGTGGTCATTTACTGCTTCTAACATGAATTTTCTTAAACTTTTGCCCTTTTGATCAAGGTGAATTAGTTGTAGTGGTTTTTTTCAGAGCGGCTCAGAATTAATTATGCAGCAAATAAGTACTACTTTCCCCTTCTTCAGTGGGGTGACCTAGCTTATGTTCTTGTTGTTAACTTGGCCTGTTGAGTTTTTTCTACTTGTAGGTGAACCACAAAACTCACCCTTCTAACACAGCAATGACATAAAAAATAGTGGGGCAGGAGGAGAGATAATTTAGGGTACAAGTTCTTCAGGATTTTGAGGAGAGAGGTCACTCCTCTTTGCTTATGGCGCTCAGACTATCTCCCGGTCTCCTTTTTCTCAAATTTTGTACAGGCTTTTTTGTTAAGCTTTCATTTGTAGGTCAGCTTTCCTGCAAGGCTTGTGTGACATGAGGAGCCAACTTGGACCTTGTTCAGAGGCCTAAATGCATCCTGTGACGTATTTGATTTCTTTTATTGGCTTTGCTTGATCCTTCAAACTGAACTTGTGGAAGTAAATCAGTAAGACTTTAATTTTTGCCTTGTGGCAGATCTGTAACCCTAAAGGAAATGTTTGGGTTTGTAAATACTATTTCTACTGTAGATTACATATCCAGACTTTTTATAGTTGTTTTTAACTTTTTGTTTGTTTGTTTTCAGATGGTGAACTGAACGTTCTGGATGACATTCTGACTGATGCTCCTGACCAAGATGATGAGTTGTATAACCCTGACAGTGAGCAAGATAAAAGTGAGAAAAAGGGTAGGTGACTTTGGTAGTGGATATCCTGCAGGAATGTAAATGGTAGAAACCATCTTTCTTATTAAGGTTAAAGTCGTTGAAGTAGCGGCTCTTATAACCTGATTTGAAGAATGAAAGAGTTCCAAAAATCTTTTATTTCATGGACATCTGCTTTTTTACCTGACCTTCCAGGCAAACAGTTAACTAGGTTTCCTTTTGTCTCAAAAGCAGTTGCTGAGTCTGGCTTGTTGTGAATCATTTGCTGTTAGAAAATGACTCTCCTTTTTAGTTCAATGAAGTGAAATGGAAATGGAGCAAGGGGGTCCCAAAGTCTGGTTCCAGCTCAG
The DNA here is from genome assembly GCF_018139145.2 of Gymnogyps californianus. NCBI lineage: Eukaryota > Metazoa > Chordata > Aves > Accipitriformes > Cathartidae > Gymnogyps > Gymnogyps californianus. The sequence goes on along the minus strand of NC_059474.1, from coordinate 60,712,113 downwards.
TTCTTGATTTGGCTTTAGGCCAATCCTGTAAGCGTTTAATTTAGCATTCCCATATATAAAATTTAGAAAACACCTACCAAAGCCTAAAGCATTGCTCTTTTAAAGTAAAATATATGTTTTAGAAGATGAGCTGTTCCTAACAAGCAGTTTTGAGTGTTGTTGCAAAGCCTACAACTGGAAGATGCTACCTATGACTGCAACAGTGGAATTACCCCAAGTAGAGAAAGTACAAGCCTCTGCACTGTTTTTGGTTTGATATACAAAATAACATTGAACTTGATATCCCTTTCTATTTAAGGATCAAAAAGAAAAACTGACAGGATGGAAAACGCTGAAAGCAAGAGACAAAAACCTTCTGTGCATTCATCAAGGCAAATGATGCCAAAGCCTCCTAGTTCATCAGTTAGCAATAACAAGAGAATAGTGAGTACAAAAGGAAAACCAGTATCAGAATACAAGAATGAGGAGTATCAGAGGTCTGATAGAAACAAGCGCCCAGATGGTGATCGAAAGACACGCATGTCAAGCAGTTCCAGGGAACCTTATAAAGGACAACCAGAAAAAACTTGCATGAGGAAGAGGGATATTGACAGAAGGGCGAAATCTTCTACACCAGATGGCTCAGAGGTATTAAATATTCTTGCTGCCTTATAAATAAAGCAATTATATGAGACTTTTATAAGGCACATTCTCTTAGGACTGTGTGTGCATCCTGACAATGTTATATGACTGCTGATTCACTTTTTCTTTAAACGTCAGAGAATCAGGCATGATGTGGATAGAAGACCAAGCAGATCCAGCCATTCTTCTAAAGAAGAGGTGAACTCTGAGGAATATTGTTCAGATCATGAGACTGGCAGTAGTGGTTCCTCTGAACAAGGCAATACAGAGAACGAGGAGGAAGGAATGGAAGAAGAGGAAGATGATGAAGGGGAGGAGGACGAAGAGGTGGAAGAAGATGGGGAGGAGGATGAAGAAGAGTATGAACAGGATGAGAGAGATCAGAAGGAAGGAAATGACTATGACACACGAAGTGAAGCCAGTGATTCTGATTCTGAATCCGCCTCTTTCACAGATGGGTCAGTCAGATCTGGATCTGGTTCAGATGCATCAGGTAGGTAACATCTAGCATGCTAATCTGAAATACCTTGCCATTGAAAGTTTGGCTGCTTTTAAAAATAACCACTGAAATAACCAGTTCCTGACTGTGTCAAACGTAAGCCTTAGTAGCACAAGTCAGTAAGATGTTAATTATGAAATACCATAGGCAAGGAAAAAATGTACTGGAAAGTGGTATTTCCTTACACCAAAACTTATGAATATCAGGATTACCATGCTGAGGATTCATAGTGTTCTTGATTGCTTTGGCCTTGCTGTTCAATGCTTTGAAACGTTAGAATTAGTATTTTCTTAGGTATCTAATGGCTTAGTTTCCCATACAATTCATTTTTAAGCTGGTGTTGAGCTGTTCTGTATTCATCTCGATGAGTGACCAGGTAGACTGGTGTGGTAAAAGCACCGTCTCCCCAGGGAAGGGTAGTTGAATCTTAAATAGTGGCTGCCTTCAGCATAGGAAATCTAAACCTAAGTTGAAATGATTAGCTATTAGGGCAAACTTAGAAGGAGAGAAATGTTTTAAGCAGAAACTGGAAACAAATGCTTCACAGATGTATATTGTAACTGGTCCTGACTTACAGATGTGAAGTGTTAATGACGTAAATACTTTTGGTTTTGGCTGTTCGTTGTTTTTTTTTGTTTGTTTGGTTGTTTTTTTTAAGAAAGCGGTTTGCAATCCTGTTACGATTCCTCTTGTGCATCTTCCTTGTCTGAAGTCTCCATAGGTGATGGAGATATAATGCCTTTTTTGGCTCAGCTCTGCTGTTTGGAATTAGGGAACAGAAAGGTGTAACCTAAAGACAAATGAAGCTGTAATAACTGTTCTAAAAAGCTCCGGAGTATAACATAACACTTTTAAGAGTGGAAATAATTTCTTGTGTGCCACAGCGTTTTGTTTTCATACCTCTTGCCATTTTGCTGAGCTCTGAGTGAATGAGCCCATATCACTATCACAACGCAGTTTGTGCTCTGTGTTGCAAATTTGGCTGAAGGCTGGAGAGAAGAGCTAAACCACCCTTACTAAAACACCTAGGAGATAAATTCTGTCTCTAAACTTTGTACAGAATTACTAGATTTGTGGCGTTTCTCTTCGTTTTGTGAATGAAAAGCTTGAGTAATTAGCATTTGCTTCTTTTGTGTGTGATAGTTTTGGGGCAACAACCACAATTTTCACGTGCAAGCCAAATGCTAACTTCACTATTACAGATGTTTTTCCCATCTCAGTACTTTTTATCTCAATTTTGCCTGCCACATGATGTTTAAAATATTGCTTTTATTTGTTATGGGCTTTTTTTTTAGATGAGAAAAAGAAAGAGAGGAAGAGAGCTAGAGGTATCTCTCCGATTGTTTTTGACAGAAGTGGAAGTTCTGCATCAGAATCGTATGCAGGTATTCTTTCCTTTTATTGCTTGTCATCCTGACTTGCATCAAATCTTAATGTGTAATCTAAAATAAATGTAACTGGCTGTAGAGATTTATGGGGTATGTAGCTTTGTATAATTTGGTATTGACTTCTGGCATGTTGTGTGTGGATACCTTTGGGGGGAAGTAGGCTTTCTTGTTACTTTAATGCTATTCTGTTGCTTAAGTGGAATTTTCACTTTTTTTTTAAACTTGGAAGATGATGATTCAGTGACTAGTTTTCTGAGTAGGAAATTGTTCAAATACTATTTTAAAAAAACAAACTGAAACCAAACAACCCAAAAACAAAACCAAAAAAAACCAAAACAAAACACTCGTGCACATTGAGTAGTATTTTTTGTGTGTGTGGGTGCGCGCCAGAAAGCATAATTTGTCATGAATGAAAATTGTATGTGACAAGGCTGTAGAAATTGTATATTATCTCTATTAAGGCTCAATCTGAACAAATGTACTTTGGCTAAACACAGGTTCAGAAAAGAAGCATGAGAAATTATCATCTTCCGTTCGTGCTGTCCAAAAAGGTATCATTTAAATTTGAATTTTTAATGCATGCCCCATAGTAAGCCATTGTCTCTGTTCATTAAATTACCTGTAAGTAGTAATGTTCCGATATAAATCAGTTTGAGCGCATAATTGTTCTAAGCATAACAAGTAAATCTTGAGCTACTTTTGCATGTGTTGAGAGCGATATGCAAAAAATTCAGTCATTTTGCTCCTTGCAGAGGAGGCAAAGCAAAAAATAAAGTGCTTACATCTGAAAAGAGGAACATTGCAGCATTCTCTATTGGACAACTCATGCTGATATGAATGTTACCCAGTATTTATCCAAAGATTCTTAAGCAAGGAAGTAAGTCCTGTATATCGGAACATCACTGAATCATGCTGATTTTATTTTTTCTTTACCTGAATATCTAAGTTTTAGTTTTGATTTGGTTTCCCCTGGCATTTTGTGCTGTACAGCCTAGACTTCAAGTTTCAAGTTGGGTGGTTGACTGTGATAATACATAGGTAGGAACTGGGTGGGATACAGTGCATTTTGAAGGAAACAAACAACTATCTACACTCAAAGCAACATGTTTGACAACTGTAAATATTTACAGTTCAGCTTATTTGACACTTTGTTTTTTCAGACCAAACAAGTAAACTTAAATACATTCTCCAAGATGCAAGATTCTTTCTCATCAAGAGTAATAACCATGAAAACGTATCACTTGCTAAAGCAAAGGTATGTTGAATTTTCTTCAAACTGATCACTTTGTCAATTTTCAAACACACTCAGCTTACTATAGAAAAGCGTATAGATAGATGCATTTTTTTCTCCATCACTCAGATCTTAGTAGAGGCAAGTATGAAAGCTGCTGCTCCTTGATTCTTCAAGGGTAGCTATTCTGCTTCCACTGTAACCTAGAAAAGTTTTTAGACCATCAGTCATTTGTCTTGATAAGAGTAGGGCTAAAAAGGGGCCTCAAGGTCTGTTTGATAACGTCCTAAGCCAACTTCCATTAGGAATGCTGTGATGGTGTTTTCTCCCTTTCATCAGCACCTGTGTTCATATCGCTGTACTGTGAGGAGGTTCAGAAGGTTGTTTTGGCTTTCATCTAATGCTAAAAAGTAGGTTTTTTCAGTTGATTCAGGGATCTGAAGCCTTATTGCAGAACTGTGTGCCTGGCAGTGCTGGTGTAAGGGAGTTCTTTGGGAGGGATTCCAGTGCACTGGACTTCAGCTGCTGAGGAATGGCACTAGGCCACTCTGGTGGTTTTGTATTTGCATGTGTTATTTGGAACAGCTTGTAGAGAAAATAGCTGATTTGCTGTTACACAATATACACAGAGTAGGTGATTATATTATTGAAGATTTTCTAAAATAGAATAGCATTAAAATGATTAAATGAATCTTAAAATTCCTGAACAGGTTTGGCTCCCCACCCCCCCAGCTTTGGGTCTGATCTGTGCAGTGAACACCATTCTGACTGGTGTTTGCTTTAGCTCTTTAGAGGAGTATATCCTTTCTGTGCCTTATCCACACTTGGGGCTGCAACAGTATCCTTGTTCCTGAAGTTCTTGGAGTGGATGTCTCTCAGTGTATAGGCATCAGTGCTTTGCCACTGCACTTTCATGAAACTGGCTTTTGTGGTGCCAATGTAATAAGTTGTTCTAATTCACAGCAGGTCTTCACAAGCAGCCTAAAGCAATACACATCTGACTGAAGGCTAGTAAAAACACCGAATAGTTCTCTGGTGACTCTAATGAATTGTCAGAGTCAGGCAAGCACTAATCTGAGTGCGGAGTAGGACATGAGAACATACCTTCAATAAAAAAGGAAGGGGAGGAACATTTTCTTTGGTAGATCCTAGATCATGTTCTGAGGCTGAAGTTTGAACATACTAAACCAGCATAAGCTTATCCTCTGAGTTTGCCCAGAGAATGGACTGGGGAGCTGATCTTGCTGATAAGTGATAAGCAAATTGGTATTCTATAGCTCACCTCGGTTGGTACCTTAAAACAGATTGGGTTTTATTGTGCGTGACTACACAATGGCTGGTGAAAGGGAAAAGGTAGGAATTAGGTGGGGATGTGGAAGGCTGAACAAACTGTTTTGAGTTGTCTTGCCAACTTAAAATGTTGGTGTCCTGGTTTCGGCTGGGACAGAGTTAACTCTCTTCTTAGTAGCTGGTACAGTGCTGTGTTTTGGATTTAGTGTGAGAATACTGTTGATAACACACTGATGTTTTAGTTGTTGCTAAGTAGCGCTTATCCTACGTTAAGGATTTTTCAGTTTCCCATGCTGTGCCAGCAAGCAGGTGGGCAAGAAGCTGGGAGGGATCCTAGCCAGGGCAGCTGACCTGAACTAGCCAAAGGGGTATTCCATACCATGGAACGTCATGCCCAGTATATAAACAGGGGGGAGTTGGCCAGGAGGGGTGGATCACTGCTCTGGCATCCGTCAGTGGGTGGTGAGCAATTGCATTGTGCATCACTGGTTTCCCCACCCCCCCCTCCTTTTTTCCCCCCCTTTTCTTTTTTTTGTTATGTTCCTTTTCATTAGTATTATTATTCTATTTCATTATCACTATTGTTAGTATTATATTTTACTTTAGTTATTAAACCATTCTTATTTCAACCCACGAGTTTTACCTTCTTTCCTGATTCTCTTCTGTGTCCCACTGGGAGCGGGGGATTTGGGGGGGGAGTGAGGGACCGGTGGTGTGGTGCTTAGCTGCTGACTGGGTTAAACCACAACAGTTGGTCTGGTGTCTTTCGTGTTTCTGGCCTTTCACTAAAAGAGTTTTAAAGTCTGCAAGCTGTCCTCAACAAATCTGTCATACTAAGAAGGTTACTGAAGTCTACCTGCCCACCTTTCAGTATATATTCTGCTGGTTTTTCATAATTTGTGTGTATTATGTAATACATGAACTCCCAAAGTCACTTAAAACATAAATTAAAGATACTAAAGGCAAAGGTTTTCATGTATCTGTCCTTGATTATAATTACAAATGAAACCTTATAGATGGTCTAAATGCATCTGCAGTGTTCAAAAAAAGATTGAAAAGCCAGTGTTTTAAAAGTTTTATCATGGGGCAGGCTAAAAATATTTTCTGAAGGAACTGAATTTAGCAATACCTTTCTCTTTCCATTATCTTCTATCCCAGAACACCAGTTTGGTCTTGTTTTCTTCATCTGCACTATATACTTCTGTTAGCTAAATAACTTGAGATGAACTCTTACGTTTTGGTGGTGGGCTGGGGCTTGTTTTGTTTTAGGGAGTATGGTCGACACTTCCAGTGAATGAAAAGAAGCTTAATGCTGCATTTAGATCAGCGAGGAGTGTTATTTTGATATTTTCTGTAAGAGAGAGTGGCAAATTCCAAGGTAAGGGAAAGCGAGCTATTATCAAGGTAAGTGAAAGTGAGTTTTATGTGCAATAGCTTTTCTGTTATGTCTTTGTTACAATTCATGTGAAATCCTTTAGGATTTGCAAGACTGTCTTCAGAGTCCCATCATGGAGGATCACCTATACACTGGGTGCTGCCTGCAGGAATGAATGCAAAAATGTTGGGAGGTGTCTTTAAAATTGACTGGATTTGCAGGTAAATAATTGTTCATTTATGTTGCTGTTTAGTAACAAGGCATTATAATACCATTTCTGTGTATTACTCACGCGAGTGCTGACAGCATCCTTTTGAAAACTCGATTCAACCAGAGATCTGTCCTCCAGTGTCCCCAAATCCATGCCTCCATGTTACTGAGCTTGGAACTTGGGTCTGTACCTCACATGCACTACAGAATTTTTTTTTTTTAATGTAGACAATTTAATTAATTTAGAGATTTTTAACACTTGATTGTGTTCATTCACTGATCTCTTGCACTGAAACCAGAAAACTGTATTCTGAAGTCTTTGAATAAAAACAACTGCTCACTTGAATAGACAGCTGTGGATAAAAGGGAAAAAAATCCTGTAAGGACAGATCTGTCTTCATCTGACATCTTGGCATCTGACTGAACAAAGAAAATGCTACTGCTCTAAAATAACATATGAAATAGTACAGATATTTTGCATAATGTATAGGTTGTGAGCAGTATGTTCATTGACTTAACTGAGTATGTCTTACAGGAAAGGTTTTAAACCTCTCTTAAGAAAAAGCTGTATCAGTCCTGTGAGATACATTGCATGGTTATACAAGCACTTTGGGCTGCCAGAAAGACTAAATACAGGGAAGGTGAGACTCCAAATTACAGAAAAATCTAGGTCAGAAAGGTCCTCTGGAAGTTACTGACTCCCACCTCCAGCTCAAAGCGGTTCTAGCTTCGTAGTTAGGTTAGATGCTCAGGGATTTATTTCAGTAGGTACCATGAGCTACCACCTCACATAGAGACTGGTCAGCATATTCAGATGGTGAGATGATAAGCAAGCATGATCTTGATATTGTACAAAGACCAAAAAAAATTTAATAAGATAGGCTGTCATAGTATGGACTATACTAGTTAATATTGGAATAAGTCAAAGTGAAATCTTCAGTTACTAATACTTAATACGTACTAATACATTCATTCAGAGACCTGACAGCGCAAAGGGTAACAAGATTATTTTGTATGAAATGTCCTGCTGTATGCGTGTTAAAATTTTTTTTACAAAAAATGGAGGCAAAACTATAAATGATGCCACTTGCATATTTAGGCGTGAATTGCCGTTCACTAAGTCTGCTCACCTGACCAATCCTTGGAACGAACATAAGCCAGTAAAGATTGGACGCGATGGACAGGTTTGTTAATTTTTTTTTTTCTATAACCCACATCTTCTAGTGCTTGCTTTGAGCTTTGTACAGAAGATTTGGAATCTTTTTAGATCAGATGTTACTTGCAGTAGAGTACTGTGACAAAGGCACTCGGCTTATTTCTAATGTTGCAGAAGGAGGAAACAGAAAACAATACAGTGCCAATTCTGTTGTCATCTTTGTGATAAACAGTGTTTGATACTTCAAAACTATGTGATATTTTGGATTTGAAATGTAATGTGCCTTGCATTGTATAGTGTGCAAACCTATATAGCATCAGTTTTTAAGAACAAGTTCTGGTGTTTCCAGCTGTGGTCTGTGTTGCATTTTTTTTTTAATACTGTATTGCTTAAGGCATAGACTCTACCGTTATAAAGTATATGCTAAGTAAATTTTAAGTGGGGTGGCTCTTTGTCTTGTCAGACATACCAGAGTGCGGGTATGTTGCTGCTGTCATCAAGTAACCCCGCCTTGACTAAAATAACGGGTTCTGCTTTCTTGAGGCAAGATGGGAGTTGCGTAATCCCCATACTGTATGGAAAATGTAGACTGTGCATTATTTTGCCCATAGACATGTTCACTTTGTTGGGTGGCAGAAGTAGAACAATATTTTCAGTCTTGTTTTTAATTTAGTGTGAACTTAAAAAAAAAAAAAAGAAAAAGGATTTCAGTTAACTTTGTTTCTGTTAAATGGTCAAGGTAATAAATTTTTTAATGTTTTGTCCACTTCACTATAGAGTTGCAATCCGGACATGGGTTTCATCTTTTTTTCATAAAATTGCTGTACTGTTAGGTACTGGGCAAGCATTGTCTGATGCTTGCTCTCCCTGCTTTTCAACTTGGGTTATTTCCTGAACTGCTTGTCATTTATCCATTTACATTTTGTGTAACCCTGAATGGATCTCTCCTCTGAGGACGTGTATGCTGAGCTGCTTGCATTTACAACATCCTTTGGGAAGGCGTTCCACAGGCCTGCTAGTCACCAGGTTGAAGAAGCAGGTTTTTTGGATTGTTTTGCACCTGGCTCCTGCTAGCTTCATTTGATGGCCCCGAGTTCTTGTACCAGAAGAGAGAGTCAACAAGTTGATCTCTGTCCCTCTCTCCTCCAAACAACTCGTGGTGTTAGATGCTCCCGTTGTATCCATCTTGTCCCCCATACCCCACATATTCCTCTCTTATTCTAGGCTGGAGACCCGACCTGCTCAGTCATTGCATGTAGGAATTGTTGCGCTCATTCAGTTATCCTTGGTGCCGTGCTTTGAAGCTTTTCCATTTCTACTGTCTCCCTATTTTTTGAGATGCAGGGGTCAGAACTGCACCCAGTATTTAAGATGTGGGTGGAACATGGACTTTCAGTGTGGTATAATGACTATCTCATTCTGTGTTCCTTTCCTAATAATCCTGAACACACGATATGCTTGTTTTGACTGCTGTCAAGCATTGAGCTGGTATTTTCATGGACCTACCTATCATACCCTGAAGAACTCACTTTTGAGTGGTAATAGTCAACTTCATCAGGCCATGGCTTTATATGTGAAGCTCGGATGGATTTTTTTCCTACGTGTGTCACTTTTCTCTCTGTAATAGGTGATCATTTTCTTTGTGATGAAAAACAGTCCTCTGATTTTGTAGCAAAACAGTGATGTGGCCTGTATGTCTCATGGGAAGATATGGTTGCCCCAAGTGTTGGACTATTTTATGAAAATTCTAAGTAGTGCCTAAAGAGTGAAAGGTAATGTAAGTGAATTTTGCTCTGTCTCTAGTGGTACTGAAATCTCTTCAAAGTGTCTCTTTTTTTTTAAATGTATGTTGTCAATGTATTTGGGGAGAGTTTCATTTCTTCAGTTTATAAACCACTACTGAACTTCTAACTAATTCTAGGAAATTGAGCCGGAATGTGGAACCCAACTTTGTCTTCTCTTCCCTCCTGATGAAAGTATTGACTTGTATCAAGTCATTCATAAAATGAGGCACAAGAGAAGAATGCACTCACAACCCCGATCAAGAGGACGGCCATCCCGTCGAGACCCTGTTCGGGACGTGGGAAGGTTAGAAACGTTCTTTGGACTGATAATAGGCACATGTATCAGAATAACGTGATGGAGGAATATGATTCGTCAAAGCTTTCCCTGCGATAAAGAAGAGAGAAAATCCTCAAATCAAGCTGCATGGACAAGTTTGTGGCTTCATTGAGGATTTCACATGGTTCCCCGGTCTGTCATTTTTCAAGAGGAAAATGGGGATCTTTGCTTTTGCAGAAAAAAGCTCTTAAAGTGCTGTCTAGTTTAGACTAGATCATTTATTGAGATAATGCAACGTGTAATGCTAGCTGTAGGTAAGCTTGGCTTGATTATGAGCAGGCTAGATGGAGAGAAGGAAATATTTATATGCCAAAAATGTGTTAATATCTTGTAAAAGCCTTTTCTTTCAGGTGTGTCTCTGGATAAGCCTTATCAAATATGGGACTTTTATAAGGATCACTTAGAATTTTGCAGAAGATGCCGCCTCATTTTGAGGATAAAATATTTAAGTTATTTTGATATTCAAGAGGAGCATTATTGGGACTGTTTCAAATTGTGTCACCGTGATGTGTTAACCCCATTGCCAAATATTCTCTAACATGTAACCACTGAATTCACACATCTTGCTGAGCTTCTGAAAACAGTAGGTTCTTTCCAAAAGGGATCAAGTGGCCCTTGGAGACCCGGCAACAAACCAAAAAGAATGGCTGTTGCTGTGTCTGTATATACAACCTTTCCAGATGCTGGCAGTACCTGTGGACTTAAAGTATTTTTAGAGGATCGACATGGTTATTGATCACTGCTATATGAACTTAACATCATTTTCCAGGAAAAAAGGGGGTATAACTTGTTACAGAATTGGAGAAGTCTTTGCAAAGAACTGATGTTAGTCCTTCTGCCAAACACCTTTTCCCCGTGTAGCCACTTTGCATACAGACTGATGTATGGTTTGGGCTGAAACCTTTGGTTAAGTTTCCTCTTTGTGGAAACATCCTGTGGTAGGTACAGATACCCAACAAGAGTCCCCATTTCCTTGAGCTTAAAAAAAGGACACTGTAACGAGTAGGTAGGAGGAAACCTGGCAGCGCCCCCCTATTTTTGGCTTTAAAGGACTGAACACCAAGATGGCTTTTGAAGTTAAGCTAAGAGGTTTCCAGTGCAATAAAGTGTATACAAGTGAAGGTTTTGCAATGGACTGCAAACTATACATATAACACCACCACACCTTCTCAAGCCTGCCAGGGCCTCCATTTATGTATGTGGCTTACAGCTTAAAGTCAGTAGTTGGACTACTATATGAACTGTTTCTATCATATTTTATACCGGTCGTAAATGCACTCTCAAAACTACAAGAAAGCGGTATGTTTATTCTTTACACCAGCTTTTATTTTCCTTGATCTGATTTTGCTGTAGATGCAACTGCTTTGGTTTTTGGGCTTTTTGCTCATAGTAAAGAATCTGCTTTCATTTTAAAAAGCTTAGTAACTGGGTATGGTGGGCTTTAAAGGCTGAAGTCGGGAAGGGGGAGGAGAAATGACTCTAAAGAGTCATTTAAATAATATAAACTAAAAGCTACATGAGCTTGTTACTCAGCGAGCAAGTTGCACAGTAATTAAGTGATTTAAGAACGTGTTAATTTCTTGTCATAAGGAATTATATTGCTGGGGTGGGGGGAAGGGAATGGATTTGTAGCTGCTTTGTGTTTAGAAACACTGTTATGTTAGAATTGGAGCCTCCCATTAATGTTTATGTACCTTGGTGGAGCAAAATTAGCAGCCAGTTTTCAGTTCTTTATTAAACATAACAGCAACTGGAATGTAACTGTTTCATAATCAAACTTCCTCCCTGAGAGCAAAGTTCTTAAAGATAAAATCTCTTCTGTAAAAGAGCTGTTTGTATAGAAAAGAGCCCCAATTATTTTAATTATTAGGAAGCTTAAGCATTCTTAAATTTTCTGTAAAAGGCACAGATGCATTGCTGGTAAATTGCTTAGAACAGAAATTGTTAAAAATAATATCATTGGCCTACCCAGTTAGAAAAGCTACAGTGAAAGAAGCAATTTCACAAAGCATGCACAGTTTTATTTATAAATGTTATGGAAATAGACCTTTTATAGAATTCTTTACCCCATAGCTATCAAATACAGCAATCTCCATGCCTTCTGACTGTAATGATATATTTTGCCATCTATTTTCACTGTATTTAGTTCTGTAAATTCTTTTGTTATCCCAATAGGTTGTTTCAAAATGTAATGTGGAAAGTGTAACGTTAAAGCCTAAGTCTGTTTTAGACAAACTTGTTACCCTTTGTTTGGTACGAAGGTACAGTTGGGTAGAGTTCCTTCCTTAACTACCAAAGCTCCTGTAGCCAGAAAGTAACAGTGGAGGGTATTTAATCGGACTGTTGTTCCTGATTATTTGAGTTCAAATTTAAAGCTGTAGAACATTTTGAAGCAGATGGAATTCAGAATGATTAAATTGAGATCCTGGGCAGCTCAAGCTATTCTTGAGGTATTCTGCTGTGACGAATGCTCCAAGCAACCTTGTTTAATCTTTGATATCTAATTTGTGTAGGCGTCGACCAGAAGATTATGATATTCATAACAGCAGAAAGAAACCAAGGATTGACTATCCCCCTGAGTTTCACCAAAGACCAGGTTAATATCTTACTATGCAGATTTGTGTGCACCGCTTCACAAGTGTTTTCTCTTTTAGTGTATCCTCATTAATTCAAAAGTAAAATATTGATATGACTGGGATATAAAATGTGACTTGTCCCAAGTGCTGCCTGCTGGTTTAACCCACCTCTCGCAGAAGTCAGTGACACTGTTTCACAGGTTTGAGAGAGCTGAGTTAATCTAGGCTGAGCCCTTTTAAGAGCCTCAGAATTGTGTACATTGTTGTGAATGATCCTCTCAAGCGCTTTGTTGACACAGGCACAAGAATTGGTGTGACCTACTTGTCAATGCACTAATTGTCAAATTAAAATGTTTATCAGAAATTTCCAACTGTGAAAGTCAGCTGAGATTGCCTGACTAGCAGCCTGTGTTTAGAGATGACGGTAGACATTCGGTTATGTTTTCAGAAATGAGGAAGGGAGGGGGAAGTTTCAATACATTTTACAAGATGGTCTAATGATGAGTTTGAGAAAGGAATTTTGTTGTTCTCCAGAGATGTTTGCAGCGGTAATGCAGCAACAACGCTGGTAATATTGCGGATTTTTTTTTTTCTTCAGAAAGCAATTATTAAGAAATTGTCACTTTTAATCTACTGAATCTTGCTTCACTGCTATTAGAAATATGTATTCCATTATTTCAGTAGTAGATTTCTAAATCTTTCTTAAGAATCTGCTTTTATGTGTCCAGCTTGACTGCAAAGCCTGTGTTCTTTGATGCAAAAAGAATGTTGTTGCTGCTCCCTGGCTTTCCAAGACCATTGTTTAGAGTACAGAACAAATTTTTTTAACATAATGAAGCTCGGAAGCATTATTTTATTAGCATAAGCATGTCTGGTGTTTTGCACCATTTTATGAGCTCTTTAAAGTTTACTTCCTGGGATTTACTGAAGCTGTAAGAATTCTTTGTCCTGTGGGGCTTTTCCAGATGTTTTTTAGGTTGTTTTTAATTTTCTGTGTAACGTTATATCCAAAACCTGTTAGGAAATCAGCCTTTAAGAGTTGCCCAGATGAACAAGTTCTACTGAACACACAGTTAGTAAGTAGTAACAGCTATGTGCTGACTGGCAAGGGACAGTACCCTTCAAATTTCTGGGCATTCCCAGTTCGTTTGACTAAAATTCAAGTCTATATTTGCACAGATGCCCCCTTGCGTATTTGTTTGTACCGTGTGCAAGTTCCTGTGGGTATATCTGTATCTTTTTTTTGTTACTACATTATACTATTTTTTCTGTACTGTCTACAAGAAGTTGTAAGTTTTTGAGAGTTATTTTGAAAGCGAGGGTAATGGCAGGTAGAGACAACTTCATAGCTGGCACAAAATGAAAGGACAGTTTCTAATGAGTATATTTTTTAAGACTGTTAACTTGAGATGGTAAATTGAATTAATACTGCTTGATGTTCGAACAGGGTATATAAAGGATCCCAGATATCCTGAAGTAGACAGGTAAGGTGTGTTCATGTTATTCATTTTATGCCCTGGTAACTTGTCTGTATGGATAAATTGGATTTAGTTCTACAAATTTTTATTCCCAACAGACGATTTTCAGGAGTTCGACGAGATGTATTTTTAAATGGGGTAAGTTGGTGCATGCAGACTCTTGGGGAACTTTTTATATTCAGTTTTCTGCGCTTCCAAAGAACACTCATCACAAATGTTAATATTACTGTCTTTCATTTTAGTCCTACAACGATTACGTGAGGGAATTCCACAACATGGGACCACCACCACCATGGCAAGGAATGGTTTGTGTCTTGTTGAATTAAATTTGTCTCTGTAGAATATGGCTTTTTCTGTTCCACTCTAGAGGAGCCTAGCATATTTGGTGTGCACTCAACTCTTCCCTTTTCCTAAAACGTATCTTTGCTGTAACTATGTAAAATTTTTAGGGGAAAAAATTATTTATATCAAGTATTTTGTAGTTTACTTAGCTCTCAGCAATAGTCCAGCATTCTAGTAAGCAGTACGGCAGCAGGAATCTGGCTTGGTTTGAACCTACAAGAAACTGAAAGCTCTGAGGAAATAGCAGAACCCTCCTTTAGCCTACACAATAGAGTGTGATGAAATTTTGTATTGTGCTACGTATTCATAGTAATTGGCTTTCTCTCAAACAGCAAATGCATCAAAGAGGTGGACTTGCTGCAGAGGCTCATGGAATGGGCTGGCATGCTCTAGTGTTGCACAGTGGCTTGCTTTTGGCTATGGCAGTGAAGCATGCAGGAAAGTAGCAGAATGTACTGCACACCGTAACCAAAATAAGTCTTGCTGTATTGCAGTCTCCACTGAAACGCGCTTTTTTCCCAGTCAGATGAGCATATGTGTGAGCACACGTGTCTACAGCCACGTACATTGGAAATTAACTGATAGTTCACTTGTGCAGCGGTGGTTTTGCCATCATGTCAGGAGGAATAGTCATTGTAACTAGTTATTTTGGTTATATTTAGTAATTCTGGCCCTGAGGGTCCTGATTTTGGATAACTGTAATGAGTCTTTTGGCTCTTGTATATACTGTGAGTGAGCAAAAGGCAACGCCAGATGTAGAGATGCTACTATAGCCTCTCATTTTTCTCAGCTGCAACACAACTCTGGTTTGTTGTAACTGAAGGAAGTGAACAAAGTTGTCAGACTGGGAGGAAAATGGTTTTTCAAACACAGCCAAGCCTCCAGAAACTCCCATTTTTTTCTTCCCTCTTCCCCATTCTGCATGCTGTCCAAGTAGTCATCCTAAAATCCAGCACTTCCACCTTCTTCCTTTGTGACAACAATGCAAGCAAAGATGCTTCAGTAATATGGGAAAGAAAGGCCTTGCTGATCGAAGAAATGGAAGAGAACAGCCAAGAGATGTCTTTAAAAAAAAAAAAAAAAAAAATTGCTAGCCTTTTGTCAAATAATTTGTCTTGCAGTGTAAGTTTGTTCATTTAAAATAGGAATATATTCATAAGGAATGGCACTGAAAAGACTCATTTCTGT
Source organism: Gymnogyps californianus (assembly GCF_018139145.2). Taxonomy (NCBI): domain Eukaryota; kingdom Metazoa; phylum Chordata; class Aves; order Accipitriformes; family Cathartidae; genus Gymnogyps; species Gymnogyps californianus. The sequence continues at coordinate 60,696,638 of NC_059474.1, read as the reverse complement.
GAGAGCTCGCTGGTTTGGACAAAATTCACATTCCAGATGCAGAGATGAAAAAAAAAAAAAAACATTTAAGCAGCAGCAGTTTTATGTACAATGTCACTTTGAGGCAGATGTGGAAAAAAGGCATGTTTGAGGCTTGGGGAGGGTGTTGGCCAAATGTCTAAAAAAGCAGTGGTAGAGAAGTAGTAAAGCTTGCCAACTTAATGAAAAATAGTCTGCCATTCAGTTAGGAGGCTGTGATCGAATATATTTAGATGTCATGTTTTCCATCTGAATGAAAGTAACCTCTGCTCTTAATTCCCAGCACTCAGCCTTGTGTGCATTCCTTTGTCTTGAAACACTCAGCAAACTTCCTATAACTTTCTTGTAGCCACCGTATCCAGGTATGGAGCAGCCACCACACCACCCTTACTATCAGCACCATGCACCTCCACCTCAAGCTCACCCTCCATACTCAGGACATCATCCTGTACCACATGAAGCAAGATACAGAGACAAACGAGTAGTAAGTGTCCACAGAGACAGAGGGGGACGCGAGTGTGCAGGCGAGAGTAGGAATTTGAGTACAGATGTAGCCTAACCTGAGATTTGCTGACACTGATACACTGCATTTTTAAGACCTGTGTTAGTTTTCCTTGGAAAGATCAGTTATTTAGATTGAGTAGAGACTTCCAGCATCTTTGAAAAGCCTCTCCCGGGTGATGTGGAAGTGCAGAATTCTCAGAACATACTCTTAAACTGAGGTGTGTGCTTAAAATGGATTCCGGCTGTCTAGCTCTGAAACTTTTCATGCTAAAGCCCAGTTTGAATAAGGACATGCCTGTAACATTGCTTGCACTGATGCACAACAAATCATCAGCAAAAAAGTTTGTGTTTTATAACTTTTTACAGGCACATCAGAAAACAGGGCAGATTGTTAAATAATTTCTGTTAGCTGGCTTTGAAGGCTGCTTAGCTTTCAGGTCTCTTGCTAGTATCTGGAATTTGAACCCCAGCTTCTGCACAGTGAAAGCACAGACATGGTGCTGCCCTGAAGATGAAAGAAGAAACTTGTGCTTATGGATGCTGGATGTAATTTTTTTTTTTTTTTTGTTTTAAATACTGGGCTTTCCCAAGAGTTACGGCCAATCCTATGGATAAGGGAAGGGAGGGGATTTTAATCTGGGAAAGAAAATAAACAGCTGTCCTTTCATCACAGCACGACTACGACATGAGAGTAGACGACTTTCTTCGCCGCACACAAGCAGTTGTCAGTGGTCGGAGAAGCAGGCCTCGGGAGAGGGACCGAGAGCGGGAACGGGACCGTCCTAGAGATAATAGAAGAGACAGAGAACGTGACAGAGGTCGTGATCGGGAAAGGGAGAGAGAGAGGATTTGTGACCGGGACAGAGACAGAGGTGAAAGAGGTAGATACCGAAGATAATCTATCTGGAACCAGTGCTCACTTGAAACAAAAAAAGCTTGTATTTTTTGTGTGTTTACAAGTAGTACATTTTATTTTCAGCTGTCTACTTAAAGTTCGTTGTGTAGAAGGATTTATAATGACCCTCTCTATTCCAAGCATGCAGTGAACTATGAACTGGAAAAACTAAAATCGGCCAAAAATAAAATACGCAAAGCTGACACTCAACTTCGCGTTTCTATTGGAGCAGAATGGGAAACAGCTAAGAATGTAGATATTGATTAATTCTCAATAAGTGTTCATCTACTTAGTGACTTCATTCTAGGTTTTTGAATACTGATGGATAACTGCCATATTTTTTTTTTTGCTTTGATGTTTTCTTCCTGTAGTTTCACATGGTTCAGTGGGAGAATGCTGCTATCAAGTATGCAAATATTGAAGTATGATTTTTTTGACTGTATGGCAGTGTTGTAGCAGCCTTTTTTTTTTCTTTTTTTGTTCCTCCCTTCCCTCCCTGTTTTTTAACCCCATCTGTAAAGTCAAGTGTTTTTTCAGTCTTCAGTAATGAAAGCAATATTAAGAAGGCACTATTGATACCTAATTTTTAACCTTTTTTAAAAATCTTCCCATGTTCAGTAAGATTTTGGTCAATTCTCTTGTCTCGTCTCCTTCCGAAATGTACACATTGCTTGGAATGTTCACAACCTGCGTGTGTGGAACCAGAAAAATATTGCTGTATTCTACATTGCTACCTTTTTTTTTTTTTTTTTTTTTTTATAAAAATAAATTGGTAACTATTGAAATGATTAAAACTCCAGATCGGGTTTCTTGGTCTTCTAAGCTTGCCAGCTTTGATAGATTTTGGCAGTTCTAGGAAAGTATTTGTGTTCAAAAATAGTTTAAAGGTTCTTGTGATAGGTGAAATTGATCCAAAGCCTGAATTTAGGAAAAAGACTGCTGAAATAAAAGGTAATTGCTTTTCTGTTTCCACAGTGAAGTAGTCAACTTATAGCTCCTGCGGCTAACCAGAGTTATTAAGGCCCTACATGTTCAACTTAATCAAATGATGTTCGAGCTGTTGAGAGGCTGTCCTCGGCAATAATCATACCTGTCTCCCAGGAGTGTGTTCATCCTGCAAGATCTAGACCCTCCCCATGTCTTCTTTGTAGTGATTACTGCATCGCTTGTTATTTCTCTTAAATAGGAAATATTTGAATCTAAATGCCAACGGTAAAACTGTGAAAAAAAAAAAGTAAAACTGGTAGTGGAAGTTGTTCAGTTTCTCCAGCAATTTCCTGGTTCTCAAAACTTGTATGAGTAGCACTGCCTCAGTGGACTTCTTCATAACCTTTCTTCAGTGTGTTCTCATGTAACAAGACCAGATTGTAGCATGTGCTTTAAAGACCTCCAACTCCACAGTGCTGAGTGCTGTAGCTGTTTTTATAAACTGCAATATAGGATTGGCCACGGTGTGGCAGTTGTGGAAACACGTGGTGTTTTTAGATCTGGCAATAATTTGGGCTCTGCATATTTTAGTCTACACAGCTACAGTAAACATCTACATGTGCTAAGCAAAAGGTTTGACCTCCAACATGCAAGTATGTTGGGATTTTTTTAAACATTACAAGAAGTTGAACATATGTTTGGGTTTCTCAAAACAGTTTACTGTGCACTGAGAGGTACACCTATTAGCAGTAGGATTAGATCAATCTATTGAATTCAGTACACATACTGTGTCTAATTGGAGAAATGCATCATAGACCACCTTCATTCTTTGATATCTTTCTCTGCTTTATATACAGATTCTAGAAAGAAGAGGGGGGTTTGGGTTTGGTTGATTTTCTTTTTTACTTTTTAAATTCAATACTAGATAAGCGACATTTCTCTGAGTAAGTTACAGAAAAGAAGCACCTCCTTAAAGTGACTGCAGAGCACTTTCTGTGTCCAGCTTTTCCCAGCTATACAGTTTCCTGTGTCCTTTGTTAGCCCCATCTGACCAGTGTCTAAGCAGTATGCTAGGAGGCTTGCTGGCCTTCTGGCAACCAAACTGACAACTCAGCAAATGTTCTGCTTGCAGAAGCTGGGTGATGGGGGCTGTTAAGTGATCAAGCTTGATGGAGCTGTGCCTAGGGACCCAGCTCTATGAACAGTTACAGCAAAACCTTTCAGATCTGGGCCCTGAAGGTTATGTTGTTCCGCTTTCTGTTCACTCTGCATATTTCAATATGCATATTCCTGCATATGATCCCATCATGACTGTAGGAACAGTGTACCAGAAGTTACCATGAGAAGCACTAGTCTTGTTCTAACCCCTCTTTAGTTTTGGAAACAATTCACTTGAGCAATAAATGTTGTAATCTGAAGAGATGTAAGCAGACATTGAAACTATTGACAATGCTAATAAAAAAGTTAATGTAGCACAGGGAATTTTATTATGTAAACAAATATGTTTTCTCAGCCTGTTCTGTTTGAAAACAATTCTGTAGCATCCAGAATACAGCAGATATCAGTTAAAATTGGGGCAGGTTCTTTCTTGAGTAAGCTGGCACAGGAGTGGAATAACCTTACCTAGAACAGGAGGCCTGAACTAGCATCATTTTAGTAGGCTTTCATCAGTAAATGCACCTTGAACAATTTCAGGAGTGCTGCATTTACTACCACTCTTATCTGAGCCAAGAGCAGCATTGTTTTCCCTCCAACTTTTCAGGCAAGGCAAGTGACACTGTTCCCACATGTAATGTTACTACTTTGCAAGTTCCATCTCTAGAGGTTTTCCTGCATTTATCAGTTAGCATGGCTCAGAGGCATTTGGGGGTTAAGATGGGCAAGTTCCTGACAAGTGGTTTTCACACCCCTGTAGAGTAGCAGTTAGAATGATGGCCTGTGCAGCAGGACTCCAGACTGAATGGAAAAGAAATGGTTCTCAGAAAAGTAATTTCTCTGCTGGTTTTAAGACTCTGGTCTCCCCTCAGCCCACAGCTAGTCAGTGCATTTGTAAAAATGTAATGATACAGGCTTCAGTGGCCACTTGCAGCTCCCAGTTTTTCGTGATCTTGGCCATTCAGATGGGCACTTTTTAGGAGCGCGTGATCTTAGCTTCACTGTCCAATCTGGAGAGCGCTGTTCTGACAGGAGAGGCATTTTGGTTGTGAATCATCAAGCCTGGGTGACATTATAGGAGAGGACAGAGTTAAGATAACGTGACTAGTTGCAGATTATGGGACCCACAGTACCATACACGGAAAGGCTGAATTAATGAATTTTAAAAGTTAGAGCAGCAATTACCATTCTAGGGACCATGTGTGATCAGCTAACAGGGTCCCAAGGGATAAAGCAACTATAATTCAATTTTATGTAGGTGAGAAGGAATTTGCTGGCTAAGTAAGCAGCTCTGCCCCACAACAGCTTTTTAGCATGACCCAGTTCAACGGGGTGCTTCATGATATGCCCAGCTTAAGCCATATCCTAATAATTTTATTCACCAAGGAATGTGCATAAATGCCTTGCTGAATCAGCCTAGGAGAAGAAAAAGTGCTGATGGAACAGGATGTCTAGTCTTTCTTCCTCTTTGCAATCCTGCCACATCTCCTGCAGCAAAATAAGCAGCACTTGACAAGAATGAAGACAGCAGTGGCTGTACAGGTGAACAAGAATGCCAGAACATCCAGGCAGTGGTACTGGTACCAGGTGAGATGGTGAGCAGCTGGTCTCAAGTGCTTTGCTCCTTTGTGACGCATGACAAATTCAATCCAGAAGACAGCTCTGTCCAGAGGCTTAACTGGCTGGTCATGGTGTATCTTGGATAACCTTAGAGCATTTTCCTTATAGCTGGGGAAAAAAGAAGAAACCTAGGAGATTTGTCACTGATTCCTGAAACAACCCATTCAGCACCTGGCAGTCCTCTTGAGGAAGGTAGACAGCCCTGCTTTTACTTTCATCAGTGTTATTTAAATATATTTGAAACTGGCCCAATTTACTCCTATCTCCATAAAATTGGCTTATGAACAGTAATAGAGAAAGCCAATCTTTTGCAAAGAAAAGTTATTCAAAATTATTCCAGATACTCCTTTAAAAAAAGCAACATGGAAACATTTGCAGCATTTTCTGTTCCAATATAATATAGTGTGCTAGCTTTGGCTGGGATAGAGCTAATTTTCTTCACAGTAGCTAGTATGGGACTATGTTTTGGATTTGTTCTGGAAACAGTGTTGATAATACAGGGATGTTTTCGTTATTGCTGAGCAGTGCTTACACAGAGTTAAGGCCTTTTCTGCTTCTCCCACTGCCCTGCCAGCAAGTAGGCTGGGGGTGCAGAAGAAGTTGGGAGGGGACACAGCCAGGACAGTGACCCCAACTGACCAAAGGGATATCCTATACCATATGACATCCTGCTCAGCAGTAAAACTAAGGGGGAGGTTGGCGGGGGGGCTGCGTGCACCGGATTTTATCCGGGTCTTTGGATGCCTGGTTGTCATCCAGGTTGTTACAGATCACCTTCACCATGGCTAATTCCCTCAGATACTGGATACCTCCATCAATGTTGGTCCGTTTTCTTCGGGAATTTGCAAGTTTTTCCTTGAAGGGATACCTGTCCTTCACACTTGACAGGAGTCACTGCCAAAGACCGAGGACTCCTGCCTTTTTTCCAATCCCTTTGTCGATGGCCTTATCCTTAGCAAGGGATCCCAGCTGCCAGGCTTCCTTACACTCTGATTCCTGACTGATAGGTAGGGTAACCTAAGGATGTTGATAACTCAGGGGTAGGAGAAAGAATTGTGGCTACAGACAGAGTAGCCATAATACAACTAGAATTGTCACCCAGAGCCTCCAGGGGATTTATACTAGCAGAGAACAAGGAAGGGAGAGAGAGCAGAAAACTGTCTCAGGAGCTGCTCTGGGCTTTCCAAGAACTATTTTTCTCAAAGGGATCATAAAATGCAGTATAAGGAAAATCAAATTACTGATCTCTCCTTTCTGAGAAATGCTGATTCTCAGAAATGAAAGATGGTTTTAATCTGAAATCCAAACTCCGGTTACTCAGTGTTTTTGGTTCCCAGAAGAGCCAGCAGAACTTTTCACATCGGCAGCCCAAGATTTTAATAACCTCATCCTACTGTAAGGCAAGAACAAAACTCACGTGGAATTGTTAATGACTGTATTCAGTGCATCAGCTAGGTCCTGCGTCTTCAGTGTGCTGAAATCCAGCTCAACTGCAGCTCCCTTTGCCCTCATGCGAGCAATGTTGTCGTGCTGGTCGGCAAACATGGGAATCCCAACCATCGGGATCCCGTGGTAGATAGCTTCATAGATCCCGTTGGTCCCACCATGAGTAATAAAGGCCTTTGTCAAGGGATGGCCTGGAACAGGGAAGGAGAGGCATGTGTAACAGCAGTTGTGGCAGACTACATTCACTGGGACACGAGCACTGCAAACTACCTGGGCAAATGCACTGCTAGAGAAGGGAACAGCCCTGACCTCTGGATCAGCATGGGAGCTTGCACGCTTAGCTTTCACACATTCATATTTATTTTAATGCAATGTGTGAATCAGCACGTTCCTCCAGACTGCCCCAGAGTTACTTCAGCCCTTCACTGTTGTGCAGTTCTAGTTTTTACATTGTATCAGGTTCACAACAGCCCCCTACTGTAGCCTTGCTTAGGTCAAGCATTTTGAAGAATGAGCCCTGGAGATGAACTGCAGAGGCCAAATCCATCTCCAGAGTACATACCTACTTTGATATTTACTCCTGCCTACAGGTGGTTCTTAGCCCTTCCAGACAATTGGCAGCAGGCTCTGTAAGACAGAGGCTTTTGCTTTAGAGATCCATCTTTATAGCTAAGCTCAAGTTGCTGTCTTCTTGAGCCACTGCTCCCTACTCCCGTCACAGCCTGGCTGTATCTTCAGTGGTTCTTGTACAGCCACTCACCTTAAAGTCAAAAGCAGGCTAGGAAATTAAGGCTCCAAGAGCAAGCCTCTGCTGCTTAAGCTGCAAAACTAGTTGTAGCCACAAGTGTTATGTGGTTCTTTTGCCTGAATAAGCCATTTTAGTGGAAAAACAAAGAAGGAAACAGTTTTTCCAAGGGTGCAATGCATCCCAGATAGAATGTGTCTCACCAAGCAGGTCATTTTGGGGTATCCAGTCATAAATCCTGGTGTTGGAGCCCAGAGTTTCTGGTTTTTTTCCTTTGTACCGCCAGAGGACCTTGAACAAAGGAAGAAGAAGATAAACATAGTGCATGTGATGTGCCCTTCTGTATTATTACATTTAATGTAGGGCTTTATCTCAAACCCATGTGCCTTTTCCCAGTAATTCAAATAGCTTTGGCTCCAGTTTAGCTCTTTGATTAGTTATTATGTGCTTATTATAAAAATCGCATAGAGTGATTTTTATATTTTGGCCTATGGACACACCTCCATGTCATTTGGTTCAGAGAAGGGGAAATACCAGAGCTCCCCATGAGGTGAGTCAGCAGTCTGCCTCTCTGCAGAGCCCAGCTTCCCAGCTGTGGCACATCCAGCAGAGATGCAGATAAAAAACAGGCCAGTCCAAATGTAAAAGGCTTGCTGAAGGCAACAGGTGACAAAAAGCAAGGCAAGTTGTTTTAGACTCAAAAGGAAATTCACCTTTTGTGGAAGCTGGCTGAGGGCTCTGGCAATCACATTACTTTTCTCATCAGTTAGGTTGTGGACCATCGACCCGAGAGAGAATACCACAATGCCATGTTCCCCTGAGCTCTGAACAAATTCTTCCATTTCCTACGAGAGGCAGAAAACATACTAAGAGTAATTACGCACTGCAGATTACACAGATTTCTGTGAATAGAGAGCATAACCTTTTTAGCTTATCAAGGAGATGGATCGTGGTGTATGAGCACCTCCACTGACAGAAGGGCATTACAGGGCATTACTGGCCCTGTGCAAAACAGATAGTTTTCTCCCCAGGAAGGAGCAGGACAAGTTGAGACAGGTGACAAGCTTTGTCTTCTTGAAAGCAAGTCAAGCAGTTTCAGGACATGTTTCTTTCAGAGCACAAGCAGCAGGAATGGATCCTGGCACTGGCGCGAGAGGGCCATATCCTGTGATACCCTCCCTGGCATAGTCAGTCATGGTTCTGGATTTTCGTGGAATAAATACTTTGCATTTCATAGCTCTGCAGGAGGGGACAGTGCTGAAAACTGACAGGGATTTTCAGCATCCTGATCAGAGATTCGTCGAGTTGCTGCTGTCTCTTTGTTAGTCAGCCAGTTCTCTATTTCTTGCAATACAGCACATGTTGCTAAACAGATTTTCTACAAATCAGACCAATAGGTCTTCCTGTTCCTTTTTTTAGTTAGTGTCATGTGAAATGGAGCAATAGCATCCAAAAGAGAATGGTTATCCATTACCCCCAACTCAACCCCTGCTACAGGGGAGTGGGAAGAGAGTTAGGTGGTTTCTTTTAGTAGACAACTTGCCCTGAAAATACCCTACCTCCTCTAAGGCTCCTACAGGAGTGATAATCTAGACCAGAGCTTGTCGTGTTGCCGTCATCAGTATCTGGGCATTTCAAATTCCACCTGAATATTGCCAGTCACAGCAGAGTGTAGGCTGGAGGTGCTGAGTGTTTTACTCCCTTTAAGATGTCTTAAACTAAGCAACAATAGAAAAAGTGTTCATCACTCGTCTCTTTCTGCAAGTCTTGACTCCGTTTTGTCTAAAGAATTTGTCCCGTCACAGTGCCTTTTTGCATCAGGTATTTCAACGTTATCACGGGCTGCAAGTCTGTATCTTAGAATTAAATCTTACACTTAACTACTCTGAGGTAGCACCTGTTTTTCCTAAAACAAACACTGTATTCCCTCCTGCTGACCTCAGCTATCTTCTTTTAAGACAGCAGGCTGTAAACCCAATCTTCAGTTTGCACAAGTACGGACTACTAAATAGCTCCATGCTCCCCACCGGCAGCAGAGCATCTTCTTCAAGAATGAGCTTTCTCGGGACATGGTTTGAACAGTTGATCAGGGAGAGAAACGGGGAGTTCGTGTTCTGCTGGGCAACCAACCAACCAACGACTGAACAAAGCTGGGATACCTGTGGTAATGGCTTTGCAGGCTGGCAATGAAGTCCTCCAACGAACTCAAAGTTGGGCAGGAAAGGACGTGGAAATTCAAAATCCCAGTATGTTCTGATTAACCATATCTCTGCTTTTCCCATTGTCTCACACAGGGTTGTAGGCCTTCCTATGGACAAGGTACAAGAGGTTTACAACACGCACGAGAGCGGTCTTGTTTGCTGTAGATTGTGAAATAGGAGCCTTACCTTTGTCTTTTGGCACTCTCACTCAGTGTAGTCTATCAAATTGTGCATGAAATGAAAACATGGACAAATCCGGACCTATTCCTTGCCCTGTCCTGTGTTCGGCCTTGACAGGTTGCCACAAACAAGGCAATACAATCTTTAAAAGGATTTTGAACCTTCAGGATGAATTTAGAGCAGTACAAGAGGAAGTGGGAAGCATTTCATTTCTGTGATACAGAAATGCAATTCTTGTACCGCTGAAAGACTTCATTACCTGTGCTGGTAATAAAAACACACTTTGGGGAAGAGAACAATCACAGAAAATTTAGTTCCAAATAAAATGAATCGCAAAGTGATGATCACCAGTCAGGGAGGAGGAAAGTTTTTAAACAAAGTTGTGTGGCGTTTTTCAAATCGTGACTCAGTCAGTGGCTGCTCAGACTACAATAAAAGACAGGTACAGCCATCCCTAGTTCTCTTGTGGACTGGGTCAGCTCCTTCTGACACATATTGGGAAAATTTGGCCAAATCCATAGATGCTTTGAATGTCATTTTATGCAAAATCCAATGTCTCTAGAAATCCATCTATAGAAAAAAATCCAATGGGTAAAACTGTTTTATAGCTTCCCATTTGGAAAAATAGATATTCTCAGGTATATGTTGCAAGTTGTCTTTGCAGTATTTTCCCCACAAAGTGGAACTCGGGAGTAAAAGGGTTAGAAGTGTTGGTAAGTGATTGTCCAGAGTCAGCCTAATGCAAGCAGGAACCAAGCAAAATAAGCAGCAAGATAAAAATTATCTGTAGGGCATCTTCTTATAGTACTTGATCAGTGTTACAATTTACACCAGTAATTTTTTTTTATTTTACTTTAAGTAAAGAGCAATGAGTCAGTTACAAAGTTACTGGAATGAAAATTAAGCCTGCATTACAAGTAGAGTGATATAAAGGTGTAATTAAGTCTTATTTGGTATTAAAAAAAAAAAATCCAGGGAAGAGGGACTAGTTTGCAGAGCACAGAGACGTTCTTGGGAAATGCAGGAAGAGATTGGAGGGCAACAGAATAGATGCCCTTGTGCTTGCTGTTCGCTTGTTATCTGCCTAAATATAGATATTCTGTACAAGATTCAAAGTCCATTGAACTAAAAGGTCTCTTTAATAGACTTTGAATCAAGCCTGCGTTGTACTAGATCGGAAAAAAAATTTCAGGTATGTATGTAGTTTAAGGAGGCTGTTTCAAACTCTGAATGGTGGGTGAAACGGAAAGGTGGCAGTTATGTTCTTAGCATTTATTATTGGAGAACACGAACTCACACTTAGCATCCTGTACTATGCAGGGTTGCAAGATGATACCTCCAGACGATGCATGCAATGTGAATGAAGGGTACTTTTTTGCTCTGCAGTTGTCCAGAGACAGCTGGTATTCCTAGTTACAACAGGGTTAACTCCATCCCTGTGTTGTCAATGGAGCTGTCTCCAGTGCCTTACACTTAGTTAAGGAATGATTTTGCCCTCCAGCCTTTATCTACTACCATCTTAATTGTAGAAGTGCCTGTCATCAAGATGAAGAGGCAACAACTGTCCTCTGAAGGCACTAAAATGGGCATACAGCTCGCTGCAAGAGCTCACGAGCAGTATCATCATTGACAAAAATAAGAACTATGTGCTCTAAAGATCCTCAAGAGGAACTAGAGCAAAACTGCACTGGTGTCTGTTAGACTAGACCAGACCTAAAAGGGAAAGCACAGCCTCCATGTGACCAAAATGGGATTACCATCTCTGCTGGCTGTTGAGAAAGAGCATTTTGAGACAACAGCATTGAGCTCCCAAAACATTCAAAAGGCACAACCTATGCAAGAGGAGAAACCACTCAACAGCTGCCTTACCTAAGACATTACTGTAGTACCCATCCCATTTGTCTTGCAAAAACTTCGAGAAAAATAAATCCGTGTAAAAGTAAAAGAGGAAGTTCTGTAGTCTTTCCACGAAGGACATCTGGTCTGTCAGCCCTGTTGTGCTAGCAGGCACATAAGAAGGTGGGGATGGGAGCCCACCGCACAGCTTCTCTAGCACATTCCCATCAGAGAAGCGGAAGCTGTAGACAAAAGGGATTGCTAGGATTTCTGCTACGAGCTCTCCACCTACAGACAGAGGGTCAGCGATCAGAACATCAAACTTGGTCTGCTGCAACTTTGCTATCAGCTGAGGATTCATCACCAAGGTGTCACAGGTCTGCTTTGACATATTGGTAAAGACCTCCAGGTCCTCTTTCATCCTCCACATGATCTCCCAGGGGTAGAGATTAGAGACCTCATTCATCCAGAAATTGAGGAAGTCCTCCATGATAGCATGCAGGGTCTTCTGGGTAAAGGGGACTTGCAGGACCTCAAAGGTGAAGGGGGAGGAGGTGTCTTGGTAGTTGATGAGCAGATTGCTTGAGGGCACCAGCACAGTCACTTCGTGACCCCGGAGAACGAGCTCTTCCAGCAGCACTTTCACATTGATCCAGTGACTTGCATCGGTGGGCCAGACCACCACCTTCCCACAAAAGCCAGTGCTCCAGCAGCATGCATAGGCCCAGAGCAGCCAGGGGAACCTTCGCCCCATCATCTCAGCAGTCCATGTACAACTCCAGTCTGACTGAGCTGGAAGCAGTTCACCACTCCAGTGTGCAAACGCTTTACAGCCAGCCAATAAAAGTGAGATCCACTTGGTGCCAAGCTTGGCAAGAAGGCATGTCAGAACACACAACACCACTTATGGGAGAACTGGGCAAGCAGCAAATCCCGTTCTGGAGTCTCCTGCAGAGCCACAGCTGATCTCGAAATGACAGCAACTCCTGTTTCTGCTCACCACAAAGTGCATTTTTCAGCATGTGAGGACCAGGAGCCCTTTCCCTGTGTTATGGTTTAATTTTGATAGGCAGCGAAGCACCACAGAGCTTCTCACTCCCCCGCAGTAGGAGGGGAAAAGGAAGGGCAAAAGTTAGAAAACTCTTGGGTTGAGATAGAGACAGCTTAATAAGCGAAAGCCAAAAATAAAACCAAGGAAAACGATGCAAAAAGAACAATTGCTCACGACCAGCTAACCAATGCCCAGCCAGTGCCTGAGCAACAGCAGTCCTGGCAAACTTCCCCCTCACTCAGCTGCTTTTTGCTGAGCACATCACCATGTGGTATGGGATATCCCTTTGGTCAGCTGGGGTCAGCCGTCCCGGCTGTGTCCCCTCCCAACTTTTTGTGCAACCCCAGCCTACTGAGGAGCAGCGTGAGAAGCAGAAAACGCCTTGATGCTGTGTAAGCACTGCTCAGCAATAACTAAAGCATCCCTGTGTTATCAACACTATTTTCATCACAAATCCAAAATATAGCCCCATGCAAGCTACTATGAAGAAAATTAACTCTATTCCAGCCAAAATCAGTATACCCTCATACCAGATCTTCAAGGTGAAGATCCACATTCCTATACTAAGCAGGAACTCAGGCTAGGGAAAGCACATGAGTAGCCCATGGAACTTTTTTGACAGCTACAAGATGAACCACATCTTATCACTTGACTACAGCCTAGATTTGCTTCTTTGCCCTTTAAGAACCAACTTATCTGTAAAGCTGGTTATAATTTTTGTCTCCTCATTTACTAGGTGCAAAATGTCCTGCAGTGATTCACAACTAGTCCACAGGGTGCTCTAGTTCTTGTCCTCTCTGTAACCAGATGCTGTGGACACACAGCACTGCCGCTGGAAGGACACAGTCCTGGTAGAGATTACTCCAGCGTCAGGCCACCCCAGGAGAGAAACAGGAGGAGAGGAGGAGCACAGGTTTTGCTCACCTTACTGCTTCAGTGCCTTCTCTTGGGAAGATGCTACAAACTGGCATCAGTGTATCCATATCATGTAGTCCAGGACAAATACTGCCAAGACAAGAGACCTGACTTCTCTTGACTGTATCCTGCAGATGTAGTGGAGATGCTTGGTGCTACTGATGTGTTCAAGGAAAAGAACAGGCAGCTGCTCTCTCCTGAGTAGAGGGCAAATGAGGCTCAGACTGAGCACTCCTCCAGGAGCTCAGCACCACCACATGAGCTTCCCTCACTAGACTGACAGTGGAGCAAGCAGTCTTTGTTCATGCATCAACCTCATCACTTGAAAAAGCCTTTAGGTAGCTCTAGGAAAGCAGCTAGAATAATAAGAACCCTGAAGAAGATTTTCCAAGGAGAAAGAGAAGGTGCGTGCATACACAGCAGTTGCTGGGACGTTGCCCCATTTCTCTGAGATGCTTGCCCCTTCCTTTCACACCTCCTTCAGGACTGGATACACTCCAGGTCAAAGCATATCACAGACAGAGTAGAGAACAGCTAAGCTAACACAGCTAACAAAACAGGTATTGCACATGGAGCCTTAAATGCTAAACCCCACATTTAACAATAGAAAAGGCAACACAAGATCCAAGCAGCTCTAAGGCTTACACAACAGGAGATCAACAAACCATGCTTCTGCCAGCACGAGATTTTCTAGTCTCTGTCAAACATGATAAGCAACACAAGTAAACACACAGCTAGGTACTCTAATAGTAGGATATCTTAACAACTTAGCTGTCTTAGCAGAATTACACCCTACTAGTGAAATATAAACACTTAGAGTCTCATATTGAAATAATATCCATTTTATCTGCCTACCAACAATGCGTGTATGTTTGCCCTGTTTCCTTTTAAGCATTGCAATAATCACTTAGAGCAAAAATGTGAAAATAATTATGCAACTATTATTTAAAAAAGAAAAAACCTTATGAATACATACCACTATCTTCTAATATTTCTTTCAGACACTTTCAGAAAAGCAACCCTGTCTCTGCTGAGGGCGTTTTATCACTGCAGATTGGGGCTCAGCTGCTCTCCCAAGGCTTTCAAAGACCGGAGGAGGCCATTATCTCTCATTTTGAGATAAGCTAGCAAGCAAGAAGGGTGCTAGGGGAAAAAAGGTAGTGTTGTATAGCTTTCCAAAATCTTTTTTTATTTCTACTTTAAAAGGTTTAATTCAGTACTAGTGTTTGGTGGGTATATAGTAGTAGTTTGCTGTTCTTGGTGTTTGTCATGATTCATCTGTGAATATGACTGATGAGCTCTGTTTCAAGTGGCTTTAGCACTGTTTTACCTATCCTAGAAGTTCCTGTACAGAGTTAGCTGTACTAGTGTAGCAGGTCAGGATTAACAGGTAACGTTTGTACTTGCCTGGATTGTTTGACTTGACACAGGAATTCTGGAGGAAGAGGAGTGAGTTCAGGGCTGTCTTGCTCCTAATTTGTGCCTTAACCTCTAAAGCTCTGGGTATTTACTCTTGTGTGTACAGCAGATGTAATTTCTGGAAGTAAGAGCAGCCTTACCTAAAACATCACTGTAGTATTGATCCCAGCTTCCCCAGAGAAGGTAATGATATATGATATCCTGCACAGTATAGGTGAAGATGTTTTTTAGCCTTTCCAGGAAGGACATCCTATCTGTTCGGCAGCTTAAGGTGGCTGGTACGTAGGAAGGAGGTGCTGGGAGTGTCCCACAGAGCCGCTCCACCGTGTTGCCTATGGAGAACCGGATGGTGTACACGAAGGGGATACCCAGCTTCTCAGCAAACAGCTCCCCACTGGGTGCCAGTGGGTCTGCCAAGAGGACATCGAAGGTGGATGCCCTCAGTCTCTCCAGCAGCGCCTCATTCTTCAGGACTTCATCACAAATGATTTTGGTTATGTTCACCAGCTTGTACACCAGTTGAGCTATCTTGTAAAGACTTTCCCAGACAGGTAGCGCTCTCTCCTGGTAAAACCAAAAATAGAAAGCTTCTTCCAGTACAGTAGCCATCTCCTTTTTGGTGATCGGTACCTCAACCACCTCAAACTGGAAGGGTGAGGGCTGCGTGGGGTTGAGAATGAGGAAGCACGAAGGCAGCAGCACGGTCACCTCATGGCCCCGGACCACAAGCTCCTGGAGTATGTACTCCATGTTCAGCCAGTGGCTGTTGTCAGCTGGCCAGACCAACACCTTCCCTCCAGACCCCCAGCCCAACACAGCCAGCAGCCACAGCACTGCCACCTCCTTCCCAGCCATAGCCTGCCCTGCGTGGCAATGCCCTCGTGGCCTTCCTTCACCGGGAGCAGCAGCACTCCCCAGCTGGGCTGGGCATGCGTGACACTGCCTTGCTCCGGAGGGCAGGAAGCCAAGGTAGCTGGGGTGAAATCCTGTCCTGGATAATGGCATGTTTTCCTGGGGGAGAAGATGACTGGGAGCAGCTGGCACCATCTGGTAGTAGATAGCTTGCTGAAGCTGGAAGATGTGCTTCCTCTGGAGCAGCGGGGAGAGCTGTCGGCCCCCGGGGGCTCAGTCCGGTGAGGATTGTGTCCTGTTGGTCATCCTGGCCCTCCTGCCTAACTACAATCTCTGTGTTATTTGTTTGGTAGAAGAGGTGACTTCATTGTTCTGGCTCAGAAGCACAGCTAGGTATGCGGCGAAGGTGTTCACCCACTGTGTGGGCACCCTTTTGCTTTATAAAGCCACTGAGCGTCCGTTTACAGTGCACTTAAGGTGGTGATCCAGGGCTGCAGCTAAAAAGTTGCGTCTCGAAGTGGATGAAACTACATGGCAAGTGACTCCAGTGTCAGAGTAAGACTGTCCTCATGTGAACTTCCTTCTTCCAGAGCATGCATCACAGGAGGCCAGAGGTGGTAGGTGATGGTGTGGGCTGTCCTGCCTGCCACTAGGTGCCAATTATGCACTATTAAGTTGAACCAGAAAATCTGTTAAACAGTTTTATTTATGGTCACCCTTCTGATGTGCAATTAAGAAATAATATAAGTCCTCTTCACTGTGCTAAAAATCATCATTACTGGGCTTCTGCCCATCTCCGTTACGCAATGTTTTCCTAAAGTTGTTGTGCAAGGCTTTTGCTACAGCTTCCATGCTGTCTAGAGCATCCTTTCCAGGATGAAAATGAGAGTGATGGAAGCAGTTGGGCTGTGAGAAGCCAAGCTGAGATACCTCATCTGCTGCACACATGACAACAGTTTGGTGTATTTGTGGAGTCCTGCAGCATGCAGGTATTTGCAGACAATTGAACTCTGAGAGATTTGCAAGTGCTCTTTTTCATGAGCTCAATGTGAGGTTAGTAAAAATGGCATGTTGATCACATGATTAATACTTGAATAAACATATTTTTCTACATATTCACTCAAAACAGTCCAGAAGAAAAGCCTGCAGAGGAAGACTTGTTGCTTTCACTGTTTGCTTGTGGGTGGAGGGAATGTTTTAAATAAAACTTGGTTTGTGCAGAGAGGATTGGTTTTATATGACCAGTGACGTAAGTGAAGTCTCTATTACAAAGCCACAATGCATTTCAGTATTGCTACTGAGGGTGGCAGCGTTGGCTCGTAATTCACCAGCTCCCCCCTCCTTGTTATGATACTCTGGATTAGGAAAACAGCTCTGTTCCTGGTTGCTTTCTGTGCAAGCAGTCATTGGAGGGAGTGATGTGTGAGCTGAGCTCCCTTGCTGAGGGCCCTATATGGTGTGGAAGTTGTTTCAACCTCCATATTAAAAATAATTATGGCAAAAGTCAAATCCCTCAGTTGGGATGACCACTGATCCCTGTCTCAATGCAATGGCATAGCAGCACAGCACCCTGACAGGGGAGTGAGTGCAACTGATGGGCCCTGGTGGCTCATGCCCTTTTCCACGTAGGGACATAATGACAAACTTCTTGCTGACCTCTCTCAGACCTTGACTTTGCAACCCTGCCAGGTTCCTAGCTCTGCAGGTCGTAAGGTGGGAGGCTGTGTAATGAGAAGTGAAGTAGCAGAAGGCTTACCTAAGACCTTGCTATAGTAGATATCCCATTCTCCCCAGTAGCTCTGGAAAATGTAGTCTTGCAGGTGGTAAGACATGATGTTTTTTATTCTCTCGCCAAAGGACATGCAGTCAGTGAGCTCGGACAGGGCTGCGGGTGTGTAGGACGGTGGGGCTGGGATCTTGCCGCAGTGCCTCTCCAGGGTGGAGGCCGGGGAGAAGCGCAGCGAGTAGATGAAGGGGACAGCCAGCTTGAGAGCCAGGAGGTCCCCGCAGAGGGTCACTGGGTCTGACAGCAGCAGGTCATAGCTAGACCCCTGCAGGCGGGCCATCAGCTCTCGGTTGGTTAGCACTGCGTCACACATTAGCCTATTCATCTGCTGCCATTTTTTGGACAGTTTTCCCAGCTCCTTGTAAAACTGCCAGAAGGTCAAGATGGTTGGCCTGTTATTCAGCCACAGTGCCACTAAATCCTCAATCGTGTTCTCAACGGTGTCTTTCTTGAAGGGCACATTATAGACCTCAAACTTCTCCGTGGCCTCAGCCCTGGGTTTAATGAAGAGGGAAGCGTTGGATACCAGGATGGTAACACCGTGCCTGCGGCGGATGAGCTCCTGTATAACTACCTTCACGTTCAGCCAGTGGCTGCCTTCCGTTGGCCAGACCAACACATTCCCGCAGAAGACAGGCCCTAGAAGAGCGACCTGAAAAAGGAGCAGCTGGAGGTATTTCTTAGAGCCAGTGGCTTTTGTGGCCATGGCAGGCTTAAGGGCTAGATAGCCGGGGAGTTTTCCCTTCCAGTTGGGAGTGCTGCACCTCTGTGTTGTGTTTGATGGCTCTTCATTAGCACTCTTAGCAAAAGCAAGAGTTTGCTGTTGCACAGGTGGGTCCTTTAAAACCCATGTTTGGTCTCAGGTCTGCAAAGACAGAAGAGGATGTTTGGTGATTCACTTTTCCGTTTCTGCCTTCTACCCTGTTAGTTTCCCCCTGAGGGAGCTCCTTTCCCCGGTTAGCAGGGTGGCAGCAATCCTCACTGCTGTCAAAGGTCTGCCTTCAAGCTACTCCCTTTGCACAAGAAGAATTTAATCCTTTTTTTTTTTTTACACCTTTTGTAGTTTTTCTGAGGCATCCTTACCATGAAATAAAAGCAAATAACAGGGGATCTCTTCTAGCTGTGTAATTACTGTATCAGTGAATGCTGACAGATTTATTATAAGTATTAGCAAATAAGTGGCACAGCTGCCAACACTGGAGAAATACTGAGATTTGCTGGAGAATGTATGACCACATCTGATTTTAAAATGCCTGTTTTCAATTGCAACAGCTGTGGTATCTGTATACTGTAATGTTTCTATTACTTATGGCAGCAAACCTACCTGTACTTAAAGATATATTTCTCTTATTCTGAGAGTTTCCCAGCTTTCTCCACCTTTCTTTCCAGAAGCAGCACAGGGGCTTGCCTAGCCGACAGGCAGCAGTGCTACAGGGAGTGCTTGCTTGAAGATATTGCTAGTCTTGGGGCAAGAGCCCTGGGCAACACAAGGTGGAGGGACACCTATGATGGGACTAGCAGTGGCAAATTATACCGTAGGCATCCTTAAGCCTCCTCAACCCTTCTACAGCCATGTCCCTGTTGGTAAATAGTATGAATTACTGGCAGTCATGCCCCAGGCCCTGCGGAGAGCTGCTGCCTCTCCAGGCTTCACTGTTAATTCAAGTTGGTGCATCTTTACAGAGGAAGAAACTGCAAGTGAGCCAGTCCTCTGGATGCCAGCTCTGATACTCAAACAAATCACTTGTGTTGCTGCCATGAACTAGCGATGCCAGAGACACGCCAAGGAAGGAGAGGCCACAGGGTACATTTAAGCGGCTGACTTGGAAGCGGCATCCTTTTTCAGGGTGAGATGTTAGAAGTGCTGATGTTTCCCATGCTGAGAGACGGCAGCAGATCCTTCATTTGTGTGATGATAATGCCAATAATAACACGTAGTTTGTTCTGATATGTGACAGGTGGTTTCCAGCTGCTCCCAGACGACTCTTCACGCAGGGACCTCATTGCTACTGTCTGGGGCACATCACCACCAACCTGGTCATGTTGTGGGCTCAGTTCAGGTGTCTAAATGTGGGTCTGGGGCCCTCCTGGCCCCTAAAGATGCTTGTCAGAGCAAAACCCACATCTTCTGGGGTGGCTCTCACTTGGAAGGTCGGAAGCTTGCATGTAAGGCGCTATGCCCTGGAAGGAGCTCTTAACCACCAGGAGCCAAAATGACAACTAAAACCCATGCATATAATGATACGCTTGATCCAACATGATCTGGGGAACAAATGCCATACAGCAAAAACCTCTTACCTAGTGGAGTCTTCCAAGGTACGTAAGCATCATGCTCTGAGTTGCAAGGTGCAATTTGCTACACCAGTTTGCTTCTGTTTCTTGCTGCTCACCTCCTCTGTGCCTGCGCGGCTCTGGCAAGGTTGGGTATCGGGCAGAAGGAGCTTAAATAAGGTAGCCTTTGAACTGGGCTTTTCAAAAGGAGGAAGTAATACAATATGGGATGATCACAACAAGACATGTATTCTGGGATTATTTATTGCTTTGTTATGCTCCAGTAATTTAATAGTTGAGATGGTCTTCCCCATGCTAGGATATATTATAATGTTATTACAGAACCAGATTCTCAGAAGGACTTTGCATCCTGTAGCTTAGAAATATGGCGTCTGACTGCTAAAAAGATTTTTCACTCCCTTTAGGCTCCCAGCTGGCAAAACAAAATTGTTTGTTAAGTAATAGACTTGTTTATAAACTGTCCACAGAAACAAAAAGAACATCTAGTGGTTTGTTTGCAGAGTTTTTCAGAAGTTGGTGTGTTACCTGCGCTGGCTGTGTGGCCCTTGATTCTGGAGATCTAGGCAAGTTTTTAATGACTTGAAAATATAGGAATCTATATTGCCTGTAATATTCAACCTGACTTTTTCTAAACCCTCAGAATTCAGGGCAATTATGCCAGCATGTTTCAACAGTAATTTTGCCTCACAGCTAGGAGTTTCACTACGATCTCTCCATAGACCTTTGTATTCAGGATAATATCTTTCTTCGGGCTAATTTAGCTTATTTGGGAAAGTCCTGTAAGAAACTTAAAGTTTTTCCAGCAAGTATTGAAAGGCCATGTTCATGTGGGCTAGGGCAGATGGGAACTTGGGTTTCATTTCTAACCCCTCAGTAACTAATTCCTCTGTAGCAAATGAGAGCTTGGGGGACCTAGCCAGGGGGACTAGGGGAACCAGGGGGTTAAATTTGTCTTGTTTCCATGGCCAGCTTTTAAAGACGATACTCAGATTACTCTTAATGCAGAGAAGATAAGCATTTTGAGAGGATTAAAGGACAAAATCCAGCAAATGAGAGAAAAGTGGGGCTGAAGAAAGTAGAGGGTGTTAAGTGTCTGTATTTCACACATCTAGCATTACTGGGTAGAAGTGCTGCAGACACTGATGCAACCTCCAGCCTTGTTAAATAACGACAGGCTTTTCGAGGCAAAGGCGAGTTACGCAAAAGTTAGGCAATACAAACTAGTGTTTTCCACATACGGGTCTCTCCACCATTTTGCTGAATGGGGGTTAAGGTGTACATGGCGCCTTTATTTCTAGAGAACCTTGATGCCAGCCAGCAACTCAAAAATTCAGTGCTAGGGTAGAAAAGGGAAGCTTTTGCCCTGAGAAGCACCAAATGGCTCTGTGGTTTTCCTTTCACTTATTGCAATAAAGCAGCTTCTGGACTGAAAGCAGACTTGAAATTCTTGACTGTAATTTTTGGGGGGACGGGGGGGAGGAAGGCTGGATGGGGAAAATATCAAGGTTGGCTCATCCCTGAGTACAGACAGAAGTGAGTGAATTGAGCAATTTTGCAGAGGCACATGTGCAAGTGCTCAGTAAAACGCCTACTCCCATGTAATCCCCAGGTGTAACAGGGAAACTCCAGCAAAAGTTAATGAGCTGAAATAGCCTTACCATAACCACCTTTCTCAGCTAAATTGTATCTTTATACCTCTGCCTTTCAGCTGTAGGACAAAAATACCACGGGCTAGGTTTATAGCATTTCACTTGTTTTTATTGATTCAGTTTAAGATTTCATGAACTCTCTTCACTGCAGTTGCAATGCTGCAGGGGCACCTTGGCGTGTGAATGTATAGACACTGGGGTGGCTTGCACTGGAGCCATTTCCACTCTGCAAAGCCAAAAAAAAAAAAAAGAAATAAGAGAAGGTCCAGTCCTAGCTTTGTGTGCCTTCTAGGAATTGTGCATTTTTGGTGGAGAAGAGGTGCTGCACCCTGTCCTTGCCAGCTCTACAGTGAGGTGCAGCAGTGGAGACTTGCTGAAGCTGCCTGCAGATGCGGCACACCCCTGTCTTGCCAGCATCTGTCCGACCCCCAAGGGAAAGCTGAGTGCTATAGAGATGGGCAAATCTGCAAATACTGAGGGTATAGACATGATGGGACTCATCTAATGGTTCACCAGCCCGGAAAGGGGCAGTTGCTCTCTCCCTCCCACCTTCTCATGCATGTTTGCTGCTCATGCTCCCATGCCAAGCCTTTCCCTCTGCCAGGTCAGCTTGTCAATGATTTATTTTAGTGGATAAGTTTGCTGCTGGGCCAGGGAGAAGTTGGGCAAAGACCAGGCTGTCAGAGAGCAGGGGTGCCCCTGAAAGGTTGGCCAGCAGCCATTGCATTGAGCCACGTAGTAATGTATTCATATGCTATAATGCATTTGTGTGTTCATAGCTCTGCAGGGGAATGAAAATTAAATTGAAATCCCTGCTAAATTTTGACTGAATCCACCGATTGTACATAACCCTGCTGCTGTACTGTAGCTTCTTGCTGGCTTTCTGGTCTAAAAAAGAAATTTGGAAGCAAAGCAAAGCTCATCTCTGGCCAGGGGCAATTTATCAGAAATAAATTTTTCTTACTTGGATGCAGCCTGCTCGAGGTCCTAAGCCACATCTGTGTCTTGCAGGAGTGAAGTTTTGCTGTTTGACACTGGAAGCTGCTAGCATGAGGTTTGTACCTGGGCCTTGGTACACAAGCAGTACACCTGCCACTTATTACCCAGAGGTATATCCATGCGGAAAGTCTGCGCCTTGGCCTCGGCACACGTCCTCGGAGACAGCCTCCTTGCCAGCACTGCCTGTGACCACGACTCCTCTTGTGTTTCAGCATGCAGGGAAGGCAGAAACTGCTTTTCCTCTGATACTGCATGTCGGAGCTGATCCATCACGGCTCAGTCTGGGATGCAGAGGGGAGCACCTCATTTGCTGCTAATTGGAGTGTGGAGGCGTGTTTCTGCATGTCT
Source organism: Gymnogyps californianus (assembly GCF_018139145.2). NCBI lineage: Eukaryota > Metazoa > Chordata > Aves > Accipitriformes > Cathartidae > Gymnogyps > Gymnogyps californianus. The sequence goes on along the minus strand of NC_059474.1, from coordinate 60,673,800 downwards.
GTCTGGGAGGCAAATAGAGGCACCCGCTCTGCTCCCAGGAAATCAGGTGTGGAGGTTTGGACTTGGGCGTCACCTCGTAACTGTGAGGGATGCCATTTCATCCCTGGGGGTATTTCACCAGGATAGGTTTGTGTTTCCTCCTCTGTTTGCACTGGAGGCATGGGTGGGATTTTGGCTGGAGCTACTGTACCCTGTGCCTGGGGTGTTTGGAGGCTGGAGGAGTGAGAGGGAGGAACATTCTCTGCTTTGGATGTCATCAGCTCGGATGTCTGGGCCTCTGCATGCGATGTGGGAGCGCTCTTGGCCACTCTTACTGTGAGCATCAGGGACTTGCCCTGAGCTCCTGCCTCTAAGCCAGCAGGAAGCCCCTTCTGTGGTCCATGGCTCCGCTCCCAGGCGTCTGCGCGTGGCCGTGAGGAGGAAGGCTCCTCTGCCCCTGCCAGGGCTTTCACCCGCCATGTGTACACCTCAGCATCGACAAGCAGTGGGAAGAGAGGCACTGTGTTCATATCAAGGGATTCAAAGTCCTGGTTTTACAAGGGTGTTTACGAGGGAGCTGCGCTTATCCTGCCTGATTTGCTAGATGGTGCTTTTAAGGGCAAAGTTACTTCTGCAATCCCTCCTCTGGCCTCATAACCAAATATTTGTTTCTTTCCTGGGGTCTTAGCAGTTTGGGTCTACACAAAACTTCTGGGGCACAGCATTTTAGCCTCCCCTAGCTGGTTATCTCTTCAGCTGCTAACAAGCACCATATCTACAGCAGCGAGGGTAGGTACTGTTAGGATTGCACTTTGAACCCAGGGACAAAAGATATAAATACAAAAAAACCAGATTCTCATTGAGAGTAGTGAATGAAAACACTTCTTGAGGCACGTTTTGATGCCCCTATACATTTCACAGGTGCTGCTATCTGAATTATGAAGAGGAAAGAGGTGTCTTTAGATAGTCATCTAACTGACAGAGATGCTTTGGGGAAAAAAAAACAAATCTGTGTGCTTCCACACAAATGGAGGCATCTAAGGAGCGAAGCAGGGGTGATTGGAAGGCCTGGCTTTACATTCAAGCAGCCACAAACAGGCGTGCAAGAGATTTAGGGAGGGAAGAAAATGCCTGGAACAAATTACAGAGGAACAAGTTGTTGACATTAGCGGAGTAGCAGTCTTTGGCAAGAGCAGAGGGGCCAAAACGCATGCTGGTGGGGCTGAGTCCCAACAGCAGGAGTAAGAATGAAAGGAAATTCCTGTAGCAAGACGTCATGATGTTGGGGGGCTCAGAGATATACTGGCAGAGGAAATCCAGCACGTGAATAGACTAAGATGCCTTCAGCCTAAAACTACACAGCTGGGGGAGGCTGTGTTACGAGGAAAGCCTATAGAGCCCCGAAGGATGGGGAAGATCAACGTGGATGAATTGCTGGTAGTATCTCAGTGCATGAAGTAAGGGACCTCAAAAAAAAACAAACCCAAAAAAGCAAGTTGTGGGGGAAAAGCGAATCCCCAGGGGAGGTACAACGTGCTATGGGATGTGGTAGATGTCACGAGAGGGTTTCAAAGGCAGATTTGTAGAAGACAAAACTATACAGAGCAACCAGACACAGGGAACCACATCTGGCTCTGGAGCTGCTTTCCTACATGGCATCTTTTCTGTACGACAGAAATGGCTGAAGCCACTGCTTGCCAGTTCAGGTATCTCTGCTCCTGTCTGTAATTACCTGGATTATTTTTACTGTCTCCTCTTCTGGCATCTCTGGCTCAGTTTTGTTTGTACTGAGACTGCAAGGTAAGAGGGGACAGCGAGGTTCACAGCCTGCTGTGTCATTCTGTAACAAATCACTACAACCAAGCGATACACAAACTGCATCATACAAGACAGAGAAGCTCCCAGCATCTGAAAGAGAACCAGAAACCCTTGCAATTATTTTGTTATGACTTAAAACAACATTTCTTCCAAGGAGGGATCACAGTTCTTTATCTTCTTTTTTTCTCCTTGTTTTCTCCCCACACATCCAGGTAGGTAAGACCTATCTCCACTGCAATGCCCACCACCCCCACTTTTGTTGGGTTTGTGGTACCTAATGGCCAAACTCCAAGGATTTTGCTGAACGATGGGATTTAACTCAGTTTTGCTGTCTGTATTCCCAGACAGGTCCCACCTGACTGTCAGTCTCATCCCTGGAGCACACCAGAGCTGTTTCACATCCGATAGCCCCTGTTTCAGCGCTGGGTTGTGCCTTGGCTGCATCCCTGTCACCTTGCCTGTCCCCCAGGTCCCTGGTCATCTTTTTTAACCTCTTGGCCTATTTCATCCACTTCTGAGAAAGAAATTGCACCTTAGGTGCTCCATACCTACAAGCAATGGATATTTCCTCCAGGTTGCAGGCAACTTTGTCTTGCAGGTGTACCAAGCAGAAGAGAGGATGATGAACATGGGCAGGAGAGGACAGCATCTGAGGAACCGGGACCCAACAACCATCCGACTCGCAGTTCCCTTTTCTTAAATGATTGTGACATAAAACCAGCTATTTTAAAAGCACCAGCTTTTAGCAATGCTGTTCCAGCCCCCTAGCTGCATCATGTGCTGCCGTGCTGCAGTGTGCCCTTGAGCTGTGGTTTTTCTGGCCACAGTGGGAGGGGGAGCAGGCGAGGGGACCCTTTCCTCTGGCCCCCTGGGGACCTACCACACCTGATGGGCGATGTGGTTGCGGGGAGACTGGCACAGCATAACAGCTTCCAGGTCCGTGGGAGCAGAACAGCACAAAAGCGACCGGCAAAATCCTTTTTGCCTCCAGCTTCGTTGCTCCTGGGTGGAAGGATTGGTCCCAAGCTCCCCAGGCTGTGTCCATCTCCTGGCCACCCTGGGGCTGGTTTTGTCTCCATCCCGCTCACCTCGTCTCTTCCACATGGCCCCAGCAGCAAGGAGGGGGCATGGCCATCACCATGCCCTGTCCTGTCCCGTCCCCCCCGAAAGGGTGACATCAGCAAGGGGAGGTTTCTGAGGTAGGAGGCAGTGGGTGCAGGACCCATGTGAGCCCTGGCCATGGTGGAGATGCGCATGTGGAAGCTGCCAACCACTTCTATTCGTTGCATGCTGGAAACGCCTCTGTACTGCATACTGGCTTTTTTATTAGTCAAAAAAAAGCCGCACGGGTGTATCCTACGCATGTCCTGGGCAGGCAACGCATGGCTGGGGCGACGCGAGGGGGGATGAGGCGCTGCAGTGCTTTGTAGCAATGCAGCAGCTTTCACACGGGTGCAAATTTGGGGGGAAGACGCAGAAATAAAACTCTCTATTTTTGCAAAAGTCCCTCTGGTGTGGGGAGGTAGGGGCAGTGCTGGAGCTGCTGCCAAGGAACGGGATTGGTGGGGGTGGGTCAGGGGGGCACGCGATGGCGCCGTCTCAAATCTGGGTGCGGAAGCACAGGTCGGTGCCCGACATCTTCTGCGCGTAGTCCTGGTCGAAGCGCTCGCTCTGGGCCACGGTGAAGTGGTTCTTCCAGTCTCCGGTGGTGCCTGGGGCCGGGCGAGATGGGGCTCAGCGGAGGCCGGGGGGGACGATGCGGCAGGAGCCCCCGGGGGGCCACTCACCTTTGCGCATGAAGGGGGAGACGCCGTGGTCCATGAGGTGGGAGGGCACCATGCTGTAGTTGGTGGTGGGGTTGTCCCGCATGGCCTCGAAGGAGGTGTGTCGGGTGATGGCGTCCAGCGCCGCCTCCGGCAGCTCCCGCCCCAGGAACTGGGCCACCTTGGCAATCTCCCGGCGGAGGTCCTGCGGGACACAGGCCGATGCTCACCCCTCCTGCCACTCCGCCAGACCCCACACCGCCATCCACCCCGGTCCCTCACCTCCTTCAAGTCCTCATAGAAGAGGTAGAGGATGGGGTGATCCTTCCTCCGCTCCCAGTAGTCCTTGACGTGGTCGTACCAGGAGCCATATGCCACTGCGTGGAGAGAGCGGCCGGGGGTGTTGGTGGGGGAGCTGGAGGAGGGATATGGGGTGACCCTCCTCAAGGGTGCCCTGTCCCACCTCTGCCAGCCATGAACTTCTCCAGGTACTGGGCCCACGTCCCAGGGTGCGGCTGGAACTTGTTCATCAGGTCAAAGTGGTAGAAGGAGACGGCCACATCCTTGGCGTTGCGCCCCACGTAGATCATCTGCAGAGGGGCCATGGGGTATGAGGGGCAGCCCCAGGACCCCCAACAGGGGGGATGCTCCAGCCCCTAGGGCTTCCGACACCACTGAGGATGCTGGAGGGAGCACCGGGGGGTCCTGCCCTGGGGGAATGCACCCCAGGGCAGACACCAAGGTTGGGGGTTACCTTGCAGCGGTTTTCCCAGAAGGATTTGGGCAGGACATGTGTGGGCAGGTGGGTCTTCACCACGCGGGGGGAGGGCATGGTGGCCAGCAGGTCCGTCCCTGGGGGACGCCAAAGCACGTCCCCAGCGGGCCCTCGGCAGAGTCCCCCCAGGCTCAGCCGCCAGCAGCATGCCTGTGGCCAAGCCCCCACGCCCCACTACCTGCCGGCATCTCCCCGGGGGCAGAGAACTCCAGCATCGGCACCCTCTTGGTGATAATGTCCCGCTTGCACTTCTCGGGGTCGCCGCCTTGCAGGATCATGTCCACGATCTCGCTGACCCAGGTGGTGCCTGGGGAAAGCAACCCACCAGGGGGGCGGCCAGGGCGGCATTGGGGGTCTCAGCACCGACAACCTGCCAGACCTTGGCCAGGCACCACGGGGGCAAAGGGAAATCCCACACGACTCTGTCCCGACAGCCCCGAATGTGCTGTGTCCCCCGGGCAGCGGGTCCCAGCGGTACAACACACTCACCCACCCGGCACCACCATGTCTGGTGGGCTTGGGGACGCTCACCGGATTTGGGGAAGGTGACCACCACGATGTCCTCGGGGCGGCTCTGGAAAGTGTCAATCCGCTCCCAGTCGTGGGCGAAGGCACTGACTACGGGGATGCCGTGCACCATGCGCCACGGCTGCCGCAGGTAGGTGTCTGGATCGGCCATCCTGCCGGGGATGGGGACACATGGGCAGGCTGGCCGGTGCAGAGGGGCCCCCTCACCCTCCCAGGGTGGCTGCCGGCCAGGGCAGCGTGGGCATCTGGTGCCATGCCTGCCCGGGGCGTGGCAGTGACGCCACCGGTGCAGGGACTGGAGGTCACCACGGCTCTGCCGCTGCGCCTGCTGTTTGGGATGGGGGTGTTGTCTGCGGGGGCGGGAGCCCACCCCTTGCCCCAGCGAGGGCTGGGGGTGCCCATGGGGTGCTGGTGTCACCCAGGCCAGGCACCTCTCCCCCTGCCTCAGCACCCCAGGGGGGCAGGGATCCAGGTCCCTGGGGTTATCGCAGCAGCCCCCAGCCCAGGGGGAGGTTTAGGGGTGCTGGCTGCACCCCAAAGTACCCCAAACGCACCACCCCGGACCCTGGAGCACACAGCTCTGAGCAGCTGAGTGTGGACAGGGCACCTGCAGGGCACCCCGGGACGCCCGGCTCACCTAATGCCGTGCCGCTCTGCGCCGGGAGGTTGACACCAGGAGGGTGACTCCAGGAGGGTGACTCCAAGAGGGTGACACCAGGAGGGTGACAGCAGAGGACAGGGAGACGTGGGGCCCGCGGTGGTTTTTACGGGGAGGAGAAGGGAAGAGGGAGGGTGGATGAGGGCAGCAATGTTTGCCAGCGCTGCGGCTGCCAGGAGGGAGGAGCAAGTGCGGGGAGTCGCCGGCAGCCTTGGCTGACCTCCTGGCAGGGCCGCAGCAGACATCTCCGTCCCCACCGGCCCCAGCCCCACCCACAGGTCCCAGCCCACGTCACCCTGCGTGGGGACAGGGAGGCCACCTCTCGCTGCCTGCACCCAGCGGGCACCTTCCCCGCCCATGGCTTTGCCAAAATTCTCTGTGATCCCGCGAGCTGCCAGTGGCCATCCCCTCGCCATGGTGGCCGAGGGAACGTGAGGCGGCACCGGCTTGTCCCCAACCTGAGAAGAGGCCAGCGGCCCCGGTGGGACGGCTGGGTTGGGGTCAGCACAGGCACAGGGCAGTGAGCATCCCGTGGGGGGATCAGGGAGGACGCTTTATTTCTCTCCAGCAGTCCCAGGAGAAGGGAAGGAGCCCCCAGCGCGGCGGCAGTGCCATCGGCACAGGTTGGATTTGGAGGGCATCCAGCGGTGCCTCCTCAGATCTGGGTGCGGAAGCACAGGTTGGTGCCCGACATCTTCTGCGCGTAGTCCTGGTCGAAGCGCTCGCTCTGGGCCACGGTGAAGTGATTCTTCCAGTCGCCGGTGGTGCCTGGGGCCGGGCGAGACGGGGCTCAGCGGAGGCCGGGGGGGACGATGCGGCAGGAGCCCCCGGGGGGCCACTCACCTTTGCGCATGAAGGGGGAGACGCCGTGGTCCATGAGGTGGGAGGGCACCATGCTGTAGTTGGTGGTGGGGTTGTCCCGCATGGCCTCGAAGGAGGTGTGTCGGGTGATGGCGTCCAGCGCCGCCTCCGGCAGCTCCTGCCCCAGGAACTGGGCCACCTTGGCAATCTCCCGGCGGAGGTCCTGCGGGACACAGGCCGATGCTCACCCCTCCTGCCACCCCGCCAGACCCCACACCGCCATCCACCCCGGTCCCTCACCTCCTTCAAGTCCTCATAGAAGAGGTAGAGGATGGGGTGATCCTTCCTCCGCTCCCAGTAGTCCTTGACGTGGTCGTACCAGGAGCCATATGCCACTGCGTGGAGAGAGCGGCCGGGGGTGTTGGTGGGGGAGCTGGAGGAGGGATATGGGGTGACCCTCCCCAAGGGTGCCCTGTCCCACCTCTGCCAGCCATGAACTTCTCCAGGTACTGGGCCCACGTCCCGGGGTGCGGGTGCAGCTTGTTCATCAGGTCAAAGTGGTAGAAGGAGACGGCCACATCCTTGGCGTTGCGCCCCACGTAGATCATCTGCTGAGAGCTTGGTGACACATGGGGATTTGCAAGGTGCCGGCGGGGCAGGTCCCCCCCTTATCTCTGCTGGGTCCCTCCAGGTGTGTCCCCTCCAGCCTGTTACCTTGCAGCGGTTTTCCCAGAAGGATTTGGGCAAGATGTGAGCTGGGATGTGGGTCTTGATGATGCGAGGGGATGCCATGGCCTCCAGCTGCTCTGTGCCTGCAAAGGAGATTTCCCCCAGGAGCGCTCCCACTGCTGGCAGGGTGCCCCCCCCAACCAAGCCTGCCCCCCATCCAGCACCCACTGCCCCCCGCCGCCCCACTACCTGCTGGCATCTTCCCAGGGGCGGCGAACTCCAGCATGGGCACCCGGTTGACGATGGCGTCCCGCTTGCATTTTTCGGAGTCGCCGTCTTTCAGGATCATGTCCACGATCTCGCTGACCCAGGTGGTGCCTGGCGAGGGGAGGTGGGGCGTCCGGCTGGCGCCATTCCCACCGGAGCCCCATCTCGGGCTCCATTCTGGAGTGCAACCCCTCTCCGGTGCCCAGGGACACTCACCGGATTTGGGGAAGGTGACCACCACGATGTCCTCGGGGCGGCTCTGGAAGCTGTCAATGCGCTCCCAGTCGTGGGCGAAGGCGCTGACCATGGGGATGCCGTGCACCGTGCGCCATGGCTGCCGCAGGTAGGTGTCCGGATCGGCCATCCTGCTGGGGACAGGGATGCGTGGGGGGGCTGGCTGGCAGTGGGGAGCATCATGGGGCCACCTCATCCCCTGGGGTCCCCAAAATCCCTGCTGAGCCCAGCCATCCCAGCCACAGGAAGGAAACTGTTCCCTGCTTGCTGGCATCCCGGGAGGTGGCACCTGCCTCCCGCAGGGATTCTGGGGGCCGGATGGCAGTGCAGGGAGCATGGAGGGGCATGGCCGGCCCTGGGGGTCTCAGGGCAGCACAGGCAGTGGGCAGCTGCCCGTACCAAGCCGGCAATGCTGTTGCTGGGGTGTAAAAGCTCATAGGGGCTTTGCTGGCTGGGGTTTCAGGCTGCTTTCTGCCCCACCCCGCTCCCGGCTTTTTTTTCCCTGGCTCTCCGTTGCACAGCAGCACGGGGAAGCCCTGCTTAGGGGGGCTACGTGAGGGTTTGAAGGAGACAGGAACAGGGATCAGGGCTTACAGGACTCTCCCCGGGAAGCCTTTCACCCACCAGCCGGGACAGAAATGCTGGAGATGCTGGTTGCGAAACCCCCACGCTGTGATTTTCAGAGAGCGGCTTTGTGGCTCTTCTTTGTCTCCCAGGGGCTTGTGGGGGCACCGAGCCCCTCCGAGCTCCCCATACACCCCCACGCAGGCCCTCTGCTTGTGAGGCCGGGGCACCCCGAACCTGGCTGAGCCCCCTGACCGTGGCCAGGGTCTCCCTGCTACCTGCCTCTTTGTCGGGCACTCTGGCAGGGAGGAGGCAAAGCTTTGCCTGCAGCGTGGGGAAGGGATTTGTTATTTTCCCTTCCCCGCATGGAAAATGGAGGCGCAGGGAGGTGCCTGGGGCTGCAGGGAACATCATTAGGGAAGGGACCCGGAGCGACCTGGTCCCGGCGCTGCGGAGGGAGGAGTGCAGGGAAGGGGCGAGCGGGGATGGGGACACAGCCCCTCTGGGGACGGTCCCCAGATGCCTGTGATGTGCTGTGCCATGCCCAGCACCTCCCCGGTAAACACACAGATCGGGGGGGAGGGAATCACAGCTTCCCCCTCCGCCCACAGAGGCAAATGCAGGGAAGAAATCCCAACCCACGTCCCGGAGAGTTTGAACGTCACCCTGTCCCAATCCGGGGGTCAACCCCGTGGACATCCCCAGCTCTTTGCATCGGCGCAGGGCTCGCTAGAGGATGTAGGGATCAGGCTTTGGTCACCGCCCCCCCGGGCACTCAAATATGGGTCCAAAGTTTGCAGGGTTGCACAGCACCAGCACAGCTGATACCATGCTTCTGGGAAAGGGGTTTAAAGGCACCGGTGGTGGTGAAATGCTCCTCCTTACCTGCTTCCCCGGGCGAACACGAGCCAGGAGGGAGTGGGGAGGGCAGGAGAGATGGCAGCCGAGCAGGGGGAGCAGCTCGCCTGTTTGCAACCTTGAGAAAAAAGTCCCTGATTTGTCCCCAGGGCCAAGTTCCCGGTGAGGCGGGACATGTCGTGTCAGGTGTTCGGGTGTTTTGCAGGCAGGGACAAGCCCTCCCTGCCCATCCGGCTGTCCATATGCCAGCAAAATTGGCTGCGTGTGCAAACCCACAGGCAAAGCCAGGAGCTGGGGAAGCGCAGAGGTCTCCATCGGCTTTTAAATAAATGCACGGAAAGGATTTATTCCTGTGGGACAGCTGCCCTCATAGCGCTGCTGCTCTTTCGGAATCAGATCCCGGTTGCATCCCTTTGGGGATGAAACAACCCCATGAAACTGCCTTGCCAAAAAGCTGCAATCTTGGAAACTCAAGAACAGGCTGGAAACAGGGCATAAGTGGGGAATTTGGGGCTCCAAAGCAAACCCTTGTCCGCAGTGGGATGAGGACTGGTTTGCTCCAGCCATCCCTGAGCAAGGGCTCAGTGCAGCCAGGTTGGAGGTTGCAGGGTGGGTTCCCCCTCCGGCAAGGACAGCGATGTTGCCAAGCTCAGCAATACACCGGCGGGGAGGTGGTTCCCTTCACCTTTGCTCCTCAAACCACGGGCTGACGAGCTCCGGCTGGGCCAGGGAGCCTGGGGCGAGCCCCACCACCGCCCACTCTGTCAAGAAACTTGCCACAACCCAGAGGCATGAAAGCTCCTGCACACGCAAGAGCTGCGGGGGCAGCGGGTTCACCGGCACTTGGGGGTTTTTCCACTTTTTGCCGCTCTTTGCTCCCTCCAGATGCCTTCGTAGGATGGGGCTGGGGTGGCCCAAGGTGTCGGGGGCCACTGGTGGTTTTTGGGAGGATGCCCACCCCTGGTGATGCCCAGCCACCACCAGCTAAAAATCCACCACACGTGCCCACCGTCCCACCTGCTGAGCAGGGGGGTGCCCCCAGGATTCGGGGGGTTCAGCCCCCCTCCCCCCCCTTTCCCCACAGGCAACGGCTCGCCCTTCAGTTATCCCAATTTATTGCAGGGGGAAAAGTGAATCAGTGCAAGGATGCTCCATCCAGACCCACCCTCCCCGTCTGGGGAGCAGGGAGAAGCGGATCCCCCCCCGGGAAGGGGGATGAGCCCCTCACACCTCCATCTGGAAGCGGAGGTCGGAGCCCGCCATGTGCTCCCGGTAGTGCTGATCGAAGCGCTCGTTCTGGGCCACAGTAAAGTGGTTCTTCCAGTCCCCGCAGATCCCTGGGGGTGAGAAAGCGAGTGGGGCAAATTGTGACACACCCGAAATACTTGCAGCCATGGATGGGGGCTGCAATACAGCCCAGGGACACCCCTCCCAAGCCCTCCACCGCTAGGCAAACGCCACCTTTCCGGAGGAAGGGGGAGAGGCTGTGGTCCATCAGGGTGGTGGGCATGGTCTCATAGTTGGCAGCAGGGTTCTTCCTCATCTCCTGGAAGGAGGTGTGGTGGAGGATCCTCGCCACTGTCCCCTCCGTCACCTCCTTGCCCAGGAACCGCAGGATCTTCTGCACCTCCTGCTGTGGGTCCTGCGGGGCGGCTGACATGGGGAGCCTGCCAAAAAGGCGGGGGGGGGCAACCAGGGCACCATCCCCTCCATCCCACCCTCACCTTCTTCATGTCCTCATAGAAGAGGTAGAGGAGCTGCTTCTCCTGCTTCTTCTCCCACCAACCCCGCACGTGCTCATACCAGGACCCGTAGGCCACTGCGGGATGCAGTCAAGGGGTTAGCCGAAAAGCGGGGCAGTGGGGGATGCCCTCCCCACCGGCGTTTCGGGGTGGGCACCCTGGGGCTCAGCCCCCACCTTTGCCAGCCATGAAGGTCTCCAGGAACTCGCCCAGCGTGCCGGGGTCGGGGTGCATCTTGGCCATCTGGTAGAAGTAGTAGTAGGAGATGACAACATCCTTGGGGTTGCGGGCCATGCAGATGACCTGGGGACAGACAAGGATGTGGTTGTGGGGCACAGAGCGGTGCCCCCTCCCTGCCACCCAGACGGGGAGAGAGGCGGGGGGCACCCACGACGTTACCTTGCAGTCCTTGTCCCAGAAGGAGGTTGGGATGAGCTGGACCGGGAGATGGGTCTTCACCAGCCGCGGGGATGGGGTTTTCTCCAGCAGCTCGACGCCTGCGGGACAGGGGGCTTAGTGGTGTGAGCCCCAGCACCCTCACCCCCACTCCAGCTCAGCACCCTCCCCCCCCCAAACCAGGGGGGCAGCTGGGCTGGGGGGCTCACCACTCAGCATCTCAGGGGCCTTCATTTCCAGGAAGGGCACCCGGTTGAAGATGGCATCCCGCCGGCACTTCTCCACATCGCCGTCGTTGTAGATCATGTCCAGGATCTCACTCAGCCACGTCGTGCCTGCAGCACAGGGACAGCGTTGCAAGGGCTGGCGTCACCCTGTCCCCCCTGCACCCTTCCCCAGGGCCACTCACCCGATTTGGGGTAGGTGGCAATGAGCAGGTCATCTGGCCGGGCTTGGAAAGACTCCACCTGTGGCCAGCCCTCGACGAAGCACTTGTAGAGGGGGATGCCGTGGAGGCTGCCCAGCTCCTCCCTGATCACGTCTTCCCTCCCCATGGCTGACGGCGGGTCCCCGCGGCGCTGGTTGTCCTCCCTGCCAGCAGCCGCCGCGACCTCAGGACCGGCTGGATCCTGTGGCGGGACTGTGCCCGGGGCAGCGCCCTGTCAGGGAAAGTCCACCCTGGATCACGTGCGGCAGAGGTGTTGCCGGTGCTGGCGGGGGGATGTCCTGTTCCCCGGCAAGGACACCGCCGCGAAACGTTTGGTGCCAGCTGTGTGCTAAGCCCAAGCCGTGAGGGGCCGGGAACAGAGCCCGGCATCGCCTCTCCTCCCGCCTGGCCCCACTTCTCCCCCTGCTTCAGCCCCTTTAATGGGTGCCACGGGGTTTCAGAGCCGGGGGTACAGCTCTGCCACCCGGGCCCCCCATCCCCGCTGCCGGCCGTACCTGCCGGGGTCCTGCAGACGCTGATCGGCAGCGCTGCTGGCCCCGGGAGCCTCAGCACCTCCGCCCTCCTGCCCCTCCCCAAGCAGGAGCAATTAACGAAAGCCAGCTCGGCCAAGGGGCACGGAGGATGGGAAGCAGGTTTAAAGGGCCAACAGCCAAGGCGTGGGGCGATTTTGGGGTGGGCATCCCCTGGGGAGGCATCGGGGGGAGCGGGGGGAGCCTGTGGGGCCCCCCTGACCCCAGTCCCAGTTGGTCACTGGCAAGGGACAGGCAGATGGAGCCTTATTATAGGCAGGCACGTGGGCAAGTAGCCTGGCAGGGAGAGCAATGGCGCCGTGGGGCGAGGGCAGGAGGGACGCGGCAGAAGGGGCCTACCGGGTCGCGCCCGGGCGCCGCGACGGTGTCACCGGTGCCGGTACCGGGGGCTGCGGTGCCGCCTCCTGGCCGCCAGGCGGCGCCACCGTGCTGGGGGCTTCAAGTGTCCCCCGCGGCCGCCAGGGGGCGCCGCCGCCGCGGGACCGGCGGGGGAAGCGCAGCGGCGGCGGGAGCGGGGCCCGGGCCGGGGCCGGCGGGAAGCGGGGTCCCGGCTCCCGGGTCTCTGGCCAGCGGGGCCCTGCCGGGCCCGGGGCCCTCGGGGCCCATCTCCGGGCGGCCCGGGGACGGTGCTGGAGCTGCTTTCCTGCCACGCCCGGGCCCCGCCCGCGCCGCGGCTGCTCCCAGTGCCGCCGCCGCGTCTCCCCGCCTGGGGCGGAGCGGACACCGGCGCCCCCGGGCGTGCTCCGGCCCGCGGCCGGGGCGAGGGTGCTGCTGTGCCGGGCACCGGCTGCAGCCGCGCCGGACCCGGGTGTCCCGTCTCCCTGGGGCTCCTCCGGGGCGGCTCCGGCCGCGGCTCTCACGGTCCCGGCGCGGGGCGGCCGCAGCCGGCGAGCGGGAACCGGGGGCGACGCCGTCTCCCGGCTGCCCCGGGCGGCCTCGGGGTCCCGGGACGGGGCCGGGCGAGGGAAACAGGGGAAAAACCGGGGAAAAATGCGGCAACCCGGGGCCGTGTCCTCCCTTCTACCCCCGCTCGCTGGCTCCGGTGCGGGAGCGGGGGCACCGGCCGCTGCCCGTTAGGTGCTGAATGAAGCTCAGGTCCATGCCCTGCCTGCGGGCAGCTGCCGGGGTGTCGGTGCCGGCCCTGCCTCTCCCCACAGGCAGCATGGTGCTGCCCCCGTCCCCTCCCGGGGCCGGACCCCGCGGCTCTCGGCTGGGGGCTCTTGCCAGGACCCACAGGTGACCCTGGGCAGGCGCCGCGCTGGCTGCTGCCCGCCGGGTTTCCCGGCTGCAGGGCTACGGGAGCTGCCGTCGCTGCCCTGCCTGCCCTGCCTGCCCTGCCTGCGTTGGCAGCCGCGGGTGAGTGGTTTGTTTTCCTCTCCCCGCCCCCCGGTGCGGGATCCCCCCTGGGTGCCCGGCTGGGGCCTGGTGACTTTCCCGGCGGGTTTCGGCACCGACTCTCTGGGGTCCCCTCTCGGGGGGCAGCAGCTGCAGCTTGGCCTTTGGGGCTGGGGGTCCCTGGCAGCTCCCGATTTCCACCATGGGATCAGCCCCTGCTTGATCATGCCAGTGGCTCCTGGTTCTGGCTCCCAGCCGTGTCCCTTGGGGGAGAAGAGGACCCGGTGGGGCTGAGGGTCTCCTGGGGCAGCCGGTGACCCCTCCTGCCACCGGGCTTCCTCCTCCCAGCTGGTTTCTTCTCCCCAGTTCTTTTCTGGAGCAGCTGCTGGCAGAACAAACCCCTCCGGCCTGGTGATGGCTCTACTGGAGCTGGGCAGAGCTCAAACTGGTGAGTGTGGGAGCTGCCGCTGGGGCGAACTGGTTTCCACTGGGGATCAGCCCTTCAGCCCTGCCTGGCATCACCCTCGCAGGCGATGCCTGAGGGTCAGAGCCAGCAGCATTGGGCACTGCCATGGTGGGGCCTCTGGGCCCTGCATGAAGCCCTGCTTTTACTGAAAACCTTCTTTTTCAGCTCCAAACATGCTGCGGTGGGAGCAGAGGCTGCTCCAGGGATCCACACTGGCTCCTGCAGCCCCGTCAGGGGAGCGACGGTTGTTCTGGTGCTGCCGGTCCCTCGGGAGGTGTTGGCGGCACAGGCGAGGCCACGCTGAAGCATGGGGAAGGCTCATCCCATCATCTGGGCGAGGATAACGGCCCTGGGGCGGCGAACACCGGGAGATGCCGGCAGGGATGACATGCACGGTGAGGGGGGTGCTCTGAGGCAGCAACCGAGTGGACCTGCACGGTGGGACCAGGGCACCCGGCTGTGCCAGCGGGGCCCGGGGAATCTCCAATGCTGCAGGAGGGGCCGGGTCCCTGCAGAGTTCCTGGGGACGGATGGGTGGGCAGGGGTCATGAGTCATGTCCCTGGCCATGGGAGTGGGGTGCCAGGGGCTGCCGTGCCCTGGGGGCACCAAGGACCGAGCAGGTGCGAGGGAGCCGGGCCTGGCCAGAGCTCGGGCCTGTGGGGCCCTTGGGGGAAAGGAGGGGTCCTGGTGCCAGAAGGGCAGCACCGGTGGGTTGCTGCGGGTGCTGGTGCGTGTGCCTCGGGGCTGTCAGGTGCTGTCGGGGTCTGGCCCAGATCCTGCTGGCACTGGTGCTGTGCCAGCCCCGTCCCCACCCTGGGCCTGCTGGTCATTGGTCGGGGCTGCTGCTGCTGCTGCACAGGGTGCATGGGTTTTCAGCCAGATCCTGCCTTTCGCCCGGGGAGAAAAGGGACGTTTCTGGTGTCCCGTCCCCGTTTCTCCTTCCCCTTCTGTTGTGGGTGCACAGCGCCGGGGAGCTGCTGGCAAGGGGCCTGCCCATGCCCGGAAGGCAGCAGGGTTTGCAGGGGCAGCAGCTCCGGGGGCTCTTTGGGCTGGGCCGTGCCGCAGGGAGCTCTGACTGTCCCACGTCTCTCCCTGCGCAGGGGCGGACGGATGGACGGACGGAGGAGCCCAGCGACGCAGGGAGCCACCAATGAGACCTGCGTGGGTAGTGGAGCCCCCAGGAAGAAGCCAGGCTGCCTGCACCAAGGATGACGCTTCCGCCTGCCCCCGCCCTGCTCTGCCCGCCCACAGACGCTGCAGGGACTTTGGGGCTCCAGCCAGTCGCGGCTTCAGGATGGTTGCTTCTGCCCCCATTTTGTTTTGTTTCTGCCCCAGCTCATGGATGGCTCCAGCTTCTTTGTGGCTCCAGCTCGTGGATGGCTCTGGTTAGTTTCAGCTCCAGTTCGTTTCAGGCCCAGCTCATGGACGGCTCCAGCTTGTTCTTGCTTCCAGCACGTTTTAGGCTCCAGCTGGGTTTCATCTTCTCCAGCTTCATTTCGGCTCCAGCTTATTTGCAGCTCCAGTTCGGTTCCATCTCCAGTTGGTCTGTGGCTCCAGCTCCAGTTCATTTCTGCTCCAGCTCATTACAGCTTGTGCTTGTTCAAATGATCTTGGCTTTTGACAGGGTCGTAAATCAATCACTGTCATAACTTGAATATGAACTGTCATAACTATACATTGTCTAAATATGGACTAATGAGTTAAGGACTATTCCAGCTGTTGTACACACCTTGAATAAAGTGTTGGACACACAAAGACGGTGTGAAAAGTGCCTTTTCCCCCAGAGACTATCTATCTCAGACATTGAGTTCGGCCTGGTGCACGCCGGCCTCCCAAGCTTCAGGGACCAACATGACCGGACCCCCAACCACCGGCAGGGTTCCACACAGATGCCCCCGTCCTGGTCCCCACCTTGCTTCTCCCTGGCCCCTGAGCCACTCCCGCCCGTTGCCCCCCTCCCATTCCTGCCTGGCCTCTGCCTTGCCCGGGATGGCTTCTGCTGCAGGCAAGCATGACTGCAGCCTGAATGTCCTCCGGTCTTCTCTCATCTCCCTGGGCACCCCCCAGCAGCGCCCCACTGCCAGAGCATGGTGGGGCATCGCCCAGACCCCCTCCTCACCCTGCAGCAGGATGTGCTGTGGGCCGTGCTGGGCACTGGGGTCTCATCCCAGAGCTGTGGGAACAAGGTCAGCATTGGTTGCACCGGTGCGGAGAGAGATCGGAGAGAAACCGTGCTCTCGGCTCCCTGGGTGCTCCGGGCATGGGACCCAGGGCCCAAACCCTCCCCACCTGGAGGGTTTCTCTCCCCTGAACCCTTTCGAGCACCATTCCCAGCACTTTCCACCCACTGGGCCAGGGCCAGGGCCAGGGAGACCCATCACCCCAAAACCGGCTCCAGGATGCTGACCCAAGGTACGAGCTGCAGGCATCAGCCAGGACATTCCCTGGGGATGGGCTGGAGATCCTGCAGTGCCCCTGACACCAGCAGAGAGCACAGCTGGAGAAAAGCGGGGGTGAACCCATGGGCACAGGAGCGGGCAGCGAGCTGGAGGGGCCTGGTAAGGTGCGACGCCAATGCTAACACCCCGGGCTTTGGGCCTCAGCACCCCAGGACCGTGGCATGGGGCTGGCACAAGGACGGCTCCTTGTGCCACTCCAGGCTGGGCTCTGCCCCTTGCTGGGGCTTCCTCGTGAAAAAACAGATGGGGAGAGCGACTCCCAGGAAGCCATTCGTGAGGCCGTGGGGTGACAGAGGTAGGTGCGAGGGCCGGGTGAGGACGGGGAAGGCGTGGGAACAAGTGTGTGCCTGGGAGAAGGGAGGGCCACTGGGGCCAGCACCTCGCAGAGGGCTGCTAGTGACATGGGGGACACCCAGCACTGTTGAAGAGTTGCGATGCTTTCATCTTCCTGAGCACTTAAAACAGAAATGGGAGCAGACCTGCTTTCATACCCATTCTTCCAAGAATTGGCTAAAAACCCACGACATTGTTATGCTTCCTGGTTGATGGATTCAATCCTTTCGACAGCAATCAGGGCTGTGCATCAGGCGCCAAATCCAGGCAAATGAGGGGTGTCACACATGGGCTAACAGAGAGGGGAGATCAACAGGTGTGTAACATACTCTATTGGCAAGAAAAAACTGATTTCCATCTCTGTTCCTCCAGAACAGCTTCTGCCTCCCGCCTGTAATCTAACACAGCCCCTCCACCCCATTACCTGCCTCTCACCACATTTTCTCTCTCCCAATATTCCCTTTTTTCCCTCAAGAGTCCTCTGGGGGATGACACAGACTCAGATCCCTGCCTTCTGGGTGCCTCGTCTTCACGCAAATAATTTGTTCCCCTTAGTAGCACGTGCAATTTAATAACTGCATGTAGTTTTAAAAGCAGTTTATAGTTATAGGCAAGAACTAAATGTCCTTCCTTCTCCTCACAGAGTTTATATCAACACACGACTTGTGTTTTATCCTGCGTTTCCACAATGCCCAAGCAATGCATTAACAGCAAATCATTTCTGAAGTCAGAGAGGTTTGGGACAGCATCAGACTCGTCAGGGTGCACTTCTGCCCCAGGGCAGTCCCCACGGAAGAGCTGGGATGGCCCCAGGTCCCACTGGCACAGCCCTTACGCTTGCCAGGGCCGAGAGGTTCAGAGCTGCTCCTGGCCCAATGCTTCTCATTTGCCCTGTGGCTTCCAGTGGCAAAACTACATCAGTGCAGGACAACTGTGGGCTTAGAAGAGTGAATAACTACGTGGAAAATGTAAATGGCAGCTTTGTGTGCCTAGTGCTACTCATAGTGGCTTCCCTCCCGCTTGCAAGAACAGTCCCCTGGCAAAGACATCCAGTGCAATTAGCCAATATAAATATTGCAGTTTGTGTTTCAAAAAACTCCAATCTTGTTGCCCAAAGTTGTTCAAAACCTACCAACAGACTAAATTAGGTGTCATGGTTAGAAAAACTCCTTTCTTATAGTGGCTGGGTTTGGTTGGGTAGCTGATCCTGTGTGTTAACCCATAGAAGCCCTCACCCTTTTCACCACACTGACCTTTTCATTGGTAATTCCCTAAGTAATTTTGATATAGGAAGATGATTCTCACTATGTCTAGATCAGGAAGTATTTGTACTTAATTCTAGCAGGAAAGAAACCTTTTTCTTGAAAGTAGAGCCATGTGGCCTCAAACTGTGTTCAGTAACTGCTGCTGTATCAAATTATTTTTCCTTATTGCCATCCCCATCCACTTGTGCCTGCTATAAGATAACCGCTGCCCCCTCCAGGAAAATCAGGGACCTATAGGGCAAGTCAGTTCAGCTATAGGTAATTTCAAGGTAGTTCATGTTGTGGTGACTTCATTGGTTTTGTTCTTTCAAGTGTTACATGCCAGCCTTACACAGAATCTATTTATGCTAAATAAGATACAAACAGGTCTAGTTCTGTCTTCCAAGGGCCAAGGTTATACAGTCATATTTTCCTTCTGTTATGACCAAACCAGGAGTTTTCCTTCCGTCTGAAACAGAAAACAGTAGGCTGAAGCAAAATTAAATAGAAAGAGAGGAATGAATCACTCCCCTATTTAGAACAGGATGAGGATTTAAAAAAAAAACAAAACAGCAAAACAAATAAACCACCAACCAACAAAGACTGTAAAAAACCCAAAGCCCAGAAGGATATTTTGGTAGTAACCTTGCCGGTGCAGCTGCTAACATAAATGTTTTCTAACAAAAGTGCATTTTATAAACCAATGTGTGACAGTTAACCCATGAAGGCTTGTGCACTGAGAGCAAGGTTTGGGGGGCAATTACCTTTGGCCATGCTGATTTGAGGTGGGTTTGGTAACTTCTGCAAAAAATCAGAAAGCCCTTCCTAAAGTCTGGCAGGGAGGTGATGGCATTGGAGTGGTTGGAACTGGAGAAATGCAGCAAAACCTGAGCAAAATACCTCCTCGGTGCTGCAGGGCTTAGTTTGGCATGGGAAAGGAAATTCAATTGCACTCTCATGGCCCGTCCTCGTGGCCAGGGAAAATAATTCCCGATGGTGCCTCTGCAGCTACTTGTTGCTGAGCAGAAGACCAGCTCTAAGGAGAAGCTCTTGATTCAAAGCAATGTAGTCCCACCATTTTCTGAACAACTTGGTCTAATCTGCTTTTTATGGGAAAAGCTACTTCATGACAATGGAAATGCTCTTAGCTCATCAGGCTGTGCCCTGAAGCAGCTTTTCTTGTATTCTCTTTTCTTCTCATCTTTGAGTTTCTTGGGTTATTTTTAGTTTAGTTACTGTCACATTTACAGTAGAGATGTGTGCAGCAGGTTAAAGAAGACACCTCCCAGAAAATCAGCACAAGAACCACCATTCAACTTGTCCACTATTTCATTTTACACCCTCCTAGTTGATTTATTGGTGTAAATCATATCAAATGCCTATCTATGTATGTTTGTCTGTTGTTTTCTTGGAGAACCTTTCCCTTCACTGGCAGCATTGATGGTGAGGACCAGGACTAGGATGCCAGGTGAAGGTGTCCCGTGAGCCTGTCGGTGGCTGAAGTGTCACCCGCTGCACATGTGAGCAGGAACTCATGCCAGCTCTTCTCAGAGCGATTGCGCTTTTATGTGTATTCATGGACTTATGTTTCCCCTGTTAATGGTAGATGATTTACAGGAGCACACAGAAGAGGCTGCTCTCTGGCAGGCGATTTAAATGCTGCGTGACCTTGCTTTTTGAAGGGTCATTTAACCTTTGAATTGCATTTACCCTTACGTCTTTCAAGTCAACTATCTTATATATGAGTGGTAGAGCCCCAAAAGCCCTGTTTTGGCTTCCCACCTCCCCCCACTTAATTTTTGCTATTTTTGGCTACTCTCATGTCCTATTCCTCCACAAAACCAGCTCCTATCTATCACTCCCATGAAAAAAATACAAGCAGTAGAAAATTTAACAAGACCTCTACCAGAGTCTTCCTACAAGTTACCTGCTCAGAGGTCCCACTGCCATTACTGCAGACCTTGGCTTCCCTAAGTTTGAGCTGTAAATATACTACTTACAGCTGGAACAGCATCAGCAAAAACACTTCTGGGCTAGTGTCGGTAATATGGCTTTCATTCAAACTTTGTGAACAGCTTATGAGTGATATTACAAGGACTTCCAGCTCCTAAGATCTTTAATGAAGTGACTGCTAAAAAAGAAATACTGCAAACCTCTCAAAATGCTTACATGATTTCCCAGTGTTAAAATAGCTGGTGCTTTAAAGGGTACCTTTGGGACACAGCATTATAAATTTCCTCTTACAACCAATGTTACAAGGAGATCCAAGTCTGCAAAACTGCATCAATATCATGAAACTTGTTTGCTTGCTGAGTGCCCTTCCACCTCGCCAACACACTGTGTCACCAGGCGTGGTAAGAGGAACCAGTTTGTCACCACTGCATATGGCAGAGCACATCATGTCCTCCTAAGTAAACGCCATAGCAAAGCCATTCCCACTCCTGAGAAGCCAGAGCTGCATGGATGTGCTGTATGCGTTCTGCTGATGGCTTCTCATGCGTCATGTCCCAGGAAGCCCAATTTAACTAAGGAAAAGACTTGCAATCATTACAAACAATCTCTGTCTCCCAAGTGCTTTGAGGGAAACAGATAACCCGGTCAGGCAGAAGGAGTCAGGTTGGATACAGAAGATACAAGAAGGAACCTTCAAAGACAGAAGCACATCCTAGACAGAGTGAGGAAGGGCACCTAAAGCACCAAGAGGCGGTACTGGGAGAGACAAGGAAAGAAACACCGCTTGACCACTGCAGCTTTGCTCACTGCAAATCTTAACTCCGCAACATAAACCACTCTGGGCCGTGTCCAATGCCTCCTGTACAGCCAAGGGGTGAGGAGGAGGGCTGACGTGATGGGGAGGTGGATTCAAGCTGCTCACCACTGTATGAGGAGGCAGAGTGCAGGACTTGAGCTCATGATCTGCACTTCCAGCCACTTCCAGCCACTCCTGCCAGCCAGAGCCACACACGGCCTCTGCTCAGCTGTAGCAAGGACATCCTTACAGGATGACTTTTGGCTGTCCTCTTTTCCAAGCACCCCTCTGGCTAGTGAACTGCGACTGTCCTGAAGAGTTTCTAGGGAAAAAGTAATCCTGCTGATCCAGAGCCAGAAGGCAGGGCCTGACCAGCTGGCTGGCCTTTTTTCCCCCTGGGCAAGATATTGAGTGCCCTCTGTTTAACAAAACCACTCACCATTTGGCCCACACAAACCACAAATGATACCTTCTCACCTGAAGGGAATAAAAGCGTTTCACCTCCCTGCATGCAACAAGTCTTTTTTGTTAAAAATCCCTTCAATTTTAGACATCGTGATTAATTTCTGTCGGCCCATGGGAGGCATCTCTGCCAGACCATCAAGTTCAGGCCACGCCCAGAGCTACCATCCACTTCAGTTACTGTTTCAGATCCACAAAGTGTGCAACGCTGGTTGCTGGTTACTGGTTGCTGGTTTGGTTTCTCCAAACAAAACCCACCTTGGGCTCAGACAAAGAGATTGTCAGGTCCCCTACAATCAGAGCAACATCAAGTACCTTCTGAAGACATCAGTTTACCTAAAATAAGCCCCAAAATTTGTGTCCTTCATACTGTCCTGTGTTGAACTGATCTTAAAAAACACAACTAAAAGCTTAAGGGACCCATTTCTGGTTAAAGGCACTTTTCTGACACCCTGATCTGTTTGCAAATGGCTTTTCTTTCAGGTAGTGCTTAGGAGCAGGAGGCAGTGAAGCTTAAACAGCAATCCTCCAGCAGTGTCCCCCAGTTTTGCAGTTTAACAGACAGTTCAGGTACCCCAAGTGATGGGGGACTGCTCACCAACACCCTCCCCACAAAAAGCTCTTTCCTCTCTACAGCTGCTGACCCCCCATGGCTTGAGGACAGCCCAAGCCCCTTTGGCTGCTGAGCTGGAACAATTCTGCTATCAGAGAGATACTCAGAAAGCATTGCCCAGATGAGACAACCTCCCCAAAAAGCCTTTTTTTTTAAATCAAGAAAGCCATTTGTTTAAACAAAAGCAATACAGATTTGGAACAGCAGCTCCATGCTTCCGGAATTAAGTTAACATTTTTAATAGGGAAAATATAAAGTAACCAGAGTAACAAAACAGAAATTAGAAGGCTCATCCCCAACTCCTGGTCACTGCACCTCCCCGCTTCATCCTGTCAGACAGGAATGTCCCATGCCAGGCTCACCGCGTGAGCAAGGCACATCAGCAAGACGTGTCAGACCAGGAGCTGCCTTAGCTCCTCAGCTGCTGACCATCCAAGTTGTCTTTCTTCAAACCAGCTGCACTACTTGTGCTCCCTTGACTGGCCGTGAGGCTGCCTTTGATGGACAGGAGCACTCCAAAATTCCCACTCCCACCTGAAAACCAGAGCCGAAAGCCCTCCCCATCTTTCTTTGGTAAAGCGAGGCAGGCTGGGCTTTTGATCATCAAAGTTTTCCTCTTTGGAAGGAGGAGGAGCCGTCTAGTCATGGGTTCATTGATTCCCTGCCCAGCAGGAATGTTTGCTTGGGCACAGCCAAGCCGCACCTCTGATGACTTTAACAGGCAGCGCTCTCTCTCTTTTGATGTACTATCAGCTGGGTTTATCAGAGTATCAACACAACCTCCCCACTCCAGGACTTATCCCTTCTGGCCAGCTCTCCCTGCAGAGTGGGCAAGGGCTGCGTGGGAGCTGAGCTTACCTCTTATTTCAAGGAATCTTAACAGCAGGTTTTAAGCTACTTATTTACTTTTTTGGCCTGTGCAGGAAGTCTGAGCTAAAAAAAAAAAAGACAGAAGTATAATTACTCTGGCACGCCTGCATTCCTGCTCCAGGCTCAGGCGGGGAGGGACTCTTTCTTGTTGGAGCCTTGAAGAGGATCTGATCCCTGGAGATCATCGCCACAAACGTGCGTAACTGAAACCTGCAGCCATGCTGAAACAGATATTATCAGACATGTACATCGATCCTGACCTGCTGGCAGAACTCAGCGAGGAGCAGAAGCAGATCCTCTTCTTCAAGATGAGGCAGGAACAGATCAGACGGTGGGAGGAAAGGGAAGCTGCTGCAGACAAGGCTTCAGCAAAGAAGCCACTGCCGAGAAAAGGTAAGTCTCTGCCTGCCGGCTGCTTCCCCCTCTGGCACAGATCTGGCCAAGTCAACTGCTCCCTAGAAATAGGAGGTAATGTGTCCTTAGAGTAATTTCTTCTCCCAGGGACATATCATAGTCGTATTTCCAAACCGTAACTAAGTCCACCTGCGATGGGGTAGTTTTGGCCAGGCACGCAATGGTTTTACTCCCTGGCCCAGACACTCTGTCCTTGACCAAATTGCTCAACTCCCCTAGCTGGGAAGACAGGGCTTACTTGCCCCCAGGAGATGCACCTCATTAAGTTTCCCACTAAATAGGGCCTCTGAATCTGTCTATAAAATAACCATGGACTTGAATGTCTGTCCTGGGGCACCAGATCTGCAGGGGGGTTCCCGTTGTGCCCTTAGACCTGAAGTCCCCTTGCCAGGATTACACAGCATGCCGGCTGCTAGGAAGATAGCACTCTTCTCCCAGCTCTCCCCTGCGTGCTCTGTTTGCAGGTAGTTCACCCTCACACAGTTTGGGGAGGGCAGTGGCAAGGAATTAAAGCAAGAAAGGAAACAGTGGTGAGTCTTATCCCTTGCCCCCAGACTCAGAAATTCCTCCTTCACTGACCTGGCTTCAGTACCGTGAAATGAAATGGGAGGCACGCACTGCGTCCCAGCTGAGCTTTCCTCACGTACAGCTGCTTTTGGAGAGACTCTGCCATCGGCAGCAGCCAGGAGGGCACAGCAGGCGAGACACAGGCCCTGCACAGAGCCGCCGAGCAAACAGCGTTTGCCAAAGAGCTGCTTCTTTTCCAGCCAACGGGAAGTCGGTGACATGGAAGCTCGGCGCTGACAACGATGTCTGGGTCTGGGTGATGGGTGAGCATCCTTCAGATAAATCGTACACGGCCATCTGTGAAGAGATCCAGGCACAAAGGGCAAAGCGGTTAGCCAGAGAGCAAGGCAAGGAAGGCAGGTAAGCACCCTTCAGCTGGAGGACTCGGTGGGCAGACATGGAGGAGAAGGCATTTATAGGGACCCAGCGGCAGGAGTCTTCTTTGTAGGGGCTGTGGTTACCACTGTCACACTCAACTTGCAGGCAAAAGGCGCAGGCAAAGGTTGGCTTCTGCGAGTACACACAATGCTGGCAGAGACCAGCTCCAGCCTGAGTCTTGCCCCAGCTCATCGAGCCTCCTGTGATATAGCTCCTGCGCAGTACCCTCTGCAGACCACAGGAAATACTAACTCTGTTACTGCAGCAGGTGATGAGTTTGGATTGCACTGATTCACCAACGGGTGCCCGTGTACAGCAGGACAACAGTTACTCACCACGAGTCATTAATTTAATTATTCCACCCATGTGATCTGGAGATATGATAGCTGCCTGCACGCACGTCGCTTCATCGCAGCACTGCTCTGCTCACGTGCAGCTTCCTCGCAAGATGCTCAGAGAGCAGAAAGTGACTCCCTGGGGTTCCTAAGTCCTCTCTCTCTTGCATTTCAGAGAGACTGACTCTTCTGCAACCCGATCTCTACATCCACAACCAGGAGGCCTGGGTGAGACAGATCTTCATGGGAATAAAAAAAGCACTGTGGAGGAAAAGAAGGAAGGTGGGAGAAAAACTGCTGCTGCTACAACAGGGAAAAGCCAGGACCTCACAAAGGTAGTTTTCCCCCTTTTCTCCATAACTATCAGAAACATGTGCTTTGAGATCTAGGAAGTGCAGCAAATCCTGGTTGCTGTAAATTGAAATTTGAAGAAGAAAAAAAGCCAGCTAACTGTTACGGCTTTTCTTCTGTAGTCAGAGAAGAAACCGTGCTGTTACATCCTTACTTAGGACTCAGGAGGTCCGAGCGCTATTCTCAGCTGGGATAGATCTGCTCTGTACCGACGGATAAGTTACTCTGCATTCCTTTGCTTCCATTCTCTCTGGGTAAAGCAAGGGTCACAGTATTTCCTCTCCTGCTCTGTGGCTGGTTTTGATGGCTTTTGGGGCAAGACCGAGGAGGCTATCCCCGAATCTATAGATGCAAGGCCACAGCCCTCAGACAAATCATCTACTTGTATAAAACAACAGATGAAGATAATTTTACCAGCATCCTCTGACATGCATATTTTAGGTTCTTCTTTTTTTTTTTTTTGGCCTTCTAAAATAGTTAGAAAATAGCTTATGACCTTGACAGCCCAAGACAACTCCAAATGCAGTAACTACAGCGTCTGCTTTGCTGTGGTGTTTCATTACAGAAATATTTTTCTCCAGCCGTAAATACATTTCTACTTTTTAACTGGCTACAAAAAGCCATTTGCAGAGAACTGAGAAAAAGATGAGTTAAATTAACTACCCATGCAACCAAAGTTGAACAGAAGGAACAGAACACCCTGCCAATTTAATGGGAGAAGGCCAATCTCATTCAGCAGTTTTCATTCAGCCTTTTGCTGCTAACTTGTACGAGTGTATATTCTTTTATTATACAGCTACTCTGTATTTCAGTATAAAAAGCACGATAACTGAAGGTTGGGTTTTGGCAAAGTGCCTTTCCTGCTGCTACCAAAATACTGAAGGGAATTTGGAATGGCTGTCTCCTTTATCAAAAGCCTCTGAGTCACACGGGGTTTTTCTTAGCACTGTTTGCTGAAGTGGAGCAACTATGTGGGAGATTTTTTCTTTTCAAAGGAAGCTATTAGTCACAGCTAACAAAAAAAAAAGGGCAAAAAACCCCCCAAACCAAAAATCCCACCACCACCAAAAAAAATCTAAACCCTTTCAAAGTCTTGCGCTTGGATATAGAAGGAGGTTGTATATTTTACTTCTGTTTTCTGTCATTATATTATTAGCAATTTTTCCCAGGTTTCTGGGACTTTTGCTATTAGAAGGAGAGATCCAGACTGAAGACCTCTGTTGCATTTTCTAGGCCTGGAGAGGGGCTTTTTCTCATCTCCCTCGTTAAAGTGCTTTCTCCGAGACCTAGTTCCCATTTAACCTAAGGGATGTGGACATTGTGCTTTGTCTGCTGCAGGGGACGAGGGGCTAATCTAAGAAAACAAGCTACTTCACACACATTTGAAGTTCCTAGTTTCCTGTCAAGGAAAGGGAAATTGGAAAGCCATGTTCATATTAAATATTAGCCAAGTAGGTGATGGAGATAAAAAAAAGTGTGTCCTTGGTAAGCAGCGTAGTACAGTTAACTCATTACTCACTGTGCCATGGGAGGCAGTCTGGTTCCAACGGGGAGGTGGGTGGGTGTTTGCTCAAAGACAAGTCTAACTGTTCATCTTCAAAGGCAGGTCTCAGCTAGCGACTGCTGCCAGTGTAGCTAGACTGGTTTGCAGGGAAGGGTGAACACGAGATATGCAGCTAGTTGGGTCAGTTTGACAAGCAGGGGTTTGCAGCACCCCAGCCACAGCAGCAAACAAGCACCGGCAGGTAAAGCTGTGGACGGCAGGTTCTGCCAGGGCTTGCTTTAAAGGGAGGGAGAGAAGGGACTGCTCCCTGGGAGCACTTGCTCAGCAAATGTAGGCGTGCTTATGACAATCCTGACACCCCTGAGTTTTCTTCCTGTGGCATATTAGGCCTAATATGATGAAAAAAACCCAACGTTTGTCAGAGAAGGCTGGCAAAATTTGTTAACATAAATGTCACATCACTGCTTCTGCATTAAACACCTATTGCTCCAAAAAAGAGCAATGGTCCTAACACTGCATTTATTTCTCACCGCTCTTTTCCTCTGCCCAGAGGGAAACCAGAGATGTTCACCAGATGCTGGCAGACTGCCACATGAGGAAGTGTGGCTTCCAACAGGTAAGTGGCAACCTAGGATGCTCCTAACACATTGAGTGGGGCCCAGACTTTATCCTAGAGTCCCAGTCAGCCTCAGAGCCTCATCTGACCCAAGAACGTCCTCACCTCTTAGATCAGTTTTATCCAGCGTTGCCATGCTCCTCATGTATGGTGTGACTATTTGGAGATGATACAAAGCAGGCCAGGCTGGCAGACTGGGGAGCAGCACAGGGAAATGCTCCTGATGATTTCTGGTAGACTGTTTTCCCTTACTTCCTCTGTTGTCACCTGCAGTAAAGACAGAGGGTCTGTATGTTGTTGAAATCAGAGGGATTCACAATAAAGAATGGAGTTCCCAGTATTTCAAGGCTAGCTAAAAAGCAGGGTTAAAACTAGCCTGCAACAAAGCTGAACACGCTGTTTCTTTCATAGATGAAGGAAGCACAGAGGAAAAATTCAGAAGAGACCACAGCCCCCCAGGAGGCAATACTACAGAGCCACCCCAGCTCGGAGAGCCAGAGGACACTGCAGAAATCGGATGAGAATGAGCCTGAGTGGCAGGAATCCTGTAAGATCTTAGGATGACCTTTTCCTATGGGGTTTGAGAAATCCTAGGGCTCTGTGGGGTCATCTCAATCCTTCTCCTGCCATACGGGAACTGAATAATTGTTTGGTGGGTGGAGAGTACTGCCAAGAAATACAGCCCGGCATTATCAGAAATATTTCTGAGTTCACACAGCACTGAGACTAGAGCTGGGCAGGGAAATGGAAAATTTTTCCTACAGATACTATATTAAAACAAACAACAAATAGGAACCACATGAATATAGCCAGGATAATTAATTTTAAACTAGAAGCTGGCCTTTTGTAGGACTTTGCAGTGACCATTGCTTTTGAGGACAAGGATAATGGGTGACAGGGACTAACTAAAAAGGGCTTCCCTGTCGTCCAAGCACGATCCCACCTAAGCAGAGCCCTGCTGCACTGTCTCATGTAATGAATCCCAATGACAGGAAGGAAAACAGCAAAGACTATGAGACTTGCAGTCGTATCCATCACTGCTACCAAACACTTCCTGAAGGAGAACCTGATGCATTTTTTTTTCCCAGTTCCTCTCCTGCTGCTCAGTAGATGGCAATGCTGTACTACCAATTGTTTCCACTTCAGGCCAGGGGTTTTATTTCTCTTACCGATTAAAAAAAAAATCTGAAGTTGATTATAAAAGCAAGGAAAGAACTAGCCTAACTCAGACCGACCGGAGAGCTGGTTACTCCTACAGACTCCAGGATGAGCTGGGCCTAGACAATCAAGGCAGTTTTGCAGCAAAAAAAATACCCAGCCAAGTTCTCCACTTTCCATAACAGTTTCAGCAAGACTCCCTCCCACCCTCAAAAAATGATCAGCACTTTCAAATCCTTCAAAGGATTGATTTGGAGTCATTTCAGCAGCTTTTATTCCATACACCCTCCCCCCCGCCGGCTCACATGAAAGGCACTACAGAAATCTATGTCTGAACCAGGAGTCAGCATCCAAAACAAAACTGAGTAGTCTCTAAGTACAAAGAGACCTGGGGCTCAGAAAGAACTCAGATTTTTAATCTCTTGAAGGAATAAAAACTGGACCCTGTTAAGTAGCAGGTGCCCAAAAGTGATGGGAGACATGTGGCAAATGGTCTCACAATTGAGTGCATCTTTCACCTTGTGAAACAGGTTATTCTTCCACTTCATCAAGCAGGAAGATGGCCAAAGGGCAGCAAGCTTAAAACTTGCCTGCTTGTTCACTCCTGTAGGACTCCTTTTTTGTTCCAGTGCGGAAATCCAAGGCAGCAGATGAGAAGAGACGCTCCCTTGCACGGCAAGCCAGGGACGACTACAGGAGGTTTTCACTGCAGGGCATCCACAGGGGGAAGAAGGCAGATATTTCCAAGGGTGCCACAGCAGGAGATCGGCGACCACTCCAATATCCGCCTCTCCCCCCCAAGCCTAAAATTCTACCTCCTGCGATGGCAAACGGGAGAGTGATTAGGTAAGGAAACCCTTGTGCACTGTGGAGGGGAGAAGGGATGAGATTCTTCTGTTCTAGCATTGAGATAGGAATGGTTAGCTCTCCTCCTCGCATGGAGGAGACGTCCCGCAGGGACAAATGCAGAGCCTAGGCTATGTTCCAGCCTAGGGTGTGATGAGGCTTATTTGTTCACCCCTGGTGGGTAACAGGTTTATTTAATAGAGCATCCTAAGCCTAGAGTGCATACATCGTTTATGCTAGGTGTCCACTGAAAACCATATAATATTGCTGATACCTGCACTAGTGTAAGCCTTCCGTTTAGGGCTGTTCTTAACAGCCTGAAAAAAGGTAAGTCCTGTCAAGGACTCAAAAGGTGTCGTTTGAACTTGATGCACAAACCACGATCTTTTCTAACAGGAAAGAGGGAATCCAGAGGACAATCTCCAATTCTACCGAAGAAAGCATCATCAAGTGGTTCAAAGCGGAGCAATTCCCTCTCCGAGCCGGCTATCAGAAAACCACCGACACGATAGCACCTTGGTTCCACGGTGAGTCCTGAGCATTTCTGCCCCAACCCAACTCTTTAAGGAGTTGTTTCTGCTAACATGGCTGCTGCCACAGGCTGGGCTCAGGAGCTTTTTGAAGGTGGCTAGGTTTTCCATTTTAAATATCTATGAATGTAGTTTACATTCCTTTAGCATTATGACAAAGGGCAAGCTAAAGTGTTAGAACAGAGGCCAGATCTTCAAAATACCCTGTACCTCTGTGCCACCCCTGCCTCCCTGTACTGGATGCATGGTCACCCTGGTAACTGTTTGGACCAGGGTGAGAGACATTTGGGCACACCTCATCCCACTCATCCTTGGTCCCAGGTCATTCTCCCTCCATACGTGCTCATCATCCATCACCTTTCCATCCCGTTTCTAATGGGTCATCGTGATCCCATCCATCTCCCTTGCTTTGGAAACCCCTTTGATTCGAGACTGCAGCAATGAAAGTGTTATCCTCTTGTAACTGGGCTTTCAATGCTTGCATGGCTTTCTGACAGGACCTATGACCACTGTCTGCACAGCCCTGCTATACTGAAATCAACATACAAGACACTGCAATGCCATTCTCTCTCATAACACAGAAACTGTCCTTTTGAGCCCTGCACATTTATCATTCATAATCGGCCAAGTCTGGAACAGTTAACAGAAAGCACAGTTAGCATGTGGCCATGGTCTGTTAATAGCAATGGCGGTACTGTTCTTCCTAAGCTACTGGGCAGGAAAACAATGCAAGGGATGGAAGTGCCATGGACCGGTTTTAGAGCAGCAAAACAGATTTCTTGTGAGAACTGTTCCGTTCAGTCCTGCACAAATTCTTTTCTCCCTTCTGTTTTGTGTTTTGGTTTTGAACAGGTATCCTAACCTCTAAGAAAGCAGAGGAGCTCCTGAATAAAACAGTACCGGGGAGTTTTCTGGTCCGGGTCAGCGAGAAAATCAAAGGCTACGTGCTCTCCTATCGCTCTGTGGAAGGATGTAAACACTTCCTCATTGATGCCTCCAGTGATTCCTACAGCTTCCTTGGAGTGGACCAGCTACAACATTCAACACTGGCTGACCTTGTAGACTATCACAAGGTGAACATCTAGCAATGCATTCATTAACTGTTTGTTTAATTGCCTCAGGGCACTTCAAGATAAGAAAGAATAGATTCAGTTGTTCTAAAGTAGGTAACTAGACCCATTTTAGCTGCTGTTGGGTATCCTGTGTTCTGCTCCAGAAGGGTATGCCAGCCTGATGGGTACATCTCAGGTGACCTAACACATCTCAAACATCTTAGACCTGACTAACTCCCCCACAAGTGTGCAGAACACCTTGCACACAGGGCTCAAGTTACTTACACACTATTTAGCAGAAATGCTGATAAGGTGAGAGATGACAGCATACTCATGCAGACTGCTTTTTTTGGATTCTCTCCATGGTTGTGTGGTCCCAGCAAGCTGGGTAAGCAGAAAATCCTGCTTGCCTTCAGCTTCAGCATGAAAGAGAACAAGGTATCTTTATAATCTCAAAACAGGCAAGGTGTGACACTGAGCAAAGATAAAAAATAGAAGGGAAGGACGAAGGTTGGCAGGTTCTTGCAACAATAACAGCAGTGTTTACTAGCACTGACTGCAGTTACATGGGCTCTAAGGAGGGCCAGATGGATTGTTCATTCCTTTACTGTAAGATCTTCCCAGGGACAGGACAATCATTTTGCCTAAAGGTTCATTTAAAATCCGTGTTTCTTTTAAATAAGTGCCTAGCCTAATACAGACATGGCTAAACAAAATTGGACACAAGGAAAATATCTATGTTCATTTGCTATATGGAGCTCTACCTGGGCTACCTGAACTTGCTTCTTGCATGGGTTTCACAGTTCAGGCTGAAATTGTTGAAAGCAGGAGCTATACAGCTATTGGTACCAGAGCCAGAGGACTTAAAGCCTGCCTGTGCATATCTATATTAAAGATGGAGCCATGCCCACAGTCTGCAAAGAATCCTACAGACCCCCTGCACTACAGCAGACATGGGCAAGGCGAACCCACTCTGCTGAAGTGCTCTAGTGTGTTCTGCTTATCACCCACCGGGTGACCACGAAAGAAGGCAAGTTCCCACCATGCATCTGCTGCTAGGGTGGAGAACGAGATGGGAAGCAGAGACTGTACTATCAGGGAATTCCCTTGTTAGAACAAGACTTGCCTGAGCAGAGGGCATGTGCTCACTCCAGGATCCATCCTTGTCCCTCCCACTAACACAGCCAGGAGCACAGTCCACAACCACCCCGTCCTGCTTACCTGCATGCTGCACAGTCCTTGCTCCAGCACTTTCTAGGCAGGGCAGCATTTCACGCCATAGAAGCTGCGGTTGCCTACGAGCACAGCTCTTTCTGAGAACTGCCAGAGTCATGCCACTGCGTTACTGCACCGAGCACAGACATTGTTTTATGAAGACAGAGGTCAGCCGTGTGGGTCCTTCCCTGAGTTCCCCGGCGCACTGAGCTGTATCACACAGCGGGATGAACAAGTCCACACCGCAACAGAGGCAGGGAGACTGCTGTCCACCCTGTGATGTTGTGATAGGTAGGGTCTGTTTGAAATGCAGTGTTTAATCATATCCTATATCAACAGGATGAACCCATCACTTCCTTGGGGAAGGAGCTGTTGCTTTACCCGTGTGGCCAAGAGGACCAAGAACCAGATTACATCTCTCTCTTTGAGTGAACCTCCCAGTCTCACTGTGCAGTCCCATGCTTGTATTCACAAAGACTGAACTTCGAACTAGAGCTGCTGATGCTTACCTGAAACGGTTGCCATAAGTGCCTCTATTTTATATCCCTCACAACAAAGCAGGGGGAGGATAAATACTGTTGTGGGCTTCTCATATCGACTGAGTTAAAGGATGCATCAGCCCAGCAAGCTGCAAAGCACCTGGATGTATCCCGCACAACGGAGTGAAAGAGGTGATGAAGTAATCAGTTGAACAGGGAGATACTGCCACCTATCTTCAGTGGGTTTTTGCAGATTTCCTGGGGGACTTCTGTATTCGAGCTGCCTTTTGTTCTTGAATGCAAGGTTGTGTGCCATCTGGGAAATAGATTAGTATCTACAGTTGAATGAGATCATACCTCCCTGAAGGCACAAAACAACTTGGAGAGGTGAATCGGTCTTGATATAGTAATTTGCATAATGTGAAGCTTAATCCTGTAAAATGCTGTGCCCTTGGAATCAAGGATGCTCAAGCCAAACATCCAAGGAAATCGTTTGTGCCTTTCAGTGAAAGATGTTCTCTGTGAAGAGGGATTTTCATGAAAAGTGCATTTTTTTAACTCCTTTAGCCTCTGAATATAGATCCTCTCTCTTTTAACCTGTATTTAAATCCCACACTGGCCTTTCTGCATAGAGAGGGATTAATCGTTTGAAAGGGAAAGGAGAAGGGATACAGGAATTTGTATGAAAAACTACCACAGGCACAGAGCCTAAAAAATGTAAGAAGCAGCACCTATATCAGTATTAGTACAGTTTACAGAAGAGTGTTTGCCAGTAAAGAATGCTATTTTCCAAAATGGAGCCATTTATTGCAAGATGTGTCCAGATTACTGAGATGCATCTGGTGTAAACTTTAACATAGAACTTGCTCTTTCAACGTAATGTTCTCTCTTCGTATCTGTTACACTGCTCTTTAAATACATAATTCAGAATATTGGGGGGGAGGCTGGACAGAATCACATAACAAATTAATCCTCACCCAGATTCCCTCATGTTGTTGCACGTGACAAACTGTACAGCTGAGGGTTGTGGTGCGAACCTGCTAACATCATTTTTAAGAGATGCGATCCTCAAATAGCGAACAAGAGTCAATCTTGTTTCAGTTGTTTACCTGTTCCCTTCTTTCTATTGGATCAGGGCAACTCTGCTTAACTTGAGGAAGGAGTCAAAAACTTCAGTCTTCTGTTGATCTGCGTTTTGCAGAATACAGATACTCTATTCTTAAAAGAAATAGTTGTAATCATCTGGTCTTAATATTTACATGCTGATAGGTGGTTTCCACACAAGGAAAGAGGGGATAACTGCACTCTAGTTACAGCAGGTTTAACTTGCTAGAGATAAAGCCTTAATGTAAAGTGAGATTCTGAAAGTAACAACACTCTGGCAGGGCAAATGACTTAAGGAGCTTCTTGAACACTATATCACATGTATCAAAGAGATATTTTCAACATAATCTGCATCAATCATGAGAGGGGGTGCTAGATTATTTGTAGGGGAAAAAAAATCCCTCTTCTCTCTTCATGAACTGTTTCTTTTGAAAAATATGGACAAAATCAAAGGTCATTCAGAGATCCTAGAGAAAAGTTAGCATCTGTTCTCCTGTGAAGAACATGCCATAGCTGTTGTCCTGCTGGAGACAAATCACTATGGGCTGGTAAAGACAGGGGACAGTCTCCTTTAAAAAGGCAGTTTGAGAGGCAGAGTGTGAACTTGCAGAAATAAGGTACAGGCTGATCTGGCATGGACACAGCAGGACAGCAGGAGATGATCAATTTTAGCTCTAAGATCTATAGTGGAACTCCTCAGGGTTTGACCTGCTGACCAGTGGACCAGTAGCTTCACATACCTTTATATTATAACTACTTATTTGCAAATGCTGGCTCAGCAGAGCCAGGAAGCCACTATCAGTGTTCACATCTATCCCACGTTTGAGAAGCATGCCCCAGTTTTTTAAAGACTCCCAGCTTCACTTCTCTACTATGAGGGAAGAAACCTGAAGTTTTATACCTACACATTTAGATTACTGCACTGACTGCAAAGGCAGCACCCTTGCCAGAACAGGTGCCCTCAAGACTAGCTCTTCTATTGCTCTGAAATCTAGTTATCCTGAAAGTCTGTGGAGCAAGGATGACTTGCAGCGGTTGGGAATCAAGGGTGCTGGCTTGTCTTGGGGAGCTTCTCTGTAGAATCTTTCTTTCTTCAAGGGACGCTGTGCAAGGATTACAAGAGTAGTCACATTTGAAAATTGCTTGCTGGAGAGATCATGACACCTGGAAGGACGTGGCAATTTGTTTTGCCCCATGCCTCTATGCCTTTAGCCAGAGAATGCAACAGACATCAAAAATTAAAGCAAGGAGTCCCCATATGGCCTCCCTGTCTACACAGGGTGACCTCTATTCCCTCCCCAACTAAGATCCAGTCAGTTGCCATTCTGAGAAAGATCACAAGTTGTTTCTGGGACAAGGAAGGTAGAGAGCTGACTGGCAAAAGCTACAGTTCTGTTGGCTGCTCTCTTTGGATTTCATCTTTTTCTAACTGGTCTGGAAGACCTGTTACAGCTCCACTTGGCTCACAGAAATGTAGCTAACAGCAGCTTCCCTTTCCCATGTTGTTCTTCACCTCTCATATCAGTGCAGTCTCCACCTTTAAAAAAGCTCTGCCAGACTTCTGCTGTGATTAGATTCTCCTGCACATCACTGAGGTGGCCAATGACTGCGGGCTGATGCTCTCCATCATTGATTCAATCATCTCACCTCTTGCCAAACTGGCTTCTGCAGCCAAGGAACAGGAACTGCATAGAGAGTATTATTCCTGGCAGGAGGAACAGCATCCCTGTGGAAAAGGACGTGCAAGAGAATCACAAAGATACTATTTAAAAACATAACTTGTGAAACTCTGACAGGGGCTGGATGACATGCTTGATAAGGTACCCAAAGTAACAAAGTGTTGAATTTACAGGTGCCCAGTGCTTAGAATTAGAGACTAATATAGGTTTGAAGGGACCTCTGGAGATCGTTTTGTCTAGCCCTGCTCTACAAGTGTGGCCAACCTCAAAGCTACATTAAGTTGCTGAGGGCTTAGGGAAACCTAAGGCAAGATAACAAAAAACCATCATGAAAATAGTTCAGGCTAGGCTTGAGGCAGGTTATGACTATGAAACTTTCATAATATATATCACTCAGTTTCAAATTCAGGTTAAGTGGGACTGCAGGAACAACTATCACCTTGGATTAGCTCAGTTGCCATAGCTCTCATATGCATCCAACAAGCCATGTCTGTCTCCTCCTCCTGCATAATATTTGTAAAGTTACTCCATCAAAACAAAGCCCTTTATAAACAATTATCATGTATTCTGGGAACAAAAAAGTTCTTTGGAGGACCTACTTGAGTTATTGCTGAAGTTTTTATCGTAAGTGATATATTTGGGGATCGGTTTTTTTAAGCATACAGAGTTTCCATTCTTTTTGTACTTTTGCGGTGGTTTTGGACATTTGGTGATTTGCAAGGGAAGTGCAATGCAGATAATTTGCATCCAACAAAAGACAAACACATGTAAACATGCGTCAAGGGAAAAGGTACTTACAGTAGCATGGTCTCTGTCTGCAGATTCTGCATGCAATGCTTTCAAAAGAGGTTCATAAGTGCTCTTCCTACTGCACAGTGGCATGACAAATAGTGTTTTATTCATTGTTCACTGCTATATCTTGCATATTTCTTCCCCCAGCATTTACAAGCCAAAAACCAAATTAGAATCTGGTTTCAGACTGCCTTGAATTAATCTGAAGCTATAAAACAAAGAGACCTCTCGGAAAAACAGCATTTAGTTAAGCAAATGGGATTTCCAAGCCCATGCAGTTTTTGTTGGCTAGTATATATTAAAATGACAAACAGCAGTCAGCATTAAAAGAAAATGCTTTATAAGAGCAATAACTCATGCTTTCAACAGTTTTAGGCAATTGAAAAAAAATCTATTAAGAAGGAGACTAATTTTTAGGATGCACCTATAATTATCATAAGAGAATTTGCAGGGTCCAGTAATCCATCACAAAAATTTATTTTGTTAATTACAAAAAGCTTGCTATGCCCTGGGAAAGATTCTATATTTGGTTTAGAAGGAATACTTTGGTATAAAGTCAGAAAATGTTCATCAATTTTGGTATCTGACATTCAGAGTTTAAAGCCTCCTGCTAAATCAGTACTGCAAGTTGATATGTATTTCCTTTTCTTCAGCATGGTAAAGCTTCTGCCTTCCAGCAACCAGGTTGCGTAGAAAAATCACTTCACCTATCTGAACCCAGTTCCCATCCACAGGAAACACAGGTCTGCAGAGCATTTTCCAAGTGTTGGAAGGCTGTACTATTTCCTAGTAAGGCTAGAAGTAGAAAACCTGAAGTACGACAAAATAATTCCCAAGCAAAACAGACTTCATTTAAAAAAAATTTTTGAGATATTTACAGTATTCTAAAGCAGAAATACACCATCTGATTTATGTAATATAGACATGGCTCATTGCTTTTGGTTCACTGTCCACAGAAGAGAACAAACACTACCCTCCAGTGATTTTGAAACATCACACTTGACCTTGACCGGTAGGGCTTTCTCTTTCTGAATTTTAGAAAGCACTTTCTGAGATGCCTCTTGTCTCCGAATGAACTGGGAATACCCTGTTAGTGCACTGCTGCTGTCCCCCGCCCCAGCCCCTTAAGGGAAAAAGAATTTTGGTCACTCCAGCTTAACCGTCATTAACAATCAGATGTCCTTCTCAGAGCAGAAGCTCTGCACTTATTCAAAAATAGCCCTTTTTAGATATGTCAGGTTAGATGTAGAAAATAGCTCATTATTATTGGCCCACCAAAGGGTCAATACACATCTTACAAACATTTCAATGGAAGAGCACATCCATTTGTTACTGTGAATACCACACTGGCATTTATGTAATGTTCATTGTCTCCGTGACCTTGAATCTCGTCAAGTGTTCAAGTCTCCCCCAGAAGCAAGTGCTGAACAGTCAGGCTAATGGAGTAATTAAAAGCCCTATTAAGAAAAAAACAGAAGAAGGGAGGACAAGCACTTTCCCTCATCTTCTTTTGCTGCCATCCTGCTGGAATCTCCATCCTCTTTCAGTCTCATCCTGTCTTGTCTTGTTAACAACTCTTTTCCAAAACATCCTATAGTCCACTTCAGAGGCTTTTTGCCTCCCTTTCTGGCTTCATGTCTTCTTACTGCTCTGTTTCTGTCTGTGCAGGTGTGTCTCAATCTCTTGCTTGAAAATAAGCATCCCAAGCTGGCCATGAGAAGCCTCATTCATGGCCTTGGACTGCATGCACATTTTGTACTGCTCTGGGGTCAGCTCGTCCAGACATTGCTTTTCATGCCACAGATGGAAAAGACCCCTGACAGGCGTTCGGATCACAATGAGGTTGCTGTGAAGGTATTTGCGGTACAGATGTACATCTTCGCCACCCCAGCCTTTAATGTCCAGATCAAAGCCACCTGACACAAACAAAATCCAATATAAAACTAGAAATATATACTAGCAAACTCGATGCTATTAATTGCACTACAACTGTTCTCTGGCTCCAGTCAGCCCATTAAACCAGCCATACTTTCTGCCAACATCAAAGTGTCCAAATTTCTTAGCTTCAAATCTTTCACTATCAGACAAAATTGCTTTATTTGTACTGAACAGCACTTAGATTCTGGTAACCTCTATGGCACCTAGGAATAGTCTGAACATCTAACCAGAACACCACTGCAAATTAGAGGCATAGACACAATTGCCAAGGAAAGGGAAGCTGATCACAATTTTCTATGTTTCAGTAAAAAGGCAGACGTATTGGAGTGTATTTTTCTTACCTATGTTGATAAAATCAGATCTGTATTGGCAAGTCATCCCAAAACCAAAGTCTCTCCAAAATCCAGTTTCTTTTTTAATAATCTGCATGGAGGGAAAGGAATGTTTATATGTGAGCAGAAACGCTTTCAGCGTGAGCAGCAAAGAAGTCCCTGAATGTGGCCAGAAATAGGAGCAACTGCCCTTTTATCTTCCCCACATAAATCCATGGCTGATACTGAACCACTTTTTGTTGACACTCATTGCATGTTTCTGCCCCAAAAAACAAGCTGTCATTAGCTATCATGGATAAACCCCCTGATCCAGAACGATCAGGTTTTGCTCCACTCCTGCTGTTGTAGACCAAGTGGAGCAATATCACATCACTCTCCGAAGTTTGCTTCTTCGCAGGCAAAACATCCTCCAAAATCATTAGTTTCTGCAGGATTCAAATCCGACGTAAGAAACATACTGGTAAACCAGGGAAGCCAGACTCTGCTGTAGAGCAGATGGTGGCATCTGGATTGCGGACCACAAGAAGATTGTGGACCATTTTCTTCTTCTCTGGAAGAAAACAGTGGTTCTAATCGGATCACACAACTAACAGCTTTTTGACAAAAATTAGGAAAGTGGTAAGAATAGTTTTGCATTACAGAACTGCTAAATCCAGCTAAAATTGAAGTCCAGAAATGTTAGGTGATAGATACATATCCCATAAAAGCCTTTATAATAATGAACGTGCAGTCTATGTTACTGAGATGGACCATGAAAACATTATGTATTACAGGTAGAAAATCAGAGCAGTGAGAAACCATGGCTATTACTTTCAAAAGCAGGTATCCAAGCATAGATGCCTAAGGTCATAATTCATGTGTGTGAGTGACCTAACCCAATCTGGTGAGACATCCAAGAGTTTGAAGGGACTGGGACAGGTATTTAAATCCTCTAAGCAAGTCAGCAGTACTTCACACTCTTGAAGGTCTGGTTACAAATCTACCCCTTAGCAGCTATTTTTGAAAATTTTGGCTTCACTTGCGACAAAGTTACAGAAGATGAGGAGACAGAATTTCCATTTCTGGATTTACAAATCCCAGCATTTTCTTTACCAAAAAATCCTCTTCCAAAATAGTCTCTCCTGATTTCTCGTTCATGCCTCCCCTTTTTGTTCGTAACCCTTGTCACTTCAATGGCTTTTTTTTATTTTACTGCTCGTGTTGCTATCTCTTTCTTTTCTCATTTCTCCTTTCCCTGAAAAAGCCAAGTCGCTGCAGAAGCCAATTAAAAGGAAACAAGATTGTATCTGTCAGGTCTGCACTGTAACAAGAAATCTCCATAACGATGCCCTTACAGCGAGCTGCTCGTATGCATTAGCATTATTATTTCCCATTAGTGCAAGTGGCTGCTGCACAAATCAAATTCTTTCAAAGATTTCTGAATGCTTTTTTTTCTCAGCAGCCCAAGTACCAGGACAGAGAGCTAACACTGTCTTGTTTTAATGGCACAGATCTGGCCTCATGCCTGGGAACTAATGTGGGCTGAAAATATAAAAATCTACATAAAAATGAGATTGGCAGTACTTCTTTAAATCAAGAAGCTTTTCTGACATAAGCATCACATTTTACGATTCAAATATTAGCTATAAATATTTGCACAATCCTGACAATGTACTTTGTGGAATTTATGCTAGCTTGAGAGCTAAACTCTATTTCATTTCCTAAGCACAGTGCTTACAAGCCTGAGGATCCCTGATGGGCTCTCATCAGAGAGAGAAGAGCTAATGTGAATCCCATGGTATCAGAACAAGTTTCCTCTGAGAAAAAAACAGTTGAAAGGATTTTCCAGACTCTTCAGTAAAAGACTTTCTGGCTACCTGTTGGATAACATAGGGAGCAGTAGACAAAAAAAATATTTCAAAATTTTTGGGGTGGACTTTTCAAACTCTCATTCTTCATTTTTCAAGAGGGATTGAATGAGGT
The DNA here is from genome assembly GCF_018139145.2 of Gymnogyps californianus. NCBI lineage: Eukaryota > Metazoa > Chordata > Aves > Accipitriformes > Cathartidae > Gymnogyps > Gymnogyps californianus. Next base: position 60,633,986 of record NC_059474.1, on the reverse strand, counting down.
GGGGGTAGTGATGACAGAAGACTGGACTCAGATCCCTAGTGATCTTTTTCAGCTGTGACTGTTGCTGGGCTCACAACACCCCTAATTCTTACCTACCAAGAACAACAATAGAAGCTGGGATGCTCTGGAGACGGCGTCCAGCCTGGGACAGGATGAGCCCTGATAGGTGCAGTGCCTGGCAGTAAGAGGGGCAGCTGTGGCAGGCTGGGACCTGACCCAGAGAAACTGAATGAAGCTGCATAGCTGGCTTATGCTTCAATTTGAAAATTCAGCTACGTACCAGCACTAGTGTGCAGAGGACTGTGACCCGCTGACTCTGGAGAGAAGCAAGAGTGGAGGGTGTACATAAAGGGAAAGCCAGCACTTGTATCACCCCTTTAGCTTCAAGACAATGCAATGCCAGAGCATGAGAGAATGGAGAATAGCATCTGCAGCAGTGCCAAGCAATGGCTCTGCCACTAGCATTCATGCAAATTTCTTGTCTGTGTGCTCTGCTTCTTCCTCACAACAGCTTCCTCCTCATCAAGGAGATTCACCTGGTTTTAACTACATGTTTTAATCGTATGCCTTATGGCAATGTTTTTAAAAATAATGCTTTGTTCTCACACCAAAGATGAGCAGGTGAGATGGAAATCAGTGGAGTTATGCTGTGTTATTTCAGTGCCAGATTAAAGCCAGAAGGGACAGCTCCAAGCATGTCATTTGACTCTGAGACAACGTGGTACACTTCAGAAACACACTGTCTGCTTGCAGGCAGTTTAATCAGGAACTGTGGGATGGGAAAAGCCACTGTAGGTGTTCAAGTAAGTGGGGGAATAACTGTGACAGCCCCTGGAATTCTGTTTTCACTGACTCATCTAAGGATATCTGTGCTTTTTACAAATGTCAGCTCTTCAAGATGCAAGCAAAGAAACTATGCAGTGCAAGGAAGAAATGAGAGCAAGATCAGGGACTGTCACCCCAAGACAGCACGCCATGGAGGAATCATTCACTAATTAGAAAATCCCTTCTGGCAGAGAAGCAGACACGGTTTAAATTCTTAGGTTCCATGTATAAAACATCAAACAAGGGTTAAAATAAATGGTACCAAGATACTTTCCTGTGAAACTTAACTGCAGAACTCACAGTAAGGTGACTGCTGTAGTTAATTTTGTCTGTGTGGTAGTCACTGTGCACAAGGAATAGGGAAATGCTACCCAAGAGCACATGCACCTTTAAAAAATGCTTTGTCCAAATAGAAGCAGGCATTCAGAGGAGCATGTACTTACCAGCTGCTGTTCTAAAGAGGGGATGGAATCATGGTGGCCATAAATTATACTGGGGTTATACTGGCTGAAGAGAACAGGATAAAACACCTTCTTCCCTGGAAATGACAATGGGTTATTTTTTTTTAAAAGCTGTATAAAACACTCTTCTCTCTCTTACAAGATGCTGTCCAGGCCAGACCAAATACAGATGAAGTCACACAAGTTTTGGACTGAGCCTATGTTCTTTGCATGAGAACATGAATGTGAGGATATAACTAACAAAAAGACCCTGTTCCAGAAAGCACAGGTGCTGAAGGCAAGAAATTCAATCACAGTGGGAGCAGGAGTGTTATAACCTTTCAAAAGCCAACAGCAACAGAATTTTTATACATGTCTTAATTAGTTATCTAAGTTTCAAGAATGATTTACAGCAGCTTCGTTACCAATTTAAAGGCAAGAATACTCTGTTGAATGCTGTTACACAATAGGTGAAAATCTGTTGAAAGACAATACGCTTCATAAGTAGCAGTACCTGGCTGTGTGTTCAATCTACAGGAGTTCAGGAATTCAGCTGTGAAGTATATGTCCACGTCGCAAAAAAAGAGAACAACATTGTTTCCTTTCCAAAATCGAGCACCAACGTCTAATCCTTTGCCCCTGGAAAATTCTTCATTCAACTGTATGAAGGTGAAGTTCTTGAAGTTGGCTGACCTAGGAGAAGGAAAATATTCAGCAACTTACCCTGTCCTTCCAGCTCTTAATACAAGTGGGGGCAGGAACCCAATATGAAACAATTAACATAGAAATCTGTAGTATCACGGTTCTGAGAGCAGTTTGAGGGAAGAGATGTCCTCTTTGAGTCTTGAGGAGATTTCCACTATGTCTACATCCAGAGCTTGACCTGTGTACTCCTACGCTCGCATTCCTGTCACAGACATTCTTTGGGCAGATCTCACAAAAATCCCAACAAGGCTTAGATGGACAAAAATGTCTTTAGTAGGCAAATATAAAATACCTGTGGTCATATTACTGTATCTATACAAGGGTCTTCTTCCCACATGGAGATGGTAACAAAAGGCTACACTGCCACATGATCTTGACAAACAGCTATGCAAGCAAACACAATAGACCAGACCTGGCCAAAAGCATCTAGTTCCTGTGTGCTCTACTGAAATTGTCTGCACCTGCCTTTGGAAGTTAACTTTGAGTCCTAACAGTTAAAGCCACTTTCAAAAGCACTAAAGAAGTTACCAGTGTGAAAAAAAAGCTGCACTGAGGTAAATTCAGTAAAATCTGCTTTGTGGTTCTAAAAACCAACATCACAAAACCACAGATATGGGACTGTCAGGGACGAGATAAAAACACCTTTTTTATCTGATACAAAGGAAAGAAAACCGTTTTCTCCAAAGCAGTTTAGAACTTTTTGGCACATCTGTGAGTTTGGACAGCTGTCTAGTCTCCAATTCATGGTAATGATTGCTGTGTTTGAACAGCACACATCAGATATTCAGGTACTTACTTGGAGGTATTTTCAAGTATCGATTTGACTTCATTCATTTGTTCTTTTCCAAAGTAAACTACAGTGAGGTGAATTCTCCCATCCTGCTGAATGCCCATTTTCCTAGAGAACAGAGACAGATTTGTGACTTGTCCCAGAAGTTAGCTTTCTTCAATAACCTGCACCCACTGGGGAAGGCAGAGCAGGGTGAACCTTGGAAGGCATTCCTGAGGGCACGATTCACTGACAGAGATCCTTGTCCTGACAAAGGGGCTCACTGCCTCTGTCAGATAGGACAGAAGACTATCTTTCAGGCAGATTAGGAAAAAACTCTTTAAGTAGTGTTTGTTATATTGGAGGACACTTAAAACAGGCCATCCAGCACCAGGAAGAATGATCAGGCAGGCAATAACTCCAGCACTTAAGAGAATATGAGAAGGGGGGTTTTAAGGAAGCTATACATACCCTACCTCTTAACCTTGATTTTTTGTAACAGATATTCCAGAGTTCAGATCTTTGGCATTTTGTTAAGAAACATTTACTAAAATCTAAGTGTCAACCAGAGATCAAGCCAGTAGCCTAAGGGTAGGACCAATCTGAACTAATGCTAGACATCATGCCTCACTTGCGCAAAGTTTAGTCAGCAAGAGTTCATTCATAATCAGCAGAGAGATCAGCATGACCAGAAGGTGATTTCTCCCATCCTAAAACAAGCATCCATCAGATGGCTAATTTAGACAAGGAGCCTATTTTTAGATGGCTGTGATTAGGCAAAACAAATCCCATTGTAAGAGTCAGTATCTGTTGCTAACACAGTCCTTTCTGGGCAGCTATTTAAAGCTACATCTCAATTAAATTCTCCCTCCAAACACCATCTCTGTGCTGAAAAATAAAAGAAGTTTAAAAGTAACTATCCTGAAAGCTCAAATACCTTTCCTTCTTGCCTCTTATTGCCTTAATCTTTTCTCTAATAGGGCCTGGCAAAGCATCTGGGAGCACTAATTCCCTTTTTCCTTAGACATGTTCCCTTGCAACTAATGGCATGAAATTCTCATGTTGCCACAGTTGCATGTGCCCCAACAAAACAGACTGAGACACATATAAGCCAGGTACATGCAAATCAGAAACCCTGATGACTGGAATATAATTGCTTTTACTGCTAATCACAATGCATTAAGCAGCCTTTGCCTTTCAGTCTCTATAATCTCAAAAATGACTTCTTAGTGGCACAATGAAATGTTATGTAAAAGTAGCATGATTTTTAATGAGTGAGGCCTTGATAACTCCTGAAATTGCATCTTACTTTCCAAGTAAGAAAAAGCAAAGGCAGCAGTGGAATGGAAACCCACCTGAAATTCTGCATGAACTGCCGAAATTTGCTGGCTCTCTTGGCCAATGGCACAATGACATTAATAAGTGTGTCAGCCATATTGACATTTTCATTTTTCACTTTCATTACAGGACCAAATGGTCGGAATAAAACAATCTTCTTGAACTGATGTTTTGTGTCTCCTTTGAAAGTCAGCTCATACAATGTGCCTTTGTCTTTTTCTGTGCGGTAGATCCCTGCGCGAAAACAAAAGAGAGGAGATTTTGGATTAAAGCGGGGCTCCTGGGGGAAAAAAAAGGATGCAGTCTTCGTGTGTTACACCTAAGCTGAAAAGGCAGCAGAGGCATGAGATATTTACTTTTAAATCAGTACACAGTCCACCATCGTTTGGAGGAGGCTGTCACTCTGGCAGGGACACAGCCCTGGGTTGCAGGAGCTATTTGGTATTCTCGGAGGCACATTCCTAGGCTTGGCTGAGTTACAAACCCCTGAAGGTTACCAATTGCTCACACTCAGTATAACCCAGCAGACATACTGTCCTTATTTTTCAGACTGCTCCAATTGCACACTGCAGGCATGCATGGTAATGGTGATGCAGAGAGACTGCGAAAGGTAGCCTGCCTCTCTGCAATATGAGTGATTAGGCCATCTCCCAGAAAAGCAATTTCCTGATGAGCACATTCATTTCCTCCTTTCTGGAAGGTTCCCTGGAAAGTTCCCTAATACAACTATGCAACCAGGCCCCAGCAGCCATCAATTTCACCCACTGCCAATCAGGACAAAACTCTCCTGTTACTCAACTCTCAAGAGACTTTTATTTTCTTTGTGGCAATGATGCCCACTCCTGGGTGAGTAATGGTCTGCAAGGATGACACTATGGAGTTTGTCAGAGGCTAGACCCAGGACACAATCCTGGAGACTGCGTTAGACAGTCTCCAGGTGTATTTAATTCATACAAGCGTGTACTTATTTCCTGTATGGAATGAACTTTTAATGTACTTGATGGGTAAAATTGGTCCCACGCTGAGGGCTGGCATGAACTATAAAAGTATTATTGGTCATGCCCCACTGAAACACTGTTCTGATACCTTAAAATGAGATAAAGTTGGCAAAAAGGCTGTAGATTTTACCCATTCTAAATGACACTTCAGTCCCTACAGTGCATATTGAAATAAAGCTTTTCATAGTTAGATCCATTAGGTTTAAGAAGGAATAATTAAATGCTAATTCTAACTAATTGTTAAGCCACTGTAAATATCCTAACAACTTCATCAGTAGAAGAGTATAATTGCATTGCCTTCCATCTCTTGCAGAAACTCAACAGACAAGCAAAATATGTCTGGAAGAAAACTCCTCCACTTGACTTGTTTCTTCTTTTTTTTTCTCCTCATCTGGTTATCAAGAAGATAATGCTTGACCAAAATAATGCTTTTTTTTTTTTTTTTAAATCTTAGTCATTCCCTGATGCTTAACATTGCTGTGCGTCTGACCCATAGACTGTCAGCTCTGTCTGTATTTCTTGTGAAGGTCTGGGTTGAAGGTTTCTTTGAACAGCAAAGTGACATAAGCTCTTCATCTTGTATTGTAGCTTTTACATTTGTATGTCCAGAACATCCAAAAGATTAATGAGGTGTGATTTTATCTGGCCAGAATTCTGTGGACTGTCTTATCTTCACTATCATTGTGTGTTTTATTCTTAATGAACACTTCAATTGGTTAATACTATATGCAGATTTACTGATCTGTTATTCACTTCATGTTTTATTTTTAATATAAGCTGATTCAACAAATGCTTCAATCCTTCCTCCAGCATAGCAGATGAATCTAGTGAGATATAGCAGCTCCATCACCTTGACTCCCCCTAGCTTTTTCTATATAGTCTGCTCAAGGTGCAGGCCATGAACTACATCTGTTATTGAACTTGAGCCTGCACTTGAGATCATCTGAATGGTGACTTAATAGTCCCTGCATTTCCTCCTCCTGGTGGCCAGAGAACGGAAATCCAGGCCTTTGAATTCTGCTCACCCATTTATTCTTACAGAAAGCCTGCTGATGATCTGAGTGTGTTGCTGGGTGCACTCATTTACTCAGGCAGTTTTTGAACACAGGTCTTGCCAAGGAAGTTTGTGTTGTTGAAGGTTAAGGTAGCCTTTTGACATTAAGCTAAACAAAAACCTAAATTAAATCTGATTTCCATTTTCTCTGGAGAGAAATAGATAGGACTGTTTCACATGTTTGCCATAGTGAACTGACGTTTTTCATAGTAACAAAGATCTAAATGAAATTAACCAATTTAATAATATCTACCATGCAACATCTGAAAGTCTTTGCTTCAACATCCTTTTCTACCACAGCCAAGAAACAGTGACCCCACGAATACCACTTCCCCAGAGATATGTACTACATTTGTGGAATAAAGGAAGCTTTGCCAAATAAGCAAGAAGCACCTTAAAGCAGAATGCATGTTGTGACATGAGGGGTCCCTCCTAGCGCTATACACACATCAACAGAGGCTGCTTCTAACTCTGCAGTTTTGTTCTTGTTCAGAACTTCTACTACAGCTAAAAACAAGCAGCTTAGGTGAAGGCAAGGTTCCCTCACGCAAAATGGTAATCCAAGAGTTTATAATCCTAACATTTTATCTTGAAGAATTGTATGCAAGTTTAATGCATGTAATCAAATACGGTTATTCTTGACACACATTTAAACCATTTGTTTTCCTTTTTTAAGCATCTTCTTTCCTTTTTTAAGTATCGTCTTTTTAGAAGCAGAGAACAAAGTGATTTGCCCAAGGTCAGGCAGTGAGCCTTGGAAATGAGCCTGAATGTCTTGAGTCGCTCTGGGGACTCACCCAGCAGAACATCCTGTCTTTCCCAAGATTTTTCCATTTCCAAAGGCACTACTTCATTTGTGCCATCAGGACTTTTTACGTGATTCAGAAAGATGTGTCAAGCAGCCTCAATTCTAAAAGATGAGCTACGAGGAGGGGAAAAAAGTACTCTCAAAAAAGTAAAACAAAAAACCTTTTGCTGAAAATGTAGCTCCTGAAATGAAAGGCTTGGAAAGGCTAGATGTTCACTATGGATAAAAGAAGGTTAACTGATCATCTATTGCTTCCATTACAGCAGCTATGTTTCAGAATATGCACTGTTCCTTTCAGAGGCAGGGAGAAAAGTCAAAGCCTTTGGAAACCCAATGTAAAAAAGTGAACAGGAGCTTTAGGTCAGCAGAGAGAGTGGCACTAAAATGAAGGAAAAGGACAAGTGAGAAGCAAAAAAAGACCTGGGCTGAAGGCTTGACTAAAGAGCAGTAAGTGTCCAGTCTTTGGAGCAGCAGTTCCCAGGGCTCTCTAAAGAAATGGAAAATACCTGATCTCTATTCAGCAGGGCAGGCAAACAAGTTTCAGAGATCTACATGGAACTGGTAACTAGCAAACAGCCACACAACCTTAGCAAAATGCTGTTGAGTGGATGACAATTTTAGCCTCAGTTCCACAGACCGTAGGTTTCAGGTCTTCTGCTGTCAATAGAAATACTCCCTGGACCCATGCTCATTACTTATATTCTGTTAGATGTTGTAGGAACCACTATTAGGATTTATCAGCATTCATTGTCCCCATTTTAACTCAATATTATGGTGGTCTTCCCACTTCACATGCAGTAAAATACAGCATCTTATCCTTTGAGAAAAAGCATCATCCTTTTTCCCAACAAGCTTCCAGGGCAAAACTGCATCAGATAGCCCATCACCAGTAGCTGTCAATTTGAGAAAGCAAAGCTACTCCTTTTCATTTGTCTCTGAGACCTTATTTAAAATTCCAGTCACTAGATAGCAATGTACTTCAGGTAGGAAAACTTATGATACAGCATATTTGACAGTGCCATGGCAGGGCATTTCTGAAGCAATCCAGGGATTTTCTGGAACTGTTCTGTTGGGAAAGAGTATCACCAGACAGTGATTACATTCACTTATGGAACACACCACTCAGGCTTGTCAGAGTCTCCAAATTATTATCTCCATCTTTGAGAAAATGAATGACTTCCAAATCTATTCAGCTCTGCTGCCATTTACATAAATTAATGACCAGACCTGTTATTCTGCCCACTGAGCAACTGGCTTTCTATTGGAAACAGAGCAGTCCTTTACCTACTTATAATACACAGAAATTTCTGATCTTTTCCATGTTGTTTCTTACTAACTTCTCATGGCAGAAAACCAGTGAACTTGGTATAGAAGTGGGGGGAATAAAGCGGAGAGGGGAGGATTATAGCAGCTGAACAGCCCAGGTGCCTCTGTGAAGAGAGAAGCAGAGCAGAGCAGCAGCCAGATGGATATGTTTCAGGCCCCAGGGAGAAGGTGTGGTTCTCTTGGTTTTGAATAAGAAAAAATGGAAAATTCCACCACGTGTCATCTATTACTTCTGGAAGGAGAACTGCCTGAAAATCCTATCCAAATTTCATGTAACAGCAAATCTGCTGAGAAGGAGTTTAGCTCAGATGTAAGGTACTAGGGTCACAGTCTAATTCCCACGCACAAGTGGTTCTGTCTAGAAACTGCAGAGGATGCAACACTTATTTTTAAGAGATCCCAGCCACAGAGACAAAACATATCTCCTTAAATGTAAGAATTGTTTGAAGAAATATTTTCTCTCTGCAAAGACAAGAACAAAGGTACAAAATGGAAAAGAGGAAGAGATACAGACCCTAATCAAATTTATTGCACCATATCACCATGCTGCCTATTGGTGTATGTTAGCAATGAAGTAATACTGAAAAAGTGATAGCAGGTACCAGATGTGACCCACAAGAACAGAAAAATCCACACAAGAAGCCCAAGCAAACAAGATTAACTTGCACCACTCTACACGCTAGTAAGACTCGGGATCAGCAACACACTTGAGTAAAGCCGGTGTCAAAGGCTTCACTGAATAGGGCAGAAACAAAGACACAAGTCTCACGTGTCAAGAGCAGCAGTTCAGGTTTTGAATCCTGTCTCTGACCCCAATTACCTGATTTTCATTTCAGCACATCCCTCCACCTGCTCAATCTTAAGACAAGGGCAGTAGCCCCACCTTTAACAAAAGTGATGCATACAGCTTTTGTGTGCTGTTATTGCTAAAGCAGCTGGAAGATAAAAAGCTTACAGGGTTAAGTGGTATTACTTTCAGTGCAGACCTGGGCCACATCTCCCAGAAAGCTCCAGCTACCCTGGGCAGTTCCAGAAAATGAAAACAGCTGGCTTTGCTGGCTGGGTAACACCGCTCACGGTTGCTGTGTTGCTGGATTGGTACAAAGCTGCCAGAAGCCGCCATGGAATCCAGCCTGTTACTAACTTGCTGTGTAGGCAGTGGCACCTGCAGAGCGCTGTCTCCAAAACAAGTTCTGAGCCCAAACCATACTTGAAATGGAGAATTGGAACAGAAAACTCAGTCCTCCCTTCTCCTGCTCAAGTTATACAGAGCAATGGATTTGTTTGTGCTTTGATGGGCAGTTTTTGCTGTTCTTGGAGAATCGAGGATGGGGGAAAAGAGACTGCCAAGAGATGACAGAGACTTCCAAAGGAACTCTGTAGGGAAATCTTCTGCCAAGTCAGCTCTTTGTTTCCAGTCCTGATGCACGGATCCCTGCATTTGCAAACAAATCGGTTTGCACTGCTGAGTAGGAATGAGAATTTGTTACCTTGCACCTATAGAAGCACGGGCCTGCCCTGCAGGGGAGGACATAAGGAAGGTTTCTTGAGCTCAGACTGAGCTGCACGCAGGGCTACAGTTTCTTGAGCTCCGAGTTGCATGCAGGGCTTCCTCCCTCTGGATTATTTCACCATGGTATGTGAAAGCCAGCAAGGCCATTAGTGCATGAAGAATCTCCACAGAGCCAGCGCTGCAGTGTGCATCCCTTCCCCATGCCTTTCTGTACACCAGATTCTGCCTTGTTCCCCAAGGACAGCACTGGTACCCAGGCAAAGACCGTTGATTGTGCGTAAAGGCAGGCTCTAAGCAAAAGGGTAACTTTAATGGAATATTAACCAATGTATAGCAGGAAACATCTCCTCCTTTACCCTCACCCTCTCCCCATGAAAGAGCTGGTGCCAAACGATCATACATGCTTGTTCAGCTCCTATAATAAACAGTAGAAACATATTTTGAAATGATAAACCAAACAACAAATAGAAAGGAGGAGACTGGAAGCACGTAGCTCCATGACGCATTCAAATGCTGGCAGCCAGCAGCACTTCCCGGTTCCCTGCCCATGCCCTGATCCCATGTCTGAGCAAGAGGAATTTGACTGGTGTGGAAGAAGTGCCTGGACCAGAGGGGAGCCAGGACCTGTGTCAACAAGGTCTCTACAGTCTGAACAACTCATGTCCCTACTGTGGGAGGCACCTGCCCAACTGGCAGGTATATCCCAGCATGGCCTCAAGAACCAGCTGTCTCTCAATATCACGATCGCTGGAGAAACATGTACAGAGAGTGGAAATGAACAACTGGAACTGGCCATTGCACAACAGCAATAGTTTTCCTCGTTGCATGGAGGATGCGTTTTGCTCTGCTCTATTCATAAATATTAGAAGAAAGCAATCCACAGCAAAATCACCAGTGATTTGGGATAAGCATGGGGGCTTGTGTTCAGCACATTAGAGCAGTCATTCCGTAAAAGGTAGGTATCTTACCCACATGCGGTCTAAGTTTGCAGCACAAATATCTGAAGATGAGGAAGACAAGTTTTTCCTCCTATACTAAATTCAGCTAGGTCAGCTGTGGATTAATTCTCACTTACAGACAACACTATTGAACAAGTACGGAACATGCCAGTTCCTATGAAGTGAAACTAGGATAGCCATATTACAAGTAAAAATGTAGCTCTCTTATTGAATGAGAAACAGTCATGAGCCCTTGGAAACAAGATCTGTGAAAGCTTGTTTCATATCATGTTTCTGCTGCACATGTTCCTGCCCTTTTAACTCAGAGCTGCTGTGCAGCAGTGGCTACCCTGAGCAGGTATCAACCACAGAGACATCACAACTCCTGGAATACATCTGGTGCCTCTGGCTGGCTGGGAAAAAGCAGCCTGACTGGAAACAAGTAAGCACTTCAGATTTAGTGACAGAAGATGTGAAGTAAAAACTGGTTGCTATTAAAAGCGGCACTTTAAAAATCCATACTTACTGCCTCAATATTACATGTGAGGGTAAAGACTGTTTAGGTCATTTTAGAATCCAAGGGCTAAGGTGCACCACTCCTGGTACAGGAGATACTCTGTAAAGCTTAAGCTTTCCTAGTCATTTGAAGTTACAGGTGATACCAGCTGAGTTACTGAGCTCCTCAGCTGCTGTCCTCAAAACCTATCTTGCCACTCTGACTCTGGCAGAGCTGTGCAGGTGGAACTAAGTGTAACATTGGAGTTTTGATTTGAACTGCAGTTGTCAGGCTTAACACTGGTAACAGATCTGGGATTGCAGCCTGGTCATTCACTCCTTGCTTTGTCAGTTCTGAGGCAAGTGCATGACTAGAGAGCTGTGAGCACACATTGGTGGTTACTACAAGAGACTGGCAGGCTCTGTTGTCACAAAGTCCCGTTCCCCAGAAAAGCTGCCATTCTGCAGTTGTGCCTGAGGCAGCATCGCTGGGTCACAGCACTAACACTGTCCCAGACGTCTGTGCTCTGAGATAACACCCATCTCCCTCAGCCACGCAGTCACACCAGAACCCCTCATGAGCACTATGTGGGCCTTCTAACCTGCTGTCTGCATACAAACCTTCAACAAAGTCGGAGGCTGTGTATACACGGTGTTTTGCATTGCCGTCCCCCTCTGGATTGTTCAAACTCCCAACAGCTAACTCGATCACCTCTATCAACTCATCTCGCTTATCCTTCCTTACAGGTTTCTCTTCTGGGTGGCGTGTCAGCCCTGTCTCCAGTTGGTACACCTTCTGCAGGGTAAAGCTCTCAAAGGGCACGGCCGCATACTCTGTGGACAGCTTAACACCGCTGTGCACCTCTGCTTTGTCTATTTGGGAACGGAGGAAAGCCAGCAGGTTAGCCTGGGCCTTCTCCGGGTTACTGTGGTCAAGCCGAATGTCCAAGGTGTCTGGGTACTGGTCCTGCATGTTCTTAAGCTGCTTGCTCCTGCCCTGGAGCTCAGCCTTCAGCTGGGCAATTTGTTTCTTCAAGCTGATGATGTAGTTGCGGTGTTGCTCTTCTCGCTCTTGCAGAATGGCTTCATATCCCTCCTTCGCAGTCAGACTGTAAACCCTGGGCAAGGCAAGCTGCTGGTTGTCACCCTTGGGTGTGCAAGTCAACATATAAACAATAGACACCGAGCAACAGGCCACCACCAGCAGGCCTACAAGTCGGGGGAGAAATAGAATAAATCCTCGTCGGAGCATCATCTCTCAAAAAGCGGAGTCTATCCCCACACATGCAACAGTTCTTAGGTCCGTGCAGTGCCACAGAGGCCCCTGGACGTGGAGTACTCTTACACAGATGCATGTATGTGCAGGAACTGGCTTGTCAGCTCTCTTAAAATGTGTGCTCTGCCACTATATTGGGCTCTCTCTGGTGTTTACCCAGCAGGACCAAAAGACAAGCTGCGAAGCAGACAGGACACCTCCTGATCCTCATGGCAACACCTACACTGCTGCAATGTGATCAGCTGGTGGCTGATGGAGCCTGAGGACCTGAAAGACAAATGACAAGGACAGTCATTCAGGCATGTTAGAATTTGGTCATTTAGTCCAGACCATTGAGAGTGTTCTAAGAATTTACCTCATTTCGCAACTGCTCTGGCAGATCTCAGAGCTGTGAAGTGCTTGTGCTAAGACCCAAAAGGTGCCAAGACCCTTACAAGGGAAATCCTGTATGCATGCGTTTAATTTTAATAACATGACTTGGTCCATTGCCAATGAAAAACTATTCCAGGCCTCAAAGCCTGCCATGCTTTAGAAATATTAGGAAGTTGTCATCTGTTACTTTCTGTTAAGGTGCTCAGTTCATCCGAGCAATGATGGCCCTGCAAGCATTCTCAACTCTTGGAGCGCTCAAATTTTGAAGGCAGTCAGTCCCACAGCTACCACATACATTTCAGCTTCCAGGCATGTTTTTCCAAAACACCAGGTGGCAAATGTGGCCCCGTTTGAACATATGAAGCCTGACCAGGAACAGAAATTTGATAGCCAAGAAACTAAAAACTCTTATCAAGGCCAAATGCTGCAACTAACATTGTTTGACATATCCTACCAGATGCTTCCATAAAAAACAAAGAACCAGGAACAGGATATTTTCAGGAGCATTCAGATCAAGTCTTACTCAAAATCAGGGGAAGCTTTGTTTCCATCTAGGAGGCTGTCACCATTGCACACTATGTTATCATTTTAAGGCCCTCTTCTGTTTCTCATAAGGTTATAAAAAGTCTTGCAACAATGCACAGTACTACTGTGTTTTCCACATATGCTATCTGCCCAGGAGTGAAGACCACAGAGAAGGTTTAGGGAAAGCTGGCTTAGGTATTTTTTAAAATAAGAGAAGTTAAAACTGTGAACATTATCATTTTTAGTAATACTTCCTCAAGTATACTTAGAAACAGGAAAGAAAAATTAGATGACCGAACATAAATATTGATCCAGCTGTAAGCTACATTAAACAATTACACTGAGAACGCTACCAGTGGTATTGTCAAAATCCCTCAGTTTTCGTCCAAATCCATGCCAATGCAAGGAACTTCATCATTTACTCAGCTGACAGTAGACTAGGCCAAGGCTGAGTAACATCCTAGATTACACTGTGACGCTGCATTGTTAGACTCAAACACAATCAAATTAACCTCTTGATGCTCTCCCCTTGGATGCATGCATGACATTATGACACTGCTTTTGACAACAGATTCATAGTCCTTTTAGTCATACATCCTTGCTGGCAGACTCTGAAGTAAAAACAGTTTATCTAAGAGTAAGAGTTTCAGAGTTATTTTCAGTTATTTCTAGTCTTGAGTCAAAGTCTTCTGTAGGACTTTTTATCAACTGCTACATGACTTCATCCCCTGTGTCTTGATTGACTATTACTCTACATACAGCAGTCATGCAGAGATATTTCTGACCTTTGAATTGTTATCAATATTTTAACAGTCTGCAGAGCTTCTAGGAAAAAAAACACTTTTAGAGTAGGAATTGAGGGGGCTAGAGCGAGCTATAAAAATACTACTGCATTTTTCTCAAAGTAATGCTGAATGGCTATTATAGTATTTATAGGATTCTCCAGAAAATGTCAGTGTTTTCAAAGGAAGAATTGTTGATGTTGAACAAAATATTCAAGCAGCAGGAAAAAGGACAGGATGAGTTTGCGCCCTTACCTTTTTGCTGTGATCTTCTCTTTGGAACTTCTTGGTCTGCTACAGCTACTTCTCAGCTTGCCACAATCATCTCCTGTTTATCTCCCTTCTTATGCCCTTCCCAGAAAATGCACGTACTATAAAAAGCACTGTCAACCTCAGAACACCTCTTCATTGCTTTCACATTTGCCAGCTGCCTACATCTTCAGTCTGTCTCCTGTGTGGTGAAAGGCTGTAGTGGAGACGCTTCCTATGGATGCACTATAAAAGCTGGCCTCCTGCAATGTAAAGGAGCTCGTCAAAGCAGGGAAAATTAATCTGGGCATTTCTAACTCTACAACAGATCTGGCTAGAAGACTGCAAGAAGGTAGTGTGCAGTGAGACAGGGTCAGGAAGTGGTAAGATGTAGTACATAAAACACTGCTGTGCTTGTATGCTTCACTTCACACAATTAGTCCATTGACTGAATTGGCAGAAGCTGAACATCACTGAAAGGATTAGTTGTGCTAACACGGTATAAACTGAAATTACATCTCAATGGCTTAGATAAACACACAATTTCATTTCTATAAGCAGCAACAGATTCGAGTTTTGGGTAAAGAGCTCTTCAAATGTTGACCTTAAAATATGTGTGTGTATATATAGCTATCTTGACTAAAACATACTGGGTCTCTCTTCAGGGTACTCTTTCTTTCCTATCTAGTTTTCTGGTTTGTACTCTTACTCATCAAAGATGCATCTTTAAAAACACTTCAGGACAGTAAATTAACTGAGCTACTTCGTCCTTTGAACACCATTCTCATAGCAAGAAATTCAGGCCACGGGGATTTCCACCTTCTTCACGGGGATTTTACCATCACGACTGGAGGCATCCTGACAACAAGCACTCATTACTTGCCCTCTGTTGCTAGATCTGTCTTATTAAAGTGTACTGGTGGCTTCGGTGGCATTGCCTTACAGTGATTGACATTTAAATATACAGCTGCTACTGTACTACTATCTCATGGGTATGCTTGGGAAAGCAGTCCCAACCCATGTCAGTGCCAAAAAAAGCAGATTACTTTAAGTCAACACTGAAGGTGGTCATGGCTAAGGCATCTCAGCTGCACAGACAGTACCAGAAAGCTAGGGATGGTAACTCCTCCTAACAACCGTTCTGTTGATTTCACCAGACCTACACAGTTTCACACCAACTGAGAGAGCCCACAATGAAGGGGAGACAAACTGAAATGTCAGTTTTTTCCAGGAACTGACAAAAACACCTCTGTATTTTGCAGCAGTCAGCTGCATCAAGTAGTATTAGTCTATTTGCAAAGAGAAGCTTTAACACATACGCAGTGGTTAGTCTGATAGCTGAGGAAAAGGACATTTATTCTAAAAAAGCCTCTGTTTGCAAAAACATCTTCAACCTCAGCTCGACCTGTTAGCCCAGCCAGAGGTCAGCCCAGCTCACAGAGCTGCTTTTCACTTGTTTTCAAGCAGCCTGGGCCCAAAAATGATCTAAACACAGAAACAGGTTCTGTCATCACTGTAAGCACTGTGTAAATGGCTCTGCACAGTGGAGGGTGCTGCACCCAGTCATAGGGAGTGGCAAAACTTAAGAAAGTTGGTTGGTTTGAAATTTTGAATGGTATGCACCCCCCACTGTTACTCACCAGCATCTGGATTTTTAATGGACTGTAGAGATACAGGAAATCTATTTCTGCACAGAAAAGACAACGTATTTCAAGCCTGAATTTTTGACTCCCAAAAACCAAACTGAGAATTTGTGCAGAAGGAAGGGACTCAAAACAGTATATCTCTGTATATGTATCTCCCTTCTGAGCTCCACACTCTCCTCGCTCTTCATGTTGAGGACAGAAAAGGACAGCAAAAGAACAGTCACGTTTGCAGACGCAGCGATCTCTCAGCACATATGGCATGGGCAATGCCAAATAATTCCATGTTTTCAAGTACTTTCTGCCACAGCTTCCTATTGCAGGTGTAACTCAGACTGGCAACTACCCTCACAAAACTTTTTGAAATTCCTTTTTTTTCCTTTTTTTTCAATAGAGGCAGTGAATGGCAGAAGCTGCAATTAGTTTTCGTGTAGGTATTTGAAACATCTTCACTGAACAGCAGCACGTGTTGCAGTGAGATTTCACTAGAATAATATTGATCTCCAAAATGAGCTGCGGGGGAGGAGGAAACAGATGTTTCACCCAGTGACCCAGGCACTTTAAGTGCCTTACAAAAAAAAAAAAGAGAAAAAAGACATTCTGCAGCCACTTGGCATTTGCCTTGAACTTTTTAATTACAAGGACTGCGCATAGCACTGCAGACAAATTAGGCTGCTTTAGATGTTAGGGACAAGATTTGCCCCCTTAACCTCCCAAGAGAAATTCAAGCCACTCAGCAGAATGAGACATGTCACAGGGATTAAAATTTAGTCTCACACAAGTGTTTAAGGTGCATGTGGAGGCAATGCAAAAAGAAGTTCTTTCTCCTTAATGCCAAATCATGATTTCTCAACGGCTTCTCAGCCCACTTCATCTGCCCAGGGCTGAATTAAACAAAAGGCTGAATAAAGAAAAGAACCTGTCTGGTAAACTGACTGGGTGCACCTTCGTTGCCTTCCTGTATTGTCCCCTGTTAAAAACCACACCACTGCTCCCTCATGGGTTGACATTCACACATCCGAAACAAACCACTTTACTTAAAATCCTAACATCTGGTTTGCAATTGATAGAGCACTTGAAACAGAAATAAAGGATTAAGAAATAGCATCCAGAATCAAAATGCTAAATGCCAATACTTGAAGACAGTAGACAACTTACTGTAAATATCTTGATTTCCTAATCTTTGATTCCAGAGTCATCTTCAACAGAAAATCTTACTTGCATAGCCACGTGCACTCTCAAAGAGAAAAGTCTTGGTATCTAACCCCGCCCACAGAAAGACAATTACACACTTCCCCTCTATAATTAACAATTACAATCTGATCGTCTTGCAAATAGGTTACAGCAACTATTAGGAGCAGTCTTAAACAAAACAAGAAACCCTCAAAAGCATTAACATTCCTGGAAATACGATGTTTTCTTCTTGTGAGGGAACGGAGAAGTGGCTGGTTTTACATTCAAGATACTGCTATAGTCTTCTCACTCTGAAAGTTACAAAACCAATGCAGAAGTTATAACTTTTCCCTTCCTTAGTACTCTGGACCCAAGTGCTGCTAATTTACTTGGTTCTCTCTTATCAAGGTAAATCAGTAACTTTACTTAACAGCACCATCTGCCATGCCACTTCAGCTGAGTTCTGAAGTCCATGTGTACTTGCATTAGACCATCCACTTACACGCGGAAGGTGACTTTCCCAAAGACAGTCCAGAACAGAAATCAATAGGCACTCTGAAAGCCTTCTGCTGTTATATGGAGTAAACATGCGAGAGTTGTTTCAGCTTTTACAGTTGTCATTACTTCTATTACAGTAGAAATCCAGTAATAATTATTTCTTTTACAGTATCGTTATTTCTATTAAAAAACACCACTCAGAAGGAGTATTGAGGTCCCTTTGTCCTCCCAGTGCATACACAGTCTGTGTGTGGCTGTATCAATGTGGATACACACACAAGAGTGAAAGCGCCATTGCTTTCCACTCTCCACTGTAAATCAAACTAGTTTTAAAGTAAAAAACCACAAAAGTTAAACATCGATTAAGTTCTAACTGCATCTGAAAAGAACCAATGTAGCATCTAAAATTATCTCCACACACCAATAACGTCATTGTTTATTACAAAAAAGAACTATTACTTTAAGTAACTGCAACAACACTCCCGGAACTGCTTTCTCTCCCCCAGAACAACGTTATCTGTGAAAGACTTGGCAGTTTTCCACAGATCAATAACCAGCAATTGCAGGAGTCTGTATTAGGAATGTTATTTTTTGTATGAGACACTCACATTTCCACCTTACAACCACAACACACTACCCCTCTCTGCTAAACACACTGACTTGTAGGTATATAAACCTGCACATCCTCAGTACAATTGTTAGTTGGGAGTACTATAGGACACTTCCAAAAGCCTTTACAGGACTTTCCTGGAAGTTTCCGCCACTCTATTTATCCTCCAGCAGGCAACGTCACAGATGCATGCCCTGTCAAGCTCCAAAGAGAAAATGCAGAGAAGACATGACAAGCATGCACTGCTGCTTCAAAGATGCTGTGACTCACAAAGACCGACTCCATGCTACCGCAGGAAAGAAAAAATGATGCTTTTCTCTAAAGGACCATTTCTCATTAGCAAGCTCTGACCTGAAGTTTTAGGAATTCAGTTGCTCCAAAAGTGTTTTGAACTTTGCTAAAACGGAGATGAAAAATATGCATTTAAGTTGACCTGGAGTTCAGCCTGGTCTTTTAAGAGCAAATTAACAAATGATCACAGTTGCCAGTCCTAAAAATTAATGCTTGGGCTGGACAGCTGAGACATCCAACTTAGCTGGAAGACTGGCACCTTCTGAACACGATCTTCAATTTAATTTCATTTAGGTAAGTGCCATCTCAGTTTTGTATATGTGTCAAAGAAGAGCATTTTACTCCAATCACGTGATGCTGCAACAGCCCTACATGTCAAGGATAACGGCATGCTAATTGAGAACTGTTTCTTTTTGCAGGAAACTAGCTAACAAAAGAAGGACAAGCTACAGCCAGGGAACAGCTAAAAGATACTACCCTAATTTATGTCATTTTAAGATCTAATTCAACAACTGCTCTGCATATAGAGGGCTTCCAGAAAGACTAAACTCAGTTTTAACACAAGCAGCTATACCAGCTTCTGAAATGGCTCAGAGTCAGCATAATAAGATGGATAGAACACAAAATCCTTTAGTATTGCCTGATTAAAACAAATAATAGGATAAATTTTGCTTATCGATTTAAGTCTGGACCTGGAAAAAATGCTGTTACTTCACTTCAAAATGTTTACACACACACACTCAGCGATTTACATAAGCAAAAGAAAACTGACTGCCACCGCAGGAATGAATAGTCATTCCTTTTAAGAACAAAGGTGACCACAGCCTTACAAAAGTAGCTTGGGTCAGCAGCAGCAAGGCCTGTAAAAATGAAGGGATCTACACCTATGTAGGGACACACTATGAATGCTTGTTGGTTTAGACCCATCTCTTCATGATTGTGTCACATGATTGATTGTTACTTAAAATATTTTTTGTACAAAGTACATACTAATGTCGCTTTATGCCAGGAGCCCTAAGGATTCTGCCAGATGTACATCACACAGTACCACAGCCAGACTTTTGATGAAATCTGGAGCCCAGTGCATGCGCACAGACTTGTGATGTAGGTCATGAATAAGTGAAGGGTTTAGCACGTATCTAATTAAGCAAGAGAGTCATTTATCCATCGATAAAAATGTGCAAACATGCATGGCTAAGTTGTGTTCAGAAACAGGAAAACCTAGCTAGGCTGAGCTGCAGAGTGGAAAGCAGTTTGTACTTGTCACAGTATTTATCTAGGACTGCTTTAGTCATGGCTCTATAAGCACTCATATGTTTAGCTGCCATCAGACCAGCCTTTCAGCTGCACCTGCAAAGTGCAATCAAAGTCCACTGCGTTGAGAAAAGCTGTTGGGTGATAAAGTACAGTAACAGTGACTTAAGGTCCCTATCCTATCAAAGTCCTTGTAAGGTAGCAATATAGTTTTAAGATGTCTGAACAATCCAGTCTGACCTGAAGATTCCCTCCTCCTCTCCTTGCCAGAAATCCCCTGGTACAGCTAGAATCCCCTGTACCAAGCTAGATGGTGGACTTGAACTTCATTAACTCCAGCAGAGTTGACACCAGAGGAGGTTTCCTCCCTCCTGAGTCCAGCATGTGGGAACTGAGGAGAGACATCTGGCTCCCACAAGTCTAATGTTATATTCTCATGGTAATTCAGAGCCCTAAATTTTGTGCTCCCTGTACTTCAAATGAAATTTGCTGGCTAGTGTGGTATCAAGACAGTGCTTCAAATAAAATAATTAAGCATAAAGGGGACAAGAGAAAAAACATCTTGGTAGACCAGGTATAAAGGGTTTGGTATGTTATCTAGGCTGAGCAAGAATTATCAGGATAGGGACTAATATAGCTGACCAAGACTACTGTTCAGCTATGGTTTACATTACAAAAGAAAATCAAGTTTCAGACTACAAACTAATAACCAGGAAGCCAGAAAATAACTGCAACCTGGTTCAGTATTGAGACAGGTTACCCAAGCTCCACACACAGCACTAAAACATGCAGCATTAACAGCTCTCATAGCTCACGTACCAACCCCCAAGCTCCGCTGATCTGCATTTCCCTATCAGTCTGGTCAGTACTGATCAACAGGAAGAGGCCAGTCCCCTGACTCAGCCTCCATTTCCTTCCTCCTCCAGGTTAGTGCTTACTATGAAACAACACGTGCCACAGAGTCCCATTTAGTTCATCACCACTGTTTTGATATGTGGTTTTGGTCAAAGGCCTAGCATTTCCTTGATATATCAGAAAAGAATCTCCTAGCAATTCTTCGAAAAGCTCAAGCTTTTTTAGTTGTTTCAGTAAAACAATTTTTCTCTTTCTAGAGAAAGTTTGCAAATATCTTTTTCATTTTTTTATTTGAGGCTCACACAATATTTGAATCTCACCGACTTCACCTTCATCATTAAACTAGCCAATTCTTTATTATGAGAACTTGAAAAGTTAAATCACAGCAAAGTCTCTGCAGAAAAGGTCCAGGCAGAGGGGAAAAAGAAAGGAAGGCTTTCTATATTTAATACTGTACAGTTTATCTACTTGACCATGAAATTCTTCTTCCAAAAAGGAATTGGAAAAAAACCTGAAGACAACCAAAAAGTGAAGAACTATCTTGCAAAACACAGGTATCTACAAAGTTTTATTTAGGTCTATTGATTTCAACAGAATGAAGATGTTTATCTTTTTGATACTCTGTCACTTATATGGATTTATTTTTAAATAAAATATTTCAATAGGTTGAGAATGTCTACTTTGTTTTAACTTAACAAATCACAATGCTTCAACTTTCCACTTCATGTCAGGTTTTGTGGGTTTCTTTGAAAATGCCAGAATGCACACAGGCCCACAGAAAACATTGCTTTTGGTCAAATGGCCATAAGAAAAAATATTTTTTTAATTTTATGAAAAATGTCATCACATTTCTATATCCTTTAGTTAAGCAATCCAAGCCACATTTTCGAGTGTTACTGAGATACCTGCTCACAGTTACTTCGGTTTCTAAGATTTCATCTCTCATCCTCAAATCATATTGAAAATGGGATCTATGCTTTCAATTTCTTTATAAAACACCTCAATCCAAACACGTAGTCTGATATACTAATTTACAGCCATAAAGATAATTTAAGTTCTCATTGGTCATCAAGAAATTTCAGTTCCCTCATTGAACGCTACTGGTATCTGGGATTAGAATTGTAGTTTATTATGGAGATTTTAATTGCAGTTATTGCATAGCTGTCAATAGCTCTTAAAAACCAGCCATTCAGCTAGAAATGTGTTAAATGTTAACAGTTCACACAAGAGGCATCCTGGTTCTCTAACATAGAGCTGATTGATGACATAAGTAAAGCCAGTTTCCCTTGCCAGTAAAAGCTATCTTTTTTTTCCCCCTTTTGTTACACAGGAGAAGTACACCCCACAGTCAGGTCAGCATTTCCTGAAAGGTTCCAAAGAGCCTGTCTCTTAAAACAACAACTGCAGGCTTCAATCAGAAGCAAAGCACGTTTAATGCAAAGTTATGAAATAACACACACAATATGAACTTACACTATAACATTTTTTTTTCTCATTGTACCACAAAGGTATCTGGCTTGGTTTGATTTAACATGTCATGTACCAAAGTTGATGCAAACCCAACTTCTTTTTTTTTTTAAGGATATTTCATCTTTTTAAAGAAAACAGTTTCCTGAAATTAGGTGCATTTATAAAGCTTTTCAGAAAACAGAAATTGGAAAAAAAAAAGTATAATTCTCATAACCTACCAGAATACTTGAAGAAAAAAGATTTCCTTATGAGATGAAGCTTCGTGCTACTGAGTCTTTGTTTCTGTTCATATGGAAACCTGCCTGCAAATGATAGCATTATTTTTTATTTTAACCAAGATTGGCTAGAATGTGTGCTGGCACAGCTACGCAAGCTAATGAAATAAAAAGAAGAAATTGCTGCTGTGCCTTTACAGATTTCTCCCTTCCCCTCCTTTTAATACAGTTTTCTGTAGAATATTAAAATCATACCATTTTCAACAAGAACTCATGGTAGTTTAACTCAGAGGAAGATATTGCTACCCCCAAGCCAAAGTGCTCTAGTCTGCCTGTTTTCTAACCCGTGGAAAAGGAAATGCGGCTGTTTACTGTAGTCTGTTACAGGTGTACATTGTCCCATTAGCTTCTCTTAAGGGTTTACTGTAATCATGCAATTCATTCTGGACTACAGGGCTAAAGATTTAAAGTCCTTATTTTGATAACTGATTACTCCTATTGATTTCATTGTTAATAAACTGTAACACTCAGCTGAGGAGTAGATATGAATAAAGTTTCTGCAATCTCACGTCAGAGATGGAAATCCTGTCACACTAATGAAATACCTGAAAGATTCCATATAAACTGGGAGACCTATATTTCTTTTGTCATTACACCTCCACCAGCTTCTTTCTGTCTATTGTTCTATTATCACAGAATTAGTTCAACAAGGGCTATTAGAAACAGTAACGAAATGTCTCACTACAAGTATTTCAATGGTCCCTAAAAGAATAACGGTTCTCCTATTGATGGGAAAGCATCTCTTTTTCCTAGCTGCAGTCAATTTAACAGGCAGAGTTTTCCAGGACTGGCATCTTAAGAACAAATGACAAGAGAAATTAACACTTTCTTGCCTAAAAGAGGAAGAAAAGCAACTGTTGGTGGCAGATGTTAGTTGGAAAACACTAGCTGAAAGATTCTATAGGAAAGAATGAAGTATGAGCAAATGGTGCCAGCATGTGGACGTGGAGCAAGTGAAAAAAGGCAACTCATACCTGGTTTAAACAAGACTCCCACAGAAAGAGAATTTTTAAGCCCTAGGTAAGAGCATGCACAGGGGACTGTGTCAGTTTAATTCTCTCCTCTGGTATGTACCCTTGACAACAAACTTGGCTTGACTTTGCATTGAAAGCATGACAAAAAACTCATCAGTAAAATTGGAGAAGCTGAGGGAAATCCCTGTGTTTTTAAAGGAAAATATAGGTCAGAGAAGCTGCTTGACAGAGCAGATCAGATCAGCCATCTATTTAATGGTCTACATTGCCTCTCGCAGAGGATACCGAGTGCTTTGGAAGGTGCGAAAAAACCTTGTATAGCAGAGAAATATTTCTAACTTTTGCAATTTTGATGATCAACCTATTCCCTAAGCATAAGTTTGTATTTTATAACAGACATGCACAAGAAACAATTCTCCTATTTGGGAAATGTTACATTACTTCGTTACTCCTCTGGATTTTTAACATGGTTTTGACACTCCACTGCTTCAAAATTGGTATTCTTCCATCTCCTCCCTTGTCAGAGAAGCCACACACGTCTAGCTGTTCAGGTACTCGTTTTAGCTACTTCTGAAAGAGGACAACCATTTCTAACAGCTACTTTTCTTGATTAGCACTTCAGCTGGTTCTATTAAGTTGCAATCAAAAAGGACAAAGAAAAGTGTATTCCCTCAAAAATAACTGGAAAATTCAAAGAACATCATTATCTTATAGATAACTCCACTGGGACAAGGATACAATCATAGGCAGAACTCTCCCTTGTTTACTGTAAGAGACATGCATACTGAGAGATCTACTCACATTACCTAAGGTCAGGCTCCTGAACTTAGCTATTGAATTATCTCCCCGACTCCGTCTACACACAGCAAGAACCACGTTCCTGCTGGGAGCCCAGGGAATTTACCTGGCTAACTTAACCATCTAGTCTGTCAGATGCCTACAGATGGCTGGGGCAAATGCTCCCCCAGACCACCTATTCCACACGATTATTTCACTGAAGAGCTATGCTCAAGCATCATCGCACTAAACCAACTAACTTATTTAACATAATTACAGTGTATTCATTAATGCAGAAGACCACAGCTCATCAGAGGGAACGTGCCAGGAAGTGGGAAACCTCCTGATAACTTTGACACACTGACTTGCCTCCTGTAAGACTAATCCAGTGTCCTACTGTTTATTCATTTTATTTCTGACTTCAGCCACTCGTACGGGATTACTGGACATCATGCAACCTGTGCAATGCAACAGTACAGTACGTCTCCAGTAAGTCCAACACACCAAGATGCACTCAGCAGAAAAGGGAAAGAATATAATGAAAACCAGATGTTCTTGACCTTCCCTTTGGTTTTATACACCTGCTTCTGCTTTATCCCAGATATTCTACCTCAAAATGTATAGTTGACTCGAAATACAAGAAATGCAAGAACCAGGCACCAATCTGAGTTAACAAGCTGCTTGCTAGCTGAGGAGTCATGCATACGTCCATTATTACAGGTCTAAAACCAGCAATCCTTTGAGAAGCTGTTAGAACAGCAAAATGTGGCATATGGATATAAAAGTAATCGGTGGATAAAAGAAAAAGACGGTGAGAATCTATTGCAAACAGATGGTTACATAAATAAAGCCACTTCGTCCCAACTTCGAGTAGCAAATATTGCCATCATTATCAGTGATGTCAGAGCCAACTGCTCCACGTGGGGTCTCACTGCATTCCCTTCAGAACGGCCAGGCTCCCAGGCAGTGGGGTCTGCTCCAGATGAAAGCTACGCAGATTCCTAGCACTCTTTGAGTGCTCTTTAGCTCTTCTTTCTACCCATTTTGTATCTCTACATGGTAAACCTCTCCAGAACAATGATGTTCCTTACTGTTCAACACTTCGCACAGTGGAAGTCAGGTCCAGTTGGGCCCCCAGTGAACCTATTGCGACAGCAAGGCATCAAATACCAGATAGTGGCCCATAGCTTCTTCATTCTCCCTAACAGAGGCACATGCCATTTCAGAGGCCCTAGCAGAACCAGCCTGGCTGGTCTACTGAATGACATATTAGTGCTGGCAATCAGCCCAGAAACTTTAAATATGGTACAAACTATGGCTCCAGCCCAGAGGAAAAAGAGTAAGAAAACAGTAAATACCTTGAAATTGGGACTCGTCCGGAATCTCATCTTAGCCTTCAAAATTAGGAGCCTAAACCTAAGTACTGTGCACATGTTGCAGCTACACAGCAAGGTTCCTCAGCTGTTGGCAGGTCTGGAATTTCACACAAATCTGTCACACAGGGGCAGAGAGAAGGAATTTGAGGAGCAGATGTGAGGCAAATACCTTGGTCAGGATCTCACAGCATCATTTTGTATTTCCTGCTTTTAAGAAGTGCACGCCCTCAGGATCACTATTTTGATGTGTGCACCTTTTGCTGGGTGGAGGCTCTACCCACTCCTTCTTGACTTCCAGAGGAGATGCCCCATGAAATTCACTCCCTCCAAGCACACTCTCCTTTATAAGTGGGAAACTGGGTTAAGCAGTACAGCTACAGACAATAAACCCAGGCTGCAGTTATAGGATGGGCCCTTCTATATCCATTAGCACAGGAAAAAAAGGATTCACAGTCTAAAGGGAGACAAGAGGAGCAGCTGAGAAGCGGCTTCCTCAGATGCTGAACTGCACATGGAGGTCTCTCTAGATATGGGTCCTAATATCCAGCCAAAGGGAGGCAAAAGTAAAGACAACTCACTGTAATGGGTAGGAAGACTTGCTTTTAGGCAGCCTCCTTTTCCAGAGTAATTCAAGCTAAGAGCGATTCCCTGAGAACACACTCCACTAGAGGCTCATGCAGTAGTGCATTTCTTAGCAGCACACTTTATGGCCTGCAAAGACATAAACAAAGTTCAGCCACTCATGCTCTGAAGCACTGGCAAAACACAGCCCTCCCTCGGCCCAAATCCACAATTTGGCACAACGCCACAGAATGCAGGCTATATTCATTAGACAGGTCGGTTCTCACGCTTGATCCATTTCAGTCTGCAAAGCTGTCAAAAAGATCACAAAATGACCAGAAAATGCTTCCATCATACCTGCAGAAGACAGCCCAGCTTGTTCAGTTTAAAAAATTTCTCCACCAGAAGCGTGTGATTTTAAAGACCCCAGCATGCTCATTTCCTGGTGTTATAAACACCTGATCAATCTCATCTGGAAAACACTGTATCCATCACTGGGAACAAGGAGAAAGCTTTCTAAAGGATACACCACTTTTTTCACCAGTGTAGCAATGGTGTAACTAGATGAGGTTTCTCACACAACTAAAACACTGCACAGTCCGACTACTTGAAACAAAGGACTTTCTAAAAGGAGCTGGTGTACTGCGGAAGCAGAGCTAGAATTTACATTTCATTAAAAAAAGAGAGACATGGAAACATGTAACAAAAAAATGTCATCCCACAGAAAGGGTATGACTAGGACGGTCACTAGAAATTTTTTCCTTTGGAAAAGGGAAGTTCCCCAAGGAGTTAAGGTAGTGATGACACCATACTAGAAGAAGAACATTTGTAACAGGTAGCACTAGTTCTACTCTAACAGAAAACCATCAAGGCACATTTCCCTATGCCATAGATAAAACACGCTGGACAAAGCACCTCTGTCCCCCTATTCAAAGAAACATAACATCAAGAATACAGACACTACAGCTTATTAAGACCTGTCAGATAACATGAGGAAATCACACAGATGACTTCAGTAACTCCTGATAAATCAAATGAGAAAGAATTTACAAATTGTAATTTCCTACTGAAAACAAGTCAGCTCTAGTGATGGAAAGCAAACCTTTTCACACTTCTGATTTTATGCCTCCTAGGTAGATTTCAAAGGCACAGCAGACACAACATGAAAACTATTTTCAGAGCCTTACAGCTGGATACATTTAGTTACCCTTTGCTACTTTTTTCCTGTAAACATCCACTTTCTCAATAACTTTTCCCATTTATTCTGGAATGCCATCAATCTAATCAGGCATCAGGACACTTTGTATTTGTATTATTTCCCAAATCACTTGGAAGAAAAGATACAGAGAGTATCTATGTATGAGCTAAATGGAAAAACTAAATTATTACTAATGTCATAATAATTTATTCTAGAAGTTTTAGTTTCATTTTAAAGGAAAAAATTATTGAGATTCTTTCCAAGGCTTAGAACAGTATTAACTGCTGAATCTCAATCTGTTTTTCTGGCACTGATTCTTTGTAAAGTATTGTGTCAGTCCAAAACATCAGTACAGTAGTAGTAACTGCTATTAATGAATATTGCAAGTAGACCATCTGACAAGATGCTACAGCCAGGAGCCATTATTTAGACCAGTCTATGTCCTAACTTC
The DNA here is from genome assembly GCF_018139145.2 of Gymnogyps californianus. NCBI lineage: Eukaryota > Metazoa > Chordata > Aves > Accipitriformes > Cathartidae > Gymnogyps > Gymnogyps californianus. Next base: position 60,606,167 of record NC_059474.1, on the reverse strand, counting down.
ATTGAAAATTACAATAACCATTTTTTTTCCTCCTTAATTCATCTATTCAATCTCACAATGTCAAATCCCTCTGATTAGCTTAACACATACACTGTAACAGAACATCTGAAAGCAGCTTCAAAGAACACCAACTTGCTTAGCACCTTTGTATCACGTGCACACAGTCACTAAAGCACAGAAACACAAACTTTAAAATTCATTATCAAGCCTATGCCATTTAAGCTCAGCAATCAAATTACAAACTTTGTATATGCAAGAGGGGAGATGTATCGGCTGCCAAGATAACATTTATACTCAAAGTAAACAAGCAGCACAGCCTAGATTTCCAAATGCAGCAGGCTGTTTACAGGCTCTGATTTTCAGGTGCTGAACACTCAGACCGCATGCATGCAAACAAGCCATACAATTGTGAAAACACAAACCACATGCTCCAAACTGAAACCTTCATTCTAGGAAACAGAAGGGACTGGGTTAAATTGTAGATTGTGCTGTCCTCAAGCATTTCTCCAGTCTGGCCATTAGCACTGATATACCTGAGTTGGGGACACACAACTCCCTTTGCTTTGCTGAAGGGATGGAAAAACGTGTTTAGAAGAAAAAAAGTGAGG